>NC_080636.1:40822641-43476391 GCF_027579445.1 Ammospiza nelsoni
CCTTCACAAATATGACTTTGTAATAATCAAAAAGAAATAAAAATATTTGTTGAAAGTCTAGAGCTGGAGGAAAAAAGTTAATTCATTTGCTAATCATCTCATGAATTTGATCTCACCACAAACAACCCAATAGGCTTTAATACTGCAGTGGGATTTCTCTGGTGAGTAAAAGACAAGAGATTTGACCAATAAGGAACAAACCAAGGTAAATTCTTGTACTGTTCTGAAGGGAGAAACCTTCAGAAAGAGCAATGTGGACAAAAAGGACTTTAAAGAGCCCTAAGTGGAAAACAGCAGGAAACGTAGGCAAGGGCAACAAACGCTCAGCAGTATAAGTCAAAACTAATGTAGCTCATGGTCAAGAGCATCAATTAGAAAATAACCAAGTCAGGACAGAGGCTGTTACTCTTTTAATTAGCTCAGAACACTCTTCAAGTCGTAGGAAGAGTATTCCAGCAAATCATGTCCTCTGTGCATGTCTCAGCAGGGGCAGGGAAGGCCCCCCACACAAAGCCATGCCAGCGAGGCACAGCAGCCACGCACCCAGCTGCAATTGCCCCGGTTCCATCGCCCCAAACCAGCCCACTGCTCCATTAGCACTTACTCAGCAGGTCACTCACACCGGCAAGGAGAGGACTCAGAGCTCAGGTGACATCACCCTGCACAGAAGAAGGATGCAGGATCATTTCAGATGTCTTCTCGTCCAGCCCTGGTTAATCTCATGGGTTTCTCCACCCAAATGCTGCTTTAGAGCAACCCAACTGTTTAGAAGCATCCTAAGAAAATAAAATCTACTGTTTATAAAACACTGACATGATTCTCACCTCTGAGTCTCAATATTTAACAGACACATCACCAAACAAATATTTTCTTTGCTCAGGTTCTATAAACAGCTTCTGTTAACAGGAAATACACACACACAAAAAAAAAAAAAAAAAAAAAGGAAAAATAAGTCACAAATATTTTGTGCTAAATAATCATTTCCCTGTACTTCAGCTGAAATATTTTCACAACAGCATGAAAGCTGTCTCTGAGCACAAGACTCCAGCACAAACTGGTTGGTCTTTTGGAAAAGAAAAGCCACTGCAGTATCCAGTGTTTGGTCTGGATCAATGACTGAAACAAGCGAACAAAAACAAGGAAATGTGAAGCAAAGGTTAATTGCACATTAGGTAGTGTCAGTGCTTTAAAACTAGCTCAGCTAAAAATCTAAGTGACCTTGTGTGATAATTGCTTGGAAAAGCAGGCAGCTTCAGACTGGAAACACTAACTAAGAAAATGTTGGCATAAAAGTCTGGAAATAAGTAATATCACGTGAATTATTCCCAAAACTAAGTAATTTGGCCATAACACGAAAAAGACATAAAAACCCAATTATTTCAAGGTGTTTGCGTTGGAGGAGAAGACCTTCAAGGATGCCTACTACTAGAGTTGCTCCCTGCTGTCCATCCCCAGGGAACTCTGAACAGCACGCAAAACGGGCTGCGCAATTTCCAAAAATTCCCTGTTGTTCCACAGCCAGGGCTCAAACGAGTAGGTTATTTAGAAAATAAGAGATAAGATGCCACTCGATACCCGCTTAAATACCACAGCTTCAGCGATGTGTCGCCCAAAAAGTTCACGCTTCACCGTTTTCCTCCTTTCTGAGCCCAGCCGGGAGGCGCAGCAGCAATTACGCAACGCTGTTCCTTTAGAGGCGGCTGGGATGGAAACTGAGGGAATATCCAGCGAGGGCACTGCATCCCAGGCGCTCTGGGAGCCATCCCAGGTCCCCGCTGTCCCTCACACCGCGTCCCCAAGCCAGGTGGCAACCCAACAAGGGAGGGAGGGGGGGCTCTGCGCGGTGCTGCCCGCGCTGACACCACCGCGGGGCCGCTGTCGGCGACAGCCCCTCACGGCGACACCAAATAATAAACTGGGGCCCGCCGAGACCGGCCAGAATTCGGCGTCCGAAAAGCGGCGCCTGCCCGCGTCCCCCCCCGGCCCCGCTCCCGCCCTCAGCGCCCCGCGCGCGCCGAGCCCCTCGCGCGCGCCTCCCCTCAGGGCTGCGGAGCCGCCGCTGAGGGACCCCCGGGCAGGCGGGCGCCCCCTCAGCCCCCCCCCGGCTCCCTCTTCCCTCACGGCCCTCCAACTCCCTCAAGGAGCAGCGGCAGCACCTGCCGGGCTTCCCCGCACTCGCCGCTGCGGCGCCGGACGAGGACCACGCCAGAGCCCGGCTGATGAGCGCCCGCCTGCCGCGCCGCACAGGTAGCTGCGCGCCGCCCCCGGGCCCCTCTCGTGTTCCCGCCCGAGCGCCCCTCACGAAAAGGGCGGGAAGGGACGCGTCCTTCTGGCGCCCCTCAGGACATGGCGCTCCCCCTCACCCCTCAGCTCCCTCCTTAGGTCACACCGTCCCCTCGCTCGGAGGCACCGCATCGACGCGGCTCCCCTGCGTCTCCTTCTCTCAGTTCTCACCCCACGGCACGGCTCTTCACCTCAGCTCCCCACTTCTCACCCCTACTTCCACGGCTCTTCCCCTGAGCCCTCCTCCCCCTTCCACAGCTCTTTCGCTCAGCCCCTCGACTCTCACCCACCCCATCCCCTTGAATGGCTTTCCCTCCTCCCGCTACACCAGACCCTCCACCGCAGGCACCCTTCCCCTTGCGGGAAGGGAAGAGGGCGAAGGTAGACTAGGACAAGCAGCGAGGTAGAACGACATTGCCTCTCCACCTCCCCACCCGGACCCTCCGCTCCGCTCGGCACCGCAGCCGGGACCCCTGGGCCCCCTCGGTACCGCCGAGGCCCCTCACCGTCTCTCCCTTCAGGGCCGCTCCTCCGCGTCGCTGCCTCTGGTAAGCGGCCGACGAGCGCAGCTCCGCTCGGGGCTCTTGTCCTTCAGCCGGGTCCGCCCGGCCCGGGCTGCGGCGCTGCTGCGGCGCCGAGAGCGCCGGGCCCGCCGGTGCCTCCGCCCGGGCTCTGCTGCACCTGCTGCGGGGCTGGGCTGCCCTGCGAGCAGAGGAGGCTCCCTCGCTCCGTCCTCCCTCAACTTCGCATCACTCCGGGCTGCCCCCGCTCCGCCCCACCGCATGCACCGGTGCTGCCGCTCGCCCCCGCGTCCGGGGAAAGGCTCGGCTGCCCTCCCGCCCCATGCACTGCCCCGCTGCCGGGACGGCGGGCAGCTCCCGGCACAGGGCAGCTCCCCTGGGCCCGCCTCTGGCGGGCGGGACCGACACCGCCCCCACCAATCGGCCCCAGCGCGGCTGCTCTTCAGATGCAGCCCTTCGCCGGGGGCTGAGATACCTTCTGCCGGACCAGGATGCTCCAAGCCGCGTTCAACTATTCAGCCAACTAAGCACCAACTTAACGTAGTTATCGCGATTTCGCTTCCCCGACCGTCTTTAAATACAAGCACTAACTACCCAGTTGGTTTCACGTCTGTGTGGTTTGGGTGGATGCGGATTTGGGGTTTTCTCCCGTTTTATTTGTTTGTTATCTAATAATGATATGTCAAAATATAATAAAGCTGTTATCGCATAGCTGACAGACAGTAAAGCTCTTAAAAAACAACAAGATTTGCCCCTCACCTCTCACACACTCCAAAGTCCAAACTTTCCCTGTTTCTTTTCACTTTCACGTTCACTGCAGTTTTTGCAATGAGCTTTAAAGGACAAGAAGTGTCAGATTGTCTTCCTGATTTGACAGATCAGGTTACTCCTTTAATAAAAGTGAAGGTTTAAGTTTCATCAGACAAAACAAAAAAGTTAATGAAATTGGAATGATAGGTTAATGAAACGGCATGATAAGAAAAATGAGCATAAGCTTTAAATTGATTTCCATTTTAGTCAAGATGGCTCACAAAAGAAAATGAAACTCAACTTTCATTCAAATTAATCCAATTTATTTGGGGCATATAGTTTTCCTCTATGTTCGTTATACAGCTCTTTAAGAGCTATTCTGTTTCTTACACATGGAACAAATCATTAAAGTTTCTCAAATCTCTAAAAGTGGCAATTGGTGCAGGTACCTGGGGAATTCTATTACAATTATTTACCAGACTTTGCTAAAAAATTAAAGTTTTCTTCATGGAATATTGTACTGAAGGTGTCTCACAGTGCTGGTAGCATATTGAATTTAATTACTGAGTGCTATTTAATTCTCAGGAGTGAATGTTACTTCTAAAATCTTTTGTATTATTTCCCACCCACTCTTCTGTCAGTACATCAGACTTGCTTGATTTTGTCATTGTTCTGCCTTCCCAGTTTCCTGTCTTCAGCAGATGAGAATAGGTCAGACACAATGTTTTACCAAAAATTAAAGTGTTCAAGAGCTAATGATTTTCTCATAACATCCTACACTTATTGTAATGACATATTTCCTTGCCTTCTAATGGCAACTTGCCTTGAGTTTCCATCAAGTCTAGGTACATGTACATCATAGTGTCCTGTCTCTGCCTGTTATGGTTCCATGCTATTGCCAAATTGATTTCATTTCCAACTCCAGATATGTGTATAATTTTGTATTTCTTTCAAAGTAAATATGAGGTATTCATTATCAGCTAAGGTATGATTATAACTCTAAGGTGTATAAGGCATCCAGCAAAATACTGAAACAGGGATTTTTTTGCTCTCCAGTATGTTCCAGACCCTGTCAAAGAAATTCTGTGTTGCAAAAGTTTTGGAGTCTTGAAATCTGAAATTGTGATACAGAAATCAGATTCAAATAAAAAAAAATAAAATCACAAAATGCTATAAATATGAAGCATTCTTAATTTTTGTTAAAGTTTTACAGAGTTAATAAACACTTCAAAGCATTTTTGAAGAACCTTCAATTGTCGTCCAAAGGGACACCTTCATATTATATTTCAAGGGAGGAATTTAATTAATTTGCTTTTAATTTGGACAGTGATGTCATCAAAGTTATTTTTACTTGCTGAGGAGCAAGAAATGCCTCTTGATGTGACATATTTCTCTGAGGTTGTAGAGTGCCTTCATCCAAGAGAATGAGGTTAGAACTTGTGTTGGAGGAAGACAATGGCTCCCTGTCATGTTTTTGTCCTGGTGAAGTTTTTATCATGCTCATAAGAATCAAGAAATGCTACACTGTTAAGTCCAGATTTGTGATTCTGCAAATCCAGTTCATTGAACTGGACAATATGTGTAGGGTATACTGAAGATTACATCCCTCGTGCCTTTCTGCTGATTTGCACAGGTCTGGCCAAAGAGGAAGGAATTTCTCCAGTAGATTGCTGGATCATGATGATTCACATGGCATTCTTCAGGTGTTTTGTCCTCAGCCATGATTGTTTTGGCTATACATGCACACACCTTTTTTACAGAGCAAAGTACAACTATCACCTTCCTTGTAACTCAGATCCCAAGGCAGTGTTAGCTGCCTTTGCTGCCTAGTTGGTATGCAGTCACAAACAGCCAAAACCACAAGCAGCCTATTTATTTATTTAAATAGGGCTTGTAGTTCTTTAGCCTTCCCAATATGCCAGAAGGAATTGATCATCTGAAATGTATAGTAGCCAATTTAACTGCAGTGTTACCAGACAACCAGCACTTCTGGGTCTGCCTGTCAGGTCTTTGGAACCCGCTCACAGATCCCCACCAAAGTGGGAAAAATGTACAAATGAGTCTGCCTTTGCAGTAGGCAAGTGTTGGCCTTATTGTCTGCCACAAGTGGCACTAACACACGAGTTAATTCTGCCTGAGGTTAAATCTCACAAAGGGTGAGCCCTTAACTGTGTGCTACAGCTGTAAACGGCGGCTCCCAACAGAGGGCTAAAGCGACCACCCCGTGCTCTGTGGCTCGTGGAGGTGTGAAATGGTAATTTCTACTTGGCCGGTGCCGTTTGGGTAGCAGCAGACAGCTTTTCTCCTAGGTGAGAAATCTGTGATGCACCTGCAGTTGTTCTTTCAGTGCAGCCCGTGTAATTACAAAGCACAACGTTCTATTTCCTGGGGCAAACATTTTAACAAAGGAAGAAAGAATCCTTTATGGACAAATTTAGGTGAGACCTCATGTCTTGTTTATTCCTTGCTTGGCAGTAAGTTTCTGAGCAGGTTTGTTGACCATGGGACCAGGAGGCTTTAATGTAGAAAAATGTTAAAACCATAAAATCCCACTTTGCTCTGCCTTGTTGCAAGGCATGTTCTGTGGTTAGAGAAGGCACAGGGAGGGGCACTTCAAGCATTTGAGCAGATCAAGCATCTCTCCTTTGAGGAAAGACTAAAGAAGGTGGAACTCTTCTGTGTGGAAAGGGAATAGCTGAGAGGGGATTTGGTCAAGATCTGCAAAAGCATGAAGGGGGTAGAGATGGCAGCTACACGGCTGCTTTTGACTAGAAGCTGTGATTCAAGAACAGGGCAGTGAGCACCAAAGCGGGTTGGAGAGGAGAGGAAGATTTTAATGACAAGCAGCTGACCTTGATTTCCTTGATTACCTCAAGAAGTTGAAAAGGCAGGCTGGGTGAGCAGGGTTTGTTGTGGGGTGAGCAGTTTGTGGCTGAGGGTGCTCTCTTTCAGCTCTGGAGGCTGCCTTTGACCCTGTGGTGGTACAAATGCAATAATTGAGCATTGTGAGTGAGTAGCGAGGAAGTGGGTTAACAGAAGGGGTTGTGCTGTTTTCTGAGAGCGTCTTCTTTTCCCACTGTTAGAAGCTGATTAGTGGCTTGCCAGAACTTTATTAATCCTCATAGAAGTTCTTGTGTTGAGATCCATAGTCCAAGGAGTAGATACTCTCAAAAAATTATTATTTTGTAATTGTTTTCTGCTTTAAGCAGAGGACTTTTTTAAAATGTGCAAATATAGCCAGAAAATGGAAAGACCCTTTAGGTGGCTTTCCTGTTAGTAAGTGGTAATAACATGTTTTTACAAAAGTTGCTTCTGGAAACTTAGGCTGTGTTTATCCCAGAACCCTTTCAAGTTCTAGGTACTCCTGAAACAAAAGTAGGTAGGAAGTATTAGGTATGGGGTAGGTGCTTCTTAGTTGAATAAATCTGTTTATGTCAGATGTTCTTGTGACTTTTTGTTCACTTGGTTTTGTTCCTATGCTTAATGGTGGTTTAGTGAAAGAGGTTCAAAACCTGTGCCACTCCCTGTTTCAGTCCTGTGTTTCAATACTGTTTCTCCCCAATTGCTTAGTCACTTCTTGAATTGTGTGATAGCATATTCCTCAGTGTGCTTTTAAAAAGGAATGTGGAAATAGAAATATTAATGTTTCTGTTCATGCTTTGGTGAAAGCTGTTTTAAATTCAATTTCATAAAATTAGTCATTAAGTGTGTAAAAACCCTGCATGTGAGAACAGTGTTCTCTTAGTTGCTGTTAGAAATGTTTGCACATGTAGTTTGCTCTTTTATAGGTTTCTATCTCAGCAAATAACATCATGATGAGCTTTCTTCGTCATCCTTCAAAGAGGCACTAGGACTTCATCTCTTTAAATCTGAGGAAAACAACATGAAGTAGGTATTGGAGGTAGTCTTTTTTCAGCTTAAGATACCAAAAGGTGTTCCAAGTCTGTTACCTGGTGGAGGTTGCTTGTTCTAATTAGTTCATTAGACAGGAAGAAGTAATTACAGAAGGCTACTGCAATAGTCTTATTTCACAAGGCAAAAAAGTTGCTGAAATACCCAAGCATGGAGCTGGTACTAATTTTATGCCTAGCTTTGCAAGAGGCTTTTTCAGCCCCTACTGACATTATGTATATCTTTGAGCAAGTACTGCATTCAAAACCTGACTGCAGAGAAGTGAGCCAATCCAACAAGATGCTTGTTTCTGTTTCTACACTTCCCTGTGAGCAGCTTCAGGAAGCACTGCTTAGTTTTGCATTTGTGCTTCTGACTTAAATTATCCATGATAATGAGCTATAGTTTGTGTATCTTTCCTGTGTAAGCAGAAAAGGTTAGTTTGTGTATAATAAGTAAAATAATTAATAGTGCCTGGATACTCTACTGAAAGGTGTTGCTGTTTGACTGAAAGGAATAAAAAGAGCAGTAAAGCAAACAAATGTATTGCTCCAGCAGTAGTGTATTGTATTTGGCTCGTGAACCATTTCTCATTGATAAAAGGGCTCTTGCCGCACCTATTAACAAAATGCCAAAGCTCTGTGCATCTTGTTTGCTCTCCTTAGTCCATCTGGGCAGTAAGGGACAGAGTGAGAGGGTGGCACCTCAAAATGGCTTCAGGGGAATAGTTAAATGAACTGAGATCTGCTTGGTAATCCCATAGTGACACAGGTGATAGGGGTGTGGCATGGTGTGTGCATGTTTGGCTTTCTGATTCATAAATTATCGTAGGACAGTCTTCACAGCCTTGGCTATAGCACGGTAAAGGCTTGACAAAAGATAGTTGTGAAACTCTTCAAAAGAAGTTCTGCATTTCCTTTGTGTCTTATGCAATTGGCTCCTTTTCTCTTTTTCCTTCTCTTTTCCTTTTCCTTCTCCTGTTGTCAAGCCCTACTGGCCTTAGCATTTTGGAGCCTTTTTAGTCAAAGGTGACACTAAGCAGCAGTATGAAAATGCTTGTTAAACAGTATTAAATGTCTGCTGAAAAGACATCATGTCCTTTCTTCATTGGATGTGTTCTGTCTCCTCAAGCAGTGCTAAGTTCTACTTGGTAAACTAATTATGACCCTAACCTGTTCTACCAGTTTCTTTGTCAGAAATCTTCTCTGATTTTAAGATCAATTTGATGGCTCTGTGAAAGCCATTGTAGGGCTGGGTTCTATTTGATTAATAGTCCCAGCCCAGGAGGTCCCTTTCAGTCCTGAATTGCTGATCAGATATTTAGAAGTGAGAGATTAAGAACTGGAACAGGGCTCTCCAGCCTTCTTTTTGGCATGTTTGGGAGCAGGGCAGAGGTCCTGAGTTTAAGCTCCAGTGCCAGGTGACTGATGTAAATACACTTGGATATAAAGCTGGGAGGGGTTGGGGACAGTGACTTCCAGCAATGGGTAAGAAGCAGAACAACCCAAGTCTGGGGAATGCAGTCTGCTATGGGGATCAAGTATGGCCCCTGATGTGAGTCTGGAGAGAGGGGAGAGAATATGGCATTGCAGCTGCCATAAGCATGTCTCAGCTCTGCAGTGCTTTGGGAAGGCGGGAACTTGGGATATGGAACTCATGGCACAGCTGTGGGCCCTCAGCAGCAGTGCTGGTTCATCTTGTTTGTAGCTCTGCTGTTGGGGGTGATGGGGAAGCATGCCAAAGTCACTCCATGTACCTACCACATGCCAAGAAGTTGTTTCCCAATGTTTGGGTAGCCACCACCACATCCTCCTGCCAGATCTTCCAAACTAGTTCCTCGCCTGCGTGTCTGTGTTTTGTTTTGCAAGCATTATGATACTGAGACTGTCATACTGAAACCATTGCACCCAATATCAGAGGACCTCTTTGCTTCAGGTGGAGAAGCAGACTTCCCAGGAACATCTTCTGGTTTTATATTTGATCTTTACAGTAAGACTTTCATCTTTATGCATTTCTGTCTGCCTTACAAATTGTTTTCCTTCTTCTGTGCTTTTTAAGTAGCCCTAGTAATAAAAATGTTCTGACAAGCTGTTTTCTGAATGCTGCAGAAGCCTTTTTCTCTTAGGTGTCCCTTCTGCTCAGCCCTAAGAAATGTATCCCTTCTGTGCAATTCTACCATCAAAGTCTAAGAGATCACAGCCTTTTGCAGCTGAAGTTATCTTGTTTTCTAGCTACAGCTTTTACAGTACCTAAATACCTGGGTCATTTTATGTTGTCCCTTTTGTGGCCTTACCATTTCTTACTGGTTTATCTGTTTTTAAGGAGTATGTCCAGTACCATTTCCTACAATGTCAAGTTTTTCCTTTTTGGTTGGTTTCAATTAATTCATGCTGCCCTTGTGCTTAAGGCACCCAGAGAGCTTGGAGGCCTGAAGTGCAGAATGAATCATTTAGGGCAGGCGATCGGCTTTGGAAGAGAGAACAAATTGAAAGTCGTTTTCTCTCAAAACTGCTCTTGTTAATTTAGTTCCCAGTGTAGCCTTTCTTCTTCCCTTTTATTTAGAAGATGGGCTAAATATCAAGAGAAGAATGGGAAAGACATTTCTAAGAATCTCAGGAACCCATTTCTATTCCTCCCAAAACTAGGGAAAAGAATAGCCTTAACAAATTAGTGCTCCAACAAGCTGAAAAGAAATTTCTAATTATATATGTAGATATTAGAAATCTATTGGTGTGCCATGTCGTACCCCTGGTGACATACTAGTTTCTTTCAAGTCAAAGGTCTCAAATGAGTCATCATATGTATATTTGTCCAAGTTCTTAATGAGTATGTATTGACTTTTGGGCTTTTAGCACATTTAACAATTTTGATGTAATTCTGAATAATGTAACGTTAAAGGCTGCATTCTAATAACAGTGTTAAATAGAACAGGGGAAATATCTTTAAGCAAGTAGCAAGTTTGTACAGAATATCAGCAACATGATTTATACCAACTCTAGGAAGTCAGTTTTAAACAACTGCAGAAAAAGGAAACTAATATTTTTTATCACTGAAAATCTGTTCTCTCCTTTTTAAATAAACCTTCTGTCTGCTTTTATTTTCTAGCAAACTTTTCTCTTGGCAGGGAAATTTGCCTTCTGTTAAATCCACTGTTTATTTTTGTTGCTTTGTTTTTTCATTACTACCTTCTCATATAGTTGTGTGAAAATGGAGCTAACTAGCTTGTGTCTTGTATCTGTGTAACCCCATCTGTGCTTCTGATGTGCCAGGTACACCAAAATTGGCTAGGAAAAATGTAATTGCAAACAGATATGTTGGCCCAGCTTGTGATGTGGGGCAGAGCAGATGCTGTGTCCCAGTACAGAGCTCTTCCATCTCCATGCAGCCTGGGGCTGATACCATCACATAATTATGTGTTTCCTGTGTTTGTCTCCTCATATCAGTGATCGTTGATGTGTTTCTTCTGTTTGTCTCCTGTATCAATGGTCTTCCTCGGCAGGACCTCGTCCTTTACTCAGCCCTCGGTGATTTAATTGATGCTATTGTCTCTTGCTGAGTACGTCCATGTTAATGCCCTCGTAGGAACATTAAATAATGCATTGAAGGGTTTGCTAAGAGAACCTGGATCCTATTTCATATCGACAGGGTGTTCAACATATGCAAAAGCATGGGAATGTTTGGAGCAGTTACTCTTCCCTTTGTCCCATTTTCCTGTTACTCTAACTGTAGTGACTGAACTGCAGCTGATCCAAGTGTATGTTTGGGGAAGTAAATATCTGCCATTTCCCAATTAACCTCTCCCCTTACACTCTTGTTTTACCAACAGTTTTGAAGGTTGATTCTTTTATTGATAATGCATAGTAAATCTTGATCAATTTGCAGTTAATGTAATTTTCTCCTTTTGTTGTGGTTGAGGGAGAGTTTAGATATTTTCTATATGTGATTTTTAACTGAGACTTAGATTTTTGATTTTGTGTGCCGTGAATGGAGCGATGTGCTAAAATCCATTACGGAGCTGTCATATGTAGAGTTGAATATTTGGGAGCCTTAATTCATCTTCCTTCTGTAGAAGTCTGCTGCTTCATGTTGCCCTTGTAGAAATTGGGGAGAGCAGTTTTGGAGATCTTGAGCATAGGAATCCTAAAATAATCCAGGTTGGAAGTTGTCTGGAGGTCTAGTCCCACCCCTGGCAGGAAATGATCATATTAGTTTTGAGTGCTTAGGGCCTGCTCTGCTCAGTCTGGAACATTGGAGAATCAGGGTTCCACAGCCTATCTGGGCAACCTCTTTTGGTGTTTGACAACTATGTTGGTTTTTTCAAGTATCTAGGCAGCTCTTCTTGGCCTTTGTGTCCACTGCCTTTCATGCTATCACTGAGCACTTCCCAAAAAGCCTTGCTGTTCCTTTACCCAACTCCACTGGACAGCTGAGGATGGTAATGAGTTCTCATCTCAGCTCTCTTGAGATATGGGACACTAAAGAATTTATTCACCTGCATTTTTTCAGTCTTGCCAGAGTGGGAATTTTGTGTGAGAGTATGGAGATATCCCTCTACACCTACTGAAATCTTGGCTTGTTTTGTAACTCTGGTGCTGTGGGGTTTGTGTGGATCAGAAACAGTGATTCCCAAAAAGAAAGTGTTCCTGATTGGGATTAGATCTTGGAGTCTGCTAGGGCTGGAGGGAAGACAGAACCGGTTCCTCCCTTTGATTTTGTATCTGAGAGATGGCTGAGAGCACACTTGGGAAGGAGGTCATTGCAGAAGTGGCAGTTTGACAGATGGAGTAAAGCCAAAAAAAAGAGGATTAATGAAAATGAAGGCATTGGTAATAGCAAAACAAAGAGTTAAATGTAGGTGGTGTAGATGCAAAGAGCAAGTTGGAATTGTGGTGGGCAAGGGATTGCAGACACTACTGCCTTAATTGGCTCAGACTTTCTCTTTTTAATATCACAGTTATGCCTGTGGGCAAGTTAAGAGCGAAAAAATGAGTGCAAATATTGCAAGAGGAGAATCATGGATATCATGGAGTTTGGTTTTCCTAGAGTGTAGAGGGGAAGATTATTGGTTGAAGGGGGAGGAGTTGTTCTTCTATTTCAGCCACTGCTTTGAATAATGAAATATTTATTCCCTCAGAGAAGAACAGCTGAAACAATAGAGCTGTGTTTATAGAAAAATGGTTATTTGTCCAGACTCTGATTTCTGGTTCATCAATACCTCTTTGTGAGAGGTACTTCCCTCAAATATGCCTTTGTTTCGAATGGAATGCAACCAGGGGCGTATAGTGCAAGGAGTCTCAGTTGGGCTGGCTTAAACAAACAATAAAACAGTGCAAAGGCTGAAATTAAAATGTATATATTTGTTCTATGCCATGTTCTATTCATTACCTGATTGGAGCATGAGGCAAAACAAAACCTCTTGAAGCTTCCAGCTGGCTGAGCGGTGTATCTGTACAGCAATGTTACATGTGTTTTAAAACATGATTAACAAGGCAGTTGCCAAGCTTTTCTTATGGTTTGTTTAATGAGCTTCTGAATGGTGGAAATAATCAGAAAAGTTCTCAATTCATGCCTATCCTTAAGGACAAACACCAACTTTTTTTCCTTTTTTTTTCTCAGACCGCTGAGCCCAGTGATCCAGTCTTACACTTGGAGGGACTGTGACAGGTGGTAAGTGAGATGGCTTCAGGTCACTTTGAGTGTAATTCATCTCCTTTCTGAAAAGGACATCTGCTTGCCCAGAGGGTGCTCCAGTCTATTTTCTTCTCTCCATGCCCTGGTATCCTCTGCTGGAAGCAGTTGGGAGCTCGGAATGTTTATTACTATGTCATTGCTCGTCATGTCCCTGTTGTGATGGCAGGGTGTGTTCAGGCTCCCTTTCTCTGCCAGGGAACCACAGCCTGGCCTAGAACACAAGTTTAATACCATAAGGCAATGTTTGTAATTTGATTTGCTGTGCTTTTTTCTCTCCATTCTGGTGTGTTGAGCTTGTCTGCTGCTTTGACTTGATTTGTTTGGTTCTCTAGAAAGTACCATCTAGTGGTACAAGCTCCTTAAGGAATAGGTTAAGTAGCTTCTTTCTGGGGTAAATCTGTCTCTTGTTTTGCCTTTGCTAAAAATAAAGCTCAAGCACATTTCTCCAGATTGCCTACCAGCCTAGTTCACTTTTGGAAAAATTTGGCTGCATCCTCCCACCTTTATGGTGCCTTTTAAAAAACTTTTTTGACAGGGGCTTAAATCAAATGGATTGATCTCCAAGAAGTGATCAATGATAAGTAAAAGAGATGGTTGCTGTATTAGAGAAACAGGTGGTACTGCACTGTGGTCTGCTCTAGAGGCAGACATGAGTCTGCAGGAGGGGTAGGCGGAGGAGAGCTGCTGTTCTTCCAACTGTTTGGGGTTTTTCCCCCAGGGGTTTATGTATATTTTGGATCCAGCCAGGTAGTAAGGAGAATATTGCCCTCTCTGCAGCAAGAAGGATGGCATTGAAGGAACAAGGAGTGCACACTTAAGCAGGGTGTGAAACAAGGACAAGGAAGGCAGCTGCAGAGAGACAGAGACAGCTTTTGCCACCCATTGCAGAGCAGGCAACGCCATGGGATACAGGTATGCAAGTGACCAGGAGCTGGAAATTGAGGAACTGAAAGAGCGGTAAATCATGGAGAATCTGAGTGAGAAGTCAGTGAATACAACAGTGTGAAGAATCCATTGAGAAGTCAGGACAAGTCATCAAAGAATTTGTGAAATGACTTGCATGTGTTGGTGACAGGGCTGGCAGTAGTTGCTGGGTCGTGTCCATACGACAGCCTGGGTTTAACAGGATGGACATCATTGTGCCAATAACTTATTTGTTCTGGTCAGTGAACAAAACACAAATACATGCAGCGCTGTAAAATTTTTCATATTTCATTCTAGAAAACAGAGGAAATGTTCATGAACAGCTAAATTTCATTACCATTGACAATCACAGTGATGGGCAGATGGTGTCACACCTTGCTGTCTTGCCTGGATTAAACACTTTGTGACTAATAATGGGAAAATCTCTCTTAGAAAATTTATTTTTCCCTCCCAGATTAACACTACCTGCCCTTTTTAGTGTCCCAATATAGAGCAGCAGAGGCATCTTTGAATTTCCTTAAAAGTATCAAGGAAAAAGTGTTTACTGATGCCCAGTAAATATGTGAATATGTAAGGGTGGCATCTTTACAGATCATCATAAAAGACTTGCCCTGTAGGGTGGTACAGCCTGCTTGTTTGAGCATTTGGAGAGCAAAATCTGAATGTGAGCATCTTTAAATAGAAAGGGATTTGAAGTCCTGTGGTTTTTGGCCCATGAAAATGACCTATAACTACCAAGATGAAAATGCCTTTAATGTTTTTGATTCTAGAAATATTTTCAGCCTAACTTCATTCAGTTTTCAACGAATTGATATGAGGTTTGTGGTAAAATCCACCATTAGAAATGAAAGGAAACAAGCTGCTTGTCAGAGTTAGGCTTCCCTATGAAGCTCCTGGTTACAACAGAGCTGAGATGGTTTTTAAACAGGCAGCTTAGCTTCAAAGATACACTTAATAAGCAAGAGGGACCAGCTGTTTTGACTATAGAGGGAATGACTACAGACTGATAATGAAGGTGAAACAGAACTAATTTTTCGTGTCTGCGGTACATAGCAGATCCACCACTTAAGGCATGGCATTAGCAACATAAATTACATCCTGTTTTACTCCATATTGTGACAGTATATGCCCAGAAGGAAACACAGGAGGAGAAAGTCTACAGACTGGAACAGCAAGGAGGAGAAAGTCTACAGACTGGAACAGCAAGGACAGTGGGCAAATTGTGGAAATGCTTCACTCCTAAAAGGTTGCTGAGGTAAATGAAATTGAAGCATGTGAAGCTTGCCAAAATAAAAGTTACCGGCTCCTATTCCAAAATTGCAACATCCTGGTAGATAAAGTGTTTTGTAAATAGTGACACAACTAGAAAGAAATGCATGCTAAAAGCTGGGAGATATGGTGGGATTCAATTGACATTAATGAAAGGGTCATGGAATGATGCAGTGTCAAGTTATGTGTGAGAAAAGGTATTGATTTAGATACCAACTGTATGAGATGGGAAGTCACAGATCATGCTTGGGGACTTCCTGTTATATACAGGTTATATTTACCTGGTCAAGTACGAGAACATCTGGGGCCTGGAGCAGTGCAGGTTAACCCTGAAAACCAAGGACCTCTACTGGTATTGTGCTGGTATTCTGCTCTTGGTACACCACATACACGCAGAAACTCTAAACAAAAAACACTCCAATCCCAAATAAGAAAAATGCAAACAAAAAAACCAAACAACCCACCAACCAAGAAACCCAACACTACCCAAAAAACTCCAAAAACAGCCAAACTGAAAAACCTACCACCAATTAATAAAAAAAAAAACCCCAAACAAACAAAACCAAAAAAACCCACCAAAGATACCAGAAAAACTTGCTTTGTAAGATGGAATTACTTTTTCTAGCTAACAATTGATCTATTTGCTGATTCTGACCAGGTTAAAGACTAAATAAAACAAGTAATTTTAAGGCCTTTTATGCCAATAAGGTGAAGAAATCACTGCTGCTGTCTTTGGTTATGTCTCTTTGCAAGTCAATCAATTTTTTTTTTTTAATTTCTTTAGTCTGAGTTGAATTTCATCTGTGTGGTGGAATTTTCAGTATCTCACTGGCCTCTATGCCATGGTATTGTAGTTGATGAATAAATGAGTTTCCCAATCATACTTGTATTAGTGTGTTGTGGAGAGATAGAATGTAAAAGAATAGTGCAGAAGGCAGTCTCACCCTGAGGAGCTGCAGCCATTCTAATCACCAAAGATCAGGAACAGGCCTGCCCTTAACAGGCCACAGCTGTGTCCAGTAAGAAGATGAGTGCTACAAAAGGGTGGGTTAGCTGGGTGAGGGGAGAGCTGGAGTTGGTTGGCTGTGCTGTGAAGGAGGAGCTATCCGTGAGAAACCACAGAGAAGGTATGGGACTTTTACAATATGATGACAACAGTGTATTGGGGTTTTTTTTGTCCTTTCTTGGACTGTTCTGTGTAATGGCGTCAAATTATTTTCTTTGCATAATGCTGCTCATCTCCTTTTGGAAGGCAAGATGTGACACATGCCCCTGATTTCTGTTCCACTACAATGCATCTGGACTAACAGAAGTCTTGACTGTCCACTAATCTGGCTGTGTGACCTGATAGCTTTTAAAACAGTGGGTTTATTGGCAAAGGGCTTCCCAAATGTAATTTTTAGTGGTGGTTGTGTTCAGACTGACATAAAAAGTGCATATATTGATATTTCAAAGCACAGTCATGCAATATATATATACATTTCTATTCAAAAATGGGTGAATTTCCAGAAATAGCTTGGGGCTATTTGCCATGTAATGCACTGAAAACACATGTGAGCAGCAAGAAAGCAGCGTTTGTGCCATGAGAAGTTAATTGGTAAGCAAAGTACCATTTGAGTTGTGGGCTCCTGAAGCAGTCTCAGGTTTTGTACCCAAAAGCCACATCTGATAGATGATATCTTGCATGTGTGTCATTGTATGCAAAGGGTTTCATTTTCCAGCTTCCAGAACATCTGCATCTGTAGTTTTATTGTAATGCTGATGGGACATGAATACTCCTTTTTACATACAGAGCAGACCTCACAAGTGGCCCTACTACTAAGTTTCACATTAGTCAAGAATTCATTGCATGCTCAGTCATCTTATTCTGCTGATTTTCAGTGTGTTCAGTTGAGTTCACCAAGGTGACCTTTCACTGAATTTTCTGTGACTGTGTGCCCAAGGGTTTGCCTAAGGAGACTGCCTGTCCCTATGAGCCTGACCTCTCTTAGATCACCACAGCTATGGAATTACTATCTCAATTTATTGTGAAAATCCTTGACTGGCACAGCTTTTGGGACATGTTTCTGCCCATCTTGATCTGAAGATCCCATTAGCTGTCTGAGGCACTGCCTTACAAGTTCATGGCAATTAAGGAGAACACAAAAATTAACTTGGAAATTTTATTAGGTTCAACCAAGGGATTTGAGGCAGCATAAGTTGGTTTGGTTTTTGGGAATGCACTTTACTCTTTACAGTAATTTGAGGAACAGAACTCTACAATGGATTTATTAGTGCAGGAGTTCCTGGCGTGTAATTCTTCAGGGTAAGCTTGTAGGTCCATGGTCATTGTCTTTAGTATGTGATTCTCTCACATGTTTTTAGATGTACTAAAGAAAAGCAAAATGGTTCTTTTCACAAGTTCTCCAGTCAGAGTTGTTGATAATATCCTGGTGTGAATGAGAAAAATATCTTCATCTGTTCTTTTTCTCCTTAAGAGGAATGCTGTGAAATGTGTGAAGCGTTATCTATGGGGTTTCTCCATTCCTATGCAATTCCTCTTTTTATTCTTCTCTGTGGTAATAAAGATACCCCTTTATTATAAGATATCTCTGTGCCACTTGCTTTTTACTTGGTCTGTTTGTTCTTCTTCCAGCTCAACCCATCTTGCTACTGCTTCCATTTTAATTTATAAGTTATCTATCGGTTACAAATTATAATTATATGGGTAAGAATCAGTGTATGTATATATTTAGGAAAATCTGGACACAAGTGTTCAGTCTTTTTCTCCCTTCATTCTGAAACCTTCTGGTGAGTGAAATTAGGATGAGAATTTCAATACAGAATCCTAAAATTGATGGTGACTTTTTTGTGAGATCCCACAAGGGCTTCAGTGAGGGTTAAATGTGGGCTTAACTCTGGTTTGGGCCAGAGGCAAACTTCCTGCCTTAATCCATTGTTTTAAATCTCTCAGACTCTGCAGGGGAAGGCAAGGGCTGATATGTGACACTGTGTAATGAACACTACAGCAACAAGCTCCTGTGAGCCATGCTGGGCGTTCAGATTGCCTGTACAATCCATGTTCCAGGACATCAGGCACTGAGTACCACAGGCATTGCTCTGGCTTTTCAGTAACTGTCACCCAGTCTGCTGGGGAAACTCACTGTGCATCACAAGGAAGTTCTGGACAAATATTTCAGTTTCTTTTATTTATGGTATGGGAACAGAAGTATGCTAAATGTGGTTCTGTTCATCTTCACGCTTGAGGTGCCTCCTCTTGGGCAGAACTGTTGGGTTGTGTCAAAGGCTGGCAATTGCCTTGGCACTGAGTGCCAGTGTGGCCACAGTGCCTAGGCTGGTTGTGCCCCAGATGGGTGTGGGGATGTCAGTGCAGCAATTGGCATCTCTGCTGCATTCACAGCCCAGCTCCAGGGCAAGGGTCATCAGTGTATGCCTGCGTCTGCACCTCTTCATGCACAGGTAAGCTCTGGAAGCCATTTGTCTGTGTGCCAGAGCGTGGTGAGGACTTAGAGCAAAGCCTGAAGTGCTGCTGCAGTACAATCATAGCTTAGGAAAGCATTCATGTGTTTCTGGTAGAAGATACATTATTATGCATAATTCAAATTGCTGACTCCATAGCCTTCTGTGTGTGTTGTATTTGGAATACAGATGGTAAAATCAACAAGCTTGTAGTTAAGTTCAAAAGGCTTCAGGTCATAACTCAGGAAATGAAGTTCTAATTTCTTCCTTTGCCAAATTTTAGTGACTCATTCAGATTACTTGATCTTTCACTGTCTCAATTTACTGCCTTGGAATTTAACATAAATCTACCTATTTCTTCCCTAAACTTTTTCCAGCCATTGTGGAGGCATAAAAGATAATGACTAATTTTAGATGTTCTCTTTAGTAGGATTGGGAAGGAGTGCTATTAACTTTGTGGTGTCATTCAGAAAAGTTACTGAGGAGACAAATGCCAAAAGTAGAGATTGTATCATCATCTGTGTATTGCATAGTTATTCTTGTCAGTGTGCAACAGGAAGACATCCCCAGAAATCAAAGGCTATGTAAACTTTATGGAATAGACCTTTTGGAGGTCTGCTTTCGATATCAGGAGATTCTAAATATGTAGTAACTTCATGTTTTCTGTGCTAAATGACCTTTATTTGTTCAAAATGTAAGGTGGCCAAAGCTAAGAATCCAGGGTGTTTTCAGAACTCTGTTATTGGAAAGCAACTTGATGCTAAAGTATTACATCTTGGGCTTTCTCTATTGAACTATAACGTTAAGGATAGATTTTTTTCTAATTTAAAATCTGGGTTAGGAACGTGGTTGAAACCGTAAAGCTATGTCAGACAATGGTAATCTTTAGTATCAGGAAACCTTCTGTGTGCTGGTATGCTTTAAGAGAAGTTGAATTAGTTTTGCACACTTCCTGTGCAGAGCTGTTCCTGACCTTGTAGCAGTTTTTCAAGGTGGTAAGCACTGGTGGGACCATGCATTGGATAATGTGGGCTCCTCAGCACAGGAGAGATAGGGAGGTACAGGAGAGTGTGCAGCCTAGGGCCAGGAAGGCGTTCAAAGAAAAGCACCATCCTGTCTGCAGGGAGCAGCTGGGAGCACTGTGCTTCTTTATCTCAGAACAGAAGGCTCCAGGGCATCTCATCAGTGGATAAATAGCTGGAGGGTGAGGGTACAGAGGAGACAGAACTTGGCCACTTTTGCTGCCTGGTGCCGGAACCAGAGCCACCGGGCACAGAATGAAACAGGGGAGTTTTCCTCTGAATGTGAGGAAATTTTTTTGCAGTGAGAGTGATCGAGCACCCACTAAGTCACAGCCAGATCTGAGAGCAAGGCTGGGACAGCAGCAGGTGCCTTCCAAAGGCATCAGAGCACAACTCTAGGAGTTCCCTTCCAACCTCAGCCTGTGATGATGTTAATGATTCATGAACAGGGGCATCACAGGACCAAATCAGTTATGCTTTGAAGGTTTGAGATCTGACTCTCTGCCATAGCTCTGCTAAGTTGATGCATTAGTGTAGGAAATTGTGACCTAGCTACTACCTATAGCTAAAATGGTACTAGGACTGGGAATGTGTGGTCAAGTTGGCTCACTTCTGTGAATCTGTCACCCAGTTATGTTGTATGTTTATGGAAAAACACTTCTAATGATGCTTATCAGACAAAAAATGAAGTTCTTTTGGGTGAAGAGGGCTGTTGTCAGGGCATTCCAAAGGACTTGTGTCTGGAGGTCTGCAATCTTTTCCTTAACTTGTGAGTCTTCTTTGTTCTTCTTGCTGCTGTTAATTGTATGTAGTCTTTAGGCCTTTGAAGAATAATTGTAAGAGTAGTATAATCCAATGTGCAATCAAAATCTAAAATCCCATCTGTGTCATACTATTTCATATTTTTCTACTCAATGGCATTTTTTTTTAGTTTAGTTGAAAGGCTTTTGTTGTATCTGTCTGGTCTCTTACTTCACTATGTGGTTGAACACTGCATTCCTTAATAGATACAAGGAAACAGCACTGCTCAAGGTTTTCCAAACAACAGATGTGTTCAAATGTCACTCATTAACCAGTCCTATGAGCCATTAAAAGGCCACTTGCCGTTTTCCCAGCACTACTTCTCCTAAGCAGGACTCTCAGAAACTTGAATTTACCTTAGCTATGGCTCTACAGAGCAGTCTCTGGTGTTTTGGTGTTTGTGCCTGGCAAGGGACAGGTTATTACATAAAGACTACAGCCTTGAGTATGTTTGCAAACATAGGAAATAATACTTAGTAATTAGGTGAAATAATAGATATTATCATTACTCTGATCAGAAACCCCTCAGAATGGGCTATTTAATCAGGCTGTTTGTAGGTAATGAAGACTGCTGTTTAGTTTTTCTTAGGGCAATTATTGTCTGAGAAGTGTTGTGGTGGTGCTGCCTTAATGATTTCATTCTCATATTGCCTCTTATGTAGTAGATTTCTCTGTTGCATGCTGCCAATTTGGGAAGTCAAAGAGCTTTATTTGCACGTTGTTTACAGGAGGTGCTTCATATTTGCACAGATCCCAAACTGCTGGTGATTTAATCTCTTCTGCAAAGGAGAGACTATATAGCACTATGTCATCCAGATAGCATGGGAAAAAACGAGGTTTCTTTTCTGGCTTTTTTTGTCACCTTAGGAAATTATTAGTGACAAGTCATTCAGCTGATCTAATAAAATCTTTCTGTTATTGCTTCCATTTTAATTAGTTTATAAGTTATCTATCAGCTACAAATTATAATTATATGTGTGAGAATCAGTATATGTATATATTTAAGAAAATCTGGACACAAGTATTCAGTCTTTTTCTCCCTTCATTCTGAAACCTTCTGGTGAGTGAAATTAGGATGAGAATTTCAATACAGAATCCTAAAATTGATGGTGACTTTTTTGTGAGATCCCACAAGGGCTTCAGTGAGGGTTAAATGTGGGCTTAACTCTGGTTTGGGCCAGAGGCAAACTTCCTGCCTTAATCCATTGTTTTAAATCTCTCAGACTCTGCAGGGGAAGGCAAGGGCTGATATGTGACACTGTGTAATGAACACTACAGCAACAAGCTCCTGTGAGCCATGCTGGGCATTCAGATTGCCTGTACAATCCATGTTCCAGGACATCAGGCACTGAGTACCACAGGCATTGCTCTGGCTTTTCAGTAACTGTCACCCAGTCTGCTGGGGAAACTCACTGTGCATCACAAGGAAGTTCTGGACAAATATTTCAGGTTCCAGTGCAAACTGAAGTCGATTATGATGGTGAGATTCAAGCAACTTAAGCCATTGGCTGCTTTGGTAGTGGTGACTTGTTATCTACGCAATGGGGAAATCGGGTTTATGAAGAGAGTTTATGACCACAAAACTGGGATCATAATGTACTGAGACTTTTTAATCTATTTTCCTTATTACACTGAGTTCCCCTTCTTTCAGGATATTTAGTGGTAGCCTGCCTGGTTTTAGTTGACTGGTGTACAGTGCCTACAAGACCACAAGCACATTTGGTCTAGACACAGTTTTAGCAGCAACTCATCAGGGGGAAAGGTGTTAAATCATCTTGAAGATTTTGGTTTCTTTAGGCCTATGCTGTGTGATTTTTCACAGCTCTGTGTCTCTGGCCTTGCATTAAATACTGTTTGAACTTTGTGGTATGGAGAAGCTTCTAAGAATGTTGATATTAAGGTTTTCTCTCCCTCTATAGATACAGATTTCGCTACTCTAGTCTCAAATACTCTGGATCCACTAAAGGAAAATCAGTAAAATGATTTTTGTAACAGAATGACTGTTGAATTTCAAATTATTTGATAGGTTAGTTTAAAAATAAGAAAACATTTATTTCTCCCCAGCAAGTTGATTTCTTATATGAGGTCTTTATGATCATGTCTCCTTGTAATTCAAGTATTACAGATGTTCAGGAAAAAGTTTTGTAGCATATCCACATTCCTTTTAAAAGAGTAACAGGCTTGGGGGATAGTAAGTTGGAAGTAAAAATACCAACCTGGGAATATAGGTAGCTGTGATGAGGAGTTGTCCCAATGGTTAAAAAAATCTTTTTTAAAAATTACCAAAATATAGCTTAGAATAAAAAGATGCTGAACTTTCTCACCTGTTCAGACAATTTGACCAAGGACACCTAGTGTTCTCAACTTCTAACATCTGATGGCCATCTTGACTATTGGGAAAGCTCTGTTCCTCCCTCCAGGAAAAAAAAATGAGAGAAACCTTCTCTGTTTGCCTCAGCGAGGCTTCTAAAGCTCTCTGTAGGTATTAATGCTTTTAGGACACCATTGGTTTTAATGCAAGCCTCTGACGAGCTCAGTTAGCCTTCTCTCCAGAATTTAGAGCTGTTGGAGGGAAGCAAATCAAACTGTGGTTTCCAAGGTATAACCTGAACTTAACTGTTCATAAACTGAACTTTCATGGGTGTTGCCCACTACACAGCAGTGTAAGTCCCTAAGGGACGTTCTCTTATCTCATGCATTTCCTTCTTAAACTGTACTTTCCTTTTCAGGTCTAGTTCTGGGAGTTACCTGAAATAATGCTATCTCAATATGTGCTTTAAAGATGGGAATGTAGATATTGGTGATGCTAGATCCACACACATTGTTAAAAGTTTTGGTATTGCCCCAAGTTGTACAGAGCTTTCCTGTGCTCCTGCTTTGCTATGAAGTAAATTAGATTGTCTTAGAATTCAATTAGCAGAATAAGATTTCAATTAAGCAGAAAAGTTTTATGTGCTCTTGGCTTGAAGTATTTTGCTGTTAGACCTCTAAGTACCAATAATATTATCAACTTGTTGTCCTTTGATGTGGTCCTGAAAAGTGTTGCTCTGATGAACAGGGCAGTCACATCTAGTAAAAGAAGTTGCACTATAAACATGGGATTCTTCTGAATAATGTACCTCCACTTTGCATCTTTTCCCCATGCAAACAAAAGGTACTGTTTGTGCAATAGAAGTAATTTCCTTGTCTGCTATTGCTGTTGGGAAGTATGAATATGTCCCCTCTGCACAATTCCCACAGTGGCCAAGGAGGTGCTAATGCCTCACTGAGAGTCCCAAGCTGTTGGCAAGTACCCCTTTTAGGCATCATTTTGTGGGAAATAGAGATGTAGAATTAAATAAGAAATTAAGCAGGGATGACAGCAAGTCCTACCTTTCCCTGTCCATGGAGAGTAACCAGATTTGGGTCTATTTCCTGTGAATAGGGTCCATTGTTAAAACCGTGGTGACCCCTCCTGGGACCACAAGCTGCTTTTAAAAATGTCAGAATACTGTGGTATGAAGCTTGGCTTGCCCTGTCACTGCCTGGGTGCTATCTTGTGCTTGCTGTCAGGCCAGGCAAGGCTGATTCCAACGGTACAACAGTGCAGAAGGTGAGGCTGAGAAAAAAACCAGTTCATTTCTTACGCGTGAGCCAATGGGGCTCGTAATACACTCTGCAGTCTGTACGGAGCAGCAAGTGTTGCCCGGGGCTCCAGGGCACGGAAACTGCAGCCTGGGGAATTCCTGCATCCGCCTGAGCTGCCAGCACCAGCTGAGGGCAAGCCGAGGGCCGGCCTCTGGGCTGTCCAGGGAGTTCCACGTCCTGGGAGAAACGGGCATGAGACTAGAGATGCTTGGAGGCACTGCTGCTGCACTCCTGCTGTGGCAGATCAAAGATAGCCTTGTCCTAAAAGGGAGTTTTATTCCACAGGGGAAGCCATGTGTTTAGCTTAGTTTCAGCCAAATTTTATGATCGTGGGGAAAAAAATCAAGGTTGTAACCACGGGGTAGAAAGTGATGCAGTTAAGTGATGCAATGCTTCAGGCAGGTGCCCGTACAGCTATCCAAAGGCATTTTATCTGTTTGATGAACTGCATAGATTTAATTGTCAACTTTTTCCTTGGGGTTTGGAGAATTGGATGGGGTGGTTTTGGGAGGTCATGTGTAAGGGTAAGAAAAAGGACAAGATAACCTTAAAGGTGACTTATTGAGACACAACTAAACTGTTTCTACTTTGTTAGTTTAATGTTGGATTTCTTTTTTTCTGGTACTTGCTGAGTTTGGGGTGTTTGCATTCCCAGCCATGTTAGTGCTTAGAAGTTGAGTAGAGATGTTATTACACCTGAGATGTAAGATCTCATTTTAGTGAGTAATTTATTGTACACTTTATGGTTATTAGCAGAGAATAATCTCTCAGTTAAAAACCAAAATACAACTCCTGGTTTTCTGTATGGCAGCTCTGAGTCTCTGATCTGATACTAGTTTTATTGATCAACTTAGTTACTTCTGTGTTCGTCCAAAACAGGTTTCTAAATGGCAAAATAATTGTACAGAAGTCTTATCTTCTTTTTCTACAGTCACAGATGCCTTGCATGTTCAGTTTTGGGGAACCTCAGTCTCCAACCAGAATTCAGTTCATAGTGACAGAGGTCACTGTTCCATATACAGATATTGTGTTGGTACAAGGGGAGGCAGGTGTTTGCTCTTGTTTGGAAGAGTAGCCTGAGGAACATGACAGATCTAGGCGATTGCATCACAAAATGTATGCCCTGTGTGTGGTGTGCTGTATTTTATTACTGGTTAGTTTGGGGAAATAAAGAGAAGAGCTTTCTGTGGAATATATTAAATTATCATATGTGAGAAATTGTTGTCTTATCCCAGACAGAAATACTAAAAAATGCCTTATTTTCTCTGTTGTGAGTTGGTCAACTTCTGAGCTGTGGTCCTTGATTTATGGTCCAGAAATTTTTCTTACTATTGCAGAGTTACTATAAAACCAGTGTAGGTCAGTTATTAGGAAATTACAGGTACAGCTGCACTCTGGTTCCAAGCACCAACAGCAATGTGCAGATTAGTGAAAAAATGATGCATTTTGGATTTGGAAGTCCTGGTTGTTTCCAAAGGGTCCACACTGAAACAGCAAATAGATCCCTTCTGAAAGCTCAGTCAGGCATGCACTGGGAACTGCTGTCACAGCAAGAAGAGCCTAATTTGAACAGCCTGAGTAGCACAATTGCTCACAGCATTGCAGCAGCCTCGAGGTCACTCCTCAAGGTCTCACAGCACCATTTGTGTAGTTGGGCTTTTTCTTCCAAGGAGTTGTGATGTGTATGCAAGCTTTTCTGTACTGTCTGTATTAATAGCAATTGGGAAATTTATTAGTTTTCAGAAAAGCTGTTTGTACAGAAAATTGAATTCTTCCTTGAGGGTTGTGTATCAGTGGTTCCAGAGCAGAAAGAGGCTAGCTGTGGGAATGGGGAGGAGGAACAATAGTTTTAAACTGATGGGAATAATTTTAGGTGGGATATGAGGAGGAGCTTTTCATTATGAAGGTGATGAGACATGTTGCCTAGAGAAGCTGTCAATACCCCATCCCTGGAAGTGTTCAAGGCCATGTTGGATGGGTTTTGGGGCAGCCTGATCTGGTCAAAGACGTCCCTGCACGTGACAGGGGCTTGGAATGAGATGATCTGTAAAGGTCCCTTCCTACCCAAACCATTCTGTGATTCCGAGGACATCAAGTTGTTCTGTGCAGCCTCTGGGCTGCCTTTCTGCAATTGGATTTTCTCTTTTAATTATAAACTTTGCCATGGTGTCCAGGGTGAGGTACTTGGGATTGGTCACAATTGTGATTAATGTGTGATTTGTATCTATCAGCAACAATCACTGACATAATTGCATTTAATTATTTCTGCTATTATGTGGTATTAAGGACTTAGAATGTTGCAAAGTAACAATTACATAGAAGTTGTTTTTCCTGTCATTAAGTAGCCAGTATTACACTATCAAGTAGAATTTGAACCCTAAAATAGAAGCATTTCTTCTCAACTGTGTTTTTGTATCTTAGCAAAGCAGTATCTGGGTTCTGGGAGTGTCTGAAAACGCAAATGAGAGCAATAACTGATCCATTTTAGAGAAGCAAAGGTATGATGTTTGTCTTCATTTCCTTTTTCAGCAAAAGATGTTATTTGAAGAATAAACATACTTAGTTCACATTTAAAAGACTTGACGGCTTGAGGCAATATGATCAAGTTATTAGTATACAAAGTACTTGATCAATGTAAATGTTCAAGATTTAATTATTTTTACTAGCTGTTTGGTTTATTTTTTTCTGTAGCATGTTTCTTGGGCTTGCATCTTATTAATGTTATCATTGCACTAATAGCAGATACAGTTCCTATTTCCTAAAAGTATGTGGTCATTCCAGAGCTAAAACTGCTGTGTGCTCCTGTGCAAATGTTGTTTCCATAATTCTCAGTCCTGATGAGGGTGTCCAACTGCAAGTTATATGGCTGTGAAAAGGACAAAAACCTGCATCTCCTCAGATTTTCTTGCTGTTTAACACAATGTCTGACATGCTGATAAAAAGTGATGCTCTGTATTGTCTACCTTCTCTTCTGGCAGTGTAAGATTCAGCAAGTCAAGGAGGCCCAAAGAGCTTGTTGCACTGTTAGTGCTCCACAGCAAACGTGCGTTAACTACATTTTTAAGATGTTATCTGTTCCAGCCTAACTCAGATGGAATAGAGGCTGCTGAGGAATAGGAGTTAGCATTGTAGTTAAAAATAACAGCTTGTCATTTCTATGGTTTTTGCCTCTTGGATAGGAAAATGACTGTCATTCCAAAGGGGCTGTGTTCTGGTAATGTTCTATACACAAGTACTTCTCTGTCTGTGTACACAAAATATTAGAGATAACAATACATCATATAGAACATGGTCTGTACATTCTAAAAGGAAGCTAAGACAGGAATGAAGATGTTAAGCTGCTATTTCTATAAGGAAAAGCATAATCTGCTGGGCATCACACATTTAAAACCAGACAACCATAGATAAAATTATGCAATAGTTACTTCTTGAATTGATAAGTTACTTGAGCTGTAATGGAAGCCCACTTGTGTTCTTCTGACTCATATTCAATCCAAGATAATTCATGGTCTCTTACTAATTGTGTACAGGCCATAGCAATAGTTGAAATTGTGCAAGTGTGTTCTGGCAACAATGCCATTATACCATAAGCACTGAAGTACTGAACCCAGCTCCAGTGTGCTCAGCATCAGCCTGGAATTCCCAGCCAGAGTCTCAGCCTGTTGCTGATAGATGCCCCTGTGTAATGGGGAAGTGAATCAGCTGTAACCTTAGATCACAATGATTTCCCAGTTCTGTTTTTAACTGTGCACTTAAAAATGGTCAGTGGCCAGGAGCCAAGAATTGTTCTTCATGGTTCATGATCCGTCAAGAGGAAGTTGGAGTCCTAAGATGAAACATGTGTAGTGAATGGCCCTGGAAAAGAAAACCTGCAGATAGAAATGGGAAAGGAAAGCTGCATGTTTGTTGCCATAGAAATTGGGGATTAGATTTGCTGTTATTTATGGGGGGTACCTGAGGTAGGCTTTCTGGTGTGCAGTTTTTCTGGCACATGTGCTGCCTGTCATTCTACTTTGATTTGACAAACAGATTTCTAATCAGTCATATCTTGGTATAGATTGTCCTTTTCTGCCTTTTATGCCTGTTGTTACTTGGACCAGCATAGTCCAAAAATAGCTTATTAACTGAAGAACTGTTATGTATAGAATTATGTACTTAGTCCCTGGAACTTGCAGAATCTATTTTTTACAGCACTGCTTATGAATACATTTCAAATTACTGATACAAAATCAGTTGGTCTTCTTTCTCTGTTGTATTTATCACAACCATGTAATTATGGAAGAAGAGTTTCATGAAGCGTGGCATGTCAGCAGTACTACTTTATTAGGAGTAAAAATGTGTCAAGCTCTGAATAATATGAATTAAATAGAAGATGAATTCTGCAAGAAGCTGGTTCATCCTGATATTCCCTGATGCAGTTCTCTCTGTCTAATCATTTGAATGATGCTTGTGATTCACGCACTAAGTATAGGCTGGGATTTTGGTTTCTGCTCCTTAGATGATGATGGGAATATCTGAGTTACAGAAGGTGCTGGTAGAACAGGATGATACTTGTTCATTCCTCCTTCTGCCACCCCCCAACTACATCTCCCCAAAAAGGACTTCTCAAAATCCATGTCGAGCATGGAGGTAGAGGGTGAGGCTATGGAAGCTGCACCATTGACTAACCCTGGGGTATGTTTCTGCATATCCTGCTGGGTGTCCTTGAGGTGGGCCTTCTTGTGTCCTTTGGGACTAAATCCTCACTGCAAGTCAGTGTTGCTCCCTGAATCACAGCTGGTTTGTAGCCATGGGACTTGATAGAGAAAGAGCTGGGCACTCCTTGTTTCACTGTTTCATGAAAAGCACCTCTGCTAAGCAGTGTTTTTTTTACTTCAGAGAAGGTAGTGCCTCTCTACCACAGTTTTATTTTGAAAGAGAAATATTCAGAGAAAAAATTTTGTTTGCAGTTGTGTGAGAAGTTAATTTCAACAATTTTTTTCTAAATACTCTAGAGGAGAAGAAAGTTAATAAGCAACTTTATTTACATTAGAAAATAGCCTAAAACCTATTAATGACAGAAGCAGCCAAAACACTCTTGTGTTTTCTTTTTACTGGGTTTTGCATTGCTTGTATCCAAGGTTCTGAGTCATGAATATAATTGGATTATTTAGTTTTAACACCTTCCCACTTTAATTCAGGTGGGGAAAAACAGGCAAAAGGCTCTGAGCTTTCTTGAAAATCTCCAAAGCTAGGAGAGAAAAAATAAGTGTACTCCTCTTTTGGTTAAATCCACCCCATTTCAGAGCTCCAGCAAGGTAAATTGGCTCCATGTAGCTGATTTCAGTGTCAGTTTTGAGACTCCTGTGTGATGAGTGTGGAGGCTCCTTTGTGTGGCAGGGTTAATTCCTCTCTCAAGAAGTTCAGGATTTAAAACCCATGCTAAGTGCAAGTAACCTAGAACAAAGTGCTTTGGTTCTGTGCTGGATTTTTTTTTTTTTTGTCTGACAACAAAGAAACACATTCATTTTATAGAATGCATTTCTCTCACAGTTCTGGAAAAACTCATTGTTTATTCATGAAGGAAGGTCAGTAAGGCCTGGTTAATCCAAGCATTTCTTATTTGTAATTTATTTCCTAAAAGGGATGACTCTTGCCTTATCAAATAGGAAGACTCATAGGGAAGACGTCTGTGGCTTGCAGAAGGGAAAACAAATGGGAGATGCCAAGTGGGTATGTGTTTAGAGGAATTTTAATTATCAGAACAGGTTGTGTTTTTAAATTCTTTTTGATCACTGACATCAATACTATTTGTGTTTTAATTTTATTGAATGATGACGGGTGAAGAGAGGAAAATTATACAGCAGGGGCAGTTTGTGTGCTGTACCACTGTCCATTGGGAGAGCTGGTTCTGAACCTCTCCTCTAGAAATGTGGTCCTCAGGTTCCACAAAGCTGCATCCTTTCAGTGAGACACACTGATTCCCATGGAGGAGGGAGGAGGTGTATGCAGGAGATGCCATGGCCTCCAAGCTGCTTGGCACACTGCAGTCTGCTGTTTCCTGAGCTGTGACTCCGATGGATGTACACATTGCCTTTGGATTTGTCCCTGATGTCATTTCTGTGGCAACTGACTTGGCCTTTTTTTAACAAGTTGTTTACCTTGTGCATTGCCCTTAAAAAATTAAAAAGCCTATTAGCTAGTTTAAATAATTCAATTAGAAGAAACTAAAGGTCTAGAATTCTTTCTTATTCTAAAATAAAACACCAAACTAAAGCAAATTTTGGCTCCTCAGCATTACATCCTGACAAGGTTCTAGTACACAGTGACAAAATTTTCCATTCTCAATTATTAAAATGCATTTAAGCAGCATTTCACAAGCATTGCAGAACATCATCTACTGCTAATAACTTGTTTATAAGAGTATGTGTTAAGGCTTCAAGGTTAATGGTAATGTAGCCAGTAAATGATGATTTATTTGCTTGTGTTTTTTAAGGCAGCACTGAAGCAGTTTTCTTATTGACATTGTTAGTGCAGCTGCCTCTGTTTTGATTTGGAGTTATTGTTCAGTGTAGCTGAGAGAGTGAACTGAGACACTGACAGTGTGGGAGTGTGCTCAGAGACAGAGATATCAAGTGAGCTATTTGAGCTGCTCATCAATTGTTAATTGTCTCCTGATCCTTAAACCAGATACCTAAACTGAAAAGACCACTTTCAGCAACAGATGCAAATTATATGGATCCTGTAGGTGTGTGGGCCCTACGACATAAGTGGGGTGCTAAATTTTTTATTATGTATTGTAGCTTTCATATCTGGGCAGTTCTAGTGTGGGCCACCGAACCTAAATTTGCTCTGAACTCATTTGTGATGAGAAGGTAACACCTGAACTGAAGCTGGATTAACAACTGCATGTTGGCCAGTTGTCCATCAATATATTTATTTGGATTTCCCCTGTCAAATGCATTTTGTCTAGAATAGGCCAGGAGTTGGAGACCTTAGGTGTTTTCCATAAACTGGGAGTTTTAGGTGCATTTTCAGCCATGTTGCTGCTAATGCCTCAAAGCAACAAAATGCAAGTGTTGTTCATGGTTACCAGTAATGTGGTTGAGGTGTTTTGATGAAGGAGTTATTTGAGTGAAGCATCATACAGAAAATGTATTTCATGTTCAAACTCCATGGAACATCACCTCTTTGCTTTCAGTGCTATGGGATATTGTGCTTGTGTTGTGAGTCTGCTTGATTTATGACTCTGCATGCTTTCCACAGTTACTGTGTGGAAAGAGGAGAGAAGCACTGCTGGGAACAAGTTACATGAATTTTTTTTTTTGTGACAGTATAGATTGTTTGCCCAAACTGAACCTGTGTGACTTTTCATATTAAAAAACGTATGTGTTTGTACCTCAGATGTTTTTGGCGGAACTGTGACAGTTTGGGACTGCAGTGGGAGTGAAGAGAACAGCAGCTTGAAGGCTGTGATCTTTGAAGCCACTCAAGTAGTCAGAATCAGTCTCAGACATCAATGACTGGGCCCTTTTCTACCCTTGCATGTAATTCTCTTGCTGCAAAGGCTGCTGGCCATTCCTAAGGTAAAGACGTGAAAATAAACATCCTCTCTATTTTTAACTTTTCTCACAAGTCAAAGTCAAAAATCAAAGTCAAAAAACTTGGCCCGGGCACCTCACCTGTCCCACAGTGGTTACTCTGTTGTATGATCCCCTGGTTTGGTGCTGCCCTTTGCATTACACAGATAATCTGGGAGCACAGTGTTAGATCTGTCATCCTAGTGGATGCAGCAGTGCTTGTTGTCATGTGACAGCACAAGCTGCTCTGCCTGGTGACCCGATGGAAAAGCTGCTGTTCATCAGGGTACATTAAAAGTCTATACAAATAAATAAGGAAGGACTGTGCCCTGATTTACAACTTCATGGACAAAAGAGCAATGTGGCTGGAATTGGACTGGTTTTGTTGGTTTGAGGATTTTTGGAATGAGTTCCTGTGTTGGGTAGCTAGTTGGTTTTTTGGAATATATGATTTGGAGCTTTTTGACAATTTGTTGGGGATCCTTTCTGAGAAACCTTGGATCAAACACTTGGAGTGCATCTCCCATAGCCTTTGTGATCTTTTTTTGCACTTTAGTTGTAGGTGAATTTGTTACTTTGAAAGTTAGCAGATGATGTCTATTAACTCTAGCTTTGTGTTGATAACATTTTTCAGAAGTTAGTACTCTTCTCTATCTCACATAGTGTCATAAATTCTATTATCTGCTTTTCTGTTACATAGATATATGTTTGACTGAAATCCAAAAATTTTCTCCTATGTATGATGTTTTTCAGTGCCTGAGATAGCAAATGCCAACTTCAGCTTTGTATTCCACATTGCCTTTTCCTTTCCTGCATAATGAATTCACCTACTTTCTTACTATTTTTCAATCCAGTATATCCACAAGTTTCTTCTTGGAGACAAAACTCAAAAAGATAATTAGGAACTTCATTTCTGTCCATATGTTTGAAGACCGAGCACTTAGCTAGTAAGGGGTAGTTGCATTTCTGCTTCAGTTTGCATATTGTCTTACAGAATCAGCTGTATTTTAGCTTGGCTGAATACATTTTTAAATCCTTTGAGTATAGCCTAAAACTCAGCTAAGATTTCCTCCTGGCTGTGGTGTTATTCATCTGGTGGTGCTGAGGAGAGAGTGCAGAAACAGCACAAGCTACAACTGTCCTGTTCCCTTTTAGCTGGGATTTCCTGCACCCAGAAAACTTCCCTGTGGGGTACCCAGTCATGTCTTGGTGTTCTTTACCACCAACACCCTTGGCCACAACTTGGTGCTTGATGTTTCAAACAAGACTTTTTTTATCAGCTGTTTCTGGTTCTGCACCTTGTCCTGGTTTATCACTCTGTAATACCTGTGTTTAGTCACTACATGCCTTTGCAGCTCTTCTCTCTTCCAGTAACAACTGGAGTGCTTTTGCTGCTTTATAGAATGTATAAAATCAGGTAAGCCCTCCTTGTCTGACTCATTGCCAAATGCATCTTCAGGCATAAGTGCAATCCTCAATATCAAACATATTTATCTGTAATGCAAGCAAGATGGACTGGGTATAGAATTCGCTATATTTGGTTTACTTTCAGTGGAAAGTAGCAGTCAAATGCTTACTATGTCCTTTCTGTAGTGTCAGCCTTCCAAACTTACTCTGTGCTGACTGAACTGTCCTTTTGATGTTTTTGCATTGTATCTGTTCATTAGAATATTGAGTTTCTTGCCTTGCTATAATAGGCAAATATTTCACACAAATTCAGATTTTAGAGTATGCAGAAATTTTTCACAGTCCTCAAACTGATGTCCCTGTGATTTGCAGAGGTTTCCTATGAGCCCCTTGAAATATGGCTGTTGCTTGTTCTTATCAACAAAAGTTGGGAAACTGGCACTTATCCCTCTTCAAAAGGAACAATCTGTTAATTGCCTTCCCTTCTCCTTTGATCTTCATGACCAGTTTTTCTTAACATTGTGGGACTTCTCTGAATTCTGAAATGAAAGGAGGTGTCTCATAATCGGTCTTAATGCTCTGCATAATTCTTGTTTCCCAAAGAAACCAGTTCATAGCTCAGCTGAGAAAATGTGTTTAAAAACACAATCTGGGTCATCTAAACAATAAAGCAGCTGGAAGTCAGCCTCTAGTTTTCCTTCAAAAGCACAATTTAGCAAGTCGAAGCAGACTGCAGCCTGTGAATTTGGGTATGAGAGCTTTTTACCTCATTTAGTAGTGTATCCTGTTCTGGTTGTACCCTCAGTAGCGAGGATGTGGACTGTCCATGGGTTCCACTCAGATGCTGTCGACCTCCCTTCCTTGCTTTGGCAGTACAGATGAAGTCACAGAGTTGCTGACAGATGGATTTCCTATCACTCATCTGAGCTGAAGAGACACTGAATCAACATTTCAGGGCTACTGTGCTGCAAAAAGCTGTGTCTTCCAGAACGACACCTTTGTCCTTCAGCATTCATTCAATTGCTTTTGGAAAATGGTAGCTGAGCATTCAAGTAGCACAGAGATCCATGCCCTCCACTGAAGGGGAGAAACACATTGAACATGAAATGATACAGTTTTCTTTTATTCTTTCCTTCTCCATTTCACACTTAACTTTTTTATTTACAGGGCTGCATTGTTGTTGGTGTTGTATGCTCTGCTTGGTGTGCTGTAAATCAAACAGGCTATATGTGAGCAGGTCCCTTCCCTATGGCAACTGCAGCAATACACAATCCAGTTCGGATGTCATTCATCACTACAAATAAAAGCATGACAGCTTACATCTCAGAAGATGATCCTCTTAAATCCCTTTCTGGTCTGATCTTATGTGCTGGATTTCACCCACAGCTGTTTTCTGGAGAAGTTTGATTGAAAGCCTTTTCATTTGTAACTTGCTGCGATTCACACGTTACAAATGTGAACTTAAATACAGGAAGAGAGGTAACACTGCTGTAGGGTGCTTCTTTGGGATCACAGAGTGAAAGTGTGATGGGTAAGCATGTCCTTTGAACAATTCCTGAGTAACAGGCATAGATGAGCATAACAGTGGAGCAGAAGTGGATGCAACTTCCTTTGTGAATGACCATCATCTGTCTCTCAGGAAGCTGTGGTGAGCAAGCACAGTAGCAGTTCCTGCCATGTGGGTGCTGTTGAGGGAGAGGTGACCGTGACATTCCTGTGTGCTTGTATTGTCTGGTATGAAATCATGCCATAAGAAACACTTGAGTTTGTCTCAAATGGGCTTCACCAGTGTGCTGCTTGTTATAAATGGAAAAAAGGAGCACTGCTGAGGTGGGAAGTGGGGAATGCAGCACTGTAGATCAGTGAGGTGTGTACCTAACCCTGCAGATGGATGAACTTCTTGTGCTGTTCCCCTACAGCAAGGATTTTCTTGTTAGTTGTTAAAAATAGTGCAACTCATTGCCAAAAAGAGTTTTCTTATAGCTCTTTTCTTTGCAAACCTTTAATGCACTAAAATTGTGGAATACATAGGGTAATGTAATTAACATCAATTTCCATGTTGATAGTATTTGCCTAAACATTTTGAAGTAGTTGGACGTGTCCTATTCTAGTGGAATTACTGCATTCCCTCTGGTGTGAGCACTAGCACAGCTTTGTGGCACTGGGTAGCTTTCTTCCCCGATGACAGTCTGCACTTGTTTGCTACTCTTTTCCTAATGGGATTCAGTCTGCAAATCAGGCTTGAAGCAGTGGAGTTGATGCAAGGAGGACAGAAGTGTTGTTTGTTATTTAGGCATCAGTCACACAAGTTCTGAGTTACTTAAGAGCCTATCACTGTAGTACATCCCTCTTTCTCATGTGTATCCATGAGAGACAGAGAGAATTGTGCACTGAGGTTAAATTATTGCCTTATACTTGGGCTGTATTATGTTGCTAATGGGGACCAAATTGTAAATGTGATGTGTATGTCTGAAGCCCAGTTTCTGTCATGAAATGAGCCAATGGAACACGAGATGTTGGTACTTATTGCTGATGTTCTGCTCTCTTAGGGTAATACAGTTTAAATTTCCCAGCCTATAACTACATTTACTTTAATGGGCAAAAGTTAAATTTAGGCTGTATCTGAGTTTAAGGACTAGGTAATGGATTTCATTTTTTTTATTATTTCTTGAAAAGCTTTAAGATTACTTTGAGGTTCCCCCCCTTATTTTATTACACTGCCTTGAGACAGATCTTTTGCTACATATCTACACATTTATGTTCACCCTCTAAGTAACTTTTACTTAGAATTCTAAGCCACTGTCACTGGGACTAGTGGGGCTTATGTGGCCCTATTGGTTGAATTTTTAATTTTTTTTTTTAAGTTAATGTGGTTCTATTGGTTGGATTTTCTCCATTTCTTTTTTCTGCAGCGAGGCACAAGGAGAGATTTGCTCTAGTAATTAGGCTACCAAACTTCCATGGTTGTGCCTTGCATTTTGTCTGGCTTGCTTACAAAAGATATTTGGCACAAGTGAAGGTGCACAGCTGATGTTTTTTTCCAGCTGTGAATGCAGACAAAAAGCAGGTTTGAACTTGCAGCTAGTAGGCTTGGTGCTGCCACATTATGGAGCTTTTGATACCTAGTAATAGGAAAACAGAAGAATCAAGATAATGGTGACTTGCTAGTTCTGTTTGCTGAGTGATTTTCAAGAAAGGCTGTGCTTTTTCAAGTTTCTGTAGTGTGAGTCAGTGGGGTAGAAATGGAATAACTCCATCTGATGATAGAACTTTGGAGTCAATTAGTTCACCTCTCCCGGCTGGTTCCTTTGCTCTTACTAGGGTTAGCTTTTCATTAAGATTATCAGCTTTTGGTTCAAGACCAAATTATATACTGGAGTAGGTTTCCTAGTGTACTTTTGCCTTGGGAAATGCAATAGACATGTGTATAATGTGACCTTTGGTTTTTGCTGTTTTCATAATGGAAGTATTGGGGAAAAGGCTTCAAGAGGCCAACAGGGTAAGGACAAACAAAATTCAGCTTGTAGAATGAAAGGGGCTGTGGAGTTTAAAGATCACTGATGAATTTGATTTGATTTGACAGAGGAGGAAAATAAATTTGAAGCTGTGAGCCTCTAGAACCTTTTCTGAGTGTTGCAGTGAGAAGGGGAAGGGAAGTGGTAACCACAGTGATGGTGAGGATGCTCTTAACCTGGTGACTGACCTCTGCTATGGCTGACAGAACAGTTCTCACTCACTTGCTGTTGGAAACAGCTTAGGGACACCTGCCTTTGGTCTGTGGAGCCCTACCTTGGACACACCTGCATATGGAGAGTCCTTTATACCTGGGACAGAACTGGCAGGGCCCCAGTGAGAGCAACCAACTCAGGAAGTAGTTTACATTACCAAATGGGAAGAACGCGAGAAGAGGAATTACTTTGGTTGGTGTGCAAAATGCCTGCTGCTCCTGTCTCAGGGCAGATGATGCCAAGCTGGGTGATCCCAAAGCAACAGGACAGCATAAATATCAAAAGACTGATTGGATTGCTTATAAAGAAATACTGAGTTGATAGAAAGAAGAGTCAGAGGCACTTCTACAGACACTTGGCTTTACAGTTCATGGGATCTGAGACTTTTTGTCATGAGCATTTCTTACTTCATGGAATGATGCCTCATCATTGGATTCCAAGAGCACTTGTGCTGTGGTTGTGGGCTGCTTTCAGACTTGCCAACTAGCTCATGAGCTACAGCTTGCCTCTGGAGAACAGAGGTGCCATGGTACTGCTATGGTTCTGTATGAGCACAGGTGCGTTTTAAAATCATTCAGGCGGAAGTTAGCAAAGAGCTTGTGTTCTGATGAAGTTTTTCTTTTTTTTCAAATTCAAACTAGCACAGTCACAGTTTTAGAGAAAAAGAACCCAATGACAAGATACATCAGGTATTGTTAAAAATGCACCAGCAGAAGAATTGCAAGAAATTATCTGTGAAATTACATCAGGTAAAGTGGGTGAGAATCAGGTTAGTGGCTTTTTAGGGAATGAGGAGTGTGCATTTACTTTGTTTTTAAGGAGCAATGAAGAAAAAAGTGTGTTTAAGGGTATTTTATAATTCTTGATGACTTTTGTGAATTTGGTCTGAAATCAAGCATGACATGTCTGGTTATTGGGACCTGTATTGTTACACCCACTGCAAACCTGTGACCTGTATGGGTCTCCTCCATACCCTGCCATTCTGTCCTGTCACTGGGCAGTGTTCTCTGGTGCTTGGCGCTTTATTTCCCAAAATAACTTCTGCAACTTGCAATTCTTCCCTCATATTTTAATGTGTCAGTTAGATTTATACTTTTAGGGATGTTCACCAAAGCAATGCCAACTCCTATCTCTAACATCTGCACTGAGGAATGCACTTCTGGGTGCTGCTTTCAGTAGAACAGGAAATGTGAGTCCTTAATGAGGAGAGGCAAAGCCTTCCAGCTCCATGTCAGGTGATTCTGCCTTTGCTTTGGGCTTGTGCCAGGAAGGCTGCTTGATCACTTAGGTGAATGCTGTAACTTAAGCTCCTTTTCACTTCAATATCAGTCAAACATGAAATGTTTTGACTGTCTTTTTGCCTTCGCCATGCTTGGCTGTTGAAAACTGTTCTGCTGCGTTTTCTCTCTGATGCTGATTTATACTGTTCAGCACCAGTTGGTTTTCAAAATAATTGTTTCATAAAATTGCTTTCTTAAGCTATGTTTAAGTAAACTCTGTAATCCTTTATCAAAGATGGTGTAGATGTTTTGTGTAGCAAGATAAAATTTATAAGTGTATGAAAAATCTAAATATTTTTGTCCTGAATATTATCATAAATATATGTAAATCATAAGTATTAATTACAGAGGAAAGTGATGGTGCCATCTGTTTTATAACTGCTTTGTATTCTAAAATTCTGTCTTAGAGTATGTTATAGTATTTTCTCTCTTGAGCTTGAATAGGGATTTTTTTTCCATGCTCTTTCAGTGTTGTAATGACATGATTTTGGATATGATATGATATGATATGAAGGCCACTTGAAAAGAGGGATCAGGAAAAATATCCTGCTTTGCCAAAGTGTAGGTATAAAATGTTGAGAATCAGTCAAGCTTTACAACCTCTGTTCTGGAAGGCAGGAATTTGTTGTTTGATAGTGAAATAGTTTAATGAAAAAATATCAATATATCTGTCCAACTTGACAGATTTTTGCCACGTAGATGTAAAAGTACCCAAGGAGAGACTTGGAGAATGTGGAAGTTAAACTCTGTTGGGACTGCGTGCTGTATTCACCACATCTAGGGCTGCAGTCCCTAAGAAACCCTTTCCTGCAATTGGATCCCCTGATAGGTAGAGGTGATTGTGGCACTGATTGCTTCTGGAACACAGATCCCCTGGAATCAGTTTCTGCCTGTAAATGAAGACTCTGCTGTGCCTATTGCATATGAGGGAACAAAATGAACTTCACTGCTCTATTATTCATCTTTGGCTTTGTAAAACATTCCTTTAACTAGTTTGTGGCAGAAATACTTGTTTGCTCTCTCATTAGTTTACTGAGGAAAGCGATTCCAAGAAAATGAGGGAGTTGATGGGGAAAAAAACAGAAGAACTTGAAGGGGTTGTGGTATTTCCCTGTTATTATTGGTGTTGTTGCTTTTCTTACTGATAAATTGGCACAATTATCATCAGGAAACTAGTGCCGAAAGCTTTCTTTTCCCAATGGAGAAACAAGAAGGCAATTATGGAGTGAGCCTGTCACAGGGATTTGTCACTGCTTCTGAGAGAGGGTTTTATTGGACGTGGTTTAACTAAGGAAAATCTTCTCTGTAGGGTGTGTCACAGCATGTAGTGGGTGACACTTAATGATTGTGCTTGTTGCTGCTGTACTGTCTGCAGCTCTGGTGCTGTTCCCTACAGGCCTGTGTGCTGTGATGTTCCAAATCCCAACTAATCCAGTAGCAAGTCAAGTTCCTGAGTATACAAGGTCTAAGATTTTTCTGTATTAACTACCTGGGGACTTCGTGTTCCAAAGTTGGTACACTGAACAGAAGGTCATCTCCTTGAAATTATGAGGATCCTCCAAACACTCACCATCTATGCCCAGTAATTGTATCCCACCATGGTTTTACCAGACAAAGCTTGTAGGAATAATCAGCTGGGAATGTTAGAAGTTCCAAGTATGAATGAAGTGCTGTATTTTTAATTGTGGCTGAAGTTTACCACTGAAATACTGCATGGAGAGTTTTTTCTTTCTTCTGAGATTGGTGTCAATGTCTAAGATATAAAAGTAGTGCGGTGCTCTTGTAAGAGATTTTATATAGTTTTTGGGAGGTTATACTGCATCTTTGCTCCTGCCACATGAATGACAAGAGGGGACAGCAAGAATTGAAAATTAGAGTAAGGATTATGTCCAGTAGACTTAGATGATAAAAATTAAGGAACTTTATGAAGCTAGCCACATCCACAACTGAAGTGTGCACTTAGCATGGAAAACTGAGTTTCCAGCTATGCTTATCTGGTGAGAAGTTACAGTGTAGGGAATAAGACTCTGAGTTACTTTGCCTTTGAATTAAAGACAATTTTATTAAAAACAAGGCAGAAAATGGTGTCATGAATTGGGCAGATGCAAGAAATGCTGCAAGATGCTCCCAAGGACACGAGAATGAAATCTGTAAGTCAGAATAGTGGAGTGGTGGATAAAAGTAGCGCAGGGCACATCTGTACATTGGCACTGACAGTGTTAGCTTTATGTGGTCATCACCTGGAAACATATATACACTATTTAAATTTTTTTTTTAGCTACCAAAAGAATTGGAATTGTTCTTCTGAGAGGTATGTGGCTCTTTTGTGTCCTTGTCTTACCACCCTCCATGGTGTTCTGTTACACTATTGTATCCCGTTGAACTTGCTGGAATGCATTATGCAGATCTGTGACCGCTCCTTGTATATCAGCAAGGGAGATGTCGGAAATGCCAGAGCTGCTGCCGAGCCACGATGGCAGCCAGAGCAGTGGAGCACTGCCACAGTCACCCTTGAGAGAGGGGTGTGGAGAACATGGCCTGGGCTGCTGGCCTACCCTTAGCAATGCAGAGCCACCCAAGTGTGCTTCCTCTCATGGTCTGAACAGCAGCTTCAGTGACCAAGAGAGGGAGTTGTCCCCATGACTGGGAATGTTTGAATATTGTAATGCACATTGGAGGGGGCACGTGTGAATGGGGAAATGAACCAATGCTTGACGTTTACAGGTGGGCAGATGACAATTCTGCTGTTTGTAATGCTGCACCCGAGGTGATGTGCCTGATTTGGGGTATGTGTCATAGCTAGGGATGGGATAGCTGGGTGTTTCTGTAAGCCACAGATTGATTTGATATCAGGTGAACACCACTCCTGATTGAGCCATGAGCTTATTGAGCTATGACATGTCACTTATCACAGAGTATCACACTTATCACACTTCTCTTGCTGCCGTGTGTGCCAGATATTCCAGTCATGTCTGAATACCCTGGGTGGGAGAAGTCAAACCTTGTGGTTGCTCTTGCTGCAGCACATGAGTGTTTAGACTTGATTGTCATCAAACCCTGTTGTGGAGTTGCAGTTGCTGCCCTCATTGATGTCATGGTGAGAGAATTTGCCAAGGAAATTCTGCGTCATGTACCTCCACACAGACTTGTCCTGTCATGTGAGCTGTGAAATCACATCCCAGCACGGAGGTCTGTATGGATTCCCAACCTGGATTGGGGAGAAGACTTGAAGATAGCCCTTCCTGTTCCTGTGCAGTGATCCAAGTTCTTGGTGCTCTGTGGTGCAATCATGGGACATGGGAACTATGGCATTTGTCATTCATAACTCATCAGCTTTGCAACAAGAATTTGGGGTGATTTCTTAGCTGCTGTGTACACTGAAAAAATTATCAAAAGCCCCTACAATGCAGGAGTATGTTGTATAAAAATGAGTTGCATGTATGCTCCTTAAGCCTTGTGTGTCATTTGCTTTAATTATTTTGGGATGCTAGTTATGCCTTAAGAAGCACTGATTACAAAAAACAAACAAAAGACAAGTTTGTTAGTTACTTGAATTTAAGAGAAATAGCAGCCATGGGTTATAGGAATATACCCTCTTCCAGCCATAAGTCATTCACAGGGAGAATATAGTTCATGATGAGCTTGTTCATTGCTCAGCTTGAAATCCTTCTTGCTTCTTGCAGCATGTCCTGTTTGCAGAGTTTTTTACCAAATGTCAAGTACAGTGCCAGAATTGATGATGGTGAAACTCCAGAAGTTGTATGTTGTAAGTTTGTATGTCAAAACCAGCATGGAGGTGAGAAAACATGGGAAATTAAAGATGGGTTGGAAAGGCTGCAGCCAAATTGTATTCATGTGCTTAGGCCAAGCAGAAATGTAGAGCAAATTTCTATATGCTGTAATTGCATCGTCAGTCTGAGCCTTCAGAGCTGTCTCAGACCATGAACAAGGTGTTGCGTTCAGCAAAGATATTTGTTGCAAGGTCTTTTCTTCCCAGCTCATTAACTGTGATGGGCAATTGCGACAGGTCGGTGATTCACACCCCCCGTGATGCTCAGCCAAAACCAGGGTGAGCAGGGGCTGATACACTTGATGCCCTCTGTGGATGACACGCTGTCATTGGCAGCAGTAGTCGGGGCTGCTATGCCAAGAGGGTGCCTGGGCTTGTGACGAAAGGCTGCTGCAATCGCTCTTGCTGTAGGGGTGTTCCTCTGCGCGGGTCACTGAGCAGCCGTAGTGCCAATGAGACCCTGCCCGCTCAGAACGGAGTGGCACGATTTGTGCTGTTACCGGGTGCTCATGGGGTAACAGCACAAAACTGATCCTGCCGGGATGTAAGTGGGATGCTCGGGAGCAATCACTGATTTTCTGTTTGTATGTTATCTCTTTCCACTCATTCTGGAGAAGTCTTATTGTGTAAAGGATGGGACTCTGTGGCGTTTACATTGCACTTCTGTCCTCTTTCTGCAGAAAGCATTTCCTTGAGCAGAAAGCAGCGCTTGCACTTAATGTGAAATGACAGGGCTCGCCCGCGCTGGGTTCGCGATACAAACAGCTCCGAGGTCCCGCGGCATGCTCGGTTCTGCAGGGCTTGCAGGGTCGCCACAGCATCTGAACAGTCACTGTGGTTCTAGCTCTGGGAGTTGGTTAGTGCTCTCAATAACACAAGTACCAAATGAAATACCTTTGGGGAAAGGTATTGAAATTATTCTTGCTGTGAAGTGGGTCTCTATTTCTGCAGAAAACTCCAGTCTTTGAATTTAGGCTCCCATGACCTATGTGAGACTGTAACCAGCTGACTGTGCATGTACAGAAATTATTTTCTCTGCTCTTTCTGCATCCATGCCATGTATGATTCTATCCCCAGGAAAAAGAAATGGGTCCTGAATGTTTTGGAAGCTCTGGTCAGGATCTCCAATACCATCGGGCTGACCACACTGGCATTTCCAGATTCAGGCGTGCATACACACACACACACACAGGCTTCTACTGAGACGCTTGTCATTCTTCTGCACTTCATTGCAGTAGGCTGCAGATGATGCTTGCTCTCAGAAGCCTGAAGAATGTCCTAGCAACACACATTCCCTCCCAGCCAGTGGGAGTGGGCTTTTATAGGAATGTAGGTGGACCTCCCCTGCTGCCTTACCCTCCAAAGAGTACACAATGTCCACTTTGGGGACAACTTGCATAATCAGGCAGTTTTGCTTTTATGGAGGGAGTGTTTTTCTCTTCAGTACTTGATAGTTTCCTTTAAGACCATGAACATGTATGCTCTGAGGTATCTTGACAGACTTATTGATCCATAAGTCACAAGTGTTGGACAGTGTTCTCTGGTGCTGTTCAAAATGCCTTTTAGTAGCTATAGTTGCCAGAAACAGCTGCCTATTGCAGCAAGTATGCTGAAGGTGTTTGTTTGAACTTGGAAATAAAAAAGGAGGAAGAGATAGGAAGAAAGAAAGGAATTGACTGTAGTTGTAGAAGGGAAGCTCAATGCTAGTCAGTATTAACCATTTGTGAAAGGCTTCTTCTGCTTATTAAAACAAATGTTAAATATGGTGGAGGTTGAGCTAATCGTTTAGTTCCACCATACAAAAAAATGAGTGGGTGTTCTGGAAAACAGCTCTCTGCTAGTGTCCAGAGTGGAGCAAATGAACTCAAAAAAATGTGTGTAGGCCACATGGTCATCTGAGGTTTTGTTTTGGTTTTCTTAGTCCTTTTGTGTTGCTTTGTTGTCTGCATAATGTGATAAGTTGTTCTTCTGTCAGCAGGGTGGAATATTCTGAACCACTGATTTAATGAACATTTTTATTAGATTCCATTTGTTTCTCTAAGATTAGAGAATTAAGAAATCAAGTGATAAGCATGGCAAGGGAGCTGAAATGGGTAAAGGGGATGGGGGGGGGGGGGGGGGAGGGAGAGGCAAAGGGGAGGAGATAAATATTCCTGCCTATTTCCCTGGGAAAATCTTAATCTTGGCAGTCTGTGCCTATCTAGTCCTTCAACAAGTGGAGAGGACACCTGCCTCTGCATACCTCACTATGGTGAGGTAGGGCAGCTTGTTTCTGCAGCTGCCCAGTTCCTGCATTGCTGGAAATAACCTTTGCTGTCAACCTGGTTGGGTGACATGGAGGCAGTGGTGTCTGTCCTCTGCTTTCTTTTATGAGCCTGCTTATCAAGTTTATTACTTCTGTCCCTTGACTGAGGCTGATTGTGCCTTAAAAACCCACAAGAAATAGGGGCAGAAAGAAAAAATACTTGATGTTGATTATTTGTTTAGGGACCCTGACTAGTGGCCCCAAGGACCCAGTAGTGCCATATTAAATTGTGGTTTCTGTTCTGTCATTCATACTCTCCTGCATTTTCAAACAAAGGCCAAGGTTTTACTAGCAATGATTTGGTCTGAATTCTGAGACAGCTGGTCTTAAACTAATTACAACGGGAACAAATACAATATACAAATCAAGTATTTGTTCTGATCTTTAGCATCTTTTATCACTTAGCTCACCAGTCAGTAAGACCATCAGCTGGTTCTGCTGCTTCATGAAAAAAAACCATGCAACTTACATAGCAAGCCCCATGTTAAAGTGCATATTAAGAAAATAAGTACAAGTGTGCTGACACAAGCAAAGAGTAGGTTGCAGTAAAACACCAGTTTGTAGTTTGGCATGCTGTCTCTCCTGGCTGGGATTTCAGTTTTACTGCAAACACTTGTGGAAATGACAAGCAATACCTTTAGATTTAAGTAGGGAATGGCTGAATCAAACCCAGTCATAATCCATGACCAGCATCTACATAAGAATTAAAATCATCAGGTAATAGCACTGGTGCTCTCTATCTTTTAATTTCTTTTTTTATGGGCTGCAACCTGCAGTGTTGAGTGGCTCTTGAGAGAGGTTAGGGTCTATCAGCCTTTGTCCACAGGGGTGCTCTGTGGTAGATGCCCACGTTCTAGTTCCCAGCTCATCCAGATCTCACACTTGCCTCCAAGGGCTGTTTCTTCCATTATCTTGCATGTCTGGAGAGCTGCTCATTTGTTTGCATCAAATAATTGATGAGGTCAGATTACGCCACCGAGTCAGGGTGTGCATCCAGCATCCGGGATCTGCAAGCCCTCCCAAATTCCCTTATCTAAATGGTGTCATAGAAAAGGAATGACAGGCCTCAAAAATGGTGTTAAGTCACCAAAACAAATTACCATGTGTTTAATGTTCTGTATGTTATTGACTAAGAGACCTCCCAATGCACATTTAACCTGGATGTTTTTTCCTTTTAGAAGAAAGCTGCTGGAAGTGCCAGAAATGTGTATGTGCTCCATGGGTATGCTCAGGTGATGCAGACCAGCAAGTCATGGGTGAGGTATCAGAAGGTCTTGGGTGTTTGCACATGTCAGAGCAGGAGAGCTTGTGTCAGGGAGCAGCCTGAAGGAATGGGGACAGCTGTGTCCGCCCATGAGTAAAGATTGATTTATGTGCAGGTGGGACAAGGGTAGAAGCACCCAATGCACTTACACTACCCCACGTGAGTGTTGTAAAATTGGTGATAAACCATCCCAAAAGCATTATGTGTATGAGGAAAGGTTCTGGCCTGCAGCTGCATGTCAGGGAATAGACCTTCCTGAACCCACCACTGGCCAAGGCAGATTAGATCCTGAACTGTTCATGAAAAATCCTGAAAACATGCGGAAACTGGTTTTATCTAGTGTTTTCCTTTTCATTTATTTAAGTGCTTGTTTTGAATACCTTTTCCTGGATTTCCAGAAAGAGGAATGTATGACTATCATATTCATCTGCAGTAGCACTGTTGAATGTGTGCCAGTTTACACAGTATTGAAGAACAGGCTTGAACAGAAACCTCAGACATCTGTGGATTTGGTTGAAGTACAACTCTGCCTTACATGCAAGAGCAGATGAGTGTTGTCTCAAATGCACAGGCACTCCTCAGATGTGACTTTTGGAGTTATAACAAAAATTATGTTAATTTAGTATCTTTATTGCTTTCTCTCCTTACTGATTTCACAGGGAAGAAACAAATATAGAAATCTGTGTTCCTTTAATGCATGAAGATGCAATCTCCCAGATTATCTGGGACAATGGGTATAATTATACTCTTTTAGGCATGGGATAAGTTCTGGACTAAAAGGAATATTTGTATTTTTGCAGATACTAGACTTTTCCTTAAGGTAACTTCTGGACAGGGTTTTAAATAATACAAGTTTTGATTGGTCAGTTAATCAGAACTGTTTAAATGCTTGACATGTGTAATTCAATGTTTCAGAGCACTTTGTTTTCTGGCATTAAAATCTATATGTAAAATCCAAGTCCTCATCTGTAATTAATGGAAAATCACTTCTAATTGTTCTCTGTTGCTATTATTTTTTACAGCTCTCTTATACAACCCCATTACTCAGGTTACTCCTGAAGATCTGGATTCAGCTGCCCTGCCCTGATTTCAGTTTTCAGTTCTGACATGGGATGGCTCCTTTTACAGCTCCCTGTGAACAGTCAGGTATGTATGAGTTCTTGCTGAGTAGGCTTGTCTGGTACAAAGTATACATTCTGGTATTTACGAAGTCACAAATGTCAACATCACAAATATTCTACGCCCCCATGCTATGGGAAAAAAATGGCTCTTTGTGAGGAGAACTGATTTTGTCTTACCATTTGTGTCTTGGAATGTTTTAGGTATTCTGTAATTCAGAAATAATTGAGCAAGTCAAAATATTCCAGGATAACAAAGGCTTCTAGTAAACTAAAGTTTTGTTCTTAGAAGTAGTAGGGATAATGAACTTCAAAGGAATATAGAATGAGGTTCTGGCTCCTTTGTACGCTGATTAGGTAAGAGAGGTGTGTCCTCGAGGTTAACTCTGAGTGCAAGTGAAGCTCCCAAGAGAACACAAGTGAAAACTGGATCAGAATTCTTTGTCAGAGTTGCTTTTAGATAGCAACTGATTATGTTGGACAGTTAAAAGGGATTTCCCAGTATTTATTGAGGGAAGTAACTCACAATTCTCTGTTGTTACAGAATACTGCAGCTCAGGGCAGTGTGGGCCAGACAATTAGAAAACTTGAAGACAATATAAAACGTGGCCTACACACACTTCAGCATCTATGGGGTCTAATCTTTCAATCTATCAATGTTATCATCTGAATTACTGTGCTTTGGCATGCTGCAGTCAACACTTGGTGTATTTATTTTATTATTTATTTATATACTTAGATTTTCAGTTGAATATACATTGGTGCTCTTGTCAATAGAACAGCTTCAGAAAAACACAGCTCAGCTAATTTTCCTGATCGAGCTGAAAGTCAACCAGATGGCAAAGAAAAGGGAAAGAAATCTTGAATGAATGATGAAATGATGAAAAAACAATCCTGCCTTCTGTTTCTGGAGTTGGTTTTGTACTGTGGTGGTGTTCTTTAGGGGGTCCACAAACAGGGAGGGGAGCACTGTCTTGTAGCAATTGTTCTTATGACTAGAATCTTCTAGTGTAACAGTGGAGGATATATTAGAATTGAGTAGAAAAGGAAACAAGATTAGGAAATAATTTCTATTATTTGAATAATATTTTATCACTTTCAGTCCTTCATTAACTAGTTGTGTATCCCTTGGAAGTAAAAAGCTGTGAGAATCTGATAGTTATCTGCTTTAAGAAAGAAAATCAAACTCTTTGTGTGAACATGCTTTGACATGGAGTAAACAGCATTTCATTAACCTTTGTTAAGCAGGGGCTGTGTTTTGTAGGGTAATCAGAAGCCAAGGTTATCATTTGTGTTGCAGTGACACCCACAAATGGTCCCTGGTGTGCAGGTTCATGTGCATGAGAGAGTTGGTCCCTGCCTTCAGGCCCCTCCCAGCTAATTGGCAGTGATGCAGTGCAGGTGGGGAAGGTGAGATGGAGGATAAGGGTAATTGACAGCACCATCCAGCTGGATTACCCTGGTGCCAAGTCTGCAATTATCAGCAGTGTTGGCAAACACAGGCCCAGCAAGGTCAGTCCCACCACACACCAAGCAGGGTCTGATGCAAAGGCCACCAGCTGACCAAGGAGGACTTCACTGCTCCTCCAAGGTTGCTGTTTCTCAAGCAGATGGCAGGAAGGAGATCCCATATTCTTACTCTTGGGGACATAGTGCTGTACTGCTGAGCAGGAGCTCTGATGGCAGTTCAGAAGTGGCACTCAAAGGTCTGCACTGGGACTCCTGCCCTGCAGCTGTGAGAGAGGCAAGCCTTTCAGTGAGGAAGGAAGAGAACTTTGAGGTTGGAACTCCAGAGAATTGGAGTGGAAAATGCTACTTTAAATTAGTACTGCTCAGGAATTTCCACATACATAAAGCCTTGCTTTCCCACATTTAATTTTTTTCTCCTCATCTTGTTGGATACATGACCTTTTTAAATCAGCAGACATAAGTTAATGGAGCTGCATTCATAATGATTATTCATTTCCACTTAGGGAAAGAGGCCTGCAACAAATCCAAGGAAGTTGAAAAGATGGTTGCTGCAGCATGCCCATGGTACAGTTCTAGTTCTTGTGTTTTAGTGGCAGAAAAGGAATTTGTCATCTGCTGATAACCAAATAAGTGCAGTTACCTGATGATATCTTGGAGGCATTTCCCATATTCTGCTTTACAGTCTTAGGGAGAATAAACTTGCCTAATGCACGCTTTGCCCCTTGTTTTTCCTGCATGTACTCTTGAGTAGTCCTGCTGAAATTATTCCAGTAAAACTTCCATTTTACCATGGTTTTTTCCTCCCTCAGTACATGTGAGGTAGCACCACAATCTGCATTCAGGCATTTCCATGGGCATCCTGGCTCTGGGCTGTGCTTTCAGGCTGACACAAGCAGAGGCTTCTTTATGCTGTCATTGCCAAAAATGAAGATGCATGGCAGGCTCAGAAAGCTCCTCTCACTGTTGAAGCTTAATTAACTCCTCTGTATCAGTGACAACTGCTAGTTTGGGACATGCTTGTGACAGTCACTGCCACCATATTCCTGGAGCTGCCACTGATTTAAATGCAGTGTGAGCAGCTGTTAGGTTAAAGCAGAGAGGGGTGGTGTTTTGGTTATTCAGAGAATCCAGGCTGCAGGCCTCCCGCTCAGCAGCAGGGAGCCTGCAGAACCTGCGGATAAGGCATTTACAGCTCGTGGAGGACCTCTAGAGAGCCAAAACAGTAAATGGTCATTCCTTGCTGTCCTGAGTTCCTGTAGCACTGGGTCAGCATGCACAGGAATATCCCTGTAAGAAATCGATAGGTGCTCAAAGGCTTTGTATTTACATCAGTTTAGTCTTCTTGTGGAAACCTGACTTTTACAGTTTAGGGGTTTACAGGAGCTTTCAGTTTATTTTCTAATTATGGAAGTGTCTGCGCACACAGGTAATAATTTTCCTTGATACAGTGATTATCCAAGAGTTTGGGTGCTAGACAACCTGCACTGGTGTTTGAAATCCATCTTCACATATGACTAAAATGTACTGTCTTGTCAGTAAATACCTGATTTTGGTCAAGTTGCAACTCATAGTAGCCATTCTCACCTAAGTGCAGGTGTCATTTAATAACATGCCAGCCTTTGTTGCAGCCTTGGGGTTTAAGAAGGATTCATTTGTGCAGAATGCCCAGGAGTAGGAGCTGCTGCATTGCACAGAGGACCAGCAATGTTTATATAGAATTTCCTTCTTGGTCTTTAACATGCTTATTACTACTCCTTCATTTTACAGTAGGGGCACTGGTTACATGCATATGCTTTTTATTGCTTTTTAAAAAATTTTTTCTGCCATTTTATTCCTTTTCTCTCATTCATGATGAGTTAAGATGACATTTCAGCTGAATTGATTGCAGACAGGGAGAGTGTTTGAGTTCCTCACTAACAGTTTTCTGCTTAACCAGGTAGTTGCAATATCTTTGTCCTTGTGTTCCTGTGTTTGGGTTGGGGTGGTTTTATTCAGAGAAATGAGCACTTGCTCAATGAGTTTTTTAATAAAAATTGGTTGTGCTCTAACTTTGACTTGGAGAGAAACAGATTAAATAGTAAAATGTTTAAAATTACAAGGACTTCATAAGAGTCTTTGGCATGGTAAGTTAATTTCTCAAATAGATTAACATTGCTTGAATCACCTGTTACTGCAACATCTGAGAACCATCATATAGTATCCAATAAAATTATAGCCTTCAAATCCAGAATAAAAATCAGCAAAAGCCCTTATTAGGAAAAATCAATTTTCTTTACTAACATCTGCTCAAAATGTCATATCTGTGTGCTGAGAAGTACCAAAAGTAGATTAACTGTTCCATGGATATAGTGAAGTCATCAACAGGACCACAGAATTTCAGTACTTTTTGTCACGATTGTAAGTTCAGAATTAGCTTAATTATTTGCCTTGAGTCAAATTAATCCAGATATTGAGAGTCCATGTGATGCAAAAGGGCTGCTAGAAACAGATGAAGAAACTAAAAGGAAGCTGTGTTTTGCTCCCTTGTACCGAGACTATAAATTGATTAGAAATTGTTGACTTTCCCATAATAATGAAATCCTTGGGAAAATGTCTCAAAGAACTGTAGGTTTCATTGAAACTTAATAGGATATTTTGTGAGGAACCCTCATATCTTTTGACATTTTTCAAGCATTACTTAAATCACATATTGGAAAGGCTGCAGGTATTTTCACGTCTATGCTAACGTGATGGAACTGTCTCTGGAGCCATGTAACCCTTTCAAAGAGAAAAGAGCCAAATTAGTAGATTTTGGAAGGGAAACCTGTTTCAAGAATTATTTCATATTTGAATGGTTTATATTCAGCCTGTCCTATTATTTATGTACTTCAATAGCTCTTCCACCTGAAGATGTCAGTGTTCTACAGCTATTGAGCCAAACCCTACTGAAATAGATAATTAAAGTCTGCAAATTATTCTTGTCAGAGTAAGTATCTAATACTCTTGTAGGACTATGTTACTAACAAAGAAATCAACTATTTCTAAGTGAGTTTTCTTTGGTTGCACTTCTTACGTGTTTTTCATGGCTATTTAATTGCCTGTAGAAGATTTGAGTTGAGCTCTAGAAAGCAGAACTGAGAATATTTTGTATTTGGTAAGTAACTGATAATCTGAAATAATAGAAGAAGAGGAGGCTAAGAAGCAAATATGGGCAGCTGCTATCACTTAATTTGTGAAAGCAGTCAGGTTCTAGCAGACAATCAGTTGCCAAGTGCCTTGTCCCTTTGCTAGGACATGTCATGTTACAGTTGTATTGATGGAGAAATGGGAGACCACAGACAATCCAGGTTCCTCTCATTTAATATTTATTTGAAAAGAAATTTATTGAGATCTAGTGATGTAATTATTTTTATTTGTGATGCAGGGTGCAAATTATGTGATTTCCATTCTTGGGCATTCAGTCTTGTAAAAGGAGAAAAAGAAGCATGTAATTTGTGTGTAGGCATGACAGCTACTCAGAGTCACAGAAAAGGCCAAGGTAGGGTCACCATGGGCAAGTCCTGGGTCAGTCCTGCTAAACTAAAGGAGGGCTTTAGTTCTCAAGTTGTGTTTGCAGGCTCTTTGGTTTGCTGAGGAGACGTAGCAGAGACTTTGTATTACAGCGTCCTGTGTGGGTCGCTGCTGGTGAGAGAGAGAGTGTGAATCTTGTTTCTAGATCAGAAGGCTGGATTTATTGATATATAATATATAATACATTATAACTATACTAAATAGAATAAAGAGAGAGGTTGCAGAGCTGCTAGGCTAAGAATAGAAAGAAAAGAATCTATAGCAAAGTTGTGTCCAAGGACTCAGTCCCCTAGCTTGCACTTTGTGATTGGCCCTTAATTATAAACAAGAAGCATGAGCCAATCAAGGTGCATCCCATTACATTCCCCAGCAGCTGATAACAATTGTTTACATTATCTTCTGAGGCCTCTGCCCTCCAGAAGACACAGAAATCTGAAAGAAAGGATTTCTGTGAAGAAATGTCTGCGACAACTTTGTGTCAAGATGTGCAGCACCTCATTTTGACCAAGTACATGATCTGGCTTTCATGTCCTGTGGAGATCAAACAGTGAGGCGAGCATGAGCTTTCCTGTAATTGTGCTGAAAGCTGGACATTGCAGGTGCAATCACAGATGTGAAAGTTGATTTAAGATCACAGAGGGACTCCCACCTTCAACGTAAAAATTCGAAGTGCCGTTTTGTTCTCACGAAGACAAGAAATGGGTGGAATTGGTGTTTTCCCTTTGCACCCTGGCTGCTCAGTGCAAAGCCGTAGAGCCGACGCGGGTGCACTTGCAGGGAGTGCCCACAAGGTGGCACACCAGCAGCACGGACAGAGGCAAAGCCTCCTTACCCTCCTTCGTTACCGTACGGGGGACTCGGAGCGCTTTCGAAATGGAAACGGAATGCTCATTGAGAAATGCGCTATTTATATCTTAATTACCCACCAAAATACGATTTCTTAATGCAAAATTATTTTCTATTATATATATTAAGTCACGTAATGATCAACTTTATAAACTACCCTTACCACTATTCCATTTAGTAGCTAAGGGATTGAAAAAAGTGCTAAACTCTGTGGAAGACCCTCAGAATACTTTTATTAGAAGATTATTATATTTTTACCTGTACCTGAACTGGCTGTCTGCTTTTTTCTCTGAACTCCGATGAAACTTTGTGAAAGCTTAATAAAAATTTTCATGTATTGAATAATTTCATATTTCCTAATTTCCAGCCTAAACTTATCAAGGGTCAATTGATAATTATTTCTCCTTGCATCTGCATTTTTTTAGAGCGTGTTTTACACACTCTGCCTGTAGTGAATTGGTGAGAAAGGGGTCTTGTGTCCTCTCAGCTTGACGCTGAAAATCAGTATCAACTGCAGCCCATTTCAAGCTTCCCTCCTTTTAGCTTCTCATGACAGGAACAAGGCATGGCAAGTTCCTGGTTTGCTGCTGGAAGAGTTGGCAGAACCACAGTCAATCTATCACTGACCTCACAGTAGCTCTGTCAGGTACAAGAAATGAATTAAAGGTGGCAGCTGTGTAACAGGAATCAAAATTGCAGGTCTGAAAGTGAGGGAAAACAGACATCTGCTCTTCAAATACAAGCTGCTTCAGAAATCTGTCGAAAGAAAAAATGGCATCCCATTCCTCAAGTGCTTCAAGTATGTAGCACTTGGGAGCCTTATGGTTTACCTGGGATTTCCTAGGGTAACACCAGATATGTGGTGGTGCTTCCTTCCCAAAAGGTAGTTGGTTGAAATCTTTTATGGGGCACAGCCACGCCATCATCCCTGTCAGCAGTAGGCATTTGATTTTTCTCCCTGCTGTTTTACTACCAAATCTCATAAATGAGTGTGATAGGAAGGTGAGACTGGGCAAACTTAGCTGCTGGTTTAAGATATTGCTTTGTCTTAGCACATCTTTACTGCTCTGGTCTCTCACACCAGGCTCTACTGGTACTTCAACACTCGTGCCATATCTCTGGATTTACACATATAAAATACTGGACAAGGGTGTCCAGAATGTGTGTGTGGAGTTGATGGAATAAAACCACAATATGCAAGTTTGCCAATATCTGTGGGCCGCAATAGCAACTCTGATTCAAGCACATGAAAGAAAATGGGACTTTGTTTTTCCACCCCTTCAGTTCAAAGGCTGTTGGAATAACATTTTAATTCAAATTATTTTATTCCTCTTCCATTTATATTAAGTAACTGAAGGGAGAGCAAGTGAATACAATTAATCCTTCAAGTGAGGAAAACTCAGGGACAGTGCCAATGAAGTTGAGTCAAGCAAAGCTCATAAGTTGGCTAAATATTTTATTGCTTTATTACCTTCTCTTTAGTCAGGATTTCATATCCTGAATAAGACACAAAGCACTCAAAAGTTGGTCATGTTTCCAGGCAATGCTTTGGTATAAGAAAACCAAAACTTGTTTAGGAAAGGGGGGGAAAATGAGGACCTGGCAGCTACTTCCATGTTTTAGATAATGAGCTTGATTGCCTGTTTGTGATAATGAGATCCACATGAGGTTGTACCTGGTGTTAAACTGTTAGAGTTTGAAAGAGGAAAAAATCCCAGTTCAAGATAAAAAGCAAAAAAGGTATAGAATATTTGTAGCTCCTGCATCCCTGGTAGTGTTTTGTTTGACTGCATGAAATCCTTGGCAATCTCAGCAGTTTATCAGGGTATGGATCCACCCTGTAGGGCTGAGCAATGCTGAGGTAGGAATTAATTCTGAAACTTGGGAAAGATAGCTCACTTCTGACTTCACTTTCAGGAGCAATGTTCCACCTATTCCTAAAAGAAAGGTAGCCATTATGGGCTGTCTCTGGCTTCTCAGCCTGAAGAAGCTGAGGGTTTTCATGTCTAGGTAAAATCAGTGAGGCTTCCCACATGAACCTGCCTTGGTCTTCATCTCAGGTGTGGGAAGCTCAGAGTTGTCATCAGAGAAGACTGTGGCTGCTACTGAAAGCTCTAACTTGCCCAGCACCCAAAAACATGCCTGGTCTTTGTCCCAGTAAGAGGTCTGTGGCCATGCAGATGAAATAGGATTGTTGATATGTGTGCCAAAATCCTGCAGCAGCATAACAGTAGCTCTGAAAAAGAATGATTAATATTAACTCTTAATGATTTAGATTCAGGTTTTGGGATACAGAGAGATCTTCTGCTACAGGAAGCTTCATAAATATCATTGCATTATGATACTTAATTTATTCCACTGCTATGGAGTGGCCTTAATTTACCAGCCCCTTTGATCCTAGGATCTGCTTCTTAAAATTATTATTTCTTACACAATGAATTTGTTTTCTCTCTGCTCCCCAGCTGGGCTGGGTGAAGTCCCATCCCCTTTGTTTTTCTGGACTGGGAGTTGGTTTCTAAATTCCAGTGGCACATCCTAGAGCCTTTCATCTTCCCCTGCCACCTCAGTGCCTAGCAAAGAGTCCATCAGTGTGCAGCCAGCATCACTTGCATAGTCAGAAGTGTCTGGCACAAGGCAGAGTGTGCCATGAAAGCTCATCAAGAATTTGTATCATGTCAAAGCTGAGGGATGAGGTTAGTCTGTTAGTCAGCAAAGATTCTGGGAAAATCCATCTTCCCAGAGCATCCCCAAGCCTTAATTAGAGAACAGATTCATTCTCAAACAAGTCAGGATGCTGTCAAGCTGAGGAAAAGTCAAATTCGTCTCTTATTTTTGTTTATCTCCTGCTTTCAGTCTCTATCACTAGATGTCAAGAGTTCTGTAATGCCTTGTGTTTAATTAAGAACTTGAAGTTCTTAACTAAAACCTACAAATGCAGATTTTACTTAGAGAAGAAATAGGTGTAAAATAGATTGTGTTTAACCATTGTCTGGGCTGGAAAAGGCAGGTTGGTACATCTGGGAAGGTTTCTTTGCACCAAAGCCTTGGGACAGGACAGGAGACAGAACTGGTCCAGCTTCTCAGTGGAGAACATGACTTGCTAAAACAAAAATGTAACCAATTATCAGCATAGTGTCCTGGGAAAACCTGCTTTTGAGGCTTTCTCAGCTCTCTGTGTATAAAAAATAATTAGGAAATGGGGTTTTTATGGTAGAAGTTGTTCAAAATTGGCCTGGAACACTGTTTTTTAATTTCTGATGTTGAGAGTAACCTTCTTGGCAAAGCATTCCTCACGCAATAGGAATCTGTATGGAGTAGGTCATATGTAAAAGCGTAGAGGGGATGCACGAGTCATCCCTGAGACATGTTTGGTTTATGAGCAGGAGCAAATTGAAAACACTGCTTGGAACATCTGGAGGCAGTGCTTTTAGATGGTTCTTTGCAGGAAGGCACAAGTGAGAATTGCTTATGTTGCAGTTTTAGGCCTGTCTGCAGGCAGCAAGGAGCTTGCCAAGAGTTGAAGCCTCATGAACATTCCTGTCACTGCTTGCAGAGCTGAGGTGGAAGAGCAGCCAGCAGGGCTGGACACCTCACTGTCAGTCCCAGCTCAGCTCTTCTACTCACCAGCCCACTGGAGTTTGCTGGCAGGCAAACTTCTTTCTTAATAGGAATGTTCTTGGTCTACAGCAGAGCCACTTGAAGTTGTTCCTGGTGCTGTTACTGTGATGTGTGAAATCCAGGAGGGCTTTTCAAGTGCTCAGCATGAGGAGAGCTGGCACAATGGTCATAGGCTCAAACACCAAGGGTGTGTGCAGGCAGGGCTCCAACACGAGGGTTGTTCTTGAAGCATATCTGGCTCCTGGAGGAGTCACCATGTGGAATTCAAGCCCTGTTGCTTGCCCACTCATTTGCTGTATCTGACTGAAGTGGGAAAAGCTCTTCACAGTCATGATAATGTAATTCCTTCAATTAGAAGGGCAGATTGAAAAAAGGCATGAAGTGTGCACAGCATGAAAAAATAGCTGAGGCAAATCTGATAGTTTTATGTACTCTTTTATGAAGGAGTTTGAAGTATAAGAATTTGGAATGGTTCTTTTCTGTAATGGTTTCAGACTTGATATGATGACGACCATGTGCTGCACCAGGGTGAGCATGATCCAAATCAATTCATATACACTAAACCCATGAAGATAGCCTGTCTTAAAAGGGTTTATCATCCTTTATTATTGTATCTGCCTGCAAGATCTGCTCCAACAGATGTGTACTGAGAACTGAAAGGCACAATGGTGGAGGCAGTGGAGCTGAGAGAAAACCTTGTGACTGAGTTGGCAACAAGTGGCATTTCCATTGGTGTGGTGGTATGTACTCTTAATTGAAATGGGAAAGGCCTGTGCTTACAGCTCTGCTGCCATTTAGGCACAGTAGAGTTAGAGTTGTGTATTCAAATGCAACTTAAGTATTTTAAGCAAGCCTCTTATCAAACAGTAGTTATTTTGTACAAACAGATAGGTATTGGAGCAGGAAATTAGGAAAAATGACACTTTGCAATTACATATGAAAGACTTAGGTTCTCAGTGTATATTCTGTTTTATGGAACATTAAAGAGTTCTGTCAGCCTTTTCCAGTAGGGCTTGTTTGGGACTGAAATTAACTGTCTCAAGTAGTTCATCCTGATCCCCTACTGCCTTTTAACCCTTCTGTGTACCCTTAAGTTGTACACGTTAGGCAGTTATGGAAAAAATCTTATCTTACCTATGTTAGATTTTATTTTTCCCCCAGAAAATGCAGCATTCACATCAATTTCTTTATGGAAGTGATATTTTTAAGTGCCTGAGAAGGTGTTTGGGTGTGAGCACTGTGTGCATGAGTGGCAGTGGTGGTGGCCCTCAGTGTGGGGAAAGTGAGGATTTTTGGTTTTGTGCATTTTCAGTGTCCAAGGCTGCCCATAATACTGATAATACAGATGCCAGTGCCCTTGGCAGCTGACTGGTCACTGTCTGCATTTGGTTCTGAGGGAGGTCTGCATTTAATGGATCTCTGCTAGTCTTCTAGGCAGTCCAGTGAAGCCAGTTAATTATTTTCTGAACAGAAAGCAAATCAGAGTTTTCCAGCTGTAGATATAATTGGAACAACTCAAAACTCAGGGTCTTGTAATTACTGCTTGGAATACAGCTCTTTTCTGAGCTGATGTGGTTTCTTTCCTCAGAGGCTCTTGACAAGTTGCCTTTGCACATCATCATATTCCATGAGTATTTTGTTCACCCTGTCCAAGCTGCACCCTTGATTCAGCTGTAAAAAGTCACCATTTCTGCAGAAAGGCCTTTGGAAGAGCTGAAGTTCATTGTGTTCTTTGTGTCACTGCCTCTCAAACCTTACTTAACTGTGGATATTTACTGGGAATTATATAAAGGATGAGGAGGAACTGCTCATTTCTCTTGAGTTTAAAAGCAAAGCACAGTGACAGCAACCCTTCCAATGGCATGGCCTGTGTGGCAACTCAACAGAGAAACACAGGTTGTAGGGAATCATTAGCTTTATTTTTCCTTTTTACTCATCACAATTGTTGCTATTATCATATCTTGATCTGTCAGTACTTAATGTCATCTGCTGCTGCCAAGAGATGTTGATCCTGAAGTGCATCTCTTTAGAAAGAAGGATGGGTTTCCACTGAAATTATGAAAGAAACACTGCAGGTTTAATATTGACAGAGATGCCTGGGTTCTGTCTTTCAAGAACACTTATGTCAGCCTTAACTTTTCAAACTTAGCAAATTTATTTGCTATAGTGTTCATAAATCTGAGAAAATATGCCTCGAATTCATCTTAAGGACAGAGGACAAGGAGTGAGAAACCCTAAGAGAAAATATTTCAGGGTGAAGTCTTCTGGCAGATAATTCTAGGTGGCTGCATGCAGGGTTTTCTGCTGTTTGCCAACAGGAAAAATTTCTCTTTATGAACTTTTTACCTGGCAGTTCCAGTAAAACACCTGGTCAGCATTTCAGTGACTAGTTCCTGGTAGACTTAAGCTCCTCTACCCTGTTCCATGTGCTCAGTGTATCCCTTTCACATGCAGAATGTAGACTATACACAGTGTGTTTAATTTGATGTGGTTTTGAAAGAATTAATGAAACCTTTCATTTGTTATTATGCAAACAGTAATTAATTTCAAATTAGTGTGCCAGAAAGCTGAAATGTGTGGGGAGAACTGGGTGGTTTGTTTCCATTTCTCTCTACTTCCATCTAGATATGTCAGCATCACTCCACCTGAGCGTGGATGTAGAGAGCAGATAAAAATTGGGCAATCTTTTATTTCAAGTTGAATGGTGCCCTACAGTAGCAGTGGATCAGCTCTATTTTCCACTGTAATAGCTTCTGGGGGTTAGAGAAAACAAACTTGAAAACCACAAGAATTGGAAGTTGTTGGGTGAAGCCTGATGATGATATGTGATCCATAAGGGCCAATATTGCCAGTATCCCTTGCACAAATGTGCATCTTCTGTGCTTTGTAGGGTAAGATAGTTAAAATATACATTGGAAAGTTATTTTCCAACTTCTTGCTTGTGCCTTTGGAAAATTGTTTGCTCTTGTGTTCTTCAGCTGTTTATCTTTGCCTCATTCTGAGAGCACTGCAATTTGCGTTTAAGCACTGCACAGCAAGGAGGGCAGGAGGTTATAGCTACCCCAAAAAGAGGAAAAAAAATCAAAAAAAGGACAAGCAGATTTGCTGTCTTCTGAACCTTTTTTTATATATCAGGGATCAGATTAAAAAAAAAAAAAAAAACAAAACACTGAAGCTAATAGGACTGACTCTACTAGCCTTAATGAGTTTTGAACTAGATTTAGTCTTTGCCCTTGCCTTAACCAGTAGGGAAAAAATTGGTTTTTGAATGTGCTGCCAGCAGATGTCTCACACATTTCCTTACAAAAGCAGATTAATGATTTAGCTCACTTTGATCACACAGCTGTGAGAAACTGAAAGTTCATGAAATGGTTTTCATTATGTTATGGACAAATCTTCAGTAGCTGCAGCATCAATTATTTTTAGACCTTTCCTGAGACAAGGTTTACACAGTAATCATACCAGAACAAAATTTCAGAGGTTCTTCTGGTGTTTTCATGCTCAATGTGAAACTTAATGTACCTAAAAATGTCCAATTCTTCCCATTAAAATGAATTTATATTTCTCATTTTTTATTTATTCTTCTGCCCTTCCTACTGCTCATGCAAAGGGACTCTAAAATGGCCTGGAAATGACGATTTATCACAAATGTAAAGAGTTTGGCAGAGTACCACTGATGCAAATGAGGCTGGCTGTGTTCTTTCACAATAACTGCTTGCAATAATTATTCTTTCTGGTAAAGGAGCACTCTGAATTCCACTGTATTTTACACAGCTTGGCATTAGACAGAGATTGCTGCTAAAAGCCTCAGAGGGCTAGTTGTGCTGCGCCACATCCCATTTCAGAGCCATTTTTGGAGGTTCAGTACTTTGCAGTGTGTCTGAGGTCTGTGCAGGCTGAGAGCTGCTGAGCTCTCTTAGCTGAGGAGCCAGAGAAGGATTATTGATATTTGTGCTCCCTGAAAAGTTCTTAGCAGCCTGATTAGTCTGATTGCAGAGCTTGAACGCTGCAGGAGCAATAGACCAGGAAAGTAGAAGTGTTTTGTCTGTTCACTTGAGGCATGAGTGATTGTGTAAAATTGAGAGCTAACTCCATTTTCTATAGAAATAAGGAAGATCTGTCCCTAGACAGAGAAAAGGTGCCCTGGGACTTTTGTGCCTTTGGAGTTGCAGGAGAGTGGCTGCTGTTATTCTGCATTCAGACCCAGTGAGCTCCTGAATACCTAGGAAAACAGCCTAGGTAACATAACCCACCTGTCCTTATTCACAGCAATGCTGGGCCACAATAACAGGGGTGGCTCTGAATATGTTATATTTGCTTGATATTCTCTGTAAGGGGAGGAAATCCATCCCCAGAGTCTGAGGGGCAGCTTTTTAGATAAGCAGGGGGATGCTGTTGAGGCATTCCACAACTGGCTTATCTTTTAGCTGTCTGATTTTGTACATCAAAAATTGAGTCCAGTGTTTCTCAAAATTCAGTGCCTGGATTGGGGACTGAAATAGAAGACATAACAAAGGTAATAAAAGCAGGTGTAACAAATATAAATACACAACTCCACTGTTTTGCTTGTGTTTTATATGCCCTTGCGTTCCTCTTGTGCTGTGTTTATTTATACTGTAAATTCAATGTGTTGAGCTCGATGAGTAGTGGCAATTTAACCCAAAGCAAGTGTTTAGGAGGTGAATGGACTATAGGCCATCATTTTCTGCTAAGCACACTTGCCCTTATAAAGGAGGAACAGTCTAACAAGATCACAAAAGCCAAAAGGAATAGTAATAAAACCAGTAATAATTGAGACAGCGTGTCCCATGTTCCTCAAGGGCAACAGAGAGCAAAATAACCTAAATATGTTCAGTCCTTACCTCTCAGACCTCCACAAAAATCCTGGGAGTTTGTCTCATCCTTGTCTTATAAGGCTGATTTCACATGTGTCACCAATGTAATAAACCAGAAGGGGACTATATTTTTAGGACTTTGACATTGAGCTTTAAAAATCTTAGCCTTTGGCAGATATGGGTTTATGGATGGATGTGAGCTGAGCTGCCTTAAAATATGAACTTTTGTGGGAGTAGCACTATCAGCAGTTTGGAAATTATTTGTCCTTGGGTTTGTAGTGTGGCTGGATTGAAATGTTGTACAGAGACAGAGGAATAATATGCAACTCAGAGCCTTTGCTTTATTCTCAGCAATATTGTATGCAAATCGGAGCAGTAACTTCAAAATGTATTCAAGTCTGTCTTCCAAATACTATGGAGTTCTCTTACCTTACTTTTGTAATTTTACATTGTTTAATGTAAATTGATTGTTTAATGAGCAGGTTCCATGAAGCTGGGTCTGCTGTATGAGTACAAGCAGAGCACTCCAGTTGTTTGCTTCATGGCTGATGCTGTCACAGGCTGAGCTATGGACCCACTGCTGCAGCTCTAAACCAAACCCAAGGAGGTGTGGAGGATATTGGTTAAACCAAACCCAAGGAGGTGTGGAGGATATTGGTTAAACCAAACCCAAGGAGGTGTGGAGGATATTGGTTAAACCAAACCCAAGGAGGTGTGGAGGATATTGGTTAAACCAAACCCAAGGAAGTGTGGAGTGTACTGGTGAGCCACTATGGCCCCAGGACTCATATTTTGCCTTCATGAGGGTTATGCACCTGCATTTTGTGGTTTGACCTCTGGGCTATTCCTAAGGTGCCTGGGAGCTGCTCTCCCCATGGCCATCATGTGAGGAGAGCAATGCCTGTGGAGCTCACACAGAATTCCTTGTGTCTGGAGTGATTCCCAATCAGTTCACTCCAGGAGAAGGACTTTGGCATAAACTTAGACTCAGGTTGATGTAGAAGTCAAGTATTTGCCTCGTATTCCTACCACTGCTTACTACTCTGCTCGCAGTTGCACGTTTTATTTGGTCTTCAGTGAAATATAAACATTTGGCCTCAAGTAACTTGATCCATGGAAATTTGTTGGAATGCTTACTAACTTTGGGGAAACGTGCTGCAGTCTCCCAAGCTGAGAGAGATTCTTATGGCAGCACACAGGATATAGTGGCAGAATGACCCACAGGCACGAACTTTTCAGTCATGTCTCCAGGAGCTCCGCTTGCCGGAGGAAGTGTTTGACAGTTTGTGGCTGGCTGAAATATTTCAGAAGTGATCAGAAAGCCAGACTTTTGGACTAGATTTGGCCCTGTCAATGAGTATGTGACATGAGTAAGACTTGGCACACTGCTTTTTACTTGAACATGTGGCCGTGTTGCTCAGAGACTTGCTGTTCTCAGACAACCCCAGATATCCCTGAACAGGGGGCATCACAGCACTGTGCTGCTCTCTGGCTTCAGATTGCTCCTCCAGTGAACTGGGGCCTATTTAAACTGTTGTTTGAGTCACCCTTTCAGCCAGAGCACTGAAAAACTAGGTAATTGCCATCCAGTTGTAAAACCAGGTAATTAGATGTTGGATCTGGCCTTGTGAAATGCCATTTCACAGTCATGTCCCTGTAAACCAAGCAAGGTTTGTTGTTGGAGCTACTGGAGTGAGTTGAGGGGCAGGCCCTGAGGGCTGCAGATTGTCTTCCATGAGGAAAGGCTGAGAGAGCTGGGGAGGCTCAGCCTGGACAAGAGAAGGCTCCAGGGATCCTGAGAGCTCCTTCCTGTGCCTCAAGTGTCACAACTGGAAGCGCTGTCCCTGCTTGCCCAGCCTCCTGGGCTCCTCCTGGCTCTGAAGGCAGGCAGACAAAACCAGGCAGGCTCACAATAAATGCAGCAGACAGTCTATGCTATAAATCAAAAGGAATTCAACAGTTCTGTCAGATAGCATCCCACTCCAGCTAATGATACTTCATTATGTTCTGGAAAAGAGATGGGGCTCTGATAGGTCTAATTAGAAGAAAAGGAAATGTAATTTCTACGTCTCTCTTTCACTGTATTCCTGCACAGATGTTTTCAGGGTGGTTTCCAGGTAACTGCTGAAATCATAATAGAATTGTTGAAGACGGATTTCGTGCATTCAGTCATTATCCATTGTTTATGTAGCGCTGGGGGCTTGTACTGCCCTATACTACACAAACATGAGTAGAAGATATATGATGGGAAGAGATGAAATCATATCCTTCACAAAACATAAATAAGCTGAAAAGTTGTCCTTTATGTGAGTATAGATCTTGTCTTTACCTTTCACATCTTTCCAGAGGCAGAGTTCTATTGTAAAAATGTAGTTCTTATTGAATTACAGTGACTAAGGCCAATTCACTTAAGTAAACTTTCTCAGTATTATGGATTCTTGTGCTTACAGCTCCAATTCAAAATCCCTGACTGCCTTGATTTGAAAGTCTGTAATGGAAGTTATTTCACCAAGTGAAATAGAAAGGGTCTGAATAATATACAACTCATAATAAAAATGCACTGAAGTGTTCTGACAAGATCTTTAAAGGCAAAAATACTGTTAGGTTGGCAGGGCCATTAATGTAGCACAGAGTCATAAGCACCTTGTAGGTTTTTGTTTCTTCTGTAGGCTTTCAATTATCTGAGCATATTTTCAGTTCTAAATTGTAATTTTAAAAACACCCAGCACTTCAGATTTGCTATTACATTTACTTTAGTTTCTCAATCTTCTCTGAATGTTTTGTTACTTCAATGGCAATTTCTGTAGAGCTTCTCACTTAGAAAGTCCAATCAAAATATATTTTTAAAAATGTAGTAGAGGTTTACTTGTGTGACTTCTTCCTGCCCATGGAACTAGATGAGCTGTAAGGTCACTTCCAGTTCAAATCATTTTGTGACTCACAGACTTTGTGTTTCAGCTTTCAGCTCAGTCAATGGATGCCCCCATGGCTGGCAGTCAGGAATCTGTATGTGTGGCTGTCTTGTCCAGCTGCCTTTAATTAGAGATTCTCCTGATTAAATCCTGCACTGACCCCTTCATTTCAGTCACGGTAGGAGATGTAGCTACTCGTGTATTTTCTGTCTGGTTGCAATCCTCCTGTACTTCCCTTGTGTGTCACAATTAAAAGTAAAAGTCCTTGGAATGAAATAATGTGTCTGTGGGTCACTTTAGAACTGTCTGCTTGTGTTTTAAAATATCTCTATTGGGATGAAAATTGGCATGACTGTATTCTGCTTTATTTCTATAATTAAACTCCAGATATTAGGCAGCATTGATTGACTAAATTTTATTTTACCCCTCTACTTTCCTGTGGCCTGCAACAGCAACCTTACCATTTGTGTTGACTATTTAGTAAAAAATGCATTTTATGTTTGTTCTCATGTAACAAACTATGTAAGGCTGTAGCTCTTTTTCTGGGCAATTGTTAGCAATGTTTTTATATTTCCTATGATGGTGAATGGTAGGTTTAATAAAATTGAGGTCCAGAAACTTCTTTCTAAATTGACTAAGGCAATAAAAATATAAAACTGCTTTTAAAACCATTTAGAAATGTTAAAAGCAACTGAATTATTAGAAACCTGGTCATTTTGCCTAAAAGTAGGTAAAGTTACAACTAGCAGATAAAAACACCTGAAGTGTTTAAAAATTTAGATGTTACAAAGTAATCCTCATGTGGCATAAGTATTTTTTTGAGTAACTTTTAAAATTTATAAACACCAATGAAGGTGTACAAGACTACAGAACGTATAAGAAGAACCCAATCCCATTAATTTGACTTTAAATTTCTTTCATAATTACTAATAGGCATAACATTAGTTTGTAGGATATGAAAATATTTCAAAAGTCTACAGGTAGACTAAGAAAGCTGCAAAATGTTTTTCTGCTGTGCATGGTCATAATTATGTTTTCAGATAATTATCTTTTCAGAGTATAACAGAGAGAAATTACTTGACTGACTCTTATCAATAAATGCTAACATAGATGTATTTTAAAAATTCCAGAGACCATTGAACTAAGAATTCACTGAAGCCTGAAAAAGAAGACTAAAAATGATTCTCCAAGAATTTTCAGAGGGAAAATGAAGTTCTGGCTATTGGAACATCCTGGTTCAGGTATGTGGAATGCACACAATTAGGACTTGCCCTGTCAGATGTCCAGTGAAGAGAATTAGCAGTGAGGAGGTATCTGCCATTTATCTCCCCTTTCACACCAGAGTCAGCTTTTCATATTTTATTGATTTTTACTTTTATTCTCACATTTCAAAGTATGCTAAGTTAAAATCTGCCACAAATACATTCAAAGCATTTTACATAACAACTAAAGATCCACTAAGTGGAAATAACATTGGGAGCATTGTCACTTAAGCAGGAAAGAAAGGGAGCACAGCATAGGAGGGAAATCAGAAATAAATATGTTTGCTGATCCTCCCAGGATATCTTGTGTTCTCAGAAGAATCCAGGATTTGAATTTATTTGCACAGTTTTCTAGAATCTTTCGAAAGACTAAATTCAGGTGAAATATTCTTTTCCCTTTAAAAAATAATTTTGAATTATTGTCTTCTTTTTATTTTGGTGAGAGTATGCTGCCAGCATGCTTGCTCTCTCCTCCTCAGTGAATGATTTTGCCAGCATGTTTCTTTTTATACTGTTTATTTGCAAACAAAATGCTTTTCAGCTTTGCTTTTGGGCTTCTCAGTTTTCTGTTAGCCATGGGATATCATGGGATATTGGAGTAAGACACACCACAACAATGGGACAAATTCAACTGTGCTGGATCCATCAGCAAATACACAGCTTTCAATTAATTGTTGAATCTTCAGTTGTTGGGGTCAGCTCTTTTGGCTAATCTCTATTTGAGGCTTTTGTGCTACCATTCCCTGGAGAATGACAGAAATTCCGAAGGGATTTATTTGCATCAGCCCGCTGCTGTTGTCTGCTGCTAATGCTGTGATCTGTCAGGTACAGTCATTTATTGAATTGTCATGCTTTCTGGGTTTTGAGGGGCTGTCCATAAACATAAAAATCAAACCTTGTGACTTCTCAACTGTTTTGTTACTGGACCTTTCAGTAAGGGCATGTGATGTCCTTGTGGGTGAGACAAGCAGAGAGGCTGTGGAGGTCTTAGCTCACACTAAGCATAGCCAGATGTACTGCTGACTGCCAGGAGTGTGCTGGCACTACATCCAGGAGTTTACACTAATATCTTGCTATAAATGTAAGCTATAATCTTGGATGTATTTCTCCCAATCAAACAATATGAAACATCTGTCAGATAAATCATAGGTTGTTACATTCAGTCTTCAAAGTGGTTTCTAAAGTGCTGCAGGACTTTTTGTGCTAAAGATATAATATTCCACTACTAAGAAGTACAATACGCTGCATCTAAAAAGTAAAAGTTTTCACAAAACATGTATGCATGTATATATATATATATTTATACATAGTATTAATGGTTTTTAACAAGGCTGTGAGAAACTACCAAAGCCACATAAACTAAAAATGAACATTGAGGTGTCTACCCCAATTTGTAGTGATGCCTTTTTACAGTCTTTTGGGCAATGCTACCCAAAAAATGGAAATACTCTGTATATTTTTACATGGCACAGCAGTGCAGTTTGCAGTGGGTTAATGAGCTTGTGGTGAGACCTCTGTGGCACAGCTCTGGGACATCAAAGGCTTTTGTTGCATGGTATGGGGAAAGAGCTAGAAAGAGTTCAAGATGAAAGAATTATGAAAGAGTAGGTGCTCAAAGCTTGCCAAAGCAAAGAGAAATCCAGTTGGCTGCTTCTTGTGTTAAAAAAGGACCATTAAGTAAAATGATACATTAGGAACTCCTCAGCTGATTCCTCAGCAGAAATTTCATTAAGCCAAACAAACTGCTCTCAAAAGCTCTTTGTACAGGATCAGAGGTCTCAAGACACAACAGTTTAAATTAAAGATACTAAAAATATGGATGATTTTCTTTTATGGATTGTTGCAGTGTTCAAAAGCCACCTATTAAAAATTAATAATATTGAAAAGAAAATGGCGCCGAAACCCGGGAGAAAGCAACAAGAAAAAGATATTGGATTCCAAGTCTTCCCTGCTGGATCATGCTTTTTAATAACCTGGGTTAATGGTAAATTCCTAAGTGGTACTGAGCAGAAGTTCCAAGTGCTGTAAGTACTGCCCTTATCCACCCAAAATCCAATGAGATGTGAACTTTTAAACTCTATAAAGTAAGTTGTTCTGAGGCTCGTGGCACAAGCTGGGGATCTGGATGACCTGGATCAGTTCTTTGCTCTGACTCCTTGAAAACCTGGGCTGTGTTTTTGAGGCCAGCAGATATCCAAGCTGACTCACTTGGTGCTTGTGTTTTTTGCCTTGCTGTGATTACTGTGAGCAACCTCCAGGTCCTGTGTGCTGTGCACTTCTGGGGAACTGTGGCATTCCCAGCCTGGAAGTGCTTTATATCTGGCAGGTTTGTAGCTCAGGAACACCAAACTCTGTTCCATCTGCAGCAGAGTCTGTACACAGACATTTGGCTTCTCTGCCTGTCTTGCTCTCCACATCCAGCTATTAAGGATAATTATCCTTTCCCACTGCTGAATTTTATAGATAAGCACATTAGTTGGGAAGTACAGGGGAAAGGAAATCATAAACCTTCATTTATTAATTTGCTAAAACACATCCAAGGAGATTATGCAAAATGTATATGCATTTCTCAAAGCTTAAGGGCTTTTTAATTAATTCATCTAATCTGTTAGCAAAAGAGAACTAATTTATTATTTAGTATTTTTGTGAAACATCTCTGTTTAGTGATGTTACAGGGGCAAAGGATAGAGAATGGTGTTTCCATTCAAAGACACCCATTTGAAAAGAGGTTTTTAAAACACTTCTCTGCTCTTTTCAGCTCAGTGATATTTAAGGTAAGAACCTACAAGGCACAGAAAAGCAGGTACTCATACCACAGGGAAATTTTGAACTTCTAGTCCTGATGTTGCTGATGTCAGTGGTAATGCTGCTGACTTCAGTGGGAGCAGGTATTTCTTCTAAAGGCATCTGTGGCACACCAACTTTATCTAAGTAAGGTATCCTAGTGACCTCAAAACCAGTTTTACATTTATCAGTAAAAAATACTTGGATTTGGCTTACAGGAAGTGGCCTATAGCAGCCATACTCCTGACACCATTGCTTGCCTCTCTGCTCCAGCAGCAAGTACTCTGATTGAAGCTGAAGTTGCTGCTAAAAAGTGGAAACACTTCAAAATGGATCCAGGACAAAAATAGCATTTGTCAATCCTGTTTTTCAAATAAGAGAAGTCATACCTTAGAATATTACTTTACTAGGCTATGCAGTGATTTTTCTTTAGAGGAAATGCTGCCAGTTCTCACTTTGCTGTCAGTCACCCACAAGTTAGTAGCAGTTTTGAGTGTCAAAACTCAATCTGAGAAATTTAATTGCTCTTTCTGTACCACTCTTTCTTTTCTGATCTCTTCCAGCAGGAAGTCCCAACTCTGAACCCAAAAAGTCAAAGTATTTGTTAGAGGTTCTGCTTTTTTTCTGTGTTAATGAGTTTTAGGTAACATCCCATGTAAATCTGTAGTTCTGGACAGAGAATGAGGCAGTATGGAAGAAAATACTTGGTATATTTTGGGTTGCTGCTGCATGTTTTAATCTGTTTCTTTTGGGCTTTCAACTTTATCTTTGCTTTCACAGATGTCAGTCCCATTAATCTTTCCTTAACAAGTGCACTGAGAGGAGGCTTTTTCAGCATGGTCTGCCTCTTTCTACCAGTGTGGATTGATTAGGTCAATAAGAACTCCCCTACAATTTACACCGGGCAGCTGGTTCGTGCTGCAAGTGCTCCTAGAGAGCACTCTGAGAGCTGCAAGTGCTCTTGGGTGTGAAATACACTCCAAAGGATATAAAGGCATGTCATTTCCAATGGTGTCAATCTCATCTTACTGTCAAGTGCTGCAGAAAATACCAGACACATTCACCCATCAAAATGAAGCAGGAACAAACTCCATGTTCCTAAAGTAAGTTGTCACTAAGTGTGTGCTGCAATTGATTCCAAGTTAGCAGGGTCTGGGAGATCAGTCTGTGCAGTATTTGCTGCAGAGACACAACCCTGCTCAGATAATGCACAAGAGTTATGCCAGTAAATACCATTCCTACACTTAGGATATCATCAGGGGCACTATCACCTAGGTAAGGCCTGCCTGGGAATCCTTGAAAACCTTTTCAAGAGATGTCTGGAAAAGGTCAAGATGTTTTCCCACTGCTTTATGAAGTCATGCTTGTTTAGGTGGATTTATGGTTATTTTTATATGCATGTGTGAGGTTTCAGTTGAGATAAAATTTGTGGGATGATCTTGTGCTATGTGTAGCACAGCTTTTTTAATTAAAAAGAAGGCCTGAAGTTCTTACTCACCTGAGCATTCCCTTTCATTGGTGCTTGTGTGTAGACAGAGAAACTCCACATGTTGGAAACAAAAAGGAGTTACCTCTCTAAAATCAAGGTTCAACACTTTGCTGCCCAGTCTTTTAGGCATGAGAGCAGAACCTTTCCTAAAATAGTTTAATCAAGGTGAATGAAAGCTGCCTTGGAAAGCATCACCCTGGATAATTCTCCAGCTTAGCTGTCTATGGAATATTGAGTGCTAAGAAAAAAGTATTCATCAACTATATTGCACAGTTGCAGAATTTGGGGAAACTTTCCAGCCCACTCTTGGGAAGAAGAAGCCAAGTTTGTTGGTGAAAATACCAGCAAGCCTTAGTTTTAGCAAGCACATGAAATCATCATGCTTACAGTATCCCTTTTCTTTTCCACTCAAGCCGAATCATACATAATTGACTGTCTGCAGTGTATAGGAAGTGTGTTCATGTCAGTGTAACATTTTATTGAATATATTCTAAAGAAGTTTTAGAACCAAAAACATGTGAAAACTTGAGAAATAATCAGAAATAGAAAAGCAGAGCTGAAAACCACAAAATTGGTGAGGTATTTTAGAAGATTTTTCTAGGAAGTTAATCCATGTAAAATGCTGTCAGTGTAATGTGTTATTATAATGCAATGTTTTATTGCAGTTTGTAAGAACAGGTAAGTGTGGTACTGGAGGAATGAACCCAATGAATCCTGCAATACCATCTCAGACGTGACCACTGATCCTGTTTGTTTTTGTGCACTAAAGGTAGGTCTCTGAGCAATGCCAGATATTTCAGCTAGGCTACCTATTTTTCTGCAAGGTCTGTCTCCAGCCTGGGCTCCTGGCTGCAAGAAATGCTACTGCGTGGTTTTCTGTCCAAGAGATCCAGACGCATTGCAAGGTTTCAAAATTATACAATAACCAAAGTGAATGCTCTAACACTTAATTTCAGCAGTTTTGAAACCTATGAGGGCCTCAAGCCAATGGCATAAATCATTTGCTGCTATAAATTGATAAAACTCCATTAAAACGGAATGATTCATGGACATACCAAAAATTAATTCAATCCAATGTAAATTCTCCTTGTGATAAAAAAAAGTAAATTTTAACTTCCAAGTTCTAATGACCTCTGAGAGAATTACAGCTGGCGTTTATTGTATTTCTGATAAATTGCTCTTCTCAAACATATACAAGTGCTGATGTGTTTTGCTTAGGCTAATATTTCATCAGCTGTCAAAGTGACCAGAGTTCCTGTAGGAAATTTTAGTAGTAAGTGAACCAAGCTGTGGCTTCTGATATTGTCCCAACCTTTATTACATCAAACTCCTGAATGCTTGCCATTGCTTTGCAGATGTAAAATCAGGATTTGGTTGTTAACTTCATGTTTGCATGTGGCAGTGCTTATCAGATCCAAAATCCACTGAAATAATATGCTGGATCTGTTAAACTGGCAGAGCAAGGACATTTAGATTGCATAAAAATTTAATTGCAGGATGAGAACCAGCATTGCAGAATCTCAGTGCCATGAGGGCACAATGGGTTGGATACTCTTGAAATTTGTTGAAGCAAAAACTAAGGCAAAGGGAATGGAATAAGGGGGAAAGTTTTTGCAATCAGAAGATTTTTAATTTATCAGAAAAAATATTTGCAGTCTTCAGTATGAAAAATAATCTGCGATGTTTATTTTATTATTTGATTAGGTCCTAGTTTTGAAATGTTAGTTAATGCTAACAAAAATAGTGATGTGTTTGCAGTGGTTTTATTCAAACTGAAAATCTTCAAATTATTCCAAAAGTGCATGGGAGTTTGACTTGTAACAGTTTGAGATTTCCAATGTTCTGCACACACAAGAAGTGAGAAAACCAATTTTTCTGTAATGTTCAGAGATAACAAAATGATATCTCTTCCTACTCTAATGGGGTATATGAAAGCCAGGATTCATCTGTGTGGGATCTCCATCACATCTAGTTTGTTGCAATAGGAGAAGCAATGGAGTTTAGCTCTCAACCTTTGCAGAAATGCAATAGGGGATGTTTTAAAATCTCTTGGCTGCCCAAGAGATCGGGTGAAATCTGTTCCTACTGGATAGAAACAATTCAAGTGCACACTGGAAAAGAGAGGAGGCAAATATGGAAGGAGTAAGACATGGAAGCATCAGATCTCTGGCAACAAAGCCTGCAGTGTACTAGCAGTAACTGAAATTTTGCTAGGCAAACAAATAAGTGATTAACAGTAATAAGTTGATTTAAAATACAGGAAAATTAGGCTGGAAGCTTGAATTTAATTTGTGGCTGAACTGTTGAATTATATGAGTTGGATGGTTTATTGGGATTTTGATTTCAGTTCCGTTCCTTCTCTCGCCATTAACAGTGTATATTTAGGTTCTTACTGAGGGAGAATTATTTCTTAATATACATTTTCCTGCAGAGGGACAAGTACAAGGAGTCTTGAGCTCAGTGTAAGAATTCTGGGGACTCTGGAGATCCATGGAAAGCAAGACAAACAACTATAAGATTTCTGTTACTCTTGAGTTTATTTTCTTCTGCATTTTCACCTTTGGTTCCTAAATATTTCAGCCTGTCTCTTCCTGAAACCTGTGGTAATCTTAGTTTGCCTGGAAGCTCCTGAGTGAAGGGCATTCAGCTGCTCCTGTATCTGATGAAATTGAGAGGTTAAAAAATATCTATACCAAAGTAAAATAAAAGTGTAATATTTATATGCATTTATATTTATAGAGAGAGTGACTCTTTTTAAACACTTTTACAGCCAAAACCGATGGGAGCTGAAACTTGAAATACTGCTTGGAAATTGCTCTCACCAAGAAGAAAGGCTTTTGAGTTCTCTGGAGAAAATTGGTTTTCATTGGATTGAGTTATGAGCATTCCAAATTGAGTATTGAGAATGCTCTGGGTTTTGCAGGACCTTTTCAAATGGGCTCATAAATTGAGCAGATAAGGATGGCTGGTGCAAAGAGTGGTGCAAAGAGTTCCTTAAAGGAACTCTTGACTCAGGAAAAGTTTCATTGCTCCAGGAGTTCTGGCACCGAGTTACAAGTCAGTGAATGGAGAGCATTTAATTTAGTTGTGGTCAAGCTTTAAGCAGACAGCAACCAGCTAACTCACTCTTAAAAGTGAGTTTTCCCCTCTGTTGGAGTATATTTAGTAGAAATTGTTAACTAATGGGTTTTTCAGCTCAATTTGCTTCTTTAATCCAGCCTAGTCCTTAAAACAACCATGAGATATTGTAGGTACATGGACACTGCCCTTGGAATCTCTGGTTTCCACCTCTGTGGGAGCACTGGAGGTTTTTCTGCTTCTGGTCTCTTTTTGCTGGAGGTCAGGTGTACTGTAGGAGCTCAAAGGGAAGATTCTGCCTGTGCTGTAGGGATGGATGGCAGCCCCTGGGAGCAGAAGCCTGGGTTCTGACACATCCATCCCTAGGGAATGGGTAAAAACTCCTCTCAGCTCTCTTAAAGATTTGAAACTTCCTTTCTAGCGCTCTGCCCCTAAAAGGTTTCCTTGCCAAGCACAAGGATTGTCTTTCAAAGGGAAAACATGGAACTCTCAGCATGGGGATGAGGAGAGATGTGAAGCTAAGAGCACTCAAGGACAGCCAGAAACTGCTAATCCCAAGGGTGTAAGGACAACCCAACGTTCTCTGCTTCCTCTCCACAGATAAATATCAGTCAGAGCTTTCCCTGGACTGAGCCCTTTTTTCCTTTGCTTTCCACCGCAGAAACCAATCTTTGATTACTTTATAAATTACAAGATAGATTCATGCTGACAGCTGTCTGTTTTTTCCTGAACTACAGACTTGGAGAATTCATTTTTTCTCTGCTTCAGTTATTTTGTTATTGTTTCAGTTTTAAATCTGTTATAAACACACCCCAGGATACAGTGAACACAACCTGGCTAGAATCAATTTACCTCTCTGTTTATTGCTTTTACTTATTTGAACTCTGATATAAAAGCATTAAGTGAAATCCTAAATACAGTTCCAGGTTAAAATTCTTTAATGACATGAAGCAAATTAGTTATCTGCCATATTAGCAATGTAAGTCAAGAAGATTCATGAGGCAGTAATGAAACAAATTACCCTCTCATTGGGTCATAGTAATAAATTACGATTTGGTGTAAATAATTGAGCAGTGTTGATTATTAGCCACTGTGATTTCTTGTCTTAGAAAGGAAAAGCAATTTTTTGGTGCATGTAGGAAAGACCTTTCTAAGCAAAAGAGTGATGTTTTGATTCTTTTTCCCCTGGATTTCAAGGGATCTAAATACAAAGATTTTTTTTTTTTTTTTTTTTGACAAGCAGGTATTCTGTTATTCCAGAAGGTTCACAGGAACAACAAACTTTAACAAGTATAACCTGGAATTTGACAAATCTTTCATGAATGTCACTATTATCTGCCAATTTCTTTAGTAGTCAAATACACCCACCTTCAGCACCTTCTGTTCTACATAAATTTGTTCTGTCAGATGAAGGCAGAATGCCTTCAATCAAAAGAGATCTTCAGATTGTTTCAAAGGCAGAATGCAGCTCAAAGAAAAGAGAAATTAATATATTCTGATTTTAAACTCCTGAATAATTTCTGCTGAAATTAATACATGCAGTAGTATAGGAGAAACAATATGAAGCATCTGTTTAAGCATTGAGAGAAAAGAGCCACTAAAGTATCTGCTAAAAAATAGAGATGCTGTCTTCTAAAATAAAAGTGATTGGAGTGCCAGAGTGCTTTGAATTATAGAAACCATTGATAAATAGCAAGATTGATTACCTATGTCAGCTGAAGTGTGGATGTGCACCTGTGGGGTGGAGACTACACCTGAGTCCCATGGTTTAGGTCAAGATGCTTCACTTTCCTATTTCAATAAATGACACTGCTTTGTTCATTCAGTGTGATTTGGTTATTTGGTAGTAACTTGTGTAAATGCAAGTGTTGGTGCAGCTCACTTCAAGGGCAGCAAGAAATGGTGCAACAATTAATGCCCAGCTTGCATTCAGGTTTGCTGTTGTAATTTCAGTATCCTCTGCCTTACTCTAATAGTAAGCATTTCTTTCAAATGCTCCAAAAATAGACTTTAAAGACCGCTGGAATTTGCATGTGCTTTTTAGCTTTTTTCACCTTCAATTCCTCACATCCTCACAAATAGCTCAGTACCAGGCTCTGTGGTGGGTTGGGTTGTCTTTGCACTTTTCCAATCTCAGGGATGTTCTTGTCCTTCAGAATCACAGAATATTCCTTACTGCAGTGAGTTTATCACAAATGTGAATCTGCTACCTTTGACTCAGAAACATTTGGTGAGTGAAGTGCAAATAGAGAAATGTATGGTATTAGAAAAATATCGCTGCCTGTTTGAGGTGTGAAAATTACCAGGGAGGTGTCATGTTTTGCCTGCTGAGTTCTCTTTGGAGCGAAATAGCAAAAAAACCCCACAGGCCAAGAATCGGGGTTGCATTTTTCCACAGGTACCAGCTTAACAAGATGATGTTGCCAATGCTATAAAAAAATGCAAGAGTGCAGAGGATCTCCTTTTCAATTAAATGTGAGTTCCTGGCCAGCCATGGTCCCTGACAAAGCGAACTGTTTCATGGGTGTTAGTTACACAGACCCTGGAGAACCACAAGATTCTCAATCACCTTGTTATCCTGTGGCTGTGTTTTTCTCTTGCTCTTCAGCCAGTTCCTGCAGTTCCTTGTGGGACTGATCCATTTCTCCTGCCAGTTTATAACTGTGCCCAGGGATTGGAAGGTGAACACATGAGCTTTCTGAGTAAGGTTGCCTTCTAAGGAGTTTCCTGGTTTCTCCCTTTGTCATCTGAAGAGTCTGCCCAGCGTGCCAATGCATACCTTAGGATAAAAATACCAAAATGCAAGACAAGATTCTATCCCACAAGAGCTTTTGCTAATTGTGCAGAGAGAAGAACACTCCAGCCTTTACTGTTCAGCTTCTGGTACTGACATGAATATATGAATGGGTTCCACGGTTTTAGAGGTCATTCTGTGACCTGTGATGCTCAGATATTCACCCAGACCTTGAGGCTTGCTTAATCATCTCATCATCTCATGATGATGTAAAAATCCTTCTCTCCTATCTAGATATTCTAATTTCATTACATAACCATACCAGTCAGCTCATGTGGTATCCATTTTTCTTACTGACTTCAAACTTCCTTCTTTCTGCATTAGCTCAGTTGTTTTAATTCATACCCCTATCCTGTCACTTCACTGAAATTTTCCATCATCTGAACACCACATTCTGTTCCCCAGCAAAAATCACAGCCTTCTTGCAAGCAGTCCAGGCCTGACTGTGATCTTTCAAAAGGTGTCATTAACATCTTTTACTTAGATATTCACTACTCAGAAAGGTGCCACCATATGTGTGAGCAAACAGCAAAACTATCTCAATTATGTTCTTCCTTTTAACCACAGGGTCTTAGCTGAATGTGCCGCCTTAGCCTGCAGTAGTAAAGGTGTTGAGTGCAAGCAGAAAATGGAAGGTTTAGATGGACTTAGAGGGTTTGGATGGCAGAAGCCTCTTGAATATTCTAAACTGATGTCTTGCTTAATTTACTAGAGATTTTGTCCAGTGGTTCCTGGCCTAAATACTGCTTTCTGCTGGGTGAAGAAGCTAGCAGTCATCCACTGCTGAAATTTAAATGCTTATGGTATCACTTTAAATCTATCTCAAAATTCCATTTTCTCTTATTTCTCTTTTGTATATTTTTTGTATATATTATTTTTGTACATATTATTTTTGTATATGTGAGAAATAAGTCTATTTCTTCAGATGCAGATAAATGCAGGAAGTAGGTGTTCTAAAAGTACAAAAGCATTAGATTTGGCTTGCCATATTTCATTTCAACTGCATAACAGTAGGGAGTTATGCTGCAGGGTGGTAGGGATCTGTGCAAACCAAGGGTGCTTCACAGAAAAACCATGGGAATTCTTGTCTTGAATGAAATGAAATTGAGTATCAGTTTCTCTATCTTGCAAGGTGGTGTTGCAAACCAAACTAAGTTTGGTTGTTTTTTTCTTGTTGCTAACAGGGTAGAATGAAATGTGATTAATTAATCATATAGTTTGTATCCAGGACATTGCATATTAATATATTAGAATGAACTAAATTCAGGAGGGAGTTGTGAAGTTGTAGTGAATTTTCCTGCACCTACATCTGAATGGCTGGACTGACAGCTGGATAGGAATCTTTGCTGCATCCCAGCTTGCAGAGTTTCTTGGTGTCTTTCCCACAGAACGTGACACACATTGGAACAATCCCTTTGTATGCCTGGTACCTCCAGTTCTGTTGAGGTTTTTGGTGCTAACATTAATCTACACTACCTTGAGGCAAATATGCAACTCAGGACTTTGAAATGTGGATATTAGGAACAGTTTAGTTAGGCAAAAAATCGCTTGTGGGTACAATTGAGTAGATTGGGAAATTCATCCATTAATAGTAAAAAAAAACTTTGAAGGAACAAAACATGAGAACCACCATGACTTTTTTCTAACCCATGACAAAACTAATAGTTGCTTCAGCAAAATGTTTCTTTGAATGTTCCTGCAAATGAACAGAGAGAGTTCTGTATAAAACATTGAACTGGAGGAGTAGGCACACAGTTATGGTGAGTGTGCATTGCCCAGCATGAATTAATTCACCCAGAGTGATTCCAGGAGAGGCTGCTCCTGAGCATTTGCAGCTGGGGCGGGATCTTCAGGGACTCATTCCCAGCTCCCTGCCTTCTGATGCAGAATACTTAATACACTTGATCTGACACATATTTAAATCAAGGAGGAGCTTTCCATATGAAGCATATCAAATCCCACCTGATCTATATTAAATGCTTATTTGGCATCTTTTCTCATTTTACCCAAGAGCCATTTCTGGGTGATGGCCAGACAGGAAAGCAGGTTCTGTTGAACACTGATTAACGATGAGGGCATCACGCAGAGGCTTCACATCAGGCAAATGCATTCAGGCAGAATTGTGAATAAATCAGTATGGGGGGGGCAATGGGAAAAGGAAAGTTTTGTGTACAAAGCTACTGTATCAGCTGCTTGGCATCCTTAGTCTGCACAGACCCTGATTCATGGTTAGGGCAAAATTACTTTGAGGTTTTACATGACTGCTAACACATGACATTAAAACATGTGGAGTTAAAGACTCTGCTGCTTGTCTCACTGCATCCTCAGTACTGAGGGTTTATATGTAAAAGAAGTGAGGAGTTGCACTGATACTGACTTCTGTGGTGTGGTAGCAATGTTTTAGGGATGAAAGAGGCTGTCAGATTGGGATAAGAAATAAGAGAGGCTTCCTTAGAGTCTTTGTTTCTCCTCTATTATAGTTGCAGGACACAGTTCATAAAAGGCTTTAGGAGCTGGCAATCTAAATGTTGGAGCTGTGCAAAACCAGAGTTTCTTTCAGGGGAGGTTTTATAAATTTCAAAGTCTGGTCACACTGGGGAGTAGAACAAAATGCTAGGATTTCAGAATCCTTTGCCAAGAAAAAATGTTTGGTATTTTAAACACAAAGTCACTTCATATTTGCAGTGACATATTTTAACTATTGTTCTGCTTTCTACTGAAACAAAAGAAGACAAAAACCGTGCATTCTCAGAGTTTTGATTTGAATAGGTTGGCATATTCAGATAAAACACGCTTCCAGTGCTGTTTTTGCGGCAAGCTGTATGAATTGACATTTCCTGTTCAGATGGTTTCACCTCCCCAATGACGTTACATGTATCTAAGCATGAATGAGCTCTAATGTACCACTACACTTTGCTGTTATGGGCTCGGGGCCCAGCTTTCCTATGGGGGACGTCGGACCCATTTTCTCTGGTGAAAGCCTGGCAAGTTTGCAAAGCTGCGTTTTCCAGAGGGGTCAGAACCTCATCCCCAGAAGGAGGCTGGTCAGGGTGTCAGACCCAGGAGCCGTGGAAAGACTGCAGTGGCCTTGGAGCACATGTGTGGAAGTGTGACATCTGCGTCTGCATTTCTTGATGGGATTACAGGCCAGTTCTGGCCGGGCTTGGTGTGAATTCCAGCCCAAAGCACCCAGCAGCAGAGGGGCTGATTTGGCTCCCAGCCTTTCCTTTCTCTGATTCTTGCACAGAGCAATGTGTATCTTTGGCTCTGGTCTCCATTCCCCTTAGACCAGGCAGAGGCCAGCTGGAAGCACAAGGAGAAACTAGAATAGAATTCAGCCAGCAGGATTTTATGTTGTTATTAAACAGCTGTCCAAATACCATGTCACAGTTGCTTAGAAGAATTCTTTCTCTCAGGTTATAGTGTTCATTTCTCAAGCAGGATTATAATCTCACATCTTTATTTAATGCCAGATTTATTTTGAAATACTATAGATCTTTATAATTGAGTAGGATTTGCACGGCTGTAAATGGCAAGTGAATTTGGGTCGTTGTGTGGCTTGTGATGGTTTGTTTGGTAAATATTGGCACAAAAGGTCTAAGACCTGTAAAAACTTTACTTCATACCACTGCAAAATGGGAATTGTCCTTTACAATGTGTTTTTTTGAGAAGTGTTTTCTCAGGCATTTGTATGATTCCAGTTTTGTATTGGTGTGTTATAAAAGAGAAAATTCGCAGTTTTGTGTTTGATCAAATTATTGATTAAAAATTCCCTTTTTACCCTCTTGGAAAACACAAAAATGGGTCAGACTCTAGTCACAGCTTGTGTGTATTAAGCATAACATGTGTACTTTACCTTTTCAACTTCTTTCTAAAAAAATACTGAAGAAAAACAGGGAGTTATGCCAAAAGTAGATGAGCAGAAGATTCATACCAGGACGGGTGGATTAGTGGTAAATGGTGAGCTGGGCTAAAAAAGCCCTTGATAAATGAATTGCATTAGTTATCTTTAAACAGAGAGTTTAAAAGCAGGAATGTGAAATTCCAAATGGTGAAGAATAATGCCAAAATTTTTCCCACCAGTTGCACACAGCTCTGCATCAATGACTCCTCCTCAGCTTGAACTTGCCCCTTCTCTGATTAAATGTCATTGCCACTGTCAGCAAAAATGCAAGAGAGAATTGCAGTCTGGTAGGGAGGCATTTTGATTTTTTGCTTTTAGTACAACCTAGACAGAGTCTCTTTTCTGACTGTGATAATTAATTATCATTCTAACAAGGGAGGGGTCACAAAACAGAGAAGAGGCCAGAACGACCACACAGATGGACGCAAGAACCCAAGGGTAGCTGAGTTTACAAATACACACTTATTACACACAATATCAGAGATATTCTTAACAGAGATACAAATACACACAATATCAGAGATATTCTTAACAGGAGCTGGCTGAGTTCATTCCCCCCAAAAGTTGCACCCAGGATGATCTATGGGCGTCAGAGCTGGTTTTCTCTTCTCAACGTGCTGAATATTGCCAGATGAGCTTCACCTTGGTGACTGCTTGAAAAGCAAACAGATAAATGCCCCCCATTAGGAGTGGGCAGGCTGGCACAATTGTTCAGTGTTGTGACGCGTGGAAGCCACTAAAATTATCTGCACAGCTTAGAGAAAGTAGACTTCTAGAGCAAAACCTTTTTTAAACTAAAAGGAAAATCTAATGTGTATTTTTAGCAGGAAGAGAAGCATTTTTTTGCAATGTCTACTCTTCCCCCCTTTGCTGTTTTGTGTGTATTTTCATCAAGTTTTCATACTTTGATGTTTGCCAGGAGTAGAAACATTATCTAGATTATCTGCTAGTATAAATAATTGAGTTCTATGAACTTCTGCCTTTTACACCCACAGAGAATCTGGTCCATTTTTCAAAGATACATATGGGCACATTGAAGTGACTAATCTTTAAAGAATGTTCTGTACAACCATTGCCCACCCTTCCACTGCTGGGCTGCCCATTTGTACTTCTAAGACTTTCAGTTTATTTTGGAATAATAAATAACCTGAATGTGCAAATCCATTCTATCTTCCTGCCCTCTTCCAGCTGCAAAGATTTTGCTTACTTCTTTTTGAGCTATGATTTAATTGTTGGGATTTTTTTTTTTTAATTCATATCCTTTTTGCTATCCAGTTCCCAGCTGCAAATTCCCAACATTATATTGAGCTTTTTCACCATGTGTTTAAAATAAAGAGCTATCCTTTCCCACCCCTTTGGAGAACAGATCATTTCCAACTCCACCAATAAGACTGTGGGGAAAGACTTGCTAAATACCACCAGGCACAGAGGGGAAAAGGCAACACTCATGAAGATTCTCCTGTTTCTTCTCTCCAGCAGTGCTTCCTCACTGCAGCTGAGCATGGTAGGGAGTTATTCCCACAGGGCTGTGCTTTCAACAGAGTCAAAATTTACATTCTGCTAGCCCTTCTCCTTTCCACATGTGCACACAGAAGGGAGATTATTTTATCTCTTGAATCTTGCAATATAGACATTAGCAACTTGTCTGAACAAGTACAAAGAGGACATTTCTTGGCATGCAATGCTTTTCCATGTTGAAAAAGTGAAAAATCGCTGCATTTACTTACAGCTTCCCTCTCCCTTCAGCATATGGACACTACTCAAAGAGCTGGAGTCAAAAATCCCATTTGGAAGGTACAGAGAGAGTTGAAGGATGGCTGATGTCAGTGGGAGAGGTTGTTAATGGCTGCCTGGGTAGTGAAGGCTCACATGGCTAGGATGGCTAAAATGGTCCCACCCTCCTCTGTCAGAGCTCCACCAGCTCTGTGGTTTGTACTCCTGAGAGCCTCACATAGCAGGACTTCAGGAGTCCTGGATGCCAGCAGCCCCAGGCCCCAGAACCTTCTTCCTACAGAATCCTTGTCCAGGACAGTCATAACCTATCCATGGGCCATGGGAGTTCCAGCAGCCCCTTTGGTCACTTACTGCTATTCCCAGGAATTTAGATTATCTGGTCAGCTCCATGCCTTGCATGGCAACTCCTCTGTTAGCAGAAGAGCCCCAGGCTGGCCACTGGAATGTGCAGCAAACTTCTCTTGTTCTTTGGAGTCCTGGTTTTGCATGCCAAAATCACAGGATCTTTCCAGCCCCCAAGCATTGCAGCAGACACCTCAGGCTTTTAGGCACTGTGTGCTTAATTCTTTTGCAGCCCTTGATAAAGTAAAGTAAATTTCATCATTCACCTTTGGAAAGATCTATCCCACTTTTGTTTCAGAGTATGTCTGCTGGCTGCTGACAAATTCCAGGCGTAGCAGCTCTGATCCTGAATCAGAGATGCCCCTGCTGAATTGCTGTCAGGAGCCACCTGCAGCACTTGCTGTCTTGACACTTCTTGCACTCTTGGCAAACTTTGTTTCTTTCCCAGCTGCACCTGGGGCCATGAAAAAGAATTCCTTGTGTCCATGCTGAAGTGCATAACTCTGGAGCAGAACCAGCCATTCCCCAGGGTTCCAGAGTAGAGACACATTGCATGAACTGCCCTCACAGTTGGGATCCACAGAGACATTTCATTTAAAATTAGATTGTTGGGAAAGGCTCTCTTGGAAAGGGCCACACAGCTTTGGAAGTCCCTTCCCAGTGTTGGGCAACAGCTGGAGAGGTTTATGAACTGTCCATCAAACTTTTTATTCCTCAGGTGCAGGCTGTGAAGAGCAGAGGTGAGCTGAGTTTCTGGGAACACTTTTGAAAGTACAGAGGCTTCAGCTACCCTTGGAGCATTACTGTAGGTGACTCACTGGCAGTGTCTGTGTGAGGCATATTTTCAGGAGCTTGTCAGCTCTATAAGGGGGAACAGGCTTTATTTGCAGCTATAAGGAAATAATGGTCTTATCAGCAGGACACCAATATATTTACTTCACAGTAAGTAATATCTGGAAAAAGCTAATCTTCACATGCCGTAAAGCAGGAGAGAGCTAGAGCTTATTTATAATACACTCACATTCTTCTGCAGAGCTAAAAGATCTATTATTGAAATAGCATTTTGCAGGTTTTGTGAAATGAGGGCTTAAAAATTATTTCAGCAAGAAAAAAGCTCAAGTCAGTCTTTCTATAGCAGGAACAATTCTTCCAAGTCTTTGTGGTTGTATCTATATGCCATCTGGACCAAGAATTAGTGTCTCATAAAATGGTAATTAACAAGAAAAGGAGGGCAGATGTGGATGGTTTTGAGCAAGAATACCTGTTATACCTCTCCAGCCTCTCTACTATCTCAAATTATGACAGAGCAAATTCAGCAACGGTATAAAATCAGTGATTTTCATGAGGCTGAATTAGAATTTGAAGTGAGGAGAGTGGAAGTGATCCATTACTCTTTCTCACCTAAAAGAAACGTATAAGTGATGTCTATATCAAAAATATGGCAATAGTTCTCTGGTTTCAAAAACTTAACAACTGTAGTTCCTAAAGCTCATCTCCTGTTAAACAGGATGCACCAATTTGGGTATATAGCTTGGTAAAGCAGGGCAAATTCACTGTGAGTTGAGAACCTGGCCCAAAGTGTGTTCAAGAGACCTAAGAGTGTCCCAGACTGGGGTTCTGCAGCTGGGATGTGTCGTTAGGTGGAAAGGTATAACTGCATCTTTACAGCCATTTATAAAGTTGTCTGAGTCAGTTAGCTCCTCTGGAAGAGTTAACCAGCCACATGTGGTTCTGGGGAAAACACAGATGTTGCCTCTATAATCTGTAATCGGTATGTGGGGTGTTTTTCTGAAAGTAATGCAGCAGCAAAATGTGGAAAAAATAACATAACTTTGCCTCTGCTTTTCCCTAAGTTCTCCAAAGAATATGCATCAGCACCAGTTGAAGGCTGTCTGAAGTATGACACCTTGCCTTGGAGTTTCATGTCTTCATAAAGAAATGCAGGGACTTTAGTGTTTGGTCACTGTCATGCCAAAACCCTGGGCAGCAATTCTATTCCTCATTACTGGGTGTGCACTTGACAATAAGGATGTCACAGAAAAGGCTGGCTGGCAGGAATGAGATTAGCTTTCCCTTGAAGCTCTAGAAAAGGGGAACAAGTGACAGCTCCTCCTTCACTTGGTGATTATCCCGTACCTTGATAAAATCTGCTGAAGCTGGATTCTTTTCATCTCTGTGCTTTGTGTGTGTTGTCTCAGCGAGTTCTGTCTTGCAAAGGGTAGGGCCCTGCTTACTAAGTAACCTGGTGGAATATCCGAGGGTACTGCAGAGGAGAGCACAATTCAAAGTGTAAAAGAACATTAAGAGAGACCATTAATGCCCCTCAAGTAGTGGCCATGTGTTATTGGAGGTCAGTGGTACACTGATCCCTGAGCACCACAGAGATTGGTACACTGCAAAGTGTTCAGTCTTCCTTATAGACCTGTTCCTCTATGGAATAGGTCTATAACCTATGGAATAAAGATATTTGCATTGCAGTAGAAGAAAATTGCATTTATATCACAAAAAAGAGAGTGCACAGTATGTTCTGAGTAGGTAGTTTGGTGGCTACAAGAGTACACGTGAACCTCATTAATTACTTGGTTTGAAACTTAAAATCCTACTAAGGTACTAAAGTTTTCTGCCAATGTCATTTATTTCTTTTCTTATTGAAACAATGAGAGAATAAATCATTTCCCTAATTCCCCAAAAGCCTAGCTAAACCAATACTTTCCAACATGCATGGTTAGTAAAAAGATTTGGGTTATCTGAAAGCAGGACAAGACAGTTTGAAAGCCAAGGAGTAGTCCCAAGAAAATAGCAGCCTTTTGACTCCTGTCAGGGACTCCATCCATCAACAACATCAAAACGGGTAAAAATAGCACATCTTTCCATTCAAGTTCTGCACGGGGGAGGGAAAGCAACGGAGCAGGAGCTGAGGCAGCTCTGGCCACTGGAGGGCTCCTGGATTTTCCTGGCTGCCTGCAGGCCGGGCAGGTCTCTGCGCCTGGCTCGGGAGGCTCTCACAGAGCCGGCGGGGATGCTGGCGCTGTCTCCTGTCCTGGAGAGCAAGCAGGAAAATAGACTTCAGCTCAGTCGTGTTAACACTTCCTCTACCTGCGCTCCAAAATCAGCTTTTCAGTCCTGAAGATTGCTGTTCTCTTTCCTTCATCTTGACTTCCTTTTACTGAGCTGGGAACTGTAACATCTGCAGCTGCTCTTGCTGTGGGGATTGCTCAGCCAGCCTGGGGAAAGGCAGCTGGTTTGGGCAACCTTTGTTGTCATGTAAACAGACAGCTCTGAGTGCTTTTTCTCATTCTTTACCAACAAAGATTAGAATTGCTTTCTTGGCTCTACAATGAATAACTATGTATGAAGGGATTAGCAAAGTGACACTTAAATTCAGTGTTTTGGAAATGTGAAGCGAAGTGCTGGGAACAGAGGCTTTTCAAGAACTTTTGGCTGCCCCCCCCCTTCCCCAGTTAGGGCACTTGACATAAAGAATCCTTGAGTGTGACACTGCCAGGAGCAGATCTGTGCAGACACAGCAAAAGAACAGAGCTGTGTGGCAGGAATTCTTTTCCAGTGCCCCTTAGACAATGCCTGGGAAACTCTGGTGGTACTAATGTTACTTTAAATGCCCTTTCCTGGCACATCTTTTAAGGAAAAGAGTCAGGAACTGAGCTGCTGTCTCTGAACAGAGACAGGTATGTGGCTAATGAGATATAAACTGTATACATATAATAAAAAGAAAAGCACACAGAGGATGCTATGGTGGCCTCAGAAGAGCTTTAGTGATGGAAACTATTGAATATTGAAATAACATGCATTTCCTAAGTCTGATTGAGACAGCCTTCTAAGGTTCCAAATTTGCATTACTTGTCCCTTGATGCTGTAGCTCAGGGTCAGCTGTGTCACACAGTGCAGAGAATGACAATAGAAATGCATTTACACAGAATTTCACTGTCCAAGTAGGAAATAATGAAATGTGAAGCTGAGTATGAAGAACCAGTAAGGCAACACTGACTGCTCAGAGAAACAATATAACACAGATGCATTAGAAACTCCATTACCACAGGCTACCTAAATAAACCTGCACAGGTTTTCACTTGCTGCTTTTACTTACTCCATACAGAATCTGCTATCTGAGGTCTCAGCGTTGAATGGGTGCTTGTGTATAATTGAGGTTCTCATTTGTACTCGACATCTTCTTGTGGATCTCTTGCTCACATTTTGCAAAGGGCTTGTCATGTGGGATTTGTCAGCACTTTCCCAAAAGGCTGAGGGAAGAATGCGATGTGTTCTGCAATTTATGTCCTTTCTTGACTGTAATCAGGAAGATTATTCTAACAGCATCTTCCTCTGCTGAAGCTGTTCTCTTAGAGGATGACTGTACATGCTCTCTGTAGCCTTTCATCCCTCAGGATGTTATTATTCTTAATGTTATAAATATCAGGATAATGACTCAATGGTCTATTAGGCTTTCTTAAATGTTCTGAAGCACAGTGTGGTCAGAAGCTGCTTTGAACTTACCACTTCACTGATTTTTAAAAATATACCAAAGCTGACATGGAGTCTTAAATGCCTCATAGATGCACCAGAGATGTAGCTGATGAAAATCACAAGATCTAAGTTTACATGGAGATCTCACTCTTTTTCCCTGTGGACAGCAAAATGACAGGCTCAGAGAGCACCTCCTGATAGAGGAAAAAGGCCAACATCTTCATCACTTTTCTGCCCAAGTTAATTTTCCAGAATAGACACTGATTGCTCATTGCTTTGAGATTACTCAAATTCTAAACAGACATTGTTGTGTAAAAACACAAAAGGACTCAATTCTGCAAGGAGAGGATCTTAAGGCAAATGTATAGAAGAACCTGTGCACCTGAGATCTGTCAAGTTTTGGCCACCAAGTTCTGAAATACACTAAAATACTTCTGGTTTTCTGCTACAGCACTCTAAGAAAGCCTGAGTCTTGAACTGGTATTTTGTACATAAATGTTCACCTTGAAAATGGGTCTGTAAAAGGCTCCCTCTTTACAGCAAACTATTTGTGCTTCCTTTCTGTGGGAGTCCTTAGCCCTACTGCACTAAAGGGTTTAGCATAAAATTCAAGGGATCTTTCCAGATCTGAAAGAATCCAAATTGGATTTGGAATGAAAGAGCATGTTCAAAAAGACCATGGAAAACAGGTATTTGCAGCTCCTTTTAAAGAGACACTCTGCAGTAGGGACTGGTAAAGGTTTCTCCTTGAAAACATGGTCCAGCAATGAAGGAACAGGCTGAAATGAAAGGACTCAGACATTTAAGCATAGGTGGTATTTCACTGAAGGCAAACTACCCCTGCATAAAAAATGGCAAATGTAAAAGGATTTGCATCCTAAAGACATTTTGGTAATCCTGGGGATGTGAGTTTAGTGAGGGGTGCAGCAGGAATTGCAGAGTTTGGGCAAAGAGTGGTTAAAACTAAGTGTTCCCACAAGCTGGTTGTATAACTCTGAGAAATCACTTACCTCTTCTTGGATTTTTTCTCTTGTCAGTGATCTGTGCCTGGGGAAAAGGAAAAAGCATTGTAAGCCTTCATTCATAAATATTAGTCAAGCACTTTCCACTCCCTGATCTGTTGATACTGTAATTGTAAAAGGAGAATATTGGAGGACTTTCCCTTTTTCAGTGCTGACCAACAGGTTTGGGGTTGGGCCTGAGACCTTCCGTGGTGGAAAGCGGGGCTGTGAAGCAGCTCAGAACTGAGGTGCAGAGCTAAACACTGAGAGCATTTGGAAGAGATTAATGTTGTGTTATTAATGCTGTCCAGGCTAGAAAGTGATGGCAGTGCCTGGGGGTGACTCAGCAGTGGGTGGTTCCTTGGATTTCCAGCACTGGTGTCACCTGTTCAGCTTGCAGCCACTACATCTCACCAAAAATTTTTTGGTTTCCATCAACACCCCCGAATGTTGAAACTCTGCATTTTCTTGCTGATGGATATAGTGATATTTGAGGTGAACTTTGTGCCTTTACCCATTTGGCAGAGGAACCACTTGAACTATTGAGGAGGTGTCAGTAGAAAATTGTGAGGCATTTATTTGAGCCTGCAGCATCAGAGTGTTTCCTGAGCCACAGTTCAGGGCTTACACTGCTGAGAGGGAAATGGAGTTTGCCTGCTGGAATAAATTAATGGAATGTCTGTGAAACAGGAGAATTCCTCCTGTTAGACTTTTCCCATTCCACTCCTCCTCTTGCTGTGGCTCATTTATTATTGCTGCCATGCTTTATTGAAGAGGGTATTTCACAGAGGGAAATGTTTAATGAAATAAAAAAACTCACTTAGAAGAGTGCAGTGTTACAATATTTATACTGAATATGAAGTGAATGGACTATAATAAGTGTAAATAATAAAAGAAAATTATATAATTCCTGAGAGAAATGCTCTAAACAGTACAATGTTAAACATGTAGCTCTGTGGTATAAAGGAATGTACCATGAAATCAGAGAATCACAAGGCTGGAAGCAACTTCAAGAGATCATTTAGTCCATTCCCTTTCTCCCACAACAGTGTACCAAATGTATTTGTCATTCCTGACACAGCTGTCAGGCTTTTTCTTCATTTTCCAGTGCTGATGTTCCAAACCCTCTTGAACCAATCTTGCTCTTGCAAGGCTTTTTATAATATGAAGATTTTCATAAATCTTCCTTGATCCAATTCAATCCTTTTTTCCTTGTCTTATCCAACATATACATGAAGAAAGAGAAACACTCTCTTCCATTTCACAGCACTTGCTTCTATTAGATGGGCAGGAAAGCACTAACATTTGCATAATCCTAATCCAGCATTTATTATTTCCTTTGGGCCATGTCTTCCAGGCCTGTTACAATTTCTGCTGATTTCCTTTGAACTTTATCCACTTGTTCCAAGTTTTTACTAAAACACAGCATCCAAACTGATCATAATGTTCTACTGCAGGCTTAATCAGTGTTAACTTGAAAGATTTTTTTAATGTGTCTCATGAACACTGTGATACTATGATAAATTCAATGATAACTTTTGTTCTCTTTGTGATCCCAGGTTTTACTGTTCTGCAAGTAAATTGAATTGGCATAATTGTTCCCTCACAAATTCATGCTGGCATGAATTTTCTGTCCCTTGAACAGAGTCCCTCCTTATCCATTCTTAGATTTGAGGTTCTTTTCCCTCACAAAGTGTGCTGTTCCTTTTAGTTTTGGAAGTTCTGTTTGTTCTGTTTTTTATTAGGCCTGTATTAAATAGCACTGCTGTTTATTTGTGTCAGTGTAGGGGAAGAAGAAAATGCAGCCCTCTGTATGTACCCTGGCAAAAATGCTGGGTGGCCTTCCAGAGCTTTTAAGTGTAAACCAGAGAATGGTAGAATTGAGGCTGATATGATGTAGAGGCTTTTAAAGGAGAGCTTGTTCCTTGTGTGCAGTGGGAATTACAAATAGAGGATTCTCACGTACACATGAGAGCCTCATGGCCCACGGAACTGGCACATCAATTCCCAAGAGCAGTTTCCCTCCCCTTGCCCATTTCTGAAGGGCACCCTCCACATCCAAACCAGAGATGGTATGCTTGAGAACTAGCTGCCTTATTAGTGGTTTTTTTCTCCTTAGACTACATTGGCTTGAATTATTTGTACTGCTTCTGTTCTGTGGAGCTTGTGTTTTGTGATTTTGTTTTCCCTGTATTTGGCAGAGCTCTCATGGCATCCTGATTCCCTGGAGCTTGACTTTGGCATTGCACACCTGCTGCTGTTGGCTGATCTGCCTTCAGGTTTTAGAGCAATGGGGGGGTTTCCTTCATGGAGATGATAACACGAAATGTGTGTCATCAGGTCTCTAAAATCTGTGCAGTTTGCTGCATTATGCTCATGAAAAGATTTGGAAAAGGTGCTTTTCAAATACACCAGTTCATTTGTGAGGGTAACAGGCATAAGTATTGAATTTGCAGGGATCCCCAAAAAAGGCAGGAATGACGAGGAGGACTCAATTGATATCAGAAGGCTAATTAATTACTTTATTATACTATATTATTCTATATTATATTACACTATATTACATTACATCTAAACTGAATCTGCCAAGCACTCAACTCTGCACACACTACACAGACAGAATCTTGTGACTGTCAGCCCACAGTCCCGACTCACACACACACCTGGCCCTGATAGGCCAAGGGAGCAAAACACCATCACTTTGGGTAAACAGTCTCCATATTGCATTCTACTTTGGCACAAATTAGGCACAGCAAATGATAAGAATTGTGTTTCCTTTCCCTGAGGTTCAGGGAATGTGAATCTCAGAAATATTCTTGGGAAGAATTGTGCCTTGCTTTTCTCTGTGAAGAGAAATGTGGTGACACATAAGTGCATGGCTCCCTGAACTCCTGGAGAGGAGAAACACCAAACCAAATGGCTTTTCAGGGAGGGGTTGTGTCGTGCAGCAGTGGGAGCTTAGTTTGGGAAGTATAAAACCTTGCTGTGCTATCATTATCACTGTTTTTTAATGAAGCATTGGGACTCTTGTTGGGTTAAGAACAATTTATTGCTCAGGTAAACTTCAGTCTCAGAGACCGTGAGATTTTAAAGGAGTAAGTCAGTTATAGCCTAAAGTAGTTTAGGCTAAACAAGTTCTTTGTTATAAGACAATATACAATTTTCTAACTTAATAGACTGTTGCTACAAGGCTTATTTTGCTTTTTTAACCTATCACCTTTACTTTTGTTGCATTGCAGATACTTTTGCTTAAAGGATTTTTGTTACACATCTACACAGATGTTTCTATTAGAATTTCTAAACTCTTAGCTTAATCTATATAACCACACCCCTACATTATAAACCCTTCACCATCTTATCAATACAGTTTCTCACTTACTTATTCTTCCTTACAACTATAGAAACATAAGTTTATGATTTTTCTACCTAATGTCTGTGAGCTTTATTTTTACATCAATCTAAGCTCCCCAAGGCTGCAGATCAAACCCTCCTGTATCTGTAGAAGTTTTTATCTTTCCATTTCTCACATTGTACAACCTCTATAATCACACAGAAACTGTCACTTGTTTGTGTGCTAGTTCCCCTTGCCAGGTAGGCAGTTCCTGCTCAGCTCTGAGTGACAGAACATCCTGTTTTCTCTGTTCCAGCAGCACAGTACCCACATGCTCATCTGCATACCTAGATATTCATTATCATTTACAAAACAAGAACGTTTTCTCTTCTGCACAGATAGTTTTTGTCAATACAAACAAAAAAGAGCTAGAGCTGTCAAAATTCATCCTTTTGGCAGCTTCCCACACTTATGCCAAAAGAAAAAGTAAGGATTGACAAGGCTTAAAGGTGATAACAATAATGAGAAATCAGAATTTTCTGCAATATTTATCATGAGGAACCAAACCCAAGATAAGTAAGCTGATATATTCTGAATAATTTGGTGGCTTCAAGCAAAAAAAGGAGAATGTAAAGAGTTGTCATAAAAATCTAATGATGACAGGTACAATGAATCTACCCTAGCAAAAAGTTTGAGAAAAATTGAGGGTATTTTTCCTTACATACGCACAGTCTTCAGAAACCATTATCATCTTTTCTTTACCCTTGATACAAGCTGCTGCCTCACGCCAGTTATTTGAGCTCTCCATAGCTAGCCAGCGTGGGTAGAGCTGCTAACACAGCAGCAAAATGTTGGCTGTTCTGTGGTCCTCTCAATCTGACCATGGATGGAGTCACCCCTGGGAAGCCGGACCCTGCTCCTAATGGAAACTGCAGCCACTGCCACAGCTTCCTCTGCTCCTCCTCTCACCTGCTTGCAATGGCCTGGGCTTTTACAGCCAGAGACTTCCCCACTGGGGTTTGCTTATCCAAAAAGCACATACCTGCTCCCCAGAGTGTGGATTTACTGCAATTACCATTATTAAACTCCTTTGTGTGTATTTTTGTTGTGCTGTGCTGGCATGGGGAATGCAGCCATAATTGGCTCCCTGCCCTGCTAATTTCCTGGGGAGATCAGGAGTCAGGCTTCCCCAGAGAGGTTTTGCTCACAAAAGCAATTTCCAGGGAGCAAGAGGAGAGGTCACTACAGAACTTCCATTCTTTTATTGAGTAAGTTTGAACCATCAGCTCAAATGAGCAAAGGCAACACGTAAACATTCAGAAATAGCTTTATTCACAGAAGTGGGTATTCCACAGCAGATTTTTGACTTACAAGCAGTGACAGCATTTCCTTGCATGTGGAGAGGAGTGGAAGATTTGTCCCTCTCTATCCTTCAGCTCCTTGGCATCTCTGACCCCTTGCTGAGGCTGTCCCCTTGTAACCTGGGCAGTCAGACAGGGCAGCACACACCAGATATGGTGCCAGGGAGAACATGTACCTGTGTCTGCATCCTGCCTTCCTGGGGATCTGCAGAGCTGGAACAGAACAGAGCCTGCAAGGCACTTTGTACAGAAGAGAGGAGTACTTAACCAGTGTTTTTCCCCCCAGTGAATCTTTCCTTTCTTCCAAAGAACCTGCAGCATCTGTAGGGCTGCCTCTACTCAGCCCACAGATTGCTGTGCTCCAAGAATGAGTCAGGTAATCTCTTTATATAACCTGTAAATTACTTGGTTGTATTCTGCCAAACCCCATCTGGTAGAAGGTTGCACTTTTCTATCTTCATATTTTGTAAACTTCTGCCTAAGCTGCCAAGGATACTTTGCTGCAACATAAATATTTACAATACTATCAAGAATATTCCCTGTTTTCCCTCTCATTTGTCTCAACCCTGCAAACACACTGTGTTTGCACAGTGTGACTGGCCACAGCTACATACCTTCTTCACTCATTCCAACTTTGCTTTAAGTCTGGTTTTTAATGAGAAAGGTTTTCCTAGAGGTATCTTCTCTGTTGTAATTACTAATCACAAATACTGCAGAAACCCCCCAGGCTTGAAAGAGAACTTTTATTTTATTTATTTAGTCTGTTGTTGTGATGGTGGTCACAAGGATTTGCAGCTGAAGAGAGAGGTGAGAATGTTGATTCCATGTTCAGAAGGCTTGATTTATTATTTTATTATATATATTACATTATGGCTATACTAAAAAGAATAGAGAGGTTCTCAGAAGGCTAGCTAAGCTAAGAATAGAAAAGAATGAATAACAAAGATCTGTCTCTCAGCAGAGAGGGAGAGCAGCTCTGCCGTGAGTGGTCAGTAAATCCAAACATCCACAGGAGACCAATCACGGATCCACCTGTTGCATTCCACAGCAGCAGATAACCATTGTTTACATCTTGTTGCTGAGGCCACAGCTGCTCAGAAGGGAGAAAAATCCCAAGAAAGGATTTTTCACAAAAGGTGTCTGTGACACATCGTTCTACCTAGCATGCATACTAATATTTTTCACAGCTGGATAAAGTAAGAAGTGGAAGCAATTTGACCTGATATTTCTCAAATGGAACTCTCTTCTAACACTCTCAGTGGCCCTAGGCTCTCCTTCTCCTTGTAAACAGTCCTGTTATCTCCCAGATAATGAGGCCTCACCCAATGATGCCAGAATTGCACCCTAAGTGCCTTCATAGAGCAGAGTTCTATTAAAAAAAAAATCCATTTGGGTGAAGAACTTGGTACCTTTAGAGGCACTCAATCATTTTCTCCCTTAGGGATTGTTTTCTTGATTGGATTTTATAGGTTTTGCAGCTTTTAAATCTGTTGATGCAGTCTTCTGTCTTGCAGAGATGCTAATGAAACCTGGTTCCAATAAACAAACACAATGGCAAGAAAGAGCTTCCAACTCAACTGCTCAGGCAGGGTAATTGTGGCAGTGCAGGATGCAAAGTGGGCAGGAACAGCCACCAGACCAAGCGATGCTCTGGGAGCACTGAGCCATGGCTGATAAAATGGGCCAAGGACATTGGAATGGGAAATAATGATGGGACACAGAGGTCCTACAGTGCCATCTGGAACTTTGGGAAGCTGGAGCTATATATATAAAATGAGATTTCATGCAGCCACCTACAGTGCTGCTCACCCTGCAATGAGAAACATCACTCATTGTAATTTCTACAAAATATCCCAGATTTTTTTTTAAAGCAGTAGGTAAAACTTTGGAACTGATTGTATCTCACAGCTATCACCATATATTTACTTACATTTAATTTCACTTTGCTTGTACATATATATACTCTGGGAGAAGGTACATGTGTCCTGCTCCATGTCTGGCAATTCCTAAAACACCTCAGACACAGTAGAAGTTAGAATGATTGTGTCCAGTTCTTTTTGCTGAAGACTGGAGTCTGTAAGCTTGAGTCCTTACAGTAGACTGGTGCTAAAATAAAATCTACTTCTTACAGGTTTCCTACCTAGGAACACAAGATGCAAGTTGTTTATGCAGAAACACAAATTACAAGTTGGTGAAGAGCTATTGTAGAATGATTGATAGGACTTCAGTTAAAGATTTTTAATGACTTATTCTTGTACATCAGGCAGTAATCAGTGGGTGGTGTAGGACCCAGGCCTAATTAATTAGCAGATAATCATAAGCCATGAATATATGCTTAGAATTAACTGAGTAAAAAACAAATGATCTTTGGTATTTGGTGGTTTAGAACTTAGTAACGAGATTGTAAATTTTAAATTAATTTTCTGTAATTTATTATCTGAAAAAGATGAAGTCACTAAAGAACACAAGTGCTTCCAGTAGTTTTCCAAAAAGAGCTAGATAGCCCATAATAGAAAATGTCTGACTCAATGTGCCATTCCTGCTGTCAAAAAGACTGAGTACAACAGCTTCATAGAGCAGAGCACACATCTTAGTGGTGCTGCTGCTAAAAAAAGGAGGAGCAGGAGGACTGGGCTTCTCTGAGAGCTCTCTGTACCCAGCCCCAGTGTGTGCCTTAGGTGGTGCATCCCTGAAATGGGAGCAGCGCTGTCAGTGTGGTTCAGATTCCCCACAGAGGAAAAGAGGGGGAATTCACCCCATGCTGTGCTGGCACTGGGAGCACAGGAGGGCCCCAGCTCTCCCAGACCTGAACTGAAATCAACAGGGCAGGAGATCTTTCTCCTTTTTTAATGCCTTTATTAAAAATCAGGTCAGGTGGGAAGAACCGATGGGTCCGCGCTCATACCGCGGCTGCTTCCAGAGGTGCCAAGGAGAAGGAGGAAAAGTACAGCTTTGTCTGCTGGTCTGCAGGCAGAGTTCAGGAGAGGTTCTCAGGAGAGCACCAGCACATTCCCCCTTTTTTGGTTAGACGTTCAAGGTGCTCTGTCCGGCAACATCTTTGAGGTTAGAGTGAGGGGTAAAAAAAAGGGTCTTAACGTATACTGGATTCTGTTCCTCATGTCTAGACATCACCTCAATTCATTAATTCCATGTTGCTCGTTGTTTTTAGGGGTTTTTGCTAGGTTTGGTGAGGGGTTTCTTCATTTGCATGCCAACCTTAATGTTATTTGCATGGCAGCTCCGATGTCCCCTCCTCTTCACCATCCGGGTGCCATCCTCCAGGAAGCAGCAGGGTGCCGCTCGACAAAAGGGGGAATTCTTAACCATCAACAAGGTGTAGTTCATGGAAACGACAGGTGATTACAACAACAAACAGTTAGAACTCAACCCTGGCAGCAATTGGCCCAAAATGTGAACTCTGCAACCTTTTAAATAAATGGGCAACTTATCTACTCATAACATGAGCCCAGCAGCAAAAGGCTGGGCAAGGGAGTCCCAAGGCTCCACACAGCGCAGCCACATGTGGGCAACCACAACCGTGAGCTTCCTGCCAGTGGTTTGCCAATTCCTCTCGTTCTGATGTGTGCAGAGCAGCTTCCCCAGCGGCTTGGCTGTGGAAGCGAAGGGAGACGACCCATCCTTCCATCCTTTGATCAGCATCGAACTCCCATTTATTGATCCAACAGGCACATTTTTATAATCTTGTTAATTAAGTTCATACATATTGCAAAACCCGAGCTCATCATTGCCTACAGATTACACACCAACCCCTCCTCTTGTTTTCAATACCTGTGGTTTGTTATTGAGACCAAAACTTGTTTTTCTCATCCTGTTATTAACTATTCTCAAGGCCTCCATGTTTGTCACTCTGTTTTTCCATCACTATCCAAGGACAAGGTATTTACTTGTTATTAAAAAACAAGCCTGAGAACTTTGCTGTTTACAGCTGCCTTTTACTTTTCAACCAGCTGCATATTTTCATGGCCTTTTTTCCTTCAAGCCATGTCTGAGCAAAATTCTCCAACACTTGGCCAAGGTTTCCTTCTGCCTGCCTCAGGCTGCTCCCAGCCCTAACAGCCAGGGAGCCCTGGCACAGGATGCCCCATCCCTGGAATGGTTCCAGGCCAGGTTGGACAGGGCTTGGAGCAACCTGGGAGACTGGAAGGTGTCCCTGCCCACAGCAGGGAGTGGGACTGGATGAGCTTCCAGGTCCTTTCCAACCCCATGACATTTTATGATGAGTTATTCTAAGGTGCATTATCATTATAAATGAAAAAGGACAAATAGCAGCTGGTTTTAGCAGACATACAGATGTGTAAGATTTCTGCACAGTGTTTTTAGCTGCAGGAATTCCCAGAGCTGCTCATTCCTAGGGTGCCTTTCTCTGTAGCATTTACCCCACAGGACCACCTATTCAAGGCTATACTTGGCTCAGATGGGAGAGCATTTGAGACCATTTTCTGGCACTGGAAATTTCTCCTGATACCACATAGTCTGTCATCTGAAATTAAAGGAAGTCTTTAAAATCCTTAAAATCATAAAATCTTTCTCTTTTAATGTCACTGTCCTTACAAGGCTTCACAAAAGTTTACAATCTCCCTTACAATTTTTCCTTCTGTGCTGTTTGTCTTGCACTGCTTCGTTTTTCTCTCCCAGCCACCCTTCAACACACACATGGGAGTTTTTCTTCCTGCTGCCTCACAGTGCTTTCTGAGGTATATAAGATGCTACTGCTTGCCAGTGGTAATAAAGAAAAAGCTGGTTAATATCAGTAGTATAGGGATGTTTTTAACTAAATGTTGGCTGCAGAAAAGAAAGTAAAAACTTCCTAGTGAAATGTGCTTCTACAGAAATGCCCAAGCTGGATTATGTCTTAAATGTCTGCCTTTTAATAATAATAATAATAGTGATTCAGCTTCAGTCACGAACTGGAAAAGAGCTAGGGCTGTAAGGAGCATGATTTCATCCAAGTTCCATGGTATGAACTACATCTCAGCAAAAAAAATCTTATTTAAAAATATGAGCAAGGGTACACTGAGAAGAGCAGAGAAAACCCTTTGAGAAAGGTTTCATAGATATTTATTGTAATAAGCCAGACATTTGTTCATTGTTCATTGCTTCCAGCAATGCCTTTCTCACAATCACAAACTCCTACTTAAAATAAATGTCTGACTGCCAGACATTTGTGAGCCATAGGTAGGCGTAATCTGCTTATTTTTGTTTGATGATATATTTAAGAACAAGTACATAACAGGGATGATTGAAAGCAAAAATATATTCTTGAAATATTTTATGGATATTTTTGGGTTTAAAAATCTTCCCAAAAGTTGCAGAACCCTTAGCCTGAGGGATAGAACCAGAAACAATATTATTTGCAATAGATGATCCAGGCAAATGCTGCTTTTGATAATCTTGTGGCATTGTTCTACCTTGGACTACACCCTGCTCATGAATAAATAGTTGGTAAAACAAATTGGGATGTATGGATCTGACTTTTTTGTGCTTGATCTTACTGGTCAGAACAGGGCAAACATGAGCATGTCAAATGTTCTTATACAAATGTTGAGATGGTAGCAAACTGTTTCTAGCTCTTGAAGTCAGTATTTCAGCCAAAATCCCTTTCCTGTGATTTTGATTCAAACATATTTTTTACTCTATTGAAAATCTCCCAGAGATGTGGCTCAATTGCTCCAAATCCAAGGAAATCCAATTTGATACAACAAAGTGAAAAAACTTAAAAACTTGTGAAAAGTGTGGTTTGGTGTTTTCATAAGCAACTTGCCACTGTGAACATTCCAGAAACATTCCTGTCATTAAGGTCTGGCTCTGTCTCTCAGAGCACACCCATTTCTGCCTGTACAAGGATCTCACTGCCCGTGGATTGACTGTGTAGTGGGCATGCACTCTGTTAATTAAATGGTCTTTCTTTTCAAAGATGAAAATAATTGCACTTTTTGCATCTGACATGGCAGCAAGCCATTCTGCTAAAATGGAAATTTAGCCACCAGCTTCAATTTTACCCATGAGTCTTGCCACATATTTTGCCTTTCAGACCTGACAATATGTCTAGTGCTCAAATTACTCTATAAAAACTGGGACAGTTTCTTTTTGGTGCACCAGAATCAGGAAATGACTACAGAGTGATCACATTGCTATATGAAAATCAGAAATCTGTCTAGGTGCTTCATTTTGGCTGGGACTGCTGTGTGATGGCAAACAATCCTTGGGGTTCCAGGGCAGGAGAGGAGCCTAGATTCTTCAGGGAAGGAGAATAATATGTGCCAAACCAACATGTGATGTCTCTGCTGAAGGAACAGCGTTTGCTTTTGGGTACTCTGAATTGGTGTGCCCTGGCCAAGAGTGAAAATCTAACACTGTTCCCTCTCCAGAATCCCTGCATATCTTGCCACTGAAATAAAGGAAAATACCTTTGCATAAAGTACAACTGTTCTGAACCTCTCACAGCAGAGAGGAGTAGGTACAGTAAAGTGTCAGAGTAAGAAGTTGTCTCTCTCTCTCTTATGAATCAGTGGAGCCTGAGATGTTTTATTAAACTGCTCTGCAGGTCCATTCACTTTTTTATGTGTAGTTTCCATGCTTGTGTGTGGGTCAGCCTGCTCTGTTTCTGAGGCATATTTGTTTCTGATTGCAGCTGAGCTTAACACTTTCTCACATGGCTCTTCAGGAAGCAGGAGGAGTCCTGAGGCTTGGCCTGGATTGTCAGAGGCACACAGGCATTTTCATTTCTCTGGGAGATTTCCACCAAGGCAGGAACTCTGTAGGTGGCTGCTGAGCTTCATCTCAGTGTTCCTTGCTGCTGACAGGGAAGTTCTCCTTCCTCCCCACCGTGTGCCTGTCCTCTGTATTTGGCACTGGCACTTCATCCATCTGATGCAGGAGAAGGTGGCAGTGTGAAAGCCACCATCTGTGGTGGCAGAAGTTCTGACTGTCCCTGCCATTTCAGAGACCTTCCCTAAAGCTTTTCAAGTAGAGCATCTGAACACTTCAATTTGGCTTCATAGCAGTAGCTTAAACTCTTCTTTTCTTTCCTCTTTTCTCCTTTAAAAAGCAGAGGAACAGCTTGGCTGAGCTTTCTCTTTGCTTCCCAACTGTCCACACTTTGCCCTCAGCTTTTTACCACACAGAAAAATACAAATCCCCAAGAAGTTACACCCAGTTTGTTTTCTTCCTCTCCTTTTGTCTTTTCACAAAAACTCTGCTGGCTGCACAGTGGCAGAGCTCAGGTCTGAATAGAAAAGCCTCCACCCAGCTGATGCCACAAAGGGAAGGGTGGGTTTGGATCCACTTGCAGGTTCACTGTCATTTTCAAAAGACCACACTGGGCTGGCAGTCTGCTTCAACACAGACCAGTTATTTTTATTAGTTCATTAACCTCCTCATTTAATTACCAGCGTTCTTCTGGAATCTTCCAGGGCAGCTAAAAGCTTTCCTAATAATTTTCAGACCATTTTTTGACTTGTGTTTTAAGGGGTGTGGTTCTGCCACATCCCTGAACACATTAGGGCTCAGGGAAATTGCTGGGGCATGAAACTTAGAGACCTGAAATTTTAGTTCACAAATGCAAGCGTAGTTCTTAGCATGGATTTCTTAGCAGAGGGTAGAAATAAAATCAGCTGTGATCAGGGTGAAAAGAACCACGAGGCTCTGGAGCTCAGGTTTCATTCTTGGTCAGGTTTGGTGACTGGAAGATTGAGCACAGAGGAGTCAGACATATCAAGCTCCAGGACCCTCAGAGGTTTCTGGCACTTGCAGGATGTGAGCCTCTTTCAGGGCTGCTTTCAAAGGTCACTCAGCTCTGCAGCTTAACTTGCCGTTCCCTTTTCCACACTCCTGGTGCATGCAAGCTCTTTCTTGCTCTACCCACTGCAGTGAAATGGTTGTTTGCCCTGTGATACAGTTCCATCATGTAAGCTATCCCAAGCAATCTGTGTTCTTTTAGGCAGCTGCCATCCCCAGAGACTAAAAAGCTATCTTTGTTCATGGAACAAAATCAATGTAATAACCATCATGCTCCTTCCTACTTACTTGCTTTATTACACCCCTGATTCACAGGGAGTACCTAATATTGTTCCCAATTGCATTCCTCATGTAACTTCTGTGCTCTGAATGATGACAAGTCTAACACACTTTGTCATGCACAATCCAGGAATTACATTTACATCTCTCAAATGATTTTACATAGACTGGTATTGGTATTTGAAACAGTGTTACTTTATAGGCAACAGCCAGCCAAAAAGGGCAGGGAAAGCATTTCAGGTTCATTTCACAGCAAAGTATACAACACATAGTCCTGTTGTGCTTCACCCCATCCCTTAATAACATATTTAAGATCTTTGTTTTGAGTTAGGCAAGGCATAGAACCTAAACCCAGAAATTATATCTAAAATCTGGCTTCTTAGGAATGAAAACAAAGACAGCAATGTTGAGTCATTTATTTTTCAGTAGATGATCGTCTTAACAAATTGATTGCTTTTGTGAGTCCTTCAAAAGGTTACTAAAGCACTTGGAAGTAGCAGAGACATACTGAAATTTGAAAAATCATATATCCTTTTTTGTTCAGGAAGACAATCACCTGCTATAACTTCATAGGACATTTCTGAAGCATTGCTCTGCCATTGGAAATAAGATTTAAAAAAACCCAAAAACAAGTAAATCATGGCCTGGAAAATCCCCTTTAAAAGAATGTTTTATAACTGTTTTAAAGTCAGGTGGGATCCATGGCTTGTGGGTTTCCCATAAAATTATGCATTTTGCAAGTTGCTTTATTTATCTTTTTTTCACTCAGTGTAGTATTCTTTCAGGAATATTTCTGCATGCAGGTGCTTACTCAGTCTATAGCAACACCACAGCACAGGAAAACAGTGCATTTTGCTGTTCTTAGGGAAATAGCACATACATTCAAAAGGAGTGAAAAATAAGCATTGCTATGATTAATGATCCTCAGTTCTTGGAGAAGATGTATGAGACTGATTTCTTCTGGCACCTCCAACAAAAAGCAGATCACATAATAATTTTATTATTAACATAGGTTCTTAGATTTGTCTGTGCCCTCCTGCTGCGGTAAAATGTAGCTCCCTTTGGGATTCTTAAATCACAGAAAGGGAACTAAGGAAATAGAAATTAGAATAAATAAACCCATGCTGAAAATCCTTCTGGATTCTGTTTAACTCAAAGGTGACCCTGACTTATATAAAAGGAAGGAAATTGCTTCAGGCTTATATTCTAGCTTGCACTGGAGGAATCTCTGAAGGCTTGGAGTTTTCACAGTAACTAGGTAAACATGCAGGGATCTATCTTTTGCACCTGCCAAAATTTACTGGAAATCCTGTGGCAAAAGTTTTCTTGACAAAAGTCATTATTTTGCTTTCAGACATGACCAGACCTAAGAAACGCAGAGGTGCAGAAAAATCAAAAGGAGAGGGAGAAAAAAAGGCAAGACAGGTTTGGAATCTGAAAGAAATTTGATTGCTGCCTTTTGAGTTACTTCAGATTGGTTTATATTGCACCTTGTCCCACTCTGAGTGGGCTTTTTGCTTTATTTGTAATAAAGTCTGGCAGTCTCCCACAGCTCACTCATATTGTCATTCCCAAGGGGTTTATTCCTCCACACTTGGCTCCAAACAAGCAGAAAATGGAGAATATGAAATACATCTCTAGCCTGGTACTGAGAAAGTAAAGAGACTTTCACAATCATAATGTAAATGTATTTCCTTGAAAAAATGCAGAATGTCAAAGAGTTGCTGGGCATTCAGGTTTTGGAGAGAAATGAGGGAGTTTCCTCACCAGGAGGGTTGGAAAAGCATCTGTTATGATGGAAGGACTTCTGGTCTTTGAAGCACAGCTGTGCCCAGGTAGAGAATTTTGGTTTATCTGTGTGACTGACACACTTGGAGAATGTGCTCTGCTCTGACTGTGTCACATAATCTCACTAAGGTACCACAGCCATGGCTGGCACCACTCCCACTTGAAAATTTTAACTCTGAGATAGCTCACTCCATGCCTGTGGTCACTTTCTGTTGTTGTTATTGTTGAAAGAGTGAAAACATTTGTGAACACTCTTGTATGTACAATTCCAGAGCCTGAATCACTCCAGCATTTGTCTGGGTTTATTTTGGCACCAGTTTAAATGTTCTGGTCTACAGCATTTGTTTATTTGCTTAACTCTTGTCCTAAACTTCCAAAAGAAACCACCAATTTCCATTCAGTCACTCAGTTGCTTTTCTGAAAACCAACACCACTGGGGCTTCAGGCAACACAGGAACAGGGAAAATCTCCATGCTTGCATGGATTTCTTTAAATTCCCATTGTCATCCACTGTGACAAGCAAACTCACAGACTGAAACCAAGTATCCAAAGCCAGCCAGGATGTTGCAGTGGAACAACCTAGACTCTGCTGCAGTGAACTCCCTAAAAGGAGACAAAGATGGTTTTACAGTTCAAACCCCAAAAGCTTTACTAGAAATAAAACCAGAAGTGATTTTGAATAGATCTTGAGAGAACAAGACCTTTTCCCACAAAACTCTCCCTTGCACAGAGCAAAAAGAGGAAGCTCAGGGTTATACCCAGCTTTCCTACAATCCTGCAGACATGCAGCTGCTCAAGTGCTGCAGTGCTCCTGTTTCTGCAAGCAGCTGCAGGAAGCCAAGAGATGTTTGCTGAAATCCTGAGAGGAACAATTATGTCAGGGAATTGCTTTCTGCTTGCTATCATACTCTGTCTTGCCCAAGAGCTGCTTGCAAGAGGGCATTTCCTCTTTCTCTGGCATTGCCAGCACCTGTTACTATTTTTCTTCAGGGCAGCTTTATTGCTTTACTTTGCTTTTGGGTTCAATTTCCTTCCCAGTACATGTCCAAGGACGATCTGCCTCAGGGAAAAGCAAAATTCTTCCCTGATGTTTCTCATGATGCTGGTAAACATCTGCTTTATGTGCTTTAGAATCTGATCTTATTTGTCACTCAAAAGTGCTTTCTTCAAGGTGCATCTAAAAAGCTACTGATCATTTTTATCTTTTCTTTACCTCAATTTTGCTTGAAGCCATTTGCAATTTCTACAGCAAGAGAGGAAAATCTGATGCTGTGGTTCTCATCCCTGAAGTCAGGCTTGTGTCAGCCTTTCCATTATATAAACCCTTATTTTGAAGAGTTTCAAATTCAGCTATAAAGATTCAGTCTAGGCTGGAAACTGGCAAATTAAGTCGTTGCATGGAATGTTCCTTTTAATTAAAGTATAAAAGAACTGCATTCAATTGCCTTTATGTTTCTCAAGTCCTTGAAAGACCTGTCAGGCTACACTTAGAATGCTCTTTCCATGCTTGCAAGATCAATTTTCAGAGATACTGAGTGCTTTTATATCTCAGTTTGATGCAATTGCTCAACCTTAGATTTTCTGTATTTTTCTAAAGCATTTTGCTTGTCAGGTTTTCACTTTGACTCTGTTGATCCACTTACAACACTTTAAAAGTTTAAACAATTTTCTTTCCTCTTAGTAGTATATTTAGGAATGTACATCACTTTCCTCTTCACTTCTATTCCTATGCTATTTTCTAATAAAAAATGTTAAGATTCTTTCTGTTGTGCTGTTCTAGCTATGACCATTGATTCCTACAGGGAAGTGGAACAGGAATAATTTAACTGACTCATTATTTTCATGGTGAAGAGTTCTTATTGCAACCTTGTTTACTGCCAGATTTTACCTAGTAAATCCTTCCACAGCAAAATGTGAAGGACGGGACGGATAATGCTGATCTTGTTGTTCTGGGAGATCAAAAATCACTATAGGTCAGATGGTGAGGGAGGCTTTACTCTGATCTCAGAAAAATCACTGGGGTTTCAAAAAGGGGAACTTTGCGGTGAAATGTGGTCATTGACTAGTATACATGTATTCTTCTGTATTGGACTTCTGTCTTGGTTAAGTGATGCCAAGTTTCAAAAAAGTCCATTTAGAAAGACCTTTATATTACTGCTTTTTTCTATACCTGAAGTTGGCATCTCCATTTTTTTTGCACAGAAAAACATGGAGTTGCTTGTAGACAAAAGAAAAAAAGCCATGAAATAACCCCTACAAATGGGCCAGGTGCCAAAGGAGTGTAGGTTGCAATTGAGTGAGCATTTAGGCATATCCCTTTCCACTTATATGGGCTTAACCTTAAGTAAGTGCTCACATCCCTTTGAAATCACACAGTTCAGTGCCTTGGTGAATGGAAATTACTCAAAGCCATGGTGGGACAACTGACAAGGATTGCATTGTGCAAGATCAGTAAATCATATTAATAGAGATTAGAGGAATGTAAGCTCCATTATTACAGGTGTGTACTTGCAGTCCTCAGAGAAGTCCCCTTTGCTATATATTCACCTTTATACTATAACTGTTATAATGTCAATGTTATACAACTATCAGAGAGAAAACTTCACTTCTTAATTGAAAACTCTTGGTTTTTTTCCTCAGTACAATGCTATTTTTGTGGCCCTGAAGTTTTATATTTCTCTTCATTTGCTAATCCATATCTCCCTGGCAATATCCCTGTGTTCTACTGTACTTCAAACAATTTTGGCAACCAAACGAGTGTTTGAAGCTAATTTAATTACATTAGCCTGAGAAGCCAATTAGACATTTGCAGAAGATCTTGCTGAATGCTATTTCTTGAATAGCTGAACAAGGCACGCTGGCCCTCAGCTCCTCAGTTCCTGCCAGACTGACAATAATGTAAACTGAATCCCTTTCTGCAGGCAGCCTCTCCACACAAAGGATAAACAGTGGATGTGCTTTAACTCCAACGGCCTCTTGTAGTAATCATCAAAAAAGATAAACTTCCAAGAAATGTCCTCATTTAGTTGTGCTTTGCCTTCATTTTTATTTGAAGCCTTGGCACATCGACCGATTTTTGAGATGAAAATTGGACAACTTAGAGCAAAGGATGGGAAGCCAGTTTGCTTAAATTATCTTCCAACTATTCACTCAGAAACAATGTATCAAAAACTCTTGTTTATTCCAGTTAGACATAAGGAGCAAGGACAGCTCTCATGAAGGCCATGCTGATTGATTTCCTAGTTTATTTCTAGGTTTTATGCAACCAGTTTCAAGAACGGGATTGAAGTCAGGTGTAACATCCATTCAGGCTGTCAAATCATAATGCTCTTATCCCAGTAACAGCCTTTCTCTTGGTAATTCCCACTAAATCCCACTCTAAAACCCTAAGGGCTAACAACTGTTCAGCAGCTCTACAAAATTCAACTTTTAGGAGGCTGGCTATGAATTTTGCAGCCTATCTGTGGGTGTATGTTTATGAAATCTTTTACCTCAAGCAATCATGATTCCATTATTGAGGTAAATCTGGGCAGCCTCTCTGTGGCTTCAATATATTGCTGTAGTTCAAGTTTAAATATTGATATGGCTCTAAAGGTGCCTAGAGCCATAGTAAAATTAACAAATGAGCATTTTGGCAACCAGTATGAAACCTATGGAAGGAGAAGACCTTAATGCACTACATTAGGTACTGCGGCTCCTGTTACTCTCTGGTCCTGGGAAGTTTGTCTTTGGAATGGGGCACTGAGAGAACCAGGAGCTTTGCATAAAGGCACAAAGCAAGCTAGAGGTGGTTATATAAATACATATATAATATATAAATAGCAGTGGCTTCTGGGGCTCCTTTGCTCCATTGCAGCTCCGGCGGTTGAAGCGAGAGTTTCTCATCTCAGATCTTTTGGCAATATCCTGCAAAGAGCCACCCCATTGTACTGCACGGGCTGTTGCCGTGGAAACGACAATATTTTTAGTAGTGCCTTTCAGCTGAAGATCTCCGGTTTCCAACGAGCGCTGCCGGAGCCCGCAGCACCTGTGGGGCAGGGCAGGGCTCCAGAGCGGCCGTGATGCGACAGCGAGGGCTGAAGGGCTGCTCCAAGCACTCCCCGCCAGCACCGCCCCCAGCTACAGCCCCTGTAGCTGCTCTCCTGAGCACCTTTGCTCTGTCCGTGGCAGCTGCGGGCAGTTCAGGGGGAGATCTCATACCTAAAGAGACAAGTTGGAGCTAAGGAATAATGTGCCTGCTACCGCTCATTACTGGGTTTTTTAAATTAACAGTAATACTAACAATGAAGTTAAATTAGGGGGGTTTGTCTGGCTGTTTAAAGAAATGTGAAAATAGAGGAAGTATTCTAATGAGAGGAAAAAATTCCTTTAGGCTATATTATTTGTGGATTGGTACTACCCTCACACCCTTTTCTTCCACAGAATAACTTTTTGTGGATGTACCTCCTTTTGCTCGCCAGCTCCAGTCCTGATCCAATGTATGTAATTAGTGCTTGCACAAAGCCCTGGTTCTCCTGCTCTCCATTCCCTGCATGCAATGCCTAGGAGTTTTGGTGCACACAGGATGCATCTCAAAACATGTGCCAGACCAATCTTTGCTAATGAGCAACTCCATCACATCAGTTGCTGTAGGTCACACAGACCAACCAATCTTGCAGGATGTGGAACCTGTGTTGATATTATTTTTGGTTATTGTCACAGAGCACATTAACTGTTCAACCAAATTCCTGCTACCACCCTAATTTCTCTTTCCAAAAAGAGCAGCTTGAATTTCCTCAAAACTAGGAGTAACTGGGCTTATATCTGGCTTAGAGGTCATTTGATGCTCTCAATAAAAACAATTCCTGAAAACACCCCCAAAACTCCCAACTCAGTTGGCAGCTCAGGGGCTGAAATTACTCCAAAGCACAGCAAGAACCGGTTCCAAGGCAGCATTTTGGCTGGAACCCAAAGAATCTGTCAGCCATTGTGCAGGGAATGTGGCTGCCCTCCCAGCACTGACTTAAAACAGAAAATTGAGGAGATACTAAGGGCTGGGGAAGTGATAATTTTATCTGGAATGTCATGGCAAAATTCTGAGGACAGCATGTAAGTGTGTGTGGAGGAAAAGAGACCTTGCTTCAGAATGACCTCATCCAGAAGAAATCCCAGTGCCATATGTTCCTTTGGTCTGCATTTGATACCGCAAAGACTCTCAGATACATGCAAGGAAGAGAGGGGGTGGCTTCTCTTTTTCAGGGAAAAGAAACCTGTAACACAGTAGCTGTAAATCTGAGTCTTGGTTTGTTGGTGCTACTTATAATCACCTCCAGAGGTTTCCTGAGATGTAAAATGTAACAATTTTAGCCGGAAAAAGGGACATATCCTAGAGGAACAGCTTACTGTTCTCCAGCCACAGATCACCTTATACATCGCAAGCAAAGACCAAGGCAGATTTTGATAAGCCTGGAAAACAGTGGCAAAACAGATTAATCCCTCAGTACTGGGAGATTTGATTCAAGTTTTTCCACTGATTTTGCAATCACCCTTAATGTGTTGTAGGAATATAATTTGTGATGTAGGGTTTTTTTTTTTCCTTTGAGTTTAAATCCAACTACTATGAAAACAATGATAAGTGGAATTTGACTTTGGTTCCAAAATCTTTCTGTAGAATGGGAAAGGCCTCTGTTCCCATTCCTTTTCTAAAATGAAATGGCTTATTCAGAAGCAGTGCTGCTGAGGGGCTTCCACCCAGAACACATCAACACTTAATTAAATTACAGCGCTATCTGAGGAAAGAGTTGCAGCAATTTCAGCGGCTGACAGCTGGATTTGCACACACGGATTTCTCCGAGGTGAGGCCCTGGTTTCACAATGCCCGGAGTCTGGCAGCACTTGCATGTCATGGCACGGTGCCCTGGGCTCTGCAGCTCAGCACTCCCAGCTTGTGCCAACACAACCTCATCTGTCTGCAGGCTCTCCTCCTGCCATCCAGCTGGGCTGATGCTACTTAAAAATCCTGATCTCTCTCCTCGAAGGCTTCCCAGAGATACTTCCCAGCGCAGCCTTTCGCAAGGGAAGGTGTCCCGGGAAAGGCGCCCCGCGGTCACGAACGCGCTCCAGGAGGAAAGCTGCCAGCCGCGCCCAGGGGCACGGGGCGGGCGCTCCCCGCCACTGAGCGGGGCCATCTCCGCCCGGGCTGCGGCCATGCCGCTCCGGGGGACGGTGTAGGGGCCCCGTGGGGACGGGATGGGCCCTGCCAGGGCTCGATGGAGGCGGATGAATCCGCCAGGGCTGGGCCCGGCGCACGACCTGGGCCTGATGGCGCCCCTGGGGGCGCGGGAGGGCGGCCCCGTAGCACCCTCACCGGCTGATAATGACCGGCCTGATGATTGCCCCGCCCGGTAATGGCCGAGGCGTGGGATCACGGGCTCTTCCCGGGAGCTCTTCTCCCCGGCGATGCGCTCCTGGAAGATGGCAGGATGGCGTCTGCCTGCTGCAAGGGTGAGTCTCTCTGGTTCTTGTGGTTTGGGGTTCTTTTGGCTCCGTGCTAGGCTTCAAGGAGGTTGCTTTGGCAGATACGTAGAAGACAGCACAATGGTAGCGTTGTGGAAGGATGAAGGATTCCCTGCACAGTTGGAATGCGCGCACGTTGTAAAAGGATTAAGGATTGCCTTCACAGTACCAAGGCTGCCAGGGCTCGAGGAGCATTTGGACGAGGCTCCCAGGCACAGGATGTGCCTGTAGGATTTTCGGGGCTGTTCTGGGCAGGGCTGGGAGTTGGGCTCGGTGATGCTGATCGGTCCCTTCCCACTTGGCCATTCTGTGATTTGGCACATGCCCCAAATGGGGCTGTGCCAGTTCACCAAGGCAGGTTTTATACCACATTCTGTCACGGAATTTAGCTGTCACTGTTCCTTTCAAAAAAACCATCTCACAGTACAAACACTCTTCTCTGTTTTATCTTAGCATGTGCCAAGACTTGCCCTGGTGTAATAACTGAGTGTTTTCTTTGAGTTTACAGCCTCATTTCCATTGTTCTTCTGTGGTAGGTACTACCGTGATGGCATGGCAGTGTTTTTCACAAAGATTTTACATTGGCATGGGGCGGTCGTAAGTGGAGATGAAGTAATTAAAGGTAAGTAGAAGGTTAAGGTGAAATAATTAAAGGTAAAGCATTTAACTTCGTGTGATCAAAGGTAACCTTCAAACAGAGCCTGTGGCTGTGCCCAGCTCAGGCTTTTGGGCAGGTGATGTTGGCCCCATGCTGCTAGGGTTGCGTTCCCTCCTCTGCAGGCGCAGCCAAGCTGCTCTGTAATTGAAAGTCAGGGCACAAAAGAGGGTGAGCACAGGAGAAGGGAAGGGTCACTTGCCCTCCCTTTGAAGCCACTGATTCTCTCCAAATTCTTTCTGCAAAGGAATCACAGGCATTGCAGTGACCTCAACTTAAATAAGGTCTTCAATAAGTAATTGGACTTACCGATTGTGTATCTTCCCCCATTTCCCTCCATCTTCAAGTGTATGTATTCTTATTCTGGGAGGTTGTTAGTTTCATTTTAAAATGCTTTTGGTATTTCATTTGAAACAATGAATTTATGTGGAGTTTTCTCTTTCTTGTTTTGAAGTTGTTTTGTCATAGGAAAGAAATGAAAATCCAATTCTTACATTTAAAAAACAATAGAATCTGGATTATTTTTAATAAGGTTTCTAAATTCATTCTTTTTCTCTTGAGAGAGAACAATCTATCCAAAATTCTTGTCATTTGTTGCATAAGAGATTCCTCTGAAGCACTGTGACAATTTGGATAAGCAACCAGAGATGCCCTTTGGGTTCTCTTCTTGCTGTCAATTCTCTTCTCAGTTCCTAATAAAAAATACCATTGTGTTTCCCTAGCAATTCCAGAGCATGTTGGAGCCATGCAGTCATACAACCTTGATGTGTGTTCTCACCCCTGCACTTCTCATTCCCAGATTTCAGGCAGTCTGGAATGAGAGAAATCCAGGGAGGATCTCCTCAAAGGCTGCTTTGCTAAGAGCCTTCACGTATTCAGCCTAATAAGGTTTTCTGTAACAGAGCTCATGTGGTATTTGTGGATGTACTTCATATCATGTATTTAGTAGTTTCTGTTCCTCCCACATTTTGATTGTGAATCAACAGGTTGAGGCCCAAACTTCCTCATGGGGAAAATAATTGCATATATGAGATGATTGCTGTGGTGTCTCTGTTCCAAACTCCCTTTCCAGTGTTCTCTTTCCTTAAGTGTGCTTTGAAACTTTCATTTGAGCCCAGTTGTAGTTTCATACAGAATGGGATTAGCTGAATTGCCCATTCTCTTTTCTTATTCCTCAAAAAAGCAATGTGATCCCTAGAAAATCCCTTAAAAGCAAAGGGCAGTTGGGTCCTAAGTGGCCAAGATCCCTTTTCCCAAATGGAAGTGAGAGTTCAGAAAACACTGCTTGGGAAGTGCATTGTAGATTCAGAATGATTCCACGGCACTATGGTTGTGTCAGAGTACCAGGGCAACTCCAATCAAAAAAGAGATGATCCCTCTGGAAAATATCTCCTCTAGGTCAGAGATGTCTGTGCTGCAGCACATCCATGATGACCTGCAGGATTTGGGGATCACTAAACCCACGGGTCTCACACAGCATACTGAACTGACATTAAAAGTGTGACACAGGAGGCAACACTCAGCATTGATGAATTCTGTCTGTTCCACTTTCTTTGGCTTGCCCTTGAACATGGAAAGCAATTCCTTGTGTTTCCAGAGGACTCCCCAAACAGTTTTTAACAAATGGCAGTACCTACCAGAGATTTTTTCTCTAGAGGATCAGCAAACTCTGCAGTTCTATATTCATTTACTAATTCATTTGTCAAACTAAAAGGCTCTCACTGTTTCCAGAAATTGAGCTGTATAAACTCAAAACTTCCTTACCTTTATAATTGATCCTTGTGAAGCCATTAAACTTCCACGTTTGGGTTTTTTAGCAGTATCTGTGTGAACAATGCTATTTACAAGGTGCCACTTAGTACCTTGTGCTGTAGTCATACCTGACAGCTCTCCATCATAGGAGACATCTGTACAGAGCTCAGAACTGCTCCCCTAAGCCCCAGACCAGCTTCTTTCAATCACATCCTTTCCTTCAGTAGCATGAGCTGAAGAAACATGCCTGCTTTGTAAAGTGAACTACCACCTTTCCACTTTTCCACTTTTATTTTTTTTTTACATTCCTTGCTTTCTCACCTTTGCGAGATATGATCTCCCAGCCCATGACTGTGTTTGGGAAGGTGGAAGGAGATGGTGCTCTGGAAGGGTTTGAATCTGCCAGAAAAGAGAATTACCAGGATAAAGCTGCTGATATCCAGTATTTACTTCTGATAGTGTTATACAACTTTGTACCTGTAAAAAAGCAGAGGAAAGAGTGACCTGGCTTGTTTTAATTCAGCAGCACTGTTGGATCTTTTTGCCTATTACTTGCTTTGCTTTTTATCAAGCCATTTTCTGGAAGACCTTTATTGTTTAGTGAGTGCATTGTGGCTGGCATTCATTTTGGTGATTAAAACTCAGATTCTGCAATTTGTTTTTAGCTGACAGTGAAATGACACTTGTGGACCCATTCCTATCCAGTCAGCAATTCCATAGTGCCCTAAAGAGGAATGATTTCCACTCCTGCCAAAAACCGTGCGTGTGTTGTACTTGCCTCACGTGAGCAGTGGGGCTGTTTATGGATGGAATTTTGATTGTGAATGGCAGCGTGTGCAGGATCAGGGCTACAGTCAGTGTGGGGTAAAGCAGATGGTGCAGAGCACAGGTCTGGTTTCATTCCACTCCCAGGTACTGTGAGGAGCCAGCAGGGAGGAGGTGTTTCCAAATGCCTGGAGGCAGCACTCCCACACTGTGAAAATCCTGATTGTGCTGACAGACTTACCCGGGCTTACATCTGTACTCAATTACAGGAGCTCCCCGTGTTTTCTGATTACTGCAGTGTTTCTGCTTCCCTCTCCCTAGATGGGACAGCAGAGAGGTTCCATGGGTGGGTTATATTCCAGGTAGGCTTTCAGGGGTTTCTTCCATGCCTCTAAGAATTCCTGCAGAATTGCATGTTTAGCATTTACAGCTTGTGTTAACGATGGCTATAAAGTTGTTTGTCTTCATGGAATTAGATCTATCCATAAAGCATTTTCCAGCTCGGCTATGCTGAGGCAATAAAGCAAATTCTGCTGGCATTACTCACTGCAGTAATTCCCAAATAATTAGTCATCCTAGGTAATGGATGTGTGATGTGTCCCAGTCATAAAGTGCATAATGCAGGCTATGGACATAAAACACAGTGGCTGCTTGGGAAACACAAAACCAGAAATCTAATTGCTCCAGTTCACTAAGGAGACAGCTTCACACTTGCCTGTTCTCAAATCCTCCTGTGGAGCTTTTCTTCCACTTCTAGAGTTGGCAAACTCAAGGTCTCTTCTTAGACCTTGCATAAGTGGATTTCCTAGTTTTTCACTTCAAATGGCTTATTTGTTATTGAGAAGCACTGACATATAATATATGCAGGCTTGTCTTATTTTCCCTCTCCTTACAAAGAGGACTATCAATTGACATTGATATTGATACTGATACTGGCTGCCTTAAAAGCAAGAATATGGGTGGGGTTTTCCCCCCAGTTTTACCTTTTGGCTGACGTTCTGTCCTGGCATTAAAAGCTTCCCAGGGTGTAATTCATCCTGGTAAAGTGTTGTACATAGTGCTCACAGTGTTTAGTGAGTGTTATACACGGAGGAAATTTACTGTTGGAAATAAATAATCCTGGACTAATTCCAAAAGCATTCACCAAGTGTGTTTGTGTGTGTCTGTTTGTGCTTAGGTTTTGCCTATGTGAATTTGGATTTTGTGTCCATAAACTGGTGCTCAATTTCCATAGAAACAGCAGTATTCATAATATCCTAAAATCTGTTCAGTACATGGTATTACAACAATTAGCATCAATCCTCTATTACATTTTCTTCCTGAAGAATTTCTAAAGTATATAAATATGTCCTTAAGGAGATCTCTGTGATCAGTGCAACAACAAAGGAAGGAGACAGATCACTCAAAGCACAGTGTGTCATGCAGTAATTTCCAGTGGGCTAATCATATTAACAGAGAAAATACTGGTACCAGTTTTACTTTAACTAGTAAAGTTTTATTGAGTGCTACTGTCCCTAGCTGCTGCCCTTAACTTCATCTGATTACAAAACCATCTACAGTTTGGAACTGGTTTTATAGCTCACCCTTCTTATAAGGGAACAGCTGGCAAAAAGAAAAACCATGAAATACCAACACTTTAAATACAAAAAGTGGAAAAAAGATCATAAATATATAACCAAAATATTGGTTTTCTTAAATCTCTGGTAATGACCTCACTGGGCTTTCCAAAATGCAAAGTAATCTGGATCTCTGAGGCTCCCCTGAGTGTTATGAAAGTCAGTGAAATGAGCATGGTCACTGGGAAAGCCTTTTTTCTAGTTGATCCTGTGACTGTAGAGCAAATCAGTGATAAATTGGATTGAAGGGAGATTTCCCCCAAAATAAGCCTTCCCACTGCTTTTGCTGTGCATTGGGGCAGAGCTATTCCTAATTGCAGATATGAAGTGATTGCTGTGGTGTGTCTATTCCAGACTTCCTTTCCAGCATTCTCTTTCCTTAAGTGTGCTTTGAAACTTTCATTTGAGCACATTCTCTTTTTTTATTCTTCTGAAAAGTGATGTGATCCCTAGAAAATTTGTTAAACCTTATTTTAAAAATTTTTACACTTTATTCCTAAGTGGCTGCGACCCAGAAAACATTTGGGGTCTCAGTTTTATGCTATTGCTAGACCAGACCTTTAAAGGTCCCTCCAAGGCAGAGCCAAGCACTCCCCGTCCCTAGCACACTGCTTTCTGTACCAGGGTGTTTCGGGATTGACACTTTGTCCTGTTGGGCAAATTGCAGAGCTCCCAGAGCCTCACTGCTGACTCATGTCTCTTTGCAAGGTATAGAAGTGACTCCAAGAGAATTTGTGGCAGCCAATTTTTGGGGTCCTGGCACTTCAGGTTGAAAAGTGACCTCATGGGGAGTTTAGTCCATTTTAACATTCCTGAAGCTACCTCAGAATGCATTTTCTTGTGCATCCCTCCAGCTCTCTGTGTGTGATGTATTGGAATTTTGTGGTTCAGCAGTCTGTGGCAAGCAACAGGTGAAGAGAAAATCCTGTAGTTTGGGAATCATTTGAGTTCCATATGCAAACCTTGAGCCATGTGTGTTGAGTGATATAAGAGTCTCCACCGACCATATATTACTTATTTCTGTGAGTTGCTTCCAACCTCGCACACTTAAATCTTTTTAACCCCAAAATTTTACCCGAGGGACTCTTTCTCTGACTATTGGAAACAGTAGGCTGGGATCAAGGCTCTGGATCAAAGTCTGATCAGCACAATACCTTCCACTTGAGAGTTAATACCCACACTATTAGTCATAAAATATGGAAAGGAACCAAGTTTCCTTTTCCATGTCTCCAGGCATTATCCAAGTTAGTGTATCCTTGGAATGAGGACTATAGGATATTTGTTTGGTGAATTTGAAGTGAACCATCTAGGAACAGAACTGTGGATTTGATCTGTATTGCTAGCAATTGTGAGAGCTCTGCTGTAACCAGAGATTGGCGTGATTTGCTGTAAACCAAAAAAGGGAAATTGATGTCTTCATCAGGATGGTTGCAATCAGACAAGAGAGAAGCCGGAGTTAGTTGCAAGCAAGGCGGTTCAGGGGCAGACCTCCGAGGTTTTTGGCTCCAGGTTTCTGCCGTGGCAGGGAATTGCCTCCTCAAGCCCCAGTTGCCAGGCCCATCTTTAATCAGTGACAGCCTCGGCATTAAGCAAACATAGGCCCCTTGGATTTTCAGAAAACAACTTGTGTGGTTTGTCTCTGCACAGACTCTTGATTTTTGCAGATGAGCTCAAGCATTCAAATAATAACTTTAAGAATAAATTCTAATCTACGCATTCTGCTGGTAAAATCAAAATCTATAAATTATGTTCAGTTAATCTGTGTTTATGACAGTTCAGTCACAGATCACTTAGTGAACTACACAGCTTTCTACTTCCATGGTTATTCTAAACCTGATATTTTCTTCTATGTAAAATGGGTGTGTCCATTTTTATAATTAAAATTGGCTAACATTTGGATGCTGCCTCTGATAAGGATGAAATACAACTAAAGACATACAGTACAGCTGCTGGGCTGTAGGCTTTAACAATTTTATCAGCCTCTGAAATTTACTTATGGGCTCAAACCTGAGTGTGAGAGGCAAGTGAAACATGCCTTGAGATTATTTGTGGTAAAAATGTAGGACTGTTCTTGCTTTTTTCCCTTAAAAAAATGAAGAGAAAATGCATTAAAACGACCAAGTTGAGAAGAGATATAGGATCCAAAATATATTAAACAAAAATCTTTTATTAAACTAATTAAAAAAATTTTTATTAAACAAATTAGACAAACTTTTAATTAAAACTTTTTTTTTTAAATCCCATGAGGATTAGGTGCCTGATCCATGGTCTGAAGACATGAATCTTTTCCAGTGTTATAAATGCCCATGAATATATTTATAAGTGTTTACTTTAGAGACAATATTAGAAGGAATTTCCTATAACAGTAAAAAAAGAGCTTGTATTTTATATCTCTTCACCCAAACCAAAAGATGGATGTGGCTTGCTTATAAATACTCATTGCTACATGTCAGAAAAAGGGGCAACGCATTCCTTCTAGATTCTTGTATTTCACACAGTTCTATTGCACAAAATACAATTTAGGTTTTTATTTTTTGATGATTGAAGTAGTGAAAGTTTAGACTATACATGTTCTTACTGTGTCCAGAATTCTGAGGGTTTATGGTAGCAGGAGTTCTGTGGGTGAAAGAACCTGTGCAATAAAGAGCATAGTAAATTAACAGAAACAACTATTGTTTTACCCATCATATATGTATATAAAAAAGTATTGACCTACAGGCAGCTGCAAATTATTACAGCTTTAGGAGTAGATTTTGCCAAATACATGCACTTAAAGTCCATTTTCAGGGAAGAAATGTAACCTGAGGATCAAATAACCCAAGGCTTTCACAGGCTGATACAGAAACTGCTGACACCCAGTTGAGGAAATTAGTTTCTCAGGGCTTTTTCCTCTGATGGTTTGTTTTTTTTTTTTTTCACTGCTGAGTGTGGTGATAGTTTCTATTTCACAGCATTTACAAGGCCTAGTACTGGGGAACAGAGGAAACTAAAGTAGTAAAACTTCCTCTAAGCCGAGGCAATTATTTTAGCAACTGCAGAATCGTGATGCTGCAGCAGCTGCTGTCATTCCAAGAGCATTCCATAGCTCATTAGAGCTCCATAGCTGCATGTCTGTGATGTTTCACGGACATCAGTGGCTCTTACTTCAAGCACTCCTTAGGTAAAACGTGTTCCTCCTACCTGTGGGCGCTGTGCAGTGGTGTGCACACTTCACAGGAAGTTCTTTTTTCCAGGAGAGGGTTTGGAAAGGTACCTGGGGCTGTCAGTACCCCCACAGCTCCTCGCACAGGGCATTCACGCAATGTTCCATGCCTGCAGCCCATGGCACAACTCACAGATTTATTGTAAGCTCCTAGCAAACAGCAGAGAAAGAGGAGCAGCCTGTTCTGTCCTGAGCACTTCCAGAAGAAAAGGCGACGTTTGCTCTCTAGAAACACAGAGGGACCTCTAACAACACGTTCTTTGACTGCTCTGCCCATGCCTTTTCCTGCCCTGGGAGAGGGATTTGCTTCCCAACGCAACATACAACACTGCAAACTCCTCAGGAAGCATAAAAGTATTACTGTTCAGTGTCTGAAGGGATGTGTCCCTGGTGGAGCTGAGCTTAATGATACTGTCAGGAGTCCAGCGCTGGCAGCACAGGGCCTGCACGGGTAATTCATCCCGAACGGGAAGGCCGGGAGACAGGGGGTTTTCATTTCAGCGTGGGGAAGGAAACACAAACCCACCTGGGAGAGCAGCTTGGTTTTATTGCACAGCTCTGTCTGTCTGAAGTCCTCTCACAGGAGCTGAGCCTGTGCTTGGAAAAGGGATGGAGGAATGTGCAATTCTGAGAGCAGATAAGAACCTATGGGTGCTGGGGCAGGGTAGCAGAGCGTGTTGAATCCCAGAGCAAAGCTTTACTTAGGTGATCTCCTGAAAGAGGATTGAGTTTCCTCTGAGATGTTTCACAAGGTTTGTGTGTAATTGAAAAGACAGCCTGATCCGAGCCATTGAACGTGCCTGACAGGAATTCGGAAGAGGGAATCGGTGGGGCTTCATCCAGGAGGCCAGGACGGTGCTGGGGCCGTTAATGCAAGCAGCCATTTGTGTGATGTTACCAGAGCAGAACGCTGGAAAGGCTTCTCAGAAAATTCTTAATTTATTACGTGTGCAGTTTGGGCAGGCAGGGGATGGATGGTATGTTTTCAGAAATCCTGGCACTCATCCAGGCCCAGCTGAAATCCCATCTAACCTGTGGAGCTGCTGACTTGGAGAATGCTCACGCATTCCCAGAGGAAGTGAGAGAAACACTCTACCTCCCGAATTTCGGCTCCTTGTTATTACTTACACTGCAACAGTGCCCTGAGGCTCTCATTTGCATAACACACTCCTGTGCGGTGTTTCACCTGGGATTTATCACCCTCTGTGGAATCAGAGAGGTTTTATGGTTTTTAATTACTGATTGACCTTAATCAGCAGTTTTTGGTTGCTCTGGTGTTCAGAACACGCTGCAGCCTGCATTTTACATTTCTGTGATTCAGTGTGCCACTGAATTCCATTCTGGCCAGCTTTTGCAGTAGAATTAGATAAATGCATTCTTCTTCCTCCTTACCTCTTGGTTCCTAAGCAACACTTATTTTCTGCCAGGTTAGTTATCCCTTTACCTGCTGCTTTATGGCACAAAGAAGGCAGTAGTTTTTCCTGAACACAGGAAGTGATGTTAGTGTAGAAAGGGGTTTTTAAAAGAATGTAAAATTGGTTAATTGTCATTTACATGTGTAGCTGCTCTATTAATTTTGGGAGGAATTGATGATTACATCCTCAATCCTAGTAAAAAGTGCCTGCAGCAGAAAAAGGCACATGCAGCCATTATCCACAACAAGAATAGTCCTGGCAGCACCATGCAAGAGAAGAGCTTTATTAGACTGCTGTCCTTTGAGGAGTCTCTTTCCAGCAGGCTGTAAATTGGGCTCACAAGGCTGTATCTGCACAGCAGCTTTAATTAAGTTTATCTTTTCTGTAGATGGAGAAGTCATTTCTACCAAAGATCTTTTCTACCAAAGACCTATGAATGAGACCTAGGGCCTCATTCATAGAAATGGGAATAATACAGTGAGGAAATTTACCCCCCAGACAATATACATTCTCATATTCATAATAAATAGCATTTCATTTGAAATACATTGTGTTCACACATACTTAGATAATTTACCAAACTTGCATGGAGTATTGATTGATTTAAATACCAAAAAAGAGATTTATAGCACATTTCTCCCTAAAAGCCTTGTGGTTCTTTTTTAATCTTCTTTATCATATTCTACCTCTCAATGCATGATTTGGTTATGTGAGTAGGCAGAGAGTTTAGGATTGGGTGAAGAATGCAAGTAGTTGCCTTGTGGACTGGACAGTATCAAATTCAGAATAGAAATAAAATACAGAAGTTTCAGTGATTGTGGTTAACAACTGGAATAGTGAATCAGGGTTTATAATCATAACTTTTAAGTGAAGTCTTGGGTTAGTTTCTAAAACATTTGCCCACATGTTTATAAGAGCATTATTTCAGGGAAGTTCTGTAGTTTCTGTGACATGAGTTGCTACACAGATGGTAATGGTGGGCTCTTCCAGCTTTAAAATCTATAACTAAATCTAATTCTTACTGTCTGCACTAAGAGCTGCTGTGACTGCTTTGAAAATCTTACAGTAAAGAAAGCAAATGAAAGTTCCTGCAGCATGCAGTTGCAAAAATGAACTGTACTAGTGGGTTTCAAGCAAACCCAAGGCAGTATTTCTCACAGTGCATGAGCCAAACTGGCAATGAGATCAAAACCAGGAACAGGTTCAATAGAAAACCATATAATTTCCCTCCCAATTATTGATTGTGACACAATAAACTCAGGAAATCCCCAAGCTGCTGGGTGCTGGAAGGGACCCATTTCCCAGACAAGAGGCATTTGTTCCGGCTCCAGGCAGATAAGGAATATGCCAAATCAAGCTTTACTGCTCTTTCCAGTGTGTGCAGGAGGAATGCAAGTTGGTGCTGCTCTGATTTGACTGCTTACTTCTGCTTTTGAGTTCAGTCCTCTTGTTTGGTTTGTGAGTAGCTGGGAGTAGTGAGCCACACAGATGACATTTATGATCCATTACCTAACACTTCTCTGCAGCAATGACATTCTAGCAGTTAATAATTCTGAACTAGGAAAGAGCTGAATGAAATGGCCCAGGCAAAGGTGAAGGGGTGAGATGTTGGGGTGGGTTTGGGTTGGTTTGTTTTGGGTTTGTTTTGTGGAGGTACTGACTGGGTGTTTAGGGGTTGCGATTGTTGGGTTTTCTGAGTTGTTTTGGGGTTTTCTGTGTGTATTTTGTTTTGTTGGGGTTTTTTACCTAAATCATGATCAGGTGAAATTAGGAGTTATTACCAGAGTAATCTCTGATATTGCAATCTGTAGAGTTCTGTATGCATTAAGCTTTTATTTGGTGTGTAGCAGTGAATCATCTAAATGCCATTTCTAGCATTTAACAGCTATTTAAAACATCCTGAGCCTTACAAACACTTCATTAGCATTCTTCCTTCTAAGGACAAGCACCATTCCTGGTTTAAATCATCCCTCTCCCTTAAAGCTTGCATTGGAAAGGCACAGCGTTTTGTCAGCTGTTCACCCGTAACCTTGAAATCAAATCCTTCCCAAGACCAAAAGAAATACTTAGAATTATATTTTTGCTGTAGTTGTACCCTTTTAACCAGTCTATATTTTCAGCTTTATTGTTGCATGGGATAAAAATGTCCTGTTGTGTGAATGCCAGGCAGTTGGTAGAACAGTTGCAGCAGTCTGTGGTGTATCCTTCCTAAACTAGGAAAGTTTTGTTCTGGACAGAGAAAAAGGTTTTTCTTCCATTGTAAAACTTTCGTAATTTTGAGAAGAGAATAAATCTTCCATCCTGTTTGAACTTCTTAGATTTATGTTGCAATTGCATTCATTATAAGCTCATGCCTTGGCCCACTTCTCTTTCTATGGCATTTTTAAGAGCACTAGAGTGCAGTTTTACCAAGGGTGCAAGTTTTAAACAGGACGGGTGACCTTTGTGTAAAACTCCATGCTGTAGGAACAGATGAGGCTGTTCCCTCTGTACTGTTAGTGGCAAGGAAACCGTGCTGGAGACTGTAGCTGAGAAAGAGATTCAGCCAACATGCCAAAGCTTCAAAGCACTATCATGCTGATGGCTGTGGCAGCCTCTGAATGTGTGCTGTAACCTCTTCAATTATTTGGCTCTTCAGAGACTCAGTAAAGCCAGAAAAGTGTCCACACCCCTTGCTCTGACAGCCAGAGAACTGTGACCTGTGCTCAGGGACCTGGGCCAGTGGGAGGTGTCCCTGCCCATGGCACGGGAACAGAGCTGGATGGTCTTTAAGGTCCCTTTCAAACCAACCATTCTGTGATTCTGTGACTTCTCCTGGCACCTGCTACCAAAATGTCCCCTTTTCCTACAGAAGCACAGCAGTTGCTGTTTCCAGAAGCAGCCATTTCAGTAGGACTGTAGGAGTTTAAAGACTTGGTTCTGTTTCACTTGGGACCATAAACCTTATGTAACTGGGAAATGGGAGACTCCTCCAGGAAGGCCAGCACCAGCTCCCAAGTTGTGTTGTTTCAGTGATTGCAGGGACTGACACAAGAGGGATATCTAAGGTCACGTCCCAGATTTCCAGAGTGACTTCACTGGCATCAGTTGAGTGAGTGCACATTTACATCAGTGCAGGCAGCTGAGATCAGAATCTGGACCTTTGCCTACGAAATACGGCGGGGAGCTGAGGAAAGTCTGTGTTAAATATAGAATAAGCTAAGAGCAAAGCTCTGTTTATATCATCATAAAGCAGGGAATAAGCCATGGGTGGAATCTGAGCATTCCCAAGCAGCACATCTGAAAATTAATTACCAGGGTCCACCAAAGGAGGCAAAGGGAATGATGTCAAGCTTGTGACTCACCAGACTTCTATTCATGTTGTAGTTTGCTGTTTTCAGTGATGAGGGCCTGGCAAAAGCACAGCACCCACCTGGACAGCAGAGTGCAGGGATGTCCTGCCTTTCCTTCCCCTGTGAGGAAGGTATGCTCAGGACAGGGGTTGCAGAAATGAGCAAGGTGAAAGGAAATGCACAGAAATTACTGTTCTTGGAAAGATGTAGAATATTGACTCTGTGTGTAGGCCAAAGCCTGCTTCATTCTTCCTCTAGTTGCAGCAATTCAGCTAAAAATAGCAGTTCACAAAGCTGTTCTTCAGGCAAAGTTTCCTGACGTCAGGCATGATTAGGAAGAGTACTGAACAGCACATCCCAAATTGCATTCTTCCTTGTTACTGACAGCTGTGAGTCACAGGTAAGAGAAACATATAGGCTCCAGCTAGGAGGAATTACCTTTGTCCAGCTAGGAAGAATTACGTTTTCAAGACTGACCTAAGGGTTAGAAAAACAGCTACTGTAGGAGCCTCAGCCCATGAATCTATTTTTTTCTATAAACTGTCTTCCCAAGACCTCACTTACCAGTATTGTTCCTGTTTCTCTGTAACTTGGAGAGAAGCTCTCTCTCAGGAAGAGTGCTGGCACAAGGAATGGGAGTTTGCATGTCCAGCCTTCATGCTGGAGCTCTCTCCAGTCTCCTGCACCACAGGGCTGTCACCCTTGGGAGGCAGCTGGCACAAAGGGCAGTCAGGGCAGAGAAAGGAGACAGAACACGTGTTTTTTGGGATATCTTTGTGTGTCATACACATCTGCCTTGGGAAGAGCAGGTCAGTGGCAGCCTGACCTGAAAGAGCCAGCAAAGGGCAGCTCTAAGAGCCCCCGCCCGCCTGCAGGTAACTGCAGATGAGCCTCCAACTGCAGCCATCCTCTCTGCACAAATTTAATTTGATGGCCTCAATACACACAAGAGACTGCAGAGCAAGAACTAAAAATATATCCCTTCCTAATGGTGTGCTAAATTCAGTTTTAACTAGTGTAAGTTTGAATTAATGTATTCACTGCGCTCAAGTTTAAATACCTATGGATGTTCAGGATTTCTTTCACCTCAGGGAAAAAATACTTCCTTCAGCTTTCACAACTCCTCTGTTCCTTTCACTGAGCATCCTGAATGGGCTCTATAAACCTTGGCTACAATTTCTGAGCATCTACAAATATTTCCTTAAGTAAAATATTAATAGCACATTATCTTCTAAGGCCTCTCTGCTTGAAGGTCAGTTGAGTATTTTGCTGACATAAGCCTACTTTTGTTTTTGCAAAAGTAGGAGAAAAAAAAGAAAAAAAGGAAGCTTTGTCAGGCCTAAAAAGAGAGAAGGTCAAGTTTATAGATGTCTGGCAGAGATTGCCCTGGAATATTTTCATTTGCAGCTGGGTGGGACTAACAGGGCTTGGTATGGTTAATGGGGCACTGGAAAGTCACAGGCTCTGCTCTCCTCCTGTCCTCTTAGAGCTGTTCTATGGCATCTTCTTAATAATATAGTTTTCCTACTTTACTGCTGGAAAATAGGTATGTATACATTTGATCAGATACTTATTATGGTGCTCTGATGTTTGCCTGGGTCCATGGTGCTACTACAGCTTATATTAAAAGGGTATCATCATATCTTGTTTGTGTTAAAGGCAAAACGGCATCACTAATCTGATTTGCATTGACCATTTATGGATTTAGTGTCTACATACATTCTTTTGGTCTTGTAAGCATGGGGAAAAGGCAAGAGTAAAAATTGGAATAGAAAATTCTTTTAAAGGAAGTGTAACTTCAAGGAATCGTAGAATGGTTTGAGTTGGAAGGAACCTCTAGTTCCAACCCCCCCTGCCATGGGCAGGGACAGTAGATGAAAATGTCACAGTTTCTTAAGTTTAAGATTTTGGTGTTTTGTTTTTTTTTTTTTCAAGAGCTTGTGTTAATATGCTGTGATTTCAGAAGATGTTCTACCTCAGAAGTTAAACTCTGCAGGTTTTGCGGTGCAGTTGTTACTTTTTTGTATCACTTTTCAGTGTGAGCAGGCCTTTACTTAGCACACTGAAATCCCTAAATCTGCTTTTACTTCCATGTTTTCATGCTGTAGCATTGAAAACTTCAGCATAACAGTTATTTCTGAATGGGTCTTTTTCAATGGAAATTTTAGAGTGGGGACAGTTTTGTACAAACTGATGTGACCCGAATTGAAGTTCTCTCAAGACAGCCCTACTTTATTTTTAATCCGGGAGGGATCCCAGAGGGATGTAGAAAGTCCCTTGGCAGGGACCAGCTGGAGCTTAGCGCAGAGGTGCAGGAACTAGAGGGCTTGGTCCAAGTTCCTGTTTAAGAGTTAATGCTTTATAAAACCTGGTGTGACTAAAAGTCGTTCATGCTGACTCACGTTAGACAGGTCAGACCTGCAGATTTACTTCAGCCTAATCGTGTGTTAATATCAGTTTCTGCTTGACTCGGTGTCTTCCAGAGCAGGGCGAAGTTGTATTTTGCAACTGCAGCACATTCGTACTTTAACCCAAATTCTTAAAAGTGATTGTGTTCTGCAAAAGCGCATTCCTGGCGTTTGCCACAACCTCGCCAGAATTGGAGGGTTTGGGATTTGGGGCTGTTTTGTGGCTGGAAACAAATCCGGTACGTTCATACCTTCCAGATGTTTGTGGCCAAGTCAGAAACACTTAAAACAATCAATATTTCGAGGGGGCGGAAGGAGCAGGACCACCTCGCTGTGGGGGGGAGGCTGGGGCTGGCGGCCGAACGGGGTGGGGGATTTTCCTCTGGGATGCGGGGGGCGGGCGAGGGAGGGGAGGAGAGGGAAAGGAAGAAAAGAGTTGCGGACGGGTCGGGCCGGGGCAGGAACCGGGCTTGCGGAGGGGCCGGGCAGGGAGGAGCGGGGCTGCGGGCTCTGCCGGGCCGGGGTGCCCCCGTCCTTCGGCGGGTCCGAGCGCCGGGAGCCACCGGGGGCGGTGGCGAGGGTGGGCGGAGGGAGCGGGGAGGGAGCGGCAGCGCCGGCGGAGGCGGGCGGGGGGCGGCCCGTCCCGGCCCCGTCCCGTCCCGTCCCGTCCCGGGGCGCCCCGGCTCGCCCCGCCATGGGCAGCGGCCCCGGGACGGGCTGGCAGCGGCGCCCCTGCGCGGGGCCGGGGGCGGGCCGAGGGTGCTGTGACCCCCGGCGGGGCCCTGCCCACCCGCCCGGCTCCGGCATCGGCTCCAGCGGCTGAAGTTGCCGAAGTTGTGGTGGCTGCGATGTCCCTCGCCCGGAGGGAGCCCTGACGGGCGCCGCCCGTCCCGAGGCCGCCTGGCTTTGTTGGGTTTTTGTCGATTTATTTCCTTTTCGTTCCTGTTTTTCTGCCCTCCCGCCGCGGTGGATGGCCCGCGGTGGGCGCCGCTGGCCGCGCGGCCCCAGCCCGGGGAGGATGGTGGCGGCGGTGCTGGCCGGGCTGTCCCTGCTCAGCCTCCTCACCTGCGGCTACCTGGCCTGGGGCAGCCGCCGGGGAGGTGCCGGGGAGGCGCCGGAGAACCTGCTGGGTGAGGAGCCCGCGGCCGGCGCCTCCCGCTCGCAGCCGCACATCATCTTCATCCTGGCCGACGATCAGGGCTTCAGGGACGTGGGGTACCACGGGTCCGAGATCCGGACGCCCACGCTGGACAAGCTGGCTGCCGAAGGGGTCAAGCTGGAGAACTACTACGTCCAGCCCATGTGTACACCATCCAGAAGCCAATTGATCACTGGAAAGTAAGTTTGCTACTGCTTCATCATTCACCTCTCCAGCCTATACGCTGTCCCTGTTGGAAAGAGCAGGGGTGAACCTGGCAGGTTCACGTCTGGGTTATCCTATGGGCAGAAGGTGCCTCTGTGGTTCCCTTAAAACCCTTAAATGGAACGGACTTGTGACAGGTTTGAAACAGCGAGATGAAGCTGTCACCGTGTGAGGCAGGAGGGTTCAGCACTGCGAGCTGCCCTGCAGAGTGCTGGAGCACGTTGGTGCTTACAGCATCACTGACAGACGTGCTGGTTGTCAAGTAACGTTGCTATTGCTGGGAGCGAGCAGCTCCGCTTTGCTCTGTGATTTCCAGGGCACTCAGAGGAGGAGGAAATGCCAGCCTTTCGTTTTCTTTTCCTGTGTTCATTGCAGCTGAGTCACGGGTCTCACTGGCATTGTCTTCTTGTGGTTTTTTCAAAGGGTTATCCTGCGTTTCTGAGCTGGTGTCCCAGTGAGTCACATGTGGACGGGCACGGGGAGTTCAGGCTCTCTCAGCACCCTTAGCTGGAGCATGGCTCTTGTCACATTGCAGACAATTACAAACTTTACTCCTAAGCCACTAAAATAGGTACCTCTCCTAACTGGTGAGAGCTCTGGGTGGGTATCATGTGCTTTGCCTTAAAGTTGTGTTATATTGTGGTCTGCTAACAAAATAATTACCCAGCCTCAAGGCCTTCTTACATCAGAAGGTTAATGAGGATTAAGGACGGGAGTTTATGCATTTGAACTGTAGGAACAATTTCTAAATCTCCAAGTGTGGACGCATTTACTGTGGAACAAAACTTCCTTGTCTCTGTTTAGCTTAACTCCCTTTGACAGGAACAGGGAACTCTTAAAGAGCAAAACAAAATGAGAGGAAAAAAGTTTAATTTCTCCTTTCCCGAAGTATAAACAGGAACAAGACCATGTTAATACTGCTGGTAAAAGAAACACATGTTAAATAAAACAAGCAACTGGCCTGGTGTGTCGCATCTCCATATGGTAGAGCTGGAGATAATTCCCAGTCTCGGTCTATTTCCCAGCCTTGCTGGACCAGGGAGATTTGCATGGAGAGCTGACACATTATCTAGAGCAAGAATTCCACACAGGTCTTTGTTTGGGTTTTATTTTTACTTCTTTGTGCAGACTGTGTCTCAGAAGTTCTTTGGAGGCGCCTCCTCGCTCATTCACAAGAACAGAGTTGCCCTGAGGCCGCTGAAGCAGCAGCTCTCAAGGGAAACGGGTGCCAGGGCAGCGATCAGTGCACCTCGGCTCTCTTTAGAGGCACGCAGCACTTGGAGACCAGGAGCTCTGCCAGCAGCACGTAGGCAGCCAGCTTTCTGAGCTTTCTGAGCTTTCTGAGCTTTCTGAGCACGGTGGCTTGGGAAGCAGTGCTTCACAAAGGCAGCGTCATGCCTTACAGCAATGACTCATGCAGCAGCTGCGGGAATGGGATGACCGGGTTCCAGTGGAACCAGGGTGCTGCTCTGGCTCTTGGAGGCTGCAGAGATTGTCTAAACGTGAGAAAAGTACAAGTTCAGGATAACTGTTACTCAGTTTAACTATTTTGATCCTTCTTTAAATACAGTAAAAGGTAGGCATGTTCTGAGGAGCCCTGCTCTTTCATTGGCTTGCCAGGCAGAAATGGTTCTGCAAATCTGCCTGTTTTGGTTTTGGAAACGTTTACAGGAAAAAAGAAATTTGCTTATACTTTGTCTTTATTTTCTTAGTCTGCTGGTCTGAAGCCCTTATAGTATTTTTTTTTTTATCTTGACCTTGTTTTGATCTTGGTTCTGTTAGGGAAAAAGGAGCTGTAGAGAGAGAACTGTTTCTCATGAGTGAGGAATCAGGGAGGGATTGGTGAGGGGTTGATAGGCTGGGTAGAGTACTCACAAGGCAGGTTCAGAGAATACTGTTTCCATTCTTGCTGAAGGTAAATGCTTTGATGACTGCTTTTAATGCCTTCTTAGAAAAGGTGTCTTAATTAAAATGCCAGGATTTGGGCACTCCTAATCCAGGACAGGTGCTGGTATTTCCTGAGTTGTTAAATGTGCTAGTTCCAGGCTAAAGACCTGCTCATCTTCTGGAGGATCACTTGGATGCTCCATGCCTCCCAATACACATCCAGTGCTTAACATAGTACCAAAGAATAGTTTAGGTCTGAAGGGACCTTTAAAAGTCCAGGCCCCGGCCATGGACATGGACATCTTGAACTAGAGCATGTTCCAAACATAACCTGTTGGATCAGTCAAATCCAGAGGGACTTGTGTAAATCAGAGTCATGACTGATTCAGGTTGCCAAGTGGAAGTTAAATTGTGGAGAAGACTTTGAACAACCCAAGTTCTTCACAGGTCTCCAGGCAGCCCCTCCATGGCCTGTGTTAGTAAAGAGACCCTTCTTTTGGTGGCTGTCCTGTGTGTGAGCTAGTACAGGGCAGGAGGCTGGAGATGACCTGTTAGAAGGAAGAGGCAGAATTATTTTTTCCCCCTGTGCTGTACCACAGAGTGGCAGCTGGTGAGTTTGTCATCCTGACCACTTCTGAGTCCTGTCTGCTCTCTCACACCCTGTGTGTGAGCCTTTGGCCGCTTTCATTCCTTGCTTTCCCACAGTATTGTCACTTTCCCCATTCACTCCATCCAAAACTATTGCTTTTAGGCCATTAGTGGGGCTGGCTTCCACTGCTTATTATTTTGGGCTGTACTTCTGGGTGTGTGTGGGGGGTTGCAGCTGAGCTGAGCCTCAGGAATGAAGAAGGGTGTGAGCGGTGGGCTGAGGGCCAGTGTGATGTGCAGGGGCTGTGAGGGGACGGGAGGGAGCGGCTCTGCACAGCAGCTGCACAGCTGGGGTGGCAGCAGGGACCTGGGTGACAGGGTGTGCTCTGCCCTGGGCAGCTCTGGGACCCTGCCCCGCCTCTCCCACCTCCTACAGCTGGACTAAACCTGTGGTTGTTGACCGGCTTGGCTGTGAGTGACATAAATTGTCTCCAGATGAGTTGTTTTGTGTGGTACGGTATTTTTTGTGGTTGTTTCCTTCTTGAAAGTATCGGGCATGCCTCAAAACCTAAATAATTTGAGCAGAATGGGGTACCTGGCTGAAAGCCTATAAGCTTAGAGAAACATGTCTTGGGGTAGCTGTCCCAGTTCTGTGCAGCAGGCATTATGCAATGCAGGGGTATTTGCTGGAACAGTATCTAACTTAGCAAAGGAATCTGACAATTAATACTGACTGATAAGGAGGAATCTAGACATAATATGCTGTGAATGCTTTTGGCATTATTTAGATACCTGCTTCCTCCTCTAGGCTCCTGGTTTTCTGCTGACCATCAGACTAGTAGCCTGGGGAACGTGGTGTGCACTGGAATCCATCTGGGCCACAGGAAGGTTCCTCATCTGTTCAGGAATAGGGATCTCTCTTTGTAGAATCTGATGCACAGCTGGGGTTACAGATCAGTGAGAATCTGAAATCCTTTTCTGAGTCATGGAAGCCCTGCACTAATCTCCGGAATGAGCTTTGCACTGTGGATGGAATGCAGAGAGGGAAGATGTTGGGATATGCTGAAAGTCTGGGGAAATAAATCTTTTTTTTCCCTGGGATAAAATGGAATATTGAGAATTTGCTCATCCGAAGCAGACAGAAATAGACTCTGTAATCAGTAAGCATAATCTGAGTGTTATTGTAATACAAGTAATTATATCTCTTATCTAATTCAGAAATGTCACACATTTATAAACATATATATATATGTATAGCTATGTGTGTTAGGCATATGGCTCTAGGCATCCCTGTGTAGTGATACCTAGTTCAGCATAAAAAATGACAATCTTTGAGCAAACTAAGACTTATTTTGGCAAACAGGAGTGGGCTCAGTACTTTGAGTTGCAGGCAGCATAGCTGATTCAAGGCAAGCAGAAGTCCTTTACTCTGAGGGTGTGAGGTGTTGGTCATCCTCCTCTCTCCCTGCTCCTGGGTGTATCCTGACCCAGACTGCAGTTCCAGCAGGGTGCTGCTCTGGGAAGGAGCCAGTACAGCAGTGTGGGACTGGGAATTACCTGCTGTGCTCTGAGTGCAGTGAAGGGTCCTGGGAAGCATATCTAACACTCCATTAGAAACAAAACATCAGGGCTGCAGAATATCAGCCTGAAGTAGCAAGAGGTGACCTGATACTTCATCTGCTCTGGGGTAAAGGGACTTGGCAGTCAGTGCTCCTGAGCTTCATTCTGATCAGTGTTTCCATTAAGAACTGAGATGATGAAATAAAACGTTCTGATTAAATGGGCTGGTGAGAGAGGAGGGACTATAGTGATACTGAAAATCATCTTGACAAATTAGAGACATAGTCTGAAATAAAACAAAATTAAAGCCAGCAGTGATAAATAGAAGATACTCTGCTGAATTTCTGAAGCAGGAAGAAATGTAATGTGCTGAGAATGGTGATCAATTCCTTAGACAGTATTCCTTTAGAAAAGTAGCTGGAATTACAGTGCATCATGCACTGGGTGTGAGGTCAGCAATGTCATGCTGTTACAAAAAAGGTGAACATCACATGAGTTTGTGAGAATGTGGGGCCTGGTAGGTCTGTGAGGAGCCCTTCTCCATGGCTGGAGCACTTTTGCCCAAACTTGGGCATCATTCCCCAAGAGCAACATCTGTATCTTAGGAGAGTGTCCAGAGAAGGGTGATCTGATATCTCAGGGAGATAACTTGGGGGAAGGATCAGAGGAGATAGAGCTGTTTAGTCTGAAGGAGAGAAAAATGGCAAGGGACGTGGTAGGCCTCTGGTGTTTTAAGAGCTGTGTACAGAAGGGACATCGTGTGTGTTCAGTGTCATGCTGGGTGGTACAAGAAATGAGGGGCTTTCTGGAGCAGGAAAACTTCAGGTCAGATCAGAGGGAGAACCTGCAATGCAGAGATTGTGAAACCCTGGAATAGCTGGCTTTGAGAAATTGCTGGGTTTCTCCAGCGGCAGTCATTAGGAAGGATATGTCAGGAATGACATAACATAGCTGAGTCTGTCTTGGGGAAAAGGGTTGAGTTGGATGGGGTCTCTTCCAGCTTGGATTCATCTGTGCCTCATTTGAAGTACGGATTAATACACAAGGCCTTCTGAGGCATGGTGTGAATAAAACACTACTAAATGCCAGAAACTATTTCAGCGTTCACTCTGAGAGAAAATGCTGTGTGAAAGTTGAATTTCAGTTTTCTCCTAGAAATTCCTGTTTTCTTCATCCTAGTTTTCTCTGGAAATTTTCAAGATTTTTCCCCCTAGGCCTCATAACTCTTGGAGTATGTCATTGTTTATTTCTGCTGACTTCTTTCAGGACCGTTTGTGGGATGGCTGCCAAAGATGTTGAGGTATCTTTTTCCATGTTCTTATGTCTTTCACTTAGCATGACATTGTCCATACATGCATATATATGAAGCACGTACAGAGAACAAGTCAATAATTAAATGCAAGGACTTATTTTTCTTTCTTTTCTTCTTCCTCTGTTTGCTCTCCTCTATTCTATGGAAAATTAGATCCAGGTATTGAGCTGCTCTGGGATATTAAGCTACAAGAGGTCTGTCCATATCATTGTAATTATTAATTGACTGCACAAAGGAGCATATGGAGAACAGGGCAGGAAGGGAAACTACATGCAGGCAATCAAGATAAAAAGTGGCACATGCAGGAAGTAGCAAAGTGTAGGACAGGTTGTGATAACTTTTTCTTGCATCACTTTCTGGCAGCCTCTAAGAATATTGTGTGATAGGCAAAGTCTGTTGCATGGAACAAACAGCATTGCCTGACATTTGTAACTATGTAGTGGAAATTGATTTTTGTTTTTCATTTTCCAAGTTATGTACTTTTCCAAAGTACAGTAGGCTAAAGAAACAGAGTTGGAAATAAATTTAGAAAATCTGTAATTGTAAATTATCAGTACTCCAAAGAGCTTGTTATAGGCTTTTATCCTGCAGTTTGGTTTGTTGGGTGTCCCAACTGTAAAAGAGAAGTTAAATCCCATGGAAAAGTTAAGCTTAAAGTAATTAAGGAATTTAGCCCTTTTAGCATTGTTGCTGATACATGCTTTGGCATTGGTGACACACAGCACTGTGACAAGAAGCTGGATGAGCGGGGGCCATGGAGTGCAGTTCTCCCTTTTACTGTTACTCTTCCTTCATGTGACCCTTCAAGTGAATCAAGATGGGAACCTGAGATGGCTGTCTGAAAATAAAACTGGAAATTAAAATATGAGGTCTGCTTTTCCGTCAAAGGATTTAGACCAAATGAAATGGGACAAATTAAATTAATGTTTTCATTAAGACACTTTACATTTCATAGAAAGATTTTCCAGATTAGTGAGCTGAAGGTCAGAAGAAGGGAAGAATCTGTCCACATTCATTCTGTCTCTGTGGCACTTTTGTGGGTGATAATACCACACCCAGGGCTTGGTCTTGACAATTGTGTGTATCTTAGTTCAGGGTTTGAATTTTTGTTGCACTTTGGGTTTAAAGTCAATCTTTGATATTTCCTTTTCCCCCCATATTTTTTGCTTGGCTTTGTATTGATTTGCAGTCAGATTTTCTGTGCTGAGTTGAGTTTGCTCCATTCTGGAATGTCTGTTCCAGAATGAAGGAGGTAATTCACCAACCATTTTTCAATTAATATAAATAGCACAAGGCAAAGAAGATTGGGCCTGTGTGAGTGATCTTGTGTAGGATGTGTTAGCTTTCTCTGTATCAGTAAGCATTTCATCAAAGCTACCCAATTTATTGGTTTTCTCACTTCAAAACCAGAAGACCTGGCTGCTTACCTCAGCTTCTCTCTGTACATGTTAATTGAGAGGCTGGAACGCAATAGCAAGAGTTCAGAGAAAACCCAAGACAATCCTAATGGGTAACAAATGCAAAGGATTAATACAAAAGGTGTTTTAAACATTGACTGAAATAGCTCTGTGGCCTGTGATGAAATTGCAGAATTTTAAAAGGGGAACTTTATTGGTTTATAATAAGAAAGCAGTTCAGTATGTTTCATCATCCTAGTTCAACTGCAGTTGTAATACATTAATTGGTGGTGTCAGCTATCACCTGCTTATTAATTCAGGCTGTTAGCAGCACATTATCAAGCTCGAGGTTGGAGGGACAGAATGTTGCTGGAGTTGGAAAACAAATCTGAGATAATTAGGCACATTTTAATCTGCTTCATACACAAAATTATCTTCTCAAATGCATCTCTGCAGATATTAGATAACAAGCATTGAAGTAGACATTATTAATATCATAAGTATGTTATGGCCCCAGAGCCTTTATTTTCAACCTTGGGGCAGAAATCTCACATCTGGAAACCCAACCAAGTCCTTATTTTTCTTACACTTAAACACATGGTTAGTGAGGATGTTTATGCCACAGCAGCTTTCTCACTGTCATGGCACTCTAATTGTAAGTGCAGAATTCAAACTAAATTACTTTGGCTTTTAATTTTTTTTCCTTTTTTAATTGAAATATTAATTCAGCTTTTTGGGATAGATTTTAATTCCAGTGCATCCTCTTATCAGATTATTAGCTGTTTTCTAGCCAAATCTCTTGCATCCATTTTCTGATTCAGTCTACTTTTATCTCCATTTATGAGTTTTAAAGCATTCCTTCCCTGAAAGAGAATTTTCTCCCATTATGAGATAACATTATGTAATTTTTCTTAGCATTTATAGAACACAAGTGGGTACCAAGGTACTGCTTTAGAGGCGATCTCTGTGATAATAAGCTCTCATGAGAAATGAGTTCCCTTCTGTGTTGAAGAGGCAGAAAATTACAAATTTGAAGAAACACTATAATTTGAGGAAAATGGGAAGCTGAAGGGAAAGGAGAAAATTAGTTTCAGGATAGGGGGAAGCAGTGTAGTATCTTTAGGCTAAATATACTCTAATAGACCCACTGTTGCCTCACAAATTGTACCTCTCTGAATGTAATAAACTTTGTCAAAACACCATTTACCATCACATTTTATATACTCCGATCTAGTTGTTGCCATGGATCAGAGTTGATGAAGTCCCAGAAAACTGGGTTTGAGGGGGCCTCTGGAGGTTGCTGAATTAGGTCTCCTGCCAAATTACATCACACAGCAGGGACACACTGACTTTATAAACTCTTCTTTATTGTTTGTTTCCTCCTGGACATAAAAAAATATTGCCAAGTATTCAAGAAATTGCAATCTTGACTGTTAGGGAGTTTCCTAACTTTACCGTGCTGTTAATTTTAGTAAAGAGAAGTGTTTTGTGAACTTTTTTATATTTATTTTTTTCTCTTTTAAAGGGCCAATTGATGTAATTAGAGACTTTGTTAATGACCACAGCATAATGGCAGCTCCTTCCTTAATTTTTCCATGGTCCCATTTTCAAGAGCCTTCAGAGGAAGCTATTTCAGCCTGTTTGCTGATTTTTTTTTAAGAGCAGATTTTTTTAGTATTGTACATACTTGCCTACCATCATTCCACATTAGTTCTGATTTGTGGTCTGTTTAATTCTTAAGTCCTGAATTATTTTATGGTTCTGACTTGTCAAAATAAAATTGGTGGAGGGGAGGAAGGAACAACTTACTTCTGTGTTGTTTCTCCCCCTGTACAAGTACTCTAGGCAAAAAATAAAGTATTTGCTGCTTGGTTTATGGCCCTCTCCATTCTCGCCAGCTTCTGTTTTCATGTTTCCTGCTAGATGAGACCTGGAAGTGCACTGGGGTTTGATAGCCTGAATTTCAGCTGTTGCCTCCTACAATGCCTTGTCTTTACCAGTAAACTGATTTAATGGGGTTTTTAATATATGTATATATAGAAATGCAGCTTTTCCTGGCAAACCCCTAAAGTGCTTTTGAATCTGAAAAACAGTAACATCAGGATGATTCTTACTGTTCAACGTGCACCCTCCATATATCTGAGTCATACCTGCTCACTTTGGTAACAAAAACATTTATTTTGTTACCATTAACCATGGTGAGTCATGGTAATGTTGGCTACTTTGCTTTTCTTTATAAACAAGATGCAGCCTGAGATATCTTAAAAGAAAAAAAGAGTGGAGCATTTCTGTATTAAATGATTTCATGTCATAGTTGGTTTTTGGGGGTACTTGGGGGACATTTCTGCTCCTTAATAAATTACTGATTTGCCTAATAAATGCATTTGGGGTCAGAAGCAGAAGGAACAACTCAAGCAGTGAGTCAGACAACCAAGATTTTACTTCCTGCCCTTGTGATTGTTCACCCAGGCTCGTGTGTTTGGAAACCCTTCCCATGGGTGAGGATGCCCATCATCCAAGGGGAAAGTGGGGAGCAATCCCTTTGCTCCCCAGTCAGCCTGGAGAAAGCTGTTGCCTGGTTTGTGTTTCTCTGGTAATGGAAGTGTGTGTTTTACAAAATGGGACTATTTATTAGCTTGACCTGGCTGCAGTTCCTTCTGCATCCTCCCATCCTTGTAAGGGAAAACCACAGGAAATTATTGTATCTGCAGTAAAACTAGTGCTCTGTGCCACCCTCCCCTCCTGTCCTTCAGGATGCCTCCCTGACCTTTTTGCACACTATCCCCAGTAAACACTCAGCCTTTCAGCTCTTTCCAGAATTAGTTTGAAACATTTGCAGCCTCCCAAACCACTTCCAGGCTTTCCTGGACAGCAGCCCACCAGGATGTCCTTTCAGAGTCTTCTCTCTGCTTCCAAGGCCAATCAGTTTGGCAGCCAGATTTAAATCCATTCTCTTCATTTTCCCCATTATCCTGTCTCTGGTACCAAGCAGAGGAAGAGCCAAACAAGTCTTCTCCACAAGAATGAGTTGTCTCACCCTGTCCTTTAGTTCTCTAATTCTTCAGGTATTTTTTGGATGAAAAGCAGATTGATGTGTCTTTTAGATACCATCAGAATTTATGTTCCTGTTAATCAGTTACTGGCAGGTGTCAAGATTTGTATGCATAAAGAAATAATATTTATACTTTCCTTAGCAGTATTTTAAGGCTGGATTAGTTATAGCTGATCACAGTTGTAAATACACTCCAAGGAGTAAAAAAGGTAATATTCCTTGCACGGTTCTGAAATTATTTTGAAACAGTTAAAAAGCCTGTTGTCAAAGGAGATTTGCTAATAAATGCTTGGGCTCACTGGATGGTGCTCTCTGGGTGGTTCCCCTTATGGCACCTGACCTGACTGCCTTGCTGCTGGACAGTTCAGAAGGGAGGGAACAGACTGGCATTTGTTGCTTTGCATCCACAGAAAATTCAAAAAAACAGTTTTAAGAAATCCTAAAAAATTACTATGTATCTCCTTCAAGAAATCATTAAAAATGCTCTTTAAATATGTGGGAATAACTTTTTCCTAAAAAACTTTCAACAGAGATTTCCACACTTTCCCTAGGCAGTCTCAGCTGTAATTTGGGTTATATAACTTTGAAACTGTCTAACTTCCATCTTTCCTCCTGCAGTTTAAGCCTCTGATCTCTTGGCAGTTTTCAGGTGAAGAACTTCCTTTGCTGCAAAAGGTGATAAATCTGTACATCTGAGTCTATTATCACATCTCTGCTTTTCCCTTCTCCAGCCTGAGTAAATTCAGTTCTTTCCATCTTTCCACACAGACCTTGGTTTATATACCTTTGATAGCTCTTAGTGTACTCCTCTGGACTTTTTATATCTGGGCCTATTTTTTATTGCAAAGTGTCATCAGGAACAGGACACAATGTTCCAGTAAAAGTTTGACCAGTCCAGCCTTGCTATCTTGTTCTCAATCCCAAAGTTACTGAAATATTTTCACAGTTGAGTAATTGGAAGGCAGCACAACAACTCCTTTACTGGCATGACTTTACCTCAGCAGAAAATCTGGGCAAAGCGTCTGTTTATCAGAGAGTGTTTGAGGCTTTTCCGCTGCTGATGGGTAGGGAATGTCACAGGAACAACAGATCTTGTACTATTTTTACCAGTTCAGCTGTGATCTGCCAGTTAAACCAGGCTGATCATCCTTATGGGCTCGTTCCTTTGACAGCTCCCACATTCTGTGCAGCACAGGGCGAGGTGCACTCAAACCACCCCATCCCATGACAGGATAATGGCCAGGTGGGAGCTCTGGCCCCTTTCTCAATGCTTGGATGCAAAGCAAATGCATTTTCTTTTCCTCTTAGAGACCTGGAGAACCTGTGTTTTATTGCCTCACTTAAAGCAGGGTGTCATGCTTTCCCTAACCCCTCGTGTAGGTCCTGATAAGATAAGGCTTTTTTCCACAGCACCAAGTCATTGCTGACTCACCCTCAGGCTGGGCTAGCAGCAAGCCCCAGATCTTCTTTTCTGCAAGACACTTCAGTTACTGTCATTGATTATTTGACCCCAAAAGCACTGCTTTGTGGTTATTGTAAATGAATTGCCTCCTGTTCAGTTCAGGTTATTCCTCTAATTCAATTTCCTTTTGAATTTCAGTTCTTCAACAGGCAGTGCAGCAGTTTGATGAGTGCAAATTTACAGTCTGAACAGGTTGTGAAATTTAATCTGTATAAATTTCACCTTAAACATATATTCATAACCCCTATGAAAATAATCACTCAAAATGTAATTAACCCAATTGCTTTTTCTAATTCCTCACAGATGTACTTTAGGAATGAAAAAGCCTGCAACTTAAATATATTTATTCCAAATTTTACATTGTACAACTTGAATTTGCCAAATCAGTTTTCAGGGTTAGTTAAAGAAATCATGTAGGCATATCATAAAATGGTTTGGGTTGAAAGGGACCTTAAAGCTCATCTTGGTCCACCCCCTGCCATGAGCAGGGACACTTTCCACTATCCCAGGGTGCTCCAAGCCCTGTCCAGCCTGGCCTTGGACACTTCCAGGCATGGGGCAGCCACAGCTGCTCTGGGTAACCTGTGCCAGGCTCACCCCCTCACCTCCTCACAGCAAAATGTTTTTTTCAGGATGTCTTTTTCAACCTTGAGCTTTTGGAGTCTTGAGTGTTTGTGTTTTGAGTTTGTTTTGTTTTTGAAGTGTTTCTGCTCTCCCTTCTCTGTGTTTCTGGTTCATCAAGCAAAATAATGATCTCAAGTTTTGGCATTCCAGTGTCCAATGACCTGTGCCACTGTCCATGCATCCTGCTCTGCTGGAGTGTCAGTGGATGTCACCTGCAGGTATTACAGAAAGATAAGAAAAGGCTGATTGTTCCATCTTCATTTGCTTGGGTATTTCTCTGAAGAAATGAGGCAGGCAGTTTCCCAAGGAGCAGACAGAGCTGCCTCTGTAGCTGTGGTGGTGTGCTGAGGCCAGCAGGACAAGGCTGGAATGAGCTGGGAATCCAGGCTGTCCTCGTCTGAATCTTGGTTGTGACAGTGTGCAAGGAAGGATTTGTCTTTCACAAGTTGTAGCAGATGAAGTTGCTGGATTGTGTTTCATCACAAAAAATGGTCTGTGTTGCAGATCAAGGTGCTGGTAAGTCATATGCAGGGCCAGAATAGGCAGCTACAGCTCTGGTACTCAAAAATATAAATACATTTGTGATCTTTAAAAATCTAACTTCTCTGCTGAGCAAAGACCAATTTCATGATGTAATGAACGTTGACATATAAAGACATTTTCTTAAAAGACCATTTGAAGCTTTTGGCTCTTGTGGGGTAGATATATGATGTTTAACAGCAAGGACATTTCCTACAAAATTACTGCTGGGCCTTCATTACATTTTAAAAATTGGAGATGACCAATTAGGCACGCTCCAGGTGTTTGCTCTGCTATAGCTAATACAGGTTTTTATTAGAATTATGACCTTTATTTGCTTTTGAATCATGTCCAGCAAAATGGAATAGTCACTCATTATCAGTGAATTGGATTTTGGTTTTGGGAATAAACCATGCGTGCTCTTATTAGTGCCATGAGAGTTTCTTCCTTGCCAAAAATCCATGGATTTGATGAAGAAGGGAGGAAAAGTAATTCCTTGCCAGAGTAAAACATAAAATATATATCTATATCTATATCTATCTATGTCATATATATGTGTGCGTGTGTATATATATATATATATGCATAAATTGCCAGTTTCTTTTTATAAAATGGCATTACTGGAGGGGGCAAGGTCTGTTGCTCAGCTATTCTTGTATGGAAGGTAAATGTGCTGTCTCACTTGAACTCAGTCTTCTGGCAACCAACGTCCATGGCCAGGGTATTTGGCTTTGCAAAAACACAGCAAAAGCGTACAAAGAAAACCCCCACCCTTGTCTAGCCTAATTCCCTTGGCTTGCACAAGGGAAATTTTGAATTTAGCAAATGGAACAAGTGTGCTCCCAGCCTGATCTATTTGGGAGCAGTTGATAAATGGTGTCAAAACAGTCCTGTGTACTTGGAATTAAATCCTGCACATTTCTGAAGAAACACTTGCAAATATTGTTGCTCTGCAGAAGTGTCTGAAACAGTTGGTGCTGGTGCAACACTGGCCACACAGGAATGGAATTAAAATATTTCTTCTCTGCCTTCTGCTCGAGGCTTATCAGCTGCTGATGCCATAGAGAAACTTGGTCTATAGTACTCTGATCCAAACTGAGAATGTTCTTCTGCATTAACATTTTTTTAAAGAAATCTTTCAGCAACTTGGGCTTTCACAGCAATACATTAATTGCAGTCAGTCTGTCTCCCCACAAAACTCAGCATAAATCAAGACTTATTTCAGTATTCTTTCGGTTCAGAAAATGCAATTTAATTTTTTTTTTAATTTTTATTTTTTAATTTTTTTTTGCTAAAGACAGCCAGTGAGCGTCCTTCATCTCCCAGGCTGTGCTGGGTGAATGTATGTGACCTGTGTGGGAAGGTGTGTTCCCTGTTTTCCTCTGCCTTTCTATCCTGTCAAGCCAGTGATGCTCCATTAGCAGCAGGAATTTAACATGCTCAGTGGCCCTGCCCTGGTGGCCCTGCCATACCAGGGACATTGGAGCCTAAACCATTCTGTCATTCCATTATTCCAATTCTATGATTTTCCATTAATTTTTACATTGATACATTTTCAGTTTGTTATGTAAATACACCTAAATTTAGGAGGCAGTGAAGCTTGTATTCACAAGATTTTATTTAATACACACAGTTTTGCCATAATTAGACCAGAAATAATTCATTAAACACAAAATGTCATTCCCTTGAAGCTATAATTTGATATACCTCCTAGAAATAAAAGTGTGAATTTTCTTAAATAACTTGTTTAGTTGAATAACTCTAAATAAATCCAGACAGTCCCCTTAGGTAAGGAGTAGGTGCTTCAAGACAGGAAGTACATGCAAAACAGAAATGCACCCACAGCAACACACGAAATTCAAAATGCAGCTGAACTGTGTGTTCTTCCCTTTTCCTGCCCCCTGTTGGGATTGTGTCTGTGTGTACAACTGGAGATTGGCATGCCAGGAACATGACAGGGAGAGAACAGATTGCTTCCCTTCACTGACAGGGAGGATTTCACCTATTTATGGGACTTGGGTGTTGGTACAGAAAAAGCCAAGCGTGCCCAGGCTGCTGATAGCACTTGTGCTGAATTCACACCTCATCAATCCATTATCTAAGGAAATGAGGGAACAGAGGAACCATGGCTTAATTGGGGTGGGTGGATGATAATGCCAGGCAAGCAAGAGGCCAACCTGCGCCTTAGCCAATGGCAAAACTTTTTGTGGGAAGGACAATGTGCTTCTCTAACCTGTGATTGTCACTGTGACCATGGACAGAGTCCCTGAGCCATGGACACGGCCACTTCTTGGCTCTTAAAGCCCTTCTTGCTCCTTCAGCTGCTTGCTTGCTTTAGGATGGAAATGGGCAGGCACAGTGTTTAATTTTTGTCACTTCTCAGCAAGAAAAGAAACTACCTGCAGGTAGAGCAAGGCCATCAAATGCCTTTGGAAAAGCAGCTGAAGCCATCGTCATTATTGGGAAGAATTTTGACGTGGGAGTTATTAAGGCAGGAGAAATGGAATTTTTTAAACACATTCCTGAGGGAGTGAGTGGGAGAAATCATTCTATCTCCTGAGAATATGAAATAATGTGTGTGCATTTTGGGGGTTTATTAGAAGGCAATGGGTGCTTTGTGTGATTCCATTTGTTTAACTACTTTATTCAAATCTATCTCTTCCATCTACAGGCTGATCAAGAGCTCCATAGTAGTCAGGCTCTTGAAAATTTTCACCTTTGTCAGACTGTTGTTGTGTTGCATTTTCTTGTCGCAGTAGCACACCTTGGAAATTGCAGATTCAAGAAGAGAATGAGAATTTTCTTCTATTTTTTTCATCCCTAGGGAAGGCAGGAATAAAGAAAAATTGTTGTTTTTGGCTAGAAAAGCAAAAGGAAAACAAATGGATGGGCATCACACACAGCTCTTTATTTTGTTGGCTCCATTATTGTGTTTGTTACCAGCAAAGTATCTGTATGAGCTATATTATTAGCTATAATATAGGTGATAATAGGGCAAGTTTTAAGGACCCTCCAAGCCAAATCATTCTGTGATTGCATGGTCCCAGTAAGGAGCCCCAGTGACCCAGAGAGGCTTTTATTCCAGCACATCAAATCCTTAAATATGTCTGATGCAAAGGATATTTATAGGCTCAGGAGGAATACTGATGAGAGATTTTTCTCATTAGTAAATGAGAGAAATGAAATAAAAATGAGATTTGTTCCCAAGCAAGTGCTCTACATCATGGTGAACCTAACATCTTAATTTTGAGTCCAACTGGGAAAGGGTTGGAGCAACCATTTCAGATCCTGTGCAGGGAATACAGGTAATCTCAGAAGAAAAGGAGGTATTTCCTTGTCAAACCAAGCCTTCCAGCTTAGATCCTAGAACTGCAATTGGCTGTATTTTCAGGCATGGGGTTTCATCCTTCATCCCATAGGAATGAGAATGAAGACAGATGGGAAGAAGGGAGAGGGAAGGAAAAAAAAAAACAAAGGCACTTCTCTTGAACTGGAACATTTTAGAGGATTCTAGAAAATGTAGTCAATGCAGAGCTACTTACCAGTGTTGGACTGGTATAGCTCCATGGGCCATGTTAAATGCCTTACATTAGATATTTATTCTTCCACAATATGAGGAAGTCTTGTGCACTTTGTGAAGCACCAGATGTTGGTCTGGGATTGCCTTGGAACAGCATGGGTATTGCTGGCACCTACAGATAATTCCAGAGATGCAGTAAGATCCATAGACATACCTAGCCATTATTTTGCTGGTGAAAATCAGGATTTACATTATTCCACACCAAAAGTGGAGCTGTTCTTCCCTTTCTCCTTTTCTTACATTTTGTTTGGGGGTGGCTAACTAAAAGCATATAAAGAATGAATTAAAAGCTGTTGGCACTTTATGCCTTTAATATATCAGAATGCCAGTGTCTCCAGCAACCTTGCTATTAACATCAAGTGGAAATTTATTGTCCTTGGAGCTGACTTGTAGCATTGGCAACAAACAGAATTACTGTTGTGGGGTTTATGTTGGGTTTTATATGACAGCCCAGGATGATGCATTTCTCAAAGCACTTGAGATGCAATTTCAGAGAGGCAAATGAGAATCAGTCAATGGGTCAGAGCAACACAGTTCAAAGGCCCATAGTTCATGAAATATTTATGTGCTGTTATAAAAATAAAGAGGAAAGGGAGCTTATGTAACATACCAAAAAAAATGAAGAGCCAGCAGAAAACTTCCTCTCCCATCCCATAACTGAACTAAACTTACATATTTCCAGAGAAAGCGTGTCCAGCCATGGCTTTTCCACAGCTATCCCAGCATGTCTGCCATTTCAAATCCAATTATTCAGTTCTTTCCTATTCTGTTGTTCCTACATGGATGCATCATGTCCAAGCTATGCTCACAGTGACCAACTGCAGAAAAGTAGTTTGCCACAAGATTTTTTTGTCTGTTTTTTTTGGTATAATAATGTAATTATTATACCAAGAGAAAGGGGGAAGCAGCAGAGCTACATCAGAAGATATACTGGAGTGTTTAAATTTGAATGACATTTCAAAGAAAATCACCCCAAACCACCACAACCCCCCTAAGCAGGAAAAAATATCTGAACTTCCAGGCAATAGAAATCTGAGAGGAAATTTTGTTGCCTGTTAGCTGACTCATGGTATCCTTGACACTGTTGTTGCCTATTGTAATTCAGATTTTTGGATTTATCTGGATTTTTAGATTAGTGTCTATTTGGTTTTAAAATACTGATTTTATACTGTCTCCATGTATGAAAGTTCTAAAGGAAAATGTAAAAAAATAATGAAAGGCTTAATTTAAACTTTTGGGTAATGTTACTCATTAGAGGAAGCCCTGTTGGAATCACTGAGTTCCACTGTGATTCTAATGTGGTTTTTATGGATTTTTCATCTTTCCCTTCTTTCTTTTACCTTGTTTCTCCATAGTCTCCTTACCAGGAGATGTGGCTGCAGTTTCCCCAGTGACCATCAGCCCTGCTTCCATCTTGAGGAAGTAGATTATATGAGAAGTTATATAAGAGAAATTATAGGAGTAGATTATGTGGGAGAAACTTCCGAGTCAGAGCCAGAATGCACATTCAGCCCAGCCTTTTGGCTCCCAAGGAATGCAGGCAGAGGTTTTACAGACCTTTTGCTGCTCTCCCATTCTGCTGCTGCTGACTCTTTAGTCACCTCCCTTGCATTTTGGTTTTGAACACACAGACTTAGGCCTGGGTTTGAGAAGCAGATGCTTGACTTTAACACAAATAATAGCAAAGAAGTTGGTCCTGCAGTTTGTCGAGCACTGCTCATGAAAAGCAGGGCATGAAATGGACTGCTGAGGAATTTTACAGTCATGCAGTCAGATTACCAGAATTCAAAATACATCAAGTGCTGGATATTGAACAAGCCAGCTGGGAGAGTTCATGAAGAACCAAGGCAGTGTGGTTAAGCTGCAGGGGCATATTTGTATAACAAGTTGAAAATGTGTTTTATAGCGTGCACCCAGTCCTGTGAGAAACCTGGTGAGGTGATCCTGGACAAGCCCAGTGCTCTGACAATATATACAAAGTTAGCAGGGACTTACTGCTCTGACTTTGTGCAGCTGTACACAGGGCTGTGGTTTGTCTGTTTGGTGGGACAAGTTAGAAATGCTGTACTAATTGCTGTCACTAATGGGACAGCCAAGATAAGAGTGTGAACTGACAGGCTCCCTGCAGTGTTCACAGCTTCCTCTGGCTCCTGTCTCCTGTGTGACCCATTGGAGCTACACCCCACGGATTTGTTTAGGTAATGCAGACAAAGCCGAGCAGCTGTTGTGGTTGCAGCAGTGTTCCTGCCATGTTTGCATCTCCTGAACACAGCCAGGGCTCTGCGGTGGTGTCACCACTCGTCACCTCTGTGCTGTGGTACAGTCTTAGCTGCTACAGACACTGTACACAATGTCAGCAAATTGCTGTGGGGCTGATCTGCTTCTCCTTTAGCCTTCCTGGCTCCTGAAGAGGAAAGAAAGATTTCTTTTTTTCACTCAAGACAGATGCAAAGCATGTCTGATTCTTATCTCTTCTCCTTCCCTCTTTTCCCTTTACAACCCCCACAGTATGCGAATTTCTATTCCCACTTAGAGAAGAATGTTGAAAATAACAAGAACAGATTCTAACTGATGATGCTTTGTTCAGCATGACAACATTTTGTAAATTTTGATGTTATTGCCAGGATTATTAACCACTGAAATACATAATTTCACAACCTGGACAGGATGTAAATGATTTAAAAGCCACAAGTTACTTGCAACTGATTGAGTAACTTTCCACAGAGTTAACTGTGCTTCAGAAGAACGGATGGGTTATGATCTTGCTGTTGTATTTTTTCAACTACATTTCCCACTGGAAACCCTGGGGTGGAGACCAAATATGCAGGAGCTGCTTTTCTGTGAGCACACACTGATAAATGCTAAATGTGTTTCCCTTTCTCCTGAACTAGTGTTTCTCAAAGAATCAAAATGTGTTTCCCTTTCTCCTGAGCTAGTGTTTCTCAAAGAATCACTACTTATACCTTTTATTTTCAATTTTTAATGGGTGATCCTCATTTTCCAGGAGTTGTTTGCCCTTAAACCCCTTCTCACAGGGTATGTGATGCTAATATCACTACTTAAATAAATGTTTTCAGACGGGGGAGAAAGCCCCACAGAAGGCAGCATACAGTGCTGATGGTATGTCTGCTTAGGTTCCATTAGTGTATTGAGTTGCTGGATATGATGAATACAAACTTCCAAAACTTTGTGTGTGTCCCCCACTTACTCTTATCCTCACTTACTCTTATTTACACCTCACTTACTCTTATCCAGTTCACTCTGTTGCATGAGTCATTTTTGAGGTATTTTGTCCAGGATCAAAATCACCTACTAGCATCTTTAATAAGGCACAGCTTCATTAATACATTAACATTTTATAGCAAGTGCTTTATGTAAGCTTTGTCTGCTTTTATACATAATTGCTAGACATGTAAGAGACTCTGTTTCTAGATTTTTGTGGGACCAACAGCAATAAGGCACCTATTTTATGCTCCATTTTATTTCCAGGGATGTTGCACCACAGCCCCAGTTGCTGTTAGGCCTTTGGACACTGCCTCAATGCAGCAGCAAAGCAAGATGTGAGCGAGGAGCAGTGTGAATGAGAGTTAGGAGGGATTAGGGAGTGCAGCACTGACATCCAAGAGAGCACTGCTTGTTTTGCTAAGCCGGATTTAGGAGGGAAGTAAAGAAGCATTTTTCCAAATCTCTTCATTATTCATTGCACAGTGGCCTAGAAACAGATGTGCTGTTAACCTCTGTCCCCTGTTAACTCCAGTTTGTTCCTTTCTGTGCTAGGGGAGGCTGAGGGAGGGGGAGAAATGCAGCAGGGTGGTGTGAGGGGGCTTCACAGGGTCTGTGCCATGGCATCTTGCAGCTATCAAGTGTGACAGGGAGAGTTCTCCAATTCCATCACATTCCTACTCCACAGAGAAGCCTTACATTTCTCCTAGCCCTGTCTAGTTTGGGCGGGGAGCAAAGGTAGCAACTCATATCCATTGGTACAGGAGCAGAGAAATCCCTGTGGAGTACCACTGAGCTTCAGCAGGTACCATTAGTGGCAGGACAAGAGGGAGGGGGCCTCAAGTTGTGCCAGGGAAAGGTTTAGGTTGGATAGCAGGGAAAATATCTTCACCCAAACGACTGTCAAATTCTGGAGCCACCTGAAGCTCTAGTCAGCATCCCTGAGAGATTTAAAAGCCACGTAGGTGTGGCACTTAAGGACATGGTTTGCAGAGGAATTGGCATTGCCAGGTCACTGGTTGGACTCCATCCTAAATGTTTTTTCCAGCCGTGGGTCACGGTGAGCTGGTCGCGTACCTGCTGAAGTTGCTTTGCTCCTTTTGAGTTCCAACATGTGGTGCTTTGAATGCAGACATTTTACTTCTCTTTTTAATGCTGTGCTATGTAGTGTGTGGTGTCTGATGTGGTAGTTAAAAATTGTCACAGAACTGACTGACAGCCCTGCAACACTGCTCCCCACTCTTCTCCCTGTGCTACAACAGCACACCTACACCCACTCAGACACTGGCAGTGAAAGCAGCTCCTTTCCATGTGGGATCTCTCCTGTGAGTAAACAAAGATGTTCCATTTCCCCGTGGTGTCAGTCAGGAACCTGTCGTGTGGGACCCAGGTTAATGCAGTACCTCATTATCTTCATCCATTATTTCTTTGGGAACCACACACAGTGCCTTTGTCTTGATCAAAACTGAATGAGAATATTGTGGTGAGGTCTGGAAAAGGGATTTTCATATTATATTTCTCAGGTGAATCAAATATCAGGAGATAGAAAGAAAATTCAGCAGCCAGCAATATGTGACAGAACTCATACATGACTGCTGGCAATCACTGTAAATAAGCAGGTGCCTGTAAGCACTGTATTTTAACAAATACAGTTTCTAAGTGATTTGGCATCAGGGTGAGGCTCATTTGCATCCTGCCACCTCTTTTATCAGGACTAAAAAGCCCATTTTGAGCTTTAGCTGTGTTGTGCAGCAGGCATGGTTCCATCCCTGCTCAAGGGGCTGAGCAGCATAATAGACTCAGAAACTGATATCAGAGTGTCAGAAGGACAAAAGGACTGGAGGTCAGTGGGGATGCTCAGGCTGAGAACTGTGCAGAAGCCAGAAGAGAGCATTTCTTGGCTGCCAGCCCTCCCTCCCTTTCAGGGCAAGGTAATTCCTGTCACTAATGGTCCAGTGTCACTGCTGTTGCCAGTAAACATCAGCCCAGAAAACCAGCGATGTTGTTGAAAAGTCAAATTAGAGTTTGGGGTTTTTTTCCAGATAAAGCTGTTCTTCATATTATTAAGGCTGTAGCTTTTCTGGGAAGGTGCTCTGGAGTGGCATGGAGCAGTGGTGGGTGGTGTCTGTCCCAGGGTGGTGTCTGAGCAGAGGGCATTGCTGTCTCTTGCTGCCAAGAACAGACCTTACATGAGGGGTCTGGGAGGGCACAGCAGCCCCTGTAAAACTTGAGCTTTGCTTGTTGAAGTGAGTGACACCCTCAGTTCTGAGCAGCACCTTAGCATTTCATATGCAGCAGCATCCAGAGCTCTGGCTGAAATGCATAATTAAACTCCAAAGACTACAGCAGGAATCCTGCTGTCTCAGACTGCTGTGCCATACACTGGGGATGAAGAAGAAGATAATAATTTCCTTTTGATGCCTGTGTACATGTTTTACAATGATGTTATGTGATAGAATGCATTAAGTAGAACAAATAGAATAACAAAATTGAGATGAGACAGGAATAATCATCCAAGAATGTTTCTTAATTAATCGGCATTCCTGGTGAACCTCCACATAAAAAAAAAAGGAGTTTGGTGCATTAATTCATAGACTCATTTTGATACTTTGATGACTCTGAGAAAAAATTTACCTAGAAGTTTATTCAATTGAAATTGATTGAATTACACCTTAATTTAAATAGGTACATATTGATTAAGGGGGGCAGAGTCTGTTCTCTATCCTGTTATAGAATCTTGGAGACAGTTCAGCTTGAGACATCTCACAGAGCAGGATCATAGAAATATTATAAATACTAAAGAGAGCTTGTGGCTGTTACCCCTTGATCATCATACTCTCACAATAATAATTTTTTTCCAATGTTATATTACTGTCTGTAAGACTTATCCGAGGATTCAAATGGAACTTAATGGCCTATGGTACATTCATGCTCACTAAAGCAGTGGAACTATGATGTTCTGCAATGTCACACTCAGAAATGGTGTGTTTATGTAGTTGTTCACTGGTTAATAAAAAATTACAGCTGTCACAAAGCTCAGATGTTGTGAAGATGTCAAAAAACACTTGAGATGTCTCTGGAGCACCACATAGTCCTATTTTTCTTTTCCATGTCATAATGTTCTTTAATTATTAGGCAATTACCTCTCTCAAATGATACCATATAAGCCTGTGATGTGGTAGTTGTTAACCTGTATTATACATCTTGTCTTTTTGCCCTCAGTCATCCTTGCTGTCAATTCAAGGTCATTTTATAGCATTTAGGTTGATAAAGGCTCTAAGTGCTGGATGTGTGAATAATAGCTAAGGACAGATTTAATTCAGAAATGGTACTAAATGCTCAAAATGAGTACTTTAATTAGAGAGTAATATAAGACAATAACTGTTTGGCTGCTACCTTAAAGGCTGCCATCAAATATGTCATTTTTATAAGAGATGTCTTCTTATGAAAGGCAGCCATATAATGAATATCTTTCATGTCCCTTAGGTGCAGTCATTGAATAAATTCTTCCTACATAAAGATGAACCAGCTTTCCTAAACTGTCACAGAAATAGGTGGAAAATATTTCACACATGTGCGTGGCAGGTCATGTAAAAAATCCTGTGTTATTTGCAATTAAAGTATTCTTTTAGACAGAACATGAGACACCTTGACGTTTGGCCTGTCTGTAGCAGTGACTGTTCTGGGATATTAGGAGGCCCTGGGGTGCTGTTCTCCCCAGCTCAGCAGAGAGCAGGGGCTGCAATGGAGACACCTCTCTTTCACAAACTGGGACATGCTGTGTCCCTGTCCCAGCATGCTGGTCCCATTCCAGCCTCACTCTGGGAGTACCCAAGGGGGAGATTCTTCTGCACAGTTTTTAGACACCGTTTATCTCCTTTTCTTCTGGTTTTTCTCCTGCGAAAATGACCAAAGCAGGATGACAAATCCATCTCTAACTAATGGCAGAGTCATTTTAGGTTCCTTTCCCCTGTTCCATGGTGATTAGGTGTCATATCCGCTGGCATCTGCTGTTGCTGAGCCCGGAATTGGGTGGTGAGGTCTGGATTTGCGGTTGGCATGCAGAGCATTTGGTGATATTGTTTTCTTTCCATGTCACTCCCGTGCAGACATGGAACCGCAACACCGATTATGCAATCACACATTTCCCCTTTTCCTAAATGAATTCCAGTGATAAAGCTGGAAACGTTGCGCTATTTCCACAGCTGCAGCAAACTGGGAGCAAAGAAAACAATAGCTGCATGAAGACATGTGCATTCCAGCTGCTGCCAACTCTCACATTCTCCCTTCTCCTTGCTCTCCTCCTGTAAGAGCCTGAATGAGGGATGTGGGACTCCAGGGGCTCTCCAAAATGCAGTTTATTCCATCCAAGGTGTTCCAGCAGCCCAGGGTTGTGGGTGACAGAGCTGTGCCCACAGCTGCCAGCTCCAGCTGCAGGGAGCCCTGAGACCTTTTGGTTTTGGTTACAGTGCATTATAGACTTTTCTTTGCTGAGCATCTTAATGCAGTAGAACCAATCTATACCTTAACTATTATCTATAGCCTGTCATAATTACTGTAATTACCATATTCATGTTACTATTGTCCAATCACCAAAAGTTAGTACATTACAGTTCAAGCTAGAAGTTGTTTTTCAGTTTTCTGGCAGTGGAAAATTCTGAGACCATTTTTCTACTTGCAACTTTGCTGACTTGTTTGCCTGTGCTCTCTTTCTGCTTGGTAAAAACATCTTGTTTGAGGTGGGTTTATCCTTTGCTCTAAGCCATAAAAACCCCTTCTGACTAACACATCCTTTGCCTCCTTGGTTATCCAGTAAGGCTGGCTCAGCAATTCTTTTCTTCTATATCAAAACTTGCTTCATCTCTATTCCTTCATCAGACTCTACATTTAAAAATCTTTCTGCTGAGCACACATATCTGTGGGACTTTCTTGTCACACTTTCATCCTTCCCAACATCCTCCCATTGGAGCAGATAAATGGCCTCAGTGACAGGAAAGGTTGGTAGCAGATAAGCTGCCAGTTAAATAATGTTTGGTAGAAAATTTGTAATTAGTGTATGAAAATACTAATTGCAACTTGATTTGGAGCTTCAAGCTTCTGGAACCAGGGAGAGAAGCCCTGAGGAAATGCAAATGAGAGTTTCTGTTCTTTTCCCTCCCAGCTTGGTCCCATAGCAAGATATTTTTCCTTTAAAGCTCACAACTCTGGAGACAACAGTTGCTTTCCCGCTGTTCACTGAGCACTGCCTCACTCCTGGGCTGCCAGTTGTATCTGCAGGAGTTGGGAAGATAAAAGAGAGAGGATCTGGTGCATATCCTGGAGATGTAAAACTGTTGGAATAGAGAGCTATGGAGAACAGCTTTTTGTGGCATGGTTCCCCAGTTTTCAAGCATTTCTAGGTGCCAGGTGATAAAAATCTTTCTCGCAGTATAAACAATATCAGGGTGTAAGGACATTGTTTAAATGGCCAGATGCCAGGGCTGGTGTGGGACCAGAATTTCAACATGATTCTGAGGTTGAGTTCATGCATTGAAATCCAAATGGCATTTGGCAAAGTAAGGATGTCTCAGCTCCTCTAAGTCCTTGGAGAAAGGTCATGGGAGCAACACTGATAACATTATTAGTCTGCAAGGAAATTGCTACTTAATTTTTCTTTTCCTGAATTTGATGGAAGATCCTTAACTGATTTAAAAACAACAATGAAAAACTTGAAAGTAGGGCAAGATACAGAATCTTCCAAATTACATATATGCAATAGCATTGCCAGAGTGATAAAACAGTAAATAATGTGAGTTAGACTTTTAATGTAAACACTTCATTTAGAAGTAGATGCTTTTTTCAGTCTGATTTATAAGCACATGAAAATTCTAGGAATACAGCTGAGGATTAAATAAATGTGTGTATGTCTGAGTGAAGACTTCAGGTTTGATTTGTGTGGGCTGACACAGTGAAAGTCTGTGAAGGTTTGGAGTTTGTATTTAGTTTTTAATGTTGCATTCTCTGGTGCATTTCCACTCATAACCCACCTTCCCCCAAAATCCCAAAGTCATGAGCCAGAAGATAAAGGTGGTTAAATGATAGATAATGAATGATATATTCAATATAGAAAATTGTATTTTTCTGCTATTTTTGAAAGCTGAAATGTACACTAATGTAGTGTGGGCTCGGAGCTCCTTGGGATAGGCACTGAGCAGACTATGTAGCATGAAAATTTTGATGCTGACATTTAGAAGTGTATCCCATGGGATTACACACAGTTGCCATAGACTGTAAACACTGAAGAAATGAGATAGATGGGATTTAGCTTAACCTGCTCTTGTCCAGAACAGATGCCAAACCTGCTGCCCTAAGGAGTGCCAAGGTGCCACCACTGCTTGGACTCTCATGGCAGCTTGGCACTTGGAAGTCTGCAAAGTCAACCCTTGTCATCAGTCTCTAAGTTAGGGAAAGAATGGAAATAAGAAGGACAGGAACATTTAGAAAACATTTTGCTTCTCAGCAAATTGACATAATAGCAATGAGACAGAAGCACTGTGGCTACGCGCTCGGGCTTTGTTGTCTTCAGTCTGAGGGGACCAGGACTTGCTGATGGCTTGGCAGCAATTCATGTCAGGCTGTGGTGGCTTTATTTACATCTCATTGTAAATAAAGCTCAGCTCTGCCCTCTGCCCCAGGGTCTCCTGGATAAACTCACCCCTTTTCCAGCTTTATTCTGATTTAGTTTTAAAAACCTCAGCATATGCAGCATGAAACATTTCATTTTTATGGCGAATATTTCTGCTGCAGAGTCCTTTTGTGTGATTCTTTCATGCTGCTCCATACCCAACATGCCCATGGTCAGGATCCCCTGCCCTGCTCTTCACCAGCCTGGGTGGAAGAGCTGCTGAACTGCTCCTGCTTTCCTCACAAGCACCTTACAGAGCTGAAAACAACTTTGAGATGATTCAGAGTGAACATCCCTGCCCAAAGTAACAACTTTGTCAAACATGTAGGGCTTGTGGGCTCCATGCTAAAGCCTCAGTCTACTCTAAAAATGTCTTTGTTGTATCTGGTTTCTCTCACTGGTGATGGTGTCCTGCCTCTGATGATTTGCTGGTGACAAATGGAATCTTGGGGTTTTTTCCTCCCAATAACTTGGATGTCTGAAGACTGAGAGCCCCCAAAATCACATATTTCCTTATTTTTTTACTCACCTGGAATTCCTCTGTTTTAGCTGTTGTGTTATACAAATAGTTTCAGGTAAGATGTCAAAGACTGTTCTTTAGTAACCCCTAAATCGATGTTCTTGACTGGTATCTGCTTGTTGTATCTCATTATTTTTAACAGGGAAAGTCACAATCATCAATAGTGATCTCTTTAATTTATGTAGCATGCAGATCTCTGTGCTGTCACTCTCTATGCAACTCCTGGCAAACATGGGGTTTTTATTTAAAGTATCCTTTTCTGAATCCTAGGCTAGAGTTTATTATTTTTAAAATTGAGGTTTTTTTCAACATATCCTGAGCTATGCAAGCATAATAAAAATACATTTTCCACATGTACTAACTAGACCTCTGCTAGCAAAAGTTCCTGAAATTAGAAACTTCCAACTGAGCTTCTTTGTTAATCTACAGTGAGCCTTAAAAGAATCTCAGTTTGAAGACAATTAATGCAGTATTTGAAAATTGTGAGAGCTTGAAATCAATAGTGTTGTACATGCACATTACAAAATCAGAAATATCCCATCTTCTTCCTCAGCATGCTGCAGAACCCACCCTGAAGTTAAGAGGGAAAACACTCAATAGAAAACTCCTCAGGGAAAGGTTTGTTCAGGAAAGTTGGCTTGGACCACATGTGTGTGAGGCTGTGCAGGGGATGTGGGGTGTGCCAGGAGAATCCCTTCTCCTCCACAGCCCCCAGCCCTGCTCTCTGCCGTGGGGAACAGCAGTGAAATGTGCAGAGATTCTGTCACTGCTGAGGAGAGCTGGAAACTAATGCAGCACTGCTGAGGGCATCAGAAGGGGGAAATGAAACCTCTCTCCCAATGTTAGCACATTCCTCAAGCTCAGGTCTCACTGACTTGGTACTTTGCATCTGTAACACTCCAGCACTTGAGTGTGCACTTCACCTTCAGCAGCTTCATGAGCTCTGCACCTTGGGACTGGAGGCGGGAGTGCTGTGAAGCCACTGCCTGAGCTTTGTGTCTAAATTAAAACAGGAGGGGAACTCGTGTTGGAAAGGGGTGTCATGAGCTCACACTCAGGAGGGACGATTTGCTTATTTATTTATTTTAAGAACCCTCTGAAATATTTCTCTTAGCATCCAAGAAGCAAAGGGCAATGAAGTCATTGGGATGCTCCCAGAGGGAGGCCATTGCTTTAAAGTTTCCCCTGCAAACAAGAAAACAGCTCAGTGTGTCAGTGAGCCAGCCCTGAGCATCTGCCTTGGCTGCAACACTTATCACAGTGGGTTTACTATGAACATCTGAACAGCACACCAGGAAAACAAAAACAAGAGTAGAAAATGCACAAAGAGCCATCCCTGTATAGTGAGAATAAATTAATTTTCAATATGCTTCTTATTAGCTGAACACTTCACACAAATTTTACTTAGTTCTTCGTTCTGCACATTGGGAATATCAGGTATTCTAAAGGAGACACCTATGATCCAGAATGTCAGAGGAGCAGGGAGAAGGAAAGCACAGCACATCCATCTAAAGTATTCCCAAGTCTTGAACCCCCACTCTTTATACAGTTAATGGCCTCTCTCAGCAGTTAATGGACTATATGTAAATAATGCCCATGAAGGTCAAAGTCTAAAAAATAGTAAAATTAGATTCTGTGGCCTGTCAGCATTTGCTTAAATTTGACTGGTTACTGGTGCTGAAATTCTAATAATGAATTCCAGACTATTCACAGTCCTAACTTGCTTTTTTCATTTGGGAATAAGTCCAGCCAATTTATTCTAAAAAATAGAAGCCATGAAATCTATAGGATGTATCTTACAGACATTTCATGGCAGTTGGTGAACTCATTACTTTATCTGATAGAAAACACCCTCAAAATCAGCATCTGCTTCCTAATCCCTTTATGTTTTTCCTGGTTCAGTTTTTTTTTGCATCTTGCACAGTCTAGAAAAAGTTTCAAAACAGTTGTTTTGAGACATTTTTCCTATTGCTATTAGTGCCATTTGCTTCCATATCATCACTGGTTTTTTGCTGAGATAACTTTGCTTTTCTATGGATGCCCTGCAAGTCCTTTGAAAATGTGAAATGCTTTCACTGAAAAAAGTAATGTTGGCACATAATGGATCAATTAGAAAGGCATGTGGTGCAGGAAAGTGTACAAATCTTGACCTTTTTTGTCATAGTGCAGTCTTCTGATAATCAGAGGTTGATATTTCTTTGAAGCATTTCTACACTTGAAATATTTCAACTTAAAATGTATTGGTTTGCAGACTTCTTTTTTACACATACGAGTGTAAAAATGTGTCTCTTTGTCTGTGTGCCTATAGGTATATTCCAAAGCACAGCCATGCCAAAAATAGCACACAGACACATCTGGGAAACACACCAGAGTCTCCTGCAAAGAGGCAGCAGCAGGGAATATATGTGCATATAGATGGGCGTGTGTTATATGTGCAGTGTTACCAGCATATTGAATAATGGTATTATTCCTTAGGGCACTGCTGAAGCAAGAGGCACTGCTGAATGCCTCTGTGACTGAGGCTAATTCTTGCTGGGTTTTGGTTCAATATTTGTTAGATCAACAGCTTAGGAATTTCATGCTTGGATCTCTAGTTGAAAAGCCCTCGCTGGGGAAACTGCCTGGTGTTTTAGGAATTCTTGATGGGAATGAATGTTGTGTGACTATCATGCTTTCTGTGTAGACATTGGCCTACAAGAGGAAGATTGGTTTGCAGTGTTTTGCAGATTCTGTGGCCTGTTCCCCTCAGGCCCAGCTTCTCAGTTTTCAGAGGAGAAGGGTGGTGGAAGGATCCGGCTGGGTCCCTTCAGAGAAAATCCTGACTTCCAGCAAAATCAGCTTGTTACGGAGGAACTGCCCAGCTGGGACTGGGGGCTGACCTTGTGTTCAAGGAGCCTGTCAGAGTTAAGAAAGCAGAAACTATTGACTAAAATAGCCAAGTGGGGACAAGGACTTTTCCAGTTGGATCAAAAAATGGGAATTTTCTGAAAGGATTTAACAAGGCGGAGGAAAAAGAAGGGGAAGGAAATGAAATGCCTTACGGACATAGTTCCCTGAGGAGTCCCAAATATGGAATGATCTGAAGTATGGAGCACTGCATGGCTTTCCTGGTGTAGTTTACCTGTTTTAAGAAGAGAATGTTGCAGCTGAACCATGGGAAGGATGTGGGACTTGTGTGTGTGTGACATTTCTTTTACAAAAGCAAAGTGCAGATCCCAGAAACCCATCATTTTCAGGGTGTGTTATAGCTCTCTCCTGCAGCATCTCCTGTGCTGTCAGCACCAGCCTGTGAGTTTGGGGACAATTGGGTGGCAGGGCTCCAGGTCCCCAGCCTGGTCCCAGAGACAATGCTGTGGAGAGGGGCCGGGGGGCAGAGCACAGCAGCAGCCCTGCAGCACGCTGGGTCCAGAGCAGCACAACAGCCAGAGCTTCTGCAGGCACTTAGTGAGAACAGAGCTTCTGGGTCCGGGGAAATTAGCTCCGGAATGAAATGGGAGTTACACAACCCATCCACACTGCCAGCCATTAGAGACAGCTATGGCGCCTTTGGAGATCCTGGCCAGGAAGCCCTCATAGGAAAGCAGGCTTCAAGTTATTTATGGACAGGCAGAGCCCAATGGTTTTAATTTTCTAGACAGCTCAGGAGGCCAATCAGATTGGCAACACCAGCAAAATTTGTCAAGAAGCCCCAACTCCTGCTACCACAAATTAATAAGAACCGGTTTTCGGAGAGATGCGCAGTATTGGTGGACCTGGCTGTTCTATGCATGGTTGAGAATTGAACCTCTTCTCACACTCAGGGAGAAGTTGTCTTTGGTCTACTATCTGCTGTTACATTCTCTTTTTTAGTGTCAAACTGGTATAAATATATTTGCCCTTGATTTTTGATACTTACTGCTGCCCGTGCTGGATTCATTTTCTCATCATATGGAAGCCATATGTATTCTTTACACATAGCCTGTAGTGCACTGCAGAATTTATTACCCCATCCTTTAAACATACTGCTCTTACATGCTCAAAGCCCAGCATTTTTATATGCTGTAGATACATTCACTGCTAGCAGATTATGAGGCACTGTAAAAATTGTATTTATCCACATAATTTTCTATAGCCATTGTTAAATGGAGACATGGAGGAAAGAAGGGTGCCTCAAAGTACCTGTGCTCCTGTATATGTAGGTATTTTGAGTAGCTCAGGTCATGGAGGGAAATGTTTCATTCCTCACTGAGGCGAGGACAGATCCGATGGTGTGACTGAGCTGGTTTTTGAAAGCAGCATACACAGGCACTCTGAAATATTTCCAGAAAAGGCTTTGGCATGCATAGGGACATTTTATGTTAGGATTAAGGTGTCCATACACCTGAGCATTTCCTCCACCACCCTGATGCCTGTCTCCTCCCACCTCCAGGTACCAGATCCACACGGGACTGCAGCACTCCATCATCCGGCCGACACAGCCCAACTGCTTACCTCTGGATAATGTCACACTACCTCAGAAGCTCAAGGAGGCCGGGTACTCCACGCACATGGTGGGCAAGTGGCACCTGGGCTTCTACCGCCGGGAGTGCATGCCCACCCAGAGGGGGTTCGACTCCTTCTTCGGCTCGCTCCTGGGCAGCGGTGACTACTACACCCACTTCAAGTGCGACAGCCCCGGGATATGCGGCTATGACCTGTATGAGAACAACAACGCCGCCTGGGACCACGACAATGGCATCTACTCCACGCAGATGTACACGCAGAAAGTGCAGCAGATCCTGGCTTCTCATAACCCTAGGAAACCCATATTCCTCTATATTGCCTACCAAGCTGTCCATTCGCCTCTTCAGGCGCCGGGCAGGTATTTTGAACATTACCGCTCGATAAACAACATCAACAGGCGGCGGTACGCGGCCATGCTGGCCTGCTTGGATGAGGCCATAAATAATGTGACCCTTGCTCTGAGGAAGTATGGCTACTATGAGAACAGCATTATCATTTATTCTTCTGATAACGGCGGGCAGCCGATGGCCGGAGGCAGTAACTGGCCACTCCGAGGAAGCAAAGGCACCTATTGGGAAGGAGGTATCCGTGCCGTAGGGTTTGTGCACAGCCCCCTTCTGAAAAACAAAGGGTCTGTATGCAAGGAGCTGGTGCACATCACAGACTGGTTCCCCACGCTGATCACGCTGGCGGAGGGGCAGATCGATGAAGACATCCAGCTGGACGGCTATGATGTGTGGGAGACCATCAGCGAGGGCCGGCGCTCCCCGCGGGTGGACATCCTGCACAACATCGACCCCATCTACACCAAAGCCAAGAACGGCTCCTGGGCCGCTGGCTACGGGATCTGGAACACTGCCATCCAGTCTGCCATCAGAGTGAATCACTGGAAGCTGCTGACGGGAAACCCGGGCTACAGCGACTGGGTGCCTCCGCAGGCCTTCAGCAACGCGGGTCCCAACCGCTGGCACAACGAGCGCGTCTCCTGGTCGGCCGGGAAAACCGTGTGGCTCTTCAACATCACGGCCGACCCCTACGAGCGCGTGGACCTGTCTGCCCGGCACCCCGAGGTGGTGAAGCAGCTGCTGCGGAGGCTCTCACAGTTCAACAAGACCGCGGTGCCCGTCCGCTACCCGCCCAAGGACCCTCGCAGCAACCCCAAGCTCAATGGAGGAGTCTGGGGGCCGTGGTTTAAGGAGGACGAAAAGAAAAAGAAATCAGACAAAAGCAAAGGTGCAAATAAGCAGAAGAAGATGAAGAAGAAGAAGAAAGCCAGTCGAAAAAAGGGGCAGTCATTTCACTGCCGGTCACGTCTTGCTGGTGGGTAAACTCTAAGCAGGGTCCTTGGCAAGGCCTGAGTCAGCCTGGCCCCACTTCTTGAACTTCTGATGGAATAGACTAGAAATGCCAGTTCTGCACTATGAATGAAAGTTGTCATCTTTTAATTTTGTCTCTGATTTCACCAGCACAAGATACCTTAGCACTCTGGGTGACCATGTGACAGACTTTCTCCTCCACCGGATGAGTGGTCCTCACCCATCACCAGACACATTCCAGATAACAACAGCGATAGAATCTTGTTTCAGGAAACTTAGCTTTGATGGACAAATGATGGTTCCTTGCCTTAATTAGCTGGAATCTTTGGAGAGCATGGAGATGTTAATGGCAGATGTTCTCAAGCTGACAGATGGTTCAGAGGGAGAGAGGAGAAAAAAAGCCCAAGAACCTCTGTGTGTCAGTAAGTGTTAGTCATCAGCCTGTGACATGTTTTGATACAACACAGCAAAACTGAAGCCATCAGGGTAACTTTGTAGAGGTGCTGGGGAGGGGGGGCATGATAGGAGGAAAGCTGCTTTAAATTAGATTTTGTCCATCTTAACTAAATCTGAAATATTTTTAACATTTCCTAGATGTGCTGAGCTCCCCCCATTTGCAGTAAACACATGACCAACAAGCACACACCTCGTGTAATTTATTACAGGATAGACAAAAACACATCACCAAAGTGAATGTAATATTTAAACACTTTAAGATAACTATACAACAATATGTAAAATAGATAATTTATTTTACAGCGCAATCCTATTTCTCTTCCATTAAAATTTCCTAGCTGATGCAAGGTACCCCTGTGGGCGCCAGGGTTGTTTGGGTTCTTTTAATGTTGACTTTTTAAAGTTTATTTCCACCCTGTCATTCAGAGTTTATTTAACAGATTCATATCCTCAGAGTACTGTAAACCAAGGAAATACTGTATACACTGCTAGGATGAGGAAGGAGAACAATTCAGGTGTGTTACTGCATTATGTATTTGCCTTCAGTGGTTTTGAATGTAACACAGGGTTTATTTAATTTAGGAGTCCCACGAATATTGTTCATTTCTGTACAGAAGCTAGGCCATCTTGATGTTCGGGGGGGGGAAATTTTAACCTTTTATTTATGTACCTATTAAAATAGTTTATTTTTATGGCATTCATAAAAGCGGTCTGCCTCTTTTTTTGCATCCAAAATAGCAATTCTGGCCTAGTTTGTTTTAAACAAACTCAAGTAAGATGTTTCATTACTATTGTTTTTGGTACAGGGATGTTTTATGACATTTTGCTTCTGAAACAGAATTTCTTCTCCCAATATATATATCATTTGAGACATGCTTCAAAGTTTGCCCTTTTCCAAGGTGTCTGCATGGATGATGGATGCACGGACTAGCTGCACATTGGTGGTGATCTGTGGTAATTGATAAAATGCACACACACATATAAGCTTCAAGATGAATTATGTTAAGTAAAATTGATGATTCATTTGTTGAATGGCTATAATTTATTTGGGTAAAATTTCAGATAAGCCTGCTTTTCAGCAGTGTGTTACTTAACTCAAAAATTATATTTATATAAATGGATTATGGCTAAAAAAATTGAGCATTCCTAAAATCAGTGCACACAGAAATCTGAATGAAATACAGCTGTCCAGAACTCCAGCAACCTCTGACCTTTTCAAAAGGCAGCTAACTGCAGGTACATACTGCCAAACCCCAGCAAATGGCCTACTTAAAGATGTAAAGAAGAATAAAGCTGCCATTAACAAAACACAGAAACAAGTCAGGCAGCTCTTAGAGATACTTCTGTAATGAATATACTGGGGAGGACACAGAAATGCACTTGGAGAATTGCATGTAAATAATAATTATAAAAGGATGGTGTGTATCTGCATAAGTGCTTGATATTGTCACTGTTATTTTTCATGCTGTGTGGTCCTTAAGATGACTAATTAATTCCTTAGAAATCTGTCTAGCTTTTCTTCACATCCACACCATCCAGTGAGTAATCAGGAACTCTGATGTTCTCTAAATTCTCACTTTTTAAAAAGCATGCTGTTGATGTCCTTAAAAGAAATGAGAATAGCATATTGAGATATTATGCTTCAAAATGTGATCTATAAAACTCATATGTGTGAGAAGATTAATTTAATTTTCCAAGGTATTTTTTAAAATACGAAAATTAGATGTATAAGTTAAACTATATACAGAGAGACTACGATACTTTAATTTATTTTGTCATAATAACCGCAAGGCAGTGTGATAGAGTGTTATCCTCATAGAATTAATTATTGCCCTTTTCCCTGAAAGTTTTATGGTGGCTTTGGCTTTCATTGGACCAAAGCAGCAGGGAACATTATTCCCTGACAACATTTTCTTCTATAATTATTTATATCTGTTCTCTCTCAGGCAGAATGGGAGTCCTTGAAAGTAACCAGTGCAAGGCAGAGCAGTGGATCAGTACTCTGTGTTAAATAAATGTGCCATGAGAGTAAGTGTTCGTAGAGTACTCAGTGGGAGTACATTTTCAGTGAATCTGATATTTTAATCTAGTGGAGGGCAAAAGTTGGCTTTAGAGTGGGGTAGGAAATAGCCACAATTGAGCTGCACTCCTGAATGTTTTGCTGAAATGCTCTGTGTCTGCTCTCACACAACACTTGTTGTTTCATTGCAGCAGCACTGTGGGCTCTGGTTCATGGGGGTGCTGTGTAGCTCTCAAACCCCACTGTCTGCTGAGCTCTCAGTAGCTCCTACACTCTCCCAGCTGGATTTCACAGCTTGTTTGCATCTGCAGATATGTTACATGCCCACTCTGGGGGAAGATTTGATGGGTAAACACTGGAAAAAGTCCTGGAGAAAGGCTGGGTAGGGGACAGACATAAGCTTTCTCCAGACTCTGTGTGGGCACAAGGAAAAGTCAGTCAGGCTGGATATAACTCTGACCTGGTTTTTGCAATTTTATTTTAAAGCTCTTCACAAACAATCTTCTAATAGTAAGATAACTTTAACATCATCAGTGACTTTTAAAGTTTTATTACCAATAATATTGTTGTTATTATTATTATTGTGTTGTTGTTACTTAGTTTTACATAAATTTGGAGACAAAACACTCTTGCACAGCTACAGGTAAAGAGGAGTGGAAGGTTGTGCCAGGCAGGAATGGTGAGTAAAGCAGAACTGTCAGTCTTTCCCTGTGGGGAAGATGGGAGGGGATGGCCGTGTGGGTGTGAAGCTCAGCCAGACCTGCAAACTTTGGAGCACGAAGGCACAGTGACATACTCTGCAAATTTTAAACACCCCCCAAAGTAAAGCACTTCACAAACTTGAACTTGGTAAACTTTAACTTAGCCAAACTTTGACTGATCCAGACACAACAGGGCACTTTCCAAGGCATTGCCTGGAATTTTTTAGTTTTGTGTACAATGTATTTTGAGAAGAAGGTAGGAGAAAAAGGAGAAAGAAAAAGGAGAAAGGTATGTAGGCAACACCCCGGGGCCCCGCAAGGCCCTGAGGGCCTCTGGATCCATGGCAGGGGAGCCCCGGGAGCTCGGGGCGTGTCCTGGGCTTTGCTCCGCTCCCCTGTGGCTCCCCGGGCACGGCCGCGCTTTGATGGGCCCTGAGGGGACACACGGACACACGGCGCCATTGGGGTGAGGGAGATGGGCTGACATCTTGGGGCAGAGCAGGGGAAGGTGGAGGTCTGCCATGGTGGGTGAGGGTGTGTGAGGGAAACGGGCTGCAGGTGTGTGTCAGGCTGTGGGGTCAGAGTGCCATTTTGTGTGGGACTGTGAGTAACTCAGCCGTTTTGTGTCAGGCTGTGGGGACACTTCACCATTTTGTGTCAGGCTGTGGGGACACTTCACCATTTTTTGTCAGGCTGTGGGTCACTCACTCCGCCATTTTGTGTCAGGCTGTGGGTCACTGCCTCTGCCATTTTGTATTGGGCTGTGGGGTCACGTCACCATTTTGTGGCAGAGCATGGATTACTCCGCTATTTTATGGCAAGCTGTGCGGGCACTCCACAGTGTTGTGTCAGGCCATGGGGTCACTCCACCATGTTGTGTGAGATAGTCAGTTCCTCCCAGTGGTATTCTTTCGTGCAAATGGGGGTGCTGGATGTCCCAGGTCCTACTCTGAATGGGTGCAGGAAATCTCTGAGGAAAAAAAGAAAGAAAATTACTTGTAATATGTTTGATAGTATTTTGTTTTTTTCAGCTAAGGAGATCTATGAATAAAGGGTTGTTATTTTGATCACTATTGATGTGCACTATACCCAAGTACTGGAAGAAGTACCTGTAGGTTTTCAGGATGTAACACTCCCAGATGAGTGCAGGTTCCTTTTGTCATCTGCAAATGACAATAAGGTGACTACAAAATAACACAAGCTCCACTTCAGCATCTCATTCTCTTCAGGGGAATACTCAGTAATGGACATGATTTCTTTTCTGGGGATCATAAGTCAAGGTCTTGATGAAGTGGGGGATTTGTGTCAAAGGCAAGCCAATGTGAAAATATAAAAATGCTTTCTTTTTCTGTGTTATGCTTCCTGCTTTCATCTCTGCCAAGCAAGCTAATAACAAAAAATATAAATACAGATAACCACATGAAAGAAGGTATAATTAAGTACCTGGATTTGAATTAATGGTACAACAAAAGTATAATCCATGATATGGTTTAAAGTTATTTCAATAATTCCATTTGTTTCAGGTATAACCAGGGCAAGGTTGCTGAAGTTTAGCTTATGACTGAAGTTACAGAACTGATTAACAACTGTTATTGTGAATTTTCATAACAAGAGAACAGGGTCCTGAAATGTCATACTGATGTAGCCTGAAAAATACTCTTTTATAATTCCTTATAAACATCAGTGCCTCAGTAAAAGTCAAGTATTTAATCATCTGAAATCAGTGCAGGCCATGACATTTGTTCCCTAGATTTGCTTCATCACTTATGAGCATTACTTGGCAAGGGCCTATTTATTGCTCATTAAATGCAGCTTGCTTCTGCTAGTTGAGCTGGGCCAGCATGCAACAGTGTGCAGGAGAAAGTCAGAACCTTACTCTGAGTGTAGGAATGGTTCTACACCAGCAGTGTGTGGGCACAGTTTGGAAATGGACATCACTAGTGACAACATCTGTAAGGACTTGCCAAAATCCAAAGCTAGGGACTAATTCCTTTTAGATAACCAAGCTGCATTTGTGGTTTTTAAGATGGCTGGAGAAGGAGGGGAAGTGTGGCCCTGTGAGAAGATGAAGAGCACCAAGCTGTGACTGCTGTCAGACTATGAGTGAAGAAATTGCACGTTGCTTAAAAGGAGCATTTTGGGACGGGGAACTGTATGCCATTAAAGAAATGCTTCATATATCATCATCTAATATTCTTCTAAAGAAACACAAGCTTCAAAGCTCAGAATATTGGCAAAACTTGAAGGGCATAACTAGTAATGTCTTACCTTTGGGCAACATTCTGAAGTCCTTCTCTCATGGCATACTTTTTTACAGTAATTGGTTCCAGTTTTATTTTGGTTTTCATCAGCAGATTCCATTACATCTTGTCACTCTGGATGGAGGGAATATAATTAGCATTGATAAAAAGCATATTGGGTTGGTGGTGTTTATCTTCACCAAATTGTTTAGGCTCTCAAGTGACCCCTAAGCAATCTCTTGGCAGACCTGAAGAATTGATCTCTTATTACTCTGTGGCTATGGAGAATTTGAAAGAAATCTACAGTGAAGGATTTGAAAAAGTACAGAGGGAGCACATAGCTCTGGCCTTCAGCCCAGGTGACTTCAGCCTCTTTTGTCTTTAAATGTGATTTCTTTGAGGCTTTTACTGCTGCTAGATTTTTTTTCTCTTCTCTTTGCAAGGAAAAGGCTGCATGATTAATTCTGCTTTCAACATTGGATGTGAAAGTCTGCTTAGAAAGCCCCTGCATGGAATGGCAGCAGAGAAGAGCAAGAAGTGTCTGCTTTTTGTGAGGAGGAACACAGTGTGCTGTTTCCCCTGCCACAGCCACTGAGCCCTCACCAGCAGTCATTCAACTCCTTAGCCTGTGAGCCTGCCAAGATCCAGCAGTTATCCCAGGTAATGAGCAAGCTGAGATTAAATGGTTCCTGTCTTTCTCTCCCATTTCTCTCTTACCCTGCAGCCTGACTGAACTTGTGGAGTGCTTATATTGAAATCTGTGGAAAAGTCTCAGCAGGCTGAGATCCCAGTGACATTTTGTTTCTTTCTCGTCCATGCCAGAGGCCAGCATGGACCTGTACTAGAAGACAGTCCTTGAAATCCAGGTGGAGTCGTGTCTTTCCTGTGTTAGCTGCGCTTGTTCCTCAGAGGCACACAGGAAACATTTCCTATAGCAGAGTCCTAAATTCAGCTAAATTCATAAACATCCAATAACCATTCTCACTGTCCTGTCTGCTTACACAGTAGCCTTATGAAACACAGAACACAATGTCTTCCCAGAGGCACAGGGTTCAGGTTGCCATTTCTTATCATTGTCTTCAAGTCCCATTTCATTGCTCAAACCCAGGAAATTCTGTTTAACTGGAAAGTAGCTGTTTCTTGAACTAACATGAAGAAAAGCATCCACTTCTGACTTAGATCAGGAAAATATGGAAAATCCATTGCTTCCCACTGTAAATCTCTTGCAGTAGTTAATATCTGAGTTAAAGGTATAAATGCCTTCTTTCTAGTTTGATTTTTGGTCTGGTTACAGATTCCAGCTTTGTTATTTTTATCCACAAGACAAAGAGTCCTTTGGCACCTGCTGTTTTCCTCTCTTGATTGTACATCTGTATTCCAACCTTGAATGTTTTTTTAGAAGCTGAACAGATTGGCTCCTTAGAGTCTAATCATTTTATGGCACTTTCTCCAGTTCCCAAGTAGGAGCTGAAGTTTTTTTACACCCCTTCTCCAGATTTTCAGTAGACTGTACAAAGTGTGGTCATCAAAAGTAAATAAAATACTCCTATATTAGCGTCCTTCAAATGATGTACAGGAATATTACCTCCTGTGGAGGAAGCCCTGTGGGCTGCATTGAGCCTAGAGCATCCCCTGCTGCTCTGGGCTTGGGATGGCACTCCCAGGCAGAGAACTGGCTGTGGAATTTGTGATTATTTTTGTTGTTCTGTGTGAGGCAATCTTTTACTCCTTAGGTGTTGTTTATTCTTAGAAAGAAAAAGAAATAACCAAACCAAACACTCAAGTTTGAAAATATCCCAGAAAAAGGATTTCATGTTTTCTCACAGCATTTCCATTCTCTGTCTCAACCCCTACAACCATATTATAAAAGCTGCCTGTGCAAAGCAGAAAAAAGAAAAAGGATATAGAATAAACTTTCTCATTATATTTTATATCCCATAATATGCTGACAGCAGCCATGCCTATAATGTGTAATTCAGGAAAAATACACCTGTCCTTGTATGAGGATTATGTTTTCAAAAGTCACTTTTCCCCATTTCCTCATTCCAGAGGGTAGGCTCTGTTTAATTTCCCCTAATTGAAATCAGAGAAAATATATTTGTTCAGATATAGCCCTCAGGGTCTCATGCATAGTAGGAGTGTTTCAGTGGTTGCATTTCCCAGCAGAACATGTTGAAGATCTTAGAGGCGAGTAATCAGTGCCATAAAATAGCTGCTCCATTGCTATAGTTACAGGGAAATCTTCTTTCTGATTTTCCTGGTTCCAAGTGCAGTGTGCTGGTTTGTCACTGCTGAATGAGGAAATTCACTCAGTCTCTCTTCTAATTCCAGAATTCATCAGGCAATAATTGTCCAGTGATACTACTTCCCCAAAGATCATTTATTTTACACTGGTTTTTTTTCACCAAGTACTTTCAGAACATATCAGGAGAAGTAGAATTGCAGTGCAAGGGAGTCAGTACTGCTGGAAGCATGAACAGCTTTGATAATGAGAGTGGGGCAAGTCTGAGAGTTTGTAGTTCCTGCTGAGCACAGGTCCTGGTGAGAGACACACAGGGGTGTAAAAGGGCATTTGGGGAATTACTGAGGTAGGTGTGACAGCAGTAAAGCAAGATTGTTCATTATGGGGAGGGTAGATGGAAGGAGAGCAAGCTCAGGTGTAAAGTTCTCAACACTTTCCTTGTATTCCCAGTGGAAAAGCCGTGTCAGGGACTCTTCTCTGTATTGTCTCCCAAGACAGAAGACTTCCCAAGGTGTTAAAAGTGTGTTTCTGGTGCTGAGATTTATCCTGCAACACAGTAACCTTGGTTTACCTTAAAGAAAGGAAGGAAAACAAAGGTTTTATTGTCCATCTTTAGCATCTCTCACCCATTATCACTACATTAGATTTCTCCTGATTCACCCAGCCCTCAATCTCTCACTCTTCCCTGGGATTTTACCAGTCTTCTTGTTTGTTCTGTTCCCTTGCAGTTGGAATTTCTTTTCCTTGGAGGCAGTGCTTTCCCAGCAGTGCTGGCTGTGCACTGGCCCTGTGAGTGTGTCAGTTTTGAAGCGATGCGGGTGTTTCCTGCTCTGTAATACGCCATAAACAGGTTACCCTCTGCATGGAAGATTAAATCCATGCTTTTGTTAGCAAGTTGAAGCACAGGCTTTAGCTAAATTATCCCCAATGCCTTTGCCTGGCCATCTGTTTCCAACGGAAATGAGTCTTGGGCTTTAATTGTAAATCTCTTATGAATATTGTTTTTCTTTTCTTTTCTGTCCCAATCTGCCCTTTTGGAGATTGGTTCAACTCTGCCTGTGTTGTCTGAAAGGTGGGTGGGATCACCAGTGTGGCTCATGGTGTGATTCATTTTTTCTATTAGCCTTCCTGTTAATGACTTTAAGTCTGTTTATACTCTTGCTGCAAGTTGAAGCAAAAATCTGTGTTACCAAACCGTGTTCATAAATTTGCTACAGATACGTGTTCATTGTGAAGCAGCCTAAGTACAAACATGTTAAACCATATGGAAAATCCGCCCCCATCTTGCTGAATTGTTCCAATGTTTAATTACCCAGATTGTTAGAAGTGTGCACCTTCTTTGTAATTGTTTTTCTGATTCTAATTTCATGGTTTAGCCCTCAGATCATCTTAAAATTCTTTATGTATGAAGGTGTGCATAGATTGAGACCAAACACAAAAAACTCCTAGTCCAGGTGCTGCTCTCCAGCAAAGCATTACTTATCTCAGTAAGGATTTGTCATTAAAATGTTGTGTAGTTTATTATTTGTTTCCAAAGAAAGGGTGAAGTCATTCTCTTTATTTTAAATTAAGTGGGGGACTGGGAGGAGGACACAGCGTGCTCTGGGCTGAGGTGTCAGGGGAGTCCTTGGTAAGATCCTCCCTGGAGCCCTTCCCTTCTTCCTGGGAGATAAAGGGGGAGGTGTTCACATCCTGCACAGTGCAGGGCAGTAACTCCTTTTTGTGACCAAGAAAGAAAAGACAAGCTCTCTGAGTCACACATCCTGGCACCTTTTCCAGCACTGCTGGGGAACTTGGCCTTTGCTAGTCAGCACAAAGACCTTGAGCAAGAGAGGAACTTCTTTTTGCCAAGCTTTCCTCCCCAGCAGAGGCCAACTTGCAGCAGCACGGCCTGGAGATGAGTCAGTGCAGGATGGACATGGGTAAGCACTGTTAGCCCACCTCTCCAGAGACAGCTGCAATTATTTCTTCACCCCAGAACCACTGAGCTGGGCAGGTGTTCAACACTCGGCACTGAAATCTTGGGCTATGTGCACGTCTTCTGCTCCAGCTTTTACCCCTGCCAGGTTCACTTCCCATCCCTCCCCCTCAGCTCTTGGTGCTTGCCATCACTTAGGATCATTCTCTTTAAAGGATTTCGTGTTTAGAAGGGTGCCAGGTTGCCTTTTCATCTTCTTGAAGATGCTTTCTCTCCAGAGTGACCAGAGTAACTTTTATCACCATCACTGGAGGGATTTAAAAGCTGTGTAGATGTGCTAGGTGGGGACACAGTTAGTGGTGGCCTTTCTGCCACTGTTAAATCAGTCCGTGGGTTTTCTTCCTGTATGATTTTGCTCTGCTGAGTTCTTGTACAGAAGCTGTATCTCCACTAAGTGCTTCATGCAGGTTTTAAAGCAGTCCTGAGCAGGTTTTGCTATTATTTTATAGAATGAGACAGGGAAATATCTTCACACTCACCTCTTTCCCCTCATTTCTGTACTAAGTTCAGTGAGTGAAAATGATTCACTCTGATTTGTTCTCATTCCTGCTCAAGCTGTCTTCTTCCTTTAAAAATACAATATTTCTTCTCACATTCTCTACAAATACTGTGGCTGTGACTTCTTCCTCCAGCATTCCTCATAGAGAAGTGTAGCAGCAGCTCCTGTGAAGAACAGGCATCTGAGAAGCATGAGACAAAAGGTGGGATTGTATCTGGTTCCACTCTCTGCACTTCTGGGAGCCCTTGGAATAAGGGTAGAGGATCCAAGGATCCTTCAGCTGGACCTGTAAGCTTCTGGGCTGTGAAATGTAGAATGATACAGAAGCAGAAGATGGAAGATAATGACAGAGTTCCCCTCAAATGAAGACTCTGGCTTTACACACTCAGCCTCTATGAAAAAATACAGGTAGAATTGGTTTATGGAGCAGGAAAGACATTGATTCTTCACCCACTTTTGAACAAAAAACTCCGAACAACAGAAGCATTTGTGTGGATTTTTATATGAGGAGATGACTTCAGTGTATTCTCAGTCACAGTCTATGTGAATATTTAGTACAAAAGGAGATATTTAGGCAATGAAAGACAATCCAAGACACTTGTAACTGTTATGATACAATGCTAGCAAAGTTACTGTCATAGGAACACAAATAGTTGTATTAAGCCTCCTGACCCAGGACTTTGGGCACCTCTACTTTTCCATCCATAAAAATCCTCCTAAATCAGTGACCTCTGGGTGTTGATGGCTTGTGCTGGGCCCTCTCTACATACCTTGGGAAATGTAGCTTGGAATATATTTGTTTCAGGTTCCAGCTGCTGTGCCTGGAGATGTGAGAAGTGTGCTCAGGCTCATTAAACCTGCAGGACCTGGAAGCTGTGCCTGTGGTGACAGCACAGACAATATTCCACATGAAACCCAAGCACTGGAGCTCCTTGGCATGAGGCACAAGCAAGCACTCAGGAGCAGTTCCAGAGCTGACTCCAGCACGTCTCCTTGTTTTGCAGCTGCTCACCAAGAGGTGGTTTGTACAAAAACACTCAGAAGGGAAACACGTGTCCTCAGGGAAGCTGGAGATGGAAATAGTTCTCATGTGAGGATCACACACAGAGGGACTGGAGGCTGCTTGGGGACTTTCTCCAGAGACCAGAGACTTTTGCTGAAGATTCTGGGGAGCTGAGCTTTCTCCTGCCTAGAGTTTTGTGGGGAAAACAAAAAGCAGTGTCAGATGTGGAGTTCTTAGAGAGGATAATATCCTTACACATCTTCATTTCCCCAGGCTAAGAGAGGACTGCTTTTCCAAAACATGGATAAGCCAGCTATGCTACTGTACCACTTCAGTTGTTTCCAGCTATAGGCAGAGATCCAGAGGCATTCTGGATCCATAAGGTGCATTCTTGATTCCAAAAGAAGGAGTCTTTCCCTTTAAGCCTGCTCATTTCTTCAATCTTAAAACAACTAACCTGAAATACTCTTATTTCTTTTAAGCTCTGCTTCTCAATTTGCTTTTGAATTGCTTTCATCTAGAGTGTGAAATTCCAAATGACTGCAAAAAAAGCTGTCTGAGGAATATTCTTGGCAGTACTGCTAGCAGAGAGTACAGGAAACCTCACAAGAGAGTTGGTTCCAGCAGCACTGCCATCCACGTTTCACAGCTGCAGGGACATTCAGAGCAAATCCAAACACTGGCTTTCCCTTCAGCAGAGCCACAGTTACCCAGGACACATCCCTGGAAATGTCCAGGGCCAGGTTGGATGGGGATTGGAGCCACCTGGTGCAGTGGGAGGTGTCCCTGCCCATGGCAAGGGGTGGGTGGATGGTCTGTAAGGTCTCTTCCAACCCAAACTGCTCCTGTGAAAACACTTGCAGGGGCCCCTTGAACTGCTCAGCAGCTCTGCATGGGTACAGTGGCCTCATCTGTGCATGAAACACAAATTCTGTTACTAGTGCAAGCTCTTGAATATCACCTGATCTGCAATGTCCTTGAGATGGAAGGGGCCCTCAGCACCCCATTCTGGCCAGGAGATTATCCCTCTGGAGGAGACACCATGGAGGAGGCCTGAGGCTGCCCTGGGCAGGCCAGGCCATGGTGGCTTTGCCTTGAAAACAGAGAGGCCTTCATTGCAACGGCCCCAAGATCTCCAGGGAGTGAGAGCAACTCAGAACTGCACTGCTGCCTTCACCCTGTGCTGTGTGTTCCTGGATGGTGCAGAGCCTCAGCTTGGCCTTGGCTAAGCCGTGCTGTACAGTTTTCACAGGGAACCCTGGTGAAGGAAGGAATGATGAGGAGGACTTCATTTTATTAGAAGGTTAATTATTTCATTATACTATGTTACACTATGTTACATTACATCTAAACTGAATCTGCCAAGCACTCAACTCTGCACACACTGCACAGAATCTTGTGACTGTCAGCCCACAGTCCCGACTCACACACACACCTGGCCCTGACAGGCCAAGGAAGCAAAACACCATCACTTTGGGTAAACAGTCTCCATATTGCATTCTACTTTGGCACAAACACAGGCACAGCAAATGACAAGAATAATTTTGGGAAGAATTGTGCCTTGCTTTTCTCTGTGAAGAGAAATGTGAGTCTACAGTGCTGCAGCTATGGGGCTCCTCGGTGTGCCCCTAAGGGCAAGGTAACACAGGCCCTGCAGCCAGGGCTGTACCCTCACACCTATGCTGGCATCGCTGCCCTGCTCTTGGGCCTTAATCTCACCTGGCCTTCAAGTCTGCAACAGAACCAGCACTTTGTAGGCCAGTTACTTTCAGTGGTATTTTCCTTTTAAGCAGTACAGGTGTTATTTTTTTATGGGTTTCGCTAAATTTTCTCATTTCTCTACTGGAAATGACAGATTTTTTTTCTGATCCTGGCAACTGCAATAACCACATAACCCTGAACTTGCTATTTAACCCATTGATGTTGATTTAGGTGAAACCATCAGACAGGTCTCATACAGTTTAAAAAAATACCATTTATAGCAGTGTGTTTGTGAATACTGTGAACAGTGAGGTGTGGCAGGAAAGACTTAATCAGGAATTTTTATGCAGGACTCTGACTTAGCATTTTCTATCATATAATATTGGAATAATACAACTTTCTTGAGGAAGATTAATTACTGAGTAAAATTTCAGAATGGACTAAAATTGGAATAAAAGTCAACTAATATGCTTCTGACAATTTTCCCAAATATATTAAACCTAAGGAAATACCTGAGGGTATTTTATATTTAATATGTTAAGGTATTTAAGATATTTTAATATTCTAAGGGTGTTTCAGGAATAGGAGATACCCTTTTCTTGCAATGAATGACTTTAAAACAGAAAATAGTAATCATGTAGAAGGGCAAAGTATTAACAAATACTTGATTGCACTAAATAATCCTCTTTAAAATTTTTTCTGATTGTCCTGACCTTTTCTTTTTGTCACTTAGCTGATCTGCATGTTATGAGTTACCAGTTGAATTTGGTGTAGAAACAATTAAACCCAGCTCCCAAGTCTTGCAGAATGACTAAAGCAAAAGCAGATGACAGCTGGGAGATAGCTGTGCAATAGTATTCACTCTTCAGCAAATAATCCATGGCAAGCTATGGAGGCTTCTGGGGAAAACACTGGGAAGAGGGAGTATACATTTTTGTCATCTTCCAAAAAAAAAAAAAAAAACAGGTTACACACATACTATGTTTGTAGTAAGTAAAGAAAGTCCTGTATAAATGTCAGCATTCTAAGAAAATTTCTTGTACCCTAACACGCACACACACCAAGAGCCTGCTTTTGTGGTAAATAGTAGCTTCCTTACAGGTTTTTATTCAGTTAATGTGGAATCTCTGAATTATGCCATATTGTCAACTTACAAAATCTAAAAATATAAAAAAATCCCTTTTGGTCTCTTAATTCACCTGCTTTGGCAGCACACCCTGGCTGCAGAGGGCTGCATGCTCACTTCTCATGCAGGAATCACAAACTGGGTCATATTTATTCACTTATTTCTCACACATCCTAGCCTCTTGCTTATGCTTTTTTCACAGCTGCACATTTTTCAGAGACTTCAGTGAAGTTCCTTGTCAAGTATGAGTGCAGTATGAAAATCACTGAACTGGTTAGACAGAGATATAATTTACCCAACATATTCAAGATCAAAGAGAGCCAATAACCTTTTTTGCTCCCAAAGTGGATTTAACATCAGAAAGAAGGAACATATGGTTTCATCTTTTGTTAAGTTATTACTTTTATTCTTTTTCCTTTGCCTTTCTTTTTTTTTTTTTTTTCTGATGTAAAATAAATAATCCATACAGACAATGGATACTAACAGTGTGAGGACTGAAAACTCTAAATCAAGCAACAGGTCATGGAAGCAGAGCTGTGTGGAGGTGAAGGGTACTCTCAGGACTTATTTACATGTATCTAGATAATTTACTTTTGTTTTAAGAGACTGCTTGAGTCCAATTACGGTCACTTTGCGTTGATGGAAGTGTCACACTTGATTTATGTGCACAGTGATTGTACAAAACCACGGCCAGGTGAGAAATTGCCTGACAGTTCCCTTGGAGCTCCAGGAAAAGTTTGCTCTGTACCATTTACTTTGCTGTGACTTGGAAACTGATAGCAAGGTGCAGGTGGGACGAGTACGTGCTGTGGGCACTCTGTATCTCCTGTTCCTGATGCTGGTTGCTGGCTCTGACTTCCCCCTCCAGGACTAAACCAGAGGCTTAGCAGTGTCGGAGCAAGAAGAATCCGGGTACCATGTGAAAGCAGCACCTTAATACAGCAAAAACCCTCAGCAGCTCCTCAGGATTTGGTGGTGTGGAGTGCAGTGGCCAAGGGAATGAGTTGGAACAGGCAGAAGTTACCCACATTCTCCTCCACCATGTGTGGTAAGTGTGTTCTAATATTCTTTTCATATATTGCATATAATGTTGTTTTCCTGGGAAGCTATGGGAGTTGTTCATTGGGAATGGCAATCTTTTTCAACAGTTTCTCCTTTTCAGTAAGAGAAATGCTTGGAAAAAGTTGTCCTATCCCATTGAAACCCTGAGAAATTTCCAGGCAGGTGAGATGTAGAGTCACTCACTGGGTTGTAAACTCTGATTCTGCTTTACTAAAACTTTATGATATTTCTGTTCAGTGTCTACATGTGCTCAAAATGCAGTTTTAGATCTTTGAAAGATTCCATTCCTCTTCCCTCCAGCAGTACCTTAGTAGTCCCCAGGAGCAGGCTCTTCCTGCTGGCTTGGAAAGCCATTTTACCTACTGCAAACACCAACAGCCTTTGGAATAAACAGAGCTCCCAATGAGATCTGCAGGCCTTGGAGCAGGTACAGCCTGCTGCAGGGTGACACAGTCACTCACCCGCTCACACACAAGGTGCACAGATGCACACTCACCTACAAAACCCTCCAAAATCTCCACTACTGCTCAAAAACAATCAGCACAGATGACTAAAACTACAGGGTTTTTTCATGGCTTGGCAGAAATCACTGTAAGGACTCTCAGCATGCAATAATATTTTCCCCTTGGAGTTTGGAGAGTAAGAGTTAAGAGAGCTCAAATCCTGTATTATTCTGGGCAGCTGTAAAGGAAAGTATTTTGTATTGCTGGAATTGCTGGAGCGTGTACTTCAAATTGAAAGTGCTCACCAAACTGAAGTGGTCTAAATTGAAATTACCGTGGTTGTCACAAGCTTTAGTACTTCCACTAGTTTAAACAAGGAGAGTGGAAATTAATGCTAAAAAAGACAAGTGTAACACATATACACTTAGTCTGCTATCTTTGCAGTCTTTTAGCAGGGTGATTGTTGAACATTTTATACAAAGAGAATCAAGTCCTTGTTTCATTCCTGTAGCGTTCCAAATATTGCTTCTGCAATGATCTCTTATCAAATCTCAGTGGAACAGCTTTTGAATTGATGTGAATTGTCAGGTTTTTGGTTTTGGCTTTCTGGTTTTTGCTGCATTGGTGACTAAGTCATTAAAGCCTAAAGCTAAAGGGAACTTCTGTGTGTAGCCACAGAGACAACATTCAAAAATATTTATAGCCAAGAATAATGCAAAAAGAGGGAGAATGAATATACAAGTGGTGGCCTAAATGCTTTTTTTGCTTTGGTTTCTCCATTTCATCAGCTAGTATGGCTGTTAGAGTCCCTTTACATTAAAAAGAAAGGAGAGAAAAAAGAGCAGGATATCTGGGGGCAAAATAAAAGAGAAAACAAAATTGTAGCTTTTGGGACAGTAATTATTCTTTCCAAGCGTAGCAATTCAAATGGGTCATAAGTGGGTGAAATGAAGATGACTGTGAAGGACTCCAGCAGATACAATGTGTGCCTGTTCTGTGATTGTTGCTCTAATCTCTCTGCCTGCTCTGGGGAAGTGCCCCGCATGCTGCAGTTAGTGCGAGTGACAGCTGTCCTTTGGTGCTGCTCCCCGGCATGGCTGCAGGCCATCAGCTGACCAGGCTGCTGCTCCCAGCTCCTCCTTCTTCCCTCCTGCCTTCTCCTTCAGCTCAGAGCTTTCCTCTTCCTCTGTGTCACAGAAGGAGCACCAGTTATCTTTATCTACCCTCCAGTAGAGAGAAAATGGTAATGCTTCATGTTTCTTTCATGGCCCATCATAAATCTGTCACTTTGAAAAATAAAAAGATGGAGTTAAATTAATTACTCTCATATTGATTCCACTTGGCCAGATTCATTAGGCAATGCTATCCTTGCATAAACCCCCAAATACCGCTCTGGGTAAAACCTGGCAGAGAAATGCATTGGACTCATTTATATTTCATTGTTTAAGTGGTTTCCTCTGTAAATCTTTCACAGATGATGTATATATTGAGGTGAATAGCAAAGCAGAAAACTTCAAAAAACCTTGACTGCAAACTTTCAGGGTTCCTGTTACGGTAACCTCTCTTAATCAGAAAGAACTAACAGCTCTCTCCTAGCACAAGCTGATTGGATTTTTACAAATGGTGAGTAATTACCTAAATACCAACACTTATACAAATACTTGCCATTAACAAACTGCATTAATTAGTAAATGGTTGCACACAAGACTCTGCTAGTGACTTACCTGTACACAAGTCTTATTATTCACATAAACATCTATTATTTGAACTAAAATTGAACTCCTATGCCAGGATGTAGAACAGGAGAGGTGGCCATTAATTTCTTCCATGTCTCTAATACTTGACAGCAAAAGCATTAACTTACTATCTATTTATTATTATTACTGTTCCTTTACACTTGAACTGGTTCAGAGAGACCATTGTACTCCAAATGTGTAAATTATGGAGAGAATGGAGATGGCTCAATATAAGTAAAGCCATAGTAGCTCACAGAGTAGTGACCCAGGAAGAGTCTCGTGTGGTAATTGATAGCAAAACTAAACATTAGACTTGTAATCATGCAGGGGCCATCAAAATTAATTGTATTTGAGTGCAAACTGTCGCAAAGCTTAATCTCTTCAGGGGAGGATTTGTGGAAGTGCAGTATCCTTCAGGGAACCATGCAAATCTGCATTGCAATTGCCTTTTTCCTGACGTTTCCTCAGGGATCACAGAGAATTTATAGGGAGGCTGCATTTTTTTGTAGTCACACTGCCTTTACCAGCTGCACAAATTCTTCCTTGAATGACTACATTCCACAAGAGCTATTACAGAAAATGCTGAGATTCTTATTTTCATTGGCTTTAGTTGTTCTGCAGAGACAACTTGTCTCTAACAAATACCCAGAGAATGCAGGTTCCAGGAGTGAGAAAAGCCTGCATGTTTATCCTTTCCACTGAGGGTGTTTGGAAAACACTGTTACATCTGCATGCACATTGTGTGCAACTGAAGGGGAACAGTGGTTGTGATTGCAAAAGAAGTATTAAAAAGAGCCTTGACTTGTTGTGCCTGTGCTGTGTGGGACTGGATACCCAAGGCCACATAGACCAGAGATTTAATTCCTGCTTTTATCTCTTCTTGTGTTGCTGCCTGGGAATTCATTACCTTTATCAATACAGAAAAATGAGCTCTTTTCTTTTAAAGCAACAGCACAGTAAAAGTAAGCAAATTGTGACCTCATTTGTTGGTAGCAGTGGTGAGATGAACTGCAGCTCTGACCTATTTCTCCAGAGTTACAATTATCTGCAGTAATGGTACCATTTTGCTTCTTAAATCCTGGATTATTGTAATTTGAGATTTAGAGAAGTTTCTCTCTGCTTACAGACCTTGGTCCTTCAGGGGCAAGCCAGCATGAGGGATGAATGAATACACATGAGGGAGCAAAGACAAGGCAGGGGATCAAGCCAGAAGGATTTGGTAATTTTCATTTTAATATTTTAGATATATATCATTTAAGAAGTTGTTTATGTAATCAACATGATTTTATTTCCATGTACATATAAAATATATGTTTATATATATATATATATATACACATGCAAAAATGTACTTCCCTATCCATATGTGTCCCCACATGGAATGATCTAAACCGGGGTCACATGGTGAGGGGTCTGAGTTTTTTTCACTTGTCTGGCAAACTCCACTTTGCTGAGACATGATCAGCCTCTCTGTGCACCATGGGAGTGATAAATATAAAAGACATCAAGAAATCAAGTTCTTAGATATTCAGAACCAAACCCCTTGGTGATGGAAGTTGACACAGCTGCCTTTAAATCAATTTAATACTTGCTTAAATCAATGGAAGGAAAGTGAATTTCATTGTGTGAGGATCTGGTATTTATAATCTGATTTCATTTTTTATTTATTAGCAGTGTATACAACCTTGAAGAACAAGCTTTTTTCCCCCCCTGAGTTTTACATGTATCTCTATCACCAAAATGAGCAGAAAATATGTTCATATGTTTTCCTCAAGTCAAATTTCCATGGTAAATTTTCAGCCTTCAGAATATACCATAGATTCAGTGGGTTCTTGGCCATGGCTGTGTTTGGTCAAAGCTGGACTCGATGGCCTTGAAGGTTTTTTCCAGCCCCAGTGATTCCACAATTCCATAGGTTTTGTTGTTTCACCACTCAGGGTACTGTGAGCAGCATTTGCAGCAGCGTTGTGTTGGTACCAAACACAGAAATCTTGAGTCAGGTTCTCACCCAGCACAGGACCAGCTATAAACCTGAGATTTTAGCAAGAAAAACCCCAACAGACCAAACCAACCAAACCAACTAATGTCTCTCTATTTACCACTGCTTTGTACCACATCTTCAGCTTTGTGCCAGCCCATAAACACAAAACACATAACTCCAGGACTTTTCCACAGTTATGTGCCACATGCTAGAAACTGAATTCCCTGTTGTCACCAGGAGCAGTGCACAGACCATCCAGGCCATGGATTTCACAGCAGTTTCACTTACTTTATTCAATCCTGCTGGTTTTCCTGCCTTCAGTTGAACAGGAAATCATTCCCTTTTTGGTCCCAGATGTACTCTGTAGAAGGTGATCACATAAAATGAATGGCTGCTCAGGGCTGACTTTTCCTCCAGAGCCTTTCATCTGGAGGGTATCATTGTGTTGGGTATTGTCATGTGTGTCAGGGGGATGCCACAAGCACCACCCATGGAATATGTAGATCTTGAGGAGCTCTTCCATGCCTCAGGAGGCTGAAGTCAGGCAAGGATGAGTAAACTGCTCTTTGTGAGGGGCCTTGTGTGTTTGGATTCCTGTGAAAAGTCAGGAAGGTTTTTGGGGGGAATGGTGCTGGCTGAGGGTTTGAGGGAGACATTCATGGCTGACACACAGGCTCAGCCTGTGCCGGCCTCAGACGGGGATGCAGGGAGAGCACAAGGGTTTGGTAGAAAACAGGAGGTGCTTGGGCTGAGGCAGCTGACAAAGCTGAAAAATTGCTGCTGTTGTTTAAATTACTGTAACAAATTTTAAATCTTTCCCATCCAGGTAGCAAAGAAGGGATTGACATTGGCACTGATGGGAAGGAGATACTGCCGTGGTTTGCCCAAAAATGAGACAGAACGTTTTCTTTCCTCCTGACGGATATGCATTGGAAACAGGCAAAAGGTGGGTGCCTCAAAGTCACAAGAGAGGTTTGCTGTAAAAATGAGAACACACATTAAAATCTCTAGCACTAACTCTAAGAGTAAATCAAACATTTTCCTCATGCCCCAAACACAACAACTCAGCAAATGCATCGGAAAAGGCAGATAAATAATCAAGCTAGTGTTGGTTTACAGCTGTCCAGGGAATTTCAGGTACTCTTAGAATCCTGTGGCTCCTAACATGGCAGTAATGTGCATTTCTTACATAGGACTTTCTTTAGAATTCTCTTCTTCTTTTTGTCTACATATAGTTGGGGTTTTTTTGTGATAGAAGGGTATGTACATTAAGATACCTTCCACTATATGATCAGGTTGTTATGGGTATTATCATAATTAATTACTTTAATTCCCCTTAAAATATGTAACTAGTTTCAAGGTCAAGAAAATTAATAAATGGCCAATAACTAACAATTACCCAGTATACATTGAAATAAAATTCCTGAGAAGATCAAAAGTTGGTTATTAAGATTTCACAATGGATAAGAATCACTAGCCATGCAGTAATCTAAAATATACAGACAAAAATATGTGTCTTTTAGTATAGCTGTAATATAAGTACTAGTTGCCTTTTACATGACTCAGTCTTTAAATTAAAGTTTCTGGACTTTACATCAAATCCTGGATTATGAACAGTACCCCATAGATATTTTTCAGCTGTTTATCTCTACTTTGCTACAACTGTAGTAACAGAAATTTGTTGCTAAGAAAAATGTAAATACATTTGGTACAATGTAGCTTGTTTGGGTTTTATATTGTTATTAAAACTTAGAGATTTGTTGTGACATCGCTGCATCTTAAAACAAAAACAGATGAACTTTATAGAGTAGTAAATAGTTGATCAATTTTGAGTCAGATTTGAAAGTAAGAAATTTTGGCCAAAATAGGAGAAGGTTTTAAATGCTGATTAAAACCAAATATGTTTACCATCTGTGTCCAGCTCTGCCCTCTCCTCTCTTTTTCCACGCTACCTCAAATGTTAGTCTAGGAAGAACTGGAAATAAAATTTCTCTTCACCATCTGTTATGTGATATTTGGAAGAAGTCCTTATTTGACTAGTAATGAGATAATTATGACCAGTTGGGCTATAAATCATTACCCTCAAATTTACAAATCTGGTACATTTTTAAAGGTAAAACAGATAATGCCCTATGTGGAAAGGGCCACATCCCCCAAGAAACAGAGTCTGTTCCAAGCATTCAAATACCAAACAGATGGAGGAGCCTTTCAAGGGAATATACATAGGGGGGGAAATGCTGAGGAGTACAAGGTAAGAGGAGCTCAACAGGAGCACAGAAAGGGTTAATGACCCATGGATTATCTGTTCCAAAACTACATGGAATTCACAACTAGGAAGAAAAGGCTTCTCCTAACACAAACATCCAGTGAGGAAATAGCATACAGCAACATGGGATTATCCCCCAAAAGATGAAATTGGAAAGGATTTCCCATCCTAATTACATCAACTTTATAAGGATCAAGTTTAGACAAAATATCCCAAAGCTGACTTGACAACTTCACAGAGGAAGGAGAAAATCCAAAACAGACCCAGATGTTGCATGTTACGGGCGACTTGATATGAATGAGTCATAGACATTATGTAAGCAAGGACAGGGAAGGAGCAGGGGAAGGTCACCCAGGAGCTCCCTGTTGTGCTGGGCACTGGGAAAACACAGAGCACGAGAGGAGCCCAAGCTCTGAGTCAAAGCTGGAGAAGTGCAGAATGCTGGGTCCAAGGGGGTGTGCCTGGAAAAGGGTTTTGCCATGCACTGGGAAGGCAGTGAGAGAGGAAGAGAAGTCTGGGACCATCACAGTGCTCTGCTGAGGAAGGGCTGTGGGAATGGCAGAGCAAGGCAGAAGGCAATAGCTGGTCACTCAGGGCTGGGGACAGTGTGCTCATGGGCTTCCCCTGGGGATGTGTGGTGATGAGGAAGGGAAGTGCTGCTGGGTCCTACCTGGTGACAATGTTGTGTTAATCCAGTGCTGGTTTTAGGGGTTTGTGGTACTGTGGTACATCAGAAGGTGATGGCTAGGCAGATGAGGAGATATGTTCTCTTTTTTGGGGCAGAAATATAGGAGGTAGATCTTGCTGACTGCAGCAGATTGTGCTTTCAATAAACGGGAACAGCCTTTGGGTAAGAAAGCTGTGAATAATTTCTGTGTCTGTTTCTGCATGCTGTGTCAGTTGCTCATAGCAGATCATTAACATGCCTCAACACTGTCACATCTGAAGGTTTTACTGTGAAGGTCCCCTCCAAATCCCCACTTCCCACGTTATCATTATATTGCAAAGGTTTCATATTGCTAAAATTTCATGCCTCCTTGATGTTTCTGGTAGGCAACTCCTTTAAGCACTGACTCTTCCTTGTCCTCACAGCAGCCAGCTGACTCCAGATTCCCTCAACCAACCAACCCACTCTTTTATAGCACTCTTCTTGTTATTGGCTACAGCAGTGGCCTGTTAAAGTCAGGCCTGCTCCCAATCTTTAATAATTGGTTCAACTGCAACTCCTTAAGGGTAAGATTACTTTCTATACTACCTTTATTTACTTATATTCTATCCCCCTACATGCACAGACCTAGGGCACAGGAATTTCTTTGTGTAGGAGTGCAGCAGGTACCCTGGCCATAAGAGGTGAGTGCGTATGTTCTGTTACTGTACATAAGAGACACTCTGTACCCCATGGGAGTGGAAATGGAAGGTGGTTTTTCTCCAGACATCCAAAGGAAACGTTCTGCCTCAGCCATGGCTCTCCTCTTTCCATCCTTCCTATGGATTTTATTTGCTTGCCTATTGGAGAAAAGGAATAGGTAAGAAAAGCCTAATTGAGGCAAGATTAATACAGTTCCACTGAGAATAAGGGAAAGATTTATTCTCTCCCTCCCTTCTACATGTCTTGCTGTGGACTCTGCCTTGCCTAACATATGTACCTTTGTTCATTTACTTCCTGCTGGTCACCTGGGAGAAGCCTTTCTCCTGGAATTTATTGCCTTGGCTGCCTTGTTTCTGTCCATGCTCATAGTAAGATGTAGCGAATGCTCATGTATTTGTCTTATTCTCAGATGTGACTGAAAGGGATTTATCTATGCTGAAAAATATGTACTTTTGGCTTGGTGCAGCCAGGAGTTACCGTAAAGAAAACGTTAGAGAAACTGGAGCCTCTGAGCTGGCAAGAAATGTAAAGCTTTGAAAGAGTGGGCCCCAGAGGAGCTGCTGAAATAAAGCATCAGGTTCTGTAGGAATGGGCAGCCTTGGGATGCTGCTCTGTGCTTTTCCTGCTCTGAGCCTGCTCTCACCTTGGGCTGACAGCATTAGCAAGTGCTGGAGGAAGGAAGTGCTTCCTTTAAATACCTGCTTGATGAGAGGCTGGAGAGGAGACCAGGGGAACGTGGGAGCACAATTTAATTGGTGTGTAATTGACTCGGGCAAGGGGAAGGAGGATGGGTCATGCCCTGTGTGCTCTTGCTAAACTTGTCCTTGAGACTGGCAGACAGAAAGTCCTTTACAGCTCTTTCTGAAAAGAACAGAATTGAAGGTCACCCTGTGGCATCACTGTAATATTTTACCCAGAAAAGAAGCATCTTTACCCAACTGTCAGACTCTCAAACCTATCATTGGCATTAATGAGCTTCAAACAGGCTCTGGGCCTTTTTTCCCAACAGCTGCATTTACTGAAATTGTCTTTACTTTTCTATATTCAAAATGTCATTTTCATTTTTACTTTTCAGTAGAGGAAGGCAGCTGTCCTTTGCTTCTTCATGTACAACCTGCCCTTGACATTTTACCACTTCACATCTTGCCAAACACAAAACTCCTGAAACAAAGTGCTTTTGGGGTGATGTGAGTGATGCTCCTGCTTCCCAAACTGCTCCAAAGCTGCCACGGACAGCATGGGGACCAAAGGTACATTTGAAAAGCTCTCAGTGTTTCACCTCTGCTTGCCAAATGAGTCTTTCCACACCTTTTGCTTCCCTTTCTTTTAAGTGCAAGATTTCACTTAGAGTCACTGCTGTCACCTTTTCCTTCTTCTCTTAGCCCATGCCTGGGAATGAAGGGAATGCTGTTGAACAGTGCAAGGAAATGAAAACACCAATATTTATTTTGCTGTACTGTGGCTTTCATTTCCTTCAAAGCCACGCTGCTTTTTAACCTGCAGTTCTCTTTTTTTAGCCCAGACTTGTGGTTTTGGGGGCATCTACTCAAAGTGTTTTTATTAAGTTCTCAATTGTCACTTCCTTCAGTTTAATTCTATTTTCTCTCACACCTCATGTTCTTTAAAATTGATTTTGGCTTGTGGAACTGTCTCTTAAACACCAACTAAAATATACTGTTATTTAGTGCTGGAAATGGCTTCTTGTGTTTGGGGACTCCTCTGTAATTTGTAGAAATCCTGAGGCTGTTTCAGCAGTAGAGACCTGAGGCTGCCATCAAACTACAGGTTTGTTCCTCCACTTAGTGCTCAAAGATGTTCTTGTTGAAGAAACTGAGGGTCAATTCCTCTTTGTGCTTCAATTTGTAGAGCTTTGTTCAAGACAGTGAGTGTCCAGTTTGTTGTCATCCTGATTACCCACATTTTTTATATTTACTGATATTACTTCCCTTTTACCCATTTGCTTCTGGCTCCAAGCAGTGATTTAACATTTAATTTACAAAGAAGAAAACCAACCAAACCAACCCCCAACACCACCAGATGCCAGTGCTGGTAGCTCAGATGGATACAGGCTAAACAATATAAAATTCTTTGTGTTATTATTTCTCCACTGCAATAGACTTAAATTACATCTTTCCTTTTGTTAAGCAGCTCCTTGAAGTTTCTCTTGCCATCTTGACTCCTGCTAAGTTATTTTTGCCTTCTCTTTCCTGTTTTTACTTTTCTCTGTCAGTTTAAGGGTCCCCTTACCAGTGTAGCCTTGGCTCACCACAGCATGAGAGTTATCCAAGATGCCTTTAACCTTTTTACACAGCCAGTGGGGCACTTCTGGATTTCCTCTTTTCCTATTTCTAGGATTTCTTTTAGGATCCTGAAACCAAGCCAGGGGAGCAAATTGGGCTTGTGCATCTCTTCACTGCCTTTAGAACTCCCATTAGTCAGTTGATATGTGCACTGAACTAATTTTCTACCACTTATTTGTTTCCCTGTGTGAGCACACTGATCACATTTAATGCCTTTTTGGGGAAGGGAGATGAGATGGTAATTTGGGAATTATTTCTGAACGATGATGTTCATTTTAAATAAGAAAACTCTGTTGCTGCAAGGCACTAACAATTGTTTTCACCTCAGAAATAGTCAGTAGTATTTGAAAGTTATTTCCACTGATCCATCTCCAAATGAAGAAGTTCCATTTCTCCTCTCAATCTGAGATCAATGCAGAGAATTTATCTTAATCTCTTTATCTGAGCCGTCTGTCCTCCCAGACTAATGGTTGCAATCAGGCAGTGGGCAGGCCACCGATAGCAGCCCTGGGGTGTTGTGGTGACTGTGAGTTAGCAATTTTACTGCAAGACAGGTCATCCAGAGACATTTTAACCTCAGCAATTATTTTTCACAATGCCAATGACATCATGAAAGGAGGCAGAAGTGAATTCCTTTGGACAATTATAAGCAGAGATTGCTCTTGCCCCTGATATTTATGGGGTGCCAACCATCAGGAGAGGTTATACGGGTCTCCAGAGCAACCCTGCCAAAACCTCGGAGAAGTTCCAAAATGGCAATAATTCCTGATTTCAGTGTGTATGGCTAATTGTTTTTCCTGAAAGAAAAGCTCATGTTTGGCAGGATCCTTTGTAACAAGAAGATAGCAAAGGTTGTAAATCCTTGGACAGCTATTACTGCACAATCAGACATGGTAAGTCATACCTATCTCCCCTGGAAACACAGTAATGTGCTGCTAAAGCCAGGGAAAAAATGGGATTTGGGGCCTTTATGAGCCATACAGAGAATCCTTAGACTGATTTTAAGAAATAGAGCAGTATGATATTGATCACTGTATATATGTGCAATATGTGTGCAGTGGAGTGGTCTTCCAATTTGCTAATGCAAAATACACTACATAGAATGCATTTTTAAAACACAATAGGGACAGAAACACAACTGTTTCCCACAGAAACAAATTATTTCTGTCACTGTATGCAAAGGAGCACAGGTAAGAGGAAAAATGTTGATAAATCAAATATCTGGTGTACTCTACTCAACCAGTGTTCCAACCCAAACTTTCTCTTCTCTCATGGACAGGGAGGGAGTCTCCTCTTTTGGATAAAATCCCCGTTAAATCTTGGCTGTCTCTAGTTGGGTGTCTGAGCATCTAGTTTCCTTATCACTTGGAAACAACTATTGAGAGATGGGCTTGACTTTGTCTTACTCAGATGATGGTTAAATGGGACTTGTGGTGCCAGAACTTATCACTGTAGATATAGTATTTTTTTTCTATTTCAAGCAAGCATAGAGAAGGGCTGATGAGATGTCCCCCAAATAATAATTATAACCTGATTTAGACATGTAATTTTAAGTAATGGGTAGAAGTTGGCTTTACCATATTTTAAAAAGAGAAAGTCCAATCTGAAAAGCTGCCAGGGGGATGGAACAGCCTGATCTGAACAGCTCTGAGCAGCCATTCAAGGATGACAGGGAAAAGAAAAACCTGTCTTGTGATCAGAGCCTGAAACCAAGGACTGAGAGAGGATGCAGCTGCACTCTGAACACACAAATGGTATTAACAGCATTTGGGGACAAGCTAATGGAAATTAAAGGATAACAGTGTAGCTGAACAAATGGCTCCAAGCTGAAAATGGGTATGTGTGGGCTGGCTACCAAGCAAAGTTTTCTAACTGATAATGTTGTATTGGCTTGGAGTAGAATTTTAATCTGATTAGCAGAGCAAGGCAAGAGGGGAAGCTGCCCGTAGTATAGATGGGTGATATGTCCCAGAAACATCCTTCTGGTCCTATATGTTCAATTCCTGTATGCCTACAAAAAAGACTGAGCAGGCCTGTGAGCAGGCTGACCTGCAAAGGAATCAAGTGAAAAAATGGGAAAGAAAACCAAGTAGTTCTTAAATTCCTTGCTGAGATTTTCTGTTGCCTCAAATGTTGTCATTCACATTGCAGTTCCATAGATTCAACCCTTTCTGTTCCTATCAATCTGTTTTAAAAGAAGTGAACTTGCAAATGCTCAGTTAGGCATCTGTAAACTAATTAAAGATGGGACAGCGAGCAAAGACATCTTCACTGGTCCAGGATCTCCTGTGGAGCCCTTTCATTCCCTATTCCTGTTTTCCTGAGTGACCTCTTCAGTTTTCATGATTCCCAAGTAGTTGCCAGGCTCTCAGGTAACCTGTCCAGAAGGCCTGGGCTGGAAAGGCAGCAAACAATGCCAGGCAGGGCTGAGCCCAGGCCCCCTGACCCAGCAGCTCCTTGGGGTGAGCTCATGACCTGCTGGCAGCTCTGGCACGCTGTCAGGGCTGTCACAGCCAGGGGTTCAGCAGGTGCCTGTGCCCGGGTCCCTGCACACACAGCCCAGCTCTCTGTGCAGGCACCTCTGAAAACTCCTGGAGAAGAGCAGCTACTCATGTCTCAGCATTCCTTTCTTACCTCCTGTTCAGTCATTATGCAAACGGGGAGGTACTTCTACCTTCAATCTCCCCAGTTCCTTGTTACTCCATTCACTTAGCTTAGAGTAACCTAGTTTTCAACTTGAGAAAGATTTCAGCTGACAGGCATTATTTATAATGCTCATAACTTCAACTGTGGCATTTGCTTATAAATAATTTCTATAAAAGCATATGCTTTCCTTTTATAGCAACACAGGAGATCATTCCATTACCAGTAGTTCAGTTATTAAACATATTCATCCACCTTAAAAAAAAAAAAAAAGAGTCTGACAGGCAGAGCAAATGTGCTCTACTGAGGAAAAATGTTTGGGACTGATACTTAAAATCCCTGCTTGTTAAGAAAGACACACTATGAGAAAGTGTCTCAACCACATGTCTTTTTCACACTAGAAACTTGTAATGTTTCTAGGGGCTCCCCAAAATTGGCATAATTAAGAAAACCCCGGTGCATTGCTTTTACTTGATGATTTTAATATTTTTAACTTCTTTTTCTTTTCTTCAAAAAAAGATGAGTAAACCTTTACTGCAGGTAGAGCAGAGAACTGCGTAGAACCGCTTCACTTTAATCATTTAGAAAATAGCTTTTCCTCATATCAGAGGCTTCAAGGTCAAGTAGATGTCTTATTTTTCAGCTGAGATTGGGAAGATGATGAGAGAAACAATACAACCAGAACCCCATCTCCACAATCTGAAGGAAAGAAGAAATCTTACATCATGGATAAACTCATTTTTCTGCTGATGATGGATGAAGGGTGAGTTTATGCATAAGCTATTGCTGTTTATAGTTCCAGGGACGCTGAATTACAAATGCAGATGAGGGCTGTATTTTAACACTTGGGAAGCAACTTTCTGAACCCTTTTGCAGGGCTGTTGAACTAAACACAAAGCTTTTATCTCTCTGAATCTCTCAGGGCATATTAATCCTTCACGTGGAGGTTTGTCAGATGAAAAGCTGTTTGAATGGTTTGATATTTTTTTGATTGTGTCTGGATTGTATTGGTGCTGTGTACAGATCACATAAAGCCAGAGTCAGGGGTCCCAGAAAGCTCCTGCTGGGAGAGACCAGGGCTGGAGGGACCGGTGATTTGACAGCCCCGTGTTTCTTAGGCTCTTAGGCTTGTTGGATCCTACAAATCCTTACTTACCAAGCAATCTTCTCCCATGTAAGTAGCTTTGAGCACTCAGGAAATACAGGAATCTTTATCTGAGCATCAGAGCCACGTTTGCTATGAAACAAAATAGGTCACAGTCGTTTTTCTGTAAGGCTTTCACTAGACAGACCCACACCAAAGGTGAGCTAGTTTGTGGGGTTGGAGGGGAAGCCTGCTTTTCTATGCCAAGTCCTTTGCCAGCCATTCTTAAAGCTGATCCTAGCCAGTTATTCTACATAGAAAGGACACTCATTTTTTCAGCAAAGTGGGAGAATAGCAGCCTAATTTAATGCAATCCCTGCAATGTCTCTTTTGAAGCTCAGACAGGATTCAGAGATGTTCAGCCTGTTCCAGTTCTGAATGTCTTACTGAGTTTTGAAAAACTATTAGTCAAATTTTCCTTTGATTTTAACTTAGTTTTTTCCCCCCATTTTTCTATAAAATTTGTCAAAACCAAGGCAATATCTTTGAAAGTGTTTTCAGAAAGAAAAATCAATTGTTGTTTTCTACCTAGCTCTGAAATCAAGCACACAGAAATACCCACTCCTATCTACCTAGTTAAGGTGTCCAGGGCATCTACACTGGAGCTCGGACACTTGCATGTACATACCTAGCAAAAACCAACAGTAAGGCTGGGACTAAGTCTTGTGTCCTTGGGGGTGTGTGGCAGCCATCTTGACATCTTCAGTGTCATGCTTTCTATAAGCTACAAGAACGTCCAGTTTGGTGGGTGATTGGTTGATGATTTGTGATCACGGAAGTCTCTCTCTCCTTGTTTGTTTTTTTTCCCCAGGGAGGACATACAACTGTAGGACAAGTACAGAGGGCTGAAGGACAGTTATGTCAACAAGGAAGCAATGCAGGAACAGAAACCTGAGTCAATATTCAGTTAATTATGCAGCTCATTTTGTACCAATGTAAGTAAATCCTTAATTCTGAAGTAACTTGTGCCTAGGGGAAAGGAGTGCAAGAGCCTTTGGTATCCCCAGACAGCCCGTGATGGGAATCATGATACAGTGAAGAGAGGTAAAACCTTAACCAGTCTGGAATTCAGGAGCAGTGGAAGCACCCAAGGAGAAGAGAATATGGACCTCAGGAGAAGAAATTATTTTAGAGACATGTATAGATATATATAGAGGGAGATATGACCCGTGTTTTTATCAGGTGAGAGATCCAATATAAAAGGAAGTCACTGTGGTAAAGAATGTAAGGTTGTCATCAGGCCACAGAAAATCTCTTCACAAATTCCTTATTTCCAGGTTGGAGTTCAGGAACAGAGGAATGTAAGATCAAACCAGCTCACATGCTGCAACACTTAAAGTACCCTATTTTAAAAATAGAAATCGGATCTGATCTCTCTTAGGAAGTAAAAAAAAAGTATTGTGCAGAAAATTACAAGAAGTTCTGGATCAGATTATGTGGTCAGCAGCCTAAGTGGCTTAAGATGATCAAAACTCCAGTAAAAAAAAAAAATCTTTCAAAAGACTGTTCAGATTGCTCTGGGTATTTTTGTTTGAGTGGTCACAGCATGAGCAACACCCAGCCCAGAGCAGTTGAAATGGAGGAGCAGGGCAGCACACCGTGGGGTGAAACACCACTGTCACTGGAGAGTGAATTACAGCCTGTCAGCCAGTGAAAGGTGACACCAAACTACAGACACTGTGCCATAGGAAAAGACTCCGGGGGGCTCCTGGCTTGGAACCCACCTTGGTGGGAGCTGTGTCTCTGTCTGGGATGCACACAGGATCTCCTCACTGGCTTGAAGGGGTGGTTCTCGGGGCTGAGCATCTCCTGGGAGTCACGCAACGCAGAGAGCAGTGCAAGAGGCAGCAGCCTGGCAGCTAATAAACAGCACGTTACTCTGCATCTCATAAATCTCCACCAAGTCCATTTATTCTCGTCTGAGAATGAATAACTCATGAGAAGCCTCCTCTTGCCAGTTATTGTAGCACTGCACAGAGCGGGTTGGATGTGGAGCTGCTATTAATAGCACTGAACGAGCTGCTAATTGGGCAGTTATGTAATGGCTTTGTTATGAAACCTAGTTTGGGTTTGACACCTTCTGTTTCCTAAAAACAACAGTAAAACCCCCAAACAAACCCAGGGTTAGCAGTGTGTGACATGAAATAAAGGCTGAATAATTACCAATGTTTCAAAACTCAAATAGAATTAAAAAGGGGGGAAAAATCAATTTGTTTCTCTGGATTGCAGCAGAAGTGAGCTGGAAGAGAATCATACCACAGATCTGCTGTTCAAAGGGATACTTCAAAGTAACTTTCTCTAATACCTGCCCTGCAAATGCTGACAAAAATCCTCCAAGCGACCTGTTTCTTCAACTTGTAAAGTCTCAGAAAGTATTTCTGTAATTTAAAAACGTTGTGCTTTGAATGAGCACAGACAGAACATATTTGAAGGAGAAAGAAGGACCAGAAAATGCCTGTGTTGGCACTCTCTGGTACAAATCGTGCACGAGGATGAGGCACAAATCTCTGCTCTTGTAAGTGACAGTAGATAACCTATGGAGTTTGACATTTTTAAAGTAACTTATTAAAAAAAAAAAAGGGAGAGAAACAGGTGGGGATGCCATTTTGTTCCCTGCTATAGAGAAGGAGAGAAGATTGCAGTGCATTAGGAGGGAAGCTTTTATCCAGGGTGGCCCTTTGGCGTGGCTCTGTCCCTCGTTACTCTGAAGGCTGGACATCACTGATGCAATTTACAGCCTTGGGAGCTGCTCCTCCTGGTGACACCCAGCTCCTGTCCCCTGCTTGTCAGGTGCTTCTCCTCTGCACACACCAAACACAGCAGCATTCAGAGCCTGCAAGAAGGGTCCCTACAGATGTTTGTAGTTGTATGTACAGTGTTGTAATATTCATAGAAATGAAAATTCCTGTGAAGTGAAAATCAACACTATGCCAGCGGTTGTTGTTTGATCAGTGTTATCCATAATCTTTTGGTGCTGGGGGAGATCAAGGCTGTCACTCCAGAAGGAGCACACAAACCATCCAAAGAACACTTCATCTGTCTGTTTACAAACATACATCCTCGCCTTTGTGCAGAGAAGCACGTGGAATTTGCCTCCAGCTGAGTCACTTTACATTTCAGGAAACTGGGCACAGATATTACACTCAGCTCTGCAGAGTTATTTCCCACTGTCCAGATGATGATAAACCCCCTGGTTTATCCAGCATGGTAGATGAGGAAGCTTTTATTCCAATAAAAAAACCTCCACTTAGTTCCTTCATTACTGAAGTGCTCAGAGGAGGCAGCCAAAGGGCTCACAGAGACTGGATGCACAATGTCCCAGCAGCACAGTAATTACAGCCAGCATGCCTAAAAAGCTGTGATAATTTAGGGTTCAGCAAGTGTTGAAGGGAACAAGACTGGAAATTGGGTGGTCCAGATGGCTCCCACATGTATCCAGTTAATTATCAAGATCTAGAATCTCTTGTCCATTTTATGTGTGTGTGTGTATATATATCAGTGTGCAGAAATACATATAGACACTATTTACTTCATTAGGATATTTTGGAATTACCATGTGGCAAATAATAGAAGGATCTTCTCCTAAAATAACATCAGCAAGCTTCCCTACTCCTGCACATGAGCTGAAAGGAGTTTCCTCCTCAGTGCATGTTTTCAGTGGTAGTACAGCTTGTTTGTGTTGTTACTGCTCTTCTGTAACCTCACCTGTGGGAGCAGGAGGAGGCACCCAGCAGCTCCCAGGAGTGGTAACTGTTCCATATTTCTGCTGTGGTGGTGCTGAAGGGATCCCATGGAATCCAAACTTCATAGAATACAAACTTTGACAGAGTTCAAACTTAATCCACAGTCCTATGATTGCTTAATTCTCAGTTTTTCTGAATTTATACTGGTATAAAAGTGTGCCTTTGCAATACTTCAAAACTTCTAAAACACTTTAAACCCCATATAAATATTTAACTGTTGTTTACATTTTAAAAACCTTAAAATACTTTGAAATGTCCTTTAAATTATATTTCAGTGTGGGAATAATATTTTCCTGTGTCTGATATAGCTTTTTTCTCTCTGTGATAGTGTTTTTTGCACCCTTTGCATTGCCTGCCTGCAGTGATGGTACATCTGCTGCAATTCCCTGTGTATCCTGCTGATCCTTGTTTTTCCCAAGATAAGGCAACCCAAGCCTTCTTGTTGGTGAGTGCATGTAACTAATGTGTGTCTATTGTCTATTAATACCTGTTGCCATTTCCTGCTGGATTGATATTTCATTTTGTATCCCAATCACAGTTTAATTGATCTCTGGCAAATGGTTCTCTAAAGGAGAAACATAGAAGCTACTTCTCTACAGGGATATTATCTTGGAAATACCATATTTTTGTTTCCTCTGGATTCTACCAAGTTTTTTTTTTTTTTTCTTTTTAATAAATGGAAAGACCTCTCTGTAGTTCAGAATCAAAAAAAATTTCTAGGTAGAAATCAGTATGGGAAAGAAGTTTCTGTCAGCTGGAGATGGTGTTTATTTCACTCACCTGACCCAAATGTAAACCAGAAGCAAAGACTTTGCATGTTCATGTGTGTCTGGAGAGGATTTAGGCAGAGAACTGATGGAACTGAGAATGGTAGAGCTCATTACAGCAGCCCTTGGCACCATGAAAGCAGGGGTAACAAGAGATAGGACAACAAGAAACAGCTTCAAGTTGCACCAGAAGAGGTTTAGGTTAAATATTAGGAAATTTTTTTTCGTGGAAAAGGTTGTCCGTCCCTGGCACAGGTTACCTAGGGAAGTGTAGAGTCACTATCCCTGTAGAAATTGAAAAGACAGGTAGGTGTGGTGATTTGGGACATGGTTTGGAAGTTGTGCATATCTTTATTCTTATGTCTGTTTTATTCTTGCCATGAGCACTCCCTGCTGTCTGGGTCATGAAACCAGCTGCTGCATTTCTCTTCTACTTAGGTTTAAAACCTCCACAGTCTCACAATTGTGGTTTTTTTAAAACTCAGTCTCTTTCCAGTCAACAGTGTCTCATATGCACTGGTTTCTTTAAGATCTTCCTCTTCTGACCAAGTCTTTTGTCTTCAGACCAAACTTTTGTCATTAAAATATTTCCCTTTTCTCACCTCCCTGACCACGTTCCCCTATCTAAAATCTCAACACTGACTTATTTCCCCCATAAAATTCAAGCCTACCTCTTTATCAGTTCTGGTTAACTCTGCTCCCTCCTCTTGGAAAGCCTTTTCATGCTGGCAATGCCTGTGGATGGGAAGCAGGGGGTGTTGATATTCATTTCCTTCTTCAGCTTCCTTCATTGAAAGGATGCTCCAAATCTAAAACATGTGGTAGATCAAATTACAGTCACCTCTCACATTTTTCTTTTAGGAAATGCCTGGAAGTGTTTACAACAAAAGCATTCAGAAGGAAGGCTGGGCACAATTTCAGTGCTGGCATGCCAATGTGGGCTCCTGTGTTTCCTGCTTCCCTTGCAGCCCTGGCAGCCTCTATGGAGTTTTGTCAGCCAAGATCACACTTAGTTCCTCACCTTGATGGTATTGGGGTTGTCACAGCCAGCTTTTCCACATGCAGATCTTTCTCTTGGGTTTACATGGCAAGGTAATATTAAAATGAGTCCTGCCAGGCCAGAGAAACGCACATATTTCCCAGAGTCTCTCACCACTGAACCAGAAGTAACAAACCCCTGGGAACTCTGGAAGGGGAACCATTTATGCTTTCTGAGTCAGCCAGTCACACAGGGTTCAAGACTGGTGCTCAAACTTCCAGAAATCATAGAATCATGGAATCACAGAATGGTTTGGGTTGGAGGGGATCTCAGAGCTCATCTCATTCCAAACTCCTGCCGTGGGCAGGGACACCTTCCATTGACCACATTGCTCCAAGCCCCAGGAAACAGCTTTGATTCACAGCTTGAAATTTTTTTTTTAGTAATGTTTATATTTCAAATCCATGTCATGAAAGCCAGTGGCAAAAGGTCTTATTCATGGAGTGTTACTGACTCTAATTGCTTGTAAAAAGAACTGTGTAAACAATGGAATATTTTGTTTGCTAAGAATTCATTAAAAATTACTCAGCTCAAAATAACAGGACAAGTGCATTAAAAAGAAATCACTCTCTTCAAAAGCATTATTTTAAAGGAGTATTCTTAATTAAGCATACCTCAAATTAAAAAAGAGAGAAGAAAAATGTATTCTTCAAAATTCTGAGATGAAACTTGAATCCTATCAGAGCATTTCTTGTTTCTTTCAGTGCAAACAAATGAAAACATCTGTTTTGCTCAGGCCTGTATTTTTGTCCTTGCCCCACACAGGAAGATAAAAAAATAAGGCATTAATTTTTCATTTCTTTCTCCCTCTGGTGCTTCCAGAGGCTGGAGTTAAGTGGCCAGCAATGCCTCCCAGCCTGTCAGGAGTGATGCTTTTTTAGGCCAGAGAGAACCTTTGGCCTCCTGCAAAGCAAGAGCGTGACAGAATCACTGAGCTATCGAATCAGTTATTCTGCCAACATCTTCCTGGTTCACTGAGGAGTGAATTAACCCCACCTCAGAGTGCTCCAGCAGCAGAGAGCACACACACTGCCCTGCTCGGGCAGCAGGGTGCTTGCCAGGAGTGTCACTCGTGGAGAAATAATTCCTTTCCTTTGGGGAACCTTCAGGGTGCTACATGGTGGGACAGCAGCAGCGAGAGAGCTTCTCCAGGGGGAGGAAAGAAGCCCTGGGACAGCTGCAGCAGCTCCACCATGGATCTCCACCACCCACCAGAGGGACTGGCAGCAGCTTCTGGAGTCAGCACTGCTCCCGTGGGAGGTGGTGCTGAGGGAGCTGCCCCAGCAGAAGGCCTTGGGACGGGCTTTAGGGCACCCTCACTTGGAAAGGAGAGATTGAGTCTCTGGCACGTCACCAGTCCTTCTGCCCTCCAAAAGCTTTGATAAATAAAGTCCAGCAGCTCCAGTGAGAAAATAAGAGAGGTGCAACATGTGGTGCAGCAGAGAATTCCACACTGACCTAAATCTGTGCCTCCAGTTCCAGCTGTTGCAGTGAACTGCAAACCCATGCATTTTCTGTGTGGTTTTTCCCAGTTCTTCCTCTTTTTTTACCCTGTTTCTGGTTTCCACAGACATTTTTGGTTTTTTCATTGCTTTACTGCAGTGATGTAGCTCTGACCGCTCCAGTGCTGTCCATTAGTTTCCCCAAGTGCTTTGCCCCAGGAATATGTGCAGCCCTGGGGAGGACCAAGATTTCTGTTAAAGACCATCTGCTCATAAAGTATTTATCTAAACCCCAGATTCCTCAGGTGTTCTGGGCATTTCCTGCCCAGGCCTCTACTGGCAGAGGCTGTGGCACTTGGTCACAAATTAAAAATAAATCATTCCTAAAAGCCCTCAAAATGAGCAGTACACACACTGACCTCTTGGAAGCTCACTTGACTCCTGCAAAACATAAGAAAATTGAAAATCTGTATTTGCAAGGTCAGAAATAAAACAAAAACCTCACTTCAGCTGTCTAAAGCCATACAAAGCAAAGACTTCACTGAATAGCAAACTCTTAAAATTAATACTATTTCCTTTGCCACAATAAATGTTTCAGTACAAAGTTGAATATATAATTCATTCCACTTATCTGTAACATTTTGTTAAACTTCAGGAATTTTAAGTGAACGACTTCAGTTTCTCACAGGCTTGAGCTGCTCTCTTGCAAACCTTTTGGAGAAGAAAAATGTGCCCTGGGATGGCTTTGAAGCATTTTTTGGGTTCATTGTTGAGATCTGACGTTCTCCAACGCAGATAAATTGTTTCTGTGGCCTTAATGGAAATCTGAAACTCTACCCAGCATTCAGAATTTCTCCTCATGGACCGGATCCTTGGCTGCCATCCTGCCTGCTTTGGTCTGCTCGGGAGGAATCTGGGGAATGTACCAAATGTTTAAACTGCAGCTACAAATTCAGGTTTTCTTCAGCTCAAGAGGGAACTACAATTAAGACATGATTGTTGTAAGGAGAAAAAGCCCTCTCAGCTCAAGTGTTTCCAAGCTACTCATCAGTTCCCTAGTGTTTCTCTTACAGAAATTCATCTAGTCCTGTGATATCAATCTTGTAAACAAATACTTTCTTTACTTACCTCCTGTGATAAAATTCATGCTTTATATTTCTCTAGGAACTCCTTGGCCCGTTCTTGTCTTCTTTCAGATTGGGAAATGTTAAAAAAAAAAAGTTAAAAAAAAAAATAAATCTCAGTTTGGATCACTCATCCTTGTAATGACTTTTAAAAAACTACAAAAACATCAAAAAGAAAGTGAATTGAAACAGAATTTAATATTTTCTTCTAAATATTCTTAAAATTAAATAATAACTGTATGGCACAGCAAGAGCAGATACTTGGTCCAAATGCTTGTTCTCAGATGAGGGGAAAAGTGATGAGTGCCAGGGGAATATGTTTCATTTTCTTGTGTCTGTGTCCATGTGGATGAGGAACCTGGCAGCCAGGTCCTGTTAAATACAGGGGTTCACCACTGCTGATTGAGTTACCCATGCAAGTATTATACCCAGGGATGCACAACTTCCATGATACTTTTTAGTTTGAGGGGATTTGGAAATGTGCTGCTGTTGCAAGTGCCTGTAATGCACATTCCCTTCCCAGAGATGGGAACAGATCCGTTCCTGCTGGTCTGAATGGAAACATCCTCTGGTCTGTACTGGCCCTGCTGCACAGAGTGTTTCCCTGGAGAGGAACTGATGGAGTAAATGCTTTGTACTTGCTCACGAGTTCCAAAGTCCCTTTGCTGCCACCTTTATGTCACGAATTCAGTGTGTTTGTACAAGGCACAGCTGCCTCACCTCACCTGGACGAAAACTGCCTTCCTGTGTAGGCTCTGGCATTCCTGTAGTACATTCCTGTTCCTTTTGGGAAGGGTTGGCAGGTTTTAACTCTTCATACGAGACCACAGCTCAGAATGCTGATTCTGGAAACTCCAGAGGTTTGATGTAAAACCCTTTGTGGGTGTGTTTTGTGCATGTGTCTTCTCACTGAAAATGAGCATGGAGATGCTCCAGGCTGCCTTTTGTAGTGGAGCTCTGCTTGTAGCCTGGCTGCTGCTTGTGCTCACTGCAGGTGTGGACGGAGCTCTTTGCTTGGCTCAGCACCACGTGATTGATCAGAAAGGAGCAAAAGCAGTTCAGGTTTATCAGAAAGGACCAAATGCCCTTCGGTGGCTGGCGACCTCATTCCGTGTTCAAGTGCTCCCGGCCCCAAGGCTGCCAGAGCTCAAGGAGCATTTGGACAAAGCTCTCAGGCACAGGTGGGATTCAGGGGGGATCCTGTGCAGGGCCAGGAGTTGGACTTTGATAATCCTTGTGGGTCCCGTCCAGCTCCAGATACTCGGTGCTTCTGTGGAAGAGGCCGAGACAGCTCAGCTGTTTGCTGTGACCCCTCACGCGTGTCCCAGCCCTCGCCGGGGCCGTTCCCTGTGGCGCAGGGCGCTGCCTGTGCACGGTCCCTCCCGCGGGTCCCTTTCCCGGGCGGGCGGTGGCGGTCGCGACCCGGCGCACGCGCGATGCGCCTGTGCCCCCACCCCCCCCTTCCCACCGCAAGCGGCCGGGGCGGCCGTGACGTCACGAGGTGCCCGGCGTGTGTGTGTCCCCTACCCGCGCGCGGCCGGAGCAGCTGTGACGTCACGAGGTGCCCGGTGCTCCGCGTCCCTTCCCGCTCCCCTCCCTCCCCGCGCGCGGCGGGGGCCCCTGGGGGCCCCTGCGACGTCACAGCCCCTTGTCCGCGAGCGCACCCGCACGCGCTTCCCGCCGCGCGCCCTCCCTCGCGCTCGGGCGAGGCGGGACGTCACAGGCGGCCACTGAGGAGAGGGGCGGGGGTGAGAGGGGGGGCGCGCGCAGGTGCATCCGCTTCCCTCAGGGCGCCTCCCGTCGCCGTCCCGGGGCAGCGCCCGGGGAAAGGTCGGTGTTCGCTCCCAGGAGGACAGGGCGCAGGTTCTTCCCGTACTCCGCCCGCCCGTGTGGGACTCCCATGGGTGTCGCGCCTTCCCTGACGGCAGGGAGTCGCGGGCCGGGGTCGCTAGGGGGAGGCACGGCACCGGCGGACGGGCTGAGGCGGAGGGGAGCGGGAGGGGAGGGAAGGGAGCGCCGCGCCCCCCGCCCCGGTCTTGCTTTCCCTTTTGCCACTAGCTTTCCCTGGCGGGCGTGAGGAAGCAAGGAGGATACGTATTTATTTATTTATTTAAATATTTGTTTGTTTCCTTCCCTAAAGGGTGAGGGGAGGGGAGAGGGAAGACCGGAGGAGGGCGCGGAGGCAACGCCGTCACCAGAGGAGGCGGTGGCGGGGAAGAGGAGGAGAAGAAGCCGGCTCGGAGCCTCGCCTCACCTCGCCTCGCCTCGCAGCCCCTCCGCCGTCCCCGCCTCGCCGTCCACGGCCGCCGGAGTCACCGGCGGCCGCCCGTCCTCATGATGGCCTCAACCCCCTGCACACGCTTCACCGACGAGTACCAGCTCTTCGAGGAGCTCGGAAAGTAAGGACAGAACGGGGGGTGAAGGCACCGGGGGCTGCGGGGGTCGGTGCGTGAGCCCTGGGGGGAGCCGCGCCCCGGGCCCCCTCACCGCTGCCGAGAGCCCCGCGGGAGCGCCCGGGCTCCAGCCATACGACCCCGGGGCGGCGACGGGCTCTGGGCGGGTGGCAGGGAGCTGCCCTCAACCCCCCGTGCCGCTATTTATTGTTATTTATTATTCATTGCTATTTTTTAGCTCTTAGGTTGTCGCGGCATGGGGGTCTCGGTGTGTGAGGGGTGTCGGAGCGCGCCCCCCAGCGGCGGGGCGGGAGGCGCAGCCCTGAGCGCCATGTTGGGTGTCGCCCCCCCCCGGTGTCACCGCTGAGGGGGACACGGCCACCGCCGCCCTGTGTCCCCCCGCGGTGCGCCGGCATGGACACAGTGAAAACCCGCCCGCCCTCCGCCCCAGCTAGCGGGATTGGTCACACGGCTTCTACCCCGCGGAGTTCACTGTTCAGCTGAATAAAATCAATGCTGACCGTCCCTGACAGAAAACCAGAAAATCCCTTTTTTTTTTTTTTTTTATTCTGCCGACATCACACCCCTCCGTGCTGCCCGTTAGCTGGTAATGGGTAATGGCAGTGGAGTGTTTCGGTTGGACTGACACTTTGCCCGGTTTTGGTTTCCAGAGGGGCGTTCTCCGTCGTGAGGAGGTGTATGAAAATCACCACAGGACAAGAGTACGCTGCCAAAATTATCAACACCAAAAAGCTTTCAGCTAGGGGTGGGTATATTTTAATCTGGTGTTTGTGGTGCCTTCTCCCTGTTTCTTATGTTCATGTGCTAAGCATTAGGAAATGATAAAAATAGCTGAGTGTCTTAACAGATTTTTAAATACAATTTTAATTATTATTTCCTGGGTTTTAATTTTTTCCCGTGATGTCTGATTTTTTTCTGTGTGAAACGTTTAATGGATTGACTGCACGGGAGTCAGAGGTTGCTGTAAATCAAGAAAAGATGTTCAAAAACTAAAATCTAACATAATGCAGTCTCTTCAGTTTTTAATATAAATAGTTTGAGTCAGAAGCATTTTGCAAGCTTTTTATTTTTTTTTTCTGGGAGGATGGTCAATAATAAGTTTCCATTACAGATTTTATTTTAAACATTTACAGCTTCACTGACTTCTGTGTTCCCATTGCATTTAAACATGAACATTAGGGCCTATCCGACTATGAGTGAATGAGGAAAAATGTATTTTTACCTCAGATTAAACTTTTTTGTGAGAAGAAAATTACGACGAGGGAGAAAAAACCGTGGGTTTTGAGCTAACTGTTGTGGAGAAAGTCCCCGTGATGAAGTGGTGAGGAGTGTTACTGTTCCCAGGCTGCTGCACAGCTTGTTTCTGCCTTGCCTCTGATGTGCGTTTCCAAGCAGCTTGTCGGCAGCAGCGGCCGCGTTGTTATGATACATTGTAGGTAAATATACACACGGTGTGGGCTGTTGTTGTGGAAAGGAAGTCTTAGCGGTGCCGTGTCAATTGCTCGTTAATTCCCAGCTGGAGTGCCCGTGTCCGGAGTCGGGGTTAGGGATTGCGCCCTTATCTCTTTCTGTGTTTTTATGGGAATTTGCGAGGAACACAGCAGTGAATAAGTAAACAGTGTCAGAGCCTAAAAGTGCTTGTGGCTGCTCTGCTTCTGGCCCACAGGAATCACTGCAGGTAAAGGGCAGCCTCAAGTCAGTACGTTTAACATAAGCCATTACTTAGGACCACATGGCAAGTTCTGATAACATGCTGCTCTCTGATAAAGATCTTTCAGTGGTTGTTACTTGTGGTCGGTGAAAGCTGTGTGAAAATTTACTTTTCTCTGAATTTAACTCTTTTCGCTCTTACTGCGAGATTACTTTTGCCTTATATTTGCAAGGTTACTTTAATTGAAGTTTTTTTTGTACAGTTACAGACTTGAAGGTACGTTAAGCAATTTATAATACTTGAGATAAATATTTTCACAAGTTTGCTTTAAACAGATTTTTTTATTATTATTTAGCACAAAAATGTGATCTGTTGAATATTGATGCTTAAGATGAAGCACCACACTTGGTGTGATTTCATAGATCTGAGGAATTTTCAATGTGAGAAGCCGTAACAAGGTCATCATTAGGTTACTGGTAACAGGTGGGGAATATGTGCCAGTAACCAGGTTACCAATATGCCATGGGTTGTGTGTGATGGGGTAAATCCTGCAATGCTAGGCTAAATGAGGAAAAACTGTGTGTATAATTCCTCAGCATTTGCATTGCACTGTATTTCAAGCTGTAATTTTTGTACTTTGTTCATGCAGGAGCAGGTTGGTCCTTGATGTGCTCTGTTAAGGAGTGGAGGCACATTTGGGAGAATTTAGCTGGGAAAATGGATTGAGGCAAATTTGATACAGATTTTTCTGTGGGTTCAGTCCATAAGGAAAGGGTTACACTTCAGAGCTGAGCTGTGGAGTGTCTTTGGGAAGCAGAACATGCATGGTGCCTGTCCGTGAATGCAGGGAATGCCTTTCCATCTCTGTTTTCAGACATCCCAAAAAGAATTGCAGATTTTTACTTGCTCGGCTGGTTTTTGTGGAGGTTGTTTTGGGTTTTAGCACTTGGAAATCTACTGAGTAGTTTCTGAAGAGCAAGCTTCTTGGAGAAATCTTTAGAATCTTCTGAGGCAATTTTATAATTGTAGAAAGGTGCACTTGAATGGCACTTGTGGTGCAAAAAAACTAAACCTGAAAAAGCCTCAAACTGTGATTCTTTCTCCTGGTTGCTATTGGGGATGGAGTTTAATAATCAAGTGCTGCTTTTAGGATCTAAGTTTGGTTCTACTCCATCTGAACTGCTGCATGAGGAGGTAGCAGTTCACTTCTGTGTGTCACACCTACTGAAACAGCCATTCCAGTGCAAATCATTGAGGCAGCTTCATCTGTGAGCAGAGTTAAGGAGAAATGTGTCCTCTTGGCTTGGAAATGTGTTCCTTGTCTAAGGTTTGCTTCCCTTCAAATCTTTTAATCAAAATGTTGTATTTGGGCCTTTTTGCTTCCCACGCTGGACAAGAGCAGTTTCAGTGTAAGCTCTGGAGGAGCCAAGACTTTCAAGACTAAATGAAACTTCCTTAAAGTAGTTTTGAAGTTAGAATTTATTTAAGTGGCTTCAGCCCAGTCAGAGCAGTAGTTATGTTCCCTTCTTCATCTCAGCTATAAATGTTATTGGAGATTTTTCTAAATTCTTACTTTAGCAGTCTCTCTAAATCTGATCTGGTCACCAGCTAATGCCAGTAAAGGTGTGTTCCCATCAGTTTCCTTGTGTAGTTACAGGGAAATTTCAGGCAAATTGCCTTTGTGCAAAGGCGTGGGCTTTGGCTGGAAGTCGCAGGGGAAAAGGAAGCTGTGCCCCTCTGTTCTAGCAGGGGGAACCATGGTGCTTTCAGGTTGATGGTCAGTTCCTTACAGAATTCGAATTCCATGTTTTTCTGATTTTAGTAGTAGAAGTAATAAACATTTGCAGTTTGAATCTATTTCAGTATAGCAAAAATCCTTTTAGTTGTTATAAATCCATATATTCTCTTTTTAAAGTCTTCCTAAGGTGCTCTTCAGAGTTTTGATCTTGGTGTTTTCTAAGTCTAAACTGCTTGAATATCCACAGCTGGTTTTGTATCATAGGTTATGTTCTTGCACAAGATGATTATGCTGCTGATTGGAAAAAAGGAAAGCATAGAAAGGTGTGTTACCCTGAGGAGCACAGCTTGTGGTAACTGGGAGTGGGGCTGGAGCCTCCTCCCCAATGGGCTGCAGCTGTGCCAGGCAGGTGAGCAGCACTGAGGGTAAGGAGCCATGGAGTGCCCGGGGCACTGACCAATCACCCAGGGGAGCAGAGGGCACACAGGTGCTGTGCATCAACAGGAGGGCATTAAAGGCTGGGCTGAGGAAGAAGAGGGGCAGATCCTTGCAGCCTTCACCTTGCAGCAGGTGATGTGATGTTGCTGTGTATGGGCAGCCCTGAAGCCTTCTGATGAGGTTGGTGTTACTCTCTATGGGGTGAAGCCTTCTGATACTGTTTGGTGATGCTCTGTGTGTTGTGGCACGTTCTGTGGCATTATTCTTCTGAAATTAACTTCAGTGATGAACAAGCACACAGCAAACCAAGAATAAAGTGGAGAATGTGTGTTGGCTGGTTCTGGGCTCTCTATGGTTTCATTTGATTAAGTCTTTGGGATTTCCTTACTCTTCAGTAAGGGCTTGGGCTTGTCTGTGTTGTTTTTCATGTGTAAAAAGTCATGCAGATAAAAGTGAACTTCTGTGAAATGACTTGACTTTTCCCCTTTCTCTTCCAAATACAAAAAAATGAGCAGATTGTCTCTTTTGTTTTGCCATTATCTGTACATCTTTTTCCTTCTCTTTTGAGAGTCATCTAGCTTTGATCCAAATTGATTTCACATAAACAGACTCATTTTCTTAGTAGGTTTAGACCTCATTTTCTGTCTTCCAAAAAAAAAAAATAGGTAAGAGCTTGCTTTTCTGCTCATACTTGAAAAGGTATAGATAGATTGGTAGATTTTCACTGGGTGTATGTATTGCCAGTAACTCCTACTGACAAGTGCCTGGGCTGCAGTGTGGTGGTGTCTGTGGGAGAAGGAGGAGGGGGATGTCCCAGTCCCTGCTCTGTTCTGGGGAGCTGGTGTCAGAGCTGGGCACACCCCTGCCAGCCCGTGGGCTGCTGCAGCAGGACTACCAGCGTGTTGTTTATGAGCATATGTGCTACTAGGAGTAATGTGAGAGTCAGCTGGAGCTTATTGCTGCTCCCTGAAAGGTCTCCTGAGCTTTCAGAGAGCAGCCTTTCCTTTAGCTTCAAACCTTGGAGGTGTGTTGCTGGATATTTATCTTCCTTCTTAGCAGGAAATTTCCCAAATGTTTTTCAGTATATCTGCTGCTGTTTCCTGGGAGCTGGTGCCTGCAGGTGCCCGGCACAGCCGGAGGGCTGGAGCGGCGCTCACCTGCAGCCGGCTGCGGTGGGTGTGGGGGCTGCCAGCCCCGCCCTGGGAACAGCGTTGTGTGCGGCGTTGAGGCTTCGGGCTGTGGAAAAGTGCTTCAGCCTCTAAAGCTCTCCAAGCAGGGCACCTCATGATCCCTAAAGTGATTTTGTACTCTAAATGTACATTAGGGGCATGAATGAAATGGGAAGTGTACATAAGGTAGTGTTGTTCAGCCCAGCTTTTTGTGACACAGGGATAAACGTTTTTGATGTGTCACTAGACTAACATTTCCTTTAGTCAGGTAGCTTGTGTCAGTCCCTGCCAGATGTTGCACAGGAAGGCAAGCTCTAGTAAGGCTTCCAGTGCTCCATAGGAGGAGAAAATAATTCTTTCTAATCTAGCTCAAGATGGTAATCTCTGAAGCACACATTTACCTGTGCCAGTTTATTACAACACATGTATTTTTAAAGCTAAATTCTGTTCTTACGCACGCGTGACATGACTCCCACACAGACAGGACTGTCCTTCAGGGCATTTAGTTGTCAGTGAGGCAGATTCTGTCTTTGTGAGGACAAGATTTAAGCTTGGGATTTTAGTGGTTTTCTTCCCTGTCTTGCTGTGGTCTTGTTTCTCTGGTTAATTACTTGTCATTAAGAGTGGTTTAAAACTGGTTTTTTTTCTAGTATGTGAGAAGGCTCACCTGCTAACACGTAGTCACCCTTTTTAACGTTTGTGGTCAATGTTTGTGTTCAGTTTAGTCATGGCTTTCTTTTCAGTTTGACATCAATTGTAACACAACACACTCATTTGAATGTTTATCTGCAAGTATTGGTTTAATTGCAAATTACTGTAATTTAGCAGGCCACTGGTTCTGTTGAAATTGACTCCATTCAGACAGCTCAGGCTAACGGGGAGAGAAGAACATTATCAAAAAACCTCTCAAAATGGATTTTTGGTTAGGTGGTGTGTTTAGTGAAGGTTTGGAGCTTTTAATTCTGTTTTGGTGTTAGCATTTACTCTGTTTTGGTCTTAGTGAAGACCTGAATGTTGGAATCCATAACTTTCAAAAAGCACGGAGAATAAGGACTTTGAAACTGTGATGTGTGTTGGTTGGCAGTAATTGATTCTTACAGTTAAACTAGACTTGAAATTAAATGTCCTGGCAGCTCATAGTTAAATTACTCAAAACAAATGCTGTGTTGATTTCAATAATGTCACTTCTGGAGTTTTTGCAAGAGTCATTTAGTCTCTCCATTGTGACCAGAATTTCTCTTAGAAAGGCATGGAGAGTAAGAAGGTATTTGCATCATCTGTCAGCTCAGTTTCAGCAAGCTCCTTAGGGGAGGAGAGGGAAATGCGTATGAAAGGGGATTATTGGCGACTTCTTTGGCTGCTGCTCTCCAGCCATTTTCTGTCAGAAGTTGCACATTATGGCACTGATTCATGCTCGTGTACTGTGTGTTCTCTTCCTGCAAAGTGGAGACTTCACTGCACGCTTGAACAGCTCCACTTGGGGAATTGCTGCTGTTGGGAGAGAAAGGAGAACACAAACAGAATACCCTTGTGAGCCTCCACATCCTGATACTGAAACAGGGATGTGTGCTGTTCCTCCTGGCTGAGACAGAATGTTTTGCTATGTTCACATGGTACTTCTGAATGAAAGGTTTGGGTCAAATGCAAAAACAAGGAAACTAACACAGCGGTCAATACTTTGCATTTATTGTAGATTGGTTCTGTTTGTTTGCACATAATACCACACATAGAAAACATTGTTTTGGGGGAAACCACAGGCCAGCTCAGGTGTTTGTGACTTGGATCATTGACAGCCAAGTAGAAATACACTTGTTCCTGGAAGGACTGGGAATCAGGCACAGACCAACCCCCCAGAAATCCAATTTCAAGCCCTCACTAAACAGTGAAATTGAAATGTGAGAGTCCTGCCATATGTAGGCATGTATTGATCCAAATGCTGAACATTAATGCACCTTCTCAGGTTGTGACTGTGGTATGTGAAGCCATCTCTGCTATGTTTATTCACACTTCTATTGATTTCACAATCTGATTTGAGGTTTGAATCTATTTTTTTTCAAGGAATTGAGGAATGTCTCATCTAAAAGTCTGGAATAAAATTCAGTGAAATATTTTGATTTGCAAATGTCTTTGCTGCCAAAATAGTGTTTTTTGTGTGTCTGTCCTTCATTTGACCTCCTGAGAAATGTAGGCCAGGGTGTTTGATGTGTCCAGCTTCCTCCTTCATGCACAAATATTGCACATTTGTCAAATGCTTTGTGAGGATACCGTGGGGCTTTGGGAGATGATGTGGGAAACATAACTACCTCTGTGCTTGGAAAAAGGTTACTAGAGAACAAAACCCTAACTTAACGGTGGCAATTCCTCTATTTAATTCCTTATTAAAAATAATTGTGCTTTGAAATTGAAGAAACGTCTGCCCTGTTGTGGAGAGGCACAGGAGTCCAATCTGTCTGTTTATTCCTTGGATGGATTGAGCTTGTGTACATCCTGCAGTGCATGTTTGTGCCAACCCCTCATCCGTTTAATCCTTGTATTAAAGAAATGTCCTGTGTGTGGTATCAGGGAGGGTGGGGAGTTTGTGTGACGTGGGCTTGGTGTTTTCTTCCAGGCACAGGGTTGTGCTGTTACCCAGTGTTGTTTTCTAGATTGTTGTAGCTTGTTCTGAAATTCATTGGAGTTGTTTGGATCAGAGAACTCAGCTTTGCAGCCCTGATAATTTCTGTGGCATCTGATCAGAAGCTGCTAGGGATATTCTGCTGTACTGAGGGCTTACCTAATTCCTCTTGAATCTCTCCTTTTAGATGCCACTGGACAAAAGCAGGAGCTGTCAGAAAAGCCTGGGAGTGGCGACTTGCAAATTTGCATGGGTGTCTTATCCCTGATGGAGCTTCTTTAGTGGGAATTGACAAGTGTAAATGGTACTACAGCATATATTTGTTTTTTCTAATTAGGTTTTTCAGTCTAGAAAATGATAGGTAATGTGCTGAGCAAACTGTTACAGAGATGTTTGTGCAGTTATTGGTTTAAATGGGTTGTATTTGGTAGAAAGGAACTTTGCCTACCTGGTAGTTGGAGGGAGCTTCTGTTGCATGAGTTCCAGACCTTTTGTCAATACTTTCTAAGTATTTCACAGCAAAATTTGAGAGTTAATGCAGGCTTAATAAAAAAAAAAAAAGCCTACCCAAACCTCTTAAAAGTATCAAAGTAGGTTTTAATAATTAGAAATGTGATGCTGTGGATATTTGCTGGTTGAGGTGAAGCATTTTATCTTGTGTTAAGAGGCCTTTAAATTTTTTTTTACCAGTAACAAAGAATTTATCAGTGCTAAATGTATAAAGTTAAAATCCTGGTGATGCTTTCCAAGAGAGCTGTCTGGCATCCATAAAACCAGAATTAATTTAGGTTTGGCAGTCACTTTCAACGTGAATGTAGAGTGTGCTTGTATATGTTCACAGCTGGTTGTGGGCTTTGTCTTGCTCAGTTACTTGGCTGTAACTGAGTCATTTTGGGCTCTTTTGGGGACAGTCCTTCCCATTGTCCTACACGTGCTCTGGGGAGTTGGTTTTTTACTGTGCAGCAGTTTTGACTCTGCCGTTTGCTGCCCACAGATATCAGCCTTGAAGCTGATATTTGTGAACAGCAATTTACTGCCTGTGTTTTCAGAACTTTGTTCCTGATTTAATTGTAGTTGGGAACTGCTTACTTGTAAGTTTTCCGCAATGTGGATGCAAGTGTTGCAGCAACAGTCACATTACATATTCATGTAGCTGCACAAACAGATGGGGTTCCTACATAAAATCCATATTTGACAATCTGATGGGATTTGCCAAGGCTTAGCTTTCATTTCAATTATAACCTCTTGGAGAGATAGGTTCATGATTTAGTGAGTCAAGAGAGGCCTTCAAGTTATTTGTATTGCACAGCAGTTCTCAAGCTACTGCTTAGGATGGGAGACTTCTTGTAGGAACGATTTTAATGGGCTACTGCTCATTAGAATGAGTAGTTGTCAAATCCAGAGATTTCTCTTGAAGCCTTTTTGGTTTGGGTGATGTAACTCCATGTCCTGCAGTAGTGCAGATGTAGAAGCAGTTATAACATGGGGTAACGTGGCCAGGCTGCTGCTGCTGTGCTGCCGCCTTGCAGGGAGCGGTTTTGTGCTCTAGGGCAGATGGCCTTTGCTTTCCCTCAGGCAGCTCCAGGTGCCGCTGAACTTCTGGCAGTAAAACATGCCTGGAGACCTGCTTTTCACCTTTCTTTCAGAGAAAGATCTCACTAACATTGTGCCTCCAAGATGCAAGTGAGGATCAGTGCAGAAACCTTCAAAAACTATGTTTTTCCCTTTATTTATTAAATGCTGTAGTTACAAAATTGAAAAACTTGTCTTGGTGCTTTTTATACTGAGTCTGCTGCTTCTAAAATAAATCCCCCTTGGGTGTAAGGTAGCTTCCTACTCCTTGCATTGCACAGCATGGACAGCTAGGAATTTGTGATTAGGATTGTACTAAGAAATGCTCATGGCACTAAATGCCTTGGTGGTCATGGCATAAAACCCCTCCATTTTCAGGAATTTTTAGTATCACTGCTGCAGCTGGGGGACAGCGAAAAAACAGATTTTCTGTCACTTTTTTGTATCTTTTCATGGTGCTTTGATGATTTTCATCATTGATACTGTGTAAACTTATGCAGGTTGAAAACCTTTTGAGGTTCCCCCTTTTTCAGTCAGAGCCTCCTGCTAGTCTGTTAACGTGGGGGAAGTGTAAGATTTATAGGGAGGTGTGTACTGGTGCTGGATGGAAGAACTCCCAAAGCCCAGTGACATCTCTTTCATGGCCATTGCATTTTTGGGGAAGGAAGAGGAAAAAGAGGCCCTGGTTCAGTGCTCTGTGTGTGTGCCTGTGCTCACGTGAGATGCAGGAGAAGATCTGGCAGAGCCTATGTGTGCCCAGCCAGCTTGTTTGCTGTGGGAAAGTGATTAATGCTAAATGATCTATTAACTTAGAGTCACTTGTAATGAGGGCAGGAATTGGTGGGTTTGATTTTTTATTTATTTGTGTTAAACACGATTTGTCTCTCTAAATGAAGTAATAAATTGCTTTCATTGCCATGTTAATCAAAACATGTAATGAGATGAATTTTCCCAGAGCAGAAGTTGCTTATATGTGGTCCATCCCCTCTGCTTGGAGCTGTGTTTGGTGTTACAGATGTTTTGGGGACCAGATGGGTGACACAGCTCATGGTGGGACACTCAGTGTCTCAGAGATGCTTTGAGGAAACCCAAAAGAAGCAAATTATGTTTACTTCAAACCTTTAATAGGTGCAGATTTTTTTAAGTTTCAAAGTAATGGAATTTAATATATTTTTCAAAATAGTTATCGTTTGGTCCTAGTGTGTTCTTGTAGCTGTGTAAATTTCACAGCTGTTACATCCCAACCTTTAGACTCCTGAAAGTGCAAAATATTTGGAAAAAAATGGATGTTTTTGTCCTTTAAATAGTGTTGATTCACCTCCATCACCTTGAAATAGGGTTGATTGCTCTGTTGCAAACTGTCTTCTTGCTTAGGTGTGTCAGGGATAAGGACTGCGCCTCTAGCAGAGCTCAGAGGAAAGTCAAGTTCAGAGTCATGTTTTGGCTGTCAGTGGTCTGCTCTTTGTTACATGAAACAGGAAAACCAGGTCTAGTGAAACTGAACCTTTCCACTTCCAAATCACCTTTATCTGCTGTCAGACTTCTGCAGGGTGAGAGAACATCTGAGCATTTAGCACCTGGAGCTGACCTTCAGTGAAAATTGGGAAATGAAATTCAAGTGTATTTGAGGTAAATTTAGTCCTTCAGCAGAATAAATAATGTGATTCAGTAATCAAGAAAATTAACTGGGGAGGTGAATGTGTTGGTTATTTTTGCTTTATTGAATACAGAATTTAGTGTTGCCCTCTTCAAAGACTTTTCTGATTTACAGCCCAGATTTAGTCATGGACAGTGTTTGTTGTCTGTGCCTGGGCTGTCCTTCAGAGAAGGCTTCATCTTTCATCAGCGTCCGTTTATCAAGGACAATCTTATTATGATTATTTTATGTAACAGCCATCTTCCCTTAGCTTCCTCCTGTATGACAGACTGGCCATTGTTATGGCCATTCTTCTTATGCATCCTACAAGCTCATTTACATATTTATATGTGGATGTTTGGAGTGGGGAATGGGAATTGGAATTGACAAGGAAAAAACCACTAGGAGAGGTTGTCTGAATATTTTTAGTATCACTGGTGTCTTTATGGGAGGGTCTTGCCTGGTGATTTCCAGTGTTTATTTACAGATTGATTTGGCTGGTTCTGAGGCTGGTAATGAAGGAACTCATTTAGTAATTTCACTTCAGCTTTGCCATTCATCACTAGGTGTCCTGTCACCTCTTTTACCAATTTCAAAGCTAGTGTGGTAATCTCCATTTTTACTTATTCCCAGTTGCCTCATTTTCTTTGTTTTTCCTAAACACTGGAGCCTTGCCGTAGGCTTTGATCCCTGTCTGGAACAATTCCTTGGAGTGCTGTTTCAGAAGACTTGCTGTACCCAAGCAGTAACTGATAAGCAAAGATGGAGGCAGCTGCAGGGTTTTGGGGAGTTTCTCAGATGATGCATATTGAGACCCAAGTCCAAACCCATTTTTTTCCATCACAGGGATGTTGTGCAGTCCTTGACACAGGAGCTTTCTGTAGCCTGCTGTTTCTGTCGCCTCTGTGCAAGGTCGAGTGGAAACTGCTGTGAAAATAGCTCCATGAAACAAAGCTAAATTAGGAAGAGTTTCTGTTGAGTGTTGACTTGTCCCTGCAACCACAGATGCTCATCTAGTCAACAAAATGGCTAAAGAAACAGAAAATGGTACAAGTGCACTAGGAGCAGCCTAGTTTGTTGTTTAAAGTTCTATTGATTCACACACTAAATAAACTGAAACACTTTCAAAATGTTACTAATTGTTGTTGACTGGTTCAGTCAATAAGATAGTGTGGAAACAGTGGAGTTTTTGAGGGGTATCCCCAATTGCTTTGCGTGGCCTTTTAAAAGATTTTATTTGTAAATTGTAGAGGTCCTTTTTCTTCATGTTTCTCAAACTGCAGCTTATAGGCAGCTCGTGTTCCATAGAGCTGTGATAGTGGACAGCAGAAACTTCCTGAGCAGGGAAAATGCCCAAGCTCCCAGTGCCCTGAGCTGTGCTTTGTGTTTGTGGTTTTGTGAGGGAGCTGTGGCAGGGACCAGTGGCTGTGCTGGTGGGACGGGCTGTGTAAGAGCACCCAGATGCTGCCTGGCCCAGGTTTAAAGTCTTGAACATGGGGAATGTGCTTTGGGCTTTTTTCAACAAAAAAATTCATTCTGATGATACCAGGTCTCTGCAATCTGACCTTGAAAATGAGGTGATTTTACATAAACCAGCAGTGCTTGAGTATGGAGCAATAACATAAATGTGACAAGTAACATGCTGAGCTATGCCAACAGGTATGAGTACTCATGAGATCAGCATCTGGGTTTGCATCTGCCAGGTTTTCTTTCCTATGCAGGGAATAGACATTTTCATTTAAAATTACATAAAGTAGGTTTTGAATTAAAATTTTTTATTAATAGTAAGCAGAAAAGTTCCACGTAAAGGCGCATGCTTTGCCTGTTTGGCATTAACTTTTTTTTCAAGATTGAGAAGTGTTTTGATAAATATAGAAGATAGGTATTTAAATTAAAGGAATATTAAGTTCCTTGCTCTTGTAAATATTTTGGTTGATTGACTGATTTAATTTTTTAAAGGGCAAGCATGTCCCTTGATGTTGATTTTACTGAATCTTAATAATGAAAAACTGATGCTACAGCAGAACAACAACAAAAAAACTCCCAATATTTTTATTGAAGTGTTTTGGTTAAATTTCTCCCTGCACTGTGTCTGACTTGGATCATCCTCAGGGAAGAAGGAAAGATCTCCTTAAGGAGAGCAGTTTTCCCTTGTGGGACATGTTACAAAAGTTAGTTTTACAGAATGGGGGGGGAGAAAGCTAACAGCTTGTTTGCAGTATTGAAATCCTAAGTGGAGGTGTGAAACATGTCTGTGCTAACTCAGAATTAGCACTGCCTCAGTCAGTAAATAACAGAATTCTGCAATCATACCCAGGTAATACTTATATTGTCAGACTTAAACAGCAAACATCAGTGGATCCAGATGTCTATTCCTGACATCTCTTTAATGTTCATCAGAACATGCAAGTTCTAGGTGAGAAATGAGATTATGGGAGTGAGAACAGAACCATATACCTAATGCTGCAACGGCATTCCTCTTGAATCTTAGTAACGTGACAAATCTCAATACCTCCAGTTCACCTGCCTGCATCTGCATTTCATAGCACAGAGTTAATGAATCATCTCAAAGGTGATTGCAAAAGCATTTTTTAAATTTCCTCTAAATTATATTATGTAAATTCAATGTCAGAATGACATATACAGCACTTACCTGAATTACCTGTAGTGGCTCCAAAATAAGAGGTCAAAACTCATAATTGTCTTACTAAGCAGAGATTATCAGCTCCTTTGGCAATGTTACTGCTAATATTAGCCAGAATTTTTTAATGATACTGTGATAGCTAGCTATATCAAATTATCACTGTGAGTTTTGGGTGCTCACCGGCTAAATCTGCTTCTGGTCTTGCATGCTCAGATGCACAGAAGACAGGAGTTTGCATATGATGTTTATGTTTTTGAAGGATTTCCCTGCCCTTCTATGTTCTTTAAAAATGGATTTATTGTTTGCTCAGAAAAAAGGGTGTGAAGGAGCCATCCAAGAGCTGTGCAGGTAGACCTGGTCTGAAAGCCTCTGTAGAGGATGTTTAAGCCCATGTGCTTTATTTTGAAACACAGTGGACAATACTTTCATTCCACTGCTGTAACCTGATCATGCTTAGTCTGGTACCTGTATCCTCAGCAGCTTCAGGTGATATAATAGAGGGTATGGATGATGTCCATGTCTGTGCCATTCATGTACCCTTCTCGTGTGCACTTTCTCCACCAATTTTGCTGAGCTCCTGCTTTGAGAACTGTTATTCTCTGTCTGTTGTTTGAGAAGGTTTATAAAATAGACATCTGAGTGGCATGTGTAGGTTTGTTTGGTTTGTTTTGTTTTGGTGGATTTAGTCTGTTTCTCTTTTGCAATTGCTACATCCTGTCTCTGAGATGGGGTCTCCCTGACCTCATTACAAGGTAATCTATTTTAAACTCTGTCTCTTTCATGTTGTCCCTTTTGCTTGTTTTTCTTTTCTGTGTTATGCAAATACTCAGTGTAAAAAAAGTTCTTGTAGTTAGTTAAAAAGTTAGAAAATCCTCTTTTAAAATGCATACTGTTTTGAATTGAATGTGTTTAGGTTTTGGATGTATTCAATTGTGGCATATATTTTAACCAAAGTATTTTAAGCGTTTAAGCAATTTTTGAAGGTCACTCATTTTCATGCTAACATTTACCCACTCCTACCAGAAATCCATTCTGCTTCAGTTTTAGCTCAGCTTCCTGGATTTCAGTTATAACCTATCTATGATAATGTAAAAATAGTATGTGGGACATCAGCTGGGGTCTCTTGATGTAACAGAGGCTCCTTGTCTGAGCATGGACTCCCTGCCAGGTAGAGAAAAGGAGAAAAAGAAGCATTGGCACGGCACAGAGAGTTTCATGGGTACCAAGAGAGGAGAATTCATGATTATTTTAAAGGATGACAAACTGGACGGTCAAAAAACCTGATTATCTTATGGGGAAAGTGTGATGGCTTTTTAACCTGGTTTTTGTTGGTAGTTTTGCCTTATCAAGAAATGAAAATCTTATCCTGGAATCCTATTATCCTGTCCCTCTAGCATAAGAGCTGAAGAAAAAGGGTTTGCTGCTAAGAGATTATTCAGTAGTAAACTATGAGGTGTAGCTTGGTCTTGCATCAAGATACCAAGCAGAGTAAGACTTTGCAGTACAGTGAACTTCTAACTGCCTATTTACAAGGATACATTTACCTTATGAGTGTGGGAAGATTCTCCATATTTTCATAGGACTTTTTATGAAAGAGCTCAATAAAATGCTCTGCCGCTGCTGCAGCCTGCTTCTCATTAAATACATTGATATTCTGTGGGGGATTGTTGAGTGACAAGCATCGCAAATGTGCCTGAAGTTTTCCTTAATTACTAAGCTTTATTGCCTAATATAAAAATGAGCGGCTGCGCAGGAGTGAGCAATGTTGTCAAACCTGTCGTCAAGTTCTCTGAGTTGGTTTGAGTGCTTGTAGTGTTCTTCCTTTAATTGACTTGGAAATTGGCAAAGGTTGCGTATAAAAGGGGAAAAGCAGTTTTTAAAGACGGTGGGAAAGTTTAGCTTTATAGTTAACTTTGCAAAAGGCCTCAATAATTGGCTGTGGTTATATTGCCTGCTTTCATCAGCTTGGATTTTTTATGTTTTATTTTGAGTAGGATGAAATAACTTATTGAAGAATCTGCAGCCCTTTGACAGTGTTTGTAGGTTGAACCAAAAAAAGCAAAAAGTCATCTTTTCATTTGTTGGGTGTGCATCTGTTGTCATTACCTGAATGTCACTGGTTTTCCTTTTGTCAACTAAAGGAAAAAACCCTACCCTTACTGCTAAAGAGGTCAAAAATGAAAGTTTTCAGTGTTTTCAAAAATGGCACGTCATGGTAGCAGTTTGGTGATAACAGATTGAAAATGACAAATAATTCAGAAGCTGTAGTTACATCTTCCTCTGCTGCAGAGGTGGTAGTTAAAAAGCTCAGGAGTGCGCAGCTTGGTAAGAACTGCTTTGAATGCTCTCATGATCACAGCAAAACCCTGTGAAGCTTTGGGAGCGTGGCAAGGTGGGGATCTGAGAAGAATCCTCAATGAACTGTCCTTTATCTGATCTTTATATTTTAAGCCTCAACCCAGTCCCCTGTGTCTGTGGCAGCCAAAGGTAGGGCAGTAGTTGTGTCCTGGGGTGACAGATCTCTGCTGCATTTGTCACCAGTGTCATGACCAACTTTGTCTTGTACCCTTGTGTGATCAGAATGGAACCTAATTCCTCCTCTGAACTGTGTTTTTCTGGTTCACCATGTCAACAGCATTAACTTTAAAGAATAGCTTGGGAAACTGCTGGATTTGCCAAGGACCGATGGGGAGGCAGTGCTATCGGAATGGCAGCTGCCGCTTGCACCCTCTGCCAAAGAAGTTGCAACAAAAGATCAAGAGTTTCCTTCAACTTTGCATTTCTTTTTTTTCCAAAATAGCATATTATATTTTTCACTCTTGTATACTTCTGCTGTGACTCCCCTTGAAAAACAGGAGCTAAATCAGGAGCCAAAGAATTGCCCCTGGCAAAGTGATAGAAATTTTCAGTGTAGAGGGATGAATTGAATTGTCTTTTGTCTTTGAAAAAATGAGCAAACGACTGAAATGGTGTCAGTAATTCTGTGTAGGTGTTTGTAATGCTGCAGCCTGTGTTAAATCGAGCATGGGATTCTCAGGGTGATCCCTTGACCAGCTTGGCTGAATCCAAGGAGAGTTTAAATTGGTCAGAACATGAGGGTGAGACCTGCACTGTAATTCTGACAGGTGACAGTCTGTAAAATGGCAACTTCCATCTCTCTGGAAAGGCTTGGATGCAGCTGTGAAAATTTTTCTGATGTGGAAAGATGCTACCCAGCAAGTGACCCTGGAAGTAGTGTCAGGGCTTTATCCCATGAGCACTGGAGCCGATAGGAAAATTGCAGAGCACATCAAACATTTGATGTCTGTGCAGCAATGCTGCCACTCAGCCAGGCAGTGTGGAGCCTGATGGAGGAACTTGAACTGTCCCAAGGCTCTGTGCTGACTCTAGCAAGGGCTGTGGGGAGAGTTTTCAAAGAGGTTTGTCTGCCTGCTAGGGTCGTCTTTGTGCAGTGTGTGAGAACAGGGGTGCAAGTGGTCTTGGCAGAAAGTCCCGTGATCAATGCATCCCCTGTGGCAGCTTTAAAGGAGAACCTGCAGCTGCAGTATGCTTCCAGGATCCAGTAGTTGCTGGGAAGGTTTTGCTTGGATCTTGTATCCACTTCAATACACATATTCATAAGTCAGTTGGCTTTTTCTTGGAGAGAGCTTTTTGTCAGTGTAATCCCTTTTTATCAGGGATATTCTTTGATTAAATCTCAGATGTCTGCTTTTTTTAGTGTAAATGCTGCTCTCTTAGGTGAAGTTCAATATTTTGGTTTGGGTTTATGTCTTTATTGTTGAGGTCATGTGTGTAGATTTGAAATCAAAGATCTGATTTATTTTATGTATTAATCCAATTTAAAATAATTGTCCCAAGTGACAGTTCTCCACAAAAATCTGGTTTATATCCAACCACAAATTACTCTACACTTGCTACTTCTTGAACTGTACTGGGGTTTAGATTTTTGAAGTATGTGCTACTAGGCTATTTGATTAATGATTTGTGCTGAGCACTCCAGTGAGGAATTGTCATTTTGAAGTGAAGAACCAGTGCTAGGTTATTCTCATCTGTAGAATACTCATAGGAGAGACATCTCCTGTGTCAAATGGGATGGTTGGTATTGGCTGGGGAAGAAGGTTACTTAAACAGAAAGATGCACACTGTTGTTTTACCCCTCACTCCGGAGGTAGTACTTTTACTGTTAGGGAAATCTGATATTGCATAATGTTAAAAATCAAGTTGAAAGGTGGTGAAACTGTGTCACTTAGGAAGCTTTATATCCTGATTCAACATGACAATTGTGTGACTTGGAGCCTGTGAATAATCCATGGCACTGGATGTACCCTACGTCTGCTTGTGTTTCCATTGTCTGCTAAATGATCATTCCAAATCCATTTCTAACTCAGAACAGGGATCATCCTGCTGGCTCAGTGATTGCCTGGTTCTGCCCAAACCCCTGGGTGCTGGTAGCACAGGTGATCAGTGCATGCCATGGATTGGCCACCCCTTGGTGACCTGGCTAATCTGAAATGTGACATTTTATGTGTCTCTGTCTATAGCACAAGGATCAATTATTGGGGCAATTTCAACATGATGGGTGCTGGTTTTGTTTGCCTTAGAAATCCAGAGGCAAGGAAAGCTTATGTGCAATTTATTAGAGGTAGAACTGAACAGCTGCTATATTCTACAATAGTATTAAATATCCTAGCAGAATGTGGCCTTTAATTGAAAACCCATCTGAAATGAGATTTCTGTCCATGGATTTTAAGAAAGGCAGTTGTCCTTTCTTCCTATTGCAAGCTGCAAACTTCTTACTGACTTGATTCAATATTTTCCTCTTAAACTCCTATCTCAGTTTTTGCCTCTCTGGGATGTAGAGAGGGGGAAATTGTTTGCAGGTAGCTCTGGGAAGTAGTCTGAGAGATTTGAAACAGTTGGGTAGTGTTTAATGGAATACCAAGCAAGATGTGGATGCTCTGCCTGCCTCTTCCAGCTTCTGCAGCTTCAGGTATAATCATGTGAAGGGCCTTCTCCAGTGATGCAATGAGCAAGATTTACTCTTGCTGCTGATATGGCACAAACAAGACAGTCCCTGCAAGCTTCCCTTCTAAACACTGTTATGTAAAATGCATCAAAAATTTGTAAGGGCTGAGGTCAGAACATCTTGTTTGGGATTAGCATCGCTGAGTCTGAGCGACAGGCAGAAGGGAAATGCAGCGTCTGCTTTCCTCTAAGGTGTTTCAAACTCACCTGGTTTAAATCTATTTTTATCTCCAGAAAAGAATTTCTACTGGTGTCAAATACTGTGTAACCTGTGTTATGTATTGGTCTTTGTTTTCATATGCCACAGGAAAACATGCTTTAAGCAGAATAATTTTTATGCTGGTAGTTGACTGAAAATAGCTGAGACCAATATTTGACATCTTAAAGCTCAGGATGAAATGCTGTAATCATTATTTAAAACTCTGTGGAAAAGCCTGGAGAAATTGATGCTGGAAATATGAAATATTTTTTTTACAGGTGGGAAGGGTGATCAAAGGTGAAAGGCTCTTCAGCTTTTTACTCTCATTTGGTCCAGGTTAGGCATAGTGTATTTAAAATGACTGTTGGATCCTAGGACCGTAAAACCTCTCCAGTGTTCTTGAAGGGATATAATTTCTGACAGAATTTTTCTTGAGTGCTGGGGAATAATGCACAGCCTAGCAGCTGCAAAATCCTTGGTGGAGCAAGGAGCTGTGCCTGGGATGCTGGATGCTGTGTTGCTGTGTGCAGGGGGATGTGCAGGGGCTGCAGCTGCTGGTGGTGAGAGCAGTGTCCTGCAGAGAGGGCCAAACTGAACTGCTGCTCATGGCTGGCTGAGGGCTCCAGTGCTCACAGCTGCTGCTGCGTGTGCCCGTGTTCCTGGCAAAGACAGCTCTTGTACTGCCTCCTCACCTTTCCCAGTGCCTGTGCGTGCTCCTCACAGGGATTATCTCTGTCTGATAAGCTCCTTAGCAGCTCTGCACAGGCCTTCTCCTTCACAGCTCTTGCTTTGGGATATTTATAGGTGAGGCATTAACCACACAGACCTCCTTCTTCTTACCGGGCTGCGGTGGCCTTCTCTATGGGCTTCTGCAGGTGTGAAAAACGCCAGTCACTTGTTTCTAAAATTTTAAAAGCTTAATAGTAATAAGATGGTTATAAAAATAGTAATACAATTAGAGTAATAATAATTTGGACAGTTTGAATTAGGACAATATGAGACAATAGAGATAAAGAGTTACAGACTGAGTATGAGCCCGAAAAAGGACACCCGTTAACAGAGGATTAACCCTTAAAAACAACAGCCTGTTGCATGTTCATACACTTCATACATGATGCATAAATTCCACTCAAACACAGGATTCTGTCTGGTCATCATCAACTTCTTCCTCTGAATCCTGACAGCGCCTTTGAGGCGGGAAGAAGTTAATTTCTTCTGATAAGAGGGCAATAAATTCTTTTTCTCTGAAAGATTTAGGTGGCTGCTATCTGGTGCAAGTGCCTCATTCCTCTCTTAAAAAAATATCCCACTTAGATAGTTCTTATTTTAACTACAAAAGTTACCTTTTAACTACAAGACTACCATATTATTAAATACAGCACTACTAATCAATACATCAAAATACATGTGGTGAATATCTGCATAGAGCCATATAATATGCACTTTTCATAGCACGCTTGTTTGCTAAGGAAATTCAACTCTTGAGTCTTGAAATTTTGGAAGGTGTTCATTTAGAATTCCATTCATAAGGAATATTTGTTTCTTGTGAGTACTGGCCCTCAGGGCTTTTTTCACCCCTCTTCCTACATTTCTGCAGTCTGCATGGGACAGAGGTGGCTTGTGAACATGTAGCAGAAGAAAAGAGCAGATAGAGGAGGCGAGGCTGGAAAGAGAGTGTGGTTTTTTTCACTTACTTGTTGGGAAGCTGTGAAGCCATAATAGCTGTTTCTCTTCCCTTTTGATACTTTGCTGTGACACAGTGGAATCAACCTTCAAGAGATGGAAGATGGCCTTGTGCTGCACAGAATTACTCACAGGAGCCCATTCATTCTAGGAGGCAGACTGTAATGGAAAGGATGTTTTCCTGCTATAATTACCTGGCATATGTTTATGTATATCATCTCTTCACAAGAAACTCTTTGAAAAGATGACTGTGCCTTCAAATCCAGTTAGGCTTTTCAAATGGCCAGTAAGAAGTATATGGAAAAGATAACAAAGATCTCTGAAAAGGCTCCCTGACTGAAAAGCAGGAATTATCACTTTTCATGGAAAAGTCTCTCTCGTGTAGCTTACGGTCATTTCCACATGAAATATTCAGGCTGCTCTTCTTTCCACGCTGAGGTGTGCCTGTGAGCTATCATTAGTTACTGCACACTTGTACCAATCTGTGCAGAGTGTTCTTCAGTTGTTAGTTCTGTACTTAAACTCTTCTTAAAGAACTTGCTACGCCATTAATATTAGGCTGTTTGAAATAAGTGATTCCTAACTGCTCTTACCTTTCTGGCAAAACTAGGAAATGTGCCTTGTCTTTTTGCCCAAAGCAAAAACATTATTGCTGCTGAAATTGGTTTAAAAGCATTAATGTAAGAAAGGCTTCAGTGCCACCTGGTAAATGACTTCATGTGCTTTTACACTTGATAGTATGCAGATTGTTTATGAAGCTTTTGACTGTCCAAGAAGCAGCCTTTGTCTCAGTTATTTCTCTTGAATGACAGAAAATCACTGGGTAGTAGTATAATTTCTAAGAATAACTTGTGAGTTTGGATAAAATAATTGTGTGGTTTATACTTGTAAATGAATATCTCTGGACAAGTACCTTGCTGACTTCGTAAATTTTGGCATGGTTCAGACAGAAAAGCTTATTTGGGGATAATTAGGTTAAACGGAATCTTTTTCTGAACAAATCAAGATATGAAGAGTTTTGAAAAGTTTTCAGAATTTCAAAGTGCAATGAAATGTGCTCAACAAGCTTTTCTCTTGTGGAAGGAGAAGAAAGGGGTTCTCCTTTGCTGGAGGGGAAAAAAACAAACCCAAAATTGCAACCTAAAAATGAAGAGCTTATCTAGAGAAAAAGTGACAATTGAGGAACTTGCTCAAGACGCTTGGATGTCTTTTGCCCACATTGTGATTCAAAGCCTTGGTGCAGTGCTCACAGAGGAAGGTGAATGGGAAGCACTGTGGTTCTCATGTACTGTGGAGGAACTGAAGACACTTCTGAGGAGGAACATTCTCTTCTGGCCAGACAGAATGAGGTCTTGACCCCTTTTAAACTCGCTGCTGTAGTTTTGGATTAATATTCTTCTGGATATTAAAGAAAAAATTTTACTTAGCCTGAAGGAGCTGCATAATATTTCTGCCAAGGCTGTCCTTCATTCCAAGCCAGTGATTATCTTCCCTCCCTTCCCCTTGGACAGGTTATGTTTATAGGTCATCAAGAAGCACCAGCTAAATATAAAACAAACTTAATTAAGCAGAGCAGAGGAGTAATACATTATTCAATATTGATATTGAAAGGAATGTAAATACTTTTAATTTTTCAGTGTGATTCTGATATCCAGTTATGGAACACTGCCACTATTTTAACTGTAGCTGTATGATTGATGTGGCTTTGTAGGCTTTTCCTTTTTTACAGGTTGTGTACCAGAAAATTTCCTTTTTAAATTTGAATAAATTAAATTTCCATTTCTGAGGCTTTTTTATCCTACTGCTGCCACATGCATTCAGTGCTAGCGACTGTTCAACAGCCAGCACCCAGATTGGTGAGATCCTGTGATTATTAGAAAATAAGTGAATAACAAAAATCCTTGCAGCCTAGGGGTGGGTTGGAGTTTGTAGGATTTTTTTTTTCCTTTTATGTGTATGTTCATGATGTGCTTTTCTGCGCTAAACTGCCTTAGCAAGGCTTGTGGCCTTAATGAGAATGCTTCTCAGCATGTTCCCTCCACTGGCTGCTCATTGATGTGCTAATCTCTGGAGTAACCTGAAGAGCCAAAGAATTTTAACAGGGAGGGAATGTGAGTTAACCTTTGATCAGCAAAGCTGTGTCTAACTTGCTCTTTAGGACACTTCTGCTTGGCAGCTCTTAGAATGCTTTTTCACTGTGGAAGTTCTTCATGTTTCACCTTGGTCTGAATCCTTGGGTGACATGCAAGATCTAATCCAGTACTTTCGTTACTTGAGTTGTCTTCAGTTGAGTCCAGATTTGAAGTATTTGCTTTTGATATTATTCTTCTCCTCTCTCAGATCCCTCCCTTGCTCCCTCCCTTCACTCTTCATCTCCCATTTGGAGAAAGGATGGTGCCTGTCAACCTCAGTGGGCTATCAGAAGGGTTTTTAAAGCCCATGGAGCATAATTTCTAAAAACAGGCCTAGCTGGTAAAACATTTGTACAAGGAGCTGTCAGGGAGCTTTTGGGCTGGCAAGGCCCAGGTTAGACTTGCCCAGTGCACTGAAAGCCAAATGTGACCATCCTGTGATCATCCTTTGGAGCCCTCTGATGTGCTGAAGTTCACCAATATCCAGATACTACATGGAAACCTTTACACTGCATTCCTGATGGTTAATTGCCATCAGAATACCTATTTTATTTTTATCTGATAGAATTCATATTTTTATTTCATATTTTGGGAATCATTAGAAAAGAGATAAAGGAGTCCAATTTCATTATTATTGATCAATAGACAATTTTGTTCAGTCTGGAATCACTTCTGTATCCCATTAAACCTTTTGAACTGTCTAATTTGATCTATAAGCAGAGATATTGACACATGACCCTTAACTGCAGATATGTTAAATTGAGGTACAAGTGGGCAATTAAAAACATATCTTGAAATAGATATCCTTCCCATTAAACAAACTGTCAGACTGTAGTTTGGAATTCTCTTTGCTGGGGGAAATTGGACATTAAAGTTCCTGAGGTAGTGCAGTAGTGATGAAAATAATAGAAATAATAGTGGAGCTTGGGGGATAGAAGATGGGATTTAAAAAAGATGAGCATATTTCATTTACACATGTATTTTGCAGTAAGTGAAGGACTGAACTTAAAATCTTCTGTGAGAGATGGTTGATATCTCACATTATTACCCTCTAAACAAATACCTCATGAAGGAAGAATTATTATTTTTAATTTTGCACTTGAACCATGGATCAGTGAATTCAGAATACTGAAGTGCTGCACCTGGCTGGTAGCTTGGGTGTCCTTCTGCATGCTGAGCCCTGAGCTCACTCAAGATGTTTCAAGGCTTTGGATAGCTCCCTGCTCCTTTTGGGTCCCTTCCAACTCAAGATATCCTATGAATTCTTGTAGTTTTTTATGAAAGCCAAGAGAAAATGTGAGGATGAGCTCTGTGGACTGCTCTGTGTTTACTGATGAGTTGGGGCAGTGGGTTCCTGTGAAAGCAAGCAAGGCCTGGTTCCTGCTTTGCTGCCCTGAGCTGTCCTGGTGTGTTATATATGAGATGGGGGCTGGGAAGGGATTTCTCCTGTGTGTGCTCTGCCCTGGTGTTGGCAGAGCACAGCAGGGCCATTCACATGGGCTCCTGCTGCTTCCCTTTGCACCTGCCAATGGATTCCTGCAGTGCAGGAGCTCAGATTGGTCTGAGGAACCCTGTTTGTTCTCCACTGAAAAACCTGGAGTACAAATGCAGGGGGGAATCTGTTCACACTGTAGGGTTTTCTTGTTTTCTTTTGGTTTTGTTTTCCCTGTGGGAGTTACCAGAGCTCTCTTTAGTACAGGCAACAAAGCCTGACATGCCGAGCCTTAAACTATTTGAGGATTTGACCCATTGATCTTGCGTGCTGCTGAGTTAGAATGAACAATTAATTGGTGGTAGAAACCTGATAAACTTCCCGTTGCTAAACAACGTCAAAGCAAACAATACTACCATGTGTTTTCTCTGAGCTTGTTTGTATTTAAAATAGCTGTGAACATGTCAAGTGGGGATATGAATAAAGTGCTGTCTGGATAAATTACTTGCAGAATCAAATTGATGTGAATTTTAAGTACTCATTTGTTTAATTTGGTGATGTTGCATTGTGCAGAACTATTAAATTGGGAGTTTTGCAGCTGTTTCACTTACACTGGGATCTAAAGGGCAGCTTGAGTTGCTTTGTGCTAGTCTCCTGTTTATGTGCAGCAAACATGGGATCCAATGGTAAAAACACTGGCACAGTGCCAAAGGTGCCCAAACTTCTCTGCTTTTGGGAGTCTCCTGTTAGATTGGGAACGGTGAAGAGAAAGAATGTTTAACAATGTCTGGTTACATACCTACTTCACAGTCAATTGGCATTGTGTAATCAAACCATGCATCATTTGGCTTCATCAATTAGGAGTATTAATGCTGTAAAAAAGGCAAATACTGATTGGTGCAGTGGGCTTAGTGGGTTCCAGACAATGGTTTTGTACAAGGGCTGCCAAGTTAACCAAAACCTTGACATTACATTACTTAAACAAAGGAAAACATGTCCTCATAGAAATGTAAGTGTAGAGGCAGTATGGCTGAAAACTTAGACAAGAATTCGAATTTCAGTTTCCCTTATCTCTGAAGTGCTGCGTGCAGAGGTAATGCAGTTTCTGTATTGCAGCTGGACGCTGGCAGGAGCCAGCAGCTTGAACCCAGTTGTGCACAGGAATGAGCTGCAGGCATGTTTAGACATGCAGGCTGCTCTTAGTGTCCACTTGTTCTTTTCGCTTCACTTGGTGGAGGAAAGTTATGAACCTCCTAAACAATAGCCCTAAAAATTCCTGAAGTTATTACCTCATAAAATAGTTTTGTGGTCTTGGAAGTCATAAGTGTTTCAACTCTACTGTTTAGATGGAGTAAATGAGCCCAGAGAATCAAATATTGACAAAGAGTATTTACGACCTTATTTCTAGTGGTGTGTGCACACCAGAGCATTTAAGTGGGTAAGAACATGAGCAAGGATGGGTCAGTTCTGTGGAACTTGGTTGTGGGTGGAAGTTCAGAAGTGCATAGGAATGTTCAGGTGAGCTGAGCAGACTAGAACAGCTGGAGAATTTCACCTTGGGACCAGCTTATTCTTGCTTTCGTTACTCTGAACAGAGAAAATAATAGGAAATTCCTCAATTTACCTAATTATATAGCATTTCTTTCCTTTTGGATCAAGGATTGCTTACCTGAAAGCAGATCAGAATGTTATTCTGTTACTTGCCAAAGTAGATTTAACCCAAATAACAAATAATTGGTTTTAATTCTCCCATTAGTTCATGTTAGTTGTTGCAATGATTAACTTATCAAGTAGCCTGAAAGTATCTTCAGGTAATGCCAAGAGGATCAGTAGTGTTATTTTTTTTCCTGTAGGAGTGGGAAGGCAGCTCTTGGGCCCTTGGCAGTTAATACAGGTAGCAGCTACACACTTGTCTTCTGTTCTGTGTCCCTTATGCAGATGTTGCTGCTGGATGTCAAACAAAGCTTCCTAGACATTCTCCTAAGGGATAAAATGAATGCAGATCAGTCAGACCACGGCTGCTTCAGGCCAAGGATTGAACTGTGCACTCAGAACAGCAGGTCTTTTATGCAGTGAGAAATGAGAGCTTTTTATGACTCTCTGTGGCTTTTGTCTGGAAAATGTCAGTGTGTTGGACGCTGCTTGGCCTAACTCTGGTCAGAATTCCATGTTTCCACTTAGTGCTTTCCATGGGCCTGCTCTGCAGAGGAGGTCGGTGCCAGCGTTGCACAGCACTTGGATCTATCACACTTTTGTTAGCAGAGAAGTTCATTTTTAATCTGCTGTTGCTTCTCTTTGCAGCTCCTAGGTGTGATTCTCCCTTGTCCCTGTTTAGCAGCTCATGTTTTAGTTTTTTTGAGATAACACTGGATGGCATAGAAGAAAACAGTCTCATCCTCTGTACCAGGGCTTACAGGAACAAATAGCAGAGTTGCTGCTGATAATTTATAGCTGGTGGCTGTGCCAGTTTGCTGTTTAATCTCTTTCTCACTCCTCTGATAGATAACTTGTGTTACACTGCCTCTTGTAAGGGAACTTCTTAACAGATGCTATGAATTAACAATATTTAGTAGTGGAATTACTGATGTTTCAAGATGTATCATTCCTGAGGCAATCCAGCGCAGTTATTTTCCCCTCTCTTTCCTAACTGAAGTTAATAAATTACTGAAAGAGATGGTGTTACTTGAGGGAAATGACAGCATGCAAAGTGTGCTCAGCAATTCACACACTGAACAGTCTCATTTCCTATTTCAGCTTGAGACCTTCAGGTCACACCTGGTCGTAAATTTGCTGGTGGTGTTAATTTTTTTATTTGAGAAAAAGCTTTGGCGTTGAAAATGTGACACAGGAAGTTTCTGCTTGATGCTAATCTTGTACTGTGCAAGGCACTGAGGTGTTGTGTACACCTGAGAGATGAGATGCTGCTGACAGCAGTCTGTCAGGTCAGGTGTTCTGACTTTGGTGCAGGAGCATTAGGAGTCAGTTGTGGAAGATCTGAGCAATGGATCCCTTCCTCTTCCTTGCTGGCAAACAGCTGAGATCATCTTGGTTGTAAATGCTGCAAACTACCTTCTCTTGCTGAGGATGAGGTATGGGAAGAGAGGAAGAGGAGCTGTGCAAAGGCATTGTAGAGTAACATGAGTGAAAATCTTAGAGAAACACTAGCACAATAACTCAGGTGTGACAGCAGCCTTGGAGAGGGTGCTACTTGAAGAATGAATATACTTGAGAACTTAACTGGGTTTGATAGCACAGCATTACCAGTGTAATTCACTGTACCTTTACTGAAAGGAATCAGGCACCTGACACTGAAGTAATTAAACATCCTGGTGGAGGAATGCTGTCAGGTATTCGGATTAGTCTATAAATAATGGTTGGATTTGATTGCTTAGAGCTGATCATTAACCTCTTAGGAGAAGTGTGGGACTTTTTTTGTCAACTGTCTTGTGAGCTCACCTGTCATATGAAACTAGGAATGTATTTAGTCACTAACTTTCATTTTGTTAGAAACAATGTTTTCAGATCAAGTAGAATATGAAGTGTAAGAGGTTTTAATTTAAGGCCAGACTTCTCAAAATCTCCCTAGCTACCTCTCCCCTAATATTGAAAGACATTCCTGAATATCCATATGAGTGCTTTTTCCACATGTTTAAACTCAGTTTTGCAGAATTCTCAGTAACAGAAGCAAGGATCTGTGGGGGTCTCTGCACCTTGGGCTAATATCTGGAAAGCACTGTTGATGTGATGGAGCCCTGAGATTGTTTATATCTAACATGGCTTCAGGAATTTCTAAAATCTGTCAGGTTCTACAAGTGTTACTAGCCATGTGAAGCAGCAGGAAAAGGGAGATGTTCAGGAGAGCAGGGAAAGCTCTCCCTTGGCTGAGCTGGGCAGGACCAGCGGAGCTGCTGGGGACTGTGGCCTTGCATCACAGCTACTGCTCTTGCTTCTTGGACCTGGGGGCCAAGCTGCTCTTCCTTCAGTTTTTCATCCAGACATGCTTTGTCTTACAAGTTTCTGTGCATTTTTTCACCAATCTCTGCTTTTTTCTCTCTCTCATGTGCTTGCCCATGTTTGCAGAGTGAAGCACCGCATCTGCTCCACTCTGTGCCCATAGGGCTGCGTCAGAGGAGGTGTGTGGGCCATGGGGCAGTGCAGAAGGTGTCCCCTGCACACGGGTGGAGCAGAGTTCTCAGGAAGGGAAGAGTGGCAGGCTCTGGCAGCTGTGAGGCACAGCCATGTGATGTGCCTGGGCTCCTGCTGATGTTTGATCAGCTCTCGTGACCGTGCTCGGGACACGGGGCCGGCAGTGCTGCAGCTCCCTGTGCTCACTGAACGTGCTCAGCTGGGTGGGAAGCATCATTGGCTGTGAAAAACGCCAATCACTTGTTTCTAAAATTTTAAAAGCTTAATAGTAATAAAATGGTTATAAAAATAGTAATACAATTAGAGTAATAATAATTTGGACAGTTTGAATTAGGACAATATGAGACAATAGAGACAAAGAGTTACAGACTGAGCATGAGCCCGAAAAAGGACACCCGTTAACAGAGGATTAACCCTTAAAAACAACAGCCTGTTGCATGTTCATACACTTCATACATGATGCATAAATTCCATTCAAACACAGGATTCTGTCTGGTCATCATCAACTTCTTCCTCTGAATCCTGACAGCGCCTTTGAGGCGGGAAGAAGTTAATTTCTTCTGATAAGAGGGCAATAAATTCTTTTTCTCTGAAAGATTTAGGTGTCCTGTGGCTGCTATCTTGCTGCGAGTCCTTTCTTTAAAAGAAGTATCCTACATAGCACAGTTTCTATTTTAACAATTTTATAACCTAAAACTATATGTAACACACTAATTAAGAGAATTAATACATCATTACTTTCTAACGCAACACATATAATATTTATTTTAATATTTGCGAAAAGCCAATCATCAAATATGTGCTTTTTTCACATTGGGTAATTGCAGACAGCTATCAGTGGGTCTTTTTCAAGTGGAGCATTCAGAATGGGGAATTGAAGGAGGTTGCATTTAAAATCACATCTGTGTGGAGCTGATCTCACCTTGCAGTATTTAAAACAGGAAAGGGTAACTGTTCTTAGTGGTTCACCACTTAGATTGCTACAGGGGAAATTTGGGGTTCGTAACTCACTCTGAGCACGTCTGAAGTTGGTGAGGGTAATTTGATTAATATTAGTGTGATTTGAATGTGGCATGTTAATCAAGGGGCAGTAATGCCTCTCTGATGCTTTTCACTCTTGCTTTTACTGCAGGGAATTATGTTCAGAATTTCTACTCTGTGATTTCTTATGTGCATCGGCACTGGCCTGATTCCTTGCATGGTAAGGAGGCAGTTGCACAGAGGATGTTCTTGGCAGACAGAAATAAAAATAAAGACCCCATTTTGTTCACAGAAGTTTTGTTGTTGGTAGTAATTCAATTTGATTTTTGAGTTCTAGGACAAGATTGCTTTTTGAAAAAATGTTAATTTTGTAATGTAGTCCATGTGGATATAAGGGAATGCAAGTTGTTTTGTCCCGATTTTTTAAGAAAAGCTGTTCCAGAAGCAGGCTCAAAGTTCTAAAATGTTCCTCATCTATGTTAGTATGGTGCCAATGGAATGCTATCCTGGTTATACTCAACACAGGTAATTACTGGCTTGAATGCCTCATTTCTGGCATTAAACATTGACTTTCTTTCAGAAGTAGTGGGTGCTAAGTTTCAAAGATGGCTTGCAAAATACTGAAATGGCCTAAAATACTGTGTTCTGGAGTATGATGGTCAACCCCAGAAGGTGTCAGTCACTTTTGGAAGGAGGTTGCAGTGTCAGGGGTCTCTGCCTCCCTGGCCATGGCTGGCACTGCTCTCTGCCTGGCTGCTGAAAGGCAGCAGTTCCCAGCTCAGCCAGGACTGACCATCCATCTCCCTGGGCTCTCTTTGGGTGGCATTGCTTGATTCTTCAAGCTGCGAGTCCTTGAAGTGCTACTGAAGTATTTCAGTGGTGCTATTTCAGCCTTCCAGTGTATTAAAATGTCCCCGTGGGTATATAGTGCAAACACAAGCCTCATTATCACATTTTTGTTTTGCTTTTTGACAAAGTGATTACACATTGAAGAAGTTTGTTACTCGCTCCAAGCTGCTAATTTTCATAATCTATTGGAGATACTGAGTTGATAAAAATAAACATGTCTCTTAAATCCTAAACGGGTTGCCAAAACTGCGCATGGTGAGTGGCAGCTTCTTAAAACACTTCTTCCTTACACCTGAAGCTGTAAAATAGCACTTTGCAAGAGCTCAGCTTTGGAATTCAGGCTGGTAAATCACTGGAGTTGGGAAATCTTGATTTTGTTGCAGAATTGACACTTTCCTGAGTACTGCACTCAGATGCTTTAAGTATGGGAACTCCAGTGTTTAGAGTGGTGTAGTCTCATTTAAAATAAATTCCAAAAGTTACTGCTTAGGGAAAGGCATTTATTTTATTGTAGAACAATGAAAAAGTAGGAAAGAAATGACACACTGCTACCAAAATTGCATTTATGTCAGCATTGCTAAAAATGCAACATGAATTAATGTTTTTTTTAAAGAACCACTTAGTGTGGTGTTAGTAGTTTATGTTTTAACTTTGCAACTGTTCCTTCTAATGTGAAGTTTTTGCTTCAGTTTTTATAGGTTAATTTCCCTGAGAGTAAGGTCTTGCTTGTTTAATTTCCTAATGGCCAGACCTTTCCTCAGGTAGGATTGTGTGTTATTATGTGGATTTACTATGCTGTGAAAAGGAGGTGAGGATGGGGATGCTTACATGTATGTGATGTCAGCACTGAAGCCTGACTCCTGAATGGAGTTCAGCACCTTTAGCTGGGCCAGGAGGAAACCCAATTTTACTGAAGCTGGAAAATTTGCTGTACCAGATGGTCCAAACAGACTTAGGTTGTCCTTTATTCCAACTAACTGGATTTGTGGCATTTGCTACCAGTGAACTCTCAAGTTGTGGGATGGCTTTAGTAGCAAGTTGTCAGGCTGGTGCTGGATCTGGGGAGTGTCTCACTGCAGGCCCTTGGTGTGTTTCAGCTGACATGGTGAGAAATGCATTTCAGTGGCTGCAGAGTCTGCAGTGCATGGAATCCCTGCTTTTTGAGGCTGTGCAGCCTGAGGTGCACAGATCAAGTGGAAGCTGTTCAGTGGCTGCTGTCTCAGCACTGCAGTCAAGTACTTTTTACATTTGTTCATATTCCCTGTGCTCTTAACATGGCTGTGGTTTGCTTTTACCTTTTTTGCTTCTGACATTGAAGTTGGTACTTCACCCTTGCTCAGTCATTTCATATTTGCAAATTCCACATCTCCAGCTGCTTCGTACCTGTATCCATGGGATGCACTAAAGCACACTCAAACAGAGAGCACTTCCAATGGCAACTTTTTTATTTAACTTGTATGCAGGATTGTTTACAAATGTAGAGCAGGGATTCCTAAAAATGTGCACAAATGTGAATGTGGAGGCCCAAAGCCTGTATTTGGGACTTCATTCTGGGAAAGGGAATTTCTAGGAATGAGATACATAATTATAAATCTGTTTCAGCTTGAGAATTAAGAGGGAAGTGCAAATCTTGCATCTGAAATCTGTCTAGCTTTCCTTTTGGCTATCTAGGTCACTGCTGTTAATGTGTTAATATTTCTACATTTTATCTTGAGAACCTGAGCTCTGATGTCCTTTAGACAGATGTTTTCCTGAGCTTTATTTGTAAAGAAGTTATAAATTCAGTTGATAGTGACTCCTTCCTGGTAATAGGCCATCAGGCTGTTCACACGGGAGCAGAAGGCAAAGCAGTTGGTGCACATGGCTTGTGCAGCGAAATGTTTTGTGGTGAGTGTACAGGGGAGCTTCCTGGTTTCACACTGAAAGCCCACAGACTGAAGCTTGACTCTGGTATATGTAAACCTCATTTGCTGTGAAGCTGCACAGTAAATTTTAGTTGTCTTTTCAGTGTGCTTTGTGCTTTTACTCTGTGAGGACTGTGGTTCTCTTGGCCTCTGCAGGCATGACAGAAGTGTTTTTGTTGTTCCATGGCCCTTGCAAAGGTGAAGTCTTCATGTTTTTATTAGCAGTGGCAATACCTAAATATTTTCTCATGCTGGCAGAGTTTCCCTGACAGCTCACACTGAGGCTGTTGAAGCCAGCTTGACTGGGAGCACCAGAGTTTAGGAGTGAGAGCACTGTGCTCAAAGCCTCGAAGGAGATACAGCAGGGGCTAATGATTTGGAATCAAACTAAAAGCACAGTTTGGACCTCACAAATGATGAGAAAAGTCTGTGTTCCAGATCAAAGACTTGTTAGTAATAAAGAGTTGATTTCCTGCCTCTGTATTTTTAAAACTTCTAAAGAACAGCCATCACAGTGTAGTTAAATTGAGGATTTTTTTATTTTAAGTCTTTTGTCCTTTGATTACAGTATTAGTAAAAGTATTGGTGTAGTTTTTTATTCTTAGCGGGAAAGTTGATTTTATTTTTTGTGTATTTTGGTTGATGATTGGATTTTTTTTTTCAAAGGCCAAGACATTGATAATAAGTACTTCTTCTATTTTCCTAATTTCTTTGTGGTTAGTGCATGCTTAAGAAACTTCAAGTGTAACTTCCTTTTAGCAGCCACTTGGCAAAGGCTTTGGCTGTAGTTTGATTCACAAGGTCGCATCAAGAGACAAAGCTGGGAGATCTTTTTTGGAAGAGAAAAATGTTCATGTAATACTTCATCTTATTTTTGTATTCCTGATAGTTGCACAGGTCACCAGCTCTTCACTGGTATCTTTGAGTGTTTTTAAAAAGTAGCAATAGAGGAAATTCTCCAGAGAGTTACGTTAGAAATAAAACTAATAAAGATAAACGAGTTAAATGGCTTCAAAACATCCAATTAAAAATTAAAGGCAACAGAAGAGTTTGTATAAACCCTGTGGGAGGAAAAACTGAAGCAAGCCATGTCCAATAAATCTTCTAGGCTAGCTTAAAATACATGGCAACAGTTACTTTGTTCAGATGTGTTTCTTTTGTATGGTAGCACTGCTGCTTCCATGGATTCTTTAAAAAAGAATCCAACAAGGCAGCAGCTTAATTTCTGTCTGCCTGTGACTGGGGCCTTTGAGGAGGGAGGCAACAAAATAGATAATTGTCAGTGTCTCTTTCAGTATAAGGTGTATTTGCTACTTCTACAGCCTCTTTGTGGTGCTGAATCGTCTTTTGGCTGCAGACACAGATACTGATACTCTTATGGTAAAAGCTGGCTTGTGGGATGTGAATTTTAATTAGATGGGAAACAACTCCAGGAGCCAAGTTTTTGCAGCATGAGTCATGATGTGCGTGCCGTGGAGCAGTTCCATCAGTGAGAGTTCTCCCAGAGAAATGACTACAGTGCCTGGCCCTCTGCCAAACAAGGGTGTGAGTTTCTGGCTTTGTTTACTGAGGTGACTATTAGCTCTTCTCTGAGTAAGAGCTCCTCCAAATTCCTAATTGAAAAAAAATCTACCTTTTGACAAGTGTTAAACTCGGGAATGGGCAGCTGACAGTGAACTTTGTGACAGAGGTAATTGTGCAGCTGTGATAACCAAGATTTTGGTGCTCTGTGGTGCCTTTGCCATGTGGTGGGTGCTGGGTGAGGTTGTGCTCTCCTTGCAGAGCAGGACTTGTGTTGGCAGTGTCACACATGTGGGAAGGCTGGAGGTGCCTGTGTTCATCCATGGTGCACCATAACCTGCACACAGCTCATGAATCAGGCTGCAGGAATGGCCCAGTTGGGCACTCCAGAGCCACGTTTTCCATGGCAGCATCACTCTGTCCAGCACAGTGCAAGGGAGCACGTCCTAGTCATCATGCAGGAGTTGGAGTTGCCTGAGGAGCAAAAAGGGGGCAGATTGCAGAGAAAAATCTGCTCAGCTCTCTTTGTGGTAGGTGTCATTGCATGCTTGGTTCAGGCAGTGCAGGACTAGGTGCCAGAAACCACGCTCTCCACACCTAGTCTGGGGAATTGAGGGGATTTCTGCTAGCAGCCTGATCCTGGTGCTCTTGCCAGCAAGTGTCTGTCGTGATGGACGCCCTCTTCAGGCTACAGATGGCTTCCTTTCACTTCCTTTCACCTGAGCAGTCACAAACTGCTCTGGTGTGCAAAGGGGCAGAGTGGATACAGTTTATTGGGTTAAGTGGGATAGCTGAGTGACAAGTTCTTGGCAGATTTGTCAGGTGCTGTTAATAAAATAACCATTACCTAAGCAGCAAACTCCTTTGAGTTCTTAACATGGGAAACATCTTCTCAGTTGCACAAGTGCAGTCTTGATGTACCAGGAGCTGAGGGCTTGAGGAATGTGTGCGCTCCTGTGGTGGCATGAAACAGGTAATCCTGCTTTGAAAAGGCTATTGGAGAGCTTGGTTTAACACCAGTCCAGACTTTGGAACCCTCTCTGGAAAATGCCTCTGAGTGTTTGCTCAAGGAATGAAGATGTGCCAATCATTTGAAACGCTTTTGTGTGCAGACCCTGAGGCCAAATGTCCATGACAGTTGGCTGTGTGGGGTGTCCAGCATTTGGGATTCCTTGAGGCTGATGGCTCCTGGAGTCCCCCCTGGCTGAGGCTGGGCTGCTGCATCCCTCTGCCCCAGCAGGCTGCCCAGGAGCACGTGCAGATGGCTGTGGTACAGCTCCAAGGATGGGCACTGCCCAGCCCACGTCGGGCAGCCAGGGCCGGTGTCAGTCACTCTCACGAGGAACTATGAGCGGTACTGGAAAGAAGCTGAGAGTTGCTGCTTTGCAGTGTTTTTATCAATGCTTTCTGTGTCAGTTCTTGGATGCTGTGGGAGAGAAGGTGCTGTGGTCCTTTTTCTGTGCTGAGCTACAAAGCCTTTCCATCTCTGAGAGTTGTTCCAAACTGGCTGGGAGCTCTTGGAATTAGCTGAAAGGACAGTGGGCAAATACAGCATATGAGTAATGAACTTCTGGTTTATAAATTTGGTATAGCAGTGGGACTATTTCCCCAGTGCTTTGCTGGGAATTCAATTAGAAGTGGCAGTTTTAATTAAATAACACAACTGGGGGCTGGGTTATTTCTCTCCTCCAGCTCCTCAGTTTTAAAGGAGAAAAGTTGGGGGTTTATCTACAGTAGTTTCATTTTCTACAATAGTTTCAGTTATTCCATATGCTGAGTAGAACGTTGAGCTGTACCAGGGAAACCACACTGAATGTGGTGGTTTAATGATAGTGGTACGTAACAGCCATAATTTAAGGTATTTCCATTAAATAACTTTTTTGATTATTCAGCAGATTCCAGGAAAAAACCAGCAGTACCAAAGGCTGATTCTTAGAGGGAAGAGGAATTGAACAGAACTTTTTTTTTTTTTTTTTTTTTTTTATGTAACCCTTATCTGGTTGAGAGGTTTTCTGCTGAGTAAATTGAAATTCTTTCCTCTTAGTCTGAATTATGTTTAATTCTTGTGGTTTAGTTGTGGTTTGGGCTTCATGTTTTTTTGGAGAGGGGATGGGTTGTCATGGGTGTCTGCTGTATTTTGCCAGTGCCCCATGCTGTGATTTTTTTCAAAGCTGTGCTTGCATCAGTGATTGGGCTTTGGCAATAGAACATCTCCCATACAATCTCTAATCAGAATAATAAAATTCCTGACTGAAAGTGAAAGCGTGGATACTTAAAAAAATGATGTTGCTGTAAATATGTTCTTATATACTTATGTTCTCTAAATCATCAGGGTAATCAGATTCAATGATTTCCCAATTAATATTGATTACTTTCCTGTTTTCTAACATCAGTAAAATACTGTGCAATGCTAATATCAATGATGCTCCAGTATTTCCCTCTTAGACAGCTAGTATTTGTCACTGGGCCAGAATTTGGAGTCTCTGCAATATTAAAACATCTTCCCTGAATTCTTTTTTACAGAAACAAGGGATAAACATTCATTATCTGGTAAGGGCTGTTGGATGGGTTTGCTCTACCCCTGAGAGTTTGTGCTTTTAAAAGATTGATCCCATCTTCAGTGCTCTTTAAGTGGAAGCAGGGATGAACCTGACACCATGAGAAACTGGGATGCATTGACTGTTGTTTTACATAGTGGGGTTATTGGGTGGTTCTTTTATTTTCCTGAGGTACAGAATGATTTGCTTGCCCTGTTTGTTTTGCCAACAGAGAGATAACCTGGTTTCCTGCTGTTTCCCAAGAAGCTCGGTGGCTTGGGAAAAGGCCAGCAGCTTGGGAGCTAACACTACACGTGCAAATAGACAAGTGTTAATTCCCTTAATAGTGGGGAAAAGCTTAAATCCCTTTAGGCAGGTTTTGTGCAACCACTGTCCATTAAGGAGGATGCCTTTCCTCCTGGGGCCTCCTGCCTCCAGCACTAGATGATGGCTTCATCTTCTGCAGGAATTCTGTATACTTACACTCCTTTGGTTATCTTATGTATCCTTTTGATTGTCTTACATACACTGATTACATTCTGTACCTTCTGGGCATAGCATATGGTACGCTGTGCAGAATGCAAGGCAAACACACATTTAAGGGAGAGAGTTTGTTTACCCAGGAAATCCCCCAAATTTGTCAAAAGCTGAAGTTTAACTACCTGTTAATGCTTGCCTGAACTTTTATTTGTGGCTGGTTATAAAAATCTTGTTTATTTTCTCCTAGCCTTAATTAAAAGAAGAAAAAAAGCCTCAGACTTCCTTGCCTGGGAGCATCTTTATTCTCTGTCTGTAGAATAAGTGGAGTGATGCAGCTGTTGAGTCAGACATGTCTTACTGAAATAAGACAAATTAGGAATTTCATAGAATCCTGGAATGGTTGGGGCCGGAGAGGGCCTTGAAAGTCATCTCATTCCACCCCCTGCCATAGACACTTCCACTGTCCCAGGTTGCTCCAAGCCCCCTCCAGCCTGGCCTTGAATGCCCGCGGGGACAAGGCAGCCAGAGCTTCTCTGGGCACCCTGTGCCAGGGCCTGCCCACCCTCACAGGGAAGGCTTTTATCCTTGGAGCTAGTCTGACCTGTTGTTAATTGGGAGCCCTTTCCCCCTGTCCTGTCACTCAAGGCTGTTGTCCCAAGTCCCTTTCCAGCCCTCCTGTGGCCCTTCAGGCATGGGAAGGGGCTCTCAGGTCTTCCTGAAGCCTCCTCTTCTCCAGGCTGAGCACCCTGAGCTCTCCCAGCCTGGCTCCAGAGCCATCCCATCTCTCTGAGCATCCTCATGGCCTCCTCAACTCACTGCAGCATGGCCCCATCTTATCCTGGGGCCTCCCCAGTGGGGCCTGGACACAGCACTGCAGGTGGGATCCCCTGAGAGTGGAGTCAAGGGTGTAAGAGCCTGAATGAGGGATGTGGGACTCCAGGGGCTCTCCAAAATGCAGTTTATTCCATCCAAGGTGTTCCAGCAGCCCAGGGTTGTGGGTGACAGAGCTGTGCCCACAGCTGTCAGCTCCAGCTGCAGGGAGCCCTGAGACCTTTTGGTTTTGGTTACAGTGCATTATAGACTTTTCTTTGCTGAGCATCTTAATGCAGTAGAACCAATCTATACCTTAACTTTTATCTATAGCTTATCATAACTCCTGTAATTACCATATTCATGTTACTATTGTCCAATCACCAAAAGTAAGTACATTACAGTTCAAGCTAGAAGTTGTTTTTCAGTTTTCTGGCAGTGGAAAATTCTGAGACCTTTTTTCTACTCGCCACATTGGCAGGCTTGTTTGCCTGTGCTCTCTTTCTGCTTGGTAGAAACATCTTATTTGAGGTGGGTTTATCCTTTGCTCTAAGCCATAAAAACCCCTTCTGACTAACACACCCTTTGCCTCCTTGGTTATCCAGTAAGGCTGGCTCAGCAATTCTTTTCTTCTATATCAAAACTTGCTTCCACTTCTATTTCTTCATCAGACTCTACATTTAAAAATCTTTCTGCCGAGCACACATATCTGTGGGACTTTATTGTCACACTTTCATCCTTCCCTACAAAGGGGACGAGTTGCCTCCCTTGACCTGCTGGCCACACTTCTTTGGATGCAGGATGTGGTTGGATTTCTGGGCTACACATGTGCCTTGCCAGTCATGTTCAAGGTGCATTTGGCCTTGTTGAGCCTTCCTGAGGGTCCTGCTGGCCCAGCTGCCCAGGCTGGCAAGGTCCCTCTGGGTGCCATCCCTTCCATGAGCCTGGCAAGCCCAGCACGGGGCTCTGTGCTGTTGGCAGACTCGCTGACGGGGCACTCAATGCCATTGTCCTCATCCCTGACAAAGGTGTCCCAACGCTTGCCCTGAGGAATGCCACTTGTCACTGGCTTCCACTTGGACATCGGCTCTCCTCTGTGATTTGGTTTTTAATGCAAACACTCCTTTTGGGCACTATGTTTCACAAGTATGTGTTTGCAAGGCTAGCATTTCTTTTTTTAATGATCTAAAAATAATGTCAAGACAATCCTCTTGACCATACTCATGTAGCTTAGATGTCGTGGCATTACTGTCCTGGTATCAAAGATTGCTGTAATATAAAGCTTCAGATGGTTAAATGCTATTCATGCAAATGGTATTTGAGGAGGAGATTTGTTTTTATTATGAGCAAAGTCTTAGCAACTTAGCAGAAAAAATTAATACAGTGGGTTAGTCATAATCCACTTCTTTGTTTTAAAGCAAGTGAACGGATGGAAGGCAATCAAGTTACAACTTAATGTGGAACTCCTTTTTGAGTGTATTATTTCTATTTTTTGAGCTTTTTATGGGCCATGTAGAAATAGTGACTTCACCTACGACTACTGTTTGCTGAAGACTAAGGTTTAGGCATCAGGATATTTTTATTAATGCAATAATATCTTTAGTCCTCTAATACTAGTGCAGCCTACTGTTATTTTTGATGAAATGTCCTGTAGGCATGTGCTTATGTATTCTTAGTGGTTTTTCTTGTTATGAGAAGCTTTGGCTTTGATGTGCTGCTTAAATTTCCTCTGAGTCATAATGGTAGGTGCCAAACCATTGTTTTTGTTCTATTTGGACTTGATTCGAGTTCTACAGTTGTTTCCTCCTAGGGAGTTAAAGTCCATGTGCTTTTATTAAGATAAATGTCAGTGATTTGGAGTGTATTTGCATAAAAGAAGCCCTTAGTCTCTGGTAGGTTAAGTCATATGTAATGTTCAGCTTTAAAGTAACAGTGACTACAGGAAATATTGGAAATAAAAGTTGTTGACCTTTTCTGCATAATAGAATTTCCCTTTCTATTAAATGTGGAACACTGTCTCATCCGTAAGCTGTCAGCAAACTGAACATCCTCACTGGTCATCCACTCTTTAAAAAAATTCACAAACAATTAATGCAACACCTTGTAGAAATTACATCTGCGAGGCAAAAGATGGTGACCATTGGTAGGATTTCTAAAAATAAGGGTTGCCAAAGTGAAAACATCAAGTCAGAGTTCAGAATTTGCTCTTTGCAGCAGCTTCAAAATCAGGAACTTCTGCATGTCCCAGCCAAGTGGCTGTCACAAATCATGACTTGACACCAGTCTTGGATGTAGTAATTACTCATTTATATTAAAATAAGCTGGCATCAATCAGAAGCTCACAATTTATTTCAAATTACCAATCTGCTACCTACATATTGCAGTAGCTGACAGTGTTTTGACTTTATATGAAACTGTATTTTTTTCTTTTGTTATTAGACAATATTGTTTTAATAACATTTGTAAGGAAAATGAGCATTTCTTATGCATGTCTTGCTGCATAATTTGAGAATTTGAGGGTGCCTTCAAAATTTTAGTGTCAGACAGAAGTCTGCTCAGAGTTTACAGCATTTTTAACGGATTTAATGTGTTTAAGATGGGCTCTGTAGGACTGGAGTTCAGCAAGGCTGTCAAGTCAAGTATATCCTGCAGCCCATCCTCTCCAGTGAACCATTTGAGTGCAAACAGATGCTTTAGTGTTCATTAGATTGATGGGTCCACACCTCAAGTTCCAGGCATCTCTTACATGATTTATTTTTCTGAACTTACTTTCAATTCCTGACATCTTTTTTTCCAAATATTGTTTCCTGAAAATTGCAACTTTCTGCAGGAAATGAGCCAAGAGAACTGAGAAGCCTAAAGAAATTTTAACAGCTCAGTAGAAAATAGAAGCTAGAAAAAAAATGAGAAGTACTGAATGCACTCACATATTTATCAGCAGAATTTAAACAAGTAGAGGGCAGGCACTTTAAGTTGAGAACCAAAAATAAAAGGAGGGCAGTGAAATAAGGGAAAATGAAGGACATGCAGTTATGTAGGAATGGAGGGGGATTGGCTGAAGAAGACTTGGCTGACCATCAGCTCTAGGAATTGGCAAATTTGAGTCACAAAGGAAAATAAACTGCTGTAGGGACAGAAGGAGGCAGCAAGGGTAAGATGAGGATGTAAAGTGCATTCAGGTTTTCCTGTTATGGCAAATGTATGCCTTGCATGAGGATGTATCAGGGAGGTGCTACAAGGTGCAGCTCTGGATGGGTCAGATGCAAAGAGGACAAGATGGAGCACAGGGTGCACAGAGTTAAGTGGCAGGTGCAGGTTGGTGGCAAACAGATGGAGGTGACCAGGTGATCACACTCACACTTCTGTCTCTCAGGCCCTTTCTGTTTACTTTGGCACTGGAGAGTTTACAGTACTCCACTCTGTTCCAGTAGATGTGCTGTTTATATAATGAAATAATAGATATAAAACTGCTGTATGTAGTTGTGGACATACCTTATATAGAAAACAACAATTAACATGTATATATAACAGCAGTTCTGGACTTCCACTAATATTATTCTTGTTTTTCTGAGTCAGAAGAGTGAAGGAAGTGAATTGCCAGCTGGCTCTTTCAATCCACAGCAAATGAGAGTATGAAAAGGTGAAAAAATAGCATTTCTTAGCTTGAGCTGAGTAATGTGTGCCTGTGTGCTCTTGGGAACTGTTTAAAGGCTCCCAACAATTGGGTAAAGTCCAGTTTGCAATCGTATCATTCTGTTATCTCTTCTTTCTGTTCATTATGGCCATGGTTAAACACAAATCATGGAAATAAATGAAGTCATGTGGGCTCAGTGCTTTGCTATTAATGTCACATGTTGTCTTCACTCCTTTTGCCAGCTCGTGTGAAGTCAGGTACTTGTCAGTTTTAGCAGCAGTGCTAGAAACAGCACAAATGCAGGAATATCTGTGCCTCTTGGTCATAGCAGGTGTCATAGAAATCAGGGATAAAGTGTCCAAAGAAGTGCCCTAAAGACACTTGCAGTGACTCTGCCTCTGTAATCTGTGCTTTGTAGATGGGAATCGGGTCTCTGTGTCCATTATCAATTTCTCACATGCTGTGAAGGGTAAAACATTAACACACAAAGCGGGTGGGAAGTGGAAGAAAGCCTTGCAGGAGCATCAGTCAGCTGAGAACTGTTATTGTTGCAGCTGAGTACAAATGTGCCTTTTGTTTTCTGAATGCTGTGGGGCAGAATTTGCAGTTCTACAGGTGTGGGGCTTGTTCATTATTTCATAAAGCATCTTGAATTAATATCTTTTGCTTTTCCTTGATATTCAGCCACTCGGTGGAGACAAGTGTGTCTGGGAACACAGCCACAGAATAACACAGGCACACTCAGTGCCCTGATTTCTGCTCTGTTGATGCTTTTGAGCAGTGGCCTAATGGCAGAATTTGCTGTGCTATTGTTATTGTGGGCTCCTGCCCATTGTGGAGCGGGGTGTCCATGGAGAAGATGCCTTTGTACCAATGAACACCTGGTGTGTGACTGCTGGGGAGCATTAGGAGGGGCTGGGATTGTTTATTCCAAGAATGTCCCACTTTCCCAGCTATAAATACAGGGAAGAGAGGAATAAGTAACAACTCTGTTCAAATATCTCCCCAGGAGCAGGTACTGAATGCTGGAGCGTTCATTTTGAAAAAGTGCTGTTGGGAATTGAAGGCCTGTATTGCTTAGCATTTACTTCTTTAGGAATAACTGGGGAGCTAACTGAGGTCTGTCTGTGAGCACTGCTGTAGCATGAACTCAGTAATGGAAAATTCAAAGAGCTGTGTGATGGACTGTTACATGAATAAATGTGGTTCTTGTTTTATCTTACCAGCTGAAAATGAATGCTTGCAAAATGCTGGAGGTCTGTAAATTGCCTTTCATAAGAAGGAGCTCAGGCAGGGGCTTAGTGATGGAATTGGTTCCCACTGTCATGGTTTGAGCAAAGAGGCAGCTAAACACAGCCTCCCTCCCTCCCTCTTCCCACACCCTCAGGAGGACTGGGGAGACAATCAGAGGAAATAAAACTAAGATTTTTGGGTTGAGTTAAAGATAGTTCACTAAGACAGAAAAGGAAGGGAGAATAATAATAAGTAATAGGAGGAGGATGATGACAAAAGAATTAAAACATACAAAACAAGTGATGCATCATGCAGCTGTTCATGGACCAGTGTCTACTCAGTTCCTGTGTAGCAGCCCCAGCCAGCTTCCCCCAGGTTTATCACAGAGTGTTTGGGATTGGAAAGGACCTCTGGAAATCCTCTAATCCAGTTGCCTGCTAAGGTGGTTCAGCTGGAGCAGGTTGCACAGGATATGCTGTCCAGGTGAATGTAAGAAAACAAATATTGATACTGCTGCAAATTAGTTATTTCATTAGCCTACCTAGTAGAAACTGAATGCAGGCAGTCTAATTTTCTGAATCTGGTGTCATAAATTATAATATTAGCTTTGGGTCTATTAGAACATCATCATATGAATGAGAACTAGTTCAAGATTTTAAGTGTATACAGTCTATGATTACCCCCAGTTTTACAGCTATATTCTGTCTTTTTCAGTTTCACAGAATTTCATTAGTTATTGTAAAGGCTGAGATTTTAATGGTTCAGTGCATTAAATCTTGTTGTTTTCTTTTTTTTTTTTTTTTGTGGCTCCGTATCCGATTAAACTTGTAGGTGGCTGCAAGGTTTTTTTCCATTAATAAACCCACATTATTCTCATTGCTGCTTCTTTCCAATGCTATCAGTGGTTGACAGGCAGTGATCTTTTTCCAGTCTTGGAAATGGGCTGTTGCTGTGGTAGAGGCCATTGCTCACTTACGGAGACTTGCTTTCCTAAAGTAATCTAGAATTTGTAGAGCATTCCTTCTTCTGCATTTGCTTTGCTGTGTTTTGAGCTTGTATTTTTCAACAAATTACAATTTTTTAGGCAGACAATGTAGGAGACCTGTTTGTAACTGAGTCCAGGTAATTAAAATCGAGCAAGGGAAACAAGTATATGTACTTGTGCATTCCCTTTTTATTTATCTGTGACTTTCAAGCTTGGCTTCCTGCTCCTGATAATAATTTTTCCTGGTTTGTGTTTACCTGACAGGTAAAGCAATTTTAGCTGGTGAATGATTTGTTGTCAAATTTGAGAGGAATTAGCTCTTTGATCTTGATAAGTGACCTATTATTGCATTTATTTTTTCCACAACTTTTCCTGTGCTACTGTTGTAACATAAACATTTGACACCAGATGCTAGCCCAAACTTTCTCAGGCTTTGGGGAGTTTGTGCCTCCTGGGTACTTTCCCTGGCTATATGGCAGGAGCCTTGTTTCCCAGTGGGCTGTGCAGTGGCACACCTTACCCTTCAGATGTTTGGGAGCTGAGTGCTGGAAGTATTTTGGTGTGCCCTGCCCTCTAACATTCACCTTTAGCTCCCCAGCACTTGAGCCCTGGCAGGAGGCAGGGGAACACAAATAGCTGCGGGTGGCACAGCAGTAGCAGTTGCAAGGACTTGTAAATAAACCCAGTGCAGGATTTCCTAAAACTCAGAGAACAAATGTGCAGGTTTTAAAGGAGAATACTTTTCTTGGATATCACATGAAGTTAAATTTGCATTTGGTCCCACCCCCAAACACTTAGACACTGCAGACTTACTCTTCTGACAACACTAAAGAATGCTCTGTCTCTTTGGAAGTGCAGCTGTCATCTTCTGGACCTTAATGTCCACTGAATCCCTGGCTCAGGGAGCATTTAATGCTCTTTCTGCTGCCTCAGCACAGTGTGCAGGCTGTGAGGTACCTGCAGGCACCCAGCAAGTGACTGCATCACTTCATACTGACTAACAGCAATTGCTGTGACACAAACAACTGGAGGAGTTAAATGCAGATTTTCATTGTTCTGATTTCAGCAGAGAACTCCTGCTTGGTGTCCATCAATATACTGCTGCAGTTTGGAGTAAAAACCTGAGAATATATAATGCAGTCAATAATAATGATGATGATGTAGATGCTACCTTCACGTATTGCAGTGCGTGCAGCAGCATCTCTAAGATGTTTTTACTGTGATTTGAAAAATATCAGGTGTGCTTTTTTAATCAATACAGTTATAATCAATAAATTACATGAATCACATCTAGTGTCAGTTCAGAAGCTGTGATATAGCAGCTGATAGCAAAGAAACATCAACTGTTTATACATCATATTCACAGTTGGAGATGAAGTTCTTTATTATAGCTGTGTTATTCCTGAAGAGTCGACACGGGATGTTTTTAGCACTTCATAGAAGCCTGTGGGACACCTTCCAGGTTTCTGGCTGTGCTGCCTGATCTGTAAATATAGCTGGAGGTGGTACAGAGCAGCCTTGGAAAGTAGAGCTGGTAGTGCACCAGAGCCACAGCTCCCACACTACATGTCCAATAGCCTCTGGATTGTTTCTTTGCTTTTGAGGCAATGTTCACATTTTCATCCTTGTTCTCACCCCAGCTTAGTAGAGTTTGCCTTGCAGATCATCTCCCTGCTTGCTCTGGGTAATGTGCCAAGTGCTCAGCCCAAGATTAAGTTACAGCCAGAGCTGCTGGACATGAAGGTACTGTAACTGTAGATGTCTGTGCTTATGTTTCAGCCTTGCTGCAGCTGAATTCAAAAATATTAATGAGAAACCTCAGTGGCAGAGTTTAACTTTAGAAAAAGACCTTTAAGCTTATGTTGCAGGTTTCTAGTTCTTTTTAATACTTTGAACTTCTGATTTCTTCTTTTTTTTTTTAGTAAATATGAAGGTAAAGAGGGTTAAGCTGACAAATTTTCTCATGCAAGTGGAGGAGGCCCTTAGGCCTCAGCAAGTATGGTGGGTCAGTTGACAAGTAGTGACTAGCTCAAGAACTATCCCAGTTCTTAAAAGCATGTGATAATAATCTGAACTGTTACCATATGTAAAATTGTTTCACTTGTTGTTAGAGTTGACTGCAAATATTAGGAAGTACGAACTGCAGAAAAATGAAAATTAAACAAGTTTTCCTTCTTGTTCTTTCCTCCAGATTTAAAACATGCTGTCAGAAACTTGAAGTGTTAAGTATTTTAAAGGTGGTGTTTGCTTTCTCTGTTTTATTTTAAATCTGTTGTTACAGTTCTCTTGACCTACATATCTAACTGGATACTTGGCAGTAAGAATTGAACTTCTTAATTCTAACATCTGATGCTAAATTTTTGACTCTGAAGAGTTGCCATCAAAGCAACTTTTTCTAAACTTGTTCATTTCTTAATGTTTTCAAGATTCAAAGTATATTCTTTACATTTCAAGCAGTTCTGTTTTCCAAAGTTGGTATTATTTTGGAATATTTATGTTGTCTATTGTAAAGAACAGAGCTTGACACAAGCAGTAGTATTTTATCTCCAGAAAAGACTGTTAGAGCTCCAAGAGTACAAGTCCAGAGCTCCAGCCTACTGCTCTACCCAAAGGTAAAAAACCAATCAATTCAATATTACAGTTTGGGTGAAAATATTAGTGGATCTAAATAAAGGAGACATTTTTTACAGATCCCATCAGATGATGATAATGTGATGATTCTTTAAAGCAAATACTCTAAACTATGTTAATCTTCATACTAACAGCAACTGTTTTGCTTTCTTTTGATGCAGATCACCAGAAACTGGAGAGAGAAGCTAGAATCTGTCGTCTCCTGAAGCATCCTAATATCGGTAGGAACATTTCATTGCTTTGTCCATTATTTATCAGTTTGGAAAATTTAGGGGAAATGGAAATTAACAAATACAAAGAGCAGCTCAGAAAGCAAGTGCCAGTAACTCCAGTCAGGACTCTTTCCTTATCTTGTGATGTTCCTTATGAATTCTGCTGCGGGATGCAATAATCTGATGGATCACCTGCAGCAGTGTGCAGTGTTCTCATCTCTGAGCCTTTGCTCTGCCAGAGCTCTCTGTGCCAGGGGTTTGGAGCAGTGTGCAGGAGGGGCTGTTTGCAGGATTGTTCATGATTTTTGGAGACCTGCAGAAGAATTTCAGCTGACAGTGTCTGTTGCACGATGAGACAGACCAATGTCAATAATTAGTGCTGGTTTTAGTAAGATGCTTATTTTATATTTTGCTTTGTGCTTGAGATTCCGTCCTTCCAAGATGAAGAAAGCTCTATCCTTTTTATTTCCAGAGTTGTGTGTTGTAACCATGTAAAGCAAAAAAATAAAGTTATTTTGGAGGGTTGGGGTAGGTCTGTCTCTTTGCTTTAGAAACAGTGTAGACAGGTAAGTACCTTGATCTTAAGAGTGTAGCTGGGTTTTCAGTTTTTCATACACTGAATTATATGCCAAGGGTATCTCTCACAAGAATATCTGCTGTACCTGAGACTTCTGCAGAAGGGGAGGAATTTCCTGTTTGTTATGGCATTTTTAGACTAATAAAATTGTTTGGTGCCTGTGATGACTTAAGTTTTAGCTTTCATATTTTTCAGATTCTGTACTCCTTTGGTGTGTAACTCTGAACTTCATATAAAATGTTAGCAAGTTCTCTTCACAGGGTAGTCAGACCAAACAGTCCTTCTCCAGCCTGAGAACCAAGGACACCGTTGTAGTTTCAGGCCCAAAGAACTATAAACAATGGAGAATTGAGGAGAGCAATCTGGGAGGATGGGCCTTGGTAATCTGAAGCTGTAATTGAATCATTAACCCCGATATGTAAATGGGCCAAACTTATAACAGTCTGAACATTTGTGAGCTGTCATCCATCTTGCATCCCTTTTGGGTCCATCTTGGGCAGAGCCACAGCCTGGCTCTTTATTCAAAGGTGGAGGTGGATCCTTTGAAGAAATACCTACTTTATTGCTTTAACTCTGTCTAGCCTCTGTTCCAGACAGCCTCTTGAGGCATCACCTGGGATGAAATCAGCTCCTTCCTTGTAATGATAAATAGGAAGTGAAAACAAGCGTACCATGGCTCAAAATGACATGTCAAATTTCTGCAGCATCTCTCTTAAGCTTATAGGTTTGACCTAGAAATTTAATTAGAAGGAAGAGGGAGTGTTATTTGTGCTATTTTATCTTACCAAAGGTTTTGCATTGTAAAATGGTGGGAGCTATGCAAATGTACAAGTGCTTTTAGGGAGGAGGTGCAGCCCTTCTGCAGCTGTGGTTACACACATGGTGTAGTCAGACTCCAGAGCCATCCACCTGGGCCTTACTAGAACCAGAACACATTTATGAGCTTCCACAAGTTGGGGAAAATTAACAAAAGACAAGAGTGAACTGATGCGGGGGAAAGGCTGAAATGCACAGAATTCAGTTGAAACAAAAGTCTAAATTGGTTCCATGTTGTCACAAGTCTTCAGTTTGTCAAGTGGCTTGTTGAGCAGTGTAGGATGGAGTTCAGCTCCTCTGGCAGGCCAGCTGTTCCACATGCACAGTTTGTATCTGTGAGGTTTGGCTTGGAGTGCAAACAGGCAATGACAGCCTGGGTGACAGGCAGGTAGGGCTCTGCAAGTCTGCACAAACTGTGCATCACCACCTGCACCAAGGTGTGCAGTTCAAGAGGGAATGGACAAATTGTTCTGCCCCTGTTTCAGAAACACTGCCATGTTCTAGATCTGCCTGAGAGGAGATTTTCATGACCTGGAATTACCATGCTAGGGTTTGGCAGCAGATGTTGTGTTCTGTCATGTTCCTTCTCCTGCAGCCATGCCCTCAGCCAGCTAAATGATCACCCTAAAATCATTCCAAGTGCTGCCAGCACCCCACTGGAGCTCTTATGCTTGAGTCACTATGACATCCCTGGGTAAATTGTCTTCTCTGGTGAGTAATGGAGCTGCATCACATCAGGAAGCACAAAGAGTGAAAAAGGAAGTGTGCCAGAGGAGGGGAGCTCAGCTCTTACAATAAGTATGTGTAAGTTAAGAAAAATAAGAAAAAAATGGTAACTATTTTTTTCAGTGTGATTTCTGTAGGAAAGCAGAAGTCTAGTTTAATTGATGGGGTGGTTTCTCAAAGATGACTGTGTACAGGGAGTTATTTTTGGAAAGCTAAATAAGGCTGAATGTTAAATGATTCTGTTTCTGTGCAGTCCTTACTGTCCATGTTCATAGCCAAGAAGTGTCATGGAAATCTTCCTTGAAGAAGTTGTTTCACTTCTACAAGAAGGGCTCCAGTACATCTCTGAAAGCTGAGCTTTTCTGTGCAGACACTGCTTTGCACATAACTAATTCTGTTAATTTTTCAGCATCTTTCTTCTCTTCATCCTTTTCATAAATCTGTGATTTCTTCTCTGTCCAGCCTTGTATTTACGATGTCTAATGAATGGTGTAGGAAAAACAAGGAAAATGGATTGCAAGCAGTATTTTCTGTTGTCCTTTTTCTCATCTCCATTTCCCACTTAAGTAATGTATGTGTGAAAGTTTAAAACCCACAGAATTTCCTCATCCTTTCTCCATACAGCTACTCCTCATCAATACTCACTGTTGTGATTTCTACCTCTTCTTACCTCAGCCCTTTAATATCACTGTAGTAAAAAGAGCCCTACTGAATTTTGTGTGGCCATTAAAATGAGGCACAAGCCTCATTAGCTGAACTTGCAGGCTTTGAGAAGAAACTTTGAAAGGGGTTCAGAATCCTTTGTTTCCCATCAGTCTTTGGCCATTCTGGTATTTTCTCCTCTTCCAGCTGTACTTGAGTAATCTGGCCTGTGCTACACTGTGGTAGGAAATTTCTAGGCAAACACAGCTCATGTTCCTGTGGTAACAGAGCTCCTGGGCTGCAGGAGGCTGTTCATTAGTGTGATTTTCAGCATTGCTGTGTTTCTCAGGGTCTTACTCTGGTGACATGGCTGTACATCAGTGTGTAGAGAGTTGCTTTTTTACAGAGTTTCAAATGGATGAAAATGTAGGTTAAGCCTTGCTGTTTGGAGAACCCAGTGCTTTATCTTTGTGAGATTGCACATCGAGTTACAATAAAAGCTTACTTCCTTTGGTGAGCACGTACCCACACAGGATTTGTCATCTTGGGTAACTGTTACTTTTCCAGAAGTTCCATGTGTACTAATGCTCCCATTTTTTTAATTTAGAAGTTTGGAAAGAAAATTGCTAAGTAATAATCTCTTCACCAAGAAATCTACTCTCATTTTCCCGATTTTCTCCTTTATCTTTTTCTGGTAAACTTTGATTTCTTGGTCTTCTTTTAACTTGAGGCAAGCTTAGTTTTTAGCACTCTGATTTCTAGTCTTGCAATTGACATTTTCTGTGGTGTAACACTGTGGCACCATCTTGTTATGACGTTTGGCATGGATTTACAGCTGCTTTGCTGATTTTGGTTTATGACATCCCAAATAATGATAAAATCTGCATTAGTCTGACAATACAAGCTCTGACCCATTCTGGAAAACTGCTGATTCAAACCTGGTGAAACCATGGAATTTTTTTTCCCAAGGAGAGTTTGCTCTTGCAGGATTTGTGCTGTTTTAAGGTAATGTTTTCTTAATGGTACTTAGACAGTCAAGATCTCTCTGTAACTACTGGGGGGCTTCTGCTGGCTTTGCATTCCCACTTCCTTGCAGCTCATTATTCCCTGCCCTGCCACCTCCTCCAGACCTTACAGACAGTGTACAAGCTGTGGCAGGCAGGCAGGGTCCATTAGCCAGCAACATCAGGCTCGAGTCTGTCTCTGATCAATCTTCATCCCTTGGCGAGAGGCAGCAGCAGATTTTACTGACATGTGGCAGCTCTTCAGGTGATAAATGAAGTTCTTTTGGCACAAGGCCAGGCTGTCCCTGAGTGGCTCTCTCTCAGGAGTAAGTCAGGGTACTTGCAGGTAAGTAGGACTGCCAGGCACAGACTCAGCCCTGCTAAGCCTGAGCCTGTTAGTGTGGATCTGCTGGTCCAGCCTTGGCCAGGCTGGGCTGAGGCATCGCCTCAAGAGTGCTCTGACAGCAGCAAGGCCTCTGCTCCAGCAACCCCTTCCCAAGGCAGGCTGGCCTTGCAGCAGGCCAGGAGGCAGCCTTGATGCAGAACAGACTGGGACAGCACAGGGAAAGAGACAAATCCCTTACGTGGTTCTCATGAGTGTGTTGGTGTCCATTTGGAGTCTGCTCATTTCATGCTCTGAGCTGGGAACTTCTCATCAATGGCTGAGGCAATTGGTAGCACCCAAAGCTGGCACTGCTCCTCACCACACTCTGTGCTGGTGTCTAGCTTACTGAATCCTCCTGCCACAAAAAAAAAGTAGGAAAAGCCTGCATTTCGGAGTTACTTCCCACTGTAACACAAAACATGAACAGTCAAGTTGTTAAGTTCCTCATGTGGGAAAAATAAGAAACTGCGTATTGCCTTGTCCTTTTTGAACAGAAAGTAATTAAAGCTGTGGGGGGGTGTGGTGGTGTCTCCTTCATGCACAACAATATGTCCTTTATGTTTATGTTCACCAAGTATGTGCATGACACTTCATAAAGCCCCAAGAATCTCAGGAGAAACACTATTAATATATAGAAAATGTGAATGCAGTAACTCCTTTCTGAATTTAGTTTGTCTTACTGTGGCACAGTTGTGAGTAGCTCAGCTGGTGTTAGTTAAGTTACTCTATAAACCAAACACAGGGTAAAAATCAGGCCTGTTCAGATTAAGTGGATGTAGTTCTTTAGCACAATGTTTTTTCTGAGCTTAATTTAAGGTTTTACTTTATGTCAAAAATATATAGTTCTTTCTTGATGCAGTGCAACTCAAAGCAATCCCCAGCTATATAAATTTATGCTTGGTGAATATGGTCCTCAGGGATGTATTAACTATAGCTATGCAAATAAATAAATAAATAAAACTTTTAATATAAATCTGAAGCTTTAGTTTGCGTGGGACTGATGCATTAGAGAATCTCACTTCCTTTTTAATTATTTTTATTGCTTACATGAGCTGATCACTTCAGTAATTTTAAATCTCATCCATTCTGTTGAATTAATTAAATTTGCAATTTCTATGATGAATAAGGTACACCGTAGTCCTTGAGAGAATTAAAATAAAATATCAAGAAACCAAATAAACCAGTGATATAACATGATTTCATATTTAAGAGCCTATTTAATGAGTATTCTAAAATAACAGATTGAATGTTTAAAGTCAGCCATGGCTACAGCAAGTAACTGACTAGTGAAGTGCAACAACAGAACACAGAAGCTGGTTTTGCAGTTGCTATTTGTGAGATTAAATGTACTGGAACGAGACTGCACCAGGCAAGAGCACACAGGGGGGCATAGTGGGGCTTGTTGCAGCTGGGTTTTCTGCAGGCTTTCTCCTTCTCAGCAGTTTTTGTTACTGCTGTGCATCTGAGTCCTTTTATTGCTGAAGTTCTTGTGAATGTATGTTGATGTTTAAGAGGAAGAGCCTGAAAGTTTTGACTTCTGTAGTTGGAAAGGTTTGGTGTGGATGGGCTTCCTCTCTGAAGTGAGTGGAGTGTCAGAACCCCCCAGCAGTTAAAAGATTAAGTTATGTAGTGCTAATCAATGTGTCTGATATTCAGCATAAGCCGTATGAGGCATCAGCTAATGTGGTCTGAGTGCCAGCAAAGAGGGGGAAGGCAGCTTTATTTGGTGTCACAGCTTTTGTCTCTTTTGTTTGCAGCAGAATCCTTTTATTCTGCTAAGTGCCATTGCATCTTTAAGTTTTGCTGTTCTGGGTTACTGTGCAGCATAAAAATGTCTTTGAGTGCAGACAATGACACCACTCTGCCATGCTACATTAATTCTCTTTCCTTTTAATGGAGCACAAGGTTATTTTAGCTCAAGTGAAGCATTGCTGGCTGCAATATCCCTGATAACTGTAGCAGGATCCATAACAGACCAAGGAAATGAGGTTTCACTAAGGTTTGCCACTGATTTTGTAATTTTTTGCCTCAGAAAGTACATGCCTAATTTGCACCAAAATAGGTAATGATTCAGTATAAATCAAGTGTGAACCAGATCTTGAAGCATTTTCCATCCCTGCTTAAGCCTCTGTTTCTCTGTTCCCTTAAATGCATGAAAGTTCTTTTCCTGGTGTGTCCAGGTTCTCTTAAACAGTTTTTCTTTCCCTGAAGTCCACACCCCTTTTGCAGCCAGTCATTTGAAATGTAAAACAGAGTCACCCACAGAAACGGGAAGTGGAATTTGAACACCTCTCTTGAGGATCTTGCTGTGGGGGGTGAGGACTGGAGTGGCTGCCACACTTCCCATTTGTATTTTCCTCTCTTGTTGTGCTTTACTTTCTATATGTGTTTCCTGGAATGAAGAGTTTCATAATTGTCTGCACTGCTGACTTCAAGAGCTGTGGAAATAAACTCGACTGAAATGAATTGCTCTCTCTCTCTGCACACACAAGATGGATCTTTCAGAACTTAGATTTTTTTGTTGTTTGAAAGCTTTGTTTGTCATGAATCTGCAACCACGTGTTATGCATACAGATAGACATCATGACTCCCGGCTAAACCACAAATATGTAATTTTCCTCTGGACTCTTTCCTCCAAAAACAGAGATCTCTACTACTTCAGCTAAACTAAGCTTTTTCTTTCAGTTAAGCTAGCACAGATATTTTTAGAGCTTTTTTAGGGGATGTTGTAAGTTCTGTTCCCTTTGCTGTTACAATGTTGCTGATGGGCTAATAGGTGAATTCTGCGCTGGTTCTTGGATCAATACCCAAATATTGGGAACCTTTACTTGATCTGAGGGTGAGTAAAAACAAACCCCCAACCAAAACCAGGTTGCAGTATATTGGGTTGTGTGGATGGGCATCACTGGATGGCATTAAAGCGGCTCCTGCAGGGGTGGTAAAACTTGTCATGTGTTTTCTGTGATAATCCTGCCTCAGCCTTGGCATTTGTGCCTCTGGGCTGAACCCATTCTGTGGGACACTTTTGTCTTGGCCTTTTCCCTTTCCCTAGAGAAAAGAAGCAATTCGTTTAGGCAGCATTTCTTTCCCAGACAGCCGAAATCTGCCCATTTGGGGTGTTTGGCATCCTAGCCCATGGTTACTATCAGCCAGTATGTCACCCTGTGGGGGGATAGAAGATAAGAAAATAAACATAGTGTAGAAAGTAATCTTACCCCTAAGGAGTTGCAGCTGGGCCAATTCTCCAAGATTAGGAACAGGCCTGACTGTAACAGGCCACAGCTGTAACCAGTGAGAGGAAGAATGCTATAAAAGAGTGGGGTGGCTGGGTGAGAGGGGAATTGGAGTCACGTGGCTGCTTTGTGAAGAAGAACAAGTCAGTGCTCTGAGGGGCTGTCCATGAGAAACACCAAGGAGGTCTGAAGCTTTTGTGATAAGGAGACAACAGTATGGAACCCCTGCAATAAGATGACAACATCACCTTGCACCCTGCTTCTGGAAAAGGTACCTCCAAGGAGAAAGGGTTGGGCTGTCTGTGCTGCCTGAGAGCTGCATCCCCCTCCACACTCCCCCATTTCCCTGAGGCAAGCAGACAAGCATCTGTTCAGACATGGGGGCAGGGAGAAGGGACAGGATGGGGAAATGCTGAGCGTGTGAGCTGGGCACAGAAGGAGGCAAAAGGAAGGTCTTCTGGCTTTGGACCATGGGTCATGTTTTGATTTGAGCCATAAGTCAGGAGTGGTGCTTCAGGAGCTCACTGTGGGGTCTTGGAATGTCTTTGCTCCTTTTCCAGAGGTGATCCCAAGCAAGGAGAGACAATCTGTGGGGCTATTCTCATCTGCACAGACATCTTGCTTTACTTACCTACCCAGCCCTCTGCAAAAAAATATCACGGGTCATGAAATAATGTGTGTTGGAAGGGATTTCTGGAAGTTACCCAGTCCCAACTCCCTGTTCAAACCATGTGCAGTAAATTTAGGTAAATCAGAGCCCATCCTGCTGAGTTTGGAGACTGCAGAGAAGGAAATTGCCCAGCTCCTCCAGGCACCACTCCAGTGTTTCATCACCTTCCTATCCAAATAAATAAATAAATAAATAAATATGTTTCTGTGCTTAGCTGGGGTTTTCCAGACTCCAGCATGTGTCTGTGGCCTCTTGTCTTGCCATTTGCACCCTGGAGAAGACTTATTCAGTCTTCCCTGCTGACCAGCAAACCAAGTACTGAAAAGAAAAGTGTATATTCCCCAATACAGCAGCATCCCTGTTTGGATGTTTTTGTTCTTTTCTTAAAATTGCATTTGCTTTCATTTTTAAATATTGTGACATGAATTCCTAAAGAAAGTGTAATTTGACTAAAAACTATAAACAGCAACAAACTCTTAGGAATGCAGAATTTCCTTGCTTCCAAGGTGTGGGTTTGGAAGTGCATTTTATAGGCTGAACTTGTATGGGCCATGTCAGGTGCATAAATCCAATCTGGTTGTGTTTTGCATTTTATGTGCATCTTCTGCATCTTTATTAATGGAATGCCCATTCAGTAAGAGGTTTTACATAATCTTAGATACATATTGGAAACAACACATGGAAATTAGGACTCAGCCTTCCTGCTTTGCACAGCATGTCCATAGCTCTGCTGGGGTGTCACCCTTGCCTGTCCCTGTGTGAGGGGCTGATGCCAGCCTGGCTCATCTTCCCCTGGTGTCTGAGGGCCAGGGGACAGCACCAGTGAGTTCCAGACAGACAGACATCCCCCAAACCACCCCTATCTTGCAGCAAGTATCCTTTAGATTGTTCCTTGCTCCTTCAAACTTTAGCTTTTGAGAAGTCACTTTTCATCCTGATTTTGTTGCCCTGCTGTTGGGAGTATCTGTCAAAGCTGTGGCATTCCAAAGGATGCAAGCTGGTCTGCTCCTTGGCATTCTGCTGCATCCTGGCAGGGTGAATGCTCTGACCCTGCAAATAACACCAACCTCCATCACTGGCAGTGGATAAATAGCTCCTAATTGCTCAGTTCAGGCTGGGCTTTTTCAGATTTCGGCACTGGAGACTTTCCTACTCCTACAAAACTGCTGATCCTGGCCTTTTTTTCAGTAGATAGTGGTTTAATGATACCTCTCTCCTCCTAGTCACCTTCCAAATTTGGAAGTTCTTTTTATAGTGGCTTCACCAGAGTGTTAGTATTCTCATGGACTGCCCATGGGAATGTGCTTCTAATTTTAGTTTGTCCTCTACATGTCTGTCTCCTTTAAATGCATTCAGCTTCTCATTTCAGCCACTCTGGGCCGAGCATGACACTTTGCTCCTGATACTTGTGCATTGAAGATGTTCTGGTGTTGCCTTGTAAAAAAATCCACAGCTCCTGCCCTTGTGCTGCAGGAGTGTGTCAGCAAGTGTCCCCCCCCCAAGTAGTGCTGTTTAATTAATAGATTTGGTGTGCTTTCATTTCCTGGGTGACCTTGAGAGTTATTTAATTGTGTTTCAGCAGTTTATACATGGTCTGGTATCAATGCTGGTAGTGCTGGGATTGTGTTGAATTTGACAGTGCAGTCTTGCTGGGAAGGACTTGATGGATGATCTAAAACCATAATTGCAGCTGAGTGGCTTGCAGCTATCTTTTGTAGCATGTATGTATTTTGGGAGTTACTGGATGTGCTAAATGAGAGGAATATTTAGAAAGAGATCTCAACTGCAGCTAGTAGTCTGGGTTTGTGAATACAGACTGGCTTCTGCTCTCTCCTGCAGCATTTGGGTCCAAGTCTGTGTGGGTTGTCACCGAGCTAATTACCATCTTACAAATGGTCCCACAGGACAGGACAAGCTCTCTAATTTTCATTTATTGTGAGACTGTGATTAAAAGACAATGGCACTTTCTCATCATAAGCCTCAAGTTTGTCATCTATTAAGACAACGTGCATTCCCTGCCTTTTGTAAAACAAACACTTGGAATCATTTGGGATCATCACTCACTGGTGAACATGCACGTTAGGGAAATGCCAGTATTGATAGCTGTCTCCAGCTGTGGTAGCACCATTACTGTGATAGCTAATTGACAGAGGGGGAAGGCACATTCACCCAGAACACAGTACAGATGGGTCTGAGCCCAGCCCAGTGGATAGAGATGGGGTGGGATCACTATGGGAACACTCTGCCTGGGCACTCTGCTTGGAGTCACTCAGTCTGACACTGTTCACTCACTGAGAGCTCCTCCTGCTCAAGTGTTGCTTGGCTAATTGCAGAGGCTTCTGCTTCTCCAGTTTACAGCAAGGTTTTGTTCATTGCGATGGATGGATGGACGGACGGACGGATGGATGGATGGATGGATGGACGGATGGATGTCTGCAGCACCACACAGGTGGAAACAGGAGACCAGTTACCTGACCTTTTCCTGCTTTGAAACTTTTCAGACTGTACTTTTTCACATTTGCTCTGAGTGTAAGAAACAGACTCAGGCCCTACGTTTCCCCTGTTGCTACCATAAAGAAATTAAGAGGCATTAACTGCAGTGGTATGGATGGAGCTGTCTCTGGGATGCTCCTATTGCTCCCATTCAGAATGTTCAGGATTCCTGGTTGTGAAAGAGGGCACCAAGGACAGATATGTCATTATAATCATGCTTTAGGCCTGTTGCATTCATTTTAGGTATTTTTTCCTCAAAGCTGGTGACACAAAATTTGGGGACCTGGTCCTGTGGAATTGGTTTTAGCCTTCTTTGCTTGCACAGACATAAAAACTCCATCAGATAAAGAAAGGAAGAAGGTGGCTTTACAGTGGTACTACATAACATGAGAAAGTAATAGTTAATTCTACAAAATACAGAGTTCTCTGTGAAGTTGACTTTATTGTCCTGGAACTATTTTTTTTGCTGGAGCAGGTCCATGGGCTGCCAAGTGCTGCCATCACTTCAGAATAAACCATTTTCTGATCTCCAAGGACTGCTGTGTGTTGGAATAATGTAGAGCATAACTGAGGAGTGATTTAGAGAAAATGTAGATTTTGTCTGGTTGAAGAGAAGACCTGGTATCCTAGCACTTCTTTTGGTTTTAAATGAGGTTTTTAATTTGGAAGAGTGCTCAGCATTCAAATGGCCCATTGTGATACATAGTGCTGCCATCACAGGTGCCTGGAGCCTGTCTTAGTCCCTGGAGTGGAGGATAGATGATTTGCTTGTCCTGTTACCAAACCAAATAAACAGCCATTGAAAGGTGGTACCTACTGTCATTAAGTGAATTGGTGGTTGTGCTTCAGTGAGTTTTGCATGGGCCTTCAGAAAATGAGCTCAGATCTGTCTGATGTTTATAGCTGCATCACTGAGGGGTGTGCCTACATTTGTGCTGTAACTTATGGGGCTTTGACTTCTTATAGAAAAGATGATGCAATGTGTGATCCTCACTGCAAATCTGGAATATTTGAAGATCCCACCAAGTCTGTTTGATGTAACACTTCCTGCACAGTGGTAATTCATGTTACACTTAGCATATAGGAAGCAGAATTTTAGGTCTGTCTGCATTTAAGAGCTCCCCCAACTTAATCAAAAGCTAATTTATTTTTAAACTGACGTAGCTATTTCTTTGTGGCCACCTACTGCTCTGTAAACTGGGAAATTGGTTCAGTTTAAATTAGCTGATGCTTTGTTTTAAGCTGAATTAAGAGAGCATAAACTTTGATTTTATGCCAACATAATAACATAAACTAGAGCATTTTTCTCTTGTAGACAAAGGTTTTAACAAGTAGTATTTGTAATGCTCACTCCACAGTCTACAAGAAATAAGAGCAAATAAAGTTCCTTTGTATATTCTTTTGTCATCTTCCCGTGGGGAGGGTTGGCAAGAATTCCTAGAGACAACTTTATTTGAAAATGAACTTTAAATGTTATTTCTTAAAACTTGAGGTAGAGTGAACTTTATGACTTGAAAGTTATTTATTGTTTACAAGGTCTTTATATATAGTTTTTATAAAAAACCAAAGAACAGTAGCAGCTTTTTCTGCACATCTGTATTTTCAGGTGACCAGCAGGACAGTAATGATAATTTTGACATGTAGATATGTATATGCTGAAAAACTACATTCAGCCTGTTTTATCCAGTGTCTAAGATATATTTAGAGGCAGAGCCTACAGGAGAGGGTTTTTCCTTCTTGTTCACATTCCCCAGTTGGCACTGGGCATTGGTTGAGGCAATTCCAGTGCACTTTCTTTTCTGTCCCCCACCATAGCAGTGCTTTAGCAGTGAGATTTGCTGGTTTTCTCTCCAGATGCATGTTTCTTATTCCTATCTATTGTAGGAAATGGAAAGTTCAGCCTCATGGAAATATGGTTGTGGGTTCTGTATTGTAGCTGCAATGAAATGTGTTGGGATTCCTTGACCATGAGTGTCAGGGATTTGTTTGTGCAGGAATAATTAGTCTCTCGTATTTACTTTACAGTGCTGCTTTTGTGAGAGAGCAGTTCTGTGGCTAGGATGAGTTGTGATAAAAGCACATCTCTGTGTGCACAGTTATTACTTACCTGGGAAGCTGCCGTGGCAGATTCTTTACAGGCTCATTGACTGCAGGTCCTTGTGAGCTGTTGAAGCAGAAATCACAGCAGAGACACTTTCATGGAGACCCCGGGTCACCCTGGAATTCTGTGCCTGTTCTTCCCAACAGATGCAGTCCATATGGAAAGGACTTCTGTTCATGTTTACAAGTGTTTATTTGTAGGAGTGGATTTGTTGCAGCTTTTTGTTCCTGTCAGGTTCTTAGAGTGGTTAAGTGCCTCGGAACAGCCAAGTGGAATTTTATCTGTGGCCATTTGCATCACAGCTGGGGGAAAGGAAATCCTTAATAATTAAGGATTGTATTCCATTAAACAGCAAATGGCCTGCTTGCTCTGTGGCATAACATGATCATTTATTAAATTCCTCATGAAGATAGTTTGTTAAAAACATTTACTTTACCATCATTTATTGATCATATTCCATCAAAGTGACCACAACACTCTTCCAAATAAGCTCTAGAAACATCTTCTGTTTCAATTATTTTCTTGATAGTATATCTGCTTTACAGTAGAAAATTCCTGTTTAGTCACAGATTTGAAAGTACTTCCTTTAAAAAAATGAATGCTTGTATTTGAAGTCAGTACTGGTTTTGGGTTTAGATTCATATTATTCTTTTCTTTTTTGAGCGGGTAGTTTTTATTTTAGCATTATTAGTAAAATGAAAAATTCTGTGGATCTTGAGGGGAAGAAGCGAACTGGAATATCAATGTTTCCATCAGCCTTTGGAAAGAGAGGGGGCAAATGTTTCTTGGTGGTTCACTGATGGAATGAGGATAAATTTGCACGCAATTTCTGTCAGGAAAAGGGGAATTTACAGGGTATTTAATGCAACCATCAGACTTGAGAGCTGGTTCTTCAGCCTTGCTGTATTTCCATCATGCTACAAAGTAGGTGTAATATCATCTTCTGAAGGATAACTGGGGGAGAAGGGCAGAATGCTTAGCTGCCTCCAGTTGCCAGAGGGACCTGTTGTAGAAGCCCTTGTTCACTAAAGCAGTGAGAAACAAAAAAAAAGCCATGACTGTGTATACAAGTACTACGTTTTCAGTATTCCCTTGGCCGAAGTGGGATTAATTACAAATATTTTTGTTAGGATGTCAATATAGCAGTGGTCACTGAATTCAAATTGTATAAAAGAATTGGATTATTACTCAGTTATTAAATTGATATCTGACATAAACATCAATAAAGCTATTTTAAATTATTTTTTCTTTCTTTACACAGTTCTTCTAATAAACTTTCAGATGAATTTTACTAGGTTACCTTGAATCCACAAGGATTTTGATTTTACTTGATGGTCTTTACTCTGATAAAGTAATGCTTTTAAAACTAAAAACCAAAAAGGCCAAGACTGAAAAGTTTTGGGAAATTTAGACATAGTTTTTGCTGCTACTGACTTAAAGATTTAGCCTAGGTTTTCTGAAGGTAATTGTTACTAAATAAAGGTGCCTCAAATACAGTGGTAATTGCTTTGCAAACATTGTCTAAGGCTGCTTGGGGCATACCTGGCTCCTGTGTGAGAGGTTTCTTTTCTGTGGTTCCTCTCGAGTCATGCCACAGGATTGCAATTTTCTGCTTTCCTTTTTGTTTAAAATATTTAAAGTAGACTGACTTTGTTTTCATAAGCTGATGCTTTTAAATACCTTGGAGCTTGGTCCTCATGGAAGGGGAGCATTTAAAAAATAACCCTGCATGCATCTCAGTGGTCATTATGTAAATTGTTTATATGTGTTTGTCTTAAATGTATTTTAAGAGAGGAGAGCCAAGAAGGGAGGCTGTGTCCTACCCAATGGTTACAGCTCCTCAATACCTAATTTTGTTGATGTGTAGGCCCTACATTTTATTTATATAAATCTGTTGCCAGCACTGTAAATATTAAAAGGGATTAAGTCTAATTTTTAAAAATTGGGCAATTGCATTGCCTCCATTAAAGTTCACTGTGTGGTTTCCTGAGCCTGTTAATTTTAATTGATGTAACATCTCTGTGTTACAGCTTATCCTTTTATTTGTTAACACTCCATGAAATTCTTGTGTCTTTATTCCTCTTCTTACATGTTCTAATAAATGCAAAAATAGTTTAAAAAAGTTGGTGCTTAAAGCATCAACACTGGCAGCTGAGACATCAGTTTGCTCATAGCAAAAATTTGTGTCAGTCTTGCTTTTAATCCATGCAGTTATCCTCATAAGGCTTAATGTGATGACATTTGTAAGGCTTTTTGTTGCTTTGTAAAAAATCTTGTTAAACTTACAAAAGCAGGCCTTCAGCTGCTAAGAGGAGCTGGCTCACCCTGAAACACAAGATTTCCAGTAAATGACAGGGTTGTATATTAAATGAAGACATGAAGGTGCAGGTGTACATTTTAGTTCCCTGTTCTTTTGTGCAACGACTCCATACAATTGTGCTGTTTTCATACATGAATAATTAAAGGTGTGCAGCTCCAGCTGTTCCTCTTCACTTCATGGACCCAGGGTATAATTCCACAGAAGTGCTCTGGGCACGTGTGCACACAGAAATGCACACACACCTGTGTTATGGTGCACTGAAAAGCAACTAAAGCCTGTGGGATAAAGAGATAAGCATCAGTTATCTCAACTGCTCTACATGGGGACTCCCAACACAGAATTAGATGTTTTGGAATACCTCTTGGGTTTCTTGTTCTTTTCTTATTTAGTTAATTTTAGCTGGGAAATTTCATTTTTAAAGACTATCAAGTCTTTAAACAAGAGTGTCTCCATGACAAAAGAGCTGGTAATTTGAGGCCGTGTGCTTTGACATCAGTACCCGGAGTCACTCATTCTCCGTGCAAAATGTGATCTTTTATCTGCTTTGACAAGTAATTTTTCATTTTTTCTGTAGCAAGACTCTTTTGCTAACATTAACACTTTGGCCAAGTGACTTCTCCATGTGCCTGCAGTAGGCTGGCATTTAATCAGAATACAGTTTATTATTTATTGTGAGGGCCTTGATGGGGTGGGTTTTGCTCACAAATGAATATTTGTGGAATATATGGCATTTTGTTTGTAGTACTCAACACTTGCTGTTGCAATGCCTTGGGGAAAAGGCAGTATTTCCAAATATTAAATTTGCTAGATATTTTTTGTCATAGTTGAGATGGTTGTAATACAAAGCAATACACTCCATTTTCAGAAGGCTTCAAACTGGTTTTATTGTAGCATTCATGCTTTTTATACATTCCTACAAAACTCCTAAGTTCACACTTCACTCATCGGTCACAAAAGACAAAGTGCTTATTGGAATAGGTAGTTGCAGGTTTCTCTTATTTATCCTTCTTTCTTTCTTGGTTTCTGTGTCAGTGACCTTGGTAGAAAATTATTTCAGGGGTAAACATGGATCCTCTTATCAAACTTCTCTCTGACTCACAGAAGTCACTGCAAAACTTCTTCTACAATTTTTCCCATAATTTCTTATTATATCAGTTTTTGAGATGCACATGAAAAGGATTTTTTTTCCTCAAGTTTTTGGCCCTAAATAATTGAATTTGCACTGTAATTAAAAAATACCCTTTGAAGGAATTTGGGAGTTACATAGTTTTGGTTCACTGTTGCTGAATAGAGGCCACCTGCTAATGGTGTACACAGCACTGCTGATTTGCATAAAGTCATTTAATGAATGTAAGTATTGCATTTTACTGCTGGTGTGTTTGAGAGCATTGGGGGAGGATTATTTTCTTAAATATGCAAAGCATTACTCTTTATTTAGTGTTGTTCAGAAAGCAGCTGCCCTAGAGCATTGCTACTGTACTAATCTTAGCAGATTAGCCTCTAAATATTTCAGACTCTTAGGTAACAGCTCTTATTAGTGTTTGCCAAGTTCTCTTTGCTGTACCTGATGAGCTTTATTATCGAGGGCCCCAGGCTTCCATGGTCTCAGCAGAGCAGTGTTGTGTGAGAGGAAATGTGAGTGTGAGGAGCAGTAAGGACAGCACAGACTCCATTTTCATGCTAAGCTCCTTGCCTGGGAGCTATAGCTGTGACTCTTCTGCACCACTGATTTAGGGGGTTTGGTGGCTCAGCAGAGATCATTTATAGCATTTAGACCAGACATTCCAAAGAGGATGTGGGGACACTGTGGAGCACTGAGGTGCCAAGACTGAGGCTGCAGTGAAGCTGTTTTGTTTGAAGGGAGCAGATCAGTGCCAGCAGTAGCACTCCTGAGCACTGGGTCACAAACTTTTGCATGCTCAGTTCTGCTTCCTCATGCAGGTTTATTGTGTTTACCTTGGGATCCCAGCACATTCCCCTTGGGATCCAGATTAAAAGCTGTAGGATGGATGCTGGCTTTGGTCTCAGTTCTTGGTACTGCTGTAAAGGCTCCTGCACTGGTGTCCACAAGAGTTTCAGGTGAAGTTCAGCTGGTAACTTTATTTTCCATCCCTCATCACTTGGCTTTATGCAGTAGAACAGGAAAGGTGCCAAAGGGTGACTCTGCAGGAAGGTGGGAGTTCTGACAGTACTAAGCCACAGCAGATCTGCCACTTCTCAACAATTCTGCTGAGCACAAGGCTTGCTTTGTCAGAGACAGAACAGCAGAAAATGCTTATAAACACATGTTTGAAATAGAAAAGTGTGTGGTTCAAATATGAGTAAAAAACATATCTGGTTATGACTTTTCAGTGACTGAGGGTTTTTTTAAAATTTTTTATTTTTCAATTTCAAATGCAACAATTTATCCCATATCCACTGGCAGGCAGGTACCAATTCATAGAACACCCAAAGCTGACTTAAGCCATTCCATGAAGTTCCTTCCATTAAATAATGAAGTTCATTTTTGAAAGGGTAGGGGGGGTTTGGTTTGGGGTGTTTGTTTCTTTGTTTCAGTAAGTGGTGTACGTGAGGTGTGCATAAATAGAGGTGTGCATAAATACTGTATTATACTTTTGGAAGTAAACGTTAAGGGAAAGCATCCTTTTCCTTTTTTCATCATTGCAGGAAAGCAGGAACCTGAAGAGGTAATTTACATATTTCAGCAGATATCACATAAGCTTTTGTGACTTTCAAACCCATTTTAAACCTCTACTACTGATGAATGTGCCCTGTAACCTCCTAGTGGAGGCACTAATTTGAGACATCAAACTTCACAGAGTTACAGGATCGGTGTCTCTGGGAGTCCACAGATCTTAATCTCTACTACCAAAGGGAAAATCAATGTCTTTACCATTGGCTGTGTTAATCCTTTTCCATACTCTGTTCATCAACACAGTGGATGGGGTTCCACAGAGAGAGTTTTCCCCCAGGAGCATCTCTGGTTGTTTGGCACCTTGGTGCACATCTGTGCAGCTGCTGTCCCGACCATGCAACCGAACTTTGGTGTGAAGTTCAGTCTTCTCCAATAGTTTGTCTGTGTATCATGAACTAATTCAGATCCAAATTTAGCCAAATGATCACGAGCAGTTTCACACAAATATTTTAGGCAGTAAGTTTAGCTGTGGTTAAATATCTTTGTCATCAAGAATTTCTTTCTGACTATTGACTGTTTGACTTGACTCCTTGCCTGGAAAAATTTGATTTTCAGTGGAAGTATGTGGAATACTATTATTTTGATTTTTTTTCTCTTTAAAGGCAGAAATTCAAAAAGGAAATCATCAAGTTATTTGGCCATTATATCAAGCTGTTTTCTGTGGGATAGGCACAAAATAGTGCAGTTCAGCAGAAAAAGTCACATAAAGGAGATCATTTTACTTTTTGGTCAGATTGGCTAAATGGAAGCTAATCAAGCTAATAGGAGTTCTCCCTAAAATTATTGTTAGGGTATTTTCAGTGTGATGATTAGCAAGTATTTCAGGTGAAAATCAGTGCTGAAGCCAAAGTGGGGCTGTTCCTGATGGTTTGTGGGCTTCCAGTATTTCTTCAGTATTACAACCCAGGGCTGTAAGCTCCCTGGCTTCCTGTCAGGCGTTCCATTGCTTAGGAGCAACAAGTGTGTCTGAGTTTGTTCAGCATCTGGTAAGAACCCAGTAGAGGAGAGGGACCACAGGGCCACAGCAGGCAGGAGGTAAAGGAGCTACCTCCATTTCCTTGCTGCCCTCTCATGTGTTTGTTAATAACAGCATTGATGAAATATGTGCAGTTAATAATGATTTGATCTAACTGAGGTCCTTTGAGAAAAGATAAATGGAACTGTTACCAGTGATGAGTGCTTTGTGACTCTGAAGAAATAGGAATGGCAGTGTGAGCTTCTGATGGGAGTTATTGTATTGGATGAAAAACCTCTATAATTGCTGCCTTTTGGTTGGTCATGCCTGAATCCTGCCTGATAGGGATGTGTGAAGAACTGTATCTGTCTGCAGTGACTGAACAAATACTTGTTGTAGTGCATCCCCTCTTGGAATTAGTATCTTCTCAAATTGTCATCCCAGCATCCCTCGTTTCTCCAGGGCAGGCTGAGTGCAGGCAGAATATCTGGGCTGTGCTGGATTAGCCTCAGTGCTGTGGTGCACCCTTTGCTCTGCACCAGGGATTGCTCTCCTCTGCCCTTGCTTATTTGGCATTTCCACTTCACAGACATAACCACGTGCCTGGATTGACCAAAGGTGCCAACATGAGCACGTGCCAAAAGGCAGCTCTCATCTTCCCCAGCTGCCTCAGCCTGTTTTCCTTTTCAGAAACATTTAGGGGTATATGAGCCTGATTCAGAGAAGGATTTGTTCCATCTCACTTCTGTGATTCAGGCCTTTGGGAGGAAAAGAAAGAATGTGATCCTTGAAGAAGATATCCTTGAAGATGTGTCAGACTTGAGTTTGGCTAGCAGGGAGTTAGGCTCCTCTGGCTGATCAAAACATCATCCATCATCTAAAATCACAGCCTCTTTCTAGTCCTGAGGGACAGATCTGTGGTTCTGCAGGTATTTGGAACCAAGTCCTGTTCTGGAGAAGGAAATGACAAAACAAAAGCACCTCCTGCTTCAGGCAGACACCAAAGCTTGAGAAGCTTTCCAGGGTGCCATCCTGGCCTTCTTGGTAATAGGGATATGACAGATGAAAATGTTTGCTCTGAATTGAAAAGGCTGTGCTTGGAGTTCTTACTAGTCTATTTAATGAACAGGATTTTTCTATCGAAAAGTGTCATTTGCTATGTACAAAGCTTAAAGAGTTGCGAACTTCTTTGTAGATGTACATGCATAGCAGACCAAGTGAGCTGCAAATGTTACAGGTTTAGGGCTGTATAGCATCTGTGACATACCCAAGGGGCTGTACTAAATCCCATTTCATGAGCAGTATCTTTGATGCTGCTGTACAAAGCAATGTGCCAACAGCCAGATGTTTTAGGGGTCTCAGTCCTCAGCTAGAAATGTGAAGGTGCTCTTCTAAGCTGGTACATGGTGTCTCATCCCACATTTGGTTTGCTTTAAAGATGAGACATTTGGGGGTATTGAAAGCTCAGCTCAATGCAGGCAGACAGAAAGCTGATTTGGGGAAGTTAGGGGTTTTTTTGGGAGGGTGGAGGGTGGTGTTGGCTGGCCCCTTCATAAAAACACAGAGTAATCTGAAATACAGAACCAGCCAAAACCACAAACTCTGATTTAGACCTACTTGGCTCTTGTGAATCATCATGAGCTCTGCACACTGAGTCAGCCAAGAGCTGGTTTTCTCTTCAGTATTGTGTAAACACAAGATGTTTCTCTAGGCTAAATATTATTAAGTTAAAAAGTCATGTTTATTTGTCCTGTATAAAAAATTATTAATACAGAAAGTTACCATCTGGCGAGATCTGAAAATTCTTTTCTTTTACACTTAGTTGCTCAGCTCAGCTTTGAACACAGATCACTTTTAGGGTACCCTGATTTTTTCATTTGATTCTATAAGTGATAATTATTTGGATCAAACTACTTGACAAGGCTTCCTGTATTACCTTTGGAAATTGCAATTTCATTTAAAGTAATTAAGGAAAACCACAGGACTTAATTTGTAGTTGTACCATGATGTGGTGTGAATTCTTAAAATCCTAAGGGAAGATGGTGCAGCTGACAAGCACATTTTCAGGGAAAGCTTTAGATGTGGACACAGAGAGCGGTGTGGAAATGTGGCACGAGGGCTTAGTTAGGATGTTCTACGCTGGCCAGGAGATTTCTCTCTTTGCACCTCTTCACAGTATGTGTGAGAAATTGTTAACAAGCCCTAGTAGGTTGTTACTCTGCTGAAATTTGTGATGAATTGTGGGGGGATTTTCCTCATCTTGCTTTATTTACAACTTGTAAGATGTAATACTGCTGAGAAAAAGGTGGTATGACGTTAGAAAAGTAAGAGTTATGGAAAAGGCAGTTCTGAGGGTAGGGAATTTAAAACAAAGCCCCAAAACCCACAGCTGAGAACATACAGAGGTGCAATACCAGCTCTGCAGTAGAATTATAACCCCCCTCCTTCTCCCCAAACCAGCAACAGCCATCAAAACATGGAAAAGGTGACTGGTGTTTATCTTTTCTTCCCCATTTCCATAGTGCGGCTCCATGACAGCATATCAGAAGAAGGATTCCATTACTTAGTCTTTGACTTGTAAGTATTTGTTTTGCATTTGTTTAGCATGTTGGGAGTGGGCTACACCTGGAGATGCAAGTGCAAGCTCATGAGATAAATGCTTGGTTCTGGTGCCATGAGCTGCACAAATAGATGCAAACAGCTGGAAGGACAGGAACATAGTTCGTATTTTGCATGTGCAAGAACTCATTTCAAAGTGTCTCTGGAAGGATCCCATTTATTCCATAAAAACTAGTAAAACTCCACTGGTGAAGTGGATTTTAATATAATGTGTAGGTATGTAAGTAAAAGTTGTGTGCTACCTGCCAAAGCGAATCAAAGATAGACTCAGAAATAAATATTTGCTGCAAGTCAGATGTCTAAAGGAAAGATTAAAAAAAAGCATGTGGAACACTAATTTCCCTACAGAAAGTCTCAACTGCTGGATTAAAAAGGTAAGCCTGAGTTTAGAGAGGGAAAGATTCTTTTAGTATTTTATTCGTGATTGATATCTTACTGCTTTATAATGTTTCATTTTGACACCACTCAGAATGTAAAGTGCCCAGCATATAGAAACGAAATTTCCTACTGATATTCTCTTTTGCTTCAGGAATTTAGGTCCCATGCGTTGTTCATGTAGCGACTGGGCCTGCATGGAGCTTGTTTTTTCCAGATAAGGCTTTTTAGTGGAAGCAGGGATGGTGACAGCATGAACTGTGTGTTCATAACTTGAAAAGAGAAACTGATTTCTTCAGTCTTCCCTGGGATGGGCAAACTTTGCCACTCATTTGAAAAGTTACTGCTTATGGTTTTGGATATGGACAAACCTGAATGATAGGGATTGTATTGCAAGACTGACTTAAGTAAAATTCTCTCTTTGAACTGTAAATTTTTCCAGGCAGTTTATGGTTTAACAGACAGCACAGTCACCCACCTACCCAAAGAGCTTTCTTAGGTCCCCCTGTGGTTTTGCTGGTTAGAATGAGAATACATTATTTCCCCTGAAATGGAGTATAGCCCATTTCTAAGCATACAAACAGAAGTATTTGCATTCAGCATGGCTAAGTTAGAACCTGAATCTTCCTGCACACAAGCAATTGTATGCTTTCATGTTCAAGTTGCATTCTGGTTTACTTCCTGACTTAACCTTTTTTTAAAGAAATCTGTAAAGACTTCTTCAGCACTAGATTTCAGACTAGAAATACACAAATATTAAAATAGTCTGTCTGCAGTGAAGGCATTCAGGATTCAGGACTCAAATCCTAACTGGGTTCAAGAGAAGCTTGTGTGTGATTTGTGTCTGTCCCAGGTAAGTGCTGTGACTGTTGGCTTGGAAATGGCTCCAGGGCACAACACACATATTTGTTCTCTGACATGCACTGGGGTTTATTTTGCTTCTTTTTTTCCCTTAAGGGCTACAAAGGAAATCTTTCTATGTGAAATTGGAAAAAGCTTCTTAATTCAGAACATTTCTAAGAAGTGCATGTAAAATTCTTAGTTCTAGGGACAATATCCCTTTTAAAAAACAGTGGCTTTTTTTGTTGTTGTTGTACTGCTGTACTGTGAGGAAGTGTGCCATACTATAATTGCAGTTAGTCCACGTCTGCCTTAAATTTTATGTATAGTGCCAGACTTATCTCAGGGGGTTATGATTGTGATGTGAACTAGAACATTTGAACAGCTTCAGAATTGTAGATAACAGTATCTAGATCTCAATAGTAAGGGAGCAAATAGAAGCCTGTGTTCTGCAGTAAAATGTTAATGTGTAACCCAAAGATACTGCCTTGGCAGAAAACTAGATTCCACAGGAAGTGTTCTGCCTTGGCTAGAACTTCCTCTGTTCCCTGTCAGTCCCATTCAGGACAAACAGAGGAACAGCCTCAAACATATATATATATGTATATATAAAGCTTTTATGTTTTGGCCATGTGGTTTGAGGGGTTTGTAAAAATTATTTTGCAAAAAAGAAAATGTCTAAATGGCAGAGGCAGTGACTTTGCTGACTGATAATTGTTTCTGGAGCAGCAACAGGTTGCATTCTTGAGAAACTTTTGCCAAATTACTGGGAATGCCTGTTCACAGTTGATTTTTCACATTCAGATTAAGAACTTGTTGCTTTAATGCTCGCTAGTATTATTTGTTAGTGAAACTTCACCTTTTACAAACATGTGGTTGCTGCCATGATAAAAAGGTACTGTATGCACTTCTTGAACACACAGGTCAAGAACCTGCTTTTCTTTATTTAGTTTTTACTCAGCAGGAGCCTGACTGTGGTGTAACACTGTCACTCCACCCACACATGCCATCATGTCATTTTCTTAATGATTTCTTTCAGACTGTGTGGGATTTGGTACGGCTGTTTCCTCAGAAATTTCTTTCAGACTTCATCCCACGTAAGAAAGTGAAGGGGAAGACTGCCCTTTCTGTGGATAGGAAAAAACAATCATTGTTACTTTCTGTTTTGAATTTCTAATAATCTCTTTGGATTAAATGCCACAGAGATGTCTGCAGCCTATTGCTTCACTTGTATACCTCAGGCTGTGCTTTTATCTGGAGAAAGAAACAGTGCTGAATGTACTCCATTGCAGACATGCTTTTGGGTGAACAGTTCTGCTGTCAGATGGGAAGGTGGGAGTCTCTGGAAATCCATGTGGAAAATGGCTATTGAACAATGAACTTCATGAATTTAATAATGGACTTCATGAAGTTTTTGCTGCCCTTCCCTATTGGTTAGAGCAGCTGCAGTCAGGATTTGCGTCTGTTGGACCATTTCAGTTGCTAAGCACGAATGAGACTGTCTTCAGTCTTAATGATGTTAGATGAGTTCAAATCCAATCAATTCTGTCAGTATTAATTGCTGTATCTGAATGGAAACAGCTGTAGCACTTGAAAACTCTCTTGTGCAAGTCAATGAGATTCTCTATTTTCAGTGCCTCCCGTTTTAATGCACTTGATGAGATGCAACAATTGGTACGTTAAGAATCCTGGCCTTGCTTTTAGATTCTAACTGCAGGAACTGTGTAGAATAAACTGAAAATACAAAAAAATAACCTAATTTGGAAAACAGTGTTTGCCTCAGGTAAGTGCCTAGGCCTCTCTTTCAGAAGTAGAAAGGCCACAGATGAATTTAATAATTCTATGGCCACTGTAAGATGCTTCCTCCCATTTCCATTATCAAGGAATTGAAGAAGTAAACGTAAGCCAGGAGGAAACCACACCAGTCTGATCATCATCAGAGGCTGGTTTAGCTGTCTGTGCTAATGTGTATGTTTCTTCCAATTAATCTCTTATATTTGCAAACATAAACCAGCAGTTTTTCTCAAAGTGGTGTGGAGTGCCTTGGTGTTGCTTCATGCTGCTTGTACCTCCTCTGTGTAAACAAACCTATGTGCTTTATTTGTTGCCACTTTAGTATGCTCTTCTCAAAAATCACAAAAGAACCAGAGCAATTTGTACAAACCAGTAGCTTTTAGGTCTTTTCATCATTTAACAATGGTTGTGAATACCAAGCAAATGTTCAGTGTCAGCACGTAAGATTTGATATCCCCTTCCTCCCTCCATGCTGGAGAAGAGCAAACATCAATTTAGTACTCTCTTCTTGTCTTTTCTTTCTTTAGCTTGGATCAAAAAGAAGTGTTTTAGGAAAGAGTAAGATCAAAGGATGCTTTGTTTTTTCATTCATCACAAAGTGAGAATTATTCCTCTTTACCAGAACTGTGGCAGACAAATATATATGCAAAAAGGAGTTATGAAAGACTGTCAAAATATGCATCAATCAAACATTTTGTGCTACAGCAACCAAAGCCAGTCTCTGGAAGGCAGAAAGCAAAAAGAGAATACAAATTAGGCAACAAACTACCTCTTCTAGATTTTACTCCAGACTTTTGTACAAAATAGCATTCTGTTACCTGAAAATCTCTACATTAAGAGTCAGTAAGACAGAAACTCAGAAAAAGGATGGTGTAACTCAAATATAAATGAAATAATGAAAATCAAGTTATTGAACTGGCCTTTCTCCACGAAAGGAGCTGGGCTGCTGGTTGAGCAGGGCATTTGTGTCATCGTTTAATGTGGCTGAAAACTGGGCTCTTCTACAAAGTGTTAGTACAGCAGTTTGCAAGTGAATGTTACAGTTCTGAACATTCCAAGTATTCTCACCTTGAATTTTTAATCCTAATTAACTTAACTGTATTCGATACTAATTGTGTTCACTGTAGTATAGATTTTTAGGCATCTCCATCTTTAAGTGTCTTGCTGCACACTCAAGCTTTTATGTTTGGGAATTTATTGGAAATGTAATGTGCTAATATTCACATTCATACCCAGCAATAAAATGCAAACATTGATCTTTCATCTAGGAATTATTTATGTAAGCACCTGTATATGTGAAGAATTGCATTTAGCTGTGCCAGTCTGTCAGCCTATAGCATGGGAATGTTACAGGAAGGGTCTTCCTGTGCTATGAGTCCCCTTTTGTGACACAGGCAGACAAATGTTATGAAATTACTGAAGAGCTTATGAATCTTCATCTTACAATGATTGCTAGAAAACTTCTCCTGATTTTAACCCTGTATTTGCTGATAGGCATTGTATGCTCATGTATTATTGTACCAATATTATCCATTACAATGTCCCTCTAGGGAGATCCAGGCTAATGCTCATCTTAAGTATTTATTTTCATCCCTCTTAACCTTTGTTTTGCCCAGCTAAACTGGGTTGGCTTCTCTGAGGGGATCTGATGAGTGACTGGGTGGCCTGGTAGCTGTTCATGCTGCATATCCAGTTCTCTTTTCTGAGTTTGAGTGACTAGAACTGGTACAATATGAGGAGGGATTTTACCTTGCTGTCACCCTATTCCAGATGCAATCAAAGATTGTGGCATCATCCTGCTCAGGGCTCATCCTGGACTGTGATCTTTGCAATATAAAAACACAGTTTTATTGCTTTTTAACCACTTTCTACCATTAAACCATTGATTCTACCAGGAGCTCCTGAGTATGCAACCAAGCCACTTCTGTTACTGGCCCCAGGATCATACAGTTCTTCCCGTGTACATAACTTATTTTCAGTGGTGCTTTAACTAGCTATTCTTATTTTCTCCACAAAGATAAATGAAACATTTCTAGGAAAAATCTGCTGTTAAACTGATTAAGGTACCCTGATTCTACTGATACTTCCCTTCCAACTCAGTAATGCTCTTTTTAGGCACAGCACAAAAAGCCAGCCCCTCTGGCACCTGGGTACACCTCTCTTGTGATTTGATCTACACTGAAAGACCCTTTTCCTTTTTTAGCATTGTTGTGTTTTAGCATTTCTTACCTTTGCCTAATATTGCAGTTTTCAATTTATCCTGAACTGTATTGAGCTTCAGCCACAATTTTCCTGGGTGGTCAGTTCCCTTTTTCCTTGTAGTTCTACTCCTTCCTTTTGACATCCATAAATGATGTCTGGCATCTTGCCTGAAATGCTGCTGCCCTTGGCTTTTATTTACTATTTATGATTGCACTTGCTCCACATACATTTTATTCATGTAATGATTTGGATGGACAAACACTCCACTTTAGTTCCTGCACCTTGCTGCAAAACCTCTTGCATTTCTGTACAAATGCTTCACTTAGTCCTGTCTGACTTCTTCCTGTCAAGTTAATTTAAGGTGCACATTTTCACTTGTGAAATCTCCTTTTCCCCATCTTGCTTTTTGTAACAGAGTCACTGGAGGTGAATTGTTTGAAGATATAGTTGCAAGAGAGTATTACAGTGAAGCAGATGCCAGGTAAGTAATTTGTTTTTCTAATGATTGCCTTTGATAGTTCTAAGATAGTTACTTAAATATATCCTGGTGTTTGGCATCAGTTTCCCAGCACAGTCTGTGAAACTCTAGGATTTCTCCAGGAGTTCTCTTAGACTTGGAAGGGCAGAGTTTGGCAGTTTGAGCTCACGACCATGTGGTGGAGAACTCATGAGAAGTCTTGGTGTCTGCTGATCTGAAAAAGCTGAAGTTGGATCTCAATTACTTTTACCCATTGTTTCCTTTGCAAACTGGACATAACAGTTCAAGTATCTCATCTGTGGGTTCTTAGATTTGCTGATCAAAGTCTGAAGCATAAGTTGATCGTAAAAGAATTTTGCATTAAATATGATTTTTTGTTCTCGGTCCAGAAGTGCTAATTTCCTTTTCCAATTAGAAAATTTTTGTTGTATTTCATCAATAAACAATTATACTGTGTGACTCATAGTCTGAGCTCAAATATGAAATCTCTCGCAATTTTCTGCAAGTGCTTGTTGAAAAACTTGAATAATAAGTTGGCAATTATCGTAATTTGCATGCATAAAGTATCAGGGCCACTCATCTCATGTTTGTCCTCATATAATAATAAATCTTAAATATTGTCATAAAATTAAGAATCCTAAACATTGTGGTCAATTACTTTAAAGAAAATATGTTCACACTCTTCACATTAATTGATCTGCAAGTAAATTTAAAGAATCCTTATGTTTCTGTGTGTTTACAAACACACCCCCCCCAATAATACATATTTAGTACATGCAATTTAAATTATGCCTTTACATTTGGAGATCACTGGGAGATGATTGGAAAGAATAAAGTATTCCTAACAGCAGTAGTAGGATAATAATGAACAGACAAGAAGTTACTCTGAATATTAGGAAGCTTCCATTTCCAGATCTTACTGCATCTGTAGGAATGATAGAAAGATTAATACTTTAGGCATTTAAATAAAAAACAACACGCAGCAAAACACTCTGTAAAAGAGAAAACAGCAGTAGGGTTTAGGTGGGGTGGGAGAAGAGGAGCTATGTTGAAAAATTTTTCAAATCATTTTTTCCCTGCTGTGATTGAAGCAAATTTCCACTATTGATGCCAAAGGCCAGTATATGTTGTCCTTGTGTGTTTTTAAGGTAGTTGGGAATTAAAAGGAAAAATTGCAATGATGATTCCTTCTGTTCTAGAATTATGATATTTTGGAAGGGGCTGTGCATATATGTGTATATATATATATAATATATATATATACATTTTATTTTTTCCGTACAAATTTGACGAAATAAGTGCAATATCTGGTTATGATGCATCTGTGTATTTTGTGTATCTATCTATCTAGATATATCTAGTGTGTGTATGTGTGTATCCCTCTAGCAGTAGTTGCTGTTCTCTGTGGATGCCTCTCCCAGGACTGTCACACTGGTCTGCTCCTGCAAGCCCTTGCTCACGCCAGTAGTCTGTACTCAGACAAATCAAGCAGTGAGTTGTGAACTACTTGCCTAAGAAAGGGTTTTCAGGCTTGGGCTCCAGTTACTGATTATGACCATTCCTTCTGAATTCCATGGTCAAAAGGTTTTGGATGAGCAGCATCTTGACTACTGTGTATTACTTATCATCACTACTCGTGCCACAACGATGTCTTTAAAAAAAATGCTAAGCTCTTGTGGTGCCAAAAAAAGTCTGAAAAAGTTCCAGTGCTCTAAAATATTAATATTTTAGTTGTGCTTTATGGCATCATGGATTGGCCAAAACTTGCACACCTGGGTATGGGAAAATAGGTGCTAGTTCAGTTACTGAAAGCACCAAATTAAAATATTTGTCTTAATTTTTAATGTGGATTTTCACTCCCCAGGTGACTCCTAACTAAACTAGAGCTGGACACTATTTTAAATGAAAATGCATGCCGCCTTTTTGAATGACTTGGCTTTGTTCTACTAATAGTTTTAAAGAAACCATTCAATTCAAAATGAAGAATGTTTTGCTTTTCCTTAGCTTTTGACTTCCATTGTTTCATTTGTTTTCTGTATATCATCTCATTTCTGACCATTTTCTTGTTTCAGCCCTTGTTGTAATGTTAACTTCACCACCAAAAATTAAGAAAACCAAAACATCCCACTAATTGTTTTACTGCCTCCACTTTATTTTTCCTGTGGCAGTTTTTGGAAACTGGCAAAAGCTTCGATACTGCTGAATGAAAATACAGTCTGATGAGTCTGTCTCATAGGTGTCATATGTTCCATGTTAAATGTCTTTTTTGGTTTGGTTTTGGTTTTTCATTTTTTGGATGTGTTGGAGCTGGAAATATCTCAGCAATGTTGTTGTTCCAGTTCAAACAGCAATCAAGACTTGTCAAGAGGTGTAAAATTGTTTTTGTTCTTTAACTTTTTCTTTTAAGTTTTATTTTCATTTTGTATTTAATGTGATTATGTGCCTTTAAAATGTTCTCCCTTCCATTCTGCCCTTGTATCTTTGCAGTCATTGTATACAGCAGATTCTAGAAAGTGTTAATCATTGTCATCTAAATGGCATAGTTCACAGAGACCTGAAGGTCAGTATCTGGTGCCCATCAATTGCATATAAGAATTTTGGGGTTTTCTTTCGGCTGGGTAGGGGCAGAGGGTGGGCTGTGTGCGATGCTCCCTTGCCTATCCTATTCACCCTCCGAACAACAATAATGCATGATGCCTCTTTCAGTGTGTGCAAGTCTACAGGCCTAATAGACATCATGGCAAAGCGGGGACGGCTGCCTACAAAGTGTCTCTTGCCCAGGCGCTGGCTGTGCCCCGCTGTGCCCGGTGCCGGGTGTGTGGCTGTGCGGGCCGGGAGCTGACCCCGCCTGTGATGTGTGGCAGCGTGCAGATGTGAGCGCCGCGGCCGCGCTGGGGCCCGCCGGGCAGTGCCGCAAGGAGCAGCCGCTGTGACGAGCCCTGAGGCAAGTGCCGCTGATTGCCGGCTAAATTAAGCGGCTAGGAGCTAATTATTGATCTGGAATAGCTGGCTTGGAGGGGCTTGGGGACCACCTCCATGATCGCTGCCATTTCTAACCTAATTTTTTGGAAACTTCTACAATTCTTCAATGCCTCTGTGAAGGCTTTGAGTAAGCCAGGAGGAAAAAGCACAGAGGATGCCAAATATTTAATACGACCTTGAATTAGTGGCAAAATTTGTTCCTTTTAAAAATTACCGTTTAAAAAGGCATTGGTGTTAATGTCCAAGCGAAGCCAAGGCAGCCGCCCCGCCGCCTGTGTGTGAGGGCAGCCCCGCGCCGCGGAGCCTCAGGCCGCGGTGCTCCGAGCGGGGCAGGGCAGGGCAGGCCGGGCCGGAGCGCAGCCACCCCGGCCGCGCCCTCGGCCGCCGCCCCGCCGCCTGCTGCTGGAACTAACGGGCGCCCATGGTGTTTGCATGCAGTCATTGCATTCAGCAGATCCTGGAGGCCGTGCTGCACTGCCATCAGATGGGCGTGGTCCATCGCGACCTCAAGGTGAGTGCTGCTGTCCCGCCGCCCTTCCGGAGCAGCATCCCTGCCCCACAGGGCCGCCAGCAGCCGAAATGTAAATACTTCCCTCTTTTGCTTTTCCCCTCGGTTCATTTGTTTTTAACTTGGCTTCACCTATATGCAAGAACAAGTTCGTGCTCACCAGAGGGAATCTGCTCGAGGCTGGCCACTACCTGGCTGTCCAGCACCCGGCAGTACAGGCAGAACAATACTGCGTGTATTTGTTGAACACATGGTCTTCCACTGTCATCCAGAGCTTTTGGGACAGGGCATGAGGGCAACTTCCTGTGTCTCATCAGCAGAATCTGTAGTGCTTTTGGGAAGCACAGTAGCCTTTGCATGCTGTGCATTTTATAGTGACAGAAGGCCAGCTGCTCTGGGATTGCTGGTACAGAGACCTCTCTCTCCTGCAAATGATGACTGGGCAACAAAACATCTTTAAAAACCGGGAATTTCTACAGTGTTCTCACCACACTCACCTGAGGAGACCAGTTCCTTCTAGATGAGCTTTAACATTGGGATAGAAACCTTCCTGAAGAAAACTGTGCTGAGAGAGCATTCCCTCTTTTTTAACAGTGTACATATCCAAATGGCCTGAGGCATCTACTGGAGGAATGCTCTCTGCCTTTAAAATATGTTGGCAAGGAAAGAAGCAAGTCTAGATAATTTTCTTTCATTGTGAGGCTCCAAGAGAGAAGGCTGTCCCAGAACTCATAGTAAGTTTGCATTTTGGGCACTTGAGCTTCATGATCCTCAAGGAAAAGAAGATGGTTTATTTTGAAATCAAATGGAAGTCTGCACTATCGATTCTTCATGAGGCAGAGAAAAAATGGTGTGTACACTAAGGCAGCAAAACATACTAATCCCTTGTGGCACGGATTCTTGGGCTTCGGTTTTTTTCTAAATGAATTCTGAGGAGCAGAAATTTCCTCCTAGGATAAGAGTTTCTAGTGGTTATAACGAATAATAATGTTGGAATCAGAATGCTGTCGCCTTTCTTGGCTTTTACTCCCAGACTTTTACTCCCAAACAAACTGTTCTTGTCTGACTTTATAAGGTCCATGTTGTTGTCATAAGGGAACACAAAGGGGTTTGCCCCAAAAGCTCAGAGAACAGGGTGAGTTTTGAAGATGTAGACCCCAAATTTTTTACTCATTATGCACTTCTGGATTTTCCTTTGTCACATTTGTACAATAGGAGACTGACAAATCTCTGTCCAATCTGTAAATCTTGCATGACAGCTGGGTAATGTGGAATGAGTTTAAAGGGAACGATGTCAAATTTGTCCAGCTGCTTCAGTAGTTCTTGTCCACGCTGTACATGCAGTCCTGTGCTTCTACATCAAAAGGAATTTTAAAAGCCAGGATTGTAGCTATGCAAGCTGATGGAATAAGGGATGCTTTCTATTACTTTTCATACATCCACACAAAACAACTTTTTCTTTGGGAACACATTTAATCCAGCTGTTGCCTGCTCCAGACCATGCGTGGATTTCTTATTCTAGCAAATCCAGGCTGAATTGAAAAACAGTGTGAGAAAAAGTGTTCCTGCCAAGCTGTAGTGCCCGGTTTCATTCGGGAAAGTGAAAACTTGAGGAAGCAGAAAACCATCCTTCTTCAGTTACAGCTTTGTGGCAAAAGCCAAAAAACCCAAAGAATTAAATGAAAGACTGTGGTGAAATCGAGCAGAAAGCCATGTGCTGAAAAGAAGATGCCAGGAGCAGAACAGCAAGATGTGGAAGATGCTTATGGGCTGGCATGGATCCTTGAATTGCAAAACTTGATGGATTTTTTTCCAATAACTCAGTCCACAACATGATGGCATGCTTGGGGGTGGGGAGATTTTGGATGATCCCATTTTTTTTAACTTTCCATCTAGGCTGATTCAGTAGCAAACAGAGAGGTGCTTTTGCAGCCTCTTATGACCTGCAGAAGTTCTTGCTGCTGCTCTGTTTGTAATCACTCGTGTAAGTCAGAATGGTGGTGGATCTTAGACCCAGAAAAAAATTAATTTAGCTTTACCAGCTATCAAAAGTGCACTTCCAGGTAGGAATTGCCGTTCTTGTCAGGCCATAGCCTTCCTGCTTTTGTGAAATTTCTGTGAGTTTGTCATTACGACCCTCTTACCTTCTACCAAAGAGTGGCTGCTTTAGGTATATTCAAGGAAAAATACACAGAGCCTTAAATACTTGGTATCTTAAGGATTAAAGACCTCTGGGAAAGCATGGCATAAATCATGTTAATTTATTTGTAAGTAATTTTAGCAGTTAACAGTGCCATTGTGCATGCTTGGCTGCCGCCCATCGCTGGGGAGCACAAGGTGACACCGTGAATCCAGGAGCGAGTCCTGCACGGTGCTGTTAATGTTTCCCAAGTAATTGCACTCATTCCCAGTTAATGCATGGTAATCACCCACGTGCCTCTGGCCAGCCTCAAACAGCTGCTGCATGGTGGTGAAGCACTCAGTCCCACTTGGCATGGCCCAAAAGGCTGTTGTCTTTGGCATGGGAGTAAGTCAGGAATTCTGGTGGAACATACTCATCTGTTAAAGTGATACTTCTGCAGAGAAGAGACATGCAATGGAATAAAAAAACAATCCCAAGAGGAAAACAAAAACCGAAAAAGCCAACTAAAAACCGAACCAGCATCAGAAAACACAAAACCGGTGTTTTGAACAAAATCACTTTTTGGGAAAGCGGTATGTGCTTGGTGGGGTAGTGCTTGTATTTCATCTAAAAGGATGAGGCTTTTCACTGCTTTTGGCTTGCCTGAAGGTCACAAGCAAATAGGATCATCCGCTGCTTTAAGAGGTTTATACAAGAACAGCATTCCAGGAATCAATTACTGTGAATGAGAGGAAACCTTGCAGAACTATGTGACTGTGTGTTGAAATTAGTGTTGTTAAATGGCAAAGAGTGTGACATTGCGTTGATTAAACTAGAGAAGAGTCCTCAGCTATGCACTCGCTGTTTCATGTAATGTAGTTGGGATGGTTACTGAAAATTTAAGTGAATGTAGAGATTGTGTTTTGTTCTGAGGGCTCTTCATCTCAGTTTTTAAAACCGTGAAAATAGAACATTCATCAAGTAACTATTGATGAAAGTTTTTTAATATTGTCGAGTCTATGACACAGCGACAAAGTGATGAGTGAGAGGACAGTGTTGGTAATTGTTGAAAAGATGTTCCTTTGGTGAGAGGGGAAAAAGCCACCTTTAGACCAAAGAGTTTGTCAGGGCCCCTTGTAGTGTTAATTAATAGAAGTATCACCGTGGCTGAGGTCTTACTTAGGCTCAAGCATATTTTGCTGGATACCTGACATGTGTTAAAGATAGGCTTTGCTGAAAGAGGCTTATGATCTTAATTGTTTCCAGCCTCAGTACGTGCGTGGGATTAACTGCCATCACATAAATAGTCCCTTGGAAGTGATATGATTGCTCCTGGGTTCAGCCTGGAATACACATCAAAGAGTTTGCAGGACTGGGGCCCCAGCACCAGCCTGGCCATAGTGAAGTCCCTTGTCACAAACCACTGCAGAAATTCCTTCTGAGGAGTCACAGCAATACCTGTGAAAGTGAGGTTTTGTTGTTCTGTAAATGTAGAACAAAACCTTTGTTAAAAACCATGGGCATTGGAAAGCCACATGTGGCAAGAAAATGCTTTGAGAGTCACAGTTCTCTGAAATAATCTGTTGATTATTTCAGTACTTTTTTAGTTGTATTTTTAAAGCAAACATTCATACAATAAAGTTGTCTTTGGGCAATTTACATTTTATGTATTTGCTAACTTGAGTTAAAAGGATTCATTATGAACAGTAGAATGAACACAATTGTTATGTTCAAATCCTTTACCTTTAATTGTGTGAGTGTACCGTAGCATTTCATTTCAGATGTGACCAACATACACCCTACAGAACAAAAACAAGGTGGGAACTTTCACTAACTAACATGGTTATTTGTAAAGGTTCTCTGCAGGCACAAACGTGGGTGTGCTGGTTTTGCTGAAAGATTTGCAATGTAAATACACCTGCCCTCTGAATACAATCACAGGGCTGTTATTGTTGGGATGTCATGCAAAACATTTCTGTTTGACAGCTGTAGATGCCTGATCCTGCAAACTCCATGGGCTAGACTAGTCATCAATGAGTCCCTGTCCTTTGGGAGTCTGCTGGGCCATTTTTCCAGTAACAAGCTCTTGGGAATCTCTGAGCTGCCTTGTCACACAGCAGGTGTCACAGCTCCATATGCCCCTTCTGACTCTCTTCTTCACCCTGTCCTTAGTCTTGCTAAGAGCTCATGAAGGCTGCTTACAGGCCTGGTGATTCTTTCCAGATAGGAATGGGAAGTGCAAATTTTGCAATTTCATGGAAAAAACTCATGGGTTTCTTCTCTTTTTCACTCCTCTAAGTATTTGTTCTTTTCCAGAGTACTGTCTAAAATATATTTACTTATCTTTTTGTTTCAATTGTTTTCTCTCTCTGAATAAAGCCTGAGAACTTACTTCTAGCTAGCAAATCCAAGGGAGCAGCAGTCAAACTGGCAGACTTTGGATTGGCTATAGAAGTCCAGGGAGAACAACAGGCTTGGTTTGGTAAGTAAATACCATTTTTCCCTCACCATTTATTCAGCATAGTGGTTAAGCCTCCCCAACTGCCCCACTCTCACCTCAGAGTGGAACATGTAACTGTGTGACTCTTTGACCCTGGAAAACCTGGATTTCCTGATTCCTAGCTTGTGCTACCTTCCATCAGCCTGTAAATCTGACTGAGGTGCACACAACCCCTTTTCTCCCACTTTCTCCTCAGTAACTAGAGGCAGAAAATAGGGGTGTAGAACCTGCGAGGGAGACTGGTGGTTTCCCCTCAGATCACTGAGGAGTAAGGCAGTAGGGTAATACTGCTGAGTGTGCCTGCCCAGGCATCAGAACATTTTGTCTGAACAGGTCTCTGTCAGCTGGAAACACCTGAAAAATTGATTCTGAAGCACTTTGGGATGTGACTTCAATGAAAGGGAAAATAGGAGGGATTGAGCACCTGAGGCTGTAGCCAGACACTAATTACAGATTACTTGTTACAGTTAATAGATGCCTCAAGGAGAATGGTGGGAAATGTCTAATACTGGTGATTTTAAACAATAGTGCATGTACAATTGTCATACATGTGTCTCACATACCACCCTCTTTGAACAGATGTGAAGCATGGGGAAAAATTTATTATAAATCCCAGGTGGAAAAATATACAGAATAAAATATTTATAGCAGCTGCCTATTCTCCCTTAGAGGAGCTAGAAAGTGCAGCTTGCAATGGAACAAAGTGGTTGGAGGCTTGGAACAGAGGCAGAAAAGTGTTCCTGGGCAGTGAGTTGGGAGGTTGAGTGTTCACAGCTATAAGTACATGTAGATGCACAGGCAGTGCCATTGGACATATGTTGGCAGCTTTATAAGCCAGCCTGTTGTTTTAAATCCTGCCTTTTTATAAATGGATTTCAGTAATCCACAAAAGACAGAGGAGATTGCTCTTGCACATCAACAAACAGACCAGTACAAAAGGAGTGGAATAGAAACAAGGCAAAACACAAGTGGTTTGTTACAATGACAAAAGCATCAGGTAAACAGGAAGCATCTCAAGAAAAAATCAACAGATTGAAGTTGACTTCAGGACTATTTTCTGTACATAATGTACCTGCAGGTGATGCAGAGGAGGTTGCAATGCCCTGGAAAATCTTGCACTTTGGTTTTTTTTCTGTCATTTGGTTCTTGTGAAATGCTTGGTTTAGGCTCATAGCATCATGAGGACTTAGGAGAAGGGAACAGAATGTCTTTAAAATATACATGTAAGGAAGAGTTAACAAGGTAATGAAAAGCAAGTAGCCTGAAGGGGGTCTTTCTTTTAAAAACTGTGTCAGTCAATAAGGTAAGTGGGTTCTGTACATTTTTTGGAACTTGCTCTGCAGAACGTTTCCAGAGTGGTCTGAGTGCCTGACTTCAGCTTTAGGAGTGCATTAGCAGGGCAGAACATGAACTCCAGTGGACTGGGCATTTGGAACTTTTTCTCACTTTCTTTCATAAGATTTTTCTGCTTTCTACTGGATTCTGCAGCACTTAGTGACTCATGGTGTGCTCTCATTCTAATTATAGCTCTGCATCAGTATGCTCTTCTTTATTTTTTCTCTTTTTTTTCTCTTTATTCTGGTGTAGTCCTCTGGTGTGGTGGTCTCTTTTCTGTTTGAACCATGGCTGTGCCTCAGCAGGAAACTGGCTTGAACTCTGTGTTTGAATGCAGGGAATACTTTCAAACTGTCTTTGAATACAGGGAATACTTTCCTGGTTTGCGCGTTTGCAAAGCAAACTTGTTCCTTGCCTATTTGTAGAAAGCCTGACAGGGTTTAGTTGAAACCTGCCACCCTCTTTAGCAGGTGCTTAATGTACTGGGGAGGTGTTGGGCAGGTTGAGCTCAACAGAGCATGGATTTTGTCTTGGATTTTGTCTTGGTCCTCTGGACGCTTGGAGAAATCATACGAGTTATGGAGTACAAGGTGTTGCAATCTCTTCCAGGCACTGCACAGTCACAGTTTCCAGCTTTGCAAATTGCTTTAGCTAATGGAGTTACTACAAGCAGCAAAACTTTTCTGAAAAGTGCACACTTGTTTGGGGGTCCCTCTGAGCAGTTACAAAATAACCTGATATATGACATTTACCTGCTTCCTTGTGTTTTTGTTTGTTTTTTTAAACTGAAATCAGGGCTGTGTACCCTTCTGTGTGTGCTACTCTAAACCACTCAGAATACTGAGGAGAGATTATTTTACTAGAGGATGTAGTGACAGGACAAGTAAGAATCACTTGAAACTGAAGGAGAGTAGGTTTGGATCAGATAATAGGAACAAGTTGTTCCCTGTGAGGCTGGTGAGGCCCTGGCACAGGTTGCCCAGAGCAGCTGTTGCTGCCCCATCCCTGGAAGTGTCCAAGGCCAGGGACAAGGTTTGGAGCACCCTGGGATAGTGGGAGGTGTCCCTGCCCATTGCAGGGGGTTGGAACAAGATGATTTTTAAGGTCCTTTCAATCCAAACCATTCTGTGGTTCTGTGTACTAAAACTGTACCAGTTATTTCAGTTTAGATCTGTTTGGTTTCTTCATTGAGAGATAAGGTTAGCTAAGTACTATACTTATTTTTGCTTTAGAGTTTATTTTCAAATCTTGCATAGTAATGTTCATTGAGCTGTGGTAAGTTTTAAACTCAAGATGACTTTGCTTCCCCTTTCAAATGAGCACTGCACCCAAGAAGAGATATGAAACAGCACTCTATTTAAAGCTACTTAGAACATCTATTTTTCAGCTTCTCTAAGGAGCTTAAGATGTGTTTCCTGTGTGATAGTACTCCTTAACAATTCATAGCTTCCATATCAGGAGCCTGCAAAAAACAAGCTTATTTTTCATGACCATATTTTAGCTCTTTTCTCAGTAGAATTTACAAAATGTGTTCCTTCATTTCCTCCTCCCACTCTCAAGTAATTGGTGACTGCAGGGCAAAGGCTTCTTTTTTTTCTGTAGCTGTACACTTTATATGTTACCACTGTCTCTCATGAGTTTGGTGGAATCCAGGGTGATAGTGCACAAATGGCATGTGGTCCTTCATGAAAGCCACCAAATTCTCACCTCTCAGGAATTCCCAAGCATTTATTTTAGGCCAGAGCAGAGTACTCACTGAAATGGTGCAGACTGTTAATGGTCATTAAGTTTTTATCTGTTACACTGTTCTAAGAAAAGTAATGTTTATACCTACTTTTTGCAGTTCTGCTCAGAGAGGCAGCACTGCTGGTAATGAATAAAGGATGAAGAACATACAAATTTTAAAGGCCAGATTGCTTCAGAGATGCTTCCTGTAAACTTTTCATAAGAGGTTTCCAGAAGTGGAATGACTTGGCAGAAATGAGTTCTGCAGTGGAAAGATCAGATTAGATGTAGCTCTAATTTTGTGCAACTTATTATCTAATTATCTAATTATCTACTTATTATCTACTAATTATCAACTAATTATCTACTTACAAATAGGGTACAGTGCCTACATACATACATATATCTACTTACATCTAGGGTATAGTAGCTGCCCCTCTGCTTACTTTTTGCAGAGCACATACAGGTTTTGACCAGAGTTGCCTTGCCTTTTGACAGGCTTTGCTGGTACTCCAGGATACCTTTCTCCAGAAGTGTTACGAAAAGATCCTTATGGAAAACCTGTGGATATGTGGGCATGTGGTAAGAAGTTGTTCTGAAAGTCATATTCACTGTAAAAGGTCTTAAGGGTCAGAAATTATATCCAGGGTACATGATACTGTGCATCAGAAAATAGGTTTTTAATAAAATTCAGTATTAATTTCTAGCAGAGGTCATTGGAATTTTGTTACCCTACAAGCTTCTTTTTAAAAAAATTATTTACTAAGTTCTGTTATCATGGCATTCTTGGCCATGTCTGCACAACACACTTTGAAAGAGTATTCAAAGAATAGCTGCAGGTGTATGGTGCCTCATTAGTTAGTAAACACACCAGTTCATACTGTGAGCTGGACATTTAGTTTTGGTTCACAAGGAGCCTAAAATTCAGTCTGACCAATATACCCCATCTGCAGGTATAAGCCACAACATTAAATGTTTTCTGAACTGGAGGACAGAGCAATTGCTTTATCATGCACTTCTCAAAACTGCCTTCTGAGGCACTGGCAAGTGGCAGCTCTCCAGCTGAGAACAGGGGCTGGTTTCCTTATTTCACTTCTACCCACACTTAGTGTGTGGTTTATCTATGAAAACACTTTTCTTCAGTCAGAGGGCATCATCTCTGTCAGACTAGCAGGTGGTCTTTTCAATTTCCTATTGACCAAATAGAGAGGAATTTCAGTTTCCCAATTTGCTTTGCATGAGAATAGTTATAACAGAATCTTTCAGACACCAGTATAAGCCATGATAAAGCCATAAGTAAAGAATGCATTTTCCTAGAACATCCAGAATCATGGAATGTTATTTCTCCAGCTAGATAAACATTTCCAGTGTTCCTAATCTGATGTTGTCAAATGGTCATTATTGCCCATGCTTTCCATAGGAGGTTACCTTGTCAACCCCACTTGTACTGTTTTCCCCAGCCTGAAGGGGCTGTATTTCTCCCATCCCAGTGGCTGGGATGATGGTCATGAGCCTTTTGTTTTACATGGTTGTTTGGTGCAAAATTAATTTCTGCAGTTTCTTCCTTAACACTGGTGTGAATTTTCTGCAGGAGTCATTCTGTACATCCTCCTGGTGGGATACCCTCCCTTCTGGGATGAAGACCAGCACAGGCTTTACCAGCAGATCAAGGCTGGTGCTTATGATGTATGTACCATACTCTGTCTGTTCAGTTATTTGTAATTGTTTTCTAGAGGGAAAAGCTAAGAACTGATGAGGTGGTGGCATATGAATTCTGCAACATTATCTAATCATATTATGTTAAACAGACAAGATGATGGTTGTTTATAAATTATGATGAGGTAAAGGCAGAGCCTTATAATTTTTAAGCTCTTGAATCCAGCAGTGGATCCCTTAGGTAAAATTATGTAAAGATTGTACAAGACAATATACATATGTGTGTATTTTTTTCTGAAGTTCCCCTCACCAGAATGGGACACAGTGACTCCTGAAGCAAAAGACCTTATCAATAAAATGCTCACCATCAACCCAGCAAAACGTATCACAGCATCAGAAGCACTAAAGCATCCATGGATCTGTGTAAGTAATTTCCTCATGTTCAATGATCACTTGGCAGACAAATGAGTTTATGGTTTGCTTCAGCATGAAGTACTGAATGTGTTTAGAGAAGAACTTCTGTTCTTGTTCATGCAGCTGCGTAACTATAAATCGTTAAATTATAATTTACACAGATATGATCAATAGTGGTCTGTATTTATGGAGATCTCAGCTTGGGGTAAGATTTTTGCAAATTTGTTTTCTTTGCCTTGACTGTGTTGTGCAGAATGTTGCCTGCAAAAATTAGAGTGTTATTTTAAATTCTCAGTGAGAAGAGAGTGCAGGGTAACTTTGAGTTAGATAATGCTTTGCATCTTCATTTCCCTGAAGTCATTCAGATAAACATGAAATGTGCAGGGAGGGAATTATGGGACTTGTGAAAAGTCAGTTTGCAGGTAGCAGAGGCTGCCTGGCTCTTCCTGGATCCAGGACTTTTCTCTGTTCTCAGTATATTCCACACCAAGACTTTTCAAGTGGACTTTACACATGGAAAAGACTGAGTAAAAGGAACACAATGGGTTAGTCAGACAAGGTAGAAATTAAAGGCCCAAGATGGGGACCATGGGTTGTAATATATGTGTTGTAGAGTAAACAAGCCATAAACAGCTGGCTGGGTGCCTTAAAATAAATATTTTCTTCTCTCAGCAACGTTCTACTGTTGCCTCTATGATGCACAGACAAGAGACTGTAGATTGCTTGAAGAAATTCAATGCAAGAAGAAAACTAAAGGTAAGAAAGAAAACTTTTGCTTGTGCAAAACAAATGGTCTCTGTGCAGAGTTTTTCTAGATATTATTATTAAATGACCTGTTGATAGAAGATCAGCTTTTGGCTTGAAGATCTTAAAATTTCCATGCAAGTGAATAGAATTTGGCTTTTCTTTTATAATTCAGAACTATAATAATCCTCTGTATTTACACAAACTAAAGGTATGCTCTTGAAGGAAAATCCTTAAGGTTATTCTTCTGAACTATGCTTTGTTTTTTCTTGGTCAGATATGATAACTTTGCAGATGTGAACTTGTCTAATGTGTACATTACAAATAAGCTCCTATTCCTCCCTAAAAAAAGGAATCTAAGAACAATAGTAAAGTCTCTTTCATGTTAATCTCTGTATTTTGAATAATTGCTGAGCCTCTGAATACTCCTGGCTTGTGCATTACATACTGACAGTTGGCAAATATTTGGATATGAAGATTGCTGATAGGTGTGTAATTAAGATTAAATTATGATTTATGCACTCATGACATGGCATATGAGAGGAAGTGCACAGATAATCCATTCTCTCAGGGTTAATTCAGTAATTAGTGCCATTTACTCGTTTATTTTCCTTTTTGTTGTGTTGGCATTAGGAGTTTTACACATGTGTGATGCTAATTTGAGAAAATGTGTGTGTACACAGGGGGCCATTTTGACAACAATGCTGGCTACCAGAAATTTCTCAGGTATGTTCATTGAGCTCCAGATTGATGCAGTCTTTATATTTTAATGTCTGTGAAGGCTGAGGTCTAATTAGGAGTTATTCAGGAGTGTCTAGGTGTAATATATATCATGTTATTTCCTGTGATGAAGCAAACAAGAATTTAATCTCTTTGGGCCAAAGAAATTCTCTTACAGGTGACAGTCTGAATTTTCTGTAGAATTTGAGCTCCTTCCCTGCTTTTTGATTGTTACCTGTCAAAGACAGGCAGCATTTTCATGCCTATTTTGGTGCAGGCAAATTCAAAGTTATGCATATAGCTCCACATGCACAAGTATCACCAAACAACATTTAGAGCTTATATATGTTCATATATGTGAAAAGCCATTCCATGATTCTGTTGCATCCTGTATTAAAAATATCATCAGTACACATTCATCTCTTTATTGCTTTGCTAAGGGGTAAGAAATGTAGTAACATGAGTCCCCATTTTCTTTCTAATGCCCAGCAGTGCCTAGCTGATGTAAGAAGAGTTCTTTCCTCTTCATGAAACAGTTTTGTCCTGATGGCTCTGGAGATTTAAATCTTACACCAAACAAACTCTAATAGCAAAAGCTAAAATTGCTCTTAGCAGAGCTAGAATTGTCCAAAGTAGTAGGACTGCCAGAATACTGATGCTGTGTTGAATTTTTCGTTTTGCCATTTGAGATTTCCAGTGAATAGTGAAATAGAACACCAGATTTAAAAATCAGTAATTTTATATATCCTCCTACTCTGTGATGTAGCTATTCGAGTGTAACATAAATTACTGTACAGACAAAAACATGATAGTGCTGTGGGCATGTTTTGAATAATAATAAGCACTGACTCATCCAAAAACATTACATAATCACAAATGCAAGAACAACTTGTTCAATTTGCATAGTACTTGAAATACAATTTCTTTCTTAGTTAAGTTCCCTTCTTTAGTACACACCTTACACAGAGGACCACATTCATCTAAATTACCTTGAGTTAGTGCTTAATGAATTCCAGTGTCTCCCAATTAATTTCAAAGTGGGAAGGCTGTAGGCTGTCCTTTTTGTAAAAATGAATTACTGTTAAATATCAAACAAACAAATCATTCCTCATCCCTTTTCATAACTGTCACTGTCTGTATATGTAAGGATCAAATTCAACTTCCACAAACCAAAAAAGCTGAAGTAATTTTAAACAGTGTTTCAGCATGAAAAGCAAACAAGGGTTTTTGGCTTTTTTTGGTTTTTTCACCTGACATCTCTTGTCTGACACCATAGCCACCTGTGTTTTTTCTCCATGACGTTTTATTTTTTTGGTTTCTTTATTCATTGTATTTCATTGCAAAACATGCTTATGAAGGTCATTTGTCCATAATGATGTGGTTATAAAAGTGTTTTACTTTCCTTTTTTTTCTTCCTTTTATGTGGAATGTGTATTTCTTGTGAGGTAAGACCCTCAGTACGTGAAAGGAACGTCTTTTTTCTCTTCTCAATCCAAGCTGCTGTTTGTCCTCAATCACTTTAATTTCTCCATGCTGTCACAAACCATTTGTTTCCAGTCTGCTTTCTGGCCTAGTAGCACTGCCTTAGGTTTTATTTTTAGCTCTAGCTTGTAGTTGCAAGAAATCTCTCATTGTGGGCTTAATTTAGACTATGCTGATTGCTTTGCTCCTGCAAATTCTTGAAATATTTGATTTGTGTGCAGTATCTGTGATTAAAGAAAGATGAATCCAAATAGTATTAAAAAGCCATTGCAGCCAAGCCCAGCAGAGTGGTGGGATGTGCAGCAATCCATGCTGGGCACACTCTGAGGGACACAATAAATACTCAGTGTTATTGCTTGTGGTGCCCCCATTTTACTGCTTCTCATTTACCTGTTTACATAGAACATGTAGTCTTTGGCAAGCATCAAAAGAACTCAGAAGTTTCATGCACAAATTTAGTGAAAGGACCTACAGCAGTCTGTAAGAATTAATTTATGTTTTCCCATATTTTTATAAGGGCTAAGAGTGTAAAGCAGGCTTTGAAAGCTATTAACTTCTGGGTTTTTTTGTCCTTAGGTTTCAGAAATATCTCCTTCCCATTGCTTTCCCTAAATAAATTCCTGAAGGTAATGGAGTGCCCACAATATTTGTGGTAATGTAAAATCTAAGGCCCTCTTGCCTCAGGTCCTGAAAGCACACATTGCCTCAGGGAGTGTCCAATCTCCAAAGTATGTGGAGAACAATTTGGTTTCAATATTTACACTTATGTTTCTTTAAATGAAAGCATGCAGTGATACTGCTGCACAATACAGGCCAATTTATTTTTGTTCATTTTAGCTGTAAGATGTGGCTGTGTGGGAGGTCTCATGGTAGCGTTGGCTGATGTCCATAGTTATTGAACTGCACTTGGAGGGCTGATATATTAATGAAGTTAGAAACATCAAGCTGACTTCACTTTCCAGGGTTTATTTCATGTAAACAGCACAATAATGGACATTAGTAATTTCTTTACAATTGCTGAGGTGATTCTACATTTTCTGTGCTGTAAAATGAGCACTTAGTGCAGATGTAGCTCAAAAATAAGCCACAATTACAGGAATTAGCTTTAAAGATAAACCAGATACTCAGTAACTCCCATATCCTCAGCCAGCCTGAGCAGCCTTGGGCATGTGAGGTCCAATTGATTTGGAGTTTTGGGGGTTTTGTTAAGATAAGAATGCCAGTAACGATGGGAGCTCCATGTTGGGACTGTCTCCTTTATATATAGAACAGCAATTTCTTCTGACCTGAGCTGGGGAGCACTTTCTGATGGGAAGATTGGGACATAAACAACAATAAAACCCCAATAACAGCAGGCTTGTTGTGTAATTTATTATTCTTCAAGTCTTTGGCAGTGATTCATGAAGCATTTACGCTTTAGTGAATAGTTTATATGGATTTGGTAGGTCAGCCAGCATGTATTTCTGCTGTGAATGTTTTCAGGTTCAGAGCTGGGCTGTGCTTGTTTGCACGTTAGCCTTCCAAATTTAGTAAATCCAAATTGTTTGATGCTGGTTTTAAGTGGTTGAATTTAAAGTCTGGCACATGAATAACATTATGGCAAATGAAATTTTGAAGAAATTTGATCAGTGTGCAACATGATTCAGAAAATAGCATGTTTTCTTCATTAGGAGGTGAAGCAAAGCCTAGAATTTGTTATTATATCCTCACAGGCAGCAACCCTCTGGAACAACCCTTCACTAGCAAATCATTGTTCCTTTCCTCCTTGCAACTGTGCTGCCCTTTCATGCAAGGAGGCTGATGCTGTCATGGTGGGAATGACAGAGGGGCATTATGTATATTGGTACTATCACTGAGATACCAGTGGGCTCTGCAGACACCTGGTCCAAGTCCCTGCCATCAGAAAAATAGCTTTTCACAGTCTTATCAAACTCTCCCTATCATCCAATAGGAATATATTGCAGTTGTGGAAGTGGCTATAGCCAAAGCTGCTGCTTTTACACTCACCCTGCTTCCATTTCCTCTCTGCCACCCAAGGAGCTCTCTCCTTGTGGAAGTACAGTCAACCTACAGCTTTAGTCAATGGAAAAAGAGATGTTTGATAATCCTAAGGACTGGTGGTTTCCTAAAGATTTCATTCCCCATGCTCAGAGAAACAAAAGGAGGAAATAAAAGCTGAGGACATAGCTGGAACAGGGAGGCACTGGGGGTTTGCTGCGCAGCTGGGTGACCTCAGGAGAAACACCTGACACTGAAATTATTTGTCTCATTTTACAGCAGCCAAGAGTTTACTGAAAAAGCCGGATGGAGTTAAGGTAGGTTCAACACCTGCTTTCCATTTCAAAGATAAATTCTTAGTCTCCACCTGTCTGTAACTTCTGCCAGGTTTTAGAATTGATTATTGCTATTTCTTTCCTTCATAGATTCTGTTAGTAAGTGCCTCTCACTAGCTATTTGGAGTGGTTCTAGTTAGTAGCTGAAGCTTAGAAATGAAATAAAGCAAATACTCAAAAAGCCAGCATTAAGTAAGCAGAAGATAGAAAACTACTGGAGAAAATGCTTTTTCTTGCTTTTTTAATGAACAATGATTATGTAATTAATGACACAGAATTATCAGTTAACTTGTAAATAATGGTTTGGTGGTGGGCTTTTTAGACATCACTGTTTATGTACAGCTCTGTTGCCTCCTTGTTTCGCCTTGACTTTCCGTTAGATTTGGTGGAAGACCAAAAGTGTACGTGTAGGCTTGGCTCCACATGAGGTGTGTTCTGCCAGATGTACTTGCTATATTTGGCAGAACTTGAGGGGTTTACTGTCTCAGATCAGCTCATCCTTACTAAGAGACCTTGCTAAGAAGGGAACATTTTGGCAGCTTTCGTACATGATTTAGAGCTCCTGTTCTCACGTCACCAGACCCTGCAGGAGGAGAGATGCTTCACAAATGAAAGTTCTGCATAAATACTTGGGAAAAAAAAAAAAAAAAAGAAGAAAAGAAAACCTCATTCAGCAGAAAACATATTTTGGTTTTTTTTTCTCAGAGGACTCTTAAAGACTAATGTAATGCTATAATGCTTCAAGCTTTCATTTTAAGATTCAAAAGATATTCTTCTGTGCTCTGTGTGTTTATTCAGAAGGGTGTCTTTGACCTGAATTTTAGTTTTCTATTTAATCCTAATGTCTTACTTTAACAAAACATTATAAATACTTGTTTAAATACCACATTCACAGTATATTTGTGCCTGCTGTCTGACAAATGCACTTTGCCAATCAAAAAATCCCGAGCCTGACCCACAAAGAAATGAGTACAGTACCATTGCATTGCTTCTCCCTGCCAAGCAGTGGAGGTCCCAGTCACATGGAGAGGCACACATTTGGAACAATTCTATCACTGCTGGAAAACCCTGACCATGTTTCATTGTGGAATAGATAAAATTTATGCACTCTCTCTGACCAGTTTTCCTTTTTAAATATCATTCCTCCTACAGGTCTACGATGCTATTTGTTCTGTCGCAATCTCAATTATAAAATGGGAAACAATTGTTGCCAAAATTTTGCCTAAATTTCACCTGTTGGGATTCAGTTCTTTGGTTTTCAGCACATGTTATGTATCTGCTGTTAGTCTGCATGGTCATGTGGAGCAAAGGGAGTAAATGTACATCTGGGGAAGGGAAGTCTGTTTCTGTCATTGCTGTTGTTGAGATGCTGGTATTGAGATATTCTGTAGCATTTTTCCACCCCTTCCAACAGCTGTAGCTGTATTTTTCATATTTAAAAAAAAAAAAAAATCCAAAAGAGAAATATACTGTACTCCATGCATTGATACTGCAAATCCAACCAGTCACGTTTTCTTCTTTTCCTTTCTCTCTGACTGGTCAATTCAGAAAAGGAAGTCCAGTTCGAGTGTTCAGATGATGGTGAGGATCTTTATCGACAGATTTTTTTTCCTCCTGTGAAACGTTCACACTTAGAAATCAAGCAGTTGCATTTAGCTTTGTTAACTTACTGTGAGAACTGCAAGACTTTAAAGTACAACCTTGTGAATTTTAAGCCTGCAGTTGCTATATGCCATCCACAGTGAATTGTTCAGCCATTCTTTCAAACAAGTCTTTACTTTTTTAACCTGGGGACATAAAAAGCCAAAAAAGTAGATGTAACATCAGCCAATGCAGCTGTTCTTAGTAAATAAGAATAGTAACAAAATAGTACTCTTTTAACAGCCTTCTCTTTGTTTTTAAAACCTCCTTATTTCCAAAGCTAATAATATTAATATTGTAAAATGTAACACAAAACAAGTTACACAGTGATACAGTATTTCTTTAATTGAGTCACTGTAGCCCAAGATGCCATGCTAAATGCTCAGGAGTAAAAAAGCCAAATTCCCAGCCTTCCCACACTAGTTTCCCAGCTAGCTTGCTCCACAGCTCAGGGCTGTGTCCCAAGGTGTCCCAGCTGACAGCCTCAATAACTTTCCTTCCTCCTCAACCTACTCTCCAGTCTTGTGTTCATTTGGGCTCCGTGACCCCACACGGGAACTTCCTCTCTTGCTGTTGATGGTGGTTTTGAATGTGACCTTTGAGGTGCTCGTGAGGATGGGCTCTGCCTGCTGCTGCTGCCAGCAGAGAGAAGGCAAAGGGCCCTCATCCACACCTTCCACTGGGAAGCCAGCTCTCCTTGGGAAGCAAAAACTGCTGGTCAGGTGTGAGCAGCCGTGCAGTTCTGTAGGTAAATCCTCTGTTCCTTGGGTGAAAGCAGAATTCCAGTGGCAGGAGCCACAGCATCCAAAGGAGGGGCACTGGGAAGGTGCAGTGTGATTATTGCCAGGATCCCAAACCTCAGGTGTGCGTTAAGTCTTTGGTACAGAAGTAGTGTGTGAAAGGTAAAGCCCCAAAATACAGGCCTTATTTGTTAAAATATTTTCATATTCTATGGAAAAAAGGCCAATCAGTATACTAGAGTTGTTCCCAGCTATTTGGAGTGCGTGTATGTCTGTCCTGCACTACTGTCACACCTCAAAGTGACTTTTGGCAAGCGATGCAGCAATAAAACATTCTCCTTCACAACAGGACACTGGTTAAGCACAAATCAGCTTTGAAGGAACTGTTTCATGTGACAATATTGTAATTCTTTTGGAGTGGTTTCCCTTTGGTGTTAAAAATACATGCAAGATGCACCATGTGTTCCTAGATTAATGTCTCTTTCTATGAAAGAGAAAGGTCTATAGCTTATTGCTGTTTTCTTGCAAAGTTTCAAAGGGTTTTACCAAGTTCTGTTTACGTGGAAGAAATAACTGTATTTTGAATCACGTTCTCTCTCTCTCTCTCTCTTCCTGATGAGTGTTGGATTCTCAATATCTTGCTGAAGAAGTTTTGAATAGATTTCCTGCAGTTTACAGCAGTAGCTGTAATGAATATTGTTTATTTTCATAGGGCTTTCACCAAGGGAGTATGGACCAAAGCCTGCTCTCCTTACTCAGGCAAAATTGGAATTGAACTTTGACTGGATTTTCTTTATGTGTTCAACCAAGAGCACTCATTTGGGATACCACTTGGGTTTTTGTATTAAGCTACTACTGAATAGGACTGTATGAAATCTGGTGAAATCTTCATTTCTTTCCTTATGTTTTTCCTTTGTGTCTATTTGCTTTTTGCTAGAGTCTTTTTAATCTAGTCTCTCGATGACTACACTGACACAAAAATATGAATCTGTACTTACGCGACTCAATATGCAATTTTTGTCTTGCTTGGAAGGTTTAGTCTGCTGTCAGGCAGCTTTGTTTGTGTTCCCACTCTTCTACAGACCTCCAGTAGAATTTTCAGTTACCAAAATGGGTGAGATTTTCTTTAAAGTTTTTTTCCTGAGTAAGGAGTTCAAAGTTCTGCCCATCTCAGAATCCCATAAATACCAAAGCAAGTAAAATACTTGCCAATACTTAAATGTCCCCATGGAAGACTTTATGCACAAAGGTGTTTGTTCTCTCCCTATCCTGACTTCAGACAATCCTACAGCTTACAGCTGTAGTTGTGCATAGAGAAATGAAATTTATTTGGCACTAAGTAAGCTAACTCAGAGCTTAATCAATTACATCTCAATACTGACTCATATGTTCTCTTAATGACAATTTCTGCAGAAATATCATTGTTTAAAAAATAACTGCTCCTCACCCTCCTGCTGTAGAGCATCATGAATTTTGCTTTTAAATTAAAGAAATTCTATATGGGAAAACAGTATCCATCACAAGTATTATTAAATAACATTTAGTATCTACATAATGTTCCCTGATTAACCAACAAAACTACTTTATATTCTTCAAAGCTAATTAAATGCTGGTTAAAAATTAGTAAATGTGCAGTCTGTAATTCATTACTACAAATCCTGTGGACATTTCCATAATTTAAACATATCCTAAGTAAGATTCACTTCAGCTGCAGTCTCAGTTCCTGAAATCCACAAGTCAGCTGCCATGCCTGGCCCAAAGTAAAATAATCATCATAAAGTGCTGAGGACATGGAGTCTGGGAATTTCATTTCTTTCCATTCCGTAAAGTTAATTACATTTTTAGGAAAATCCATCAACAAAACAAGTTCAGGCATTTCTGGTTTTGCTTTGCACACTTACTACTAAGTACTAAGACTAGAAGGTTCAGTAGAACTTGGTTTTTTGGATTAAAAGTCTTTTCAGATCATCTGTATCTAAACACCTAGTTCTGCATGATGCTTTGGACCACCCTTGTTAAAATTAGATATGACCAAAATGTACATAATAATTTTTCCTCATTATTGAGAGAGGAAAAAACACATCTTTCAAACCAGTTTGACAATACTTGAATCTTGCTTCTTAGTGTATGTAAAAAGTGGCTCACTACATTATTTTTAGTACTTCTGTTCTTCCCATACTCCATGGTATTAATGAAAGTTAAATCTTAAAAAGTGGATTTAAAGGATCAGATACTTTGAAACTTCCTGCTGAGCAGTTTAATTTGTATCAGTATTTTGTACTGATAAAAGCCAGAAGGTGTAGCACTGTGCTAAGCAGAAAAGATATTGTGAGGACCTATATATAAAGTTAAACAGAGAGGTGCTGATGGCTGGAGTAAGGCTACAGATACCATAGTGGGAAACCTGGTGCTTCCAAGTCACAGTACCAGCACTCAGAAGCTGCCAATGATTTTCTCTAAAAATAGCACCACAAAAGCTCAAGGGGCACAAGTCTCTTTCTAGCCTCAGTCACATTTATTCCAAAGTGGAATCAGCAGCCAGTAAAACAAATTACAGATTCTTGAAGCACTACAAATACTCAAATGTTATTTATGGTAGGGATAATTCATTAGAAATAAAGAACTAGTGAGTGCAATGACTGAACACCATTGCATGTCATGAAATGGCAGTGACTATTTAGGACTTTAATTCTTTATTCTTCTTAGACCTGCTTAGCTGCTACTTAAGGGCTCTCTGCTAAGTGTCTCAGCTCAACTCATCCATCCCTTATCTAGACCTTGGTGCAGGGCTCTGGCAGCGCATGGGGAGGAGCTGCCAGCCAGCTCCTGCAGTTAGTGTCAGTGTTCCTGCAAGTTCCTAAGTTCATCTTTCTGTATTCTTTATTTCCATATCTATATCTATCTATAGATACCGATGCCTGTCTATAGATTTTGTGTGCAGAGATATAGATACGGTGCCTACTGCGAGTTCTAAGGCCTGTCTGTTTCTGTTTTCTGCATACCTACAGATAAACAACAAAACCAACGTGGTAACCAGCCCCAAGGAAAATATTCCTACCCCGGCGCTGGTATACCTGGAATTTTCCTTCTCATGCTATCTGGAAGTTTTTGACTGTCTTCTGTTTGTTCTTCCTTTTTTTTTTTCCTCTTTTTTGCTTTTTCATGCATTTACTCTGTTTGCTTTCTAAAAACAGGTTTTGGAAAACCTTTTTGTTTGAATTATGCTGTCTTTTTTTTGTGAGGAAACCCATTAGAGCGTGTTTATTGACAGAAAATATTAAATGGAAGCTGGATGCGGTAGAGTCATAGCATTTGTAACCATAGCTGAGTTTTTTGCATGCTGTGCCAGAAAGTGAGTAGAATGTGCTTGGTGTTGCTCTTAGCTCTTTGCCTGATGACTGTTGCCACCTTCTAATGCTAAGCTTTTGCACCAAAAAAATCTTTTAAAACCAGCTCTGTTATTTTCTCGGCTTTGTCTTAGTTAAAGTGTTGACATCCAGGAGAGCTAACAGGATTATTACTAGGCTGCCATAAAACAGACCTTATTCAGGTTTTCATTCCATATTTCCTGAAACTCAGCAGGACTTTGCAAGATTTCTCTGGGATCAAGAAGCATCTAGAGCTAAACATTTTGCTTGTTCCTCTTCCATTTAAATCAGCAGGAGACATTATACATTAATAAGCTCTGCTAAGGGCATATTCCAAATCCAAGTGATATTCCTGGATGTTTACTGCAGTCTGGCTTTTATTAATAGCCCTATTTCTAAGGCACCTGTGTGTCACGGGGCTCACCTATGTAAATGCCAGTGCCAAAGTACATAATGTTGTGACTTCTTGTTTCCCATGCACATATAAAACTTTGAAAATGGGGTAATTCACACACATTAGGAAGCATTTTTTCCCTGCAATTTTTTTGAGCAGCTGGCACTGAGGCATGCAGTAAGTTCTTCCTAAGGCCAAGTCAGCAGGTTGCACGCAGGAGTTTATGGCAGTCTGTTCCCAGACAGAGCAGTGCCCAATGGCCCATGCTGAAAGCGTGCTGGCTGCTATTTTAAAGATGATTGAACCTTTTTTTAAAAAAGTTAAAGCATTTGGGGAAATTACACTTTTAAATGGCACAAAGATCTCTCACACTTAGTTTTATGCAGCTCTGCCAAGGCAGGAGTTGAGAGCAGTCCACACCTTCTAAACCACAGTAGTGCCTAGGGATAGTCATCCTTAATCCTTATCAATTCCACTGTATTTCAATTAGATCACTTCATGCTAATACAAGCAAACATGATTAAAGAGAAGTTATTAATGCTTAAAGATCTGTGGCTGCCCTGCCTGTCCAGGTTCAGACAGGAAAACCCACAGAGCATTTGGCTTGCTCTCATCCAGAAGAGCCTCTGCAGGTCCCCAGAGCTTCAAAGCCCTGCACACCCCGGTCCTGAATAAGGTCTCTGCATGCTGCTGCATTAGGTGAGATGGCCTTTTTTGCTGGCTTGCTGTTGAGGAAATCTGTGTTAGAGACATCCAGTTTCACCCCCTGGCGACAGTTAACATTTGTTTTAACTCTTGTCAGTGTTCAGCACTTGTGAGCTGGCTCTTCTTGCACTCCCTCACATCAATGAAAATGTATTTACCAATGGGAACTCTTTCTCTCTTTATTTTGTTCTCGCTCAGGAGCCCCAAACTACAGTAATCCACAACCCTGATGGAAATAAGGTATTCAGAAAGAATCAACTCCATCTTGCTTTTCCACACCACACATTCCATCCACTATTTCTCAGCACAGTAGGGCCATTCCAAGAATTTGTGGAGGAAAATCTCATTCCTGCATTTGTACACCCAGTGTCTCTCGAGCCTGTTTTCATCCGTGTCCATCTGCTGCGTGCGTCCTGCTGCTTCTGAGCTCCTGAAGCTCTTGGGGGAGTCGGTAGCAATGGGCAGAGCTCAGTGCCCTGTGCAGCCCAGCCCAGGGAGCAGGGGATCTCTCTCATTTCAGCCAAAAATGCTGCAGTCTAAGGGAAACCTAAGAGTGCTGTTCTCAGAGTGTGGTGAGATGATTCCGGCGAGTTTTACGTGCAGTCGTCACTCAGACAAAGATGTCATTTCCGTTTATTCCATCTGCTGTTTCTCAGCATGCTTATACACTGTGTCGTGACGTGTCTTTGCACAGGACTTTGGTTTTCTTCCATAACATCACTGGGCAGTTTCCAAAACAATTTCACATTTCAAGTGACAAAGAGGTCTTTTGATTTTTACATGTTTTCTTCACGCTCTTTTCTTTTTCTCATGTATTGTGATGTTTGCATCTGGCAGCTGATCCCTAAAACGTGTTTTGTTTTGTTTTGTTTTTTTCATGCATGGACTTGAAAAGGGCCAGGAAATACCATCATTTACATTAACACATGTTCCTAGGTTTCCTGAAAAGAATTTATGCTTCAACAAGAATTTCACTGTTTGCAGTGCTGATTTAATTCACATCCCATTTATCTAGTCTTAACTCCCTGTGGTTATCTCATAAGAGAAGGAGTGGATCTGAGTGATGACATAACGCATGCAGCCATTCCTCCAAGCATGGAAATGCTGATGGTGTGTGTTGTGCTTGTGTGTCCCAATCCTTTATGTCCCCTGCATCTGTCCTACACAGAACTTGTGTTTTCATGTTACTACTCTTTGAGCTCCCAAGTTGAAACTCATAGGCCACCAGCAGCCTGTGTTTGAACAGCAGGCTGATCTTTATCGCTGAAGTCCACTAAAGCCCAGAAAACCCAGATAAAATATTGGCATGACTACATCTACTTGATTTTATTACATTATCTCAACAACTGAGATACTCAATGTCCCAAAAGGTCACAGCAAACAAACAAACCCCTTAATGTGGAGAGTTCCTCCTAAATTTATCTGAAAGACTGATCCTTGTAGTATGGCAACTGGAGTGGATGCTTCAGTGTTAGAGGCTACATCTGCCCTGTGAGCTTTGCATGGTGTTTACAACTCATATTTGTGTGAGGTTTTTGTTCACTTGTAAGTACTTTATCTAATATTTGAAGTGCTAGAGCATGATACGTCCGTGTAGAGTGGAATGTCTAACACAGCCAGGGCAGGGGCAGCATGGTGGCTCGTCCAGTTTTGTTTGTGTGTGACTTAATTCCTCTAGTTTGACTTATCAATGCACATTTGGGTTTGGAAGGTCTGAGTAATGCATTAGCCCTCTTGAACATTCCTTTGGCTCAGCCTTGTGAGGACACAGTAAATGAAGGGCACTGGCAAATTTACCTTTCATTATGTAATTGTAAAATCCTTTAAAGAATTAAACAGTACCAGTCCTGTCTTCTGTGTCAGTAAAAAACAGATCAGTTAATCTTTTTTGTTATTGAGCTGCAAAAAAAAAAATTAACTTTTCAAGAGAGTACAGAGATAAAAAAACCATCTAGCTTAAAACTTTCCAGCTCTCTGCAGGTGTTAGATTTGACAGTGCCCTGTTGAATTTGCCCATTATATTTTGTGTTTCTGGTAATTAAGGAAAGGCTGAGATAGAATATCCTTGCCTTTTTAAGTGTGATGGCTTAAGAATAAACTATCTGATAGATGAGTCATTCCTCTGCATGACTGGTTGTTTGAAGAATACTGCTACAAAGATGCCTTATTTTGTCAAAGTTCTTAACATACTTTCATCAATTCTTCATCTCCTTAAAAAAAATCACAGAAACCAATATAAAAATGAGATAATCTAATCCAATATGCTTCCCATCACTGTCATTTGAAAATACATTGCATAAGTCACACAAGCAGGAAATTGGTTGTAAATTGTAGCTTGTGGAAGCCTGCATATTTGGAAGGTGAAATTGGAATGGAATGACTTATTTTGCACAGTTGGTATAATCACTAAGCTTAAAATGGCAAGCACTCCTACTTGGCTGAGCTAATTCATGCATTCAGATGGACTTTGTAGAGTTGGATGTTAAAGAAAAAAACCTTTCCTGTACATTCCTGTGAAATAAAAGCATCAGAGTGCAGGAATTGTGTTTCTGTTCCCTCCTGTGGAGAATGGCAATGTTTGACATCCATTTCAGGTGGAAATGTCTCAATCAGTGTGTGACCATTTGTTTGTGAATGACATCCCACCCTGCTTCAAGGCTTTGCATGACTCCTGTAACTAATCCTGTCATTTTCCTAGGCACGCAAGTAAGGCTTGCCTTGTTTTGTACACTTGACTCATATTTACTTCTCAACAGGAATCTACAGAGAGTTCCAACACGACCATCGAAGATGAGGATGTGAAAGGTATGATTTTATGCTGGAAATGTTTGGAGAAGCAGTAACATGAGTTTTGTGGTTGTATTTCAGTGGGCCATTAAACACAGGAACCCCTAATGAATTTTAGGAGAGAATAGTGGTTTTCCTTCTTTAGAAGAAATTACTTTAGATGTGTTTGAGACTTAACTGTAACTGTTCAGTTCCCAAAACACCATTTCCCATGATGTTTTGGGATTAAGAGTTTAAAGTTACTGCTTTTTGACTAAGATATTAGTTCCAGTAATAATAGAAGTAGATTATAAATGTCTAAGTCAGTGCTTTGTAACTTTTACTTAGTTTATGTTTAGCATGCCATTTGTGTTTTGGGTTTGGTTTTGTTTTTTTTTTCATGTCACCATTTTTATTTTTATTCTGTTCAGATGCCAGTGTATTTTTTGGCTTCCTTTTGTTCTGTCCATACACTTATTTTAATCTTCTTTTTTTCTTTAAAAAACTGACATCAAAACTTTTTTATAAACCTGGTTTTGTAGCTTCACAGATAATATTTGTTTCCATTTTTCCCTGCTCTAAACATTATGCTGTGATGTTACACATACCTATTTTAATAGCATTATGTTTTAAAATGCAAAGGGTTTGAAAAAGGGAGTATTTGGTTTGTGTGTCTTTGATTCACAAAATAGGTTGGCTTTTGACCTCAAAAACAATGATGTATGTACAGATGAAATGTGGGCCAGAGGTGATAGTAAGATAAAACAGGGAGAATGGATGCAACAAAGTGGTGGTGGTTTGAGTAACTGTGAAAGGAGAGAACAATTACAGGGATCTGCAGCTGATGCGTTGGAAAACACAGTGTAATTTACCTTTAATCATAATGTTTTGTATTTCTTTCTTCAAACTATTTGATGTAGTTTAACAACTAAGCTTATGAAATTAATAATTTAATTATAGGGCCTCTGTGTGATGATCTAATGTAGTGTTATTACGGTAGACTTTCTAGAAAATTCTGTGTGAAGCTTACCACATAGACTTGTACCTCAGGGGATACAATTATACGAAAACACAACAATGAAAATAATTTGCCTAATTCTTTTATGATTCTGCAGTATCATGCAGTTGGATGGCCACAATATATGGTATTCCCAAACCAGAAAAGGGGATCTTGCCCTAAGTACAAGTCTGAGGAACAAGACCCTGTTTGTGTCTTTCCCTGCAGTGTACAAGGATTTAATTTTCTGTTTATTTAAGAGACAAATATAATCTCCCTCTTATTAATTGTTCATGAACTTATGTGTTTTTCACTTTTTAGTATTCCTCTCACACTTCCCATCTTTCCTCTGGAGACTGTTGTTCATACTGTTTTATTATAAATTAAAGCTAACAGTGCCCCCAGGGTCTAATTTGTAGAATGATTCAGGGAATAGGGAGCCCTGCATTCCTGACACCTCTTACAAGCTCAAGCTTCCTGCTCTAGCAAGACACTTAGGAAAGATTATTCCCCCCCACAGCAAGATTGAGTCCTGGATGTATGTTTTGTAGAACAGTGAGAAAGCTGTTCTCTTGTCAGGAACAGCTACTAGAGATAAAATACTGATAGGAACAAATGGATTGCAGAGGAAGGAGAGAGAATTCTCCAGGTCCTTACATGTATGCTCAAGATGACTCAGGATGTTTGTCACCATGTTCAGATCTAGAAGGAATGCTTTGCACCTTAGATGATAAAGAACGTTTAAGACCTTTTTGCTTTTCATTGCAGCATGGAGTAAGGCATGGGAATAGGCTCTGTCCTTCCTGGGAAGGAGCAGGGGGCTGTGGCTGTAACTGAGCAGCAGTGTTAGTGTGTTTTATGGCACTGCAGTGTGATCCACAGCTCCCAGGGAATGGCTCTGCAGAGGCTTGGGTGTTATTCCTGTTCCTGGTATCCCAGGGCTGCACAGACAGAGCCAGGGCCCCTTGCTTTGCTGCAAACATCCAGCTCTGCACCAGGGGCTTTGTTCTTTGGGGTTGATTTGCCTCTCTGCAGAGGTGTGGGTCTGTTTAGGGGTGCAGCATCCTCAGCATGCTCGTGTCTCTGTGCTCTGTGGGAGCCGGTGCACATGCATGTCCATGCCAAGTGTTATGGATGTTAGGCTTCATTATGACAAGGAGCAATTAAAAATATCTTACATCACCTACCATTAATGTATCCTCAGGATCAAATTCTCCTCCTGTCTGTCGGGGGTGCACAGAGCATTCTCCTCTCATTTCAGGATCTCGTCCTGTTTTCACTTTTGAAGGCAGGTATTTACCTTGAAGACAGTAAAATCAGGCTTGCTTTTCATTTTTTATTTACTGGAAATCTTAGTGTCTGTAACTTTGCCTTGTTTACATATACACTTACCCCTTCCAGGACTGTAACATATTTCTTCTAGTAGAAACGCTGCTTGCCAAACAACAGTGAGCTTTCATAACTCAAGCAATAAGTTAATTATATTATTTGAGTCTGACATGGCTTGAAGCTGTAGTTCAAATTCCCTGCTAAGATAAATTTCTGACATTAACCATCGATCATGGGCTTATCTACATGACAGTGATCCCTCCTAAATATGACAGGACAAGACAGGAAGAACATGCTGAGAACTGGACTGTAGACAATGCCTTCTTCTGGGATTGCTTGTGGGATTTCTTCTTCCTGTAGTAATGAGACTGGAACTATTGGGCAGCATCTCTGTAATATGGGTTTGATTTTTCAAGTAATGCTATGGAATAGCATCATTATTTTTGTCCACAGATTTTCAGAAAGGTGAGTTGTTAGATGGACAGGAGATGTGAATTTTTCATGGTGTCTTTTTGCCCCCAGAGACAAATTAACAAAAGCATTAGTAAGAATCATGCTTGGCAATGGGGAATTGCTGAGCTTGTAAGGCACTTAGAGATTTGACAAATTGTGATTTATCTCTGCTGCTTAAGACATCTGGAAGGTATATTGCCTCAAAATATTTAATGTATTGATAATTAATTGTATACCTGTTGACCTAATTTGATTTAATGGTAGAAAGAAAGCAGTTTAAACTATTTCTTTTGGAATGTACGTTCCTTAAAAATCATTCAAATTTCTAAGAACAGTTTTTCCAAAGCTCTTTCAAAGCCCATTGTGTCTGAGTACCAGATACAGGGGTAAATCTGCGCTGGCATCTGAACAGAGTCACTCACCTACGACCTTTACAACTGTTCTTTGGTACCCACACTGCCCCTGAAAGTACATCATTAACATTGTTTGTGTGCTCAAAGATTTTCTAAGTTCTTGCTGCTTCTAATTAAATTATCATTATTTTTCTTTTGGCCTTCTTTTTTTCTTCCTTCACATGTCCTTGACCCTCACACAGCTTTCACAAAGGAGGAGGACATGGAGAGGTTGAGTTCCACCCACCACTCCTCCTCTTCCATTGCTTCTTCATCCCACTGGTCACCACCCTTGCCGTGCCCCAGAGGCCGCTCCTGCTGCCAGTGCCTGCTGAGGAGTCTGATCACACTCTACCTCTTCATCTTTGTTTGTTCATATGTTGTGTTTCTTTCCATCAATTCAGCGGGCAAGTCCATGAGAAATGCAAACTCAGAGAGTCAATCGCTTGAGTCTGAGCTCTCCCACTCCACTCCTTCCTCTGTACTATGTAAGTTGAGAGACTCATCTGTCAGATGATCTCCTCTGTCTCTCCTCTTCCCTCCCTACCATCTGACAGAAGTTCGAAAAAGGTCAGTTTCTGTGATCTGCCTGATCTAGGAATGACCTGTGCTTAGCCTTTACAAAAGTAAATTTTTTTAGGTATTTTTTTCCTTGTAATTAATTGTAAAAATATTTTCATCAGCCATAACAGCAGGATAAAAATGTCTATATTTCAGACAGCTGTATCTTGCAGGAGTAATCTTTGCAGTAGTTTTCGACTTGGGGAGAGAGATTTGCCTCACCGCTTCCTTGGATCCTGAATAGGGCCTCAGCAATTATTACCTGTTACATTTATTATATCAAGTTCCTTTCTTGATTAATCAGCCTTGAAGCTGCTGTGGCAGGTGTTAACTTGCAGCATTGGTAGGACAAGCGGGAAATGTCCTCCTCTGCTCAGGAGATCTCTGATGATCAGTGACCAGCTGATGGTAAAGGAAATCTCCAGTGTTAAAATATGAGAGGGGAAAGGCACTCTATTGGTAGAATACACCAACAGCCCTGGGTAGAGCATTTCTTGTTTGTAAATTAACTCAGAAATTCTTCAGAAATTCCTTGGAGGGGTGAGACCTTGTAACTTGAAACAGGGAATGACTTCCTGGGAATGAGGGTTCTGCTTGCCAGGTTCTGATCCTGCAGCCAGCATGTGTCAGGATAGTTGCACTGGTGGTAAGAATGGGAATTTGCACAGATAAAAGTGAGATCCAGGCTGGCCCTTGGGAACATGGACTGTGTGTTATTGGCCTGAACCTTATTTTAAGCATGAGTTTAAAATAAGGTTTGGGCCAAGAACATGACCTTATTTAAACATGAACCTTTTTTAAACATGAGTGGAATTTTTGGTGGAGTCAGCTAGTGCAGGTGGGAGGAGCCAGTCCTGGAGGGGATGGGCTGTCTCTGGTCACAGCTGTTGCCAGGTAATGCCAAAAGCACAGCTTCATTCTGTGGGAGCAGTGGCCTAGGCTCTGTCAATGTATGGGTGAGTGTGGATCAAACTAGAAGAACAAACACTGCCTGCACAAACAGCCCAAAGCCAGGGAAAAGAGAGGAATTAATAGGAGAGATCTGGGCTGTGTAACACAGAGGGTTGGCACGTCAGTAACACGTGCCATAAGGCTTCGTTCCATCCATGGTGCATACCCACACAATGCCCTTTATGTGCCCAGCATTTCCAGATCTGAGTGCTGGCAGCCTCACATGTCCAGTTCCTCTGAACTAGTTGAGTGATTAGGCAGGAACACAGTTTAAATGAAAACAAACAGAGCAGCAAAGCTTGTTAATGCCTCATTCATCAAGACTTGAGACACCATTTCTGGAGACAGCAGGCAGATTCCATGAAATTGTTGGGAAGTCACAGTGCAGTGTCTTGTAAGTGCAGTGACCATGATGCAGCTTTGATCTGAGACTGCAGGTGATTTATCATTAAAAAATAATCATTTGCCAACATTTGCTATGCTGTATCAATATAAGTGTAATATTTTAGTGCAATGACATAAAGAGAGAGCATCTTTAGACGTAATTGATTCCATACAAATAAAAATATACTATGTATGGCATGTGATAAATTTCTTAATTTGAATTGAAATAGACATATGAATTTTGTTGGATCTGTTTTGTCAGTACAGTGTGGAAAAGCTCCGGGATAATTTTTTCAGATATTTGCCTACATAGCTAAAGAATTGAAAAATTTTTTAGGGCAGTTGCAGGCTTACCAGTTTTCAGATAGGTGGGAGATACCAAATAACCCTGATAAAATTCTGCAGATCATCCATCCATTTCATAATTGGATGAATCAGTGCTATTCTTTGGAATTGGCATGTTCTAGGAAAAAGATGCACATGTGAGATGATAGCTCAGATGTTTTAGTCCCTATCAAACTTTAAGGTTCAGTGTGGGCTAAGAGATAAATGCTGGCATTCTGTATGCTGAATCTTGATAAACTTCTTAAATGAGAAGTTCCCTGGAGCATGTCTTGTCATCTATAGTCTAGATGGTTTTATATCGATCTGAGACCCAGTCAGTCATTTATTTTCTTTTCAGAAATTATTTAGTTGGAATATTTGTGGCAGAAATTGCAAGAAGAGTTATCAGCAGAGAATTTTCAAATATTGGTGTCATGAGAATCATTTGTAGGAACATTGTGTGATGTTCAGCAGTCCATGCTGTAAAGCTGAATGAAATCTGGTACATTCACACAGCCAGAACTTGTTATACAACACAGGGTAAAATTTCTAGTATCTTCCTCTTTCTTTTCAGACTTTGGTTGTTTCCAGAGCATAGAAATAATTTGACTGGCTGTGTGCTTTCCATCTAACTGGTGTTTGTTGGGACAATGTTCAGATGGGAAGTGAGGCCAGGTTCCCCCTGCTGTGCTATTCCATTTTAGCAGACCGCTGTCATCTCAATACCAACTGTCCTGTTTTAAAACAACAGCACAGCGGGAGGATTTGTCCCCCTGATTTAACTCTCCTCCACAGTGTAGATATCTGTGTTTGAGATGGTTGTCTAGACTGCCTTTAGCCAATGCAAATAGGTCAGATGAGTCACACTTGTCTTAAAAATCTATTTTAGGATATGATGAATTCTGCCCTGAAAGTGCTGATTTCTCTCCCTTGACTTTTAGGGAGGGGAGCTGAGAGAACAAACTCACTTGTCTGTACTTATATGTGTCCAAAATGCTGTGAGATTAATCCAATCTGAGGTGTACAGAGATCCATAGAGTTAAGAGTACCCAGTTGAAAAGTTTTAAGGGTTTTTGCCTTGAGAAACAACATGTGAGCAAGTCAGAAGCAAAATCATTTTAATCATCTCCAAGTGTGTGTGCAAATATGGAACAAGGTTACCTTGTTCTTCTGGAGAGGTGCTTCTCTGCTTAGGCATTGCAGTGCAGTGGAGACACAGGCAGGCATCTGAAGGGTTGATGGCAGGAGAAAGGTGTTTCAATATCTGCCTGAAGCATAAAGTGGTTTAAGTTACTGTTTTCACTGGGATCACTTTTGAAAAAAATGATGGGTAATATGGTGGCCAGTGAGTTACAAGGGCTCTTCTCTTGTGTGTCAAAAACCATGAAGTTTTAGCTACAGATATTTCTGAAGGCTTCATTTTCACATATCTACAGCTCATTTTGATACTGCACATTCTCTCTGCAATCAAAATACCAAAATATCTGTCATTTCTGTGTGATTCTTGTAGGTTGAGTTTATAAATATTTCTTGGGGCTACAGGAAGGGAAGAAAAGCCAGAGTTCCCTGCTGGAAAACGGCAGGTTTTGCTGCTATTTTATCCTTTTTTTTCCTGTGATATTTGATTTCACTGCCTGGGGGACTGCTCCTTGTAGGTTGAAAGTATTGATAGTGTTAGATGTTTTTTGCTTAAATGGTGTTTCTCCTCATTTTATGTTGTTTAAATCTTAATGTTAATGGTGGTCTTTAATTTAGAAAGATTGTCCCTCACCCTGTAGCTGAGCAAGGAAAAAAGGTAGTGCAATATAGCTAGAGATTAATGACTCATTTAAAGTTAACATATGTGCTGCAGCAATGCTGAAGAAAACATTTTAGCCAGTGATTGGAAATGTTCTTGTTTGTTCTTTTTCTTATTATTTGGTCTTTTTATAGCTCTTCTTCATAATATTTTTGTTTCAACTGCCTTTGTCTTAGTCATATGCCTACTCACTTGCCAAAGCAGGGGGTTTATTTTTTTAGCTGCTAAACCCCTATTAATTACCTTAACTCCTTCAGCCAATGGGGGAAAAGGTGTTGTAAGGAACAGGTCCATGGTCTTTTCTGCAATGTATTTACTTGACCCATATTCTGAGCAAAGAATGTCAAAGCCACCATCTTCTCCACACAAGCTTGCTAGATCTGCAGTCTGTTTCCTTCTGGTTTTCAGGAAAATGGCTCAGCACCTTTGACTTGTCAACAGTGTTCTTCCCTCACACCTCAGTTGTTTGAAAGACACCAGGTGTATTTTTGTTCAGTTATCCTTTGTGTACAGAGTACATATTTTATGCTGTGGAAAGCCATTGTCATATTCTAAAAAACTATAGATGGGTCAGTCTTTCTTTACTTTTTGAACTGACTTTGACCACACTCTGTGGAAAAAGTAGCTGAACCAGTTTTACCAGAATCTCATTACAGTTGTCAGTTTTGTTTAGGAAGTTTAGTTGCTGTAGTTTTATTTAGGGAGTCCTGACTGCACATCAAATGAAGAGTATAATAGCATGAAATTGCCACTGTGCATCAAACAGCATAATTGTCCTAGAATTCAATACAAGCCAAGTTTACTATTGGATAAAAAAATAAATAATGAAACAGTCAAATGCAAATGGTGATTGTAAGTGACAGTTATCTGGCAGATGGGAACTGGCCAGATGCCTCTTCCCTAATGCCTTGTGTTGTCCTTGTATAGTTTGGAGTGTGTGTTTGGATGGAAAAAAAACCTGGAGTGATCGAAGAGCACATGTTATGTGGAGTCCATCAAACTCAGAATGAAAATTGGATAATTTTCTTACCACTCTAAGAACTGCCAGTTATTTGTGTCAGATGCTGTCTGCAGTAGCAGGACACTGTTCCTACCAATACCATTTCACCTTAGTTTATGTCCAGTGCCCTCCTTATTTCGTCATCTGCACTAAGGGAAGGTGCAGGGATTTGACTGGATGCACATGGCCACCAAGTCACAGCTGTATTTTCCTTCTGCTGCTTTCCAGTCTCCTTCCAGTTCTCTTCTTGTTATATTTCAGTTTTCCCATCTTTTTTCTTTTCCTTACTCCTTCCAGGTTAAAATTCTGTTTCAATGACAACGAAGCAGTAACACTTTTGGTCTCTGTTTGTAGTCTGGCTCCCTGCATCCCCACAAATACCCACATGAGAAGGCATAAAAGCTAAAAACAATGAGGAGGAGGTTTGTGCAAAATCACAGTGGCTCCTGAGTATTTGAATTAGTCTTTGATGTCTGCTGTTATTTCACACTGCCTTGTTCTTGTACTGAGTAAGGGCTAGGAAGGAGGCAGAGAATTTTGCACGATAGGATAAATCAATTCTGGAGCTCCTCTCTCTGAATTGTGCTTCACCTCTCCCTTTGGCTCACTGCCAGTGAAACTGCATAGCAGATCACTAAATAGGAAGAAATGTAATTTTCTAGTTTATGTGTAATTGTGTGTCACTGAAAGGTGAGAGTAACATAGTGGTTTTCATAGTTTCATGTAAATGCTTGTAATTTTGTAGAAAAATTGAGGACTGAGTTGAAAGGCAGATGATTGGGCAACATCTTCCTGTTCCTGACAAGTCTGCACTGGGAGCTGTGAAGCCTTTCCACAAATGCTGACACCAGTGCTGGAGTTGGATGGTGATTGATTGGAGGCAGTGATAAGTGCTGTAATCTCCTTTGCTGGCTTTGCTGCCTCTGGAGCTTCCTGATGGATGTGTTTGACATCCCATGGATACGTCTGCAGACGCAGCTCTCCTCCGTGTGGCTACAGGCAAACTTTGCTGGAACCCCATTAGGTACTATAAGGTGGCTTCTGTCAGAAAGCTTCATGAAAACATAGGTTCCACTGCAATTTCATTTTGGAGCTAAAACCAGGAAAACCAGCAATTTGGCAGCACAATTAAATTTCTTCCTTCTGGGATTGATGTGGAATTACATCTTGTGTATCTCAACATCAAAGGTACTGTGGTGAAACTCAGCAAAGGCATGACTGATATTAGTGAAAAGGGGAATATTGCCAACTGTCTTGAGCCCAGTGATGACAAATTATGTGTCCGTGTGGTTTTGTGCCTCTTGTGTGTGGGAACTACAGTACCATTGCAGGCATATTAATTGCTTATATCGTTTTCCACTAACATGAGCTCATGATTATGTAGCAACTGATCAGAGATTTTTACCTCATTTCCCACTGTCTGATTTAATGGTCTGTAATTTCCTTGTCTCTGATTGAGATGTGTTACTGGGTTATTTAATCAAATCCTTTAGCTCAGTTATATGTATGTGAGATGCTGTGTGCAGAACTGGTAATTTCCTCACTGCACGAGGTCTGCTTGTTCTGGATCTCTTTTTGACAGCCTTCTGTAGGACTGCACCATTATTTCTGACTCAGCCATCCCACCACTTGGCTGGTGCTGGCAATGCCTTGCAGTGTCCACACAGTCTGCCCCATGTTGTTGAAACCAATGATGATGGAGGCGTTGCTGCTCTCTTCATTAAAAGTCTTTGTTCTTCCCACAATCTTTGTGAAAGATAAGGCAGTTCATATTTGAAATGCTCTTAGCCACAGTGCTAACAGTCAAGAGCTGCTCACAAAAAGCCTTGGTAGACCTTTACATCCACTTTTTTCACCATCACATTTTTCTTTGCTGGTTTCTTTTTGGTCCTTTTCATCAGAATGCTTTAGGTGTGCACTAAGGAGAAGGTTAACACCACAGTGTCAGTTTTGAGCACAGCATTGGAAAGGTAATTTCTCTGTGTGCTCCCCAGCATTTTCTTTTCAAGAAGAATGTGATCGCACTCTGCACTTTCAGTTTTAACTTTCCAGGCATGTTTTTGTTAATGGTCAAATTCATGTGTGGGAGTTGCTGTTGTACAACTGTTGCTTGCCAACAGAGCTACTACAGCCAGACTGGCTGTAAAACAGTAATCAGCTTCCCTGGAGTTTGAAGTCTAGAGTTGGGCTTGGTTTGTTTTGCTTTTTAAACAGCAGATCCTCCAGTGAAGGAAAGATAATTAGAAGTGTAATAGGGAAGTGGATTGATCTTGACATGTGTAATTTCCTTGTGGATACAGGAGTGCACTGAAGGCAAATCAGTGTAAAGCAACAACGTAACATCATGTCCTTTGGTCGTAGAAAGGAGCAGAGATGGCGGTTGTGGCAGCTGCGGGGTGACAGAATCCCTGGCAGCTGTCGCCTTCCACTTTGCCTTCCCCTGTAAGATTGGGTTTGTGTCTCTCCCCAGCTCGTAAGCAGGAGATTATCAAGGTGACCGAGCAGTTGATTGAAGCCATCAACAACGGGGACTTCGAAGCTTACACGTAAGCTCCTCCTTTGGAGGGGGTGAGGACAGCTGGGGTATTTGACACTGTCTGTGTAAATATGCACATTTATGTGTGAGTGCCTGTGCTTGGAGTTAGGTACTGTTGAAATGCCTTCCTAGATGACCCCATGAAACACAAGATATGTGCATGGCTGCTTTTCCCTGGCTTCATACATCACCAGTTTCAGAAGAGCTGCTAGTATAACTCCAGTGTAGTTAGAAGAAAATATTTAACTCTGGCTTACATCATGATGTGAGGTGTAAAAAATATCCCTTACATTGCACAGCCACGGTTTTCATTGTCACAAGTAAAAATTCCTACCTGTAATAAATTGACTTGTGGGTCTTTTTTTCGGTCAAAACATGATTTATGTGAAATGTGGTCCACTCCTAGTAAGCTGCCAAATTTACTAATTGAGCTGAAACCAGAACTCCATGCCTGCTCCTGATGTTAAGTTCTGTTCTTTTCCAATGTGATGGCATGAGTAGGTGAAATGTTTGATAGGCATGAAAGAAACAGTTTAAAATTATCTCTCCAAAGCAGTGATCCCTAACCACGTGTGCTCATTGCAGAATTTCCTCTTTTCCATAGAAAAATCTGTGATCCTGGCCTTACATCTTTTGAACCTGAAGCTTTGGGTAATCTGGTAGAAGGGATGGACTTCCACCGGTTTTACTTCGAAAATGGTAAATATTCCATTTTCATCTCTGAATCTTCATCTGTTCCTTGTGACTGTGTGTCTCTCATCTAATGAGCTTTTTGGTCTGGGAGTTAGTTAATTGTCTTGGGCAGGGGAAGGGAGTATTATTTTTTTTCAGAGTTCTGCTACAGGTGTTTTTCAGTCTGCTTCTGCTGCGCTCATTCACACATCACAGGGCACCTCAGAGGGCAGAGGAGAATTTCAGGTATTTGGAACTAAAAAGTCAAAATTAAGAACGAGTTAAGATTTTAATTATTTTAACTGAAAATATTGGGTACAAATGTCATTAGACGCAATAGGGAAACTGAAACGTTGGGAAACTCCGTGTGGTGCCCTCCACTTTATATAATCCATATATGTGCATGTGTGACGGTGTTTGCAGGGGTCTTAGGATGAGGGAAGAGACGAGAATGTTGACTCCACGTTTCAGGAGGCTTGATTTATTATTTTATTATATATATTTTATTAAAACTATACTAAAGGAATAAAAGAAAGGATTTCATCAGAAGGCTAGCTAAGAATAGAAAAGGAATGATAACAAATGCTTGTGACTGACCAAGTCAGTCTGAACAGCTGGACTGTGATTGGACATTCATTAGAAAGAACCACATGAGATCAATCACAGATCCACCTGTTGCATTCCACAGCAGCAGATAACCAATGTTTACATTTTGTTCCTGAGGCCTCTCAGCTTCTCAGGAGAAAAAATCCTAAGGAAAGGATTTTTCATAAAATGTGTCTGTGACATGCATGGATTAAACATATTTGCTCATTAAGTAGCGTATAGTAAGTGACTGTGCTCATTCTACAAAATATTTTAGTTGTAGGCATGATTATCATAAAGCCCTAGCTATGATTTTGTATCTGCTAAGCCTGATATGTTTGCGTGTAAAACAGGTTGGCATGAGTTCTTTTGGCTTACCCAGAGCAAATGTGGTTTCTCTTGTGTGTGTGTGTGTGTGTGTGGTAGCTCTGTCCAAAAGCAACAAGCCGATCCACACGATCATCCTGAACCCTCACGTGCACCTGGTGGGCGAGGACGCGGCGTGCATCGCCTACATCCGCCTGACGCAGTACATGGACAGCAGCGGCATGCCCAAGACCATGCAGTCCGAGGAGACACGCGTCTGGCACCGGCGCGACGGCAAGTGGCAGAACGTGCACTTCCACCGCTCGGGCTCGCCCACCGTGCCCATCAAGTAAGGAACTGCCCCAGCACCAGCTCACTCCTCCTAGGCACACCACGTAGTCCAGTAGCTGCTTTGGGCCTTAAAAACCGCGAGCCGTCCTCTGGTAGTGTCATTTTTTGTGGTTGTTCATTATGTGTTATACCCACTGCTGTGTGTAGTGTTGGTGACAAGATTTCTAAAATAATGCGCTTTTTTGGTTGTTGTTTTCTACTCTGGTGCCCACCGATCCAACTCGGTCCCTGATCTGACAGCTTGAAGATCAGGAAAGTGTTTTAAGCTAGAGAAAGCTTGATAGAAGTCACACAAAACAGGATTAGAAAACCTAGAATGCAATTGCTGGAAAACCTGGGAAAACAAAAAGCAGTAGGATATATGGAGCTGTCAGAACCAGAAAGTTTCAAGTAAAATGCATCACTATTAGGAAAAACTGAAGTTTGACTAATATTTAGAGTGATTTCCAGCCACCTCTACTTTCCCAGGCCTAGGTATGTTCACTGCAAGTTGGGTTTTAGCCAGTTTACACATTTACCTTGTAAATTGAGCCAACTCAGTCCCTCTCACATTCTTATCTCTTTCCCCACAGTCTCTCTGCCTAACTGCTGAGTATTCCTTGTTGGGCAGTTCTGACATCCCCGTGGGACAGTCTCTCATCTCTCCTCCCATCAGCATTTCTCTCTGCTGTTCATCCAGGCCCTGCCACACCCTCAGAGTCAGGCAGTGACCAAGTTCTTTGAACCACATTGTCACCAGGGTTAATGACAGCACACTTGGGGCTGCAGTAACAAAATAAAGAGTCACAGCTTGCTCAGGAGGTTCTGCTCAGGCCATTGGCTTCTCTGCTTCTTCAGCAGCCTCTGCAAATGAGCCCAAACCTCAATGACTGGTGGTTTCCCAAATAGGCAGCCTGCTCCAGGCCTGGCTTTGCTCAGTTGTGAGTCCTCTGTGTAGGATACAATTCCATTTGCGTCAGGTGTCTTAATGTGGAGAGTGGCTGAATTTCCTGGCATGGATGGTAAGGGCTTAGATTTCATCTTTTGAACCATCATGTCTCATATTTTACTCCTTGCAACACTGTTCTCCTATATAAAATAATACTTGATGAAGTAAGAAATAAGGTAGAATGAAGTGTTAAACTTCCATGGTGATGATTTTGTATTATTTTCTTATTTAGGAAAAAAGAAATTTTATTACTTAGTGATAACTTTTTATTTCAAAATATGAAGCCAATGGGAACAGGAGCCAAATGTTTGTTTCTGCATTCCAGCTGCACTGCCAGTGTTTCAACAGATAGTATTCAAAGAGCAGTTACTCTTCCTTGAAATGCAGTTTTAGGTAAATCTTTGAGGTCTTCAAAAGGAGTTTGTCAAGGGATCTGAGCTGGTTGTGTGTAGAACCAGAAAGCCCAAGTGAAGCAGGTTCACCTGGCACACTGCACCCTTGAACAGTCAGTTTTTACGGGACAGTGACATGAAATGGACTAGAGAATCATTTAATCTTTTCCTCTGATTTTTTTTCCCACCTTTGTCTTTTTTGGGAGGTACTATAGGATGTCCTTTGCATCTGCTTGTGCTCCCTAATAAAAATCTGGATTTCTGTGACTGCCAAGGGTGGAAGGAGAAGAAAAATCACCACGGAGTATTTTTTTTGCAGTTGCAGAGTGGTTTCTGTATCGGTGAATCTTTTGAGCCAATGGGGTCAGACAGACGAGATTGCAGGATTGCAAGGGGTGTCCAAGCTTAAGGGGTCACAGAGGAGCCTTAGAGCCAGACTGAGGCTTAAGGAGAGATTCCCCGAGTTAGCAGCATAGCCCTACGTATGTAGCATTGGCAACAATATCACATAAATCCCATAACCAGCTCTCATCTTGAATTCAGGGGAGGCTTTTGGACTTGCTCCTACCACTGTTCCAAAATAGCGTTGGTCTGATGGTTCCAAGCCTTGCTTTCCAGTGTAAAATTCGGTCATCTTCAGGATATCCTTGGTTCTTCTATGCCATGGTTGTTCTCCTGCACTAGTTAGGTGTGCAGACATGAACTGGTTTGTAGGAAGGCTGATCAGATCATTGCCACCTTCTACTTCTGTAGGGTAAACAGCCAGCCCTACCTCAGATGGCTTTGTCTGATAGGATCTCCATTTTCCTATTACTTTATCTCCTTACTTTTTTTGTTGGAGGTTTGCCTTTCCATTAGCTTGGTTTCTTCTGAAATGCTCTGTCCAGTTGTAGTCAGGGCTTTATTTAATTCCCCAATATCTTCTCCTTGCTCTGTTCTTGCATGATTTTTGGATTTTGTCATCTGCAGCGCATCTCAGACAGCCACCTATTTACCCTCAACTCTCATTTCCAGCCAGTGAGTACACAGAAATTTCTACAGAGCTTTGCACTTCCTATTATTCCATGTAATATTTTTGGATTACCCAGCCCTCAAGGTTATTTGGTTCTCCTTGCACAATGCTCCTGTTTTCTTTTATTTTTATAGTGCCTTCCACCTAAGTGTCAGTATGCTATATGAGATCAGTCCTACTGCTTGTGCTCAGCACTAGGGAGTCTGCTCTAGGCTGATGACTCCCCTTTCAGCACAAACATTGCCATTCTTTCTTTATTCCCCATCTTCTAAGTCTGACTGGGAGATTCCCATGTAGCGCCTAGCTAGACCCATCTTCTTCTATAACTCATCCTGAACATTTTTACACTGTCTCATATTTCACCTTTGCTTTTCCCAGTCAGAACAGCAATAACTCCATTCTGGAAAACTAAAGGAACTTAATTAACTTATTGTTCTAGTTCCTTTATTTGAAATTTATACAGTCTACAGCTACTTACTTAATTATTACCAACGCACAATAATGGCAGTTCCATAATAAAAAAGTATTTTACACATCGTGTCTGAAGATGAATTTCAAATCTAATAAAGTTGCAAAAACAGTTATAGCTGTGATCTGCTAGACACAGCATCCCAGATGGTGTTAAACCAGTTGCTGCAAGCACAGTAGCTTCCTTCTTTTCAGGAAGGAGTGTGCATAAGTCTAAGGATAGAACTGAGCTCTTTGGTAGCTATAGGTACAGGGAAAGGTTACCTTGTGGCAGAGAACTTGCTTGAAAAAGGATATGAGCACAAGTATGTGTTTAGTTTATAAACAAATTTTATTCATGGTTTTGCTGTGAGTGAGATGGGGCAAACTTGGGTTTCTGTCTGGTCCATGGTTTCTCTGTGAGTGATAGGAGTGACGGTAGGAAATTGTTCTCTGTATCCATGTTCTTAGGGACCTGTGCTAATGTGTTTCTGCAGAGCTGTCTGCTTGTCCTTGGAGACTGCACCTGCCCAATATGGGCGGTCAAAGGGCTGCTGGGCTAAAAGTGACTCCCTAACCTAACTTCAGCCTCAGTGAGGCTTATGTTCTCTCCCTGATCACTGCTCACACCTTCTTATACTCTGATAAGCACAGTGCCAGAGAGCAGGAATGCAGAGTAAAGAGTTTGTTCTGTGTTTGTGCAGTGCCTAGCGCAGAGGGATCCCAGCACGGCTCCAGCCCCTAGATGCTATGGTAATACAAATTATGCTACAACCTCAGTTAGCTCCATACTTGCTTCCAGCTCCTTTCCCTTCCTTCTCTCTCTGCATTTGGCCCTGGCATATCTTGCATGTGAATGACACGTGATTCTTCCTTGGCACTTGGTCCAATCTTTGTACAAGAGCCTCAGTCCATGGCAGTGCCTGCGATGTCCATGCTGAGGAAGTGAAGTTACAGCCAGAGATTCACGGCTGAATTCTACCCTTCCTTCCTTAAGGAATCCCTTAAGACACTTTGGCTTCCTGCCTCAGCTTTCTTTTTTATTTTCACAGCCTCTCTGGCATCTTGTAAAGATGGAAAATGTCTGTTAAGTGGTTTGATAAATAAAGGAATGCTTTGCCTGAGTGGAGGTTTTTTCCCTTGTTTTTCCCCCAGTATCATGTTTAGTGACCTCGACAAGATGGTTTTTTTTTCAATAGCATTGGCTAACACTTGAGCATGTGTTGTTATCTGGTGATGATGTTACCTCAGTAATGGAAATCTGTTTGTTTTTTTCTCCTTCCTCCTAGCTAAAATATCAGCGGTGCCGCTCTTGCATTTTCTGTACCCAACGCACCTGGTTGATTACCATCTTGGCCATCCCGTTCTCTTCATGCATGTTTCTGAGTGCATGAAGTTGTGAAGGTTCTTCATGTAACACATTTGTGATGCACCACGTTGCTGTATATTCCATCTGTACACTGTTAACATTTCAATGAAGGTGATGTTCCATGCAAATAGAGAATAACAAGGCGTAAAAGACAAAAAAGAGATATTGGATGGACAGCAGTAGACACACAATACATTTGTCACTTGCTCCATTTATGCCAAGACATAAATTTTGACAGACAACTTTAAAATCTAACGTGTTTATTAAAAAAAAAAGGAAAAAAAAAAAAGAAAAAGTATATTTTACCGTCTTTTTTTAAGAACTGGTTTTTGACTTCTCCTTTTCTCCTGAGTCCCAGGATTTTGCTTTGGTTCTGGCAGGAATGGTTAGGATTTCCGCTGGCAGCTCCATTACTGTAAAACAGATTTTTATCCTAGATGGACAAAATCACTGATAAATGGGAAAGTGTTAATATCTTGGCTTTGGACCAGCTGCAGCCTTTTTAGTTTATTAGTCTTTGTAAACTGGAAAAATCTCTTCATTGCTGGCCTGGCCACTCCAGAATTAACTGTCAGTGTTCTGGTGAGTCAGCAACTTCCGTTTTTCTTTTGAGTCCTTTTCGCTTTCTTATTTTGCTTAACTGAATGGTTCTGTTGGATAATTAAGCAAAATTAAAAATTGTAAGGAACTAAGTGATAATTGAGAGACAGTTTTTGAGGATTAAAATGGAAGGAAAGAGAAAGATTTTTATCGCTTTTAGGATGTACTGTAAATTTTTTAAGGAGGCTTTAAAAAATATAATATGTGGGTTAATGTATAGACCAGTTGTGTGGATAATATACTCAAGAAATATTAGGCCTTAAAGCTAAGTATGAAGAGTTTACTTACATTACACTGCTGCTGTTGCTTCTCTGGAAATGAATTACGGAGACATGGGTTTTCCGTGGAACCCTCACACTTTACCACAGGTTTGTGTCCCCCCCTCTTGCCCTCAGTCCACTCGTGGTTTCTCAAGCCCCCCTGGCAGCGCTCCGTGTCGAGGCTGGCGATCCCGACAGGCTTGTCCCGGCTCCAGGCTGAGGGTGGAACGCCGTGCTGGCAGCACAGAATGCAAACTTTGCAACAGGGACTGGTTCTCCTTCCCTCACGTTGCTGTAAAAACACACCCTGGCAAGAATTTCAATTTCTTCCCTTCCACTGTTGCAGGAAAGGCCAGGCTGGGCTGCTCCTGTTCTCCCCGTGGTTCTGTTGGCAGCAGACTCCTGCTCCCCGCAGCGCTGTACAGTGCATGGTGTCTGAGTCAGTGTCCTTTTTAGCCGTCCAAAATTTACAACTCGGCAGGCAGAACTTTTTAAAATGGGAAAGCTTCCTAATTTGTATCATTTCACCTTTCTGTGTTGATTACTAATCAGAAGCAGTTCTTAAACATGTTGATGTTGTTACTAGTGGATGTATGGTAGATGGACTTAAGCTTCTCTGATAATTACTACATGATTTTAAACAATATATATTTAAAGTAAGCATCTACAATAAATGTGTTGAGCCATATTAACCTGCCAATGGGATCTGTGAAAAAAGTAATGGCCTCATTTTTTTCTCATTAATTTCTTTTTCTTCTTTTTTTTTTTTTTTTTTTTTTTTTTTTTTTTTTTTTTTTTTTTGTGAAGCGGCTATAAGTGGCATAACTGTATTTAAAATTAACCAATTAGGTGTAGGGTGTTTTTTTTATACTTCTAACATAGCATGTGGTGTTGATGTATTACTGTAGACCAAGTTTGTCTTCCACACCAAGACGTGAGGAACTTGTGATTTGTTCTCTCCACCACAACTGAATTATACACTTCTGTCATTTTGGAACACTGCAGTTTACCATGGGACACAGTGTACATATTTCTTGCCATAATGGTAAATGATTGATATATTTAAGAATTAATAAATTTGTGATTTCTGCTGACATTGTGCTTGTCTTTTAATTTTCCAATTAATTGTGATCTTTGCAGTGGAAAATATGTAGTGTCTGTTTGAATTAAGACGCCAGAGGCACGGATGCACTTTCTTAGGAGATGAATTTTTGGTTTGAACATACAAGCTTTTGCTGTTGTGGTTTTTCCTTTGGTTGGTTCCTAAGTGCCTTTCCTGGGGCTGATGGCACGCTGCTCAAGCTCTGCTTTGTTGGTGGACTGTGCACATACCTTGTGCTCTTAGGGCCATATTTAGAAATGTTTTAGGTAGTTCCAACACTTCTATTGCTGCCTTGCTGTATTTCATATATATGCTCAGCCTGTAACACAAGACTTTATAAGATAAGTTATTGTATGCTATATAATACCATAAATATATGTAGGAATACAAAAACATACATGTAGAAATATAAAATACACTTATGTCTATAAATAATTAGGATTTAAAATAACGCACCAGTTTAAAAGCTTACATATATGTCTGTAGTGATTTCAGGCTGTCTTAAACCATGCTGAGCACCAACTGAGGACAGTCTTTTATACCAGCAGAAAAAAGAAGGACGAAGGAGAGGAAACAACTTGCAGCTTTCCTGGGTCAGGGAGTGCAGAGCTGGACCGGGGCCAAGGCAGCGTAGCTGGAGCAGCGGCATTGGCGTGGCAGGTAGCCAGAGCCTGTCCTGGGTTGGTCACAATTCCAGTGCTTCTTCTTCTTGGGTGGCATTTTGTAAACAAAAAAGGTAGTCAGGAGAGTGCTCAGGGGATTGGAATTTTTCACTAAACCCCAGAAGGAGCAAAAGCAGTTTAGTCTAATGGGAGGTCTCATATTTTGTCATATCACTTTTACTTACTTTTTTTGCTCATTTTTTTCCAGTGAATGCTATTCCAGAAATCAGTTTTATTTCCATTTTAACCATGCTCCTGCATAAAGCTGTTTGACAGCAGTGGAATTGCTACTGATTTCAGGTATGCAGAGAAGAGAGATCAGTGGATAAAACCAAATGTTCAGCAGGGGGCTGGAAGAACACATTTCTTCCATATCAGGTTGAACATTTGGGAGAGCACCAGGGTTTGGGGGCTGGTTGGGGGTTTTTTAATGGTTGTTCTTTTACAGCACAAATATTTTAATCTGCTGCCTCCTGGTGGGCTTTGTAATACTGTTTTCTATTTAGGAGTGTTCAAGAAGAGGCTGTTTGTTCTGAGCAAAAGGGAGCCCAGTGCTTTCATTTATTCCATTTTTAATATAAGTAACGAACACAATATTTCAGGGCCTGAAAATTACCATTTCCTGGGTCTTGAAAATACCCTGTACATACACCTGAGGTAATCAGATTGATTCTGTTTTCTAAAAATGGCCTCCCAGGACACATTGAAGAAAAGTACCATCTCTTAGGGCTGTATATTAAATCCAGAGTTCATTGTGTCTAGATTAACTTCACTGTTTCTTCAGTGAGTTATTAATCCATAGTAATTTATCATCTCCTTGGGCTATTCTCTCAGAAAACAGAATTGCTTCATGCTTCTCAAGGCTTTCCTTTCTTCTTAAATTTGTGCAGTCATACTTTATACATAACCCATCATAAAAAAACACCATTAGTCAAAAAATTAACTGTAGTAATTGAGGAATTGATCCAAATTGCTTCAGGAGTTTCAACTTCTTCGTTCCTTACAGATTATTGGTAAAAGAGAGGAGTGGGTGGACTGGAGTTCAGTGCTGCGAGGTGCAGCTGCTAAAGCTGGTGTTCTTGCAGGGAGAGCCCTGGGCTGACACCCCTGTACAGAGTACAGGGAGGTTGGCTCCTCACAAAAGGGGACACTTAGTAGTTCTGCAGCCCATCCAGGCCTCACAGGAAGGGAAGGCTTCTCTCTCTTCCCCTCCCTCTCTAGCAGAGATGCCTGTGGCTGAGCAGGACAGGTTGTAGGATCTGCTTCCAAGGCAGCGTGCGTGTGGAAGGAGGCAGGAATTCTGTGTGCTCACATGCTGCAGAACAGCAGTGCCAGGGCTGCCTGTTCTAACATATGCTTGTCCAGACCCAGCCCAGGCCAAAGGCACTGCAAACAGTAAGTTTGGAGAAGAGGAGAACATTTAATCAGAGGGTGGGGCAAGAAAATCAGTGCAAAAAAAAGACAAGCTAATCGAAAACAGGATTTCCAAGGCAAAGAGATAGAAGAGCGCTATTTCTGTGTTACAGAAATGTCACATTCTTTTTTCAAAGCGGTTTCCAGAACCCAGCTGTTGGGCTGGACTGCAGCGATGACCGGCCGGAGACCCTGTGACCTGGCTAGCTGAGAAGGTGGCCAACAGTCCCACTGCAGCAGGGGGTGTCAGCCCCGGTGGCAAGGCCCCAGGGCTGGCAGCTTCAAGCACCCCTCGGCGGTAGAAGCCTTGGGCTGTGCCTGCAGGACAAGGTCTCGGGGTAGAGCTGCTGAATAGGGCGGAGCAGAAAAGAGCCGGACACTCTCTGGGGTCAAACGAGTTTAATGTCCCGGGGGGCGACCAGCAGGGAGTGACCGCGAGAGAAAAAAAAAGTTGGGCATGGGATTATAAAGGGAGGTGGTAACTGGAGGTGGGATTTACAAAAAACCAATCAGGGGAAGTCAGGGGACGTGCTTAACATAATAGACTGTAAGGGAGAACTAATCGATACATTATAAAGGAGGGGCCCCGGGACCTCAGCCAATCACTACTCCCACTGAGAGGAACATTCTGGAAGACTGGGAGTGGTGGGGAGTGATTGACTGGGCCCAGGGAGGAGGGAAAATAATACATATTAGGAGATACAGGGTGGGGAAATTACATGACATGGGGGCAACCATAGCAACTAAATAATAGACAGAAACTAGGGTGGGGAAAACTGGGAGGACAGAACCATCGTAACAAAGGGGGGGAAGAAACAGAACATACCAACACACCACAACACTGGACCATCTTAGGAACTAATTGGGAATTAGGCCCATATGACCTTTTTCATCACAGTGACCTCTGAGTAGTTAACAAAGTTAAATGGCTAAATGTGGCAAGTAGTTGAGACAGGGCTGCTTCCTTAAAATAGCAAGGGCTGAGTGTGCGTAGCCACCCTCTGAAAAGTTGTGTTAAATTGCAGCACAGCATTTATCAGGAATCTGACACACCTTACTGCAGCCAAGGGCCTTGCTCTTACTTCTGCTATCCTCTGAAGTCAGCCTGTAATGGAAAGGTGATGTTTCATGTCAGGGCAGGACTGACAGCAGTGTCTGTCTGTCACCAAGTCCCCTGCTCACTGTCAGGTAATTCCCAGGAGCCAGCAAGCCTGTGCAGGGGAGAGAGGAGTATTAGTTCATTAATTCACAGCCACTGTGTGGGGAGAGAGCCCATGGCAAACAGAATGGCCCTGGGGAAGTAGAGACTGCTCAGCTCTCTTGCCACTCCTTTTCCCACCCTGCTGAGGCATCCAGGGCTGGCTCTCAGAGAGGGCAGCTGCCCAGGGTGGTGACACTCACAGGACCTTGAGTTACACCAAGGGACCCTGCTAGCAATAGCCAGCCTGGGAGCAGGGGTAAGAGTCTGCCTTGGGGAGCCTTACAGCTCATTAGATAAAGGAATTGCTGAACATTGGTACCTAAACACAAGTCAAACCCTTAGTGGAGATGTAGAAGAGAGTGCTTCCAAGCACCCACGTCATGTTAGAGCAAGACATGAACTGAACTAAACATCATTCAGAGCTGTCATTGTGTCCTGCACACCAAGGAGAGGTAAGTACTGAGTCAGAAGCAAGAGTTCAGTTTAAGGTACCTGGGTAGGTTTCTCAGACAAAACAGGCACCTAAACATCTACTCCCTAAATAAAAGTGGTGATTTCTGGGGCTTTTTTCTGAACAAAACTTTTTAGAGAGTAAAGCACAAAAGTGGGGTCATGCCAAAATTTGCCTGCTTTGTTCATTGTAGCAAATAGAGTTATGGAAATCTTCATGGATGAATGAAGTTTCTCAAGTGGATACTTCAATTCCAAGCATTGAAGTATTTATAAAGAATTCCATTTCTTTATAAAGAAAAAATTACAAACACAATGAGTAAGTATGTTTGAAAAGTCTTGTTCATATCCCACTATGTTATCAAAATTCTAAATCATCAAGCCACTGGATCGCCCAACCAAGACAGAAACAATCAGAAGTTGTAAAGGTGCACATTTCTTTTTCCAGTGGTTCAAATCAACCCTCCACCAACACAGGAAGACTTATGGAGTTTACCCTTATGGACATTTGCGCTGTCATATGGGTATTTTTTGATTGAAAATAGGTACTTTTAAGTAATATAATTTAGTAAATGGGAAAGATGATTTAATAAAGTAATTGGAAAATTGGTTGTAAAGGAGATTAGTGACAGATAATATATGTTGTAGGTGAGTAATTGACAGCTTTGTGTTCTTCTCTTGTAGCAGACTCCATGTGAAACCCCCACAGTCCATAAATCACAAAGTAACAGAATGTTTGGGGTTGGAAGGGACTTCTGTGGATCCTGTAGTCCAGCCCTCTGTTAAGAACAGGTTCATCCTGAGCAGGTTTCACAGGGTGATGTCCAGGCATAGTTGAACATCTCCAGAGGAGACTCCACAGACTGTCTGGACAGCTCCTGCCAGTGCTCTTTCCTTCTCAGAGCCCCTTCCCAGCAGGTCGGGCCCTCACTTGCGTGGGTGCATGGAGTTGTTCTTCCTGAGCTGTCAGACCCCACACTTGCTTTAGTTGGGCTTCTCTGAGTTCTTCTCCAGCCTGTCCAGGTCTGGCTGAATGGCAGAACAGCCTGCTGGCCTGTCCTGCCCTTTTGGAAGACTGGGATGACATTGGCTTTCCTCCATTCCTCCTCTTCTCCATGAACTTTCAGACACACCTAATCAAAGATAAATCTAATCATACTGAAAAGTTACTCTAAAAGGATTTTGGATACAGTAGGGCACCTTTACACACAGTAAGAGAGATTGGTAGCGTGGCCAGCCTTTTGTTTGCAGACTTTGTTTCTGATCCTCTGGGTGGCCTTGCGCTGCCTGGAGGATATGGGGTAAATTTGTGCACTTGTGACTGATATGGCAATTCCCATTTCCAGCCTTTGTTGCTATTCTTTGTGCAGGTAATGTTCACATCATCTCTCTAAACCCTGGAGAACCAGTGGTTTCCAGGGTTCTTTGACAATGAACAAAATTACCTTCTCTTAAAGATTTAAACACTCTCCATATAAGTATTTTGAAGAACCTGGGAATATGAACTACTTGCCAGCGTCTGAGAGGGTGTTGGCACATCATTGTGGGGTCTGGTTTTGGAGGCACCATTTCAGTCTCCTGTTGGGATCTAAGCACTTTAAATAGTTACATTCTCTGTGATGGAGCCAGATAAGCACAGCAGCAGTAGGCTGATTTTAGGGCCTGGATTTAGATCCACTGACAGGGATCTGGGAGATGTGAGTAGGAGGTTTTGGTCTTTTGCATTCAGGCCAGGAATCTGAGCATGCGTTCCTTGTGCAAGGTCAGTGCTGTAACTACTGAGTGAATACCTGAGACGGTTCTCGTCCATTTTTTCACTGAAAAATAAGTAGGGAAGAATCTATTTTTTGTTTGGATGCAGTTTTTAAGAAATGGTCAAAATCTGCCTGACAACAGCAGGAAGGATCCCTTTCCCTGTGCATACATCAAGCAAAGGTGCCCCAAAGGTTTAAAAATGTCAAGCACTAATTAACACAAAGCTGAGAGCAAAAAACACTCCAAGTCTCTTTTCTTAAACAAATGGATGTGTTTGAGGATTTCAATATGTGAACAGATAGAAAAACTGAGGCTTAAAAGGTCCTGGGGTTTTACTGATCCCTGCTTCGCAGTGGGTTTCCAATGCTAGGACTGAATTGCACTGGGTGTTCATTCTCTGTAGTTGAATGGGGATCTCAGTATTTGTGTCTCACCACGTTCACACCTTTCTATAAACAGCTTCCCAGTTAAGCCCAGCTTTTCACACATGACAAGGCAGAGCTACTTTGCATCCCACGAGTCTTACACTGCCTGCCAAGAGGATGTAAGGGGAATACTTGGGAGAGTGGAAGAGCCAGAGAATAAGGACTCCAGTTTTCATTAAGAGGTCTCAGCAGCTCACGCTACTCCTCTCTGAGGAGGAGTAGCTGGCACAAAATCCAAACATTTTTATGGCAAGAGGAGACAGCAGGTGGAGGCTTCTCCTCTGTAAGATCCTTTCATTGCTCTGCCAAAACGCCCCTGTGCTGCTGCATGCCCCTCTGTCTGGATGTTTGCGTCTTGCCTTTCATGCTGCTCCTGCCCTACCTTCCTTCTCTTCCCAACCTTCTCATCTTCGTCCCACATGAAACCCCATTTATCTCATTGACAGCAACGTGTGCCACTCCTTGGAATGAATCATTTACTTGTAGGTCTGAAATTCTACTCCCCCATCTTCTTTTTTTTTTTTTCCATTTCTCTTTTGTGTGTCACTCTTTCATGTGAGACCCGTTCCCAGGATGCAGCAGCAGCTGGAACAATAGGCAGTGTTCCTGGGAGCAGCGTTGCTGTGCCCTGGTGTTTGACTGGGAGCCTTTTAAAAGCATTAGCTAATTACTCCTCTCGGTGTCACTGCCTCCCTGCTTTCAGCCTAAGATCCTGGCAGTGTGTCATTTGCCCAAGGCCACAAAGTTATTGGATGGCAGGAGTTTCTAGGTCCAAGGGTGAGTTTCCTTTCCTCAATGACAGTGATTGCAGGCTGCCTGTGAAGGATTTATGGCCAGAATATAAGGAGAGCTCAGGGAGTCTTGAGCTTGCTAGCAGCCCAGCATTAGCCCCAGGGGAGCTCCCTATGAAAAGCCAGGTTCACATCTGTCCTGGCAGCTGGAACTCTGCAGCACTTCTCAAATCTCTAAAAGGCACATCACACTGTTCTGAGGGCAATACTCCAATTGAGGGCAGCAGCCACAGACTGCTGTCCTCACAGAGCAGGAATATCCTGGGAGTACTGAATGTCACACAGTTAATTATATTAGCTAAACCTAGCTTCCTGCATCTGTCAGCACCTCAAAGGTAAGACAGCTGTAAAATATTAGCACTATATTGTCTTTGTACATTCAGAAAAAAGGCAAAGAGGAAAAAAAGTAAAACCACCAGAAATCCTTCCCAGGAAAAGACCCAACCCCAGAGTTACTGGGGTTTCTGTTTTATTTTTGACACTGGTATTGACCTAGAAATGGGGAAAGAACCTGATCTGATGTTTAGATACTAGATGAATCTTTCTGAGCTGGCAGTTAGACAAAGGGAGATTTGAGATGGTGATGAATGATGGAGAAGATGTAACTGCAAGGTATCAGTTTTACAGTTTGAATGTGGTGCTACAGAGCATACACACACAGCCTGGGACTCAACAAAAGGTCCTGTTATTTATTTTTCCAGGGGTGACTTTTTTGAACCTAAGAGCTGACAAAGGGGTAACAGAAGTTTAATAGCCAGCCCAAGATAGTTCCACTACCTGCACTAGGAGATGGTACCAAAATTACTGGGAGCTACTCCAGGTCCATGAGCACAAAAAAATCTGTTTTGTTCTTATAATAATAGAATCCCAGAAAGGTTGTGGTTGGAAGTGACCTAGAAGTTCCAACCCCATACCATGGGTAGGGACACCTTCTACCAGACCAGGCTGCTCAGGGCCCCATCCAGCCTGGCCTTGAACACTTCCAGGGATGGGGCAGCCACAGCTTCTCTGGACAACCTGTTCCCAGGTCATTGCTGTGAGATCCTGTCCTTTGGCCCTGGTTACAAAGAGGTCGTGCTCTGTTCTGAGGGCTGAAAACACTCAGTGTGCTGATACAAGAGAGGTGACCAGTCAGGTAAGTGGTGTCCTCAGCTTGTAATGAACTGTGATGGAAAAGGGGAGTTCAGGATTGGAAAAACTTGTGTCCACCACCCTTCATTAGCATCTGCTTGCAGAGGCCAGTGCTGGGGGTTTATTACCTTCCAGAACAGGGGGGCTGGATAACAGAGTTCAGGTTTATTCTTTTTGGAGTCAGTTCCCTCCACTTACGTTCTTCTTCCAGGAGGCAGAATTTACCTACACACAACATGAAATAAATCTCTTCAGCTTAGGCTTTCCATCACATTTCAGGGAGCAAGTGCTCCTGTGGGAGCTATGGAAGATAGTTAAGGCCTACTTTATTCCTGTTGCTCCTCAAAGCAAATTTCAAGATGCAAATGGGAAGTAAGCTAAACCAGATTTGGATTTACAATGCAGATATTATTAGGGTCTAAGTCCCTTTGAGATGATTGACAGTTTGAGATGTCCACAGCACAGCTTGTACATCTGCAGTGAGGTCATTTGGGCTATGCACAAATGGCTTTGACCAGAACTGCTCATTTTCATAAAATAATGCAGACTTTATGTTACACTGTGGCAAGAGTCTGATCAGGTGTCCCACCATCACACAGAAATAACCCCACAGGAGTCATTCATCATTTCTGTGACAATTTATTGGAGCACCCACTTGTTATTGTCAGCAGTGACAATAATGATGATGATGGAGAATCTGAGCACAACCTAGAAAAATGCATATTTGTATTTATGAGAAACGTTGCTTTTGCTTCACTTCTGCCAGCCAGTTTGTCTCTCCTCAGGAGTCAGCGTAGGTCAGATGAGTGAGGAATGAGATGCCTTTGATTCATAACTCAGGATAACATTTGAGAAGTTTCTGGAATATTTTTACACATGAGTGGCAACTTCTCATGAGAGTTTGGTTTCAGGGAATGAAACAGCAGTTACAGAGAGAGAAAATGGGAATGTGAGGGAGAGAAATATTGTGTATATGTCTTCCATTTCCTCTTTAGACTGTAATTTTCTCCTTCTTTCTCTTTTGCAGTCAAAAAATAAAATGTGAATTTAGTGGCAGGTGAGAGTATAGAGATGTTACAGACACAGCATAGGCTTAGTCATACCCTTCTGCTGCACATATCTTCTTTGAACTGCACTTAACCATGTGAAGGATTTACATCCAGACAAGCAGAGGAAAGCTTCAGAATAACACAGTTTATAGGCATTGGAAATAAAGTAAACCCAGCTTCCATTTGGCAGAAGAAGGCCATTTTCAGACACATGTAATGATACTAGAAGCATTTCTAGTGTAAGTACATTCTTGATGTGAAAGTCTGACCATTTTTCTCACTCACATATCCTAAAAATCCCACCTGGTTGTTTTTCATGGTTGTTTTTCATCTCTATTCCCAATTTAAGGGTCGGGATTTTTCTGTGACTTGGGCAATGCTTCAGGGTGTGCATGGAATACATCATGTACAGGCAAACAGCAACCTGCAGGGGAAAAAATTCTCCTAATGATGGATGTAACAGTTCAGGCAGCATCTGAAATCATAACAAGTAGATAAAATGCTTGCTGTAATCAGTGGAATGGGGAGGTTAAAGAAGCGCTGAGCATGAGTGGTGTGAAGACTTGGCACAAGCTTAGTACATTAAGGGACTTGGACTCTGATGTAGTTCCTGGTATAAATTTGGAGATGTACTTGGTGATTTGTAATGAGAAAAAAATTTCTGTTGAATGTAATTCAAGTCTGATAGCAAAATGATTCTGAAGATGGTTGCAGACATAGGCTAAAGCTTAGAAGTTGTCAGGGATATAGAAGTCCTGTCACTATCAAAGCAGGTCTGAATTCCCATATGCCATTTTACCCGTCTCCTCCCACAGAAGTATTTCCACTTCCTACGGGATGAAGCATTTTGCTGTTTCTGCAACATATTTATTTTTAAGTTTTGTCCCTGCCCAGGGCTCTCTCTTCAGCACTGAAATAATGTCTGTCCAGGAGACCAGCCAGAAACCAACCAGGACCATTCAATATTCCAGTGACTTAATGTCCGGAATCTGCAACAGCTTTTCTGGTACCTTTCTATTGTCAGGCAAGGCCATAAATGCCACCCTATAATAAGTGTAATTCAGCGTCTCTGTTGCAAAGACCTCAGAGAAATGGCAATTTCTTTTTCAACATGTTGGAAGTAAATGCACAAAACCTGCTGTACACTATTCAATCGTGATACTCAGATAATAAAATAAGCAAGCTAGGGAAATTTAGTGCAGAAGAAAAGACCTCTAGGCAACAATGTAATATAATACAGAAAAGATATAACTCAATTGGAAATAGCCAGCTGGCACTAATGGCTCATTCGTTTAGACTCATATTTCTGGGCTGTCTGGCTTTTGGTGAGATGGAAGCAAGGAAAATCACGCCTGCCTGCCAACAGCTATCAATAAAAGCACTATTAAGCAGAGCCCTGCAGCTTAGGGGCCACTCCGAACTACCTCAATAACTGGGAATGGTTTGAGGATAGGTCAAGAGGAAGAGATGGTGAAGAACCCAAGCTTTGTCTTCTCATCAGTTTCCTGTGGTACTGAGGTTTGGATAGTGTGCTGGGGGTGGGAATACACCACACCTCACTACACATGGCCATGACAGAGCGCTCTGCTTTGCACACAGCAGAGGCCTTGTCTGTGGCAAGCCTGAACCAACTAAACTGCCTTTTAGGCCCCTTGCTGGGCCTGACAGCATAGCTTGGAATGACAATGTCAAATCCAGAGCCTTTAGATGTGCTGGAGGAAGGGTGAGAGCTGTGGGAAGCAGTGGGCACTTAGCATCTGGCTGGGAATGGGCTCTAGCACAGGAGTGTGACCCATCTGTCTGGGCATTGCCATTTTGGGATGGAATGCATCCTGCCTACCTTCCTCCCTCCCCTCTGGACCTCCTGGACACAGAAACTGGTTTGACTCCTTGATGAGGAACACAGGCTTGGTTTCAATGTCCTACTCCACCTGCTGTGATCAAGCCCAGGCCCCATTCATACACTTGTATTATCCCTTCTTTCCATTGTTTGCCCTCTGTTTTGTCATCATTCTGCCTCACTTACTTTGCCTCAGTACCCTCCTGAATGAATAATGTGATGACTTTTTCCTGGATGATCCTAGTTGTAGTACATCCATAGCCACACTTGGTACTTCTGATACTGTTACCTCGAGGAAATAATAATAATAATAATAATGATGATGATGATGATGATGATGATGGCAACAGCAGTGACAAGGCTATTATTACGGAGTGCCTAGGAAAGGGTGGCTGACTGGTTTTGCTGGTAGGTATCCATGGCCCAATGGTTATAGCTGTACACAGGGAGCAGCAGGGCCAGAGGAATTAAGTCACTGAATGTCAGAGTGAATGACCCAAAGCTCTTGGAAGGAAGACACAAGAGAGTGAATATGTCCTGTGGCACCAGTTAGAAATGACTGATAAAGAACCATACACGATACATGAATTTTGGGTTAAAAGGACCTTAAGGTTCATCTAATCTAACCCCTCTGCCATGTGTAAGGACACTTCCCACTATCTCAAGTTGCTCCAAGCTTTGTCTAACCTGACCTTGGACACTTCCAGGGATGGGGCAGCCGCAGCTTCTCTGGGCAGCCTGTGCCAGGACCTCCCCACCTTCACAGGGAACAATTTCTTCCTCATATCCAATCTAAATCTGTTCTCTGTCCATTTGAAGCCATTCCCCCTTGTCCTGTCACTCCATGTCCCTGCCAAAAGCCCTTCTCCAGCTTTGTTGTAGCTGCTTAGCTGCAGTGACTTCACATGTATGGCTTTTTTTCATTATTTTTTATTATTCTCCTTTACCTTTCCAAAGAGTAAACCACACCTGGAGCTGAGTTATTATAGAAGGGTCTGGGTTGGTTCTCTAAAGGTGGTTTAGTCCTGGACATTGGACTGTTAGGTAAGGTGCCAGGTGTTCCTCATTTCCCATCAGGAGAGAGCACAGCTCCCTCATTTCTCTGAGGGTGGTTGGAGGAAGGTGGTCACCCGTTCTGTGGGATTTGCTTTGTACTCCTGTGAGAAGAAACTTTGAGGAATTTGCTGTGGAATTTGGGATGCTTGAGCCTTGGTGAGAAGGAGCAGATTTTCCTGTGAGTGCTCTACAAACCGTGAGACTAGGCCTCAGTGGCCTCATTGTACATTGTGTGGGGATATGGTGCAGCAAAGAGCAGTTTGGGGGACTGGGATGGGTGGGTAAAGGCTGCCAGAAGCTGATGAAGCCCCATGAAAGCTTTTTAAAAAGGTCTCGTTCTGCTGATCTTAGCTCCTGGTAGGAAAGCAGGCCTTGGGGGAGGTCTCATGTGTGAGGGGGCTGAGGGGTCCCTCGTGTGTGAGGAGTTTGGGGGCTCTTGTGTGTGAGGGGGGGCTCTCATGACGGTTTGGGGGGCTCTCATGTGTGAGGGGGCTAAGTGGGGGGGGCATTGCACGTGAGGGGTTTGGGGGGGCTCCCATGTGTTAGGGGGCCCTCACCTGTGAGAGGGCTGAGGGGGGTCTTGGGCACGAGGGCTTTGGGGGGCCCTCGCATGTGAGGGCTTTGGGGTGGGCCCTCACCCATAAGGGGGCTGAGGGGGCTCTTGTGTGTGAGGGGTTTGGGGATCCTGTGTGTGTGAGGGGGCTTTGGGGGGGGTGGGCGCATTGCACTTGAGGGGTTTGAGGAGCTCCTGTGTGTGAGGGGGCTTTGGGGGGCTCCCCTGTGCGAGGAGGCTCTTGGGCATGAGGGCTTTAGGGGGGCCCTTCCCCATGAGGGGGCTCTCGAGCGCAAGGGGTTTGGGGAGCCTTTGTGTTTGAGGAGGGCTTGGGCCCTCATGCATGGGGTTGGGGCCTTGTGTCTTACACAGCAAAGAAAAGAACCTGGAGGTGATCTGCCAGTAAATGTGGCTTGGATTTTTTGCTTCTTTTTTTTGCTCCTTGTGTGGAGGAGGCTTTAATTTTAAAAGTGTGGTTTCTGCATGGAAAATGGAATATCAGTTTGCCAGGGGAGCTGCCACCTGTGTTGGTACACAGCTGCTCTTGATTTTCAATTGGAGCACATGAGCCTTTGTTTAAATAATGTTTCATATTTTGGGAACTTAGAAGTATGCACAAGTCATAGTGTGAGAGCAGTTTAGTTAAATGTGCTGCTTTATTTTCACTGACTTGGAGTTAAGTTGTCCTTTTGTGGCAAAGGTACTGCTGCTCACGATCCTTTTTTATGAAAATATTGTTTATGAGAGTAATGAATTTTTGTCTTGCTGGGAATTTTACTGGATGTGTGCCAGGACTTTAATGTTGATGGGTTTTTTTTATGTTAAGCTCTGTCCACACCTTGATAAAATTAACAGAGCTGTTGGAGTTTTTTTGTGGTTTTTAAAATGTGCTGATTAGACTAAGTGTTTGTAGAGCTTAAAGAAATTATGTAAATGTTCTGGTTGCTGTTGATTATTTCCATGTGTTCTTGTTCATCCTGGCCACACTAGAAGGAAACAAGAGCATGAAAAATCTTTCTTTGTTATCACAGTAGTGGCTTACTCTTTATGGAAAATAGCTTTCTACTTTAACTTCTGTTTTCTCAATTTTTAATGGATTGATAAGTGCTGAAATACTTAATGGTATTGAAATGATTATAGAAGTGCGCTGTTTTATGTGAGGTTCACTTAAAACATCTCTCTACTAGCAATGGTATGTCAGTCACTGCTATTCTGGTACCACTGTGGAGAGACTGAGCCCCAATTTAGCTCTGACTGAGGTTTTTAACTCATTTTCTCAGATGTGCCTGTGACTGAGGTGTGCTTACATGGGTTTCATTGTTTGAACAAATATTTGTTCTACCAGTAAACTTAAAGTGCTGGATTGTGGCCTGTTAAAATCCTCATGCAAGAAGCAGATGAACCATGTTGCAGTTTCCACCACTGAAGTGCTGTGGGAGTTGTGTTTCTCCCTCCATCTGATAAGTAAGTAAAAATATGTTGTGGTTCACATTATGTTTGCCTAATTTCAGCCTTGTAACTGAGAAGAATCTCATATTGTTAAATGATTCATAGACTGCAAGAAAAATGATAAGTTATTTGTTAAAAGTGAATGTTAAGCTGTAATTGTGGAGTTTTCACATGTTGGGGATTGTATCCCTTCCCTTTTCTGATTTAATTTCAAATGCTTTGTTTGATAAGAGTCTTGAAATACCAACTGAAAAAAATATGGTACTGTTTTTTTAGTTGTATTGATTAGTTAACTGTTCTGATCTTGTTCTAACAAACTCAAAGAAACTAAAAATGTTATTAGAATAGTTGTGATGACCTTGTACTGGAGATGTGATTATCATGTACTGCAGAGGTGTGTGAGGAAAAAGGGGCATTTGACTGAATATCAGTTGGATTTGTACCAGCAAAAGCTGTAGTTATGTAATGCTTGATTTTGCTGGGTTTTTGATGAATTTCTCTGTTTCCATGAAAGATAGATAGCTTTGTGGAAAGTGAAATTAATAACTCTGTTCTTTGTCTCCACAATTAGCCTGTAATGTGTATTGCAAAGGGAGAAGTATCAAATCTGTGCAACAGTAAGCTGGTCCACAAACTTTAACTGCAAATGGTTTCTGTGTATTTCTGTTTATGTAACTCTATATAAGTGCTGTTACTGTTGGAGAAAGGCACAGACAAAGTCTTTGGAATGTATTTTAACTTTACAATCAATGAGGATTTTCTATACAGCATCTCTAAGTCCTGTTTCCCAGGGCAGTTGGTGAAACAGTTTAACTGCAGCAGTTTTGGATTGGTATAAAACTTTCTGAAGGGTCAGGTTGGGCTGAGCCCCCAGCCTGTGCCTTACCTTTACAACCTTCTCTGAGTTTGGTCAGCTAAAGCAGAAATAGGAGGGCCAAAACTGTTCACCTTTTCCCCTTTTTTATTTCTTTTAAATGTTCTTTGTTGACCAGAGAACATATCTGTGTGACTATAAATGTATTTTAAAAGGAGAAAACTTCTGGGGAGCTTTGGAGACTAGGAAGAAAATACTAGAAATTTTTAAAAACCCCAAAACTATTGCACAAAAACCTAAACCCCAGAGGGTTTGCAGCCAGTGGTTCTAGACAGATTAGAGCACAGAGTCCTCATTTTCTGGGGCTGCAACCCTGAGAATCAGGTGAAGGGTGGGAACATGGGAGCACTCTGAGTATAAATAAATGCATATGTTGTTTAAATTCTAAAATTTAGAATAAGGGATGGGTAGTTTTTTGCCAATAGAGGAGGACTTGACTGTCTTGTCAAAGAAAAACTTGTGGCAGCATTATTGGGGGTTTTTTGCATGAAATAGTGATGGTTTGCTGCACTCTAGTGGTGTTCAATAGGAGTCTTGTGCAAGTCTCCAAGTTCTGCTCAGAGAAAGTTGAGGGGTTATTTCTGTCTGGCCTCACAAATGGTCAGCCAGCTCTTTTAAGCTGTATTTTAGTGGTTTTCTTCTAGCACTGGAGATAGTCATAGAAACAGGTACTTTCAGATGCTCCTTGTGTGTTTGGGATGACTGGGTGAGGAGGGATTGGGGATTTTGTCCTTACTGCTAGTTGTGACTTAGATCATACTCTGTTATCAGCCCAGTCCTTCTGATTAGCACCAGTGGCTTTTCATTGTACAGCTTAGACTGTTGGTGCATGATAAAAAGGGACTGACTCACTATTTGCATTATTTCAAGAAATACTCATTTAGGGGTGTGGGATTCATATTTGTTTAGATCTCCTGCTCTTCAGCCTGGTATTGTGCCACTCGGAGTTCAGGCAGCATCAGCTGGAGGCGGGAGGTGTCATTACCTGGGACGGTCAGCTGGAAAGATCGTACCAGCAACTCGGGGCTGTCCGCGGGAGGGCAGCACCACAGGGTTACAATTGTCCGTCTGGGTTTTTACACTCCGCTCCATGCGCTGTCCTCACCCAGCCATCCCACACCTTTCCCGCAGTGCTGGGGGAGTGCACATGGGAATGAGCGCTTCCAGAACGCGGCCACGCTTCCTCCTGCCGGCAGACTTACCTTAAACTTCCGAAGCAACTGCTCTGTCACTTGTCTGCTCCTCATCTGGCTGTGGATCCTTATTTTGGTTTCTGACCCAAAAGCCGGAGTGAAAACTGATGTCTGGGAACAGGAACAGCCACACCACGTCCTGGGCCTGCGGCACACCTCACTGGGCAGGGCTCCCTGTCCCTCAGGTGACAAAGCCAAGCCTAACATTTCCTACCTCGTGGTCGTAGAAGTGGCCATTGATAGAGAACCTGTGAGTTTCCACTTCTGTCCTGGTGCTGGTGGGGAGCTCGGTCCTCCTGCGCGCGGCCGCGGCATCGCTGCTGCTGCGGGGCACGGTGGCACAGTCGAGCTCCTGCTCCCTCTGGACCTGAGAGCGCGACTTTCATAGCACGGATAACCTGGGTAGAAGAGAACCACGCGTCCTGTGCAGCTGCCAGCACCCCCAGAGGAGGGAGGCTCTCAGGGAAGGGCTTCATTTACTGTTTACTATTTATTATTTTTGGGGGGGTGGAGCAGGAAAGGAACGAGGCAGAGGCATACGATGAAGAATAGGCTGCTTGCAGGGGTTGCAGTTTGCTGATTTGCTCCCTTGGGAATGATTTCTTGGATGAAAGTGTTATGAACAAAAATTCAGTTGATTTTTTTTCTGTGAGAAAAGGGTTACCACTACTGCTGGTAATTACGGGTCGTTGTTGTTAATGGTTGTTTTTGTATTGGTAAAAGCCCTGGCTGGGGCGAGGTAATGGCCCTTCTCCGAGACAGTAACGGGGGGTGGGGACCTTCCCGAACAGCGAGGAGAAGAGACCGGGGGGGGGGGGGGGTTATGCAAAGTGACTCCAAGACCAGAATGCTGTGGGGGACTACGGCTCCAAACGCACGGAGAAAACCCCAAAAACAACGAGCCAAATAAGAGTTGAGAGACTGGAGTGGTGTCTGGACGTGAGGAGCCGAGTGCTGAGCCTGCAGAGACGCGGAGCACCTTCGGAGTCCCTCTCGCCCTGAGCACGGAGTCGTCCCGAAACCGGGAGCAGGCAGGAGGGAACCGAAGGAACTATCATCGGACGGGAACAGCACGCCCTAAAGACTCCCACGAGGACGTGAGTCCCCAGCTCTGCCCATAGTGGACAGAGCTGTGCGTATTCTCCTCCTCTGAGTCGCCCTGGGAGAGACGACGGGAGACTGAAGCCCCACCGAGCTGCCCAATCCTGAGCTGATCACTTTAATAAAGGCATTAAAAAGGAGAAGTCTCCTGGCCCTGTTTATTTCAAAAGCACAGCTCATTGCCACTGGCTGTTCACCACGTCACCTGCAGAGCCCTAAGCAGCCCTAGGTGGGTGTTTCCCCAGCTTGCAGGGCATGTGACACACAGCAAAGAGATTTCCCTTGGCCGGCAGGGAAGGGCTGATGTGTGTGAGAGGCCTTTTGCACTGTCACAGAACACAGAATTTTTGGTTAACCTGAGAGCACTGACACTGACTTTTCTCGAGGTCTGGCTGCTCCTCAGTAGATTTCAGTGCCTCCCCACTGATGTCATGGAGGTCATCAAAGTCTCCCCAGTGAGTCATTCCCCTGAAAGACAAACAGAGTTACCATTGACTGCTCCTCAGTAGCTCAGTGGCTGCATTTATCCTGTGCCCAGGGGTCATGTCATACATTCCTATCCCTGCTCAACATACAGACTTCAGCATGGTCATTTTAGTTCAAGTCATAACACAATCATATTAAAATACTGTATGACCAGGGGTCCCAAATGTAACACATCCAATGTAAAACCTGTTGAGCTGAACACCAACCAGAACACAAGTTAAACAACTGGCAGTAATTCCTGATCTGTTTTATGCAATATCCTGGATTAATCACACTCAGACTACCAGGCAGGCACACAAAACACACATGTTGTTGTTTAATAGTTACAGGACACAGGTCTGTTACACAGGTTGCACTTGTGCTGTCCGAACCAGCTGTGTAGGAGAGCAGGAAGTTCCATCCAGCCTTTCAGATGTCAATATTTCCATAAATCATTGCCTAAACTCTTCAGCATAAGGTCTTTATCCAGTTACTGCTCTGACTGAGAATAAACCAATTTGTAGTGCATTAAAAATAAATTTCATATGTATATGTAAGTATATATGTATTCCCAAGAATACTCAGCTACCCCCAATTTACATGCCAAACAAGATCTTGGTTGTATCTAGGCAGCTTCATGTCCTGGAAACAGGGACTGAGGCCTGGGTTTGGGGGGCAGCAGGCTCATTTGGCCAGTTTTAGGGTCCTGTAATAAATAAATCAGGCATTTTCTTTGGCTCAGAAATGAGGCAAGTCCCGCGTTGCTGGCACTTGGAGCCAAGCCCATGTAGGCAGTCTCAGGGCTGTGAAACAGACTCCAGCCCTGTTTGGGGAGTGCGAGTGGGGGCTCATCCGGGCACTTTTAGGCTTTGACCAGAGGGCCCAAATGCTGTATTTCAAATCAGAGAGCCCAAATCCTGCGTTTGGGGGCTCAGGGCACATGCCAGACTGGTGAGATGCGGGGGAGCCGGGGGCGGAGTGGGACAGCCCCGGCTGCGGGGTGGGCTCGAGTGTGCAGAGTGGGACTGGGAGCATTTGCACTGCGGGAGTTGCTCCCCTTCCGTTCCTCTCCATGCCCCTCTATCACCCAGATGCTGTTTGCAAGGAAAAAATAGAAATTATGCCACGGACAAAAGCATTGACAGCAGAACTGGATATACCTGGGCAGTGTGAGCAGTCTGTGGAAGTCAAACCAGTGACCACACAGAGGGACTTTAAATGGGATACTTGCAGCTTTCATTTCACAGGAACTCAAATTTTTTTGGCACCTCTTGCTCACATGCTTCCCTATTGGAAGAGGTCAGTTGGTCTTTTTAATGACCAGATTAACCAGCACAGGGAAAAAAAAACAGCATTCCCTGAACACCTCCATCACTTCCATATCCATCTGCAATCAGGGGCCGATGGACAGGAGCGTGCCCTGAACAGGCTCCGAGGTGGGACTGGATGATCCTTGAGGTCCAAACCAAACCGTTTTGGAGTTCCATGGACAGTTCCATGAGCTCTCCTCGAGTTTATTTCGCATCCTGTCCTTCCTTCTGCTCCCAGCAGATGGTGCCGCCGGCCTTCCAAAGAGATGGAAGCGTCCTGGGACACGGATCGGCCCTGCCGCTCACAGAGCCGTTTTTAAAACTAAAAGGACAATATTCTGCAATGAGTCCGTGATGAGGATTCCATGCTGATGTTCCACGGGGAATGGGGGAAGCAGAAAGCGATTCCCTGCAAGTCTCAGTTCCCTGCGAGGCTCACTTCCCTGCGTTGTGGATATTTTGTTGCTTCCATGAGTAACACTTGTTCTTCTGAAGCTCGTTGCGTTCCAAAGTGAACTCGGCACCTTTTGGGCTTCCAGGAAGAGGGAATGTGAATACAGGGAAGTGATGGGGAGACAGAACTGCAGCAGTGTGTGTGTATGCAGGGAGAGCTGGGGTAGGAATTCTAGACAAAATCCTCTTACCTGGATACAGGATCCTCTCTTGGTCTGAGGTTTCTCTGTGGCTTTTTAGTGCATCCAGCTCCAGGCCCCCAGTCCAACATCCTGGATTCCGGGATTCCATCTGCTGCATCACACAGGGTAAAACTGCCCTCACTGCAGTGTCTGTATGTGGCTGGAGCTTCTCAGCCTCCATTTACAGCACGTGATGATGCCATACAGAGTTGTTATAATTCCACGCTGAGTTATGCTGGAAAAGAATTTGTTGGTTTCAATTGATATTGGGATATTTGCTTGTTCTGTCAAATTTAAATGATTTGTTAAAGGATTAATTTTTAAACTGTGCCAGGAATCAAAAGGGGAGTATAAAAATAGAGAATTTATTCTTATTAAGGAATGATTCCTACGTCCATGAAATCATTAGTTGGAAGCCTGTTCTCCTAGAATCTGTCCTTGGGATGCTGCTTTTCTTTCCAGAAAAACCTGATGCAGTGGCAGGTAAGGCAGAACCTGCCATTTCACCATTTCAGCTACAGGGGCCACCTGGTTTCACCTGGGCCACACAGACTGTTGTTTTGGTTTTTTTTCCCTGAGTTCCTGATGTAAAAACTGGAATCTCTGGAGAGCCGTGACCTGAATGCTGGAGCTCAGCAAGTAGGAGCAGAGTCTGGGAGATGCCACTGTGCTGGGAGCACTCGGAGATCTGGGAGAATCTGGATTCTGACGGATGGGGGGTGGCAGAGGTGGCACCTGCAGAGGTAACTGTGACTTCCTGACCCTTGGAATGAGCTTCCCAAGGCCGAGGGATGCCTCAAGCAGAGCAGGGAGGCTCTGCAATGGAACATAGCCCAGAAACTCTTCCAGCCGGGCACCCCCGAAGCCCCGGGCTTGGCGCCTGGCTTTGGGCTGGGCTCTCGGCTCCCTCCTTCCTCCTGTCCCTCCTCCCTGCCTGAGGCAGGAGCCGCAGGGCTGCGGGCGCGGGGGCTGCGGCCTCGCCTCGCTGCTGCCTGCGGAGCCAGCGGCGGCGGCGGAGCGGAAAGCGGAGTAGGTACCCGGGGGGATCGGGCTGGGGCTGCCTTCCCCCGGGCAGGGCTGCTCCTGCCTCCCTGCTGCAGCTGGGAGCTGGGGAAAACCGCGGGAGCTCGGCGAGCAACAGGTCTGTGTGTGAGAGAGAGAGAGCTGGAATGCTGCTGCCACTCCCGGAGGTGCCCTGGTTGGCAGAGGGGCACTACACTGCCTGCCCCGGGATCCCGGTGATGCCAGGGACCTGCCGGCTGGGAACAGCCCCCCTTGGGCTGCCCGCGGTGGGCAGGGCTGGGATAAGGAGCAGTTTGGGATGGGGATGGCAGCAGGTGCCGCTGAGCCTCTGCCTTTGGGGTTCCAGCCCCCGTGTTGCAGGAGGGCCTGAGCTGGGAGCTGGAGCGCTCTGCAGAGCTCCAGAATTTGGGAAAGAAGATCCTGGGGCTGTTTGTTTTGTTTTGATTTTTCTCAGTGATTAAGACAAGCTTTATTTTGGTCATTTTATGACAAGACATCGTTTTATTTTGCTCTTCTATCACTAGCAGGTACCTCCAGTAGGAGGAAGGTGTCTGGAGCTTGAAGTAGCTCATGTTAGCATTTAAATCTGAACTTGCCAGGGGCTGCAAAGTCTGAAATGCAGTGAGATCAGTTTGGGGTGTTTTGCTGGGAAAAGGGGTGTAAACAAGTGTAACTCTGAGCATTTCCTGAGGCTGGTAGGTAAGATGGCACCTCATCCTAAAAGAATAGATCTGTGCTGCTGGTTTTTTTTTCCAAAAGAAAATCCTACCAAGGAAAACTTCCTTGCAGTCCTTGCTGTTTGGACTGCTGTGGGTTGCAGCTGTCATTTACTGAGCAGAATTGGCTTCAATTGGAGTCAAACCAGGAGGTTTCCCAGGTAACCTCTCAGCGTGTCAAATTCCTGACATCAATCAGAGGTACCTATCCATGCTGTCAAGGTAAGGCTTAGACTTTGGTGTTAATTAAAATTGAGTCACTGAGGCAGCAGCAAATGAAAATTCAAGAGCACTAAAAGGATTCAAATCCTCAGAGCAGGTCACAGGAAAAAAAAAAAAAATCAATGATTACCTAAAATCCCTGTGTGGATGTGATGGTGATGTAAAGGGAGCAGTCAGAAGGTAGGAAGGTGCAGGGAGAGTTCTGCCCTTCCACAACCATCATCTTTCTGCAGAGGTGACACTGCATTTAAACCTCAGCTGTCACCCTCACAGCCAGTTCTTCTCCTGTGCACTTATTTAAGACTAAAGGCATTGTCTCTGGGCAAATCCAGCATGGGCTGAGGTGGAGTGTTCAGGATCCAGCCCCAGGGTGCTGCACAGGGAGCTCACCTGTCCTGCCCTTGGGCCAGGCATGCTGCTCTGCCCAATTCCTAGTGAGGCATAATCCAATGCTCTGCAGCCCAGGAGCTTGGGTGGGGGGTGAGTGGGCGTTTATTGTGACAGGCTGTAAGTCATGGTGCCCTCACTGTGTGACCAGGTCACAGGCTGTCTGCTCTCATGCCTGCCTCACAGAGGGCAATGGCACTTCTGTGCCAAAAGAGATGGAAATGAAACAATTCCGTGGCTCTGGCTGGTGCAAAGAACCCCTGAGGTGTGCTCTGTGCCTTGGGATAGGTTTGGATTTTCTGGTATTTCACTTGGCAGTGATTACAGGATCCTCTGTGCCCCCCATTCTGGGGGGACACAAACTGCCTGCTGGCAGAGCTGTCTCCTGTATCTGCTGCATTAGCCCTCACTGGCTGATGGGCCCCTCAAACACTTCTGCTGTTTGCCAATCCTGTCCTCCACTGAGACTCTCTCACGATTTCCCACTTTTCAGGGGTGTCATTTACCTCTATCTACCTGCTCCCCAATTACTCCCCTCAGTTTCAGTGCCCAATGACAGGGCTGTCAGGGAGTGACTCATGAGCACAGGCTGAGCTGAAAGGTGCAATTTAGGAGGCTCATGTCCCATTTGTGGGGAATTTAGTGCTGCCAAGAGCCCAGCAGGGATCATTGATTTAGCTCTTCCTATAGACCAAACCCCAGCACTCACTGCTGAACTGCTGGAGCATCTCTCCAGGGAAAAAGCTGTGGCCAGTCCAGATATTCTGTGGGGTCCCTGCCCAGTTTCCAGCGATGGATGGGAAACTGCTACTTGGAGACTGGATCCCAGGAGAACTTGAGTAATTTCCTACTGAAAGCTTTTAAAAGAGGGACTTGCTTCCAAGGTAAGGCAGCTAAAATCTTATTGCTTGCCAGGCTTCTCAATAAAGTGGTGGCATAAGTGTGCCTGGGTGTGGAAATCTTACTTTAACCTGATTTCAGGGAGCAGTTGGCTGAGATTTTAGTTAAGATTTAAAACAGCCTGTAATGCATCAAATAAAAAAATATATTTAGAAGCTTAAAGGTTGACTAATCATGAATTAAAGGGGAAAAAAAGGGATTATAATGACAAGAAATAGGTAAGCAGCCTTGGCTCTAATGAAGCAGGGTGGAAATATATATATATAAATATATATATATATATGTATAAAAATACAGAGCCATTACCAACTTGCTGTGAATGCCTCACCTGTCATTTGCATCTTCTGATTTACAGTTATAATTTGGCTTTGAAATGAAATGTTTTCTATTCCCAGCTTGAGTGGATGAGTAATCTGCAGCTAAATCTGGTGTTTATTCCAGTCATCCTGCTGATAGCTTTGTTCTCCATCATTTGAAGTTTGAGATCTTTCAAAAAGAAACACCTATTTCAAAAAGAAATACCTACAAACTATTTCCTTTGGCCCCAGCTCAGACTATGCAGATGGATGACTCTGAGGGGAGGATAAGCAGTTTAAGCTCATTGAGAGGAGATGTGTGTGCAGCTCCAAAATAGGCACACCTGCCTGGGATTGCCCATTTCAAAATGAGAAATTTGCTTCTCAAGGTGCACTTGTTTTTCTTTATGAAAGTAAATGTCAGTAAGAAAGAATGATTTGATTGCAACTGGCTATTTTTAAGGGTGTGTTTTCTTCCACAGCTCCTTTGTCTCAGCTGGAAACCTACTGGGATATTTGGGCTTATTTGGAGATGAACCACTCTGAGGTGTGTCATATAAAATATGATGGAAATATTGATGGATGAAAAAGTTAAATACTTAAAGAATAAGTTCTATTACCTTAATTCACAAATATCCCCATAGTCCCCAGCTCAAGCCCTGCATGGCCCAGACCAAACACCTCCTGCACCACTCCCTGTGGAACTGGGAATGGGGGGTTTGGGGTGGCTGCAGGTCCCCCTTGCTCTGAAAGAGAAGCCAAGAGGAGGCCAGAATCCCATGGGCTGTGCACAGGGTCCCTGTGGAACAGCATTTCAGGTTTTTAGTCAGAGGCTCCTTCCTGGTTCCCTATGGCAGAGGATGATCCATGAATTTCTCTCTCCCTTATTTCTCAGACACTCACAGACCAATGTCCTGCTCTTTTTGCCATCCTTCAGGGGCTATGTTTTGCCCCTGGGAATTTCTCACTCTTCAGCAGACCAGGGATCATTTTCCAAAGTGGGAAACCTTGGGAACTGGGAGCCCTGGGAAGTCTCTGTTCTTGTGCCATTACTGAGCTCAGGACAAGGGAAAAACAAATTTTTCAGCACTTACCACATTGAATGTACTTCATGTACAGCTACATGCTCCTGCTGTTCCTCCCATCTCTGAAGTCTCCTTATTTTTGTTTCAGCCTCAGAGGATCCTGTGAGGGTATTTCACACATAAAAATGAAGATATCAAGATGACAAGCCCAGCAGGTCGTGCACAGGGGTGAGGCAGTGGCGGCTGCTCCAGGGGATTTCTTCCACGTGCCCAACATAAAAATAATGGCATCACTTCATAATGGCTTGCAACCGCTGCTCTAATGAGGGAAAACTGAATTTCTCTGCCCAGAGGTACACAATTGTCCTGGTCAGGCTGTGAGATGTTACATTGTGTATTTGTCCATGGAGGCTGTGTCTGGGATTCCAGCAGGGAATGAGCCTCCTGTGCTTGGGAACCCACTGTGGCTGGGGGCAGTTTTCACTCAGGGAGGCTCCCTCCCACTTTATTCCTTTGCAGATTTTCTCTGGCCTATTAAATGAAGGAGGGAGGCCTTGCTCTTATGAAGTTACCACATGGAAGCAGATTACTGTTATTCATCATCTTATACCAATTAGGTATTGTGTAATTTTTTTCTCTTAGATGATTTAGGTTTCTGTCCCCTGTGCCTCTCTCAATTGTTTATCACTGCTTGTTTTAGCAGGCAAGGCCCCTGTGAAAACACAAGGCACTGGCTTAATTTCTCCTTCCAGCCAATCCTCCTCCCCCTCAGCTTCAGGATAATAGAAATCCATGGAGCTTTTCCATTTCCTGTCATCTGAAGTGTTTGCACAGCCACTTCCCTATGCCTGCACAGCCAAAATTTCATTAGTGCAACTGGGAGGAGACTCAGCTCCAGTTTTGCCTCAAGGCTGTTTACAACTTCTTGTTTACCAGCTATGGACAAAAACTATTCCAGAGATCATTACTGAGGAGATTAGAAACTGCTGCCTCACAGCACAGTGTCAGAAACAGAGAGAGAATACAAAATAAGTATCCAAAATAACCATTGTTCCTCCTGCTTTTAGTGTGATAAGGGACAGCCCTGTCATGGCATGACCAAGAACTTCTGCCTCAGATCATCAGAGACCCCTGGAAAAGGCAAACGCCAGCAGGTAAGGGAGGAAAGGCACCTCTGGGGACAGCACAGGGACAGCTGGGCATGGGGACTGGGAATGTGGTGGGAGCCAAAAGCCACCTTCCCCTGGCCACAGTGTCTCCCTAAAGCAGCTCCTCTGGGAAGCAAAAGATTATGGCAGAAAATTAGTGGGTAATAATAATAATAATAATAATAATAATAGTAATGTGGTGAAGAGCAGCAAAGGGAGCAACAGGAATGCTGCTTTTTAATGGAGAGAGCATCTCCTGGGATTTATAAAGCCCAGCTCCAGGTGTGGGATTAAAGGAGCAGTGTAAACTCATGTTGTCAAACATCTGTGTTGGAATTCCATCAGAGTTCCCCACCTTGAGGCTGGGGTGCAAAAGCACCAGTGCTGCTTCCTTGAGGGATCAGGAAAATGGGCATTAAAGCACTTCTCACAAGGCTGACTCTGACCTCTGGCTGGGGAAAGCATTTGGCACATCAGACATCTCAATAAGATCACCTCCAATGATTTTGAAAGCATGTTGAGTAAAATCTAGTCAAGATAAATAAGCCTTTGTCTGTAAGGACAGCCCCACAGAATGTACAACTATTCCTACACTTGTTCAAACCTACAAGCAGCTGGTTTTTGGTGAGGGACTCCAGATTTTTGTCTCCTTGCCTGGCTGTGCAGGCACTTAATAAGTCTGTGAAATACAGACCCATTAAGACACTGCCCTGCTGCTGATTTCTGAACAGGCACAAGAGACCAGAACATGATGGGTTTTCACTGCTCTGCTTGTTCCAAACCTGTGGCACAGCAGAATAAATACTTTTTTTTTTTACTGCATTTAGTTCTTGAGAGTAAAGCAAGGGCTTTGCTGAGCTTTCATACAAGCTCATCAGGATTCAGGTAACTTGTGCCTAAATTTAAATCCTATTTCTATTAAGGAATTTGGAGCATCTTGAAAGCACCTGCGCTCACACTTGAATTTCATGCCTGCTGCTACCAATTAATTTTGCCCCCTGCTTCTTTAGGCATCCTCATCTGGGAGACAAAATATATGTGGAAAAGAGTTTGGAATGCTGCCTCCAAGTCAAGTTAGCTGCTTGGAAATGAACCCAGCTCTCTTGTAGCTCAGCATGTTTCAGACACAGTGTGGTGCTTCTTGATTGCAGCCTTGGAGTTAGGTAGCTTGTGAGCAGGGAATTGAATCCTCCAGCTGCACACAAAACCATCTCATGTCCATGAAATAGGGCTGGATTTGGATACTTGCAGGCAGAAGACTTGTGCCACTTGAGAAAGTTTTAATATCTTTTTTTTTTGTACTGGAGTTAGTGACTTATTAGTGATTATTGTTCAGCCACCTCACTGCTGCCAGGGTGCGTGTGAGTTTCACGCTTATTTCAGCACACAGTGCACACAAAACAGGTAACAATGCTATAATAATAATGAGAATAATAATGAGATCATCACATTGCTTCAGATCAATTGCAAGCTGACTAAAATGGCCTCTTTACAAATATCTTTTAGGGCACATTAGAACACAAGGAGGAGAATGGACTCAAACTCCTCATTGGATTGGCCTCACTTGGATTTGCTGGATTACAACAGGACGTACAAGTACCTTTACCTGGAAGGAAATGTCTCCTACGTGGACTTCTACCTCCACCAGCCTTGGGTGGCTGCTGTCTTCATCACCTCCTACCTGCTCATCTTCCTCCTGTGCATGGTGGGCAACGGGGGGGTTTGTTTCATCGTGCTGTGGAGCAGGCACATGCGCACGGTCACCAACCTGTTCATCCTGAACCTGGCTGTCAGTGACTTGCTGGTGGGGCTCTTCTGCATGCCCACCACCCTCCTGGACAACATCATAGCAGGTGGGCTGGCTGCCCGTGGGGTGGGGAGAGCCAGGGGTGTGTGTCCAGGGGGCTCTGTGGGCATTCTGAGTCAGTGGAAGGTGTCCCTGCCCATGGCACGGTGTTCCTGGCCGTGGCTGGAACCCAACCCATGAGTCTACAGTTCTACTCAGGAAATGGAAGATGAGAGCAAATTATTTTAAGCAGAGTCCTGCAATGAGATGGCAGCAATTCCAAAATGCCTGTTTCCTTGCAGGGTGGCCCTTTGGGAGCCTGGTGTGCAAGATGAGCGGGATGGTCCAAGGCATCTCTGTTTCTGCCTCCGTCTTCACTCTGGTTGCTATTGCCATGGACAGGTAAGATGCTGCAGAGTCTGTAACCACCAGTGTCATCTCCCCTGGCCCCCTGACCACCCTGAGCCCTGTCATTAACCCTCCCAACACCACAACAAATCCAATGCATTTTGCTCCTAAGCAAAATAAAATCTGTGCCGGTCTAAAGAGCAATCTGCTCCTCCAGCGGTGTCTCTTAAAGAGGGTGGAACTGGGCTATCCCAGCCTGCCTGGAATTGGTTTGTTTCTCAGCCATGAAGCTGGATTGCACAGGCAGCAACTGCCAGGGAGGATGAAAGACAGGCAGTTTAAAATGTGTGTGCATCCCTGCCCGGGATAGGAGGCGTTCCTCACACGGCTTCTCCGGTGCCCTTGCCGCAGGTTCCGGTGCATCATGCACCCCTTCAAGCCGAAGCTGACCGTCCCTGCCGCCTTGGCCGCCATAGCAGTGATCTGGGCGCTGGCCGTGGCCATCATGTGTCCCTCGGCGGTGCTGCTGCGGCTGCGGCAGGAGAAGCGCTTCCAGCTGCTCCTGGGCACGGGCAACGCCACCCGCCCGGTGTTCTGGTGCCGGGAGGAGTGGCCCGAGCTGGCCATGAGGAAGGCCTACACCACAGTGCTCTTTGCCAACATCTACCTGGCTCCGCTGGCGCTCATCGCGCTCATGTACGCCAGGATCAGCGTTTTCCTGAGCCACGCCGCCGTGCCCAGGCCGGGGAAGCGCGGCCGGGAGCAGCGGCACGGAGCGTGGGGGAGGAAGCGGAAAGCCATCCACATGCTGGTCCTCGTCACTCTGCTCTTCGCCCTGTCCTGGCTTCCCCTGTGGAGCCTGATGCTGCTGTCGGACTACGGCAGCCTGTCGGACGTGCAGCTGCGGCTGATCAATGTGTACATCTATCCCCTGGCTCACTGGCTGGCCTTCTCCAACAGCAGCGTCAACCCCATCATCTACGGCTTCTGCAACCGGAGCTTCCGCCGTGGCTTCCAGGCCACGCTCCGGCTCCAGCTCTGCTCCAGGCCTGCCTCGGCCCAGCCAGCCCCGGGCCAGGCCGCCCTGCCCGCTGCCCCCTGCCCGCCGGCCCAGGATCCCCCTCCCCACACAGCCAAGGGAGGAAACTGGGTCAATAAGCAGCAGGATTTGCTCATGGAGGAGCTCGAAGAGAATGGGATGGAGTGAAAGGTGCTGCGATTCTCAGAATCTCTCTGTTCCCCATGGAACAGGGCTGCTTGAACCCGGTTTGTGGTCATATTTCATTCCTGTGAGGAATCCCTCATGGATTCCTCTCATGGACTGAAATACTGCAGACCCAGGCTGGCACCCAGCCACTCCTGGATTATCTCATGGTTGTGCTTCTTCCTGGACATTGTGAATGCTGGGTCCTGCTCAAATGACAAAATTTAGCATTTTCCGTCACATTCCATTTATTCCCCTTGGTTGCTGTTATTTCTGTCACATCCATTATTATTGCAGCTAGAGAAACAAGTGGAAATGGAAATTTGAGAAATAAAGGATAAAAAAATTGGTTCGGTGGTGTGTTTTTTGGGGAACTTGATTTGATGTTGCAGGGGGATAGAAACCCAAAAAGACTGAAATTTAAATACGAGCAGGAGAGAAAACACTTGAGAGCCCATTGGATGGGACAAACCCCAGCAGGGACAAGAGTGACACTGGAGGAATAGTGAGGAATGGAATTTGTGCAAGGAGCAGCACAGGATCGCAGAGCACTAAGGCTTATTCTGTAAGGCCCTACGGGAGCCAAATCCCAGGTAAAGCCATTTCCTAGGGCAGTCCTCCCTCAGATAAATAGGAGTGACTTCCACATTATGACATTCCCTGCTGCTCACTGTCTCAAAATGATCATTCTCTTCCCTACACATTACCTCAATTTTATCCTCAAACCTTTGCCTGGGTGTGCCTCAGTTTACCTCTAAATGTTCATTTTGTGCACTACAGCCTACCTCAAATTTGCTCCAGAAATTTTTCCCTGTATGTCCCCTGCTTGTTAACTCATTTTCTCCTCACAATATTCATTTGCCCTAGGGAACAACTCAGATTTATGGAGGAGCATTTCTCCCTCATTTTAAGAGGAACATTTCTCCCACAAGCACACACTTTCTTTCACTCCATAGCTAGTTGAGGAAACACCAAATCAGTGCTTGGCTCTGACATAAAAGAGAGGAAAAGGAGATTTTCCTGGGATTTGGGACACAGGGTCTGTCCCCCCTCACACGATTCCCGAGGAGGCGGGAACGGGAGAGGGTGAGGCTATGGCAAGGGTGAGAATCTCTGATCTCTGAGTTTGCCTTGGCATCCCAGAGCCTCTCCCCGTACAGATTATGAGGGGAACATTTACTGAATCGGTTGGTACTGATCTTTTTTGTGTTGAATTGATGTATTTTACTCATTTTGTGTCATTTAAGCTTTAAGTGGCATTTTTAGGTGGCATTTCCTGTGGGGCTGCTGATGTGCTGAGGGTGGCTGTTGATGCTGGGAGAGGCAATTTCCCTGCAAAGCTTTTCTATAAAACATAACTATATGAAATAATGGAGTTTTTATGATAAGAACAGGACTTAGGCTCCCAATAGAGAACTGGGGTGTACTGGGCAGGGACTGGGAAGCATGCAATTATTTCTGTGTTAATTTCTCCAAACATTTATTTCTGTCTGTTCGCTTCAAAATTTCTTTGTAACTTCAAAAACTAGAGCTGCATCACACATGATATCCAAGCTCTTCTTTAGGATAGGGAGCAGAACCCAGGTTCAAGTATATTGAAACAATGCCAGGAAAACATAAATCTCTCAGAAAATAATGCATTATAAATGTCTGTATTTCAGCCAAGTGCCTGCCACTAAAGTGGGTGAATATTCAGCTGTACTTACTGAGATAACGCACAGGTGATGCCCTGGCACTCCTGGATTAATGTGAATTGCTGCCAGGTTGTTGGGACAGCCGGAGCCCCGGCGGTGCGGGGCGCTGTGTTGCACTGCAATGGGGGGACCCGCAGAGCGGCTCCGGCCCCGTGTGGGGACCCCAGCGAGGGCGGGGGCGCCGGGCTCCGGCCCTCAGGGCTTTATTAATGCCCGGCACCCCGAGCCCCGCGGCTGCGAGGGAAGGAGGAGAGGGGAGAACGGGGAGACAGGAGAGATGGGGGTGGTGAGGACGGGAAGGGAGAGGGGTCGGAGTGAGGAGGGAAGCGGGAGAGGAAGGGAAAGGCCGAGGGGGAGAAGAGGGACGGTGGAGAGCGGAGGAATAGAAGGGAGAAGCGGAGAAGGGACAGGATGGGAAGCAGTGGGAGTGGGTCCAGTTTGGGAGGAGACGAAAGGAGCGTTTCAGGGCGAGAGGAAAGGGGGAGAAAGAAAGGGAATACGCGGAGAAGGAGGGAGGGGTAGAGAGAGGGACAGAAGGGGAGGCCGAAGCCTCCGCGCCTCACCTGCGGAGCCCGCACAGAGGGCTCCTATCCGCACCGTGCTCTGAGTGAGCAAATGGCGATCGAGGCGATTTCCGGGGTCTAAATCACCTCGGCCCCGCCCCGCGCAGCCGCCCTGGGGCCCCGCACACCTGAGCTCTGCCCGCCCTGCACACCTGAGCTCTGGCCCCGCCCCTTGTGCCGCCCGGCCCCGCCCCTGGCCCCGCCCCTCACACCTGTGCTGGCCCCACCCCCCGCACCGCTGTCCCGTGGTCACGAGGGGGCGCCGCGCTCGCACCGCGCTCCGTGTCCGCCAGAGGGCGCCCTGCGAGGTCCCGGCCCCACACGGCGGCTCCGCGCCCACACCGGGGAACGGCCGCGATCCCGCACCCGGCAGCGCCCCGTGCCCGCGGCCGTCCCGGGCCCCAAACCGATCCCCGGCCCGGTGCCGCTTCGATCCGCCCGACGGCACCGCCCGGGACCTCGGCAGACCCCAGCAGTGCTCGGATCCGCACCCCCGGCCGCCGTCGCGGCCCCGCTGCAGCATCCCGTGCCCGCACTCTGTGGCCCCGTCCCGCTGTCCCGGGACCCTCGCTCGGCGCTGTGTGAGCCCCGGCCCCGTGTGGCGGGGACCGCTCGGAGCCCGGAGCGCTGCGGCGGGGCCGCCACTGGGGACGGGGCTGTGAGACCGAGTCCTGCCGGTGCCCGCTCGAGGGGCGGTGCTGCCTCTGCCCCGGCGGGAGGGTCGCGGCTCTCGGCCGGACTGGGCTTGAGACTGGGCAAAGCCCAGCCTGGGCTCGATGCCCGCTCCTGCTACGATGCCGGGATCACACTGACCGCAAGAGGGCGATGGAGCCCACAGCTGGAGCCGGGATGGGGCGTTCGGGTCCTGCCGGGGTCTGCCGAGGTCCCGGGCGGTGCCGCCTCTCCCCCGTCGGGAGGATGGAGGTGGCACCGGGCCGGGGATCGGTTTGGGGCCCGTGACGGCGGCGGGCACGGGGCGCTGCCGGGTGCGGGATCGCGGCCGTTCCCCGGTGCGGGCGCGGAGCCGCCGTGTGGGGCCGGGACCTCGCAGGGCGCCCTCTGGCGGACACGGAGCGCGGTGCGAGCGCGGCGCCCCACCGGGGTTCCGGGGCTCCAGGGCCCTGCCGGGAGAACGGCGGCAGCGGTGTTTTGCGGGTGCCCCTGGTGTTCTGGAAGCCAGAGCGGCCGCCTGTCTGTCCCTCCTCGGGCGGCCCCACGAACGCACCTGGCCTAGGAGGTGGCACTGACCGTGCGCTCCCAGCTCTGCCTTCAGCATTTCCTGCCCTCCGTGCCTTGGGAGCTTAGGGAGATTCAAACAGCGGCTTTTTCCCTGCCACCAGTAAGGTGCGGCTCATCTGACAGCTGCCAGGCGAGATCTGATCCTCTCCTTCCTCTCCCTCAATTTTCCCGTACATCACACTCTCCAATGGCAAAACTTCCGTTTTTCAAAATCCCGTTAAAATATTTAATTTTTATTTCCAGTCGGGGAAGGTCCTGCCTGGGATGGAAATGGCTAAAAGAAGAGGAAACAAAAATGCCAAAACCAGACGCTGCCACATGAGTGAAATCAGGGAAAGCCTCGGGATGTCCAAGGTTTGTTTTATTGTCACGTTCTGAAGCGTCTGCTGATGGCCAGTGCCACCCTTATTTCCCCCGAGGCACCCCACAGGGCCGCCAGGATGTTGCCAGAATTGTATCTTTGGGGCCCCCATCCCCTCGCAGCATTCAATGGCTCCATCCCGGGCACTTCTTACAGGGGAGCAGCGATTGCACATGAAACTTTAATCACCACTGAGAAACGAGAGAGACCTGTGATAAAAAACCTTTTTTTAAAGAATAAGATCAACAATTTCTCCACAGCAGTTGAGCAGCTTCAATATGCATATGACACAGCATCTAATTCCATCTCCAGATTTGATCTTGGCAAAAGGAAGAGTCACGTGCTCCCAGCATACATATTTAGTACACAAAACAATGTCAAGAAACCCACTTTTAATAAATATCTGCAGTTCTCACTCCTATAGACAAGTACTTTACAGCGCTGTGCCAGGGAGAGCCCGGCTGGCTGGGCTGGGACAAGGTGGGGGTGGACATAAATTAATTATTGCAGTCAGATGCGCCGTGGGCAGGGAGGTCTGGAGCTGATCCACGTTGGAAATATAACTATCTCTCACACCTCGAAATCCATCTTGAAACTGCTTTCAACACCAGCCCTTGGAATGCTCATAGGGCAGAACTTGATGGCCGGCACCTGGCACTGGAACAATACAGGAAAACAGTTGTGGGACAGCACAGAACTCTTACAATAATGCTGCTTTCCTGCATTTACCCAACAGCTGCAGTGGTGCTCGTGTAATGGTGTCTGTTTCCAGGGAGACACGAGTCCCGAGGGTTCCTTCAGTCTGTGGCAGGTGTCTCACTGAGTGTCCATGCCTGGTCCTGCCTGCAGTGGGGCGTCTCCTACCATGGGGGTGTTCAGAGCCCAGAACCACAGGGCTGCTGAGGTTAGGGCTAACTTCTGCGCCCAGAGCTGGATGGAGCCCTCAGCGACTCCCACTCACTGGCCAGGAAGGTTCCTTTAGCGTTTCCTCTGCGTGTCCCAGCCGGCCAGGGAAGGAGGGGTGGGAGGAGGCCGGGAGCACCAGAAAGTGAACCAGCACTTCTTGTCCTTTGTATTTACAGGGGCGACCCGTGCCCTGCAGTGCCCTGCCCGGGGCACGCTCCGCAGAGTCCGGAGGTCGAGGAGTCGCACACGGAGTGCCAAGCAGCCCCTTTCCACGGCTGTCCTGCACAGGCCTTCCTGCTCACCGTTCCACAGGGGCGGCCCTCGGAGGCCATCGCTTACCTGTGCGCCCCTCGCCCTTCCCGGGGGTCCTGGCTGGCGCAGGAGCCCCCGCTGGCACCGGAGGCAGAGCCGCGGCCGGCGCCGGGGCACGACCGGAGCTGAGGCTGCTGCTGTTGGCAGGGGACTGGGGCAGGAGAGCCGGCGGCCGGGAAGTCTTGCCGGCCACGGCAGCTCTCCAGTGCGGAACGCCGGCACCTCGGGGCTCGGGGCTGGATGGGGGCGTGCGCCGCTCCGCCTGCTGTGCTTCCCAAGGCAGCCGGCTTGGAGAGCTGCTCCCGGGCAGGAGCTGCGCCCGGCCGGGCACCGCGGGCGTGGGCACCGTCGGGGCCCTGGGCGGGCTGCCCGGATCCAGCGCTGCGTCCCCCTCGGTGCCAGCCCCGCCGGGCGGTGGGAAGCTGCTGCTTCGCCGGCTGCACGACTTGCAGCACAGCTTGTGGTAGCCAGGGATGGAGCAGTACCGGGCCAGCACTTCCATCTGGCAGAAGATGGACTTGTCTCCCAGGCAGGGCTCATCTGTAAAACACATGTCCTGGGGATGGGAACCCACTGATGGGCACTTGGGAAACATTGACACGCGGCATTTTTAGAGGAGCACAGAGAGCAATTCCCAGTGCCAACCTCCCAGAGCTCCCCCGCACACTGGCTATGTCCCACCCACCCTAATGCCTTCCCTTCAAGCCTGAGAGGACATCATCCATCAGCAGCATTAAAGCCAAGGCAAGCTTCCTTCACAGAAATTAAATCCCAAGCAATAGCCCTCAGAGATGCCTTAAAATAAAAAGTTAGAGTAAGATGAAGTTTTGTTCAGATCAGGCTTGCTGTTTTTCAGGAAGCAAATGGATCTGTAGAACCGATGGAAAGCTGTAACAGTGGGTCACACCTGAGGTGCCTAAAAGGCAGGGATTTGCATCCCTTTGCTCAGGAAAAAGAACTTCCAAAGGGTCTTCTGGAAGGTTTGAACCAAAATCAGCTTTCTGCAGGGAAAGATGTCGTCACCTGGGCACAGGGGCCACCTCACCATGGGCTGGAAGCACATCCAGCCACCGCCTTCTCAGGCTTTAAAATATCCACTGGAGCCTGAGCTCAGAGTGGGTGAGAATCAGCTCAGTTCCAAGGAACTCAGTAAAATAACCCACATGGTCACCACTGGGGCTGGGGGATGAGGGCTATAAATAGCAAATCCTATGGAATACAGACATGTCCTTGTCCTGATCCTGCTGAGCTTCCTCAGAACCCTTGCTGGGTTCCTGACAAACCTGGGGTAAAAGGAGCAGCTCTGCCTGGGAATACCCATGTTCCATGAGGCACTGTGAGGCTATCCCAGCCTCAGCGTGGAATTCTGGGCTAGAGGTACAATTCCTTTTGCCTCACCATAGTGACAGTGACCCTCATTTGGTCCTGTCCTCTCATGGTTCATTTTGGAGCATCCATTTGTGCTGGTTTAGATTCCATGACTCCACCCACAGTGTGGAGATTTGGGGTTATGCTTCTCCATAAGGTTAACTGCTTTTCCTACCAGCTCCTGAGCAGTGTCAGGGCCACCACGAGGGAGTTAAAACCCCAATAAACCCCCAGTCCTACAGAACGAATAATCCAGGAAGAAATCCATTGTTGTCATAAAAAGCTTCAAAACCTGTTAAAAATTCTATGAAAACAATGTAACGGATTCCCAGGAACCTCATTAATGCTCTTGGTTCCACGTTTGTGTATTTTTATTCCCTCACTTGGCAGCTTGCAGAACTTACCTGAGATTTAGAGGTCAAGCAGGGTTTGTTTTGAATTGACCTTCACCTCTGGCCCCAGCCTGTGCCAACACGATTTGGGCCCATGTGGTTAAACCTTGTGTGAGCACGTGTACAGCACAGACCCCAGCGTGGGGAGCTGTGACACACTGAGACTGCTGGACTGAACACGGGAGAAAAGGCTGCCCCCTGTGCGTGACCCCTCTGCCAGCACGGCGCTCCCAGGGAGGAATCATGGCCCCCCTGCAGCCATTGCAGCGTTCCCTTACCGTCACAGGGAGTGAGTTTGCAAGCCCTCACGGACTGTGGCCGTTCCCCCTCGCAGCGGTCCCCGGCGCGGCACAGCACCTGCCGGCTCTCCGTCCCCTCTCCGCACGTCACCGAGCACTGCCGGACACAGAGGGCACAGCTCAGGGCACCCTGTGGCACAGCACTCGGCACGAGTCCCCCTGTGCCAGCCACGGCTGCTGGGCCAGGCCGGTGCTGCCCACCTGGGACCAGGGCCCGGCCTTCCACGGCGCGGGGCAGGGTGCCCGGTTGCAGGAGCGCCGGCTCTCGGGGCGAGCCCCGCTGCAGAACTTGGCGGGGACCGAGCGGTTGGTGCCGTCCGCAAGGGGCTGCAGGCAGCGCACCGTGCGCAGCTGGTAGCCAGAATTCCCACACGTCCTGGTGCAGTGCTCCCACTCGTCTGCTGCCCAGCTGGAAAGGGAAATGGAGTCAGACACCGTCAGCTGTTAACCTTTTTGTCCTGCTGTGGCTGCCTCATCCCTGGAGCCAGCTCATCTAGTGGAAAAATTCCCTCCCCCATGGCAGGGGGCTGGAAAGAGATGAGCTTTAAGGTGCCTCCCAACCCCATGATTTTATATATAAAAATACACATATAAATAAATATAAATAAATTAAATACTATAAATAAAAATAAATATATATACCACAACCACCCCATCAGATTAATACCCATGCTTGCACAGGTACAAACTCCCCTCTACAGTCCACAGTCAGGAACTGCAGGCTGGCAAGCTGTCAGCATGCCCTCAGATTCATCCCATCCGATCTGGCTGGGACTACTCCTGTCTGAAGGAGCAATCCCTGCTCTCACACTCACAGGGGCTCTGTGCACTCCTGCAGGTTGCACATCCTGCGGATGGGCTTTGGCTTTTTGCTGCCTTCGCAGAAGCTTCGATGAACCATCTTGTTGTCGCTCTTCCTGCGGCATCCGTACTTGGTGTACTGGAACCCTGGGAAACACATCAGAGGAATTGGGAGAATCAGGTCCTTGTTAGAATGTTTGGCTTAAATAGAGTTTTCTGGCCTAGTAAATGGGTTTAAAGGACAGGTATTTTGGAATTTGCATTCCCTATTATTTGCTTAAGAGCCATGGACACACCATGAGTGCAGGGAATGCTCAGGAGCATCAATGCCTGAGTTTGGGCATCCAAAGTAGCTTTGGGGTCTGAATTTAAACACCAAAAGAAGCCTTTTTCTTCCTAGGCTGAGAGTGTGACACCTGGGAACAATCACATACTTCAGGTATTTTAAGCCTGAGCCCTAAAATAACAAACCACTGTTAAAAAGGGGAAGCCAGGAATATAAATCATTCCCTCCTCCTTGCCTTTTTTGGCAGTTTGTCCCTTGCTACAGGTGCTCATCCCCAGCTCACCTCCACCGCAGGGCTTGGAGCACTGGGACCAGCTCTTCAAGGCCCACTCGAAGGTGTCCGTGTCCTCCCGCAGCACGTTGTTGCTGTGGATGGTCGGCACCGAATCCTCGTGGATGATGTACCTGTAGGTCAGGCTGGATCGGGTGTCATTCTCCCGGGGAATGATCTGGGAACAAGCAAACATAAACCCAACGCTGGTACAGATCCCTCTGCTAGGTACAGACACCGAAGCCCGGCTCTGGATGGTCCCTCAGGCTGAGCTCAGCGCGTCACCCACCAGCACCACCACGGCATCGTGCAGGGGCCCGTCCGTGTGCAGCGTCTCCGTGTTGTCCTCGATGCTGTACTCCCACTGCACGCCCAGATCAATGAAGGAGCGGGACCTGGCCTCCTCTCCTTTGCCATTCAGGATGTAGTGTCCCGTAGCCTGGTTCTTGATTGCTGGGAGGAGTGAGAGCAGAGCCTGTCGTGCCTCCCCCGCACTGGCAGCAATCAGGGTGGCACGGGGAGGGGTATTTCCATCAGATTATGAAAACAACAGATCTTCATCACATTTTACTTTGCCCTGTGCACACAGGTTAGGGTGTCCCAGATGCTAAAATCCATAAGTGATGCTAAAATCTGTAAGTGAAGAGCTAAGGAATAGGAGGCCTGTGGAACTGCCTGGGTTTGGGCTTCCACAGCACACCTCAACAGCCAGGTACAGCGGGGACTGTGATGATGACGATGACAATGCTTCAATTAGAAGCCAATGCATTAAGAGCTGGGATCACAGAATGCTTTGGATTGGAAGGGACCTTAAAGATCATTCAGTTCCAAGACCCATTGTTCTTCCATACAGCTTTTTGCAATGCACCATAGGAATAATTAAAAGATACTGAATTAGACTCACCCCGGGAGTTCCCACGTTCATGTGAGTTATCACAATCCTTGGTTAGTACACATGCAAACTGGGGCCAGTTTAACATTTTGGAGAATTCAAATGAGCAGATGTTTGTCTGCTGAGCTGTAGGACTGCAGGACTAGGCCCTGACCATGCAATTTGGAAAGCCCACATTTACCCAACCCCTTCACTGGATTCTCTCATCCCTCAAGATTCTCTGGCCTGAGTCCCCTGCGTTTCTTCTCAAACTTGAGCAGAAAAACACTTACCAAGAAAGTGAGGAGAGGCCTCATCTTCTTGGATAAACACATGTCGAGCCCCAGGAGGGATATCAAACATCTTAAGGTACCCTTTGGCAGGTGCAGGGTCAGTGGAGGCAGCAGGGATGGAAAGAGAAAGGAACAGCCATGGTCAGGAGGGCAGGGCATGCCCAGCTCTGCTTGCAGGAGAGGGCATCCAGCAGTCATGGATAAGCAGGGTGGGACAGGCCCTCCCTGGGCTCTTCTCCTCCAGGGAGAGAAGGGACACCAGTTACAGAGGGATTTGCCACTTCCCACATGAGATCAGTTTAATATTTATGGCCACGCTGCTCCAAGCAGGATCTATCAACAATTCAGGCACAGAGATGTTTCCTGTGTTCCTCAGCACAAGCACGAGTCTTTCTCACAACTTTCCCAAATCAGTCCTCAGCCAGGTTGTTGGACTGGAACTTACTGACTGCCCTTTCAGATGGACATGTCTGCAGTGAAAATAAAAAGCTGTTCCCAAATAAAAATGTTCTTAGTTTCAATGTCAATTATTTACCAGTGCAAATCACAGGTAATTAGTGTAAAATTAAGGAAGCACTGCCATTAGAAAGACTAGAATCCCTTCTAGGGATCAAGAGCTCCCGAAGTTCTCTGAGTGCATGGCATTTTCATATTCCTGTTATTTTCTTTTAACAACTGCAGATTCAATTAACCAAAATCACTGGATTCTGGGACTACTGGATGTACTGGCAGTCTGCTCTACTACTGGCAGGCAGTCTACTACTGAAAAAATCCAAGTGAAGGAACAGAAGAGCTGGGAATAGGGAAGATCACAGGCCTGGCTGAGCAGTACCTGTGCCCAACAGCATTTCCAATCTTTTCCTCCATTGCCTTTAGAGCACAGGGAACATCAAGATTTTGCCTGCTTTAGCATTACCTGTGTGTGTCTACAGGATGATAGGAACTGCCATTCCCAGGGATGCCTCTCTCCCTACAAGCCTTGTACTTAACCAGAATGTTTTGAGCCTCCTTTGCCCCAGAAAGGGAAACACTGTGAGCTCCTCTGGGTAAGGGAAAGGCTCCTCTGGTCTTCCCTTAAACAGAACACCTGGATTCTTTAGTGTCCTGAGAGCTGAGTCTGGCCATTCCACTGACTGGGGGTCACCCAGATGCTCTTTACAAGCAAAAGATGTAAATTACATCACAGACAAATGCATTTACAGCAGATTTGGACACATCTAGGCAAGACAACAGTCCATGGAAGTCAGATAATCCAGGCAGGAGTTTGAGTTGGGTACTTGCAGAAACTGTTTTCTAGAACCTCAAATTCTTTTTGAGCACCTCTGGCTTGCATGTTTCCCTGTAGAAAGAGGTCTATTGGCCTCCTTAATGACCAGGTTACCCAGGCTAGGGAAAATCTATCAGCATTCCCTGAACACCTCCATCACTTTCATATCCATCCACAATCAGGGGCCGATGGACAGCAGCTTATCCTGAACAGGCTCAAAGATGGGCCTCATGAGATGGTGTTACACCCATTATTCCCAAGGTTTCAATGATGATGGCGTTATCTCATGTGTGTGAGTGTCCCACAAACCCCAGAGACAGCAGGAGCCCCAGCCAGCTGCAGGCAGCTGTTATTCCTACCCAGCTTTTTGGGAGTGCGGGTGTAGGTCCCCTTCACAGTCCGGCAGTGGGAGTCGTCCCCGCCGCACACCCCGCACTGGTCCTCAGCCTTGCTGGAGCCAATCTCCTTGTCACAGCCCACTTTCTGCAGAAAAAAGGGCAAGACTGGATATTAGGAGGGAATTCTGTCCTGTAACAGTGCTAAGGCCCTGGCACAGGTTGCTCAGGGAAGCTGTGGCTGCGCCAACTCTGGAAGTGCACAAGGCCAGGTTGGATGGGGCTTGGATCAACCAGGGCTAGTGGAAGGAAATGGCAGTGGGGTGGAACTGATGGTCTTTAGATTCCCTTTCAGCCCAAACCAGTCTGGGATTCTATGATAAGGCACAATGAGGGGAAGACAAGCAGAACATTTCCCTGGAACAGGTCAGTGTTGGTCTCTAATTTAATTTACATCTCAAGGAATCAGAGGAATACAATGCTGCAAATAGGGAATTCAGAGACATCTGCAAAGCCTCTCTCTGCCCATTTGCTGTCCCCATGAGCTGTCCCCAGAGTGTCCCCAGAGCAGGTGCCACTCACCACGCATTCCCCACGGACACAGATGCTGTAGGGATCCCTGTAGGAGCAGCGAGTCCCGTCGTGCACCGGCTGCTTCATGTGAGCCACATCCCCCGTTTCTCGGGACTGGCAGTACAGGTGACATCTCTTGGCAGCTGTGGAGCCAGGGAAAACAAAGGGCTGCAGGGAGGACAGTGATCCAGGTGTGTTCCCAACAGCTGTCCCACCGACGGAGCGAGGAGTGAGAAGGGACAGGCAGGTCTGGGGGTGAGCATGGGGGCAGAGCAGGGGAATGGAACGGTTTGGGAAGGAACGCGTGCATTGTGGGGAATCTTTGGGGGAAAATGGGCATTTTGGGGGAAAATGGGGATGGTTCAGGCAGAAACCTAGGGATTTAGGGCAAAACTGGTGGTTTTGAGACACAATGTGGCCATTTGGGGTAAGAAGTATCCATTTTAGGAATAAACAAGCAATTTGAAGTAATAAAGGTGAATTTTAGGGTTAAACTGGGGGCCTGGGGGGAAATGGGGGATTTTAGGGCAAGACTTGTGATTTTGAGACACAATTCTGCAAATTTGGAGTAAAAATGTCAACTTTAAAGATAAAAGAGCATGTTTGGGGGGATAATTGGGGCTTTGGCAACAAGAAGGGCAAATTTGGGTCAGAGTAGGGAAAATGCAGGTTAAAATCAGGGATTTAGGGCAAGTCTGCTATTTTTTACATATAATGTGTTGATTTAGGGTCAAAACTGCCAGTTTTAGGGATAAATAAGAGAGAAATTGATTGTTTGGGGCTAAAATGCAAAAACTTGAGTCAGAGCAGGGAATTTGGTATTAAAGTCTGGATTTAAGGCAAAACTATTGATTTTCAGCCATAACAGACAGACGGATGGGGAGGGAACCAACTCATTTGCTTTTCTGGGAGTTGTGGGCCTGCCCCTGAGATATCCAGGCCAAGGGGAATGGCTTCAAACCCTTTCAAGAGTCACTAAAGGCCCAGAGCAGGACGCACGGTCGGGGTGCTCGTAGGGCAGCCAGTGGTGTCGGCTGCCCTGGAACTCGAAGTGGGAACTGCGCTGCTGGCACTGCTGTGCCCTGAAGTCCTCAAAGTGCTTGGGACACTCCTCGGTGCTGCACAGCTGGAACTCAAAATTCACCCCGGCACAATCGTCACCTCCATTGATGGGCCTGGGAGAAGAAAATATTCCAGAGATTTTCATCAGGGAGAAGTAGAAATTGTTCCCTCTGAGGGTGCTGAGGCCCTGGCACAGGCTGCCCCATCCCTGGAAGTGACCAAGGCCAAGCTGGACAGGGCTTGGAGCAACCTGGGATAGCACAAGGTGTCCCAGCCCATGGCAGGAGGAGGAATGGAATGGGCTTTAAGGTCCCTTCCAGGCCAGCCCAGTCTGGGATTCTGTAATTCTATAGAATTCTTGGATTCTCCACAAATTATCCCATTTTGAGGGGCTTGAACAGAATGTCCACCCAAAACCCAAATGCCATTCCAAGTGGCCCCTCTGAGGACGCCCCACCTACATTGGGTTGTTGCATTGGCGCGTGCGGAAGCGAACCCCAGTTCCACAGGTCCGTGAGCAGGAGCCAAACTTGGTCCAGGCTCCCCAGTGTCCATCCTGCTTCAGCTGGTTGGTGTTCTTCCACATGCAGTGACCCTTGTAGCACCACTGAGGGAATTGGGGCAGCAAACAGGTGAGAACAGACACAATCCCCAAATCAAATGTATAAGCATTGGACAGCAATATTTTGCTGCTGCCTGGGGCACATTCAGATTGTACAAGTGGCTCTCCTGTATTTCATAATAAAAGGAATTTGCTACAAAAACCCAGGTATCTGAGTAAAATTTCATAATTGAAAATGGATTGGCAGCAGGACACCCACTAATAGGGATATTAAAGGGAAAAATCAGGCACTAATCCTCAGTCTACACAAACATTTGCCACAGGGTGTCTGGACAGTGAGTTCTGAGCAGCCATCCCACAGTAACAGCATCATCTGCTTCCCTGAATTCCTAAAGGCACTTGATGGAAACTTTGCAGATGAGACCAGAAAACCTAACAAAGAGGCCACAGAACAGGTTGCACCTCAGCTGGCATCTCTATGTCCAAAATGTGCTGGAGAAAACCTTGTACAGCTCCCAGAATATCCCAGTGGGAAAGCACAGCTTTCCCCATGGTCTCGCCTCACCCCAGTAATGCCAGGCAATTCCCCGCTCCCCTCTGTGCCCTTCAGCCCAAAGGGAGGAAACTGTTGGTTTTTCCCCAAGACAAACAGAGTGCCAGACTCACTTTTCCTGGGGCACACTCGGTGCCATCGAGGGGAGGCCCTTTCTTGGTCTTGCAGAAGTAGGGGTTATCGGGGTGGCTGCACCACAGCTGCTTGCACGGATCGAAGGTTCGGAACTGAAAAACACAGAGAGACCAAATGCAGAACATGAGATGGCTTGTACTTTTTGGATAATAGTCTTGTATTTTGTTTATAATTTATTTGTATCTGTTATTTTATTTATACTTTTTGGATAAGGATCCAACCCACTCCGTAGATTCCATCTCACACACCCCAATGAGCCTGGCATCTTCAGGGCAGTGATTATTCCTTGCATCCCCCAGCCCTGGGCTAGTGAAAAGAGGAAAGAAGACACCCAGAAGTGGGACAAAAGGAAGATTTTTTTTTTCCTTTTCTTTCTTGGAATTGCTCTCACCAGTGTGTGCCACATGGACCATGCTGCCACTCATTTTCCCATTGCTCTGCAGGACCCAAAGGACTGAGTTTCCCCCCCTCTGCTCTTTACAGATCTCTAAATTCTGCATTAACTGCTCTCCAATGATTATGGCACTGCAGCTCTCCCACCAGGCCCCACGCCCTCGCCGTGTCTGGACGTACAGCTGTGCACATCCTGTAGCCCACACCAAAGTCGAAGCGGCACTGCTCATCCATGGAATAGTTGATGCCTGGCAGCTCAGGAAGCTTGGGCCAGTCATGCTCAAAGGGGTCATCGAGAAGACAGTCATAAGAGCTATGGAAAAAGACACAGAAAAAAATACTGTGAGAAGATGTATACTCTTAATTCCTGCCCTATCCCTGGAACTGTCCAAGGCCAGGCTGGTGGCGCCTGCTTGGAGCAACCTGGTCTAGTTCTTGCTCATGGCAGGGGCTTTGGAATGAGATGAGCTTTAAGGTCCCTTCCAACCCAAACAGATCTGGGATTCTGTGACAATCTGAGGCCTATTCCAAATCCCACTGGAGTTAGAGGGGTCTTTCCACAGACTTTTCACCCTGAGTGGATGGGCTATGGACTGTGTGAGGACACAGCCTTCATGGGTCAGAGCTCTTCTAAAAGAGCTTTGAAGGAAAAGAGGGTCTGAAAAACGAGGGATCAGAGCCTGGCTGCACCAGGGAGGCCTTACTGGATGTATCTCCTGAGCTCCTGGCCACTGCAGCGGGACCAGTGGTAGCGGTGGAAGGCGGCCTGCACCAAGGGGGCCATGACACTGCCCATCGCCGTCTCGTCCCCACATCTGTTCCCTTGCCCATCGTGCTCCATGCCCAGCCTGCAACAAAGAACTCCCCTCAGAGCTACTGCAAAAACAACTGTAAGGAAACAGCTCTGGAACAGGTACCAAATCTGACCCACCACCAGCACAGCCAGTTGAGGTGAAGGCAGTGAAGGACACTCCTGCTGCCACTGCCTGGACCTCCCAGGTCCCTTCCTGACCTTTCCCTCACCCCAGAGAAAACAAGTTCACCCTTCTTCCTCTTCATTCCTTCCCTCACTTGTCTCTCCCTCCCTTCAACCACTACTGCATTCCCAGGGGATTGGAAATAAAATCAGGAGAGCTTCCACAGAGCCATCAAATCCAACACCCTTGGAGCAAGCAGGAAGTGCAGCACAGCATTTTGGTGTGATCTGATGGTAAAAGTGGTACTTACACATGCCCAGTCTCATGAGCAACAACAAAGGCTGATGAAAACCCGTCCTCGTGGTTGAGGGTGCAGCTCCGGACCGGGTGGCACATGCCCGTCACAGGAGCATACCCTACAGAGAGACATCAGGGCTGAGTCTTGTGCTCAGCACTTGGATTTTAAATGAGAACCCCCAGAAAACTTCCTCAGGAAAAGCTAACATTGCTCTAAGGCCAGGGCAGCCTGCCTGGCTCCTCATCCTGAGCGGTGCCTGCTCTGACACATGCCAAACTTTGGGAGTTCCTGCCCACTGTCATTAGTTCCCTGAGGCCAAAGGATGGATGCAGGTCTCAGAGTGGCTGGGATGTCAATATATGGAAATCTGGGCTGAAAGATGCAATAAAATAAAGGGAGTGGAATGCCACGTGCGTTGAGGTTCCCAGTGATCCCTGCACATACAGGAGTTTGAAGAGAGCTAAGAAGTATTTATTTACAACTCTCAAGAAAGAAAATCAATCTGTGGTTGGATATAAATGGCAAGGATTCATGGCAAGGTCTCCTTGCTTTTGAAACCACTTGCAGAATGAATAAGGCAGGGAGGTCACAATGCAATTCCCAATTTTTCCTCTTTTCTGGCAGATGCCAGCCAAGAAACACCGAGCCCAGAGCTCTGCTCTGGGTCAGCTGCATTACCTTGCATACCAGCGGGCCCAAAATCTTGCCTGGTTAAGAAGATGGCATGGTCGTGGTGCTCGGCATGGCTGGGGTCTGGCTTCTGCTGCTGATAGGCCCAGCGGCACACATTCTCCAGGCTGCGCGAGGGGTTCCCCCTTTCGATCAGGCTGATGGACTGAGAGAGCCACACCTTACACCCCGCTGCTCCCAGGGGCAGCCTGTTCAGCAGGGTCTGCATTTTCTGCCCGGGGCAGGAGCGGGGAGAAGCGGCTCGCTCACCTTGGCGTACCCCAACATGATCATTCGGACCAGCACGACGTTGATGTGAACGCCCAGGGACTCATCGTGGTAAATTTCATTCACCTGAGGGGAAAAAGAGGAAATACTAAAAAGGAAGAAAAACCCACTGATGATACCAAGGGAACTTCCAAGGCCACAGAGATGTTTTTTCAAGTGCCTGTACCACTACAGTCCTCAGAAGAGGATTCAAATCTCAGATCATTTGCTCAGCGGAAAGTGTAGATTCACTTCCTGTCATCACATACCCCCTCTTCACATGGAACTTTGGGAAGCACATGTCAAGCCTCCTCTCATGTTTTATGGATCAGAGCTCAAAGAAAAGAGGATTGGGGAAAAGACTTCAAGTACAATCACAGAATCCCAGACTGTTTTGGGCTGGAAGGCATCTTAAAGCTCATCTCGTTCCACCCCTCTGCCATGGCCAGGAACCCCTTCCACTAGACCAGGTTGCTCCAAGCTTTGTCCAGCCTGGCCTGGAGCACTTCCAGTGCTTCTTGTTTTGAAGAGTATTTTTTTAGGAGCAACTTATACTGCTGCCCTGCTTTTTCGAGATCTGTTAGAAATCTGTGGTCACTTCTGTACTAAAAAGAGGCTTTGTGGAAGGGAAGTTAGAAAAACAGAATTATGCAGATGGGCCAAAAGTTGTCCTTCTTGAGGCCCTTCCCTGTGTCTGGGAAGGTGAGAAATGTCCTGGCACCAGGGTGTGAAACATCTGCAGGTCCTCAATGAAGCTCCTCATTCCCCTAAAAACAAAATAAATATTATATTATGGGCAACTGGTGAGAAATAAACACCCCTGTTCAGAGGTTCATGGGTTTGAGCAGGAGTTAGAGGGTTGTTTTATTTTTCAGTCAGGCTAAACAGAACTTCCCCTCAGGGAAAAAGGTCACTGGGAACTGTCCAGACTGTGGGCCCTGGCACAAGGATTTCAGCCCATGGTTTAAACCTGAAATCCCTGAGGCTGAGAGCAGAGTCACCAGGGCAGTGGGACAGAGAATGAGCACAGAGCTCAGGCTGCCTGTCCTGTGAAGCAATCATCCTAAAGGTCAGGTATTCCTCTCTTATTTTCTCCTCATCAATGAAAGAGCATTGCTCCCACAAAGAGCTGGGCCAGGATAAGTGTTCACAACTTCCCTTGTGCCAGTAGACAACAGGGGAGCTTTCTAGGCACTGGAATGACTTCCCTTGAGATGAAACGGACCCTGGAGTTGACCTTAAATTTCAAGTCTCCAAGATTTCCCTATAGCCCCCATTTTATCCCATTCTCTGGATGGCTCTGGGCAGGAGGGTGGCAGCCCCAGCAGATGGAGCCGCAGGCATGTGAAAAACCTGGAAGTGGTCTGGGCCATGGATCAGCCCTGCTGCTCACTGAAAAGGTTTCAAAACCCTAAGGACAATATTCTGCAGTAATGTGTAATGGAGATTTAATGTTGATGTTCCACAGTGTATGTGGGAAAAAAGGAGATGATTCTCTGAGTGATGTTCTGAAAAACGTCATATTGGTTGGGTTAAATTCCATACAGGAATCATTTTTTTCCTCCTAGATTCTAAGTTCTCAAATTTAGAAGCTCTGAAAACCCAAGGAATAATTTTTAAATTATTCCAGGAATAAAAGAGTGTAAAATAGATAACAATCATTCCTACAGCCATAAAATCATTATTAATGGGAATCATTGTGGGAATAATTAGTCCCTCATCCTCATCCCTAAGAGACTGTTTTCATTTCCTGTACAACCTTATGCTGCCACAGTATCTAAGACAGATCTACTGGCATTACCAGAAGGTCTACTCTGTCAGAGAGCCATTGAGGGTTTAGAACTCCTTTTCCTCTAGATATTTATGCTTTAATCAGTTTTTCTCCAGAACTGTGTTGTGAGAGAAGCTCAGAATTACTAGAAATGGATTAAGTTTACTTTTTTCCCCTTACTATTTTTCAACTATTTCCTCATTATTGGAAATACCCTCGGAATGTGCCCTAGGAAGGAAACTACTGCGAAAAAGATGAATCAAAGGAACATCTTAAAACCAGAAAACCTTCTCCAGTAGCAGTCAGAACGATCCCATTGTTGTTTTTCCCAAACCTGGCACTCCGACAAGAGCTCCCACCAGCTCCCAAAGGATACTCACGATGTTCATGAGGGTCAGGAGGTAGTTTTGGACATGCTCCTTGCCGTGGAATCGGACCACAGAGTCGTCCACCCCCAGCAGCACCTCGATGTTGTGGTCGCTGTCCCCGGCGCGGCGCCGCAGGCTCTCGTTCAGCTGCTGCTCCACGCGGCCGTGCAGGGAGCTCAGCGCCCCGAGGCCAGCCAGGAGGGGCTCTGCAAAGACACACTGCCATCAGTGCAGCCAGAACTCCTGCCCCATCCCTGCAAGTGCTCGAGGAAGGGCTGCATGGGGCTTGGAGGAACCTGCTCTAGTGGAAGGTGTCCCTGCCCCTGGCAGGGGGTTGGAAACGGGTGGTCTTTAAGGTCTCTTCCAACCCAACCCATTCTGTGATTCCACTATATGGCCAATGGAATTCCAGCTCCATTTTGGAAAGCATCCTCCCACAAACCATCCTCGCCTGCAGAGTCACCGCTTCTCTGGATAAGATACATCAGGAACCCTGAAAATTTATTCTTGTGGTGTAGGGCTGGGAGAAATCACCAGAAAACCAAGTGAAAAAATTCATTCAACCACATGGGTCAGTAAATGTCCATGGTTCTTATTCCACACACAAAATCCAAAGCTGTTACTTCCACTTTGGACAGTAAAACAAAACATTGCCAGGGATTTTTGACAGGTAAAATGTCACAGCTGCAGGATACTTGGCTCCTCCCAAATCCATACCAGTACTCCAGCAATGAACATCAGTGAGGAACATCTCGTGGTGCACACAGTGAGCTGCGTGCTACGGTTCCTGTGTCCCTGTGACAGTCAGGAGCACCCCTGTTCCCCCACTCTTCCCAAAAACATACATGGAGCTCCCTGCCCCACAAACCCAGCTAGAGCAAGCAGCATGCAGTGGATGGAGAGGAGAGAACACTCCTGCTTTGCACTCATGATGTACCAGGGCACTTTCCCCTACAACAGCAAACTTCCAGCCCTTCTCCTCTGGCTGGAATTCATGAATGCCACGGCTGCAAGTCCACAAACCAGCCCTTCCTGTGTCTTCAGGCACTCTCAAGTATGTCAACCCCAGGGCAGCACAACAGTGGGAAAATCATACACCCACTCCAATTCCAAAAACCGCTCCAGCTGGCACAGCTGCCAAGCACAGCATCCAAGGGAAACCCAGCTGGAACACTGTCACATTGTGGTGCCCACGGTGCCAACTTCCCATAGCTTGCAGTGCCCAGCCCACAAAACACCGTGTCACGTGAGGGGTTTATCTGTTCTGCGCTCTGTTTTCCATAATGCAGCACTTCAGAGCAAGCAGCCAGGCTCCATCCCAGCTTACAGGTACTGCCCACTTAACAGAACATGTGGGATCCAAGTCCATAGGGCCCAACGGCTCCCCCAGCACTGCCAAAGCCACCACTAAACCATGTCCCCAAGTGTCACATCAACACAGCTTTTAATTCCCTCTAGGGATGGAAAACCCATTGCTGCCCTGGGCAGCCTGTGTCAGGGCCAGACAACGCTTTCTGCAAGAAATTTTCCCTCATGTCCAACCTAAACCTTTCCTGGCACATCTTGAGGCATCTCCTCTTGTCTGATCACTTGTTACTTGGGAGAAAGATAACACATGGGGCAACAGTGAAGAAACACACAGAACCAGTCTGGCTGTTTGGGGATTTGAGCTAGACAGACTAATCCATCCTAATCTCATTCTGGGATTAGCTGGTTTGTTACTTCTTCCTTTTTAATTTGCTAGTCACCTGCACCACTTACATCCCAACCTTACCTGTAGGAGCAGAGCAGGCCATGCTCCTGTGCCATGAGAAATGGCTATTCTGGGTTACAGCAGGTGTTTGTCCTGGAGTGTGACTTTAAAATAATGGAACTACAGCTCTTTCTCTGCTATTGAATAAAGCTGTGATCTGCCCAAATCCCATTTCATCAACACTGTTATCAACCAACCCTGCTAAACCCTCCTAAACCAACCCTTCTGTGCACTTAAAGAGAACCCTCAGCATCACTCACATGGGAGATTCTTATCATCTTATTTTATATTGTAAAATACATGGGCTGAACTCTGTGCTAGTGAGAGAACCATTCCTTAAATATGTAAGTATATACACTTTACATCCATCCATCCATCCATCCATCCATCCATCCATCCATCCATCCATCCATCCATCCATCCATCCATGTTCCTCCCATATGTTCACTAGCTCCATTGCCTAATTTAGCCTTTTTCTGAATAAAGCAAGGAAAAGTACCTAGGGAAGATCCACACTTTCACTAATTCAAAACGAAACTAATGAGAAATCAGTGTGGAACCCACTGAGATCAATCTAAGTCCCTTTCCAAAGAGTGTTTTAATGTACAAAATGTCCCCAGGGACAGACATGTTCTGCAGCTACTAAAAAATTCTGTTCTGCTATTCCCAAAGTAAGGAAACTAGGCCAGTCCATGCCGTCACCGCCTCCTGAGCCTTATTTTGAAGCGTGCCTTTTGAAAAAGCAGCGAAGAGAAAAAGAATAATTTTGTTCAAACACACATTCCAGGCAGTTCCAACATAACTCCCAGTGACTTCCACACAAAGTGTGCACATTGCTGTGGTGCTGCTGGTACTGCCTGACTGGGAGGGGTCAGCAAGAGAAAGCACCCAGGTCAGCAGGGTGAAGACACGATGACAGGATGTTCTCATTAGGGATGGGCTGCGACTCGTGTGCTCTGATTTATTAGGTCCTTAAAAACAAAACCCTGGCAAGTTACACATTCCCCCTTATCTTTTCTTGAAGAATTGCCTGAAATTGCCTTTTCCTCCAGAAGTGTCAAATGACTTTTGACCACCACCACAACAGCTCTGTGGCATGAAAAGAATGCGTCCTGTCCTAAAGTCCCTGTCCCACACCTCCTTCCCATGTGGAGCACTGACACTGGAACCTGCAGTCCTGACTCCATGATTTGGATCCTTAATGCTGTCACTGTCTCTGTAGGAGAGTTTGTTGTTTGCTTAACTGCTGCCAAAACTTCTGCTTGTTTGTTTTTGGGGGCTGAGGGACGAGTTTGTCTCTGCAGCAACCCCAATTGAGCCAGCTGGCCATAAAAATACACATATTTACTTGATGTTTCCCTGTATGTCCAAGGCTATGTCCATGAAGTGCTTCCAGAAGCCACTGCAGAGTGTCTCTCTGGGATATTTCACAATAAATAAATATTATCTATGAACTTTTGATAACACAAAGCCAGCCAGCTCTGCCGCTGCAGAAACACAGTGCAGTTACACAAAAGAGAACACTGGATTCAACATTTCCCTCAGGGCAGGTGGGAGAAACCACTTAAACATTTGCAAAAAAACAAACCAGAAAAGCTCAGAACAGCCTGCAGGTCAGTCAGGTTACAAAAAACCCTTCTGACCATCGAGTCCCACTGTTCACCCACCACCCTGATGTGGTCCATCACATGAGGATGGAAGAGCTGCTGCACCTGTGAGCCTTGGCATGTGGCAGAGAAGGCTTGGTGCTGGTGTCACCTCTCATAAAGGTGTCTTGGTGTCAGAGAAGGTGTTAGCAGAAGACAAAGACACTGAAGAATTTCCTAATGGAAATAAAAATGCCAGCAACCAGGTTCAGCCACAGGTCCACTTTCACAACAGCTTCATCACATTAAGGAATGAAGGAAAGGGAGAGAAGAAGTTCTTGTGACTTCACACACAGACCTCCTGAGATGACTAAGCTTGGAGAATTACCTCTGTTTATGTTCCCCTCCAGTGGGACCTCTGCAGTGACAGTGACTGGCAGAATGACAAACAAACAGGGATTAAAGGAAGGTCTGAATCCCCAGGCTGCAGGATTAGTCACGAAATGCATGAACTCCATGGGCCACAAACACAGACCCCACCTCACTCTGTTCTGACACTTAAAAGAGCAAAGGAAACATCCTGGAGTCTCGACTGCCTCCACGACATATGTGCTTCTCTGGTACCTGAGCAGCTCCAGCTGCAGGGTGATTCTGGGAAGGATGGAAGATTTCCTGCACTCTATTCCTTGTGCTGACATCACAGGAAGGCTCTTCCCTTCCACACACCATCAGCAAAAACAGCTCCTAGCCCTCATTTGCACCAGGGCTCGATGCCAGACCCACACTGAGGGAGCCACGTAGAAATGCATAATCCTCTGTGTATTTGAACTACGCTTAGAGCCAACTCAGGATAAATTTTTCCAATAGAAAAGGCTGGAATTTTACCCTGTAATTTTCTTGTCATCACTTCCCTCCCTGGCATGAAGCTTTCTAGGACTGCAAGGTTATCCTTACCTGGCAGCAAACACACACAGAACAAAGCCAGAACTGAAGGAAACTATAATTAACCAGGCCTGAATTTAGGTCAACTATTAACTGTTCTTTTTCCATCCCATGACCAGAAACAAACAGCAAAGAGGAATGCCAGCCTGTTCCAGAGTTCTCAGTGCTGGAGGACACGCCTGACACACTCCCTGGACAGCCTGCAACAGCTCTGCACTCACCTGATTTGTGGTGAAAGTGCTTTTGGATCCATGGAAATTTAGTAGGGGTGGAACTGTTGCTGTGAGGCTCAAACATACAATCAAAAGAAGAGGAGTAAAGCTCAGGATCAAACTGAACTTGTCTGGAATAAAGATATTGCCCTCTAATAATCCAAAGCTGAGGGAGGGCACAGGACAAGCAGAAGAGAAGCCACAGAGGCTGCTCCCTGCACAGCCCCTTGCCTGGCCACCACTAATAGCAGATCACAGCCCCAGGCTGGCTTAACTCGGCCTCGGGACTTGCCCGGCCTTGCCCTGCCTCATCTGCTCTGCACCTTATTTTTAGCTGGGCTTTAGCCCTAACAGCCAACTCAGCCAACAGGTAGTTATCCTGGAACTACTAACCATGTCTCCTGGAATTCTTGCTTTCCCAGGAGCAAGACATTCCCCCATTCCTCATTTCTTTAATTAATTGTCTCTCTCTACATATATATAGCAAGAATTGCATCATAATTTTATTTTGGAGGTACAGGTGATTTTGTGGTTAGTTTTGTTTGTGGAATTTTTTTAAGAACAGGTTAAAAATATATATTTACTACATGCCATTATTTAAAAAACTTAATTATGGGTAGAGCTGGAGTCTGGCTTTGACCCTGAATTTTGAAGTATGAAAATGTATTAAAAACAGTCTCTTGACAATCCCAGGTCTTTTACCAAGACATTATTACAAGGTGTCACTCTTCCTTCACTTTAGAAACTTACACATGTAGCTCAGAGACTTTAATAGCAGTACACTGAATTTTTCTCTTTAATCCCAGGAGAACATTCTGTTGGGTAAAGGCCAGGACTTTTTTGGACATTTGAGGAAGACTTGAGCATTTGGGTCTGGCATTTTAGGAGACCTGAGCGACACCTTCTGCTGGTGCTTACACAGAAACAGATGACATGGAGAGGCCTGCAGGTCACATACTGGACAGAATAAACCAAGCAAAGCTATCCCTTTTTCACTTTACACCACATCAAGTTCTTTGATTCAATATCAATGGTGCCCTTCAAACATAGCTGCAATAAAAGATGAAAAATAAAAAGAAAAAGAAGCCCCAGTTTGCAAAATCATCATCTGTATCAATGTCCAAAAATATGGAAAAAGCATCTGTAGAGGCTCTGAAATTTGGTTTGCAGATGAGAAAAAGTAAGTCAGCAACAATGAGCAGCCAGGCCCACTGCTGAGGAGCACACCTGGGGTACCTGGGTTGCTGGAACCAAGCCCAGTTTGGGTATGGGAGGGCTTGATTTTACAGCTCAGAGTGGCCAGGCTTTACTCCCAAAGTTTCCAGCTCTGAAGAGCATTGAATCCATGACTTTCCAGTCAGACACTCACCCAGGAACACGAGAGAGCTCTGCATTAGCAACCTTAAAAGCACTCATGCCTTCATGTACCATTACATCAACCCAAAAATCACTTTTACTTCACAAAGGAGTGCTCTAAAAGCATCCTTGGATTCCTAACTGGAATAATGCACTGTAAAAGGACAGAGCAATCCAGAAAGGGGGGTATCCACTACATTCTGAAAGCACAGGTTGCATTCATAATTTATCTGCTAATTCAGAACTTATTCAGAACAAATGCCGGATGGCCTGAGCTGTCTGCCTTTTTGGGCAGCTCCCCTGAGATCCCAACAGGCTTCACAGGTATTCCAGGGTCTAAACTCTTTAAGCAGGTATTTTCAGCACCAGAGCACTACTGTGAGCTTCCAGAGCTGGAGGAAGTTGCATTGGCAGAGATGCAGTCCCCCCAGTGCTCATGAACGAAGTCATTATCTCTCACTCCTTACTCCTTGGCATCTGACCCAGCTTCTGCCAGCTGGCTGAAAGCACAGCAGGAGCCAAGCTTCCTATTTCACAGGCCCATGGAATGGTTTGGCTTGGAAGGGAGCTTGAAGCCCATCTCCTTCTGCCTCCTGGCCACAGGCAGGAACATCTACTAGAAAAGGCTGTCCAAGCCCCATCCATCCTGGCTTGGACACTTCCAGGGATGGGGCAGCCACAGCTTCCAGGGAAAAGACACTAAGTGAATATTCAGTGGCAAAGACTGGGCCAAATGGGAGCAGTTTCCACAGTGAGGGCACTAACTGCTCCTTGGGTTGCTCATTTCTTTGGGATAAAGGCAGAGCTGTGTTTACAGGCAGCTGCTTGTTTTTAAAAGCTGTGTAAGGAATGTGTTCCTAAACACGTGGGACCTTTTGCTGCCACAGGAACCGTGCAAGAGGACACAGCCTGGCTGGTGATCCTCTGCAGGCCCAGCCACAGCCCTTGGCAAGGGCTCAGCAAGCAGCCCACTGCCCACTGCCAACAGCAATTACCCTCTGATCACCCCTTGATCTGCCCTAAGCCTCTGGGAGTCAGCAAAGCCTGAACACTGTCCAGACACAGCAGCGGGACACCGGGACACAGCCCGGCTCCCTGAGCAGGGGATTATTCTGAGCAGGGAGCTGGCCTTGCTCACACAGCACACACACACACACCATCCTCCCGAGCCCCTGGGAATGAGGGATGGAGCTTGACAGCTGCTGAGGAAGGACTTGGGCAATGCACAATGTGATACTTCACCTAAATACCCTAAATGAGGCGCTGCTGCAGCCCCACAAAGGATGCAAAATCCCTGCATCGGAGGCCTGCTGCTCTGATCCACGCCAAGGGGAAAGCTCTCCCACCAGCAACTATGCAAGGGGAAATCTCAGCAAGGAATCTCTGCCCTTTTCCAGGTCAGGTTTGCTCTCTCCTGCCTGTGGAGAAGCCAAAGAGCCTGTCTGAAGGGCAGAACTGCTGTCCAGCTGGAGAGCAGAGCCACGAGCAGCTGAGTCCGCTAAGCTTTTCCATTGCAGTGATGACCAGCAGTGAAAACACACTGTAAAAATCCAAGGGGAGAACACCAGTGGGGACAAGGTGGGGCACAGCAACACCCTTTTTGCTACTACAAAAATGCTGAAGGACACTGTGGTGGCAACAGTGGAAAAAGCAAAGAGGCACTTTGAATGTTTCCTTCTGTAAATGAAAGAGACACAAACACGCTTCCCAGTGACTTGCTCCAAGTTCTCACGAACCTCTGAGAGTCAGAGGAGACCACTACCATAACAAATTAGGGACAAGTTAACACTGGGATCTGGGTGCTGCCTGCTGCCTTGGCAGCTCTCCCCTGCCCTGTCTATGTGATGGAGCTTTGGAATCTGGATAATCCATCTAGAGGTCACTGGCTGGAGTGAACATGTGACCTGTTACAATAAAACAGCATCATGGAATTGTTAAGGTTGAAAAGGACCTTTAGGAGTCTCAAGTCCAACCACCCAACACCTGAAGTCTAAAAAGCCAAATGAGAAATGGAGGAGGGAAGAGATGAAGCTCTGTCCAAGTGCCAAAGCCAGGAGTATTGCACATAAAGAAATCAAAGGAGATTTCTGAATTTCCTGGGCCTTAGGCCACTTCTTTCCCCCTCTCAGAGAAGGTTCACAGAAGACACAGGACAGGAAGAATAGCTGGGCCTGGTTCCATTCTAAACAGAATGAATGGGTATAGAAGGCAAAATTATTGTTCAGCACCCTCGGTGTGATTCCCTCGCACGGCCACTGGCACAGGAGGGAACCGAGGATGTGAACACCACAGGCAAGCCTCAGCTATCCCATGGCTTCTGCTGAGACCAGTGTTTCAAGGAGACAGGAGAATGGAATTCACAGTAATCACTCACATAAAAGGAATAACTGAGTGTGTAACACTGGAAAAAAATGTGGGAAAATATTTATGCAGTCCTTATTACAGAGACAAAGGGCACTTCAAACGCCCTGGCAGTGGCAGTGAGTCACAAAGTGTGCGGGCCTGTGACAATGGGGCACTTCCTCCCAGGGCCTTCCTGCCCCCCTACTCCCTTCATGGAGCTGAAACCATAATTGTCCTTAATTGGTCATTTGGCACTAAGCGGATCCTGACCTTCTGAGAGGACAAAGTCCAGCAGCTGGGTTTGGGAGCCCAGTGCACCTGCAGTGACACTGGCCACGTCCAAGGCAGGGCTCCTCCACAGCTGCAGCCAACTGCCAGGCAGCAGCAGAGCCATGTCTGCACACATCAGGGGTCCCCTTCCCACCCCAAACACCCCAGGATTCTACCATCCTCTGATACACATACACTGCATTTGGATATACTCATTGGATTACAAGATTTAGCTAGTAAGGTACGTAAACCTGAAGTTTTGCAGAGTTTAATTTGCCCATTAACCCTATCTCCAGCTGAAATCCTTAATTTTTTAATTAACTTGCACACAAGAACTGACTGAATTAATGATTAAGGAGTAATTTTTTTTTGGAGGAATAAAAACATACATGGAGTGATCATAAACATATTCCAGCTAGCTGTGCTGGGTCAATAAATTCTCATTCTTTGTTGAAAAATAATATTCAGTGACACACAGGCAGATTATGTGAAATCACAGAAAGGCAGTCAAAGCCTCTGCTGTCTCCCAGGCAAGCATTTTCTAGAAGGGAGGATTTTAAAACTGGAAGGGCTGACAGGGAGAGAATAGCCCTGAAGTAAAAGCCAGCTCTCAATTCTCACAATTCCTTACGGAGCAGAACCTCATCTACCCACAGCTCTGTCTATAATTACATGGAGTAAGTGTGATACACTTACAAAAACCACACAGCCTGACATTAGACATACTGACATCTCACTATTTTTAGGGAAAAAACCCAGCAAAGAGACAGCTTGGGAGGGTTGATTTTCACTGCCACACCACAGAACTGGTCTGCAAACAAGAGGGTCCCATCTCCACTTTCCTGCTGTCATTCTTTGGGGGAAAGAGTTTTCTGCAAGGCCCAAATGCCGGCCCTCAGAAACCAACACAGATTTTTTTCATTATGGATCCACCTCCCTTTATACTTTCCTTTTTTCATATAGACTCTTACACAACAAAGCACTTTTTTTCCTTTCCACCTCACCAAATTCCTCCGAGCGTGCCAGCCTCGGCTGCACCTCGCACAGATGTGTTATGAATCTAACTTGCACTGTTTCCACACAGGATATTTTGATCATTCCCCTCTCCTTTTCCCCATCCCCATCCCGTCCAAAATAGCACAGAGTCAGAATCATAAATTCTCCTGTTCTGACCTGAAAGACCATTCTTTCAAGGACTACTTCTCTTGAAAAAGCTGTGACTAAGGAGAAGGAGTTTTTCAGCAAGGTTCATCCCTGCAGTCTGCCATGGGAGGTGAGGTCTGCTGGAAACATCTTCCACGGGGAATTAGTACTTCTTTCTATCCAGAGCCCACCTTCTCCCTCCTGACACTCAAGAACACTCAGGCAAAACATAAATTTCCAACTCCCACGTACAAATGAATTCAAATAAATTGGAAGGTTACTGCTGGAACCTCATCACAATGTGTGTGTATCCAAATGCTATTTATTTGTGGAATGACACTGGACCAAGGGTTTCATGTCCCTTCAGTAGCACTCTCTCAATGAAGCTGCTCCTCAAATCCAAGGAATTTTCCTGTCAGAGGAGAGCTGCCAACTTTCCCTCTCTGGCGAGCAGGGCTCCATTCTTGCACCTCTCTCCATTTCCTGCACAGTGTTGCTTTAATGAGCCCTCCAGTCTGGTAGAAAGCTAACAGAGACAGTGAGGAAAAGCACAATAATAAAAAGGAGAAGAACCTGAGAGGGGAGAAGATTTAGGAAGAATTTTCCATTGAATATACAGTGGGTCTGACTAGAAATATGACAAACAGGACACAGTTCTCCTCTGCAAAAGGAGGGAGAACAGCCCAAGTGTTCAGTTTAGACACATAAAAGGATCTCTTCAGCTAAGTAATAAATTTAATGTCTTAGAACTACAAAGAAGAAATGCTTAGTCAAATATTGTGTTGCAGAAAATGCAGTGAGAAAGAGTCCTATTTTCAATCCTGTCATGCAAAAATGCAGAGCCCTCATCTTGGATTCAACCCCTAATGAACACAAAGGTGAGCTTAGCCCAGCTCTGGATCCCAGGCTGACCATGTGGCTGCAGGGGCTGAACTCCCAAAGGAGGAAGGCAGTGGGAATGATGTGAGAGTGGCAGCCCAAGGTGAGAGAAAGGTTGTTCAAAACTGGGAGACAACAGAATGAACCAATGTAGCAGAAGAGTAGAAGTGGCACAACAGCAAATAATACCAATTTCAAAAAGTGTATCCAAGCATTAGTCACGGATAATAAGCCTCTCTTTCTCGCCACATGGAATTTCAGCCATTTCTCAAAATTCCACTGGCATAAATATAAAGGAAAAGCTCCAACTATAAACTGTCACTGAATGCTGTTGAACTCGGGCTCCTGCTTTTTTTTCCATGAATGCACTGTAAGTCAGCATTCCAAGAGCAACAAATGTCTCCAAGCCCAAGCTATTTCCCAACAGTCCATGGACCATGAGAGTGTCCAAGATAACAGTGAAAATATGTACACGGCCATTCTACCCAGATACCACATCCACAGAGGAAGGGGGTGTCCCAAAATCCCAGGCTGATCTGCACAAAGTCTTGGGTCGGGACAAGCAGCTTTAAAAACCCAGCTGAGCACAAAGATCACCACACTGCTGCCCTGAAAATCCTGAAAAAACAAATAACACCCGAGCCATTAGCAAGGGACTCGGGAAGTTTGATTTGGATAGAAGCTCTGCCACTGTGGAACAGCCACTTCCAAACTGTGGGCATCAACTTACCGACTTCTAGTAGGGCTGATAGCCTGCAGTGTCTTTGAGTATCCCACTCTAGTTGTAAATATCATTGTCACTCCAAATAAGCCTCCACAGAAGATGCTGAAAGCAGCTTGTTATGTCCCAAGTATCTAAAAGGTTTCACAGATGCTCTTGGTTGTCCAGTTCTGCTCTTCCACAGAAAAGCACCTGAGGGAACTCACTATCCAGCAGCACAGCTTTCCAGTTTCTCCCTGGCTTTCCAGCTTCTGCCTCAGCTTCCCTGGCATTGCAGACACAATTCTATCTTTTACCTGTGCCAGTGCCTCATCACTCTCATTGGAAACCTGCAGAGGGACTGCAAAGTGTGGAGCCACTGGAGATACCGGCAGCTGGAATACCTGCCCACTGTGACATCACCTGTGAGGTTCAGAAAAGGGATGGTGAATTCCATGCAGGGAATTCTCTCCCTTTAAAGAAATTTAAACTCTAATTTCTTAAGGCTTTAAGAAGGGAGACAGGGCAGCTTCAGGCAGAGGACTCTGGATTTCCACAGAGCCTTACATCCGATGAACAGCTGTGAGTCAACCTGCGCGGCAAAGGCTCAAGCATACAAGTGCTGAGCCTTAAATCCCACAGACACAGACAGGGAATGACCTGCAGGAGACATTGCTGCCTTTCCCCATTGCCCCCTCCCTCAAATGCCACAGGGTTCTCCTTTACACGGGAACAAACATCCCAAATAAGGGATATTAGAGGGCCTGGTCAAGAATCAGGCATTTGGGATTTAGTGCCTGTTGAATTTCTCTCACTATCAGAAATTCTAAGTGAGTCTGGAGATGGAAAGGGAGCACATCTGTTCACTGCAGTGCTGGTGAGATGTTCCTAGTAATGAGGCAGATGTTACCAAATGGAAGTGGATGGGATGCCCAGATGGCTTTCATTGTCCCATTTTTCCAAGCAGTCTGACAAACTTCAGATGTAAAAAAATAAATATGAATGATGATTCTGTCTCACCAGCAAAAAAAAAAAAAAAAAAAAAAAAAAAAAAAAAAAAAAAAAAAAAAAATAGAGCATGTTTGACAAAGAGCAAAGGAAGCAGATCTGAGCAGGTCAGAACTTCATCAGCCTTCCTCCAATTAAACCAAGTGTCTAATCAACCCCCACAACATGGCACAGTGCTGCCTGAGCCCTCAAAGAGCAGACACTTTTAATTGATTTATCTTCCCTTGTGCTCCCTTTTAAAGAGCACTGTTAACTAAAGGAAGACTGATTTTTACTTCTAGTAGTAAATCTCAGCATCAGAAACTTGGAAGCTTTGAAGTGCTTGAAGTAATGAAACTATATTGTTACTTATTCTTGGCAGGGAAAACTCTGATTTAGAAAAGGGGCTTGAAATAAATCAAGAATCAACCCTGTAAAAGCAAATTGAAAAATACCATTAAACTACTAAAGCAGAGGCTCAAATGCATCTGTTTGCAAGTTCACTTGTGATCAGGAATAAAAAGAACATGGAGCTGGCTATGGAAGAACCTGAGCAGAACCCAGGGATAAGGTAGTGCATTTTCAAGGACTCTTTAGGACAAACTACTTAAAACAGATAAAAAAATTAATTACATAGTTTCTGGATGCTCACTGCCTATTCCGTAGAACTGAGCATTCAAAAAGTAAATAAATATGGTAGCAAATTATTTTATTAACTGGATTTTTACTGCCATCATAGATCTATGGCATTACAGGGCTTTTGCTGAAAATCAACAACATCCATGATGTTACTAGTGACATCATCTGTGATGATATTAATTAGTGTTTCTCCATGAGCCACAGAGTATAATGAGTTACCCTTTCACTCTGAGGTACTTCTCAGGAGTTTTCAAAAGAGGTTTTTTCACAGAACAAATGAAAGCAAGGGATATACTTGGAATTGCTTTCAGTCTAGAAGCAGCAGCTGCATTTTTCCCGTTCAACAAATGATTTTTAAGTAGAGTTTGAGATATCTGCTCCACGTCATGAGGAAACATGGAAGAGCAGAACTCAGTTTGACCATGGGTTGGCCCGAGCTTCCTTTCTGCCCTAAGCAAGGGGAGGAAAAAAGCCCACTAACAATCTTCATCATCAAATCACAGGCAGTCAAAGGCAAATGAAAATCCACATCCAGAAACAAAAGAAGAAAAGGACAGTAATTTGTAGCTGGCTCCTAATTAGCTCCCTAACTTGGTCAGCAAGACCAAGACCTAAGTGAAAAGTACGTCACTGTTTGGCAGAGCAGCCTGCAGCCATCCCCAGTGACTGTGCTCAAGCTACATTTAGAGCTCCTAAGGATCATCCTCAGCAGCTTCTTCTCTTCCCCCAGGGTCCTCTTCTCCTGGGTTACATCTTCCACTAGCCCAGGTTGCTCCAAGCCCCATCCAGCCTGGCCTTGGACACCTCCAGGGATGGGGCAGCCTCAGCCTCTCTGGACAACCTGAGCCAGGGCCTCACCACCCTCACAGGGGAAATTTCCTCCCAGTGTCCCATCTCACCCTGCCCTCTGGCAGTGGGAAGCTGAACTATGCTGCACACTGCAGAAATCCCCAGACACTCAAACTTTCACTCTCTGCTTGCATGGACCTTCTCAAGCCTCAGGATACCACTCACAGCACTTGGACACAGTGCAGAAGAGCCTGGACAGGAGGGAACAGGGCATACACTGAACTGGGAAATGATTACAGCAGCACCTCTGCTGTAATAAATGAAGGAAAAGGAGGAAACACATCCAAACCCTTCAGCTCCAGAGGTTATTTTGATGCTCAAGGGCAACCACAGACCCATCACTTATTCCCCCACTGATCTGACTTCTGTAAATAATTAACAGAGCTACTACTACCTCTTACTTTAATACCTCTAACAGATTTATTGTCAAGGAGAGAAAAGCACAACTACTATTCCTCCTGGAAATGGTGACTTTATGTTCTCTGGAGCTACTAGTGAGGAGAAGCAGAAGAGCTCTCCATTAAGAAAGCACAAAGCTCCTTGCATCACCTGTTACTGTTTCCAGCAGAGACTAAAAAAGCTCAGTTAACACTGTGTTTAACCCCGTTGCAGTTGAAAATTTGTTTTAGACATTATCAGGATTTTGCACAAGAGGATCTGTACATTTGGAAGTTTTTATGCTAATCTGCACTAACCAAGTGGTGTGGATTTATTAATTGATGTCTCTAGGATTACAGAACATAGTTATTTCAAAAATGGCTACAGGATAGTCATTTCACACAAAAATAGAGTGCTTGCTAATCAAGTGTGCACTTCCACACACACTCACAGCCCACCACTCCTGTCCTCCATGCAGGATGCCAGTGTCTGAACCCAGCCTTCTCCAGGTATCTAGGTGCACTGCTGGGCATCCTGTGCAGAACTAGGGGAGAAGAAAGAAAATCCCACCCTTTCTAGCCACCCGACAGACCCAGTCTGTTGCCAGGAACAAGGGGAAGGACAAATCTCTTCCCTGCAGGCATGTCACTGGCTGATGGGAGGCAGCAGCCTGCTTGTTACCTGGGTGGAGAGGTAAAATGCCAAAGGAGACACAAGGCCATGCCTCCTGGGGCTAGGTCCTCAGATTTTTCCAGGGAATGCTTAGGAAAGACCCTGCCAATAATGCTACAAAGGAAGACACAGCAATGAAATGCTTCCCTGGGCTACTCCTGGACTACAAGCCACTTAAGCTCTTCATCCCTGCCTGGGTTCTCCTCCCAAACCACATGGTATGTGGTGGAATCCAACACAGAGTTCCACAGGTCAGCCTCTCTCCAGCAACACACACGAGAAGTCAGCTTCGCTGAGACATCAGTTCCCTCCTTTCCAACTCTAACTGCAGACTTGTGTGACTTTTAATAACCTCCAGAACCCTAATTATTTGGCTGATCCTGTCCCATGTTATTGGAATACTCTAAAGAATGATTAGGCAAGGTATTCTGGAAAAAAAACCCAAAACAACACTGTTTTCTTAGCAAACAACAGCTGGGTCATGCTGTTACTCTGCAGTGTTTTACTCTTGCATTTTGGAAAGATTTCTGCACTTGTGTAACCCAGATATGGATCTGAGGAAACTCAGTCCCCTGGGAGCAGTGTGAAGTACGAGGCTGCTGTTCTCATGTCTGTCATTCCACCCGTGTTCCTGTCAGCTCCAGCTGCCCAGCTCTGTCATCCCACACACCACAAACCAGATCAGTTCATCCAGCATCTGCACCATGCTTGGAAGGGGTAAAGGGAAGGGTGCTAGCAAGCTCTGGGACGTCTTGGTGCAATACATGGGGCACAGCAAGAATTAGTCCACAGTAACCCCAAATGGACCCCACCAAAGCAGGAGCATGGCATCCAAACTGCTCCTTCAAAACACACCAGATGCATTTTCCTTCTCTGTCATAAACCATAGATCTCATCTCATCCAGGTATTTTCAAAGATAGAAATGAATTAAATTGCCCTCAGCTTGGATTCTTAAGCTGTTTCTGGGATCTTCCTATAAATTTACTGAGCTTCAAACCCATTAAAAACCAGGTGTCTCACAGTGGGGAAAAATGCAAAAACTGCAGAAAATTCAGGAGGAGAAAGTCCAGCAAGAGTCCTATAGCATGGAAATCACTCTTTTATGTTATGACACAAACTGCTATGTTTGAGCTCATTTTCCCATCAAAAGTCTGCTGTAGAACACAGACTAATCAAACAAGGCTCTCTGCTCCCAGTGACAGAGTCTCTCAGTGCTCTCATTTCGGTCCTAAATTTGTAGAATGTGCATGTGAAACACATGAACAAGCCTCAGCCCCCACAAATTGTGGGAGGATTCATTTCCTCCGGTTTCTGACCTCTAATTCACATAAACTCCCCCTGCTAAGGCAGCTCCTCTGACTCCCATTCCCATATTCTCAGAGGGTGCCATCCTGGTACATATATCCTGGTCCATAAAAAGCACTTTGAACCATCTCATGTGCACCCTTCTGATCAAACCCAGCAGTGGAGATGAGCCAGGGACCTCAGTCCTACATGGGCCACCCAAGGGTGATCCTCACCTTGGCATGTCTCTCCCAGGTTACCTTGAGAATGTCATCTATAAACCAAAGAGGCTCCTTCGCACAGGACCAGCTGCTTACACATTATTTAAAACCCTCTCCTCTCTGTCAGCACCACTGCTTATTGAAAGTCTTCTTCCTCCTATGCAATTTGGGGACACAGGGAGTTTTTGTTGGAAAAGGGTACAAGCCTTGGAATGGCTGCAAGCTGAATGTACTGACCTGTCTCCATTTTTTCAATTTTCCCTTCATACAGATCTTTCTGTGTGTTTTACTGCTCTGGCGCTGGGTGCCTGCAGTTGGAATGAAGCCTTTATTCTTGGTTTTATTTAAAAATCATTTTCCTTTGTTATTGCCAAGAACAGAAGACGACTTAAGCAGATGGATGTTCCTGCTCTCATCATCAGGCACAACCTCCCCGACACAGACAGAGCACACCAGTCACTTCACAGCACCTTCGAATCCACTCCTTCTCAAGCTTTTCTTTCTTAAAAAAAAAGGAAGCTTTTCCTCACTATAAAGTCTGTGTTTCCCCTTGCTTCCTATCTACCCATCACCAACACTCCTTTTCTTTTACACCATAATGTGCTCTTCCTATTCCATTTGATTACCATTTCCTTAAGCAAAACTATATTCAGTGAAGAACTTCCAAGAATCCACTTCAGTTTCAATGTAAGAGAAGAAGACTGAATTAAAAGCAAAACTCCAGAAGTGCTGGACAAAGAAGAGGACGTCCTTAGACAATGAAGGTTATTGCCATCAATACAAGTTATTGGTGGCCCTTTCTTGGGGGACTACCAGATAGCAGGAGAGAGACTTTTGGCCTCATATTAGGGAGAAATTGTTCCCTCTGAGGGTTGTGAGGCCCTGGCAGAGGCTGCCCAAAGAAGTTGCCCATCTCTGCAAGTGTCCAAGGCCAGGTTGGACGGGCCTTGAAGCAGGCTGGGATAGTGGAAGGTGTCCCTGCCCATGGCAGGGGGTGGAGCAAGATGGTCCTTAAGGTCCCTTCCAACCCAGACCACGCTGGGATGCTGTATTTATACAAGATTGTCCATACTGAACAGAGGATGTTACACAACATGCTGTAATGAGTCTACACAGAAATCATTTCCATCTTCCCCATTGTTCTGATGCACAAACTTGTGTGGTGGGCAGTGCAGCATCAAAAATATCCTCCACTAGAACACAGGTCATGAGAAATTCTGTTGAGAAAGAGCTCAGACACCCTCTGGCACAACAGTGTCCCTGAGAACCACTACAGTGCCTGGGGAAGTGCACAGGGAGGTCTCCCAAGCAGGCAATAGCCTTCCCACCCTTCTACCTTCTATTCCAGGGCTTCATTCCCAGGCAACCAGGAGCAATTCCTAAATCATTTCTTCCTCCTACATGTTTCCCACCTGGGACAAAGACACTCGATGCCAGCGCCACGGCAACCCCATCAGACACACAGGCACTTTGGTTCTTTGGGGAAAATGAAAATTCTGAAAGGAAGCTGGGAGATAAAGGCTCCTACTCCTTGTTTCCCACTGTTAGGAAGTAATTACAAAAATACTTTCATCTCAAGTGCTTGCTGGGGGAATAGGTTGTCATTTAAGAAATACTATGGTGTGAAGAGGAGGATGAAAGAGGAAAGCTCCGAGTACATTACCACACTGTGGAACCGTTCAGCTCAGGGCTGGGTGTCATCATTCTACCACACAGAAGTGCACAGAAAAAATGATAAGTGAACAAACAGGAGAAAAGATAAATTCAATACTCAGTTATCAGCTCTAGCAGCATGTGATCCAAACCCTGCCTCATCATCCCACTGCTGTCAGTCTGAGTGTTCCCACTGACTCCATCGGACTTGGATCAGGCTTTTATGTTTCTGAAACACAGCTTGGGTTTTATTTTATCACACTACTGAGACAAATTCAGCAGAACTCCTAGGTGCAAATATGATTGTAAATTCTACAAGTTCTTTGCCTGTTTCTGCTGCATCTTGAGTGCTTTCAAGTAATAAGGTTAATGATCACACATTTCAGTGATGCTTCTCAGCTTATTAACAGCAGCTTCTTTTCATCCTACCCAGAGTAATATCATTGTTATACTTCCAAAACCTCCCAACCACAGGCTTGTCCTGAGAGCATTTCCTTCCATTCCTGAGTAAAAACCTGCTTTTGTGAGAAAATGGTAAGGATTTATTTAAATCATGTTTTAACATGACAGCCTCATACACAGCTCTGTTTCTTTCAGCTCTGTCTGCACAGCTCATTCGCTCTCTGTCCCTCAGACCCTTCACCCTCAACATAGAGACTTGGCCTTTGCTCCTTTTTGCCCTTAAGGACAAAGGAAAATGATTTTTAAATAAAACCAAGTCTTACTTTGATTTAAGAAACATTACAGGGGAGTAACACAAAATGAATGCTGACTACCTGCAGTACTCAACCCAATGAGAAGCGCAGATGTTCAGTGTCTTTAGGATCAAGACTTAAGTGACTGGGGAAGTGGAGCTTACAAATGTCATCCCAGGACAACCTGACATGGAAAAGCTGGCAGGAGCCTGTCATGTGTATTCACACCCAGGGAGACCTCTAGACACTGTCCTGCTGTGGGATATGATTCCCAGACCAGGTGCTCATCCCAGATGCTTAAAAACAAACATCCAGCATCACATCCCACTGCATTTAAGTATTTTTTCAATAGCTGGGATTTCCCATGGGAGGCCTTGCCTTCCTCCCCACAGAAGAGGAAGAGCTTCCTTGGTCCAGGGGAACTAACCTGAGCCCAGCACTTCCAACCAGCAAATACCCTGTCCAATGGACACTACAGGGTCTAAGGAGGATTTGGGGTTAATGAAATTATTTTAGTATTTGGTGGTCAAGATCTACTGCTTCCCTGCACTGCCTCACCTAGCAGAAGGAAGATCAGATTCCAAGGAATACAGTCAAACAAGACCCTCTGAATCAGCAGACAGATTACCCATGACATAGAAATAGTCAATCCTGCCAACAGTCTGTCAAAATATGGAAAATTATCCCCATTTCCCTGATACCACTGAGTGAGAGCAGAGGCATTTTCTAAGCATAGAAGATATAAAACTATCTACAATTGTCTGGTATCAAAACAAAACCCAAATATTCAGGTCCATTTATATGCAAGCGATCTTACTCACATCAAAATGACTGAAAAGACAGAGGTGTAAAAAGGCAATAACTAATGAAGGAATCCTTCAAGGGGCCTAAACTGGTTGTGCACACACACAAACAAAAATTCCCCAAAGGAATGGGGCAGGATTTCCAATCTGATTTTTTTAATGTATCATGTAAGGCTTCTAAAGAGATCAGTCTCCATGCAAAGCAAATTATGAAAACAATCCATGCAAATTGCCACTGTCATTCCCTCAAGAGGCTGTCCAGAGCCATGGATACCATCAACAGAAATCAGCACAGGGTGCTGCTCCAGGGTGGGAAGGCTGAACCCACACTATCCAGCAGCTTGAGGCATCCCAACATCTTCCCCAGAACGCCCCACATTTCTGGTTCCCACTTAAGACAGCTCAGGGGAGCTTCATCAAAGGGACAGCCCTAAAAGAAACAGGGAAAGAGAAGTGGGTATGTGTGCTGACTTCCATGAGAGCACCAGGTAGGAACCCATCCATGCTCCTCAGCCCTGTGATCACTGCTCAAGCCTTGCCCTCAGGATGGCAGCTTTTCGACTTCCAACTCCTACACTCATTCTGTCCAACTGTTTGAGCAATGTCCAACCAACCCCCAAATGCTGTAAATCCTGCAGGAATACCAGATGGCCTGTCAGACTGCAGGCTCCTTCCACATAGCTAGAGCTGGAAGCTTCCCTCCCAGAAAAGTGACTTGTAGGGAAAACATGATACAGCATGTCCCCATGTCACTGCTGAGAAAGGCTGTCACACTGCTTCCAGTTCTGTGATGACTTCATTGACAGCAACAATTTTTAGTACTTTTGTATTTTAATGGCTGTTTTGTTGAGTCATGTGTCATGTGTCACTGAAAATGTGGACTCCTGTGTGTGCTGGCTGAGCTCCCAAAGCGTGAGCAGGGCGTACTCTGCATGGCTGCCTCCAGCCCAAGCACAGTGGTGGAGGAGTGAGGACAGAGAAGAAAGAGGAATATTTTCATGTGCAGCTCATACCAACCAGACAACTCAACCACTGCAAACATTTCCTCAGGTTCCACAGGCTTGGGCATCTTGCTTTAACCTTCAGGAATCTGCAGGTTGGAAAAGCCCTCCAAGACCGACTTCAGCTGTTCCCCTAGCACTGCCAAGGCTACTACTAACCCATGTCCCCAAGTGCCACATCTACGTGACTTTTCAATCCTTCCAGGGATGGTGACTCCTCCACAGCCCTCAGCAGCCTGTGTCAAGGCTTGACAAGCCTTTCTATGAAGAAATATTTCCTAATATCCAATCTAAACCTGCCCTGGTGCAATGTGTGGCCACATCCTCTTGACCTGTCACTTTTTACCTGGGAGAAGAGATTGAGTGTCACCTGGCTACAACCTCCATTCAGGGAGTTTTGACCTCCTTTCTGAGAAGGTCTCCCTGAACCTCCTCTTCTCCAGGCTAAACCTTCCCACAGATTCATGAGCTAAATTAGAATGGCCTTGCTGGGGTACCAAAAGCCAAGCACCTCTAGCTCTGTGCATTGTAAATACTTCTTTTATTTCCCAAACCCTTTGCAGTTTCAACAACATGTGAACACAACATAAACACAGTGAGAATGTGAGAAGCTGAATGATACTCAAATAAAGCCAGAGCACTGATGGGTGCAGAGCTGGTCTTTCACCCTGAGCCCAGAGCCTCAAAACCCTTAACCTTCAATATGCAATGCCTTGGCTTATGAGGGTTTGTGTAACATTAAAAAGACGCACAAGCAAATGAATTAAACTACACAATGATAATTATTCTCAGACACAGTAACTATTCTCAGATGGACCAACCACATCATCTTCAAGGCAGAGGGGAATTCATGGATGTGACAAAATATATCCAATCAACACAACTGCCTTCAGAGCACTTTCACAGCAACCAGCAGAAGGAGGAAAACAATAAAATTGGCACAATTTTGTATTACTCAGAAAGAAACAGGACCCAAACTTTGAACAGGAGCTGTACAGCCTCCTCCAAAAGCTTCCATAGGCTGGAGTCACCTGGAATAGCCCTGCAAGCAGCCCCATGGGGTACTGTACCTCCTGTGTGCACATCGGGGAGCGCGTCGGGGGGATGCTGCGCTACCGCCGAGCGCCTGTACACCATGTGGATTCTTCCCTTCTCCTCCTCCATCTGCTTTCCTCTCTCCAAAGGCTCAATGAAGTACTCATCCTCATCAGTTCTGATCATTCCAGCCTGGTAAGGAAGAGAGAAAACATGTCTATATGCCATTTCAGAGCCTGAAGACCCAGGCTCTAAAACAAGCACCAAGAGGTACAAAGCATAAAATGCTTGCAATACCACTGTAACCCCTACATTTCTTTCCCTTCCAAAAAAAATTATTCACCAACAAAAAGAACTTGAAGTTATCCAAATGAATGGAGACGAAGGGGCAGAAGCAGGCTGTGCATTTCCAAGTGAATCCTCCCTGTAAACTGCAGTGCCAGCCCAGTGCTTCCTTCTCCCCAGCCAGAGAGATGGCCAGGGAGGTGCTCGGAGCACGTATTTTTCAAGGCTCCCTTGGAGAAAAGGCTGTGGTGGATTTTCAAGAAAAAAGTATGTAGTGGAAATTATTTTTTTTTCCCACAAAAGCACACTGATGGAGCAATCCAGGAAAGCAGTCTCCAATCTTGGAATGCTATTAATTTTACTACTTTTTTCTTCCAAATTAATGACATTCAAAATTTCCATCCACTGAAGGAGGCAGGTTGGAATCTGTGCTACTGTGGAGTTCTCCAGAGGTGTCTTCATGATCCTGTGAGAGAGGGAAGACAACAGGACCACCAAAATCCAAAAGCAGCCTTTGGGGCAGAGTGGCTGGAATAAACCTGTCTGTTCCCAGCATCACCTCAGCCCTGAGGCTCAGGGAATTAAACTGACCCCTTGGCTTTCCTACAAACTCGCTTCTCCCAGGGGAGAATCAAGAAGAAACCTGCCCTAGGTCCCATCTGCACCCCATCTGCATCTACTTGGCTCCCCAGTATCTGCAGCTGTCTAAATGACTTCTGAGCATTAATTCCTTTCATCCCTGCAGTTCTTCCTATCTCCCTCAATCCAGAACAGATGGTGCAGAGTGAACAGAGGGAATTCTGTGGAGTGAGAGAGATGCAAGAGCAAGTGCTGCTGGAGATCATAATAAAAGGTACATGGGAGCAAGGCCAAACCCAGTCTGGCCCAGGCAGCACACCTAGGAGGGCTTCCCAGAGACACCAAACTTATATCCTTTACTAGACAGTCAATGGAAGAAGCAAAATCTGGAAAAGGCTTTTTTTTTTTTCCTTCCAAAATGTAAAAGATGCAGACAAGCATAAGGGAATAAGAAACAATATAAAGCCTTGAGAAAATAACCTACAAGGGCAGGTTAAACTAAGGAATCACTTCCTGAGCCAAAATCAACAGTATTTAAGGGGGAACTTGATTCCCTATAAATATGCATGGGGTGTTTGTAGGGAAAGAGGAAAGAGCCCTTCATTCAGAGAGCACAACGGGGAGCTGTGAAGTGTCCATTAATGGCCACATTTACCTTCAGTATTAAACATTATGGGTGGGATTTCCAAAAGTATTTTAGGAAGTCAAATGCCCCCTTTCCTAGCGGTTTGCAGTGTGGGTGAGGCAGTGAATTGCTGGGCGAGCTTTGGAAAGGCCACCCTCAAAATGTCAGGAAGTTTGCTCAGCAGTCACACTGATCCATTATCAAGGGCTTCTAAAACTGATCACCAGAGAGTAGGAAAGGCTTTGGGTTGTTAAACCCATCCTACCATCCCATGGCCAACACCACGAGGCCAGAGGATGCTCTCACCTTCTGCTCCCAGTCTCCATGCCAAACTCTGCTGGTATCTGCATTGGGAACACTTTGCAAAACACAAAATCTCTCAGAAAGAAGAAAATGTTATAAATTATGTTTTCCTTAATGCCTTTGTACAGCAAAGAAAGAGTTTTTCAAACACTGACGTGACACCCTGGGGAACTGAGGCATTAATTAGCAGCTATTTCTCCTAAACCAGCTCTGATCAGTGAGAGAACAGATCTGTAAAGCTGCTTTAAGCAAACCAGCAACACAATACGGGAATTCAAGATGCACAGAGCTTCCCTGCATCTCTCCACATGAGAACCTTCATTTGTATTACAGACATTCTCTCTCTGTCCCAGGATCTGCACATCCCTCTGTCATACACAGCAATCTGAAAACACCACGTGCTGGGTCTTCACTGGGAAGAGCTGAAATGAAACTTAATGTCATGTTAAGTTTCAATTTTTTAGGCTTATATCTCCAAGGGGAGATATAAGCTTAAAAAATTGAAACTTAACATTATGTTCAAAGCTCTACATTCATCTCCAAACACAGCAGGCTGTCAATAAGTGGAAGAAGATTAATAAGCAGGTTGGAGCTTGCTCAGCAGCAGAAGGCTACATGAAATAGTCATCCTTAGTAAGAAACAAGCAAGAAAAACATCAGGAATGAACACAGGGATCTAAAGATGCCAAAATCCCCTTCCCCTCCAGAAGGTGGTTCCAACTTTGACCCCCTCAGTCACGCACAGGTGCAAATATGGGCTGTGCTGTTGGACTCTGCCTCAAAGGGAAGCATGAGAAGATCACAGCTCTCAGCAGAGTGAAGCAGGCTTGTGTCAAAGAGCCAGGCAGTTACTGTCCAATCCAAGGACACTAAAAAATTCAGTGGGAAAAGGGAGAACTACTTGTGTCCTGTTTTATAGGAGAGACTGTGCTCATGAGGATGAACCTGCTTGCTTCAAAGAACAAGATCAAGTCCAACATCTGCACCAACACAGGGAAACAGACAGGATCTGTACATCAAGAACTTCAAAGCCTCGAGATTTCTCCAAATGTTTTATCTTCCCCCTTCCATTCTTCAAAACAAGGGCAGCAGAAGCCTTTATTTGACCAAGAGAGGCTGAGTATCCTTCACTCTCATGAAGACCAACAGAGGTTTGGTCTATCCAATAAAGAGGAAGTCTGTCATGGTCTGGTTTCAGCTTCCACCTTCATCTCCTCCAAGTATCCAAAATGGACTCCCCTTCTTTCCCACACAGAATCATGGAATTATGGACTGGTTTGGGTTAGCAGGTACCTTAAAGACCAACTTGTTCTACCCCCTGCCATGGGCAGGGACACTTTCCACTAGACCGAGTGGCTCCAAGCCCCGTCCAACCTGACCTCAAACACTTCCAAGGGATCGAGGGGCAGCCACAGCTTCTGTAGGCAGCCTGTGCTGGGGCCTCACACCCTCACAGGGAAAATTTTCTTCCTAATACCCAATCCAAACCTTTCATCCTTCAGCTTAAGGCCACTGAAATTCAATTTCCATTCTATGGAAACTAAATGAATCAATCAGTCCATATACCTTAAAAATTAGGTGCAGAAATATGTATCTGGAATATATATGGAAAGTGAGAACTATCCAAAGTATCAGAATCAGGATACCTGGATAAATTCTCACTTTGGGCCACACATGCATCAATCAGCTTGCAGTAAAATTTCTTACAAGGCTCTCCACCTGTGGGAAGTTCAGTTCAGGAGGTTCCTTGTGCCATCCCACACTGTTTCAGCCAGTATCATCCTTGATTTCTCCATCCACCAATGCTTGGACTGCAGCAAAGGACTCAGCAGTCAAACCAACCCAGAAAACACTTTCTTCTCACCATTCTATTGATGGACCTGGAAAACATTGCCAGGGTTCTCCCCCCACTCCTCATCCCTCCTTTTTTTCCTGCTGGACAATCACAGGTGCCCAACAGCTCTATCCTGCCCCTACCTGAATAGAAGCCCTATTGAAAGGCACCAAGAGCTCTGTGTTCCCGCAGTTTAATATCCCAGCCCCGGCCCAGCAGACACTGCCTCCTGCCAAGACAAACACCTGGGACCTGCAAGGGGAGGGGGCAGCTTCTGGAGACAGCCCTCCAGTCTCAACTTCTTCAGGAGTGGACAGAGACATGCTTTTATGAAAGAGGTGCTGCCTGGTCTGAAAACAGCGATTCAGCCCCAAAACACTGCTACCTTTCACCTCTCTGTTGGCTTAAGGTGGGTTCAGTTGGGTGACTGTGCAAAACCTGCGTCACACCTACCTGCTGCTCCACTTTCCACCCAAAGGCAAAAAGCTTTTGGAGTTGCACCCAACACTGCTTGATTTATTGGAAGAAAAATAAAAGCAAAGAAGTATGCTTTGCCTGCAGCACATTTCCCCCTGCCAGCCTCCCCCAGAACTGAGCCACAGTGGGTGGACACTGATTCTAAGTTTTTGTAGCTCCAGGGTTACCCCTTCAGTTCCTTGGGTGGATATTATTTCCCATGCTGCACAGGTTCCACATTTTGGCAAGAATCAACTGACTCTCTGGGTTCCTTTCCAAAAATCCTCTAGAAACTTCTCAACTTGTTGAGTTTGCCCATGATGCCACTCTTCAGTTTATGCCAGTGCCTCAACATCCTCACAGGAAGGATTCCTTCCCAATACCCCATCCAGCCTGGCCTCTGTCAGCTGAAGGCCCATCCCCCGTGTCCTGTCACCCCAGGCCCTTGTCCCAAGTCCCACTGTGCTCACCCAGTCCAGCAGGTCCCTGTGGCAGGGAAGGGAAAAAACATGCAAATGGACATAACTTCCCTCCTTCCACATCTTCTGCATGTTAAAGTATTCATGGTCTCGACATACTCGGCATATGAAAAAACACCACACATTGGAGGAATGCTGGAAAAAAATAATATTGCAGCACTGTGCACATCTTGGAGAAACAGATGTTGCTGATCCAGCTGCTGGGTGCAAACAGAGGAGGTTTGCAGATGGTATTCCTCTTCCTCCTCCTCCATGGATGGGCCTCCAGTCTCCATGGAGGTGTCTGGCTTTGGGAAAACACCATGGTTTTGGGGTAAACCATCCCCTTTTACTAACCCTCCAGCTCCAGTACCCTTGGAGTGCTTCCCAGAGGAGCAAGCAGAAATTCCACAGCCCACTTTCTATCTCTGGAAGATCGGTGTGATGTAAAATCCATGTTCTAGGCCATATTTCATCCTGGCCATGCATCTCAGAATTAAAGCAAGAGCTCCTGTATCATTTTAGGCTCCATCCTTGAAGAGTGTTGAACACAGGCAGCACAGGGACTTGACAACTAAATTATTAACCCAGCACCAGTTGGGTGACCAATCATTAATACCAGATTTTTAAATTAAAAAAAAATCTTTTGCCAAGAGAAGTCTTATTTGTTCAGAGGATTCAGAAACAGATGAAAAGGTAGGAATGTTTAATATCCTCTTCCAGACCATGGGCAATACTAAGAAGGCTCTTAGACAAGCTCCTACTAAAATACTGGAAATCATCTGCCCACAGGAAGTCTCTCAACATACTAATTGATACCACTTTAAGGAGCAAGAGGCATGTGGAAGAGCCATCAAATTAACCAAATTCCCGTTGAATTTACACAGAAGAAAAGAAAATGTCAGCATTTACTGGGTCACTGCACTGGACTGGAATTAAGTTTTTTAGTCTCCTCTATAAACATCCATAAGAAAATTCCTTTATGCAGAAATTTCTCATGCTTGGTTTTGATCCAAATTCTGGGTTTTCTTTTTCCCCCTTTCAGAAAATCGAAGAAAACTCAATGGAAACCCTTAAGAGTTACACAAAAGCACAGAGAAAAAAACAAACTTTGATTTTACGTGGAAAAATATGTCTCTCCTTTTTCTTCTTGGAAAACCTACTGGGATTCATTTTAACAGCAAACTGCCGCATAGAGCTGGCAGGCCAAAGGCTTTGTCCTTAAAGAAGGAACTGTGGGTTTAAAATATCAGCTATTCAAGAGGGAAAAGTATGCATGGAACATGCTCAGAGCAGTCAGGCACATCCCCAGTCTCAGCAAATCTCTGTAGAAATATTTACCGAGCACAAGTTTTGTCTTTGTGTCAGCTACAGCAGATCTTTACTGGGAGCTATTTCATGGAGAAATTGTACAGGAGACAGCAGATGTTGCCAGTTCTGCAGTAAACCTGGTGTTTTCCCAAATCCAGAAGTCATGGGATGCCACCAGTCATAGATTCCTCTAAAATGTGGAAAGGAAAACAAAAAGTGAGAACATCTTATCGTCTTCAGAGAAGGGGAAATGAGAGCTTCAAGTGCTGAATACTCCAAAAGTATAAAGCAAATAAATAATGCCAAAATGTGAAGATCCCATGATGTGGATGTCAGCAACACCATTTCTACTGTGGCACACAAAATAAATACTGATTTATCTGCTGCCTGTACACAACAGTCAAGAGTGACGCTGCAGCATCACCACCCTTCCAAGGCAACAGAAAACTCAGCCCAAACTATGTAGGAGAGGAATCATCTCCTCAGAGAGAAGTCAGAGGAGCACAGAAAACTGATGCAGCTTCCTCTGAACAGAAATACTCTGGGGATCAAAAGCTAGGAAGCACCAAAGCTAGGAATACTCCCATCAAACTAGCTTTAGATTGGTTCTACATCCTTGCACAAAGGAAAAAAACCCCAAACTATGGTAAAATCTCTCAAAGGAAAAGGAGAAGTAGTTTTACACCTTTGGTTACGCATAAACCAAGAAAGGCAATGACAAAGGGATTTTTATGAGGTAGGGAAGCTGATTTAGTGTTGCATGGCTGTAATTTACTGACGTTCTCAGCCAAGCAGCAGAAGCACTCAATGAAAACTAAGTATCTATTAAAATAGAAGTGAAAGCAAAGATTGGTTTAAGGGGAACAATAGTGCTGCATTTTATCCATCATTTCAAGAAGCTCCTGCTGAAACACAGGGGCCAGAGATGGAACCAAGTGACTTTTCTTTCCATGACTCTTTCAAAGCCTGGATGGGAGCAAAATGTTCAGAGTTGCAGCATGACCCTGAGAGAAAACTAAGAACAGGAAAGAGTAGAGCAACTCTTTTTCCTCAATGACCTGGCACAGTATTTTCTCTCCAGTCCTGCCTACTGCCCCTTTGCACACATCACACCATGTGCCCTGAAGGTTAAATTGCAGATCCAAGTACATCCAACACTGGATAAACATGGACCACCAAAAAGCCATTGCTGAATATGGCTCCTGTACCTCCACCCAACCAAATGCAGTCACAAATTCAGCACCACCATCACCAGATTCACTCCACCATCAGTGAGAACTTGGAGAGAGGCTACAAGGATTGAATGTTGATAACCCTGGCTATTTCAGTATCTGTTTACTTTCTTTTCCTGGGACACACACTTTGCCACGGGTGACATGTGGAGGCAGGACATGAGGAATGAGAGCCCAATTCATGCACTGTAGGTGTGTCATTGAGGGTCCACACAGGTTTATACAATCTGGGATTTGTTACTGAAACCATGAAAAAGGGCTGTACTTAGTCATTTTAATAAGCTTCTGCTATTTTATAAACTGTCAGCTGTGAGCCTCCAGGAATGAAAACATTTAAGAAGCGTCTGCTGTTTTGGAAACAAAGAGGGAAAAATCCAGAAAGGAAATTGTTTGCCCAAGTGCCCTAAAAGCAGTGTTTTGTGAACATGCATCACCAGGACTACAAGGTGTGATTAAATAACAGCTACAAAAGACATATCCAGAGCAGTACCCAACCACCAGCCCTTTGTTCCAAACCATTTTTAACCACACTGATCCGTAACAGCAGTTTCAGCCCCTAAATATATTGCTTAAAAGGAGGGATTACATGTAAACCTGTGCTTTGCTGTACAGAAGAATTTTTCAACATCAGAAATAAACTATAAATAAAAGTCTGAAGTTGTGGCAACGAAAGTGGAGATTTTTATGGAAAGTCTCCAGGCAGACTCTCCAGCTGCCTGTTCCTAAACCCCTTCCTAGAGGATGCTCTCCTCACCTGGCCTCGCCCACACTAGACTGTCAAGTTTCTCAATTTACCTTCAAATATTGTCTCCAACCTAAAGACAGAAAAAAAGAGACTAATAACAACCCAAGTCTCCTGAGCACCATATTTTCTACTCATGGCTATGTGCCACGTCCACATTTTGCCCAGCCTGGGGTGGTTGTTAAATTCACAGTTCAGGTGTTCTGGGCTATTCCTGCTGGTTGTTCCAGAGGCCCCACAGGGAGGTCCTTGTTTTCTAGAAGGCACTTTAGGTGACAACACAGGTCACTCAGATGCCAGCCTGGACTCACTGCATCTCTCCTCAGCTTGGAGGGTGAGGAATTCTGCAGAATGGTCAGAACACATGGGATTGATTTTCCTTTCATCTTTACTTTCAATTATCTGATAACCCGCTGTCACCTGCTCCCCAACAGAGGATAGAGACAAACAGCACAAGTTTAATTTGTTACCACAAAGGGCCTACAAACACTTCCTATGAGCCAAAAAGAGCTAAACTACCTCCACCTTTTTGGACACATATAGCTCAAAGTTGCATTTATAGTGCCCAAAGCCTCATTTCCCATGTCCAGAGCTCCATTTCTATCATTCAATCAACCCTCAGGGTCCAAGACACATCTTGAGTGTCTAATTCCTCATACATAGGATCTAAATCACACTTAGACCTAAGAAACTCATTTTTGGGTCATGAAGCCTCATTTCTGGAGTTCAAAACTTTGTCTCTAGGATTAAAAACATCATTTTTGGGGTACAAACCCTCACAAGTTCCAAACATCCCTTGTGAGGTATAAAGGCTCATCTTAAGGGGCCAAAGCATAATATTTAAGGCACAAAGTCTGTCTTGGAAGGTAAGCAGGAGCGAGAGGAGGAGACACAAGGGCTTGGAAATGAGGCAAAGCTGTCATTAGACCAGATCTGGCTATGTTAGAAAAATTAATAAAAACAAACAAGAACAAATAAATAGAGCTGGAGCAACCGTCTGCATAAACTTTGACTATGAAGTAAGGGTGAAGGACTGATTTGCTTTGAGTGATAAATTTCAGGGAGAAGAAAACCAGACCTATGAAAGATCTTCTAGTTTAACATCTTGCACTATACTGACACACTTCTATGCCCATCGCCTCCCTTCTCAATCAATGCTCCTCCCCTCTGGGTTTTACTCCAGCAGCCCCCACTCCCAAATGAGGGAATGCATTTTCCCAAGTTTCTGGAGTCCCTGAGCTTTGAGAAATCCTTTTTCCTATGGATTCCTAGGGCTGTGGGAAGTGCTGCATGGCAGAGAGGTGACAGGGATGGAGTCCAGCTGCAGCCCATCAGGCCCAGCTTACCATGCAGCCAAGCACAGTGAGCACCAGTGCTGAGAGCAGGCACAGCAGGTCACAGGAGTTCATGGCAGGAGGGAATTACTGTGGGAAGAGCACAGTAGGGCAGGGGAGCAGGAATATGGGAGTGTTAAATCAGCCTAAGGCCCCACTGCCATCTGCCAGAGCGGCACGCAGCCAGAGCAGCTTCATCTCCAGGGTCTGTCCTGCCATCCTTCTCCTGGGGGTCTGTCCTGCCTTCCCTCTCCTTGGGGTCTGTCCTGCCTTCCCTCTCCTTGGGCTCTGTCCTGCCTTCCTTCTCCAGGGTCTGTCCTGCCTTCCTTCTCCTTGGGCTCTGTCCTGCCTTCCTTCTCCTTGGGGTTTGTTTTGCTGTCCTTGTGCTTTGCCCTCCCACAAAGTCCTCGATGACCAGATGTCCCCTTGACCACAGCTCTCAGCCTGGACTGGAAGAAACCTCCAGGCCTGAGGGGACAGTCTCAGTTCCAGTCCCAATCCCAAACTCAGCAGGAGTTTCTGATGTTTCTGAGTTTCCACAACCAGATGCTCTGCAGCAATTCAAGTGTTTGTCTCCCAAATGCTATTCCAAAACACTGGGCTCAAACACCATCGGCTCCTAGAAAGATGTTTCCCCATTTAGGAGCTCTGTCTTGCCAGCTTGGGGGAAGTCATGCTGAAACAGTACCTTAGAACCAGGACAGGAACAAGAAATAAGTCTTAATAGCTCAGTCCTGATGAAGCAATGGTAATAAAAAAGGATTTGAAGCAAATCAAAATGCCCTGAAACTCCTTGGATCCCATAAGCCCCAACTCCTACAGATTTTTAAAGCTTTTCCTGAACCAAGTTTAGAGCCTGTGCAATTATCTCCAGTCTGAGATACTCCAGCCTGTATTTCCAGAAGTTTTGCCAAAGGAAAGTAGCTGTGAACATGCACAGATGTGTTTCTTCACATCTCCATATCCTTGGAAAAAGGCATGGCAATAAGCAAGTGAGGAATAATCTGTCACAAATGACAGATCTAAGCACGTTTGGGTATTTTTTTAAATTCTTGATGGTTGGTCTGTCTTCCAGGATTCCCCTGCTTTGGCAGCTGAACACTACAAGGCAGGCAGATTCCTGAGCATCTTCCACTTGCAAACAGCTGTACTTCCAACAACCACATGCTGCCCTGGGCTTGAAGGCCATGGAATTTCAGCAAACCAAAATACTCCAAATCACTTCCAACAAACAAAAAAGAAGTCCCATTTTACTTGGAATCTGAAGTCAAAGATTAAAGGCTTATTGTCCTGGGCCTGGCCCTTTCCTTTGAAACAAGCAAGGTTTCTGGGAGAAACAGAAAACCAGCCCTGCCCCTTGGGATGGCACAGATGTGAGCACAAACCAGATCCCAGCTCCAACACAGAGACACACATCTACAGGAACACAGTCCAGACTGGAAGTACAAGCTAAAAGCATCACACACCAATAACTGCTCAGAGTTTGTCACAAAGGCAGGAAGCTAACTGAGAAACTGAGGTGATTTTCTATACATTAACAGGTACAAAGTGTTTTAAGACACTCTTTCTAAATGTTAGGCTTGCTGCCTTCTCTCTGTTTACAACCTAAACCATTTGTAGTGTTTTCTTGAGGCTGGCACCTTGCACCCCTGAAGGATTCTGACCATAAATACTGCTGGTTTGACCAAACAACAGTAGAAATACGCACCAGCATTCCGACACACAGTGAAGGAGACAAGAGGCATCTCCTCTGTGACTAATGAAGGGTTCTTCTGCCATGACAAGTGCAGGCACATGCATGTGGGATTTTTAAATAAACAGGGTCATTTCCAAGGGAGATTAAGCAGATGTGAAAATAGGAATTTGCAGAACTGATGGCAGACAGACAACTTCCATTGCAAAAGCAGATATGCAAACTATTTCAAAACAAAAGCATTCAAGTATTTGGGGGTTTAAATGTAAGTTTAGATTCAGGAAGAGACTGCTGGCAAAATCTCACTTTGCTAGTGCAAATGCTGATTATTCCACATATTTACTATCAAACAATCAAAATTTAACACCAAATGCTCTTTTTCTCTTACGATATCCAACTTCTTCTACAAGTTATACACTGTGCAAACTGCTACCCTGGTGCTTCCCTCCACTTTCTCTCCACAACTTCAGAACCTAGCTGGCTGCTCTGGAGAGTGTCTAAATTCCTTTGAAGTCAAAAACAAATCCCTCCAGCACACACATGCCCCTAGAATTTCTCACTCTTGTTCCAGTTTCTGTTAAGCCATATTATCTCACCCCTCACATCTTTAGGATACACTGAGGATTCTGGCTGGGTTGAGAGACACACAGTACAGCAACAGAGAAACCAGAGACAGTAATTGCAAGTTCCTTTTGCTACCCTGGGAGATGCTGGGAGGAAAAAAGGATAAAATAACTCATCAGGATTATTTATTTCTTTCACACTCACATGATTAGAGCTCCAAGAGATGTTAAAACAGTGAAGGTCGGAATAAACAGAGAGACAAGAGTTACCCAGGAGCATTTACCCACACTCATCAAAGTAAAAGGCCATGTTCTCCTGCTCCAGTCACCAAAACCATGGGAAGCACATGGGATGTTATGGGAAAAGAGGGACACATTCCAGTAGATCAGGTTGCTCCGGACCCCATCTAACCTGGCCTTGAACATTTCCAGGGATGGGGCAGCCACAGCTTCTCCAGGCAACCTGTGCCAGCACCTCACCAACTTCAGCAAAGAATTTCATCCCAATATGCCATCCAGCCCTGTCCTCTGTCCCTGTGAAGCCACTCCCCCTCCAGGAGTCCCCCTCTGGCTTCCATTACCTGAAAGCACAGCACAAGCAGCTTGCCAGCCCCACAGCAATCTGTGCCAGAGCTACACTCCCTAATCTCATTCCATTTAATCCAATTGCTTGTCTTCACAACACAACAGCTTCACTCAGGCTTACTGCCAACACCCAGCTGCCAGGGGCTCATCCATCAGAGCCATTCCACTGGAAGCTCCATCTAGCCAGCCAGGGGTCTGCTTGGCCTTTGTAAACACTGCCAATAGATCCTCCTCAAAACTCCCCAAAAAACCCCCAAAACACACCAAACTAACATTGGTTATCACCTCTGATGCAAACACTACCAGTATTTCCTTTCCTTAAGCAAGGGAATTCAAAGAGTTTTGGTCTGAATGGGGGTTCTGAGCCACCTCTGCAGTTACTCCCAGTGACTGCTGCCACGGCTGAGGTGGGAGCTTTCCTAGCCAGGACTTATCTCCAAATGGAATCAAATCATGACCACGTGGCAGCTATAGGAAGTGGGAAAGACACTTCCAAGAAAGGATGCTTGTTGCAGACTTCTTCACATGGTTTCTGTCTCAAACAGCAGGAGGGCAACCACGACATCCATCTCCCTGGATGTGGCAGGCATGTTGCACCAGTGACAGAGCACAAGGTGGGTATTGTTGGCCTTCACTGCTGCCTGAGCAAACCAAGGAATGGTGTGTGGGCACCAAACATGCCCAGCCTTTCATTCTGGGATTTGGGCATCTGCTCAGCCACAGGGAAACCTGCATGTTCACTGACAGATCGAAAACAAACCTGTTACCCCTTGCTCAACTCTCATATGACACCTCCTGATGAAACAAAACTGCAGCTAAGAGAACAAAAAGCATGCTCACTTTATAAAGAACCCTTTAAAACTTAATGCTGCTATTCTTGGATAACAGGGCAGCCCATCATTTCCGTACCTGAGAAGCAAAGAGGGATTATTTGGACACCAAATTCTAAACTCAGTTAAAAAAAGGTCACCTTTTAAGTCTGAAAATGTCTTCATTATTCATTTTCCTGTTTGTAACACCTCATGCAAATAAAAAAAGGAAACCCAACAACATGTAGGTTTCAGTTCCCTCTCACATACCTGAGATGTTAAGAACTTTGCTTATCAACCTTAGAGAAATTATCCCAAAGCAAAGCAATAGGGCATTAATATTTTCTAAGAAATAAAGTTCCATAAATGACGTCACCAGGAACGTGTGGTTACAAGCAACAAAAGCTGTGCCCAGAGCGTGACAGGAGACACAAATGCCAAGAAACCAGCCTTACCAGCCCATCACAGTTGCTGATGGCCACGGCAGCTCCGGGGATGTCTGTGATGTCCCCCACGTAGGCGCAGTCGGTCCACAGGGGCTCTCTCTTCCACAAGCGCTCCACAGCGCTCCCGGTGCGAGTGGCGTTGCCAGCATCACTGCCAGAGTCCTGGTACCACTCCACCACGGCCCGGGGAGCCAGCAGGCGGCTGTTGGGCCTCAGGCGCAGGTGGAAGTCCCTGCCGAAGGCGCTGACGTTGAAGTAGAGCTGGCGGGGGCCGTGCGGTGCCTCGCGCGCCCAGCGCCGCTGGCGGCCGGCCGACAGCACGTTGGACACGTAGCTGCCATCGGCCGCCGTGCTGATGGGAACCACCAAGCCGTAGGGACTGCCCCTGCTCCAACGCAGCTCTGCCAAGAAATGCACCAGACACCACGGCACAGTAAGGTCAGGGGCCTGGAATGAGCCCAAAGACTGAAGGACCCCCCCGCCTCACATCTCCCCTTCCAAAAATCCCATTTTAGGATTCCTGTTTCAGCTACGCACGTGTCACTGCTCCTCTTTTATCATGGAATCCCAAAATGGTCTAGTTTGGAAGGGACCTTCCAGAGCATCCAGTTCCAAACCCCCTGCCAGGGGGAGAGACATCACCCTCCACTATCCCAGGTTGCTCCAGGCCCCCGTTCAACCTGGCCTTGGACACTTCCAGGGATGGGGCAGCTGCAGCTTCTCTGGACAACCTATGCCAGGACCTCACCACCATCACAGGGAAGAATTTCTTCCTATCAATTGCTATTATAAGACTGATTTTCCTAAAAAATAAAGAGAAAAGCCTGAAATATTCACTGACATTTATCAGGGGAGTTTCCTGTTTCAGGCTTGCCCAACAGGAAAGGCAAGCCCCAGGAGAGGCACAGACCCTTCTGAATTCTCCTGTAAGGAATGCCACATAGCTCTGTTGCACACCTGACACAGATCTTGCTTCTGTGTCAGGACTTCCATCAAGCTTTTGAAAATGAAGAGCCAAGCTTGGTTATAAGCACAATTTGCATACCCATTTCTCAGGAAATAGAAACAGGGAAAAAATCCAGCAGATCACATGCTGCTGATAAATTAATCCATGTCAGCACTGGTAAAGGCAGTAACTTTTCCTTCTACAAATCCCCCTACCTAGCAACTTGCTGCTGCCTTTCCTCCGAGCAACAGAGATCAAAAACTATGAATCTAACTATTAAAAAACCTGACACAGATCTGCACAATTTTGAGCCTAAATCTTGCACTTTAGTGCAGCTGAGAGAAGCCATAAACCCAGCAAAGCCACATTGTTTGTAATCAATCCTGCAGAAGCTCAATGGCACAACCCTCAGCTAAGGCAACAAGTCTTCAAGTAATTTCACACCACTAGAAAACAAATCCATTCAAATGAGTTATCTTTTCAGTGAGACTTCTGTAATCTCGCAGCAATCAGGATATTCAGTGTCTGGTTTTCAGGCTGTAAGGGAAGAGCCAGGTCAAGCTGTGAGCCACGCTTCTGCTCTGAATGGGTCAAAGTCTAAGCCTCTCTATTTGACTAGGTGAGAATTAAAAAGACATCTTCCACAAAAATAGTTATTCCCTACTCCCTTCTTCCTGGGAGAGCTGGTGAAAGCAGTAGCAGAGTGATATTACTGACAATTTCATTTGAAAAGCTTCAAGATCTGATAGCTCTGATATCAGTGCCCAAGCGCCACTGAGAATTCCTCAAATAAATATACTTAATTAAGTGAGCTAAATTTCACCTGCTCCCAGTGTGCATCACACTTGATATGAGAACCAAATAGAGGAAAAGCTCAGCAGCCAGTTCCTCTCTCCTGGTAGCAAGGGCTGCGGGTTTTAAGAGACTCACACATTCAACAAGTACCTTCAGTAAGAAAATGTTCCTAATGGCTTCAGGGAACTGTTTTTAATATTCTTCCAGCCAGTTACTGAGGATTCTGACAGAAACACAATCTATGGTACTAGTAGGATGCACACATGTAAATTCTCGCACTATAAATATCTTACTATACAAATTCTGTATCCTAGGAATGTGAAAAGTCATTTCCAAGCCCGTTGGTACCCCACATCCTACAGCCAGCAGCCACAGGGTGAGTTTCAGCAGCAGCAAACTCCACCTATTTTGCCATACACCCACAAGATCAGGTTCTGTAACTGGCATCCTAACTGGGTCATTATCCTTAGGATAATTCCCATTTTAAACACTGGGAATTCTGCGCAGGATTGTTAATCTGTCTCCTTAGAGAAGGGACCAAATTAAAACTCTAAAGTCATTTTTATTAATTAGACACCAGGCCATGCCCAGGAGACAGAGCTGCTGGGTTGTACATCCTAACTGGGTCAAAGTAAAAACACAGATCTCCCCATTCCTGGTGCTTCAACACCAGGATTTCATTCCCAGGCTGACATTCCATCTTCTACCTCGCTGAGATTCCTCGTGGCTTGTTTTCCTTTTTCTTTAAGCAGGACTTTCAGTGCCAGAGACCACAGTCTGGTGATGGAGTTCTGTGTTCACCGCACCGCTGAGAATCTGCTCTGCACATCTTGCAGCAGAATTCCCACATTTCCACAGGCTGGGGGGAAAAACCTGGCTATTTGGCTAATAAGAGCAGCCAGCTAGCCCCAAGAAGGCAGGAACAAAGGGTGGAAAATAACAACTGTCAAGGTTTTGAGTCAGTGAAAGCCTTTTCCAGAGTCTGTAAATGCTGAGCTAGAAGAGGAAATGCCTTTTGTTCAAAGGCAATTAAAATTAAATGGGACATGACTGAATCCCAGCGACATCTGAACTCCTCTGCTGACTTACATTACCCTTTTTCCACAAACTGCACGCTCTGAGGAAATGCTATCCCAGCTGTAGGTGTTCCCTTTCCTAAGCTAAAATTTCAGGGCGATCTGCTCTGCTAATTCAAAGCTGACAGTGCTGATCAGACAAGAGGAAAAGCACTTAACTGTAAATTTTCTTCATCCTTTTTCTAATCTGGCCTTAAAATGCCACTCCAGTTGCACAATGTTTAGGTTGAAAGGAAGCACTTAAGAAGGAAGAACGCATTCTTTCATTTTGTGCCAAAACATAATTAGCTAGAGAATGCCTCTGAAGAGAGCTATCCCGGCTTTCCTTCCCCTCAAAACCTGGTGAAACTGCAAAATTAACACCATTGCCTCACAAGAGCTGTCCATGCACTGTACAACAGCTGTGCTCAACAGAGGCTTGAAAATCCTAGACTTTTTACCACAGCTGTTCTAGTCACTCAGCAAGGTGATGCTTAATAAAGAGAGGATGCTGTGGAGACAACTGGAACAAGCCCAGCAGGGGTTTTGCCATGACCCTTTTCTGCTTCATTGTTGGCTGGTGGCTTCCAGAAACAAAAGAGCAGTTTTGGTCCATCTCAGCAACCTGGGTCACTCCAGAACTACCCTTTGCTCTCTGTTTGGCTGCCTTCAGGTGGCAGGAATGCCCAGAAAGAAGTAGAAGACAAGAAAGGGGGACAGATTCCTTGAGAATTTCCACTCAGCTCTGCACCTGAAAAGGGATGAAGCTGTGTGGGATCTGGAGATGGTAAGCTGGATGAATGAAAGCAAGGAGAGAGGCTGATGTGGGACACCTCTCTGGTATCCTCATTCCTCTACTTCACTGTCACCTGTCCCAGGGATGCAGACAGCTCAAGAGATTGTTGGTGTGGTGTTTTTTGCAGCCTCTGCACAGCTCCAGGTGTTTTGCAGGTAGCTTCCTGCAGGCGGTGGGGCCCAGCAGAGTTGTGCCACAGGTGTCTCCCAGAAGTGGCACTGAGCAGGGACAGAGCTCTGCTGTGTGGGAGGCCAAGGTGCAGCACAGCATCAGCACCTTCAGGCTGAGTGACACACAAGGACTCCCTCCTGACAGCTCCCAGGCACTGCAGCACTCTGTGCATCAATGCAGGCAATTAAGTGTGCTAACTTGCTATCCCTGTGATGATGTCTAACAGAAATAAACCCCCAGGCGCCTTAATTTCCCTAGGTGACTTTTCAGGCTACAAGAAAAGATCAGCTGCTGTCAGGAGCCAGCCCTGGGCCAACACAAAATACACACCACCAATGCAAAGCAATACTTTTTGGGACTCAGAAGTAGGACAGTGCATTTGCAGGTTTTACCTCCAAGTCATTACAGCTCTCAGCTGAGTAAGCCATGGTTTGAAGTTGTGGCTGCCACATCCCTGGAATGGGGCTGCGTTGGAGGGGGCTTGGAGTGGCCTGGGATAGTGAAAGGTGTCATTGCCCATGGCCAGGGGTTTGGAATGAGATGATCATACAAGTCCCTTCCAACCCAAATCATTTTGGGATTCTATGGTTCTGTACTTTTTGAATCAGAATCTACAGGATCAAATTCAGCCCCAAATATTCCTGACTACAGCAGTGCCAGGGCCGTGGAAGAAAGGAAGACGTTAAAGGACAAAAAGTTATTTTCCAGATTCAGGAATTTTGTACTGTGTAATTTAAAAGACACATTCCTATATAGCTTATGGTTTCTGAAATTCAAATACAATCCATTTCTCATGGAAAGGACTCAAAATAAAAGACAGGATCAGCATACCACTGGAAAAACCATCTGTTTGCCAGGTAGCTTTAAATGTACCTCACTGTCTCTGTTCCCATTATTCACTGATCACAGCAGAAACCAACCTAAGCCCAGAAGCTCACAGTGCCAGAACTGAAGTTGAGACAAGACCTCCAAAATTCACAGAAATGCCTGAAATTCTTTTCTGAACAAAAGCTGCACCAAAACCTCAGGGCTAGAGGTCCAACAACAGCTGGAGCAGAACTGCCTGGGGTCCATTCCCACTGCAGAAGAGCTCCAGAGAGCACTCGTGTGCAGAGACACACACTCAGTACTGGGATGGTCAAAGACTCATTTTACACTAAGGGAAGGAGTACATAGAATGGCATTCCCTGCCACTAATGCCCTGGGAATGCCAGCTTCCGCATCCTTCCAGTACCCCTTCCATCCTGTGGAGCACCCAACCGCCAGTTACTCTAAATGAACACAGATCTCCTGAAATTTACACTGTGGGTGCATCCTCCCAATTAAAGGAAGCTTCCTCTCTTTGGGAAGAGTCCTAGAGACTGAAGTCTCAGTAAGAAGCATGCCGTGGGCACACAGAGGCACATTTCCCTTCAGCTCCCTCATGTGCCACCGACCCTGAACTCGCTGCACAGCACCTTCTTACCCAGGTCTATCAGTTTACAAGGCAACAGTCAGCAGCCACAGATTTTCTAACTTTGACTGGTTCGTATTTCAGAAGGGAAGCACAGACACATAAAGATGCAAAACCGCAGCACGAGAGGGCATGCAAATTCAAGCCGTGCCACGTCACTGCAACTACAAACCCTTCTGGGTGGCAGTGCTGGGGGGTGCACAGGGAATGCTTGCCTGCATACAGATCACTTCTCTAGAAATAACTACCCTTTGAGCTAACTTCTTTTATTTCTGTCTTGATAGCAGAAATAATAGCTAAAAAGACTTACCTCTTTGGATCTGCTGTTCTTTACCAGCCTGCAGAAGAGAGAAGAAACACATGCACAAAGTTGTTAGTGTAATTACTATGCAATGGGGAATGGCAGAAGGCTGAAAAATCACTTTGTCTGTTCTGCACTATTTTGTACATTTCTTCATTTGATTTCCAGGGATGGCAGTTCTTTCTTAACTGAATAAACAGCTGTTCTCCCAATATACTAACAGAGACCACAGCAAGTTTAACAGAAATAGAGCTGCTAAGCAATCTTGATTCTGAGTGACCCGTTCTATACGTTGTGACACTGTGCCAAAAAGTAAGTTTGGTGGCCAAAAAGGGGATTTAACAGCAGGAAAGCGATGAGCTCCAAGAAGCACGGGTGCTCGGGCAGAGAGGAAGCAGTGAGCTGACAGCTTTTTGTATCTAGGCTAGAGAACAGGAAAGCCAACTGGACCACAGTGACCGCAGGGACGGTGGCAGTTATCCGAGCACGGTCAGCTCACTGCCGGCTTGGTACTTGCTCTTTCAGGCATAGGGGACCTAGGGGCAAAGGATCCAGAAGGAAGGGACCCAGAGGCCGCCGCTGCGGGATCCAGCCCGGGCCGGGGATGCCGTGTCCGGTTCCAGGCTGCTTGGATGCAGCGGTCCGCAGCACGGCAGAGAAACGAGAGCCGCCCGTCCATCCCAGCCTCTCCTCGCCCCGGGCCGGTACCGCCCGCGGACCCCGGGGCAGGGGGGACGAAGGAGGACCCCGGGGGACAGCGCGGAGGGCAGGGGCGGGCAGGGGTCCCCCCACTCCCCCTCTCCCTCACTCACCTGCCGGCCGGGCGCAGCGCGGGCCCCCAGGAGCGCGGCTGCCACAAGCCACAGGGGCAGGAGCACCATCCCGAGGCGGCCGCCCGCGCCCCGGCCCCGGCCGCGCTCCGCCCGCTCCCTCCTCCTGCCGCTGCCTTCCCTGCCTCCGGCGGCGGCTCCCGGGGCCGGGGCCGGCTGGGCGGGCGGAGAGGCGGCGGGTCCCCCGCGCCGCCTGTTGCTGTGCGCCCGCCGCGACCCGCGGCGCTGATAAACCCGCGGCGGCTCCGCCTCCGGCCGAGCGGCGCTCCACGTCAGGCACGGCCCGGCCCGCCGGGGAACCGCCGGGGAACCCGCCCGGCTCAGCGCACCGACACACCGCGGCACAGATCCTATCGCTGTGCTCCTGCTGCATCCTCGGCGCTCCCCGCCCTTGCTCCATGCGCCTGAAATCCACCGAGAAACAACTTTCCTGTCCGTCCGTCCATCCATGCATCCATCCATCCATCCATGCATCCACACATCCATCACGGCCTGCATCACACCCTGGCAGGGACTCCCAGAACATCTCCCCAGCTCGGGACCACATCCTCAAGTTCCCATACTAACCCAAGGCAGACTGCAACAGCTACAGTCTTTAAATCCCAGAATGGTTTAGGTTGGAAGAGACTTCAAAGCTCATCTCATTCCAACCCCCTGCCATGGGGGCCAATGGGCCAACCCCCATTCAATGCGGCTGCTTCAAGTCCCCTCCAACCTGGCCTTGAACACTTCCAGGGATGGGGCAGACACAGCTTCCCTGGGCAGCCTGTGCCAGGGCCCCAGCCTGTGCCAGGGCCCCAGCATTCTCATGGTAAAAAGCTTCTTCCCTATATTTAACCTAAACTGACACTCATTCAGTTTAAAACCATCACCCCATGTCCCATCCCAACAGTTCCCAAGGGTCCCACTAGACTGGAGTCTGACCACAAAGCCATTTCTCTGCCCACCAGCTGGGAACTCAGCACACAACACAAAAGGAAATGGTGCCTGGCCTGGGCAGAACCCAAAATCCACTTGCACAGCACCTTCCACAGACAGAAATCTGCACTAGCACACTCTGTACACCTTCACTTCCCCAGAAGATGCCACGCAGTTGAAGCTGTGCATAACCAGTTGGTAACAGACGCCAAGGGGGAAGAAACTTTCCAGGAGGCAGAGATCAGCCACTCCAATATCCTTGAACACCAGCAGTGTTCAACTGAGCCTGAAATTTTTCAGGGTCAAAATTAGCCAGCGTTACAAACATCTGCATCCTAAAATCCAATTAAAACCCATTGTATTGTACCTTGTGCATTACCACTCCTGTGAAACATCACAACCCACCACTATCAGTTTCTGCTGGCCCCACATAGCACAAACACGTGATCTGCTGCTGCTAAATGTTCTCAGAATACATGTGACAGCTTAACTAGAACTTTTAAGTTGACCTCCCTGCCAGAAATCATCTTATCAACATGAAAAAGAAAATACTGGTTCTACTAAATCAAATTGCGTCAAAGCGACACAATTAAAGAGGAGGAGAGCTTCGGTCTTGATTTTCAGGAGATACCTTGAATATTCCAATCACAGCAGCCCTGCTGTTTCAGAGGACACAGGTCTTGAACTGCATGATTTTCCCTCACAAAGCAAAAAAATAAAAGGAATTTTCCTGAGAGAGTGGGAATGCATCTGTTATTACAAGTGTACAGTGATTTCTGCACCTAAAACATGAAGCAGCCTGCCACATTCAGGACCAGCAGCTGCACAGAGCCATTTCTGGTTCTGGGAAAGCCCAGAATCGGAAAGGCTCAGGAACGGTAAAGTGCCAGCTCCATAATTCTAAATAAAAGAGTATTTCACTTACCACGCAGCTATTCTCCATTTTAGTTCCCTCGTGGATGTTCACCAGGCAATGTCCAACCTAACTGCACATGGTTCAGACACTGAACACAGGCTCCTTGTCTGTAATGTGACACACCTGTGTGCTGCAAACTACCTGTTTGCTGTGGGGTGAACGATGAACGTGCACAGTCCCTGTGTTTGTTCAGGGTAATTCCAGGGGCACTTCAGGGAATCACAGAATCAGACTGGTTTGGGTTGGAACAGACCTTAAACCTCTTCTACTTCCAACCCCCTGTCATGGGCATGGACACCTTCCACAGGCACAGCGATACAAAGTCCTGGCCTCTAGTAAAGCTGTTTCTATGCTCTTAAAAACATTATTGCAAGTGTTAAGTCTGTGACCGCCTAAATTATTAAACTGTGCCAAACTGGCTTAAAAAGTTCCTAAATGTCAGAGAAACCAGGATACACAACAGACAGAGTTGGGGGCCAGGGCAGATACTCTGTTTTGTCATCGACCAAAGGCTTCACAGAATTGTAAGAAAGCAGAAATAAAGTGTTAAAATTAGATGCCCCATTATTTCCAATAAGAAACCACAGCAAGTGCCACTCCTGTAACACACGTAAATCAAGGCAGGATTTGAGAGTTCAATTTAAAACATTTCTCATCTCCAGCAGCCCAGTTTGGCACACTATTACCAGAGAAATCATAGATTTCTTGTGTGTATTTCTAGTCTGTTACACATACATATGCATATATGTATTTACATATGTGTATACATATATAGAGCTGTTAAAAATCTGTCAGGCATTTGCAATTCTAAAATCCCTCAGACAGGCTTTCTGCATCTGTGCAACCTTGGCTGATGCACGAGACTGACAGCCACAAATATTTCATGAACCCAGACTGGGGCCTGAAGCAAAGAGGCACTGAGCTCTGTCTGGAAGGCTTTGCACAGGGCCAGAGGGAGGATTTGGCAGGGATGATACTCAGGGGAGTAAACATGGCGGTACCTGATCTGGAACATAGTTTCTGTGAGGTCCCACATCCTCTCACAGCAGAGGTGTCTGCAACAAAACAATTTCAAAGTCAAGCTTAATTGGAGCAAGAATTCAAAGGATTTGAATTTAAAGGATATTGCTTCTGTGGAACCATGGGAAGTTACTGATCAGGAGTTCTTGCAATGCTATTTAATCCAAGCTTCAAATATTCATTTTTTGGGACAAGCCCCTTGTAAACTCAACTATAACATCTAGCAGGAATATTTATAGTTTAACTGAACTACAACACCTAGGAATAATAGCTATCATCCAGACAAATCCCAGTCTTCACTGGTCCTGTCCACACACATGTTTTAATGCCCAGTTTTGCAGTGACATTTTCTGATACTTAGGAATCGTTACACTTTATTTTCTGAGTTTCTGATCTACATATGCATTTGATGACCTTTCTTAATCAGAGCCAGTTTGGAAAGCATCAGTTCTGTTCTTTCTGCTGAAATATGGCTTTGGTGTCAAAACCTGACTCCTTTGAATGACTGAGATCTCGTGCCTCAGGCTCTCCTCCATGGAGCCTGCCTGGATGGAAATACAACACAAGCATGGAGTCCCCTGTGAGGGAGGTGACTGGAGACCCAGATCCTGCTCTGTGACACACCAAAGCACGTGACCATGACCTTCTCAGGTTTCCAGCCTTACTAACAGGGAGAATTTACAAGATCCAAATTTTATGTTCTAAAGTATTGCTGCTTCAATGCAGAAACCCAGTGCCTGCAGCTGCCCCAGCCACAGCTCCAGCCGTGCATCCCAAAGTCCCAAAGCCTTTTTGGCTGCCATTTGATTTCCCGGTGACTTGCCATTTGATTTCCAAACCTGCACTGAAAGCTTTTCTTGGCATGACCTGTGTAAGGAGAAGATCTCAGTACCAAGGTGTCAGACAAAGATTGCCAGACTGTACATGAAACCCAAGCACTCCATAAAAGACAATGCCTCTCGTTTCTCCTTCATGGTGCATTAAAACTGGGAATATTAAACTGCACAACCATATTTAATTGTTTTAAAGCTACTATTAATCTAGCAGGTTGTTAATGAAGAAATATAGCACACCTATTATTTTTAACAAAGCAGAGCAAGATTTATGGCCAAGATTTAACCATAAGACACAGGAAACTGAAGAGCAAAATGTGAGATGTGAAAATTATAGTTGAAAAACACATTGTGAAAAATCAAAATTAAAAGAAGCAGTGTTTGTGAATTTTGTATAATTAGCACATGCCATAAAATTCTTCCTGCTCTGAGGTGATGAGGTTTAAAACAATGTGTGCCAAATAAAATGCAATTAAACTCACTCTGAATCTTCAATAAAATGATAACCTTGTTTCATGTCTAGGTTAACAGTTGGATTTGATGATTCAAAGGTCTTTTCAAACCTAAACAATTCTGGGATTCTATGTTCATTTCCAGCTGGCTTCACCAGCTCAACACTATTCCTTTGTAACTTAAAAAGTGCTTTGGTTTTAGCCACATTCTTAGAGAAGTTTTTGGGGAGGGGGATGACTGAAGAGAAAGAAAGGGAATATATTTTCAGTGGTTGCTTTTCTGTCATTGATTCACACAAAACACATTTCCATACGGAGGGAGGGAAGGAGGTTGCACACTTCAGCACTCCCTTACCTCTCAAATGCAATGAAAATCATTGCTTGGCATGATTCCCTAAAGCTAGAAAAGGCAAGAGCTGCACCACAGAAATGAAAAATGAAAAGTAAAAACCATAATATCCTGTTGAAAATCAGTTCCCCAAGCAAGCCAATGGGAATGGCTGATTCAGCTCTAACTCACAGCTCCTTACTCCAAGGAGCTCCCATGTTACCTGATTACCCCACAAAACACTCCAAATCCATCCTGTCAGTAGCTTTTGTCACTTCTATTTCCTTGAATTTCTTCCAGCAGGTCATTCCATGACACAAGAACAAGCACAGCAGTGGATGGCTGCCAGCAGTGCCTTTGGCCAGCATTTCAATAAGCACTGCAGCTGGATCCCAAGGGATAACACTGCTCCTGGAAGCTGCCAGCTGCTCCCAGGGCACGCTGAGCAGGACCAGGGGAAGGGGCAGACTGCATCCAGCCGAACCATAACCCTGCACATCACATTTTATTGTATCAGTCTCTGTGAAGAGAAGAGACAAACACTTGATGCCACTGTCTTTCCACTAAATGCATCTTGGCTTTACAGCTGCACCCCTGCAAAGGATGCCAGGACAGAGACCCCTGGCTCTCTTAGCCCTCCTTAAAATCCTGGCCAGGAGCTGTGTACACAGATCCTTCCAATTCACACACTTCCTGAGAAAGTGTACAGGCAGTCAAGAATTACACTTTGCCTTCAATTTGCTGGGACACTTCCAAATCACTTCCATTTCCAGAAGGAATTAAAACAGGTGCTTTGTCTCTGCAAAGCAGCTTAAGCTCAAGTCCTGATACCACTTGCTGCTCTCCCATGGGGTCATGGTCATTAAATATTTAAGCCAAAACAGCAGTAAGTTGAGAGGAGAGAGTGGCAAGTTTACAGACAAACCGCTGCCTCCCTGGAGCCCCCTTCTCCACGCCCTCCCAGGGGGGCTCCAGCTGCTTTAAGGGCTCAGCAGAACCATGAGGCACAATCCCAAATACTGTTTAAAAACCAGGAGCTTAAATGAAAATGAGAACTGAGCTTCTGACCTTACCTAGGGTCATCTCACCACGTCACGGCCGGGGTTATTTCCAGGGCAGCATGCGAGAGCTTTCACTACAGCACCTTCAATAGGACTTTGCCTGTGGATTAATGGATGACTTTGGCTTCTCTTTCTTACCAGCCTTTACAATTCAGGAGAACACACAGAGGATTTCTTCTGCAGCAGCTGAGTAAAAAGACAAAAGTGAGCTAACCTCCTGACCTGCAAAATAACCTCATGGAGAAATCCATTCAACAGAGCAGCTTGCTGTTCCTGGGAAAAGGAAAAGCAGAGGAAACAATACCTTGGATGCTGCTTAAGAGGGGAAACAACCACAGCAATATTTTGCTCAACTTCTAGTCAATTTTTAAGAAAAGCAGAAGCAGCAGGGACTTCCAGTGCTATGCACCAAAGAAGGAGGAAAAGGGAGACCTTGTGCAGATGGAACACACAAGTGTTTGGCTTCAAGTGTAGAAATGTCCATAGAAATCCCAGTGGAGTTAAAGGAGGCTGCTCTGAGAGCTCCAGTTCCAGGGTGGGACACTGCCCTGGCATTATCCAGGGCTGAGCTATGGCACAGGGGCTGCAGCTCCAGAAACCCCTGGGACAGCACAGCATGGCCAGACCTCCTGATCTGCATTTAAAAAGGGCTACAACAGTACATATGGTATTGTTTTAGGATTTCATTTACACTCCAGCCTGTTTGCAACAAATTGCAGGATAATACCTGAAATTCACCTCAAGTCTGTGGTGTAGTTACACATAGGTAAGCATGCACACAAAACCATGTGGGGAAAGATGTATAAATATATTTTTCTTTGTTGTTTCCTGCTTCTTTTCTGTTGGCTAGTCAAGGTCATCAGTGTTTATGACCTCAAATGCAGCAGACAAGCATACATACATACCATGTGGTTATAAAGAAGCATGATTAAAATCAATTTTAAAAGCTAAGCACTGAATTTCAAAGGTGAAGACAGCTTCTATTGAAATTCCTCACTTTAATGAGGGTGTTCTATGTCCTAGCTCCTCCCTCTTTTGGGGGTTTTACACCACACTTCTCCTTTTATATGATAACTATATGGAGAAATACTTTAAAAATACAGTTATTTATCAATTTATGTGGTTTGCATACCTTTATCCAGACTGGAATACTCAGGATCAATGGTCCCTGGCTCCAGGAGGCACCATACAGCTGCCCCAGCAACACAACATTTCACTTTGAAAACAATTAAAAACTGCAAAGCATCTGATGACTAAGAAATACTCATGTTTCCAATATAGTTTCTGATAGGACACACACTGTCAAGACCGTCATAATTAAGGCATTTCAATCTCTCCTCTTTCCACTTTATTTCCCAAACGAAATCATGGCACTTTTTGCAAAGTCTAACCAGTAGTACCATTTTTCCCTTGATGCCAAAGCCTCGTACCTCAGGGTTATGACTTCCTAGGCTTGATCTGCATTTCTTCCCAGCAGCTTCATTTAAGCTCAGTTTTAATTCAGAGAGCTGCCACAACAGCTAGAAGCAAGAGACTTGCAGTTTTAAATTGTCTGGTCTCAGCAGTCTCTTCTCTTCCCACATTCTTATTTCTTCACCCTGCAGGGAAAAGCAGGAGAGAAGAATAGGAAGAAAGGCAAGTGCCCAAATACTAATGGAGCCTGATCCTTGCAGGTTCCTATCACTTGCTTGTGAGCCCATCCTGGGACTTTTCCTCGTAAAAAGGCTTTTCCTTGTGCTTCAACTTGTGTGCAAAGTCACACATTTGTAGAGGCTCTGATACCTGTGTGAATTTAATTGGTTGGGCAGAGTTCAGCCAATGAACTCAGCAGTTACAGAGGAACAACCACGAGCCCAGGGGCCCAAGCATTCTGCTGCTTTCAGTGACTTGAAGTAATCATCACCTAAGTGTAATTAAAGGATAGCCCTATCTGCATTTCTTAACTGTTCCAGCTTTAATTTGGAATCTTTACTCTCCCATGGTCTTTCTGCACCTTCCTCTCAGCCTCCCACTCGGTGCAGCTGGTTTTGACTTCAGGACAAGGCACAGGACAAGGTACAAATCTCAAGTGTAGTATTCAGCCTCAAATGGGAAGTGCATCATCTGAGGCAATTCAAGCCAAATTTAAAATACCAGTAACTGCTATTACCTGTTTGCTTCACTCCCTGCCAGCATCCTTCACCTGATTATCCCATGTCAGAGCCTGAGGAAGGGTCCCATGTCCTTCAGTGAAATATCCAAATAATTAGAATTTGTAACCTTGGATTCTTATTAGCAAAGAACTGCATTTTAGAGAAAAAATATCTAATTTCAAATGAAGAAAGGACTTAGCCTATCACTATTCAGTGTAAAGTAAAATAGCTCTCCTTTAATGATTCTCCTAGAGTAACATGTAGCATGGAACTTTTTCTAGTCTCCTTATTTACTACTTGCTGCCTTGCTGCTTTGTGGAAGAGACACTTGATACCAGAATCTTTTCACAGGCTTCATTCTACACAGGATGAATCCAGCACAGGAGAAAGAGGGAATTCAAACCTGGGCAAAGACAGTGGCAGCTTACAGCTTGTGGGTTCCACATCCAAACCAGGAACACTCTGTAATTCAGCTCTGGGACAGGGCTGATCCCTCTCCCTTCCTGCTTACACTTGGGTCTTGTTTCTCCAGTGTAACAGTGGCAGAGTGGACTTTGCTGAAGGGAATTGTCCAGCCTCAGCTGCTGGAGCAGGTGCAGGTGAGCCAACCAGGGCAGTGCAAAAAAACCCAGAGGTGACGGAAAAAAGGAGCAAGAAGATAAGGAGTATCAGGTAAGGGGAGGAGAGAGCAGAACACAGGTAAGTGTGCCACTTCACCTGGCAGGAGGTGAGGCTAGGTGCTCACTCAGCCAGGAAAAGGAAGAGAAGTTCTTTTTGCCACTTCTGAGTGCTAGGCACTGCTTCCTGGTGTGTCCCTTCACTCCACAGCAGAGCAGAGATCTTACCTGGAAACACCACAGGAGCAGGTGATGTAAAACCTCCTTGTGGGTACCAAATAGCAAATCAAGTGCCTTTCAGTCATCCTCAGACCCACAGCAAACTAGGAAGTTTCCCATGAAGGATGAAGCCATCCTTCAGTCCCACAGGACATGGTGTTTGTGATTGCCCTACAAGAAGTACAGGAGCAGACTTTCCATTTTCCTTAATAAAAACAAATTACTTCCCAAACTTTAATTTGGGAATTAAAATTCCTCACATTTGCTCACACATTACAACTTGATTATTTAAATCTTCATCTTCAAACCTTCCAGGGAAAGCTGAAAAAACAATCACACAGAATACTAAAACTCAACTGAAATCTCAGCACCTTTTGGTCATTCTCAGGAATTTTTAGCTTGCTTTGGGCTGGCAACAGGCAAATGTTCTGGTAACACCACTTTTATCTTCTGCAGTAGATGAACTCCTTGTCCTTTGCAGGTTTTACTGAATCTAACACCTTACAGACAAATACAATAAAAAGCGCAGAATTGTATTTATTTTTCTTTACAGCTCCATAAAGGTCTGTACTACACATGATTTAAGCAGCAAAACCACTCATCAGCTCAGGTAATTGAAAAGGTTTTTAAGTGCTGGACCAAGTTTATAGGAAAGCTTTCCTATGCTGCAGTCTGGCTGTAACTCCTGAGTTCAGGAACGGCATGTAGGGATGATTTCAATTTACCTTTCTCCACTGCCTGTGCCAGCTGTGAGCTGTCCCCTCTGATAAGGGGCAGAGTGGAAAGAAATCAGTAACTCCTTAAAATCACCCCAGTGGGAGCTGCCAGAGGTCAGGAATCCCAACCCTGCTGCTGCTGAAGCCCTTCATTTACTGCCCAGTGTTGTATGTGTGAAGTGATTGAGTGGTTGCTCTGTTCTGCCTGCTGGGTCACCTTTCTATATTTATCACATCACTGTATAAAACACCACAGTGTACCTCAAGGATGGGAGGCTCCACATAAAATTAAACCCTACCTTAAATCTTCCTGAAAAAGCAGCCCACTCCCCAGTTCTGAAAAGAGAACTGCTTTTCCTCTCTCTGCTCAAAAATTCCAGTAGGAAAAGACATCTCAAAGGCTCAAAGAGAGCTCTGAGGACACGAAAGAAAGGTAAACCAACATTGAAAATATCCTGAAATATTCAGTGCTGATAATCACATTTGTACAATAAAATATTTGTCCCTTTTTTTTTGTCCAAAATATCCTCTAAAATGGCTGGAGGATAAGAGGTGCCTTTATACTGAGTCACTGGAAGGAAAAGTGAGTCCCCTTGGCAGGTGCAGCCCAAGGACCATTGCAGGCAATGGAGGCTGTCAACTGCCTGGGCTTTGACTTGCTCCTCTGATGCTCCTAAGTGCTGACAGCACAGGATGCTTTATTCCCATTTTTATTTATGCTATAATATCACTTCCAGCCTTTCTTCTCTGCATTTCTTTCATCCCAGCTTCCACTGATGTGCCCCATATCTGTGCTGGTCTGTTCTGAGTCAACAGCACAACACTGCTCTTCCCCAGGCTCGTTTTCCAAACACAAACAGATTGACATTCATCCCACTCTGTCTATTCCAAAGCACTCACATTTTTATACAGTATAAACTGCCATAGTCCCTTAGTAGCCATGGGGTCACTACCAGGCACCAAGGGGTTGGAACATCCAAGAGATAAGAGATTTTTTAGCCTAAAATACAGACTAAAATAAAGGATATGGCTGCAGGAAGAAGAAACAGAAGGACGAGGCACTGAGTGAAAAGTAGGAAAGAAGAGTCTTCAGACAGTTAAAAAACACAGAGCCCAAGCTAATGCCTCTGGAAAATGTTCTACTGGTCTGTGAAAATCCTTATCAAAGGACCCCTGGTCTTCTTGGTCTGACTGATAAGCTAAGCAACCTTTCACTTCTTGTTTAAGAGAATCTCAATTTAAAGTAAGCTCCTTTCCTGCCAAGGAACCTACTTTTAGGTTCTTTGGCAGGAAAGGCTGCCCACTTTTACACAATACCACTGAAACTTTGTTATTTTGCATGGGGAAAGCCTTTTTTCCCTTTAGACATTCCAATTAACCTCTTTCTGTACTGCTGCCAACATCAAATCTAAAGTTAGGGGGGAAAGGTCACTCTCTCACTTCCCAGATTTATCTAAGAATCAAGGGAGTCAAGATCTGTCACTACAGGCTGAGTATCCTGAGGCTCTTCCTCTTTACAACTGCTACCAGTTATTAGAAAACAACATACAGGCTACTAAGATACCCTGAAAATGGATTAAATTGACATAAATGATGGAAAATCACAAATAATTGGGGGGTTTTTTTTGCTAATTTACTATAGAGAGAAGACTTATAAAATTACTTTTTGTGTGTGTGTACATGTGTGCTTCCTTAATGTGTTTTTGCTGTCCAACTCTAATAAAATTTGGTGATTAGGTAGAGATCTCCAAGATGCAGTTTCCTTGTAAAGAATTTGTTCCTGCAAATCATGCAGTCTAAGCAGTAGGTTAAGGAGAAGACTATCCAAGTGGCCTAAAACAGAAGTTGCAACATCAGCCTCAGAGGGAAAAAAAAAAAGCCTTCAAAATACATCAAGGAAATACCCAAATTACTTCTTCCCTTCTATAATTTAAGTCCTTACATTTTATTTAAGCAATGTCATCACATGGACAGGAATGGTTCCCAAGTGAAAAATACAGAGATTTGGTTTTGACTGCACAGGTACATGCTGAATAATGATTCTGAATTAAGTGCCAAAAGTGCTCAGTGTGATGTAGCTAGACCAGGTTATCCCTAAAATACTTGTCAGAACATTTCCTTAAGTCCTGTGCTACAGTAGAACACTTAAGCACATGAAGAACCTGAAATATCTATAATTCCATATAAGTGCTTGTATTTTTTTAGCTTCTTGGATGCTTCATAGGGAGATCTGAGTGCAAATCATTTGAATTCAAAGTGTAAATAAGCAGAAAATGGCAAAAATTAATGATTTAACTGTTAACCATTTTTAAAGACACTGCCTTAAAGATACAAAGGGTTTGATATCAAACAAAACAAATAGAATTCATGGCTTGTGCCCAGCATCTGACACATGCCAGATCTGAAAGCAGAGAGCTAGACCTGCAAACAACACTGATAAACCCAGGATTCACAAGGTTATACAGGTGCTTCAGGACTGAACTACCTGCACTGAAAAGAAAAATGCCCATCAAAGTCTTACTGATTTTACACCCTGTCCTAGGGATTTCCTAATTAATCTGGGGCTCCACACTGATCAGCTCCTTTTTTATAAGGTGTTGGATATTTCTTCAGCTCCTTTTTTGAGTTTGAATGTTGGTGGAATTATTTCATAGAATTGAATCTAAGTTTAGGGTTACAATCAAGCAAGAAGGAGCAGAAAGAAAAATGAAATCTCAGCCTGCATGTCCAGAAGTGACACATTTTAATATTCTACTGCCTAAAGTTCTGAGAAAGGGCACAGCTACCTTCCCAGAAAATTAGTTTTCATCATGTAAAAGCAAAGCTGGCTTGCTCTTTCTGCACCAGTACAATATACTCTGCCCTTTCAAACAGGATACTCAGGGTTGGGTGAAGTCTGAGCCTTGAAAAAGGTTTTACCACAAGAAATTAGGTGCTAAGACTGTGACTTGAAAATCCTGAGTTGAAAACACTGTTTTTTGTGCAGTGGCTAATGTCTGTGACTGAAGGAGTCGTGGTAGGCCTGATTTCGGAAAATGAAACTTTACAGTTTCCCATTTAAATGGACACAGAAAGATACTGGGCTGGTATTGTCTTTAAAATAAATACACAGAAATCAGAATCTGACTTTATTATCCAATAGTCTTCACTTCTCACCGAACTAAAGTTGATTTGAAATACATGATTTCAAATGGGGAGGTGATGCAGCTGTTTCTGCCCTTTGGAGCCATACAGACACTCAATTATCAGGGCACATACAGCCATAGCCAGGCTGGAACGGTGCCAATACAGCACTGGTGGTGGCTGGAATTAGTTTGGAATTAGATAGGGATAGTTGTCTAAAGCTGGAAGAAGCAAACAGAAGAAAAAGCAGTATCTTGACAAAGTGTTAAGCATCTTGGACCTCAGGTTGTTTGTTTCAGTGAAGGAGGCAAAACCCCTGCAGTCAGAGGCCTGGCTCCCTCCTCAGTGCTGCAGTCCCAAATCAGGAACTCCCTCTCCCCCTGCTCCTCTCTCCCCTTCTTCCTGCTTGGCAGAGCAGCCCAAGGGCTCCAAGGATGACCTGCTGACCTGCTTCCCACAGCACAGACTGGGAAACCACAAAGTGTCTGGATGCATGAGTGAGACACTGAAATTCTTACCTGCTGCCTTATTCCTGTCTCTGGCAGCCACCATAGAACCATTGCTTTGGAATTCACCAGCCCAGAAGTGTTCCTGCCATGGTGGGAACCAATGCTTGGCAGCATTTCTGTGCCTCTTGACTCACACGATGCTTTTGGCTCATTTTCCATCATTTCCTTCAGCTACAGAGGAAAGAAGCAAATTGTTAAAGAGCAAAAACAGCTGTAAAAAATGCCACTCAGTGATGTAAGCCATGAAATCTGTGTTCTAGGAAGAGGAAACATGCATGTTTCCAGACACATAAAAGCTGCAGCACATGCAGCACGAGAGAGGAAAATAACTCATGTTCATCAGAAATCTACTTTGACAGCTCAAAGATACTTGGACTGACATTTAACCGTAAGTGAAGAAGGTGATAGGTGATTCTTCATCCTGCAAGCCCAGCTGATGACTCTGTGCAAGGTTCTGTATGAAAAGACAAGAGAAAACCTTGCAAATTTTTCAGGGGAAAGATTCAAAAAGAAAGAAAATGCAATTGGAAGTGCACAGGATTTAAGTTTCTTCCAGTGCTGGGCCAGTTGCATAACAGCCCAAGTCTCACTCCACATCTGTTTGGTTTTCCAGTTCCTGTTCCTTTTTTTTTTTTTTTTTTTAAGAGAACAGTCATTGGAAGTTCACATGCACAAGCAGCCGAATAAAAGCCAATGACATCCAGGTCAAGTTACACTTCCAGAAACACACAGGCAGCTCATTGCCCTGCAGCTTCTTCCAGTGCCTTGGCAGGGTGGGTCTGTCACCAGCACAAGCAGCACTGGGTGACATCTCACATTTATGTAGCACCACACCATCCAAAGGTAAGTGACTTCCAAAGGGATCTAATAAACTCCAGAGTGTGGGGACTACTGATGCATCCTTGTTCTTTCTGACATCAGAGCTCTGACTGCCAGCAGGGATGAGGGGAACAATGACATAGGGGACATCACTGCACAGGAAAAGTTTCTTGCCAACTGAAAGGACTGAAGGAAAATCTTTTAAATCTTGCACATACTTAAGAAGAATAATTTGTTTTAGGAAGTGGCCTTCAAATAAAACATGGACTTACACAAACTGAACTCATCCAGCATTCCAGGCAGCTGCCTTGGGGCATCTTTGAGGTGCCGGAAATGACCTGGACTTGCATTTGCCAAAGCCCTTTGTAATCCCTTCCCAGTTTTATCTGTTATCATCCCACCCTGCTCTCCTGGCCATCCTGTTTTCACAGTGAATAGGATGAAGCCCCAATGCAGGGTGACCAAAGAGCTCCACACACAGAAAACACTGCTCCTAAGCCCTCCAGAGTGCTCTGCCTGCTCACCCTAACAAATCCAGATGTGGCTCTCAGAGATGAGCCTTGCTGTGCACAGCAGCTCTCTGGTACTGCTTTAGCTGTGGTTTACTGTGTGGAACTGGGAAGAGATCACTCTGAGGAATGCAATTTAAATGAAGACTCTGCATTTTAAGTGGATGTTTCTGTTTGGAAAGCAAAGCTTCAGGAAACGAGGCGAGGCACAGAACGGAGAAGAACTTCTTGGAGGGCTGCATCGATTAGACTGCAGGAAGGAGCAGCACATCTGAGAATAGCCAAAACAGAGTCAATGGGAAACCTCTGAGCTGTTTGACATTGTGGTCCTGGAGCCAGGGGATAAACCCGAGGGCTGGGAATGCATCATCCAAACTCTGAGCCCAGCTAGATATAATGATCTGAACAATGCAAATTGGAAGATTTCATCTCAGATAGTTTTGCAAAGATGGGGATTCATGGTTCATTTCATATTCATAATGAGAGGGCTTTGCCTTCTCAAAGGCACAATAATTATCAGCTTCAGGCAGCTTTTGCATTGAGAAATGCTATTTAACTCACTTGACAGCTGCTGCAGTCATTCACAAAAAGACATTATTACATTTATCTGCACCTTTGCTCCTCCCTGTACATCACTTCATTCAATCCTTTCCAGAGACACCCATTTTTAGGACAGCATTTAGGACAGTATGACACAGAATTGAAGAAACTTCTCTATTAACTCCTTATGGTTTAAGAAATAAATAACTTCTGTATAAAACAGCCTTGACAGAAAATGCAACAAACTTATTTTTCTAGAAATGTCAGACCCAGAGGAAAAAAAAAAATTACTACCATTATTATAGCTATTGAGCATGAACGATATTGTTTACTAGTAAAAACTGCACAGCAAAAGGAACATAACTGCATAAAAGATCTTCTACCTGATCCCAGGTTCAGACACAACATCTGGATAATGCACAGAAAGCTTTATGGAGCTACCAGTGCTATTTTCTTCAGGAAGGACTGAGTACCCAGATAGCCTCAGCTGGCATGGGTGGAATTCAAGAGAAAACCTGGATTCACTTATGCCTTAGGAAGAGTTGGCTGCTCCGTGAAGACTCCAGCAACTAAGAGGTGAAAATGACTCCTGAGATGAGCACTTTGCAAGGGGCCACCAAGGAGAAAAAACAGAGCAGCAGCAAGAAAGAGTGCCATTCTGCACAGAATGAGCAAATCAAGAAGTAAAACACACCTTCCTAATTTTGGAAATAAGAAATGAGGTTTCGATTTAAATCCAGAATTGAAAATTTGCTCTATCCAGCAATCCTACATAGAAAGCCATTTGAACTTGCAAGCAGGTGCCTGGTTTCAAAAGCATTGTTACCTTTGCAGCTTTCCATGCAGCTCTTTATGGCTCTCAGGATCACAGTCACACACCAGCTGAATGCCATCAGCACGTGCACTACATAAACCAGCACAAAGCAGAGGGGCAAAAATCCACTTCATTTTGTGAGGAAGGAGGTGCCAGAAGACTTGCACATATGGCCAGGGTTCCAGTGCGTGGGGAATCAGCTCCAGGGCACCCCTCCAGCCCAGATGAGCCCTGCCAGTAGCACATCACCACTCCAAACTGCTTAAAGGTGTCAGAAAATGGAAAAAGAACTGGAGACAAAGTTTATGTACCACACTGTAACAACACCTTCTCATTTTGAGGGGAACCAACAGCAAGGAGCACCTGAGAACAGCAGCGTGCAGCAAGATGAAGAAAAGGACTGGTTTGATTTACAGCTGTATAACTTATGGCCACATCTGGCAACACAAGGCCAGAGAATTTCATGGCGAAGGAAATGCCACTTGATGCTTTCACAATTAAAGCAGACAATGCAGAGATAGTCCACACAAGTGACTATTTCTTCTTGGGAACATTCACCTAAAACCTTGGCCCAGGAACAGCAGGGAGAACACATTCAAAATTACAGTTCTGATTGCTTTGGACATTCATTTCCTTGCTCTCCATCCTCCTGAATGGCTCACTCAGAGTCTAAGGTATGAACAATAATTCCCACTGCTCACCTGTAGGAAATTATTACAGGAAGAAAGCAAGTCTTTTCTGTCAGAAATGATAATGAGAATTTTTATCTATCTAAAAATATCTTACACATGCTAAGCAAGGTCAAAACAGTTTCTGCTGTTAGTTAAACATTTTGTTTAAATTATATTCTGAATATACAACTGGCAGAGACAGCACTTGGCTGCTCTCTGTCCTGGTTACAAGGCAAGGGAAGCCAGACAGACACGGGTCCTTAAATTCTGGCAGGTTTTGGGAGAATTCCAGATCCACTGAAGCAGTTTGAGCTGCTAGGACAGAATTCATGCTTCTCATTAGGATAATTCACTCTAATAGGCCTCCAAAGGCTTTCCATTTTTGGCAACATTCTTTTAATGAGAGTCAAGTTGGAGCTGCATATTTTACATTGTAAAATATTTTAAATAAATACCCCATAAAGAAATCATGGTGATCTTCAGAAAAAATGAGTTAAAACAACCAGCTGAAAAAGCTGTACTAATACAATAAAAAAAAAAGGAAGAACTTCAGATGAAGGAGAAATGTTGTCCTAAGGAAGGTTCCTTTTGCATCCTGGCAAAGTATCATCCATGTCAGCTGGATGTTCCTCCTGGGATGGGACAGAGCTGTGGTGAAATGATACAACTGTGGATTTCATTCTGGATGTATCAAGGATGATTACTCACTCTGAGATCTACACAGACAATCCGTGCCACTGCTCTCACACGGAAGATCTCATCAGCCTGGGGGAAGCAAGGGAAAGCTGCAAGTTTCAAAGCTGAAACTACAGCACTAAAAATCATTCCAGTATTAACACCTGAATTTTCCTACTTCCCTGGGAAGGGAGTATAAAAGCAGAGTGGGAAACAGGGAAAGGGAAACAGAAATAGCAAAGCAGAGACTGAAATATGAAAAAGGCCAAGATACTCACTTAGAAGTTAAGACGCTGAATACAAAATGAAAATAAAAAGTCCATTGAAAAATAAAATAAGGAGAGAGGCAGCTGGTATTTCACAAAGTTCTCCCACTGAAATTACATAAAAGGGAATATATTCAAATGTCTGAACAGCCCCTAGAGCTGGGATTTCCTTAACTCTGACTTCATTTCCCCTAAGCAAAGGTATTGTCTCAGCAACTCCACACCAAAATAAAACAGAGATGGCAGAAACAATTTAAGTGCTCCTGTACCATGATGAAGACTGAAATATGAGATACTTCTCTCAGAATCTACTTGGGGCAATATCAGACTACTGCAATGTTGGACTATAAATGCCCATAGTGGACTTTCCTCACTCTCATTAAAATGGAAAAGGTTTGCTCGCTCTTAGAGATACATTAAGTTGTGTTTAGCTGCCACTTGCCCAGTGTAAATGGAATATTTAATGCAAAATTCATACCTCACACAGACACACAGATAGCTCAACCTGATGGTTTCAGTGCCACAAACTCCAGTAAGTTCTGGATACTCCTGGATGTTTTTCAAATCCCCTGACCTTCCCCTCACGCACTGAGCTCAGTTTTACCACCCCTGCATTGGCAAAGGAGGACTCCAAAGGCAGAGAGCAGCATCAACACATGCTGCTCTAGAGACTGAGGTGAGGCAGGGCTGCTGAGGCAGCTTCTCTGCTCCTGCCTCTTCCCTGATGCCAGACACAGCCATGGATTTGCTCTCCTTTCTGGTGCTGGCTGTGACTGCTTCTCTTAGCTTAAAAGAGAAGTTGTCCTTCCCCATCCTTGTCCTGTTCCCCCAGCATCAGGTCAGAACAAAGGGAAGAAGCAGCAACACTCCCAAAAATTTGTTCTCCTCCCAAAGAAGGCACAAACAGAAAATGGATGTTTTCTGCTGGGGAAGGACACAAGACAGTCCAGAGTGGTCTGTCTTTGGAAGGACTGAGGATGGAAAGGGATGAAGACTGAAGTGCTGTTAGTGTCCCACATGACATAAACACTTTGCAATGTAACATGGAAAGGGGTTTCTGCCCCAAGGTAACTCATCTCTGTGCCTCTCCCACAAATACCACATGTCCCACCCCTAACTCCCATCCCACTAATAACACAGTGTCACTTATATTCTAAAGTTTGCAGCCTTGATTAACACCGACTCTGGCTCCCAGAACTGATTTTCCCAGTCCTGTGCTCCTGTTGGCTGCCAGGGAAATGCAGCTGTACATCCTCCAGCCAAGGAATGCACTCACCCTTCATTCCCACACCACACAAGTAACCCAGGCATTCCCTGCAGAGGAGTCTGAGCTGTCCCCCACATCACAGTGCTGCAGACATGGCCAGTAACCACCCAAAAATCCCATGAGAAACCCTAAGCTCAGCATTTCCTTTCATTACACCATGCTGAAGTCAGCTCCTCAACATCCCACAGATGGTGAGTCAGCATCTGTTCAAAGCCCCTTGTATGTTCTCAGGTATGTTTTTATTCTCATCACCTGTGAAAGGATGAAAGAACCAGAAAGGAAGCATTTGATCACTTTATACCTTATCACTTGCAGGCCATTTCTTTATCCTTCCTGACTAGGCAGGTAAACTCAAGGTAATCCCCTCCTTCACTCCTCTCCCTTGGGGTTTGAATCCTGCAGCCCAGGAACACAGAACAGCAGTAGCCTCTTCAGGTCTCACTAGTTTTTTGATTTTCTAACTCATTTTGTCACTCTTGGGCCCCTTGGTGATGCCTTAGGGCTGAATTTGGTCTTCAGCTGCAGCAATCACCAGAGCCTGGCTAGGCTGGGTACCAAAACTCAGCCAGGGACAGAGACAGGGAAATATTATTTTTCTATTAATATGTTAATGACTCTGTCCTGACTGCTGTGAGCACCAAATGATTTCCCTCCCAGTCTGAGAGATGGAAGAGAACTGACACATTATTTTTCTGCACAATAATGCTGTCATCAGCCTTAAATTTAGGCTGCTTCTGAAAGGAGTTATTACTCTGCAAAAATGAAGCACAGTGCTGCTGCTGCTTCTCTCTGTTAAGTACCATCAACTGGTTTCTGAAAAAATACTATGCCATAAATACAGCTAAAATGGTGGTTTTCTGAGGCTTCCCTTCAGAATCCATCCATGTAACCAAGGCACAGGCAGGAAGGAAGAAGACTGTGTGGGGAGCTATCACCTGAGACAGTGCCAAAATCTCCATCAGTTGCAGCAGTTTAAAGGAAGGCTTTATGATACTCTGAGATGTAGTGCTCCTGACTGGAATTCCTTTTCCCAAGAGGCTCAAGGCTGCCTGGTACTCTTCTTTCATACCACTGCTGGCTTTTAGCAGATTTAATCCTGCTTCTATGAAGGGCAAAACTCTGAAGGATTTCTAACACTAAAGACAGAGATAAATTAGGAAATTACAATAAAAAAAATAGTGTGCTGAGCATTTAAAGAAAAAAACAAAGATTACTCACTCTGACTTACTCTGAGATAAGAGATCAAACTTGCTATAGGTTTGTAAGGTTGCCCACCACCAGCATCACCTGAGCCAAGAAACAGCCTTTATCCTTTAGGCACTTAGTTAAAGTAATTATACTGATTGATTTTTAAACCATTTTTCTAATCAGTGGATTAATTCTGATACAATGTATTTCAGCTTTTATTATGATGCTGCAAAATGCCCTTATTTGCGATTTGGAAGGAATTTAGAATGGGTAATGAGTTTAAGTACAGTAAAAAGAAAATAAATGTATTATAAGAAAGAGCAAAACAGGCCACAGGGACAAATAGAGTAGTTTTCCTGCTGACTTTTGTAGGGAAATACTATTAAAATTGATAACTGATCACACACTGTGTGTGTATGCTGCCTTTTAACAAATTTGAGCACATTTTAACAGAAATGCTATGATCTGCAGTGACCTGCTGGGATACAAATCAAACCTATGGCTGCTGGCTGGGGGCCAGGTAAATTCAAACCATGTGACAAGGCCTCTTCTACATTTTATTACTTCCTTTTTTTTTAAATCCCAGGTTTCTTTAGGAGAAAAATCCTTTGCACATCTCCCAGGAACAGCTTGCCTTAGGGTAAGAAATGTGCTGTGACACTAAGCTGCTGTAAATCAAGGAAAATTAATTGATTAATGGAGCGATGCTATTTAATATTATTTATCTTACTGCTTCTATGATTTGAGAAGAAATTATTTGGGTTCTTGCTTTAGGTCTGTTACAGGCTCATTTTTACAAGAATATAAGAACCCACTACTTCCAGTTCTGGCATTATGTGTTTTAACATGGCATTTCTCCAGCATTTTCCACTGAGGCTGTTACAAGGCCATGACTGAACTAACACCAGAGCAGAGAGCCCAAGAATTACTGCTGAGATACACTGTGACTTCAGCACAGGCTAGGACTCTGCATGGGTGCTTGGAGTAAATCCCTCTTGGCAGCTCCTGTAGTATCTGGGGCTGTTTCCAACATCTCCATTCCTGGCCTGATGTAATTAGAGGGCACACAACTTGCTTAAGCTCCTACAAGTGAGTGCAAATGCTTTATTTAAAGATCAGCCTCAGACTCCTAAAAAAAAAAATCAATTACCAAAACCTTTTACCTTGACTTTCACCTGGACTGGCAGATGAGTCTCAAACTGGAATTACCATTCCTAGTTGAATCTCACCTCTTTTTTGTGTGTTCTTACATCCAGCAGTTTGCCTCAGCTATAGGAGGAACATCAAGGAGTCCAGTCCCTGTGATCCTGTTAGGGTCAGTCAGCTGTCACTTCCTCAGAAGCCTTTCCAAGGAATGCGAGGGCACAGAAGGCAGGCCCACCAGGAGAATTCTCTACAAAGAGAAATCTGCTTCAGCTGCTCCCAAGACGCTGCAGAAATCTCAGGAGAGCTGGAATAAACTTGGAGGTTCCCAAGATTTCTAGGGGCTGCTACTGCAACAGGAGGAATACAGTATGTCAGGAGTTTTATCCCACAAAATGGGAGCCAGAACTGCCTGACTCATCACAAAACAGGCTTTACCATTGAAAAACCATGAGTAAGTGGGGAGAGTTTTTCTGGAAGTCTGCATTTCTTCCCATCCAGCCAGACAGCTGAGCTAGGACTTTCAGAATAATACTGAAATTAACTTCACCACACAAAGAGAAGATAATAATTATCTGATTATTACAGTACTGCATGCTAGGGTAATTATTAGATCTTTTAAATCCAAGCCCTCAAACCCTGACTAGCTTCAGGTGGATTTTTGAGAAGCAGCAACGTTTTATCTCATCCCAGTCAGACCCTTATTCTGATCCCAATCCCAGTCTCTACCTTATGCTTATAAACACTGTTTCTTAAGGCAGCAGATAAGTCATCTTCCTCTGCAAAGTTTGTGTTTCTCACTTTCTCCCCCATTCTGCAGCTTTCTTGCAGCTACTTCTGGATCTGGCTTTGATTTTAAAAGAATTTGAAAATGTACATTAATAAAATTGCATTATTAAAAAATGCTGCTTCACAGCTTGTATGATATCTCCTTGTTCCTGAATTAGCATTAGGAGAACGCAAAAAAAAAACCTCATAAGAAAACCTTAATTTTAACAGCAACTGGCTTTTGACACCTCTTCTCAAAAAAGCCTTTGATTTGCCACCATTAAAATATCTGTCCTTAAGGTTTCTTCCTGTAACTGACAAAGCTGGAGATGGGGTGAGAAGATGCTTCAAAAGTCCTTCTAAAAATTAAAGAAAACCTTCAACAATTCCTAACACCCATCTTAGTACACCACATATTCTCTTCCTCTTGCACTGTCAAGTAATATATATTGAAAACTCAGAATGAAGTAAAGGTATTCAAGGTCTAGCTAGGTAAAATGTTTTTGAAGAAATGAACAAAACCCAAAGTTTTCTAAGAAAAGAACAAAAAACAAAGTGTTCAAACAAGAAAGAGATTTCCAGGGCATCCAGAGTCAGTCTAACACTGATCCTGCTGACTCCAAGCACAGAAATATGAGGCTGAGGGGGAATGCTTTGGAAATCCCACCACAGCATGCAAATTTTGTGGGAGAAACATATAACGGATGTCTGTCAAAAGCAGAATGAAAGAATGCATTCTGCATTTCAAGGCTTGAAGGAAAAAGCTTTTATGGGCTGAAAAGAACAGAAAGTAAATTTGGCCAACCAAATTGGAGAGAGGAGTGGATTTTTGTTTGTTTGTAACTGGCCTGGTTTTTCAAGGAAGGAATCTGGAGAATATTAACAGTTATGCCTAAATCTACGCTGGAAGCATTTTTGTCATTTTAGAGCCAAGAACAGCCTCTTGCCAAAACCTGTAAACTGCATTTTAAAAAAGGAAAAGAACAAAAAAAAGCACCTTTGAAAAGGAATTTGCAATTCTCATGGCAGGCAATCATCAGCTCCAATTAGTCCCTGGCAGGGGAATGTGAGCAAGAGCAATAGACTCGGTGCATCCAAAACTATTTAGTCTAGACTAAACCACGCTGGAATTCTCTGCAGAGCAGACCTCAGCCCCCTGGATCCCTGACAGCCATCTCTGCTGGCCACAAACAACAACACAGCGTGGATCCTGTTCCAGGCTTCCCTCCCACCTCTCCTTATCCACTCCCAGAGCTATTCCCCTCCCAGAGCCACAGGCACTCAGGTAAAAAGCTGTTGATGGCTGCAAGTATTTGAAGCCTGGTTAATGAACACAGGTAATGGTCCCCCTATACCCCTAATCATCAGTACAGTGAGTATGTGAGCCAAACCCAAAATAATAAACCCAGAAAAACATGTTCATCTGCCTGACAGCAGCCAGAAGCCACTGTTGCCAAAGAGAAAAGAGTCTGGAGCTGCTCTTTCTAAATTGTTGTCAGCACAATTAATTCTGAAATATGCTCTGAAAACATGGAACGTGGCCCATCTGCCACGGCTACTCATGTGTATTTAATGATTAGTGAGAGGCAGGAGTACAAACTCAGTGTTTCATCTCCAAACCCAGCTTCTCTGTGCAGAGGATTCAGCCAGGAGTTCAGAATTTCACCCTTCCCCAAACTCAATCCTAAGTGGCATCTTCAGCAGAACAGAAACTAAACGGTCACCAACTAACTCCTTTGTCACCAGCCCCATCACAACCACCATCACAATGAAGTAAGGCTGCATTATTATTTGTCTTTCTTTGCACTGGAAATTGGTCACTGGCATTAGAGAGATAATCTGGTACTTCCGTGTTGGGAGTTTAGTTCAAGCATGGCTTAAAGAAAAAGGCCACGAAGCCATGCAGCTGAGAGGAAAGTAACAGGTAGCTGTGAAGCAGTTTTCAAAGCAGTTTCCAGCCTGACTTCTATAAACAATTAGTCTCTCTCAGGCATCCTTGTATAAACAATAAAGTTCTCAGGCAGTCTTCCCATAACAAAGGTAACATCCTCTCTGGGAAAAGATGGCACCCTGGGAACAGTTATGGAAGTTTTGAGAACCGTTCGTATCACAGTGAGAACACTGGATTTGTTTGATGTAAACAATCAACGGTATTGTAAAACAAAAGGAGTGGTTAGAGTTTTCTCTGTTAGCCTATCGTAAACCTGGATTTTGGAATATGCATGAAGTTAATTAACACTGTTATTTAAAGTGACTGATCGATCAATAAATTCGGAGTTCGATGCATTATAGGATGGTCATTCTCCCCCTCACTTCAACACTTCCGTTCCTTCAGCAAAGCAAAAAAAGTGATGCTATGCCAAGTGTGAATGCCTGGCAGCCTTTTTTTACATGTATTGCTTGAATGGCAATTCAGAGCCAGCTCCAAGTTTTGCAGCACTTTTCTCATGACTCCAAGTCCAATTTAATGATCACCTAACACTGGAGAAGTTCAGTTAACTCAGGTCCATACCTGAAATCCAAGAATACACATTCAGATCAATCTATAGATTGAGCCACAGGAACTGAGGGGTCTGAGACTTTGCCTGCCCATCCAGAGACAAGCTGTTACATCCAGCTCTCATTTCCAATTCTCCAGGACTTAAAATATTATTTTTCCTTTCACTTCCAACAGCAGCTCGGTCTGCTAAATGAGGCCAGGCTGCTGTTTTACACACTAGCAGGCCCATGCACTTAACCAAATGGCCAGAACCTTTTTGCAAAAGACATAAGGAAGAAATAATATACAAGGACACACAGGTTTACAAAAACTGCCTCTCAAACCTGTGGCAACTTTGGTAAGAGCAGTATTAGATCAGTTCAGAACTCTGGGAATTTTATCCTTCATGAGGTAAAATAATTTTCACTGGATGCACATATATCATTGTACTTGCTGTGCTCACACCAAACCATGACCTTAACCTGTGGTAACTTTGCTAAATTATACCCTAAAGAGCTTAGATAATTACATGCATAAAACAAAAGTAATATAGAAATAAAACAAGCCCTGAATTCCATTTCAGCATGTTGACAGATGAAGTTCTTTCACTTACGGGCACTTCTCTGCTCCCATTCAAAGGTGTCACCAGGTGGACACAAGAATCCCAGTTAATCAAGGAGCCCTATCTAATTACAGTATCACAGCAGCCACCCATCCCCATCTCTAAAGAAGCCAGAACAGATGGAGTCCCCTGGGATTTAAGAGTCCACGAAGGAAAAAAAAAATGTACATCTTGAAGCAATCAGGCAAGGGATTGTAAATTCTGATTTCAAGATAACCATTGGCAAATTAAGTCTATTAGTTAAACAAACCTTTCTGAGGAAACAATACTTCATTTTTTTAGGCTTTCTGTGCTTATCCACTTGTCCTGGCCCAGGACAGCTTCCACAGGCAGCTGGTGGGATCATGTTTTGGGATAGACTCTGCCTTCTTTTTCATACTGGTGCTGTGCCCCAGCCTCTGCTCACACCTACCCCCACACATGTGACCCTCAGAGAACACCTTGTTCTAGAAATAATGCAGTTTCAGAGAGAACTTTGGAGCCTGCCACATAAACACTGAATTTTGCACTATTCAGCATTGTTCCTGTATCAGCTTAAAAGGAGGGATAAAGGAGATGTCATAGGAATCAAAGCCCTCCAAGCTTTGTCCAACAACAGAACAGACTCTGAGGATGTACACAAAGTTCAAATGAATTAAGAACTGGAGTTTGTATTCTCCTGAATAGCCAAACCAAAATGACAAAAAAGCCCCTTTGAAGACTGAAGAAATGCAGGAAACCAGGAAGGCTACTCCTCTTATGCTTCCAAGGTTGTCAAAACCAGGAGTTGTTAGAAATCTTGCTCACCAGCAATTTCCAGCATGATTTCTCACTGAATACATTTAATCCAGAGTCAACTCCTAAATTATAGCTTGTTTAAATATCTGTAACAAATACAAAATAGCTTAAAATCTGCCATAAGCCTTAGAATTACCTTTTCCATGGAGCAGTTAGAATGTCCAGCCCAACATGAATATACTTTCCTGTGGAGTGTCTGTAAATTGGACAGAAGATAAGCTAAAACTGGCCACACATCATTCAAACAGGTTCTGGGATTTGCTGTATCTCTGCAGCACAACCCAGAGCATTGCAAAGGGGATGGGCCTTAGCAGTTTCTCTTTGAATCCCTGTAAATAACAGTTATCTTTCCATGTGGAACACAGTGCTTTAAAAATGGAAGAGGAAGAAAAACCTGTTTTGGTTTTTCCTACAGTCCTGGCACAGGTGGGGTCCTGCTCAACATCAGACCTCCCACATTCCCATCCTATCCATACTCAGACGTCAACAGGAACAACTCACTGTCATATTCCAGTAATATTTCCAAAAGTCCAAAAGACAGTGAGTCTGACTCACTCCCCTCTTCAGCCAGTATAGAAACATTCTTGCTGTAAGGTTTGGTTAAAGGCCCGTGTTTATAGACTTTAAAACAACAACAACAAAGCCATTATCTGACTCCAGCCACAGGAACATCCTAAATGCTAAACAAAGTGAAAAGGGCCATCCTGTTTTAATTTATTAATAGCAACAACATCTGCTCTTGATGAAGTGACATTTTGGTGCCAGCAATGCAGAGCATGAGTGAAATGCAATGGCAATGCCACAAGTTTCATGTTGAATATGGAGAAGCTCCCCAAGTCCCAAAATCCCAGCAAACCCATGCTTTAAGCTCTTTTATTTCTGACTTGGAGCATCAGGGTCTAGTGGAAGGAACAGGGCTTTGCAAGCCGTAGGGAGGAAAAATCGCTCCTGACCATGCCCCATTTCCTTTCAACAGGCTCTGGACAGATTCTCCTGCCAAAATGAACAGGGAAAATCACACATATGCCACACCTATGGAAACCAGGGACGTGGTTCATCCAAAAACCAGCACCACTCTCCAGACTGGGAATTAACATCCCCAGATGCAGAGGCCTTAATAATATTTTTAATATAAAAGTATGTCTTTGTTTCCTCTGTGCTACTTAATTCTGTTCTGTGTTTATAGGGTTCCTCAGCAGGGCAGAGGTCAAAGAAAATGAGAATTCATTCAGAGAATCATTTCATTCTCACAGAGTGTTTTACTGAATGGGATGGAAAAAGATGGAAATGGATATTCCCAGAGGACAGCGATGTAATATTCTTGCATGCACTGATGAGTATCTCAAGAACACAATCCTTAGCAGGAAATATTAATTTTTCTGTGGCTAAACTGAAGTGGTTACTCTTTTGAGGACTATGAGATGAATAATTCAGATTGAGATTTCTTTCATGCTCATTTTTTTCTTCTTTTAAAGTAAAAAATGCAAAAGAAACACTTCATATCTGTTGGGTGCAATAACCTCGGTATTTGCAGGATTTCCCATGTTCAGCAGCACATTTCTGAATCTATCACTTCTTCAATTGCCATGCCCTGCCTTTGGGGTAGCTCAGGGTGCTCACATACCTTCACTGCAGCTTTGAGGACTATATGGCCCCTCACTGAAGAGGACAAGAATTAAAAGCATGCTTTAGTTCCTAAGAAAAATGTTTTTCACACAGGGGGAACTTAGGGTGTGGACCCCCTGTAAAAAGCAGACTTAATTTACAACACACCAGTTCAGATGAAATAATCAGAGTTCTCTATATTCCTTTGTGGCAAGGAGTGAGAAAAATCGTTAATCAAATTTAGAGGCAAGAACTGAACTCTCAAAGTTCTGAAATATTTTTCCAAAACTTAGCATAAAAATTAGACACTACTAAATCAGTAATTTCTCAGATTTATATGGGCATAATAAACTGCAATTTCTCCTTGTTCCTGTGACTATGAACTTCAGAAGGAATCAAGAAAGCAAGGCGGTCAGAGCAGGACCTGCCCTGCCAGGTGAGGTTTTGCAGGGATTCTACACAAACCCTTAGTGCCAAAGCTCCTTGGTTTGTCTGGATGCAGCTCTTCAAGGGACATTTCAGAAAATGTCTTCTGATCTCAGAGCAAGAGAAGAATCAGATGCAAATTGGTTTGATTTGCTGTTATGGCTGCTGGCATACAAAAAAAAAAAAGCAAATGTTAGCATACCTGCAGAACCACTCACCTCCCTAAAACTGGGACATTAAAAGTCATGGTGTTCATTCAGAGGATATTCTGAATGTTCCCCTCAAAACCCAAAAAATGGGTAAATATAATCATAACATGCTTCACTGTAAACATGGACTAAGGCAGATTGGAGAAGTTCATAAATTCTACCAATTTTCCTCAGGTTTGCTAGCCATGCCTCTACCATGCTACCCCTTCCCAGAAACTTCAGCATGTTGTCATGGGAGGAGAGGAAGGAAAAACCTGGATGAATTAAAACTCCAACCAACCAAACCAAAAAACCCACCCAGCACACTAGAAGAAGAGCCCTCCCTCTGCTCTCCTGATAATCCCACAAGGAAGCAGCCAACACATATCCTATTCATGGATATGATATCATACATATCAACATATCATATCCTATTCCTGGAGAACTTTCCTCTCTCCAACTGTGAGATCCATGACCACTCTCACCTCTGTCAATGAAACAGCAGATCAAAAATGATTACCACAATGTTGCCTTTCAAAATCTTTTCCTAAAAATAAGAGGAAAATGGACACTTTTTGGGAATGTCAGTCACTTCTGAGAAAAAGGAATTCCTCCCTGATAATGTACACTCAGACCCTGATGCAATTGAAGTGATTCCAGGTCCACAGCTCCTCAGTGCCCCTGGAAAATGGACAGGTCTATACTTCCTGTGAGAATTCTTTCCCTTATAGTTTCATAGGAGGAGACTCAAATCCAGGAAAAATGGACCAGTTTTATATTTCTGAATATAGTTCCAGAAATTCTGAGATCTCTAAAATTAATAATTTTTTGTGGTTTCTTAAAAACATCTTAATTTATAATAGTTAATGTACAGATACTACTAATAACAAAAAACTCCTTCATCCAAAAAATAGGAAAAAAAAATGACGTTCCTAACTGAAAAAAAACCAAAACATTTAAAACCAGATTAAGTGCTTTTAAACTTTGAGAGCCATGTTTTTTGTCTCTACAAGCCTCTGACATGGGAGGTTTGCCTGTGGTGAGTTCCTGCAAGTCAGATTTAGCTAGCTGCAAGAAATCCATGGAGTTTAGCTGCTCATCTTAGATTGTCCAGACTCTAATGGCCTGGAAACACACAGAGCAGTTTTGCAAGACCAGATTTTTCAAAGGAAAATTCCAGTACTGATTGTGTTTCAAGCTGGCTGGAAATCTCTCCAGCACAGATTATTTCATACTGGTTTAATAGTTTGAGTTTCAGCTGAAATTTGGAATTTCAAAAGGGTATTGCAGAACTGAAAATTCTGCTCGAAAATCAGAAAGCCCTCAGATTTGGGTGTGATCTGAGCGGTGACAAGAAACACACAAAACTCATCTACTTCCCAGTATTTTTGCCTGTCATTTCACTTCCAAGCTCTGCTTCAGGATGGAGGAATTTATCTTAACACTGTGATGCCATTTTGCACCATAAATATTGAAAATACTTATGAACTTGACCTCAAGAGCTGTCAGCAGAGTGACAATCTTCTAAAGGTAGATCTGAGAAAAACTGGCAGTCCTCAATACAAAATCTCTGCAAGTATCCTTAACAGTATTTTTTTCCCCATATAACAGGATTCTACTGGATTGGAAGAAATTCTTTGGAAATTATACACTTATCCACAAACAGAATTCTAGATCATGAGAGTTTTTCCATCATTCATGAAAAAGAGGTCAAAATGAAAAGAAAGTATTTTTGACTTAGACATCTCAAAAATCCAGCAGCAACCCAAGGTGTCCAGCAACAAAGAATCCAAGCATTTTCTTTGCTTCAAAAATATGAATTCATAGCTTTACTGAGCAGGCAAAGCTTCATTTCAACAGCTAAAATTTTACAGTACCTCCGGAAAAAGAGTTTCAGTTGCGCAGGGTTACAGCCAGCTCCTTTCATCTCTGACCCAGAAGGCACAACTCCATAATGGGGCAGCTGCCAGAAAAAAACTGCAGAGGCAAGAAATCAATCCATTGGGATTCCAGGAAAACACATTTTATTCAGTAAATAGCACTGTCTGCAAGCCTCCTTTCAAATGATGAAGCTCTGCTCTGAGGATATGTACAAGTCACACGTGCATCTATACCAGAAGTGTTGGAGGAATTTGCCAAGCTGTGTCAGAAAATTTGGCTGAGATAATTATTGAGCAAAGCCACCTTTAAAGCATCCCTGCAGCACAGAATGCATCCATTGTGTTCCTTATGCATAATCCCTCCACCTGCTTCTCATCTCTCAGGGACTCTGGAGTGTGTGACAACACAGAGAGTGAGCAGGAGGGAAGGCAGGGCTTGTGCTCAGGCATCCTGCAAGGCCAATAAAACCCAAGCCCTGCAGACATGCTCCTTGGGACAATTTCAGGACCACTATCCATCTGTAAAGCACGAGAAGATGGGCTGTGCAACAACCACAGAAGCCGTTTGAAAAATCCACTCCTGCATATGTGAACACCAAAGTGACAAAAAACAAACAATAAGATGCTACTTAAAGTTAATAGTTTAGAATATCTAAAGTTAGTATATTAGAACATCAAGCAATTTTTCCAGACTTTTTTTACTGACATGTAAAACTACTTATCAGCCAATTTTTCTATGTTTTGCTGGAGACAGAGGTTGAGGCTGCTTGGGAATAAAGGGGAAGAAGAACAACAACAAGGCTTGTGCTCTTACAAAGGAAGAGTTAGTGAGATTTCAAGTCATCCCTAAGTATTTCACGAGGTTGGATTTTATTGTGTTTGAAACAATACTAGCCCATTAGCACCTCTGGTTTGGCAATACAGACTGGAGCTGGGCATCAGACAAAGGGCTAAGGACTGAAAGGACACAGTTTTCCACAGGAAATTAGGTACTGCTGCTCAGGCAGTGAAAGAAGCCTGGCCCACACCTTCCGTGGTGCCTGGCAGCTGCTGGAAAGCACCCAAATATCACATCTCACTGATGCAAATGGACAGAGAACACAGCAGCAACATAAACAAACCATCCTTGAAAAGCTGCCCAATATGCAGCAAAAAAACCCCCCTTTTTTTTAATGCACAAGCTGATACCAATCCACAAGAGTTTCCCTTTCAGCAGCTGCCAGGATAAATTTCCCCTTTGGGCAGACGGTTCAAAACCTGAGCCCACTGTCCATGAGAAATTGCAGCTTGACTTGAGCACACACTGAAAAAACCCCGGAGAATTCTGCCCAGGGAAATTAATCATTCTCAGCACCTCTGCAGAGGCACTCTGTCCCTCCAGCCCTGACCTACATACTGCACACACAGTGCTTCAAAACAACCTGACATTTCAACCAAAACTCCCCAGCTTCCTGCTCCCTCCCCACACTCCCAGCCCATTGACTGTCTGCCCTTCAGATAAGGATATTTAATATTAATTAATTTAAATAATTAATATTTAATGGTGCCCCAGGACACTCGTGGTCTCCTCTGGATTTTTTTGCACCCTGGCGTTGTCCTGAAGACTGGAGATGTCACCCGGTGTGGAGTTTGTTACACACCAATGATGTTACAAAGCATGTAAGAAAGGTGGTGGGCAGTGGACAGGGACGGTTTAAAACTAATCACAGAGTCCTGGAATGGTTTGGGTTGGAAGGGACCTAAAAGCTCATCCATGCCATGGGCAGGATGACTAGGTTGTACCAAGGCCATCCAAACCAAGTGTCACACCCAACTGTTTTTTTGAAGTTTCCTTCAGAAGAGGGGTTGCCCAGACAAGAACTTCACCAGGTAGCACAGAACCCCTGTAAATTGAAACAATTTTTCAAACAAATTTTAAGGTAAAGCAAAGGTGATTAGAGAAACCTTTCCTGATGAGTAAATCAAAGATAATGGGCACAGGGCAAGGGGAATTAAGTTAAAGAAACAAGTTTCTTTACTTCGAATAATGGCAAGTGTCAGAATGTTGTGATTTAAATTTCGTTTTTAGTTTTTCACACCAACACAGAAAAGTTACTCATTGAAAACCCCATGCCTTGAGCACTTGTGAGCAGTAACAGGAAGACACAACATCTCTCTGAGCGACTAGTCTTCCAAACTACCAAGTAACAGCACTTGCAGACCTCGTTCTGCCCACAGAGGGATATGGGAGATACATTGGGACACCTGCAGAGGCTTTTTTTGGGAAGGGAGGGGGACTGGGGTGTGTCTCTTATGAATGATGAGACACTAAAACTTCACACATTTACATTTCCAACTGTGCCCACTGCAATATGAAACAAGTATCATCCCAGTGTTAGTGGGGAGAAAGGTGCACTCCTGAGAAATCACTTTTCCCTCCCTTCAAACAGTTAACTGCAAAATCCTGATGCACCAGGACAGAGGAGAGAATCCACTATGGAGTGTCTGTCCAATGCTCTGCTCACTCACCATCTCCCTCTTGGTTATCATTTCATCCTTACACTGCTGTTTTGGGATTTATTCCAGAATAATTCCTACTACTTTACCTTTAATTGCAGAGAGAGCTGCTAAGGGGCAAACCTTAGTGTACCTACAGAGGTACAGCATCTCCTCTTGTGTCTCACACCCCTCTCCCACAAAAAGAAGGCATTATTGAAGCACTAGCACTCAGAGCAAGAGCCATGTTTTCCAGAACTGTTTCATTCCCTTTGTTTCACCACTATTAAAAAACATGTGGCACACTCCATCTGCAGCCCTTGTGTTTATCACCTTCCCCCAAATTCTGTGCTGTGAGGAACATCAGTGTGAGAGCCCAGAGTTTTCCTGATGAGGGGAGAACACATGAGCACCCAGCCCTGCTGCCCACCCCTCCCTGAGTGCCCAGGGAATGTTCCAGAGGGAAGCACTGCTGCTCCATGGCAGTGGCATCTGCTGTGAAATTGCTGCATTCACACCAACAGTGACCTTGCACATAAAGCCTGGGCAGTGTACAACATCCTGTGTGCAACATTTTCTATTAAATACCTTAGGATGAAAGTGCAACAAAATGAAAGCTCTATAAAGAGTTTTGATTTTAATAGCTTCAGTTACTAAGTTCAGTTTTCTGGAGATCTGGCAGGCTTTCCCGGAGTGTACTGGGATATCTGAAACCTCTTTTGTTCTCTTTTTCTATTTTTTTGAGCTTAGCTATTTGCAACCATCAATGAATAGTGGCAAAACATGACATTTAGAATTAACCCTGAAATCTTGGAACTATCTGTTGACTGCAAAAAAACAATGCAGAATGTTTCAGTCCTCAAGCAGAGAATCTTTAATCCTCTTTTAATAACTAGGTTTCACTGTGTCAACACATGATATTGTATCATATCAATCACTTGATGGCTGCTCCAAGAGCATAAGAGTTTTTTACTTCAGTGTTTCCCAAGAATTTGATATGTGCTCATTTTACTGGAATTTGCATTAGTATCTTTCATCAATTACAAGTTATCTGCTCATTGCAAGGAGTACAAATGGTTTGGAGGCCACAGACCCAGAGCATTGTGATTTAAATAAAAATTGCCCAGTGCCCCTGCTTTTTTTCCAGCCATCAGATGTCTGGATCGACTGCACATTCCAACACTCTGGAAAGGAGATCCTGCCTCATGTAATAGCTAAAGGAATGTTCCAGTGTCATTGCTGGGGAGGGTGCAGAGGCATTTAGAAAACAACCTGAAGACCTAATCTGTCTATTTTTCATGAAGTCACCTAAAACCTTGTCTCTCCTAGGTGTGTTTTCATGTCCAGGCAGCACAGCTCTGCTTTGCCTAAGGTGGAACCCCAAGTATTCCAACCCACACCATGCTGCCCAGGCAGTCAAATAGCATGGAACAGGTCCAAAGCCAGTTTCAATCCACTTAATTTTAAGTGCGCCCATCACCAAAACATGCAAATAAAACGGGATACAAACTCTGCCCTCACTCACGTGATATTTGACATTCCTGCTTTATCTAGCAGATCTATTTTTAAACAACTTTTAATTGAAAGAGCCTTATTATCAATAGCAAAATGTAGCAATGGTGCAAAAAATCTGAAAATGTGTTCCTTAAACTGACAAATAGCAATATTTTTGTCAAATTCTGGTCTACTTTGTCTAATTCTGTTATAGTCTGTTGCCCTGAAGTGGCAAAATCAATGGAAATTGCCTGTTAAGTGCAGAAGTTCCAACAGATCAGCTCATTTAGGACTGGGTTGGACTCGATCTTGAAGGTCTCTTCCAACCTGGTGATTCTGTGATTTTATCCTTATGCACAACAGGACCTTTTCAACAGCCCTATCTAGTCTAGGAGGAATGAAAGCAAGATGGTGTTCATGGGATTTAAAAAGGCTCTGCAGAAATTATAAAACCTTGACAAATCAAACCACTAATTAGACTGTGCAGGTTTGAACGCCATCCCACAAAACCTTTTCCTAAGGATCTAGTTTCCCTCTAGATTTGCTCCAGCAATGACACAGAAAAGACTGTCCATTTCTCTTTATGCTAAAAGCCTTCTCAAACGAGAATCCTTGAGGAAATATTATCTAAACTGAGGGAAAGCCATTTTTAGGGAGGATGAGACTGTAAGCTTCACCAAGTTCACCATACAGGATGTGTGACAGCAGTGTTTCACCTTTGCAAATATCCTAGAGCCATAAGGAGGTGCTGGGTCTGGGAACACACTCCTGAGGGGTAGACAAAGCTTTGTCTGTATCTGTTGCGCCATCCCAGCTCCTGCTTCTCCAGGATCAACAGGAAGAATATCTGAGAAAAGCAGGAGTGCAGACAGCTTGCATGTTTGCAATAATTTTGATAACAAACCTGCAATCTAAATAAAATAGCTCTCAAGATTTGGGGTATCAGGAGAAGAGATGCTGGTGTCACCTTTGCTGGGACCTTTTCCTATGTAAAGGACATGAAGAGTCTCCAAATATTGCTCTGGGGCTTGATGACAAATTATGAATTGGTTTGGTGCTCAATTTCTAATGCAGCAGAGAAAAGGTATTTGTATTAGTTATACCTAAACTCCATTTCCCTCCTGCAATGTGTGTTTGTCAGGCATTGTTAAAGGCCCTCACCAGCTCACAGGTCTGTCCCAGCTCCATCACTGATCCCACACAGAAGGCACTGGTGTGTTTGACAGACCACGGGCACAGCAGTGGAACAGGAATTCGCTCTGCCCCCATCTCCTGGCACTCCCACTACGCAGCCAGATGCAGCTCCACACAGTTTGGCACTGCGGGCTACTGGGCACTGTGCACAGCTCATGGTGCCACCTGGGCTGGCCTAGTTTGCACTGAGCTAGGAAAATATAATGATCACATTTTCCAGCTTTACTCGAGCTGATCCCCAGAGTAGCAAAGTTTCCGCATAAAGCAAGCAGTACTACTTCATATCCTGCCAGTCCTTGCAAATGGTACAGCTGAGAGCAGCAGTGCTCAAGTGATGAGCATCATTCTGAGAAGAAAGGAATAATTTGCTACAAACCTTTTCACGTTTTACCTCAGGCTGGTGTCAGCCTCAGGATAAACAGATGCATCCATCACCCTAAATATAAAAGTAATTTGCATGAAAGAAGTGTATTTTTGATAGTTGAAAGCTGACAAAGAACTTACTATTTATAAAATAAAAATATAATTTTTCTTGTATAACCGAGAGAAATTAATAGGAAGAAATAAAGACCAGACTAGCAGCACCTACTATTAACAGGATGTTTTATTTCTTTATTCTCTAAAGGTCACACACCCAACAAACCTTGAACTTCCAGTTGACTGGACTTTGTGGAGGTTCACGAAACTCAGGGACTTTGATTTTAAGCAGTGCTTAAACCAGATGTACACCCTGTGGAAGAGTGGGGGAGATGGCTGAGCTGGGGTGAGATAACACTGGTTCTCATCACATTTAATTGCTAAAAACCATCTTGCACTTATCATACAGGGAGGGGAAGGAGAGGTCACCACTGGCTTTTCCATAATATTTCTACTTCCTCTTCCAAAGCACTGCACTGTCTTGTTTCCTGCTGGGTTCCATCATCCCATGATGCCTCAAGGCTGCACACAGAGTCAGGAACAGATCCACTGGGAGATTTTGGGGTGATCCCTGCTACACAAATGCACACTACTATGGCCAGTGTTTAATTTCAAACATGTTTTTCTAAGAAATAACTGAGGCACTGGGGATCAAGTCAGAACATGAGATTCATGGAAAGTTTGCCAACCCTAGTAGCAAGCCGAGTGAGAGCCAGGTCTGGCATCTAAAAGGATTGTTTTTCACTCTGATAATAGCAGTGAAAATGAGAATTGGTCCATCAAGTCCAAACCTGGCAATGGTTCTCGTGGCCCTGGTGGAACACAGACTTCTCATGGTCTATGAATGCAACACATGCTGAAAAAGGCAAACAACTGACATTTGATCCCATCTCCAGGTCTGACACAGAAAATTAAAAGCCTCCCACGTGGGTCTTGTTTGAAAAGATGGACAGGAAGGCAGGGAAGAACCATGTACAAACAGTGGTGGGCCCCATTTTGAGTTGGAGACATCTCCATACCTCTCCTCCATGGTACAAATCCATGTCAGATTTCCAGTTCCTGTTGAACACTGGCTGCTCCAGGAATAGAGAACACAGTATGGGCCTGGGCCCTGCTGGAATCCTGCTACCTATGGGTTGGATCACGCTTCCTGTGGTTGACTTTGCAACATAGGAAAGCAAAGCATAGAAAATAAAAACCAGGTATGAGAAATGGTACCTGTTTTCTGTCTGAAAGCGAGCCAATGCCTGTCACCAGAGTTTGTCAACATTACCAGGAATTAAAATCAGGCCTGTTTGCAACTCTTTACAAGCAAGAAACAAACACCCAACTCAGCATCAGATCTATACGGTTCATAGACAGAGGTACAGTGGGATTACTGCGCAGTTACAGGGAATTTCATGAGGACATCCCAAGAAGCTCCTGTCCACAGGAGAGACATGGTAACTGTCAATATGGACATTCCCATTTCATTCCACCAATTAAAAATCCCTGAATACTAACCCCTAAGGACATGTGGCTGGTTCACAGACACCGCAGCCACAGCAGCTCAGTTGCAATGAATTTCCAGGATGCAGGCAGCCAGATTTCTCTCCTCCATCTTTGATCCCCTTTGGGCAGCTGGAAGCTGCCTGTGAAGGGCCATGACATGAGCGATATGGTTGTCACTGGCAGCTCTCTTTTGATCTTGGTGACGTAAGGCAAGACTGAAGTGGGTGCTGCCAATGCTACAAAGCCACATTCTGAACCTGTTTTTCTCTTACAAAGTCAAGGCAGTGCTAGATTCCAGTGGCATGGGGCCTTGTCCAACCCTACATTCCCTGGGAGATAAGGAGGGCATAGACTGGGCTTGGAACTGCCCAGGTGCTTCAGCCAAGAGCAAAGGGAGACAGATTCAAGTTCTGTTTGTCCATTTACATGCCATCACAGAAAAACTCCCTATAGAGACACTGCCTATTAATCTAGAACAGACAACTGTGATCCAAATGTCATTTCAGCAGTCGAACAGGGAGATACAGCACAAATGATTTACAAAATGAGCTTAATGAAGAAACACATTGGGTCACAGCTGCTGTTCAGACTAGGCTGGAAGCAATCCAAAAACCAGAAGGAAGTGAGAGCATTAGTAAATTAGAAGGAGAGATCAAGAGCTTGCTCCTATAAAGAAATCCTAGCTTTGAAATCCAAAATATCTAATCCTAACTACCAATATTTCTTCCAGAGCAGTGGGAGGCATCTACAAAGAACACCTGGACTCTTTGTAGACCAGCAAAAGCCCACCACAACTTTTGGGTGTCCTTGAAAAGGGCCAGCAAACAACAAAACCATGACTTCATGGCTTCTCAAACTATCCCCAAAATCAGAGACTTTTCAGAGTGAAGAGGAATATTAGTGCCTGAAATTGGTACAGATGGAGCACTGCCTGTCCTGTGAGGGAGGATTGGGGTCAATCTTGTTAGACATAATAGGACTTTATTCCGTATGGATGAAAAGATTTGGCTTCTACTGTTATGAGAGTGGCTAAGTGCAGTTGTGGTTTAACCAAATTCACAGGAGGTTGAATGAGGCTACTGAGACAAACTAGGCAGCAAACTTCCAAAGGCTGCTGGAATATTTAAGATTCCACCTCGCCTGGTGGATGCCTGCAAAACATAAATGTAATTTCCATTATGAAAAGGATTAAATTTGAAACTGCTGCTGGCTTATATAAGAATTATCGGGGCTATCAGTCCATATCATCAAGGCATAAGCTGATCACCAGCTGGGATCAGGAAGAAATCCTCTCTACTCCAAGCCCAACACAGCTACAGTGTTGGATAATTAACATGATATTGGGGAGAGGCAGATTAACACCTTGCTTTAAAGTACTCAGAAGTGGGATATTAGGCCAGATGGACAGTTATCTGCTCAACTAATACAACTTTTCTACTCTTACAAAAACACACCATTGCTCAACAGAAATTCCCAATTACTCCTGGGTTTGGTGCCATATGAATCACTAACCACTTGAACCAGTGACATTTCAGTGGTTTTACTACAATCTGTGGCTCCTGGGATGTCCCAAAGTCAGGATCTCTCTTGCAACCCTCACTAATCACAACTGCAAACCAGGGAAGGACCGTCTCTGATTGCTATGGAAAAGCCATGAACAGATTCCTGAGTTCCAGGATGCACAGCCTCGGCCTGAGGCATTCCAAAATCCATCTGCATTATTGTACATTACAGCTGCTGCTCCCCTGCTCCAAAGAGCCAGCCTGAGCTGTCTAACAGAGAAAAGTTGCCTTTTTTTGAGAGGCTTGTGTCAAAGAACTTTTAGAGAATAAGACACAGCGAGTATTCAGCCCGCATTAAATCATTTTGGCAACAAAACTGATGAAGAAAAACACAATAAAAATGCTGCAAAGAACTTTTCCAAACGTTTCTTTGAAAGAATTTGTACACAGCCAAGAGCTGCTGGTTCCACATCAAACTCCTAGGCCAATCTGTTATTTCTTTCTTTTCATTTTCCAAAGATTTTATTGGTACCTCTAAATTTTCAAGCTTTTTATAAGGCAAAGAGCATGTCTCGCCAATGACTCTTCCTCTACAACTCTGCAAGTTTTGTTTCCAGTGTTTTACCATTATCTTGAAGTACTTAAGGTTGCAACATCTTCAGATTTTGCACCATTTAAATGTGGCAAGTCTCTGCTAAATGTCTGATATGGCAGTGAAAGAGTTATCAGCTTAATTATTTACACAAAGACTGTAAGGGAAGAGTCACCAATTAGAAATTAAAATCACCTACCTCAGAATCCCAGGACTGCTCACTTCCACTTGAATCCACAGAAAGCAACCGCAGTTCCTGTTTCTTAAAAGAGAAATGTGTTAAATTCACAATTTCACCTTTTCAAGATGGAAGAGGCTCCAGTAAGGTTGATTCATTCCAGACCATCTCACTGATATTATTGCTAATTGTGACCTATGTCCTTCACATTCATTTTAGGCAACTGAAAGAGCAATTTTATGTTTTAAAAAGATAAAACTGAAGCCAAAAACTTTCAGCTGCTTAAATCTTTTTTGGTTGTTCAGTTCCAATGAGAATTTCCTATACCTGGGGTTTGAGTGGTAATGAAACTATCAGGAGTTCATCAGAAATCTGATTCAATTTTGTCCCAATAACACTTGCCTTTAATTCTGTATGAAACAGGACAAGTGTTTTCAAGCTACATTTGCTTCTAGAAAAACTTTTTTTTTTTTTTCTTAGCACAAAACAAATATCTGCTTATTGCTATTTTATCTGAAAAAATGTTTTCAGAAAAATGCTTGGGAAATATTCAGGAAATGTCATGTAATGTAAGACTTTTCCAAGGTATCCTGGAAGTTTCAGAAAGCTCCAAGCTGCTCTGGGTCACCCAGCCTCCAGCAGGCTGTGAAATGTATACAGGGAAAGGCATCATGCATGCAGTGCTGGGAACGGTTAGCCTTTAACCACAGGGCAGGATGGACTGGACAAGCAAAATTCACTACAGAAGCTAAAGAGATGAAGTCATGTCACACTTGAGCTGCACTCAACTTCCTCAGCACTTTTGGGAGCTGTCCTGACCAGTCCCTAAGCTGTGTGTGCTTTCCCTGAAGCAGTTCAGAAGTTCTTCACAGGACCAAAGACATGCTCATACATTCCCTTGAGACCGGGCTCAAAGAAGTGGAATTCCCCTCCCTCCCCATAAATCCCTGATGTACAACAAATGACATCTTGCAGGGTTGGGAAAAAATCTTTTTTTACCAAACAAATCCTATTGTTTGCTTGATTCTTGTGGTTTCCTGGTGCTGGGTGGAGTATGGGGACAGCACTAATTCCACAGGCTCTAAATCAGCCAGTTGCCTGGCTTGGAGGCTGGTCTTGCAAGGGCACCAAGGAGCCTCTAACCACATTCTAAAGCAGAAACTCTTTTACACAAAAAACACTTCAAACATCAAGAATGCTTTCATTAACACCCTGTGTGCCAGACTGAATTCAGGCTCTCTCAAAGATTAGGAATGCCAGCACAATTCCATAATAAATGCTGGAAACCAGCCAAGAAAACTCCATGCTGCAAGTTGATACAGGAAATCTGTAAATTCAACACATGTAAACACAAACTTTAAGTCATGCAACAATATAAGCTGCAGAAACACTTTCTCTGGAAGTGTCCAAGTCCTGCTTGGACAGGGCTTGGAGCAACCTGGTCTAGTGGAAGGTGTCCCTTCCCATGGCAGGGGGGTGGATTGGGATGATCCTTCAAGACCCCTTCCAACCCAAACCATTTTGTGATTCCATGACAGAAGTTACTGCTTCCATTTCCTTGCAACTTGCTAAAAACCAGAAGAAGGTGGGAGACATTTTATAATTGGGTCAGCACAATAAATACTAATTAAATTAATAATGGTCCCATTAGGCAAAAATTACACTAACACAGAATTTGAGTCCACTACTCCCCAGACCGCGGTTATTACTCTAAAGACTTGTTAGCTATGGAAGTACGATGCCAGTCGTATTTTTCAGAAACAGAACAACATTTCTTCCATCCTTTATTGGAAGAGACAAAAAAATAACAATCCTAAAGAGGTGTGGCTATTAAAAATCATCTGCTATCTTTGGCTAGAGCAAGAGGAGGCAGCTCCAGCAATCAAGCCAGGTCCCTGGAGTGGAAAGAAGAATTCTGTCTCTTATCCACTTTCCAAGTTTTTCCACATCCTGAGTTCTGCCAGATCCAGTAAAGAACTGCACTTGATGACACCTGTAGTTTTGAAGCCAAGTCTCCTCTCTCTGCTACATCATAACTCTCCATAGCAGGGAGAAATTCCTGACTCTTCACTGACATCTGCCAATTCCTTGTCACCCACGGGCACACACATTGGTACTAACTCATCTCTAAGGTCCCTTCCAACATAAACCAGCCTACGATCTTAAGAATCAGATTATTTTTTATACAAATTTACTGCTATTAAAATAAAATTTAAAACACAGGGAAAAAACTCAACAAAATCTCTCACTGAAATCCTCATTTGACTATGGGCTTACACCAGCTCCTGGCCTACAAAACAAACATCGCTGAACTACTTCTAATTTTAAGTTTTGAACTGTATTCTGACATTTTAAAACATGTAAATGATTAAGCTTGTGTCCTGGTTTGAGAGAAAGTAAGTTTTTTGGGATGCTGTGGTCAAATCAATAGGTGCTCAGATTTGAATATTGGCACCTGGTGTGGCCACTGAGGACATGGATACACCTCTGAGAACACAGGGGGTTAAAAGAAGAGAACTCCCAGGAAAACTTTCTCTTGTGTTCCGGCGTGAAAGAGTTCAGACCTCCCCCGCCTGCCGGGTGAGGTAGGGCCTTGGACAGAGAAGGGAGGCGAAGGCTGCAGGATGGAAGGGTGGAGCAACACTGTAGAGTCATGGGGCAGCCCCCCCAGGGGGGAGAGAAAGAGAGAAAGACGGTGCCTGTGCCACCTTGAAATCTGAGAGCATGGCCAGCCAAGAAGGAGAAGGGGGCAGGTGCGGTGAGAAGGTGCCCGGCAGAGCTGTGCGAGTTCTGGACAGGCACAGCCTGAGATTTTTAACCCTTGTCTTGGATGATGGAAACCTTACAAATGCTGATCCTCCTGGATTTGAATGAGAAGAGAGACATAGATGAGATAAGAGGAAATGGGCCACGAGAGAAGTGGAGAAGAATCTCGAGTAGGCAGAGGTGATGGAGTGGCCTTTGGCTGGACTTTTCTTGTATAGCCATGGACAGAACCATTTTTCCTGAGACAGAGACTGCATTTAGGGGGAGGCAATGGCTTGGAGCCAAGAGAGTGCAGTGATGTTATGTGAAGGAGTGCGTGAACAGAGACGACAGGTGAGGAGGGTGGTGGTGCCCTCTGTCTTCGGGGAAGAAGATCTCTGCTCTCAAGACCCCTCAGCCCCAGGGGGTGAATTTGGGAGGGACAGGTGTCCCAAAAGTCAGAGACTGTGCCTTTTTTCAGAATGGGACAAAGCATCCTTAAAGGGGAACCGTAGAAGCAGCTCTGGTCCACGCACAGTGGTGAGAGCTCTGGACACGGAAGGAAGAGGTCACGATGGAAAAGATCTCCGGGCAGTGCCCCATGCAACAGGAAACACAAGAGGTCTCAACTGTGTTTCCAGGGGAAGCCTATGGCATAAGGGAAGGGGGAGTCCTCACTCCTTGATGAACTGAGAATTGATTATCTAAAGGGTGGTGATGGACTGAGAGTTGATGCTCTGAGGGGTGGATGTATTGGACATTTGGTAGGGGGGAGGAGGAATGTTTTTGGAAGGTTTTAATTCTTTCTGTGTGTTTCTTTTTACACATAGTTGTAAAGTTTTAAAAACATAATAAAGTTTTTTCTTTATTCCTAAGCTGGGGTCTGCTTTGCTCTATTCCTGGTCACAGCTCACAGCAGACACCAGGGAGCATATATTTTCATAGGGGCACTGGCATTGTGCCAGCATCAAGCCGTGACAGCTTGACATCATAATGTATATAAAGAAATACAGAGCACCTTGTACCTGTTTTCTCCCCTTTCAATGTATATCAAACTGTTCTTCATTTGCAACTTTTATTATCTCCTCTCCTTTTTCTTAAAATCTACACATCTACCTCTCAGGCAGGTTCTTTGTCCTGGTGAAGTCAGAAATATACTGACTAGAAGGTCCTTTCCAAGTTTCTCATTCCCCATTAGCTGCCATAGCCTTTTCCCCAAGATACTCATTTATTTACAGAGACATGTGAATCACAGCACTTCACAGTGCTTTAAATAATTGTTACTGCAGAGACATCAGCCAGACAAAGACGCAGAACCTTGGCTGGGATAGTTCTGCCTCGTCAGGACAAGATTTAGTTGCTGTGTTCTTTCTGGACAGTGGTAAAAGCTCAGGGCTGGGGAAGGATGTAAATATCTTGTCTGGCTGGCCAGAGTACTGATGTAGCATACATTTGCTAAATGTTCTAGCAGAGGTTAGAAAATTGCTTGGAATGGCTTAGAAACCATTCTGAATTAGAGAAATGTTGTTATTATATTGCAAGAGTCCTATTGTCATTACATTGCAAAGGTTCCACATTGCTAGAGTTTGGTATCTCCTTGATGTTTCTGATGTTTCCCATAGGCAGCTCCTCCAAGCACTGACTCTTCCTTGTCCTCGCAGCAGCCAGCTGCCTCCAGGTCCCCTCAACCAACCAACCCACTCTTTTATAGCACTCTTCTTGTTATTGGCTACAGCTGTGGCCTGTTAAAGTCAGGCCTGCTCCTAATCTTTAATAATTGGCTCACCTGCAACTCCTTAAGGGTAAGATTACTTTCTATACTACCTTTATTTACTTATATTCTATCCCCCTACAAGCCCCCCTTTTTCTTTTAATCACAGAGTTGCAACATTTCTAGAAGGACATGTTCAAATCAATTAACATTATGACACATTCATATATTTCATTCAGAACTAATAGTTATACAAATGTTCAGACAACATATTATAGCATGAATATATGTATTTCTAAGTGTTAGTTCAGTGTTGTAGCTTTTCTTCAGTTTACAAAGTACTTATCTTCAAAATCTTTTATGCTTAACAAACATTAATAGCTGCAATTGATATATTTCACCAATCAATACACACATTGTACTAAATAACCGAACTATTCCTTTCCCCGTTCTTACAGTTGCTTTAGTAAATTCTCTCCTTCCTCTTTCAGTTTTATTACTTTTCCTCTTTCAGTTCTCTACCCACATCACCACGGGATCATGTTGGTCGATACTTAAGCCCCTTTTCCAAATCACTGTGGGGTCATATAGTTTAGTATGCGAGTCCTTTTTCCCGAATCCACAGGGTCACATAGTTTAATATTTGAGTCCTTTTTCCCAAGGTCACATCGAGGTCACCATTAGTTTTCATTATATTGCAAGAGTTCTACTGTCACTATATTGCAAAGGTTCCATATTGCTAGTTTTGTACCTCCTTGATGTTTCTCATAGGCAGTGCCTCTAAGCACTGACTCTTCCCTCTTCTCACAGCAACCAATTGACTCCAGGTCCCCTCAACCAACCAACCACTCTTTTATAGCACTCTTCTTTTATTGGCCACAGCTGTGGCCTGTTAAATTCAGGCCTGTTCCCAATCTCTAATAATTGGCTCGCATGCAACTCATTAGATGATTACTTGCTATACTACCTTTATTTACTTATATTCTATCACCCTATAAAGAAACTGCTTCATGATTATCAGAAAAGTGTTTACATCCTTAATACATGAAAATACAAGGAACATGACTTGTTCAGAAATAAAGCCTGCAATTTCCAATTCATTTATTGACCTGTTCTGTAAGAGACTATTTTTTATTGCAGCATTCACAGCCAGGTGGCACATAAAAGCATGTGTCAGCACTTCCCCTCCAGATGTTTTCTGTCCCTGCTTACCTCTTGCCTAGCTCCCTCCCACCTCAGAAAGCCTCTCCATGGCTTTCTCCCCCTGCTGCTGCACCTTCTGCCCACCCCTTTGCCTCCTGAACAAACACAGTTTATTTCCATCCTGCAAACTGTCAGAATATCTCCCGATTTCTCTACTTGTCTAGAGTGACTCAGGCAGGAAGCTGATCTTGGATGCCCCAAATACATCCAAAGAAAGGCTACAAAATCATGGCGCTGCTTCCACAGATACAGAGCAGCCAGCACTGAGGCCTCCTGGAGTGAGCCTGTTCTCACCTCAGCACGAGGGCTTAAGAAACCTGGGTTAGAGCTGGGATAACTGGGTAGGGTCCTGAAAATTCCACTTGAAGCATCAAGTGGAGTTTTCTGGTGGTGGATCTTTTCTTTCATAAATATTATACACACCTGATCCTGCAGGAGACTCATGTCATCAAAAAAAACCAGTACATGCCTCGCAATTGTCAAATTTCTGTGATTATCCAGGGACTGACAGCAATTCAGCAGCTGGATTTTCTTCACAACTTGGCAGCACAGACTACTCAAACATTATGTTTTAGGATCTTCCCCCCCTCGACATATTCACCACCAGGACCATCACTTTGACCAACCAACTTTTGAAATACAACAATGATGTGTCATTGCTGGATCCACAGGTAGGGATATCCTTCTACTCTTATCCTTTCTTTCTCTTCATTACATATTTCATTTGATTATGTTCTTATGCTTTTATATTGCTACATTTCTACAGATAATAAACAAAATGGCTAGACATCTCCTTCCCACTGCAACCAAACGGTTCTAAAATAAACCCCAAATATTTATATTATTTATAGTTATAGTTACATTTAACACCAGTCATTTTGCTCAAATCCACCTCCAGGGATCTATTAACAACTTGGGTTACTCCCACCTTCAGGGGCAGGTCATAACATTAAAAGTGGCTTCACAGACAGGATTACTCCAAGAGGTGCTGAGGAGTTTTTTTTGTGGGGATAACAGTGTTGGACAAAGAAAAACTGATTTATGGTCAAAGCTGGAATCTTAAGCAGAAGCTGAGCAGAATATCTGTATGAACGGGACTTACATTTTTGATTACAGGAATAGCACCTGTCTGCTGTAGGACAATCCTTTCCTTTTTTTCCTCTTTCTCCATCTCCTAGGTTAGGACTAGCATCACAGACAAAAAGGCCCCATCACTCAGATCCTGGTCACTGCTGAGAGCCGTGGGCAACCAGAGGAATGGCTGACAGGCTCAAAAAAGCCAGGTGGGAAGCGGGGCAGGGGGGCACAGGCCAAGCTCTCTGTATGTAAGGCAGGCCCAGCTCCACCCCGCGTGTCTGAGCCACTGTCAGCCTCTTGTCCACCAAAATGGCTGAGGCTGACTGCATGGCCTGCTCCAAAAAGGCAGATTCATTTGTGACCTGCCTCTAAATGGCACTGACTGACCCGCAGCCTGTCGAGAGACACAAAATGGCACCAACCCACAGCCTGCTGAGAGCCACAAAATGGCGGCTGCTGACCCACAGCCTCCTGAGAGCCACAAAATGGCAGCTGCTGACCCACAGACTGCTGAGAGCCACAAAATGGCAGCTGCTGACCCACAGCCTGCTGAGAGCCACAAAATGGCAGCTGCTGACCCACAGACTGCTGAGAGCCACAAAATGGCAGCTGCTGACCCACAGACTGCCGAGAGCCACAAAATGGCGGCTGCTGACCCACAGACTGCTGAGAGCCACAAAATGGTGGCTGCTGACCCACAGACTGCTGCAAAATGGTGGAAACTGACCCACAGAGACTGCTTAGAGCCCAAAATTGTGGGAACCGACTCAGAGACTGGTGAGAGCCCCAAAATGGTTGTGAATGATCCACAGAGGGCCACAAAATGGTGACAACTGACCCACAGACTGCTGAGAACCACAAAATGGCAGCAAATGACCCAAGGCCTGCCGAGAGCCACAAAATGGTGGTGACGGACCCACATACTGCCAAGAACCACAAAATGGTATTAACTGACCCACAGGCTGCTGAGAAGTCCAAAATGGCAGGAACTGACCTGTGTCCTTATACAAAATGGCAGTGACTGATGCACAGACTACTGAGAGCCACAAAATGGTGGCTGCTGGCCCACAGAGACTGCTTAGAGACCCAAAATGGCTGTGACTGACTGCGTGGGCCCCACAGTGAACATTAAAGTGCATCTGTGCCTGGGGGAGGCCCCAGGAGACCAGAGCAGATAAAAGAAATGACACATGGGTTAAGACACTCCACTGCCATGGATTTAGAAGCAGCTGAGACCACGTGGAATCCTGGGGTGATCAATATATATATTTTCTCTTTTCTCTTTTTCTTTCTTTCCCTCTTTCATCTCCTACCTTCTTCTTCTCAAAATACAATATAATAAAATATAATGTAAGCCAGACAGAAAAATGCAGTCATCACCTTAGCAAGTGCCTTGCTGTGTCTGGATAAGTTAAAGTTGGCTGAGTTTAAGTTTGCTAAGTTAAAACTTGTGAAGCATCTTACCTTTGTCTGGATGTTGTTTTAAAATTCGCCTAGTACCTTCTTTTACCTTTGCAAGCTTGAAAATAAATCTGTTACTGTACCTCTTGAGAACTTGCCTTTTTTCTCTGTGTACTGCCCAGAGCAAATCAAACTACTTTCCCCTAAACACACTGAGCAGGTTAGGGTATAATAATCTTAAATTCCAAATTAGTTCATTGAAAAAACACAACCAACCAAACCAAACCCAGACCCTACTGAAAGGAGATCTCATTTTTTAAATGGCTCCTGATAAAGAACTGCCTTTTATCCCACTCTAGTGCTACCAGGTGCATTTTACTCCTGGCTCACTTGCAGCATGAAGCACTTACAAGATGGGTCAGTGGTGTCCCTGTCAGTGGTCGGGGAATAGGGAGACTCAGACCTTGAAGAGCTTTTCCAATCTCAAAACTCTATGAGTCTATGACAGAAAAAAAGCATATTTCCCATGTACCCCTTGAGAACCCACCTGAAGGCTCCTTTGGGCAGGGCTGCCCTCTCCTGAGCACTGACTTGGGACTCCAGCTGGAGCTCTCCTCTACTTCAAAACTTCCCCAAACAGTACTGCAGGAAGAAAGAAAAGGCAAATCACCTGCAGCTGGCCCAGAGAATTCTATGAAACAGTAAAAGGCACTTCAGACTACCAGCTTTGGGAGAAAATAAATAGTGTTTCTGAGAAAAAGCAGTTAGAAAACACTGATAGACAAAAAAAAAAGTGTTTTGAGGTGCCACAAAATATTTGGAAAGCTGCTTGTTTCAGTGTGAAAACTCCTGGAAGTGACATAGAGTTCAACAGATGTGCACATGTGACAATGTGTGAGCTCTACCTGCTGACACATCTGTGCCAGCATAGCCCACTTCCAGTGGATAAAAACAGTGCAGAAGAGAGGCAGCAGCACCTTAACATCATCAGCCAGGAGCATCAGCAACTTTCATCCACTCTAAAAAGATGTAGGTTGGTTGTGTTTATTTAAGGACCCAAATTGTCTCACCAGAGAGAAAACCAGACACCGTGATTGCTTCAGCAATAATTTCTCTATCTCATTAATAATCTTAGGAGGCCAACTAATCACCACCCAAGGAAGAAGCTTTAAGCACAATGGGTACTTTCCTCCCTCCTATCACTTACCACAACACTTTGCCGTCTAGGTTTACCTCAATTTCAGCAAAGAAGTGTCTGAAATTTGGAGATCAAGCGCATAAAAGTCTAAGCTAGAAATCAAGTTTTTTATTATAGCTTTATATTAGGGCCTCAAGTCAAAAAGGACCATGAGAACTGCAGTTTTTCCAATACTCCAGCAGTATGGAAAACTTTTTAAAAATTCAGGAATGCTTACTGAAAATCTGGATTTGTTTTTTCTAGGCAGTAAAATATTTGGATCAAGTGTTGCTTACAAGACAAACATATTGAAAACAAATCTGAGAAACCACTTGAAAGTCATTACAAAAAAGCACTTAGAAAAGGCTTGAGAGCAATTATCAAAATTACCAAAATTTTAGAATGAAAAAAAAGGATAAATGTATGAAGTATTTTGTAGCTGCCATTTACCTTTCTTTATAATAGCAGTTTTCCCCTGCAGTTCTGATTCGAGAGATGAGTTTCCACACCTATACAGTTAAAAATCACATGTTTTTCCTGTTACAGACAGAAAATCAGCTACTAGATCAGCAGCAAAACTGCAGATTTTCTTAAGGCTCACACATGTAAAAGACAGAGACACAAGTGTGTGTGTACACGTGTATGTGTTTAGGCACTAGAACATACTTACTATGCCAGTGTTTCCAACCTTCATTTAAAGCCCAGCCATGTCCCTCTCAGCAGTGAGAAGCTTTAGCCACCCTCCCAGGATGTGCTATTAAAAACGGTGACATCTCTTTGCACAAAAACAATGTTGGAATGCTCGCCCAGCTGAGGGATCAATTTTCCTGCGCACTCAGACGTAGCTAACAAAGAGATTAATTCACCACAGGTATAACTGCAAGGACTGCGGCACGACAAAAAAGGCTGAGCACGTTTCAAGGTCAAAATAGTTTCTTTCAGGACTTTACAAAACAACTTTTTGTCATCACCTGGGGTTTCTCTCACATGAAATTATCACATCCACTGTCTTTTTTTTTTCCCCCAAAAAACCTGCAAAGTATAGCAGCTTTAGCAGGTAACTTTCCTGGGATAAGGGACAGAACTGGCTATTTTCTGGCTATTTCAAACATGCATCATTGCCTCTCAGTTTGGAGCAGTGGTAATGTTGTGATGTCACTCTGGTACCCAACAAGTGGATCCTAATTTCTCATAATCATAAAAATCCTGAGTAAAAAGTACTAGTCCTGAAAAGAAGCAGTGGAGTGACAGAGCTGCCACACAGTCATTTTGAATGTTACTCCAGAACTATTCTCTTCAATGCAGGCATGTCACCAATTCATTTTTTAAAATTTTCCATATTCAAATTCCCTTTCTTGTGTCATTTGCCTCACTTGCCCAGATGACATCTCCAGGAGAGCCCACAGACAGACACATAATTGTTCACCCTGGTTCTTGCCATGTCAGCTATCCCTCTACAGAGTAATGTCCCATCATGGTTCAGGAAACCTCTCCTAACAAGACAGTTTTGACACATCTCTATCAATCCACAATAAAACACACTTTTGTTGTTAAGCCAGGGTTAATATTTGCAGACCACAGGATCTGTCAATAAAACAGGGTGATAAAACAATCAGTATCATTCTGACCCAAAGGAAATGGCGAGGAGGCAAATAAAGTTAAGGGCAGATTTCCTTCAAGTGTTTCTATGATACCTGAAATCACAGGAATCAGCCAGGGATCTCCCCCTGTGTCTCAGCAGTGGCCCTGATTTTCCTCCTCCTTCAGCTTTACATAATCACAACATGAATTTCGTGCCCACACAACCAAATAATTGCATATGAAAGGGCAAGAAAGCACATTTAATGTAAAAAACAAAAGCAACACCTCTCTGGAGAGATATTTCATTTTCCTATTGCTTGAACTGACATGAGGCAGCCCAGGAAAATCAGTCCCCAACCTACCTTGCTGGATCTGGCAAGAGTCTGTCTACCTTTTTAGGGAAAGAAATCAGTACAAATGTTTCCTAACCTGATGTTTTAATGTGGAATTCACCAAAAAGTGAGGGGGTTTTTATGGGCTTGAGAGAAGATAAATGCCTTTGAGAATTTATTTGCTGAGCAAGTAAGACAGAAAACACCAAATTACTGTGGAATTTTCAGTGAAGAGAAATAGCTACACACAGAGAACACAGAGCCTTCCCTCACACCCGCCATCTCCACCATGTCTGGATGCCTGAAAAATCCTAAGAGCAGAAAGGTGGAGTATGGAAGCTCAGCCAAATGTTACCTCTGTCTACCTGAAAACCGAGTGTGCTGGGGTTTGGGATAACCCTCATTAATAGGGAGACAGGGCCGTCAATGGGAACTAATCCATACTGCCTGTCTCTACCTTTACATGATGCTGTATCCACACTTTTAAAGCAGTTTAACTCTTTGGAAATTAAGAGGATCCATGCAAAAAATTTAATACTCCAAAGAGAAGAAAAAATTGGTGCTGTGCTTTTTCAACTTGCCAAGTTTAAGGAATGTTATTGAGGACTCTCTTACATAAATGTTCCTCAACCTCTGAATGAACCAACAGGTCTTAAAAACTGCATTAGCCAAAGAAATTCCCACAGCAAATGAAACATTTAGCCGAGAGTGCACTGGACTTTTCTATGAGCAGCACAAAGAAAACTCCAAATGGCAAGTCAGTGTTTCCTGTTTGGGTCTAAAGGAGCCCAACAAGCTCGTGAGGAGCAGCTGCCAGCACCCAGACAGTAAAACCACACCACACTGACTCCTCCTAGAAGATGAAGCTGAAGCTGATGGGAGCAGTTTAAGGCAAGGAATGCAATGCCTGAAGGCCAGATGGCTGCTAAACAACCTACGGCTCCTCAAGGAAGGCAGAGAGCACTAGGACAGCCATCCTAGAACCCCAACAGGGGGGGTCTCATTCCAACTCCATCTCCCACAGCCCATTCAAGAGCCTCATGCAATCCCCAACCCTCTGAGCATCCATTACCCACCCTGTGCACTGAGGCACAGCTGCCAGCACTGCAACTGTCTGTGGCCATTTCACAGTGCTCTGTGACACACAGCCACAGGCATGAGGAAATAAATGGCAAATAAATGTACATCCCTAGGTCACACACCCTCTCTGTGTCTGCATACAGACACACATGTAGTCTTTAAATAAAAAAAAGTATAACTCTATAGAAACCAAGCTGTAGCTGGTGATTAAAGAAGAATCTTGCCACCATCCAGATGCACTGATCCAGGGTGATGGTTACATGTCTCTGGAGGTGAATTCATGCCACATGTAACACTAATGAGGTTCCCTGAGTGAATTCCTTAGAGCAAAAATGTCTTCTTCAGGCAAGAAAACAGCTCTTAGGAGTCAGGTCCTGTTGTTTCCAGGGCTCAGTGAGCTCCTATGACATGCAACAGAAAAACCTGCCTTTTGGCTGTCCTCAGGGTGTGAAGGAGCACAAAACCCATACACAAAACCCGCATTTCCAAATTCCTTCATCAGTTTTGTTTATATTTCCCTACACAAAGCCTTTATGGCTTGAGAATCAAGCCTTTGGGGTGGAATATCCTTGGGTTTACAAAGATATTCAGCATTCCAGCATCAAATTTTAGTAATAAAAGGCAACAGAGGCTGCAAGCTTGGAATAGTAATTAGGCTTGCTCCCAAAAAAAAGCAAGAAGTCTACATAAAATAAGCTGAGGGCGTTTAATCAGCGATAAACTTCAGACAGAGTTCACACAGTTGACCTCCTCTGAGCTTTTCTTTTGCAATTTGAAAGATATTTTAAACTTGGAGAGACCTATGATGAGGAGCAGTTTATTTGCTCAGCTTCCTTCCATAAACCAGAAATATTTAGATGGAAACAGTCAGAAAGGATCCTACTACGCATGCTGGAATGCTCAGCCATAACCCATACACCATGGAGAGAAACAAGTGTTGGTTGCTAAATCATTTCAGTATTTTTGGCAGTCATGTTACAGATAAAAAAGGAGACATGTTCCTTGTCCGCTCATGTGTCCAAATCATGGCACAAGCAAAGGGGTAAAAAAGAAACAATCTTTGTATCATTCTACTCTCAGGAGGAAGGAAACGGAGAAAAGAAAGAAATCTTTATTCCACTGAAATTAGTCACATAACTCCTGCTGGCAGCAGCAGGTTTGAGACATCAGACTCTCTCAAAGGGAATCTTAGATGGATTCACTCAAATGAAGCATAAAAATAACACACTTGGCCAAAACTTGGAAAAATTTTGGCCTACAACAAGTCCCAGTGATGCTCATCCAAAGAGCAATGAGGAGACAGAAACACAACCCAAATCCACAGATGCTGACAGCACAGGAACATGACAGCTCCTCAGCTCAGCCCTGAACCACAAATCTGTGTTTTGCATAATTTAACAGCCTTAGAACATCCTCTCACCTGACAGAACCTGGGGAGAAATATTATAAAAGGCTAAAGCACCAGACAGATTTCATTTGGCCAGAGTAGTGGAGTTACTTTTCCCTGTATTCAGTATTTCCTATCTTTAGGGTTTTTAGAACCTGCTTAGTAATCAAGGCCTCACTTCTGCAGTGCAGCACCTCCCAGATTTCAGTCTGATTTTCCACCAGCATCTTCAATCCAAATTCTGCATTGCCACAAGAGCAAACAGCTTGTGGCAGCAACCACCACGATCTAGACCCAGAGCCGAGCCAGACTATTCTTATCTTGGAGGCAGTCCTGGGGGAGCTGGCAGCCCTGGAAAAGCACACACGCTGCAGCTCCAAGCCCTCATGGTCTGTCAGCTGCACTCTGCTCCACTCTGTCATGCCATGGCAACACTGCCACACTGCAGCAGCAACGGGAAACACTGGGAAACAACCAAACACAGCCTGCAGTTACCTGCAGGAGCAGCTCTCAGGGTACAGTTATGCTGCCTTAAAGCAGCTCAAAACATCTCCGCTTCTCCTCTTTCTCAACTTCTACCATCACTTCACTCGAAACAATCTGCATCTGAAGGGGAAAAGGTCACCATATAATTTTTTAAAGATTGTTGTCATGTACATAAGTCAGTCTCTGGGGACTTATTGCTGAAATCATGACTTTAAATATCTCCAAACAAAGCTTATCTCTCAGCCTTCCAGAGAGAGCGTATAAAGTGGAAAAATGCAAGACTAGCAAAAGTTTTATTAGCAAATTAATCTGCACTTGTTTACTTTGTAAAATACAACAGAATTGTTGGTTGCACTCTGGAGCAAGCACTTAGGCAGTAATGATATAAAAACCATGGACTGCACAGCAATTACAGAGGAAAACCAGGGACTCCAGGCAAATGGCCCCACCTGGGAATCCATGGACCCACTTGCAGTCCCTCTCCATTTCTCTTCTGACAAAGCTGCACCTTCTCCACTTACAAAAGTTAATAAGGACCTAGTGCTCAACTGTAACTCTGGCGATGCATTAAAGGAAGTCCTAAAAACAAGAAACAGAAATATTTCCAAACTGCTGAGTGAGTATCAAGTACCTCTTTACAGACCCTTCAAAATAAAAAAAAACCAAAAACCTTTTCTCATTATATGAGCTAGATTTTAACAAAACGCACAAAGAACTTGGGTTCTAAACTAAACCTAAACTAAAATCCCTTTAGTTGTACTCACAAGGTTTAGGCTACATTGATATGAAACCTCCAGAAAGTTGCTGTCTGCCAACTTTCAATCTCCAGTTCTTCCTCAAAGCAGAAATAACATGCCTAGAGAGTACCACCACTATTTATATTTTATTAGCTACATTTCTTAGCAACCGATTTCCCCCAGTAGAAGATTTTATCATTTATTTTCTAGACAGAGAGGGCTCAAGGTCAGGAATTCATCCAGAAGAATGTGCTCTCTGTCTGCAGCAGCTCCCCCAGCTCTGAGGTATGCCTGATAAACCTCTGTCAGCAGGAGAGAGGTCAGTTTTCTGTTCAAATTCAAGTGCTGAAAGAAAACCACTGCACTTGAGTGTTCTGGTACCTCCAACAGACCTCTCAAATCAAATCCAGCCTTTCAAAACTTCCAGGAAATCTGTATTTTAAATGCTATCCTGTCAGATAAGGTTCACAGTTCACCATTTTCCTACACACATTCCCAAGTGAAAAGCACGCACAAGGACAAATGGGAATCCAACACAGCCCTAAAGCCAAGCAGATGATCTGTCCTGCTCAAATTTAAGTATTTCTAAACTTACCATGTCCCTGCCTGAAGATTCCTGGCCCATCTCAGGTAGTCTTAAAAGACCAGAGTGGAAAAGCACTTCCTGGCTTGCTTTACTTGCCTGCCAAGAGCACACTGTAACTACAATCCACAGACCTTCTTCTTCTCTTGTGCTTGCAAGGATTCATCACTCACCAGGGGCTGGCATTCCACCCTCTCTGGAACAACCGCACACCCCTGACCAACAGCTCCCCAGAACACTCCAGATAAACACACTCAGCCCCAAACTCCTGAATCCACAGGGCCCTTCTCCTCAGGAGTGGATGATGTTGAAGGCTGGCATTTGTTTCCAATTAACATTCTTCCCATTACTGCCTGTGTGGTAGCCACTGATATTCCAAGTGGCTTTCCAACCTCTCTGTCCCCTCCATTTCACACATTTGAGCCTTGGACTCCTAAAGCCAAAGTCAATCTTGTGGCAGCATCCCAAATTCTCTGCTGTTCTCAGCAGCAAATACCAAAACCACCTTTCTACTGCTCAAGTGTGAACACAGGAGTGTGACTGCCCTGCAGGAAGGAAGGCAGGGTACTTGGCACAGGGAAATGGCCTCCCTACCTCTCTCCAGGCCTGAAAAGGCCAGGTAATATTAAGCCTCAGAGCACACAGCACAATCCCCCTTATTTTCATGAGAGTTTGAGTATGGGAGCTGGAAGATTTCTTCCAGAAGCCCAGTCCCTACAAATAAGTCAGTAGTGGTCTCTTCCACTTTCAAACAAAAGCAAGGGATTATATTAAGTAAAATAGGCTAAAAAAAGTTACTTACTATTACTCCAACTGCAAAGTTAATTAAGACAATCAAATTATGAATAGGTACCTTGACAAATGAATCCACAGACTTCAACTCCTTAAATAAAGGAACATAGGGATGTGTGCACTCACCTTAATGATGAACCTAATTTACACAGGCTTCTTCAAACATCCCTACCCAAACCCAAAGCCCGTAACACTACAGTTTTGTGCAGCAAAAAGGGATCAAAATCATCGAGGTGCCATTGATGTGAAGCACTAATCCCTCATTCTGAATTTTTCTGTGATCCCTGAAACTCAGAAAACAGAACACCTCACTCAGGAAAGCAGCAGCTGCTGTTGCTTTTTAGCACTACGCTGAGCTTCAAAGGAATGGAGAATACCTTATTTACCATTAGAAAGCATTAGATTAATTAAATATAAGTAGGTTAATAACACCAAGTGAAAAAGGGATCCCGCTGGCAGCTGGCCACACGGCTGCACAAACTTTGGGGGGCTTTGCAAAGACAACCAGATTGCTCCAGACATCTGCCTGCTTTCCTTGGGCATCCTCAGCCACAAAGAGGGAGCAGCAAGGAGTTCTTCCCTTTATTTTCAACTCAGCAGTGTTGAGCACTGGGTTACTTCAAAGGGGCACAGCAGTGAGGTGGAAAAGCAGCGTACACTGTGAAGGACAGCCTGATTAAGCTCTGAAACAGCACCAAGATGAGAGAGGAGGAAAAAAGTTTTAGTGCAATGCTTGCCTGCCTGTCCTGGATGTCAGAACCCAGCAGCCCTGCAGCTGATAGGAACAGGAGCACCCCCGTGTGTACAGCAATGCACTCAACAGTACTTTAAAGATTTTTACTTTCCAGAAACCATGGAACCGTGCCAAAAATGACACTCAGTCCAGGAAAAAAAATTCTTGCACTTCAAGGAATCCATCCTAGTAACTGAGCTTTGGATGAGGAGTTTGGATTCCCCACTAAAACAACGCCAAAGAACCACCAGGTGGACTGGCAAGGTGTCAAATTCTCCGGCAGACAGCAGCAACCCCTCCACCAGCCTGTAAAAGGTGTTGGATCATACTGATACCTCATTCCTCAATGGGACAGCAGCCAGCTCATCTCACCTACAGTGTTTCAGGCTAATAATCAGAGCGGAGCTAGGAAGGAAACTGCCCTCCTTTCTAAAACCACAATTATTTTATCACTACTGGGTTTTGCTCATTTGCCTACAATCTCTTTGTTTTCAGCAAAGCCAGAACAGGAAGCAAACAGGAGAGGTGGAGACACAGAGCTATAAACCACATTACTTAAATAATAAAGGGTCATTCACAAAGAATATTGTACAGGCTTTTTTAAGACACTTCAGCTGGGTTTGTGAGAGAACACAGCGACAGGTTTTTCTGACTTCTTCTCCAGAAACCTCCCTTAGCCCTTCCACAGTCAAGGAGCACTCATTTGACCTGACACACACCATCGTACGTATCGTTGCTCCATCTTTGTCTCATCGACATGGACTGACAACAGAAAAACTGCATTACCATAAAAAGGCAAACAGCAAATCTCCAATCCTATTTCCTAGGAAGAGCATCTAACACTGAGACAAGGATTTTAGGCCAGACAATGTATTGGAACAGAGTCATTACTATGGCTGGGAACAGAGGTAAGCTTTTGTGTAAACAATGTCTTTTTGCAGGGCACAACCACAAACAAGCATCAAGTTCTCCAAGTTCACACTGCATCTTCAGGACAGAGGATGAAAAGTATCACCCAGCCAGGATATTTCAGCACTTCTGAAGAGAACCCATTCAGGGAACTTGGACTTGCCTGCTTCAGTTTCTTAAGCTTAGGCTCCCTTTTAAGTCCATGCAGTGTTCCAACAACCCTCTTCCAGACTAAAATAATGCTGTGATAAATCCTCCACCAAATCCACTCACTGGAGAAACCTTATTCTCTTTTATCTCGCAGTGGTAGGTCTTGGGTGTAATTTTATAAGGTTAAAATGGTGTAAAACAAACATAAATGGAGAACTGCAAACCTAACAAGGCCAGCATTTGAACATTTCCTGCATTGAACACATGGGGTCCTGACAGAGCTGCGAGTCATTTTTTTCAGTGACCAGTTTCACAGCCCTCTTTATGCTTCCCAAAAAATATAATTTTATTTTTTTACTGCACACAAGACATAGCTGTTGCCAGCCTGCCCTGTTCCCAGGCTGGGAATGTGAGCCCCTCTCAAGTGAGACTGCTGAGGAAGGAGAGCTGACTTTCCTTTGCACTGCATGGAGCACCAGCTCCCCCTACCACCAGCTTCCCAGACAAAAACTCACTCCCCTTTCCATAGTCTTTTCCCAACACCTTCAGATGAGGCAAAATGACAATATTCATTCAGAGAAACCTCAAAGACCCTTTAAAAGTCTAGAACATTATCTTACCTGTAATGCAGACCAGGAAAGGGCTTTATCACATACCTTCTCATCTCCTTACCTGTGGGTTTTGAATTGTTAGACACCATTAGATGAGATGCTTTTGGCTGCTTTGCCATCCGTTTCACACCTGTTTTGGGGAGTATTTTTTGGTATAAAACATCCTGGCAGCATTCATACACAATTATCACTGATGTTCTGAGACTCCTAACAGTGAAAACAGTGGAAGACCTCAGTGAAACATCCTTACAGGTAAAGTGCAGTGTTGTGAGTCCAATGACATCTGCACTTTTTCTTCTAAACTGCTGATTTTAGTCAGCCCTATCTGTAAAGTTCCACTAGATTATCACAGCAACTCAAGTAAATGTTTACAAGTCTGCATTAAAAATTTCTGCTTCTGAATTTTTGTCAGTTTACATCACAGTAGTAGCTTGGAATCTTTAAAAAAGTTAAGGTAAATAATTAATTAATGCTTATTTTAACAAAAAAAAAACAACCCCAAACCTTTTCACCTTTAGGACTTAAGAATAAAAGAGAGGTGCTGTATACAAGTCGCAGCTTTATTTAACACTCACCTGGCCAATTTCTTACGATAATTCAGGAGACCAACCTGGATTTCTGGACTACTGCAGCAGCAAAAGGACCCCCTTGAAACAAAGCTTCCCAGTAAAGACACATTTTTGCTGACCAATCCTTCCTCGTGGCCAGCCAGCATTTTATTGGGAAAATAAATATACAGCAAATAAGTACATCTGACTAGAACAGCATGACTTCACTGCTGAGGCAGCTCCTCCTGGAGCTCAGAGGTGCTGTTTCCTGAAGCTGTACTTGGAGGCCAAGGCAGCCAGCATGTCCCTGTAGGGCGTGTCCGAGTGGGACGGGGTCCTGGGGATGCGGCACAGGCGGCGGAAGGCGGGAGAGCGCAGCAGGAGGTTGTGGGACAGCCCCAGCAGGCTCGAGGACAGCCAGTACAGCGCCATGGACTGCAACAACACAAGCACACGTCAGCTCCCTGGAGGCAAGTAAAGCACCAGCCTCAGGCAGCTCCTCCTGAACCACAGCTCTGGGTTATTCCCAGGGATTGATGAAAACAACTCACCTAAACCACTCCTCCTGCTCTCATCTGCAATAATGGCTTCCATGTGAAATGTAACTGTCTGTCTCTGAACTCCTCTGGGGAAAAGTGCCATCTACACTGAGGCTTGACAGCTCTTAATTCATATTAAGCTTGCTTCAACTTCTGTATTTAAAACTATAATTGAGCCAAACAACCAGACACTTTATTTTTACTAAGAACACTCTGCAGTACAAAACCTGGTAAAAATGAGAAGTGTTTGAAGAAAGGAAGATGTGGAAAATTTCCTAATTTAAGAACTACACTGGTTTCCAGTGAACAAACATTCGTCTGTGTGTCTTTACACAAAGCTTTCCTCTCCTTTTTTCAGGCTACATGGAGGACATTAACACCCTTCAAGTTTGCAAAGTCTTCCTCCTTGAACAAAAACATCCCAAAGGCAACGAGATTTAAGCATACACGTAGACAGAACATGTGACTTTTCTTAAGCACACAGCAGTAGAGACAAGAAACACATGAGGCCTTCGGGCTGTCCTCGAAGCACCAGAACAGCCCAGGCACAGGTGCCATCCCAGAGGTCACCTGGGTACTTACAGAGGGCACTGTGGCAGCAATAGGGATCATCACCACGGACACCGCACGGAAGAAGTTGGTGACAAGCCTCTGGATCCGTGAAACTGGCATTTTTGTTTGGGAAGCAAAGATCTGAAAGGGCAGAAACTCACAGTTACAAACAAACTCTTTTCGAAACGGCTGTACTCAAGATTAACACCCAGAAATCTCATTAAAGCAGCATCCTAAAGAAACTGCAGTCAAGACTAAATATTACTGAAGTTCAAGTAGATCTGAGACATGTCCCATCCGACCTGAAGGCCTCTGAACAAAAACACCTAACACATTAAAATATACAGAGCAAAGAGATTGTGTTTCACTTCTGCCCAGTGCATTTGAAGCAGTGACAATCTGCAGCCACCTTCACGTGTTAGCCCTCTGCAGTCACTGCTGCTGGTTTATCCCACCAACATACCTCCACCACCAGCAAATTCACCAGCCCCAGGGACACTGGCAAAATCCACGTGGAATCAGGTGCTGTGAGGTCTGTGAACCACAGTGCTCCTCCTGAGGAAAACTGTTCTTGCACTACAGGGAAAAAATTGAAGAAAATACAAAATTCAGTATAATTTGCTGTCTCAAGTGAGCCAGAACTGTACCATATGTTAAATCAGAGACCAAAGTTTCTAGGTATGTTTTATCCACATGGTAAGTACAATTAAAGCCAAAATCTTCGGTTTAACACTCTGCTACCAATATAAGTAAGAAAAGTGAGAGATAGAAGCTGAGACCTGGCTCAGCTCATGACAGCCACAGACAGGAAAATCTGCAATAAAAAATACTTCAATCTCAAATATTTTACAAGTCAGTGAGGAAAATAGGAATGCAGTAACCTACAGTGTTTATTTCCTGATTTTGAGAAAACTATATTCTTCTTAGTAGCTGTATAACTAGCCATCTTTGCTTAAAAAAACAAAGTATAAACTCTTGTCTAAAAAATCAGTTGTTTTTTTTTAAATTTAAAAGACCCTCACACATTCACCTTGTCTACAGTATTTCACATGGAAAGAGAATGGAAAGAGAAAAAATACAGATTAACAGTGAGTGTGGTGTGGCACATGTAATATGATTTGCTAAACAGGACTGTCAGACTACATTGAGTTTAGAACTCATTTCAAATATTACTTATTATTTATATTAATTAATTAAGGTTTATTATATTACAAGGTTTATTATTTATTATATATTAGGTTTAAAACCTGAGTAGCTGACTGATTTTTATATCAGCTTGTACACCAAGCTTGGGACATTGTGCCCTTTAACCAACAAGGTGCCTGTGAAGGCAGCAAGTGGATAAGAGGTGACAGTGAGAGAAGATTTGTGTCCAGGTGCAGCACCTGTTTGTGGGACAGGACCCTTTTTCTGACCTCCACAAGTGCACTTGCCCACCTTCAGAGCCCAGCGCACCAACGCTGCAGTTGCGCAGAGCCAGGGACACGCACACCCACATGGGCACCTGCACCCATGGCAGCAGCGTGGCCTTGAAGGGGTGGCAGTTGTCCCGGATGTACAGCTCCGTGACAATCCTCCGCATGTTCCGGGCAAAGTGGGACCTTTAGGAGAGGAAATCACAAGTCAGAGCTTTGACATGGACAAAATCTGAAAGGTAACAGAATAAATAAATAAATAAATAAGTAAACCACAGGCGGGGAAAGAAAATCTAAGCTGTGGGCCGTGGCAGAACCTTGCTGCCAAAGCGCTGTTTGTGGCATCTTCCTTCCTGCACACCCCACTCCAGAACGGATTCAGGAGGTGTGGGCAATCCCCCTCGTACCTGGCCACCTTTTCAGACCAGCCCAGCTGCTTTCCACGCACTGAAACTTCATAGCGAAGGTGCTGGGCAAGCTCCTTAATCTCGGGCTGCAGGTTTTCCAGCTAGCTAAAGAAAAGGAGAACTGGTTGGGCACAATGGCAGGTAACACTTCCTCCCTCCCTCCCTCCCTCCCTCCCTCCCTCCCTCCGTTGTTAGTTATCCCTGGTAACTCAACACCTGAACAAGTATTACACTTATTAATTATCACTGTAAAATTTAATTTCTGTACAGGAATTAATACGTATTAATAATGTACAGTAATTCATACACATTGCCACTGTAAAATTCAATACCTCGATGGGTATTATAATAATTATTACTCTTCTATGGTTTAATACCAGCACAGGCATCAAACGTATTCATTACCACTGTAAGTTAACACCTGTAGGGGTAGGAAACCCCTGTGAGGGACAAGGCATCTTGTTAACGCCTCACTCAACATCAGTGAACACCTTTCATCTTTAAACAAAATAACTACGCAAAGGTAACAGTGACAAGTAATTGCAGAAACAATCAAAAATACTCTCTTACTACTACATGAAATGAATACAGAATTTTAATCTTTTTAGATTTTGTACTTTTTAAAGAAAAAAGTGATTTCTATTACAGCTGAAACCAGGGCAATTCTTAGCAAGCATCTTTTTGCCTGCATTCAGGACTTGTAATCAGCTACTCCACTTAAGAAGACTCAGCTGTAATAGCACTTCAATATTAAAAAAAAAAAAACAAACGGACAATTATAAAAACTAATAATAATATACAAATATAAATATTTAATAGAAAATACATATATGCTTAAGAAAAATCTTAAATTAACAAACCAAAACCACTACAATATAATAGAATGTATTATTTACAAATATATTGTGTTACACATGACAAAATATGTAAACTGTATATATATATAAACAAAATGAAGAGTAATAAATTAAAGGCCATGAGGACACAACTCGGCAGTGAACAAAGTCACCACCCACAGCATAAGAGACCGTATTACACGAGTGCAACACACGCTCACTTCTACAACCAAAAAAACGCCCCCAAACCCGCTGCAATAAAGGAATTGCGATGTTTATTCCGCGGCCCCCTCAGCCCCTCCACCGGTCCTTCCCTCAGAGCCCCTCAGCGCTCGCACCTTAGCCAGCAGCCGCCCCTGCTGCGCGGCCAGCGGTAGGGTCACGGCGGTGCGCAGCAAGGCGGCCCCGCCGGCGATGGCGGCCCAGCAGGGCAGCCCGGTGGCCTCCTGCAGCGCCGCCAGCCCGCCCTCGGCCCAGTGCACGGGCGGGGACCCTGCCGCCCACTCGTACCAGCCCTCGGTGCCGCCGTGCCCGCCCGGCCCCGGCCCCGCTCCCGCTGCCGCCAGAGCCGCCACGGCCGGCGGGGCCCGCGCGCCCGTCCGCACGAGCCGCCACATGCCGACTGGCTCCGCCCCCTCCGATGCGGCGCACGCGCGGCCCCGCCCCATGGCGGCTGAGGGCACGGGGAGGGCGGCGTCTCACGGCGTGCCCTGCGCTGGGTCGGAACCCGGCTGCCCCGGGCCGGGACACCTCCCGCCACATCACTGTGTGTGTGCTGACTTGGAAAGGAACGACGGAGTGGTTCCTGCATCGGGCATCCCCAGGGATCACACCGTAGGACTGGCAGTGTTGTCCAAACCGGCTTTGAGCCCTGCCGGGGTTGGGCCACTGTCTCACCCCTCTTCCAGTAAATACTTCCTCCCAATAGCTAGCCTAAATTTCCCCTTTTTCCACTGTACCCGTTACTTGTGGGCGTATCACTGCAGTTCCTGACAGGAGTCCCTCTTGGGCCACTTCAGATACATGCCATGCTGCGGTGAGGAGTTCACACAGCCTTCCCTTCTGCAGGCTGAACAGTCCCAACCCTCTCAGCCTGAAGATTATATTCTACAGTAATTAATCATAACCAAACACTTCATCATTCCACACGAGGAATGTTCTCCTTCCTTCCCAGCCAGGTTCTGACCTGTCTTCTTACCCCTTTCTGTGGCAAGGAGAGGTCAAAACATCCCTTAGACCATGCACTGCACTGTGTTCTCTTCCTGTTCTAACCCTGGTTCTGCTCCCTTTCCCCAAATAAACAGCACCTGCCCGCTCCCAGAAGAGCGCATTGCTTGGTTTACTGGACAAACAAAAAGCATTACACTGTGGGGGAAAAAAACCCAAAACTATCTGAGAATAAAAATGGTCCAATTCCACCCACCCAGGATCTCCCGTGCCCAGCCCACTGCCACAGTGGTGGCATCAGGCCTGTTACTGCTCCAGGCATGGATGTAACTCTCAGGTCAACAAAATACTCTGGAATTCATGGTGCTAATAAATACTGAGCACTATTTCCCAGTAGGATTAATAATTAGTAACCCTAAACAGCACTAAAGCCTGCAGCAAATGACTGTAGCAGCACAGAGGAAGGGCACTCACCCACACTGATAAGGTGTGAGATGGAGTTTCAAACCTTTTTCTGAGCAGTTCCTCACTCTGGGATCGATTTTGCTAGCACCAGATCTTCACAGGATGTATTTAAGGAGATCAGACTGCTGGAAAAAGGAACTTGCTTTTATTCAGAGCAGCACCTAAGGACAGGTATACAGCCTTGGGTATGCCAAAGGTTTGGGGACACCTCAAATACCACCACAATCGTTAAAAGGCAGTAGTTTCTGTGGCCAGCTGAGGTGTTTGCTTGGTTTTCTAAGGAGGAACCATAATAAAACCAAATAATACTTCCTAAATCTGAGCAGTAAATCTCCTTTAAGTGCTCTCTAAGGGAGCTGTACAGGGATCCTGACTGGATCTGTGTTACTGCTCCCCAGCCCGGCCTCACAGGACCCACCCTCCTTCATCTCCTGCTACTTCTGCCCACAGGTGACAGCTCCTAACAATGAACATGGGAATTCCCACTTGGACTCTTCCAAATAAACCTACATGGGCCTGATTCTGGAAGAGACCTGCCTCTGGAGCCGTCAGCAAGGAAGCTCTCCTGAAATGTCAAACAAAGAATGTATGTTTTCTCAAAAAAATCCAACACACATTTGGAAAAGGCCCTCTGATAATGCCTGGGGTGTTTCTCTTTTTATCACTTATTTAAATTACACAAGTAGAAAAGTTATGCTTATTAATAGTTTAATGTATGAAGGAAACATCCAGATTTCTGAATATGAAGGTACATATCTCACATTAATTTAAGTCTACATAAAGTAGAGCCTCTATAACTGACATATTGAAATTTACTTTCTGCTTAGCCATTTGTTATGTAAACAATTGTACATTTATTTGCCATTCTAAAACTTCAGGATCAAGTTTACATAATTTTGCTAAATTTCTGTGTTTGCTCAGAAGCAGTTTACAGTACTAAAACCAACCAGCCAAAGAACAGCTTCAACAGAAAGTTATGTCAAAAAAAAAAAAAAAAAAGAGGAGGAAAGGAAAGAAGAAAGTCTAACTAAGTTGAAACATATGATGGTGGGGAATGGGCGGTCACAATGTTCACAGAAAAAGGTCAGTTAGTAAGTTCTTCTGCAAAAAGCCTACACACTTCAGTCAAGCACATCAGTAGAATGATCTGGGAGCACATAAACTGTTTCTGCCAATTGTGGTTTCCTCTGCAAAAAAAGGAATCTCAAGGCCAGCACGTTGATCCCACTCAGCCCAGTTGGTTCATATGCACACTGTTCATGTGAGGTGTCCAGGTTCCAGTCCACACCTGCAAGAGAAACCCAGGTTAGCACCGTGCTTTGGGCTGCTCCAGGAGGGCACAGCTCACAGGGGCTGCAGGGTCACACTTCTCCTGGCCAGGACCACCAACAGGGCTCTGGGGATGCAGCACATGATTGCTCAGCCCAGCTCCCAAATCCCTCCACACCCAGAGCAAGGGATGTGCACTCTTCTTGACTATAAGTTCAGACAAACAATAAATTGATTCCTCCCACCTTACCTTCCCCTAACACTTTCAGCTCTGGGGAATCCCAGGTCTAACCCAGTAAAGCTTTCTTTGGGGGGCAAAGTTTCCTCATGAAACCAGAAATCACCTTGCAGGGACGAGAAGCCACCTCAGAGCAATACCTAAACTGTGGCCAAATCCCCTCTCCTTCACACCTATGGCCTAGCAGAGCTGGGAGTGCTCCCCACAGCTTGGATCATTCCCAAGCGAATTCAGTCCAGAAACAACTTTATTTAGTAACACTAACAGGGATCACTGTCCAATTAAACACAATCACAGGATATAATCTAACCAGAGCTACTGATGTTCCATTATGGTATTAGTTCCTGAGTAAGAACAAGAGGTTTAGAGGAATTAATCCCTCTACCTAAATTATATTCAGTAGGCAAGCCAGGCAAGATCAGAGCAGCAAAGAGCTACTTACTCCCTTCCTCAGGGGGCTCCTAACACAGTCACAACATCCTCAACTACAGAGCCCAGCAGCAGCCCTGTTGCTGCATCCCTTTCTCGGTAAGGGAAAGCTCAACTAACAGCACATGAACTGGCTTTTCCTATGAAATTTTGCCCCAAGATTTGTCTTCCCAAATGCCTAACTGCACAGACATGAATTATGATACATTTTGAGTGAAATACACAGTGCAAAAAAGGGGAGCAATTACCGTCTGAGGCCCATTGTTTTCTGTGGAATTTGAAACCATCTTTATCAGCGAGTTCCAAGATGGGTCAGCAGCATGAGGCCCGTTAAAGATGGGGCCTCCAGTACCATCTGTGATGGGGGCTACAGGAGGAATTATGGCATTCCCATACACAGAAAAAGGCATTCCCTGGGGGGAAGGAAAGGAACAGTCACAGGATGCTTTAATGAATGCCACTGCATGGCCAGCAGGATAAAAAGGAGCCAAGGAGGTCATTACCCCGACTTTTGGGAAGTCCATGTATCCTGCAGGGACAGGCTGATGGAATGTACCAGAAGGCGCTACGATGCCCGCGCTGTCTCTCTCCATGGCTTGGTGCGAGAAGACGCCTGGGTCGGACATGGGCCTGTGGATCATGTGGCTGCCCATGCCGCTGTGACACCAGTCCACTTTGTCTGCCAGCAGCACAGAGACACGGCATTAGCCACGGCACCCCTGCCCCTGCCAGCCCGCAGAGCTCAGCCCCCACCCGCTCCACAGCGCAGGAGCCCACGGCGTGCATGGACGGACAGATGGACGGATGGACAGCACCAGGAGTGCCACCTGCAGGGCCAGGAGCCCTGAGCTGCTGCCAGGAGTTTGGGACAGTTACCTGCAACCAGAGCGCTGCCCCTGCAACTTTCCTCCATTTCAACAGCAAAGCTGGAATTTGGGCTAACTCTCCCTCCTCCAAAAACCTCAGATCCTCCAAAAACCTCAATTCCTCGTGCCTTTGGTGCTGTGGAGAGGGTATGTACACTATGAAGACTATTTGCTCTACTTCACTACCATTCTTCCATTAATTACTTCATATTCTAAGGGACACAGAAGTATCTGTGCAAACCAAAACCAGGAAAGGACCAGCTGCAGATATGTGCTCATGTCCTAATTCTGTGAATTCATCAGAGGCAGCTTGGTATTGGGTGCTACAGTTCAAACTCCAGACATTCAAAAAATCCAATTTTCAAAACAAAACATTAAAAAAAATTATTTGGAGAAGGGGTACAGAAACATTTCTGAGGCACTCCAATACTCAAGTAGAGAAGAGCCAATCCCAAAGTGAACTGAAAATCAAAATGTTGAAGTCATTGACCGAAGCAGAAAGAAAGCAGCATCCCAAAAGCCAAGACAGGTACAACAGACAACTTTCACAGCTACACAAGGCAAATAATTAGTGAATTTCTAAAGCTTTATCTGGGAAAAGACCATCAGTGAAGTAAAAAAAGAGTTTGTATTTGGGGAAAAATGCCAGCACAGTCAGTCAATTAAAACCTTCAGCTGTCTGGACTCAGTCAAGGAGCAGAAGGGATTGCTCTGAACAGTGGAGCAGTTCCAGTCCCTGCAGGTTTTCCAGAGTAGACTGGATAAAGCCTTGAGCAATACAGGCAGAACTCATGGCAAACCCCATTTTGTGCAGGAGGCTGACAGGACATCCAGAGGTCCAATCCAACACAGCCTCAATATTCATACCCCCCCATCCCAAGCAAAAAAGCCCTAAAGAAATTAAAAATATAACTTCCCACAAAAAAAAAAAAAAAAAAAAAAAAAAAAAAAAACACGCAATTAATATGGAAGAAGTTAATCAGTCTCCCAGAAATTGCATCCAAGACTCCTGACAGGTTTATTAAGAAAAGCTGTAAGACCACTAACTGAAATTGTTAATAAAATCCAAAATACTAGATTCTATATGACTCCAGGAGAGCCAAGAGCCTTGTGCTAGTAGAAGGTGGACAGCTGAAAAGAATAAAGGAAACCCAAATGTGGATTTTTATCACTTTATAAAAGCACCATTCTCAGCACAAAAAGTTCTACCTTAGCTACAAATTAAATATTAACTCCTACCATACAAACAACCTCTTTATCAACAAGAAACTCCAGACAGTTATCTTGTGACACCTCCATTTCCCCTCTTCCTCAATTCCATGTTCCTCACTGTGTTCATGCCTGGAAGGCCTGTTTTTATTTTTCCTGCTCCTACTTGGGAGTACCAAATCTTCCTAGCCAGGACATTTCAGAATGCCCCAGGGCTTCAGAAACCTTGTTAAAACAATTAAGTGGACAGGAAGGCTAAGAGAAGTCCTTGTTCCAAAGCCTTTGGAAAGGACATTTCTGTGTTTTCAGGCACCCAACTTTGGCACGCTGCTGTGCTGAAGACAAACACAATGGTGTGATCAACTCAAGTGCACCTATAAACACCACATACCTTGACTGCCACCTATACCTTCGAAGGACCAGATCCCACTGTGGCCCACTGGAGCAGCCAAGTTGCTCCCAATTACAGAAGGAGTCGACGTTCCAGTTTGTCTAATGCGTGCAGACCGTTCAGTCCCAATGGGAACAGGAACTTTTCTGTCCTGAGAAACGTTACTGGGCTTTTCTGATCCCAAGGACACTGCTGAAGGGGTGGGAGAGGGTGCTCGTACTCCAGAGGACACAGACTGAGCAGGAGATTCTGCAAGGAGAGCAACAGGAGCACTTAGTGATGGCAGCTAGACCCTAAAAACCTGCCCTCCGTGTCCAACAACTGACAAGGGGAGCTGGTTAATGCAACATTCACCCACCTCATGATCATTTTATTTCCAGAGCAGAGATATTCACCACGATTTCACCCCTTATATAAAATGCTTATCATGCCCTGGTAGCTCAGCCACTGGAGGACACACACCACAAAACCTTAACTAAGCATCACTGCCTATCAGCAACAGAGGATTTGAGGATTATATTCTGAATCAGAGCTGAAATAAGCCCACATAAACCTGTCTTTGTTGGGTTTGTTTTTTCTTCTTCTTTTTGATTTGTTCCCTGGGGTTTGTCATTGTTTTTGCCAATAAAACACATTAACACGTTCCCTAAATAAGCCAGCACCCCACAGCTTATTTGTTTTCTGTCCAAAATCTCCTAACTGCTGGGGCCAATGGTAGAGGAGGAACAAGAACCTGCCCTAAGGATTTTATCCTGGAGCTTCTTATACAGTTCTGCCAGACAATTTTATTTATACAGCAGCTTCTCAGCAGCTCCCTGCTGACCAGAACTCACCATTTGATGCTGATGAACATGGAGGCAATAAACTAAGAGGGGAAAAATGCTGTCTGTTGAAATTAGCAGCTGCAGGCGCGCCGCCCAGCGGTGTCCCGGGCGCATAGATCTGCCCTCCCGACAGGTTCGAGGCAAAGGTCCCCAGGTGTGTAGAAGAAGGTGTTACAGAAGCATACGGAGAATCCATACTGACAATACCTATGAGAGAAAATGGGCACAAGTGACTCCCACAACTCCAACACTCCAGCAAGACATCCCTGGTAGCATGGAAATAGAAAGGAAAACTTTTATCCCACCCGTCTTTAGGGGCATGTGTTACAATTTTCCAAAGGCAACTGGAGCATTAAGCTTCACACTTCGCAAGTCTGTTCAGTGTGTGGCAGTTGTGCTGCACACCTAAATTGAGAATGATATCCCAAATAAAAGAATTATTGCTCCCTTCATGTCCTCTTCAATGAAGAAAGGGAAAAATAAAACCTTAGGGATCTCAGACTTACACACTTCTATATCTTAGGGGCATACAGGGCCCTAGTCAAAATGCTGACTAGCAACCAAGGTAAAAATATTAAAGCACCATCATATTCACAAAATAGGAAATAAAGTGCTACTGTATCTCTCAATCTATTAGCACCTCAGTGCTCCTACAAAAACAGGCAGAGATGGTCCAAACCATCTCTACTTTCTGGAAGCTCCATAACAGGTTCTGTGACAACCTCTTGGTTTCTGTTTTGGGCAGAAAGCAAAATGTCTTACTAAAAAATGCAGGCAGTCAAGGAAATTACATTTTTTGGATCAAATTTAATAATTAAGAGAAGACACCGCCTGTAAGTTACAAGTTCACTTTTTTACCACCCTAGAACTTGGAAGATGCTGCACATTTTTCTGCAGCCTCAGGACAAGGTATCACAAGCTGGAACAGTCACTATCTAGTACGGAAGGGGAGTGGAAATAAGAGTGTTTTATCATCTCAGCTATTGGGAGAGGAACAGACTGGAATGGCAAAAACCCTCTTATATCAAGCCCATTAACTGCCAAACAGTTACTAGATTTGACAGGGCACTTAAAATGAACTCCGCTTGGCTTAAACAACACAAGAACGGAACTGTATTACTATGGAACGGACACAAGCCAGAGGCTTACCTGAGGGACTTGGAGCTGGCCTCTGTAACGGTGGCCTAAAACCCGGGGCTTTGGAAGTATCAGACTGATGTAACTGATCTGAATTTGGCAAAAACGAGGACTTAGCTGAGAGCATGGACTCCGGTGTTGTCTGAGAGGAAACGACGGAGCCGCCCCAGAAGGCATGAGCAGACGTGGGGCTGTTCTCGAACAACGTACTAAAGGGCCCGAAAGGCAGGGTAGCACTGAAGTTGTTCCCCATGGGCTTGTTCGCCGCGTGGGCCGAATTCTGAGAAGCACTTTGTGTACTTAAGGTAGAAGGAAGCTGCACTGAAGAAGGAACGCTGTGGGGCCTTTTGATGTGGTTAACGTTGAGGACTGCGACGGGGGAGTTCTGCACGGGAGCTGGATTCTTAGGGACGCTGCCGGTGCCGTGGACAGGCGGTCTGATGGCTGGGGTTTCCATCTTGGCTGCGGGCTGAGCCGAGCCCATGGCTGGCTGGGACACGGGGTAGGTCATGGGAGCGCCACTCGTGCCGACTGCCGGAGCGGATGAGCTCGTCGCCGCTAAACTCGGAGGCACGACCATGCGAGGATCTGGTGCGGGAACCTGAGTTTGCTGGAGAGGGGGCCTGGCCTCTGGCAGAGGAGCTCCCGGGGGCTGCTGATGAGCAGGATGCACGGAGGAGCTGCCGGTCCCAGGATTGGGCTGCCTGCTGCCGGTCAAGCCGCCCGCATCCACGGCGGGCGGGCTCCCCGCGTCCGGCTCGGACGGAGGCGCGCCTTTGTTGGGAGAGGCGGCCGTGGCGCAGTCGGGAGGACTGCTCCTGGAGACGCCCGCCGGCTGCGCGGGAGGAGAGGGAGATGAGGGGGAGGATGCGGGGTAGTGTTCTTTGGCAGTAGGAGTCGGATATGTGGTGTTGGTGGGCGCCGTGCTCGTGTTGCTCGCCGTGGTCGTCACGGTGGTGGTGGTGGCGTTGCATGTCTTCACCACGGTGACGAACAGCTGCCTCCTCACCGAGGGGGAGCTCGGGTTGCCGCTCGCCGAAGATCCAGGCACAGTAGAAGCCACCGAAGTCGTCGTGGCCGTGGGGCTCGTCGTCAAAGAACTGGCTGCGTTGGCCTGAGCGCCGCCGCCGCTCTGGCTGCTGTGGCGAGGCACCATGTGAGGTTTGGGCGAGTTGGTCGCGCGGGCGGGGCTCAGCGGCCTGACAGGGAACGGGCCCCACGTGGACTGGGCCGGCGGGAAGGTGCCTCCGAAGTGCGTCATGGGCAGCCGCGGGGGACGGATCTGCTGGAACGTCTGAGCGGCCAGGAGCGCGTGTGCAAACTGCGGAGGAGGATACGCCAGCGGGAGGGAGACCTGGAAACCGGGCCGCACGTTGTTCACGGGGTTCTTGATGCCCTTGTGAGTGGATGCTGAGGAGATTGCAGGCACGGTGAGCGCGGAGGCCGTCTGAGATGTCGACGAAGCAGCTACGGTGGTCACTTTGATGCCCACGAGAGAACTGTTAGCAGCTGTAGTGGCGGCAGGTGTCGAGGACCCTATCTTGGAGTTTACAGTTGAGCTTTTCAAACGGTTCTTTGGAATAAGTTCATCGATTTCCTTGTCTGGATCCTTGATAAGAGCATTGATCAACTGCGTGGCCTGTCTGGTTGATTCTGTGCCACCCCTACAGAAAGGAAGGACAGGGAAAAGTGCATCCAAAGTATTTACACACATTATACACAAAGCCCTCCCACACAGGATCCAGCCGGTCTTCTATCACCCTAACGCAAACAGGAAAATAACTCTCTATTCAAAAACTGAGCCTAGCACAGTCCTGCTGCAGACAATTACTCAAGAAATTAGGTTTAAAATACTCCAAATCCCAAAAAGCTCAAAGGGATAAAATATTTGCTTCCCTAAATATTCTTTCATATTTCACCATGTATTAACAAGCCCAAACACAGAATCCCAACACTTATTTTCTCACAAGCCATCTTGTGTACCTGCTGCTGCTTGTACTGTTTCCCCACCCCTTTCCTCTCCCCTGCTTTCAAGGGATGTTCCAAGGAACAACCAGATCAAGCCTTTAATTTTCCTATGCAGACCAACTTTCTAAAAGGAGAAAATACCCACAAGACAGAGCCAATGCAGGATCCTGCTCACCCACCTTATGGTGATGATTCGGTCTCCAGTTTTATCCTTCTGTTTGTCAATGTCTATGTGTGCTCCCGTGCACTCACGGATCGCGTTGATGTTGCACCCTCCTCTACCAATAACTCTGGAAATCACAGTTGATGGGACAGAAACCTTCTTGGATCTACACACAAACAGAAACAATATTAAGTAGGAAACACTTGCATAGCAGAAAGCTGCGGGCAAGGTGGTCAAAAGAACACTGTATTTTCTAATTCAACTTAGGCAGCAGCAGCTCAAACCCACTAAGAAGGCCATTCAGTAACTCCAAGGAAGGCCACACAAAGACAGCACCAAAGGGGATTAGGGGAATTATTTTGCTTACCTTCTCACAACTTCCTTCCAGCCTTCTTCCCTTTTCTGACCACGTTTAGGACTAGCAATGGTAAGCTTTCCGTTTGGAGAAGAAAGGGGAGAAGGAGCTGATTTTGTGCAAGTAGACAAGGAATTACTTGTCACTTCATTAATAACTTCAGACAACCTGCAAAAGGAATTAAATGCTGTCATTATGTGGGGGAGGAAAAAAGGATGACTCGCACTTTGCATCTGTGGTCACAGGAACTCACTTGATGGATGACTTGCCAGGCATTGCTTTCCTCTCATCCTTTGGACAAGTGACGAGCACCGACGGTTGCTTTTTGTTGCTCTGTGTGTTGGTGACAGCTGTGGAGGAATGATTGTCACTCTTGTGGCTGCTGTTGCTATTGCTGCTCTCATCGCTGCAGCTGGAGATCCTCATATTGTCACTGTCACCACTCTCACTAGTGCTGCTGCTCTTGGATTCCCCATTCACTTTCTCAGGCTGGCTATAGGATATGGGAAGCTGATCATCAAATATAATCTGAACATTATCAGGGGTTACTTTGTTTTTCCTGTTTTTCCTCTTGGAGCTCGTGGTGGTGATGGTGTTATTCCTCTTCCCATGAGAGCCTGCTAACGTTGTCCAGGTTGCAGATATACCTATGGTAGTGGTGGTGGTAGCACTGGGAGGCTCCATTGGGACCTCGGGATCATCTGATATAAGAGGAAAAAAAAAGCAGGAGTAACTTAACTGGTTTGAGGAAACCTGAGTGTTTTGCTTTCCAAATCACACCTGTCCTATCAAAAAACTTTAGGACTAACTTTTTTGCAAAGCTCCAAGAAACACACAAAACCCTTGACTATGAGACATCCATAAATCTATTACAGATGTCATACCAGCTCATACCAAATTTCATTCTTTCCTTGGAATAATTGCAGTAATCACCTTCAGCTTTTAACTTCTCCTTCTCCTGAGCAGCTTGGAGTTCGAAATTCTCTTTATTTTTTGCTTCTATTTCTTCTAGTTTTCGCCTTTGTTCCTCTTTTTTCTTCCTCCTTTTCTCTTTTCTCTTCTCTCTTTTGGCAGCCAGAGCCAGTCTCCTGCTTTCTTCCCTTAACTACAAGTTAAGCACATGGAACAGCATTACAAGATGTCCCATGCATTTCAAGAAATCCAAATGCTTTTTATGTCCTTTGATTTTTCTGTTTTACTTCTATTACAGTACCATGGCTTTTAGTAAATTAGTAATTTTTTTTAATATTTAGGACACCAAATTTGGTTTAGACCTAAAATCCATATGAGTGTGACTAGAAAATGCCACATTCATTTTTTTTGACAAATCACATTCAGAAATCCTTCTTTTGGTACAGAGGAAATAGTTATATTGGCATTTCCTGATCCAATTACTCTGAACAACAACAAAGTCCAAAGATAACCTGAACAGCAAGATGCTCAGCTCTGGACACTCCAATTATGGTCATTACACACACTCCTGTATCCCAATAACTACTTTTACCAACCTTATCATCATGAAGGAACATGAATTAGGAATTTTAAGAGAGAAATATTCCCAGCTGCAACTCTTTGCACTTGCCTTCTCCAAGTCCAGTTCCTCTAGAAGAATGCTTGCATTTTTGTTGGCCTCTGCAGCCTGTCTATCTTTGGCTTGAACAATTGACTCCATGCACAGGTGGCACTTCTTCAGCATCTCCTGAAATGACAAAGTGCATTGAGAACAAAGTGCCAGTGTTCTCATTTCCTGCTGCTTCTCCCCAGAAATTCCAATGGGATTCGTGTTGTGGCTGAAAGCTGGTAGCCAATGAGCTGAAGAGAGGTCACATCACTGTCTCTGAGGCTGAGACACAGTACTGTTCCTTGTCAAGTGTTTCCTTGCCCCCAGCTTACCTTATCAGTGATGGTTGCAATGTATCTCATGCACTCCGAGTCTGAGGGGAACTGGTTCACCTCTTTCACCAGGTAACGCACCACTTTCACATGGCCCTGCAAAACACAGTGCAAGGGACAGCCCTTTCCATCAGACCAGCTGCCTCTGCCTTACTGAGAAACACTTCAGCCCAGCACTCCTTGCAAAGGACTGATTTCCAACCCCTCACCACATGAAACTCTCAATGCTTTTTCTGAGATCTTTCTCACCTTCTGAACTAGTGAGGCACATTTCTGCCACCAGAGAAGGCAAGTAATTACCTCTCATCAGGCTGCCCTTACTCCAGAAGTACTTGAAAAACTTCTGCCTTTTTAGGGCAGTTTTCAGATGCCCATCTCTAACAGCTTAACACCTACAGGCTTCTACAGTCATCTGCAATGTTTCCAGTACTGCATAACCTCAACTACACTCCCTTACTAACAGAAGCCATCTGTAGACTCAAATCAGGCTGAACTGCACTTTTTTTGACCAAAGTCCTCACCCTCTCTCGCTTAAGGAACCAATCCTATTTCCCCCCACTTCTATCACACAGAAACCCTGCAAATTTCACCCCCCACACACCAGAACCAGACTCACTTCACTGCCTATAAAGCAAATTGCAATTAGAATTGAACACAGGCATTACACAGGGGACACATGTACCTGTTTCTGAAGATTCAATGCCAAATACTCAAATTAACTGAGATATTATTAAATATGTAGCTTCTGTCAGTATGCTCTATTTCTAACAGCTATGTAGGGATGAACAGGACAATCCTGCTAAGAGAAAAGCTGAACTCCACCACCTACCTTTCGGAAGGCTGCCATGAGAGGAGTTATTTTCCTGTTATCAGCTGCATCCACGTCAGCTCCAGCCTGGACCAGCAGCTGGACCACATCAAGATGCCCCCCATTTGCTGCCAGCCACAGGGGAGTATTACCCTTCTTGTTCCGCACATCGATGTGAGCTCCCCTACAAACCAAACACATGCCATCAAAACCCTGCATTTAGGCAACAGGAAGCACTCTGACCCTTAAAAAAACTTCATTTGAGTCCTTGGGATAAATTAAATTATGTGACAGCAGTCAACAGACACACAGAACCTTTCCCATTTCTTGACCCCCTGCTGGCTATTTGGAAATATGATTGTACATGGGGACAATGGAGCGTAAACACAGCCACGTTTCCCTTCAAGCTGCTCACATGCCAACAGCATACCTGCTAATGAGGAGCTCACAGAACTTGTAGTGCCCCTTGTCTGCTGCAATGGTTAAAGCTGTGTCTCTAGATGAAGGGACTGGGGGAGCGTTGACATCTGCACCTTTGTCCAGCAGGACCCTGCCCACCTCTGCGTATCCCCCGGAGGCTGCTTCCATCAACGGAGTGAGACCGGTCTGGGACAAGCAGACAGAAGCCATTAGTGGGGGGAGAGTGGCTTACCTGAGACACAGTGCTTATCTGACTCACAAACACCATGGGTTACTGTTCTTATGCTTGTAAGCACCACATGATAAATCAACATTTATTTGAAGAAACACATTTTTTGATGAGCTTTGCAACCACCAAAATCTTACTCCTTAAATGCAGCCATTTTTTTTTCTATATGACATCTGGTTTAGTTAACTGGACTGGAGAACTGAACTAGAGAAATTGACTTGCACAAAGGCAAGAAAATCAGGTACCAATGCAGACACCATGACTTACAAGCACCTCCCTCTGGAGCCCCCTCCGGCTGTTTGCTCTTTACCTTGGCTCTGTGCTCCACGTTAGCTTTTCTATCAAGCAGCAGGCTGACCACCTCAGTTCTTCCCTGGAAACAGGCCAGAGTCAGAGCTGTATTCCTGTTGGTCTCGATCTGGGCATTTATATCAGAGCCCATGTCCAGTAACAGCTTGACAGCAGCAGTGTGCCCATTCATGGCTGCCAGCATCAAGGGAGAAATGCCCAATTTGCTACCAGTTCTGAAAGAGAAGAAAGAAACACAACTGTTTCAAAGGTTATTTCAGAAATGTGACTATAATAAACTAATGGAGGCAGAGAATTCACACACTGAAAAATCAGCTGCATACCAACTTCTACTGAACCTACAAAAGGTTCTGCACAGCAAGTATGGTTTTGGACAGGTGTTTCTATTTAAGAGACTCCACTTTTACTTTTAGACGGCTTCAAATTGAAGGGCATCTCTTATGAGGTGTGCTTATGACTTACAGCCTGTGCTTGGCCCTTTCCTTGTACCCCTGCAGCTCACACCTGAGCTGTTTTCTACCTCCCAACATATGCAAAAGCATGGCATAAATGCACACACACAGAGAAAACTACACAGGGAAAACACACACGCTTTCCTCACATAACTCACAAGCAAGCACACGAGATAAGGGCTGTGAAGGGAACTTGCCTGGAATTGATTTCTGCCCCAGCATTCAGCAGAATCTTGATAATGTTCACATAGCCACCCGAGGCGGCGAGGCTCAGAGGTGTGTAATCAGACACATTCCTGTGCTCCTTGTTTGCCCCTCGAGCTAGCAGCAACTCCACCACCTGCAGTGTTTCAACACACAACATCTGGTTTGCTCCCAAACTTGCAAATCTAGCCAACACAAATGCTTTTTAGACCTAAATGTTCTGTTGGAAGATGTCAATGGTAAGAAAGGCGCTTCAATCAGTTGCTTCGCTATACCCCTTGCCTTCATGAGGCCACACCTGTGTCCCCAAAGCCGCTGTAAAACTTCCTTTAAAAAAAAAATCTATCATGGCTGCTCATCAATCTACTAAATTCAACAGCAGACTAAGAAAAAGCAGATCTCCTCATGATTATTTCAGCCATCTTTAAAGCGTGCCAGACCCAGAGATTCAGTTTCAATATGGAATACAAAGTACTCCTGCTTTTTGTCCTCTCCTGCAGAGGACATGACCAGAAACTGAACTGTCTAGCAACTTAAAATCACAGTGTACACTGAGGTGAAAACCCATGATGTTACTTCCAGTGCAATATTACATTTGCTTCACTTTCAGGTTTTAAGCATTAAAAAAGTTTAGATCAGACCTGCACAATTCTCAATCAGAATGTTTTCCCATGAAATCACAGAACAAACACACTGTCAAACCCAAAATTTGGGCAGGAGGGTGTTCTGACATCATCTCTGCCACCCAAAGCTCAGCTTTTTCCAATTTCTTTCCCCAAAAACTCTAATGCTTATATATGTAACCCATTTGTGTCTAACTCCTGATTCTCAGCAAGAATACTCATGATAGTGTTCACTTTCATATCTACATTTAATTATGCTGATAAAAAGTCCCATAATGGGGCACTAATGACTGCATTCATGAGGACACCTGACAGCACCAGTCCAGTTATCAAGAGAAAAAGCAGTCTAGATTAGACATGTGGCAACGTGTAAATTGGAAAATGTGAAGCCCTTTGCACATTTTTAAAACACACATCCTGTGTGACTCTATCTTTTCTGGAAGATTCTTGTACTGTACTGACACAGTATGTCATTCACACACTGCATCTCAAGATGTAAGGTTTACTTCACCTCTTGCCTCCCTCCTGAACAAGCCAAAGACAAGGGAGTGTCCTTGGTTCTCTCAGACTGGGCTTCAATATCAGCTCCATTATCCAGTAAGATTTCCACAACCCCAACATGGCCGGCTGTAGCAGCCAAAATGAGCGGAGTAAACCCTGAAACAGCAAACATGACACGAGTTACAGCACCAGAAGAGCAAGCCTGAAGGTTTCACATCAAGTGTAGGTTTACTGGGGATTTATTTAGTGAGACACACAGGCAAAGCAGACACGGTTCACAGTGCCATGGTGAGACACCCACCTTTCTTGTCCCTGTGCTCAATGTTAGCTCCTCTCTCCAGCAGGGTTTGTACCAGTTCTTCATGGCCACCAGCACAAGCCAGCGTCAAGGCTGTGTCATGGTTACTCTCAGTCTAAACCAAACAGACACACACACAAGATAAATACTTGCTTTTTCAAGTACAGCCCCTGCTATAGCCAAAACATAACTGTACTCATGCCAAAGGAAAAGCTTCCATAAGCTAAGAGCGTGTTTATGGGTGCCCCCCTGACAGCTCTGTGCAAGTTCCTGACAGGATTCTACCTCTCAAGGCAGCTCTGCTGGGAGGTTTAAGAAGAAATCCTGACAAGAACTGAGATTCTTCAAGAACTGAGCTCTCATCTGTGCTCTGCTAACCAGATTAACCTCTTTACCACTGCTTGACTGTGACCTTTACATGGTATAATGAAGGTAAGAATTCTGTCTTTAATGCTTGGCACTCCAGCCAAAGGCTTTCAGAGCACAATCCAAGCCAAGTGTCACAAGCAACTAAGTAGCAAGGGCTGAGTTTCCAGAAGTTTCTTTCCTTTTCTCCCCAATGATCTCATGCCTTTGCTCTGCTCCATGCTGCCCAATCTCAGTCATGTTATGTATAGCCCAGAGCGGTGCATATGCCAGTCAGTATGTGTATGCTTTTTGCTGATGGCCAGCTAGCTCCAAGTCAAAATAGAGCTGCCTTTTTAACAGTTATTTTCATACAGAAAAGTCTTTCCCTTAGTGGAAATGAGAGCTTGAATTATTTCCTCTTGCTCAAAAAAAAAAAAAAAAATCACAGCAATTATTACTTTCAAGACTTTCACACATCCGTGATCTCTGGCAAACAACTTGGAAGCACAACTGAAAACTCTGTGTGCAATGCTTTAAGGATTATTTTTGTCTTAGGATACCAGGCCAGGAAACATTTAATTTCTGTCAGTAGGCAACTCTGCTGTTTCTCATAATGCCACTGACAACACAGGAATAAGAAATGCAAGTGTTTAGTCATTCAGAGACCTTTTTTTTTGTTCGGTGTGAGCACAGAGGAAAGTGGGTTGTGACTCTCGGGGGCGTTGCTCTGCCTATCCAAAAGCAGCAAACCCAGTCTCCAGAGCTCAATCCACTATACAGCAGAGCTGTTTGCCACCACTGAATTATTCAGGATGCAGGAAAAAGCAGCTTGGTGCATCTGTGGGAGTGGCAGGCTCACCTGGGCATCGATGTCTATAGCAGGGTAGATGGGCAGCATGGCTGAAGGAGAAATGATGGGACTCGGAGTTGGCGTCTGAGGTTGGGACACTGAGGTTGCAATGCTGTGGGTAGGAGTGTTTGACATTGCAGATGCTCTTCCACTCACTGCTGTTGGACAGAAGAACCACACTAAGTCAAAGCAAAATACTTCCCAATGTAATGTGACAATAAAGGGACAGTGGGATGAATTTCAACCGACAGATAGAACTCCTCAAAAACTGTTGTTTTCCACAAATATATGTATTCCACACATTGAGCCCAACCTTTGATCCTTTAACTCTCAGAATTTGAACTATGAAAAAGGTTTACTCCATTCAATCAAAGAAAGAGTTAAGTATCAGACTGACATGTATTCTAAAAGCCCACCAAAAGGTTTTTGGTTTTTTTTTAAACCCAAAGATCTTTCCTACAACAAATCAGCCATAATTTGGACCTGGAGCTCCATACCTTTGGAAGCAGGGCTGCAGACCAAGTCCAACCAACGGGTACCTATGCAATTTTTCTTAAAAGTTTTAATGTTTTCATGTAGAAGTCTGTTCAACCTTCACCCCCACCCCTCCATAAACATCACAAAAAAGCAACAGGGCAGGATGCTCACATAGCAGAATTTGCTGAAACCAGAGAAGTGGAAGCTTTGGAAGAGCAGGCTGCAGAGAGTTTGGTCCAGGTGTTAGGTAAGCAAAGGTAACACCAGTGACAGGGATAACAGTGTACGAACACAACACAGATAGCACCGACTGCCATGCCTCCCAAGGTTCATTCTGTGCAGGGCACCTTCAGGAGCGCACAGCAAACCCCAACACCCTTCTTCCTTTTCCTCACAACAACTCACTGCTTTTTCCCTGTCACCTCTCCAGTGTTTCTCCAGCTGTTTCTCAGGTGTAACAGCAAAGGAGAAGGTGAAGCAGCAGCACACACTTCTTTCCAGCTGACAAAAGCACTTTAAACTGCAAAATGGAACAGTTTCCAACTGATGCCACAAAACCTGTATCCTAACAGGCCCAGTTGTGTGCTCCCACCTCTGCAAGGCAGCTGTATTTTACACCCAGAACTAATTTAATTTCTGGACTTCCTACACAAAATTTCCTACCAAAGTCAGAATTCAGAATTCCAACCCACTTGACCTAGATCTTTGAGTGCCTTTGGAAAAGTTATCTCACAAATCACAGTAGGTATGGATTAAAATTAACATACTGAAGATGCGCCAAAATATTTTGACATAAGGTCAAAAACTGCATGTATTTTAGACAGCTTCTAAGAATTCCTAATCAAATCCCAAAAAGGAGACTGGGAAGCATCTTCACTATTACAGGAGACATTAGTAAATTCTCAGGCAAAAAAAAAAAAAAATCAAGTCAGTTAAGAAGGTCTCAGTTGAGATGAAGTCTACTTTTTACATTTGTAGTGAGGGAAGAAAAGGCAACCAAAACCCCAAATTACTGCCCCTCACCCCCAAAATACAAAACAAACCAACCCAAAAAAGAAAGACGTGCTCCAGCAATAATGCACAAATTTAGTTCAGATACCTACAGCACAGTTCACTGGACACAATATCCACTTTTATGGGTAATCACTTTGATTATATTTATTTCAACATCACCTGCGTGGAGTTCAAATTTCTAATGAACATGCTAAGGGCGATGAACAGAATTTTTATGGCACCCAAACTAAAATATTCAAAGTTTTCAATAACCCAAAAGGTTTTCAGAGCAGTCTGTAGCTCTGAGAGGAGTAACCAACTTGATTCTACATGCTAAAAGCACTGACACAAATATTTATCTCTGCACTCTGCTCCTTGCCCTACTCTAATGGCCTAAGGGCAAAGTGAACTCAAGTCTGTACCTCACCGTGGAAACTTCCTTATTTCATGCCTGGGATAACCAAGTCTTCCAAGTTAGGTCACTATTGGAATGTTTAGGATATACAAGACTTGGTATAGGAGCACCTACACCTTCATCAAGCTTCTTGGTCAGAAGACATCACCAAGCACCATTTGACTACTCCAGTTCCAGTCTTGGACATTTGCTGGGCTAGCAGACAATCAGTTTTGTGCTTACTGATATTTGGAACAGACCTGCTCTTCATCTTGATTTTCTTCTGTCCGTATCTCAACTGTCTCTTAGCTTGGATGAAAAGAGGACACCCTCAGAGCAGCTACCTCCTGCCCTGTGCCCACTGGCCTCACCAGAGTGACATGGCCTTGTAACCCCACTTCTGGTGGCCATCACATGTCCCACAAGTGCTGTCCTGTTGCGAGCACAGCATTGGTCTTATGCACTGATTCCTTATCTCCTGCACTGTCAACAGCAGACAGATAAAAACTGTTCCACACTACACAGCAATGAGGCAACACGAGGGACCGAATAAAAACATACTTTACAAGACATGTATGAGACATCTCAGCTTTTTCCAGCTGGTTTCAAGCCAGCTCTACAGACTTGTTCCACATCAGTTCCTTCTCTGCCCCCAATTCCTCTGTATCACCTCAGTTATTACAAACCATGTTGGTGCCACACAGGATTAAAATCACTCTAGAGCACTTGAGATGCAGAACATGCCTTGGACTGTAACAGTGCAGGTTATGTTCTGAATTCCAACACCAACACTGGGCTGCTGCTGTGCAAGAAGGGCTCCTTGGATGGGGCTGAGAACCACTGCACACCTGCAGTCCTGGTGGTTATTAGTCAACAGTGTGCAAGGCAGCCTAAGGCAGGCCAGCCCCATGTGAAACCAGCTCCTGCTCAGGCCCCAAGTGGGACACAACCTGATTTTCCTGGGATGCTGGCACTCTATTGTCGTTTGTTTTTCCAGTATTGAGTCTCTGTGAAAAGCTTACAGCTTGCTTTCTGACGTTTTAATTCAGACAGCTGCATTTCCAACTGACTCAACCCACAAGGGAGCTTCCAGGAATGCATTTTATCAAGAGCTTCAAGATTCCTGAAGTTCTTTGCAAAGCTCTGTGACTGGACACAATCCTTGGAATGGTTCCTACTTTGTAAAAACCTTGCTATTGAAAACAAGGTGATTTTTCTCCCTGGATCTTTACCACATCACTTAACAGATGCAATGTTTCCATACAAGCCTTACACAACTAACCCTAAAAAATACTTTTTATGTGCCTCACAGCAAGCAAAAAACTTGCCTGACATCTGAAGCTCAAGAGCAAACCTTTTGCTTGTCCTCAACTCCAGCAGGATCATAAAGGAGCCCAAAGGAAAAAATTAACTATTATTTACTAGTTAGCCATTGTTTTCAACTAATAAAGCACAGAGATGCACATTAAATCAAGTTTGCACAGTCAAGGTGAAGCTTTGTTTCTGCAACTCGTGCTGCAAACACAGCTCTGCAATGGAACTAAACTCAGGGCATCTCTGAAACAAGAATTTACATCTCTGAGAATACACTAGAAGCTTCTTTTAAAGCAGTACACGGAGTTATTGACCAAATATTTAGTGGCTACTTAAATGTTGTGTGTTACACTGAGCCCATTTCAGCTCCACATTTTAAACTGTGATTTGTGGACTCACTACAGGCTAGCACTGAAGTTCTGTACTCAGGCCTGTGTCTGTCCTTGCTAAAAAAAACTACCCTATAATCACAGGCACTTGACAGAAAACGAATTCAGACTTCGTTCCCAACTGCACGTGTGCACACACTACCAACAAGTGGGGCTCAGCAGAACCAGAATATTCCCTCCAATTCCCACTGGAAATACCTGACTGCCCAAAAAGGCACAAACAGGCATTCAGGTATGCAGCAGGTGACCTGGAATGACACCTGCTCAGGATGTGACATGTAGCTAAACAGGTCCCAAACGTCCTAACTCTAGGTTAACTTGTATTTAAACACAACTCAAGTGCATTGCACAGATTCTTTGTAAGTTACCAACAACTGCAAACATCCCACCTTTTAAATTCATGTTGTCCTGCATCCCAGCAGTTCCATGAGAGAAACTGTTACTGTCAGTACATGTTATATGTCATTTAATCTACTTTTTCATGCCTACATTTGTGTTTGTGTTTTCATCCACTCCCAATCTTTACACTTATGCTTCAATTCTAACATGAGATTTCCAGCAAAGAAGTTTTTGTCACCTTTAATGAAGCTTTGCCTGGACACAAGGTCACTCATCAGATGTCTCACCACAAAAGTGGTGTTCCAAGTGCTTTAAAAAATCACCACCTGGTAGTTTTAATCAGTTAGCACACCTTCCATGACTCTGTACTACTACTGTGCTCCAGCTCGGGCAGTACATGCAGGAACAGCTCTGGGCCAACACTTTCTCTGAGACCTGCCTTCCTCTGGCACACATCCCTCATGCCAACAGCTTTGCAAAGCAGACTTGTTCAGATGGACAGCACTTGTAAAAATGACAGTGCATCAGCTTAACCAAGAGCATCTGGTACCTTTTCATCAAGTGACCTTTTTTTAAGACTGTGTCCTACCAGTTCACCTGTGTTCAGCTAAGGGGTATTTCAATGATTGCTTTAGCATGGAAAGGGTTCAGATGAAGCACAACTGAGTGAGGTGTAAACTAAAACAGCAGTGACAACTCTCATTTAAAACCTGCTTCATTCTCCTGTTTTACTGCTTAAGGCCTTAGAGCATTCATGTCACCGGGCAGAGAATTCTCTGAAGCAATGACAAGAGTTTGGTAAGGCTAAACATGCTTTCTGCTGGCAGCCATTTTTATGAGGAGATGTTTCAGAAAGTCATAGGATTATCACCTTTTTTTTTCCCAAGCAGAAATAAAAGCTTCCAATAAGTAGACTACATAAGGCCAAGTGGAGCAGCTCTTATTCTGAAGATAAACCCACGGGTCCCTCACACTTTAGAGGCTACTTGTGGTGCTACAGCTGCTCAGCCTACTGCAAGTCAGCTCTCAGCTAGCCCAAAGCACTACCCAGCACCATCATGGTGCTATTCCTGAGCTACAATCAGGCCACATAAACTTTAATACACCCTTCCCCAAACCATGACGAGTTTAAAACACCACTCCGCCATACCAACCTGACCAACAGGCACAGCTCAGCTCACCCTGCAAACTGAAAAGTTAAAAGCTACTTTTCCCAACTCCTTGAGACAGGGATCAGAGGACGAGTGGTGCTTGCCATAGAGCTCGTGGGAATACACAAACACACACACACACACACACACACACATAAAAAGAAGTGGACATACCCTCAACTGGTCAAGCAAATATTATACCTGCTCATAACAATGTAAACCCACCTGCCATGATGTCATCCAGCGTGTCATTGAGCGTCTGAGCAGGGCTGGCTACCATTAACCCTTGCTGTGTTTCTGTCAGTATTCCTTGCCCCAGCCCTGCTAGTTGTGCTTGGCCCAGCACTGGCTGTCCAACTATAACACCTTGGAGTTCTGTAAGATTTGCGATGGACCCTGGAGGTAAGGAACCTGCTGCCAGAGGCAAAGCTTGTGGCATGGCCAGAGGCTGAACTGGTGCAAAACCCGTCTGCGCAGCAGCTTGCTGAGGGTCATCCTTGAGCAAGATGGGGTCCACTTGCTGCAATCGTGCATAGTCTCCCTCTGAGAGTTGTTCTCCTACCCCAACTGGAGTCAGTAGTCCCAGATGCTGGCAAGACTGTTGCTGCTGCTGCTGCTGCTGGAGCTGAATTCTTTGCGCTTTTACCTCTAGATATTGCTTTTTTAGCTGCTGTTGAGTTTTCAGCTGTAACTCCCGCTCCACTTTCTGCAGTTCCTCTAAAATCTTTTGTTTCTTCTGAATTTGCTCCTCTCTCGTTTTGTTCAGCTCCTCAATCTTCTCTTTGGTGAGCTGGTCGGCGTGTGCCAATTCCAGGGACTGCAGCTGAGCGTTCTTCTCTATGGCTTCTTTTATCCTCTGCTCCAGCTCTGTCAACTTGCCCTGGGCCTCTTCTACAATGCTCTCTGGAGACTGATTGGTGATGTAACCCTGTACATCCTGGTTGTTTGTTGGCAAATGACTGCTGGACTTTTGTTTAGAAGCAGCTGTGTGAAAAAGAAACCCCCTCAGAAGCAATGGAAGTGCATACCAACGGCATCCTCATTACAGAGCTACTGCTGGGCCGCTGCGTGGCACGGCACCCGTGGGAGGTCAGCGTGTCCCCAAGGCCCTCCAAGGACACCTGCCAACGGGTACCCAGCAGTCAGACTGCAATTTAACAGGCCACACCAGTGCACATGCACCCCACAGAGCCCTGTGCTACGGTGACAGGGCTGCTCCAGCAATCGGCACACTTTTGCCAAAAGAAGCGATTGTCTCGAGCCGCTGCTACTGAGTGCTGCTACACGGAAACTGGGAACAAAAAGCAAGGATATGCTGCCTCTTTACTTGGTGCTCTGCGTCTGGTGTGGTGTTGGGACATAAACGCTTACAGCCCTGAAAGCGCAGCCCACGGGACACAAAAACACCTCTAGGACTGGGACTAGGCTGCCGGCTTTGTGACCGACTTGGTAGGCTTTAACAAGTGCTAGGCTCTCTACAACTAGGCATCCTTTCACTCCAGGTATCCAGCTCTGCTCAGGTGACAAAGAGTGCCAGAACCCAGGACTGTCATTTACATTTAGCAGGACCTAACAGGGTGTCTTTAGCCACTAGGTTTTATCCACAGCAGACACGATTTTGCCTGTGTCAAAGCTCAGCTCTCTGTCCAGGCAAGGCAAGTATTTCAGCCTTCCTGCAAGAACAAGCGATGGACTAATCCAACTGGTGTTTTATGCAGAAGTCCCCAGTAACACAGCTGACATGCTCTGCCATACCAGGTGGAGAAGCAACAATCGGTTAATTTTGAAGGGCGAAAGGCAACTCAAAACTCAGGATCTGAGGCAGTGGAGGTGCCCAGTTTCTTCCAGCCATCCTCGCTGTATCTCCAGAACAATACAAGTGTACACACAGGATTAATTTTAGGACATGCACGCCTGTATTTGCTACTGCTGATGCTTGATAAAAATTGGTTTTTGACGAGAATTCTTAAGTACAGAAAGCATTAAGTGTCAAAATGGCGAGAGCAAAATAGATGCAAATTTAGTCCTAGGAGGACTTGAGCCACATCAGACTAAAGATTTTACTGCACAAGAAATTCCGCCTTCAATCCAATTAGTCAAACCCACTCCCAGACTACTACCCTAAGGAAACACAAGTTATCAAATCAACTATGATATGGAGATTAACATGGGTTTTGCAACTTCCATTATCCAATTTCTATAGACTTCTGGGTAACATTCTGCATTAGTTCAGTGTGTCAGACTAGAGATTTTAACAGATTTACTTAGGCAGATTTCTTGATGTTTTATGATTAGAGGTTTAGATGACTGACTTGGTGGACAAACAAATCCTTAAAAAAATAATTAAAAAAAAAATCAAAATTGCAGTTTCCTTGACTGAATCCATAAACACTCTTCATAGGAGCTACTCTGCTACAAGTGCAAGCCTCTATCTTCTACCTAGGAAGGATATTTAGAAAATAAGCTGCAGAACTAGGACTGACCTTTGTTTCTGATGGGAAGGGTTGTGGCGACATTAGCAGGGGGTTTGTCAGGCTCCTGGGGTGGGACGACCATGGGCAGCGCCTGCACTGGTACTCGAGGAGCCTAAAACGTCGGATACTAACAGATTACTTTTCTCATACTCTGTGCTAGTTACAATTCAACACAAGGCAAACAAAATCTGTTAGAAAAGTAGACTTTAATGGTGACTAACAACATTCAATATAGTTTTTAATATGCTGAGTTCAATAATTAACACCTACAGATCATGTGATCTCCACATACTTTGCATTTTTAACCTAAAAAATTACTTGCAGAACTATACTCAGCCTGGTACAGTGCTGTACTGTAGTACAGCAAATACAAGCCATAAATTCAATTCTGTAGTTTCATTTAAGCAGATCTTTGCACTTGCTGGTTTTGTCCACCCTCAGTGTTTTTTTCCAGCAATACTTAGAGAACAGTAAGAATGATGAGAGCACTACATCATAACGTTCAAAAGTCTTCCCCAAAAGTAAAAATCGGTTTACCTCCATCATCTTAATTCCATTACAGCACACCAAACAGACTGTCAGCTATCTGATATGTAAGGAATAGAACAGGTTTGCAACTCTAAGTAATTTTAAGTGTGCTCAACTACAGTTTACGATAGGACATGATTGACTCTTCTCTCACCTTTAAACTCTTGAGTAATCAAGTGCAAAAAAACCATGCATACCATGAGCCCTGGAATCTTACCCTGTTGAGGTCATGGGATGGTGGGGTCAGCTGAGTGGCATCAGGTGGAGGAGCAGAAAGCAAGTTGTTTGGGTAATCTAGAAGGTAACAAACCACGCTGGTGTGACCGCCTTTGGCCGCCTCGATCAGCATGGTCGATCCATCCTGACAGGGAAAGAGCACACAGTTAGAACAGAGCATCATGAAAACTGCACTGCAGCATTTTGGGACACACAACACACTACCTATGGGACTGCTTTCTGCTCTAGTAAATACTCCATCTCCACAAGCTCACATCTAAACTTGCAGGCTTGATGAAGTATTAAAAAAAAATTTAATAATACTTTAAAAAATTTTCCCCTTCCACAATCAGCACTTAATACTCATGATGATCAAAGAGACCTGCACTAACTCCAACAACACATACACGAGCAGAACATCTGCTTGTGCAAACTTCCACTTAAATCATCACAAGCTGGGTGAGTTGTAGGGAACACAAAAGGAGAAAACCCAGCTGGTTATCCTGAGTTTCAGAGGAAAATGAGGGAGGTGAGAGACAAACCTTGAGTCTGTGTGTGGGATCAGCACCATGAGCGAGCAGTAGCTCCACCACCGCCAGGTGACCTCCGGCACAGGCCAGCGACAGCACTGTGTGATCGTTGTTCGCTGTGGTCCTGTTCACGTTTGCTCCTGCACAAACACAAGGGCAAACATCAGCTGAAACTCACTTCAACAGGTAGCACCTCTGTCAAATCTAACACAATTAACTGCTCTGCAATCTACACAGGGAAAACTCCATCCTGCCACATGTCCTACTCCATACAAGGTAGGGACAAGAAAACTCATGACAATCAGCCCAGGAGAAGGAAAATGGAAATTCCTGGTTTGTATTGAAACATCAAGCAAACTACAGTCAAACTCTGGAAACCAAAAGGGACTTGTAGTTCAACTGCCAAATACCGTGCTCCAAAGCTGCACCATGGGGCATGAAGACCCCAGGGATCCCTAATACTGCTGCTTTTACTAGGAATTACAGACTGAAATACACTATTTTTACAACTACATGCAGTTCCACCAATCTCAGCAGAACCCACAGGTAATCACTGCATGCCTAGTTGGAGAATCAATTGCCTACTGGAGCTAGGACATTTAAAACAAATCCAAGGAAATTACACTAGCTCTGACATGTTCTTAACTTGAAGTATTTTTAATGTCAGGAAAACGCAAACCATTCCACATTCTTACCTTTGCTAATCAAGAACTGAACAGTGCAAACATGACCTGCCCTGGCAGCTTTCATGAGTGGGGTTCTTCCACCTTCTGATTCATGCTCCTAGAGTAGATAAAGAAAGGCTTCAAAATCCAAAGTGGCATGTGAAAGAAGGCAAGCCAGCCTCCTGAGTTTTTGAATGGAAAGATGCTAGACACAGAACATCCTTCTCTACTGTTTCACACACTTAGCCATAAATATTCAGCTAATGTTTGAACTGAGGGTATCTTGAATGCAGGTGAACCATTCACCACCTGTGTCTGCACAGGTGGGACTCCTGGACAAAAAGCATTCAAGGCACATGAGGGGGATTTTAGTTAAGCAGGACATCTTCTGACACACCTAACATCACTTTTTGATAACACACTGGTACGCTGAAAAGGAAAAATCAGTTTACCTCCATCATCTTAATTCCATGACAGCACACCAAACAGACTGTCAACTATCTGATGCATAAGGAATAGAACAGATTTGCAGGAACAAGGACTAACCCAGAATCAACTCAACAATTTGAAGCTGAGTACCACGTTAAAAGAATCAAATTCCCTCTTTTCCTGTCCAGGCAACCTTGAATGGCTTGGAAATGCTTTAGACATCAATCACCAGAGGACTGTAACTGACCTCTGTACTTTGGGGTAATCTAATAGCCCAAAATACATTAAAGAATGTGTAAATTTTCATCAATGAACACAGAAACAGGAAGAATATCAGATGCTGATAATTTAATATCTTACTAACATTTTTAAGGGAGGTAAATGACTTACCAGATCTGCACCTGCCTGAAGTAAGACATCTGCTACATCAGTGTGGCCATTTTCACAGGCGTACGTCAGTGCCGTGTCACCTGTTGCTGTTGTTGCATGCACATTAGCCCCTGAAACAGCAAGGACAAAATACTGGAAGCTTTATGATGGGCATTACAGAAAACATACAAGCTTCCACAATCTTTACAGGATCAAACAGCAAATGAAGCTTCCCCCTTCCAATCCAGCATCTATTAAACTGATGACCTGACTGTACTCTAAGAGGAATAAAAACAAACTGCAAGTTAGCTCCAAACAAGTTTACATCAACTCAATCTTCACAAGCTAAATTAGAGTCCAACCAGTAAATTACTTTGGGCTTCAAAGACCTTCACAGTCAAGTTCAAGAAGCTGCTAAAGAAAATGTAATGACTGTCGGACAAAGTATTTTTCTCTTTAGATTAAGCGTTTACAAAAGCATTAACAAAACGACTCCATACCCGCAGCTAACAAATATTTGACCAGCTCCAAATGCCCCTCTTGAGCAGCCTCCATCAAAGGTGTGGAACAGCCAAGTTCTATGTCAGCTCCTGCTTTAATGAGAAAATCGGCCACCTCCAGAAACCCTCCGCAGCAAGCCAGAGTCAGTGCGGTTTCCTGCGTCTCCTCTGTCTGAGCGTTGATGTTTGCTCCTGCAAACAACACAAAACACTGGTTACAGAGGGCAGCATCAGCACACAAACCACCTCCACATGCACAAGGCATCTTATAACCAAAGAAAGCAAAAATCAAAGCAGCTCAGAGCTTCTTCCCCAGCCTGCTGAGCAGCGTTACCTTGCCCAAGTAACAGTGCCACCATCTCCTCGTGGCCTTCCCGAGCTGCCTCCATCAGCGGCGTGTATCCCTCATCATTGACCTCTTCCAAGTTAGCTCCACGTTCAATCAGCAGAGCTGCCAGCTCCACGTGCCCACCACAGGCTGCCAGGGTCAGCGGGGACTCGAAGGAGTCGGCAGGCATGTTCACCTGAGCTCCGCTGTCCAGGAGTAACCTTGCCACTTCCACGTGACCATCCTGCAAAGGCAAAAAAAAAAATAAGATCAGAAGACTGACCAAATGGAAAAACTGCTTTTCTCCATGGTTTTGCCACAGACTCAAATTCCCTCAAAATACACAAAAAGCCATGAGGGAGTAAAATGAGTCCAAAAATACAATGAACAGTTTTTCTGGCTATTTTCCCTAAGTATTTGGATAAAGCATAAGGTCTCCTACTGAACACGCACCTGTAGAAATGCTGAGCACATTTTACTAAATATGTGCTATGAACCTCATATCAGACCTCTCTGTCAATGGTGTAAGCAACAAGCTGGACAACTTTGTATCAGACTCCAGTTCAGGTGTTTGGGATCAACTTCCTTGGGGCAGGGGGAAACTCCAAAATAAAGCCCAGAAAGTCAAGAGGGAGCTCATGACTATTTTAGAAGCTTGTCTCCTCCACAAGAACAACAGTGAGATTCTTTTGCTTCCTCCCTTCCTTACAAAGCAGCTATGCACACTGACCTGGGCTTGCCTCATGGCCCCTGCAAAACCATTTCACTGCTCAATTTAACAGCAGAGTCAAGACTTACTTTCTCCTTCCAAGTGAAAAGCCAAAATGAGACCACTTGTCAGGGGTTCCTTACACATCCCAGGAGCCACCCACCCGAGCAACAGCTTTTCCTTGGCAGCATTCTGGCAGGGTTTTCCAGACACCATGATCATGCTCCACTGTGATCACACCCCTTCTACCAAAAGGCAGCTCTTAAATTTGCTTTCTTCCTTGCAATATACATCAACACAGGATGTCCATCTCATTTTCAGTATTCCATAAAGTCAGGAACTATTTGAAGTGGCTTTTCAGCTTCATGTTTATACTGGAGGCCTGACAGTGACACATCCAATTGCCATTCCACACTGCTTTGTTCAGACAGAAGCAGTGCCTGGCTGGGTCGCTGCGCTCCAACAACAGCAAGAAGTCTCCAAGCTGGTTTTCTCCACGAGGAGATGGCCACCATTCCAACTTGGAGGAACCAAAATCTGACAAACAAAACACTGGAGGGCTGCAGCAAATAAAACAGCCCCTCACCAGGAACACAAGCATTCCCAAGGTTGTCTCTGAATGAGGTAAGTACACCTTGATTTCAGATTAATTCCTAAGAGGCAGCAAATCTCATCCACAGCCATCCTTGCCAAGCTGGAAACCACAACTCCAAAAATCTCTTTTCCAGACAAAACACCAAACTGCATCTGACATTTTTCCGCTTCATTTTCTCAAGTGTTTCATGCCTTATTCTGATATCCAGGGAGCAAAGCACGGCTTCCTCTCGGAAAAATAACTAGGACATTAACTAGGACATATTCACCTTTTACATGAAATGACAGAACTATTTTAGGGAAAAACTCCAAGCCTCCATAAAGAATCTTTCCTCAGGGAAATGCAGAGACAGTGCCTCATCCATCAGGCTCTGGCAAGACAGCTACCTGCTCACCCCTGCTCCACGCTGAGGATGGCACAACACAGCACCCAGGCTTGCTTCAAAGCTTCCTATGTGGGCCAAGCAGCCTGCAGGAGAACTGCTGGAGCTCCACCACACAAGGGAACTGGATCCATGCTTTAATAAACCCTGCAGTGGGGTGGGGCTGCTGAGCTCTCCTACAACAGCCAGGAAAAGCCTACCAACTGCTAAGGGAACAGGAAAAGTCACCTGAGCAATCTTCACAAGATCATCAGCTGCATTTTAAAGCTGAAGCTCTGTGGGCAGCAGTCCTTCAGCGAGAGGAAACACCAACTAGATCACCCTGCTTTTTGCTCCCACAAGGCAAGTGCCACTGTCCAACACCTCCTGTGCATTAAATCGGTATTAACTGCTGTCTGAAAAAACTCTCAGGCACAAGTCTTCCTGAATCCACAAGGCTGCAGAAGGGTTTAAACCTGCACTGGCTATGCCACAGACAGACAATTCTGTGAGCACACATTCAAGCTCAAAGCTGTTCCAGAGAAGGAAGTTTTCTTGTGCCACTGAAGAGCAGTAACTGTTTCTGCAAAAAGAACATGCTGAGATGGAAGTCTTTGCTCTGCTTCATTTCACACTGCAAGGCTTTTAAATACTGCTAGAGAAAGCTGCTCCTTCTCTCGTCAGCAGAGCTGAGGTATGAGACTGAACTATCTGCCAGTTCAGAGCACCAGCATGGAACTGCCTCCCTAGGAACAGCTTCCTGCAGGAATAAGGGAGAAGAATTTTTTCCTACTGCTCAGTAATTTGTAACAAAAATTAGGTCTTAACATCCTCTGTGGGTCTGATGGAATTTTTTTAGTCTATTAGAAGAGTTAAAAGGGCAGAAGGGAATGACAAGGAAAAGAAGGCTTGATCCATAGCTTCACCACAAAAAACATCCTGATGAGAAGGCAACTGCAACATCAAACAAGGTCATTTTATCATCAACTCCCAGGAACTGGCTGCAAGACCATGGCCAAGGATATTCATGTGGCTGCTCTAGTAAGATTTCAGGGTGAGATAAAGGACAGCTCGAGTTCTGTTTACCTACGTGACTTTCTTTGGAGCAACTTTCAAGAAGTGTAATGGTTTCTGTTAATCATTCCCCCATGTGAAACCATTAACTTCTTTCAGCAGACACAACTGGCCGATTTAGAACCATTGCAGTTGTTTCAGGGAAGGGCAGACTAAACAGGGATTCACTGCCCTCCTCTACAGCCACGGGTTCACAGTGTGACATTACACAAGTCTAATAATGCCATGAAAATCCCAACACATGAGGAATCTAGTTGGAGAGAAGGATAAAAAGAAAATTTAAGAAAATAATTCTCAGTTTAACAATAAAGTTAAAGTTCCCATGAAGCAGACAAGAGAACCAAAACATCACAGTTAGATTCTGTACCAGAAAGAAACTCAAAGGAACCACTTTCTCCATCTTCAGCAAGAAAAGAGAGCCCACAGACCTCACTGCTCGAGCCTTACATCTCTTACCATGCACGCCTCCATGAGAGCAGTGTGCATCTCATCTGTCTTGTGCTCCTGGTCTGCACCAGCTTCCAGCAGAAACCTCACCATTTCCAGATGGCCTGTGTGGAAAAATAGTTAACAGAAGGAAACTGCTTGAGAAAGTGCATTTCAACACTCATAGTGTTCTAAAGCACATAATGAAGGTCATGGATGTCTGTGATACAACATAAAGAGTCCACTCTGGAAAGGTGTGTTTGTATCTCTGCCATCTACGTGCACAGCAGCTTATCAGTGTAGCTGGTAAAAAATATACATGAAAGACTAAGACCAACTTCTACACAGGTGCCACACAAGAACCTCTGTTACCAAAATCAAGTACTCCATGATGGCAAATGGCCTAATAAAACATGTCCTAAGTGACTAAAACAGCAGCTGCTGGGCTGTAGGAACAGATTTTGCGTCTTAATTAAACATCTTCATCCCTTTCTGGGGTGCTGCAATTTTTCTGCCTAATGCTTTAAGGGAGGAAAAGGCCTCAGCAAGGACACCTAAAAGGCAAGGTCCTAAACCTTCCATGATTTGCCAGTGCCAGTCCTTTAAAATGAAGTATCTGCTGTATTTAAGCAGAGGTACCCGGTATAAAACAGCTGTAATACAGAAAGTTTAGCTTACTTTTTCTGTAATATAACACATTAGCTCCTTGTCCCTTCATTTGTTTAACAGAGCATCTTCTAAATAATCATACCTAAGACCAAAGTTTTAGATCTTGATACTCAGACTCTGCACACAGATGATTCTGCACATGGCGCAGGCGTGCTGTGTGGTATCACAGCCAGGACAAGAGCAGTGTGCACTCACACCCTTTCAATTCCCCAGGTGGTGGGCAGCAAGGCTGAAGGAATGCACGCTGGCCCTGAGTGGTATCACAGCCAGGACAAGAGCAGCACAGGGTGTGCTCACACCTTTCAATTCCCCTGCCATGGGCAGCAAGGCTGAAGGACTCCTGGCTGTCCCTGACCCCTGTGCCCACCCGGTACGGTACCTTTGTAGCAGGCCAGCGTCAGGGCGCTCTCCTTGAACTCGTTGGAGTGCGTGTTGATGCCCGCCCCGTTCTCCAGCAGCACCCTGGCCACCTCCACGTGCCCGGCGCTGCCCGCCTCCATCAGCGGCGTGTGCCCGTTCTCGTTGTGCTCCTCGATGCTGGCGCCCGACTCCAGCAGCACCTTCACCACGTCCACGTAGCCCCCGGCGCAGGCGTACGTCAGGGCTGTGTTGCCTTGGGCCAGAGAGAACAGGGCTTGGGAACACAGCCTTATGGCCTTCCTCACCCACAACTTCACCTGGTGCTCCATTCCACCCTTTCTAGCTGGATACCTGATGGAACAGGGCTTTTCACACTACAGAAGAACTATGGGGGGATGGGAATCAGCAGTGGCACCAAGCAGCCTGGTGCTGACAGATTGAGTGTCTGACCTCCTTGTGCCTGCACTATGCACCTCTCTTCCCATTTCTAGCCCAGTCACAAAACCCCCAGCCACATTCCTGTTAATCAGCAAAAGCATGTAATGCTGTAAAATGAAAGCTCAAAACCCAGAGCAGAATTAACTGCTGCTTCTAAATCAGGTCTTAAACACCTGCAAGGGACTGGTTCCAAAATGTTCCCAGTCTTTACAAGGAGAGGAAAAAAACTTCGGTGGAAAAAATACAAAAACATGGATCTGCACACAACAGTCAAAGAATCTGCCTCTGTGAAAGACACCTTGAAAAATGTTACAGGTCAAGGCCATATTACCACTGAGAAAACTGCTTCACTGAAAAAAAAAATTAAAAAATAAATAAGGTGTCTTCTGGTAATCCCCCTCTCCCCCTCACTCAGGGTCAGCTCTCCACTCATCAGGTACTGCTGACTACACACCAGCTCTCCACTTCCAGGTTACAAAAACTTACAGGATTTCCCAATCTGGTCACTTCAACACAAATCGCTAGCAAATTACCACGGGAACAGTGGAAGGGGAGGCCCTCTTCTCACTTTTCCCCTTGGGTTTCCTGACCTGCCACCACATAACTTTTCCACATACACACAAATTTACTAAACTGTGCTTAAAATGTGACAACAAATCCTAGGTACTCAAACACCTTCGAGTTACTAACTGGCCTTATCCACCTTTCTACATCTCCACAATACTTGATCTGCATCCAACAATACTTCAGAGTTCCACTTAGAAAAGGGAATTTAAATGGCAAAACCACAAGGAAGCATTCTGCCTAGCTGGGCTAAGAGCCATGGCTCCCGAACTTCCACACCAAGTTGCCTGCACAGAGCAAATGCCAGCTCTGCAGTGGTTCCCAAGAGCCCCTTTACCTGTGGATGACTGTGCATTCACATCAGCACCGTGAGCTAGCAGCAGCTTGACAATTTTGACGTGCCCGCCGTTGGCAGCAGCCATCAGAGGTGTGATGTCTCCCTTGATTCCCCGGTCCTCCACATTGGCATGCATTGCCAGGAGAACCTGCCAAGAGACACCGATCAGCAACACCGAGGGACAAACCCTGCCCCTGCACTACCAACCCCCACCTTCACCCCAGTGCTGGGTGAGCAATCCTGGCACAAAATAGGCACCCAGAATGTATCAGCAACATTTAGTGTATGTGTGAGACTCGTCTGCCATTTCTCACTACCTTAACACCCTCTTCCAGGTGCACAAAATGCTAATAATTGATTTAACATCTCTTTATGTACAACACACAAACGGTACAAACAGCCAGGAAACCAACCTGTGCAAGCTCATAATACCCTGCTGAGCAGGCCAAGCAAAGGAGGCTTTCCCCTTCCTCTGTGTGCTCGTTCACGCTGCGGCCCTCAATGAGCAGCTTCCGCACAGCATTGACGTCTCCTTCGGAACAGGCCTCGGCCAGGCTGCGGCTAACAAGGGGAAAGCATTCAGAGTGGAAAGGGACTCTGCCTCAGCTCCAGTGGGCCATGAGGACACATCAGCAAAAAAGGAAACACCAGCTAAAAACGTGCCAACTGCTAATTAAAGAAGTGCCAGCTTTACACTTGAGGTTTCCCAGCTAACTTGGCTGAAAATTAAGTTGTGTCCATATCCACTCCTGCTATGAATTTTTAACAGAAGTTTACAAGAGATATAGATGCAGGACTGCCCAGGACCAGAGGACATGGAAATCACCTGCCAATCTTCAGAAAACTTTATTTGTTCAGCACTGTAACTATAAATTAAACTAAAACAAATCACCAACATCAGTGTTCTCCTGTAGGAAACTTAACCACTTCCCTTCTGTCCTGTGCTGAAAATTCCAGGGTCTCGTAACCAGACATAATTTTAATACATGGAGAATCAGTTCTGAAATGTGTCTCTTCACTACATGATGACCTTTTTTTTTTAATTTCCAAGCACCTCTGTTTTTATAACAACTTTGGCAACTACCACCATTCCCAAGAAAGAGGTGCAGAGGAGAAGAGGGGATGCAGACAGAACAGAAGCAGACATAACGCAAAATTATACTGCTCTTCGAGCTGTTCCTACACCAAGAAATCTTTCTTTGCAGTTATTCTGCATAGAAAGAACAAACTTCTGACTAGCACAGCACCCTTGGTTGTCCCTACTAACAACGCTTCCACTGCACTGAAGCCTTATGGCAGTCTGGAAGGAAACATCCTTCTTCTTTCCCTCCTGAATACCCCAGTGGAAAAAATTGCACATGTGAAGCCACCAAGTCCAGTACAAGAGCAGCAACTCCCTGGCTGAGGTGACACTGACTACTATGGAGCTCCAATCCCTAAAGGCTGTTTCCCTTCCTCAATTAAAAAGGCACTCTGAAATTCCCTAAAAGATTTTTTTCATCTGAAATCTTGTTTCATGCTGTCACTGAATGACCCACGTGGGAATTTACAACTCTCTGGGTAAAGAGAGTTGTAAATGGGCAGTTCTAAGGCCCATACCATTGAAGAGTTTAGATATGTTTCTACAGCTGGTCACGATAAACTCCTTGGAGTTTCATTCCGTAATTCTGAGCAGCATGAATTGCTTCACTCCCTACTGCAAGACCTGCCAGTCCACAAATATTTCAGCAGGAGAAGCAAAGGTGATAACTTGGCACCAACTCCACTTGAGTAAGAGTTTCATCATGCCCTCAGTGCAAGCGCTAGAACAAGAATAACCACTTCTAGAGGGAGCAAAGGGCTGAGAGGCTCCAGGCCCGGGCTGCCTTACTTGTCCGTCTGTCCTGCGCTGGCCGTGCTCTCGGCTCTCATCCGGGTCAGCGCGGCGGCCGCTTCATCCAAGGCGCAGCTGACGGACGAGGTCAGCCTGCGCAGCACCTCGGGGTCCGCAAACGCCTTCCCATCCGCCGTGGACAGCTTCCCTATACCTGCCATGCCAGAGCGCAGCCCGGGGGCACGCGTGCCAGCAAGGAGAGAGCACACAAGGTCAAAGTGAGCCTCTGAGAGCTGTCGGCACTAACGCTCCAAGCACCATCCACTACAGCTTCCAAAACAATGTCTTCAAGTGTTCACAGCACTCATTCCAAGCTGCACGTGACTGAAACCCTCCAAGCCACGGAAGGAATCGGTTTTCAGCTACTGAAACTACATAATATAAGCAACTATGAAAGCCTTTCACACAGCAACTACTACAAAATAAAACCTATTGAGCCATTCAGGGTTTGACATAATGGCACACGCCAAAGTCAGGCGTCAATTTTGATTCAGGCTTTTAAAATGCCGACATTGAAGAAACCTGATTGGAAACATCTTCATGTAAAATTCTGATTTTCCAGACCTTGGAATACTCTAAAATGAACTTGTTTCTCTTCAGTGACACCCCTGCCAAACCCCACCCTGCCGTGCGTCTCACAGCTGTATCCTGCTCCCATGGATTAGCCTTACGCAAGCGATTCCAGCAAGGACTCCTGTCAGGGCTTTGGGGTTAAACCCGTACGGGACACGAGGACTTACCCGCAGCTTCGAGCAAAGCTTCTAATCTCGCCTGGGTTTCAGGATCTACTGTTCTCAGGTCAGCACCATCAGCAGTACTTGACAGCAGCAATTTAGAAGCTGTTTCCAACATAGGGTTTTCGAGATCATCCTGATCCAAGATAAATGATTCCACCTGAAAAGTAAGAGACTTGGATTAAGAATGATATAATTGACCAAAACAGACTGAAACCAGAAAAAACCTACAGCTGAAATTATTATTTAAGCATTTTATTTTTAAGTACTTTGTTGGCTTCAGGTATCTCACTTCGGGTCTGATGTCCCCTAATCCAGCATCCAAAGAAAAGAACCACACGGACAAGCAACACCTTCCACATAATTATCAATGCCACTGTAAAATTACTTTATGTCACAGCATCTTTTTCAAGAAAACATTTTCTCGAACTTGATCTATAAAATATGCAACTGTTTATCTGCCTTTTTTAGAAAACAGATGCTGAGCTGTCTGAATTCTTCTGAAGACCCTACTTTTCTGTTCTGTCCATCTGTTTTTGCTGTGAAATAGGTAGAAATTTGGAACAAGATGAGTGCTTTAGAGAAGAAAGCCCTAACACTCATTTGTGTTATCCTGCCTGCTAGAGGACAAGTAGTGCAGAGAAGACACTTCTCTGAGAGGTCCATGAGCTCACTCCACAGCCCGTGAACTAGTCACACAAACAATTATCAAATTAAAAAGACCAAGGTAAATATCCCCCTACAAAGCTCAACAGCTTCCAAAAGTCCCAGTTTCAAAACCCTAATCTCAATCCCAATACAAAATCGGAATCAATTTAAATGCCAGTCTGCCCAACAGAGAAATCACATGTGCCACCCCTACAACAATGAGATACTGCAGTCACCTCTGGATAAAAGCAGCCACTGTCTGCATCGGTTTCCACATGGAATATACCTCGTTGAAACAGAAAATTATTTTATTCTTAAGCTTCATTTGTGTCTCCAAAATTTCAAAGCAGTCCCATGAGCATCACAAGTTCAGATTCCTGCAGATACATTCCCCAAGAACCCATCCATGTGGGCAGACAAACCAGAAGAGCAAGCAGGTCATCTAAGGACTCCTGGAAGGTCCCTCCAGCCTCCCCCATCCATTCTCTTGTCACAAGCGGGGAGCTCACACCACTTTTGCCTTCTGTCTCCCACTGCACACTTGTGGGACACATTCAGCTTCAACCCAAATCCCCTGTTTGCTAAGGAGGGCAGGCTGAGCACTACTTCCCCATTTTCTTCATTTTACCCCTTCAACACCACCATTGAGAAACAAAGCCTCTGGCCAGCTCTGGGCAATACCCAACCACACATCTCAAGGGCACCTCTAAAAGCTGCCTCTGCTCTTTTGCAGCCACTCTCCCCTCCTCCTGCAAATCTGAGAACATCAAGCTGAAAGGGAGGACTTCCAGCTCCAGACCAAAGTGGCTCTGATGCCAAGAGCAGGACAGTCCAGCAGCACTGCCCATCTGCTCCTCAGCAGTGTTTTCTCCAGCCATACTCACACGGGCTGCTCTCTGCAGTTGGGCAAACTGGTGAAGGTAGCTCCAAGTTTGCCCCCCAGTGCTCAGGAACCCTGCCTTGCCAGGGTCCTCTGCCCAGCACCGCTCCCTGCACCTACACTGGTATTTCAGGCCTGCTGTGGTTCATCTGAGGACTTGCCATGTGTGTTCCTGCTGAGGCAGGCCAGCGGAACCGCTGCACTGCTCAGGAGCCCAGCGACAGCTCTCACCCCTGGAAAGGCAAACTCCAGAGCTGTGCAAGGATTCCTGGCTCACCCAACACATGCAAAATCCCAACTGCTCAGACTGACTGAAAAAAATCTCCTCCAAGTGAAATAATGAACAGCTGGTCGTGGTTCCTCCTAACACTATGAAATATTTGCTAAGAAGAAAGTCAAAATAGGAAAACTACTCTCCCCCACACATCTCTCCCCAAAATTAGGTCTTTCACGCAGTTAAAGTTTCAAATGCAAAAATCCTCCCATCTTCCTTCCAGCTAAGAATATGTGCATGGTGTGATTAAATAAACAACCCAAGGAGAACAGGGAGAAGCAGAAATCCACCCACAAACACAGCACCGTGAGGGACCAGCAGAAAACATCCTCACAATAAAGTTTGGGGAATGTTTATACTATGTGCTGTCACTGAAAACATTTCAGAACAGAACAAGAAATTAACTAATTGGGAAAACTCTTGACACTATTTTTTAATATTAAATACAGAGTAAAAATCTTTTCTATTGCAAGGCAGAAGAGATCCACCTTCAGCCTGAAGCTTCAGAACTTCTCATCTCCTCTGCAGTTTCAAAACTGTTATTTACCTACAGGGTTTCATTACAGTCTTGTCTTCTCAGTTTTTCTACACAACACCAAGTACCATACAGGGACAGTGATAAAGACATGGTGTACCAAAGCAAGGAACAAAACCCTATTTTGGTAGAAGGGAAAACTCTACTTCTGCTTCTCAGAAAACCCTGCCTTCTCCACAGAAGCTGCAAATGAAGACAAAGCATTTCCATGTACCAGGTCAAGTAAACAGACATTTCCTTTAAAGGGCTTCAGACGTATTTTATTTCCCTTGACTATAAAAAGTAGAATAGCATACAAATGCTCCACCTTACATATCAGAATATTTCATCTGCATGCTCCATCACCACTGCTCCAATCCAACAATACTCTGACATAACTCAATTGTTCAGAGCCCCAGCATCAGCCCTTTTACAAGATTTCTCCTACCCTCTCATCCTGCACTCAGAATATCATGTTCTGTCCTGGCCTAGCTTTACTTTGCTCAATTTTTAGTAATATTTGATACTTCTACTATCAAAAAGGTGCCAGGAGAACAAAAGTCCCAGGTTCTGGCTGCTCTTAAACAGGACTCATGTCTGCACACCCTGAAGACAGCCCTGGAAGATGCCAATAAGTTTGTTCTGACTAACAAACACCAAATTCTGAACATGCATTTGAACAAATGCCAGGTTAGGACAGGAAGACAAAGCACACCTGAGTTGCCCTAGCTGGTGTGGCTCTGCCACCACATAGTGCTGAACCAAACAGAGACAGAATTCAGCTCTTGATCCTAACTCTGACTTCATCCACCTCTCTCCACCTCTCTCCATCAAGCCACCCACACACAGAACTGCCACCAGCACAGATCCCACTGTGGACCCAAGCCTCCACATCATTTCACACAGATGTAAACTAAGGTCAAAGAATCAACTTCCTCTCAGAGGGTCTCTCACAGTAAGAAGACACAACAAAACCCCAAGTAATGACACACACATAAAAACTCCAAACAAACAAATAACAACTCTCTAGCATTAAGGACTTGAAGAAAAGCTTTGGGTTATTTACTGATTTCAAACTTGCTGCTTTTAAGGCTAAACATGGATTAGCATCTTACTAATTTTACACCAGGCCAGGGAGGGAGGGAGAGGGGAAGGTACATCCCACCTACAAACAACTGTCTCTTCACACAATCTCCTCCTAGGAGGAAGAAACACAGTACCCAACACTAAGCAGCCCCTCTAGAACCACACCATCCACTAAAGCACCAAGCTAGGCAAAGTCCCAAAATGAGTGTACAATGCCAAAATTAACATTGCATGTTTGAACAACAGCAACTCCAGCCTTACTCCCAGCAGAAGGACCTGCCACCAGTTCCATTACCTGAGAACTTTAAAATGAACTGAGCTCTACCAGAATGAAACCACCTCTCAAACAATCCCTTTAGGAACCAGGCAGAAAACAATTGGTTTCCAGCACCCACCAGCCTCACTGCAAATGCCACAAGCTCCATTTTTCATCCACTGAATCGGTACACGGCTCTGCTCATTTACAGAGCATCTCTAGCATTTGGGTATCACTGAGTTACAGTTTTCCTAAATTACATCTTCGCTGTAAGAACAACCCTGAAGCATTGAGAAAAGGCTGTAAAAAGCAATGTTCTCCTTCCCATCTCAGGTTCCCTGATTCCAAGAGGCCATTTTGCTGACCCCATTCCCTGCTCCTTCTCCTTCAGCCCATCCTGCATGCACCCAGCGCTGATGTGCTCCTGCCTTCCAGCACTGACTCGGAGCAAGCTGGGTAAATCCTGGGTAAACTACAAAACTCTGTCTAAACTACAAAAGCTGAAATCACCTCTGTTACGTGCCATGTGGAGGCAGAGCAGCAACGAGTGTCCCAAATGGCACAACTGGGCACTCAGGGTCACTAGCCAGCCCAAAGCCTTGCTCAGAAGACCCTGAGTGGCACCTTGGGACAAACACCCAGTGCCATCTCCCTGGAAGCAGCCTTTAGCCATCTGTGAGATGCAGGGTCTGCTGACAGGCTCAGAGCATCAGTGCAGAGCTCCTGAGGCAGCACCAAGGCAGCAGAGCACTGCAGTGAAGGTCTGGCAGCCAGGCTGCACAGCAGCTCTGCACGGCTGGGAAACAGCCAGTCAGGCTCATTAACCTAACAGGAGTTACTTTTTAAGCTTCAATGTTTTTAAGCACCACAATATAGAACAGCAGCACCTGAAACTGCATTTGGATAAACCACACCAGCTCAGACAAGTATTAAAAGACAAAAAAATTCCACCTCTCAGGAAAAAAATCTTTTTGCTTATTTTTGGGGCTGGCCCCTATTTTCCACATACTTCATGTCTCAGCTTTTCTGAGTGAGGAATTTTGTCTTCTATTAGGCAAGGAAAAAAATTTAGAACTTGCTAAATTCTTACCTTGGCATTTGGGCCTTTGGTGTTTGACACCCAGAGGGTACCAAACAAATCCTAAGAGGACCAGAGCAAAGCCCTTCAGGAGAACTTTAAGGACAAGGAACTGCCATTACCAGGCAGCAAACTGCACCCCCTAAGACAAATGTTACCTGACACCCCTTCAGGATCAGTTCTTTGTGAGGCACTTACTGCCAGCTAGCAAGCACTTGAACAGTTGATTTTTCCAAGCTCCAAAACTTTTGGAGAGTAGCAGGTTTTTAAAAACAACAATAAATTTAGCAAGAATTGTCAACTCTGTTTGGTGTTGCAAAGCCACCTTCAGAGCAAAACCACAACTATGACCAGGTCATACTTAGTCCTACTCTGCTGACTTCAGCCCCACTTCTCTGCTTGAAGAGCAAGGAAGTTTCAGATTCTTTCTTTACTCAGCTAAAAATGACTCCCTTCCAGTGAGCAATTTTAATCCTGATTTCCAGGAGGAACTCCTCATGCCTGACCTACACCCACACTGCTTTCCCTGGTGCTCCAGCAACTCCTGTCCAAGATAATCTCAGCTTTCCCTCCAGAATCATTTCAGCTCTCACACCTCTCACACTGCACTGAAAAATAATTTATCTATCTATCTATCTACACTTCATACATTACTGAGCATTTCTTGACAGCGTATTTTCTTCTGTTCACTTCAGGACTACACTTGAAGTCTGTTTCACACAGAAATAGCAATGTTTATACTATTACCTTGCAAGGGGAACACACAGAGGAAATAAACCCCCATTCCCAGAGCAAGAACAAAGTCCAGCTCTGACTAATAACAGGCTAGGTTCACTTTGCAAGACACTGTTAGGGCTTTTTCATGCCTTATATCTAACCATTTGATGCACATCAAGGGATTCATGAGGCAGGAGTGAATAAAAACAAAGCAAGGATCATTTGAAATGTGACAAACTGGGCCAAGTATTTTGAGCACCAATTTTTCACTTTGGGATCCAAAACACACTATTTAAATTGGCAACCCAAAACCTCTGCAAATTGCAAGATACAATATCCCATACTACAGCAAGAACTTCCTGTTTGCTCTCCCACACCCTGCTACCTTTCAGCCTTCAGAATATCACCTCTGATGCTTTCAAAATACATGAGCCCATCGCAGTGTCAGGACAGCTTACTGGAAAAAATACTCGGATTTGAAACATCAAGACAGAGAAATGAACTTACACATGGCTCCAAACACAACCGTGAGAATGGGTTTTGACTTTCACAAACTAGCTACTGAGGCCAAGTACAGGGTTCTGCCTTTTCACCTACATGTTTTCAGGTAAAACCACCACTTAGAAACACAGGTTTCAAGGCCCTTTGCAGATCTTCACAACATTAATAATGCATCATAGAAAAAATTCCATCCAAGGCTTTACTGAAGCCAAGGCTCTGGCAGTGCCTGTCATTTCTATGGGTCAAACCCTCAGTACCATCCCATTTGGATGTCATATCCCTGAAGTGTAAGTGATGGTTTTCTAGCTCCTTACACAAGACACCATTTTATTAGATAGAGATCAGCTCCTGGTCACTGCAAGGGAAAGCAGACACGGAAGCCAAGTGCAGCAGATGATCAAGTGCCCACTCCATTTCGGCTCTGCAGATTTTGTGTGTTTTCCTCAGATGTATTTCCTAAGAGGAGCAAGCTGTGTGATTCTCACTTGCCCTACCCTGCTACTACAGCAGCACTGCCAGCACAGACACGTCTGACAGCAGCACCCCTTCCCTGCATGGCAAGGATTGCTCCCCCTGATCTGGGGTGCACAATCACATCCCTTGTCTTCTCAACGTGCACTGACCCTCCCCAAACCAAAATGCCTCCATCAGCACAAATCCCATGGCTTGCAGATCTGGAACATCTCAACAGTGTCTTCTTTCATTTTATTCCTTTGACTGTACTCTGCATTTCTCTCGCTGCTGCCACAAAAATGGAAAGGGGGAGAGGAGAGGGAGGTGAGAGGAGCAGCCTGCTGCTGTAATGGCATAACACAGTCCCCAGGACTGGCACCAGCCGAGTCTCTGCTGCAGGGACACCTGCATTAGGACTGCAGTGTGCTTCTGATGACGAGACAGGTGCTGAGGTATTCACAGGAAAATTCCCTCCTCTCCTCCGCATGCTGCATTCCCAGCAGCATACACAGCAATAAAGACACAGGGACAGGCATGCTGAAAGCTGGAGCTATGAGAAGGTTGTGAAACTGCAAGGAATAATATTCTTTTTCCATTTCAAACCCTCATTCCAAGCACTTGGCATACTTCCACATGAAGCAAATTCATGCATTAACTGGTATTCAGCTGCAACCGTTCATGCGAGAAAAAATTCATGCCCGTGTAAAAATAGCAACACCTCATCTCACTATCATTTTAACTTCCCTGCCCAAATTTCACATTTATGTGGGGGAAAAACACACATTTTAGTCTCTGACATGAATAACAAGATATAAACATCACTATAAAAAAAGCCACTGAAACACACACTCATGCCTCTGAAAGCTGAGCTTCAGACAACACTGTTACATCAACAATATAAAGCTGCCACATTTTCAATCCAAGCCCTCAACACAAGTTCGCACCTTCACTCTCCTCCCAGCCCTCCCTCAACCTGAACTTCTGCCAGAAACCCCTTCTTTTGGAGCAGCTTTCAAAGAACTGACCTCAGAAGCAAAGCTTTGACAGTGTATGCATAACTCCTGTGTATCACTGGGGATGTGGTGGTCTGCATCAGAGCCACAGACAAACAGCAGCACTTGTAATAAAGGTTCTTCCCATGCCATTGCAGAACCAAAATGGAAACCAATCCCTGCAAAAGACCCAACAGTTGAGGGGTACTAAAGGGATAGCTTGAGCCTATGCAGGCATTTTTTGCCACCCTGAGCAAGTCCCCTCTCAAGTCTTCCTCACTGTCACACCTATTTAGCAGAGACCAAGTAAAGGGATCACATAACCATGACGAAGATGGTACCCACTGAGCTTCCCAGAATCACCCTCATTGCCAAAACCCCCAAATGTCACACCTGAACAACTGCAGCCCCCTAAGACTCTCCCCTCAAGTACCTGAGGTAAGCACCACCTAAGCTACTTAGCAAATTACTTACAGGGCCACTCAAACCAGAGCTGCCTCACCACAGCCCTGAAAAGCTTAGAGGGGTTACGTTCCCTCTGACTCCCCAGACTGTGCCACAGGCTCAGTAACAAAAGCTACAGAAAATAGCATTTTGGAGTTTTCCTGAAGGACAGCTCAAGGACTCTAAATTTCCTTGGAGAAACACATCCTGAGGATCATCACCAGACTCGGAAAGATCCTTAAACATGACACAGCCAGCTCGGACGGAGTCAGCAGCGAGAACTGAGCAAGGCAAAGAACACGAGCAGCACAGGACAATGTAGTTCTGCAGGAGGTGCTACATGAAGTTATTTCAACTTGGTCAATTCAGTAATTACAACCTGGGAAGCACACGAAGCATGACTCTGCTCTGAACAGAAGATTTTAGCCCTCCACCTGAAGCACAGCTCACTGGCAGCAGCAGCAGCATCTGCAGACAACCTGTGCACCGCTGAGAAAGGACTGGAGTCCTGCTGTGCACCGTTACATCCTATTCCTCACTGCCCTACTTTCAAGGGACTAATTATTCTCTTAAGCCTTGTTTAAGGAAGGTGAGCTCCCAAGAAAGAGAAAATCCTCCTCTAACAGTTAATCACGTTCCTTTTCACCGGAGTCACCTTTTGCCTTGACTGTCCAAGGATAGATTTGGCTAATTCTCAATACAAGACACTCCCAAGCATGCCATGAAGCACCTTGTTACACTGACAGATCCACAGGGACTGGCTTGGATCCTTGAAGCATCTTCCTTTAAAATGACACCTAAGGAAAAGGTGAAGACCTAAAAGAAACCCCAAAACCCTCAGCTCTCAAAAACACAAATGCATTGTTTCAATCTTATCTCTACAAGAGTCAAGGTTCAAATCCCAATGATAATTTATTATCTTTATCACTGATTAACTTGAGGGGGCTTTCCACATGTTACTTGCCTGCAGAGCCTTCAAGGAGAAGTACCTTGAGCCCTCTTCTCACAGCTCAATAAGCAGCCATTCCTATGTCACACTCAGACTTTGCTGCACCAGACCTCAACCCTTCACCCATCTTTTGAAAAGGGAGTTTAGCTTTGCACAACTCAAGGTGGAACAACTTCTCACAAATACTTTTTCTGGAATATTTCCCCCATTCCATTTGCCCAGCCTCATGCACGGTGTCCAAGTTTCAGCTCAGAACTGTGCACACCCATCCATTTCCAGCTGAAACAAGTTGTTTTTCTAAGGATTGGAGCTCAGCACAGCTGAACAATGGAAACACGACATCCCAGCTCCTAAGTGGACAAAGCCAGCAGCAACAAAGCTCTGGGCAGACTGAGCTGTGGGGCCTTGCCTTCACCCACATTTCCCACCAGCACAGCTGATGTGTGTCCATGCAGGAGCAGCTCTCTCCCATCTGAGCACATGATCCCTCCTTGCAGTGCAGCCAGCCCTCGGATCAAAGCAGCTCCCCTAGAGCCCATGCCAAGCAAGCTGCTGAACTTAGCAACCATGCAGATCCAGAGGAAAAAGAGGACAGGCATTTACAGGTCATCATGCCAGTCACAGGCAAGACCACCCTCCTACCCCTCCAGCAGAACCATCTATGGCCATCCAAAATCAATTTCCCAAAAGGAAGCCTCTGCACGGAGAGCTTTCCCTGACAAAGCATGCTCCATTTTTAAGGTTAAGAAGAGACAAACCACGGACTTTTCCAGTCTTCAACAATAAATGCTCTAAATTTTTACACTGAATGTGCCAAAAAGCATTTCTCAGCCAGCACAGACCTTCAGCAACCAGCCTAGTCAGCTTGGCTGCATTCCTCCTGCATCCTCAAGTGACTACAGCAGAAGTACAGAAGCTACAATTCCCATAAGGAGCTTACTCCTGGTTCCTAACTGTTGTCAGATGTCTTATTTCTGTCTGTTTCCCAATTCTGATCCTAAAGTCAAACTCATTGTCAAAAGAGAGGACAGCTCACATGCTCATTTACACCACAAAGCTTCCAAACAGAAGACAGATCTCCATTCCATGGAAATCTACAGCAGACAAGCTATCAAGTCAACACTATTTCACTTCAACAGTACCAGAAGGCAAGTCAGTAATCCATGTTTGTCCACATTTCATCCCCACACACAGATATTGAGACAAACAGATTGGTCAGACCACAGGACAAGAGAAACAACGGGAGCAGAAATAAAGGATCTGGTATCTTGTACGATGAAGTTATTCTGATTCCTAATGTCCTCTCCTATGGACTCAAACACTGCATCCTAAAAAGCTCTAAGGAACCCCTTGCCCTCCCCACACCTTCCAAGGTAACAGCTCTGTTTTCTCCTGGGATGAGGCCTCCCCACAGCATTGGCAGAAACCCACCACCAGCACCCAGCAGCACCCACCTGTGAGAACCAATTTACTACTCTAACTGGATTTGGGGTGCACACAAACCTGAGGCTTCAGGGAATTCCCCTTCCCAACCACAAAGCCATTCAGTTACCAGCAAAACTAAGAAAAAACACTTTCACTGCTTCATGGACAAGTAAATTTTATTTTTGTAGTAGCTCTTTGAACATTTTCTCAGGCTCAAAAATCACCTGGAGAGCTTTCTCTACAAGAGCTGTCACCCAACACTGTGGTGTCTCAAAGCTTTAACAACCCCTGTACAACATCAAGTTAACATCAAGCAAGAAGCAAACACACACCCACTGTTTTTAGCCACTGAAAGGATGATATACCAATCCCAGGATAAGATAATGGCATTTTGCAGTAGGAGCACAGTGGGTTGATGCAGTGCTGGAAATGAACTGTGCCAAAAAATATTGTCACCCAAGGCACTCACATGCCCTGTCTGTCCCCTCCATGGCAGCAGACTGCCTCCCTGCCTGTGCTCAGGCAAACCAAGATCTACTTGGGAGGAAAAGACATGTCAGTGGCAGACATCCATCTCTCCCAGCACTGCAAGGAAGAAAAGCTGTTCTCCTCCCACTCCAGTCTGCCTGCTTTGCCCACAATGTATAACCCACACTCCCCCCAAAACTGTTTCTCCCCCACAAGACAACACTGCGGATTAAAAGCCCTCAAACACAATACTGAAAGCACACCCAGGCAGCATTTCCTCCTCCTTGTTCCTGCAAAAAGAAAATCCTCTCAGAGTCTCAGTTCTGATCACTCCTGCACACCCCCTGCCATGGCCCTTTCAGGCACCAGGTCCACAGTCACCCGTAGGACACACAAATGTATTCAACCATTCACTGTGGCCACTGAGCATAAAGCACAGCGAGCAAGTGGCCTCAACTGAACAGCACCAGTTGGGTTTCAAACAGAAATAGTTTTAAGCTGCCCACATGTTTTCTTACACAAATTTGGCAGGCAATCTTTCCCTTCTGTAAGTGGATTTGGTCGGCTGCTCCTCACAACAGCAAGCAAGTGCTCTGCTCTGAAGGATGAGGCAGCAGAAGGGAAGGAGGACACGTGGAGGAGGGACAGGATGAACACACAAACAGCTACTCTGTTCCAGTCCAGCTCAGAATTCCCTTTGGCATGAATGAAACACTGACGTGAGCATGGGCTTCTCACAGCAATACAGCATCTACTGCTGAGCAGATAGATTAAAAAATAAAAAAAAAAAATGGCAGGAATGCAAGAACAAATTTTTTCATCAAGCAACACATGTAGCTTGGCTTAGTCAGAGCTTTCCTGGGCCATCATCAAAGCAATTAGGAGCACCAGTTCACTGAAAGGACACCCTAGGAGAGGACTATCCCTCTCTTCACAGTCTTAATGCCAAACACAATTCCAAGGTCTGAAAAAGCCAAAGAAATGTGGTTTCTTTGCCCCACAACTCATCTTACTTGACACCAGGCTCTTTATCTCAAGCCATGCTACGCTAGGTGACTGATGGACAGGAGGTGTAGACTCTAATCCACATCAGAAACAAAAAATACAACACAACACGGCAGAAATTATTGCTACCAGAAGGACTGAGATTTCAAATATCTAATCATAAAAAAAGATGTTGCAGACATGTGCATTTTGCTTGCAGCCTCCCCAGAGTTTAAGTGAAACTGTGAAAGCTTCCAGGGTATGAAGGTTTAGCCACCATTTCCCTCACCTTCACTTCCCAAGCCAGGAAACAGCAAAGCTGCTGCTGCCTGAAACTCACCATCACAGCAGAACCTGGAGATCAAACCCTACCTAAGATTCAGTTTATGGCAAACTACAGAAATCCCTTTTTTCTCCCTGTGCCCATGACTTCCATCAGTACTAGCTTTTATCCTGCCTCCACAAGTTCTGCAGCCCACATCCAATTTAACCATCAGGATTGGGGAAGGGATAGGAGAAACCAGAGGTCCTTAGAGGACATCTACATTTCTTCATGTAATTATCTTGCTGAAATAATTATTGATATTAAAAAGTGCTGATATCCCTCATCATGCAGCATAACCAAGTTCACATATTAAGTAGAGACATTAATAATGTTAACCAAATATAGTTTGGGAAGATATGACTAGTTAGGTCAAGAGCTTTGAAATTACTTCAAGTTATTCCAGTTTCATTCATCTGTATTTACTCCTGTCCTACAAAGTCAAATGAAGACATGGCTGTGCCACTGTCCCAAACCACCAACCACACTGACACACACAACAAATGAACCCAACAAAGGAGAGAAGTGAACCAGCTGAACTGTAATGTAGATTTCCTTCCCTTTTTTGGCATTTACAAGGCAAGTATTTTTTTCAATGAAGGAACCAGTATGGCCTAGTTCACCAATCTTCTCTTACAATGAGAAGTGAAAGGATAAAGTTACAGCAGGAGACAGTTGGATTCAGTATCTGATTAGAATTCCTATTGTTACTGCCTGTGGAACTGAACACAGAAGGAATTATTTCTAATAACTTCAACTCATTTGGTTAAAATTCTGACAAGCTTGACAGTCCCTGAATTCTTCCTTCAATACAAACTACTGTTAGGCATATCTAATAAATGAGTTACAATTTTTTTTGCTCTATTTGGCACACCCAACTGAAAGCTGCAGCATGTTGAAAGGTTTGAACAGTTTCTAACATATGGTGAATGAACAGACTTGTGAAGGTAGTTAAAGCAAGACACAAGTATGACTAAGTCCAAATATATCTATTTTTCCCATCTTATCAAAAAGAGGTTCTATTTTAAAAAAGTAAATCAATGTTTAAGGGCAAAGACAACAAGTTGAAGTGGAGTCTTGGCTTTTCAGTGTTTGCTTCCCATGTTAGATATAAACATCATGTGCCAATTTCCTTGCAGTCAACACAATTTTCATTTCTAGTCTCTCTTTAATGCTTCCCATCACATCTGTTCCATGAAGATATTTAATGTTATTTATTCCATATTTACATGGCCATTAAGTGACACAGAACCACTATTTATACCAGCCAGTTCCCTGGATTTCCTTATTGCAGGATTCTGATGCCAAGGCAGTGCAACAGGTTGTTTGGAGTGTGGGTTTCAGCTTTAGAGCATGTGACTTCCTATCAGTCAACACAGCCAGCAAATTCCAGGGAGGCAAAGATCTGAAGAGATTTCAGGCACATGCAGCAAAAAAGTAACAAGCACCTTGGCCATGGAAACATCCTCTTTAAACATTTGTATGAACATTTAAAGACAGGATTTATGAAGAGGTGGGAAAAAACAGAAAAAATCTAAATAAATCCATCTGTCTGAAATACCCCTCTCAATTCTCTCACTGGTTTTTCATTAAGGACTTCATTTGAAGAGCCTGGGTCCAAAGAGACCTTGGCTGAACAACTGATCCCATCTGCTTGTCAAGTCCTTGGCTAAGACTTCCCAGCTTCTAAGACCCTCACTGGCAGACAACCATGGAATGATACTGATCTTTTAAATAGTTACCCTGTATGAAGTCAGTTACTTACAGGTTTCTCACACAACAATTGCATTTTCATATTACAGTTACTGAAAGAGATACAGCAATAAAGTATAAACAACAAGAACAGCTTCAAATTATACCATTAAGTCTGTAAGCTCTCCCTGCAAGTCAAGAAGAAACAGGTTAAGACTCAGAGGAATTCTATCCATGAGATTTTCTGTCCCATTTGGGGCTGGGACTAGATGTGGCCCAGACTCAGCAATGGTGCCTCAATGGAAGGGTTACTACAGCAGGGCTCCAATTTCCTTGGAAATAAGGCATAGAGAGCCTGTCCTGGCAGCCCATGAACAACTGCAACAACTCTGCTGGATTTCCAGCTGCACTTCAGAGGGAAACCTTCTGAGTCCCTTCCAACTCAGGAGATTCTATGACTGAACACACCAGGAAATACTGAAGCACACAGCAGCCAACACCAACTTCATATGGGAAATCTCTTTTTAAAGACAAGAAAACAGGTAAAAAGTAAACCAGACAAGATTACTAAGAGAAACTGTGAGAAAGAAAACAAGGAAAGGATTAGCCTGTTTAAGAGATGGAACATGGGAAAGCTACAAATGCCCCAACACTGCAATATAATGCTGATTTTAATCTTCAGACCGAGAGATATGTTTATAAATATTAAAAGACTTGGCCTGGTAAAGAAAAGAAAAATTGCTTTGCAGAGGCCTCCCTGACCTCAGAACGTGCAGTGCAGACACGACTCTGCTGCTGTTTGCTGTCCCTCCCAGCAGCTCCATGGAGCACCTGTGAGCTCAGGCAGGGCAGTCCCTGCTCTGTGTAAATTCTGTGCTCACACCTGAACTGCTCTGCTGTCCTCACTGTGCTTCAGCCACACAATCCCAGGCCTAACACCTGATCCTTTCATATCACCTCACCTCCCACCTGCACCACTGGCAGCCACATACAAAGCAGCATCTTGGGCATTACTAAATTATCCCCATGACTCCAGTATGAAGTCAAACAAAAAAAAACCCTTCTGCAGTCAGGAAACACTCCCAATATCACAGTAACAAAGAAAGGTTTTCTCACAGTGATTTTTAGTTTCAGTTCAAAGAAGGTGGAAGATATCCACCTTAAGCTTGAAAGGTGAAGGACACAAAACACTGAGTAAGGACACAGAGCAAGCCCCACGTGTGGGCCTGTGCTAGAGCCCAGCCTGTCTCCCTAAAGCCAAGCACAAATGAGCTTTCAAAGGACCTGAAGGTCAGAGCACACGGCTGCTGCTCTTGAAAGTCTCAAACCAACACAGGGAACATAAATTTACCTCTCCACTGTCATAAGCTTCCTAAGTGCATTTCTGAGCTGTGAGCCTCACAACACAGACCACACAGTCATCTGTCAGCACTGAACCTGCTGTTCTCCCACCCAAATCCTGATCTTGACTAATCCAAGCACCAAACCACAACTCCAGGTGTACACCAGACCAAGCTCTGCTGTCATGAGGCACGTGCAAGCCAAAACCTGAAAGCTGAAAGCCACCCAGAAAGCCTTGTGTCAGTGAAGGCCCACACCAACAAACACACATGCTGAGGACACAGGAGCCAAAGCACCGGGTGAGGACTGCAGGGTAACCCCACAGTGCCACCCCTGGATCCACCTGCATGCCCACACAAAGCCTTCCATGCCACATTCGCGTGACAGGGCTGAGACAATGCCATCCTCAGCTGAGAGCAGCAAAGCCAGCTCCACTAGGGCACCACCTGCACCTTCTTCCCAGGTGGCCTGAGCACAGGGCAGCCAGGACACGGTGGGAAACCCTCTGGGCTGAGAGCCACGGCTGCCTGCAGCTGCATTCTGTTTGCTGAAGACTTACCGCTGTTTTGGCACTCACAAGTGATCCTGGCCCCAGAGGCAGCCCTTGCAGGAAGGACCTCTGACACCATCTACCTCAGCCTCTGTGGCAACTGAACACAACTAGCACACTACAGCAAACACCTTTTTTCTGGTTTTAAATTATAAGCAGCTTAGAGGGAGAACGTTCTTGAAGATTTTATGAAGAGGCAAGGCCTGATGATCACTCCAAACTGAACCAAATACTAAGCAGCACCAGTTATTTTCAGAACAACAGAGATGACAGATCTGCTGCCCAAGCAAGAGCAGTTCTCTCCATCTCCACACTGCTGCCTTAGAATGAGCACCAGAAACTGCTCCATGGGAGAAAAACAAAAAAGCCCTGAAATGGGAAAATAAGACACTCACTGTAAACACTGTTGGAAGTTACAACAGACACAAGTTTGGAGGCAATTATAAATTGTACTTCAGAACATGGCTTCCAGTGATGTGCCAAGAAACCATCAATAGACTGCACTGGTACCAGAGTACCTGGGAGATTCATCAACTGACTCAGCCGTACCTCACGCACACCTAAAGCCAGGCAGGCCATGCCTGACTCCTGAGGGTGTTTTTTACCTGGATCCAGCTGGTGTTGAGAACAGGAAGTGAATGTGTGACAAAACTGTCAAAAAGAAAAGCCACCACATCCCACTGGGAAGCAAGATGTAATTGCTCATTTCACACAAGTCCAAAATTGACAAAATTAACTTCCCAACTGCCCCTCCAAACTGGACTATTGATAAGCACCATGTACCTAATTAATTTGACATACTACAAAACTGCATATAGCAACTGTGGTTAAAATAAAGAACAAAAAAAAGGGAAAAGCTTTTAGTATGCAATGAGGCAAGTGAAGTACTGAAATATTTATTTGATGGCACAAAGCCCAGTTCACAATTGCTCTTCCTACCTCCCCACACAAACCCAGCCACACACACAGATATTGGTGAAAATGTCTTGCTCATACACCTGTGCCAGTTTATTCAGCACAAAGTAACAGCTGAGTTAATATTCTGGATGTAATTATGTTAAACAGTTCCAAAGTCCACACAGAAGTTAACAGCAGTATTCCTATTGATCAAAAATTTTAGGGTAACCTAAGTGTGGCTACCACAGGAAAAAGCCTGCAGGAGAAGCACAGTGGAAGCACTGTTTTGTCAGAATTCTGACAGCAGCTAACAAGGCTGTGGCTTCTCGTTACAATAAAGAACACATGCAAATATTCTGACAAGTCATCTGGCCATGATTTTGCTTGCAAAACCTGAAAAACCACAGGAACAAGAAAAAGGTATTTCATAAAATGGTTTGGAATATCATCTCACTCCAGCCCCCTGCCGTGGGCAGGGACACCTTCCACTCTCCCAGGTTGCTCCAGGCCCTGTCCAACCTGGCCTTGCACACTTAGAGGGATCCAGGGGCAGCCACAGCTTCTCTGGGCAACCTGGGCCAGGGAACATTTCCTTGAACTATTACAGCAAATATAACCTGTAATACAGACCTGCTTCACTCTATGACTTCTTGGCTGGCCTCTCCATTTGGCTGAAAGGTTACTTCCAGCCTACCCTCACAGGAAGAGATTATGCCATTTATTTCATAATAAATTACTGCTGCAGAGGGAGATCTACTACTGTAGAGGAAGCAAGAACAGGCTACATTTAGACAACTGGAAATGCAGTAAGAGGAATTATATACTGCAACAAACGTGCCTCTCTGCTCTGCTAAGACCCCACCTTGAGTCCTGCCTCCAGCTCTGGGGTCCCCAGCACAGGAAGGACATGGAGCTGCTGGAGAGACTCCAGAGGAGGCCACCAAGGTGATCACAGGGATGGAGCCTCTTTGCTATGAAGAAAGGCTGAGAGAATTGGGATTGTTCAGCTTGGAAGAAAAACGCTTCAGGGTGACCCAATTGTGGCCTTCCAGCACCTGAAGGGAACTTGCAGGAAAAAGGAGGAGAGACTACTTACAAGAGTGTGTAGTGACAGCACAAGGGGGAATGGCTTTGAATTGACTGAGAGTAGATTTAGGTACCAGGAAGAAATCCTTCCCTGTGAGGGTGCTGAGGCCCTGGCACAGGCTGCCCACAGAAGCTGTGCCTGCCCCTGGATCCCTGGAAGTGCCCAAGGCCAGGCTGGACAGGGCCTGGAGCAGCCTGGGATAGTGGGAGGCGTCCCTGCCCACAGCACAGAGCTGGAATGGGATGATCCTCAGGGTCCCTTCCAACCCAAGCTATTCTGTGATTCCACGATTCTATGAAACGGAAACACTGGCAACAAAGATTAAGAGAGAGAGAGAGAGAGTTATGGCAGGCAGTGGCTGAAATCCCCGCTAATGTGACCGCAATGTCACCGCCGGGGCTGCGCGTCCCGCACCCCTCCCGCCGGGGGGGCAGCGCCGCTGCCCGGCCCCGTCCGCCCGGGCCCCACCGAGCGCCGCAGCCCCAACGGCCGGGCCCGGGGTGCCGGCCCCGCGGCCCCCCGCCATCCCCGGGCCCCTTTGTTCGCGGCCCGGCCGTACCTCCAGGATGTCCTCCAGCACGTACGCCTCCATCGCGGCCGCCCGCGCCCCGCCTCACCGCGCCGCCGCCATGCCCCGCCGCCCCCTCCCTCACGGCCGGGCCCCCCCCGCCGGCGACACGGGAACAGGAAATGGACCGTTCCACCCCGTGCGCGCCCGGCGCCTACCACCGCGTGCGGGGGGGGCTGCGCGCCGCTCCCCAACGCCCGCGCCGCGGGGACGGACATACCGAGCAATTGAACGGAAAAAAACCGAGCAGAAGCAGCTCGTTTTTATACGTCCCGTGGACCAGTTCACCTCCTTCGCCGCCGCGAACTCGCAGAAGCCTCAGCCCTTGGGTTAGGCAGATCCGTGCCATGCCACATTTGTTTCTGTGCTGTGAGCTGGCTTCCCATTAGACCAGACCCTCCCGGAGCTCTTGCAGTGCTACTCCATGAGCTGCCCGCATCCCTTCCTCCTCCGGCCAGCAGCAATTGCAGAAACTGGCTGTGACACCGGGACAAAAAGGTGCTGACCGCACGGAGCAAGGTTAGCACCTCTTCCACAACGCAGCTTTAAGAAACATCGTCTACCCACCCAGATGAGCACCCACTTCTTACCTACACACGTCTCTGCCTAACCCAAACCATCAAATGGGCCAAAAGATAATATCTTACATATTCCACAACCCTAGATGACAGTGAGACCAATTCTGTACGCAGCAGGTCAAAATCACTGAGCAATTATATCTACAGCTCTCAAAATAACTAATTTTCCAGTTCAAAACATCCAGCATAATCAATCTTGTCAACCCCCCAAAAATCTCCTCTCTCATGATGTCATTTCAGCAGAGCACAAAGGAGTCCAATGGCCAAAAGAATTAAATTCCCATTTTTACTTGAAGAAACACTCATAGTAATCACTTAGTTAAACTATCTTTTCCCAAAAAATTGCTAAAAACACTCGCCTAACAGTAAGAATATTCTCACCTGGATTTAAAAAAGTTGGCCAGACTGGCTAGTAACATCACAAAGAGAAATTCCAGTTGATCATTATCAATTTTAGGCGTAGCTGCATTCTTCCATTTCAAAATGTTATTTAACCACCAAAAATGGGAATTACATCCTACTCGCTTATTACAAAGCCCCTCATTTCCCAAATACTCAACACCTGCCCAGGCTGTCCGTTTTTCCACTCTTTTTCCACTTCAGAGAACAGCCCAGATTCTACAGTTTTACTGAGAACTAATTCAAGGAAGACCCACAGAACAATATTCCACTGTTCCTCTGGAGTCATGCTTTTAGGGTGGCATTTCCAACATCCCCAGGAGCCCCTTGCAACTGTTCCAATGTACATGAAATCCAGCAATAATGCACAAACATTAGCCCAAGTACAAAGCTGTCCCTGACAGCTTGAAGGATTTCTTTGTATATATATAAAAAAAAAAGAAAAAACCAGCCACCACCTCCCACATAACACTGATGTCTCCAAAGACAAGTTATTCAGTCTTCTGAGTCTCAGAAAGAATTAACAGATACCTTATATCACACCAAAAAAAAAAAAAAAAAAAAAAAAAAAAAAAAAAAAAAAGAAAGAAGCTTAAAGCACACAACTTAGCACAGAGCTAGAGACACTTCACAAGTGACACCACTGAAAACATTTTCAATTGCAAAGGCAGCATACACAGGAACAAAAGCAGCTGTCTGCTCCACACAGGGCAAACTGCACAGCATGGGCTCCCCACATGGACCCACAAATCAAGCACCAGATTTTCAGGACAAGAAGGAACACCCAACACCTTCAGAGCTGAACCATTTCCCCTTCTGCTGGGCAAACTGCACAGCCCTGCCTACAACAGCATCACAAACTGTGACAAACCTACCTAAAAGAACCATTCAGAGCTTCCCTTACACCATGAGAGATGGGAGGACTCTACATGTGAGCTGTGTGAAAAATCCTCCTGGCACTGAAAGCAAGTCACCCTCAACATTTGTTCCAGGGCAGCAAACCAAACATTCCAAATTCCACACTCAGAACCTCAATACCCAATCCTTCCTCCTCTCTCCTGGTCCACCTGAATCTGCAGCTCTCTGGTGCTGGCTTAGAAAGAAGCACTTGCTTGCAAAATGAAATCTCACACTTTCTTTCATACTTGAAAAATATTTACAGTATGGAATACCAAATTCTAAAAAGCCCATCCCCAGCTCTTGAGGTTTTACTGAAGATCTCATAGTGGTGTAAAGTAAAGGCTTTAACACATGCTTCTGTTCCTGAAAAATAAAGGAAAAAAAAAACACAAGCAAAAAAACTTCGAGGGAAAAAGCAAAAAAATATTTAGGTCCTTATGATTAATTCCTTTTCTATTTCTACGGTGTGATTTTGGGTTTCACACACAGGTCAGGAAATACATCTTCAATTCTGCACAGGTAAACAAAAACCCATTTCGTCCTCACCTTCAAGTCCAGCTCTAGGAATTACTTGAAGCAGTTGATTAGGAAAGATAAAACACATTATCTCTTCAAAACATCTCAGCTCCTCCTTGAAAGCTAACAATCTTTATTTAGCCTTATGCTGAATGGCATGATCCACTCAGTGCCCTCATTTGTCACCATCCACTACTAAAACTCAGCGCGTTCTCCTGATCAAGTGGAGCCCTAAAACCACGTAGCACGTCCATCCATCACCTCCCTTACACTCTGTGAGCCTAAAACACACCAAACCCTCCTGTTCCCCACGGAAGGTGGCAGAGAAAACATCTGAAGTGCAGCTTGAGGAGACAGATTTAAAAACAGTGAACAAAAGCCCTGTTTGCAGCCCCATGAAGCATGTTAAGCCAAGGGGAATCCTCAGAGTGTTCCGAGGGTACAAACCAAGGCTGGTTTGCTCTGCCCTGTGCTCCCCACACAGCACTGGTAACTCTGTGGAAATGAGCAAGGGGAGAACAAAACCCTCCAGAGAATCCTGCTGCTCATGCAGAGCAGAGCTGGGCACGCCCAAGAGCTCACAGGCAGTTTTTAGGAAGATCTTCCATCCCAACCTTGCGGTAGCACGCAAGCCACCAGCAATTCTGAGCTGGCATCACGTCACCCTGAGGCACAGGCATTTCAACCATTGATCCCAGACAGATTCTGGCACCCAGAAATGTGAGCATTGAACAATTGATCAGACAATTGCCACTCTCATATCACAAAAGCACATTGTTATCTGGTTCCAGCTGATCGAGCAGTACTGGTCACCAACTGGCCCAAAGCGCACAAACACACGTCTCTGTGTGTGCTCTCAGAGCACAGTGTCAAGGTTGGGCTCTTTAAACCCTGTCCCATGCAGCTGCTAACACCTTATTCAGCAAGATCACGAGGTGCATTAATTACTAAAAAAACCAAATCATTCTGAGAAGAGAAAAAGGAGAGTTGCACACAGGCCCTCAATACAGTACCAATTATCAGTTATAGCCTTCAGCAGGCATTCCCCAGTATTTCCCTCTCCAGAAGCGGGTACACAGTCAGACAGAATCATAAAGCTCCTGAGACAATTAAGATCAAAAACCAGCGTAAGTTTCCAGCTGAAATTTTGTGACATTCTGGTTATCTGCTACATTGCCAGGAGGAAAACATCCACCACTGTCACATGGAATACCCTGAAAACTGAGGTACCTATCACAATGAAAAATCCAAACAAGACACACACACAAGATGGCATTTCACATTAATTAGAAATACACTTGAAATCAGAAGACTCAGTTACTTCACCAAGGGAAAAAGTCCATCATTAAAACCATCAAATGACCAAGTTGCTCTTCAAACATCAAACAAAAAACCATGACAAGATGCAGGAGCAGCTGTTAGTATACAAGAACAATACTCAGTGCAAGGAATATCCACACAGATTTTTCAAAGGCTGCTTCAAACTTGTGTTGGGCCCAATTCTTCCATTTTTAGAGCACTGATAATCCCACCCACATTCATGTTGCTGGACTGAACCCAATTCTTCATAGCTGCTCTCCCAATAAAAACAATTTTTCAAACCCTTTACAACTAAGCCAGAACTGAATGTTTCCCCCAACAGATACCCCTAAGGGTACTCACTGCTCCAGATAAATGCACTAGGATTTATCCACCTTCATTAGGAACAACAGCCTATAACTTGCAGCGCTCCATCATATCAGTTTAACCACCAAGACACTAAAAACATTATTCTCTACTACTTCTGTTTTAAACACAAAAACCTTGTTATACCCCAAAAGCATCACCTCTGCTTTGGGGCTGTTTGCATCAGTCACCACTTGGTACAATTTTTAAGGTCCCTTAGTTCTATGTCACTATAAAACAAAACGAGTTTTAAACCCACTGTTTCAGGTTCTCCCTCCAGAGAGATTGATCCAACTGTAGATCCTCAGTGGTTACATAAAAACAAGTCAGCCCAAACCCAAACCTCAGGCACCACCTGAAGTCATGACTCCCATCTGTTTTTCCTATTTTCACATTGTATATTGGTTTCTTTTACTCCACTTCTTGCAGCAATCACAGCTCTGCGGTTGTCAGCCTGGCTAAATTTCCAGCATCCTTCAGGCAGGTGCTTTAGTGAATTCCAAATAAAAGAAACCTACTTTCTTCCTTTCACTTTTATTATTGTGGTGGGGATGTGCAAGGACAATGGGCCTCAACCTGATAAATACTGAAGACATACTTTTATTCTGATTTTTTTATTCCCTCAGCCTAATAGTCCCATGTCTCTCTGAGCATTTCAGACCTTGCTGCCAAAAGCTGCAGTGGAGCTTTCACACGAGTTTTACAGTCACAAGATGATCCTTGCTGCCCATTGTCATTATCACACCACCCTTGATTCAGCTCCGTTATCTCCCACAGACAAGGAAACTTTGATAACCAAGCCACATATTTTTCTTCTCTAACAAACATGTAACAACTTTTTTTAACCATCCAAGATGGTTTCCCACTCAAAAACTCATTTTCCTGCCAAGACAGATCTTGCATTTCTCTCCAGCCTATTCTTCCCTTGGCCTAGGGCAGCATTCCAGACCCTTCTGACACATTCAGAGTTTGCTGTTCAGTTAGTGCTACTGCTTTGGGTCAAGGGACAAAGCTGGAAAGGATGGAATTATTTTCCTTATGCTATCCATGAAATCTAGGTTTTCCACAGCTCCAGGAAACTAGAATCTGGAAAAGGTATCTGACATAACTACCTTTGAAAGCACCACAATTAGCCTATCCTGAGGTTTTTTATGCCCATTTAAAAGACTGCATACACAGAAAAGGTTTCAGGCCTGAGTTGAGAGACTAGGATGGTTATGACCTGTCTGATGGAGTAACTTCCACAATTCCCTGCATAAAGCCTCCTCCAATCTGCTCTCCCAGAACAGAAGCACTGTGCTGGGGAAGCTGACTTGGCAGCTTGCATGAACTGTCAGGATGGGATCAGGGGATAGAAGGACTCCATGCCCAGAGAAGCCTCCTCAAAGAGGTGGAGCCCTCCTCCCAGTTATAGCTGGGCTATTAGGAATTTCAGCATTCCAGCTGCATTACCATTTCATAGAGCAATTCTCTTTCAAGGGTCAATAAAAAAGATGATTAATTCCACAACTGAATTAAGAGTTAGCACCATCACGCCAGGAAGTTAACAGAAATACAAAGATTCACTACCAGACCATACAAGCTCAGCCAACAAGCACTCAGCTCATAGCACTTTTCCCAGGAACCTGAAGACAGGGAATGTCAAAAGCAAGCTCTGCCTGGAGGCAGACTGCAGCACTGGGCAAGAGTTGTGAGCTCATCAGCCCCACTTTATCAGCAGCCTCTTATTGTCACACCATCCATCTTGAGCCAGGAGCCAGAGGCACAATATAAAACCATTTCTGAATTAAGTCCTTATTTATCTCTGCCTAAATGCATCTGACACCTGGGCAGAGTTTTACAGCCCACCAAGCAAGCAGTACCCTGGCACAGAGAGAGACAAACCCTGCTCATCAGCCAGGAGCCTTCCAGCCTGGTCAGTGCTTGCATCAGCCCTGTTCTTCCTGATTCCAACTCCCTAAGGCAAACCTAAGCATGAAAAAAGGAGCAAAGAAAGTACCTTTACTCATGCACAGCACTGCCCTGAAGATGAACTGAACTACAACATCACTAAAAAACAACCATGACAAGATAGCTCCTCTGATTTTGCTGTGGAGGAACTGCCCAGTGCAAATCCAAATGCACCTGACAAGACCTGAAAAAGGGAGACAAAATCACACGAGCATTTGGAAAGGGTTTTTTGGCAGAAATGCAAGATTACTGGTGGACACTCTCACGTCTTCCTATTAGAGATCTTCCTTGAAGTTATCCATAGAGTAAAGCCAGTAAGTTTTCACTGGGTAATACAATGCTCCAAGTCCTCAGGCCAAGGGCTATGAACACACTCAAGAACCCTGGTTTTGGGAAAAACACAAGGGAAATGAGGAACATGTTCAGAAAACACAACTTGGGACATGGAAGATCTTTCCTCAAACAAATAACTTCTACTCCTTTCTCATTCCACATATGAAATACTGGTGACAGAGAAGCTGTGTGTAACCAAGCAGCATATACAGTCCAACAAGATTCATACTAACACCTCTCAAATCCTAAGGCAGGTACTAATCCAAGGTATCTCCAATGAGAACATGAAAATTTGAGTGCAAGTTCTTAAAAAGTTTTCAAGTGCAGACATGTTCCCTGTCTAGGGAATAAGGAAATCTTAAACCAGGAAAAGCCACTATTTGGGACCAAATCTCCTACTCCTTTTTAAGTGGTCTCATCTAGCATTTACTTCCACACATAAATTCTAACTGAGTGAATATTATATCAAGTATTCTCACATCAAATTCCAATCCAGGGCCTGCAGGATCAGGATGTCCCTGTCTTTCTTTTCCTGGCTGTGAACTGGATGGTTTTTTCAACAGCTCTACATCCAGGCTGCTCATCATGAACTTGGACTGGGTTAATACCAGATTTTGAAACCTATTCCAAAAGCAGGAACCATAACAATGTACTTGAGGTTTCTTTCTTTTACAAAACTATAAATAATCAGAGTTACTCAGTTGGCATCTTCAAATTCACAGACTAAAATGGCTGGAAAACCCACTCCATTCACTGACAGCAATATCAAGCCTGGAGTTTAACAGAACAAGCTGGATTAGGCTGAAGAAGAAAAACCACATAAACTGAATTTAAAAAATGAGATACTAATGTGATCTCTGTTCTTGTTTAATATGGTTGTTCATTACCTTTTACATCTGAGGTTACCTGGAAGACCAGCACAGACTGGGGACCACACAGCACAACTCCCAGCATTTATTACCAGGGCAGCTGGACCAGCTGCCAGACAGAAACACTTCTAGCTGAACTCTGGAGCTCAGCACCTCCTGTTCCCCACCTCCTCTTTGCTGGGCCTCCAGAAATAAAATCACACTTCAGTTTATCTCACATTACGAGAAGATAAAACTTTTAATGGCAAACACCTGCCCTCAATTCCAGATGTGCTCACATTAAGAGCCTGATTTTAGCCCAAGACTAACCCTAAAGTCTTGGGCTAATATCAGAATCCAAACCAAAAAAACCTTAAACACTCCTCAAACCCCTCACTGCCCTAGCAGGCAAGCTGAGGTCCTCTGTCAACCCAACACACCCCTCCCACAGAAGAACTTCTTCCCCTCCACCACATTTAAATTACACCATACACACAGAGCCTGACAGAATTATTTTACTATGACCGAGTTTAATAAATGCTGGGGAAGTTGACAAAAAGTTTTTTAAAAAGCTAAGTATCTTCTGGACAATAGTTTGTTATAAAACCAATTGCTTGAGTTATTTCTATTAGCAACTATTCCAATGGCTTTTGGAAAGGCTGTGTGCTCCCTAACAGCCAATTCTAGATTACAATGAAAGCCACCATCGAGGCCATCTGCCTTTCTTGAGAACACTTTGGCAATTTTTTTAATGTATTTTTTTTTTAAAAATAAAGTTCTTTGAGTTCTACTGGTAACTTTATTTCAAATCTAATTCGCTCAAGCAAGTGCTTATTGGGTGTCACTTCCTGACCCACTTTATTATTAAATCAGTAAATTATTATTATTATTATTGTAAGATTTTTCTACGTCTAACTGAGATGTCGGCCATACTCTGACCTACCTGAACACAGTGCTGGGCCACAACAGCTCCAAAGCACAGGAGGAATCAGCATCCATATCAGCTTTGATAACAGACAAGGCCCCTGGCACAGCTGTGCCAGCAGTGCTCAGCTCCAGAGGGCAGAGGGAAGCTCTAAAGCCAACCCATCACACTGGGCCTTTCTCTAACCCAAGCATTTCTGCAGAACCCAGCTGTGGGGCGGGTACCAGAAGGTTTCTAAACCCACCCCAACCTAAAGACACTAGGAAATTTTCTCACCTTGAAGACACAAGTGCATTCAGGGAGTGATTTCACACAGAACTGTAACATCTCCCTCCTCATGCAAGCTCCAGAAAAGGCCTTTTCTGAAGTTCAGCACAGAAAGTTGCCCACTATATTTATCCTTGAGGAGTTCTTTGATCAAGCTGATTCTCCACAAAAATACCAGCATGCTGTTATGCCAGCTTTCACTTCTGCTAGTGACAGAGATGGACAGAAGGCATATGTTCATCCCTGGAGCAGACTGTAACATTCAAAGTGCTTTTTTCTTTAAGCCAGCTTGTTTTGTGTTGTGATTATGATCACAATTGTGACTTTTTTAGTCAAACTTCAAAGTGACTCCTTTGCTGCAGTGCACTAAGTGACACAAAAGTGATGGTGATAAACCAAAAGGCTGCAATATTTTAATAAAATCCTGCTTAATTCCTCTCTTTCTCCCTATCCTTAATATGCTGCTTTTGAGAATTTGAACAAATACCGGAGACAAAAGTCAGTGCTGATTTTATCTGAAGAAGCTCTAAGTTTTTAAGCTACACACACACACAAAAATAAAGCAACAAAAAAAAAAGAACCTGTGTGATTTATCTGTTTCAGTCACTTCCAAACAGAAGATCCAGAGGAAGTGTCAAGAGGACTAATTTGCCCTTGAAGACAAAAATTCTCACTGATCTGTGCCATCCTTACCAACTGGAGTCCTCAGCAACAATGGCAACGTTTTCCATGACAGGGATTTCAGTGAATTATCCCACCAAAAGAGGCAGTGCTCACCCTCCTCCCTGCCTGAGCTCCTGCTCTTCGCTGTGTCAGCACAAGCTCCTGTGCCTGACAGACTGGATCCAGGAACTGATCAACTGGAAATGTGTTTTTTCTCTTACTGAGGTTTTTTTTTTCAACAACATCATTTCCCAAGTGGCTGGGAGGAGCACTGAATGCCTTTTTTTTTGCCTTCCTCCAAGCCCAACTCCCCCAACTTCAGTGGGATTGATACCCACGCTGGTGCAGGGGCTGAACAGCACCAGGCACTTGAGGAAAAAAACTAAAGTCACATCATGACTTGAACATTTCAACTTCATTAAAGCATTGTTCCCCATTCTGTGGAGGAGAACAAATCACACCTGCAGAACAGCATCAAGAGGAAAATTCCACTGGCAAAGCATTTCAGGACAAGACTGAACAAAAGGCAAGAATACCTGAAGTCTGGAGATGGGAAAGCTCCAGGACAGGAAAACATGTGAGTCACCTGCCAGACACAGATGCACAGGGGAGCTCCAGCCTCTCCTCCAAGTGTTTGGTTTTTTCCTTGTGTGTGGGAAGGACTGGGAGGTACAGCTGGGAGGATAAGAGCGACCTTCCTCCTCTTATCTCTGAATCATTCCCTGCCCGAGAGGGGGGGTTCAGATACTCCCCTGGGATTCTGCTGGGACTGCAGTCCCCAAAACTGCTCCTGCACAGCTGGACAGATGGACAGACACTGAAAGAACCATTCCCTGTACATCAGCACAAGGCAAAGCAAACCGTAGACCAAATATGAGGCAGCCCCCCCAGCAGCAGTTCGGATTATTGAGTGCAAAATCTCTTCAGTTTTAACCTAAAAAATAAAGAACGTAGTAGACACTTTCTGATTGTCTCAGGTTAAACTCGAGGAGAATGGAAGTCAAAACCCCAAAGTGATATTCTAAATAGAAATATTTCATCATATTTCTTAATGTTCCAACATCTTTCTAGCTCTGAGCAGCTGCTTATTTGGACACATTATCCACTCTTGATGATCAATACCACATAAGAAATTGGGGTGGGGCAGGGAAAAACATAAAATCAAGGTTTACTTCAGCTCATTTCCTAAAATATACCATTATGCTCCAGGAATTGGAGGATGCAGGTAAAATACAGAAGAGGAATGACTCCTGTACATCAAACACCGGTAATTTGAATTTGTCAAAAACTGCTTTGGGTAACGCCAAGAGAATCACCCTAATGACAACATGCAGCCCAAAAGAAAATACTGCAAGCACAAACAAGGATGTATTAAAGAATGTATGCTTGGCTTTGTGGCTGATTTTTAGCCTGGTGTACAACTATTACCTCATGTGAAAACAAGGTGACACAAGAGTTAAGTAATACCTCCATGTGGCTTCAGCTCTCTGCACAGTCATGAGCTCAGGACAGCCTAAGGGGGATAACCCAGCTGAAAAACATCTGGAATGCTGAGATAACCTCTCCCAGTACCCACTAACACAAAGCACTGCCAGTGCCAACACAGAGGAAATGCTGCCCTTCATTGGCCAACAATGGATTTTTTTCCTCCAGAATTCCTGTGGACTCTGCACAATGCCTGGATGGAGGTCACCAGAATTCCCACACTAACACCAAGGCACTGATATTCACTGCCAACTTCACATCAAGGAAGACCTTTTCCCTAAGTACACAGGTTAGCTCTATGAGCTTAGCCAAATCTGCCAGCATTGGTCCTTCCTCACCAAGAGCTTTCTTACTCAACAGACCCAAAGTTATGGACAAGACAAAGGAAGTCCCACACATGAGCAGGAGCTCTACAGACACATCTTCAGCATGTCATCTCACTAGAGTCACCTACAAAGCCACACCATCAAGAAACCAAAAGCACAGCATTTCAGAAAAAAACACATCATGTGTCCCCAGGCAGCCAAGGATTCTGCTCAGATGGCCCAAAGACACTAACAGCAAATTTAGGCAATTTTATTTTACACCAAGTTAGAAGGGCTTGTCCCCTTATCTTCCAAAAAAAGGCTTCTTACTTATCCTGGATCTGCAGCATTGATTTTTCAATTCCTAAACCAAATTGCAAATCAGCTATATCATAAATAAACACCAACAGTTTTGGTTTTAAAACACAGAGGGAAAAATACCAAACACACATAATCCCATTTGCCTTCAACCTAGACAGATGAGGAAATTCTCTCAGCTAAACTCCTTCCAGAGAAACCATTCTCTTTACAGAACTGAATTATTGGCTTAAAATGTGAGGTGTTTGGCTCCAGCCTGCACATGGGAATTGTGTTTATAAGGACATTTCCTGAAGAAATATCTAAGGAAGTAAACAAATTCACATGGTGCCACCAATATTGAACCCCACCTTCTGCAGTGGTTACTTTCTGCTGGGGGATTTCTTTTTCAACCCAGATATTCACTGACTACTTGAATTAAATAAAGCACATAAAAATAGAGTAATATTTAACAATCTAAAAAAATAAAAAGCATCAGGTCTAACCAACCTGATTTTGCTGGAAGCTAGTCCAGGAACAGTAAGGAAGGGATGTTAAGCAGTTTTGACTAATGCTTCCTGGGGTCACCTACAGCAGGTTGTAGGATTCCCCTACCAACAGCCCTGAGACAAGCCCTGAGATTCCAGAGATTTTTGAGAGCCATCCTACAGTATTTCTCTCCTATTTCCTCTTTTGAATGGAAGAAACTAAGTGGTACAGGCAAAAGACAGCTGAAACAGACAGGGAAAGAAATAATTACAAGATAAACACTGCAGCAGAATGTGAGGCTGAAGTGGACCTCAGGATGCCACACTCACAAGGACAGGGCCCATCAGCTGCAAGCTCAGTCACTTGTGAGGACCCAAGCACATGAGAGCAAGGGCAGTGAAGGCAACGCAGCACACAGGGGTCAAGCCAGGCATGGTAGCCCTGCAGAATCCAAAGGCCTTGCTCCAGGACTCTGATGAAGACTGTCAGGGTTAAAAAAAAGGAAACAGATTGCTAGAATAAATTCTGTGCTTCAAATCAGCTCATTTGAACACTTAAGCTCTTCAAGTCTTTTTCAATTTAAACATTACAACCATGTGCCTGTGATGCTCTTGAAACCACACCAGGACACCCAAGATTTCACATTAACTTTGCCTTAAATACACACAAATCCAAGGCGGATCTACACCTTGGATCACCACAAGGTTCATGGGCAAGATGTAACTCACAAATTCCTAAGATGGATATAAAGGGCAATTATAAATTCCACTGCCAGCAGCAAACATCCTCCAAGTTCACAGACTTGAAATAAGCTTGTAAACAATTTTTATTACACAACTAAACCTTTCAGTGTTAAATAAGAAAAGCCCTAATGCACTCTGGACACTGAGCTTCTAAGCAGCACCTTGCTACGAGGACCTGCTCATTTTTTACACTATTTCACTATGAATGGAAGTGTTGAACAAAATTGGCACGTACAAGAACACTTGCAAGGACCACAAGCTGACCTCCCCTGCTATGGGAACACCTACTGCCATTCTTGTCATACCTCAAGATTCCTCTTCCTGTATACCCAGAAAAGTTGCCATTTTTTAGCAACTGTTTTTTAGGGAAAAGGCAATTGACCTTTTACAGACAACACTGGACCCCACTACCTAAAGTCTTGGGGTTTTGCAGTAATTTGCTGCAATTTGAAAGACCAACATTGGAGGTTGCCATGAACTCATAAGGTTGTTGGTATAAAATTCCCATTAAACTTCTCCCAAAGCTCTCCACTGTGCCTGTCTTGCCACACTGAGATCTGATGGAGTTCAGACATGGAGATGAAAACAGCTGATTGTAACTCCTGATTCCATTCCATCAGCTCAGCAACAACTGAGCAGAACAATGTCTTTCTGCTCCTGGGCTTTCTGTGACTCAGGATGCACCAGGTTTCCCTTCAGAACCCCTTGGACTTGTTGCTACAGCACTCCTGATTTTTAGAAGCAGGCTCACTAGCAGTCCAATCTAGAAGCACTTTGCTTTAGAGATTAGAGAAGTCTTAATGTATTAAGCATGGGAAGGGCAAAAAATAGCCTAAGACAAACTATCTTAAGTTTACAGAGATAATGAAGGGAACGCTTGGGAGGGAACAGCAGCTTCTGCAGCATTCCCACAGTAGTTTCCATTCACAGCAAAACCAGCAACTTGCACTTCTTCCTGTTTTTCACTTGATGTGCCTTCCACACTGCCCATGGTCAGAAGACCACAACCAAATTGAAGAGCTGGGCACAACTCAAGAATATGTGAAATAAAATGAAATTTTAACCCCCAAACAACTAAAAAGCCCTTTGTTCCAGTGGGATTTTTTTAAAGCTTCTAAAAGCCAAAGCTAACTATCAGGTTCCTTTCAGACAAGGAAACCTCCCTTGCACAGAGATCACACAAAACACTTTTCCTTCCCAGGAACTGCTGGGAACGATGTCCAAGTTGGATGCTCTGCTGCAGTAACCAGGCCATCCTCACGTTCACATTCCTAAAAACTGTGACTTCAGTCGTGCACATTCTACAAGCTGCATCCTTTCATCCTGAAGTCACTAGGAGAAAGACTAGAACAGATTTTTGCAAGCAACCTGCATGACCAAGAACAATTATAAACGAAGCACGTGGCATGTATTTTGTTGTGAATCCTGAATTTCATCCTCTCAGTATTATTCACTTGCTCACTTAGCCCTGCTTAATATTTAATCCCAGACCACCCAGCCTGGGAAAGCCCTCACCTAGGATAAGATGAAACCATTGGGGAAGCTTCCAGATGGCCAAACTCGCTTCACAAATTACCCATCTCAGTACCTATGGCACGTGCCACTCTGTCAAAGAATAAAAGTGAACTATTCTGCTGCCTCACGATATTTAATGATCACTGCCATTTCCTCCTCTCTGCAGGTCCCAAATAATGGGAAATAGGTGCCTCTGAAGGCACAGCAAGCAGGCAAAGGCTCACCTCACCCACTACCTGCACTCTTCAGTTGTCTCTGCCACACACACAATTCCACTGGAAGCTCTCAGTGTAAGGAGCCCTTGGGAAGAACGGCTGTGGACCACTAAACAAAAACCTGCCTGGACACAAATTCTGCTGAATGTTTCCACCACACACAGCTGATCTCAGGGCTTGTCAACCGATACACTGAAGTCACTGCAGGGCCTCCATCCCATCACCACACAGTACCAGCAAATCCCAAAGGCCTGTGCTCAACAGAGCCTTCCAAGCACCTGTGGGACTGCTGGACAACATAGATCAGCAGCAAAGCAGTTATCCTACAAGTCTTATGCCATAAAAACTTCTACCTAGACAATGATATTGACTTTGCTGAAAATCAACACCACAGAAAGGAGAATACAAACTGAGACACGCTCACTGCGTGCATTTTATCTCAAACAGCTGGATAAAATGCTTCTTGTATCAACTTCAGCAGGAATGAAATGCAGAGTGCTGCTTAACTGTGGAAAAAGCTATCACCATCCCAGCCCAGCCCTTCCTCGAACCTATCAGACCCTTCCTTCCTGCCCAGTTTCTAACAGAACTGTAGATATGTCGCTCAAAAGCCAAACCGCTTAGAGACCAAGTTCAAAGAAAAGCTAAAAACTTCAAGAGAACTTTTCTGCGGACACTACTTAAAAAAAAAAAAAAACAAAGCAGAAGTGAATGCTCAGCTGGGGAGGTTACGGAATTAACACCATTCAACAAAGCAACCCTGCGCGGCTACATATGCAAATAAGGGGCTCCGAGCCTTACAGGCCTTTTCCAACCATACCTACCTGAAAATCCTAACACCAGACAAAACCGACTATTAATGCTTCCTGTTTCTGCACTGCATGGAATCAGGGCGGCTTTCAGGTTCGGAGAAAACGCCCCTCAACAGTTCAACACCCTGGGCTCTCTGGCAGCCCTCGCCTGGCTGCACCTTCAGCTGCACCTTCACCCGCTTTACCTGCACACGCACTCCCAGAGGATCTATTCCCACCGCTGGGCGCGCCAGCACCTTCCCAGCCCGGCAGGCAGCGCTCGGGCCTGCCCGCGGAGCCTCATGCCGGCCCTGCCAGCCAGCAGCATTGCCACCGCTCGGCTCTCGCTCTCCCGGCTCCCGCGACCGCCGCGGCACAGCACATGGTACACAGCACCTGCGGCGGCCCCCGCGCTTTCCCTTCGGGATAAACCACACCAGGGACGAAGGCGGCCGCTGGCTGCGGCTCGCAGGGAACCCCCGAGCCCTGGGGAAAGCTGGGGGCCGCTGGCCCCGCATCCCGGCGAGCAGGGGGCCCGGGACCGCTCCCCGCGGCGGGCGCGACCGGAGGCCGGGATCGGCCGTGCCCCGCCACGAGGTGCTGCCCCTTCCCGGTGCTGCCCCTTCCCGGCTCTGCCGCAGGGCCGAGGGCGGGGGGAGCCGGGAGCCAGCTGGAATTATGAAACCGGATCAGCGGGGAAACCCCCGGGGCCTCCCCCGCGCCGTACCTCGGAGACCTCCTCTTCCTCCTCCTCCTCGTCTTCCTCCTCCTCCTCCTCCTCTTCCTCGTCGTCGCTGCCGTTGTTGCTGCTCTCGCTGCCGCCGCCGCCGCTCTCGCTGCTGCTGGCCGGCCGGGCCGCCCGCCCGCCGCGCTTCGCCTTGCCCGGCACCGCCTTCTTCTTCAGCAGGAGGTCGCACACCCGCACCAGCCCGGCCGCCCCGGGCCCGCACGGCGACGGGGGCGCGGCGGGGCCGCTCGGCCCCTCCGGGGGACCAGGCCCCGCTGTGGCGCTGCCGGCCTCGCCGCCGCCGCCCTCACCGCCTCCCTCCTCCGCCGTCACCGCTACCGCCGCGCCGACCGCCTTCTCCATGGCCGGAGAGGAAGGAAAAGGAGGAGAAGGAGGAGGAGGAGGAGGAGGAAAAAGAGGAGGAGGCGCCCGCGGCCGCTGCTGCCTCGGTCACCTCTAGCGCCGGCGCCGCCGCCGCGCCAACTCTCGCGATACTTCCGGCGGCCGCCGCTCGCGCCGCTCGCGCTCCCCTCACGCGGCGCGCGCTCGCGCTCTCCCCTCACGCCGCCCGCTCCCGCTCCCCTCACGGCCCTGCCCCGCTCCCGGCAGTGGAACCGCGGCGGCGGCGGCGGCGGCGGCTAGACACCCCTTTCCCCCCCCCCCGCCTCCTTCCCTTCCTTCCGCCCGCGCCGCCGCCTCGGTCACCGCCCCGGCGCCGGAACCGCTGCTTGCGTCATCACCCTCAGCCTTCGGCCCGCTGCGCCTCGGTAAGGGCAACGGTGCCTCGGCCTGGCCTCCGTCGGGAACCTTCCCCGAAGGCCCCCCCGTGGGCACAGAGGTGCCGAGTTACCCCCTCAGGGCCCGGCGGGGTCCTGGGAGCGCGCCTAGGGCGGGAAAACGCCGTGAGGGAAGGCCCGTGTTGAAACCCCACAGCACTCAGAATTCCGCCTAAAAGTGATGGTCTCTCACACCGTGAGGACAATATGCATTAAAAAGCAACCTCCTAACGCGTCTGATAATAGAAATTACGGGGGGGGGCGTCGTTGAAAGGGTCAGAAAGTAAATTGGTAGAGTATCGCTAAAAGTGGTGGTCGGTGAAACCACAGAGCACGGAATTCCAGTTAAAAGCGATGTCCAAGGAACGATTGGACATGGCAGTCTGTGGTGATCTGTCAGAGGTTGAAGTCGTTGGTCTTTTCCAGCCTAAGTGTTTCTGGGATTCTGTGTTGTACACAATTCGTTCCCACCAAGCATTATGCATTCAAGAGTAACCTCCAAATCCCTGTTTTACAATAATTTTCTTACAATTTCACTAAAAACAACCAACATTAAGATGCCCATGCCAATTTGACCATATTTCTTTAATGAAACCCTTTGAATATGCCATTATGCCCTGGCTCAGCCCTCAGGCCCCCCAGCCCAGATTTTCATCCCCAGAGTGCACTTGGGTTATTAATACTGTTGCCTCCATTAGGGCAGACCAAGTCTTTTTAGACCTGTTGGAAATAAAAATTATTTTCACCACAGAAACACACGATTGTTAAGATCAGTAATGGCTCTATGCACCGGTACACTATGGGTGTCTTGGAATTGGTGTTTCAAACCAACAATGCCTGTTCTGGTTATATTTTACAGAAATGAAAAGAGATTGTTGTCATTTGAGTAATTAGATGTTTTCTCTTATTTGGCTGATGGTGGACAGCACCGGTCAGGTGTGCAGCTCCTCTGAAATCACACATTCTTTTTAAAATAAATCCTCAACTGGTGCTCATTGTGCCTTCCAATGCAGAAGATTAACTTCTAATCTTCAGGTGCAAGGTCTATATATTATTATATATATAATATATCTATATATTATTTCTTATTCCTTTATAAATATCTCTGCAGATGATAGTTTGATGTAATCCAGGAGGAATAAATTGAATACTCTAAGCCACCTGCCTCCAACTTCCTGGTGTGACTGTGCAGAAATCTCAAACCACACCAGCATGAGATGTGTGATGGGAGATCAGTTACAATAATACTTTTGTCCTCTTACATATATAGGTTTTTTTGCATTAAAATTAATGCAAATGCTTTGATTTTAGTGGTTTCTATCGGGGCGGAAGCAGAGATGAAACCTTTGTTATTTGTTACAATTACATATAATAAATATATTTTTTAGCATTTATGCATTATTTGTTGTCACCACAAGGAGTAAATACAGGTAATCTCAGCCCGACCAGCTGAGATTTGTGGTGTGACAAGGACGCCACTTCAGTGTTTGATGCGAGAGGTGGGTGACTTTAAACAAAACACACCTGAGATGGCTCTGGCTGTACGAGCAGCCAGACGGGTCCAAATGCACCACATTGACCCGCCTGTGTGCGGGAAGGGTGGCTGCAGGGCTGGGTGTTACCCTTGGAGCTGTTTTCTGCCCTCTCTCTGTCCCTTCCCGGGGAATGGCCTCCAGTGAGCGGCTCTGCCGCGGAGCTCGGGCTGCGCTCACTCTTGGCTACACTGTATCACAAATCTGCCTGTGAGACCGGCTGCGTTTGCGCCTTATTGCAAATATCCATTCGGGCTGTTCGACTTGGAAAGGCTCCAGCTTCTTGCTACCGAAGGCAGCCATAGTATTTAATGTGTGTGTGGTTCTCCCCAGGCCGGGGTCGCATGGAGCGCGGTTAGCAGCGCCGCTTGTGTCTGTTTGTGCCGTTTCTTTTATGGCGGTGACCTCTGTTCTTATCAAAGAGTGGCTCCTCCTCGTTCGGCACTGCAGGGCAAGTCCATTTCCTCCGTTTCACTGCTCTCCCCGCCACCCCAGCTTGAGCCTTTTGTGCTGGAGTGCAGCAGGTGAAGGATCTAGAGAGGAAATCATGAGGAGCAGCTGAGGGAGCTGGGGGGCTCAGCCTGGAGAAAAGGAGGCTCAAGGAACTCCAGAACTCCCTGTAGACAGGAGGGTGCAGCCAGGTAGAGCTTGGGCTCTGCTCCCAGTTCACAAGCAATAGAAGAAGAAACAAGCCTCAGGTTGTGCCACGGGAGGTTCAGTTGGGAAATGAGGAAGAATTTATTCGCAGAAAGGGTTGTCAAGCATTGGGACTGCTCAGGGAAGGGGTGGAGTTACCATTCCTGTTATAAGTAGAAAAAGCTGCCAATTTTTTTAAAAGGTTGCAGAGTGAACAAGTTGGACCAGTTGGTGCCAGGGTTGTTTGTTATTGTAAGCACCAGTCATTTTCATTAACTACCTGTCGTTGATGGTTAAGAATTCCGCCTTTTGTCCAGTGACACCCTGCTGCTTCCTAGAAGATGACACCCAGACGGTGGAGGGGAAGGGACATCGAGTCAACATGCAAATGACATCGGATCCAGCATACAGCAGGAGAGACCCCTCACCAAACCTAGCCAAAACCCCCTAAAACAGCGAGCCAACACAAAAGTGACAAATCAAAGTGATAACTAGACGTGAGGAACAAAGCCCAGAGCCTGCAGAGATGCTGAGACCCTTTTTTCCCCCTCACCCTAGCCAGGGAGGACCTCGGCCAGAGGTAGCACCCTGGAGGTCAGCCCGGAGGAACAAAGAATTTCTCGATGCTATCGTGAGGACGAAAGCCCCGGCTCTGCCCATAGACCAGTGGACAAAGCTGCACTGTTCCTCCTCTCCAGTCACTCCTGGGACAAGTGGCAGTGTGAGCATGGACCCCTCAATTCTCCCCCCAGAGCTGATCACTTTTAATAAGGGCATTAAAAAGGAGAAAAGTCTTCTGCCCGCGGTTATTTCAACTCCTGAAGGTGCTCAAAAGACAGCTGGACAGGCCACCCAGTACTCTGGGCTGGTTGACATGCTGGAGACTGGTCACCGCTTGGACTCCATGGTCGTGTAAGAGGTTCCCAACCTAAATGACTCAGATTCTGTGAGTGCAGCAGCAAGCAAAGCACTTGAGTTCTTTAGAGACACTCAGTCTTAAACCCATGGGGTTTATAAGATTTGATTGAGTCGTAGGCAAAAGCTGCCAACACAAGTCTGCTCCTAAGCATCTTGGTTTGGATGGTTTGAATGCCTCGGGAAGGTGCAACACTTCTCTTGCACTTTATATTTTAGAAACCCAAACTAAAACATTGTTGTAAATACTATGATAATCACCAAGACATAATGAAGGAGTAAACAATCCAGATTTTTTTTTTTAATTAAGGGTTTTTTTGTGTCCCAGTTTCCACAACAGTGTACGACCCATAGCTGTGTTTCCTGTTCATAGGGCTCTTATGGAATGGATCGCAGATCACTGAAAAGTCAATGTAGGCTCTAAATAGGGCAGTAATTCCTAAAAACCACATTTCCTTCCCTGGCCAGTCTGTGAAGTTGGTTAACTTAGGGCGCTTGGGGTTACTGGTAGCATAAAGCTGCAGGAAATCATACAGTCATAGAACCACAAACTGGTCTGGGTTGAAATAGATGTTAAAGACCACCCAGTTCCCACCCCTGCCACGAGCAAGGACACCCTTCACTATCCCAGGGTGCTCCAAGCCCTGTCCAACCTGGCCTTGGACACTTCCAGGCATGGGGCAGCCACAGCTGCTCTGGACTACCTGTGCCAGGGCCTCACCACCCTCCTAAATATTGAGAAAAATGAAAATCCTTTGTTCTCTTTTTCATCTGTGATTTCTGATTCTGCACTTATTCATTTTTCTCCAGGTTATTGATCATTCCACTGAGCACTTCATAGGAGTAGTGGGAAAGCTTGGGGTCTGGGTTCAGTGAATACTTTCAGGAACTGTCTCCTGTGTGCCAGATTCCTTAAAAAGTTCTACAGGACAAACAATGTGTTGAAACCTCTGCTGTGGTATAATTATCCTCAAGGATCTGCTTTCAGTTTCTTTTAGAGCCACTGGAAGAAGTGTTATTGTCAAGGCCAGGGAGCAAGAGAGCATGAGTTTTGTTTGTAATTAATACAGGGACTGAAAAAAGTTCAAAACTTCTTGAATTTTTAACCCAAACTCAGGACTGCTCTAACTTCCACAAGGCTACCAAGTTGACCATCCAAATAAACTTCAATCCAAACCCCAGTCCTGCCATTCTGACTGGTGAATGCTTGTGTTGTCTTTGAGATGTACAGTTTTGCCACCATTGCAGCTTCTATATGTGCTGGAATGTTTTGATGTGTATCATTCAGGGAACTGTGAACCCCAGCCTGCATTGTTTCAACACACACACAAGGGACTCGCTCACTGGACCTCCTTGGTGCCTAGATGGAAGATCCATCTAGGAAATGGGTGGTAAGATTAGCTACAATTACACCACCATGACTGATTTTAAACAGAAGTAACAGAAGTGAAGTTGTTCAGCAAGCATGCAATGCCTGCTGTCCAAGGCAAAGGGAGAAAGAAGGAGAGGAACACAAATGTTTGAACATTCAGAGAAATGCAGTTTTCCATGACAGACATTTTAAGCCTTGTCTAAACCACTCAGTTTTAATCCCAGTAAATTGCACTTGGAAAAGAATCATTTAGAACAGATTTTATGGAGCCATGTAATTTGCTTTAAATTACACTTACTATCTGCATTTCTTCATTACAGCGAGTTTCCTGTGAGCATCTCAGGTGGTGTGGCCTTGTGAGTAAAGAAAATAAAGACAATCCAGACAGGTGGAGAATTGAAGAGGAGCACTGCTAGCCCAGGAGAAGTGCACAGAGGTACAGCAGAAGGTAAATTTACTTTCCTGTTCACACCCAAAGTGCACTGACATTACTGTTGACGCTCAAAGCCCTGCAGTGTGAGAGCCCCTTTGGGACCAGCCCCAGCCTCTGGGGTGCAGTAAGGCAGGTGATTTGCCCTTGGCTGTCCTGACCCATGATCCATGGCACTGCAAACACACAGACACGTCCCGCTCGAGTGCCTTGCGAGTCGTTCCTGTTCCCTACCAGACACTGATGGTGCTCTTACAACATCAGCTGTGACCACCTCCTCACAGGGAGAACTGTGACAGGAAAAACAAATACAGAAAGTAAAACCTTTCAACAATTGATTCAATTTATAAATCTGCAAGTGCTCTGTTAAAAAACAAAACATTGGTTCTGTAATATATGTAGTACTTGGGGAGTCTTCGTTAAGAAATGGCTTAAGCACTTTAAATCCTAAAATGCATTAGTGCTTTGTGAGCCTTACATTTTAACATGCATAAATTATTCCAAAGGTGTGTTTTAGGCTCCTAATTTGCTTTATAAGGTTTCAAAACAATGATCCTTTGTGAGTATTAACCTGAAAAACACCATAGCAAATAGAGGCAAAGGGCATCTGGAGAAGATTCTGGATTCATTCTCTTCAAGCGTGGTCACAGGTGACATAAAACAAAGACAAGATAAATCATAAGATAAAGTGATTTTTTTTGTGTATTTTGTGTAAAAGGGATCTGTAATCCAAAACTCTAAATGACACCTCTCAAGCCAAAGCTGCATCACCTATATTTGAACCCTAAAGCTTACTTGTCAAATAAATGTTTTGTTGGTTGTTTCTCTTATTTTAATTTTATTTTTTAATTGCTGACATTTAAGGCAGCATCAGCTGTGGGTTGCACAGGAGTCAGCTAGAAGGTTAAACATTTCTTACACTTAGTGTTTTGCCTGGGTTCAGCCAATCCATAATGATAATTTCTATAGTAACCACTTTTTAAAGTCAACAATTGATTAGTTCTGAAATTAGTCCTTGAAACAGCTTCTCCTGGAGCAGCTTGGAAGATCTCAATGCAAGCAGCCTTCTGCTGGCATGCAGAACAACAAGGCTCAGGCTGTTTTTTCTCTCCTCATATAGTGTGCCTTGAAAATATTTATCCTCCCAGGGTAGTTTTATCTCTGGATAAGGAAGGGAGTGGGAATCTCCATGTAAAACTCAGTAAGACCTTGGATTCAGTGAAGGCAGTGTATGAAATGCCTTTGCTATCTCAGAAAGGCACTTAAAATGGAAGAACATTTTTACAGAATTCAAATTACAACTAGAAAAACCATCTACAAGTTTTTGACGGTCTAAAATTCCCTAACCCCCAAGGTCCCGTGGAGCCTCTGTTTTCAAGCAGAACCTGCCCTCACTTGCTAACTGTGTGCTATTTCACTTATTGACTAGTGTTGTGGGTTCCTGCTCAGCTTTAGGGGCCCTTGGGACAGGGTTTTTAAAAACAGAGGAGAGCTCAAGCTTGCTGTTATTTCAGTTGGACTCAGCAGGTGGAGCTAAAAGCCGGCAGCACACCTGCAGCTAAAATTAGTCTGATTTTAATTCTTTCCAATGCTTTGGAAACTAATTTTTACTAAAGCATTTGATTCTTAAATATCTATGTCTTGATTTTTTTTTATTTGACAGTAAATATGAAATGATTGTTTTACATGCAATTTATTTTCAGCAGGCTAAACAAGCATTTCTGTGTGTGTGTGTGGCATTTACAATGCCATTGACTTTATTGTTAGCTAGTTACAAAGTTAGGAGCTGCCTTGAATAGCTCTGTGTTCCTCAATTAGGGACCTTTTCAATAAAGAGAAAAATTGCTGGTGTGGTGAATTTTCTGTCGCTTGTCATTCTCTTACTTTCTTCTTTATGACTCTGAGTTAATTTACATTTTTTTGATGAGGAAATATCTCAAATGTCAAACTTAAAACTGTCCAGTGAGTAAGCCTATGAGCATCTCGAAAGGTAAATCTATAACTTTTATTTTGATTCATGAATGCTGATTCAATGCCTCAGCTCAGTTCTCAAGTCTGCAGATTTAAAGACAATATATTAATTTCCAATACTTAACTTTGTAGAACTCAGTTTGAATATAAATTACCAGGCTTACATTCAGACATCCCTACAGTCTCTCTATGTACACCAAAACGCTTAAATGCTGCTTAATTTCAGTGAGTTTTAAACTTGGATTCAGCAAAGCACTTGACATGTAACATTTATGTACCCTAATGCCAAATCCTGTGCATCTCTTGGTTAGATATGGCTGTCACAAGCCAGAAAAGGAGTCCAGAATTTGTGGAGTGCTCTATCAGCAGTACCTCATATCTTAAGGAACTTCTCACATTCTGTGTTTCTTTAATTTAAAAGGACTCCTGTAAGGACAACGCAAACACTCTCCAAGAAAAGTGCGTCCATAAGGATTACACAAATAATTTGCAATAAGAGCACCAAATAAATCACACATCATTACTAATCAACAAGCTGAGTTTTCTCTCTATTACTAATCCAACTCCAGTGAGGGCTGATCTCTTTTTTAGATACATCATTGTGGCAATTCTCTACGATTGTCACTGTCTTTGCCAACAGGAATATGAAATTTTTCTCAGTTTTGAGGTCTACAGCCTCTTTGTGCAAATAGCTATGTTAACAGTAGGTGGCAGATTGCTCCTGCCTGAGAGCTTGGAAAATGCTTCATGGGGCTAGTTCTTATGGAATGCTGATACCTGTTTACTCAGGACACAGCACAGCTTTCTCCGTCAGAGCTCTCCTTTAGGAAAAGATTGAACATCGTTTTTAGAGTAGTCTCGGTATGACCTGAGCTAGACCTGCTTTTGCAGGTACATCCTACTCATCCACTAACCAATCTAAACACGTTGCGGTGATTTGCTGTGAAATAACTTCCCTAAAGGGAGGGTTGAAAATCTGCCTTTTATCTAGCTCGCTTTCCAGAAAAATCAGGCAAGTTTTGGCACTGACTTCAACAAGACCAGAATTAGGTCAATGCTGAATATATTTCAAAATCCTGCACAGAAAACCTGGTAACCTTAGTGAGTTGCCAAAAAGCTCCTTAAGCAATATCAGTGCCCAAGAGATAGGAGTCTCTGCCTAAAGTGCAGTTATATACTAAAAGTAGGAATGGAAAACCTGATTTCTCTTTCAGAAGGGGAAGCAAAGAGGTTACCTAGCTGATAACAAAGAATCAAATAAAATAATCTCACTTTTCTTTGAAAACTAACTAACACAACACACAGAAGTTCCTAGGCAAGCCTAGTCTCAATTTCAGTTTCTCCACACAATTTTCAATTCTGATGTTATGTTCTTCTGGATTGAATTTTATGAGCAGCTGGAGTGTGAAGTTTTCATATTGTGGGTGGACAGGCAAAATAACCTAAACCCATGTCAGTGGGGTTTCTGTTTTGTGACCGTGGGATAGTGGGAATGACATGGAACATTCTAAAGCCGCAAATCTCTGATGACACACATCCCAAGGTCCTGGGGAACTGACGTGGTCTCCAAGCCACTGCCCATCATCTTGGAACAGTCACAGCCATCAGGTGAAGTTTTCAGGGACTGGGGACAGGGGAACTTTTTCTAAGAGGCGTAGAAAGCAAGACCCATGGAACTACAGACTGGTGAGCCTTACCTCTGTGCCAGGGAAGATCTTGGAGCAGATCTTCATGGAATCAGTGTGAGGCACATCCAAGACAGAGCAGCGACCCAGGACAGCTTCACTAAGGGCAGATTGTGACTGACCAAACTGGTCTCTTCATGATCATCAAATCCAACCAATAACCCAGCACCAATAAAGCATGTAAATGAATTGAATCCAAAATGTTTCACTGGAAACATCAGAGTACTGATAAACTTTCATAAAGTCCAGTTATATTTCCATATTGGCTCTGACAAACCTGCAGGGAGGGCAAACTCTGAACTTGAGAGATTTCTGTCAAGTGACACAAGAACATTTGTATTCTGGCATGTCAAAGGATCCATCCCAGAACTCCTCCTTGCTGACAGCAGAGAGGCTGCAGTGCCCAACAGTGCAGCAGGACCTCAGAAACCATGAGACTTGTGTTCATCTCAGACTCACAGCATTTTCAGGCTTCCTGGGCTCACCAGGAACAGTGCCCTCAGTCTTGACTTAGCACTAGGCTGTCCTCTCTGCCAGCAGGAACTGGGAGAAATTGGATCAAACATGATTTGCCCAGCTTCCAATCTCCCAGTCCAGGGAGCCAGGCATCTGCCTAGATCTACACTGACTTTAAGGGAAGCCTTAAGCCTCTTTGCACTGGGAAAACTCTGCTTTCCTGCACTCAGAGTCAAGGAGCAACGTCAGAACCCCAAGTTCACACTGAACTGAAGGTACCAGAGAAGGGCACTACTACACCAATTGTTATAATTGAATTTCCTGAGTTATTTCTGAGACCTGTGGATATGCCTGGCTGGCAATATTGAAGCACTGCTGGTTTGAGCAAAAAAAGCCTTTAGGCAGAAAGCAAATGTCAAGGACTGCCAGCATGGGGTTGGAGAGCACCACAGAGGAATGCCCTTGGGAGTGTAGCCTCTGCCTAATTGATCCAAAAGACAACACCAAAAGCTTCATGTGCAAAGAGTTTGTTAATATTTCTTTGTATGGCTTAAGAAGGACTCCCAGTGTAGTATTGAAATTAAAAAAAAAAAAAACAACAAAAAAAAAAATCACTGATATTTGGGCTTTGCACAGACACAGATCTGCCTGATAGATTTCTTTAGTTCCTCTGATGTATGGACCAATCTTTTGATAACTTATTTAAGAGAACCACATGAACTATACAGATCATTGCTAAGCTCAATTGCAGTTTTTGGTCTCTGATTAAATTTTTCTGATTCTGGAAATATAGTGAGGAACCTTTCTTCTAAAATCAAGTCTTCCTGAAGGCCCTCAGAGAGCCTGAATTTCAAACCCCAGCTATTCACCCCTTCGAAAGTCAGAGTTTATAAGCACTACTCTTAAGAAAAACAAACAAAAAACCTGAGAAATATTTCCTCAGTTTTGTCTTACGTGTAGCCACTTCCTTAACTCTGGGAATCCCAAGTTTCCAGAACTACATGTCATAGTGCAACAAATCCAGTTGAAGGAGAACATGGGAAGGAAAACAGCAACCTGAAGAAAGACAATGTTTTGTTGCTGCTGCAACTCCGGTTCTCTTTAAGAGATCCTTACATCCTGGTAATATCATTGCCAATCTGATTGACATTGAAGGAAGTACTGAACCTGGAACTACAAGCCAGAGCTCACCTAATAAAAGTGGTCTAGTTGAATGCTGCTTGAAAAAGAGTTGATTTTTACAACAGAAAAGTACAGGTACTTGGATTTGACTAACTGAATTTGGCTTCACAGGCTAAGGCAGAATGTGGAAATATTTCACCCTGTCTTTGGATTTCACTTATGGGGAAAGATGCTTCCCATTTCATTCATACAGCCTAGAATTTGTAATTGCAGCATAATATGCAGAAGTGGACTATCTTTTTATGTCAGCAAGTAAATGGCAGTGCCAAATTTTAAAATGTCTTGTCCTGCCTGCTCCAGTAACAAGGACCTAAAAATGGCTCTACCATTTTTTCTTTTCCTGCTGAGGTGCCACCTGAGGCCCCTGACAGTTAGCTAAAGAAATTCCAAAGACAGTAGGGAATATTAGAGGTGGAAAACACTATTCTTGCTCCAGGACTTCATGTAAAACTACTATATTTTAATTTTTCAAAGTTATGAGGGCTTTATCTAAAGAAATTGTTTGCTCAGGAATAGAGGAAAGGCTGAGAAAAGAATAACTCCTTTTATGTCCTTAATGCTTGAACATTTACAAGTTGTCTTAAATGGATGAACTAGCATTTTCCCAAGAAAGAAACCAGCAAAGAAACCCCAAGATCCTAAAAGAAAAAACAGCACAAGAGAACAATTCTAGCAGTAACAGAATCCGTTTCTATGGAGATGGACATGAAGGGAAAAATATTTACCAGCTTAGCAGTTTTTAGGCCAGAATAGGAAAACCCTAAGTTTACAATGAAACTAAATGAAAAATAAGGCAAGTAAGAATGTCAGTACTGCCAGATGATGCAGTAACATTGTGGGCAGAAATTTTCCACAAGTCCTACAGTCCCTCTAGACACACAGAATTTTTTTCAGCTCCTAAAGTGTTTCAAGTTGAGAGCAAACCCAGGGGCTCCCAGAATCATTAATTCATTTTACACGTTTTGTTTCTGATTTTAGCAAAAAAACAGCTTACAGTTATAAAAACAGGTTTTTTTAAAAATTTGAAGGTTACAGATCAATGGCCTAAAGAAAAGCAAAACAAAAAATGCTCCAAACATTTCCTGCTGCTCCTCAAAAGTTTTCACTATTTATTTTATTGCTAAAGCACATCAAACTTAGGAAAGAAATATTAACAATATCTTGCCAAGCAGAAGCTTTCAGCATTGGCTCTTGACTGTACCACATTAAATGGCTCTTCTCTCCTGCCAAAGGTCATCAGGTAGCATAGCAGAGCAGCACAGAAATTGGAAACTGAGTGCCAAAAAGTTTCTAGGGCACAAGTGAATGCACTGGATTCCAAAGGTCTCTGGGACTTATGCAAGAGGAAGAAAATAGATCTCCACCGATAGTCCTATCATGAGCCAAACATCAATCACAGCACCACAACGATTTCAGTTCCAGAGACAATGATCAAAGGCATTATAAGAACTACTGAAGAAAAATCTCTCCCTGAGAAGGACTTCCTGAATAGAGCAATGCTGCACCTCGGGTATTACTCTCCCACATCTATTTTGTATTTAGATACACCCATACCAAGATACAACACTGATTTTTGTTGAGGGACCTTAGAAATGGATAAGAGATGATGCCAATACTCAGCTATCTTGTGGATTTCCTACTGGTACTGGCAGAGCAAAAAGTCATAGGGACATGTGTGGTCTTTGTGAGGTACCCAGGATGAGGTGAGAGATGAGAATGACTCCATGTTCTCAGAAGGCTAACTTATTATTTTATGGTATTATATTAAAAGAATGCTATACTAAAACTATACTAGAGAAAGGGAAGGATACGGACAGAAGGCTTAACAAGAATGAAGAATAAAACTCTTGACTATCTCAGAGTCCAGCACAGCTGGCTGTGATTGGTCATGAAGTTAAAACAATTCACATGGAACCAACCAAAGATGCACCTGGTGGTAAACGATCTCCAGACCACATTCCAAAGCAATCAGATAATTATTGTTTTCATTCTTTTCTGAGGCTTCTCAGCCTCCCAGGAGATGAAATCCTGGCAAAGGGATTTTTCAGAAAATATAACAGTGACAGACATGGAAACTAGAGACAAGTCCTGAGAAGTCTCAGAATTGACACCCTCAAAAAGCACTGAAGGCTGTATATTTGGATATATTCAGGCAATCGAATGCTTAATAGGCAAAGCAAAGCTGTTCTTGTTCCTGCTGCCAAAGAATGATGTTGGCAAACAGTCACAAATAAGGAAAACAGCTACATCACTACACTGTGGACTTGTGAGACAAAGGAGTAGGGATGCTAGAATGGCCTGGAGATCAAGTGCACAGGATCAGCAATAACAGTAATCTTGGTGATTCAAAAACCCTTATCTGAATGATCCAGAACTCACTAACACTGCAGGTGGGTGGCTGATGGCAGAAGAGGAACAGCTGAGTACCAGAACTCACTGATGGATATGCTCACGAGATACACCTGACATGGAATACTATTAGCTACAGCTGAGCAGTCTCTGCCCGTTCTGCCACAGTGATCAGACCCCTTGAGTCTTTATGTTTGCTTTGTATCCATGAGTCCATCTCTGTTCAAACAAAAGCCATATATCTGAGATGTCTGACTTGTTCTGCACAGGAATCAGACATCAGTGATAAGAATGGCAAACATCCTTCACCAGAGCAGGAAAAAAAAGTAATGCCTGATAGCTGTCCTTATGTCCAGAGCTACAGACATATAGAGCTAGAGACATTTATTTAGAAGTATACTAATCATTACAGTTATTAATAAACAGCTACTCACTGTGGCTACTGGCCCAGCAACATCTGTCTCCAGGTTTGGTGTGTGCCTCATGGTCCAGTCCCACAAACAGAACTACAGGTCTTGAAAAAAAGGAAGAAACAGCAGTAAATAAAACAGAGGGCCACAAAAGTAAAGGATTTCTTGATGTCCTTTGGGTTCTGAAAGATTACTTTGAAAAGCACTTACTTCCCAGAAGGGCTCTGACAGCTGTTCTCACAGTACACATTTTTTTCTCAAGAGCCTCATTCCGTATCAGTACATCTCAGTCCACTTTGTTTCTGCTCTACCACTCTGCACAGGCTGGTATGATGACATTTTAAAAGGATGCATCCTTTTTATTTCCAGCTCAATTACTCTTGGAATTATTGCCCTTTGGTTCCCCACACCTGGAATAAAAAGTAGTCATCATATGTAACTTTAGACATAAATGAGTGTGAAAATGGATCATCCTAAAATGCCATTTTCTAATAAATTCCTTTTTCTAATACCAGGACAACTTTGTTGGAGTGAAATCAATGCAGTGTGAAAGCACTGAGTAACAAGAAACTCAGTATACTATTTAATACTGTTAAACAAACATGAGCATTGGAGTTCAGCTCTCAGCAGTTACATGAACCATTGGCATCAAGTACAGGACAGACAACAGAAGATATCTAGAAATAAACATGGACCCTGTATTCCAAACTTACATATTAACTCCAGGGGACCAGGAGTGTTCCTGCTAACACTGCACAATGCTGCAAGGGAAAATTCCAGAGAGCTTCCAAGATGCAACACTGCAATCATGTGCTGAATTTCAGCTTTGCTCTCCCTGCCCTTAGCAGTAGTTTTCTGGAGACTTCTTTGGTACAGCCTGAGAGCATCTCAAGAGCTATTCCAAGACATCATTCACCAATACCACAGATTTTTACTACCTTGTAGTTATCCACAAAATACCTAAATGTGTGTTTCTGTCCCACTGAATGCTCTCTTAAGATTTGAAAGGAGATGTCTCTTCTCTGACAGAGGAATATGGTCAGTGAAATAATTACAGACTGAATTAACAAGCTCTTTCCCCAGATTTTGTTAGGCTAAAGCAGCATAGGTCTGAAAGCTCCAGATTGCTCATCAATTCCCATCATTCTCCAGAAATGTGGGATTTTGCTAAAACCACCTGAAAACAAGCCCCATGTCTAATATTATGACATTTCTAACATTGCTTTTCTGCCAGCCTGGCTTTCCTGCCCCATCCTTCATGTAAGAGTTATCCAAATAACCTTTTAATTCCCAACATAGAGCCTTGTTCATTGAAATCACTATCAGAATGCTGCCTTTCACCTACAAAAACATCAGGAGCAGACTCAGGAAAATGCAGAAAGTTTTTGCAACAGCAGCAGACTGTAGAAATGCCATTGTATCAAACTATTCTATGAACTCATCTCAATTTTATGTGGTTATTCCTGGAGAAAAGAGCAACCTTTCCAGAACATAAGATGCATTGCCTAGGCATTTTCCTGAATGAAAACTGCCTGCAAATATTTTGGGCTTAGACATACCATTTGCTTTATTTCAAAAGTCTTTAAAAGCTCACACTCAGAAACAAAAGGAAGTATTAGGCATGTACTTAGCCAAATTTCCACAGGACCGATCATGGAATTGATTTTACTATTCCCATTAGGAATAATACGGAGTCATGGCAAAACTTCTCACCAGAGGAACAAAAACAGAGCAGAAAAGGGAACCTTAAAAACTGAGGAAGGGTTTGGAGACCGCAGGCTTGGCTCTACCATGTGGGTGCTCACAAAGCAGAGCTGCAAGGCAGCACACAAGCTCCAGTTGTGTGGGCTGATATCCACACACTGGGGACATAAATTAATTACAGTAAATCCTACTATCTCCCACTGGGAAGATACACCACTTTGCACTCAGCAAGGATCCAGCCCTGTACTTGTTTGGGAATTTTTGAAGCATCTCACTGGGTTTCCTGAAAAGTAATTTTGATTTATTCCATGTCCTGGGGCTCTGTGCAAACTGCACATTTTTCCTGTGTCTGGTCTCCTAAGTTACTGACTAACCAATGAGAAATTTTACAGAGATGAGAGCAATGTTTAATTAAGAGATCACTCTTGGGAAGATTTCAGTACAAATGAGAAATTGCAAAAATTCTGAAATGACAGCTCTTGTATTTGTTTACCCATGCATTGGGCTGTTTTCTGGATATCAGTGAACAGCAGCACCCAGGGAAAGCCAGAGCAGGACCTAACAAATTCAGGAGCTCAAATCAGCCACACATGTCTAGATTAGCCATGTCATCTCAATAAAGTGATTTACAATTAAAATTCTCTAATTTCAGGTGGACTGAGTCCTCTCTGGGTGAGCTGTTGCTATACAAAACCAACATGCTTTGCTTTTGAACAAATAGTAGCAAAAAAAAGAAGGCTATAGGATTAGCCCTGATGACATTTTTGTCTGATGCCTTGAACTCCTTGTTTGTCATTTGATAAGGAAATTTACGCAAAACTTTATCTTTTTTGGGTGCTGTGAGGTTCGACCTCTTCCGGACAAAAAGGCCCATAGTAACAACACAGAATAAATAACTAATATCAAATTAATTTTTGTCAAGGACAGCTGAAGTTTTGTAATCCTCCTCAGGCCAAATGGCAATCCACAAATGCCAGCTCAAGAGTTAATGTTTTACAGGCATAGGTAGTGAAGGGTATATAAGCAAATGCTCTTCCTTCAATCTTCCTAGCATTTTTGAGCAATTTTGCTCACATCATAACCTGCAACCATGAAGTGGTTAACATTAATTTCATTTATTATCTTCCTGAGCTCTGCCAGTTCCAGGAATCTGCAAAGAACTGCACGAGATGCAGGTAAGAAAAGACTAATTAGTTCTCTTGGAAGCTTTTTTCTATCAATTTAATGCTTTAATAGAGCTTCACTAACAATTCGTGGGAGCCTGATCCATATTGAACAGAAAAATATGATTGACTTGAAAAGAAACAAAATGAAGAGACGGGGGGGAGATGGGTAGGACACTCAGGACAACTGAGCTGAGCAAGTGTGGTGCCATGCCTCTGCAACATCTGTGTGGTGCATGAACAAATGTCAATGAGTCAGGATCTATTCCTTCCCACCAGGGAAAAAGCAGCTGCACTGTGCTTGTGGGAGTTCTGTCTTTTGACAAGTTAATAATTCAGTGTTCAGAGGAAGAAGGTTTGCTCTAATCAAACTGCAGCTGCACTGCTTTATTTGCAGCGTTTGGGGGTGGTGGTGGTTACCCAAAGGACACATTTGCTAACCCTAAATAGTAAAGTCCCAATAGTCATTTTGAGTATCTTAATGAAGTAGTTGCTTACCGAGGTAAATATTCTATTAGGATCATAAAAATCACAGGCTGGGGTTCCCTCAGAAGGACAAGCAGACCTAAGAGTCAGGTATCTGCAGACAAATGAATAAGAAAGAGTTCAAGTTCTTAAGTTATCAAGTAAAGGAGTCAGGTGAACACTGAACATGGTGAGAATCTGGCCCATGGTGCCTAGAATGTGTTTGCAGGGTCCAGCACAGCCAGTGTGACAGTGAGCACCACCGCTCCCTCCGTTTTCCTTCCTAGAGCACAAGAGCCCGATTGCCCACCGCTTCAATGACCTGAAGGAAGAGACATTTAAGGCAGTGTAAGTGAATGTTCAACTTCATCTTCTGATGGGTTTTTTTGTCCCTAAGTCAGACACACTGACTTAGCCCCTTACTGTTACTGCAAAACCTAGAAATATTTTAAGACCTGCAAATGTCACAAAGACTTACTCTCTGGGAAAAGAACTCCTTGCAAACCTTGTGAAAAAGCCTCTTCCTTCTCTGAAAATAAAATACGCATGAGGAATGCAGGTTTGCTGTTCCTTGAATGAAGAGAAATTATGCTGCATTGGCAACATTTCCAGAAAAACCACAAACTACCAACCTCAAAAAACAAACCTATGACAGGTTTTCTGAGACAAATCAGTGACCTTCATTTGAAACTGGTTTTGGGAAAGACAGAGGGCCCTGACAGACACATAAGTGCTGACAGAAAGCAGCCTGAAGGTCATAATTGGTAACAGTGGCCAAATCCAGCTTAGGTCATGGCATTTATGAGTTTGCTGGTAAAAGCAACAGACAACTCCAATCACAGTCTCTTCTGGTTTGTTCATAATTTAATATTCAAGACTTTTTTATTGGGAAGGTTAAAAGGTTATTGGGAAGGTTAAAACATGTTCAGAGAGGAGGAGAGAACAAGACAGAAGTGAGATATGGCACTGTGCTCTGGATGGTATTCTGGTGAACCTTTGTGCATGTCATTTGAACAAACCAGTTCAATTCAGAGGCACCTTTGAAAATACTGCCTGATGTTCCTCAGCGTCAAACTGTGCTTTGTATTTCAGTGCCATGATCACATTTGCCCAGTACCTGCAGAGATGCTCCTACGATGGACTGTCCAAGCTGGTGAAGGATGTGGTTGACCTGGCACATAAGTGTGTGGCCAACGAGGATGCTCCCGAGTGCTCAAAACCACTGGTAGGCAGTGAAACCTCACTATTGCATTTCTCCTCGCTTTGTGCAGCTGCCAGGATCACCCTGCTTGAGGGCTTACACCTGAACCTTTCAGGTGTGCCTGTTGTCACAGGCCAATGCTCAGATTTCAGTGCTTGAACAAAGAACTCGGTTTTGTGAGGTTCTAAACCTCTGCCTTTAACAAGTGCCTAAATGATCCATTATGTTAGAGACCAAATACCACACTTTGGCACATTCAGCCTAGAATTGCCGGAAAATACACGTTAGCACTTGGTACAAAACCCCAGCTGTGAAGTGCAGGCCTAATTCTAGGTGTTAGTGACCCAAGTGTGTGGATTTCCACACTGGGGTGACTTGAAAAGGTGTCTGTGCTACTTTAAGGCACTTAGTTTATGAGGGTTTAAAAAATTCCTCTAAAATCAGGTAACCAAAGAAGTGTGCAGGTGTTTAGGACTCCTGGACATCTAACAGGTTCAGCTAGATATGAGTTCTCCCTAAAGGCTTCCACCAAATTCTGCTTCAAATCATCTGAAAACTCAGTTTAGTTCATAAAACTCAGTTTAGCTTATAAGTAAAAGTAGATCACTGTCTTGCACAGAGTACTTTAAATTATAATTAATTTTTTTTTCAGTAAAGCATTGGAACCATTTTGATGACAGACTACCTAAAATAAAACTTAATGAAATTATTGAAAAACAGTAGATTAATTTGATTTATGGTCTAAATCTTATTCAGTAAAAACCTATTTACTGTTCAGCCTGGCTTTTCTTTTGCAGATAAGCAGACAATACATGGCGCTGTCTATATATCAACACTACTTGTGACCCTCCCTTCTCCCTTTCCAGCCCTCTGTTTTCCTGGATGAAATCTGCCAAGTGGACAAACTCCGTGACTCATATGGTGACATGGCTGACTGCTGTGGTAAAGCTGACCCCGAAAGAAACCAGTGCTTCCTGTCCTTCAAAGTGCAGCACCCAGACTTTGTCCAGCCCTACCAGAGACCTGCTGCTGATGTAATCTGCAACGAGTACAAGGACCACCGCGTGCAGCTCCTGGGAAAGTAAGGGAAATGGCCACTTGTCCTGTCTTACTCTGATCACATTTGCTCATCTCATGCAAGAGCAGGTTTTTGCATGCCAAACAGGGGTTAAGGATCCCATTTTATACCTCTTGGATAAACTTTCTTCCCCAAACCTGCTGAAAACTCAGTGTTTCCAATCCTGATTAGATAACTTATTCGCTCCAGCTTCCCACTTCTCTTTGTGTAGTTGGCAAGAAGGAAGAAAGGTAACAGTGAAAAGAACAAAAATTGGCAATAAAATCTTGGTGGCAGGTCCATAGATGGAGTTTTCACACTGAAAACTAGAATTTTCAAGTATTTGACTGTCGAGAGAAGGAGACCAGGACACCAGATGGTTCATCACAGGTCCCATTTTATTGAAGAAAGCATCAAACACTTATACAGCAAATAATAAGCTTATGAATATTCTGTAATTTACACCGTCCATTGGCCACACCACAACATCAGCTCTTCCCCATTCCTTAGGGGTTACATCTCTCTTTTCTCATGTCTCTTTCACTATTTGTTATCCTACTACAGCTAGGCCCAAGGACACACTATCTAGCAGGTGCAAAACTTGGAATTAGCCACGGCTTTGTACTTTTCCAGTCTCTAGTCAGCTAAAATCCCAACATTTGACAACACATTTTAAAAAGCAGATGGATGTCAAACCAGATGGCTGAGAACATCAGGAGTTCACCCTTTACCCACAGTTAGTGAGTCCTGCCTTGGGAAGGGTGAGATTTAGCAGAGCATTTCCTATCATGCAGGCATTATGTCTCAAAAGCAGATTACTAAACTAGATTTCTGAAGTAGATTTCTAAACTAGAAAACAAGTTAGAGAAGCCACAAGAGGTTTAAGGCCATTTACTGGAACACAGAACTAATGCTCTCCTTTTGCTTCTAGTTTTGTCTACAGTGTTGCAAGAAGAAACCCCTTCCTGCACGCCCCAGCGATCCTGGGCCTGGCTGCTGAGTATGAAAACGCACTTAAAAGCTGCTGCTCAGAGAGTGATGTTGGTGCTTGCTTGGAGGCACAGGTACAGCAGCTTGGTCTCTGTGGATAAACACTAAACAACTGAGTAGGACACAGGCAGAAGGCTTCTGTTCATGCAAAGCTTTGCATGAAGAACTTGGAGAGACAGGCCAGGATTAATCCTATCCATTGCACATAATGAGTTTAATGTGACAATGTGTGTCCTGTACCACAGGCAGCTGTCATTAAGGAAAGAGCCAAGAAGATAGATGTGAAGCAGCAGCACGGATGCAGGATCCTTGAAAAGTATGGTGAGAGGACTTTCCAAGCAAGGTAAGTTCCCATCACTTTTTTGGATAAAATATAGGCTTGTCAGCCTGTGAGAGAGACCTACGAAAAGCTCAGCTGTGAGAGTTGCAGAGCAATTAAACCATCTCTGGAATGAGTCTGGAGGATGGAGAATTAACTGTTGGAGTGTCCCTCAGAACCAGAGATCACAGTGTGTTTAAGGCACACTTTTGCCAAAGCTGTACCCCACTCCAGTGCCTACAGCTTTTGGTGATGGACACATCACTAATCAGCAGAGTAAGGGGCTAGTTTGAACCTTAAGCCAACCAAAAAGTCAGTCTTGGCAGAACCACAGTTGTTAAAACATGTGATTGTAAGACAAAGAAAAGCTTTTTCAATTTAATAACTGGTTCAACCTGTTAGGGCACAGAGAGGTGCTTTCATTCTGTTGCCAGTCTGATACACCAACATTGACTAGGATTATCTTATAAACATAGTCAGCTTTCATTTAAAGATGTCATCAGGACTGTATCTACCTGTGCCAAGAAACCTGGAGCACTTTCCAGGTGCTCAAGAGTGATGCAGATTACTGGGGTGTGATTCTCACAGTTCAGGCAGAACAGGAAAACCACAGACTTGGTCCTTTCTGGCTTTATTGGGGCAGATGTTGATACCCTTTTTTTTTTAGCCACCAGGAATTAGATGAGTACAATGAGTGTTTTCTTGAAACAATCCCGACCTACCTTACCATGTTAGTGACTTGCAAGGTTTCTGTTCCCTACAGTGCTTTAAAACAAGTGTCTTTTTCTCCTTTTCTACCCAGTAAACTTGTTCGTCTGAGCCAGAAGTACCCCAAGGCTCCCTTTGCAGAGCTAGTTAAGATGGTCCACGATGTGAAGGATGTCTACAAAGAGTGCTGTGATGGGGACATGGTGGAGTGTGTGGATGACTGGGTGAGCTCACTATTTTAGACCAAAGTCGACATATTTGAAAGATATTTAGAAAGACAGTAATTTGTGCAGCTACATGTTCACAGTCCAGGGAACTTAAACTGGTACTCAGTACTGCTGGAAGGTTCCTCAAGCACTGAAAAGCTCAGGATAAGCACAGTTGACTCTTACTGGAAGTAGGTTTCAGCCCAGCTCTGGATCTAGCCCTGTCTGAACATTTATCAGGGAGGCTACTTGATAGTATTTATTCACTTCAATTCAATCACAAATAAAGGAAAAAAAAAAGCAGATGCAAAAAGGCTGCAATTTTTTCTCCTGCCCTGTCGAGCATACTGCAACTAATCCAGCTTTCCTGTAGTGCTAATGAATGCTAGAAAACAGATGAACAAACCCCTGCAATAGTGAGATGATGTCAATATTGCCTGGCTGACTCCACCTTGAACACACTCATTGACCCTGTTCGTTCCAGGGCTCTGGGGTTAGTCCTCCATCAGAGCTGGGCATCCTGTCAGGACTGCCAAGATCCGTCAAGCATCCTTGTGACAGGGCACTCAGGAGTGTGCCCTGGCTCACCAGAGTGTCTAGGATCAGGGAGGGAACCATGCCCCAGTTATTTCTCTTTGTGTGAAGACAGCATTTTTTAGCAAACTGCTGAGTAAAGAGGTGACCTGAATGAAAAGAGAAGAGTCTGAAGCTGAGAGAGCAGATTAATTAACCTGTCTTTAAATTATTATTTCATAGCTTGTCTGATACTACATATTAATTTTACAGTCCGAGCTCGTGGCCTCTCTGTGCTCTAAACAAGATGTTTTCTCAAGTAAACTCAAGCCCTGCTGCGAGCTGCCAGCTGTCGAAAGGACCAAGTGCATCATGGAGGCAGAGTTTGACAACAAACCCGACAACCTTCCTTCACTAGTTGAAAAATACATTCAAGATAAGGAAGTGTGTAAAAGCTATGAGGCAAACCATGATGCATTCCTGTCAGAGTAAGTAGTGCTCAGAGCATTGCAGGCTCATTGTCCCCCTGAGGAAATGTCCTTGTTATTGCTGCACTGTGCTGAGGACAGCAGCACGTTACTTAGGAGCTCTGGCTGCTGCTGTGCCTTCCAGGTTTGTTTATGAATACTCACGAAGACACCCTGAGCTCTCCACACAGCTGGTTATGAGGATTACCAAGGGATATGAAACACTCCTGGATAAGTGCTGCAAGACAGACAACCCTGCTGAGTGCTACGGGAACGCTGTAGGTGCAAAGCTGTATTTGCAGCTGGCTTGAATGCTGGGCTGGTACCTGTCATCAAAGAACTGTGTTGAGGATCTCCCACAGCAGAGCAGACAGAAAGCTTTTGGAGACACTAATTCCAGGGGGGGTCAATGTCCTGGTGGGAGATGAAGCAGTCCATGGCCCATGGCAAGGATGTAGGGTTATCTCAGATTACAGGGTAACTTCATTTGTCACATCACATTATTTCAGACTAGTCTCACTCAGCTAACTGTCTGATGCCTCCGTATCTCAGATGTGATTCTGCTTGTCCTGAGGCTGACAATTAATAGCTCAGTTACTGTCTGAGTTCCATAGCTTACACTGAGTATGGCTGCTCATGGATTGTGATGGGAGAGAGTGTGCATGGCCAGCACACAGAGACACCTAACAGGTCTGATCCACAACTCAGTCACACACAAGACACAGCATAAGTTGAATTCCTGAAAGCTTTGGCCAAGAGATGTTCCCCTCGTAGTTGATAATAATTTGAAATATTTACTTGATTTAAGCAAATCAACATAAATCCCCACTGCTGATAAAATAAGTCCAACAGGTAATTAATTTAAACTAAATTTTAAAAATAGCTGCCTTTTTCAAGGAAATTTCTGTTAGAACTTAAGACCCACAAGGGAATCAAATCCTGCCTACGCCAGCCTGGCTATGCAGAAATGATCAGCCTCGCAAAATGAGTATTTTGTACATAAGGTTTAGAAGAGGTCAGAAGTTACATTTGTATGACTGTTAGCAGCAACTCCTTCTCTAATATCACTAATAAACTTGCACTTGTTTGCAGCAAGAGGAACTGAACAAGCACGTCAAGGAAACCGAGGATGTGGTGAAGACCAACTGTGAGCTGTTCAATACCCATGGCGAGGCAGACTTCCTTAAAGGGTGAGTGATTCCTGAGAAACATTCTGGAGTCCTCACTTTGCTTTTCCCTTCAGTGGCCCAGATGTGCTCCTATTTGAGGAACGCTCTACTAACTGTCATTTTGATTTGACTTTGCCAGAATTCTGGTCCGCTACACCAAGAAAATGCCTCAGGTATCAAGTGAGACCTTGCTTGAAATCGGGAAGAAAATGACAGCGGTTGGCAAGAAGTGCTGCAATCTCCCTGAGCAGAAACGCCTGTCTTGTTCTGAGCACTACGTGAGTACATGGATTTATTCTTTCCCCTCCTCCTCCTGGAGATTTTCCCTGTTCACAAAAACACTGAATTCTGGTGAGATAGCAAACAGTATCTTTCCATAAACACCACACTAAGCATCTACCTAACAGAATTCCAAGTCTGTTCATTTTTTAATGAATGTGAGAGCTTAAATACCTAGCTGATGGTATCCTGTGAGAATTTTAGTTCAAGTTTGCTTTGTCTCAGCAAGCAAGAGTGAGTTCATAGAATTGGGAATCACAGAACTATAGAATGGCCTGGGTTGGAGGGAACCTTAAAGATCGTCCAGTTCCCACACCCTGCCATGAGCAGGGGCACCTTCCACTGGACCAAGTTGCCCAGAGCTCCATACCTGAGACTGTGGCAGGTTGCATTTGGGAAATGTCCTAAAACAGTGCCCTAAAACCCTCAAACCTACTGATTGTAGCCCAATGCCCTGCCTGTTTGCAGATGAAGAAATGCTTCACTCCAGGAGTACCTATGTATTTTAAATTTTAAAGACGTACCACATCTCAGCAGGCGTTTCCAGCTATGCTGTTGTGATAAAAACATCACTTAGTTGCTGTGTTTTTTGGGAAGATGTAACTAACCTTTGCCCTTTTCAGCTGAGCATCATCATTGAAGACATGTGCAAGAGGCAGGAGAGCACCCCCATCAATGAGCAGGTTTCCCAATGCTGCAATGAGCTCTACTCATACAGGAGGCCATGTTTCACTGCCATGGGTGTAGACACCAAATACGTGCCACCACCCTTCGACCCCATGATGTTCAACTTCGATGAGAAGCTGTGCACTGCTGCTCCAGCTGAGCGCGAAGCAGGGCAGCTCAAGTAAGCCCCAAGACACCTTGTAGGGGGGTCCTGAACTGCAGCACTTGGGAGTACAGAAGGAAGCTCCACCCTGTTGTGTCATCTGATTGGGACTACACTAGCAACACAGAAATCCACATGGAACTATGTCTTTGCACTGACCCGCTCAGCATATAACATCATATAGTGTGGAAGAGGCAAAAGAGAATTTTTTAGTCACTGAAATCATTCCGTTAACTGACCAGTTTCATGTAGGCCCACTGCCAGTGCAAATCTTGGGATGTACTTAATTAGGACAACATACAGATCCTTTCCCCTAAGTTCTTACTCAGCTGCAACTGATGGTTGTGTTGGACTGGGAGTTTGGAGTCACCAACAGGAACAGGCTTGTCTAGGCATGACAAAAAAAACCCTGAAATGAGCAGTGCCTGGGGGAATGAGGTCTTGTAAAGCAGGAATCCTACAGCAAGATTAATTCTGTCTTGTGGCTTTCTTTTCAGAATGCTCGTCAACCTCATCAAGCGCAAGCCCCAGATGACAGAAGAACAAATGAAGACAATTGGTGGGAGTTTCACTGCCATGGTGGAAAAGTGCTGCAAGCAGGCAGATGTTGAAGGGTGCCTTGGAGAAGAGGTACTTTCTATCTCCTTTTTTTAAAAAAAAACAAAACACAAAACACACACAAACCACCAAAGCAACAAAAAAATCTTCAAATAAAAACCCTCAAACCACATATACAGGAACCTGGAAGCTAAGTACTATAGAAAGCTGTTCTGCAAACTGCTGTGGTCACTTGTCCCTGTGCCTTTACAATAAATGGCCAGAGCTCACTGTTTATCTTGGCTGCACAGATTACAGTCACTAAACAATTTCACATGGAGAAGTTGTCTGGAGGTAATTTAGTCAAACCACCTGCTCAAAGAACATCTCAGTCCTAGATTAGGTTAAGTTCTCTCAGGTCTTGTCAGAAGAGCCACAGATGAAAAATAAACACGTGCAGCATTTAACTTTCTCTCTAGCATACATAAGCTTCCTTTTGTGCTACTCTGGGATTACCAGTAAAAAGTGCATCTGGATCAATTCTCAGAAGTGCCCAGCAAATACAGATCTACCAGGAGTTGGGCTGATCATGTCACAGAAAAGGTTTATCTGGAGCCATGTGGCATTGCCAGCAAGGATAAATGACAGTTTGCAGTAGCCACCTCATTATATCGTAGGACACGGAACTATTACTATTATAAAAGTGCTTGTTAATTCAAGTCTTGTTTTATTTATATCCCAAGTGTTACATAGTTAAATACATTGGGAAGACTTAGGAAAGAGTTATTTTGTCTCTAACCAGTTCCAAAAGTTTCTTTGCTACTTTGACAAAACTGGAAGACACACAACATCCAGGGGCACATGGCTCCTAGGGTCAGGAAGTACCATCAGAATTATCCCTTGAACCATAATTCAGGCACAAGTTTAAGTTTCTAACATCTCCTTCTCAAGCACAACCTGCTTTTCCCCTTGCTTCTCTCTGACAACTGTTTGTGTTCCTTTTCCCAGGGTGCTTCCCTAATAGTCCAGAGCAGAGCCATATTAGGAATTGGTGCTTAATCTAAGGTAGGTAGCAGCAGTAATACACAAATGCCTTTGTCTGTCAGTCTGTCTGCCCCTTCCTGGCCACCCTTCCACCCACTTCACTTCCTTATCCCCAGAGAGCATCCAGCTTCCCTTTAACCACCACCTGTGTTTTCCCTAATTGTTTTACCACCTGCCACTGCACAGGGCTCAAATAACTGAGGTGCTGCCAGTATGCTGCCATTTTACAAAGATTTTACATTTAGAAAATCCTCCCTTTTGTCTCTCCAATCTAGGTTGCCAGTGAGAAAAACATGAAGAAAAACCTGTGGAACTTCTGCCACCCCTTACCCTTTTTCATTTGGTACTGAATGAATATTTCATGAATCTTCTTTTGTCACACTATGTGCTGTTCAATTCTTTCTCTAAAACAAAAATAAAAAATAAAGGCTTTACAAAACCACACCTGTCCCTGTCTGCTGGTGACCGCCACAAGGCAAAGCTCAGCAGTACTGCCTACACCAAATGGCTGTTCTAAGTAGAATATATGGACAGTGAGTCTGTACTTCAGATTTTTTTTCCTGCTTATTGTGCTTAGAAAGTTTTTATGAAAGAATATGAAAATTTAGCTAGACTTTAATACCCTGATTCAATTGCATGTTCATTTTAGGCTTTACTTCGGCCATTATAATTACATAGAAAAAGAAGTTTCAAAAGTACTGTTCGATCTAAAGAAAATGATCAGCAAGGACCTGTTCTAAAAAAAATATCATTTTTACACCAACCACAAATCAAGCATCTTTTCATTTGCAAAGAGTTGCAAACAGCCCTGCTTTTAAGACGCTTTGCATCTCTTAACTCGATTTTTAGGAAGTGTTTTAAATTTTCTCTTGAAAAGCTCACCACCTAAATCACGCCCTTTACTACGGCAAACTCCCCGGAGAGACATTTCCTGCTCCTATGCCCACAAAACCCTGTGATTTGCTAGGACATATTCCAGTTCACCGCCCCGGCGAGGCTCAGGCCGCGGACTGCCCCGGCCCCGTCGCAGCTCCCGGTCCCGCCGCCGCTCACCTGCTCCGCGCCGCCGCTACCTCTCCGGGCGCTCCCACCGCGGAACCGGAGAGGAGGAGCCGCTGCCGCTCTTGTACCCGCACAGGCACCGCCCCGCCCCCGAACACCTGTGCGGCTGTCCCGGCTTCCCCGCTCCAGGCTCTGTAGGGGAATCCCGGCCGGCTGCTGCCCCGGGCGAGCCGGGCACCGCTCTCCCTCCGGCCCGGACGCAGAGGCGGCGGCTGCCGTGAGCGGCCCGGTGTCTAACGGGAGGCGGCAGCCGCCTGGCCGTGCAGCGCCCGGGCCAGGCCTGCTCGCTGCCTTCGGCCGAGCTCGGCTCGATTCGGCCCAACTCGGGTGAAGGAAAGAGCCCAGACTCCATAATTAAGTCAATCCCCTGGCATAAGGGACAATGGACATCAAGTGCTGTGAGACAAATTCCTCTGTCATCGTGTCCAAATAAGAGAAATGGAAATGGAATGATCAACTTCCAGTGCAGTCTTTGGAGATGTTACTGCTTTTCATGGGATTCTCTGAGGTGTTTTTTTCCCCAGCCATGTGTGATGCCTCTTGCTCAGTTAACTCCTCAGTCTTCCTTTTATTCTAGTACCTGAGGGTGAAAGAAGGAGCCTAGACTCCATAATTAAGTTTATTGAGGAATGCATTGTTGAAGTCTCATGGCTCTGGCTTGGTGCCTGCATAATATGCTTGAACTCCTGTGTGTAAATCTGCAAATTGTATTGCTACCTCCCTGAAATTACGGTCTTGTTCTCTCTTTGCTATTCCACTTGCTTCCTTGGTGTGCTGCAGGACACTGCTGACCATCACCACTCCTTCCCTTGCCTAGTTTTAGGAATCTAGATGGGGTGCTTGGCAGAGTCACAGTGGTCGTACTCTGGCCATAGTGGACACATGGATCCTGGCCAGTAGCTGGGCTGCTGTCTCAGACTGCTAACAACTCCAGCATAATCCTGGAGTTGAACAAGTCTTAAAACTGCTTGAGAAAGTCCTGGTAGATGTAGTGCTTGGGATTTAAGCTACTGTTATACACTTGATGGGAATGGCTTATGGGTTTTTTTTTGAGGAGTGGGAAATACTTGGTTATTAAGGCTAAGTGTGAAGTAGTCAAAATATGGTGTAGTGAGCTCTCAGCTTGACTGTCCCAGCCTGGGTCACTTAGCCAGCTAAAGCTTTGTGCTTGATTACTATTCCATCTTTTGTAGTAGCAGTAATGGATGTATTTACTTTTTTTTCACCTTTTGCTTAGATTCATCTCTTCTGAGTAAATGAAGAAAGGGACTATGAAGGCACAACATCTGGTTTTCTTTTCATCAATGAAGAGAAGTTCATAACCAGGTAAATTATTAAAACCCTGAATATTTAATGAGTTTGCTGATTTCTTTCAAGTGATTCCACATGTATTCCTTGACAGGGGATCCTGTAGACAGCTGAGTCTGCAGCCACAGCAATCTCTACCACTTAGTTTAAGCTGTCTACAGAGAAGAGCTGGCCTTCACATGGAATCAAAAGATCAGAGCATTAAGCCTTAGGGTCTGTGTGATTTGTTCCTTAAGGAGAATAGCCTCTCTAGAGGATTCTGAAATAAAATTAAAAGTTAGGGAAGAAGACCTTCTTGCCTTGGACATCTGTTGGAATTGACCCTAAGTTCCAGAGTTGAGCTCAGCTTGTCTGCAGCTTGGGGTTTGGCAGCCCTGGATGGCAGGGAATCTGTGCAGAAAGACTTTTAGGCTGCTAGCTCTCTGCTGTGGTCAGAGGAAGTGTCTCTTTCACCTACTTGTAGAAAAAGCTCAGAATTGCAGTCTAAATTCATTGGTGGGGTGCTTTTCCACAGTTCAGTCTCCCTGGGAGGAGTTTTTCCTACTGCTGCCCCAAACTCTGAGCCACCTGGCCTTTAGCTCCATCCCCTTTCTTAGGGAATTGTTTTTCCCCTGGTGACAAGAGTGCAGAAGCTGGAAGGAGCTTCTCTCTTCTCTCTTCTCTCTTCTCTCTTCTCTCTTCTCTCTTCTCTCTTCTCTCTTCTCTCTTCTCTCTTCTCTCTTCTCTTTCCATGGCTCTTTGTCCTCCCATGGGAAAGAAACTACCTGTGGATGCAGCCAGGGATGGGTCTGCAATGGAATTTATTGCACTGGAGGAGAAATTTGTTCCTGACTCCTGATGTTTTCCTGTGTGGCCTGGGCAATGCTAGTTTCTCCCTTTTCAAGGAAGGCTGTCAGGGCTTTGCCCAGAGCACACAGGCAGCAGATGCATCACTCTCTTTCTCTTCAAGAGTTGTTCCCTTTATGCTGCTGTTAATTTGGGACACAGTGCTTTTGTGCCAGAGGTAATTCATGTGTGTGAACTTGGCATGCAGAAGCCTTTGGAAATGTACCAGGTGTACCAGAGTCTCTGGGGCTTTATTCCTCTATGCGCTTGCCTGTTCCTGTGGTAAAATGTGCCTCCTAGTTGAGACCTTTCTGCATGACTATGGTTAAAACTGTCTTCACCTTGCATGAAGGGAAATAAGTGTTTCAAGAACCACTGACATTCCATATGCACTCAGGCTTGCTTCCAATGCAATTTCCAGTCTGTCATCCCTCATCTCTGCCTTGAATCTGCTGTTACACTGCTTATCTTCCAGTTCTATGCTGCAATCTTGCTGATGGGGCAAGCTGACCAAAGCTTGTGGGATGATTTGGCTGGCTGAACTGCAGCCTCTCCAGCAAAACTGCCATAAATATTCAGGGATCATGTGTAGGGCTTGGGCAGGAGAGAGCACAGGTGAGCTATCCTGGGCTGGTGTTTCCAGAGAGCAGTCTGGGCTCTGTTGTGGTTCACCACTGGGGCACTTGACCTTGCAGCTCCATTGTATTCTGCTTTTGCTACTGGATAAAGTGGTGAATCTGCAGTGCATGTTATGTTTTTGGGCTTTTGAGTTGTTCTGCCAGTTACTTGACTTTGGTTTCTGTTAATGGCTGTGTTTGGCCGTTGTCACAACAGCATCTGATTTTCCAGACACCAAACTCAGCAGAGATGGCATCTGTCTCTAGGTTAGGGCAGCAGGAAGATGTGTTACAGTTAGGCCACTCCTGGAACTGGGCTGGTGCACATATTCCCTTCTGGGGCAAAATGAAGGAAAATGGGTTTTTTTCTCTTATGTTTCTACTACACAAGGACAAACAAGTCAGAGTGAGCTGCTGATAATCTCTCCCTCAGGGCTTTTCTAATTGTTTGTGTGGTTTGTCACTCTTGGTTGCACTAATGCAAGGCTGAAACCTGAAAGAACTACTTATGCAAACTTCTGAGGAAGGTAATGGCAAGTTTTTCTAGACAAGGCGAGAAACTCTGTGAAAATCTTGAGGGCTTGCTCTGAGAAACAGAACCTCTTTCAGAGATGACCCTTACCAGACCAGTAACTGCTGTTAGTCTATGATTTTATTTGCCTTTGCAGTCAACGTGGACTAAGAGTAATAGGTGAGCCTCAGAGTGTGCCCCAAGTCCTTAAGTATTTCTAATCCATCTTCAAGGAGCTCACCTTCTCAACTTCCTACTTGGAAAAAACCTGTGAGATAACAGCTGTCAATAAATGATTGCCAAATGCTGTGAAGTGCAGAGACTTGAGTTTGAAGCACCTCTGGAGCAGGATCAGCAGGTCTGTCATAACATCTGTCAGACAGAACTGCAGATCTATCTCCTACTTGCCTGGTAATCCTGAGCTGCATCTGGAGCTTGCCTGTGTACGAGGCCAAGGTGTGCTTCATCTTGCTTGTCTGTAGCCAGTTCTGTGATCAGAGCTGGGCTTGCTTCTGATTCATATCTAAACCTTCTTGTATTCCCTTTTGGTGGGATGACCTGAATGTGGTCCCTCACAGAGACACAAAGAACCTGGAATGAGCTATCTCAACCCAGTGCAAAGAAGGACTTTTGCCACCAGTATTCTGAGGATTTAAGAACAAACTAAGTAGAAGTAAATATTGAAAATCCTTGTTTAGAATCCAGTTGATAAAGCTAGTTAAAAATATTTTTGTGTGTGGAACTGCAGTAATGTAAAGTAAATCATTTACATCCACAGAATTAGCAGGGAATGCAATGAACTCTGAGTTTAGTGCTGCAGCCCCTGTCCTCATGTTACCTGCTAGGTAAAAGCCCAGTTGATCTTTTCCCTTCTCACCATGGGAAAAGGCTGTCTGAAGCAACAGGACACTGTCCTGTTTATTAAGTGGAGAGGGAGAGATAGGAATGCCAGGGAAAGCTCTCCACGTTCATCTCTGCTTGGCCCTCTGCCCCAAGCACAGCCTGGACGTGTTACCTGCCCCCCCTGGCTGTCCCTGGTTCCTCTCTGGTGTGTGCACACCTGGGCCCAGGGGAAAGCCACATTCCTGGGGCCTGTACCCATGCTGGGTTGTCAGTTCTCTGAGGCACTTCTTTATTTTAAACTGGTGGAGGAATTGTAATAGTGTTTCTGATGGTGCATGAGTTGTGAACAGCTCCAGCAGCTCTCTAAGGAACATGTGCTGCAGAGTTTGCAGGTGCTGTGTGTTCCATTTGTGGGTCTGCTGTTCCAACAGCTCCCACAAACATGGAAATAACAGGCAGTATTTGGAAACAAACTCAGTGTCCTCACACCTCGCTGCGAGGCAGGACATGAAACCATCGTAATCCTTAGTCCACAAGGAAGGATTTGTACACTTCCATGCAGTTGTTCCCCATGGTTAACTGCCTCTGCTGCTGGGAAATGCTTGCTTGAATTACAGGCTGAGCCGTCTTTAAATGGTGTGGGGAAAAGTGTTTCATTCTCATGGCCTCTAAATGCATTTCAATAATTCTGTCATTGCTCAGCCCTCCATAGCCTGAGCTGCAGCTGGCTTTGTCTCCATGGCTCCTTGTTCTTGGCAGGGGAGCATTGGTGCATGGGGATGTTGCTCTGTTTGCATCCTCCTCATGGCTGCTACAGAGGTGCAAAATACAAGCTATGCTGGGGCAGCATTATTAATGTCATGTAAGGCTGACTAATTAATTTCCTCTGGGTCTTTAAAGAAGTAATTTATGAGCAACTCAGTAACCTGGCAAAACTTTTCTCTCAGAAAATGATGTATGGATCATTAATAAACCTATACAGGGGTGCAGTGGGTAGCACAGTTATGGGGTGTTACTCTGTCACATACCACCTGCATTTTACAGTGATGTTAAAATTTTTTTTCATTGTGATCTTTATTCTAGAGAGTAGCTCAATTCTCTTCTGAAGAATTATAACTCTTACTATTCAGATCAAGAGAATCTGCAACTGACATATAATCAGGTAAGGATTTAGGGGTGAGAAACTCCACTAATCTGGACATCACAAATTAGTGCTCTCTTCTCCTCCCAGCACTGGACTCAGCTCCACTCGCTGTGGTGTTGTTATTGCACGACAGGTTCCATCTAATGTAATAAACCAGAACTGGTTTACTGAACTGATCAGGTCAGCCTGCAGCTTTGGCTGTTTTGGAAATTCCTCAAAACTGAGGTTACACATCCTCCATGTAATCTGTTCCAGGGCTGTGTCAGCCTCAGAGATTTCATTGTAGTCCTGTTACTTTGAGGAGAGGCAGATTATTATTAGTTGATTATTTTTACTCCATTATTATGCAGCACTGACTATTTCCCTGTTTTTCTCCAGCAGGAAGGAAGCATCCCCTTCATTGAAGGAATCCTGTCGATGTTCTGGGGCGTACGGCATCCTATCAGATTAAAGATTCAGGATGAGAAGCAGATACTCTCTTTTGTAACCCTGAAATCAACAGAGAATTTGGGCTTTTCCCCCAGTAAAAGGTAATGGATGGACTTCCCTAGGGAGGCTGGTATGCAAGATAGCTCATGCTGTGGCTTCAATGGCTGTGGCTGGCTGCCCTGGATATCCCAGATTCCCCAAAGGCTGTGGTGGTTGCTGGACAGCAGAGCCTTTGAACAGCCTCTGCTGGGCTGGAAGGTGTGTGTTTATAGCACCTTTGTTTAGCCCTCAGCCTGAGGAGCTGGAAGGAGGCTGCTCTTTTTCATGAGAACTGACAATTTCTATACAAGGACTGGGAAATTGATGTATATAAATGTATAGGAAAAGACCAAACAATCCCCCTGTGTTTCCATGTGCACCTGATACTGGTAGCCCCTGAGAGGCCTCATGTTGGTGCACACTGGAGCATGAAGCCAGAATCTGGTGGGTAAGTGCTGAAGGATTGTCTGTCCCAGCTTACAGGTATGTGAGGTCTGCAACCATTGCTGCTCAGGTGAAGTTCAAGTCAGGGAATGGATACTGGCTTTGTCTGTGCAAAATTTGGTGTAAAAACTTCTTAAAACACTCAGAGACCAGCTGTTCCAGCATCTGCCAATGGCATTTTATATCCGAATGTGTTCTGCTCAGCTGATACAGGTACTCAGTGTACTTTTCCTTTGTTTTGAACACTGTTTCCCCAGCCTTGGTTGGTAAATTTGATGAGCTGATTCTGAATCTTGTAATACAGAGGCAGAGCCAATGTTCACCCTGAATGACTCCCTGATAAATTGAGTATTTCAGAGTTTATTTTTCTAATTACTTATTGTCTTCGGTTGCATGTGAGGCATGTTGGAACTGAACTGGGGATTTAATTCTGCAACCTTTGCAGCTGCAGAGTTCCAGTAAAGTCTTCTTCCCCCTCTCTGGCTGCTGAAATTCAGGGATGAATTTTGACAGGAGTAACTAGGAAAGAACCTGAGTTTTAGGCAAATATGGCTCTCAGTTTACCTTGATCAGGTCTGCTGGTGTGGGGTGCATGTGGCCTGCAGGGCAGTTCTTAAAAATCTTCTGGCTGGTGGAAATCTGTATGCTAAAGTAAACATTCACTCATGATCCCAGAAATGTGAGGCTGCCCTGACATGCTTTAAGGTATGCAGAGCAGCTTGGCTGTCTGATCTTAAAGGAACTTGGTAAATGTGTGCAATACAACCAAGATCTTGTTTGGCATGTAAATTGGGGGTAGCTGAGTATTCTTGGGAATACATATATACTTATATATACATATACATATGAAATTTATTTTTAATATTGCACTACAAATTGGTTTATTCTCAGTCAGAGCAGTAACTGGATGAAGACCTTATGCTGAAGAGTTTAGGCAATGATTTATGGAAATATTGACATCTGAAAGGCTGGATGGAACTTCCTGCTCTCCTACACAGCTGGTTCGGACAGCACAAGTGCAACCTGTGTAACAGACCTGTGTCCTGTAACTATTAAACAACAACATGTATGTTTTGTGTGCCTGCCTGGTAGTCTGAGTGTGATTAATCCAGGATATTGCATAAAACAGATCAGGAATTACTGCCAGTTGTTTAACTTGTGTCCTGGTTGGTGTTCAACAGGTTTTACATTGGATGTGTTACATTTGGGACCCCTGGTCATACAGTATTTTAATATGATTGTGTTATGACTTGAACTAAAATGACCATGCTGAAGTCTGTATGTTGAGCAGGGATAGGAATGTATGACATGACCCCTGGGCACAGGATAAATGCAGCCACTGAGCTACTGAGGAGCAGTCAATGGTAACTCTGTTTGTCTTTCAGGGGAATGACTCACTGGGGAGACTTTGATGACCTCCATGACATCAGTGGGGAGGCACTGAAATCTACTGAGGAGCAGCCAGACCTCGAGAAAAGTCAGTGTCAGTGCTCTCAGGTTAACCAAAAATTCTGTGTTCTGTGACAGTGCAAAAGGCCTCTCACACACATCAGCCCTTCCCTGCCAGCCAAGGGAAGTCTCTTTGCTGTGTGTCACATGCCCTGCAAGCTGGGGAAACACTCACCTAGGGCTGCTTAGGGCTCTGCAGGTGACTTGGTGAACAGCCAGTGGCAATGAGCTGTGCTTTCATCCAAGAAATCATTCCCAAGGGAGCAAATCAGCAAACTGCAACCCCTGCAAGCAGCCTATTCTTCATCGTATGCCTCTGCCTCGTTCCTTTCCTGCTCCACCCCCCCAAAAATAATAAACAGTAAACAGTAAATGAAGCCCTTCCCTGAGAGCCTCCCTCCTCTGGGGGTGCTGGCAGCTGCACAGGACGCGTGGTTCTCTTCTGCCCAGGTTATCCGTGCTATGAAAGTCGCGCTCTCAGGTCCAGAGGGAGCAGGAGCTCGACTGTGCCACCGTGCCCCGCAGCAGCAGCGATGCCGCGGCCGCGCGCAGGAGGACCGAGCTCCCCACCAGCACCAGGACAGAAGTGGAAACTCACAGGTTCTCTATCAATGGCCGCTTCTACGACCACGAGGTAGGAAATGTTAGGCTTGGCTTTGTCACCTGAGGGACAGGGAGCCCTGCCCAGTGAGGTGTGCCGCAGGCCCAGGCCGTGGTGTGGCTGTTCCTGTTCCCAGACATCAGTTTTCACTCCGGCTTTTGGGTCAGAAACCAAAATAAGGATCCACAGCCAGATGAGGAGCAGACAAGTGACAGAGCAGTTGCTTCGGAAGTTTAAGGTAAGTCTGCCGGGAGGAGGAAGCGTGGCCGCGTTCTGGAAGCGCTCATTCCCATGTGCACTCCCCCAGCACTGCGGGAAAGGTGTGGGATGGCTGGGTGAGGACAGTGCATGGAGCGGAGTGTAAAAACCCAGACGGACAATTGTAACCCTGTGGTGCTGCCCTCCCGCGGACAGCCTCGGGAACTGCGCCTCGCCTGAAACAGCGGCGATTATGCCAGCGCCTGTCTGGGACGGGCTTTCTCTGAGCCAGGAGTGTGGAAAGATTGGAAGGTTACAGCTACAAGTACTGCTCGAGGCCAGTGCTATGCTGTCTGAAACTACTTTCTTTTTTTTTTTAAGTTACTTGGAACCATCTCCCACCAACAATGTCGTATGTGGTCAGAAGTAGCTTTGCCCTTGCTGCTGCATATTTCTCAAATATCTTGATTTTCCATAGCTGTTTAGTATTTAATTTGTACTTTAATGGTCTTAAGCTTCCCATTTAACTTATCTGGAGACTTCACTATTGCAGAATTACTTTGTGTGGTTAGTAAGACTTGTGAGTGTCTCAGAAGGAAAACAACTTCTAGGAGTAACAAGGAAGGGAATTCCAGAGCAGGGACTAGAGTTGTAGGGAATACATTGCAAAGCAAGTGTTCAAAAGCTGTGCTGTTTTCAGAATGTGGCTGTCAGGCACGAGGGTAGGTCACAGAGGTTTACCTTGATGGCAGCACAAACAGCAGATCTACGTGTGAGGGGAGAATAAGCTCTAGGAAGCAGTTAAGGATGCTGCAAGGAAAGCAGGCAGGACAGATCTGGGTTTGCAGTGTGTTACTGTGGGAACACAAGGGTGAGGGCTGGCACAGGGACAGTGAACATGGCAGCACAGCTTTCTGCCTCATCCAGATCCACTGTCTTTAACTCTTGTACAGACAGGATCCAAATCTCTGAGCTGACACACACAGGGAAAGTGTGCTGAGAGGGAAGTGCTGGGAATATCTGTAAGTCTGAATGGAATTTTTTTTTTTTCACAGCTAGAAAACAGCCCCCATGAATTTGCACTTTAGGTTATCCATGCATCTGGAGGTAAACCAGCCACTGCTGCCTGAGCACTTCAGCTCTGATCATTCTGTGTCTGTGTGGAATGTGTCCCTTGGAGTAATAGGACTTGTGCCAGGCCTCTGTCCTTGCTTGTGCACTGTGTGTGTGCTGTGACATCTTGCCTTCTCAGGGACCCTTCAGAGATGTCTCCTCTGGAGAGGAAAAGCTGAATAATTTTGTGTATTTCAGCTGACAGCTTTGCATTGCTTATGCTGAGTTCAAAGTACTCACTGGTCAGTGGAAAAAGGTTACTTCCATAGCAGTTTACTTTTCCAGGAAAAGGGAGATTTGATCTTTAATAAAGGGAACACCTGGGAGAATAGGAGGGAACTGGGGGAGAAGGTATTTTAAATAGCACAACATTAGGGACCTGTTAGGTATCTGGTCATTGCACTCGAGTCAGTATGGGATCCTTGTCAGGAAAAAAGGCTCATGTCTGCAGGTGGTAGATGGAGCCCCTGTGGTTGGTTCTGTGTTTTGTGACACTGCTTATACATTCTAGAAAGGAAGCAGCTGAGGAGTAGAGATGTTCCCTTGCTGCACAGGCTGCTGCAGGGGCCCTCTGAAAAGTTGGTAAATCCTTTCTCATGGATGGGGACGTGGAGGAGATCAGCAGTGATGTATGTATATCCTCACTTCTCAAAGCTCATGGAGTTTTCCTCAGTGACCACAGTCAGTAGTGCCTTTCTTGTCTTCTCCTTGGTAGGTGGCTCAGTACATTTCATTCCATCTTCCCTTCTTGGAATCCATTCTGCACAGAATAAATGAAGAGGAGGAGCTGGAGATTCAACAGAAAACTACAAGGTAAGCAGACACAAAATGAGGTGTCACAGAGTCCAGGGCAATCTGTACAATTGGCTCATGAGGAGAACATATGGATGTAGCAGAGTGCAGGTGGAACACTGTGATTGGAAGGCTGGAGGCATTGGGAGGGTTTGTAATCTTTCCCCTATCCTGCTGCTCTTAAAGATTCCATAATTAACACTGACTACACACAGACTGGAGGCCTCAGAAAATTTGGACCCTCAGGGTAACTTCTCTTTATTTTGTTTGCTGTTTGCTTTCTGGGTCTTTGACTGGCTTGGTCGGTACTTGCTGCTGTTCCCTTGGAAAGGGCAAATGCAGCACCACACGTGGCACCATTTTGGTTCTGTACCATTTCAGCCACATCAGTGCCTGATGTCCCCTTAAAACTTGAGGTGAGTGATGGAAATGCCCCTGGCAAAAAGGGGGATTGTCCCACAGGTGCAAGCCAGAGGAGCTGCCATATTTGTGAGCCTCTCCTGAGTCCAGGAGCACTAAGAGGCTGCAGCAGCCACAGATCTGTTACTGCATGATGGGCTGATAATCACCTTGAATCCAAGTGTCAGGAAACATTTAGAAAATACCAGACTTGCCTGCATTGGAAAAGTGGGCCATGGCCACAAAGGTTGGGAATGGACCCACGTGTGAGCAGCTGGTTGGAATTTGTGCTGAAGGTTTGCAGAGGTTATTTCAATGCCTTCTCCCTCTCAGGTACACACGAGAGAAGAGGCTGATCCAGCAGCACCTGCGCAGTCAGAGCATTCAGAAAACAGAAACCATGGTGTGATGGGACGGCCCTGGAGAGCACTGGGAATGCCCCGGGAACGCCTGGGCTGCTGAAGGACAGTCCTGCTGCCTTCTGGGCTGGGACTGAGCAGTGACAGTGCCCCGTGGGAGAAGTGTCCCCTCACCATTAACCCCTGCAGCGCTGGGCTGCGGGCTGCGAGCACCCACAGAGATGCACATTGCCCAAACTGCAGATGCTGGCTCTGACTTGGAACTTGGGCAAAAACTCCCCTGAAAAGCCCAAGGCTTTAAATCCTGCTGATGTGGGACCTGGCACCAAGAGGCTGGCGTAGAAAAATAACCAATGTGCTGGTAGAAAATGTGCAAACTAGGAATATGGTTATCCCTCTGTTAAAGAAATGTTGTGTTATATCAGCAGAAAGCTTTTCAGTAGAGCCAAGTGGCAGAAGATATTTATGTATTTAAGACTGCAGGTAGGATTTCCAGTTAAGTTATAAAACATCCATGCAAGATGCCTGAAATCCATGGGCTTCAGGGTGGTGGATGCAGAAACTACTTTAGCTTTGAGCTGCTGTTAGAAAAACATAACTGGAAACCCTCCCACTTAGGAGCTGCTCAGCTCTTAGCAATGACAGGGAATTTATTGCTGAAATACCTCGTGCACTGCAAAGTAAGGACTGACTGAACACTGTGGGGTCCTGAAAGGCACCTCAGTGGTTTCTGCAGTTGGAATTGGTGATTGTGTTCCTTCCTGAGTGTTGTGTTTGACAGGGAATGGAGGTGCTCAGTGAGAGGCTGTGTGTCACAGCCAGGGAGGACAGGGCCCACAGCCTCCCCAAGGATGTGGTTTGGCTCCAGCCCAGCCCCACGCAGGGCACTGCAGCCCCTGCCAGGTCCTTCCTGGCTGAGCTGTGCTCCATCTTAGAGCTCGTTACAGAGACGTAAATAAAATAAATCTCTGCACAGCTCCTTGTCCTCCTGCACTACCTGGTTGTCTTCACCTGGTGTCTGTGCCTTACCTCAGCTGCTTTGTCTCAGGCAGGTAACAAATGCTTGTGAGGGAGGAAAGGGATGTGCAGAACATGTGGCCTCGAAATTGTATGGAGTAAATAAAATTTTAAAACTTTACACTGCCCGAAATCCTGTTACTGGGATGGGAATTCAGAAAGTAAAGGTCAAGGTGCTGATATTGAAGCTCCTCAGGTTGCAGCAAGTGTGTTATTTCAAAGTACAGTTTATAATCCTGCCCAGGAGAATGGGTAGGGACAAGGGAGCACAGAGGGCAGAAATAACAATAAGTCATGGTTAAGAGTTAGGAATTAAATAGGCCATTTTTGTCACCATCTGATGTTCAAGACTTGAATCCTTTTCAATTCTCTTGTCTTGCTGAATTGGGACTGAAAACTTTGGGCAGACAGAAGTTTGGGGATAGGGCACAGAGCTGGTGCTGTTGGCCAGGATTTCAGGGAGAGGGCAATGGTGCTGTGACTCCTGAGGGGCTGGTTCTTTGTGAGTGCTGTGCTGGCTAAATGAACCATTTCTGACAAATACAGGCAGGAGCAGGGGAAGAATCTCTTCCAAGGTATTCTGGGACACTCAAAGAAACACAGCAAGGACACACAGGTGACAGAGGAGAGGGAGGTCACTCAGGTTCAAACACAAAGCCATTAACCACAGAAACAGTGATCACAGTCCATAGCTTACCTGAATTTGTGCATTTGATCTCATTTGCACTTACACTTCATAAGCTTAGGATTTAAAATGCCTTTATTTGTTTTGTTCTGTGACTATTTGGGATAATATGATAACATTTCCTACCAGAAGGTGGTGGCCACAGCCAAACCCTGAATTTCCATCACTTAGCTTATTGTTTCAGTGGATTTCCTTACGGGGATTCAGCCTCTCTCTGACCTAAAGGTGGCTTTTTGTCACTTGGTTTGCTTTAAATGCTCCCTGTGCTGTTTGTGTCCCTTGTCCAGCCAGGCCCTTCCCAAGAACTGCTCAGCTCCTTATGCCAACATCATTTTCTCACTCGTTGGGATGAGTTTGGACCCTGGAAAAAGGAAAATCCCTGGGAGCATCAGTGTCAGGAGGGTGGCTGGTGTGTCTGTGACACGTTCAGCGCTCATTAGGCTGTAACTGCACTCGCGCTAATTAATGGGCACGAGAGCAGCAGGCCGGGTTCGGCCGGGCTCGGCTCCGTTCGGCTGAACTCGGAGCCGATCGCAGCATTCGGAGCTCAGCTCGGCTCGGTTCGACCGATCCCGTAATGTTCAGGTTGGTTCGGCTGATCTCGCGTGGGTTCGGTTTATCTAGTTCGGTTCGGTTTATCTAGTTCGGTTCGGTTTATCTAGTTCGGTTCGGCTGAACGCGGTTCCGTCCCGTTCCGTTCAGTTCACCTCGGCTAAACTCGGATCGATTCGGCAAATCGCGGCCGGAGTCGGCCCTTCGGGTACGCTCGGCTGTTCTCGGTCGCACTCGGCTGTTCTCGGCTCCACTCGGCCGCACTCGGCTCTTCGGCCGTCCCTGACTCTGCTCCGCGGTGCAATGGCGGCCGGTGGCGGGGCCCCGCTGCCGGGCCTGAGCCCCGTGAGGGGACAGAGCGCTGGCACAGCCGCCTCAGCCCGGGTCACCCTGGCACTGCCCGGGCCCGCGTCCCCCGGAGCGCGCCCTGCAGCGCAGAACGCGGCTTCGGAGCCAGGAGCGGGGCCAATGGCCTTGGCTCGGCAGCGGCGCCGGGAGGCGGCGGGCGGTGCCCTCAGGTGAGCGGCCGGAGCGGAGGGAGCGGGGCTGGGGGCACCCACAGGGGGCCGGGGCACCCACAGCGGGCCGGGGGCACCCACAGCGGGCCGGGGCACCCACAGCGGGACGGGGCACCCACAGCGGGCCGGGGCTGCTTCGGGCGCTGCTGCTGCGGGGGACCCGCTGTGGGTGGGACGGGGCTGTCCCGGGCCTTGCGGCTCTCTGGGATCGCGTTCCGTGGAATAAAGCTGGGGCTCGTCCCGGCTGCGGGAGCAGCGCTTTGTTGTGTGAGAAACAAAGTTCACTCCTTAGAATTTTTACACGTTTGTTAAGGAATAAAAGCCAGCGCTGGGGTGCTGGGCTGTTTGCCAGGAGCAGCCGGTTACCTTAAACCGTGTTCTCTAGATTCTGTTCCATTGCAGTGGTGTATGCATATTCATTCGAGTTTGTACATATTCAAATAGTCCTTGGAGTTTAGATGTTCTTTTGCTTGGTTTTAACCTTCGTGCCATCTTATGGATTAAACCAGTGTACTTTATTTCTTCCTGTGGTGCCATCCTGTTTTATTTTCACTCCCTCGGTATTTGACAACGAGGGTCAATAATTTTTTTTCCTTTTTTTCTCGGTGCTCTGGTTTCTGTTTCTGTTATCTTGTGTTTCAGATAAGATTGTCCCCAAATGTGGGAAATCACCTAATTATCTTACACCATGTTCTGAGTTCCTTACATGTAAAAGCATTTTACCATTTCACAGTTTCTATTATGCTGCAGTCTAAAATAGTATCTCTTGCACTGCTATTTGTTAAAGCTCTGCAGTGCATACATGAACTACAGATGATGCTTTTATCAAGAGCAGTAGTTACAGGTTGTACTGTCTCAGGAGTTTTGTGGTCAATACCACTGTGCCAGAGCTAATACACTGTGCCAGAGCTAATACACGAGGCAATAACTGCATTTGTTAGGTTTCATACTGTGCCAGAGCTAAACACGAATGGCAGAGGCAATAACTGCATTTGTTAGGTTTCATACTGTGCCAGAGCTAATACACGAATGGCAGAGGCAATAACTGCATTTATTAGGTTTCATGCTGGGCTGGGCTGGGCTCTGTGTCCCGGGAAGCAGCGGGATGCGGGTCCCTGTGCCCACCCCGGGGTCCCAGAGAGAAGCTGCTCCTGTGGCTGCAGCTGGGGGGCGCTGGGAAACCTGAGCAGTCCTGATGGAAACCCATGGAAAACCAGGTTTTGTTGGGTTTGGGACTTGGCATTTCCCCTGCTCCGTGTGTTCTGCCTTAGGAAACGGGAGCTGGGCACCGAGACACTTTGTTACCCTAGAAGGGACGAGTTTCTTAGTATTTATTTCCTGAGGCGCTGGAACGATTTGGGTCTCAGCTGGCACCCGAGAGCCTCCTCTGTGTCCTGGGTGGGGTGGTGGCAGTCAAAGGGGTCAGAGCTGGGGCGGGAGGGTGGGCAGAGGGGAGAGCAGCGGCTCTTTGGGGATTTGCGTCTGGAAAGGGCCCTCAGGTTCGTGCTGGGCTGCTGGGAACAGAGCCGAGCGTCGCTGGGCAATGAGGACGGTGCAGCCAGAGCGCTGAGGGTGCCGAGGCTGCAGTGGCTGTCGCTGCTGCTCCTGCTGTCCCATCTCTAGCGCTGGGCTGGCACCCTCGGGGCAGGGGTGGCTTTTAAATGTTTTAGCGCTGCAGCAGCGCCTCGGATTGGATGGGTCTGAGGATGTCCAGCTCTTCCTTAGGCCTTGGAGCATGGCCAGGGTGCAGAGCTCGTGGTCAATCTTGTTTACACACTTGGAGTAGCAAAAGATTTTAAAACAGGGACTTTGAGGAAATAACATAGGTGAGTCTGTTGCAAGGATAGGTACAAGCTGTCCTTATTAAAGATGCACAGTGCTGGATGTTTTGTCAAACCCCTCTGGGGACAGGACGTGTCCCCAAAGCTTCATTAACCCCTTGTTTCCTGCTGCAGGGCAGGGTGTGCCCCAGCCTCGGGGCTGTGTGGCTCCTCCTGCCTGGAGCAGGGACAGCCCTGAGGCTGAGCCACAGAGGTCCGGTTGTTGGAGCAGCTGGGGAGGGATCTCTGTGCCTGGGAATTGTTGCTGCTGCCTGCCTGTCACAGCTGCAGGGCTCCCTCAGAGCCTGTGCCTGCAGCAGCACTTGGGGCTCCTGTGCTGGGCAGGAGCAGCTCTGGGCTGGGCTCTCAGTGCCGTCAGTGTCCATGGAAATGCAGCGCTGGTTTCACTTCCAGCAGCCTCTGCTGTGCCACCCTCGGTGCCAGGGCACAGAGCTGTGGGGAGGCCCCATCCTGTCTGTGCCAGGGCTGCCAGCAGCAGTGCTGGGCACCGAGGGCTGCCTTTGGAGCCTGGCTTTCACACAGGGTCACACGCTCTGCCCCTCAGCATCCAGCTGGATCCTACAGCTGGACAGTTCAGCCAGCAGGGATTGGAGTCAGCTCTGGGACCCAGAGCAGGTTCTGTCCCACAGAGAGGGACTGAGCTCCTGGACAGCTCAGAGATGTGCTCTGCCCTTTGGGGCTGGCGCTGAGTGCTGCAGGTGATTGTGGTAAGGGGAACTGAAGCTTTCCTAGAAAAGCCATCAGCTGTCAGGAGAATCTGTGGGAAACAGGTGCTTGGTGCACTGGCTGGTAGCAGGTCCTGGGCTTTTCTCTTCTTTCCTTTAACCTGTTCTTAAGAGGAGCCCAAAACTGCAAAATCGAAAGGAAGGGGGATGTGGGGTGAAAGTTGCTTTTCATTTTTTGAAGTGTTGCTGTGGATTTTGGTGTGTCAAGGGGCACTACCAAAGCAGCATTGGAATAACCAAACTTTGGGACTCTGCACTTCATTCCCTTAATGTGTTTGTGTGGGTGCAGGAAATGCCAAATCCCAGAGCAATTCCATGTCTGTAACTTCAAGTGCAACATCTTTAAAGCCAAGTGCTCAGTGTGGGCTTTCCACGTGGATGCAAATGGTCAAAGGCCTTTCTTGTGTCCCAAAAGCAAAAATCCTTTCTCTGTGAGGTTTTGGAGGGGATTCTCTTTGGGATTTCTTGTGATGCAGCACCCTGAGTGTCCCTGCCTTTGTGCAAAGTCCAGTGGTGAAGGATTGAATGACTGACATGTGGGGTCTGGGATAAAAATGGTTCTGTTCAAATTGGGCAGAGAATGCAATATGAAAAATAAGCTTCCTGCTATTGTCTGAAATAGTCAGGAATAAAAATGCTGGCAAAGGACACATTTGTGTTTGAATTGGTGCCACCTGTCATGGATAAACCCCGTAGGGAGCAATCAGAGCAGAAGTATGAGAGCTAGGATCCTTTGACTTCCACAGTGGACTTAATTTTCTTTTTCTCTTCTCTTTCAGGGCAGGAAAAATCATCCAGCTCCTCCCATCTTTGCCAGAAGCTTTGGTGTTTGGGCAGCCAAAGGCAAGAGGCCTCAGCACCAGGCTCTGCCCTGGAGGGCTCTGGTCCTGCCCACGCTGTGGGGGTGAGTCACAGGGACACAGGGCTCCTCTTTTCCTCTCTGCTGGCATTGCCTGCCATGGCAATGCCATTTGTGCCAGCCCAGCCCCAGCTGTGCCTGCTGGACAAGGGCAGAGGTGAAGGGACAAATGCCAGAGTTCCCTGGGGATGATGGAGCTGTGGTGTTCGCTGTGCCCTGAGGGGCAGCTTGGGCATTTTCCGTGCCCCCAGGACTGCTCTGGGCTTCAGGAGCTCTCAGTGCATTCCCAGCTCTGCCAGGGGGGGCAGCTGGGGCAGGGCTGGGTGACAGCTCCTGCTGGGGCAGGGCAGGGCAGGGCAGGGCTGGGTGACAGCTCCTGCTGGGGCAGGGCAGGGCAGGGCTGGGTGACAGCTCCTGCTGGGGCAGGGCAGGGCTGGGTGACAGCTCCTGCTGGGGCAGGGCAGGGCAGGGCAGGGCTGGGTGACAGCTCCTGCTGGGGCTGGGCTGGGCTGGGTGACAGCTCCTGCTGGGGCAGGGCAGGGCAGGGCTGGGTGACAGCCCCTGCTGGGGCAGGCCCTGGCCCTGGCACGGATGCAGGGGCAGGGCTGGGAGGGTTTGGCAGCAGTGGGAGGAGAATGAGGGATGGTGTGGGCACAGAGCTCAGCCTGTGCTCTGTCAGCACAGCCCTGCAGGGCACTGGGATCTGGGAACAGCTCCAGCTCTCCTGGTGCCCAGGGATGGGCTCTGAGGGACTGGGCTCACCTGTGGCCTCCCAGGTCAGCAGGAACAAGGCAATGTGGCCAGAGCTGTGGCCCATCAGGCTCTGTTTCCCTCTGGGAAAGCACAACAGGCTCTGGGCTCAGGTGAGTTTCCTGCAAGTGCTTAGAGGAGCAATCCAGGGAGAAGGGAGTTCAGCAATTGCACCTGCTGCTGGGAGCAATGCCTCAGGCTTGCTCAGTTTGTGTCTGTGAGAAGTGGGCTTTGGGCTGGAGAGGGGCTCTTGGGAACAAAAGATGGAGTCAATCCTCTCCAGGGATGTGCAGGGAAGGACTGAGTGGGAGGGAAGGAGAGTATTTGCAATGATATCAGCATTTCTCCCAAAACTGGGGTGGAGCAGTGATGGGGGTGGTTGGGTTTGCTCTGGGCCTTGTTATTCCTTGTGCAACTTTTAAATTCCGTTGCATGATTTACTGTCCAGTATCTTTCTAACAAAAACTGACAGAAATTTAGGTTCAGGATTAGAACTTAGGTCCATTCACTGCAGATCTTGCCAAGGCTGGAGGACTGGGGTGGTGGCTGCTCTCAGCAAAGGTTACTTATTAGTGCTGTGTCAGATTCCCCTCAGTGCTGGGCAGGAAAGGTGAGGGTTTGGATCAGGAATTCTGCAAACAGGGCCTGTGTGATGGTTGATCTGTTTTGTTTTTCAGTGAGCCAGGGCTGGCACAGGGAATCGTGCAGGTACTGACCAGAGCTGCTGCCCTTTGGAGCCATTTTAAAGGTGTGATCATAGAACATTTTGGGGGCTGTTTTCAGCAATCTGGGTTTAGAACTCCCATCCCCAGCCCGTTGCTGACCCTGAGACATCTGCTCTGGTTTCAGGCTGTCCTTGCTGGAGCACCCTGGTCCCTGCCATCCCCAAGCCCTGGGACACGGAGAGAGCCCTGTCCCAAGTGGCTTTGGCACCTTGGCGGGGATGTGGCAGCAGCCCCAGAGCAGCTGGAGGTGAGAGCTGGCTGTGTGAAACTGAGCAGTGCTTACCTGGGGCTGGGGGAAGGGGAGGAGTGTCCATCCCCCTGGAGCTTTCCTGCTGGGATGGGGCAGCACAGGGAGCAGCATTAACTGTGCCCCTCCCATGGGCACTGCTGCCCTTGGTGTCTCTGCTGTGCCACCAGACCGTGGCAGTTTGCTGCTGTCACTGCCACTGCCGCCCCACGGGGGCTGTGCCCTCCTGCCAGCCCCCGCAGGAGCTCCAGGGGTGCCTGTGTGCTCTGCTGGGAGCGTTTGCTGGGAATGTGCCTCATCCCTGGCAGTGTCCCTTTGTCCCTGGGCTGCCAGCCAGAGCTTGGGGCTGCCCAGGCTCAGGGCTGGATTGCCCAGGGCACTGAGAGGGAGCAGCACAGGGAGAGGGGCTGGCAGAGCCCAGCTGGCAGCCTGTGCTGGTGCTGCAGGTGGGGCTGGGGGCACTGCAGGGAGTGACTGTCCCCTTCCCTAAGCAGCCCTGCAGATCCCAGGGGCTCCTGGAGCAGGATTTTATTCCTTACTTCCCTTTGTGCAAATTCATTCTCCCAGTTGCCATGAGCAATCCTTTGATTTCTCTAGGAGAAAGCCTCCCAGCAGAGACAGATTGCAGCGGAGGCCAGAGTTGTGTTTGGAGCAGGGAGTGCTGAGAGCTGCATCTGCCTGTGCTGCCACAGCCTGGGAACAGCCTGGGAAAAGGGACTGGGGGATTTCTGGTGCCCCAGTGAGAGGAACACAAACTCAGCCATTCAGCCTGACAGGCCCCTCCACCCAGAGCTCAGCACACATCCTCGGAGGTAAGTCCAGAAACACAGAAGAAAAAGGTGACTTGTTTTGCTTTAAAGTTATTTCAAGTTGTTATTAAAGCCCAACCAACATTTGCTCCTGATTTGGTTGAGTAACGAGCAGTGGGCACAGATGATGCCATTCATGTAGCTGCAAACCTGGGGCAATCTAGAGGGGATACAAGAACTGTTTGTGTGGGAAAATGCAATGTGAGGGGATGTCAGGGGCAGTGAGGTGGCATTTGTGAGGGAATTGCTGAGGTCATTGAAGGGGGAGCAGCAGACAATTCCCCTGGGAAATCCAAGGGCCCACAGCCAGGGCTCTCCAGGGCTGAGGGGGCAGCCCTGAGACTCACTGTGTGCTCCTTCCTTGGCAGCAGCCAGCAGGGAAGGGAGAAGAGGATCCCTGTGGGATGAGACTGGAGAGAGCGAGCAGAGGAGCGGCCTCGGGCTGGAGAAAGGCAAAGGGACCAATGTGGTGCCACCAGGGCACCTGTGAGGAACAGAGTGGACACTTGGAGGCCACATGGAGGTGAGGAGTGGATGGTTTGGGGCAAAATGTGAGTTATTCTGCAGGGAAATAAGCAGGGGGTATTTAGGAGGGAAAAGCTGAGGTGATGAGCTCACCCACCCTGGCACAAGGTGTGTTTGCACAGGCTGGGCCAGAGGTGAAGGTCAATCCAAAGCCAGCCCTGCTCAGCCTCTAAATCCCAGGGTAAGTTGTACAGGCTGCCCACTGAGGGATTAAAAATACATAAAAATGAAACCAAGAGCATTCATGAGATTCCTGGGAATCCCATTAACTTGTTGTTAGAACTCCTAACACATTTTTGAGCTTTGGTGACAAGAATGCATTTCTTTATTTGGATTATTCACTGTGTGGGATTTGGGGTTTATTTGGATTTTAAAGCTCTCATGGTGGCCCTGACACTGCTCAGGAGCTGGTAGGAAAAGCAGACTCAGAGCTCCTGGCAGGCACAGGGGGTTTCCCCCATAGTGGATTGTGGAGGAATTGTCTGGGACCTGGATTGTCCCTCTGGGTGATGCCACTTGCTGTGATTTGTGTAATTCCATTTATTCTATTCCCAAAACTTCGCAGCCCAGGGGTTTGAGCTGACAGGGCAGGACAAAGATTGTTCTCTGTGTGGGGCCCAGATTTGGGGTTCAATGTTAGCTGTGCTAATTCTGATGAATTATTCCCAGAGCCCCAAATTCCCCGCTCCATTCCCGCTGCAGTAACCTCCCAGTGCCCCATGGAGTGTGGGCATTGCCATGCAGAGCTGCTGCCTTGGACAGCAGCTGTGCCAGGAGCCAGCAGAGCTTCCAAGGAAGCTCAGCAGCACAGGGACAAGGACAGGGTTATATTCCATAGAACTGGCTGTTTATAACCCTCACCCCAGTGGTGTCCCTGGGGTCACTGGACAGAGCTGCCTGGAATTGAGCTGATTTCACCCCCCTGAGCTCCAGAGTGGAGAACATCCAGTTGGTGTTCAAAGCAGGAGAAGGCAGTGGTCAGATGTGCCCCCAGCCAGTGCTGGGGCAGCCCCTGTGCCCGGGGGGGACATCTCTCCCTGCAGAAGCTCAGCTCCTTTCAGAGCCTCAGCAGTGGCCTCTCCAAATTCTTTTCCCTCAGGAAGGGGATGCACAGCTCTGTCTACAGCACACCTCCAGTGGGGCCTACCTGTGAAAGCTTTCCTTCACTTGTGCACTTGCTGCTGGATCCCTGAAAAACTCCAAACTCCATCCCACTGATTTTCAGGTATCTCTGAGGGCTCCTGTCTGGGATTCAGTATCTGTGGGGGAAGATTGCCTGGGCTTTAATGCTGCTGATGGATGATGGCCTCAGGCTGGGGAGGAGGGAAGGGATTTGGGGTGGCTGGGACATACCTGCAGCTGTGTGGGAGCTCTGAACTGGGAATTGCTGTGTGAGCCCCTCTGCAAACAGCCTGTGCCTCCATTCCCTGGTAATGCCAGCTGCTCCTTGGGGTCCTTCTGGGCTCTTGGTGCTCTCTGTGCGGGCTGGAGCATTTCCACGTGCCTGCTCAGAGCAGCCCCTGGCCCAGGAGCCACGGTGTAGGCACAGCTCCTCCTGCAGATCCCAAAGACACGAGGGGCTGCTTGCCTTCAGGAGCTTTGGCTCCTCCTGCCCTGCGCTCCCAGCCAGCTGGGACACGCTGAGGGAACACCAGGGAGCACGGCTGGCATCGAGCAGGAGACACCGAGGCCTCTGGGCCAGAAACAGCCCCGGCCTCAGCAGCCGCCATCACTTTGGCCTGGCGGCGCTCACCTGCAGGAAACGCCGCCTGCCACTCTCCAGAGGAGCTTTGGCCACGGAGCAAGGTCACCCTCAGGACTTGTCTTGTTCACTTCTTCTGGGGAAGCAGAGGGACATTGTGTGAGCACGTTTACAGCTGCTGGGTAAATCCTGGAAAGGGCAGAAAAATCAGGGTCATGGGGAAGGGTTTGGTGCTGACATGTTGAGTGCCAGCCAGTTGTGCCCTACGGCCATTGCAGGGGCTGGTGTGTAAAGCAGCATTAGCAGAAGGGAAGGAGCTGCATTTGCAGAGGAGTTCTCTTACTGGCAGCAGTCATTCCCATCCCACACAGGGCCTTTGGAACAGCCCTGGGATTGGCCCAGGTGTTTGGAGCAGGGTGCTGAGATGACCAAAATTCTGTGTTCAATGTGCAGCTGGGCCAGTCAGTTCTCAACATTTGACTCGATGATCCTCACGGCTCTGGAAATAAAGAACAAACAATTTTCACTGTTTTTTTAAACACTGGGGGTTTTTCCCTTGTGTTGTTTCCCTGGGGCTCCAGTCCCACACAGGCGCAACTGGAGCAGGAGCAGCAACGCCTCGGCCCCAGCGGCCGTCCCAGAGCAGCTGCTCCCGGCCGGGGCGCTGCAGCCCCGGGGTGCGGGCACAGAGAAGGGGCTGCGGGCGCTGGGGCTCGTAGGGGAGCGCGGGGCTCGTGGGGTTACCGGGCCGGGGGGGGGAGGGCGTCTGTGTCTCCCCCGGGGTTACCGGGCCGGGGGCAGCAGCAGCGCTGAGCGAGCAGCGATACTGATGGGGTCCCGAGGCCGGTACGGGCGGTCTCCGTGTCCTTCCCGCGTCCAGCCGTGATCCAAAGGCTGCTCCTGGGAAGCGGCATCCTCCTGGCGGGCATGGTAGTGCCACAGCACCGGCTCCCTGCCGCCGCAGCCGGAGCAGGCCTGGAGCCCCGGCGGGACCCAGCCCTGCGCCGGCCGCAGCTGGAGCGGCAGCGCCTGTCCCGGAGCGGCTCTTCCCGTCCCGGAGCGGCTCTTCCCCCCCGCGGTGATGCCGGTCCCGATCCAGCCCCAATCCCACCTCGATCCCCCGGCCCCACCACCCACACCCTGACCACCGAGGAAGAAGCGGCTCGGCCCGGCTCCCACAGGAAACACCGGCAGGGTCCGGACCCGGGTTCCTGGGCCCAGATCCCGACTCCTGAGCGTCTTGAACTCCGCGCAGCAGCAGCACTCCCCGATCCGGATCTCCGCACAGCGCTCTGACCAACGCTCCCGCCCATCCCGAGCTGAGCATCCCCCGCCGAAAGCGGGACAGGCGCGGATCCGCCGGGATTTATGGGCGGGGGGGAGGCGGGGCCCCGGGGGCGGGGCCGGCACAGGTGCAAGGGACCCCAGTGCGCCTTGGGGGATTTAAGGCGCGGGGAGGAAGCGGCTGAGCTATTTGCCCTTCGGTGTTCGATGGGGGAGGTTGCTGCTGCCCGAGGCTCTATAGCTCTTCTTCTCTACGTTTCTTTTGTTTTACGTTTCTTTTCTGTTGTATTTCTTTTTCTCTATACCTCTACTTCCTACCCTCCCTTCCACCCCTCCCCTACACCCTCCCCCCCACCAAATTCCCCCCTCCAACTACCCCCAAGCCCTCCCCTCCCTCTTCCTCTACGGCCGGCCCCCGCCCCCCTGTCTCTATTCCCCTACCGTACCCCACCCTACTCCTCTATTCCCTCCTGTCGTAGGAAGGGGACCCGGACACCAGCTGGCTCATCACAGGTCCAGTTTATTGAAGAAAGCATTAAACACTTATATAGCAAATAATAAGGTTATGAATATTCTGTAAGCCAAGCAATCTATTGGTTAAACTATACCATGAACTCTTTTTCATTCTTTAGGGGTTACATCTCTCTTTTCTCATGTCTCTTTCACTATTTGTTATTGTACTACAGCTAGGCCCAAGGACACGCTATCTAGCAGGTGCAGAACTTGGAATTAGCCATGGCTTTGTGCTTTTCCATTCTCTAGTCACCTAAATTTCCCAACACCCTCCCTCTTCCTTCCCTCCCCAACCGAGCTCCCCCCATCCCCTCTCCCTGCTCCCCTAACCCCCCCAGTCGCTCCCCACCTGCCCTCAATCCTGCTCCTTCCTCCACCCTGCCTTCCTCCCAGCCCCCTCCCCTGCTGCCCTGCACATCCCGACCTCTCCCCACCTTCCCGTCACCTACCTCACTGCTCCCCTATTCTCGTTCTCCCCTCTCCTCCTTCCCTCGCAGCCGCGGGGCTCGGGGTGCCGGGCATTAATAAAGCCCTGAGGGCCGGAGCCCGGCGCCCCCGCCCTCGCTGGGGTCCCCACACGGGGCCGGAGCCGCTCTGCGGGTCCCCCCATTGCAGTGCAACACAGCGCCCCGCACCGCCGGGGCTCCGGCTATCCCAGCACCACACTGGGGGGTTCCCTGGGGGTCGGTGGGAGGGGCCCCCTCCGGAGGAGGGGTCCGGGGGAGTGTGCGGGGCCCAGAAGGGGAGTTACCCCCAGGCCCCGCCCCCTCCCCCGGACGGGTTCCCGCCCCGGCCTCCTGCCGGGACCCCCTCCTCCGGACCGGGGCCCGGGGGGAGGGAGGCCCGGAGGTGGGAGGGAAGCAGAGGGGGATACGTCACTCTGCAGCGTGAACACACGGGGGGGGGTGGGGGGGGGAATTGCCTGACACACGACCGTCGGCCGTGGCCCTGCCCCCTCCCGCCCCCGGGCCCCGGTCTGGAGGAGGGGGATCCTCGGGAGGGAGCCGGGGCGGGACCCGGGCCGGAGGAGTGGGCGGGGCCTGGAGGGGGAGTTAGCCCCCAGCCCCCGCCCACTTTCAGGACGGCCTCCTCCGGAGACGGCCCCTCCTAAGACCCCTCCCCCTGGGACCCCCTCCTAACGAGGAGGCCCCTGTAACTAGGACCCCCCGCCCCAGGACCCCCCCAGTGTGGTGCTGGGATAGCCGGAGCCCCGGCGGTGCGGGGCGCTGTGTTGCACTGCAATGGGGGGACCCGCAGAGCGGCTCCGGCCCCGTGTGGGGACCCCAGCGAGGGCGGGGGCGCCGGGCTCCGGCCCTCAGGGCTTTATTAATGCCCGGCACCCCGAGCCCCGCGGCTGCGAGGGAAGGAGGAGAGGGGAGAACGGGGAGACAGGAGAGATGGGGGTGGTGAGGACGGGGAGGGAGAGGAAGGGAAAGGCCGAGGGGGAGAAGAGGGACGGTGGAGAGCGGAGGAATAGAAGGGAGAAGCGGAGAAGGGACAGGATGGGAAGCAGTGGGAGTGGGTCCAGTTTGGGAGGAGACGAAAGGAGCGTTTCAGGGCGAGAGGAAAGGGGGAGAAAGAAAGGGAATACGCGGAGAAGGAGGGAGGGGTAGAGAGAGGGACAGAAGGGGAGGCCGAAGCCTCCGTGCCTCACCTGCGGAGCCCGCACAGAGGGCTCCTGTCCGCACCGTGCTCTGAGTGAGCAAATGGCGATCGAGGCGATTTCCGGGGTCTAAATCACCTCGGCCGCCACTGGGGACGGGGCTGTGAGACCGAGTCCTGCCGGTGCCTGCTCGAGGGGCGGTGCTGCCTCTGCCCCGGCGGGAGGGTCGCGGCTCTCGGCCGGACTGGGCTTGAGACTGGGCAAAGCCCAGCCTGGGCTCGATGCCCGCTCCTGCTACGATGCCGGGAGCACGGTGACCGTATGCGGGCGATGGAGCCCACAGCCGGAGCCGGGATGGGGCGTTCGGGTCCTGCCGGGGTCTGCCGAGGTCCCGGAGGGTGCCGCCTCTCCCTCGTCGGGAGAACCGAGGCGGCATCGGGATCGGTTTCGGTCCCGGGATCGGTTTGGGGGCGTGACGGCCGCGGGCACGGGGCGCTGCCGGGTGCGGGATCGCGGCCGTTCCCCGGTGCGGGCGCGGAGCCGCCGTGTGGGGCCGGGACCTCGCAGGGCGCCCTCTGGCGGACACGGAGCGCGGTGCGGGGCAGGGCCGGCACCGCACCCCGGAGCACTCCCGGCCCGGTGCCCCCCGAGGCCGCGGCGCCCCCGGGCCAGAGCAGCCCGTGACTCCCTCCTTCCCTTCCCCGGCGCCGCAGCTCCGAGGGGCTCCCGCCGCACCCCAGGAGAATGAACGGGACCGTAAGGGCGGCAGAGGACAGGACAGCCCGGGCACCCGGGGTGAAGTTTTTATTTCAGCTTTACTCTCTTCCAGAGGACGCAGAGACTGGCTGAGAGCTCCCACATGCCGGGGATGAAGGATTGTTTCCCCACGCTGCCCAGCGCCGGGGAGAGCTGGAGCCCGCCGAGCTAGAGCAGCACCGAGAGAGGGCAGCGATGCCATGTGGCAAAGTCGCTAGGACAGGAGCAGCGGGAATTGACAGCTGCCCCTCCTCAGCAAACTAAAAAAACACCCACACGGCATTTCAGTTTGGGATTATCTTTATTTTACAGTTTATAAAAAGCTTTTCCCAACGCGTGTGCTCCGTTAAACTTCCGTGCCGTCGTGCAAATTGCTGTGGACTTTGACTTCCAAGTTCACCTGCTTCACCTTCCTGCCATGCCCCTGGCAGCTGCCGCCGTAGTCCCGCGGGGGATGAACGTTCCTGACCGTGCAACACCGGCTGCCTACGGCCTGCGGGCCACCCCGGGGCAGCTCCACCTTGGTGTTCAAGGGGTGCTCCTCGGGAGCGCCGCCTGCAGCCTCCCGCTTCCTCCGCAGCTTGCGGCACTCCCTAGCCAGGAGGCAAATTCCGGACAGCACCAGCAGCAGCAGGGTGAGGGCGGCGAAGGCGCTGCCCAGGGAGGCGCCCGCTTGGGACAAGGAGGCTGCGGCGGCAGCTTCCTCCCTCTCCAAGAGCAGCGACTTCATGTTGGTGCCGTTCTTCAGCTGGTCGCCCTCGTTGTCATAGACGAGGGAGGCATCCAGCGCCTCGGGCAGGTCCCTGCGGCCGCGCTGCCAGCGGCGAGCCAGCGAGCGCTGCACACGGGGCCCGGCCGTGCCCTCCGGGCCGATCACGTAGATCACCTGGAGGTACCACTGGTGCCCAGCTTCCACCTTTCCCAAAGAGAAGGCACGGACAGATGTCATTAACATCTGTCGGGTTTTACATCAAGTGATTCTGTTAAAAGCTGGTGTCTTTTGTGTCCTGTGTCTGACAAATTCATCTCAGTGGGTTTTTCTAAGCAGTAATATAGACCACCCAGTGGGATGTCCAGCCTTTGCCAGAGGCAGTAATTTATTCAGGAACATGAATAATATGCTTTTAAAGAGCTTTTTCATTAATGTTTCAGAAAAAAAAATAAAATCACCAGAAAAATATCCTAATCTCCATTTCCTGTGTCAGAGGTGAATTCTGAGGGCCCAGAGCCTGCAATTCATGAAGTGTTTGGGAGGTCCTGGACAGACAAGGCAGTGTTGGGCTATCAAAAGCACTGGGTACATACCTTGTAGAGAGCATCCACCTTGAGAGTGAATCCATCAACTCCGGGCATGCTGCTGACCGAGTGGAACTCGGACAGCTCAGAAGCAAAGTGGGCGTCGAAAGGCACATCGTGGAAATACTTATCCGTCACTTCCGGCTGGTTTCGGTCCTGGAAGGCAGAGAAGTGTCCTGAGGGATGCTGTCTGCTTTCCCAAAAGAGGCTGGAAGGCAGGGCACTACCTGGGTAAGGGCTCTAATGCAAATGCCCCATCTCCACACCTACATGCAGGCACGGATTAAGGGACACTCGTGGACAAAGGGTGGGGAAAAACCAGTCCTGTGCTCACACTTTGCACCAGCAGTACAAAAGATCCAGTGAGCTCCTTTCTTCATCCCTCTGCAGTCAGGATCTGCTTGCTGCCAGAGGAAATCCCAGAGGGGAAGCGGGAGCAGAACACTCACCAGGAGCAGGAATCGGTGCTTCAGGTACTTGTTGGGCTGGATGCAGCCATACTGGGGCCCCTCGTTGTAGACGGTGCCCGTGGGGTCGAAGAAGGGCACGTAGCCATCCCTGCCCGTGCACAGGTAAACCTTCTCCAGCTGCAGCCTGTACGCTGCGTTCAGGTTCTGCTCCGGGTGCCAGAGCACACGCCCGTACAGGATTTGCCCTGGGAACAAAGAGAAGCAGGTGATCCCCCAACCAGGGGAACACTGCCAGAGCCAAGTGTGCCAGACCACAGGTGAGTCTGTGCTGAGAAGGGTTTGGATTGTTTGGGAAGGGCTTGGGGGGTGCGAGTGACAAAACAAGGTGCCAGAGCATGTTGCTGTTTTACAGGGCTGTAAGATGCTCAAAATGCCATTTATTGCTGTGGAAGAGGCAAAGCCACATCTGGGTTTTGCCCTTTCCTCTCCAGGAAATGGAAGCTGTGCAGGGAAAAACAGTGGGAACAAGCAGAAGAGGTGAGGTAAATCCTACCCTTGGAAAAAGCCCCTTTGTAATCCATTTCTGCCAGAGACATTTCTGATTTGGTGGGATCCATGAGAAAAACCTTCTCGTTGTTGCAGAGTTGAAACTCTGTGTTCAGGGAGTAAACAACCGGAACCGGGCGGTTTGTCTGCTGGAAGGCAATCGGGATCAAAAACCTGGAATTGGGAGAAGGAAGGAAAGAAAGGGGAGATGAGGTTTGTGCAGCTCAAAGGGGCTGGCCCTGCCCTGGGGCCGGGGCCTCCTTACCGCTCGGGAGCGTGAGCCGTGCAGGGCAGGGGCTTGTCTCCAGGCTCTGTCCATGGCTGCGTGGGCTGCACCGTGCAGGGGATCAGCAGGATGGTGTATTCTCCAGAGTAATCCTTCCTGGGAACAGACAGGAGCAGTCACCAAGCAGAGCTCAGAGCTCTTCACCCAGGGCAGCAGCTCTGTCTTGCCCCGGCAATGTCCTCCAGCAGTCCCTGAGGGACGAACGTGACCTGAAATGCACCGTCACTTCTGGGATCAGCCTATCCACATGCTTCATTGCTGGAAAAATTCCTTTACAAAAGGCTGAGCTGGTTTTCCTCTCAGTAGAACAGTGTTCCAAGCTCTGGCCAAGCTCCTGAGCATTCCACACTACTGCAGTGGCTGCTGGAGGGGTGCCAGGGAGAGCCTGGTGCTGTGGGAAGCTGCTGAAGGGGACTGGACCCCCAGCCCTCACCTGTTGTAGGAGCTGGTTGCTCTCCAGAGCTGGTAGGGAGAGTCAAAAGTCTGAGCACTCCACAGCAGCTGCAGGTCAAACTCGATCCCTCCCAGGTGCTCTGGAGTCATCAAGGAGGACCTGACATCTGGCAGGCTGTGGTGCTCCATGACAAACAGCCCTGGGGGGGGACAAGGAGGTGACAGGGCACAGAGGTCCCATGTTGTCAGCACAGAGGGGCTCCTGGTGGGGACAGGGACTTGCTCTGCTGCCCATGGTGCCAGAGCAGAGCTGTGTGTGACCCTGCCGTGTGTCCCTGCCCGGATCAGTGCCCTCACCTCTGAACTTGGCCTGTGTCCTGAACTCGATGACGAGGCGGCCGTCGTCGCGGATGTAGATGCGGATGATCTGCAGGCGGGCCGAGAGCACGCTGTCCGTCTGGATCCCTGCAAGCACAGCGGGGCCACGCTCGCTGCTCAGCTGGCCTCTGCCAGCCCCAGGAGCTCTGGGAGACCTCCCAAAGGCAGGGTTTCCTTGGCATCATCCTCCACTGAGCCAGCTGCACACTTCCTCCCTCCCCCCCGGCTAAGTCCCCCACAGGCATAAAGGAAGGAATATTCCGAGTGCCCACTCCCTCGGGACTCTGGTGGCAGTGCAGGAGCTCAGGGGAAACATGAAGGAGCCACTTATTCCACAGCCCTTGGAGTGCTCACCTGTCCTCCAGAGCACGGTGTCGTAGAAGAAGGAGAACTCCATCTCCGTGTGGTGCTCCAGGGAAGCCCAGCCCCTCGGCGCCGTCACGTAGATGTAGGACACATACAGAGGCACGTGGACTGTCAGGAAGGACTGGGCAGAGTCCCTCACCTGGCAATAAAACCCCAAAAAGGGGGTTAGGCACCTTCAGGGGAGGTCAGAGGTGTCTCTGGGTATTCTTTACCTCAGACAAACCTGGGTTTTAATTCAGGGGCAGTGCTGAGGATTGCTGGGACCATGGGACAGAGGAGCTCTAGGTGCAATTTCACCTCAAAACCCCCCAGCTTCCAAGGCTGGGAATTAAAAATCAGCAATTCTGCTTGCTCAGGCCTCCCAGAGCTCTCCATTAATTATCTGCAGAGTGCAGCTGCACTTTGCAGGCCCCGGAGAATTCAGGGAGATGTTCCAGCCTGGCTGGTGCCAGGCTCCACATGCTCCAGTGGGCACTTGTTCAGGCCAAGTAGCTTCTCTGGGCTTCTGCAAACAATTGGAGCTATAAAAGGAAACTTAATGAAGCAGTCCAGGCTGGCAGGAATTAAAAGAGATGATACTGGTCCTAGCAAAGTGCCTGGGAATTTAATGCCTGAGCTTAGGGGAGGTGGAGTGCGCTGCACATGGATAATGTAGCCACGAGAGGGCGGTGAGACACCTCACATAGTGGAAGCCACTCATTTATGGAGGAACATTCCTGGGTTTTGGTCTGCCAGCCTGTTAATTAGGAAATGAGTTAAAATATCCCATGGCCTCGCTCTGTTGTAGAGCATGAACTAAGCTGTTTCTGCTCTGTTTTTGGCTCATTTCTACTGGCTGAGAACACAGCCAAAATTATAAAAGAGAGCCCAGCTGAGAATGTTTTATATTTCCAGTATGGCTATACATTAAAAAAAACAAATATTTTTCTGGTGCTCTGAAATTAAAAGAATAAAACCTGTGATACTCCTAGGAAAATACATTAAATAAATGCACACAGCACTGTTCTCTTCCAGGTGACAGGGAGGGAAAGGCACACTCCACCTGTACAGAGCAGAGCAGCAAGCTACACTCAAGTGCAAGGCAGAGCTGTGCCTGAGAGCTGAGATCTGGGATAGTGGGAGAGCTGGGGATGGACTCTCACCTGGAAGTCAGCAGTGACAGAGCCCCCACAGACATCGATTAACTCGGTCATGTCGTAGTAGGCGTCGAAGGTCCAGATGCAGCTCTTGAGGTTGAGGTGCTGGTACAGCTGGATGCTCCTGGGCTCCCGCACTGCAGGGTCCAGCTGGTAGGGCCGGTCATAGCCCGGGCCCAGCACCAAGCCCTCCGGGGCCACCTCGGCCAGGAACCCTGCCTCTGAGGGACACAAACCAGGACAGTGACCCCTCCCGGCTTTAAACTGCCTCACGCCACATGCTCGCTTCACTCCTGAATCACCAGAGCTCCTCTCCCTTCCTTATCCTGGAGGACACACTCAGGTCTTCACAGGGGAAACCGTTACAGGAATGGGGCAAGCATCCTAATAATCCAACTTAGGGACCGACTGATTCAGGGCTGAAGTTAACCTTTAAGGAATGAGGAATGGGTTAAGTGTGGGATTATCAGAACAAAGTACAAGATCCTGCCTGGATCTAGCATGGACTTCATTCCCTGGAGTGTCAGAAACAAAATCTGCCTGTTCTTTTCAGCTCTGATATTTCTTTCAGCAGTGAATTGATTTTGTTGCCTCATGGGAGACCTCAGTGACCCAGACACAGTGATCCAGCCCTGCAGATCCCTCTCTAACCGGGAAGATATCACAAAAATGATTTAAAAATCAGAAAACCACTAGCACAACATGAACCTACAACCCCAAATGTTCCCATGCCTGGAATCCCATCTCCAATGGGGCAACTCTGGTCACTGCTGTGAGACCAGGAAGATTCATTGCTATTTACATCACGTCAAGAGAGCCCAGAGGAAGACAAAGACCCTTTCTCTGACTTCTTTCCAGGCTTCCACCTTCAGGAAGCTTTGAAGGTTACCTGAGATGCCTCTGAGGTCCCTGGCAGTGACCAGGTTGGAGCAGACGTGCTGGTGCCTGTAGATGGACTCGGAGAGCAGGAAATGCAGGTTGTGCAGCGGCAGCGTGGAGATCAGGGGCAGCATCCCATCCTGGTGGGGGATCTGCACCGAGATGTGGATCCTGGAACAAGCAGCACGTGAGACAGCAGAACAGAGCAGCCTGGCAGGCACAGGATCCCCCCAGCAGCACAGCCTTAAGCTGTGTCCCCCCAGCTCCCCGCTGCTGCAGGGAAGGGCACCCCCTCAGCTGGGCAGGCTGTGAGACGAGAGTGGGAGCAGGAACCCGAGCAGCCCGTACTGCCTGAGGGATGTGTTTCACACACACATCGTGCTTGTGAGCCCGGGCACCCCTGTAAGCCCAGGGGGGCTGGGGAAGGGCTGCACTCCCCTTTCTTCAGCCTCATACCTGTTGGGATGCTCCTTGTGCTTCACATCCAGGTACTTGAGCGTGGCAATGAAGGACTGTGCCTGGAAGCCTCGGGCCGTCCCCGCCACCACGGGCGTGTGGCAGATGGCACTGTCTGTGCCTATGGTGACCGCGCTGCTCCTCAGGGGCGTCCCCACGTGGCCGGCCCTGTCCACAGCCTTGGCCACGCAGCGCACGTGGAACCGCCGGCTGAAGTAGATGCTGTCCAGCACCTGAGGGAACGAGGAGGGGGAAACCACTGGTGCTTCCAGCAGGCTAAGGGAAAACGGCACTCAGTTTTCTAAACCCAAACCCCCAGGCCTCAGATCCAAGGAGACTTTAGTCTGGAATGTCTGCGTACCCTGTGGTTGACGCTGGTGAAGGGGGTGTTGTCCGTGATGGTCTCGAAAGGTGACCGGGCTCCGTTGCTGTCTGTGGGGGCGGCCACTTCCCAGCTGAACTGGATGGAGGACTGGTTGATGCCAGCCTCAGCACAGCGCTCCCTCATCAGGGCGTACTTGGGGAAGTGAGGGTCACAGGGAGTCACACAGACCAGGGGGTAGCCTGGGGAGGGGGATTTCCTAGCGCCCTCCTTGGTCACTTCTTCCACGCGGTCGTAGTCGGCCAGGGTGACAACCTGTGTGGAGGCAAGAGGGGCTGAGGGAGAGGGTGGAAAATGCCATCCTTCCCTCCCACGTTGTCACTGCAGCTCTACATTTTATTTCCAAAATCCCACTGTGGTTTCCAATCTGTACTTGCAGGGCACTAAATCACATCCGCTCACCACAGGAGGTGCTGGGAGAATCAGGCTCCCTGCTGCCTCCTGATCCAAAATAGTCACTGTGGCAGTGCTGATGTCTCCCAGGACTGCTTCCACTGGATCATCTGGGCCCAGCACCAGAGAAAAGGACTCGTGCCATTCCCGGTCCTCGTTGGACATGATCTCCACCTTGAACATGATGTGGGCCACACCTGGGGGCGCGAGTGCAAGGGAAACAGAGGGAAGTTGATTCATCACCAGAGACTGCTCTCAAGTTCTCGTCCAAGCCCTGCACAGCTGCTCCAGGCTGTGACCACAGAGACATTATGATAAAATACACATTATAAATTTTATTTCCACTCATTGCTGCTAATAATTTACCCAGAGGAGTCTATTATCAACATAAAACTCCAGCTATGACAACTGATCCAATCGATCTGGTGATAGATTTACTAGCAGATGCTGACTGAGGATTAATAATGACTGTCTTCTATTAGCTGTCTGGAGGAAAAGCCTGGGATGCAAAGCACATTGCCATCCCTCCTCTCCCTCAGGTGTGCAGAGCTGTTTAGTGAGGGTCCAGCAACATGGTCTGAGGTGCTCACAGCCCTACATTCCCCGAGGAGGACTTCACTCTGCCAGGTGCCAGTGCTCCTTCCTCTGGTCCCATCACCCTTCGTTTAACACATCAGCTAAAATTCCTGCGACAAGTGGCTTTTCCCACATCCCTGGGCGTTCTGGCCACGCCCCCCACCCCTAACCCTCCCCTCGGGGCCCCTTTACCTGGGCTGAACTTGAGCATGCGGCTCTTGGGGTAGTAATCCACGCCGGCCTGCGCGGAGCCGTCGCGGGTGCTGCAGCGCACGTGGGAGGTGCGGTTGTGGTCGCCCCTGCGCACCACCGGGATGCTCAGCACCGCCACGCCCTCGGGGCCCGCCGGCTCCCGCACCTGGTACGCCGCCTCCTCGAACTCAATGGTGGGGGCTGCGGGCACAGCACGGAGGGAAAAGCCCCAGATTTGCACCCTGGCACCTTTCAGGCTCATCCCCGCACCTTCAGGGCAAGGAGCTCCTCAAAGCGGGGGTCAAAAAGGCTTGGGTGTGACTTAGGGTAAAACCTAAGGAGGGTGTTGGGCTACAGAGAATGGCAAATGATTCTCCCATCCCTGCCTCCCACACGTCCCCAAATCCCTGCCACGTGCTGGTGATCCAGCCTGGCATCCCTCTTCTCCCCCACAGATCTCTCCAGGCTGTGCTGCTGTGGAGGGAGAGGAACATCTCCCAAGGGAAGCACAGCAACTCCAGCTGCAGGGGACTGGGAAATAGGAGAGGTGGGGGGTCCAAGCACTCCTATCCAGCCTCTCCCTTTAGCCCAGCCCAGTGCACAGCAGTGGCCTGTACACAAGGCTGTGACCGTGGCACCAAAGGCATCCACATCGACGGGGCTGTGCTGACTCCCCGGGACACCCCAGACACCTTTGCTGAGCAGCCTCACTCACCATCTTCGTCGTTGGTGACAGTTATGGTTGCCACATCCATCTTCCCAATCCTAGCTCCACTCCAGTGGTTTCCAAGGGGGCTCCCCAGATAGACCTGGAACTGCTCTTCTGGTTCGAAGGCAGAGTCGTCACTGATGTGAACACTGCAGTTCTTCACCTAAAGCCAAGTGAAAAGGAGAAAGCAGCAAACTCTGATAAATCTGATAAAGGCCAGGGTGTACTTCCCTATCTAGGGCTGCACATTGGAGTGCTGTCCATCCTGGAAGAAACCCTTCCATTTTTAGGGCTGCTCCTTCAGTGTGGACCAACCACACTGTCACATGATGAGACATAGAAGCAAAAGCATCTCCTTCCACAAACCCACAGCTCTCTGTACAACAATCCTGGGTCCTCCTGATGCATCAGATTTGCATTTCACAGTTTAACCAGTTCCATCCTGGAACACCCAACCCCTTCAGAGTGGGTCACATTGCCAGGACAAGAATTTGTATCTGAAACCAGCCCGGAGCAGTCTGCCAGCCCCTCTGGTGACAGAGGGCCAAGGAGGAGATGTGAACCTCTCCCAGCACTGGTTCTTCACTCCCCCAGGAGGCAGGTGCAGCTCACCTTCTCCCCTTTGAGGAAGGTGATGCGAGACTCCTCTGCATCCCTCCTCTCGGTGAAGTCCTCCATGACCTGCGCTGTCAGGCTCCGAGTGTAGCACCTGACGGAGGACTCGTAGCTCAGGTCCCCCGCCCGCAAGATGGGGACGTGCAGGGTGCCCTCCTTCTCCCTGGCCGTGTAGCTGTCCTTGCTGAACTGCATGCTGGGCACTGCAGGGGGGCAGAAACAGAGCCAAGCAGTGCTGGGGCTGCACAGGGAGCCAAGGGGCCAGGAGGGAGCAGTCACAGCTGCCAGGGATGACTTACCGTCCTGGAAGATGTCATTGATGGCCACGATGGCTTGGAAGGGCTTTGCCAGCTCGGCTCCGTGGGGGGAGCTGAGGTAAACAACAAATGTCTCCAGTCCTTCTATCACTGGGTACTGGGCATCATCCAGGATTGTCAGGGGGCAGAACTGGGAGGAAAGTGGAATTCCTGCTGTTAGACATACAAAGTTTCATCCTTCCCAGCACTCACATTTGGGAGTCTAGTGTAAAGCCATTATGTAATTATGTTTTCTGAGTCCACTAATCAATGTAAAGAATGTTCTACACAAACTCAGCCTATCATTTCAGAGAACAGGCAGCGATCCTTGCCCCGGAAGAGGTGGCAGGACCAAATCTCTCCAGGCTGGAGTACTGATGGCATGGGGAATCTGTGCCTAGCAGAATCATTAACAGTTCTCAAGTGGCCCTGAGAGGATTTTCAAAACAAATAGCAGATATGCACAGAAACACAAGACAGGTGTTGCCAGGCAAAGCAGACTCAGCAAGAGTCCAAGTGGCTCCTCACCTCTTCTGTCTTGCCTGGCCTGAACTCTATTTTCCTGGAGCTGGGCACATAATCGACTCCCGGGCTGGCCGAGGGCGGGTCTGATGTCCGAGTGGCACACCACACCGACGTGGGCGTGGAGAGGTCGGGTCCCTGCCGCAGCACTGGGATCTCAATGCGTCCTGCAGCGCCAGATGCACATGACAGAGAACAAACTGAGAGAGCAGCCACGTTCCACAAGCCCACCCCTTTCCCTTCAGCACTGCTCCTGCCCCCAGCCTCCCCCTCGGCACAGAGGGAAGCACAGAGCCCCTCTGCAGCACATCTTTGCAGTTCTGCTGTGCCCCGAATCGCTCCTTCTGACACCTCTTCATGGTGAAAGCTTCTACAGGGAGCATCCCAACACAGCCCTCTGCTCCTCACCTGCAGCCTCGCTGACAGTAAAGGTGGCATTCCCCAGGGACACCGTGGAGGCATCGTTGGGACCAGCAATGACCACGTTGGCCGAAGCCCGGCTGCCAAGGCGCGCGTTGTCCGAGGCGTCGGCCAGCACCACCTCAAACTCCTCCTCCTCTTCATACTCGCTGTCATCGATCAGAGTGACATCACAGGTCACCACAGTGACCCCCGGCCCCAACACGAGGCGGCTCTCGTCTGACAGCCCCCGGGACTTGAAGTCGGAGCCAGATTCCAGCATGTAAAGGCTGCTGCCCCTGGCTGATTTGGGGACGGTGTAGCAGATGGCAGACACAGTGCTGCTGGCATCCCCTAGGAAGCAATAGGAAAACTCCATAGTGGAAATACTTTAAATCTACTTGGTGGAGACACCTTTCACTTAAATAATAAAGCAGCATTTGGAAAAGAGGATGAGGAATGAAATGCTGAACTTGGATAGCGGCTGGCTTAGACATGACTTCCAGGCAAGCTCCTAAACCCCACTCAGGAAGCCGAGAGGTGGCACTTGCCTGTTAAAGAACACACAGACACTGACAGGCTCCACATAAAGCACTGCCTAGCTCACAGAGAAGCAGCAAACAAATACAAAGGTTTGCTCCTGCTCATGCCGGGAGCTGGAACAAATCTAAACCCAAGAGGCTTTAACAGCAGAGACAGGAAAGGTTAAAAAAATAAACAACGCTGCCCCATGCATTGCTTGCCATTGCATTGTGCTCCAGAACCTCTTCCAAAACATGGGAGAAGGCTCCAAAACCATAAACAGACAAAGGCCAAGGGTTCCCCCTCTGCACGTGTCCCTCCCACGGGGCTCAGCACGGCCCAACCCACCTTTCCTTTGCACAGGAGCCGAGAGCAAGCCAGCGCTCTCGCTGACGTGGAAGGTGCTCCTGTCGAACTGCAGCGTGGGCTCGTCCTCGGGGTCGGCGATGGTGACAGTGGCGTGGGTGACGTTGCCCAGCAGGGCGTAGGCTGGCATGCTGAGCTCCACGGAAAAGCTCTCCGTGCCCTCGAACACATCATCGTCGTGGATGGCGATGGTGCAGGCCTTGGTGTCCTCCCTCTCCTCAAACTGCACCTACAGGGCAGCAAGATGACTGCTGTCCTTGGAGTGCCACCTGGAGCTCCCCGTCCTTCCTGAGGTGCTCCCTCTTCCAACAGCAAACAACCCGCCTGAGTTTACTAACAGAACACACCCTCCTTGGTGTTTTGGTCACTTCCCACCCATTCTTTGCTCCAGGCTTGGTGGCAGGCATGGTGAGCCCGTCCCTTTGCTGTGTGCCACCCACCTGCCCCGCGTACTCCACGTAGTCCTCCTCTCCGGGCCGTACTCCCAATCCAGCGGCGGCCGTTCCCTGCTCGGTGCGGCACAGGACGATGCTGTACTGGTTGAGGTTCCCCAGCCGCCTCACGGTGACGCTCACAGAGCCAGCGCTCTCCCTGACCTTGTAGCTGGAAAGGGATCAAGCAAGCACGTGAGGAACAGGCTGGGGAGCAAACCCTGCGTGTTTGTGTGACACTGAGGGTGAGGCTCCGTGGAAAATCCGAGGCAGGGAAATAACTGGGCAGCTGCTCCGTGGTTCAGCCTGGCAGGGCCCTCTCCTCACTGGCAGGATTTCCTTCCCACATTGTAGGGAGCTCAGGTAAGAGCCCAGATGCCAGGCAAGTGCTGTGACCCTCATGGCACTTACCTGGAGTGAGTAAAGCTGAGGAGGGACCACTGGATGTGGAAGACGTTGCCGCTGACCACGTTGGGTTTGCCGTCCTTCACCAGGAACTGGAAGCTGTCCGTGGTCTCCTGAACCTTCTCCTCGTGCATCACGTACCGAATGAGGCCCTGGTTCACATCCTCTGCCAGGAGGGAACAGCCAGTGAGTCAACACAGGAATCCAAAGGCAGCTTTGTGGATGAGCAGTGTGGATCTGCTGGGACTGGGGATCCCAGTGGCATAGGAAGCAGTTACCCCCTCAGCCCTGCAAGAGTGAGCCTCCCCCACAGTGCTGACTCTGCACAGCTGCACCTCTGCCAGACGGTGATGATCAGATGCACTTGCAAGATCTGCAACCTCTCTTTACTGCCCCAAGTCACATCTCCAGCTCTAACAAGCCTGGAGAACCTGGGACAACCTACAGGACACAGGTTGTTGTCTCTAAGAAATTGTAGGATTTCTGCAACTGACAGCAAAGTTCAATGCTTGTTTTCAACATGCTGCCCCTTGGCTTTCTTCCCTCCCACCTATTTTTTTTTTCTTATTTTAACAAACTGAATCAACTGATGCAAAAAAAAGCAGCAGGGCACAGCCCAGGTCCATACCCTGTGTAAAGGTGGTCACAGCTGTCTCTGGCTTCAGCTTGTTCTCCACATGACCATTCCTGGGACCAGTTGTTATCTCATAGATCAGCTGTTTGTCACCTGTGTCAGGATCTGTCGTCAGTAATTCCTTCTTAGTGATGAGATTGGTGGCCTGGATTAAAGCCAAATCAAGGGAGTAAAACTGAGGCTCCAGCAGTGCAAGTCTGATTGACTGTTCACACAAAAAGCCCAACCATCCTTCTGTCAAAACAGCTCTCCATGAGGGAAGATCTAGGGATGTGGAAGTACAGAGCAGCCTTGAACAGAGATAACCCACAACATGTATGACAACACAGGAAGGATTCAAATTTTGCCTCACATCTGGTTACTTGAATTTAAAAGACAAATGCAGCTCAAAGAAAAGCAAATTCCAAAGCAGCTGCCCAGCCTTATTTAGCTGGAGCTAAAAGCTAGGACAAATCTTTGGGTTTCTCTTAGACACCTCTATTCCATGAGCTGTGCTGATGCTCAGGTGAGGCCTTGCTTGGCAAAAAAACAAATCTGCAAACAGCCTCAGATTGAAGGACTCACTCAAGACTCTTCACACAGCTCTGCTGAGTCTCCATGAGAGCCTCTTTCAAATGCCCTCACAGGGATTTGATTCAGTTCCACCACATTTTGCTTCCTCTTCAAAAACAAAATGTTTTTAACAGCAGGAGAAAGAGAGAAAATTGAACTGCTTGAGGCTGCAGGAGTGCTTTTCCTGAAATGAGGAGTTTGAGCTGAGATAGCCATTTCTTAATACAATTTCTTACTGCACCATCTTCCACTCTTTTTTTTTCTGGGATGAATCAAAGTGTTTCTTTACAGTTAATACTGGCTCCTCAAAAACAAGCCAAGAGTTTCCTGGGGTTCTGTTTGGACTTCAGCACAACAAAGGTATGTCACAACAAGAAATTCCTGCACCATATGCTTGGAAAGCCACATATCTCTGCCATGGCTGCTACAGCACATCATCAAGCCATCTCCACCATCAGCAAAGCTAAAAATGTACCCTGGGGTGGGCATTCTCCCTCACAAAAACAGAAGTGCTGAAGGATGAGGATGTTTTCCTGAGAAGCCCCTTCTCCTGGAGCAGCCTGAGAAGCAGCCCAGGCCGAGGCCAGGCAGGTGTTACCTTGCCATCTGTGTACTCCAGCCACTGCAAGCCCACGTTGGTGACAACCCTGGGTGTCCCATCATCCACAGGGAGGATTTCCACCTGGAAGCGCTGCGGCGCTGCGGTCACCACCTGACAACAGTTCAAGATAAAAGGGGGTGACTCTGGGAGGCAGAGCCTCCCCCAACACATCACCAGCTCAGCTCCCTTCAGCTCTGCTGCCATCGAGGTCCTGGGGTGAGTTTGCACACCCAGAGGGCAGGGAGGGGAAGGAGCAAAGGGATCACATAAAGGAGAGCACTCAGCCCTTGCCTGCAGCCACAGCAGCTCAGGCCCCTGCCCCGAGAAGAGGCAGCTCCCTGTGCGCTCTCAAGGCCCCTTCCCACCCGCTGTGCCCCCTGACCTTCCTTTGGCCCTCCTGCACCACGAAGAGGGCGTTGGTGCCGTCGGACACGGTGAAGGTGAAGCGGTCCCTGAGCGCGGCGCCGCCGCCGTGGTGGCTGTAGCTGAGGAGGTTCTGGTAGATGTCAGCCATGGTGAAGGTGCTGGCCGGGAGGGGACGCTGCCCGCGGCCGCCGTGCTCCAGCAGCCCGTGCCGGGGCGGCTGCACCACCCGGAACGTGATGGACTCCACCTGTGCCCGCACAGGGAGGGCCAAGGCTGGCACACCACCTCAGGGCCAGCACGTTCCTGCTTCCCCCTGAGCCCCGCCCTGGCCTTATCCCTCTCCCAAGGCGGCTCCCGACAAAGCAAGGCACGTCCCACCCAACTCCTGGTTCAGCGGGTTGGAGACAGCTCCCACCCCGGGACAGCTCCAGGAACACAAGAGCGGCCCCCAGCCCTGCAGCCATGCTGGGCAATGTGTCCCTTGCCACTCTGCCAGGGCAGAAGCAGCAAAAACCTTTGGGGCAGGATTTTGGCTCAGGCAGCCGGATCTCTTGCTGCAGGGGAAGCAGCAGTGAGGAAGAGCCAGGGTCAGACAGCTCAGCCTCTGGCCAGACCCAGCAAGAAGAGGAAGTGCCATTCTCATCCATGCTAAGCATAAACTCAGTGTTTATGAATCCTAAAACACAAGCCCATTTTCCCAACAGCCCAGACGTGCAGCAGAAGAGGGGAGGGAGGAGGCTGGGGGGGTCCTGCCTTACCTCTGTGTCAGCATCTGTTGCTTTGAGCTCAAACTCAGTGATGGTTTTTCTCACCCCTTCCTGAACCGTCATCCCAAAGATTTGCACCACGGGTAAGGAGTCATCCACGGGGTTTATGGTGATGTCAAAGGTCTGGCTCACCTGGCACAGGAGGAAAAACCTCTCTTGATGAACTCAGCCTTCCAAGAGTGCGACTTCATGGCAAGAGCACAGCAATCTTCAGGTTGGGTCACTTCATTTCAGCCTTGTCTGGTGAGTAAATCTGAGCTGCTAAGCCCAGATCACATGAACATGCCCTTCTTTATCCCTCCTCACTAATTAATTCTCCCTCTTTCTGTGATATTTATGGACATGCACTCTCCCTCCGTCTTCTCAGTCTGTGTTGCCCCTCTCCCTCTACGTGCAGCTCTTTCAGAAAGCAGCAAAGAGGCATTTCTCCAGGGTCTGACTGTGTGGCTCCCTGCTCCCTGCACAGGGCTTACTCCCTGCCCTGAGGGATGTGGGGAATCCCACAGCAGGAGGAGGAGGAACAGCCACCTCTGCCCAGGCTCCTTCTCAGGCAGAGGTCAGGCTGGGACTGACCTCGTTTGTCCCATCAGACACAGAGAAGGTGAAGGTGTCCCTGTGCTTTTCCATGTCACTGGTGTGGATGTACTGGATGCTGCCAGAGGCCAAGTCTGCCTGGCTGAAGGAACTAATTCTTGTCCCTGGGAAATGAACAACAGGGGGAAAATGTGCAACAGAAAGAGCAAGGCAAGGAAAAACTACAGGAAACAGGACATATTTAGCAATAAGCACTCAGTTTTGGCTGGTTCTGATCCAAGTCAGGCTGGCCCATGAATCTCAGTGGAGCCAGGGATTTAAGCTGGCACAGAGCCTCCTAAAATCTCCTTCTCCGAAAGAAGTCCAGGCTTCTTTTGACCTCATCCTGTTGGGAGTGAGCCTCCTGGGGCAGAGGGGGAGAGAAGCTGGGAGAAAAATGGCCCATGTAACACTTGGATTGTGACTGCTGGGCAGGACTAACCCAACCAAGGCATCGCTGAGGATGAGCTAAAGGCCTCCTGGCCTCACAGCAGTTTTCCAAAATGCCTTCCAAGTGTCTCTTCTCTCTGCCCCTCCTTGTACCCCTGCATTTCGCACCAAGTTCCTTTTTCAGCACTGATTTATAGTGACATCTTTACAGGCCATTAGGTGTGACACAGCCACAGAAAGGTACCTGACAAGCATTTCAAAAAGCACTTGAGCTTTTTAAATCTCGTTGCTGTGTTCAACAGTTTTACTGCTGTTGTCAACAAACACCCTGACAAGAAGTTATCACTAATATATCTAAATGGCTGCTGACAGATGCTGGCCACACTACAAAAGACACCAGGATCTGATTTAAATAAATGAGCCAAAATGGAACATTCAGCTAATATTTCTTCATGGCTCATCAGCTGTGAAGGTTTGGGTTCTCTTTTGAACATTTCAGTATTCTCTTCTTAGGTTTAGGCTGTTTAAATCATGATTACAACTACTCCTCAGTCTGTGACTCTGTATCTTTATTAGTCCCTCACAGACATGAAAAAACACAGAAATCAGAATCATCATCAGATTTTAAATAATAGGAGGAATAAAGTCCTTAATTGAAGTCTCCAAAGTACAAGATTTACTGGCTAGTTTGCAATTTAGGCAAAAACAGTGCATGTTTCTAATTTACTCTCAGCAGTGAAGTTTTATAACTCATTCATTATTCCTGCCCTTTCAACACGTTTTTGGTGAGAATATGAGGCAAACCCCACACTCAAACTGAGCTGTACAGGGACTGTCTGCATCTTGAAAACACACAGCAGATATTTCCACTTTAATCTCATGTTAATGAGAAATCTAAAGCTAACAAGAAATATAATCTTAGATGAGTATAATAAAATCAGAAGAGCGTATAATGTGACACCACAGATTTAGATTAATTCATCAGAGAGGGACAGCACACTCACACTGTCAGCAGGCATGAAAGGCAGCTCTGAAATTCAGATCACATGTGCAGGACAAGTCATCTGTTCACCAAGATGGGCTGTTTCCAAGGACTTTAAGGGATGGATTCTTTGGGGCACTGTGCTGTTCACAGCAAAGGCCAAAGGTTTTCCTGACATGTAGAAGCAGCAGTAGGGCCATAAACTCACATAAATCCTCAACTGGGATTATTGGGCTGCTTTGCCTCCACTCACCTTATTCCCCAACCCTCTGGGCTAATGGCCCTTTGGTTCCTAACAATTCTGTGAATTGTTCTGTGGATTGATTTCTAACAGTTTCTGGGAATTCCGTGCTGCTGCCTCTGGGCACGTTTTTCCTGCAGTGAATGTTTAGGGCTCAAGAGGCTCCAGTGTTTTGCTGCTCCAAGGGCCCAGCACCTCCCTGCTCACCTGGGGAGGCCACGTGCTCCAGATGGCCCAGCTGTGGCTGCCGGGTCACCTTGTACTGCAGCTGGGAGGCCTCGCTGTCCTGGTCAGTGGCTGAGAGCTGGAGGGTTGTGATGGCCTTGGCTGTGTTCTCATCCAACACCAGCCCCTTGTTGGTGATGATGGAGGGGGGAAATCTGTCCTCTGGAAGGGTTAAACACAAAGCTGAGTTAGGAGACAGTCGCACTCCATCCCTCAGGTACTTGTGCTCAAGCAAAGACAGTACACGCACAAACATTTTGGTAATTCCAAAACAGGAACTTGGGGCCATCCCATTTATCAGGGATGGTAACATTATAATGTCCTAAAGACTATCTAAACAGCATGAAGGCATTAAGAGGAATTTTTCTACCTTTTCAGTGAGTTTTTCAGAAGCCAAAGAATGAACCCTTGCATCTGCAAAATCTCCCCGTGCCCCTCACTTCAAAGGCCTTGGAATTGACAGCTCATCAAAACCACAGCTCAAAAATTCCATTTTGCCTTGCAGTACATGTGGGATGGGGATCTGTGGGCAGGCTCAAGCTCTGCAGCAAAGAAAACACAACTTCAGCAGAACTTTTTACCTATTACATGGATGTGGAAAACCTGGTCCATCAACTTGTTGCCATCTGCATCCATCACATCAAAGATGAAGGGGAAGTTTCCGCCGGGATCCCCTTTGCCATGGCTGTACACCATGTGCCCTGGGGAGAGGGAGAGCAGAAAAGAGATGCTTTAGTACAGGCTGCAGCTTTTAATCCTTACTTTAGAAGCAGGCTGGCACCATCAGCTGAGGCACCTGGGGCTTGACAGGGCTCCTGGATTTGGGTTTCAACATTTTTTTTCTCTCTTTATTCTCTTTCTTCTGCTGAGAGAGACTTTTTAACATATATTTAATGATACATGGTTCTGCTCTAACTTAACAACCTGAGCTTACTTCTTTCCCTCTCCCTTCCCTACTTCAGCTCATCACTCCCCTCTCATAAAGATGACAGAGTCATGGAATATCTGAAACTGGAAGGGACCCATAAAGATCATCAGGTCCAACTCCCTGCTCCTCACAGGACTACCTTAAACCAGGCTTGGTTGATATACTTGCCGTGACTACCTAAAATCCAGCACTCTCACCTTTGTTTATATCAGCCTGGGTGAAACTTCTGAGGGGTCCTTTGGCAGAGATCTGGACTGGGCTATCAGCTGTGGTCAGCTGCAGCTGGCCCCTGCTGGGGTCCCTTCTCAGGACAAATCTGATGGCCGTGTCCTCTGAATGTCCAGCTGCTGCTTTCAGGTGCTGAGCCGTGAGCCGAGCTGCAGAGCCTGCACCAGAGAGAGCAAAACCCACAATCAGCTTCAGAGGCAGCCTCAGGCAGCCCGGCCAAGCGACAGCAGTGCCCAGCAATGCCACTCTCACGCCTGTCCCCATACCAGCTGGCAGCTGCAGGTCCCTGCTGACAGCCACCGTGAGTGGCAGCGTCCTGGGCAGCTCCATGGAGAACTCCAGCCTCCCTGCCTGCGTGTGGAGCCCGTCGCTGAGGGAGAAGCCGAAGCCGTCGGTGTGTGCGGCGGCCCCGCTCCGGGTGTACACGATCAGCCGCTCCAGGACATCCTGGTAGGTGAAGGAGGAGCCCCGGGACAGCGGCCGGCCCTGCTCCGGCGCCTCCGCTGCACTCTGCCTTCTGCGCAGCTGGCCTGCCAAACCACACACGGCTCAGCACAGCGCGCTGGGGACAGGGCCCGCCCTCACCTGGCACCCTGCCTGCCCTGGGCACTGCAGGGACAGGCACCTGCCAGCAGGGAATCCCCAGGGAAACACCTGCACCACCCCTGTGCTCCCTGGCAAAGAGCAGGGACAGGCCGCCAAGAACAGGGCTCTCCTCAAGCGTAGTCCTGGTCCAGATTGTGCTTCTTCCCACATGCCAGGCTTCCCTCTCGCAGCAGGGGCTCTTACAGACACACAGACAGACAGACAGACTCCCTGTCTCTCAGCCCCAGCCTGTCAGGACGTACCATGCTCAGGGCTCTGGCTGACCACGATGACCAGCTCGCTGCTCTGCGTGTCCAAGTCCTGCAGGCTGAGGGAGGCGTTGGTCACGACCACGGCCAAGCTCTCCTGCACCCGGACGGGCTCCAGCACCATCCTGGGGGGCTCGTCATTCTGCCGCTGCACACAGCCAGGAAAAGGAACATGAGCACAGGGAAAGGCCCACCTGACTGAAACACAAGCTCCCAAATGACAGAACTGGAGCTGGCATCACCAGTCCCTCCAAACCTATCCAGCACCACGGCTGCTTCCAAGACGGAGGAGACACCAGAGCAGTAAGCCCTGGGGAAGAAGCTACAATGCACAACTGTCCCTGGGCATCACAGGTAAATTTGTGCTAGAGGAAGGAATCTCCCTTTAATTCCCCTTCCCACATACTAAAAAGGAAGGAGTAAAGCCTTGAAAAAGAGTTTGTGTGAAAGGAGAGGGCTCCGGCAACTGGCATACCTGGATTGTGATGTTGATGCTCTGCACCTCTGACTGGCTGAAGCCATCACTCACATAGAAGCTGAAAGCGTCACTTGTGGGCTCAATGCTCTCATGGACGCTCTGGAAGTAGTAAATGCTCTTCTCCAGGACATCATGAAGAGAAAAGGACACATCTGTGCTCCCCACAGACTCACTCTGTGGGCCAAAGCTCTCTCCTGCAAACCAGAATATCGCTGGTGAAAAGATGCTCAAATGGCTGATAAACTGAACAGAGACCCAGCACATTGTGAAGGCTGCAGAGGAAGGGATGCTCCCTTCTACAGCTTGGCTTCCCACACCTAGTGGCCTTTGAGGGAGAAAACATCTGCTGTATTAGAGTGGGCCCTGGGGAAGCTGCAGTTTTTGTTGCAGCACAAGCCATCCCCTTCATGGGATATGACAGATGTCATCCTGTTAGGAGCCCAGAGGAGGAAAGAAGGGAGTGCCCAGCAGTTTTACCTGTCCTGGTGTTCTCGATGCAGCCATACACAGGCAGAGTGACCATGGTGACCCTCAGGTCCTCCTTGGCAGCAGTGTCATAGTCAGCAGTCAAGTGGTGATGAGCCAGCAGCGGGACCCTGCCCCCCTCATCCACCTGGGAAGCAACAGCAGACAACACAAATCCTTACTGAACAAGGCTGCCTCCCTGGGAGAGGCTTGCCCGGGCGCTGGAGCACTGTCCCACCCTCCCCTGGGTCTGTTAATCAGGAATTCAGCAGGGAGGTGAGGTGAGGTGACGTGGGATGGGAAGAACAAAGCCCATCTGGCCTCCAAGAGGAGCGTGGACAGGACAGGAAAAGAACTGTCAGTGTCATGGTGACCTCCTGGAAGGCAAGACCTGCAGTTCTTGTTGTGGAGAGCCTTTTGAAGGCAAGAGAGGGGGAATGCACAGCTGGAAAGGAGGGAGATGACTTCCAAAGGCCTGGATAAGGAGTGTGAAATGATCTGTGTCAGCCCAAAGCACCAGGTGTCCTCAGACTTGAAGAGTCTCTTACACATACACTGGTGAAATTAGGGATGAAATATTGAGTAGGGCTAAATGTGACTTGTTCCACTGATATCAAGAAGACACCCTAGGGACAAGCAGCTCCTGAGTGGACAGATATAAACAGATGAGGTTTGGGGATGCAGATGGACTGTCAGCCTCCTCCAGCCTCCAAGTGCTTTGTCCACCTTTTGGGGGGCACAAGTAACACTACACTTTATTCAGTCACTTCCCCTCAGTCCAGGAAAACTGTTCAGCTGCTCCCATCTGAGCCACGGCTGTCCTTGTCCCCAGGCACTCAGAGCCACATCCCGGTCCCCAGGCACTCAGAGCCATGGCTGCCCCAGGCACTCAGAGCCATGGCTGTCCCTGTGCCCAGGCACCCAGAGCCATGTCCTTGTCCCCAGGCACTCAGAGCCATGGCTGTCCCTGTCCCCAGGCACTCAGAGCCACATCCCTGTGCCCAGGCACCCAGAGCCACATCCCTGTGCCCAGGCACTCACGGTGACGTGGTCAGCGAAGGCGATGAGTGCAGGGGCGGAGGTGATGGTGACGGTGAACATCTGTCTGTCCAGCCTGTTGTTGTCAGCATCCAGCACTGAGAAGTGGAAGATGTCAGTCACGGGCTGATTGCTGGTCTCAAACGTGGTGGAGTAGCTGAGGGATGAGCACATGGGGAGTCAGGGAGCCTCACTGACCCCCAGGCACATCCATCCCATCCTCTTGGAAGAGAGGTGGTGTCTCAGTTCCCAACCCTCCATCGCTTTCGTTCCCTGAATTCTTTGAAGTAGCCCAGAGATCCCTGGGGAAAAGCTCAGTGAGCTTTTAACTGGTATGGCTTGAGGGAGAACAGTGTTCTTTGCTACCTGATCCTCTGGCTGTTGATGTCTTCCATGGTGAAATTGTAAACCTTGGAAAGCTCTTCGTTGTGGGAGCCTGATGTCCTGAGGAGGGTCCCATAGGCTGGCAGAGATATCAGCTGGATTCTGATCTCTGAGTCAGGGGAGTTGTTGTCCTAAGCATGAAGAAACAAACCAAATGAAAACAGTGCAGAATTAGCCATTGCTGTGTCCCACTAAAAATGGAAGGAAGAATAAAAGTTTTATAGTTTTATACCTGCCTAGTTAGGTCATACCCACAGATGAATATTAAGTGAAACTCTACTGATGAGAAGAGAGTCAGGAGGGTTGACATTTTCAAAGCATACCACGAAATGTATTTTCATTTTCTCTCAGCTCAGCAAGGCTTTCTCTATGTCCTTGTGTCACGTTAACACAGTCTCCCAGACATAAGCCTGGTATTTTCATTTTCAAAGTACTTCACAATGAACTAAAAGCTGATTTTGTCTCTTTTCAACCACATTAGCTACAACCACACTGTGGTATCACAACTCAGATGTCATCTTTCTTAGAAGAGTTTTGTTAGGTGATTGAAAAATAAGGCCCAGAGCAGAAATCAACACATCCTGAGCATATGGGTCAGAAGTGAAATCTTCTTTTCCCTATCTTATTCAGATTAAACATGAGCATCTCCCTAGTCAGCCTTCCTCCTTAAGAGGAGGACAGGACAGATTCCAGACTTGTATTCAGACTATTCCGATCCCTTAAAAAAAAAACCAAAAAAAATTCTCAATAATCTAAGAGCCAGCCTCTCTCAGCTCAGGTCTCTCCAGCCTTGCATCTGTACTGTGATCTCTCCTCCCTCAGGAGGGTATTACATCATCTGCAAGGAGTACAGAGCTTTCTTGGGAATGTCACCAGCAGGATAACTCTTGCACAGCCCACAAGCCCTGGGACCAACTCAAGCCACCAAGCTCTGCAGCATCCTAGGCTTGTTTACTCCTTCCCCCTTCCAATCTGCCCAGAAAAAGGTGGGTGAGGAGGCTGAAGTTTTCAAGGGATTAACACTTGGCAAATCCACGTGCTTTACTAGCAAGACTGTTTGACAGAAAAATCTGGGATTAACTAGGTTCTCATGTTTAGCATGGCAGTTCACCTCTGGTACAGTCAAATGGGGATAACCTTAAATCCCTGTGGGATGAAAGAGTCTGTTATCCTCTCTTTGGCAGCAGCCAAAACTTGAGCTCTCTAGCCAGAATCCATGCTGACAGCAGGGAGGTGTGTGGGGGATGAGGAAAGGGAGCCTGGCAGCATTCCCTGGGCTTAGGAGCAGATGCAAACCCACCGTGTAAGCCAGGTGCTGTCGGGACAGGGTCACAGAGCTTTTGCTGGCCACGGTGACAGCCAACAGGCAGCCCAGGGCCAGCTGGGGGCCGTGGGTGTCCAGCTGGGACACGTCCACCCTCAGCACCGTGGTGACCGTGGTGACACCGTCGGTGACAGAGATTTCCATGCTGTCCTCTGCCGCTGCCGAGCCGTCGTGCACGTACTGCAGAGCGTTCCGGGTGACGTCCTCGTAGGTGAAGGTGTCGCCTGCCCAGGGAGGAGACACGCGAGTCAGAAAGACCCTGCTCAGAGCAGGAATCCAACTCAAATGACCTTCATCAAGAACTAAACTGGCATTTCATCCCACCCTGCCAGGGCTGTGGGTTATGAGGACGTTCATTAAGGAGCTGGCAGGGAAGAGGAAAAGCTGTGACCTTCCCAGCGCCAGCGACTCCTCGTGATTCTCAAGGAGGGCACCAACCCTCCTTTTCTTCCCAGCTGCTTCCTGAGCTCACAGCTAGATAAGGCTTCCCTATGGATGCATCCTGATCTGCCAGGAGCATCTGTCTCCTCCTGCTCATATAAACCAGCCAGGCTGACCCCTCTCCTGCACTGAGGGAAACTCTTGCTCCACTCACCTGCTCTCATGAGCTCCTGCACATCTGCGCTGTACTTGAGCACGATGCCATGATGGGGAGGTTTCACCAGCTCAAAGAAAAGGCCCTCAGGAGCTGTATCCGTGTCACTTACAGCCAACTGGATCCCTGTGCCAGGGAAAGAGAGCATAGCTGATGTGAATGGAGCCAAAAAAAACCTGTAATTCAGTCAGTACAAGAAAAGTAAATAATTCTGGAGCTTCCCCAGCCTGAGAGCTGCAAGTTCCATGGAAATAGTTTGTGCCCTGATGATGCTCAGGCTGTGTCAGGGAATTCTCTCCTAGACTAGCTCTCAAGCAACCCCTGGGCAAATAAAGCTGGGCCTCCTGGCAGAGAACTGAGCCCCAGCCCGTGCCCCATGCACCCCACTCACCGATGGTGGCTCTGCCCCCCTGGCTGACCTCCAGAAAGGGAGCTGCGATCTGGAAGACTGGAGGCTGCTGCTCAGCAGAGAGCAGGTGGATGACAAACACCATCTCCGGGCTCGTGTGCTCCCCACCAGACACTAGGCACAGACAGAAACCATGCCTGAGTGCAGGGACCCTTCACCTGGGAAATTCACCTGTCTGTACAAAAATCACCATTCCACGTGGCTGACTCATCTCCCACCTTTATCTGTGAGTATACACACGCTTCACTCAGGCCAAGAGCATTTCTCTCTGCCCCTAACTCAGAACATGGACTTCTCCTTGCTAGTGGAAGCCAGAAAGCACATGGAAACAGAAGGATGTGTTAAACAAGCAAGCAGCTTATCTGTGGCAATTTAATTGCAGAAATGTCTCCATGCTGTATTAAAGAAAATGAGAGCGTAAAACTCCTTGTTCACACTGGGGGACAATGGGTATAAATCAGGCTTTTAGGACTGATTCCAGGCAATCACTGGAAAAAGATGTCTCTAGCAAGCTGCAGCTCAGCTCCTGTAAAGCACTGCTGGGAACCTGACAAATTAATATTCCCCAGGCACGTGCATTTCCAGAAATTCCTACTGAGTGCCCACAGGTGTGCCTGCAGCAGAGCAAAGGCCAAGGGGCAACAGGCAATGGGAAGGGCAAAAGAAGGATGAAAACTGCTGTGGCCAGGAAAGAAAAAGCGGCTGACATATGTCACAGACATCTTTTGTGAAAAATCCTTTCTTTAGGATTTTTCCTTCTGGGAAGCTGAGGCCCCAGAAGAAGAATGTAAACACTGGTTATCTGCTGCTGTGGAATGCAACAGGTGCACCTGTGATTGGTCCATGTTGGATGTGTACAATTAAGGCCAATCACAGGCCGAGCTCTCTCGGGGACAGAATCAGAGCTCCTTTGTTGATTCATTCCTATTCTATTCTTAGCATAGCAAGCTTCTGAGACTTTTCTCTCTATTCCTATTAGCATAGTCATAATGTAACATATATATCATAAAATAATAAATCCAGCCTTCTGATCATGGAATCAAGACTCTCGTCTCTCTCTCACCCTGGAAGACCCTTGCAAGCCTGGCAACAGACATACCTGTGAACCGGAAGCTCACGGACTCCGGGAGACCTGGCAGGACAAACACAAGCACAGAGCGATGTGGTCAGGACGGGAAAGCACGCCTTGATGGGGACTCAGTGGATTTGGGGGGAATTTGAAGTGCTGATGTTGAACTGGGCAGAGCCTTTCCTCAGCAGGGAGGAGCAGCAGCAGTGCAGCTGTGCCAGCCCTGCAGGGGCACTGGGAGCTCACCTGCGAAGGAAAAGGCCGTCATCTCCCGGAGGTGAGGGGCGGCGGCCGGCGGGCGATAAGCAATCCTGCCGTGGTTGATGTCGGCCTGGCTGAAGAACCTGGCTGGGGACAGAGGCTTGTCCCTGTGCTCCACAATACCTGTGGGTGCAGAGACACCAGCATTACCAGGAGGGGTTAATTACCTGATTCCACAGCTTCCTTTGCTTTTTCTCCTTTGGGTACTTCCTTGTACTGCTTCCAGAACAAGTCACACGGATGCAACTGCATGGAGGATGGGCTCTAAGGTCAAGAGAAATAAAACAATGATTCCTCACTGAGGCATTTCTTCACAGAACCACTCACTCGAGAGGCGGGAAGCAGAAAGCCATGGGACACAACATTCAGTATTATTCAGACAGCAGCAAAAACTGTCTGAACCCTGCAGCACATTCCTGAACAAGCTGGGTAAAGGAACAAGGTGTTTAAAAGCCAAGGAAAGAGGCCAAATGGATTAACAGGTGCCTCCACAGAGTGATGCTCTGAGGGAAGGAGGAGATGTGCTCAGAAAATGTGGCGTGCAGCAGGTACACTTGCCTTGCCCAGGAAGGAGAGGCACAGTCACGTTGTACAGGATTTTCTCACTGGGAACCTCCGGGTCTACAAAGGAGAGGTGATGGGGCTCAATCACTGTCACACGGTCCTCCAGCACCTCAATAAACACATCAGACCATGAGCATCAAGGCCAGAGACAGGGGAAGATTCACCCAAAAATGCATTGAAAGAGAATTTGCTTTGCTCTAGTAAATATAAGGCAGTCTTGAGATGTAAAGGCCCAGTTCTGAAACCTGACCCTGACCCCCTGTCCCCTGCAGATGCACAACCTCCACACTCACAGGTGGCCAGGTTTCTCTTTTGGCCTACAGTAATTAAACAGAGAGAAAGGAAAACCTAGTTTGATCAAGAATCCCCTGGATGAACACTTAGTTCATTGTCTGTGTAGTTTTCTCATGTAGTCTGATGTGGCTGGACTTCATTCTCTTTCAAAAGAAAACTACTGAAAATTACTCAGCCCATTCAACTGGAATATAGAGGAACCAAAGCTCTCCTTTTTATTTTAAACCTGACTAAAATTGCTCTCATCCTTCCATAACAAGATTATCATGAACCAAAGGCAGGCAGGGCCTTAAAGGAATTACAGTGCTACTTGAAGAGACTTAAATGCCCAAAACCAGTTAATTTCCACATGTTCATGAACCTTAATCCTGAAGAATTAACAAATTAAACTGCTCAGCTGGGTATGAAAAGCATCCAGCTCATTTCATAATCTTGAGCAAAAACAGGGAGAGAACAAGCTAAGTTAAGGATTTGGGCACTTAAATAACCTGCTTTGGAACATGAAAGGTTACCAACATGGGGAAATGAGGTTTACTTGACTGAAGAAAAACCAATATAGACATTGTGTCTAGTTTAACAAAAGAGTCATCAAACTTCTCTGGACCTTTCCCAGCAGCACAAGTCCAAGTCAAGACTAGAGGGATGGGAGGACTCACAGTATTGTGCTTTCCTCTCAGCTTTGGAAGTCTCATTCTGAAGGAGTCTGAAGATGAATGAACAGGACTCCATCACACTGGGGTAGGGAAGTGAGATTTTCTGACAGAAAGATTTAAGGTTATGTTTCTTCCTCGCTGCCTCCAAGGCCTATTTGTCTCTCCCAAAGGTGGGACTTGTAGGTGGTGAGGTAAAAGGTGTTTTATGGCCCTATTGAATTTTGTGGGGAGTAATTAGCTATAAAACCCAGTGCTGTGTGGCTCTGCCAGACATCTCTCCCATCAATTCTGTCAATAATGACAACAACAAAAAGTCAGGAGCAGGAAGATGAATGGCTCCAAGTAGCAGTCTGACCATGTTTCATTATCACCCGGGAAAGGTCGCCACTATTTCAAACCTTGACAGTGCTGTTGTGCCATGGGCTTCCCACTAATCCCTCTCCTTTGCTTCCTGTGCCTTTCCTGGCCCCATGCCTGGCATGCAGGCCAGGAAAAGTAGAAGGGACAGCCACAGGTGGTGGGGACACACAGGGAAAGCTTGCACCACAGCCTGAGAGCCCACAAAACTGACTTGAAACTCTATGATCATCTTTCCAAACAACACAGCTGGGGAAGGAACCAGCTTAGAGAGACCATTCTCATTCAAATAGTCATTCCCAGAGCAGCAGGTAGGATCAAGTTTACAGTGGAACTACTAGCAAACCCCACTCATTATGGTCTAAGCCACAGTTTTTCTCTATTGCCATTCCTCCTGGCTTCTCAGGAAAGGGTAAGAACTACATAAAACATTGATGTTGCTTCTCTTTCCCCCTCTCCTTTCCAGTCTGTACATTCATTACTTTTAATGCTGAGTTTTTCAGCTTTTCATGGGTATTATCTGCATCCCCCAGCCCAGTTACTCTTCTAATCTGCTTTTTTCCCATTCCTACTCCAGCCATATGTGTGGTGCTGTCACTTACAGCCATGTGCAGAGAGGAGCCGAGGGAAAGCTGAGGGGCCTTGGGTGTCTGGGGCAGAACAGCAACGTTGAACACGTGGCTTTCCAGGCTGGCTTGTGGACTGGCAGAGCTGGACACCTGGGAAGAAAAGGCCACAGGAATGGATAAGTGAACATCCTGAAGCCTTAATTTTTAGAAAATGCATAAAAATGTAAGCTCTGATGAAAGGAACAATGCATTTTAGCCATTTGCTGCACCTGCTCTGTCCTAAAACCAATGAAATGTCCCAAGCCAAAGTTCAAGGCTTGGACTTGGACAGGGGTGCCATGGTGTCCTGATGTGACCAGGTATTCCCAGCTTCCCTTCTGAGCTCTCTGTGCAGTTATTGCTACTGAGATACTGAACCCAAACACTCAACTCATGCAAAATGCATAGTCTCTAAGAGGAATGCAGCAATTAAGCCAAAGATTAGCTTGTTCAACACTGACGCTCACAAATTCCTCGTTATCACTTATGTTAATTACTTTAGAAATTACCTTAATTGCCTCTGCGGTGCTACAGTAATTGCTCCTGCCTTGTAAACCAGATGTAACAAACACTGTGTGCCAGTGTTCACGTAGGCTTACTGAGGGCAGGCTGTGAAACCCTCCCAGAAAACAGCAAGGGCCTGTCTGAGCAATTTTATGGCTCTTAAACCTCTGGGGAGTGGGGATTTATTTCAGTTTCCCAGCTGCTGGGGAGTATTTCTACCTTTTGGCCTGTACGCAAGACAGAGGACTCTGAAGCCAAAATGAAATTATTAGCTTAGAAACCAAGGGCTGTGTGACTCTGGGGCTCACCAATATTTAAAAAGTCACTTGGAATGTTTTTCACTCGGTGTCAATATTCTAGGTTGTATGAGAGGGCGCTGTGTCCTGACTCCACAGGACACGAGTGGAGTCACCTCAGAGAGCTGCCACGTGGTATTTCTAGGGAATACCTGGAACTGGAAGGAGTCACTCTCCACTTCAGCCCCCGAGTGCCTGTACCACACGATGCCGTCGCTGATGTCCTGCTGGGTGAAGGAGGTGGTGGGGGAGGCCGCTCTTCCATCGGGCAGGAGCTGCCAGGAGCCCGCCGGGCCGTCCGCCACCATGGGCACCAGCAGCACCACTTCCCCTGGGAAAGGCAAGCAGGAGCTTTGGAGAACACAGGCAGCAAGCCAAGGAGCAGCCAAGGCAAATGCCCACCCACTCAGAGCTTTTTTCCACGCAGTGTCAAGTGACAGAAATGCCAGCAGGGCTCCCAAAAGCCATCAGCAGTCATTGAGACATCCCGGTGACATTGGGCAATCTTGTTAATTAATTCCATTAAACGGGTTGATAATTCTGCTGATTGATAATTAATCACTCTGTTATGTGAATCATCCATCGTAAGCTCTCCCATTTCATTTCCTCAAACCACCCTTGAAAAGTTGGAGCAACAAAAAAAAGTGGTTCAGCAAGATGCAATATCACACTTCCATTCCATCATCAAACTCTGGGCTAAAATTCCTTTTTCAGTACCCTAATTACATTCCAGATATTATGGTTTTGCTTATGACAGTTCCCCTAAAAACCTAAAAATCAAATTCGATATTTTCTATAGGTATGAATATCTTTCCCATTATTCACAGACTAAGTTAAGCAGATAAGGCCTCCTGGATTCAGGACCAATTTTCCAAATTTCTCTCTTACTTTTTCCCTCCCTTTCTGCAAAACAGTATTTCAGATAAAATTCTGGGGATCATTGATTTCTGCTGCTTCTTCCTGCAGCTACAAACCTGCTTATATTACTGCAAATAATCACAGCAGCAATAATTATGGTGATACAAATACGGGATTATAAATTTTAGTTAGGGTTAGGCAGCAGGAGACAAGCTCCTCAGGGAAAACTCCTGTATTCCTGTAAATGCTTATTAAAAATTGGAAGACAGACCTTCATCTGCAGAAAGCAAAAGGGGGAATACAAATTAATTACTTCTCTTCTAAACTGCAAAACTCTCATTATCTCTGTTTCCATCAGGTGCTGGCAGCTGATGGAAACCAGCCTGTCCTCCCAGCAAAAGAAAATAAAAAAAATTTTTATTTTCTTTTGCTGGGAGGACAGGCAAATTATATGCAGTATCATTTCTTAGAAATGCAAAACATGTTATTTGAACACATGGATTTTGTGAAGAAAATAGTGATGCTGAGAAAGAAAGAAGCATTTTTCTTTTCTTTCCATACTTCAATTCCCTCCACATGACATGTCTTTTTCATCCCATGTTTCTCCATTTATGGCTCAGTCACAAATCCCAGAACTTTCCACAGCCTCCTTACCCTGTACCCAGAAGATCCTCCCTAAGCATGGGGTTTCTGGTGAAAGTCACTCCTCTGAGAGCTGAGCTCAGAGTCTCTCAGAAGGAATCTGGAGACAAGAATTATCTACAGATCCAAACAACACCAGAAATCCTGTTTCGGTCAGCAACCCCTTCCTCTGGGCCAAATTAAATCAAATGTCACAGAATGTAGGGAATTCTTCAAGGTAAATTTCTGCTCAGCAGTTTCCAGAGGCAGATACTGCTCTGTGCTTCTCAAGGCAGGCATTCACCATGGAGGATTATCTTTTGGCACTAACATTCTGCTCTCTCAGGGCTGTAAACACGCCAGGATTCCACCACAACTGGAGGAACACAGATGATCAGGAAGGGCAAAAGTGCTTTGTTCCTCTGTACAGCCATTAGGAGTGGAAAAAGATGAGGTCAGCACACTCAGCCACCACACCATCCGAAGGAAACATTCCCCCAAACGTGCACATAACAGCCTGGAAGGGCTCTGCTGTGGGGCAGCAGGGCTGCAGGGCATTTACCATGTGTGGGCTGCCCCTCAGTGATGGTGTAGGTGATGTCAGAGTCCCTGGCACCGGGCAGCTCGGCGTGCAGGATTGTCCTGGAGATCTGCAGCATTCCTCCCTGGGGCACCCACACCAGGGAATTGCTCACCAGCCGGGGGCTCCTGGCGCCCTGCAGGCAGGGGACAGCAGGGAAAGACGGAACGTCAGCAATGGCACTTCCAAGGGAAAAGAGAGGATCAAGGAGAGTTCTGGAATTTCTTAGGCATTCTACCCTGGTTGTCTGCTTGAAGAAATCTTCTGCTGTATCCCTCAGACCCCATTCCCAGCCTGTAGAACTGACCTCATCCTCTAATTCCTAATTTCCTGCTGCTGACCCTAAATTCAAGTCTCCCTCCATAATTTTTTCTTTTACCAGCATGCTCAATCTCTCTGAGCATCTACCCAAGTCTTTAGTTACTTTGTGGGTTTCCTCACCTTCAAACTATTCCTGTGGCTTTTAAAATTTTTTTTCCCAATATTAATTTAAGCTTCCTGAAATGTGGATGTCAGCACTGGATTGCAATAATAGTTTCACTACAGTTTCCATTTATTTCAGTAACATTACTCTGGCATTCAATGATTATATCAGCTTTTTGGCTCTAATTTGCTTTGTTGGACAGGTCACCAAAATCCCTGTGACCTCTTCCATGCCATGGTTCCTTTGTATAAGCCCAGCTGCTGTAAATGTGACTTCTTTATGGATTTCTGCACATTCACCTTGAAACTGGCTGTGGCTGCAGTTCGCCTTGAACTGTGTGATCAGTCAAAATCCTGACTGCTCCATCTAAGGGATCACCTCCCTCCTCACTTGCTACTCCACATAATCAGCCCCAAAACTGATAAATGACTCACTGCTCTGTTCTTCTGGATCTGCCACAGAGACAGGAGAGAAAGCTAAAACGATGTTTGTGAAAAGGAACCACATTACAGGATGATTCCTGACCTCCTTTTTGGCATGTCTGCTGTGCACCCACCTATTTTGTACTGCACTTACACTGTGGGTTTGTTATAAACATGGAAACCTTCAGCTCTTAGGTCACTAAATAACTGAATGTTCCTTCACTGGCCACATCGAACCTGTCCAGCACATTGTGATACCATTCCCACATGGCTTTGATGCTGCTTGTTAATAAGAACAGACTCATGAGACAGCCCTTTTTGCTTGGTAATCTATTTTAAAAATATTTTTTAAATGTAGAAGTGTTTACATCTACCTGCTTCCAGGCAGGGCAAGGTCAGCTGCCTTGCAAATACCTTGGAGGCCTCCCTTAGCTGGATCTCTAGAGGTCCAGGGTACCCCTAAAATAAACATCTTTTGCCTTTTTTTTCTGTGTTCCCCCTGGCCTCTCAGAAAAGAAAGTCTTCCATGTCCCTTGGAACTGCAACTGTTCCAGCAAAGGGTCTGGATGGGAAAAGCAGCCATTAGCAACCAAAGGGACTGGGAAAAGCCCTAAAAGCTGCCCTGCTCTCACCTCTGTCACCACCCTCATTCCCCTCCGTAGCCAAGTGCTGCACAGAGAAATGTGGAATGATAAGGAGAGACAAGGGAGCACAAAACAGGTTAATAAAAGAAACCACTCTCAGTTATTCACCCTCACTGGCATTTACAGGAAGGTGCTAAATCAGCAGTGGGGAAAAGAAGGTGTTACAAAGAACACAGAGTGGTGTCCAAGCATTTCCACTGCCCTTGTGATCCTGTTCAGGCTCCTTAGGGCCATGGAAGCGGTCTGGGTGAAAACCACAGGCAGGGCTCCTCTTATTCCAGGAGTCTAATAGCAGCACCAGTCTTGAAAACAATCCCTTTTTCATCCTCAGGCTGCTGTGAGAGTCACAGCACTAATTAACATTAATTACTACCATGGCTTTAGGGGAACCTGCAGGGTCGAAATGGGATCAGGGCCTCCTTTTGCAGAGCTCCACCGCCACACAGAGCACTCACCAAGCTCCCTTAAATTGTCCTGCCCAAGCTGCTGTGAAAGACATCTCATACGGCAGAGAGGGCCAAAGGGGGGCAATGTCATCTCCTCCTAGCTCCTTCCAAGGTGGGGAACTCCAAGAAAGTGTGTCAGATCTCTACATAAAAAACTGCAAACCATGACCTCTAATGACAGCTCTACTTGTTGCTACTCTTTCACATTAGGAAGGAATGAACATCAGCTTTTTTCCTTCTGCTTTATTACAGTTTACTACCTTTTATCAAGTAACTATGGACTTTGAATCAGCAAAGCTGCACGACTGGAGCTGCGGCAAACCAAAAATTCAGGCAACCTCCAAAACCCACTCAACCCACTACCTCCTCCGGCTGGTTACTCAGAATTAGTGACACCTCAGGGACAGAGTGGCCCTCCTCCAGACCCCCAGCGTGCCTGCCAGGGTTCATGTGCCAGCACATACCTCGGGAGCAATCCTGATGAGGAGCAGGATGTTCTGGAAGTGGTACCCGTCGCTCACTTGCAGCACAGCCGCGTCCTGCCGGCTGTCGGAGCCGTCGTGGGCGTAGCGCAGCCGCCCTGCTGCCAGGTCACCCAGGGACAAGGTGGCAGGGTCCCCAGGGGCCCCGAGCAGCCTGCCGTGCCTTGGGGGCTCCAGGACCACCAGCACCACGTCCTGAGGGTTGTCACTGTCCCCCACACCCAGCACCAGCTCCGATATGGTCCCGGTTTGCCCCCTGCCGACGAGGAGGGGCTCGTTCCTGAACACGAACGGCGCCTGGAACACAAAAGCAGCTCTGAGGTGTCTGCTGAGCCTGGGAGGCTGGATCATGATCAAAGGCTGGAATTAAAAGTTTGGGGATAAGGACATCAGCTCACTTCATCCCTGGAAATCTCCTATTTCTTAGCAGCAGAGAATTGCTCTCCACACATTTTCCCCCAATGGGCAGATCTAAGAATATTTAGCATTTAAACTGAATTAGTCCCTTTAAAAGAAGATTCTCATGCCACATTTGGCTTAGGAGAGGCAAAAACTTGGGACATTTATATAGCAAGCATGTGACTCTAGGTGATCCTCATGAGCCTTTTGAGATGACAGCAAAACCGGGTGTCTTCATCATCAGTATTTATTTCATTCCCAACACTCCCCACTGCCTTACTCAACTTATACCAAAAACCTGATAGAGGCCATATTTCTGCTGGTTTAAATTAGTTCTCCAAGTTCTTTGTCATCAAGAAAAGTTTCAATCTGCAGTGTCTATTGATCCCAATAAACACCATTTGCCATGGGTAATGCACTGCCTCGGGAGGGAAGCGTTCCCACAGAGACAAAGGCAAAGCCCTGGGAACATCCACCAGGGAGCCACCTCACCTGTGCACGGCTTCCCAGGGTTATTAGGGATCAGCAGCCAGAATTCCTATCATTAAACCTCACTTATGTATTCTGGGGCAGTGACTGCAGCTCTTACTCAGGTGAACGTCCTACTGAGGCAAACAAGAGATTAGGCTGAGCCAAGATCTCAGCACCAGCCAGAATCAATATAAACACTGCAGGATCAAAACCCACAGTTTGTCTTATTCTAAAGGACAAACTAGAGCACTTCTAATTTCCAGAAGTTATGGGAATGACTACTATGGAATATAAATTACCCATGGGGAGGGTGGAGGCTGAGCCAGGCTTGTAGGCAGGAAGGAGCCAGCACTAGAACAGTTCTGTCAAGTCATTTGGTGCCCCTCTTAGGATGTAAATGGGCCTTAAGAGTAGCAGATTCTCTTTTGCACTTTAGGATCTCTATTTGTAAGGATATGCCAAGTAGCCACAACTCCTGATAGAGCTTTCCACACTGGAAAAAGCTCAGTGTAAGCTGCAAAGCCCCCCTGGAAACCTGGAACCTGTTCAGGTGCCTGTACCCTCCCTGGGGTGAGACCCACAGATTGTCCACAGACTTTAAATAACAATAGCACAGGAGACACTTGGCAGCATCATCACCTTGCCCAGAAGTGGTGAGAAGTTTAAGAGACACGCTTTAACTAGCTCAGCTCACGCTGATTTAATTCCCAGCTGCCCCAGAACAGAGCACTGAACCTGAGTGTCAAAGCTCTCCTGCAGTCAGGATCAATCCTGGCCCAACTGGCCTGCAGCAAGAGGCTGAATGGGAGCATCAGCAGATCCAGAGGACGACTGGAGCAGTAGGGATTCCTCAGCCCTCACTGATAATTGCTCTGTGATTGCACAGCTGCCACTCCCTGCACAGGCAAAATGGCACAGGCCAACCTCTCCAGTCAATTCCCCAAGTTCTTTTCCTCCATGTAACTCTTGGCTGCTGCCCTAAGGGAGAGCTGAGCCAAACCTGCCTGATCTGAGCCCCTGCTCAAGTTGTGCCCGGCTCCTCTGTTACCCCTGCAAGAAACCAGGGCTTCAAATGGTACCAAATTTGGGGTTGTTTCCATGCTTTCTTACCTGTGTTGAGAAGGCTTGAATGTTGATCACCTCAAGGTGGGAGAATGACTCGTGGTCACTGACCTTCAAGGAAAACTGTCCTTTCCTAAACAGGTCCCCAGCAAGGCAAAATACAGGATAATATAAATTAATGAAGTACTCTTCCAGGACTCAGCAATGATAAGCACATTATATATTCAGCAAAAGTGACTGGCTCAGTGACAGAAGCTTTAGCTCAAGTTTCCTTCAATTACATTTTTATAGTATTTTTTCCTGAAGATTCACAACAGTCACAACAGACAATAAAGCACCTTTAGCTGTGTGATAATATACCCTCATCTCCCTTTGAGTAACATCAGATGGCATCCCCAAGATAAAGCACCAATTCTAAATGCTGCTAAAGAAAAACCTCACTTCTCTGGCTTCAGGACCTGCCAGGAATTTTTCTTCCCATTTACTTTTCAGTGATGCCACCCCAAACACCTTGAGGTTTAAAGTAACAGTATAAATAATAAATAGAGTGATATTTGGTAATAAAGCAGCTTTGTTTCTCAAGACAAGATGCTGACATTTCATGGTGACTATCAGGTAGACTAAAAAAAAAAAAAAGCAGGATACAGGAAATACAGGAACATATGCCTGAAGTCTGGTGAGCACCAGCTAACCCTTGGCATCAGGACACCCTGAAAGTCTTCTTCAGATCTGATTTAGATGGAAGACCTCCCTGATTTAAACAGCCAGAAATTTAGAACAGTTGCACCCATGTCACTCTGGTGCCAAGGCTTTATGGTGATGCAAATCAAGTGTGAGATTTGGCAGGGTGGCTGGCTTATTGCCTGGCTGCAGGAAAAATCTGCTTCCCTGCAACACCCTTGCAGTGTGAGCTTTGCCAGCTACTAATCACCACTAATTATTCCAGGGTACTAACAGAGCTGACCCTGGAGGCAAACAAGGAATAGCTGAAGGCAAACTATGCCGAGAGCACAGCAGTGACATCGCTTGAGCATCCTCCTAACAATGTCAACAAACTATGGTAACAATCAGATTAATACGCCAGTTTTAACTCTCAGCTGAGTGCCCTGAGGATGGGACATATCCCTGCACCGCAAAAGCACAGAAGGTTTGGGATCGGGTCACAGTGAGCTCTTCCACCACGAACTGAGAAGTTTTGCAGCACCAGTTACACCACGGTACAGTGCAAGAAGCTGCAAGTCGATTTAGCAGCAGTGGGAAGTGTGCCTCCCCGTAGGAATGCTTCCAAGAGAAAAGGAAATAGCCGTTCTCAAGATACAGCAATTTTTCTGTGAGGCAAGAGCTCAGTAAAGAACCCCGAGTCACCTGGGCTCCTGTGTGCCGTGCACGAAGCGCACCCTCCTGTCCCGCAGGTCCGCGCAGCCGAAGCGCTGCCCGGGGCTCAGCGGCGCCTCCCGCCCGGCCCGCAGCATCACCAGCCGGCCGCTGGAGGGAATGCTGTCCAGCTGGAACTGCGGCTGGCGCCAGGAACCGGCCGGATCACAGCCCAGCAGGGCCGGGGCTAGGGGCTGCACCCCGCCAATGCCCACCGTCAGGGTGCTGCCCACACGGGAGCTCCGGGGATGCCTGCTGCCTGAAGGGAAAGGGGGAGAGCTGTCACTGCAGGACCACCACGGGCTGTGCTGGCATCATGCCTGCCAGCACTGGTTTTGGGTGGCCTGCTCATTCCTGACCCAGGTGAACTGCAAGCCATCCCAATCCCCACCACGACTTGGGCAAATGACTTCCCACCTTGATTTCCCCGTCACAGAACTGAAAGCCAGCTGCAGACAGACTAGTAAATCTTCATTTAGAATAAAGAATGGATAAGTAACCACTCAGTTTGATTCAGGAAGGGATTTCCCCCAAGACATTTTGTCACTGGCTTTACAACGATGATAAATGGTGCTGTCTCTTGAGAAGCACTCACCTTCTTCACACTCTCTGGTCCATGGATTGCCATAGAAACCCTGGCCACAGGCAGAAACACAGATCTTATTCTTCAGAAACGTGCTGCTGTCACAGAGGTGGCACAGGCTGCCACTGTCACACTCCAGGCATCCAGGAGGACAAGCTGCATGGGATGGTAAGCACAACCCCACTGAGACAAAACCAGTCTCAGTCTCAAAACCAGCACAGCCATTGGCACGCAGAGCTGTCCCCAGGCTCAGAGCAGAAATACCACTATGTGTGTCTTACCTACCTGACAAAAAGAGTCAAAACAGTGGGCAAAGAGCTATGATAAAAGTTGGCAAGCAGTTCCTTCCTCATTTGCCCACCGTGCCTGCACCAAGCTCATGGTGCTCACCTGTGCACTGGCGCTGTGCCTCGTCTGCGTGGTATCCCGGCCCACATTTGGGAACACAGGCACTGCCCAGGAGGAAGAACGGGGCTGGGCAGAGGCTGCACTTGTCTGCTTGGTGGCACTGAAGGCAGGGCTGGTCACACCCTGAAGAGACACAGGCAAAGAGCTCAGCATGGCAGCTCTTGGGAGACAAGCAGGGAACATGCTGGAGGGAATGCTCCATGAAAACTCACTCTGGCATGTGTCTGATTCCCGGTAGAAAGCTGGAGGGCACTGTTCCACACAAGCTCCTTCATGGAGAACGTAGCCCTCCATGCACTGCAGGCAGTCAGTCCTCTGGGGACCTTTGCAGGCGTTACAGCTCCAGTCACACTCTGGAAGAAAACAGAAATCAGTTCAGGGCAGCCCTTTCTGGGGTGCTCACCCTGCACAAGGGCTTAGCACTTGGGGTCTACAAGCTGTGGGAAAACATCACTTATTTCCATCATGGAACACTCTGCTGGGGAGTTCTGGAAATCTTTCAAGTCACGTGTCTTTTAAATCCCTCCAAACTGCTGTTTCTGCAGCCATCCGCTGATGCAGGATTTAGTAAGACAGAGACAGGTAAGTACAGGAGGCCAGATAAGCCCCTGCAAAGAGACTTAGCCTGGCAAGCTCACTCCTTATCAGCTGACCCGTGACTAAATGAATTGCTGGACCTGACCCCTGAAAACTTTGCTGGCTCAGTTACAAAATCATTTACAAGAGAGTGGTTTGCAATCATCTTGTTCCACTGAAAGGCTCAAGTATGTGACAGCAGGCTGCCCAAAAAGCAAAAAAAACCTGCAGAAACCTCGCAAGCAACCTGTCACTGAACAATTTTCCCCTTCCTGCACCCTTTTTAAAGCAGGCCACCTGCACAGCTCCCGCTGCCATCTAACGGATTCTTAGCCAAGGTCACTTGCATTTATTCCTTTTTCTCTTTCCTTTTTTTTTCTCCCTTGATACCAGCAAGGCATTTTTCACCTTTGCAAGTGTTGGTGGAAAAGTCCAGGTAATACTGCTGAGCACAGCTGTCGTACTGGCACTCCCCAAAGAGCAGGACCTTGGCTGCATCTCTGCACGACGTGCAGCCAGCGGCCGAGTCACAGCTCCGGCACTGGCTGCTGCAGGCTGTGGGAACACAAGGTAAAACAGGCTCATTCCTCACTCTGGTTACCCTGCAGCCTTGCTACCCCTCTTATCCTCTGTGGACACTCCAGGGGTTTTGCTTGTTTTGCTCCTTTTCGCAATCTCCAAAGTGTAAAGAGCCTTGTTCCATTTGGAGTAGGCTGGAATGTCCCCTCACGCTGCTTCTTACTTTCCTCTGGACAGGTCAGGGCAAAACATGGACCCTGAATCCAAAACCCAAATAAGAGCTTTCCCTGCCTGTGTTTTTTTTTAAATTTCCTTTTTCATACAACTGAAACACACAAATTTGGAGAGCAGAGTAGACTGCTGCAATCCTTGGTGGGACCAAAGGCCCATTTAATTTCACTTAACGTTTGTACCTTTTTATCTGCGCACAGTGTGAAATTCTGGAGCTGCAGGGAGCAAAAAAGATGCCAGGAAAAAAAAAATTCAGGGATTTACTGAATCTAGGATCAAAGTCCAGAGGTTCAGAATATTTCAACTCACCTCTTTGATGTCCAGGAACTAAACTTTGCGGGAAGCTGTACTAACAGTTTGGGTGATAAATACTGACAGGTTCATTCAAAACACAGTTTTATAACCAAAAATCCTCCAAAGTAAATGTGAAAATACCCATGTTGCTCTCCCTGAAGCAGGAACACAGTGTTTTTCAAAACAGTACTCTAAAAAATGTCACAGAAGGTCTGCATTTTATTGATCTACAAATGATTTCTAGCAAAATATTTACTTAAAGAATCGAGCAGCTGCTTTTAGGTGTTCTGGTGCCACTCTGATTTTTCTTTACTTAAGAACACTACATGAAAAAATTATTTTTTTCAAGTGCTCCAAAGAACCAACTATTAAAAATACAGTAAAACATTATACATGAGGTCTAAATCCACGGGAATCTGGCTACCCATGGAGGCATGCCAGAAGAGTAAGCAAAAACTGTATCTGGAAGCAAACCTGTCTGCTTGTTTTATCAGCACGACTCCCTATCTGCATTTTTAAGCCCGTTAAGCTTCTCACTGTTCGTGGGCCAGGATGTCTTTGAGTTTAAAAATATCTTCCAGGGCCCATACGTGCACTCAGCATCTCTCTGAACCTCATTCCAACCCTGAGTTCCTCAAAAGTGCAAAGAGACTAAAATAAACGTTGAAAAGGGACCAGATTTTCTCAGCCTGGCAGCCAACCTCCGATTAAACAATCTTCATTCCCTCCAAGTGGCAGTTTCCCAGCAGCCTGGGACAATTTGTATCTCCCTGGCTTATCAGCACCACTTGAAAAGGCACAAGTGACACTTGGAATGACAAAAATCCAACACACTTGGCCTTGAGCCCCCTGCTCCAAGGATTACAAACACTTCTTAAAAAGCCATTTGCAATAAGGAGATTAGAGTAGATAAATTGGCTTGCAAAAAAAAAAAAAATCTATTTGAGCCCCTGAACCAAATTCAGGAAGGGTGCAGGCCTCATGAACATTCCCAGTCTAGGCTGATATCCTGAGGCAGGAGCTATCAACAGGAAAGCTTTCATTAGAAAGGGACATGTTCATTAGGAAGGGAGATAATTTGGTGCAGCAAGCAAGAAGAGAATCCCTACTGCTGGAGAAAACCGAGAGTATTTTATTGAGCTTGTAAGAAGCCAGCCAGAACATTTTTTTAATTCCTATTTTTTATTACTTTCCCTTTTTTTTTATTATTGTTATTATTGAATGCCCTTTTTCATTTTTTTTTTTTTCCACAACAGAAGAATGGTACAAGTATTTCCTTGAACTTATGTAAGGTGTCTCCATTTCTGCTGATCAGATGGAAATAATAGTTTCAGGAGAACCATCTATTTCAAGAACAGGCAGGTAAAGCTGACAACCACTTCAGTTTCCTCCTACAGGACCTCATCAGTGACAAAATTTGGTCTAGGTAGGATGACACTGATACCTGGACTCAGTGCAACAGAGTTATTTTATCATAAATTGGGAGAATTTGAATCAGGGTGACACAGGAATTCACTAATCTGAGTGTTCAGGTTCACAGTGACCAAACCACATCAGCATTCACTCACTTTTAGGTATGTATATTATAGTGGGACAATTCAAGCAGGGCTTTTTCCAGTTTTTTGTGTCTTTGGGCCATATAATTTTGAATTTTAGAACATCAAGCCAAATAATTTTTGAGAGGAATAACCCAAGGTCAGAGTGAACACAAAATAATAAAGGAAAAGAGAGGCCCTGAGAGATGCATAAAGGATACCAATAGTGGGATAAAACATAGCCTAACACCAGATCAATTCCACCAGATCATTAGGATCAGCTCAGGTCTGTGTCTACAAAGCTGTGCCTCAACTCTCCTGGGGTTTCCCATGAGGAGAAATGGACATAAAAGCTCCAGTGCAGCTTCCATGGCATGTACTGGCAGGCAGTGCAGTGGGGAGGGGGTCTGCCTTAGTAAGGACTCATTAAAACTGGTCTCAACTTGCCAAGTTTTCATCAAGTCCAGGATCCATTACAGGGAAACCTACACAAATGCTCCTGCAGATTTTTACAGCAGGACACAAAGCCTCTTGTCTTTTGAGGTCAATAACAAAACTGCAACTGTTTTGAAATTTCAGCCCTGCTCTAGGCTCTGCTCCCGAGGCAGCTCATCACCTCTGTCAACTCACATCACATTTTTAGGCACCTGAACCCTTTTTTTTCCCCAGGCAACAGCCACGGTGAGCAAAGAAGCAAGAAAAGCCAGGTTGGAAAAGGCACTGTGGGAAGGAGAGGGGGCTGGGGGAGAGGCACTCACGTCTGCAGGTGTTGCTGTCATCCCTGTAGTAGCCCAGGGAGCAGAGCCGAGCACACGCGCCCGTGTGGGACAGCACCAGGCTGGCACTGCAGGACGAGCAGGACAAGGGACCCTCGCCAGTGCAGCTCTTACAGGAAGGGTGGCACGCTGCAGGGACAGCAAAAACAAGGCTTCTGATCAAGGAAAAACAGGTCTCAGGGCAAGTGTCACAGGCTTCAGCAGAAACACTCTGAGACTGGGAGCAGGGGTGGTGAGCACCAGAAGCTCCTGCCAAGTCTAAGCCCTCAGTGGTGCACAGTGCCCCCCACCCAAGAAAGGATCCTCTCCTTTCTTTCTTTTTACCCTCTTCTCTTCAGCCTTTCCTTCTTAAGAAAAACCCTTGCAGGATGTGGCCAGGACCTGTCTAACAGAGAAGAGTGAAAAAAGGGCTAGCACATACCTCCTCCTCATGCTTTCTCCCAGCTAGATTCAGGTTAGATCCTCTGTGTCTGTGCAGGAGCCATCCAGTGCTTTTCTGACAGCTCCACACTTCCCTGAAGATTCACATCCATCCCTTCAGCAGGAATTGCACTGATGGAGACCAGACTACCTCCATGCACCCTCTCCACATTTCCCTCATGACTTTTCAGGCTCATTTCTTAGTCTGACCAAAGGGATTTAAAATATCACAGGGGCTGAGGCCAATGTACCCTATTACTTTCTCCAGAGAGGTTACGTACAAAATGATTAATCTGTTTTACTTCTTCACAGGCCTTTATTTAAAGATTGATGCCATCATTACACCTATCATGATAGGTGTAAAATTAATCATGAGAAAGAGGGGGCAAAGGGATCAGAAGCTCTGCTGGGGATCTTAAAAGGCAGAACAAAATATCCTACAGGCTGTGACACAGTCTGAAAAATGCACAACTCCTTTTAAATCAAACCTTCAAACCAAAGGGAAGAAATGTTATCCCTAGGCTTACACTGCCAGGAAGGCAAAACCTCTCTCTCTCAGGGGCCTTTCCAATCAAGTGACATAGAGTATGTTTCATAGCTCTGAGATCTCATTTGTCAAAACCAGGTAAATAAACACACAGCTCCCAGAATGCTGGAGAGAAGCTTTGAAATATTACCTGCCCTGAACTAGATTAGGAAATGCCACTTCCTGCAAAAGGAGCATCTCCATTGTGCTGAATTTCTGCTCTGGGTTCTTTTCTCTCAAACTGAAGTGCAATACCCTCTGCTCAGCTTGGAGCTTTACCACTTCTCTGTCAGGCTCAGATCAAGAAAAGGAATCTGCTTCCTTCTAAGAGCCCAGGGAGTAGAAAGCAGCTCAGACAATGACTGGAACATGAAACCACATCAACAACAACAAGTGGAGGAGATGCAGGCACGTGTCAGAAAATGAAATGTGCCCTGGGTGCTGCATCCATTGCACCAGCCTAGAAAGCTGAATGGAATTGGCTTTCTGTTTTGGGAGCTGCTACAAGCCATCACCTTCAGGGCCATTATTGCACCAAGACAAGCCTCAGCAACAGACCTTAGGCTGCAAAACATCCTGAAAAAACTCCTACAAGCACGAAAATAAAACTGCTCCAGCGCAGCGTCTTGCCAGCTGGACAAAGCCTCTCCACTGGACAGGAACCACTTGGTGGGACTCGTCCCAGGGGTGCAGGCAGCTCCCTGCAGCTCCCCGAGGTCTCTGCAGGAGGCACTCACGTTTGCAGGCTCCGTGCTCGGCGTAGTGTCCCGGGGGGCAGCGGGGCAGGCAGCGATCCCCCAGCAGCAGGTGCCGCCCGTGCTGGCACCTGAGGCACACGCTGCCGCTGTCCCGCAGGTCGGCCACGCACCGCTGGCACAGGGGGTGGCAGTCTGCAGGGAACAAGGGACACTGAGCACGGAGGGACAGCACAGAGCACGGCTGAGAACGACAGCAGGGCAGCAGAGATGGAACTTGGAGAGCAAATCCCCCCACCCGAAACTCCCGCGTCCTTTCCTCTTGCCTCCTCCTCATCTTGTGCTCGTCCTGAGCACCACAGCATTTTCACTTTCCCTCTGTATCCCTCCTGCCCCACTGAAGCATCCTCTTTCCATCCTTAAGTGAGCTTAAGGGAAAGTTTTGCACAAAGCCAGCTCAAAGGCCTTTGCTTCCCAAGCCCTTTCTCTGATGCTGAGTGCCTCTGCCTAAGGCTCCTCTTTAGCCCCACCGGAGGCCTCAGGCACCCACCTCCCTCTGCTCCCACCATGGCAAAACGAGGAGCAGGACCTGGACAGCTGCATGACCTTCTCCTGTAGTTCCTGCTGCTCCCATTTTCCCACACAAACCAGCCATCCACACCCTGAAACAGCCACAGCAGCCCTCCAAGCCAGGCCAAGAGTGGCATCAGAGTGCCTCAAAACCTTTTCCTTTTTCCATTTCTCCCCAGCAGGATGCAAGCTTGCGTCTCCTGACCTCTGCCTGAACTTAGGTGCTTCACAAGGTTTGACAACAAGGCTTTTGTGTGCACAAAGGTGCAGTGTAAGGCAACTTGGAAGCCAAATTAATCCTCATTATGGTAATCGAGAAAATTATAAAGGAAATGACAACTGTCTTGAAAGATATGTAACAATGAGGCTTGATTGGAGTGCCTGGCCTCTTGTCAGATTTCTGCTGCAGGTTCACCTTTCTGTCTTTTGTCTCCTGTGACAGCACTACTACAGGTTGTCAGGCAATCTAGATTTACAAGCTGAGCACAGGCTCACATGGGAGCCTGGAGGAATTCTGCATCCATAGCTGCAGGAGCCTGGCCCCAGCTGACATCTCCTGCATGTCACACACAGGAGACTCTCACCCCTCACTGCTGCAAAAGCCCAGAAGCAGCCCAGAAACTGATCCAGTCCTGACTGCAGGCAGGAATCCAAGCTTCTTACAGAGCTGCCTCCTTCAGCTCCTGCTTTTACAGGGTGCAGAACCCATGGAGTTTCTGCCCTGTGCTCTCAGCCTTGGAGCTGGGAAACGACCAGCCAGAGTTGGGGTACAGAGGTGGAGTCCCTGGAGCCAGAAAGGATCACATGCAGCCCACCTTAGGGAGCAAGGACTGGGAGATCATCCCAAAGGCCCTGAGTACCTGTGATTTGTATGGGCTGGAGGTGGGGTGATGAAGTTTATGTACTTATAACAAATAAAATTACCAAAAATCCAATTAGTTTTTTGTACTTCCACATTTACCTGGTAATATGTTGACTCTCCTTACTGCTAAAATAATACTCTTCCAGTTGAATCTCTTGCTAGAGACCCTGGTCTCTAATAAAGAGCTTTGGCAGGGTATAATGAGTAACAAATCTGCTCAAAAGGTTTCATACACAGAGCATAAAAATGAGGCTGAGAAAATGCAGGGTATCCACACAGTCAGTATCTGCAGCAAAAACCCAGATTCTCACAAACTAACACTCAAAAATCCAAGTATCTACAAAACTCAGTGCTGCTGCAGCAGAGTTTTCCCTTCACAAGCCTCTATTTTTGCTCCAGCGAGTGGCAAGAGTTTTCTCAGTTACTGTTTTAGGATGAATCAGCCCCATCACTCTCTTGTTCCTTTGCAAGCCTGGAGATCAAAGCACACACAGCGCCAACAAAAAACCCAGGGCTGCTGCACATGGTGAATTTCAGGGACATTGGGGAGTGAGTGAGAGAGCGAGGGAAGAACTGAAGGGCTTTGTTTAGGGAGAGATGATTTCACTTTTTCACAGCAGGCTCCCTTTGAAGCCAGGACTAACAGAAGGGGGATGTTTTCCTTGTGCTTCTCAGTCATTCCCCAGCCCTTCTTGTTTCCTGCTTCTGCCTTATCCCTGTCAGTCCTGCCTCCAGCTCAGCCAGCGGGCACAGCCTGTGGGATTTGGGTTTTCTGGAGCCTTCACATCTCCAGCTGGCTGCAGGTCAGTGCCACACTAGTTAGTTAATTCCCTTAGATCCCTTCCAACTGAATTCTTAGGAATTCTGTCACCCCTTAGTTGGTAGTCCCAATGCCTCCCTCCTCATCTTTCTGAGACTGCTGACTTTCCTCCCACTCTCCAAGCAAAATGTTTTCCTCCTCCCCTGCCAGCTGACTCTGATTTCCCTCTTCCTCACCTCTATGCAAAACACCCCCCCATCACCGATCTTCCTGTGAAGCTACTTCCATTGCAAAGCAGAATGGAAGTACTTACATGGATTTCCAGAGTTACTTGACTTCCACACCCTCTTAGCAAATAAAGCAAGAAAACTGTGCCCTTCCTATATGGAAATTATCTGTTACAGGGTGTTCTAAGACAAAAGAGGCTCTTGGGGAGACACAACCATCTCTGAAGTGTTTGTGAATGCTGACAGAGGAAACCAGTGGCATTTCTGCCTCTCAGCTCCACCACTTGCTGAGCATATATTGTTGAAACACATCATCCCTCTTAGGGGCTCTACAGGAAAGTATTTCCTGATGCAAGTTTTGTGCTGCGCTCTGAGGTGAGACCTGAGGTTTACAACAGAGCATGACTTAAAATCAGCACTGAAAACACCACACACTTTAGAGTCACCTCAATGGGCAAAAAAGCCTCTGGTCTTACAGTAATTCCAGAAAGCAAGTCAGTGTGGTTGGTTTAGAAGGATATGCAACACTGACCAGGATCTTTGGCTTGCTTTGGTTGTTGGAATGTTTTTCTTGTGTCTCTTTTCCAAGACCTGAGAGGGAATCTGTCATTGAAAGAAGCCAAGTGAATTCCTGGTGAAGTGACACCAGGTTTGCAGGGATCTGCCTGCTCTGGGAGAGCCTCCCCAGGCAGTGTGAGGTGAGAGACCCAGCTGGAAGGTCCCTGGCACAAAGGAGCCCAGAGCAAAGCAGGGAAAGGGTTTTCCCTCCTCTGGCAGCTCAGCTGCTGGCTCTGTAGGAGGCTGCAGAGCAGTGAGGGAGTGGAGCTGAGCCCCTCTTGCTCCAGCTCTCTGTGATGATATCAGTGTCTCTCTAAACGGACAGCAACAGCTCATTAATTTTACAAGGAGCTGAGGATATTTCTTGTTGTCAGAGTGTCCCTTCTGGAATTTTAAGAGCAAGGCAGCAAAGCTTGTTACAGGCCCCCTCCTGAGCGAGCTCTTCTGGTTTAGCTTTGAAGGTTTTCCCAACTGCACACAGGCTAAGAAAGCAAGGGCCTGAGGAACACAGGGAGTGGGAGCTCCCTTGCAGCTGGAGTTAAAACCAGGCTGAGATGGATTCTCTATCAGCTGGGGTGCACAGTTTTCTTCCACACTAGTCCCTCTGCCCTTCCATACAGTCAGGAAAAGTCAGGAAAAGCCAGGGAAGCTTCCAGATAAACAGGGAAACCTCAAATCAGAAAAGCAAGAGCAGGACAAGGCTTTCCGCAGTGATTGGGACTTTTAGAGTGCTGATTGCAAAGTTTCCTGAAGCTGAGGTCAAGCTGAGCAAGAGGGAGAGGGACATCTGGGAACTGGGAAAACAAACACCACAGAAGCTGTGAGATCCAACGGGGGATGGCTCAAGTCTCAAGCACATTCCTGTACATTTGGGCTATAAAGTGAAATTAATCAATTGAGCACTCTCAGGGGAGAATTGGCACAAATTTGCCAATTTGCCAATTGCTCAATTTGTGTCTAAAACAGAGCTCAGGGACTCATTGATTTTCTGAAAGTTGAGGACATTTTATCTTTCCTCTGCTTAAATGTAAAATGCTTATTTGATTAACTGCTGAAAACAAGACTTTTTTTTGTTCCTATTAACAAGGCAAATGTTCCAATCCTCATTCAGGTAACAGTCACAATAACACCATTAATTCCCAGGCAATGGTTTGGAGTGACAGTTGCTTTTCTCCAGCCTCTGTGAAAGATTTCCCCCTCCAGGTCCATAAAGGATGGCAGGTGACTCTGATGCACAGCAGGCCCTATAAGCCATAACACAATTCTGCCTGCAGGGTGGGGAATTAAAGATAAATGGGAAGATAATTGTAAAAATATATTGCTTTGGGAGGTGAAGGAAAAAGCTTTGTTAGATTCTGTTGCAAATCATATCTTATGAGGGTGTCAGGAGTTTCAATGTGCTCTTTTATGGGACAGCTGCTCTTTAACTGGTAATTAATAACTTGCAAGGGCAAATTCAGCATTTCAATCAGTGCTAAATGAGAAGATTGAGTGAAACTTAACAATCTGGATGTGGAGCACTTTACCTCCAGGAGAACTGGCCACAAACATCCTTTCCTTAAACACCAGACATAAATTTAGCACAAAGAGCAACACACTTCCGACTGCAGATCCTGGGCCAGAGCACAACTTTTTGGTCAAGGTGAAAAACCTCAGTTATGTTGCTCTGCAAGGGTTCTCACAGTTTCTGCGGGACAAAGAAACACCTGGACACTGAAGGTTCCCATGCCACAAGGAATGCCCTCCACACTGCTTCTAGTTCCTGGGACATCTCCCTGATGATCACTGGGACTGGGGAGCAGGAGAACTGGTCCATGACACCAAACAAAGGGATAATTAAAGAATAAATCCTCCTCAGAAAGAGTGCTGACTGATGATAAATGGCACTAGGTTTTCCCAATACAATTCACAGGGGAAGGCCACTTTTCCACAGGACTTCTTTCATAGGAAGCATAATGCAAATTAATGGGGAAATAAGGTGGAAGAAATACAGAGCTCTCACATGCCAGGACATTAGTAAGTACCACTGTATCCCACAAAATTGTACAGGACAGAGACACTTCTTTACACTGAAGTGCTGAATTATTTCCAGTTTGCAGTTATCTGGCTCTATCTTGATTCCCCAGCCTGAATTCCTAAGGAGCTGTACAGTACTTTTAGGATAGTTTCCTGCTCCTCACACACTTTTCCTGCTCTTTTTGTCCCTGCAGACAAAACAGTCACTGTTGTTTAAAAGGGAGATGAAGAAATGGTTCATAGAATTAAGCTGTGGAGAGCAAAGAAACAAGTCTTTCATTAAAAAACATCCAGGACATAGATGTTCAGCAAAGAGAAGGCTCTGTGAAGGGAAATCATATTAAACTGAGAACAATAGCCTCTCAATGGATATATTTATTACTCCTAATGCATTTTTCCCTTTTCTTAGGATTCCTTATCTCATTTGGAACTGTTCAGCCTGGATTAAGCCTCACACACCGTAGCTTTTTCTGATAAAGAAAAAAGAAAAGGCTTGATAAAGCTCAGAAATGGTTGGAGCAGTTCCCAGGATATGTTTATACGTGTCTGTGGGACGGATTAAAAGCGATTTTTCTTTTTAAACAGATAAATGCAATCAGTGGTTTCAGATGATGGGCTTAAGTGCAGGCAGTGAGCACCCACACAGCACAACCCCCATCCAGAAATCCTATTACCTCCCAAAAATGCACACAGCAACTCTTGCTGCGCCAGCTTTTCTTTAGGGCCCCATCAGCTGCTTCTTTGGATCACAAATTCCAACTTAGCTCCTTCTCCTGAAGCTCTGAGCAGGACCCAAGCAGCTTTGCTGGTAGTGTGCAGCAGCAGTTCAATGGCACAGACAGCTCATGCCCCAGCAGCTGCCCTGACTCACCCACACAGTAGCCCACCAGGTTGAGGTACTGCTCCTCCTTGCAGCCTGTCCTGCACCTGCCACCATCCAGAGTGGCATGGGGGTGGCAGGTGGAGCATTCCCAGTCAGAGGGGCCATGGCATGTCTTGCAGGATGGGTGACAGGCTGAGGGAGAGAATCAACACTCCTGGTTAGGCTACCGGTGAACCCTCTCCCCTCCCTTTCCAAAAACCAGCTCCCACCATCATTTGCTCCCACAAAACATGGGCACAAAGTGGTCTCATGGCACCAGGGACTGCAGGGTTGTGGCTTGGAAGGCTCATTTTGAATAAACAAGGTGAGAAATGGGTTGTCAGTGATTTGTTCCCTGCATTAATCAAGGTATAGATCTAGACACAACATAAAAGAGAGAGAGAGAGATGGGTTGGCCCTGTTATTCCTCCCTCCAGCATATGCTTGTGCATATAAAAAACCAGAGTGGGACGCACAGGGGAGATAAATTAAACTTCTCTTGGGACTCTGTCAACATCACTGTGGTGCTTGATATGCATGAGAGGAAAACTGGGGAATGGTTTTTCCACCAAGCCCTCCCAAACTGAAACTTCTGAAGCAGGAATGCCCTGCCAGCTCATTAGCCACTTCTGTCTGCCAAAAGCTCAACAAAGACATGGCAGAGAAAGTGGCTTAAGAGCACTCAAAAATATTTCATGGGCTGCTTTTGTATCCTCCCAGCTTTAATGACAGATGTCAGATTTCCATGCTACAGATCTGAGGGAGATAAAAATACTACGGCTACCAGTCAGTAAAAAATTCTTAAAAACTACTTTCAAAGCTCTTTAGGAATAAAAGGACACAGCTTGCAAGATGGCACTTTCCTGACACCAAAATTTTGTTTCTAAGACATTTTTATAAGCCTGAAACGGCGTAAAGCAGCACTCAGCAGTTACCTCAGCTCTAAGGTGGCAGTGCACACCTCAGAACTGATGAATCTTTACAATGGCCTGCCAAATAAATCTATTTATAGAGTTGTTCCTTGGCTGAATAAATTAAATAAATAGAGCAATGGACTTTTTAGGAAAGGTTTTTCTCTCTAAATCTGAGGCTTTGCCAAATAAAAGCATTTTATTTTTTTGGTGTTGTTCATTAAAGAGTTTTTTCCCACAGCACACAAGCTAGGAACACCACCCTGAAATCAAGCTCAAAATATCTTCAGGGAAACAGTCCTGAGGAGCAAAACTTATTGCAATTTATGATTCCAAGTGCATGTCTGTTGCCCTAGTTTTTTTAGATTTTCTAAGCCTTCTGATGTTTACATTCTTGAAACGAACTTTCTCACACACTTTATGTAAATAACTTATTGTTTTGCATTCTTTTATGGAGAAGAAATTCTTTTATGGAGACTGCTGGTTTGTCCAGTGCCATTGGAGAGGTGGCACTGTCATCCCCCAATCCACTGTCACTTTTAGAAATCTATAAATGTTGGAGTCAGAAATTCAACTTCCCTCTTTTTAACCTTGGCGAGCCGTGTGTCCGCGCCGTTTCATTTCACACGCTATAGCGGCAGACGTTCTCTCTCTCATTAGGAGGAGATTCCATTCCCTGAAATCGGACTGAAAATACCTAAACACCCTCAGAGGAATTACAGCCTCTGTAACTGCAGGTGCACTCACGGGAGCAGCGGTTCCTGTGGCTGAAGAGCCCCTCAGGACACGAGGGGAGGCACCTGCCCTGCAGCAGCACGCGAGGAGCCGGGCAGGCCGTGCAGTCCTGGGAGGAATTCCCCACGCAGCCTGCACAGGAGGAGTGGCACTCTACAGCACAGGGAGACACAACAACACACAGAAAGCCACGTTAATTCCGCCTTATTTCGCCCCTTACTGCCTCAAAATATGCTTGGGAGAGGTAGGAAGGAAAGCAAAGTAGAGAGCAGTTCCTGAAGATAAGGGGCAGGCAGAGACAGCTGCAGATTTGATATCTCTTTGCACCCACTGAAATGCAAAGCTGAGCTGCCCAACACCATGTGAAGCTCTTGTCCTCCCTGGAAGAGCTCTGGGGTTCTGCAAACTCACCAGCTGCTGAGGTCACCTTCTGTTATCACCCTGCAGCCACTCCAGGCAGGGTTTCCTATCACTGCACAGTTATCATCCATTCTGGAGCAAACACCCACAGAGGTGGACTGGCCACCTGAAACAAACACTCACCACAAGGGTGGCCTAGCAAGAAGGAGGAGAGCAGTTAAAAACTGCATTTCTTTCCTGGAACTGGCCCTAAACCAAACCATCTTCAGCTAAGCCATCTGATTAAATAAATACATAAACTCACTAGCCAAAAACCTCACACTTATTAGAGTGGCTGGAGGCTACAGGTTCTACTGTGTGTGTTGAACGCAGACCTCTGGACTCTGGGGAGACAAGACACAGGGCTGGACAGAGCAAATTAATGAAATAAAGTAATTTATACAACGACACAGGGCTGGACAGAGCAAATTAAATGAAATAAAGTAATTTATACAACTACACAGGGCTGGACAAAGGAAATTAAATGAAACAAAGTAATTTATACAATTACACTTAGCTGGCAGCCAGGGAGATCTTTAGGGTTCCCTTCCAACCCAGGCCATTCTATGACTCTATAAAACCAGCATTTTGCCCTATGTACATGTATATGATTATGTATTATGTATATATATATATAAGTATATGAACATACTTCTGTTCTGCACAATGTTGTGAGTTTGCTTTTCAAAGCACTATAAATCAAAAAACCTGGATTTTAAATTACGTCCACTTTTACAGATAGCTTTTTCCTAACAGGAAGAAACAGTCACCTGTAGAATTGTTACTATTGTTATTACTACTACTTTACTTCAGTCACTATCTCTCTGACTGGTGGGATACCACACATATCCCCAGTGTACATCCCATCACCCCCTTTTCCAAAGTCCAGCCTTCATGGAAAAGCTTCCTAGTTGGTATTTCAGGAGAGTGGCTGAAATGGCAGTTGTGCTGCAGGGCATGTAGCAGAAGAGCTTCCTCAAAAGAAAAGACTGCTGTGGGATGTCTTGACCTGCTCCAAGGGCTAAGAAGGAGAAAGCTCAGTCTTTTTTGAAAAGGATTTAAGGGTTGATCCTGCTTCAAAGTAAGTCAGTGCTAAAAATCACATACTCAGCTTCAATGGAAAGGAGCTGAGCTGTGCAGGCTTGAACACAGGCATTCAAAAAGAAAGTACCTGAGTCCTTTAGTCAGGAGACTTATGTAGATTACATTTTCCCTCAAAAGCACTAGGATGTGTCATTTTGAAAGTTACAGAGTTTAAACAATCATGGCAGTCACGAGGCAAGCACAGGGCTGTACAAATCAAATGCTCTACAAGCTCCCCCATAACACCCAAACCCCAGGGCTCTGACCAGCCCCTCTCACCTCTGCAGACTCCTGTGCTGTCCACATGGAAATGGGATGGGCAGAGGGGCAGGCAAAGGCCATGGAGAGCTCCTTCCCCAGGCAGGTGAGGCTGCAGGACATCCTGGGGTGCCCGGCACTGCAGGCACTGCGCGGACCCCGGGCCGGCGCAGGAGTGGCAGGATGGGTGGCAACCTGGGCACAGGGGGACAGAGCCATCAGAGCCACAGCTTTCCCAGGGAGAAGGGCATGGACAGCTTCCCAGAGACCCAACAGACAAGTCTCAGCAGCATGTGGTCCTGCTCTCTACAACAGAACAGGATTTGAGAAAAACACTTTGACACTGCTCCCCCACACCTCCAAGGAGCAGCTCTTTTCCTGAGCAAAGCTGGTGAACAAATAATAAACTGCAGCCCTGGGCCACAGACAGCCAATTCTCCTTTAATTTCTGGAACTGCTACAGTGAGCTCAATCTCATTAGGAGGGACAGCAAGAAATGACAGGAGAAAAGCCCTTTGTGTGAAGGGCTCACACAAAAAAGAAATTCACCTTTCCAATTTTCTCTTTTCCCACTACTGCAAAGATGACCTCAGTCTTTGCAAATCAGCCAGATGTGTGTGGAATTTCATATCAGGCATATGTGGAATTTCATATCAGGTATATGTGGAATTTCATACCAGGTATATGTGGAATTTCACCCACCTCTTAAATAGTGTTGAAAAAAAACTGGGAGCAATGTACATTTATTTCAGCAATGTACACAGAGAAGGGAAAAAAAAAAAGTCCCAGAAATCACTAAATCCTGGGGGTGTGAAATCAGAAAGTATGTGGGAAAATTCACTTTTTTTCAAAGCAGAAAACAATCAGCAGGAAAGGCAGGAATCAAGCATTGACTGGTTCAGCACAGGATACAGGAAAAACAAAACTTGGTTTACAGCAGCTGGGGAACTTATCCCAAGTGCAGAGCTTACCCTTGCAGATGTTGTGATCCTGGTAAAAGCCCTCTCCACAGCTTTCCAGGCACTGGCCCTGGCGCAGGGCCAGAGGGAAGGAACAGGAGGTGCAGTGAGTGGCCAGAGGTCCCTGGCATGTGGAGCATGAAGCGTGACAAGCTGACAGAGAAACAGAGTGCATAGAGCTGAAACTTCCCATTTCCACTCCTTCAGAGTGGTGCTGCTGCTGACTACAGCCTTCTCCAGCTGCAGAAAACTCCCAGCTGGAGTCAGACTCAGCTAGGTGAACTAATGAGAGCAGAAGTGCCCATGTATTAATAAGCACTACCAGTAATTACTCTCGCTCACACGATGTTTTGAATGTGTACCTCAGCATGTTTGGCAAGGAAGAGAGGTTATTTGAGACAATCCATCACAAGGGAACCAAAGAAAACAACCAAAAAAAGTCAAATTCCCTGTCCCCACTCCCATTTCTGTGCTCTCAAAATTCCTTCCCCATGACTGAGGAAGAGCAGACAACACAAGGGGGGTGCCCCGAGAGCTTAGAAAAGGGCAAAAATACCCCTCTTACCTGCAAAAATACCCCTCTTACCTGTGCACCTTCCAGTGCTGCTGGGGAAATGTCCGTGTGGGCACTGAGGGAGGCACTCCCCCTGGTGCAGCAGCTTCCCTGCAGCACAGCTCACACACCTGCCTGCCTCTGGAGAGCACCTCTCACAGAACTGGCCACAAGCTGCCACGAGAAGAAGAACAGCAAAGCCATCAGCCTCTCCCCATGGATGGAAAGCACCCCATACATTTTCACAAGCAGCAGTTACCAGACTGTTCAGGAAGGAAGCAGGGGGGGGGGAAAGGTGATTTAAAAAAATGATAATTTCCCCCCTCCACCTTCTCTTCAAAGTGGGAAAATGCAGCTGAACTCCAGCATGATAATTTTTCTTATCAATTCCTGTGATCCATACATTGTCCTAGGCAATCAGCTCTGAAGTGAACTGACTTGTTGTCCATGAAACAGGACATGGCTTTCCTAAGGCAATATGCTGCTGGAGTTTTAGAAGAGTCAAGCATTTTACTTAAACAATTTCTGTTTCTTTTCACTAGACAAAGCAGCTCTCCAGCTGGGTATCAAAATGTATGGTTTTTGGTAGAAGGTGAAAGGTCTGACTCTCAGAGGCTTCAAGGAACAACTGTGGGGTTTTGAGAAACCACTGGCAATAAGAACCAAACCTGAGCTAAATTTCCTTTTCAGCCTAAATTATTTTCAGCTCTAAGATTTCAAGCCTGAACACTTAAAACATAGGTGAATAAAGCTGCCTGGTACAAACACTGACCAAAATGAAGGGGAATCTGGTCCTTGAGAATAAGCACAAACAGCAACAATTTTGCCGCCATGTTCCAGCTTTTAAGCTCTCTCTATTGAGCTGTAGCCCAGACACACCTGTGTGAGCCACACACCTGAAGCCCAACAAGCCCTGACTGACCATAGACAGTCCTCCCAAGCAGCTGGAGGTGGCTGCCAACAGCAATCCAGATTGGACTGGAATCCATGTGGCAAATGCCAGGTTCCTTATCTGAGATCTTTTTTCTCCCTTTCAGGATCTGTTTGACTTATGTCTTTTAATCCCCTCTAGCCACCTCTTCTCCCTTTTTCCCAGCAAACCTTCCCATCTCCCAAGGCACATCTGCTGTGCAGGTATTAGTTACTGTGATGCTGAATTATAATTAAATTTACAGAAAGCTGCTGGCAAAGGCCATTTTTCTTTCCACAGACAAATGGATTTGTCAAGCCCTCAGAAAGAGCCCAGCTTTTCAAGCTGTTCAGCAAGGAAAAACCCCTCAAACCTTATAGCATCTGATTAGTGCAAATGAATTAATAATCTCACAAACAAACAGCAGCTTCCCTCATCCCCTATGAATGCTCAGGGTGCAGCTGGCTTGTCAGACATGAATAAAGCCCCAGCTGCTGCACAGCAAAATGAAATATTGATTGCTGCTTGCACAGAGCACTCCTCTCACAGGTATTTACCAGTGCAGACACCATCCTTTGGGAAGAACCCCTGGGCACAGCTGGCCAGGCAGAGCCCAGCTTGGACCACGTGTGATGGGTCCCTACAGGACAGGCAGTGGCTCTCAGCAGCTCCCCAGCACGAGGAGCAGGACTCATGGCAGGCTGCAGGGGAGAGAAGCGCAGGATTAGCCAACAACCCCCTCCAAGCAGCTCCTTACAGCCCAGGGCCTGCACCACTGCCCTTCCTCTCAGGTGTGCTCAGCCTTTCACTGCTACAGAAGATGAAAAATAACCAACACAACCCACTGCTGCTCTGAGGTTGGAATCTTTCATCCAAGCCATCCCAGCAGGATAACTCCCCGCTGTGTTTTGTACGTTTTGGAATATGGCAGCAGCACAGAGCAGAGAAGATGGTGTAGCTGTTCCCACCCCAGGAGGAGTGCTGGAACACTCTAAAGTCCCTGGAGCACAAAGGGAAATAGGAAGAGATCCCATCAGAGGCTCCTTAAAACTCAGATGCTCGGGGTGGCTGCTGACAGTAACCCAGCTCCAGGCACAAGCACAGAATTGTGCTGCAGGGCTGCAGTCAAGGTTTGGCAGAAAGCAAAACAAGCCAGCCTGCTTCTAGAAACAACTCCTGCTGTCCTTCTAGGTGCAGAAGGAACTGACTTATGAGGAAACCTCACATGCTCAGCCTGAGTAATTCCTGGGGAAAATATGGGACACAGACTCCTATCAAATCCTGTGCTACTAGTGTTGCAGGAACAGTGCAAATTACAATTCTTGAAGCTGTTAAGGTTGTTTGGTTGTTTTTTTTTCCTCAATTACACCCAAATATGTCCCAATGCTTGTGCTCCCAGTCTGTGGCAGGTGGGAGAAAAGGGAACTTCTTGATGTTTGTCCTGCCAACACTGCCCTGAAGTTGCAGCCACCCAAGAAAAACTCATGTGTGAGCAGCATCAGCGCAATGCAGGGACGTGCAGGCACAGCAGCAGCTCATCCACAGCACTGAGAGCACATTATACATGAGTCCTATGGCACAGAGGGGCACAGCATCCCATCCCAGGGGATTTCCCTGCTGCCCTAGGCAGGGGAGAGCTATCAGCTCCATCTCCCACAGAGGGAACTGAACACCTGGGGTTAGAACAGGGAGTGTTCAGGCGGCAAGACACAGGACATTTGAGCTCATGCCCTTGGTCCTTGGGCATTCTGGATGCTCCTTCTCCACACTTCCACCCTGGTTTATTTTCCCTTTCCTTGTCCTGATTAGCTGCTTGCTCTCGTCCTTCTCACCCTCCTGCATCTTCTTTCCCTGCACCTCCTTCCTGATCTTTCCAGAATGCTGTGGCTCCTCTGGTTCCTGAGCACCCCAATGTGAGGGGTGTCTCAAAAGGACCCTGGGCATCCTGTACTGGGTAGGATCCTCCTCTCACAATCCCAACACACAAACACCAACCATCCCATCCCAAGGCAGAGCTTGAGCACAGTTCCTGCTCCAGTCGATAATTTCCCTTGCTGATACAAAACCTGCATCTCATTCCAGCTTGGATGATTTCTCAAAGTTGACTGCAGAGTATGAGTTCATGCTGTAAATTTCTAAGCAGTGAAATGTCCTCACTTCACCTTCCAGACCTGTATTGCTCCTCTCTGAGCTCACTCTAACTTTCAACATATTTTTTAAAGAGTGGGTGCCAGGACTTGGATCTTTTAATTGCAGACTTCCCAGTGCACAGCTGGGACCCCTGCCTGTTAACCTGCCTCAGTATGTCAGCACATCTGAACATTCACAGCCATTTGCAAAGCTCTCAATTCTTCCCTAGATGTGCTGCTCCTTTCCAGGAGACACTTTTCCCTGCTGGCAGCCTGGCTGTGTTTTTGAACAGTTCCCAGTTGGCTCTTGCTGGCCCTTGGCAAAGCTCTGTGAGGGGGTGAGGCCCTGGCACAGGCTGCCCAGAGAAGCTGTGGCTGCCCCATCCCTGGAAGTGTTTAAGGCCAGATTGGATGGAGCTCTGAACAACCTGGGATAGAGATAAGTGTCCACAGCAGAGGAGTTGAAACACAATAATCTTTACAGTCTCTTCCAACCCAAACCATTCTGTGGTTCCCTGATTCTGTGATTACACACCCTGACTCCGGAATCCTTGGCTCCCTCAGCACTGGATCCTTGCCAGGCTCAGCAGCTGCTCCTCACCCAAGCAGCCAGGCACCAGGTCCACAGAAAGAACAGGGGGGAAATGGAAGCATTCCATGAGCCACTGTCAGCTCAAACATCTTTGCCTGCAGCAACCAAGTGGCTGTGTGAAAATAAATCAACAGAAGTGACTGCGCAGCCAGGAAGCTGATTCCACCCCCCTGACTATTTCCAGTTGGGATTTGTAGGGGCTTCTTTTGTAGCTCACCAAACTTCTGCAAACACCTGAAACCCTCCCAGGTGTGACCACAACAGGAGGGCAATGCCAGTGGTATTCCAGTAAGAACACAAAGGCACTGCTGGGCTTTGGGGTGCCATGGATCTGTGCCACCTCTGCCCTGCACTCCTCCCTGGGAGCTGGGCAAGCTCAGCTGAGCTGTGCTGGATCCTGGAGCATCCCCCACAGCCCAGGGACAGCAGGGAAAAGCAACATGTAGGCAGCAGGAATCCAAGTGCCTTGCTCCAGAGCGAGCAGGGTCTGTTAGTGTCAAGTTACACACTTCAACATTGGCATTTTGGGAGATGAAAGCAGGAACACTCCAGTTCTGCCTGGGCTTTTGAATAATCCTGAAAACATAAATAATTAAGTAAGAAAAATGCAGTGAGAGCATTGAACACTGTGACTCCTTTGAGCCCTTCCATTCTACCATGCTGACATAGTTTATTGTTGCTTCCCTTTGCTTTGCCTTTGGTAAGGGAGTTCTGTTTCTGCCAAGGGAGAGCCCACCACTCTGCCTGACACAAACTCAACCGTGAACTTTAAACCCACTGCTACATAACTGAACTTATTACCTTTTATTCTCAACTCTACTTTCTCTTAATGGTTTTAATTCTTCACAAAAGCAAGTGGAGGGATGGGGGCAGGAAACAACCCCAGTGTAGGATTCAAATAGGGCAGAGATCAAACAACTGTAATCAAAAATTCAAAAGAGACTCAATTAAACCAGCTGTTATAAAACATGAACAAAAGGAAAGGCTAATTCACTGTGTTTTTCTACAATGCAGACAACAGTGTTCCAACAAGAGGCTAGAGCAAGAAACCTGGTGTTAAGTCTCTTTCAAGTCCAGAGCAAATTCCTCAAGAGGGAGTTTACTGGAGCTACAGCAATTAACACAGTCTAGTTCATCCTTTCTGTGCTTTTGTACCATGCTTATTGTAGATGTTAAAACCATTATGAGGAAAATCTTTTGGAGCAGTCTGAGGCCCATCTCGACAATCTGATTAGAGATTTGCAGCAATAAAGAGGATACAAGGAAAAGAGTGAATGGCCATGAATTACGGACAGCATCTGAAACTTAAGACTTTCTCCACTGGTTTGACTTTATGCAGAAAATGCAGCCATGCAGAACTAAAGCAAATTGGTTCAATTCCCTTGAGGAAAGAGGAACAAATTTTCCCAGCAACATTCAGCCACAAGCATGCGTGACTGCAAATTTGGATGGAGTGTACAATCAGTAATCTACAAACCAGCAATAAAATGAAACATTAGCCTTTCCCTACCCCTTCAGCAGTACATGGGCACTGCCAATTAAACCACCACCAGCAGGTGGAAAGTAAATGATAAAATAAAACCAAATGAAGGAGAAGATTATTTGATACTTAAGCCTACAAATTCCTTTGGACTGGGTCTCTCTTGTCTGTTTATACATCCACAATGGTACCCTGGGCTGTAGTGGCTGCTGGAGGACAGAGGTTTTTCAGACTTTCACAACCTGAAACAAGTAGTCAGCTCTTCAAGGGAAGCCACTTCAGAAAAGGAAGCTGGACTTACCCTCTAAAGTGCTTTGCCCTGAAATGTGCCAGAAGCCCTCAGCCTGTATTTAATTCTGAGCAGGAGGGTTAGCTCCAAAGAAATTGAAGCGATGGCTCAGAAGTTAAGCATTTGCTCCACCCCTCTGCTGAATCAGAACTGCAGAAATAATTAGAAGCCTTCTAAAAAGGCCAACATCAAGATGAGAAAAGTGTTAATTTTAGAGAAAACAATTAAACTGCCATGATGAAAAAGCAGCTGCTTTACAGTTTGGGAAGAGTTTAAAGTATTTCAAAGGAGCCAGGGAAGCTCATAAAAGCACTGTCATAGTCCCATCAAAGAGAAAGCTAACTTTCCAATCTTATTCTCAGTCTTTCCAACTGCTAAGAAAAATTATTTAGACAGTGCTCAGTGTTTTATAGAACTACCAATTTACCTTGTAAGAATGCTTCCTGAGAGCAGCGAGCTCAGTGCACTTCCAGGAAGAGCACATGATATGGACTGAGTGAACAGCAAAACCAAGCAGGAAACTTCCCCAGAAAGTATTTCCTGAGTTCTATCAATCCCCCACCCCTGCAGGCAATTTTCTATACACATCAAAGTACCATATCCTGAGCACTTACAGGCAGTCTGCACTGAAGTCAAAGAATCACACAACAGAACTGATCCACTGAGGAATTGTCACGAATATTTCCGCAAGCAGTGATCAACGTTACCCTGCATGGCTTGGTTTCTCTGTTCACTCACTGCTTCCTTTACTCAAGGGTGAACATTAACACCTATGTCAACAGCAGATGCCTCAAGAGAGAGGGTTCTCATAGCCCAGGTAAAGTTTTGCTGCTGCTTTGCCATCCCAGAGGGCTGCAGCCCCTTGTCCTCGGAGGTACCTGTGCAGAGGAGCTGATCCTGGACGTAGCCCTCCCCACAGGAAGGCACACACTGCCCGTCCTTCAGCAGCAGGGGTGCCAGGCATGAGGAGCACTCAAATCCATTGCTGCAGGCTGAGCAGGTTTCATTGCAGGCTGCCAGGAGAAAGGAAAGAGAGAAGGAAAATCAATCCCAAATCCCTGATGCAGAAGGACCCCCCCACCCCCGGTCTGACAAAATGAGATTATTTTGCCTCATTTTAGCTCAAGAGTTCAAGAATTTGCTTCTGCTTCCATCTGAAACCTCCCAAGGTCTCATGGATACAGCACAGCACGTGCCTGGATGCTTTCCCAACCTGTTCAGGACGAGCCCATGGGATCCCACAGCCCAAAGCACAGCATGCAGCAGAGGAGGGGGGTCCAGCCCCTTGCAGAACTCACCCAGGCAGGCCCCCCCGTGCAGGTAGAAGCCCCTTGCACACATCTCCACGCAGTGCCCGTCCTGCAGCAGCTTCCTGGGGTCCCGGCAGGAGTCACAGCGATCAGAGGCCTGGGAGCAGCTCACACAGTCTGGGTGGCACCCACCTGGCACAGGGGCAACACACACAGCAGTGTTGGCAGCCAGGAAGGAGCAAAAGAAAGCAACTCTGAAACCCAAGTGAAATTCACGGTTTGTTTCCCTGGGTGGTGCAAGGTATGCTAGCTTTGGAGTGGGTTTTTATACACTAGATTATTTCAAAGGGGCTAAATGTTTTATTGCTCTATTCAGTATGTGATGAGCCATTATAGAGACTCAGATTTTCTAGGCAGTTGATTAAAGGGATATTCACTGTCCACATGGTTTCTCAGCAGTGAAAATTGTAAGTCACCAGGAATCAATGGCCCGAAGCAACCTGAATTTGAGACTCCTAAAGCCAAACCCTGCAGTAAGTCATGACTCTGTGTCCATGCCAGATCACAGCACAGCTGGCAGACTGCTACCCCTACACAAAAACCTTGATGCCCCAGCACCACAGAAGGATCTCCTGGCCACAGGTAAGTGGAGAGATTCAGAACAGAACAATTTTTCTCTAGCTACAAAAAAGCCCCTCTGCTCCCAGCCAAGTGTTCTCAGAGAGGCTCCAAGCCAAAGGTTCTTAGTGAGAGGGAATATTTGCTGGTTTTAACATAAATATAGCAGTGCCCAGGGCTTTTTGCTTTCTCTTGGCTGAAAAGGAGTGGGTTCTCTCTGCCCTCTTCCTTCCAGCACATCTCTGAGAAGCAGCAATCAATTTTTGCTGGCTTTATGGAAGCAGATGCAGCAGGGGCTGGTGTTCTGGGCTCACAGATCAAACTGCTGCAGGCTGTACTTTGCATTTGTTTCTCATCCCCCACCACTGCAAGACAGAAGAAACACAGAGGGAAAAGAGTAGGTTTGGATGAGGGAAACTGTCAGTTACCTTTCAGGACACAAAAATGCAGGCTTGGCTCTGAATGTCCAATACCAGGACTCCAAAGCCTAGGTTTTCCAAAATGCTACCATGATGGAAGCTAAATGACCACTTTTTCAAGGATAACCAGCAGACAGAGGCAATTCTTGATAAGGAGAAGGGAGAGGTGCTGAGAATACTGTATCATCTATCTCTTCCTCAGCAGCCTGTGCAGATGCTGTTTAGTCTCAAAAATCCAGGACAATTCCATCAGAACTTTCTAAAGCCTGTTTCCTTCAGTTTTCTATCTCTAGTGCTTTGCATTTCCATTAGCATGCAGCAAATAACAAGCTTTAAAACAAGAAGATGGCAAATGTGCCCGGGCACTCCAGCACAATTAAACTGTGAAGCTATTTTCTTTTTTACTGAGATAAAGCATTAACTGGAGCACCCTGATAAAACCAAAGTTATGTGACTGCAACAAGAAGAGCTACCAAAAAGAACGAGCAACCCACAGCTAAAGCCTCCCAACCATGAAAAGTAAATCCAAGGGAATGACAATATCCTGGAGAAAAAGGAATTTATAGGCAAAATTATCATATAGGCCAAGGCTAGGCTAGTCTTTCCAAACAATTATTAACTGGCAGCCAGTCAGCCTCGGGTGAGCTTGTGGCATTAACAGTGTGCGCACAGTCTTTCTTCCCACTCCCAAGAAATAATCAGGAGCCCATAAACTCCAAAACTCACGCTAGGATTCAAGAAAGGAGCAGTGGAAGAAAAAAGACAAAACATTTCAGGGGAAGTCACTGGGAGCCTCAAACTTATCTAAGAGCTAAACCGTAGAGTTAATCAGCGCCTGCAGACTGGGGGCTGGATGAGAGCGGTGACGGGGGAAGGAAGGAGGGCGGCAGGGGTTCCAGAAGCAGGCAGGGCTCCGTACCTGGCTGGCAGCGGGGGCAGCAGTGTCCCTTGGCCTCCCGGGGCCGGCTGCCCGGCGGGCAGGGTAGGCAGGAGCGCTGGAAGCAGGTCACGGCCGCGTCCCGGCACTCGCACTCGCGGCACGGCCCCTCGGCCCAGCGCTGCGCGGCCTGCAGGAGAACAGGCCTTCAGGAAGCCGCCTGTGCCAGGCCGGCGCTGAACGGCACGGAAAGGAGACAGCAGGCAATTCAAAGGCTCACCAAGCTTTTCTGCCAAGACCAACTGGGAAAAAACTCACACCTCAGTGTTTTACCTCACCTGGGGCAGAGAAAGGGATCTGAGCAAAGAAAGGCTCAGTGTCTAAAAAAATAGCCCCCCACAACATTAAATTTCCCATTTCCCACTTTTGTTGGCAAGGAGCAGCTGTCAGCTCCAGCCCTCATCAGTGAGGGCAATGAATAGTCCACTACTGGCATATTTAAACTTAATATTTAAATCAATGTTCCCTCTTTTCTCTTTAACTACAGAGGGAAGTTCCTTGAAAATATTAATAATGGGCTCCTGCTGCAGTGAAGATTATAATCAGTGGGATACATTGGCAGAAAGCTACAGACTGCCCCAGCTCTGTAGCTTCTGCTTGATAGGATTAAAATCAACTATCATTATGAAATGTGCAGGAAACCTCTGAGTAGGGATATTAAATATTAAAGGAAAATGATTGATTGAGCTGCACAGAGGAGACCAAGGAAAACTGAAATTCTGCAGCAGATGCACACAAGTGTTTCTGCAAACTGCAAAAGCAATCTGCAGACTATATTAATGGATTATTTTGCTACCACACTTGCAAATAATATCCTTCTCAGAACCAGAGGGGGAGAGCCAGCCCCTCCAAACCTTTGTGAGCAGAACTCACTATTCCCTGCTGCAATCCTGTACAAGGGTACTCACAGCTTTGGTATGCTCTTTGTAAACACAGTCACTACGGCTGGAGATACATTCAGGACAGCACTTCCCCTCTAAGTGAATTAATTCTTCACCCTGTGAAGAAGAGAAAGGTTGCAGCAATTCCAACGGAATCAACACTGCCAAAACCACTGTGGAATGCCGAGGCAGAACAGCTCTTGCCCTGGAATGCAATCTCCAATATCTAATTTCATCTTATCTTCTCCCTATCCCACTTCACCTCTGTAGGCAGAGGTTGGAAAACGTGCTTGGCCAATATTGCAGCTGCAGAATAAACCCCAGGAAAGGCCTCGGAATTCAGCGCTAAGGCCATTATCTCATCCTCAAATCCCACAGAGAAATACTCCCCCTTTCTCCCATGGATCACTGGGATTTTACCAGGCCAACCTCAGGACTTCAATGCATAGAGGCTTACCTTCCTTTTCAATGTTCTACTTTTACTTCCCCAAGAGAATTTCAAAGCACATGCTCTATTTATCCCAGATGGAAAAAGCCTGTTCTTTGTCACAACTGTACAGCTCCGCAGATTCCACTTAAATAACTTCAGTTTGAAGATAAGAATTTAGCAGCAGGAGAAAGGAATAAAGTGCCCCAATTCACTACGACTCTTTGTGCCCAAGTGGAAGCTGAATATTTAGAAAAGAGAGAGATTTCTTTTTCCTAGGGAACCAGGACATAGCTCACAAGAAACAGCTTTGGTTTCCAGGATTACCAGTAAGTTTTTCTGATTTATGCCAGTTGGGTGTTTGTTCCAGGATCATTTTCCCTGTGCCACACTGGCACACTCAATCTTTGTGTGGGACATAGACAGGGCAGCAGCAGCACTGGTCATTGCTAGGGTCACCAAGGAAGAACACCTAAGCCAGGCCACACTCTGGCATTCCTGAGCAGGGAAACAGAGGAGGAACCACCTGGTTCCTAGTCTCTGAGGACCACACACAGCCCAAATCTCTCCCTGCTACTTCTATACATCTCTGCTCTTCAATTACTCCAAAATGCCTTTGGCAGGGTTTGGATCTCATGTCACTGCTGTGTACTGTAAACCCTGCCATCCCCACCCACATCCATAAACAGGGGCTGTAGGAAAACTGGGTGCAGCTATCCATGGAACACAGCTTGCCTAGCCCCAAAAAAATGCAGCTGTGCTGCTCTGCCAAGGCTCAGAAAAGGGAGAGGCTGTGGGAGATAACGTGTGGCTTTGCTGCAGAGAGATTGATCATATTCCAGGTGGAGAACATGCTCACAGCCTGCTGAAAATGGCTTTTTGAGGATTAGGTCAGAATCACCACGGACACTTTGCCGGGCGAGTTTGTTTGAAAGGGTTTGGAGCTGAACCGCTTGCAGTTCCTATCTGTGGCCTCATTACACTTCCAGTAGGAGGATGTGACCAGGAAATTAATAGCGCCTTGTGAGGAGAGAAATCCAAGAGCTCCTGGCTTCACACTGGCTCTGGTTTATTGAGGCAGGTGCCTGAGCAAACAGATCTGCAACTTTAGAAGGAAAATACAAAGGAGAAAGAAAACATGGCATTGTTTTCTAAGCAAACATTTTCTTGTAATTAATTAATGCACACCTTGCACTACTGAGGCAAACCAGGACTGAACATGACTTGAGGGGTTTTGAACCTACATGTTAACATCTCCAGCTGTTGTTCTGCAAGACACCCCTGGCTTTTCTGAACAGTGGATATTTTTTGTCAGTACCCAAGATGTGAGCATGAATATTAACTAATCCTCCCCACTGAGCCTTGACAGCAGGCCATCATCATTAGTGTAAATGATCCAATTTACAGCCAGGAGCACGCAGGCAGCTCGCTCAGACAGCTGCAAGTGCACGAGATTTTATGGCAACCACGACTTTTCATCCAGCAAAATCTCTCTGAGCAGTTTCAGCTCCCGTGATCAGCAGCAGCACCACGCCAGGGGTGACTTTGGGTCCCACACTCAGGGCATTTTGGCTCTTTCAAAGGCACAGCCACAGGTGAACATCCACTTTTATGCCTTGGTGCACCCTTTTGTGTCCCATTTGGGAGCCCATGTGTGGGTTTTTACTCCTCTGAACACTCATTAAAACAAGCTAATCCAGTGAAACCGTTATGCTGGGTTTTGGCTGGACCTCAGACACACCACAAGGGTGCTGCTGCTGCTGCTCAAGAGTTAGCACACACAGGCAGGGTCACCAGAAAAGCATCACCACTGAGGCAGAAAACCCAGGAGGCCACAATTCTTTCCCTTTTCCTCATTGACACTGTGGAGCCGTAGGCATAAAACAGGTAAGAACCCACCAATTGAAACAGATCACAGAAACACTGAAAGGTTTGGGCTGGAAGGGACAAATGGCCTTGGACACTTCTAGGAATGGGGCAGCCACAGCTTCTGTGGGCAACCTGTGCCAGGGCCTCAGCACCCTCACAGGAAGGATTTGTTCCCAATATCCAATTTAAACCTACTTTCTCCCAGTGTGAAGCCATGACCTCTTATTGTGTCACTCCAGACCCTTGCAAAAAGTCTCTCCATGTTTCTTGGAGCCCCTCAGGTACTGGAAACTGCAATGAGGTCACCCCAAAGCGTTCTCTTCTCCAAGATGACCAATCCCATCCTCTCAGCCTGTGCAGTCACAGACAACACAGAAGTCTAATCCCACTACAAAAAAAGCCAATTCAAAGCATGTGGGGGAAGCATTCAACCCTATCTAATGCATTTTGCACATCCACTGCAGAGCAAATATAACATAACCCGGCAGGGAGGGTATTAGTTTTGGAGTAAACAGCACTGGGAATAAAACACCTTGCCAGCCTCACTTCCATGCTGAGAGTGACATGGAAAAAATGAAGAAAAGTAGAACACTGACTTCCATGTCCAACTACCTTCCTGAAGACCACTGCAGCATGCAGAATGAAGATAAAAGGGACATTTCTTAGGCTTTAAACCATCTCTGACCTGCACATTTTCCCCATGTTCAGCTCCTGTTAAGTCCAGTGATCACCACTGAATCCCCTGTGTGTCTGACCCTCCACTACAGCAGGCAGACACAGCATGAGAGGGAATCCAAGTTAAATTAACTGGATTTGCTTCACAGTGGAAGCCCACTGTGCAAACTTGCATGGGAAATTCCAGGTTTGCTATCCTCTGTGAAATATTTTTGAGGGGATTGCACAAAACAAGGGCTGGTTCTTCAAGTGCCTCAAGCTGAGAAACAAGAAAAAAGGGAGGGGAAAAAATAAGATCCCAAGCCTTGAGAAGAAAGCCTTTCTCACCTTGGCACACTCCACTTTGGCACACTCAGCTCCCTGGCAGGTGACTTCCCCCTCCTGGCACATGCAGAAGTCACAGAGGGTGCTGTTCCACATCTCCCCGTGGTACCTGATGGTGCCACCATCCAAGCAGCTCCCTTTGGAAGATACACACTCCTCACAGCACTTCCCAGGGCGCTGCACCTTGCTCTGCCCCTGGAAACAGCACCCAGCCGTGAGCAGGGCTCTCTGAGGCCCCTGGCACAGCAGAAGTGCAGCTGGGCTCTCAGAGGTGGGTGATTTTTCAGTACCTCCTCACAGGTGACAGAGCCACAGGTCTCCCTCAGACACCTGACTTCCCCTCTCTGACACACACACGTAATGCAGGCATTTTTTTGCCACTGCTCCCCGTGCTGTTGAAAAAGAACATGGATAGAGCTGTTAAACACTCTTGGAAAACAACCAAATTCCTTTCAGAAACCTGAGCTGCTTATGGAATATGATGGCTCCTTCTGCATGTCTGTATCAGATAATAAACTTTCCTTAGAAAATGCTGATCTCTACGTGCTCAGCAAACAGGAAGGAGAGGGCTGAGGTCTAGATCACACTGTGGATGTGTATTTCTCATTAATTGCAAGCTAGTGGCTTTGGGGAGGCCTAAACTACTATTATTAGCCAAAAAGAATCATTGACAGAAAATCCCACATACATTAAATAATGCACTCAATTAATTCCAGATGACACAATGAAAGCTATAAATACTTTGACCACCAGTGCTTTCTGCTTTCCTCCTTCAAAACAAATGCAGAAGGAAAGTGCCTCATCTGCTTTGGCCAGCAAATTCTTATTAAGTCCTGATTTCTTTCAGCTCTCCTGCCTTGCCAGGAGGGAAAAAAGCAGTGTTTGTAGTAAGCTATCAGTGCTGGCACAAAGTCAGAGGCTGGGGAGAAGGAAAAGAGAGGTGTGCCAAAAATTGGGAGTGGTTTTGGTGTGGTTTCTCACAAGTCACCTGGAACGTTCTTCCCGACACCGAGCAGGGCTTGGGGACACATTCTGGGCAGCATTTTCCAGGAGGCAGAACCATGACTTCCTCCTAAACAGAAGGCAGAGACAAGGGAAAGAAAGCATGAACATCAGTGCTTGGAATTCCAGGCATTTAGCATCCATGGGATAACCCTCTGCCACTCAGGGCTTCGTTTTGGCCCCACAGGAGCAGAGTAAAAGGCTTTAAAGATGTTTTCTCCACCTCATTTTCTGTGCTTATTTAGATGGCAGCTGAGGTGTGAATAGATGGAGAGATGCAGATAAATTCATACACATGACATAAAGTGTTTACATTCAGGTATATAGAGGAAAAAATTAATTATACAGCTTGCAGGGAAGCACAATAAAGCAGGAGATGGATGAGAGAATTTTTTTTCTGGAATTGCCACATTTTGAAGTTTTGAAGGTGTGATTTACACTCACCACCTCTCAGGCATCTGCACTGTTTTAGTTAAATCCATCCATACTGTCTGTGCAGATGCTAAATTTTGCTTAAAACTGGATTTTTCCAATTTCAATTTTTTTTATGATGGATTTAAATCATGTTGGAAAATGCTGGCACTTCACACCAATATTAATTTTCCTGTGTGCCTCAACTCCAACCATCCAAAACCTGGCTAATTCCACTGCTCCCAGTTCCTACAGCTGGGAACAGCACTGTTGATCAGTCAAACCCTGAGTTCCCAAAGAAACAGTGGAAGACTTTGCACAAAAGTTACCAAGCAAAATTTTCCAGCAGAGTTAAAGGACCTTTTTTGTGTATTTTGGTGGCATGCAACTGGAATTTTTGGCATTCTTCTCGCTCAGCTCCTAGGGAAGAGCAAAGTTATCAGAAAGATGGAAGATGAGAGTTTAATCCTGGGAGAATTTTTGTCTTGGCTTTTGTGGAGTGGAGAATAAAGGAAGGGACAGAGATAAAGGCCCATGCAAGAAAATCTTTTGTTTGGCTGAGATCAGAACAGGTTCTTTGCACACCCTGCTAATGTCCCTTCCAGTGGGACATGTCCTTGGTAGGAAATGCCTGGAACACCATCAGAACTGGCTTTCTGCTGCATTAACTTGGATGCTGCTACCCAATTACTCTCAAATACATCCCAGCAACAACCCAGTCACTCCTGATTCCATAAATTAGATCCTAATGATTAGCTGATTAAACATTAGTGCAATGGCTCAGCAGGTAACGCCAGCCCACTTGGAGTGGGAAAGGAGGGATCTAAAGCGGGCAAAAATTCCTTTTAATGCACAGTACTTTGTAAATGAATACTAATGGAATATCTCAGGACAAAGCAAAACACAATTAACACACACACATACACACACACTAACAGGTGGGGTTTCATCTATCAAAAAAAAAAAAGTGTTAATTGTCCAAACATCTGTCCAGTAACAGAAAGCTGGGAATGCATCAATAGAGAAAAAGGTTTGTCAGTACTGCTTTTGATTTTCTCAGTGAAGAGCTCTCATTCAGGGAGCTCCTGGATTCATCATTGGATATATCAAAAATACTTGAAAAATGGCAGTCCCTAAAACATAAAGTCAAGGTCAGAGACAAGGATTTCCAGGGAAGCAGTTCCAGGCATGCTGCTGCAAAGGAGTACACCAAGGGGCCCAAAACCAGGGTACCATGGGCCCCATGAAAAAGATCCAAAGAGCACAGTCACACCCTTCAACACAACAACAAGAATTCCAAAATCTAAGTGATTTGCCCTGAGTCCGGAGTACTGTGAACAGTTTGCTGCCTTTCCTAACCCTGTGTTAATGCTGTGTAGAGTCTTGTAGGGTTTTGGCTGTGTTGATCCCTGCATAAATGGTAAAAACTCATCACTTGTCCACAGCAAAGACCTTGGAGACAGCAGTGTCCCTCCTCTCCTAACTGGACTAAAACCATGAGCTTGCCTAACTCCTCTTCCCAGTTTTGTTGTTTTCTAAACACAGAGACAGAAGGAACACTGCTCTGAGACTTTTCTTTCAGCTCAAGTTGCCTTGTTTTTCTGAAGGCAAAAGGGGAATTTCACCCACAGTTGACTACTCTCAAATGCACTTCTAGAGTTCTTGTACAAAAAAAAAAAAGTAACAAAATCTGCAGATCAAGCTTTCCAGCTGCAAACCAAACATTGAAATTTGTAAAGTTAAACCCCATTATAAATCTTGTGTTTTCATTCCTTCACCCAACAAAAACAAAAACATTTCCTGATCAACTTCAGATCAATTTTTTTTTAGTAGAAACAAAAAGTAGCTTCTTTATACATAATTTTTGCCTAATTAACCAGCAAAGGGATGATAAAAATGAAATTATGAGGAAAGAAAGTATTAGGGAACAGACACACAGGCTTCACCGTCACTCCACACCATTTCTGCAGGGCAAATATCTCTTTTCCAAACCACCCACTTGTCACCCAGGAGCTTTGCTTGCTGGTTTGCTCCCCAGCATGAGAAATGCACGCTGCCCACAGGAAGGGAGGTGCTGAGGAGCATTCCCAGAAGGCTGGAGGGTGCTGACCTGGCTGCAGAGCAGAGGCTGGCAGGAAGCTGTGGAGCACTGAGCTGCACCATCCCTGCAGACACACCTGGAGCACTGACCCAGGCTCCAGCCCTCTCCATCCTGGAACACGTGGCCATCAAAGGAGCAAGGCTCTAAGGGACAGGAAAACAAGGAGGAGGTTTATTTTCCAATGCCCTTTCATCCCTTTCTGTCACCCATAGTTAAAACACAGCTCCTGTGCATCTCAGAATTCCAAACTGCCAAAGCAGGTTAAGAGGGCAACAATTTCCCCAGTTTCCAAGGGGCTTGTGAGTTAAGAGCTCTGGATGCATCACTCCCACTGGGACTCTACAAGGAAAGGCACCCAACAGCTGAAGAAGCATTTCTGGAACTTGCACTCCACGTGCACAGGGAATACCTGAGGTTTCTTTCCCCGTTTTAATCTCCAAAATGAGGACAACATTAGGCACATCTGCTCCCTGCTCAAAGCTTGCCCCCACCTCTTGGCCCATGAGTGAAGCCATTAAAAATGTAAAGATGGCAGCAGGAGAGAAAGGGAATTTATCACAGTGTGTCCCCAACAAAACTGCACAAAAACAGAAAAGCTTTCCAGATTTGGGGCTAAAAGGAGGTTCTGAGCTCAGACAGTACTCACCACCAGGGCCCACACATCTGGGACAGCAGGAGCCCTGGGCAGTGTCCTGCAGCTCCCCTTGGGCACAGGTGAGGGCTGGGCAGGTCCTGGGGCTGCAGGTCACCTTCCCGTGGGCGCAGGAGCAGCGCACACATGCCGAGCTGGCCCACTGCGTGCCATGCTGCACACAACACAACAACACAACCAAGGGCACAGTGAGAGCTGGAAATGAGCCTTGTCCCCTTGCAAGCTCCTCCTCTCTCCAGGATGAGGCCTGGCACTGATAAAAAGTGGTTTTCTGACCACGTGGCAGCAGGATTGGGATGTGAAATGCAATTGAGGTACGAATACATCCGTACCTTTTTTTGTGGGGATGCCTGCCCAAAGAACAGGCTCAAAAAGAGCCAAAAGACAAAAGCTGCAGCAGGAGAACAGCACAGGAAAATGCAGAAATAGCACAAGAAGAAATGTAATGTATTATGATAAAACACAGTGCCACCAAATGACAGGCACAAAGAAACACGAGAAGAGGATGGGTATGCTACCCCTCCTGTTCCAGATTTTGTTTAGCTTGTACCAGCTTCATGCTGGCCATGCCTCATGCTGGAACAGAGGGTTTCAACATCCATCTCAGGTGTGGAGAGCACAGCCCTCCAATATGCACAGCCCTGCAAATATGTCTGGGCATTTTAGCATATTTCTTGAGTTTGGACCTGACTTCCTTCTTGTGAAACAGAAAAGTCTGTAAGAGACCACACATAGGACTTGAGTTTGCTGTTAAGTCATTTTTCTACATTTGCCAGTTGTTTGACATGATTCATTAACTATTACCCATGAATCTTGATTTTTTCCTCATCTCCAGACACTTATTCTGATTGTTTTGGCCTTTCAGCCCCCCTGGGTGAAACCACATCCCAGAACCTGCTCTGTGAATAATTCAGGATTACAGAACACAGAACCCAGGTGGCAGAGCAGCAATCAATCTCTGGCAGCATAGGTGGCTGCTGAGAGGAAAGCTTCTCTGAGCACAGCTAATATGTCAAGCTCTCTGTGCTTTGCTCCCCTTCTGATGTTACTGCACTGCCTCAGCCAAGCACAGAAACAGCAAAGGGAAGGAATCAGTGGGGGAATTTCTCCCACTAAGCCACGCAGGACACACAACTGCTCAGCAACTGCAAACCCTGCTGACCAAACTCCTGCTAAATTCTACTCTCTGGCAGTGACAGGATACAAATGCAGAGATCCATCCTTCCCCCGCACAGCAGCTCAGCAGCCTCCACTGGCTGCAGCAAACAGGGAGCTAAAAGCAGGTAAGGATGGTCCCTGCTGAGGCAGTGGGCAGGGCACTCACGCTGTGGATCTGTCCCTCGTGCTGGCAGAATCCTTCGGCTCGGGAGGCACACTGGGGGCAGCACTTGTTGGAGGCTATTTGGAGCACTTCTCCCTGAAAAGAGACAGGATTCCAATAAGCAGCTGACATCAAACAGGGACTCTAAAATGAAAGTGAAGCCATGAGGCCTGGCTGGACCTGGTGCTCTCAGCTCAGAAAGGAGAGGTTTCAGGTGAAATACAGAATGCTGCTGCACTACATTGCCTTTCTGAGAGGTGGCACAGCACTTTGTGTGTTTGACATTGTGCCCTCAAAATAACAGCAGAATTTACACTCCCAAGAGTACAGCTGGGAATTCTTCAGCTGAACCAGTTTTCAAGGAATGAAAAACAAAACTCAAGGTTCTTCACTAAAAGGCCACTGAGAAACATGGGACAGATGTTGCTGAAACAAGATCAGCCATATTTGCATAAATCTCATAATAAGTAGATAAGAAATAAACCATAGAGAAAGACGATGATTTCTGACCTTGCTTTTCTGTTGGTGGTTTAGCCTTGAAGCATGAAAGGATTTTTTTCTTCTGAGATCCTTGGTGATCCTTTTCAATGTTTAAATGACCAGATGTTTTTGGAACACTTAAACATTTTATCTTGGAGATTGCCCATGTCGAGGAGTCACACAGATTCGCTTGACACTATAAACCTATTTCCCTTTATGAGCTTTAAAGTAGCTACCTTTTCATTTATCTGATTTTTATTATTTTATCTAGTGCACTCATTATTACATGTGCCATGACAGCACTTGATCTCCCTCCTCTTTAGCACAAAAATTCCTACTCGTTCAGTCTAGCTTTAATCAATACACAGCAATAATAATGGGGAAAACCAGTAAGAATCAAAATTATTTCCTCATTAGTGCTGTCATATTGGGAAACATTTTAACCTGCTTCACAAAGCCTTATAATTATCCTGACAGCCTCTTTAAAACAGTCTTTTTCACTGCTATTTGTGCACTCTACCCCAGCAATCCAGATGTTAATGCAAGGCCAATCCCATGGCCAATTAACGAAGACCCAGACAAAAACAAGCAGGAGACAAGGAAAGTTCAGCAACCATCACAAGGAAGAAGAAACTGGAGGACAGACAATCTCAGCTCTGTTGTTGCTCAGCAGAGTGGAAAGTGCCCATCTGCACCTTCCAGGGAGCCCCAGCCCCACCTCCAAAGGAAGGGAGGCTCATGCTGGGAGGCTGGAGCCCAGTTCAGGGGCTTCCTGTGGGATCAAGCTGCTCCAACACCCGGCCTCTGGCTGCAGCCAAAGGGACAAAGGCTTCCCCCACAATGTGTTGTCACTCCAAGGAGGAGTGCAGGGACTCAGAGCCCGTGCCTGGCTCTGGGCAGCCACAGGCACTCAGCCCTTACCTTCTGGAAGTCACACTGAGGGGCTCTGCAGACTGTAGGCTGGCAGGTGACAACGCCGCTCCGGCACCGGCAGTCCTGGCAGGAATCCGGCTTCCAGGAGGTGTTATTCTGCAAAGCAAGTTGGAAACCAGGCCCATGCAGCACAGGGCACGTCCTGTCTTGACAGCATCTCTCAAATAGCTCCACAGAGACGGACTGCAACGGAGCCCCTCCCTCCCACACGCTTCTCAGGCCCTGTGTTGGCACTTGTCACTCAGCAGCTTCCAAAACACAGCTGAAAGACGAGGCCATGCAGGGCCAATCATCAGCTCCAACAGCAACACAATCCAACCTCCAAGAGCCCCAGGTGAGTACAACATCTCTGGAAAACTTCCCTGTGATCAGGCTCACACTGCCCACACTGCAGGGTGGTCCCAGGTGGTGCTGAGGCAGCAGAGGTGGCTTTGAGGCAAAGCCGCTCCTGGGCTTTGCTCTACCTGGGCACATGTATTCCCAAACACCACGGAGGAGACTCTGGCCATGCAGAGAGCCTGAAACATCTGGAAACAGCTGTCACCACCACTCCATCAGTGCACCCAGCTGGAACACCCACAGCTAATTCACAAGGGTTTCCACCAGCCGTGCTTGACCCCCTTCCATTCCCTCCCCGCAGAGGTCACGATCCCACGCTGCCTCCACAAGAAAAGGGCAAGAGGAGGATCAGTTTCTCAGCTGAAACACTGCTTGCAGCTAGACAATCCCTGTCCCTGTTGTATAGACAAACACTGGGCTAAACTGGCACCACACAGGATGTTCTCCTGGGTAGGATGGACAGCCCCCAGCCCAGTCATCCAGCCTCTTTTCTAAGGAGACCAGACCTTGCTGTTCATTTACACCGTGTAGTGATTTACCTCAATATACTCACAGTGCTAGGCAGGACTTAGGAAGGATGATTAACAGTTGACTGCCACGAGCACATTTACAGCTAACTACTAAAACTGTTAAGCATAATGATAAAATACTGAAATGTGCCTTAAAGGCCCATTAGGACGCTTAATGAGAGAAAAAATATCCTGAAAAACCAGGCCACTTGCTCAGGCACTTCAAGAACATCAATCTGCAAATAGTGGGATGGTCAAAAATATTACCAAAAAAAAACCTCCTTGGGTCTCTGCCCTGCTTTCCAAAAGCATTTCTCCCACATCAGTGGCAATGCTGACCTTAGAAGGTGCACAGCCCCTGGGCAAGGCAAAGAGGGTTGGTAATTCCTGCTCAGGAACACAGCTGGCTCTCCCCTGGCTCACACAGGGCTGCAGAACAGAAACCCTGACATCATCTCTGCCAGCAGATTGATAGTGCAGTTAGGGAAGAAATGAAGGTTAAGTGACGTGTGTGCCAAGCTGTAGCTAACACCTACACTGGAGTTAACTCATCCTGCTGGCTTCAGCAGAGCTCTGTGTTGGAAAGCTGGCAGGGAAGGCAGCCACAGGGTAACCAGGAGTGGGAAGGGAGGGGACAGACTCAGTGCCCCATCCTTTGGTTCTCCTAAGCCTTCACCTCTGATCTCTCATGCTTAGTAAAACTTTTAAAAAAGGAAAATTATTTTCTCCATGAAATAATAACCAAAGGAACCTTATGGCACAATGTCAACACAGAGCCATCCTTATTCACATTTTCAGACTTAAATGCTCAGGTCTGTGGTAAGAAAACCCCTCTTTGCTCTTCCTCCTCCCCTGGTTTCTATCACAGCCCAAGCAGGCTGGCTCCTGTCTGTGGGCTCAAATCAGCTGCTTCTAAATTCCTTTTGCCAGGTAGAGGATCAAAACCAACACTTCCCTGCAGAGTTTTAAAAAATTCATTATCTAGTTAATAGTCAGGAAAGTACCACCTGATCTGTTGGGATATGAGAGTTTCCCAAGCACTTCACGGGTCTCAGTGTCCAGCTCTTTGGACAATTCAACATTTAGCTTAGGATTCCTGGCAGCAGACCTAAAGTGTCCAATTTGGAAAGTCTGGATCCCACCTATCTGTCCTGCTGTGAGATGAGTTTGTTGGTGCTCACCCAGCAGGCACAAGGACACCTCAAAGCTCCCAGGCAATGCAGTTCCAAACATAGAGGAGGACCCAAAGAACTGCTGGAAACCTGCCTGGCATCTTCTCCAAGACTCTGCACCTCACTGGACAAATTATCTGCTGCAATATAAGTGCTGGATTCCAATCCTGTTGAGAGTGTATTTTTATCAATGACAATTTCAGGGGCTTTTTCCTTACCAGTACTAATATAATTAACAGTATAAATAATGAAATACCATGCAGAGAGCGTTTTGAAGATGGAAAGGATTCCTTAAACACCAAGCAGTGCCATTATAATTTATTAATTCCCTGGATTTCCCTACATCAAAAGAAGAAATGATACCTAATTCAACTGAATTTTAAAACACCACGCTGCAAGAAGAGATACATCTACATTACTTGGGCCAGCCTGCAGAACAGGGGCCAAAAAACCAAGAAATGCTCCCAAACCTTTTGAGCCTGCAGACAGCCAGACCAAGACAAAATGAGATAAAACTGGAGACACAGGAGCACAGTGTGATGGGTTTGGAGAATACTGATGAGGATTTAGAAAAAGATAAAAGTAGGAGGCAAGAACACAACAAGCAGTAAAAGCAAAGAAAAAGCTCCAAAGAGCAGACATGGAGCAAAGGGAGCCCAGAGCAGCTGTGAGTGCTCCTGGTTTGCTGCTGCCACCCTGTCACATGAACCAGAGCACAGGAAGACCTAAATCTCTTGGAGCAGTGCTTTTTCAACTGGCTATCAGCACTTCAGACAGCTGCACCTGTCCCTCCTCGACCTCAACAACAAAAAAAAACCCACCCCACCCAACAAATCACAAATAACCAGTCTGCTATTAATATGTGAAAAGCCTCAGTAATGTATTCAGGATATCATCACACCAGATAACACTGTGGGAGCTATTCTGGTGCAGCGACAGGGGAAACAAGAAGCACACAACAGCTGGTTTGCATCCTCTTATGGCTCCCTGAAAATATCCAGTCCATGCCTGAAATGTCCCTGGGCGCTGGGGTGTCCCCTGCAGCACGCAGGACCTGTGAAGCTGGTCCCTGGGGTGGTGGCATGGCTGCAGTTGCTCAGCAGGGTGACAGCAGCAGAGCACAGCTGCAGCCCTTGTGCCAGCCAGGGGTCGAGCCGCACGTTTGTGCTGTCACAGCAAAAACAAGGTGGTTGCTGCTTGTCCTGCCCGCCACCAATCACCTGAGGGTGATGAGGGGTCTGGAACACCTCTCCCACGAGGAGAGACTGTGGGAGCTGGGCCTGGTTAGCCTGGAGAAGACTGAGAGGGAATCTCATCAATCCATACAAGTATCTCCAAGGTGTGCCAGTTTTTGGTGTGCCCCGTGACAGGAGAAGAGGCAGCAGCCATAAACTAACACACAAGGAGTCCCACCTCACCATGGGGAAGAGCTTCTTTCCATGAGAGTGGCAGAGCACTGGGACAGCTGCCCAGGGACCAAACTCACCCAGACCCATCCCTGTTCCAGGTGACCCTGCCTGGGTTGGACTGGGTGACCTGCAGAGCTCCCTCCCACCCCCAGCCATTCTGGGATTCTGCGGGTAACTCTCCCAGAGGCTGCTCTGCCCCAGACTCTGCTTTGGGGAGCAGGGAGCTGAGAAACCCCTGGGAGAGAAACCACGGGGAGAAACCCCCGAGGGAGCTCCAAGTCCGAGTGCCAGGTGGGATTTACCTCCCAAGTCGTTCCTGTGCCAGAGACAACTGAGAACAGGCAGGGATCGGGTGTCTCAGAGGAGGAATTCCAGGCAGGCAGAGCCCGGAGCAATTACACTTTTGGTAACAATTACCAGCATCACCCAGCGGCTGCCAGGCGAGGAGCCCTGGCAGCACCGCTTTCATTTGTCATTTCCACTCCAATTACCTGACAATGCCAGAAAATTGGCAGGAGAAGCCCCAAGGAGGGGGAAGCACGGAGAGCACTGCATGGTCTGTGGGGATACCCATTAGTGGAGCAATGAGGAGATGAAAGCAATTCAGAGCCACATAAAGGATTCCCAGTGTCCACTGGGTTTGGATTTGATGTTTTATCTCTGGCAACGGGGAGCTGTTGCTCTGCTGAGTGTGTTTTTCAGATCTGGTATTTGCTGGCAGATAATAGAAGCTCCTTGACAAGGGGGTTTTAATGGGCTCGTTCCAGCATGCCCACAGCCAGAGAGCAACACGGGAACACAGGGCTCGGGAATCACATGGAAATTCAGCTCCTCTCCGTGGAAACAGCCGCAGTCCCATGTCCTAGGAGAGCACAGAGCGGCTAAGGTAAAGCACAGGGCTTGATTAACAGCACAGCAACACGAACACACTGTTCCAGGAAAGGGAACCAGCTCTCCCCTTCTTCCAGTCAGAGAATTAAGAAGTTACATAAAGTAAAACAAGGTACTGTTTTCACAGTTCAACAGTCTGCCACGTTTTCCAACTGTGATAATCTTTCACCAGTTGTACCAGCCTCGTAAAAATCAAGAGTCTAAAAATAACATTTCCCAGCAGTCCTGAGATATTTTAGGGATAGATATTCCAAAATATTCTTCAAATACTTAGGTACTGCTGTAATCTTCATCCTATCTTTCACACAGACACCAGGAAAGGGCCCCAAATGAACCAAATGCACTATGTAAAACTATGGTTTCAAATTATTGGTTCTAACCAGGATTTAAATCAGCACACAGAGGTCTTTGTTCAATATTTTGGGAGCAGCAGTGTTCCCTTAGAAAGGTTAATGCCTTTTGGTTTGTCACTATTAGATTCACCCAAAACAACTTGCAGCCTCTTTGCAAATTTTATTCTCACATTAAATCAATCTATAAATGGACTAAATAGGAAAAACAGTTACTATTTTCTCCCATCTTCTTATGCTGCAGAATTTTTCCATGCCCAGTTGTGTGTTTTGATGAACAGCACAGACCAGAAATTCTCCTCAGCATGCAGGAATAACATTTGGGGTCCTCCTGCTGGTTTTTCTCCCCTTTGCCCAAGTAGCTCCTAACCTGCCAACTGGCAAATTTCAAACATCCTGCCCCCAAAATGACTTGTGAGTGGATATCAAACTGTTAATGGATGTCAAACCCAAAGTGCTTGACTGAACAGCGGTGGAAAAGAAGGGAGGCAAAGGAATAATTTAATCTAAACTAGATCACAGCTTTAATGATAGCACTTATTACAGCATAATGGCTACTTCTGGAGCAGCAGGGGTGCCCATCTCTGCTCTGTGATGCTCTGGACGCAGGTCATGTTCTGTCCCCTTCAAGTGATGCTGCTTGCTCCAAACTTGAACCTGGGAGAGCCACCAGGATGCCAGCAGCCATCAGCCAGTGACAGATGTGTCAAATGGTGAAGTGAGACTGCCAGGGGGATGTGGGATTTCAATTTGGAATGCAGGTTATGGGGGGCCAAATGCTGCCATGCTAACTGCATCATCTCAGCCAGGGCAGAGTGAACAAGACAGACTAAGCCTTTTATCCCTTTTCTAACAATAATAACAAAAAAAAAAAAAAAAAAAAAAAAAAAAAAAAAAAAAAAAAAAAAAAAAATCCCATCAGGCCATGAAAACCCTTGCAGCTGATTCAGCAGAGGAAGGAAATTTCCTTCAGTACCAGTCATGGCCCTCAGAAGCTCTGCACCAGGTGAAAGGTAACTCTAATTCTACTTCTTGAAGGCAACAATCCACTCCTGAGCAATTCTGCAAGCCACGTCAGCAAATGTAGAGCTATCTCCAGTTCCAGGCTGGATATTTAGGAAGTGTCCTTTCCAAGCAAGGAATTACACACCTCAAATCCTGTTGTTGTCACTGTGGGTCCAAGCACAGTAATGTCCCTTCCAGCCCCCAGAAAATACAGCCCTTTATGTCCTTATCTTCCATCTCAGCTCCCTGGGCAGCAGATTAATGAAGTGGTTCTCCCTTCCCTTCCAAAGGGAAAGAGGACCCCTGCACAGTCATTAATCTTGGAGAGCAAAGGCTTCACTAAAGAGCAAAAATGATGAAGAAAAGCCTGTAGAATAAGGAAATGTGCAGAGTATCCTCACGTCCTCCAGAACTGTTTCCAGTATTGCTCTGGTTCACTGGGAGCTGTTGAGAGTCAAGAAGGTGACAGTCTTATGTCCAAAACCAAATGGAAATAATGGCAGCAGAAAGTGGGTGACACCTCAGTGCTTGACTCAAACACAGGCTCCTTGCTGCCTTCTCTTACAAATGAGTCAATTAATTGACTCTGGCACACGGAAACTACAGGCCCAAAAAACAAAATCAGGTTTAAAATATCCTGAAGAGGACAAAGATGATAGATGTGTTTGTGTGCTTCAGTGCTGTGAAGTGGAATCAAGTTCATTGGGATCAAGAGGGCCAGCATGAGGGGAAGGAGGGAAGAAGTTAAGCAGCACAGTTCTTGGCATTCACTGGATCACACGTGCTTTAAAAATTATCATTATTTTTTTTACAGTGACAACAAAATCCCACCAAACAACTCAGCAGAACTACAGCTAATTGCCCCTCTCTCTATGAAATGAAAGTGCCAGGGTTACAAAAGCTTATCCTGTCCAAGAGTGGTGAGCAGACTGAGGAAGAAGAGGCAAAACTTGTGGAATAACACCAACAGGGAAGCAGCCATGGCCAGAAGGTGCAGGGGAGGAAAAAGTAACTCCAGGGCTGGAAAGGCTGGTCAGACGGATCACAAACCATGGCTTTCCAGAGAAGAAGGCATAAAAAGCAGCTCCGTGAGGCACTGAAACTCCCTCCCGTGAGGCAGATAAAAGATGGACAGAGAAACAGGGCATGGGTTGGCCTCAGCAGACGAAGTACCAGTCTATTAATTAGCATGATTGGCCATCAGTCAGAAATAAACCATATTATCCATTGCTAAGTGGCAGCATTCAGCAGGAAGCAAATTGCACATGTCTCTGAGCTCATGCTGGAACAGTTCCTTTTGCTTTCATTATTCAGAAGCACCGTGTGTAGGGTCATGGCAAAAAAAATATTTATTTAAAATCGAAGCCCTGTAATCCTATGTAAAGCATATTTATTTTTTCAGTGCACACCACCATGACTCTGATGAGTGCACACCACCATGAATCTGGACCTGATTTCCAGCACAGTGCCAGGGAGATGTCAGGAGTTGCTCTGGAAATAACCATGATCCATACCTGGAGCATCTCTCCAATTTGTTCCCTTTACCCTTCTATAGAAAAACTGATTTTACAAAATTTGACTGTCCACAGGAGAAGCAAGCCAAGGACAAAGATTACCATAACCTCTAGAGCTCCTGCACATGAATTTTGTCTCTCACCCCCTTCTCAGTACTGAACATCTGTCTCAGAATAAATCTTGGAACAATTTACACAGCAAGCCCATCATGGGGGCTGCAGCAGCAAGGCTAAGAGGGAGCACAAGCACTTATTTAGACTCTTGAAAGCAGACTGGGAGGTTCCTAAATCTCTCCAGTGCCCATCGTGTAAAACAGGGACAGTTTTATATCAAAGCACTTGGCTCCTTCACTGTAGTGATGTCTCAATCTACAGAAGCTGCTCCAAGAAATATTTAGCAGAGGCAAAGCATATGCATCCCTTAAGTTCAGGCTGAAGAAGAAAATGCATCTTCCCTCCGTCCTGAGGCAGCAAGAATGGGGTGGGTATTACACCAGGTAATACCTGAGAAAGTGCTTTTGTTAACCATTTTAACACTCCCTCTTTAATAAGCTTGCAGCAGTGCTTGGTAATGTGTATTCTGGCTCACATGAAGCCTCAGGGATCACTGTCCACACAGATTCAGTGAGAGGAGGAGCACAGGGCTCTGCTCACATCCCTGTCCATGCCATGGATATTTGCCAGGCTGAAGATTGCTCCCTGACATGGTGTGAGCCAACTCCTGTCAGGCTGCTTCACGCTTGGTTAGAAATAATTGCTGCCTCATTACAAATTTAATCATGACACTGTGATAGGGCAGAACTCTTCCTTGTAATCTCCTTCTCTTCCTTCTCGAAGATGATGTGAAACAGATTGACCACTGCGCAGCTTAGGTAGTTTTAATTTAATTTTTTTTCCTCCTCAAAGAAGGAAATCCCATTTTCCAATATTTTGTTCATGAAGTTCTACATGGAAACATCTCACATGTTTCTTCAGAAACATCTCACAATGCCTTTAACTCCAGGTTCCAGCAGGATCCTCAGGTTTTAAGTTTTTATTCGTGTGCATCTACTTGGAGAAGGTCTCAAAGTAGAAGAGTCCCACACTTGAGGGCTTGCCTGTTCCCTGAACGAGTCACAGCTTCCCTGAAGAATGCAGAGATTTTGGAAAAGCAGCACAGGAAACACCCCTGAGGGAAGTGTCCTCTCTACTGAATGGGTCAGGAAGGAAAAGCCCAGGATGGAGAGGGAGAGGTTCCCCTGTAACACAGCTGTAAAACCTGGGAGATGATTCCACACTCTCCTTCCCCACCTTCACCCTGTCTGTGCCATGACTGTAGCTGATGCCATCACCAGCCTGGCACCTTCCTAGAGATACAGAAATCCCACACCAGGGATGAATGGGATCCACCTGATTGCAGGGATTAACTCAGTTCTAAGGAAGAAGCCCTCCAGAGAAAAGGCAGGGTAGTCTCCTGTGCTGCACAAGAGTTACTTCTAAGAACATTACAGCAAAGCACAAAGGAACATTTCCTGAACTGCAGATACTTAGAGCAGCTCCAATCACAATCCTGGTTTCAGTACACCCATCTCTCCTGAAGGTCATGGTGGTGGGAATTCCCATCAGCAAGGCCTTGGTGCTTCCAACACTTTCAGGTGTCTCCCTACCTGTTACTCCCTATGCTTTCAAAACCAGCAGCATGTAAACAAAGCACAACCTGATACCAAAAAAGAGTAGGGGATTTAGAAAAATACTCTGTTGTATTTTTCCTTCCTCCCCTTTCCCTCCTTTTTTTCCCCCTCAGCAAAATAAAAAAAACTGAGCTGGGAGATTGGATACTATGAATTAACTTTCTTTCCTGCACAGCTCTTCCACTCCTCTGCACTGGCACCCTTCCCAGAGGTCTGTGCACACCAGCATGCATGGATGGCTTTTCCAAACACCTGCATCCATCATTTCATTTGACCTCCAGAGGCCACATTCTTCCCTGCATCTTGAGTTACCTTTATCTTAAAAAGAAAAAAAGGAAAGCAATGTGTGGGTCACCAGAGTGAAGCTGGCAGCAGGCTCCCTCCCTTCCTGCCTGAAGGGAAACATCCCTGGCTCCCTGGGTCAGTGGTGCCCGGCTCAGCCACAGCTCCTGCACTGCACCAGCCCAGAGGAGAGCCTGCCCCAAAACACAGCCTTCACCTTGTGCCTGGTGTTCCCCTCTCAGGGCCATGAGCAATGTTGTTTCAGGCTCTGGGAAGAAACTGCCATCATGAGACAGCCCATTTTTCAGGAGCTTGGGAACATGAAGTATTTCAGTGTTCTTTTCTACAGTGCAGTAAATATTGCACTTGGAATCCACCTGACAGCTGCTTAAGTCCTGCTAGGAATGCAACCTTCAGCTTCTGGCAAGTACAGCTGTGCCTGCCCCAGCTCTGGAAGTGCTCAAAGCCAGGCTGGATGGGGCTTGGAGCAAGTTGGTCTAGTGGAAGGTGTCCCTGCCCATGGCAGGGGGCTGGAAATGGCTGAGCTTTAGGTCACTGATGTCATTTATGACTGTTTCCTATTTCCAGGAATACACAGAATACCTTGCACAAGGGGATGTTGAACAGAGGATGTGCATGACAGGTGAGTGGGAAGTGGCTGCATTATCACCTTCCAGGACAAACCTGCTAAAACAGCAGCCAAACCCAGTGGGAACTGCAGCCATCCAGCATCCCCTCCTCAAAACACACACCAGAGAGCCTCACACTGAGGGGAGGCTCCTAAAAACAAAGAGGAAAGCAAGCCTGCAACTCTTTTTAAACAGCACACTAAAGATGCTCCAGCTTCCCCTCACCTTCAAGAGGCCAGTGGAAGATGCTTGATGAAAGCCTCAAGACAGTCAGGGCCCTCCCTGCAAAAGCAGATTGCTCCAGGGAAATCCCAAATCCCTCAGCCCATACCAGCTCCCACAGGACTGAGACACTGAGACAGCTGAGACACACTGTTCTTGGAAATGAGGATGAACAAAGGCAGAAAAAATTGCTTCACCCCCTGTTAATGTGCAGAACTTTCCCTCCCCACGATGAGGAACGGAGGGAGGCAGAATTTCAGAGCCCAGCTTGGAGCATACCTGACTTGAAAAGAAGCCAAGCCATGGATGTTTTTCCCTCCCCTTGCCTGGATGATTAACCTGGGCACCACTCCCACGTCTGCAGGCAGAGCACAGCGAGACTGAAGTGCCCATGAGCTACGTGCACAAGTCTTGTCGTGTCCACCCCACCCTCCCCACCCCAGCATCTGCACTGGAAAAACAGAGGTTTGTACCTAAAGAGAGCTCTCCTCTCAGGGACAAGGAGTAGCCATCCCACTGGAGCTTTTGTAGCAAGCTTATGCAGACGATCACTGCATTTCCACCTTGGGTCTGCAGGGGTAAGGAAATGTCATCCAGGATGGCAGGAAAGGATGGGGTTTTCCTTGTGTTGCCATGCTAAAGTGAGTATCTCTGTCTCCAGAAGGAAAAAGGAGGAAAACCTGGGGCAGAAGGACAGCAGACAGGCCCCCAGGCTCCTTGCTGGACCTCCAAGCCGTGGCCATGCTAAAGAAGAGGGAGTTGTGCTTCCAATAATCCCCTCCAGCCACATCACCTGCTCGGAATCATCAGCACATGGTTCCCACCACATGGCAGGGGATAAGGAAAGATCACAGAGACTATCCAAACCCCAGAGCCTGCTGGGAATGTTAATCCAGCCTCCTGCCATGACCCCCAGCAGCCGTGCTGCATGCACTCAGGGCAGAGAACTGAAATCCCCATGCCTGACAAAGGGCTGGTTTGGGAAAGCACCAAGGACTTTGAGAAAATCCACAATGGCAGGAGTTATTTTAAAATGCTTTCGCTACAGGGGAGGGAAGCATTCTCCACATCTTCCCAGCATGTCCTTCTTTCCTGTCATTTCTCCTTTCTTCTCCCTGATATTTTTCCACTTCTTACAGACATCATTCATTACATTCTTAACATTCAGCCCATTTCATATCATTTACCTTTTCCTGCTTGTTTTGGGGGTGGGCTCTGCTAACTGCTGTAACTTCCCAAAACTTCACCAGCTTCACCACTGTGCCATTGTGGCATTCACCAAATTTTGCCATTGTGTTACCATCTCAGCATTCAAATCTCTTTACAATTTTTAGATTGCAAAGCCTGTTTATCTTTCAATATTTGAGTTTTTAAACCTTCCCAGAACATAAAGAGACTCTGAAAGGAGATGACATTTTACTGGTGCTTTGAAATACCTCTGAGGAAAAACAGGGTGAAGTATTCCAGTGAACCACCTTGTCTCATAAAAACACTTGCTTCCAAGATCTAACAGTTTAAAGGAAAATCACTTTAGACAAGGGACAATTTATTCATGGACCAGAATGTAAAGTAGACCCAAACCTGCCCTTTTTGCTGACCCAAAACCCAAGGACTGCAAGCAATTATTGCTTTCAATGAAAAGACACAGCAGCCAGTGCGATACCAGAAGAAAATCAAAAGCTCACATACCCTTACAGTAAGAAATAATATCACATTTTCTCTCCAAAATCTCTCCTGTGGATGCTGTGCCCTAATTTTTAGGTGGTCACAAGTCCCATCCTAAAGGCTGAGATTTTGATTTGAGCAATACCAATGTAATGTAAAACAACTTGAATATTTCAGCTGGACGGGGCTGGCAAGTCCCTTCCTTTCAGATGTCATTTAAATTTTATAGAGAGGCATAAGAGAAGTGATTTATGCAAGATGGAAGTCCTAGGAGGAGCAGCCTGTCACACACAATACTCATAGTCTGTCCGCTGCTCCAGTGTAGCAGCAAACCGCACGAATTCCAAGGAAGGAGGGAGCAGGGAGCCTCTCAGGAAACGGGCAGGAAAGCAGAGCTTTGTGTTTCAGAAGGCTGTTAATGAATGACGGCCACTCCTGCTTGGTGACCTTCACAAAGCCAGCTGGCAGTGTCAGCTCTGCCCCTGCACGGCCACAGGTCTAAATCCCATTGGGAAACAAGTGTCCCCTTGAATGGCAATTCCAGCCCAAGAGCCAAACCCCCATTAAGAGGGTGGAGGGATCTTTGATCCTCCCAAGGCGCTTTGATCACACAGCCAGGAGCAGCCAAAACCTGTGCAAGTTTTGGCTGTGATATGCCCTTTGTTAGCAATTTTTTCAAGACAAGTATTAAGCACCAATAATTTGCTAGTGTAGTACAATGGAACTTGCTTGATCTCTCCAAAATCTCTGTCTGTGGGAGTCAGGAACATTTGCTGCCAGCTTGAGAACCCTGGCTGTTCTGGCGACGAGCAGGGTGCCACACTGAAACTCATCCAGGAGCTGTTAGCTCGGAGGGAATTCATGACAGTGAGCAAAACCACCTTCCTCATCAGGAGACGTGTGTCCCTTCGAAAAAAACCCGAGAGCAAGACTGTAAAAGGAGTAAGAGGAGGTGCTCCACAATAAATTCTTTAAAAGGGACCAGCTAAAGGCAGAAGGCCATTTCAGTGCCTGCCACTGGGCAATCCAGAAATAAAGCCATGGTTCCTCACTGCCCAAACACAGCAGCGCAGCCAAGCCAGCAGAAACCCACCCTGACTCCACTGTTAGATTTTCTTCCTCTCCCAGCAAAGCAATGATTCCTGCTGGTGTTCGTCCGGGCGAGGTCTCCTCCCTCTGCATCCGGCTAATGAATCCAAACCAAGCCCCGCACTTAACAAAACCCACGTCTGACCCGCATCAAAGCTGTCCCTTGCCCTGCTTTGATTCTCCTGCGGATAAACAAACTAAAACAAGTCTCTGGTCTCATTTCATCCTCTCCCCCAGGCAAGTTGAACTCCGGTCCTGCTAAGGATGGGCGCACCAGAAATGCCCTTGTATAAACATTTGGCTTGTCTCAATTACCCCATCTTTGTGTGTTCAGCATTCTACAGACACGTGAGCAAGCACAGGCTTCCTCTCCCCTCCTTGCCGCTTCGCATCTGCTTAAATTCAAGGCAGCCCATCCTTCTGTTAGGAGCGGAGTTAGAGCGGGGAAAATGGGGTGTGAAGTGCCTGTTTACATCTCCAGTGACCGAGGGAACCATTACCATCCATCCAGTTGTCACAGGCCTTTTGTATCATCTGCTCGGGCCATTAGGATTTAATTCCTTTGCACCGCATCCAACAGCCACTTTCTTGTAGGGACCTGCAATTAAGAGCCAGGCACAGCTGCTGGGCCGCGCTCGTTCCCATTGCTGTCTGTCGGTGCCAAACGGGCACCTGCGATTCCATCCCAGGGCGCTGGGCCCTGGCTAGGGAGAGGAAGGAGAAGCTGCAGGGACACCTCTGCATCCAACCCCGCTGAAAGGACACTGCTCACGCTGCCACAGGCCAGCCCAGCTCTGCAGCGAGCCCTTTATCCCGGGCCAAGCAGCAACTCCTGGGCTTCCCAGGCTGCTTTTCCCAAGCAGCTATGGCTTGTTGCCTCCCTCCAGGCAGAGCTGGCAAAAAATAAGGCCGAGCCAACAGTAAATTCAGCGTTGCCCAAAGCAGCAAAACGTGTTCCAGTGGCTAAGAGGATCCATCAAACCCTGCCAGACACAGCTCCCCGTGCAATTCCCCCTGCCTGGAAATTCACCCTCAGCACCGGTGTCAAAGCCTCGTTAGAAACAACTCTTTTTTAAATTGCTTTTCATTACCACGTTTTCCCTAATTAGAGGCATTTTGGAGCTTCACGTAGACCAAGGCAGGTAAGAGGGACACAAATTAGGACAAGGTTTACCCAGAAGGCCAGAAAACCTACTTTAGTCTTTTTAAAGGGAGGAAAAAAAAGACCTGGCTCCAAAGCACCACCCAACTGTCCTGCCATGAGATTTTTTTGGAAATCCTCCCAAAGGATCCATGATTTATAGGTTTGGTTTTTTTTAAACTTCCCATCAATGCACCACAACAGGGCTAAGAAGACTCAAAAAATATTTTTTTTTTAAAGAAAATAGACTTAACAGACCCCTCAAGGAGAAACAAATAAACTAATTATCCTCAATACATAAAAATGCTCTTCTTGGAAAATACCTTTCCTGAGCAAGGACAATTCACAGTGATACAGATAAATCCAAACAACAGATAAATCCAAACAAGCAAACTCACAGTGATACAGATAAATCCAAGCAGCAGCAATTAGCAGGAAGTAAATGGGGTAAAATAGATGATCATAAACCCAACACTGCTTCAGGAATGTTCCTTTTCAAGGCATCTGCAGAAAAGTATTTCCCAGGCTTGACACAGATCTCACACACAAAATAAATGCCTTGGCAAATAGAAATGTACAGGTGTTACCCAGCAGCAAACTACTTTTTAATTCCAATTTCCCCTCATTTTAGGTATAAAGCATCCAAAAAATAAATGCAATGACTAAATGTTTGCACATATGGATCTATCAGTCCTTCCCCCCGTCCATGTGGGCTTCTGGACTGTCAGAATTGGACATGCTTCTTCAAAAAAAAGCAATTAAGACCTTTCCATCATTGTGGCTCCAAGATTTTCCAGGCAGGCCCATTCAAAGCCATTAGCAATTCGGCTGGGTCTGGACTTGCACGATTTTCTTATTTTTGGTACCCCATTGGCTGCTTGCCCAGCTCCCTGTTTGAGGAAAGCCACATCCCTCCTTCCTGAAAAACAAGCTGACAGAGATCCCATTGGCACTGCACTCATCAGCTCTGTAAAACTCCTCAGCATTAATCACCCTGAGCACAAAACACACGTGCACCCCTGAGCTGCTCCTGAGGACAAGGGAGCAAAGAACATTTGGTTGTTGTGCTGCTTTTCCTACTGCAAGGAGCAGCTTTAGAGGAGGAATGAGGATTCCCTTTAGCAGAACAGCTTGGAAAGGAAAAGAAAAAGACATTTTGCAGCATTTTATGACGAATATAAAAATTCCAGCACTTCCCCTAAGAACATGTGCTGTTCCCACTGATCACAGAGCCTGTGCTGTGTTATCTGATGAAGCCCAAAGGCCAAAATATTTCTCTTCAGCTGCATCTAAACTGTGGGTAACCAAAAGCAATTCCTCTGAGCACTTACCTGCAGGGCAGTGCAGGGCCAGGCTTTTAGTCCTGGATCCCTTAAAGAAGACTTAAAAATGCGTTTCAAAACCAAAACTGACTTAATGCCAACATAAAAGCTGAAATATTTTTGCTGCTTGAAATCTACCTTCATTTAAATGGTACAACTTTTAAACTTCCTTCCTACATCCAAAAGGGACACTGGGCAAGATTGGTTTCCTTTTAAGCCCTCCTAAACTGCAAGAGAAAGATGACATTTTCAAAAGTCAGCATTTTCCAAACCAGCTGAGCTAAATCAAGCTCCTGAGCCTAAATTTATGCATCAAAGTGTTCAGTGCTCCTCTCCAAAAGCCCCATGTTCAGCTGACCATTCACAAGTCCTGTGGAGCCACCACACAGCTAAAACAGCAGAGGAAAGAATCAAATCACAGGCAGGATCCCTAAATCCACAGCCTGACTTCAGGCTCCTGATCTTGAATGAGCTACACAAGTCACCTTAAAGCACCCTACATGGACAGGGATCTGGGAGAGGATAGAGACACAGCAGGGGAAATAATTCAAAAATATTATTTTGAGAGAAAATAATAGTTAAAAAAGGCACTCCCTTGGGTATTAGATCTCCTGCAGCTCCTTTAAGGACAAGCTGCTATCCACTTGATTGTTCAGCCAGGCACAGGGTCACACTGAGAGTGTCTGTAGTGACAAATGTCCAACACAACCCTGACTGTCCAACTTCAAACAAACAGCTGAACTAAACAAGCACAAAAACTCTGTCACTGGCCACCAAAAGCACTTTAAAGTAGACTCTTGGCTTTTCCTCCCCAGTCAATTCTCCCTGTCTGGAAAAGCTCAGTTCATTTAAGGGGCCTTTCAGCCCCTCACCACGTCAATACCTGAGCTGCCAAGGGGTGGAATCACAAATTGCAGATGAATTAATCCCACTGTGGGATTATGCCCTGGACTCTTCCCCAGAGCAGCCCTCCTCCGTGCCCTGATTCCCAGCCCCAGTGCTGCCATCCGTGGGACTCTCTGCTGAGCAGATTTTCACTTGCTAAGTCAGCAGAGATTTATTCCCCTTTCCCTGACCCAGGCTGCTGCCTCCTTGGAGGGGGGCAGGGGAATGCCAGCACCCCTTTCTGCAGCAGCACACGAGTGCCTGCGAGTCAGAGCAGAATGAAACTGCACCCATTACAGGTGACAGCTGGAGGAACTTGCATTTCTTGGACCTTAAATCAGATAACATTGCTTAGCATATCATATCAACATGTAGAAGCTCTTAACTTTCAGATTAAAACACAAACCTGCAGCCAAAATGAGAATCCAGGGCTCCCATAAGCCCTGCACCACATCAGTCCAGCAACAACAGCAGCCACAACCAAGCTGGTGGTCAGTGCTTCCTCCTCTGCCATTGCCACAAGTGGAAAAGAAATGGCCAAATGCACGTGGTGGCAGAATATCAGGAAGGATTGAGCATATCAGATAAACCAGGATTTGCTGACTAAGAGGAATTCAGCAAGGCATTAGCAGAAAGTTGTTATTAATTCAAGCTACTGAGGCTTTACCAGATAATAAGTTTAAAAGCTTGTGGTTTAAAATTCTACCATTAAAGCACAAGAGGTAGAAGAAATTGCTCCAGTGGATTTAGACACTGAGGTTTCTTTTTTATTAACTTCTCACAGAGTATTTTCCTTTTCTACTCTCGCCATCCTATCCCATTTGGCATAGATTACAGCCCTGCTTCAGCATTTGTTTAATGAAGTTTACACAACATTAGAGGCACTTGATTTAGCTGCCACAGCCACCATCTGTAATTAATCCTCCCAGGAGCCAGGGCGCTGCACAGCTTGTTCCTGCAGCCTTGGTTTCCAACGTGGAACAAGCTTATGCCCTCCATAATTCCGCTCTCACATCAGTTTTATGCCATCATAACTCCCAGGCATTCATTTGGCCACTCACCCCAGCTGGTGGAGAACAAGAGCCACAGGGACAGGGTGTAAATCAGCTGGATGTTACCAGCAGGTGGGAAGGATGCCTTTGCCTCCTTCCTTTCCCTTTTCCCAGAACAAGGAATAAAGCAGCACACAGTGATTTGGCCATTTCTGTGTATACTGCTGTTATTCAGCAAGAGTTACGTGCAAGCGAGACACAGCTTTTAATCCTGGGACAGGAGTGGGCTTTACCTTCCACTCACACACAAGGAGTGTCAGTGGAGCAAGACAGAATTCCCTCAGCTTCCACTTAGTTGTGATGTGAAAAGGCAGGAGAGATGAACGCTGCACCTTCCCCACGAGGCTGTCCCTGTGCCGCTGCACTTCCACAGATCGACCCCAAAACCGCCTGGTTTGCAATGCAGGGGGGCTGTGCCGCTTGACTCTGCCAATAAATCAATTCATTCTGGACTCTGGGCCAAAAGATGCAATTTAACAAAAGAGTAACTTTCAGTGAGGGGGAAGCCAGCCATGATTTAAAGATTTCTAGTGATACAGAATAATTCATAGCACACACCAGGAAACAGTTCTAACAATTTCCAATCTCCACAGTAAAACCTACCTAGTTCCTAGGGTGAATTTATCTAGCTTTCATTTTCTGGCTCCTCCATTCTCTTACGGGTAGAAGAGGATTATTTATAATAATTTCTGTTCCCTCTGTAGCATTCTACAAATTACCCCTTAACTTTCCCTTTGAGAACTAGTGCAGACAGTGCTCAAGTCCTTTGTAATGAGGAATCATGACCCTCTTCTGGATCTCCTCCATCCCTGTGCATCCCCCCCACATCTCAGCACAAATGAACAGTGAAAAATCAGAATAATGTTCCTCCAGCTGTGACAGCAGTGCCAAACACCCAGCTCATGTAACACTGCTCCCTCTGAACTGTAAGCCCCTAATACTCACAGAGGAATTTTATCACACGTTAACACTCGAGTCTGAACACACCAGGAGCCCCCAGAATGTTTCCCAGAGTCACAGAACCATGGAATCCCTCAGGGTGGAAAAGACCTTCAAGACCATGGAGTCCAGCCATCAACCCAGCACTGCCAAGGCCACCACTAACCCGTGTCCCCAGGTACCACATCCACAGGGCTTTTAAACCCTTCCACGATGGGGACTCCCCCACTGCACTGGGCAGGCTGTTTCCAGGACTGGCCACTGTTTCACTGAAGAAATTTCCCCTGAAATTCAATGGAAACACCCCCTGGTACAATTTGAGGCTGTTTACTCTTGTCCTGTCACTGTGACCTCCTGTCAGGGAGTTGCAGGGACCAAGAAGGTCCCCCCTGAGCCTCCTATTTTCCCCCTCAGCTACTCCTCACCACACCTGTGCTCCAGATCCATTCTGTTCCCTGGACATGTCCCAGCCCCTCTGTGCCTTCCTTGGAGCCAGGAGCCCTAAATTGTCCCCAAGGGTGCAAGGTGGGGCCTCAGCAGCGGCCAGCACACAGGGACAGTCCCGGCTCTGGTCCTGCTGTTCCACTATTTCCAGTACAAGCCAGGATGTTTGTATCCTGTATTCAGATGTAATATATCATAATGTGGGGGTTTTTTTGTGAAAAATACTGAAGTGTAGCTCTTTTTCCCCCTTTCAGAAAGCCTGGAGACCCCCCCTCTAATTCACCCCTGCCTGCAGCCAGTTCTTTGGGACCAGAAACAAAAACAGCACTGGCCCTGGCCTCTGGGGCAAGATAAGAAGGAATGAATGCTTCTGTGGTAGGTTCCCCAGCTAAGCTGTTATGTGTGCCCAAAGGACTCATGTGCAAACATGTTTAGTGACTCCACACCATAAATCACTGCTTCCCAAAGAAAATCCAGCTTTGTGCTTGTTTTGTGCATGAATCTGGTTGAGACAGACAAGGAGGAGCAAGCCCTGAGCTTCTGAACCTCTTCCTCTCCTTGGGGCTAGGACATGTCCTGCTCTGAGGAAATTAAGATGGAAATTAAGATCCAAGACACACCAGAAGGGTTTTTTTCTCTCCCAAATACCTTCATCTACAACCCCAGCAAAGGCAACAGGTTTATCACAGCTGTCCTAAATCCTGAATCAAAAACTTTCAAAAAAAATATTTTGAAAACAAACAAACCCCTTGATGCACAGCATCCTCTGTTTGGTAAATACTGCAGGACTTCTCTGCAGTTTTTTTGTTTTAATGCTATTCCAAGGAGCTACCCAAAATACTGCCCTACCTACAGCGACTCTTCAGATGTAGTGTGCACAAAATAAACAGCAAAACATCTGGCAGAAAACAAACCTCCAGCAAACCCAAGGGCACAGAAATACAACGAACCACTGCTTAGTTCAGCTTCCAAGTTGCCTTTTTTTTTTTTTTAAAGGGTACACACACCTTGCCCAAAGTTGGATACAGGAGGTGCACACCTGCTTTTAACACTTCAAAGGGTCAGGGTGGTTGCCCCTTGCTGATCTTCTCCTACAGGACTTAAACTCTGAAAGTCTAAAGTCCACAGGAAAGGCCTTTTCTTTCCCTAGGTCTGTAAAAAATCAGATGAAATTGGAAACAGGCTCCTGTAAGTGCAGCTATTAAAAAAAAAAAAAAAAAATAAGATGCCTGCAGGAACTTTTATTTATTCATATACATGCTCACATTGAAATGCCAGGGAAAACACTGTATAGAAAGAACCCTTGTCACTGATAAAATTGAAAATTTACTCTCTGTGTAGAGGATACCAAAAGATTCCTGCACACCAGTCCCACTGCTCTGCTCTCATTTTGAGGTCCCCACCTTGACAACAGGGTCAATAAAGCAGCATTTGGAACATAAGGAGGCCAAAAGCTCATCAGAAAACCCTCTGGAAATCTGTGTCAAGTGGTGATTAGGAGAAAGGGGAAATGAGGGGAGGCGAGAGAGAAACGCAGTTTTGGTTGGAATCCTGCAATACCATTTACGTAGGGATCATCACCTTCACAGTGACCAAACTGACTGTGCAAAGAGGGGAAAGAAAGCCCAGTCAAGGACCTCATTTGACTTCTCAGCAGCCACAGCAAGAGCCCTGCCAGGAAGCAGAGACACGAACACAAGGCACAGCCAGCAGAAAGCCAGAGGCAAAGCAGGGACGGATTTCCAGCACTCCATGTGCCTGGGAAGACAAGGATAGTCCTGTTTGACTGGAGTGAGAGTAACCCTGCTGGAACTACTGCAGGAACATGCACAGAGCACAAAGCACAGCCCCTGCTGCCCAGCTCAGTCATGAGAACATCACCTGGGCACCGTAGCCACAGCCAGGACACCACAATGGGTGCAGCAAAGACCTTACCAACCTCCCAACACCTCTGGCATTCCAGCCTGGACTGCAGCCTCGGGATGCCGGAGCACGCTGCCCCTCACAGAAGTGGTCCAGAAGTGCAGGAATCACACAAGGAACTGCATTCCCATCCAGGGCAGATGAGCATTAGGGTGTCTAAAGGCAGCCACGTGAAGGGAATCTCCATCCCACCTTTAACTCATCCCCCAAAGCCAGCTTCCTCTCTAAACTTCCAGGTCCAATGCCAAATCAGTTTTTTATGTGTGTAGGTGAGAGCTTGGCTCACAAGAGCTAAAATTTCACATATAGGGCCAAGACAAGGTATGAAAAAGAGACTGGGCACAGCTGGGCTTGCTGCAAATCCCTTGAAGGGAAATGAGAAGGCAAATCCATGCTCTCTCTGGAAAACACTAACTGGCAAGGCTGTGGCCAGCCTGCAGCCCTGCTTCATGACATGAGCTCAGTGCCTGGAAGGCTGACTGCCAGCACCAGGGTCAAGTGCTCAGCTGGGAAAATGCCCAGCTCCACTGACATCAAAGCAGCTGCAGCACTTAGAGGAGCCCAGGAATGCGGGCTCCCCAAATAGAAACGTGCTGATCCTGTTTCCATGAGCCTCCCCTCCAGCTCCTCTGCAAGGCTGCAGGCTGGCAGGGCTGCAATCCCCACCCAAATAACTCAGGCATCACTTCCCAGAGACTAGAAGATGCAGCAGGGGAACAGCTCTCCCTGCCAGCACAGGGGAATATTTCTCATTTCTCTGGCCTGCCCAACACTCCTGACACAACCCTGCTCTATCACCCCACACAGATGCTGCTGCCAACACCACCTCAGGGAAGTTTCCCAAGAGGAATCCCAACAAATCAGAGCTTTGTGGTTTCCACATGGTCACAGCTGAGGGTCTGGGTGCCAGCTGAAGGGTGGCTCTGCTGTTTCAGGTGTCACTGCTGGCTGATGTCACAGAAAGTGACATTTAGGGCACCCCAGTGACATTAAATATCTAAAGCCTTTAAAACATTAGTGGAACCATCCAAAGGGGGAAAGGCTCGATTACCAAGGTTATTTTTTCAGAGGCTGTTGCATGAGATGTGATGGATTTCACCAGATGCTCTCATCATTTCTACTGCAGTGCTTCATAAAATAGCATCTATAAATACACTAAAAACCCAATGAATTACAGAAGCATGAAATGACTTCAGTAAGGTTAGAAACATGCTGGCACCATGCAGAATGCACTAAAAATATTGAGTGTAGAGACCTCACTGCACCTTTTACGTGGCCCAACAGCTGATTTTAATAAGGAGGTTACTTATTGAGGCTGCCAGATGAGGAATTATCATCTCCTCAGCCTGAACATGTGGATTTAGCAGCTATTTGCAGAGGCTAATGAAGGCATCTGTATAAACAGGATGCTGAGGAGAAGATTTGACCTTGAAGATCACATCAGGTAGACCTGCAGAATAAAATGCCTGTTCCCATGCTAGACTAAAAGGAGGGAAACCATCACACGTGAACAAACTGCAGGTTCCCTGTGCTAGATTCCAATCCTGCATTTTCTTCAAAAAGCCACAGACTCAACAGCATCAAGCACTGCTTCCTGATAAGCAGCAAAAGACCAGCAAAAGCATTTTGCTTAGAGAGCATCATTCCCAGTTTACTCTTGCTACTAACACTTCCTATTTTAATGAGGGAAATCAGCATCACCATAATCATTCACAAACTGGTGATGAGAGGGCTCCATGTCACACATCAGTGCTCCTGGCAGCCTGGACACACCAGGTGCCCACGGGCAGCTCTGCCCAGACAGAAATGCCATCCAAGGGGATAACTGGGCAACCCAGGCTGCTGATCCCAGCAGGACAAGCAGCTGAACTGCACAGCTCGCTCCTAGGCTGCAGAGTATCATGGATCATGCCTTTTCCCAGGGATTTCAAGAGGCTTGCCTCTGATCTCACAGATATTTCTCTGCCCGAAGCAAGAAGAAGAAGAACTGACAGTCTTACATCTTGTGAGCTTAGATCTTCCCCCCCAAAACGAGGTCAGAGAGAGGGAAGGATCTGTGGTAACTCCAGCACACTCCTCTCCAAAGAGTGAAGCCTAACCATTCTTCTAAAGCCAGCAAATCCTTCTGAAGCCCCCTGCAGAGGATCCTGTGGCTAGCGGAACTCTGAGGTGCACAGCAGGATGTGCACAGGGCGGTTAAAGCCACATCACCTTCCAAAACAAACAGCAGGACCACTGTTAATTAATTAAGTCTGCTCAGAAAAATCCAAGTATTAAGGGACCAGACAGAAAAAGAACCCCCAACGTTACAGAGGTAAATGTCTTTAAAATCCATTCTACTTTTCCCATGCTGATGGGTCTCAGTTATACTGTGCCATCACAGATACACCTGTTAATCACACACCACACATCCATAGCATTCCTCCATGGATTGCATTCAAGCCTCCAAAAACCTCTCAGAAAGTAAAATTACAACATGGAAATAAAGAAAAACATACTGCAAAACACTGCCCTGCGTTCATGGCCAGACTCCTCTTAGGTAACAAGGCTTTAAAGCCTAAATTCTGGGACAAATTCTGCTCATTTTTTAATCAACTGTATCTCAATTGGTTCCATTTTATCTAATATGAAGTCTCCCAACGTCCTTGGAAGTAACATATTCGACTTTGCTTTGTCCTAAGGATTTCATTAAAATTTAAACAGGTTTTCATTAAGTTTATTGTTTCATTGAGGGAATTTTTGTTTTAAATAAATCATGGAAAAGACACCTAAGAATTACCCTTTATGTCACTCCATAGAAGCACATAATTCATTTTTGGTTTGGAATATTTCCATTTAACAGCAGATTGAGACACTTTGAGGGTTCTGTTTCCATAACCACAATGGTCTTACAATTTCACAGAGAAATCAGGACAGAAAAGAGTAAATGCAATTTTTAAGTGCCTTCAATTTAAAACCAAACCCAGGTTTTCAAAATGGAACACTCTTTGAATTCTGATTTTTTAAAATAACAACAAAAAATTAACCCACTGGAATAAAAGCATAGCAAGTTACTTCTACTCTACAACACTGAGAATTCCTTAGGCAGTCAAGAAAACCAAGCTTTTCACATACACAGAAGAATCCATAAAACTGCAAAAAAATGTTGGAAAGAAATTGCTAACAAGTTTGCTCATGTTTTCCCCTGGAACCACTTTTCCAGGCTCGATGCATAAAAGGATTTACAGCATCCACTAACTCAGAACATGTCTCCTGGCATGTCAGTAATGACAACTGTGTCTCCAGCAGCAGGAGCTTTTCCCAATTAAACAACCAACCCTGTGTTTCCTCTGAACACATAAACAGCCATGAACCACAACACCTGATGTATGGCATGTCAGTCTCAAGCTGGCTGAGCACCCAAAAGGAATTAATTCCACATGACCATGACCAAATCTATTCAGGCAGGACAACAGGTGAAGTCCCAGGAAAGGAAAAGTTTCAGATTTTCAAGGAGCCATTCTGTTAGAAACAAGATTTCTAGTTTGATAACTAGAAAGTTTCTAATCTTTGCAATCTTTCAGCTCCTGTAGATGTCCCCAAAAATGTATTACACTTAAACTAAAATTTCCCAGTTTTCAGCCTGCAAGAAGTTTCATTTTCATGTCCATAAAACACAAACAAAGCAGGTTAGGAAACTATTTTTTTTTTTTAGTAACAAAACATCTGGCTTTAAATTACTCAAATTAATCTGGGAAGAAGTCATGTTCAGGATTTATCTTTTGGAGGAGGAGGGAGAGGATTTTTTCCGCATGGCTGATCCTCAGAAACACAGATCCTGGGACTCTCCCTTAGCTGCAGCGCAGCAGCTGGTAATATAAAGATCCTTTGGCTGCTGTGCTCCTGGGGTTAGTGAGAGGATTCATTACAGAATGACTCTGGAGTAGATACAATGATTACAAAATCGAGTGTTTTATCCTAAAGGGCCTCCTTAATCTGTGGCTGAGCAATAAACCACAGCACAAGGAGAAATACAGCAGCCTTCCCAGGCAAGCCTGCTGCCTGCATTCCCACTGGGAGCTATTCAATATGCCTGGCAGAAATATTGGCATCCTGGCATCACCAACCTCACAGCACCACGTGGCTGAAATAAAATCAGTGCACCCAGCTGGGAATAACTTCAGATTTGGGAGTTTGTGTCTTCCTGAAAGTGCCAAGGAGTACCTCGGGTGAAGTCAGTGGTTAAAGCAGCAGCAATGGAGAGGCAATGTCTGCTGAAAAGGCACAGGGAATGATGTATCCTGGACAACACTGAACATTCTAATTTAACTATCATGGCATTTTTGATGGGGATTATTCAAGGGGAAAAAAGAAAGGGGAAAAGGAACACAAAACCACCCTAGAGATGAGAAATTCCACATGGGAGCACTGTCCAGACACAACAGTCCAGTTTTGCCCAAGGTTTACGATGGATTAAACCACCAACAATCTATTTCCAAAGCCTGAGAGGACATTCAGTTCCTTTTAACTTCTTCTCTCCAGATGTTCAATTTGTCAGCAAAGTGGGGATCCACTTCCCTCAGCCATCTTACAAAGTCCCTAAGCTCTTTGGAAGTCACTGAAAAGGTACAGCAAAGTTCTAAAATTTCTCTTACCAATTAGTTAGACACTGCAACTCCTCCTTTAAAGAGAAGATGCAAATGGTAGTCATGACCAAGGTTTTGAAGGGGTTAAGGAAAGGGAAAGAATGAGGAAGAGACCCAGCAAAGGAAAAAGGCATTTTGCATGGTGGGGATTTAAGAAGAAGAAGTAAATGATGAATTATAAGGTGTGATAAAGAGCTGCTCAAATGCATCCCGAAAGATGGAAGGCACAATGACTTGGAAAATGTCTAAACGCTGGATACTTGCTGAATTCCTGTCCTGGTGAATGAATCCATGGGAAAGCTGCTATCTCCTGCCAAGGCTCTGGCCCACAGCTCCCAGCACTGTGCTATTAAATGTGCATACTTCAGTTAGTGCCCGTGCACAACAGCTCCTGTCCCAGGAGCTCACTGGGATGCTGTTCCAGAGTGCAAGGCAAGATGCATTCCATTGCCATCTGCATGGCAGTTGTCTTCTGTCAAGTGGCAGTTTGCCTTATCTCTCTCTCTGAGTGACCACAATCACTCCTCCCTGGGAAGGGACATCTGCTGATAACGGCTATTGAATGTCACTGCATGGCTGATAAGAACTACAGCATCCCATTGGGAGATACTCTGCCCAGAGGGAGGAGCCAAGCATTGCTACCCAGATATAATCCAGAGGTTTTGAGACACCAGCGCGGCTTCTCCACTGGATTCCCCAGAGGAACAGCAGCTGTCTCCTCTTCCACGGGATCTTTGGAGGAAGAATCCTTCTCTACAGATCCCCCTTGCTCCAACAGAACCACATTTGACACTTTAGGAGGGCTGCAGCCACATTTCCAATTGGACTGCCGCTAACACCCTGACCCACAGGGTGTCAGGCTGGGTTCTGACTCTGTCAGTGTTGTTCTAGTGTACTGCATTGTTTATTTTATCCTTTTATTTTTTCTTCCCTATTAAAGAACTGTTATTTCCTGCTCACATATTATTGCCTGAGAGCCCCTTAATTTCAAATTTATAGCAATTCAGAGGGGTGGGGTGGGTTTACATTCTCCATTTCAGGGGAGGCTCTTGCCTTCCTTAGTAGACTCCGGTCTTTCCAAAGCAAGACAGATGGAAAATGTGGAACAGGGCAGCTCTTGTACAGACCCTGATCTCCAAATAAAGCTGATACCGGATAACTCCCACAACACAGAGAAGATTAAGGCATGAGTCTTGCACCAAGCAGGATGGAGAAGAAAGGCCTCCAAGAAGGACATCACAGCCAGCAGACACTCAGAGCTCCAAGGAGAACAGACCAGAGTGTCAGATTAAAGCCCAAAAGCCCAACAACTCCCAGAGCTCTTCTGTAGTTTATGAATTTCTCCAGATTTATTAATTCCTCCTATCCAAAGCAAAGAGGAGTCTTTTTAAAAATCCCTTCTTGCCAAAAAAAAACCCTGCCTGTACCTGGCTGTTTAGGAAGAGACCCCATGGATTCCAACAGGGGGCCAAAGACATGCACAGACAACCGAAGAGGGGCACAGCCTCACTGCTGGGCTCTGGACTGCGGGAATACAAGATCCAAAAAGAAGAAAAAGAAGGAGAAAGAACAACTTGTGAGCAGTGAGGGTACTGAGAAAAAACACTGAGATTTGTCCAGAGGCTCAGAGGGGTTGGAGGGTAGGGAAGGGGATGGTGAATCCCATGCACCTGCAGCCCACTGTGGAATACCTGGTGAGATAAATCACCTCAGGGTGAGCAGACAGCGGATGGGTGCTCCTGTGGCAGCAGGGCAGGTGTGCCTGGTGCAGGGAAGGGCCTCAGCCCTGCCCAGACACCTCATGGAAAGGGATGTGTCTCTCCAGGTGCCACTGCTGCTCCCAGACAGCAGGGCTGTGGATCTGAACCCCTGCCCAGCTCCAGCCTCAGGGGGAATGGAGAGATGCTGCTGCTGCATGAGGGTGCATTTGCTTGGGCAAGGAGGTGACATTTAGATCTACTAAGATAAAACAGAAAAATTATTTTGTATTAAAATGTCTTCCTCAGTCCTCTTCATTTGCTGATGAAGGGAAAAAACTCACTTCATCCTCAGAGGAAAACTCTTACATCTAAGGTTCTTTTACCTGGTACCATGAAATCAAGAGCCTATCCCATCCCTCTGTATTTCACTGCTGTTTTCAAGGAACACAAAGAAGGGACACACATAGAGCACACACTTGATTCAAAAATCACTTTTATTTTTGATCCTCAGTTGATCCCAGCTTTCTGAAACCCACAAGCAGATGAGATTTGCTCCATGAGAGGCATTGCATTACTGTATTCATAAATCTTAGCTGCAAAACATTCATGTACATCCAGAGGACGCAGCCCCAGGCTAAGTAGTGCCATTTAAATCACATCACATAAACAAAAATATCTTCACCATTATAAGAGTTAACAAGCAAACCTTTCAAGTGAAATATTCAATTCTGATCTCATTTTTCAGTAGTAACTCCTTATCTTTCTAATGAAATTAAAATGAAGCCCATTTTCCACTGCTAATTTGATATATTCCCTAACCAGAAGTGCTTTGCACTGGCTAACATTTATTTTAAAGGTCACTGAATTTATTCAGGGTAGAAGCTCTCTGGATTGGGAGATTGGAAATTTGGGGGAGAAGAGACTCCCAGCATTTTTTATTTATTACCTTTCCACTCTCATTCTGCCCAGCGCAAACTAGTGATAGAAACAGAAATCTGATTTAAAAAGCATAAAATCAGGATTTGTTTAAACTTCTGACAACAAAACGCACACAGATGTTACAAAAGAAAGCAAAATTTTTGGTAGAAGCACAAGTACAATTAAGCTCAGGCTTTTCATTCTCTTCACAATTTTTGACCCAAAGACTACAAACATTTTCTTTCAAAAAACGCTTCTTTAGTGCTTTCTAGTGTTGAAACCAAGCAGCCCATTTGTGTCTCAGGAAACTTCCAAAACAATCCAGCCCAGAAACCCATCCCTGGGTGCACTACCAGCAGCTGGTGCCACAGATAACATCCATGTTTGAAAGAGGACAAAATGGAAATGGATGTTGCTCAGCTGGACTTGTCCTTCTGTGCTGCAGCCTCTACCAGACACAAACTCATTTTTCAATCACACTCACCATTCAAAGCACCTCCAGGCACAGCCCCGTCCTTCCCCTCCCCCTTGGCACAAACCAGCTGGCAGAAAGCCTCCAGCTTTTTGGATTTGCTCCACACCTCCCACACACCCTGACTTCCAGAGTGACATCAGTGTGTCTCCTCGTGGCCTGCAGCTAAGAACAAGTAAAGTGGATTTTCCTCTTTCCAAGTAAAGGGAGCTGAAAACTCGCTGACAGGAGAAGCCAGAGAAGCTCAGCTGGGAATCACGCTCAGGGAGGTGCTTTCCCTCCCTCAGAGCAAAGCCACAGACACCAGCTGACCCTGGAGCTAAGTCAGTCAAGCAAGAGGCAGGACTTGTGCAGCATTAACAATTGCAGCAAACCTGCAGTGCCTGCATCGCTGCACTTCAAGGTTTGAATTATGCACCAAGGGCTTTCCAGGTGACTTCAGAGACTTGTGCAGCAAACAGCATTTCCACAATCACCCAGGAGCAGCTCACCTGCAGCCACTTCCACGTGCAATCACACAACGGCTTGGCAGGCGCCTAAAGCTCATCCAGTGCCACCCCTGCCACGGGCAGGGACACCTCCCTCAAACCCAGGCTGCTCCAAGCTCCTGGCCTTGGACACTTCCAGCATCCAGGGGCAGCCACAGCTCCTCTGGGCAGCCTGTGCCAGGGCCTCCTCACCCCCCCCCTCAGCCAAGAATTCCTTTCCAATATCCAACCTGAACCTCCCCTCTCTGTTGGTTTGAATCCATTCATTCCCCTCTGTCCTGAAACAGCCTCTCTCCATCTCTCCTTCATGTTCCTTTCAGGTAAGGGCCACCCCAAGGCTTCTCCTCTCCAGGCTGGACAATCCCACCTCTCTCAGCCTCTCCCCATGGAATGGGTGCTCCATCCCTCTCATCATCATCCTCCTCCGCACCAGACACGGACAAAAACCCTCACCAGACACTGAAAGGAAACAGTGTTTCCAAGCACCGTCTAAAACACAATGAAAAGTCGCTACAGGTTTCTCCTGGGGGCTGCCAGGACCCTCCACAGTGCACCAGGAAGAGGAGCAAACACATCCAGAAGCATTCCAGAGACACAAAGTAGCTCAGGCACCTCCTTTTAGCCCAGAGTAGTACCAGAGCAAGGCAGACAAGCGTTACCGAGCAAAACACCGTTCATGAATACTTAAAAACTCTGATTCTTGTACCGAGTCACTCACGGATTACGTTTCTAGAGGCGCCAGAAAAGAAAATGTGTTGCGTTTGTAAGGATCAGTCAGGGTACACCAGACTCACCGTGACCAGCTGAGGGCAAAAAGTGTTAAGCTGCTGTCATTAACAGCTCATTAATTCAGGGAAAGAAACACATAGAAAGAACATAGCCTGGCATTTCACTCATGTTTTACAAAGCACCACCTCCATCCTGCCCGGCACTGCGCATCTGTGGCTTCCAACACCCCAGAAGTCCCTCACATCTTCTCACCCAGTTGGACTGGCTGGGTCCTAAGGCCCAGGGAGAATTCCCAACCTCTCCATGAGAGGGATGTGTGTTCTCCAGCAGACTGGAAGCTGCCAGACCTGCACCCCAGCCACAGGGATGACAAAAAGCAGGAACTGGAGTCAAGTTCATTGAACAGCACCCTCTCCAACCCTTCCCCAGCACGGCACGTTCGAGCTCACCTACCTCAAATAAGAGGCCGTGGGAGACACAGGCACCTGAGGGACCAGAAAAAAAAATAAATCAGGTTAGAAACGAGTAAGAGCAGCAGCACATCCTTCAGTGAGCCTGCTCTGAACTGGGCAGCCACAAAAAAATACAGTTTTGGGGCAGCTGGGCAACCTCTGAGTAAGGGACAGGACCTCTGGCCGGCTCAGAAAGGCAGGGAGAAAAGAGGGGGCCTGCCAAAATAACAGTGTGAGAAGAGTCAGTGTGAATCCTCATTCCTAAACCTCTCCTGCATGGACAACAGGACAGGCTCACAGGGCTCTCCTGCTTCAGCTGTCCTGGCCCTGCTAACTGAGAGAAAGCTTGTCCCAGGCACGGACAGGGACCCAACCAATATATTCCAATATATTCACATATTTCACCCCAATAATCAAATAAGAGGTTAGGAAGTAAAACCAGGAGTAAGCTGAATGACAGCTCTTCTATCGATTTTCTGGAAATGGTCACCCTGGAGCAACTGCACATGATCTGTCTCCCAAAAGGGTGAGGGGAATACACAAACCAAAATAACCCAAGGAGCTCCAGGATGAAAGGGAAAGAGACCACGGAAAGGCTGCCTCGAGGGACCACCCAAAAAAGTCAGAATTTCCCTGCCAAAAAGTGGAGTTTCCCGAGAAATGCAGATTAGACCAATCTGTACAGAAAGCCTGTGAGCTACACTTCTTGGAATCAAAAACTCCTCCTTTGAGCTCATCTTCAGCTCAGCCGCAAGTGGCTGTGGAGGCACCCCCAGGAATTATTTTCCCTTGCCAAGAAGATGAGCCACAGGAGCCCAGCCACATTTCTCTCAAATTCAGCAAATAGCTGTTCTTTTGGCAAGAGAAAATAATTTCAAGGTTCATCATCCAGCTCCACCTCAAAATTCAGTGCAAAACGCGAGGTCACACATTATTGGGAGGCATGGGGTGGGGGGGAAAAAAACCCAAAAATTTAACATCAGTTAGTTAAGACCAGCACAACCCATCTGTTTTACCCCTCCAGGGCTGGCTGCCTTTCATTTTTAGCTCACTGACAGCTAGAGTTCCTTAAAATACCAGTGTGCTCATCCCCTCCGGGGCCAGAGCAGGGAATAGGGACCACGTAGGACTAGAAAGCAAATTCACCAACTCTGATCCCTCTTCCCCACAAAGGGCAAAGACACAGCTCCCTCCTTTACAAGTTACCAAGGGAGACTAAGATACAAGCCAGCTCAGCAGGACTTGGACAATCCTTACTTACAAATAAATTTTACTTTTGTCCCCAATTATGGGTGAGCCAAACACACTACACACATTAATTAATTAAGCTTGCCATGCAACAGTGCCCTGATTTTCCAAGAAACTCAAAGCCCCAGGTGTGATCACCACCTGTTGCAAAGCACACCTGAAAAGCATTCTGCAAATTATGACTTGCACAAACTGAAGCACCCAAAAAAGCACCCCGGACTTATTGCTATGGTATTTTTGTGGGGGACATCTTGGATTCGGGTTGTTGGTAGCGTCATTTACCAAAAATTAAATCTCTGAAACCAGAAAAAGTGAACTCTGTCGGAGTGCTACCCAACGAGTTAACACTGGGTAGCAAATGTCCAAGCCCACACCTAGCAGCGCCTCGGCTCGCACGCACATCGCTGGTTTGAACCGCTGCTGTTCACTGGGAACAGCAGCACTTAGAATCGGGAATCACGGTGGGAGCAGGACTCGGGGAGACTGCCACTTCAGAAGCCAACAACCTACAGCCAAAGGACAGGCTGCAAAACCACCCAGGAGCACGAACGCATCCAACCCGCACCCCCAAACTCCGAACATCAGCACGGCACAGCCTTGCGCTGGCCACGAGTCCGTCCAGCACCCGAGACAAATGCCGGTGTGCCTCCCCGAGAGCGCCCAAGTTGGCTCCAGCCGCAGGGAGCGGAGCAGGGCTGCTGCCGGTTCCCCCTCACGCTTTCCCGGCCCTGCCCGGCTCCCGGCGCCGCATTCCCGAGCGCTCCGCTCCGCACGGCCCCGCCACCCGCGGGCTGCCCGAGGGCTGCGGCTGCCGCTGCCCGCCCCGGCCCCTCAGCGCCACACACCGTGCCGGGGCAGCTCCCCTCACGTGGGCACGGCCGAGCGCCGCCGCCTTCCCTCCCTCCCGCCCGCCGTGAGGGGCAGCCCGGAGCGGGACCGGCGTTTCCCCGTGCCCACCGGCCGGGCACGGCTTCGCCCCGGTGCCCCTCACCTCGCCTGTGGAGGAGCCGCCAAAATGGCGGGGGGCGGAGGCGGACCCCCGCCCGGGCCGGCAGCGCGACCAGCGAGGCAGCGAGGCTGAGCCGTCCCATGTGCCAGGGGAAAAGGCGCCCGGAGCCGCTTTCCCCTCAGGGATCCCCCGCCCGCGGGACCGGGACGCGCTCGGCGCGGGACTCACCTGAGGCGGCATCGGCCAGCGCGGCTGGGAGGAGCAGCAGCAGCAGCGGCGGCAGCAGCAGCACGGTGGCCCCGGCGGCGTTCGGGGCGCCCATGGCCCCTGGCGGCGAGCAGCGAGTGCCCGCCGGGCCCGCGGCAGGTGCCGGGGCAGCGCCTCGGCCCCCGCCCCGCCGCCAAACTTCGCCCGCAGACAAAGGGGCAGCTCCGCGCCGCAGCCCGCCCGCCCCCCGCCCCGCCCCGGGCAGCGCTGCGCCCTCCTTCCTCCCGGCATCCGAGCCTCTCCTCCTCCTCCCACTCCCCGGCACCTTGCGCCGGGGAGGCAGAGGATTCCGGCTTCTCCTCCCCCTCACACCGGCGACCTAGGCATGGAGCAGCCCCCGGCGATCCCGCAGCCGTGCCAGGATCAGGCAAATCAAACGTGTTTGTGTTGGACCTGACCCCAGTGACTCGATCCATCCCGGTGGCTGCAAGGGAGAGGTCACCCTCTCAACCCGGGTTGGAAGCTTCTGATTTGTTGTGTTTTGGGTGTCAGTTTGGGTTGTAGGATTATAACAAGAAATAGCAAAGCCTAGTCTCTTTCCATGTCCATTTCTTCTTGGCTTGCACACACACACACACACACACACACACACACACACAGTACCATGTCCATTCAAGAAAAGCTTCCTCCAGCAGTGCACACTCAACACATCTCAGAGCCAACGTTTCCAAATGAACGTTTGGCTCCTACAAGTCACAGGATAAAGAAAAACAGCCCCAGTTTGAAGTTACAGCCATTCCAAGCCCCAAATTAAAATGAACTCAGAAAGTGAGTTTATTTTTACTAGTCTGTGAATGAAATTTTTTTTTTTCCCTGCCAATTTCAGCGTTCCCGCTTCATAGCAGTACCCTAGTTCCCACAGAGCAGTTGGTTGCACAGGGCTGGGTTGCTGCTGCTGCCTTCATCTCCTGCTTACCTGATTAAATGCAACGATGGCAGCTCAATTTGATAACAATTCCCCGTGGTAACTCCATCTGCTCACTTTTGATTCACTTCCTAATGATTTTTTAGGGTTTTTTTTTCCTCCTCAGGACTGCATGCCTTTAATCACTGTGCCAGAATTCCCACAGCAAAAAACACACAAGCCCCAGGTCCCTTCTAACTCCTCAGGTGAAACTCTGGACAACTTGACCAAACTCAAAGAAACACCAGCAAGAAAGAACAGGTGCAAATAATTAAAACCAAGCACACAGAGGGTTCAATAATTTCATATAGAACAGGTGAAAATATTAAAGCCAAGCACATAGTGTTCAACAACTTCATACAGAACAAGCTTCATATAAATGTGTCCAGTCCATCTTTTCACCATTTTTGTTCTTCATCTTCCTACTGCTGTTCTTTGGGCTTTGACAACTTGTTTCCCTAGTCCAGCTACTGCCTACTCCTCCCTATTTCTCCTACCTTCCTTCCTGCTGTTCCCACAACACTGCTCCAAAGACCCTGTTAAAGTCAGGAGAACTCCAGACCCATAACTTAGATAATTTTTCAGATTTTCCCTCTAGCAAGCACTCATTTCCAGCATTTCTTAAGTTTAGCACTCAGCGCAAAAGACCTGAAATTTTCAGAAATTCAAAGTTTGCTAAAGTTTTGTCCTTCACATCCTATTGAACACAAAAGCAGCATTTCTGTTTTGAGTCTACTTACAGATTAGCAGCAAATAAAATTATCAAATAAGCTTCAGACTCTCTCAGGAGAAATATGAGATCGTTCAAAGGCTGAAAGCCTGAAGGGTACAACTTGCAAAGCACTGATGCAGCTGTCAGCTGCTGCCACAGATCTTTGAAATAATGGCACAAAAAGTCACTGGGGTTGTAGAAATTAACCACTTTTAGCCTCCCTTTTACCAAACCTCTAGGCAGAGGTCAGTTTTCTGCAAGTTGGTGTGAAAGAGCCATTCCTCCACTTGGCAAATCCCTGGCTGAAGAGATTGAGCCAGACATACCTTGTGTTCCTGGAGAGCTGGCCACGTGCTGGCTCAGACTTGTACAGAACAGCTGGACAAACATGGCTCTGAGAAGGATCCATCTCTGGCAAGTGAAGTTGGCATCATGTGCATTCCCCACTTCCAGAACCCCTGACACTTAAATATTTTTCCAGCTTTTAACCGGGTTTTTTTACAATTTTATTAATATTCCTTTTTAAAATCCATGAGATTAGCCCACAAAAACAACATGGCATGGCAGGGTCACCACGTGTGACCTTCACCCAGCATCTCCCAGTACCTGACAATTTGGGAAGACTGGCATTTTCCTCTTGTTTTCCAAGCCGGAGAAACACTGACACTTCTGCCTTCATGTCCTGGTGGGATGAAGCCTCTAGACACCTGCAAGCTGAGGTACTGACAGAAATAACTGCTTGGAAAATTAAGTTTATCCCTCACAGCGTTTTCTGTCAGCCTCAAAAGCTTTTTTCCCTCCTCTGTCCTATTTCAGTCAATCCAACTATTCCCACACGGACAGTTTTGGCTACAGCATTAGCCTCTCTCCCAGAGTCTGGCAAGACCAGTGGTATTGCAGAACATGGATAACAAAATCCTATTTAATCATTCAGAACACCCATCTCAGCACTAAAAACCTGTCAGCACTGGTGGCAGCTGCAACATCCCTGCCCTGCTCCTCCAGCCGTGGCACAACTCCCATGAACTCAGCTTGACCCACAGGGATTCCAGGTTTTTTGGAGTGCCACAAATTCCCTACAAGTCCAGGTTGAGGCTGAGTGTCAGCCCTGCACTCCCCACAGCTGCACACAGGCTCCCAGGACAACTTCTTCCTTCTTTGGGCAAATGTTTCTGTTTCACTGAGCTTGAATCCCAGCTCTTCTCCTTAGTTAAACTAACAGCAGGGCCAGAAAAACAAACCTAAAAGCCATCATACATCATCTGCAGGGCTAAAGGTGCTGCAGCACTGCCTCCCTCCATCCCACAGTCACTTCCAGAAGCCAGCAGTGCCACTGCAGCCATGCTCAGTGGGACAATTATAGGGATTTCTAAAGCACCTTGGCCCAAGAACCACATGTACAAGTCCCACTCTGCCTGTCTGGGGACTCTGCTCATTACAGAGGAACCATCTCACGTTGATCATCCCTTCCATCTCTCCCCTCCCCATGCCAATCCAGCATTCCAGGATAAAAATAAGTCCCAAGGCACTCAACAGCTTGTACAGCACTGTTTCAGCATGGCACAGACCAGGGGCATTACTCCCTCAGCAATCAGTAGCACAAGTTCAGAACTGCACCTGAAAACTTGCTGAGCCCACCAGCTCCTTCTCTTGCCCCCCTGACATCCAGAGGCCCAGATTTCCTGTGTCCCCACAGCTCTGGGATTTTCCAAGTGCAGATCCCTGCAGGAACCTTTGTTATTCCATGCTTTTATTCTCTGAGAGCACACTCAGCAGTCTGAGAGCTTCTGATTTAAGCTCACCTGTGCATTTCTGCTTAAGCATCACTTTTTTTTTAAATACACCCATCAAAGAGGGCAGGCCTATCTTTTCCCAAAATGGACAATGAAGTCTTGGAAATAAGGCAGGAGAACAGAGAAAAGAGAAATCTATTCAGATAATACCACAGGCTTTGCTTTTCTACACCAACAGCTAACTCACATTCAGATTTTGGGTCACAAACAATACACAACCCCTGGAATGCCTCATAATATCCCTTACATGTGTAATTCCTAAGCAATAAAGACATCCCAGTGCACTGGCATTCCTTTTCCCACTTGCAACATGCAAAGTCTATTAAGTCACTGTAAAACCTTCCTATACACACCTAAAAGGGAATTTTTGGATCAAACTCTGAGCAAAGCACCCCACACACAACCAAAAATAATCAGCGTGGCCTGGCAGGAATTGGTCACCCTGACTGACAGCAGCCAAATGCTTCTGATGGGAGCTAAAAGAACTCCCATGCAGCCAGATCCCAGTAAGCTCTTGGAAAAAGGAGGCCTACCTCCAGTAACAGGAATGATTTAAACCTTTCCAGATCTGGACCAGCTCATCCCTGTGGTAAACAGCCAATCCTTTCTGGGACCATCTTACATTTCGGGGTGCAGCTTTACGAACAAGTGTTCAGCAACAGAACCCCCCAAAAAAACCACTTCAGGAGAAATTCCAGGAAATTCCAACGCCTGCACAGGAGGGAAGGCCGGGAGCGCCACCTCCTGGAAAGAAAGCGGAAAATAGCGGCAAAGAGCCGCGTCTGCAGCTGGTATTCCAGAAAACATGGGGGCAAGGTGAATGCTCGCTCCCCTCATAAATCACGTCCGATTCTTCCTTGGGGGAAAACACTTGCTGGGTTCTGACAACAGGCTCCTGCTCCTGACAACGTTACACCCAATTGAGACATGAAATCCACAAGCTGCATTTATTTTTTGTTCTCACAGAGCATGATTTGAGTGACACTTCACATCCGCTTCCCCAGCTGGAGCGCCAGGCCCACAAGGAGAAGACATCAGGTACTAACGGATTCCTGGACAGCTTTTTGCTGATCCTCATCAGCTGCATCTTCTTCCTCTTTCTCCTCTGCTTTCTCCACCTGAGGTAGGATTCCATCGAGGTTCAGCAGCAAGCCTTCACTGGTGGAGGATCTGATAACCAGCCTCTGCACAATGGGATCTAGAAACACAAGGGGCACCACCCAACTGATCACTCCACCCCTTGCCATCAAGGCAGTGAAAGAACACCACCAGAATCAGGCTTGACACTCCAAATCAGTAGAAAAGCTAATCCTCACTAAAATGGGCTGATGTACATTGATTTAAATTCATTTTAAAAAATAATCAAAACAAAACATTCCTTTCTGCACCTACTTTATATTTCAAGTCAGGCAACCTCTTATAGTTTTCATTTGGGCTTCTCAAGGCACATGTACTTGGCTTTTTATGGTCTTGTGTCTGCAGCTACTCTGAGCAGCATCACTAGGAGAGAAGCAAGATCATTCTTCTGGCAGACATTAAGCAAGTATCAACACAAAAAAATGGCATTTTAGCTTACACAAAACTCCTTGACTAAAATTATTTCAGGAATCACCATTTCCTGTCCAGCTAAGCAGATGCCCTCTGCTTAAAGTTGACTTGATTATTCCTTTGGCTAAGGAATTAAAATTTTTAAAAAAAGGAAAGAAAGAATCAACTTTCCCTTGGAGGAGCAGGAATTTTAGAGATACTTGGAGAGCAGCAAGGTAACTGCACGACTAGCCAGTAAAGAACTCCCATCTCCCACCTGGGTTTGCTGCAGCCTGAACAAATCTTACCAAAATTAGATGGCTTGAAGGTGCAGATATCCTGGATAATTGTTTTCAGGTTGGCAATGATGTGCTCAGTGGGCATATCCAGCTGCAAAAGGACAGAGCCAAGTTAGTAATGGTGATGATGCCTGGAGCCCAGGTGAATGGATCTGAAAGCACTGCTGTTGATGTTTATTCTACATTTGGATAGGTTTCCTTTCTGTGTGCTCCCCGTGAAGGAGTGACAAATCCCATTAACAGCCTTATCCAAATGCTGATTTGCTCACTCTTCTCCCTAGTTCCACTCAGGACACGAAATTCCGAGGGCTTTGTAACAACATGTAGCTTTAAGGGCTGAAAACTCTTAAAAAAAACCAACTCTTAAAAAACCAACATACACACAAGTGCTTTTGCAAAAAACTCACTAAAATGAAGGAGCTGTCAAAGGCCACAAAATGCATCCGCACCTAGAACTGGAGGCATCAGGAGCTTGAACAGAATGAAATCCATCAAAAGAACCAACTCATCAGCTCCATGATGAGGACAGGTCATGCTCAGAGGGTTCTAAGCACTCCAAAATAGTTCCCAAATGAAGATGCCAGCTTCTCACAGTAAATCCTTTCGTTCCCTTCTTATTTCTTAACTAAGTCAGACTCCTCCAACAGCAAGGTCAAGAATTCCAGCTACACACAAAAATACAGACAAGAAAGCCCCTGGAATGCCCATGCACAGCTCAGAGCAGCTACTGAGAATTTATAAACTCATCTGTCTCCAGCACTGCCAGGCAAAGCTCCAGGCATTTCCTACCCTTCCTGCCTGTGCCACCCTCAGTTAGAGGAACACCAAACATCAGGCAGGATTACAAAGATGCAAACCAGAAGGAAAACAAAAAAACCCACCAGAGCTTAGGGCGGAGAAAATGAATAAATAAGCCAAAATTATTTTCTATTTCAAGTAACACAAACAGTTCTTGCTTCCGACTCCAATTCCAGTTATCAAAATTAGAATTCTTTAATTATTTGGTTAAAGCAAAGACTTTTTGACTCTTCTGCATATTGATCACGGACTTACAAACCCATAGTTTATTCCTTACCAAAAAAAAAAAAAAAAAAAAAAAAACAACAACCAAAAAGTTTAAAACCAGCTGAAGATGCCACACAAAAAAGAGTTGTATTTTCTCCAGAGGTTAGTGAAAAAGCGGTCAAAAACTTTGAGAAAGAGGTTGAAGAGATGGTTTTTTCCCCTCTTTGAATACTACAGTTCTGCTCAGGGCAGCAAATGTAAGAGCTCTGCACACAACTTACTCTGGCTATCCTTGTCTTGATGACACTCTCGTCCTCCACCGAGTACTCGTGACACTCCCTGAAGAACTGCACCATTCTGGGAATGTCACTGCCCAGGGAATCTGTTCAAAAACAAAACAAAAGAAGCTGGCTGAGCAATGCTTATTGGCACAGATGGGTCTGGCACCAGGAAAGAGATCATTCAATCTGTTCATTAAAGCAAACACCAGTGCAAAACACAGTTTCACAGAGAGGACAATGGTGCCCTCACTGAGATCACAGTCTCCCTGTTCCCTCCTTCCCCTCTTAGCAGGATTAATAACCATAAGGGCACCTAGCAGCCAAATGCACCTGGGTTCTTATCCCAGGTTTACCTGTTGCAGGAAAAAATGGATCCCTAAAGTTCCCTTGACTAAGACAAGTGGTGCAGCCACAACCTAACTCCTAAAGTAACCCCACATCCTGACAAAAACCATTCCAGGGGCACCCCCAGGGCTCCAGCCCCCTCAGGAGCTGCTAAAAGCTGCAAGCAAGAACTGCTCCTTACTTCTCTTGGTGCTGGGGTACTTCTTTCTCAGCTTGTTCCTCAGGGGGATTAACTTGGGGATGATGGCAGGGACAGCCACGTAGAAATCAGCCTGGATTTCATCCTCCAGGATCTGCAACAAGCACAATTCCACTCCTTGCATTCAAGCTGGTTTATAAAAGGATCCAAGCACAGAAACACATCTCTCTGCCTGCTGCCTCCCAGCCAGAGCTCACTGGACATCAGACTTCCTCCCCTCCCCTCCAGGCTCCAATTTCAATTAGGATTTTTATGTAATTCTTTAAGAAAAATACACACCCATTTGATTAATTCAACTCCTCCCACGATGGCAGCCCCATGCTCTTGAGCTACCTCAGCTTCCTGCTCATTCTGTTGAGAGAAAAAAAGGAATTAAAAACAGTTGCACTGCAAATTAGCTGCCAGCAGAGCTCAGGGAGAGAATTCCAAACAATTCAGTCCAAAGAGCCACCAAATAAACCCATGGCACCCCTCTGGGATCATCTCACAGAGATAAAATGATTCATTGGCAAAGGACAGTTGCAAGAGTGTGCTGGACACCAAAACCCATGGAAATGAAGGACAAAACCCCATGAAAATGAAGGAATTCTGGCTCACCCACCTCTGTGAGCACAAAAACCCATGAAAATGAAGGAATTCTGGCTCACCCACTTCTATGAGCACAAAAACCCATGAAAATGAAGGAATTCTGGCTCACCCACTTCTGTGAGCACAAAACCCCATGAAAATGAAGGAATTCTAGCTCACCCAGTTCTGTGAGCACAAAACCCCATGAAAATGAAGGAATTCTGGCTCACCCACCTCTGTGAACACCAAAACCCCATGAAAATGAAGGAATTCTGGCTCACCCACCTCTGTGAACACCAAGACCTTGTTCACCTCATCCGTAAAGCGATGGGGGAGAGCGACACCGCTGGAAAAAGGATCCACTTTTTTCTGGCAAAGGAATAAAAAAAAATTAAAGCAAACAAACAGAAATCAGGACTTGAGTGTAAATTACATCACCACAGGGAGTTGGTCCCCTAAAAATGAAAAAAAAGAAAATGCAAACAAGGTGAGGGACAGCCCTCAGTCTGAGCAGCCTCAAAACCTTCAGGAGTGCCAGAACTGCCTCCCCACCTTCTTCTGCAGTGCCATGTCCAGGAAGACGTTGATGTACACAAACTGCTTGGGGTGGGTGAAGTCCAGCTCCTGGAACCTCTTGAGCATGCCCACGGCCTGCTCCAGCCCATAGGAGGGTCTCCTGTAGAGCCACGTCAGGTACACGTCGTCCACGGGCTTGCTCATCAGCGGCCGCCTCCGAGGGAGGGGCTTCTCCTTGGCCGCCTCCTTCGCCTTCTCCTGCCGGCTCCTCTTGGCATCTTTTTTGGCAGCTCTAAGACCAAAAAAAAACCCCCCCGGGCACGTTGTGACGTCATCAGTTATCGTATTTTCACAGCACTCTGATTTTATAAAGCAAGGTTTTCTCCTCCCTCTCCCGTGGCATTTTGCATTCAGTTGAACACCCAATTCTCATTTTCCTCCCTATTTTCAGAGGGTATCCAGGCAAGGAAAGCAATATTAAAATAATAACTGGACCCTCCATCCCTCTGTAAAGAGTCTGCAGCACTTGAGAAAACTTCATTCCCTTGTCTACTCTTGCTTCTCCCAGCCACACTGTTATTACAGAGACGGCAAATTAAACAATGAAAAGCCAATTAAAAGACGGGAAGGGTTTCAAACAGACTCCAGAAGCTCACCAGCTTTCACTCTGACATGCGACCCTGCTACACCCGCAAAAGCACAGCCCAACACCACAGCCTCAAGCTTTCCCTATGCCATCAGCATAGAAAACATTCCCTGCGAGCGCAGGCTGTTCTCCGCGAGCCTCTGAGGGTCAGCCGGCTGTCGGACCAGCCCTGCGGACACCAAACCCCCCAAACACCCCTCAACACCTCCCGGGACGCCGGACCCGCACTCACTTGGCTGCTGCGGCCGCGTAGGGCCGGGCGGTGGCGGGGCTCACCGCGGCGGGGACAGCGGGGCGCTGCTGCAGCCCGGGGAGGACCCAGCCGCACCGCGGGGCCAGCGCTGAGGGGAGAGAGCAAACACTGCCTCAGACACGCGCCGCGGCCCCCGCACCCCCGACCCACCCGGACAGTCCCCCCTGCAGCCCCTCACGGCCGCGGCAGCGCGGGGCAGTGCCCGCGGCTCCCTCAGCGCGGCCCCCTCACCTTGCCACAGGCAGCGGGCGCTGGGCGCCGCCATTTTGCCGAGCCGCCCTAGTGCGCCACCGGAACCGTTCCCTGCGGAACTCGCTCCCTGGGGCCGAGAAGAAGCGTTCCGGCCGCCCGCAAGCCCGGGATCTTTAGCGGTGTGCCACCTAGCGCCGTCCCCCCAACCCGCCGCGCCCGAGCCTACCGTTCCGCGGGTGCGCGGGTTCCGCTGCCCCGAGAGAGGCGACCATTGCCCAGGGCTGGTCAAAAGCCTCCAGCTCGCTTCTTCAGTGGCCTCAGAGGGGCCTCAGGGCGAACCCGGGTTGTTTCGTAGCGCTGCAGGCCTAACTGGTCCCCCTTCCCTGAAGCAACATGGCGGCGGCTCCTGAGGGCAGTCAGAGCCGCGGCCTTCAGCCATGGGGGCGTTGACACCTGTTCAGCCACGGCTGTGTGCGAGAACATTGCCTGCTGCAAGCCACGTGTAATTCCAAAAAGAGATTTTGCGGCTGCCATCGCACCCCTACTCCCTTGTAGGGTGGGTGGGAAAAGAGACACCTAATTCACTGTCCTGGAGCAGCATCCACTTACAAACACTCACTTGCATGTCCTGAGCTGTTCAGATCCACACCACAAACTGTAATGGTTAAAGGGGGCTTCTATTCCACACTGATGTGCTTTTGATTAAAAACATTCCAATCTCCTAGTCTTTCCCAATCAGTGTGTGTCCAAGTGTTTTTACATCAGGGATATGTGGCTGCCTAGAACTCCCCAATGGATCTGTGTGCAAGGATTATTAAACCAGACAAGGGTGGCTGTGTAAAACAAACTGAAACAAAACTGTTCATCCAATCCAACACCTGGCTCAGTGTCCACAGAAAGGATGGACATGGGGAGGCAGGAGGGCGACGGGAGGAAAAGGAACCCTCCTCGGCTAAAACACCTCAGCTGAGGAGTGACAGCCGTTTGTTTAAGGCTCCAGGGGTAAAATGAAATTATTTTGGACAGGTACTTGGCATTGTCCCCTGTCCCTCAGTCCCCTGTGAGCCTCTGGCCTTTTACCCAGCAGGTCTCTGCCTGGAGCATGGATGGAGCACGGATTTCTGGAGATACACGGGCTCGCAGATAATGCTCACCCATTACAAACACCTCACTCTCCCCAAAGTCTGTTTCCTACCAACAGCCCCTGATCCATCGCTGAGGCCCTTCCCGCTCTCCAGCCAACAATGAACTTCTTGGGTCCAGCATCACCTCGGGCAGCTGCAGCAGAAAGCAAATTCCAATTAAAAGCCCCAGAGCCTGATCTCTTGTCCCTCCCTGTGCTCCCCCGACCGCTTGTTGCTTCCTCAAACACTCCCTGGTGCTTTTTAATTTTTTAATTTTTTTTTACCTGCACTTCCCTGCTCCGGCTGCCCACGAGGATCCGTGCCACCGACGCTTGGGCGCCCAATAAACCCCACTGCCTGGAGGAGGAGAAACAGAGGTGGCAGACACCGAGCAGATGCCCGCACACTCAAATCCCCGCCGTTCGCCCCGCATTCCCAGGCGTCCCTTCCTTCTCCCACCGCGGCTGTGAAACCGAGGGGGGAACAGGAGGGGAAACGAGGGGATAAAGGGGGCGGCGGGTTCCTTCGTGCCCCCACCGGAGCCGCTCCGTGATCGCTGACACGGCCCCGCGAGTGCCCGCGCTCCCCCCGCCGCGGCCTCGGCACCGCCCGCCGCCGCCTCCCCGCGCCCGCCCCCGTCTCCTCCGCCCTGCGCGCCCCGGCCGCCGCTCCTGCTCCTCTTCCTCTCCTTCCTCCTCCTCGCCGCCGTCGCCGCCGCTGCCGCTGCCGCTGCCGCCCGGGCCCCGCGGCTCCGTCCCCGCTGCCCGCGGGCCGCCGCCCGCATGTCGTGTGCGCCCGCCCCGCCGCGCCGCCGCCGGCCCCGCCGCCCCGCCGCGCCGCATGCAGGTGAGAGCGGGCGGGAGCGGCCCCGCCGCCATGTCGGGCCCCGCCGGCAGCGGCGCGGCCGGGCCGCGGGTGCGGGGGGTGCGGGCGCAGCCCCCGTCGCGGGGAGATGGCGATCGGCACCGCCGAGCAGCCCCGGAGCCCGCGGCCGCGCTGCCACCGGAGCCGGAGCTGCCCGAGGGGATGCCGCGCTCGCCTCGGAGCCGGGGGGGGCGGCCGTGGGGAGAGCCGTGCTCGTGGGGCCGATTCCCGGCGCGGGGGGACGGATCCCGGCCGTGGGATGAGCCGTGGCCCTGGGGCTAATCCCGGTCGTGGGGTGAAGCCGGGCCCCGGTGTGAACCCTGGCCGTGAGGTGAGCCCCATCGACGGGGCAGATCCCTGTCGTGGGGTGAACCCCGGCCGTGGGGTAAACCCCGGCCATTGGGTGAGCCCCAGCTGTGGGGTAAATTCCGGCCATGGGGTAAATCCCGACCATGGAGTGAGCCCCAGCTGTGGGTGAATCCCAGCCTGGAGGTGAACCTCAGCCCCGGGACTGATCCCAGCCGTGAGGAGACCGGGGCTGGAGGGTGGTGCGTGGCCGTGGGGCGAATCCCGGCCACGGGGCCAAGGCTTGGCCCCAATCCCCGCCACGTGCCGTGATGGCATCTCGGCCTGGCACTGTGGGTGACCCCAGCGTGTTTGGGGTGACGGTGTCTTTGGGGTGAGGGTACTTTAGGGCTTAGGGTGTTTTGGGGAGATGCTGGTCTCGCCACCTTTTCCCCGTGGTCCGCAGCAGTTCCGTGGGAGGAGGAGGGTGACAGGAGTGCAGTAAAACCTGGGCTGCCAGCCCAGGCGTGGTGCTCGCAAATGAAAGCACGCACTTGAGCACTGAGTTTGGTTCCAGTCTGGGGCTCGCTTGTTAAGCTGCAGTGCTCCTGTTCAATGTGGTGGTGGAGGGCTCTGTTGCTCCCAGCCACGCCACATTTTTTCTGACCTTCTGGAAATCTTTAGACCAATGGCTTTTATCGGGCCCTTTTGGAAACTTTGAATAGGCTGAGTATTTATTTTGGGGAGGTACAACTTCTCCTGAGTTACCGTGCTGATAAAGATTTTACACGGCCTTGGTTAAGCAGGGAATTTTTTACAATTAAAATGTGACGCTCACCCACAAAACTCAGAGCTAACCCAGAGGGGCAAACACCCACCCAGGAGTTGTTCATGGTGTGTAGACATGGCTGATAATGAAAATGATGGCAACGTGCTTATTTTTAAAAAGAAAAAAAAAATTAGCACATTATTCCTCTCAACCCAGGGAATTCCTAGAATCATTGTATCATCCCGTATCCCTGTTTGGAGGGCCACAGAGCTCTGGTGAAGGCGGAGCACGGCCTGTCAGGGATTTAATTTCTGTGAAAAACAAGGAAGTGGTCCTGCCACACATCCCTGTCCTGGAGGGCAGCATCCCTGGACACTGCTGTGGTGCCTCCCAGCAGATCCAGGCTGGCAGGACACTGAGTTTTGCTTTGTCCCACAGCCTGTCCTGGACGGAGCCCTGCTCCCTGCCCACCGAGGAAGGTGTTTCCAGCCTGGCTGCAGAATTTGGCTCTGGAGCAGGTGGACAGCGTGCACTGCTGGCACCTCACTGCTCCGTGCTCTGGAACAGTGATCCAGCCTGCAGCATGGGGTCGGCTCACCCAAACACAACTTGTGTTGGAGCTCCAGCCCAGACACCAGATCTCCTGCCGAGGAGACTGGAGGTGACTCCAAAAGCTCCCTTGCAGTGTGCCTGTAGGGTTTCACAGAGCAGTGGAAACTCTGCAGTGCTCTGCTGTCTGCTAAACAAACCCTGCTAAACACTTTCAGTTTTGTTCCCTCCTTACTATTAAAAGCAGGGGCTGCTCTGAGTGCTAAGTACAGCACAATTTAATTTATTCCCTTTTATCTCTTCCTACAGGGGCTCTTTCTCCTTTCATTTGTGCGTTTAACTGAAGGACAAAACTCAGTGTAAGCAGCCCATAGGTGTTCCTGTGCAGAGTTTAGTTTTGTGGCACCCTTGGAGGGCCAGTCCCTAACGTGTCAGGGCTGAGACTCCCCACCAGCAGCCTGCTGGACAGACTCACCCTGGCTGCAGCATGGGGAAGGCAGAACTTTGCAGTGGCTGTGGAGTTTCCCACCCAGCAGGACGAGCTCCTGCCGGCACAGCTCTGTGTGTGCTGTGCTGGAGCATGAGTGCCAGAGCAGTGCCAGCAGCAGCCCAGCTGCAGGAGGAGCACAGTTATCTGCACAAGTGCACTCTCACTGATAGAGCTTGTTTGCCTTGCCTCCAGAGTGCTTCTCCCCAGCCCTGGGAGCAGTGCTCCTTCCATGGATCTGCCTGCCTGGGAAGGAAAGGGGAGAGAAATGGAAGGCTGCTCCAGGTGTATTTACCATCCTCTTCCCATCCAGAACCTGTAGGAGCCCCATCACATTTGCAGTGGGAATTCTCTTGTTGGCTGTTCTCTTTCCATGGGATAAAACTTCCATTCTGTGGGAGCATTTTGTTGTTTCCCATTAGCAGTCGTGGTTTTGACCAAGTTTAGCTTTCACACCAGTCCTGGGAGAACAAAAGCCAGAAAGTGATCCCAAGGTATGTGTGTGGACTCTATTAGGAGAATGAAAAAGCAACAGTGGAGAAAAATTAATTAATTTCCACACTGGGTAAGCCTCTACTTAATTTAAATCTAAACTACTAAGAATTAAAACTTAGAGTTAGGTAGATCACAGCAGCCACTGGCCTTTTTGTTTGAGCCAGTGTGCACAAATGGAGGGATGTGTTTCTTCTTATTAAAACCCTCCCCGAGGTTTTAGGTGGTAAAATTAGCCGTCAGTAACTTGCATAATTTCCAGGCAAACTTTCTTGAATCACCCCCAAAAATTCTGCTTTTATCAGCTCTAATCTGCTGGACACTTTTGGGTTACTTGGGCTTAAAAGGGGAGATAAATCCAAATAAGTGCTTACTTTTTACTTGCTTACTGTTTAGTGGGAAGAGGTTTGGGGAGTGCCAAAAGGGCACTCGAAGCACAGGATTGTAACCTGATTCGCAGACTACTGAGAAAGCAGAAGTAACAGTGGAGCTTAGTTTTTTGGGAGCATAAGATGGCATTTGTGAAAACTTTAAAAAATAAGTTAAAATATGTCTTAGGCATATTTAGATTCAGGAGGATTTGCTGTGGATTTAGTGTTTTAGAGCATTAAATGCTAAGCCTCTTGTAATATTTTTTTTTGTCCAGATTCTGTGGTTCTCTTGGTGGCAAGCTGTAATCAGGGCTTGGGTGCTCGTTACAGTGACAGTGTGGTGTAACCTCACCTTCTGATTAATTCTTTGGGTTTCCCGTGATTTGTCTGTGCAGCTTCTCCATCTCACCTTTAGTGATTTAAAAACAAAAAACAACAGCAAAAAAGGAGGTTTATTTATCAAGATCCCTACGTGGTGACAATGTTTCTGGAATTCTGCTGCTCTCCTTCCCTGTCTTTTGTGCACCTCGGGGCTGTCATCAAACTTCCCACCACAAGACCACCCCAAAAAGTTCAAATTCAAGTAAACTGAAGTGTCTGGCAGGAAAGGGCAAAAAGAACTTGACATGCCCAGGATTTTCTGGTCCCATTTGTGCCTTCAGATCTCAGGGCTGGATGCAGAGAGCGCCATGGAAGGCCTTTAGCTGAACTTGCTGACTGGCATTGCTGGCAGCTCAGTAAATTCACAAAAGGGCTACGTGACACCCACCTCCAATGGCAAGGTGCTGAGCCTGACTGGGGGGCTGCTGTGTGGGACAAAATTCCTCTCTCCAAGTTGAAAACGAGAGAAAAAAAAAAAAAAAAATTCACACTCTGCCCAAAACAACAACCAAACTGAAGTTACTCTGAGTAAAAGGGAGCACTGGAAGAAAATCTTCCTAGAATCCTGTTTAGGAGAACAATTTTTGCAGTCTCTTGGACATCTCCTTACAGAGATGTAGCTTTTGGAGTGTTCAGCCACCACCAGGAAGCAACTGGGCAGGTGGTCATGGCAAACAGAATTAAAGACAGGCAGAAATGCTCTGTGTGCTGTCCTACAGGGAGCACATTTTATCCCTTGGAGGGGCAGATGTTCAACCAGCACTTAGAAAAATGCTCCAGGACCAACAAAAAGCAGCTCCGAGCAATTGTAGCTCCAAGTCAGGTGCAGTCAGCCAGCACAGGGGTTTTGGGAGCTGCACCCACACCAGGGGAGGGAAGAGAAGCCCAGTGAGCTGTTGGGAGTAATTGACCTGCAGTTTGTAGGTGTTGTGTGCTCACCCCTGCTCTGGCATTTCCTGAGGGCAGTCATTAGTGCTGTTTGGGACTGCACAGCACCGTTTATGCTCAGCATTCACCTGGGTGGGATGTGCTGTCTTCCCCATTCTGCTTGCCTGGCTGGGGAGGAGCTTGGTGGTTTTTCTGAGAAAGACAGAAAAATTGTGAATAAAAGGGCTGTGAGACTCCAAATGCAGATTTGCAGGATATGAAGGCTGGGGTGTAAATGCATGTTCTAAATTAAAATTTTCCCTTCAGCAGGAGTTTGGTTTTGGGTTCCCCCCACTTGCAGCTGGAGGGTTGGGAAATTTCAGACATGAAGAGACAAATCCTTCAGAACACCCTGCCACCATCCCTGTTGATTTGAATCTGGATTATTCCTTACACCCTAAACAAAGCATAAAGGGAAACCTCTTGTGCCCCCAGCCAGGAGCAGCAGGAATTTTTATGGAGGCAGCTCTCATCCCGTGGGCCTTTCCCCTTGCCAGGTTCTGCACCCACCTGTGCTCTGCAGAGGCTGTGTTGGGAACAGGAATGCAAAGCAAAGCTCCTTCATCCTGGCCCTTCCACAATCAGCTCTCCAGGCCAACAGCTCCCCACACTGCTGCTTCCAATGGCCTGGAAGGGAAGGCCCAATTAAACATTTTACATGATTTTTTAAAGGCAGAAAAAGTTCCTGGGCTGAGGCAGCATGTCAGGCTGCAGGAGAGGGAGGAATATTTAGCCTTGTGTTGCTGCAGAGGCAGCCTCCTCCTTGCTCTGGTGTCAAACACATTTTTTTAAGTTCATCAGATTCCAGGACTACAAAAGAAAGTACAAAACCCATAAGCTTTTGGTCAAGCTGTTAATAATAATCAGGATTTGTGGCTGGTGTTCAAGTTTGCTGTTTACCCTTTAGGGCAGCTGAATGAATTGCTTGGGTGGTTTTCCCCTCGCTTTTCAGGAATGCTTCCATCTGAGTGAACATCTTTGTGCCTTCTAATCACAAATTAGTTTTGCTTTCTTTTTTTTTTTTTTTCCTTCCTAAGAAATCAATCTAAAGGCCCTTTCAAAAGGCTCTGGATTTAAGGACCATCTAAAGAGAGGGCTGAAGCCTTCCTTCTGCAGATTTGTAGCTCTTTTTTCTCCATAGGATGCTCACAGGAAAACTGAGGAAGGGGGAAAGCAGGGAGCATACTTTGTGTGCTTTGCTGGATATCCCCATCCTGTGTGAGATCACAAGGGGTGTGTATGAGACCAAAAAAAAGTTCTTTATCCTGAGTCAGCCTTGACATGTGGAGAATATCCTTTGCTCTTCCTGCTTCCCCTATAGCTCAAAATTCAATTTCTGCTTCTTGTGTTGCATTATTTTACAACTGGCCCTGGCAGTGGGAAGGATCTAGCACAGGATGAACGGCTGCCCAGGCAAAAATTCCCACATGTGAACGCCTTTCCTTGAATCCCTTTTTGTTCTGGAAGGTTAAGAAAGCAAAAGGAAAGCAGGGCCAGATGACTTCTCACATACCAGAACATTGCCAGGTGCCAGGAAGAGCTGGGCTTGCCTTTTTTTTTCCCCCATCCAAGTCATATCTTGCCACTGGGAGCAGGTCAGTCTCCAGGGACATGTTTGTACCTGTGCAAGGAGCCTCTTCCTCTTCCTCCTCAGTCTGGAGCAAAAGACAGGGAAGCAGTGGAGTGCACCAGAGGAACTAGGAATGTTTGGAGTGCATGAGAGAAGCACATCTGTGGAGTATTTTGAGACCTGTGGACAGACCAGGAGGTTTGAGTCTAGGTGTTTTTCTGCAAGGTGTTTTTCTGCCTGCTCTAGGAACCCCCAGGTACTTCCTGTGCAGGTAAAGGGGGAATAATTCAGTTTTAAGTCATTGGCCATTTATTTCATGGCAGCTGCAGGTCTGAACAAAACAGCCCTGGACATGGGGAGATGAGTATAACTCACAAGTATTTTCTGCTTGGCAAATTACCTGCTTGAAAACCTCAGGCTGTCAACAAGGCTCCAGCATTCCTGACTCCTTACCTACCCACTGTGTCTGTGCTCTTCCTTTACTCTCCACTTCTGGACAGCAGGGGAGGTAGCACCAGGCCTTGGACTGCATTTGTCTTCTTCAGCTTCCTTTCAGAGAGCTCTGTAATTAACCTCTCACCTGCATGTTCAGAAATACCAGAAAACCAACCTGCTTGAAAAGCTGCAGCGAAACTTGCCAAAGGTATTCCCTGGCTTTGGGTGAAATCCCTGCACATGGCTGCACAGAGGAGCCCACACAAGCTGAGGAGAGGTTACCCAGGGAAGCTGTGCCTGCCCCTGCATCCCTGGCAGTGCCCAGGGCCAGGCTGGACAGGGCTTGGAGCAGCCTGGGACACTGGAAGGTGTCCCTGCCCACAGCAGAGGTGGAACTGGATGGGCTTAAAGGTCCCTTCCAACCCAAACCAGTGTGGGATTCTGGTTGGAAGTTTAAGTAAGTTGGAAATGCTCATGGGAAAGACTGGGATAATCAGGTACAGAAGCAGCTGAACTATCTTTCAATATTCAAATAGTATGCTTTGCTCAGGCTATTAGGCAAACTTTTTTTAAAAATGTAAAGTACATTTAAACACACCCTCTGGAGAAGAGGGTTTACTCCTATAAACTGGGGGGGTTTAACAGATCCCTTCTCTCTTCTCTGAGCATACAAGCCCAGCTACTCTGAGCACTGTAGAGCATCCTGGGCCCTGTTCAGACTGAAAAGGCTCATTTATTGTGCCAGTGATTGCAAAATATTTCCACTATCAGTGTGTGCTTTTTCCTTTGGCTTTTTTTTTCCCCTTTTTCTCCTCCTTCCTTTTAAAACCTTGAGCTTTGACTCATCCAAACTTACCTGTGGTTGAACAAGGCAAGCCTTGTAACCCTAAAGCTGTTTGAATTGAGTTTTTCAGTGGCACATTTTCTTTGGATTGTTGAGGGAGAGTAACTGAACTGTTGCTGGGCTTTGCTTATTTTGTGGAAGTGCTGGCAGTCTCCCACTGAAAAGAGAAGATGACACCTTGGCCATGGAAATAATCTCATTTCTTTTCTCCTAGCACAAACTTTGCTTTGAAGGATGAAAGGGTATTGATGGTTCCAGCTGTATCTTAAGCTTGGTTCATTGAGAAGACCTCAGTGTGCATGGATTCATAATTCCTGTGGAGTTTTGCTCAAGAGCCAGGTCAATAGCTGACTCCTCTCCAGGTATTGATCTTGAGGAGCTGAGTGAGGCACAGTGCCTGAGCAGGCTCTGTGTGTCATTTCTGAGTGACTGACTGCACGGGTGTCAGATCAGCCTTGTCAGTAGAGCAGCCCTTCCCCTCCTGGCCCAGAGGGACACTGGCACACCAGGCACTCCCAGCTCACAGCACTCGTGCTCTTTGGGGTTTTCTGTCTCCCCAGTCCCAGGAAAACCTCCTGCTTTGAGCTGCAGCCATCCTTGGCTGCTTCTCTGCCATGCCCACAGCCCAGGACGGTGTTTTGTCTTGATCCAGCACTGGCTTCTTCATTCCCCAGACTCCTGGTGACTTCAGCTCCTAATCCTTTAAGCCACTCTGTCCTGGATCGCATTAGAAGCCCAGCACTCCCCAGGGGATGGAGCAGCATTGCAAATGGGTCATTTCTCTGAAACAGTGCAAGATAGTTGTGTAAATAAACAAGCACACTGCTTAAAGCAGCCCTTTGGGGGCTTCTGATGACATTTATTTACAGGCTGGCTGCCGGGAACACTTCTTGCCCTACAGTGGCCCCTTGCATGCATTTTTGGTAAGCAGAGCCTTATTTTGGGGAGCAGCCTGCCCTGTGCTTGCTCCAAGAGCTGCTCTGGAAGCACCAAGTGTAAAATGCACCTGCAGACCTGGTGTGGGTTCCAGGAGTTGTCATGCACACCCTGAGAGGTAACAGGCTGCTCCCAGCAGGGAGGAACTGTTCCTTTGGAGGGAGGACTGACTCTTAACCAAGCACAACAATAAAAAGCAGCTGTGTAATGCTGTGGAGGATTTCCATGCAGTAAATAGTTCAGCTGGTCCTGTAAGTGGGGGTGTGACATGGAGGAAGAGGAAGGGTGGAAACCTGGATGTGCTTGTGTTACCTGTGATTTAAGAAAAGCCTGCTTCGTTTAGAGGAGATGAGGGGAATAACTGGTGGGTGTATGTCAGTGGGAGAATTAGCATTTCCATCAAGTGAGTGCCAGTTGGCTCTGGAATTAATCAAATACAGCTCCTTCCCTCCCTTCCCACCCCTCCCCTTGGCTTTTGCTGTTTGCTTCTATGACTTGTCTGTGCTTCTCTGGGCTCAGAGAGATAACCTGGAGCCCCCTGGGACCCCAGCACCACTAAATTTACAGCTGGAGGTTTCTGCTTACCTCTTGCCTTTCCCTAGTCTCAACTTGAATTTCCTTGTGCTCTGTGTCACACTTCCCTCAGGGATTCTTTCAAATCTCCTCAAACATGTTTTTTTAATTGTTTGGGTTTTTACAATTAAAAAAAAACATGATGAGGCATTTACATTTGATTCCCTGCTAATCTCTATCCCCAGTCAGGGTACTTGGAGTAAGAAGCTGGAAAGACACAGTACCTGGGAGGGCAGACTCAGGGTGCTCCTTGAATTCCTGGCAGAGGCAGTGTACACAGAGGTGGTTGGACACAGTCCTACAGGAAAGCACCATGACAAAAGCTCAGATCCACGCCAAAGACCATGAGAATTCCCCATTCTCCAATATTTTCTTGCTGATTTATACCCACTAGATGCTGTATATAGGGATATAGCAAATAGTTTACCTTAAGCTGACACATCTGTACATACTGCAGTATTGGCAGGTCTCTTTGAATGCCCTTCCCATACCCCTGAACAATCACCTGGTTTTCCTGCCCCACAGAGGAGGAAATCCAGTTTTTGTGTTTGTGGTATTGGCTGTGCTTCTCTTCTCCTCGGGGAGGCCAAAATGGGGAGACTTTGTCCCATTCCCCTAAAAGCAGAGCAGTGCAGACGAGCAGCCTGTGCAGCCACTCAGGCCTGATTCCCAAGCAGAGGAATGGCCATGGGGATGAAGAGATCCAAAGGGTGCTGTTCCCAGCTCCCAGCCTTGGACAACGTGTGTGCACACACGTGCACGCCCTGCCAGCCACAGCGTGGCTCATTGCTGGGAGGGATCAGCAGATGGGAGGGCATGGACACTCAGCTGTGCTCACAGGAAGGAAGAGCCACTCAGGCCTGCCTGCTGGATTGCTTCCAACATGCTTTGGCAGCTTGACTCACCCATGTACAGAGGCTGGGGGGAAAAGGAAAGAGTCACAAGGAATGTCACTGGGCTGCAGGCGAGGGTGGAGCTGTGCCCAACATCCATGAACACAGGGCTGCAGCAGGAGGCAGGCACAGCTCTTCTCCACTTGCCTCCTCTCTGAGGCACTGAGGTATCAAACAACTTGAACAAAACACTTTATGGGCACTGTCATTTAACCAGTGCATCTTCTGCACCCTTTGGGGAAGGGACTGTGTGTCTGAAACCCAGACACACAGTTGTTTGCTGCCCAAAAAACATTTCTTCATATTAAAGCCTCTGCTGCAGCCCAGTAACTCAGCCTTTGCTTTCTGACACTCCTCACACCTTCAGTAGTGTTCCAGTACTCATTTCTTTTCTCCAGGCTTTAAATGATAGTCATTTGCATGCCTCATACATACATACAAAAACAGCCCAGCAAATAAAACAGCATAAAAGCCCAAAAGTCCAAGGAAAAGGCAGGCACAGACTTACTGGTGGGAACACAGTACCTGCCCCTGGCCCTTTTTATATCCACCTCAGAGAGCAGCTTAGGCTCACCCAGGACCACATTTAGAGTTGCAGCTGAAGAATCCTGCTCTGCCAGTCCCCTCTGGGTTTTTTTGGACCCACAGAATTCCATTAGGAACCCCCAGAGTTTATAAATATTGTTCTTACTAATGCGCTGATGTCCTCCTCTCTGGGTTTTCTGTAATTTACACAAAATGAGGAAGAGATTCTGTGTTTAATTTACACAAAATCAGGGCTGGATCTGTAGCAGAGAGCAAGTTTTAGTAGCTTCAGAAGTTTTCCAAGGGGAGCCTTTAGGAGAAAGGCCTGCCAAAATTTGCACTGATGCACATTGGATTTTGGAGTTAACATATCCAGGGAACTCAGTGCAGCTCCCTGAAGACTGAGCAAAACCAGGTTGGGATTTCTGGATATTATTTTAGTTTCAGGACAGGTAGAGTGGGAGATAGGAATGGCAGGAGTTGGGCAGAATCCATTTTTTGCCTAAGAACAAAATTACACATGGTGACTTTGAAGTCTTGCTCAATGTTGCTGTGATGCAGGAGGAGAAAAAAAGCGCATTTGATTTAGGTTTGTTTTCCCCTTTCTGTAACTGTGGCAATGACACTGCTGCCTGTTTGACTCACCACGATTTCAAAGCAATATTCAAGTGACTAATAGCTGAAAAATGTGATGTCCTTTGCCTCCCAGCTCAGGGCTCACTCCTCTGCAGGCCCCTGATGGCCACACATGGCTCTGCAATGGCATTTCAACATCATTTCTATGGGTGCCCTGCCAGGGAGCACTCCTGGAGCTCTCAGATGGTCTCAGGGGCTCAGTGGGCATCTCTGGGCTGCTGTGGATGGGCAGGGGGTGGCTCAGGTGGTCTCAGCACCGTGGTTTTAAGGACTTCATCACAGAGCACTCACCCAAATCCTGGGTTTGGACAGCGAAGTTCTCTGTGTCTTGGGTCCAGGTGCCGTAGAGGTACAGATCAGTTTGAGATCTGACAGATGCAGCAGCAAGGGCAGGTGGAATGGGGCTCTTGTGGCTGTGAGGAGTCTGTCTGAGTGCTCCCCACTTTCACACCAGCACTTGAAGAGCGAAGATAAATCCAGCAAAATGCAAAGCACCAGAGATTTGGCACTCCCAAAGCGCAGCCTGCTTGTGCTGGGGGGGAAAGGCTGTTGTGATTTTGGGGTTCTGGAGCAAAGATGGAAGGATTCCAGGTGTAATCCCTTGTCCTTAAGTAACTGGTTCCCTTCATGGCCCCATGCCAGGCAGTGTGAGCACAGAATCCTCTTATCCCATAGCTCTGCTGGCCGTGTGACCTCGCCTGGACATCACAGGGGGCTATAAATAGATGTGGGGCTCACATGTGCCCCTGCAGTTCCCTTGGGCCCTGGTCAGGGAAGGAAGCAGCAGCCCTGTGAGTGAGAGCCTTGGCAGGGGACAGCCCTGCCAGCTCCTGCCCCGTGCCAGAATGCTGGTCTGGCTGTCAGCATCAGCTGGAAAACACTGCAGGACTTGACCCTCAGAGAGGGAAAGTGGCATCTTGGGCTAGCTGGACTTGCTGAACAGAACCCTCAGCTTGTTACCTGAGATTCAAGTTGGAGCTGTTTGAAGAACTTCCCAGCTACTGCAGCTGGCTGGAGGAGAGTCTGTATGAGGGAAGAGCTGCATCCTCTGGAGCAGCTGCTTTGGAATTGTACGAAATCAAGGCTCGTGCATTTTGTGTGTCTGGGGAGGAGAAGATCAGCCAGCAGCAAACTGGTGTTTTTAAATCACACACAGAGTCCTGCCCAGCACAACAGCCTAGGGAGGCATGGAATAAAACCTCTCCCTGTGTCCCCTGGCAAGTGGATGGTTCTTGAATGGGACATCAGAGCTGACAGTCAGGACAGCTGGATGAATTTGGCGTGCACAGGCTCTTCCTTAGGCTTCTGATATTCACATTTTGCACTGGGCTGGAGCCCTTTGTGCCCCAGAACAGCTAAATGGGAGCTTTACCTGAGCTCTTTTTGTGGCTCCTGGGCTATTAGGAATACAAAGGTCTTCACTGATGCCGAGGATGAAAAAGACAGAACACAAAAGCTGGATAGTTAGTGGGAAAATGGAGCTAATTCCCCCTCAGACTGCAATTCTGAGCCATGAACTGGATGGAGTGCAGTGCAGTGGAGAAGTGGGACTTTGTAAGCTGAAGTTAAGAGCCTTCCCTTCAATCCTTGGTTCCCTATGGAAGCTACAGGAGGGAGCAATCCAGGAACAGCAGAATGTTTCTGATCTTGTCTGCAGGCTCTGCACACAGCAAAAAACTCTGTGGGTTATGGGGGATAAACTGGGAAACCCAGCAGGTGACTGCAGAAACCCCAACTTCCTAGGATGAAATGCTCTTCTCCATCCTGGGATTCTGCCCAGGTGTGAGCCCTGCTTGGCAGCCCCACAGTTGTTGTGCATAAACTCTGGTATTTACCATTGCCATTGGTAAACTGCTATAAACTCTGGTATTGTGCATAAACCCTGTGGTGTTGCAGGGTATCCTGGGAAAGGTCAGCTCCTGGCAGGACAGAAAGGAAGGAATGCTGTGCAGTAACAGTTGTGATGGTGTTTCAGACTAACAGGGATGCCAAAGGAAAAATATGATCCTCCAGATCCTCGCAGAATTTACACCATCATGTCGGCGGAAGAGGTGGCCAACGGGAAGAAGTCGCACTGGGCTGAACTAGAGATCTCGGGTGAGTTGGTTGGGGTTTAAATTCCCAGAGCTGGTGCCCCAGGCCACTCCAGATCCAGAGGGGGTCCAGACTGAAGAGGTTTAAGCTCCTTGCTTTGCTCTTGCAGGGAGAGTGCGGAGCTTAAGCACATCGCTGTGGTCGCTGACACACCTGACTGCTCTGCACCTCAATGACAACAACCTTACTCGCATTCCACCTGATATTGCCAAGCTTCACAATCTGGTTTACCTGGATCTGTCATCCAACAAACTCAGAAGTTTACCAGCAGAACTAGGAAACATGGTGTCTCTCAGGTGAGGGGAATTATTCTGGTTAACTTTCCAACAAATCTCTGGCGTGGGATTGGGACCGAGAGTTTCAGTTTTTTTCCTGTGCCTGTTATTTCAAATAATCCTGAAAAACTCCAGGCTGGTGCAGAGCTTTGGTTCTAATAATTACTTTTGGGTTCACTGATTGTTGATATATCACTGTTTCCATCCCTGGTTTCATCTTGGGCTTTGTGGCCTTTTCCCCCCTAATGAATCTATTTCAGTCCTGCTCTGACATGGGAAGATTGGCATATCTTTCCATAATAAAATTCAGGGTGAAAACTGTTCTCTTTGAGGATGAGCAGTGTACAGCACCTTAGGAGTTTGTTCTGCAGTAATCCTCACCCAGAGTGTTTTTGCATTTGCTGCAGGGAATTGCTTTTAAATAACAATCTGTTACGGGTTTTGCCTTATGAACTTGGACGGCTCTTCCAGCTGCAAACCCTGGGTTTGAAAGGTGAGCTCTTCCCAATTCTATATTCCTACGAGTTCTCGGGAATCCTGAGGGGGGCTGGCCTCAAAACCTTCCTCTGTTACCTCAGGGTTTTCTTACAGGTTATTTTAAGCATTAAGTTGGTAGCAAAAATGACCAGGCAGTTGGGGGAACAATGCTTCTCTTTCTTAGTGCTGCTAAACTTCCTTAGGAGCTCATTTCAAATCTGCAGTCAGGGAAATAAACCCTTTAACCTGCTGGGTTAATTTGTCTGTTCTCATTCTGGGAAATTTTCTTTGGGTGGAAAGCCTCAAGAAAGGCAGGCAGCTGATCCCCCTGCTGTTGTTTTGTGCTGTTGACAGGCAATCCTTTATCCCAAGATATTCTCAGCCTCTACCAGGATCCAGACGGAACCCGAAAGCTACTGAACTACATGCTTGACAATCTAGCAGGTACAGCCCCAGGGATCTGGTGCAAAAAGGCTTTAAAAGTAGCATTTGCTGTTAAAACAAGACTCTGAACCACTGCAGGGAGAGTATTCCTTCCCTGCCACAGTGTTTTCGTCTGGTGGCTCCAGTCATATCCCAAAACACACCCTCAGCCCCAGTGGAAGAGGCTGATTGTACTGTCTAAGGGTCTCCTGTGTAACAGCCAAATGTTCTCTCTGTTCTGTTTGAAACCCTTCAATTACCAGCCAAGGGCAAAGTCTGCCTTGCTGAAGCCATTTTGGTTCTCCCCACCAGAAATAATCATTTGAATGCGAGCCGAAGGTCAAATTTAGCTCAAGAAACACGGAAGCCATTAAGAACATCCAGTACCTGACCTGAGTCCTGCTTTGTGGTTCTGTAACTGAGCCTTCTGCTTTGCCACTCAATGTCTCCCAGGTTCAGGCACTGCAGGAACGATGGATGCAGGGCAAGGTTCTTGGAGAAGGGATGGCTGAACCATGCCAGGGTTTACCCTCCTTCTTCAGCAGATTATTCAATGTTTCAGTATTCACTTATTTTGGTTGTGCTTCTAAATCTGAGAAGAAGAGACAGAAATAGTCACCAATCTTACAAATGACATTTTTTCTCTTACTAGAGCTACTCATTTAAATGATTTTTGCCCCCCCTGAAGACTCGGGGAGTTGGGGATGCAAAACACATTATTGTTCAGTCATCACTTTGACTTGGGAACTGTAACTTACAAATAGAAACTCTGAATTAATCATTGGTTTAATTTTTTTGCAGTTCACCCAGAGCAGCTGCCTCCAAGGCCATGGATTACTTTAAAAGAACGAGACCAAATTCTGCCCTCAGGTAAATCTGTGTTCACAAGGTGACACACTGGGAAACTTACCTTGGACTTCATTTTCCTGGATCAGAGTGAAAACAGCAATTTGTTCATTTGTACTAGAAAAATTACCATATGGCTGTGCTGTAAATACCATTTTTGCCATTTGAATGGGATGCTGGGCATTTCTTTTCCACGCTGGGCTTTGTCACTCTTGTCCAAGCCAAAGAGACAATCTCCAGAGGCTGACAACCTTTCCTTTTCTCTCTCTCTTTGCAGCTTCATTTACAGTCATGTGTTACAATGTGTTGTGTGATAAGTACGCCACCCGGCAGCTCTATGGCTACTGCCCGTCCTGGGCACTCAATTGGGAGTACAGGAAAAAGGGAATCATGGAAGAAATCGTCAACTGTGATGCAGACATCATCAGTCTTCAGGTAGTAAAACATAACTACATTTTCCATCAGAAACAGCAAACCTGAACCTCCAGCTTTAGGATTAAATGTTCCCTTGGGAGCACCATAGTCACCTGCTCGATAGCAAATTCCAGGTCTTCCCAATGCAAGCTGTATATCCATATTCCAGTGTCAAACACACCAGGTGTGGTCTGCTGCTATCCAAAATACACCTCTCACTTTGCCTGTGGGAGGGATTCCAGGGAATGCAGGAATGTACATCCATTCCCAGCAGGCCATTGGTCTAGGAAGGGACATGGATTGTGCAGCTTTTCTGCCTGCAAGCCTGGGCAGGCACAAGGAAGGGTTTCCTTCACTTCTTTAGCCTGAGGTGTTTGTGTACAATTGCAGGAAGTGGAAACGGAGCAATACTTCACCCTTTTCCTGCCAGCCCTGAAAGAACGGGGATATGACGGATTCTTTTCTCCAAAGTCACGTGCCAAAATCATGTCGGAGCAGGAGAAAAAGCATGTGGATGGCTGCGCCATATTCTTCAAAACAGAAAAGTAAGGGGCAGCAGCAGCTTCCAAAATTTACACTTAAACCTCAGAACAGCTCCCAGTCTTTAGGATGGAAGCTTCCCAAAGCCTGAGAGTGAAAACTCTCGGAGTTTTCACTGCAAAAGAAGAACGCAGCTCTCAGGTTGTGCCCAGTTTGGTTTGGAAGAGGGGGAGCCTGTGAGAACAGACAGGGATGTTTTTCAGATGGGGACATTGCCACAGGGGCTGTGTCACAGCTGCTCACTGTGTTTCTCCCCTCCTTGCCCAGGTTCACTCTGGTGCAGAAGCACACGGTGGAGTTCAACCAGGTGGCCATGGCCAACTCGGAGGGCTCAGAAGCCATGTTGAACAGAGTGATGACCAAGGACAACATCGGGGTCGCCGTGGTGCTGGAGGTGCACAAGGAATTATTTGGAGCAAGTGAGTATGACTGTGGTGTCCTCACTGCTACTTAGTTCCAGGGACAGGCATGAGTTATTCCTAGGTAATCCACGCTGTTCCGAATGGTAGTGCAGCCAAACCCAGCCCATGGTGGCTCAGACAGGCAGAGATGACATGGTCTGGCTGTGCTCACAGCCCAGCATTTGTTTTTCTCCTTTCAGGTTTCTATCCCTGCTTACTTACTCTGTTACTTTCTGCTTGAGCAGCTCAGCTTTCCCAAGGTCAATGTGTTTACACACATTTGCTCTTACCAGTAGTTGGCAACAATGTTCAACTTCTATTTTCAACTCTCTTTTCCTCCCCTGGATTGACTCCTTCCACCCTCCCCCAGTGATTAGATGTCAGTGCTAATGTACTGATGTGGAAGGAGGAGATTATCAGGTATCTTTTCCTGCCTCTTGATTGACTGTTACATTTTCATTAAGTTTGATGAGATGCAGCAGACAATTCCAACACAGGTAGCTGCTGTGTCCCCATGGCTCTGTCACCCTCCTCTGTCTCCATGGCTGGGGTTTTCATGGCTTCAGAGGAGGCTGGAAGGAGCTCCCTGGGCTGTTTACAGGCATTTCAGCAGGTTTAAGCAATGAAAACACACCCATCTGCTGCTGTGTCTGAGCTCTGAGGAGCTACACCCCGAGTATGCACAAGGAGGAACACAGAACCTCTCACTGCTAACATTGTTTGTCCAGGTATGAAATCGCTTCACGTGGACAAGCAGCTGCTCATTGTGGCCAATGCCCACATGCACTGGGACCCCGAGTACTCAGATGTGAAACTCATCCAGACCATGATGTTTGTCTCAGAACTGAAAAACATCCTGGAGAAAGCCTCGAGCAGGCCCAGTAGCCCAACAGCAGATCCCAACTCTATCCCCCTGGTGCTGTGTGCAGATCTCAACTCACTGCCTGACTCAGGTAAGGCTGGCTTTTAGGCCTGACTTTTAACTTACCTTCTTAGAACGTTCAGGTCCGCTTTCTCTTCTGAAGGTGAGGGGGTTGTTTGCACTGCCCAGGGAAGGCATGTATGAAAGCTTTCCTAGGAACTGCTGCCTTTGGAAATCTGGCTGAAGAGACTGTGAGTCCTCCGGCTGAGTTGCCTGCTTTTCATGCTCAGCTAGACACTCCAGGAGAGCTGGCTGCACCTGCAGAAGTGTAGAAAGGCACAATTAGATCTTAAATAAATCATTACATAAACACCCATGCCTGAAGCAGCAATTAGTAGGAAAGAAGTGAGTTCCTGATGAAGACTTTCCAATGAGGGGGGTTTGGGTTGCTTTGCTAACTCTGAACTCATGGTGCCTTGGTGGCCTTCTGGTTTTTAATATCCCAAAGCTGGCTTTCAAAGCAGCTCCCTAAACCCTTCCCCTTGCCCACAGGTGTAGTGGAATACCTGAGCAATGGCATCGTAGCTGACAACCACAAGGACTTCAAGGAGCTGCGTTACAACGAGTGTCTGATGAACTTCAGCGGCAACGGCAAGAACGGAGCCTCGGAGGGCAGGATCACGCACGGCTTCCAGCTCAAGAGCGCCTACGAGAACAACCTGATGCCTTACACCAATTACACTTTCGACTTCAAAGTAAGCCCCGCTCCCGCTCGGCTCCCTGACCTCGGCTGCCCCGGGGTTAGCGAGGGCGGGCCCTGCCCTCACCATGCTCCCTCCCTCTCTCCGCAGGGTGTGATTGACTACATTTTCTACTCCAACACTCACATGAACGTGCTGGGAGTGCTGGGCCCTTTGGACCCTCAGTGGCTGGTGGACAACAACATCACGGGGTGCCCGCACCCGCACATCCCCTCGGACCACTTCTCGCTGCTGACGCAGCTGGAGCTGCAGCCGCCGCTGCTGCCGCTGGTGAACGGCGTGCACCTGCCCTCCCGCAGGTAGTGAGTGCAGCTCCCGCCCGCCCCACGGACCTGTACACTTGTAAATCCCTCTAGATAGGAGTGAAGTATGGCCAACCTTCAGCTGCTTCTTCGAGCTCCTTTCCTTATGTGTTTGAGAAGAGATTTTTGCACATTTTGGTGCACGTCGGTATCATTTGGCACTAGGGCTGGAACCAAAGTATTATTCCCCAAAGTATTATTTCCCTGTTTTTAATTTAATTTTTGTTTGTGTTTTGGTTTTTTTTTTTATTTTACTTTAAACTGGCTTTTTCTTTTCAGTAGGAAGCTGCACTTCTAAATGGACAAAAGAGATGTAAAAAACTTGCATTTAACATATTTCAAGGTAATGCTTTTTTCCAGAATGTGGCAAATTGAGCCAACCTTTTAGGAGAAAGAAAAACAAAACTAGAGATGCTTGTATTGTAGGAAGAATGTTAGAAATACTGTTTGTTCAAATCCAAAATGGAGACTCAACTCTGCATTCAACATAAATTTTGCACATTATCAAAGCACTTAATTACCTGACTATAAACGATTGGCAGCATGGCCCTGCCCCTCATCTCAGTACTATCAGAAAACCAAAGATAGCCAAGTATCTGTGATCAAATTCAAGCTCTAAATCCTCCTGGTTCCAATTTGTTTGGGAGCTGTTGTCAGTCAGGGCTGAAGTAAAAACCTGCTGGTTCCTTCCCAAATGTTAATGCTCTTTGGATGTGTTAGAAATCCTTGTTTTCTTTCCTTTTAATGCTCTGGGTGGCCAGTTCAAAACCTTGTGCCTCAAGAGGCATTAAACACGATGCAATTTTCTGGAGAAAAAAAAAAAACAAACAAAAAAAAAACCAAGTTGTTTGGCTGCTTAATGTTTAAAAGAAAGGCAAGTGATAGGAAAAGGTCGTGTCTGTGTTTTTAAGTTTTTCTTTATTCTGCTTTTTTGCTGCTATAAGATTTTCTTGAATTTCTATTTGAAACTTTTCATGCACTTTACTGTTTCTAGTCTCCAAATGTGATATTTTTAATAAATGAAAAGCATTTTCCATGATGTGAATGAAATTTTTAAGCAGATTGATAAGCCTATATTTATGTCTCATTCATATACTTCAAAAAAAGTCCGATTTGAATTGTGAAATTAGTTTTAAATACAAAAGAGCCATCTTCTGTCTTGCAAAACTGCCAAGTCAGGCTGCTCCTCTTTAATTAAACATTCCTTTGTCATTTTATACACAGGAAATTTTCCATAGGGGGAAAAAAATCAATTTGACTTAGAGGAGAAACTATTCCCTGACTCTGACTAGGGGCCAGGGAGGGGGTGGAGTAGGCCAGAAGGCAAAAATGGGTTCAGCAAAGTGACAACTCCCTTGGAAAAGTGCCTAAAAAATGGGGGTGTCATCTATGGCCTGGGATCAATTGGAAGCAATGGGGGAAAGTCCTGCATAGCACTTGCTTTGTGCAAAACCAAAAACAAACAAAACAAACAAACAAACAAAAAACCAAAACCAAAAAAAAAAAAAAAAGGGGGAAAAAAATCCCTTTCCAGAGATGGATTTTCCTCTGGGTGCAGGTATCTCTGTTGGAATATACCTCAGCATTCCCTACCTGGCCATAGCACATGGATTGGAGAGCACTGGAAAGTAGAATAGCATGAAAAACTTAATTCTGTGGACATTACCTTTCTGTATTCAGCTGCTGTATGTTTTTTGGGGAGGGGGGGATGCTCTGCTCCCCCTGTTCCTCCAGGCACAGTGGTCCCAGCGTGAGCAGTGTTTCCTAACCATACTTCACTCCCAGTATTTTTGGAGCTGTTTGTACAAAATGGAATTTCCAATTCGCCTGTGACTGTCTATGAACTGCAGAGGAGCCCATTTAGTAATAAAAATCCAAACCCAGCACCAATGTTTTGTAATGTGGGGGTGGAAGAGGATGGGAAAACCCAAACCTTGGCAAATGTTGTAAGCTGCTTCTGCTGGATTTCCTTTGGGTTTCTAGCCATGGAAGTGTTCTGTTGCACCAAGGTGTTCCACTGGATTTTCTCTGCTGCACTTCCCAACGCTCATCATGCCACATGGTTTTTAACACAAAATGTTTTTTTAACAGACATTGCACAAAAAAACCCAGTTTTGTTCATGTTTCAGTCAATGCATATGTTTACCTGCCTCTCCTGTGTGGCTTCCTCCTGGTTTTCCCTTCCCAGCAGGAGCAGTGAGGGGATGGTGCTTTTTTTCCCGGCCTCGGTTCCCAACATGTTGCAGGCAATACCTGGAAAAAAGGCTCCAGGTCCTTCCCTGCTGCTCACTGCCTCTGTTTGCTTCCCAAACACGGTGCCTGGTGTCCACTCCCCAGCAACAGCGCTGCCTAAAGCCAGCAGAGAAAACAAAATCCAACACCCTTCTACAAGCAACTTTTTAAAAAAACTCAATCTGGTGAATCTGTCCGATTACGGGGTTTTGTGTGTGTGTATATATATACATATATATATATATATATATATAAAAAAGAGAATTTTGTACAATGCAGCTGAATATTTCTGCTTCCTTCTTTCACTGCAAGGAGACTGAACCTTCCACAAGTTTGGTCACGCACACTCCTCCCCCTCACCCTTTGGTGTTCCAAGGTAACCCAGATCCCAAGAGAACCTGGTGGGGACCACTCACATATTAATCCTCTCTGCCAAGCATCAGCCAAGAACCCACTTCAGTTAGAAATAATTTTAGGTGGCGATCATAAACCTCTAGATTCAGGTTTGGCACAACCCTTCCCTGTGGGAATGGTGAAGGTGAGAGTGATCCCAGTGCTTGGGGTCCGTCCATCCTCTTTGGAGGCTCCCACACCACCTTGCAGTGGTTGCTTTGAGAGCTCAGGGGGTTTTAAGTCAGATTTTTTTCTTGTGTGCTGCCTTTGCAGGCAGGAGGTCCCATCTCTGAGAAGGTGGAAGTGCACGTGGAGCAGGGGCAGCTGCAGGGTCACTCCCGGGCAAGCTTACACTACAGTTCTGGGGGGATTCACGCCCTGCCTCATAGGAATAGCAGCTTCGCTTCACATCTGGGGACCTGGGGGCCTCTGGCGGGAGGAAACACTGCTTGCCCTGGACCTTCGGGCAGCTGGGGAAAGGGAGGTCATCAAACCCTGAACTGCTACATTTTTCTTCCCTTTAAAAATTACTTTTTTTTTTTTTTTTTTTGGTCATTGTGCAGATGGGATATTGCTCACTCACATTGGATAAGGCTAAACATCCACTGGTTTCTTCCCACCACATCCTTCTGGAGTCAACAGACAGCCCTTTTGCAACCATTCTTATCCCTGCTGTGGTTCCTGAGGAGCACAGGGCAGGAAGAAGGGAGATACAGAGCCTGGGTGGGCGTTTCCCAGCTTGCCCAGGGACACATTACTGGCATCAAGTGGGGTGGGCGGGCAACACAAATTTGATTCCTGCAGACCTTAAACACGTCCTCCCAGAATGGCCAAGCCAGACTGCAAACAGGGATAATCCTGCACAGGTCACAAGTCACACCTGTGTCACCTCAGTGCGTGTGGCCGAGGCACACTGACTGCTGTGCCAGGCTGGGAAATGGGACTCCACAGAAAGCCTCAGCCAGTCACTGGGAAATTTCCCATTTCTGTGTTTCCACAGCCAGGAGCCAGCAGCAGACCATATCCAACTCCTGCAATTACCTGCTCCTGCCAGGAGCTGTCAGGAAAAGGCACCGACTCCTGGAGCAGAAGTGTCCTCGGCAAGGCAGCCAAAGGCTTCACGGTGCCACAGTCCAGCCTTAACTCCCCACTCCAAAAATCCCAATTTTTACCCAAATCCAGGCAGAAAGAGCTGCCACAGCCAGGGAGGGGGAGCACATTCATCCTTTTATTGCTGCCACCGCGATGGGCTGTGATTGCGTGTGGGAACAGCGCAGGCACCCGAAAGGGAAGGAAGCAGAGGGTGCCTGAGGGGAAAGCAGGGAAAGGCTCCTGCTCAGCCAAAACCCAGGAGCAGAGAAGGGCCAGCGTTGTGCCACTCGGCCCAGCGTGTCTCAGGGCAGGGTGGCTGTGTCATTCCTGTCCCACGAGGGATTCATAACCATGGATTCCTGGGATGTGGCCAGTGGGAAGGACGGGGCGGAGGTCTCCGAGGGGAGGTGCCTCCCGCCGCAGCCGTGGCAGCGCTTTCTTGATGCCATTCCTGGAGAGTTTGTGGAGGGAAAGAAAGGAAACCAGGAGAGTCAGGGGAAAGGGATGGTCCTGCAAAGGTGTTGGCTATGTGTTTTCCAGCCTCTGGGCATCGCCTACCTCTGCATCAGCTTGTGGATGAGCAGCTGGATCCAGGGCGCCTCGGGGGTCACGCACACCTGCCTGTTCTTCTTCAGGGTGAGGCTGTAAGGCCATGAGCCCCTCACCCCATGCATGTCCCTTCCCCAAAGCTTTTCTAACCCACAGAGAAAACGCCCCTGCTCCCTCAGCATGAACATTTTGGGGCCCTGACCTGATAACCTTGAGCCACGCAGGGAGGGACACCCTTGAAACTGGGACCAAGAGTCACCCCGACATTTATGGGCTTCCCCCCTCCACATACTTCTGCACCAGTACACAAAGGAGCAATTGGCAGGGATTGGTTCCCAGGCTTTGCACTTACATGACCTCCTTCCTCCTGCAGTGAATGCCCGGCGGGGTAACGTGGATGGTGAGGATCAGCCCCAGGTTGATGACGTGGGCAGTGGATTTGATGCACTTGCACCTCATGTTGGTCAGCAGGCTCTCCAGTGACAGACCTGTACTCCAGGGCAGCCCACACCAGCTCTCGGGCCCCCGAGGGGGAGGCATATCCCATCCCATCCCTTCCCATCCCATCCCTGACACCCAGCAGGGCTAATCCCTCCCAGCACAGCCTCAAAGCTTCTTGTCCTGTATATGGAAGGGGTTTAGCTGCAGGGTTGGAAAACTTAGCCAGCATTTTATGAAATAAACCCACTGCCCACCCACCGAGCACTCGAATTTCGTGGGGGTCTGGAAGAGAAGCAGTTTAAACCCAAGAGGCAAACCCCCCCTCTCCACCCCCAGTACCCCCTCCAGCTTAGCCACAGGATTTAGAAGACAAGCTCAAAGATAGGCAAGAACCAAAACTGAAAGCTTAGTAAATAAAACCCATGCTCAGCCCCATCTGGACACCCAGTACCCCTGTCCAGGCGCTTGGAGGGGCCATGGATGGACAGAACCTGAAGGGACTCACCGCCCACTGGCACCAGGCTGCTCAGGAGCAGGGCCAGCGCCAGTGCCAGGGCCAGGGCCAGCAGCAGCCGCATCCTCACTGCCCTCCCCGAGCTGTGCCAGGGCCGCTTTATAGCCAGCCCCTCGCCCCAGGGGGGATTTCACAACCCCCTCTGGGGAGGGGGGGAGGAGACTTCCCTGCTTCCTCCTGCTACACGGGGCCTGTTCCTGCCCCTCCACTACAAAAAGCAGAAAATGCCGCGGCCACCTCCTCAAACCTGGTTTTGGCCAAAGGCTGCTGCCCCCCATGCCTCCCACCCCGAGCACCCCAACCCCTGGCATGCCACGTGAAGGGAGGCAAGGGACAGGGACAGCGGGCTGCCACCTTTATTGGGCCTGCTGGGTCACGGCCAAAAGGGACTCGCAGCACATGGCTACGGGATGGGGAGAGGCTGGAAGCAGGGATGGGCATTTTTAAGGGTTTAAAGGCATTAAAAGGGGCTCAGGCAGCAGCATGCTTCCCTCTGGACTGGGGTAAGGCAACAGCAGGATGGGAAAGGGAGGCAGTTTTGGGCCCAGCACATCTGGCCATGCCTCTCGTGGCAGCTTCCTCAGCGGGGAGCCTTCTTCTTCCTCCTGCCAAAAGCAGAAGGGGAGCATGTGTGAAGAGAGGTTCCCACGGGATGCCCCTGGTGCTCAGAGGGAAAGGGAAGCTTACAGGTGAGGAAGGTCCTGCAAGAGTTTCCTCATCCACGGCATGTCAGGATCCACACAGACCCTCTTCAGGCTCTTGAGCGTAATCCTGGAAAACACACGGCCTTTCAGACACAACACTTCCCCTCCTGCAGACAGCTGAGCCTCCCACCCCTGTCACAAGGACAATGAGCACCAAACCACAGCAGGTCCGGGAGGACAGGCAGGGCAGAGGGCACACAGCCCTGGGAGCACTTACACCACCTCGGGGCGCCGGCAGCTGCTCCCCACGGGCCACACCTCGATGCTGCTGTACATCTCGGGAGGGATGAAGGCTCGCGTTCTCTTGAGGCAGCGGCAGCTCAGGTTGCCGTTGGCTTCCAGGATTGCTGGGGGACCACACGGCCATGGCTCACACAAAACCCCAAAAGCCTCCCCGGGCAATGCATCTCCTGCATCACCCAGCCCAAACCCGGCCAGCCTCGCAGCCCCCACGACGCCCAGGGCCACGCATGGGGCAGGGCAGGCTCACCTGTGTCCCCAGGGCGGTGGGACAGCAGCAGCACGGCCAACAGCAGGGCTGCCCGCACAGCCATGCCAGCCCCAGCCCGGGCCCCGCAGCATCCCTCTATTTGAGTGGGAAATAGGAGAAGTAAAGGGGCACAGGAGGCCCCAGGGTCGCTGCTGAGTCTGCAATTGCAGATAAAAGTGCCTTGGGGCTCAGCAGGGGGCCTGGCTTCCCGAAACTGGCTCTGCTTTCCCCTTCCTTTCTTGGTCGTTTCCTCCAACTTTGTTCTCAGCACACACAGCCCCACCAGTCTGGAGGCTTTTTGGGGTGCTTTTCTGTCCTGCACGATCAGGTATTACTCATTTCTCCTACAGCCACCTTGTCCCCCTGCAAGGTACAACCCAGCAGTGCCCTAGTGACATTTGCTTTTGATTTTTTTTACCCCAAAACTCTGCCAAGACACTCACCTTCATTCCTGACATATTTCCTTACTGGCCTGGACTGGTTTTTAAAACAGCCACCTATAAATCCCAGCTCCATCACTTGGATGTGGAGCACTTCGGCTGGAGTGTCCCATCACCCTACCACCAACATTGTGCCCTCAAATCACCACCAGGGGAGATAACAGGTTATGATGGGAGGGACCCCTGACAAGAGGGGATAGCTTCATAATGCCTGAGGACAGGGTTAGATGGGATAGTCGGGGGAAATTTTTCCCTGTGAGGGTGGGCAGGCCCTGGCACAGGGTGCCCAGACAAGCTGTGGCTGCCCCTGGACCCCTGGAAGTGTCTAACACCAGGTTGGACAGGGCCTGAAACAACCTGTGATAGTGGAAGGTGTCCCTGTCCATGGCAGCAGGTGGGACTGGATGGGCTTTGAGGTTACTTCTAATCCAAGCTGTCCTATGATTCTATGTCATACACAGCTTCAAAGCTAGGAGATCCAGAGAAAATACAACAGAAAGAAAAATCCTGCATTTTATTGGACTTGAGCTTCCAGAACAGGACATGCCACGCTGTGCCACACAAGCCTCAGACACACACTCTGTTGCCGAGCACTACACATGGAAAAAGTCACAAAGTCATTCTTAAAGAAGCAGGAGCAGCCCCTGACAGGGAACAGTTTCACAGTCCACAGGCAACTAAATAAATGAAGGATTCATATTCACGCTGATCCAGGGACCAAGAGCAGGGGAGAACTTCCCCCCAAACCTGCCACAGGGCTGGGGCCAGCAGTGAGGCCCCCTCCCCACAGCCACTGCCACCAGAGCCACATGTGGGGCTTTTGGGAAGGGGAGGAACACAGGGCAAAGTGAGGAGCAGTCAGGTCTGCACACCTGGGCATCATCTGCCAACCTGCCTCGGGGCTCTGGGCACCAACTTCCTTAGCAGAAAACCTTTTATTTCTTCCTGTGAAAAGCAGAAAGAGGAGAAAGGTGTGAACACAGAGAAAATGGGGTCTGGGAGAGGAAGCTCCTGCCCCAGCCGAGGGAAATCGCTGCTGTTTCCCCAGGGCAGGCATCGCTTGCCAGGATGGCCACAAACCCAGCACAGGCACCACACAGCAGGGCAGCTTTCCCAGCATCATCACACTGCTGCACCAGCCACGAGCAAACCCTGCTCCTGCCACTGCTCCCCACGTGCTGCTCCCCCAAATCTAAATGCAGCACTTGCAGTGTGTAAGCCAGGGGCAGCACGACCCACAGATGGGTCATGTGGGCTGAACACTGCTTTGCACAGCAAAGTGTTGCCCCTCATTGCTTTGGAAGAGGGTCCTTTGGACAGCAGCAGCTCTCCCAGAGCTCCTGGGCCCACGAGAGCCTCCCAGAACCGTGTACTGGGATGCTGTCCAGGGACACCTGAGCCAAAGGAGTTTCCACCCAACAACTTACGTGCTGGCAATGCGCTTCAGCAGCTTCTTCACCCAGGGGACTTCGGGATTCACACACACCTTCCCAGAGGTTCTTAACTTAATGCTGAAATGCAAGGAGAGTTACTGAGCATTCCTGTCCCCTCCAAAGGCAGGGATTCAAGCAGCCAGAGCTGATGGGGAAGAGTCACATTTTGCTCACAGTACCAACAATTGTAGACAGCTGCCAGAGACAGAGAAAGCCACAGCATGGCTGGGAACAAGCAAGGTGCAACACATTCCTACATGGAGCAGACACTTGAAGCCCTGAACATTGCTCCAAGAATTTTTTCTTGAGATTTACAAATGTATCAACACCAAGCAGCTAGAAAAATCTGGGAAAACTTGTTATGGCTCATGCTGCCTCAGTGTCGGAGGAAGTGCTTCCTCCAGGCTGCAAACACCCCTGCTCCAGCTCGAGGAAACCACGCTTTCCCCTGCTGGAGAGATTCCTTTAGGCCCTGGGGATCCGCATTTCTGCCCCTGACGTTTTTCAGCCAGGAAGCAGGTGGCGCTTTTGGAAAGGTTTAGATTCCAGAAGCGGGATGGTGGCAGCAGAGGAGCCCCCGGCACTTACATGATCTCCGTGCGCCTGCAGCTGCTGCCCACGGGCCTTATCTCAATGCTCTCGTATTTCTTGGGACTGATGTATTCCGAGGTTGTCTTGGCACACCTACAGCTCAGGTTCCCGTTCACCTCCAGGATGGCTGAGAGACAGAGAAGGTGGCAGCTACAGGCACAGACAGGCTGATAGGGACCACAGTGAGAGGCTGCCACCTGCACCTGCTCGGTTCCCTGCTCCCACACCGCTCCCAAAAGCTGAACCAGAGCCCTGCAAAGGATGCTGGTGCTTTTTCCCTGGCAAACAACAAGGCAAGCCCTCACCAAACAGGCAGGAGGATGCCAAGCTCCCCAGTGGCTCTGGGTACAGGATGATGCCAGCAAAGGCACCGGAGCTCACCTGTGTGGGCAGAGTGGGACACCAGCAGCAGCAGCAGCAGCCAAGGGAGCAGGGGGGCTCCCATCCTCAGGGAAGGCTCAGCCCCACAGATGCTCTGCAGGAGCACAAACAGCCCTATTTATCAGGGAGGGTCACGCCCCGACACGGGTACAGAGTTCACAGTTCAGCAGTCACACCCGGCCAGCAGAGACACACAGTTCATTTCTCACATGCTCCCCACAGAGAGCCCAGAAGCTCAGTGTCAATATTTTTAACTAAAACCAGCCATTGGGACGCAGTGCAACGTTTGGATTCCCCACACATCCCCCCCACATAACCCTTCACTCCCTTGAGCATTTACCCCTCAGCCACAAAAAAAAGCCCAGAATGAAAGCAGAGCCCAAGCCCCTGACTAAGCAGGGGGGATTTTAGCATACTCAGACATTTACATATTTCTTTCTTGGGGCTATATCTTCCCCACGCTATTTTTGCCGCCTCTCTCATCAGCAAAAACGCCTCACGCTGTGCCAAGGAAAAACAATCATGATCTCCCTGCCCTATGCTTGCATTCAAATCCTTCAAATTTCACACTTGGCTGGGCGAGTAACTCACCCAGGATGGCCACAGGAGCACCCTGTGCCCTCAGGTGTTGGTGGGATGCGGGCTTTGCCCTAAATAAATTCACTGAAGTCACCAGCCGGGAAGCAAAAGGGGAAGGGGATATGTGGCGAGGCAAGGAGGAAGGAAGAGGCCTCAAGAAAAGAGATGTGGCTGTGTGATAATGTTGTCATTTGGAACTTTCAAATCACATCAGCATTTTATATAGCTGTTACCAAAATAGTAAATATTTTTTTTAAAGTCTTTCATTCAAGCTACACATCTCTCTTTGAAAATCTTGGGTTTTTCCTCTGAGATAGGTCCAAAAGTTTTGTGAAGTGCAAGAGATGAGTGGGGAGTTTAACTCCCTGTACACCAGGATCACAGAGAGGCCAGGGACAATTTCCACGAGCTATTCCCAAAATCCTACAGAAAGAATGGGTGCCTTGCTGTCACAGCAGTGGAAGAGGAGATGACCTTAAAACTGGGTTTTCTTTAACACTTCCAGAGTTCTCAATTTCCTTGCAGAGACTTATTAGAAGGAACACAACTAAGGACTGGTTTTGCTGGGTTGTGGCAGGAGTCTCTTAGAAAAAATGGTGGGAAAGGCAGCATATTAGCAGAGAGATGACTGGTCACCTATGCAAACTGCTATGAAGGCATAAAAGACATCTGAAAATCTTTCTGAAGTTCCTAACTATAAAATGGTCCTGCTTTTTAGAACTGGGAAAAAACAAGAGAAGTGAAAGCAACTTTCCCCAGAAAAGATGGAGCTGGACCATTCAGCTGCTGCACTTTCAGCACTGGAGGAATCCAGCAGCATTCGTGGCAGTGCTTAATGAAATTGGTACAAGAAGAAAATTATCCTTGGACACATGCAACAGACAGAGCAAGATGAGCCAGATCCTGTCCCTGATTTGTGGCCACCTCCTGCCCACCCTGGAAAGAAGCAGGAGCTCCAGAAGCATCAGCTGGATGGACTTTGGGAGGCTGTGTGAATGGCCAGGGTAGCAGACACAGTGCTGTGCTGGATAAGAAAGATGTAAGTGATGAGCACTGGGCTGGTTTCTCAGAAGGAAATGCCACAGCCATGGTGGTGGCAGATATTTCTGCACAAGTGGTAATTCTGCAAAGGGAGAAGCAGGGGGAGGATGTGAGCCATGTCTGCATTTAAGCTGACTGCTTCCTGGATGCCAGGAATTCAGAAGAGTGGCCCTCAAGTAGGGATGTGTGGCATCATCCAGGCCAGCCTCAACTGAAACACATCCAAAGCACCCTCACAGCTTCTCTGTTTTCTGCAGCAGCTGCCCCTGTGCAGGCAAGACTTTGATTTTAGTCATTTTTTATCTAATTCTCACTGGATTTTTGTAATATTTCTTACACCTGTAATACTTTTTAATCCTTCCTAAATCAGAGCCCTCCAAAGAAGTGGTGCAAGCAGCACCTAAAGGCCACAGGGAAAACCTTTTCCATGTTTACCAGGATGGGCAGAAACCCAACCCTGACGTCAGTGCCAAGGAGATGCAGCTCTCCAGCCCTTCAGGGAGGACTCACAAGAGGCTGCATCACAAACATCTGCAGCAAACAAACCTCTCAAAGAGAATCACTTCAGAGAAAGTGATTTTTCAGCTTACTCCTCCTTTGCCCATAACTCACTCAGAGCTCCTTGCAGGAGAGAAAAAAAAAAAACCAACCTGTGGGGTTTTTTTAAATTATCCCCCAAAAACCCCAAGTGCAGTGAATCTTCACCACTGTGGTTTGTGGTCCATCACCTGCTTCAAAGATAAAGATGCTTCCTGCCCAAACCTGAGAAACCTGAAACCCACACACATTTCAGTGTCAACATGACAGCACCAGAATTAGCCAAAACCTAACGAAATCAGTCCAAAATTAGGCTGGGTGAACAACACATCGAGCTCACTCTTACTTGCTGCCTTCAAGTGAAGATGCATGACTTGCTGCTGATGCAAGGGGACAAAATTGTGAGTTTGGGCCATTTTTGGAGACAGCAGTGGTGTCATGACACCACTACAAGCACATGAGAAACCTGCTCTGGCATCTTTCCAAGTATTTGGTGTGCTGAGGGCTAAAGAAGGGCAGCTTCGAAAGGGATTGGATAAGGAAGATGGAGCAAGGCTAGGAGCAAGAACAAGAGAAATTACAGAACACTTAAGAAACCTAAATCCTAAAAAACCTAAACACTTAAGAAACCTAAACATAACTGCCTCCCTGGTCCATCATGGGGACCTCTGGGGAGCAGCTTTCTACTGCTGAAAGGACAGCAATGCAAAAACAGGGATGCACAGACCCAAGGGGACAGTTTCTGGGAAGTCCTGGCCACCCTAGAGACGCAAACGGCACCGAGTAAGCGCAGGAGGAAACCCCCAGACCTCTGTGGCAGCCCATCCTTGCTGCTAGAAAAGCACCATGAGGAACACCCCAGCACCCCCGTGCTGCTCCAGAGCTCTCCACTGGTTTCCTGCCCGAGTCACTCCAAAACAAACCCAAAACTGAGCACAGGAGCACCGCTACTCCTCAGTGCCACTTCTGCCTGGCACAGAGGATGTCAGGCAGGAATGGCAGCCAAGGACTTTCCCAGAAAGTGTCACCAGGGCCACGTGGCTCAGCTGGCTCCCCACAATTTGCATGTGGGCACAGGAACCGGTCTAGACGCCACAGGTGCCGCCGGGCCCTCAGGCGCCGTTGGCCATTTGCATCAGGGCACCCTGGGACAGCGAGGGCTCAACCATGGAGCAAGGGGATGAGGAGGGAAACCTTCATCCTGGGCCAGGAGGGAGCCAAGGAACAGCAGCTGGGGGTGTTCTAAGTGAGCCGTGCCTGGCGACTTGGCCTTGCTGCCCTCGTGTCAATGGCACGATGTGGCGTTCTACACATCCCCGCTGGATGGAGGAAGGCCTCTGGCTTTGAGCACTTCCTTCTGGGGCTAGGGAAGAAGCATTCCAGGTCTATTCACAAAACCAAAACTCCTCCAGCTACATCCAGCCCAAGCTTCACAAGCTGGGAAGTTTGTGCTGAACTCAAAGGCTGCCATTGCTGGAGCTGAGTTATTCCTACTGGGCAGCACCTTCAGGCAATCACTTGACAACAGCCCTGGCTCTCCAGGAGTGTTATGGCAAAGTCTCCTCCCCTTCCCCTTGAAGACTGATATCTTGATAAATGCAGCTACAAGTTTGGTTAGAGTCCAGTTCAGCATTTTATGTTTTTCCAATTATTTGTGGTTTCCATCTTAGTTGAGCCCATAATTTAGTTGTCTCCACATTACTTGCAGAATAACCCGTAACTATTATATCTGGTAGAGCTTAACATGGCCTTGACCCATTTTCTGCTGGTTATGTCAGAAGACAGCAGCCCATCCACAGAAAACAGTGCTTCTCTCCTCAACCACACACAAGGTAAAAACACACCAGAAATGGACCCAAACTAGACCATGCATCCTGGGCTTACACCTAGGGTTGTTACTTTCATTAATGTCCACTTAATGTTTTGAGGCCCCATCTCTTCTTGCCAAGTGCCTCCCCAATTTTTCCCTTGGGGAAGATGTTTTCCCGACATTTCACCCACAAGACACCATAGGAGTAGATATTTTTCTATTGGGAAAAACCCCAAACAAGCCAAGAGCTGCTGTTCTCCAGCAGCAAGTAGAAGTGCACACAGCAAGGAGGGGAAATCCACGTCTTCACTGAGAAGGAAGCTGCAATACCAATGAAATGAGCAGCCCTCCCTTTTGGAAAGCCCCTTGTCAACTTTTCTCTTGGAACCAGCACCCCTGAATCAGCACTCACACCCAGAGATGCTGCCAGAAGAGACTGAGAAACTCCAGTCCAACTTCTGCAAAGGATGTAAATCTCAGCAGCTGAAAGAATTGATACTGAAAGGAGTCCTCTTAGGCTAAAGCCATCCAGCACTGCCCAGATTTGGGGGCTGCAAGAAAGGTGGCCGGAGCGTGTCCCAGGCTGGGAGGTCACCAAGCTGCGCCCTGCCAGGTAGAAACGCAGAGGGAGATGAAAGGGAGAGAAGAAAGGCTCCAGGAGACACATGAAAGTGAAACCAAGAGCACCAAGCCATGAAACCCACTTTGATCTTTGCTCAGCTTTTATCTTGCCTGTCACCTACCACACACACCCTGAAAACCAGCAAGGCCTCAAGACTCACATCTGTCCCAGGGCACAGCCTTGGCTTAGATACAGAACATTGCTGAGGCTTTTGGGGTATCTGCCCTGCCATCCATACCCCACATTCCCATGGTCTTTGAGGCAGCCAGGAGTGAGCATTTCACCCACCAGTTCTGGCCGTGTGGAGTACAAGGAAGGCACTTGGAAAGATGTTTCCCACTATAACCTAAGCACAACAAAATGAGGGACTTGCCTCTAGGTTAGGGCTGGGGGAACGAGGGCAGCTTAAATGCTGATATTGTGGATGTTACAAGGTTTAGACTTGCTGTGGCAGGAGGATGTTGTGTAAAACTAAATCTAAAACATACATACACATTTATTTATATATATATATTTAATATATTTTTATAGAGTTTTATTTATATACATATATATTTTATATATACATATTTATATATTTATATATATATATATATATATATATATATATATATATATATATATATGCGCCAGCTAGGTTCTCATTTTGCAGTGCATGCAGGCTCAGAGCCGGGACCACTAGGGGGCAGCAGACACCGCCGTCACAGAGAGCAGCCGGACAAGGAAAAACTGGATCTGCCCAAGCACGCAGATCCCGGCAGAGGATCACAATCCAGGTTAACTGACTGTACAGAAGAAAGGAACGAACATCATTCCAGTGCTACACCTGCCTGCTCTCACCTCAGCGGGCTTTTTGTTTTTTTCCTGAAAGGCAGCTTTCAGAAGCATTTCTGAACCACCAGAACGCAGACCAGGGGAAGGACAGACGAGGCAAGAGCTGAAGTCAAAGAAGGGCTTCCTCCTCTCCCAAAACACACAGGCTGGTGCTCTTTGCCCAATTCCCAGGCAAGAGCAGTAGCAAAACTAGCTTGTCTTGATGTTCTGCAGCAAAGCAGAGTTTAGGGGAGGTTTTTGGGTGGGGAGAGGCATGCTGGAAATCCAGAAATGCAGGTTAGACCCCGCAGACCCTGCAGCAATGTAAAGGGACCTTGAGGAAGATGCTGCATGGATCACCCTCAGAGCTGAGGAGCACAGAGAGCTGCCTGCTTCCTCCTGCATGGCCAGGGACTGCATGAAATCCACACCACTCCTGCTTTCCCAAGGTCAGAGACAAGTTGTTAGCATACCTAGAGTTTTGCCAGAGGCATGAGGATACAGGCTGATGTGCTGTGCCTTTCCAGCCTGTGCACCCTGGCCCTATTCCCAGCTGGAAAGCTGGAGGTTAAGCAATGCTAAGCAGAGACAGGAGCTTGACACTGTCCAGCTGCACACCTGGGAACAGCTGGAAGCTGTTGAGTGCCACACAAACCCACAAACACCACGGCTGGAGCAGCTGGACAAGCAGAGCACAGGCTGCCTGCTTCTATCTCTTGAGGGTGTGATTGCACTGTTTGTGGTTAAATCCTGGCAAAGCACACAGTTGGGGTCTCTCCACTGAATCCCGAAGAGGAGCAACAGTGGGATCCAAGTTTAGGAGAGTGCAGGGCAAACATCTGCTATTTCTCCTGGGGTTTTGTATCCCATAGACACATTCAGCCCAGCACAGCAAGTGCTAACACGGGTGCCAGCCTGCAGTGTCAGAGCTCCAGAGAGAAAAGATGAAGGATGGAGAGCCTGGGCAAAGAGGGAGCACTTCCCCCAGGGTTCATGCATGCCCTGGAGAGTGGCAGATAGAAGCAGCCTGTCTGACAGTTATGCCCCAGCCACCCTGAACCTGGTTTTTCCTGCCTGGTATGACTGGTTATCATTCCAGCTGGAGGGGAGTGATACTGGGAAAGTCACCCCACGGGACTGGAGGGCATTCAGCTGCTCCCCAGGGAGTGCAGAGCTCTGCAGGGAATGTGGACAAAATGCATTTCCAAGCAAAACACCTTCAGAAGCCGGGAATTTTAATATTTGGGAAACTACAGCCAATGTAAACCAATGCTTTAAGTCTATCCCACTGCTTCAACACTTATCCAGCCTTTGGAGGCAACAGCAATGGGCCCTCCCCAGCTGAATTCGTCATGCTAAAGGAAATGATGCCCCAAATTCACATGCCTGGGAGTGAGAGACCAACAGGAACACAAGAGGGTGATTCACAGCACATTTCCATCGAGCCCTGCTGTCGGGAGTTTAGTTCAAGCATGGCTTAAAGAAAAAGGCCACGAAGCCATGCAACTGAGAGAAAAGTAACAGGTAGCTGTGAAGCAGTTTCAAAGCAGTTCCCAGCCTGACTTCTATAAACAATTAGTCTCTCTCAGGCATCATTGTATAAACAATAAGGTTCTCAGGCAGTCTTCCCATAACAAAGGTAACATCCTCTCTGGGAAAAGATGGCACCCTGGGAACAGTTATGGAAGTTTTGAGAACCGTTCGTATCACAGTGAGAACACTGATTTTGTTTGATGTAAACAATCAACGGTATTGTAAAACAAAAGGAGTGGTTAGAGTTTTCTCTGTTAGCCTATCATAAAGCTGTATTTTGGAATATGCATGAAGTTCGTTAACACTGTTATTTAAAGTGACTGATCGATCAATAAATTCGGAGTTCGATGCACAATGGTTGTTCTCCCCCTCACTTCAACAAATTGGTGACACCCGGACGTGATAGCGGACACGACGATCGCGGCCACCACGGGGATTGCGAACACCAAAGGATAAGTGAGGACTGGTTCAGGCTCCGAAGCAGCGGGAGCGGCAATAAGCGCGAAATTAAAGCGGAGGAAAAAAGAAAACCGCCGATACGCGCCGTGCCCTGGCGACCATATTAGATGGGTCCAGCTGATACGTGCGGCAGAAGTCTGGGAAAACGCTGCTAGGTGAAAGTGCGCACTTAAAAAGAGGTATGGAAAGACAAGCCGCGTATGAACTTTTTATTATGTTTTTGCAAAACAGGCAAATTAAGGGAATAGACTTATGGAAGGAATTGCAAGGTCTTTTGGCTTATGGTCTGGAACGGGGAATCTTTGTGAGTCCCCACACAGTTTACGAGTTAACGGAATTGCGTGAATTTGGTGATTTATTGTCAGAGGCTGCTTTAGAGAGTGGTAAAACTGCCAAGAAGCTAAGCAGGTCATGGCGAGTGATATATGGTGCACTGTTTTACTATCTCTCTGAGTGCAAGACAGCGGCCGCAGCTCGTGGCGCTTCCGAGTCTGTGCTACTCTGAACTCGGCACGGGCGCTCTGCCATGGGGAGCAGCCGCGGTGAGAGACCGCCTAAAACGCTGCGCTATAGCGGCGGGAGCGGAGGCAGCGGCGGGGAGAGCGGAGCCGCCGCCGCGGGAGCCGAGGCGCGCCGCCCCGGGAGAGAGCGAAGCCGCCGCGGGGGGAGAGCGAAGCCACCGCGGGGGGAGAGCGAAGCCGCCGCGGGGGGAGAGCGAAGCCGCCGCGGGGGGAGCCACGGGTGCAGCGGTGCCTGCAGCAGAGTCAGCCTGCCGGCGAGTAAACAAAGAGCCCAGCGCAGGGGGGGTTTTCGCCCGCTCCGACACACGCACCGCGGGACTGGAGCGCTTTTTGCAGCGGGAGCGTTTCTCCCTCCCCCCACAGCCGGCAAAAGCTTCAGTTTAAGACCTAACAGCCTAATGGATGTAACTTTTGTCAACAAAAGGAAAAGATCCCTGTTGAAATTAAGAAACAAGTGATGGTAAACAAGGAAAGTTAAAGGCACTTTAGTTCTTCCTGGCAGAGACTGAAACAGGAATCAGCGTACTGTATGCATGGGTCAAATTTCGGCCGGTTTGGCTTGGCATTGGTTATGCTGTCTTGAAATCACCTGTATTGGCAGAGACTTTAACATCAGAAGCCCAGATGGCTCAGTCAGTGGAACATCAGACTCTAGAATTATATTTTGAAAAGTTAAAAATGTTAAGATATGTTAGACTGATTGTATGAGTGAGATGTTGTGAGTGTGCTTTTTGATATAGAAATGCTATAGCAAACACGTGAACAAAGTTATTTTAGCTTAATATTTTAGAATCAGGCCTGTAAGTAAGTTATAGTAAATGCTATATTTTATGTCTATAGTAAGTTTTATCTGTTATTAAGTAGTTTAAGTTAAATTAAATGCTAAATACTATTAAGGTTAAGTTTGTTAAGTTTATTTGCTGTTAAGTTCGAGGTCTGTTAAGGTTAAATCATATTAGGTTTAAGATAAGTTAGATTCTGTTAAGTTTGATCTTACATTATTTACAAATAAGTCTAAAATCAGTTAAATTTTGTTATAGTTTTGTTAGAATTAAGAGATTTTACATGTAAGTTCTGTTGATTTAAAATTCTATTAAGTTTAAGTAAAGATAAGTTTAAGTAATGTTAAGTTCTATTAAGTTTAAATATTTTAAGTATTTTAAGTATAAGTGCTATTAAGTTTAAGTGATGTTAGATAGATTTATGCTTTTACGATAGGTGTTTGTTTTATGACTTGTGTTCAAAGTGTTGTTGTGAACATCAGAGAAACCTTGCTAGCTGAAAATACTATTTAGTTATTAGAATTGCCTATTCTTATGTTGCAAAGAGTGTAGCACAGTTAGCCCATAGAATTTTGAAGCCAGTTAAGTTCTATTAATTTGAAAATAAGTCTGCTAAGTTAAGTATTTTAAGTGCTTCAAGTGCATACTACTTTCTCACCACTCCAAATCAACAAAGGACTGAGAATTACCCAGCTGATACCATTTCAGCCAAATGACTAAAGGATTACAGACTATAAAACTGATTTTGAACATTTTTGAGAAACCCAGGGAAGAGGTGGATGTGAAAATCTCAAGGACAGAAAGGATCGTTTTCAGACTTGCCTTTCACCTCCTCTCCAGGTTTACATAAATGAAAACAGCTAACAGCTTTCTTTTCTTAGTCCAATTACCACCTACCGTGCAATGCCTGATAAGGCCCTACATTGTGGCTCAGCTGAGGGTGGTTTTAACCCTTTGGGATAAAACGATGTTGCCGGACGACCAGGGAACTGATTGACATTATTGAATTATCATCTTTCCATATAAAAGGACCGGCAAAAGAGAACTGCCTTGAATGTCACAGCCCACATTGTGCTGCTTGGGTTGCACTGTGTTGTGGAGGTTGTGATGAGACCTTTTGGGTGGATCAGTTGTCACTTTTTCGTTTATGGTGTGATACCTGTAATCATAGACATAACTGGGAACATAATTGGGAGTGGGCTCTACCGAACGAATCAGGACTAAACACTGCCTCAGCTTTAGATCTTTATGAATCACATGAGCAGAAAATCTTGGCTTATTATCGGTGGGAGGTACAGTGTATTTTGAAAAGGGTTAAAGGTTAAAAACTGATAAGAAAAAAAAGGTCAAAGTAAAAACAGAAAAATGAGGTTTACTTTTGTTATATTGCTAGGTGTAGTGGTAGCTGAAGAATTAAGGGTAATACAGTTTAATCAACCTAGAGATAATGTATGAATAACACTTGCTAGACAGATTAATCAGTCGTCGCTTTGTCTCAGCATTGCCAGTATCGTCTCCTCAAGAATTCTGCAGTCTTATTAATAATCGTGCTTTATGTATGCACAATATGGTAAATATTAAATTGCCTGCACAGAAAGGGTATACTGCCAGTCAGAGTGATGGCTACCAACAATGTCTGTTAATTCAATCACTTAATACTCCTTTGCATTCTCCACCTGAGGAGTTGGAGCTTTTTGGAAGTGCAAATGCTAGCATGACCAGCACTTCCAACAGTGGATGGTTTAGCTTTGATTATTCTAATCCTCAAAAGATGAATCCATATAAACAAACATGGGCTACTCTGGATTCAGCTCTAAAGCCAAACATAGTGTCTAAACAACTCTACAGCCATTTTAAAGGCTCTAGCATCATGACACCTAAGAAATTACCTACAGGAATATTTCTGGTTTGTGGAGATAGAGCCTGGAATGGAATACCAGCCCAACCTCAGGGTGGACCTTGTTATTTAGGCAAGTTATCACTATTCCACCCTAATATATTTGTGTTAATGCAATTAAGTCATAAGACAAGCAGGCAAGGGCGCAGCTTACATGACTTGGACTGTAGTCCAGTGGGGGATCCATGGTTCTGGAGTAGATTTAAACAAGTGATTGTTCCAGCTCTCCTACCATGGGGTGCTGCAAGCAAAGCCATGACTCTAGCAAAACAAATAGGGTGTTGGGCTAAGGGTGAACTAAATAAAACTTCACAGATATTAGATATGTTAACTTCAGATGTACAAAGTGTTAATCACGCTGTTCTACAAAATAGAGCTGCTATAGATTTCTTATTATTAGCACAAGGCCATGGGTGTGAAGAGTTTGAAGGGATGTGTTGCATGAACTTATCTGATCATTCTGTATCTATTCATGCTAAGTTAAAGGAGCTATGACTAGGGCTTAACAGCCTTAAGGAAGAAGAAGGATTGGGTATTGATGAGTGGCTTAAAAGTTTAGGATTGGGACCATGGCTAAGAAACCTTGTAAAATATGCTATGGGGATATTAGGTGTACTCTTATTGCTTTTGCTTATCTTGCCTTGTTTCTGTAGCTGTATCCAAAAGATGGTTAGTAGGATGATAGAGAAAATGTGGCAAACTAACCTCCTTTCTTTTAAAGAAAAAGACGGGGGAAATGTCGGGAGTTTAGTTCAAGCATGGCTTAAAGAAAAAGGCCACGAAGCCATGCAACTGAGAGGAAAGTAACAGGTAGCTGTGAAGCAGTTTCAAAGCAGTTCCCAGCCTGACTTCTATAAACAATTAGTCTCTCTCAGGCATCATTGTATAAACAATAAGGTTCTCAGGCAGTCTTCCCATAACAAAGGTAACATCCTCTCTGGGAAAAGATGGCACCCTGGGAACAGTTATGGAAGTTTTGAGAACCGTTCGTATCACAGTGAGAACACTGATTTTGTTTGATGTAAACAATCAACGGTATTGTAAAACAAAAGGAGTGGTTAGAGTTTTCTCTGTTAGCCTATCATAAAGCTGTATTTTGGAATATGCATGAAGTTCGTTAACACTGTTATTTAAAGTGACTGATTGATCAATAAATTCGGAGTTCGATGCACAATGGTTGTTCTCCCCCTCACTTCAACACCCTGCCTCACCCAAAGCGTTGTCTCTGCTCTTGGGTCAGCCTGTGGAAGCGTTCAAAGGTCACGGTGCTAAATGCCATCGAGGTATTTTTGCCACTCCAGCTGTAGGCAGGGAGAGGAAGGCTGCTGCGTCCTGCCTTGCAGCCACCGGACACGTGAAGATGTGCAGGAGGTCACAGTCCCCGCAGATCTCCTGACACGTCCTCCCAGCCCCGCCCAGCTGCCCTCCCTGAGAGCGGGGCAATCCAGGTGAGTGTGCGCATCCAACCACGCGTCCGTGGCAGCTCCCGGGCCACCCGCCCCGCCTCCTCGCTGGTGACACCACAGCCATCCGCCCTGCCCGGCTGCTGTTCCCTGCTGCTGTTCCCTCCCTTTCTACCCTCTTTTCTCAGTGCTCGGCTATCAGCGTGTTTGCATGAACAGCAGCACGCTCACCCCTTCCCTCCCCAGCCTCTCCTAAGGTTAGTCATCCTCCTGCCCAGCCTCAAGCCCACGTTTCTGCCACACCTACAGAAAAAACCTTCTCTTGAGGTGCACGTAAGCAGAGTAAATTCTTGCATTTCAGGGTCACTGCAGGCCAGCTGCAGCCACCTGCACATAGAGTCACAGACTGGTTTGTGTGGGAAGGGACTTAAACCCCATCCACTTCCACCCCCTGCCATGGGCAGGGACACCTTCCACTATCCCAGGTTGCTCCAGGCCCCATCCAACCTGGCTTTGCACATTTCCAGGGATGAAATGAACTTCCACAGCAAGTTACAAGCATTTAAAATGGAAATAAAAATGCTGTCCTAACCCTCTGTTCTGCAGACAGTGTTTCACTGAGAAAGGCAGGCTATTTCAAAAACACAAAGGGAAAGTTTGCATGGAAAAAGCAGAATCCTGGCTCTGCTCCTTCCTCCAGTCATTCTCTCATTATCCTTCTACTTCCAGCATGACAAGACTGGTCAGGCACACAAAATCTTACACCTCTCCCCAGAAAGAACAAACCAGAAAAAACAAGACACAAGAAACCCAAAAGGCTGTTCATTACAGGCTAACAACTGCTCTCCACATTCCAAATCCATTAGAGAAAACAAACCCTTCCCTTAAGACCACCTTTTTAACCATTCGGAAAATTGCTTGGCACAGAACTCTAACAAAGAGTGAATTCCAACTCAACTGCTTCCATGAGAAGTGGCACTGACACCAACCAGCCTGTGTTTTTCCAAGCAACACCTGGCCAGGAGAAACACTGTGCACATAGAGACTGCTCCCTGCCCCTGAAACAAGGTGAGGCCAAGGCACATATTGCTATGAACAAACAAATTCCTGTTGCAATTCAACAGGGGCCACCGGATAACCACAGCAAAACAATTAGAAAAACCATGTGTACTTACAGAGAGAAGTGTGGCCACGTCAGCAGCTGTGAGAGGAGCAGTGCAGGAGGAGCCATGTCACCTCTGGAGCCACACTGTCCCCCCAGGCCTCTCTGCTGACAGAGGTGGTTGTGCTCCCTGGGGCTCCCACAAGCAGCAGGAAGCTCACTGCAAGGGCAGCTGGCAATGACCGTGCTGCCTGATTCCTTGCAAACCATCCCCACCTGAGAACCACCTTCTTTCCCTGCCCTCCTCAACTGCCTGCTGAGAGGAGGCAGGTGGAAATCATTTGAGCTAATGAGAAGACAAGTTACTGACATTTTAGCCTCAGAGTCCTTTCCTAGAGGCTTCTGCCATGCCTTCTCAAAATGTTTTAGTAAAATCACTGCTGCTTTCAGAGGCACAGGAGTACCCTTTCATTTCTGCCTTGCTGCTCTCTCCCCTCTTTGTACCAAAGCTTTTCAGCACATGCCAATCCCTGAAGTCAGAAAGCAGTTTAACATTAAATTTATGCCCAAGGAGCCAAAAACCCCAGGATTAACAGGCTTTACTTTCCTTTCATTCTGCTTCCACACTTCCAGTGACCCATTTCACACAGCCCTGAGGGCTGAAGGGGCTCTGCAGCCAGACTTTTTTGAGTTGTTCCTATTTGCACACAAAAGATGCAGCTCCAAGCTTGTTTTTAACTGTTACAAACAGGATGCACACTGCAAAAGAGGGGGTTCCTCACTATTCCAGCCACTTTGGGGCAGTTCCCCAGGACAGATGCAGCCAGAAACAGAGTTCAGAAATATCATTACAATTCTCAGTAGGCACTGAGAAAGATTCAACCTGCCCTTATTCACACCTAAAGAAAGCTGTAGCAGGTTCTTGCTAGAAAAAGCCCTCCCACAGGATTAGCCCCATTGACAGCCCCCCTCTCCATCAGGGGGGATGTGGCCAGGCCTGTGCCACATCTCCCTCACCCACAGTGCCATAAATACCCCATATAAACACAATGCCTTGGTTTAAAACAAATCCCCTGACAGGCTGCACGTAGAGGCTTGTCAAGCCTCCAGCACCCTGCAGGCTGCACTTGAAAACCTGTCCCAGATGATTTATCTGGCAGGGAGGTTCCTTTTCCCCAGGAGGGCATGGAAATGCTCTCACAAGGTTCAAAGAAGCCATCACGCTCAGGTACCCTTCCAAATGTGTTTGGAATAGTTTCTTTTCAGGCCTTTAATGATAAAATCCTACACTCAGAGAATCTCTCTTTCTCTGCCTTTGGTAAGGGATAGGAGGTGGTTTCTCCTAATCCCCCATTCCCTGGAAATCATGCTCCAGCCCAGATCCTCCTCCCTGCACGTACAACCAGCACTGCCAGTCAGCTCTAAAAATGCTTGTGACTAGAGATAAAATGGTCAGAGATCCCCCATGTCACACTCTGTGATCTTTCCTTCTATCTTGTCTGCTCAAAACTTTCTGTTAAGACACAAGGTCTGGCCAATTACTCCTGGCTCAATCTACAGCAGGGTATTTCCACTTCTGAAATGGAAATCAAGACACAGGCCCAAGCTACAAGTGCAGATTTGAATTTCAGACTTCCTGAAGTCCAGGAGCATTCTGACTTCGTTTTCATTTCACAGGAAGACAGGACAGCTTTGCTTGCTTGTTTCCAAAAACCTGTTACTAAAGAGAACTTGCTGAAGCTACCATTTGCAAAACTCAGGTGTTGATTAGGTATTTTACATCCAAAGCCTTCCCTTTGGGATAAGGGAAGATGTGCAAGACATGAATTTTGGAGCTCATAAATCTCTTCAGAAAGTAGAGCTAGGTGGAGGTGTGCAGTGACTGGAAGCATCACCCTCTCTGCACACAGCAGGAAAAATGGTGCTCCAGTCTGGCCATCCAAACAGCCTTCCTAAATGCCCTCTGCTGGGAACTTCATCAGTCTTAGCTGAGCAGCACTTATCAAGGAATTCCATACCTGCAGGCATCTTGTTGGAGGAGCAATCCCTGCTCCAACTGCAACTATACAACTGGACCCCAGTCCAGGTTACTGGTGGAGGTGACAGGTGACCTGCCAGCCTGGACAAGGTGTTTCCAGGATCCCAGGAGGCGGACTGGCAGCTGGAGCACAGAATGGATGTGGTCCAGATTAAAGATTTAGTGTGAATGTGTTGAAAGATCTGTGGCAAAAGCCTGCCTGTGTAGTTCCTTATCTCAGCCTTTCCAGAAAAAGTGAATCCTGCTATCCCTGAGTGACACAACAACAGAAGGACTAATCCAGCCCTTCCCTATTCCACAGCCAAGGTGACAGCCCTAGACTGAGCCTGGCAAATGACCAGGCCCAACCTGGCATGCAGGTGTGAGGGGATTTCCAAGCTGGTGGGAAAGCAGCTTCATCGAGCTGGGTGAATTTCCATGGCAGACACACACTTCTCTTGAGGCTGGGTTTGAGGCAGGGACAAGAGGAAGGACACAAAGTGCATGCTGATGTCAGCCACTTGAAAAAGGACTTTGATCCTCAGGGCTGAGGACCCAACACCCCCAAGAAGCAAGACATTTCACAAAGCATTTTATCTGCCTTTTATGTAACAAGGCACTCAGGGCATCAGTTGAGGGCTGACAGAGCATTGTCACCTACTACTGCCTATTAAAATCAGTTGTTCCCTGCTGTCAAAAGATATAAACTGATCCCAGAGCAGCAATATCGAGCCATGGCCAGTGCAGGCTGAAATGCCCCACACGCTGCAGCATCTGAAAGATGGGCCTGGAAGGATCTGAAGGAAGAGTAACATAAAAGCTTTGACCCCAGCGAAGCAGAAAATGATTTATGAGCAGAGCCAGCAGGGCTCTCAGCCTCTGAGGAGGCAAGGCTTTATAGGAAGAGTGCAGCCCTGTGACTCCAGGTGGACCTTTTGTTCAGGGATGAATCCCAAGGGCAGACAGAAGGCAAGGCTTCCATGGCAACTGTGGGCAAAGGCTGTTAAACAGAGTAAGGCAGTCAGTAAATTCTCCACCAAGTCTCTCCCCAAAAAGTGTGGCAGTACTGCACATTTCCAGATGAACACCACTAAAATGTACCTCAATACAGCCTAAATAGGACTTTATTTGACAGTCAAGCAAGCCTTCAGCTGCTTCCCACTGAAATCCAAAGCATCCCAATCTCTTACATTGAGAATTACACACTGGTTAACAGCTGCAATAGCTGCCCAGCACTCAGCTAACTGTGGAAAAAGCACTGGACACGTCCTATGACTGTGCCCTCCTCACTGCCCAGCACAGTAAGTGCACAGGTTTTTCCCTCTGGAGCAGAAATCCGTGTTTTCACAGGCACTAGGAGCCACAGAGTGTCCCTGCACATGGATCAGAGGAGAACACATCACCACCTGCTTGGGGTTAAAGAAAACATGCTGAAAACAGGGAATCAGACAGTGCAGGAGTGAATCCCAGCCTGGGCTTGTAAGAATACTCCACCAGCTATTCCAGTGCCAGTTGGAGGCTGTGGAGGTAAACAGTCCAAGTGCACATCCTGGGACCAGAAAAAAAAACCAAATTCCTTCAAGGAGGCCCTGTTTAATTTCTCAGCTCACGCTGCATTTACAGCACTCAGTGTGGGCCCTTTCCTGATTGCCCAGGCAGGATAAAAGCAGCAGGATTACATTCAATGGAACAATAAAAGCTGAGGAAAGCACAAGGCACCACACAGATAACCTGTGGATGCACTGTGCCAGTATCTTGGGCAAGGAGCTGGCACAGACACCACACCCACCTTCAGATCATCTGTGGCACAAACCCTCAGACCACTGGCCTTGGCTTCTGTCATCCTGCCAGAAGAAAACCAGGGATCACCTCCAGTGCTTTTGCTCCCTACCAGTTAATAATTGAGCTCTGGATGTCAAAGGCTTCCTAAATCCCTGACTCAGCCACTGCACATGACAGGACCACTATTTAGCTAGTGGTCTAAATAGACATGTTTTCCTAAGTTCCTTGGAGACTCTGGATTATAAACTGCACTCTTACCTTTGAAACATTTGACCCCCAGCCACACAAAACTCTTGCAGAACAAGCCTACAGGCCCTTGCAAAGCCAACAGTCAGCAAACCCTGCTTCCCCACAGGCCCTCACACCTTTCCACAACAGCTCTGCCACTCCCTGGTTTAAGCTGATTTATCCTTGAGAACTGAGCACTACAGCAAGGAACTATTCCTGGCTTTGTTCTACAAAGGGAACAAAGGAAGCAAGAGGCTCAGGAATACACAGAAGGTCAAGGAGGAAGTGGGGAACAGAAGAAGGATCTGCCTTTGTCTTCCTAGGCCAAGGAAGAAGTGGGGAACAGAAGAAGGATCTGCCTTTGTCTTCCTAGGCCAAGGAGGAAGTGGGGAACAGAAGAAGGATCTGCCTTTGTCTTCCTAGGCCTGTTGTCATCTTATTGCAAAAGTCCCATACCTTCTCTGTGGTTTCTCACGGACAGCCCCTCCTCCTCGCAGCACTGGCTCCTCCTTCACAGCACAGCCAACCAACTCCAGCTCTCCCCTCACCCAGCTAACCCACCCTTTTGTAGCACTCATCTTCTTACTGGACACAGCTGTGGCCTGTTAAGGGCAGGCCTGTTCTTGATCTTTGGTGATTAGAACGGCTGCAGCTCCTCAGGGTGAGACTGCCTTCTGCACTATCTTTATTTTCTTACATTCTATCCCTCCACATAGGCCCAGGACCTAAATTTCCCTAGACCACAGGCTACTCTTCCCCTTCTTGACTTCACTGGGTAGAAACAAAGCCAGTGCTGAGCACTCCAAAAATCCCATCACAAACGTTTCCTCCATTTAGGAGTTTAACAGTGTTCACGTCCCTGATGAACCACCTACTTGCCATGGCCAAAAAAAAAACCCACCAGCACTCTTTGAAGGAGAAATTAAACGCTTCATTAATTCAAAAATGGTTGAGATTGCAAATCAGAACCAGAATGTACAGGTCTAGAGGCAAGAGCACTAATAATTCATGAGCGAAATGCTATGTTTATGCAACATTAAGGATGAGATTTTAATTGCTTATTACTCTAATTGATTTCATTCAGTTGTTATGGCAACTTTCTGCTTTCAGGAGATGCACTACACCAGCCACAGGCTTACACCACAAAGCGTAGCCATGTGACACCCCACAGCTGCAACATGTATTTTAAGATAAATAACACTATATATGTGCCAAGCATTTACTGATTCCCATTTTGCTGAGCTCCAAAGCCCTGACAGCCAAGTGGGATCACAGAATAACTCACTCACCTGTTAGTCCAAGCAAAGAGATGGCCTAGAGAGAGCCAAAGAGAGCTCTTTAGTGCATGCTGCTCTAAATTCAGAGTGCTCTAAGCTCTGGCAGGAATATCCTCCTTATTCCATCAGGAAAAAAAAGGGGAGCTGTTAAGGACCAGGGTCTGAATGCACTGATTTATTCTGAACACTTTATTGCTGAGTGTCACTTGTCATATGTCATCAAGTGGTGGGGAAGTCAAGTTTCCTGTTTAAAAGGCCATTGTTAGAATTATTTAATTATGCAATGACAACTCACCAGGAACAAAAGTGCTTCCACTACAGATCCCTTGTGGCCCAGTCCAGCCAGAGGAGAGCAGCAGGATGACATTTCAAGATGCTCTCAGAAACCTGTGTGAACTTTCAGCATTATGCTTCCAATAGGTTCAGCAGCACAGGAAGCAACATCCCAGGAAGTGGACACAGGCAGGAGTTATTTCAGGGGATGGCTTCCCCACAAAACCATTGCCTTTGAGCCCTCTCAGCCCTCACCCAAACCAGTCTTACTGACAGAGCAGTTATGAAAATGAGCAGGCATTTAAACCCCCGTGACCACAAGCCCCAAACAGCACCTACAAGCCATGCAGACCTCTGCTATTACAAACAAGCCAACCACCAAAATCCCCGCTCTCTGGGGGAAGCCAGGCAAACCTCCTCGGGGAGATCCACAGCCACCTGCCCTGGCAGAATCAAAGTTGAGCCTCCATCATTCCAGCCAAAGAAGTGAAGCCCACAACCTTCTCCCAAGCCCATTTCTCCACATGGAACAGACATGAAAGGGGCTGGATGGCACACCCAAGCTGTGCAAGCCCAGGACACAGCCCGTGGCTTCCCACCCTGCCCCAAGCTCACCCACGCGGTGCACGCGCTCCAGCCGACTCCCGAGCCAGGAGGGTGCCGTGCTGAGGGGACCCAAGTGGCATCTCCAGGTGTGGTGACCAGGCTGCACTGCAAAAAAACAGCAGCAAGGACAATTCCTGCAGAACCCAGAGCTGGAATGACCCTTAACCCGTGGCAGGAGCTCTGGATGTGCCAATGAGCATGGAATACCTCATGCTGAGGTGAGATTTCCATCCAGTGCTGTGCAGTCTCCCCTTGTTCTTGCCACAACTCCTGGGAAAGCTGGAACCCAGCTGTGGGATCACACACCCTGCACAGCACAAAAAAAAAAAAAAAAAAAAAAAAAAAAAAAAAAAAAAAAAAAAAACGAAGCCAAAAGCTTCAAGGAACCGACTGCCACAGCAGGTAACAAACAGAGCACTTGGTTTATTTTTGTTCTCAACTGAAACAAGACTCAGTAGGTTCCTTACCCAAGCACTCCTGAAGTGAGCAGAGACTTGCAGCAAGAAGTCTTCAGAGGTACATTATTTGTATCATACAGAGTACACAATAAATTACTATCTACATGCCACAGACCTACAAAAAGTTACATACAATGTAAAAAAATACAGTATTTTCTGCTCTTTTTTTGTTTTAAATTTTTTTTCTGTACATTTTTTTAAATTTACATTTTCATATACACTTTTTGTAAACTTTTGTGTGTTTTTAGAAAACTGAAACCACATAACAGTTATGGACTTACAGCATCACTCTTACCTTTCTAAAGCAACGCTGGCACCTAGGAAACAGCTTTTAGCTTGTTTGCTCCTTCATTTCTACTTTGGCACCACCACACCTCACACCGTTACTCTGAGCTACTTTAGTCTGCTTTAGCTATGTCCTCACCAGGGAGAAACACAATTAGACTGGAACTTGTGCTTTGATAACAAAGTTCAGAAGAAAAACCATTACATTAACTACTTCACCATCACATTTACCTGATATTTTACTGCGTAATTTCCACTTCTCCTGCACTAACTGCTTTACATCAGCATGCAAACAAGTCTGATTATGACTCAATCAATAACATGAATATACTGAAAAACAACTACAAGGGTTAAATATTCAGGGGAATGTAGACTTAGCAAGGCTTACCAAGTTAAGAAGTCTAAGCTAATAGCATGGATTGACATGTTAGGATTTCAAACACACTGAAGTATACTATGTGAATTTCAGTGTAAAAACATCCGTACTAAAGAAAACATGGAATTACTCCTGGCCACACAATTTATACTACCTCAAAGTGAAAACTATATTGACTAGAAACCTCCTGCTTACCACACATACTCCTGGTGTGAAATAGGGATCCCTGAAGTTTATAAAAGCCAAGCTTCAAAAATTGCTACTTGGAGCACACAACTCAAGACCCTGCTGAAAAGGAAAAGCAGTTTCAGTGTTGGGCCCATTGGAGAGTAAACCATTCCAGCCTGGCACTATGTACACACATACATGCTCCCTGTAACCCACCCAGCCACTTGGATCTAACCCCAGGACACCACTCCCAGAAGGAGTGGAGGTGTCCTCGAGAGGGACTGCAGTCCAATCTCCTGCTCCAAGCAGGGTCAACACTGAAATCAAGCCAAGCTTGGGATTCTGTCATGTGGAATCTCGAGAACATCCCAGGACAACACCTGCACAGTTCCTCTTGGGCCCCTCCCTTGCTTGACTGAACCCATGGAGCAAGTTTCTTCCATCAACCAAGTGCTTCCCATTTAACCTTCAGGAAAGCTTCTCACTCTTGCTCCATGCTTCTCAGACAAGACCCTGAAATCAGCTCAGGTATTGAGCTGCTGAGCGTTTTGGACCACCAGGTACAGAACTACATTCATGGCTGTTGACAACAGAACTGTACAACAACTTTTTTTTCTTTTTTTGCTGATCTGGGGACCTGAATTACTTTTTTTTTTTAATTCCTTAAAATTACAACAACAAAAAACCAAGGCAGGCATTCAAAGCATTGATATACCACTGCAAGTTTTGCCTTAATACAGTTTACAGATCACCACCTCATTTATTATTGCCAAAAGACTCTATGGTGCATTCAACACTTCAGCCTAATACAATCCAGACTCAATGCTAAGAGCCACAGCTGAGAGTTTGCCACTTGGGTTTAGGTTTGAGTTCAAAGAAGAAGGTGCCTTCCAGATCACTCGGAGGAGAGCTGCTAAGGCTTTCTTCCCCGCTGCTCATGTCTTCACAGGAGTCTTCACTAGAAGGAACAGTGGGAAAGGTAATTTTAACAAAGCACAGCCCCTGCAAAGTGGCAAAGCACTCCTCAATCCTGGCATTTCTTGCACACTTTGTGTTGCTAGCAGCAACATCCTGCATCTAAATAAATGCTGCTCAGCCTAAAGCTCCTTAGGGCTCCTAAAGCTGAAATCCTAACAAGGCACAATCCTCCTGATGCCAACACCACCCTACCGAGCAAGCAGCCAGTTTTCCAGGCAGCAAGCATCAATTCCTTCTGGGGACTGAAAACCCTTGCAAGCCTTCCTGAAACCCAATAGTGCCTCCCCCCACCCAGCCAAGAAGCTCTGAACAATGACATCTCCCCCTTCCCTCCATGTGCTGAAGGCATATTCCAAGCCCAGCAATACTGTCAGAGCTAGCACTTTGTTATTTCCCAAGCAGCAGCAATTAATTCCTCTATAGTTACATAGAGGAAAAGGAGAATTCCCCACAAATGAAGCAGCCAAGAGTTACCCACCTCTCACTTCCATTGAAACATGCACCCTCTGGGATCGTTGGCAGCTCAGGAACACTGTAGTAACTGTTCTGTAGGTTTTGGGCTGTGCGCCTCGAAACAATCCAAACCAGTTTTTTGTGATCAGGCTTGCAGCATTCAGGAGAAGAATAATCTGCCAGGCATTTAGAGACCAGCTCCCTCCAGTAAAGTAGGTCACTATCACTTATCTGAAAATAAAAACCCAAAACCCAGAAGTTAGTTAGTCCATAACATATAGGCTCTAAGGATAACTCCTGCCTCCATTTTACCTTCTTGGGAAAAAATATCAGTCAAACAGAAGTGAGTCATAACTGTGATACCTTTGTCAAAGTTGCTTTTAAAGGTGAGCTACCAACTCCTACACACCTTCCAGACAAGTCCCTGCTCAAGGTGGAGTTAGGCTGACAGTTTGCCTGTCAGTCCTTGTTACCATTTTCTTTATTGCTTCCAAAGGAAAAATGAAAAAGGTTATTCTATTTTAAAATGGAATAAAAGTTTTTTAAAATTCCATTTTCAAATCGAAGTGAAGTTGTTTAAACTGCTTTAAAACAGAAGAAAAAACTTTAAACCACCATTTTAAAATAGAATAATATAGTACTTTAAGGAACTACTTTTATCCCTTAAGAAACTGGGGTTGTTCCATCAGACTGCAAGAGTGAAAAGCTGCTTCTAGGCCATCAAGGCAGGCAGCACACAGCTAGAGGCCATGAATCCCATTTTAGTTCATAGGATATCCTGAGCTAGAAGAAATCCACAAGCATCATGGAGTTCGACTCCTGACCCTGCACAGGACAAACCCACCAATTCCACCCTGTACCCAAGGGCATTGTCGAAATGCTCCTTGAGCTGTGCCAGGCTCATGCTGTGCCCATTCCCTGGGGGGGAAACCTGTTCAGTGCCTGACCTCCATCCAGGGAGAAAATCCTCAGGTGATGGTGATGATGATAATAATAATAGTACCCCCAGGTTTAATTATTCAGGTAAAAGAATAAGCAGCCCTGCAGCCCCAGAACAGACTGGAAGTTTCCCCAGACCACACAGCCAGAGCCGTAGAAGTTCCATCAGCTGCCTGTTAAAGCATGCATTGAATACACACTGGGTCAGCAGTTCCTCTGATTTTATACATTTAAGCTTATTTTTTAATTGCTTCTTTCAGCCAAACAGACCCTGTAAAGACACATTTAGGGATGCATTTAAGGGACCCTAAATGCAACATCACCCATCATTAACAATGTCAGCCCAAACAACCCGCTGAGAACACTCACCTTCGAATGCTTTTGAACACGCAGAAGGATCTCCAAGAGCTCAACAGATTTCAGAGTCTGAACTTCCAGAGTGAGAAGGCACAAGGCCAGGACAGATGGCTGAAAGGACCAGGAAACAGCACTCAGCACCACAGCCACCACAAACCCACTCAGCAGCTACAAGCAACTGCTTCTACTCACTTTTGCTTTAGAGAACACCAGACGGCAGTTGCAAGCTTTTAGCTGTGCTTCCAACTTGTCCAGATTCAACACTTCTTTCCTGTGAGACATCCAAGAGAAGAAGGAAGGGTCTGCATGAACAAGCATTCCCTCACCAGGAAGCAAGAACTGAGGAGCTGCCTCCTCTACAGCCAAGGCTGCAATCATCTCAGAGAGGATTAACAGGGGCTCAGCAAACACCACCAGCTCACCTTTCTGAGGTATGACAGAGTACAATAGTATGGTACAAGTGCAAGAAGGTTAAGGCAGTAGTAGCTTTAAATTCAAAGTGCAACTTTTCTGAAATTATCTTTTCCATCCGTTTCAGGTCGGACACAGTGCATTTACATTGGCTGATGCGGATGATCTCGTGAGCAGACGGGATGTTGCATTCCTCCTCCACCACACGGGCGGCCAGCTGCATGCAGCAAACTCCAATGCAAGACAAATGCTTGGGTTTCACCTGAAAACCACAGGAAGAGCCATGAGTGCATCACCAAGTGTGTCTGGAATCATCTCCACCAAACCCCATGCTGGCCAGCTCCTGCTCCTGCCCCAGCCATAAGCAGTCCCCTCACTTGAGCTGGAGCAAACGCCACTGGGGCTGAGCAAGTCAAGTCCCACAGCTGAGCAGCCTCTCCTCAGGTTGTTCCCCACCAGGACACAAATACATCGCGGTGGGAACTGCAATTCCCTGCTCCTCCGAGCGGCAGTGCTCGCCCAGCCCACACAAATCCAGTCTGAGCCTGTTCTGGGCAGCCCCATCCCTCCACAGCTTGTTCCTGCCCCTGCTCTCCTCTCCCCTCTACCGCTGTACATTCCGTGCCACTTCAAGGCCAGCCTGACCAGAGAAGTGATGCAACTTCGTTTTCTCTGCTGATCTAATAATGAGGAACTGCTTTCAGTCCAAGCTTCCTGCCTTAAAGCAGCACAACCAAGCAGGAAATGATCACTTGGTGTCGGTCCCAAGGCTAAGCTAAGCTTTAGCTCAGCGCCCAGAGACAGCCTCTAACACTTCCTGGCTTGTTTCCCTTAATTCCTCCTGTCTCAGACACCTGCATGGTGATGGTTACAGAGTTATTAGAGGAAGTAAATCAAGCTGCTACTTGTCCTTAGGGGTGAAAGGAACTGCACTCAACTGCAGGTTCACAAAGGAGACCTCAGAGCTGCTGCTGAATCAAGAGCCACACTCATACCTTCATAAGAGCCAAGAATCTGTCCAGAATGTTGACAGCCAAAACAAACGTTTCAGTTGCAAATCCAAAGAAGTTGGTCAGACTCCAAAGATCTTCCACCTTGGCATTCCTTTGTCTTGGACACAGAGTGTTCTCATTCTATGGCAAGAGAGGCAAACTCAGAATTATTCTGTGGCAGCAGCAATCGCCGTGCCTCACTCCCTAAAGAGCCTTTTATTTAGCTCAAACAGGAGCAAACTTTTCCTTAAATACTTTATTTCACTTGAATTGAAAAGAAAATAAATTTAGACACTTTGGACTCAAATCACACCCGCGGTTCAGAGAGTACAGCCAGGTCCTGAGCCTCACTGGTGCAACAGCCAGCATAACCACATCTCCTGCTCTCCACTTGCTTCTTTTAAGACACATTTAAGACTTAAATAAGTCACCAACTGCAGGCATACACAGTGACTCCCGCCCTTAAAAATGACCACACAGCTCTCTGCCTTGCATGTCAATATTTAAGCAACAGCTCTGCTTTCACAACAAACAAGCAGACTTATCTCAGGGATTTTTTTTTTGTTTTTAAATATTAAGGCTATTCCCAAAGAACTCATATGCACCCGAAGGCACATAATAAGCCTGCCCCGAACTCAGTAAGGAACTTTGGTCGTTAACGCGGAGACGTTTATGGTCTATTTACATTTTGCTGCTCAGCATTGAACGGTTCTGGGTTCATTTCCCCAGACAGCGCCAATGAAAAGCCAGTGGGTCCCCTGTTTGTTACATCCCACCTCCCCTGCAGCGGCAGGAAGCTCTCCTGACGGTAACAATACACAACCTCTCGCTCCCGCGCTCGCTCCAAGTTTAAACAATAAATACTAAACACCTAAAGTACTAAACGCCTTGCCCTGCAGGTCACAGCGCTTGGATAAGGTAACGTTAATACCTACAGACGAATACAGAATTAAAACAAAAGGCAAGCGGCGCATACAGAGAAAAGAATTAACTTTCCGCAGTTAGCGCGCTTTAAATTCCATTAGCCGGAATTTTCTCTGAAATTTTCGTGCAGCCCAGAGGAGCCCCCCGACACCCTGACCCACCTCGGCGGCGCCCTCGATGAGGCTGAGTCCCTTCTCGCGGGGCTGGAACCTCCCCTCCAGCTCCAGATGGAGGTTCAGCTGCTTGAAAAGCCACAGCGCCTCGCTGCTCATCTTCCCTTCCCTTCGCCTCCTTCCCCTCCGCAGCAGGGAAACAAATGGGCCCCGCAGGCCGGGGCCGAGGGGACACCGGGCCCCCCCCGCAGCCCTTCACCGCTCGGGGAGGGGGAGGCGAGCCCGGCTCCCGTCACCGCGCGGACGGGGGTGGGCTCGGCCGCTGACCCCGCATCCAGGCAGGGCGGCCTGGACCCCCGCGGGGAGTCACGGCACTGTCACGGCACCATCCCCAGCCGCTCCCCTCCGCCCCGGCCCCGGCCCCGCTCCAAGATGGCGGCGCCGCGTCCCCGCCCACGGCTTCTGTTGTCCCGCGCGGAGCGATCCCCGCCGGTGAGGCGGCTCACGGAAGACAAATAGTCCACGCCCCACTCACGCGGCCCGAGGGCGCCCCAACTGGTCTCCGAGGTCCGGGGAGGGCACGGCCGGACCGCGGAGCTCCAGCACAGCGGGGATCGGAGCGGCACCGCGCTGCTGCAGTGGGGCGGGGAGGCCGCGCGGAGGAACACAGCGAGGGACGCATCACGCCTTTAAAGGGACACCAGCGGCTCCTCATCCGTTTTGAAAAGACCGCCCAAATCCTCGCGCGCTGGGATTGGCCCGCGGTTCCCGGCCTCTGATTGGCCGGCGGAGCCGCTCGCCCCGCCCCTTCCCCGCCTCGCGGAGGGGAGTGTTGTTTACTTGCGACGATTGGCCACCGCCCGAGGCGGGGTCTGTCCTGATTGGCCAGCCGAGTTCTGCCTCCACCCCGCCCAGTGCTCCGAGCCCTGGCAACCGCGACGAGCCCGCGCGCGCGCGTCCTGAGGCGATGGAGGGGGGAGGAGGGGGTGGCAGCGCTCGCCCTCAGTCCCACAGCGCTCCCGTGTCCCCACAGCGCCTGTCCCACGGCGTTCCCGTGTCCCCACGGCCCTCCCGTGTCCCCACACCGCCTGTTCCTCAGCCCTCCCTTGTCCCCACACCGCCTGTCCCACAGAACTCCCGTATCCCGAATCAGGATAAAGATGAACGCTGAGCTGACTGGAGCAGCCTGAGGATGCTCAGCCCTCATGGATCAAACTCTCCATGTAACTCTGTGGGACTCTCCTCATGTTGTTCCTTGAGGGTTCTCAAAGACCCGTCTGGATTTAAAACCCCTCCGTGTCTTACTTCAGACCGAGAGATTTCTGTGCAGCCCGGTGTTGCAGTGGTTTTGGGATGCGCACTTCCAAACTTCCCTTCCTGTGGAATGAATCGAAGCCCCAGTGGGTCAGGAAGGAGGTGGTGGATCAACCCCCAAAGTCAAAGGCTGAATCAAAGGGCTCCTCTGCTTAATGGAGTCCTCAGGACCAGAAAAAACAAAATAAATATCTTCTGGAGGCTTTGTGGGGCTGTTCCAACGTGCTCATGGATAAACACAAAGGGATAAATGTCCCGGGACAATCCCAAAGTGCAGCGATTGGATGTGTATACACACTGGAGACAAAAGTCTGGGGAGGTAACTCTGACAGATTAGTGCTGGGTTTGACCTCGTGAGGTTCCACAGCTCCAACAAACAGAAAATGTTTATGAAATGTCACAGGCTGGAAAAGTAAATCCGCCTTCTCCACCGAGCCATCAGCAGTGCTGGGCTCTGCCAAGCTCTACTTCAAGTCCCTGTCTGCAGTGCCAGTGATGACGGCCAACACTTCCCTCAAATTTATTTTGATGCCAGCGACTCTGAGATCGCTGTAAACATGCTCGACTTTTCCTCAGGATGTTCCTGACGTGGGCTGGAGTTCCTGTAGCTACCAGCAGATATACCTGACCATCCCTCCCATCACACAGACTGATTTCTGGGGAGGATAAAAGCTGTTTGAGACATGGACCTGCTCCAGACTGAACAATTGCTGCTAATGGAACTGACTTCCAGCCAGCTGCATGCAGTGACATCTTTCAGGTAATGTTTATGGGATGAGTGTCTCAGCTCCAGTCTCTGGTATTAAAATCCCCCTAGCAGTTGCTCCCTTTCTTTTCTTCCCCACATTCCAAAGTGCATCTTGCTGTCACAGAGATGGAGTAGGGATGTTCTTCCTTCTCCAGCTGCTGTAGGAAAGCACCACATGTTCCAGTTTACCTAAAAGGACAAAAGGGTTCATTGTGTAAGCACAGAGCATGACAGCTCCAAAAGTACCAGTACAGATACCTGCTTGAACACATACATTCCTTCCCTTTTACTAATTTAAACCTCATAGAACACTCTGAAAAAGTATCCCTCATATCTCATGTAGCCTAAGGGGGGAATCTCTTACCAGACCATGGCTCATTTCCCAGATTAGGAGAGAGGGATTCCTGCCCCATCTTTGTTCCTCAGTATTAACTCACTTGTTGAAAACAGCTCAGTAGGATCAAGGAAAAAAAAAAAACCCAACCAAAAAACAAAACAACCAAACCCCAAGGATCCTTAATATAAGTGATGGACTGCACCTTTGGGATTAAAACCAGGGAAAATGAGTCTGCTCCCTGTGCTGCCTGGACCTGGCAGAACAATGGAGTGTTGTAGGCAAAGGAGGAGTCATGCTGAGGTCAGCGAACAAAATCTGTTGTTCTTTTCTATTTTTCCCCTTATTCAAGGAATAATTTTCCTTCAATGTGGCATTTATTTGGGATTCAGGGGAGTGAGAATGTGGGGGGAGAACAAGAAACGTTTCCAGCATTCTGAGGAAACACAATTTACCTCTTCTGTAACACGCTTTACAGAGCAGCAGTTCCTTCCTGACATTCTTTGGGAACCCAAAGATGCACATCCTATTGAACAGGGATTGTTGTGGCCAGCCTGGCTAAACTATCTGCTAAAATGGCCTGGCAAAACTTGTCCAGGCATGCCCAAAGCACTCCCCAGGAATGGTTCTGGGTGGCTGGGAGCTGTGTGTTGAGTGGCAGGGGATGACACAGAGGTGTTGATTGGGCCCTGTGGCATGTGGATTTCCACACTGCAATAGGATTACAAACCGTGGTGATTAAGGGACACAGAGTAATTAACGCTCCAGACACAGCCATTGTCTGCCCACTCTGGACACCCACGGAGGAAAAGCGGGGGTCACTTGAGCAACAGTTCCCTTGAGCCACTTATGCAAAGAGCTGCACCGATTTACAGCCTCAAATGAATCCCAGTGTCCCTTATAGTGCTCCACACCCCATTATGCCGGTGTGGAGGACAGCAGCACTGCTCACACCTGCAAGGCAGGAGTCTCAGAGTGGTGTTTTTGTACAAAACACACATATCAGAAAACACCCATCAAGGCTCCACCTGTACACACACTGAGAAACAATTCACAGGTGCTGTTGCTCCAAGAGCAATGGGATCAGTGCCTAGGGGATAAAAGCTATCAAAACCTTGGCATGGGCTTCCCCTCACCAGGCCCTTTGGAAGGAACGAGTCTAGCAGATGAAATGATCCATAAATCTGTCAGAGTTTAAACCTTGTTCCCCAGACAGCAGCCCCTGAGGGAAAGTGGCATTTGATCCTCCAGTAGCCATGGAGCAGTGTTCCCTCTGGTCCAGCCCCTGTCTGCCCACAGGAGTGTAATTCCACACCTCTCACCTGGTGCTCCTGGAAATCGAGTTCAGCATTCACAAAGAAATTAATTTATTCAGATTTATTGCTTGCTGCCTGTGAGACCAAAGGAGAGCAAGGCATCCCAGTAAGAGATTACACGGAGCTTGGTGTTAGGGAAGAGATTCACTGGACAAACGCAGAGAGGAGCAGTGACAGTGCCTCTCCCAGAGACCACACCCCAAGTTCCAAGCAGCTGCTGGAAAAAGGAAGGGAGGGGGCAGAAAAGAGAGACCCAGCCTGTTTGCTCAGAAAACTCAGAGCACAAAGTATTTTGAGCTGACAAGACCCAAACACAAATCTGTGGTAACTTAGTAAGTTTCAGACAGAATCTCTGTTATAATTTAAAGAAATCTACCATGTACTAATAGCACATACTTTGTTTACTGAAAATAACTGCCTTATTTAAATAAGAGCCCTTATACCAGCACAGCTGCACCACAGTCCTGGGACAAGACTCCCAAGATGAGTTTCCTAAAAGAGAGAAGTCCAAAAATCTACTGGGAAACAGTTTCTTTCTTGGAAAATGTTCTTATTCCCAGTAGCTGGCATAAAACTTGTAAAGCACAGCTAAAAACTAAATTGCATGCAGTGCTAAAACCCTGATTCTTGAAGGAAATTCCAAGTCTTTAAGTGGGTTCTTTTATTTAATTGACAGGATAATTCTAGGCAGCGTTGTACTTAAGGCTTTGGAAAGTTTTGTTGGTTTTTTTTTTTTTTTTTTTTTTAGAAAGGTGGTTCTGCATAATTTCAGGAGGCGTTTTCGAAATCACAGCGATTCTGCATAAATGGAATTTAAATTAGTCATTAAAAGTTAAACCAAGGAAAAAAATAAAGGCAGTCACCTTCCTGCCTGTAGAACTAGGCAACTGCTGAGTAAAATGATTTACTAGGAAGCATTCAGCTCTAAGGACCAGGTATTGTAAATTTATTTTATGATTTAACACTTATTTTCTGATTTAACTTTCCATTTTCCAGAAAAGATGAGAAGCCCTTAATTATCTCACAAAATCCTCCTTTCCCAGGCTGTGTTAAATTCTTGTATGTCCTTTGCTAAAATTGAGATCTTGGGACAATGTCTTCTATACTTTGCACAGGGACAATCACTAATTATGAGATGGCATCAGCCAGTACATAATTCTCTTTATCAGCCAACACAAACACAGATATCACAGATGGAAGGGTTTTCCCAGCTGTAAATGTGAAAAGTTTCAGTCGGGTGGATCAGTTGTTCCTACTGAAATAACAGGCACTGGAATTCTGCAAGTCTTGAGGACTCTGTGCCAGTAAGGAATATCCCATTTCCCCCTTGCTTTCCAAAGCCCAGCTGCTCTGAGAGGGGTGAAGGGAGATGCACCAAGCTCCAGGCCAGCCCCACAGATGTTTCCCAAGGAACAGCTGCAGGAACATTGCCAGCATAGCTCTGTGGCAGGATACTGCATCCAGGCACGTCTCACTCACACGCTGCTGCTCCCTGCCAGAAGAAATCACCCAGACACACTTTCTCAGAGGCACCAACAGCAAACGTGATCCTCATCCGCACAGAGAAGTGCAAATGGCCCGTTGGGAAAGGCACATCCACACCCATCACAGCAACTCTGATCTTTTTGTAAGGTTATCAACTCGCCAGGACACAAAACATCCGGTGAGAAATATTGATCTGGACAAGAAAGCATAGCCACGGCCAGGTAATCAACATGAACTGCCTTTTAAAAACGGAGAAAATCAAGGAATTTTTATGTTTTGGAAGGGGGAAATGGAATAAAAGCTGTATTCAATGACACCACTCTGCAAAAACTAAAGAGGTAAAACTGGGAATGCTGAAAGGAGGAGGCACATTTGTGTCACTGCTGGTATTCTTGCACGTTCTGACATGTGTTTCCAGTTAATAATCTATTTTCTGGGAAGAATGATGGATTTACTGGTGGCATCCCCAGGGTGAAGGGGACAGTCTGAAGATACTGCTGTCACCAAGTTCAATGAAATAGAGCTGGAACAGAACACGTTCCAAATAGCAAAGCAAACAGCAGAAAATAGCAGCTCTGGTTGAGAAAATTACATTATGGGGCTGTTTATTTAGTAAAACTAAATCAGGTAAAAAGGTTAATTTAGTGTCTGCAGCTCCCCTCTCCGAATTAATCACTGAGTGAGGTGAAAGAGGTGCTTCATTTGCTAAATGTGAGCATGTATCTGACTGTTCTGGATGAAAGCAGAACTGTGTCCTGGTGTTTTGGGGAGCTCCATGCTGGGAACAGATAGGAAGAGAATCTTGTGCAGCTCAAAGAGAAGGGTTTGTTTTCCTAGTAAATAATTGAAATTCCTGCTGGGAGGAAGAGCAGGGTGGGAACAGCTACACAAAGTCCTGAGGGGCCTTTGTGGAGATGTTCCACTGGAGCTGACACTCCTGTCCTTCCACTGATGGTGCTTTCCAAGGCCAACAGCCTTCCTTAACAGCTGTGCTGGAAAGCTAAGCTTGAGCTCCAAGAAAAGAAGGAGCCTGCATCTAGTTTCCTTTTTTCCTTTGCCACATTCTTCAGCAATACCAGTTGGGGGGGGGGGGGGGTGTTAATTTTTTTTTTCCCCAAAGTGCAGCTAATTATTGCCTGTAGGAACAAGAACAGCTGATGTACTCATGAGGTGGAAGAGCCTAATAATTTGTATATACTGATTTTCACACTGCTCACTTGGAAAATCAGCATTCCATCGATTGATTCATTGCCCAAAGAAAAAGGTGAAGGTTTTTCAAGAACTACTAGTGATTTTGTATAGTTCAGTTTTCACAGAGACGAGACAGTTCAGTGTTCAAACCCCATTTCATTCCCCTGGGAGAATTCCTTTGTGCTGAAAATTTTTCCTTGACAAGCACTTACTCCCTGGAAGCTGAGCAAAGCCTTGTCAGGTAATTTCACCACAAACCATGTTTTTAGGGTTCTCCTCGTTTCCTTCTGCTGCTTTCCCCAGCATTCCACATTTGCAAGCTGTCCCTCTCACAAAGAAAACAGAGTTTAACTTTCTTTCTGGAAAATCGAGAAACCTGCAGAGTCTGTTTCCCTTTTTTTTTTTTTTTTTTTAAGGCTTTGTTTCTTCAACCAACATCAAAACTGTCTCCTCTGGGCTGATCAAAGCCTGCTTGCTACTTGAAGGATCACAGGTTGGCAATAAATATAGATAAGTTACGTAATGGCTGGAGTCAGAGCACAGCCACAGTGGTAACTGCAAGGATCACTGGACGTGCTCTGTCACAGAGGGAACTTGACCAGCTGAACCCAAACAGTTCAGCTGTTATTTTTATTTTTTTTACAAGTTATTTTTGTAAGCCTGCATGCTTCCAGCCCCTTGGGATATTCAAATGGCTCCTTCATTTCTTGGAGCTTAAACTATTTTAATGTAGCCTCACAAGCTGCCTGGCACCAAGGTGAGTTTCCCCTTGCTCTGAGGCTGCTGTGTGATTTGAACTCCCTGAGCTGAACTTTGAGTGCACCTAGATTGGGTGGGTATGAAAATCACCATTCACCTTTGCATCCCTGGCTGGCAGAGACCTTACAGATCATTCCAGTCCTACCCCCTGCCATGGGCAGGGACACCTTCCACTGTCCCAGGCTGCTCCAAGCCCTGTCCAACCTGGCCTTGCACACTGCCAGGGATCCAGGGGCAGCCACAGCTTCTCCGGGTAACCTGTGCCAGGGCCTCAGCACCCTCACAGGACTCCTTCTAAAATCCCATCTAACCCTTGCCTTTGTTGTCAACACAAAGCCCTATTGCCTCTTTCCATCTCTCCCTGCAAACACATGGAGTTCATGCTCCATCCTGCTAAATCCCTTGGTTGTGGTCACTGTCTCAAACTACCACTGGGATTTGGGAAAGCTGCCACAGCTTTACAGACTTCTGAAACACTGACTCTTAGGCAACAAGACCCAGAAGACCTAGAATGGGATTGTGAAAGCGAGATAAAATTCCAGCAGGACTTGCCCTTCTCTACACCTTCTAAAATTCATAGTCTGTTTCAAGATAAAAATTAATAAAAATGGAAGGGAGCAGCACATGGCAGGCTTGGATTTGAAGAACAGTTTACCCTGAGCATAGAAGAGCTGCTGCAGCAAAAATAGACTCTAATTTCAGTCTTATATGTTACTAGGGAAGGGGTTAAAAAAAGCTCGAGATGGATGATTTTTTAGCGAACTGCTTCAGAGTTAATTTGCTGGAAAATGAATAGAAAAAAAAAATCTATGTTCTCCCTCGATGATATATGTCACTGTGCTTATTATCTCCGGAGGAAATCCTCCTTTGTGCACTGTCTGAACAGCCAATAACTACAGATACTGGAAGGAGTTTAAAGAAAACAATTTGCCTTTGCTCTGAACTTCTTGCTTTTATCTCCTCATTTCAACTGCTGGTGGTGCGGCAAGATTCTGACACTCATCACCGTGCCAGGATTTGCATGCCAAGTATTTATTCTTTTCCTGGTCTTTGCTGTACAGTATTGTAACACAGCCCCAAACCCATTAAAAAAAAAAAAAAAAACAAAAAACCTTAGGTTACAAAAGGATTTAAACACTCAAAAGCTTCCAGGTCTCAGGGAATAAACGGAGCTGTGTGACAACGGCTCAGCTTCCACACTTCGGGCATCTTGTGCTGTCAGTGGGAATGCCGGACAGGTTGGAAACGACAAGGAAAGGGACAGTGCTGCAGGCCTCTGTGCCGGGGAAGGCCTAAGGAAATAAATGAAGCCCAGGGCAAATCCCTATTTATATTTTGCAGATCAGTAAACAAGAGATCACCAGGGCTAACACAGGCAGCTCTGTTCTAGCACACACAGGCTGGGAGACCGGGGATGCGCAAGGAACAGGCGAGACCATGACACTTTCGCCTGGGATCGGCACAGCTCGGGGCTTGCTTGCAATTAACTTATAAACAAACACCTTTTGCCGTCGCTTCGCCGCTGCTTTAAACGCCACTTTACCGACGGTCCCCGGCTCTGCCCGGAGTCCCCCCCACAGCGCCCTCATAGAGCCCTCCGCATGATGCGACACTACCGCGCGATGCTTCCGCCAGGGAAAAGAGTCCCCGTTGTCCCGTCCTCCCCGCGCCCCCTAAGAGCCACCGGGCCGAAGGGAGAACCGGGAGGGGTGAACCGGGAGGGGAGAACGGGGAAGGGGGAGCCGCCTCCAGCCACCGCCGGCCTCCCGCATCTCTGACGCGGGGCTTTGTCCGCGGCCGGCGGCGCTGAGGCGCGGCGGTTACGCACTGAGAGGCGGTCGCGCCGCCTCACCGGCGCTTCTTTCTCCCCCTCCCCTTCCCCTCCCCGAACCCCCCGGGAAGCGGCTGGCTGCGGGCTGCCTCTCGCTCCCCTCCCCTCCCTTTTCGTTTTTATTTTATTTTATTTTAATTTAACCCCCCCTCCCTCCCTCCCGCGCGGCGGTGGCGGCCTAACTCCCCCCACCCCCCCCCGCCCCCTTAGTTTCCCCCTCACCTTTCCCGCTCCCGTCATGGCGACATGAGGAGCCCGCCGGCCGCCGCCGCCCCGGCCATGGGCCCCGCACGGTGCTGAAGCGCCGCCGAGGAGCCCCGGCGCCGCCACCCCGCCATGGGGTGCTGATGGCCGGGCCCCGCCGGGCACCCCGCCGTCGCGCAGGGGAGGTGAGAGCCGGGAAGGGGACTGGGGGGATCGGGGGTGTGAGGGGTGTGCTGGGCGACGCCATAGTTGCAAACGCGCTGATTATACAGGCGCAAAGTAAAGCGCTCCAAGCATCCTGCCAGCGGTGCTTTGTGTGCCCGTGCGGGTGCGGTGCCCGGCGGGTGCCTGTCCCGTCCCCTCCAGGGTCTCAGCAGCGCATCTCTGCCCCAGGTGTGACTCTGGTCTCAGCGCGACGCACGGCATTTGCAATCAGAGATTGGTAAGGTGTCGGAACGCACCTTAAAGATGACGTATTCGCAGTCCCTCTGCCGTGGGCAGGACCCCTCCAGGTGATCAGATTCTTCCAAGCCCTGTCCAACCTGGTTTGGAACTCTTTCAGGGTTCGGACATTTACAGCCTCCCTTGGGCAACCTGTTCCAGTGTCTCACCACCGTCGTAGTAAAGAGTTTCTTCAGAATACCGAACGTAAATTAACCCTCTTTCAATCTGCACCCATTACTCCTTGTCTTATCAGTACAGTACCTGAAGAAGAGTCTGTCTCTCTTGCTTCCCTGTAGGCCTCCTGGTTCTGGGTTTTGTTGGCTTGTCTCCGCATAGTTCATTTGCAGAGATGGGCTGCACTCTCTCCCCACTTCCCTCTTAGCTCTCCCAGCTGCGATGGACGAAGTTTCCCTGAAGGAAGAGCAGCGTTGTGTGCTCTGAATCCATCTCGAGCGGGGGAAACTGGAGGGAATGAGATCGCCGTGGGTTTTTGTGCCTATGGTAGAAAGCAGAGTGACAGAAAAAATTCCCGTGAAAACTTATCCATTGAACACAGAAAAAACCTGCTCTCCTGTGAAGGAGGGAAAAAGAAACAATCTCTCATTTTACCACTCTTAAAAAAAAGGATCTTACATGGCAGGCTGATTCAAGCCTGAATTTAAAAATTATTTCAGCACCAGCCTTTGTCTGCTCCTAGACATTGCTTTCTGTGGTGTGCTGCACCAGCACGTATGTGGCACAGCCCTTTTTAAAGACAGAAGGGTGAGTTTTTTTAAAATAAAATGTTTAAACTGAGCAAGATGCATGACACAATTGGGAAAGGGGAGCATCTGCCCTTTTGCTGCAGGAGTGGCACCAGGAGCCCAGGTCAGGCAAGGTGAGGCAGCCTCTCAAAAACCAAATCGTGGCCCCTTTTCCTTGTCTCCAGGGTTGGATTTTATATCCCTGCACACAATTCAGATTTGATTTTCAAGTAGTTTGGCTGGCTCGTGGGGCAGGAGGACGGCTCGTTCTCATCAGTGCCTACACAGACCTCGGCGTGGGATGTGGGAAGCTGAGTTTTTGGCTTCTCCCCAGCAGGAACTGAACTTTCACATGGGGGGGGGGGGTGTGTGTATATAGATACACACACACAGAGTTTTAATTATCCTTCACCCCTGCGTAGAACTTAGGCCCATTTTGGTGTGGCAGGACTGATCCTAGCTGCTGCTTTTGCTGTGTCTGTTGTGTATTCCCCAGCCCTGCACTTGGTTTGCTCAGGGACCCTGGTTACAAACACTGACTGGCTCTGGTGAGAGCCCATCCACACGAAGCCCTCCTTGCTGGGTGCCAGCGGGGCCAGGCTGTGCTGCTGCTCCGTGTTTGGGGTGTCACAGGGCTGCAGCCCGTGCTGGGGGCAGGAGCTGCACTGCTCTGCTCTGCCTGGCTCTGGGGAGCTGTGCTTCCCTGCTTCCAGACCTGTCTCCCATCTTACAGTGACCCCTGGTGCAGTCATTGTCTGTGAGTGAACGAGTTGTTGTCCTGTTTTCAGGTGGTTCCAGTAATACCTACCTACATTTATCAGTTTAATCAGGGCTCAGTCCAAGCAGGACACTGCTCAGTGCTGCTGTCTTTGCTCCTGTCACTGTCCTGGGAGAAGCTTCTTGTCCAAGTGTTTACAGCTTTGTAAAGCTTTGAGCATCTTCCCTGTAATTACAGCCCCTTTGATTTTCCATTCTCAGCCTTTCTGTGCTCACCTGCCTCAGCCTCTCTGGTGCAGGGACTGAAGGGAGACCTCCAGCAGCATCCCTGGGGTGCATGGTGCCTTCCCTCAGGGCCTGCTGGGAGCCTTTCCCGTGCACACCTGCAGCCATGCCGTGGTTAAAGCACTAATTAGTGCTGACCTGATGCTGAACTGAATTTTGGGCAACATTTGTATGCACAGGTCTAATCACTGTGATTTTACAAGGCACTTTTTATATTTAGCAAATAAAGTCCAGCAGCACAGCAGTGTTAGTTATCCATTTGCACTGAGTGATAGGAAGGATAGATAAAAACATCTGCAGTTTATGCCACACTGAGGAATTTTAAAAAGGTCAGGCTGGACCAGTGGCCTCAGGAAAACTGAGCATCGTATTTTGAGTGCCACATGATAACCTTAGGACTCGACTGCCTGAGCCTGGACCAGACTGTGAGTGAACAAGACCTACATCTCCAGATGGAGTGTAACACAGCTGTGGGATCAGAATTCCTCCCCTGCAGTGCTGACTTGCCCAGGAACCTGCCTGTATTTGCCTTTTTTCCCCTGCTGCCATCACTTTGTGGGGCTCGAGGAGCTACTGACCAGAGCCTTTTCAGCAGCATGCTCAGGGAAGCAGCAGGAAAGCCAGCTGGCCATCCAGGAGGTGGATGTTAAGGGGAGAATAGCTATTATTGCACTGCATTCTCACAGAAACTATTCTCCAAAGCCAGAGGAGCACAGTGAAGCCATTGAATGGAAGGAAATCTCAGGTGTCCCCAGTGTCTGTACCAGGCAGATGTGGTGTGACATTTTCCCTTCCTGTGTGTTTGCTGACTGCCAGTATTACCAACGCACATTCATTAAGCACAGTGGGTATTTGCACTTGCTGTGCCATAAACTCCTCTAAAAGCTCACTCATCAATAACATGTTGCTGCAGATATTCCATATTGCTCAGCAGCCCAGACACCAAACACCTTTGCCAGGGTGCTGGGAGCTGCTGGATGAACCCATCTGCCAGAGGCTCTTGGCCCTTTTTGGTGCTTTTTCACTGCACACAGCAAGACCCCGTTTCTTGGCTGGGGTGACTTGACTACAGTGGTCTGTTAGACAAGAACCTGGCTCCTAAAACCTTCAGATTTTTAAATAATTCTGACTGTAAATCTTGGTGTTGACATGCTCCTAACTGCAGCCATGCAGCTGAGTCCCCGTTTGTGGGAGCCCTGTGCGGGTGTCCGTGCACGCAGTGCCAGGAGCAGAGCGGGATTCACACAACTCCAGCTGCTGTACACGCTGCCTCAGACACTCTGCTTCCTCCCCCCTTCGTCTGTCCCCCCCTCTCAGAGCTCCCCTGTCTGGCTTTAGTTTATTTCAGGCTCAGGGCTGGTTTTGGGTTGGTCAGGACTGTGGTTATATCAGGGCTCTGATAGGACAGGAGGGATGAAGAGGCAGGGAAGAGCCAGGACTGTGCCGTGCCATTTTAGCGGACAATTGGAATTGTATCCTTTCCTGCATTGTCTCAACAAGAGGCTAATTAGTCAGCGAGCTCGAGCTCCTGGAGGATAATTAAGCTTTATAACTGTGGGTTCTCCTTGGTTGATGAGAAAGAGGAGGCAGTACCCTCAGAGCACAAGAATGCTGCTCTGCAGCTACTGTGCTGTACCTCATAATTGATCTATTGTTTCAACAGCAGATAATTCCTCATTTCCTCCTAATTATCTCTTTTTACTGCCTCACACTGTATCCTGATATTAGCTGTAATCACTAATTTATCCTGAAGCCAGTCAGAATCTACAAAGCAAAATATTGGCCTTGGTGAGCACTTAGACTTTCAGACAAAATTCTCTTTTGTTGTTGTCAAGAGGAATCAAGCCATGGTAGTGAGACATTTTTTGGATGTGGCTGTTGAACTGGGTATAAACTTGTTTGGTTTTATCACTGCTCATTGATGTTAATGACTGACTGCTGCCGACAGACAGACAGACACACAGAGGTACTGCTGAATCCTGCCTCTGTGCTTTTGCGCGCAGAGGCATTGTGTTTATTTGGTTTCAGGGGATTCTATTACTCAAAAGGTGCTGCATGATGATTTCAATTCCCAATGCCTGTTGGCCCTTGCCTCTAGAGAGTTAGTTTTTATGGGCTTGAAAGCCTCTGGCCCTGTTTTGTGAAATTACTGCTCTCCCTCCTACTTTGTGAGCCTGGTTTTCCTTGGAGTGACTTCCTTCAAGTCACTGTTGATTTATACCAAGTTACACTGGTGGTGGGAGAAGTGAATCATGCCCTGCATGTGTTGCTTTGAGGAGGCTACCAGTGAGACATTACATAATGCCAGGTTTGGTTTGCCCCTTTTTTTTTTTAATTTTAAAGCCTTCCTGCTGCCTGAAGAACAGACAAGCTGCTCTGGGCTGCTTTGAGCCTTTACCCCTTGGGATCCCCAAGTGCTTGAGGCTGCAAAGTACCTCTCAAGGTCAATTTATCTGATACTCCAGCCTGAGCAGGGCCTCCTAAAACCAGTTGTTCTGCACCATGTCCAAGCACTCTTTCAATGCCTCCAAGGATGGAAACTCCACAGCCTCCCTGAGCCGCCCAGCCAAAGCCCTATCACCCTCACAGTAAGCAGAGGTCACTGATTGCCACCCTCTGGACACAATTGTGCAGCCACTTTGCAATCCACCTCACTGTCTGCTTATCCTGACCCTGCTTCCAGCCAGCAGCCTGCCCAGACTTTCCTTGGCCTTCCTCTTCCTACCCAAGTACTCAGGCCCCTTGAGTTTCCCCCATAGCTTGCCAAACACAGTTCAGCTGGGCTTTGGCTTTGTGTGCCCTCATCCCCAGCTGCCTCCACTCTGCCACAGTCACTGCAGCCAAGGCAGCCTCTGACCCTCCCAATCCCAACAGGCCCCTCTTTGTAGGAGGGTGGGGGTCCTGTGGAACCCCTGTATCCAGGGTGTATCCCTGTGCTCTGCCTGCACAGCTCACAGTCATGGGGAGTCCCCACAGGGACCAGGGCACCAGCATCTCCTCTTTGCCATGGAGCTGTGTCCCTGCTCTGCAGCACTCACAGGTCACGGGAGCCATCCCAGCCCAGCTCTGTGATCACAGCCTGTGTCCTTTCAGCTGCACACAGCTCTCCTTGTTAGCTCCCCACACCTCAGTGCTTTCTCCCTGCCAGGAAGGGTGTGGGGGACTTCTCCAGAATGGAAACTCTTAGACTTGGCCACACTTACATGCAAATGCTGAAGGGGACCCCACTTAGGCAGCATTTGTTGTTATTTTTTGATGCCTTCCTGTCATCTCACCGCACGCACTTTGAACCTATTTTGTAGTGACAAATAGGTTGAGGTGGGGCAGAAAGTTTCCTTTCAGTGCCAGCAGTGACCCACTGCCACCCTTCCCCTTGTCCCCAGACACTTCACTTACCTCCATGGTGGGGGCAGGCACTGCCTGCTTCTCTGGTGCAGATGGGCTTGAGGCTCTGCAAGCTGCCAGTCCCAGAGAAAATCCCGTCTGTATCCCATGAAACTCTGCTGTTGTGCAGCCTGCTCACTTCCTCCCAAAACTCCTTCAGCCAGCACCATGGCTCTTCCAAGGCAGCCAGACCTTCTGCAGGACCAAGTCCCTGGGGAGAAATGGCCACTTGAGGTGCCACCACCATGCCTGAGACTGGTTATCCTGGAGCAGGGCTGCCAGATTCACCCTCCACAGCAGCTCTGGTAAAAGGCTCAGCTGCTGCTGCCTCAGCTCTCTTACTCAGACTCAGCCCAGGTGCTGCTGGGCTCTCCCTAACGATGGGCAGCTGGTGATGCTCCTGGGGAGCTGCTGGGGTTCCTTCAGCCTCCCGGTTCAGTTGCTCAGCACCAGCAGCCCCCTCAGGTTCCTCAGAGGGTCTCAGGTGTTGCCCAGTAGTCCTGAAGCTTGTCCCCAAAAGATCCAGAGAGTCCCTGAGCAGAACCCAGAGGCTGCCAAGCAAACCATGGTCAGTTGCCTGTGTGAGCTGCTCATTCCTTTGCCAGGGGTGCACAGGGAATTTGTACAAGGCTCAGCCATTGCTGTCTTGGATTTATCTGTCATTTACAGTGGAAAAAGCATGAAATTAATGGGGGTCATTTCAGCAAACACTCCTTACTCTTTGCTTTACTCTGTCTGGTGCTTCAGTTCTGAACAAGAGGATGGCACAGTCTTTTTGCCATGTGACCCCTGTGACTGTCCCAGGCGAGGGCTGACTGTCCTTGACGTGACACCCCAGTTCACACAATAAAGGATCCCATTCCTGACCTGTTCCTGAGCCTTGGGACAAACTCTGCTGCCAAACAATAGCAGGGCCCATTCCTTCTGAAATCTATCCTGTGGCTGATTTCTGTAAACCTGTAAAAGGATTTCTGTAAAAGGAATTTACATCTCTGTTCATTTTTAGGTTCAAATAAACCAAAATCTTGGAGCTGAACTCACGGAAATATGTAGAGTTTCATCTCCTTTTTTGTATCAACACATACGTTCTGCAGCTGGAACTGTTCTCCTGGGGCTGAATCCTGAGTTTCCCTTTTATCCTGAGTTTGCTTGGTCTGTTGCTGCCACAGCAGGGAAAAGAGCTGGGATTAAAGCAGCCTGTTTACACCACTTGAAAGCTGTGGCATGGAATATTTAAGCTGTTACTGACCAAAGACCTTTCTGGGCAAAGGCTGCTTGAATGGGCTCATCTTGGCAGTAGCCAGACAAAAAATGAAATGCAAACCTCCTCCTCCTCATCCTGCTCTGGCCCTTCCTGCCAGAGCCATTAGCACAGGGAGTGGGGTGGACATGGGTCTAGCAGCACACCCATCTCTCAGGAGGGAAGAATGGTGCCATTGTCTGAAAGTTGAGTCAGGAGTTCATCTTCTACCTTGTTTTTTAAAAGTTCCTACTTTGGAAAATATCATTTTAAGTTTCCTGTAAACAGCAAACCCCTGGTGTCAGTCACAAGGCTGGGGGAGTGAAGTGGAGCAGAGATCTCTTAGAAGTGGTCCCATTTATGGAGCAACACTTTTCCAGAGGGCTTCTCCTTCCTAGCTGCTAAATGGACCCTGGGATTTCTGTTTCAAAACAAGGTGTAAAACCCCCTCCCCTCCCTCCCATCAAAACACTGCTCTGCATTCCCTGTTCGACCCATGGTTTGAGCTGGCAGGTTCCTTTAAAATGTTTGGAAAAATTCATCTGTTTGGAAAAGTGGCACTAAAATGAGGTCAGCTTTATTTGCACTCCCAGGAAAAATCTGGTTGGAGGAAAAGCAGTGGCGAGCGTGTGATGTACAGAGCCCGCCTGAGCGATGCTGCCAAAATACCTCAGAGCCTTGCCTGCGTACCAGGTTGTGGGAGGCAGCTCGGGCTGAGTCACACAGGCGAGTGGCAAGGGCCTGTTCCTGTGCCAGCCTCCAGAAAATTGCCTCTCTCCCACTTTGGGCTGGGGCAGGGCTCACAGGAGCTGCTGGTTAAAGGTGTGAGAGCCCCTGCAGGCCCTCGGTAGGGAGAATTCTGACTGCTTCTGCTATGTGACCAGAAGGCACTGTGTTCCTTCAAACTGACTTGCTCACTTAGGTGTTAACATTTGGAATTCTATTCCCAAACCTACTTTTCCCAGCCATTCAGCCTGCATAATTGTTGTTGTCTCACAACACTGTCGAGCTGTTTTCATTGGCCATTTGTTTTGTACGTCCCAAACCAGTTGATTTGAACCCACGCTGGTCATCTGCTCATTTATTGCTGTCACCTCAGGCTGTGCTTTGGCATTTCCCTCTGGCCAGCACGGAGTCCCAGACTGCCTCACTGCCAGGGCACGAGGAAAGAGTTAAGCTGAGAGAAAGCCCCAGGTACTAAAATTAACATCCATCCCAGCCCCCGGCCACAGCTTTGAAATTTCTAATCACAACTTGCAGTCAGACATTTCTGCTAGCAGTAGGCTTGGATCCTTTGAAATCACAGATGGCTGGCTGGAGCTCTGAGGAATTCAGTCTCCTCCTCTCTTCCTTCTGCTTTGCCTTCCCCTCACTGCCCAGAAAAATCTGTGTGCAGGTCATCTGTGAGGTTTTATTGCTGTTTGCTGAAGCAGAAGCAGATTTGGCTGCTGGCCCCTGAAAATACGAGGTCTGCAGAAATTTGGTGCTCCAGCTCTACGGGAATGACTCCCCTTGTTCAGAGCACCCACCTGGGTTGATGCGCACAGCAGACATAGTGGGGTTTGGCCTGTCTAGCCCTAGAGGTCTTGTTTGTTGTTTACAAAATGAGCTGTGCAAAAAAAGCAAACAAACAAACTCCCCTGCAGCAAACAGACAACAAGCCACAATCGGAACCAAGGAGGATTTTGTTACTGAATTATTTCAGTGGTCCTGTTTGTAATTCAGTTGTATGAGGACAGTTAAATTGCAACTGGGGGCAGAAAATCAGGAGCTGTGTTAGGAGCTTGTTCTTCTAGTGGATGGTGTGTTCCTGGAGCAGCATCTTTTGTGTGCCAGAGGCACTTTTTATAGGCACTGTGAGTGAATACAAAGCCTAAAAATAAAAAACCTCCTCTCTTTTGCATCCCACACAAATGCACCCCCCAAACCATGAAGTGTTATTTGGTCAGGGACTTGTCCGCCCCTATTCCTGCAGAAACTGCTTTTGGAAACTGTAGCCTGCAGCACTTGGCAGCCTAAAATATCCCCTGGGAAGCTGAAAAGCATTTATTTGAGTCAAGGTAGCCATAAACTTGGACCAAAGTGAGACCTTTTGGAGATGAGAGATTTTATTTTATGGACCAGCTCGGTGTTTACTGTGGATAAGGAGGTGCTTTTTGATGCCTCTCACAAGTGAAAACCTCACACCAAAGTTTTGACCCTCTGATTTCGGAGCAAGATCTGACTTGCAGCTCCTCACAGGAGGCGTCAAAGCCAGTCCCTTCACTGGGCTCACTTCTCCTTTATTAGCTCCCCAACTGTTAAACTTTAAGAGGTTTCAGCTCAGCCAGATGACCTTCCAGTGAAGATCAGGAACTTTAGGAACTGTTTGAACAGTGGTTGAAAAACTCCCAAAGTAACCACAAGGGAAAAAGCCCCAAGCCCAAAAATGCAGCATCCTGGAGCTAAAGGTTAATTGTAAATCAGGGAAAGCAGCAGGAGGCCGGGGTGAGTTAGGTCATGGTAACTGTCCCGGCTTGGACCGTTCTGCAGCCGTGGGTGCCTTGGGCTGGGTTGCAGGAAAACGCGGGAAGTTTCTGCCTGGAGGAAATGTTCGGTGTGGGGGCAGGCTCAGGCCTCCTGCTGGCCCTGCCCCACCCAAGGCTTCTCCAGTTCAGCTGCTGTCGCTTTTCTGGGCTGCTCGAGTCCTGAGCTGGGCAGAGAGCAGAGCCCATGGAGCTCCCTGTGCTGGATTTTGGGAAGCTGTGCCAGCCCTGCTGTTCCTCATGCTCTCAGAGCCTGCTCTGCCTGAGCTCCCTTGTGTTTTGGGAAGGCTGCACACAGTCCTGCTGGCGTTTTTTTCCAAAGGCAGCATTTATCTGATGGAGAGCTATGTAAATGGAGATGCAAACTGGATTCAGCCCCGGGGTGCTTGGCCAGCCTCCCGGCTGTGCTCTCTGCTGGAAAACTGCACCCTCTTGCTCCAAGGGAAACTTTCAAGCACGTCATTCCTCCTTTTTCCCTTATAAAGGTTATTGTGCCTCAGCCTCAATTGAATGAGGGCCCTAGTTCACAAAGGAAAGGTTATTTTCCCCTCTCTTTTGCCCTTGGCAACCGGAGAGCAGTTGGCTGTAGCGCTCACTAAAGGTGCCCCTTGCAAGGCCCTGGGTGTGTCCTGGCTCCAGGGACACCGAGCTCTCTGCTGGGACAGGGACAGCCACCTCAGCCACCCCAGAGGGATCAGGGTAACTAAGAGATCTTGTCTGCTTCCAGAGGCTGTGAAACCCATTTGTGTTGTAAACACGCTGAGAATGTTTATCAGTCACAACAGAAGAAAACAGCCTGAAATTTTTCCCTGTGTTGTCTCCAGTGATTTGGGGGTTGGCTAATTACTCTCTCCTTCCTGCAAAACCAAGGAAGGACCATCAATATTTCATAGGAGGAGCCATGGCCGGGCTAAATAAAGCTCCTGCTTTTTTCCTGATGAGTGTGGAGCGAGCTGCCCCCGGTCCCCCGGCTCTCAGCACTGCTCCCAGCCTCAGCCTCTGCCGTGGGTCTGCTCCCACCCTTGCCACGGCCCAGCTGGTGCAGTGCCTGCCACAGCTTGGCCATGAGGTGCTGAGGGATCCAGCCTTTGGGAACTGGCCACAGGGAAAGCTGTAGCTCTGATGGGAGGCTCAAGAGATGCTAATGAAGCCTCCAAGGGCAGGAGCTGGAGGGGAGGCTGTGACTCTGTGTCCCTGTTTCCCCTTCAGCCCCATTTACACTGAGTGTCCTCAGGATCAGCCCCAGGTTTTAAAAACTCATGCAAAATCAAGTAAATGCATGTAAAGAAGCTGTGGTTGGAGGTTCTGGAGTTTCACTTCCCCAGGCAGAGTCTCCCTCTGGGCAGGAGAGGAACTTTTGACAGGGATTTTTCAGCCCACAGTGGCCGTTTGGGGGCTGGTGAGAAGAGACACACCACAGAGCTTTAGGGGTCCTTTTCAGCTCTCCTGGTTCCAAGGTGTTCTGCCTATTCAGTGACACCTGGACATCTCCAAGCCAGTACAGGCTGTCCCTTGTTAATGGAGCAGGGTTTGTTACATAAAAATCTCATGTGGAAGGGTCCCTGTTCAGGACAGAGGGCCCTGACATTAATTTGCCACTTGATACCTTCTGGGCTCTTAAGTGGGACTACAGTGTGGTTTATACCTGGTGCAGTTTGTGTGAGTAAAGAATAGCAGTTGTTCTCTGTCAGTCTTGATCTTCAAGGTTTCCTTTAGCTCTGGGAAAGCACCTTGAATTTTCATTTGCTCGGAGCCGCTTTTGTTGTTATTTATAATAAGGGATTGTTTTCCCTGTGGATTCTGTTTATTTTTTCAGAGTCAGCACCTTGCTTATTTCCTGTAAGTACAGCCTGGACTGTTGTATTCACATGAAAATGCCTGGTTAGTGTTTGGCCAGTATCCACCTTGGGGGGATTGCACAAGGTCTCCTGCAAAGAATCAGAAGTTTCAATAACTTTCCCATGGATTTACCCTTCATTTACCATTTCCCTGTTTTGCCTAAGTGAGTTAACACTGTCAGAAATCTGCAGCCATGGTGCTGGTAGGCAGTCTCAAAGCTACTACCTAAATAACCCTTTCCATCAGATCATCTTCTCCATCTGAGAGCAGGCGGTGCAATCTGTTGTCTTTAAAGAAATAAAGGACAAAAGCCTTGTCTCTGCTTTGGTTTCCATGTGTAATAGACAAGTTTTTTGACAGGATGTTCCTGTGAGTGAGGCTGTGCCGGGGCCAGGGCAATAGTTCCATTTCCTGCAGCTTTATTCGCCTCTCACTGCCTTTTGCCTGGACAGGCACAGCCCAGTGTTTCACCAAGCTGTCTTTGGTTTTGCAGGTAGCTGTATCCAGCTGGGTGGCAGGTGGATCCAAGGGTCACCATGAAGTTTTCAGGACCCCTGGAGAGCCAGAGGTTGTCTCTCCTTCTGGAGATGGCAATCTCTAGGGAAGCTCAAATGTGGAAAGCACATGTGCCGAAAATTCAGCCCAATCAGGTAATGTCTGTCCTTCACATCATGCATGCCAGCAGAGGCAGGACACTGTCCATGGAGGGGTGGTGTGGGACTGGAGGTGTTCAGGAGCAGTCAGATTTCCTGACACCTGGGGAATCAGCCTCTGAAGGAAGGGATTCCCTCTTTACTGGATGGACACACCTGGCCCAGGGGTGCAGAGCACTGCACAGCACATGGCATTAGGTGTCTGTTAGGCACACACACATTGTCCTGATTAAATTCATTTTGCAAACTGTGTGGATTATTAGCACCTCTGTTTGCTGGGCACCAACTCTGCAACAGTTCCTAAAAGCAGGTTCATTTTCTTGGAGTAATTCACTAATGGCAGCATTGATCTGATGCGTGCTCCAGGAAGAGCCCCACGGAGTCCAGCAGGGCTATTTATAGAGCAGGGTGCAAGCTCATGTCAAGGGAGCAGAGCCAGGCACTGGCCTGTTGCAGTGAGCAGTGTTCTCACAGGACTGGAGGAAAATTCAGGCTGGAAGAGCCCACAGGGGCTCATAGTCCAGGCTCCCTCTTGGCCTGCAGGGAGGTTGGACCAGGCTGCTCATGGCCTCACCCAGCCCAAAGTGGGTTTGTGCTCCTTTGGGAGGTGGCTCTGTCTCACCTGAGCACTCACAAACACCTGTGCACACCACAAAGTTCTGTCTGAAACAAAATGTGGAATGTGAGGACGTGGTGACAGAATTTCTGGCCCTTTGTTGCCGGGTTGGGCTGAAGTAAGCACACTGAGGGCCAGGATCCAGGCTTGCTGTTGCTGCACCCCACGAGACGTTCACACAGGTAAGTCAGCTGCCATCAGAGCTAATCCCTGTCGTGTTTGTTTTTTCTCTGTCTGGCTAAGGAGCTGCTGCTGCTCTTGGGCAGGAGAACATACATTTGAAGGGCCTCAGTATTCGTTTGGTTAATCCCCGTTTCGGTTTCCATACAAGTGATCTGGCTGTCAGAGGTGTGGAGTGTGTTGTAGCTGTGGCTGTCTTGAGGCATGTACAGACTCTGGCTTATGGTAAACCAGCCTGTCATTCCCTGCTGGCTGTACTCCTGGGGTGATTATACTGCAGGGAGATAAGATTACAGGATAACAAGATAGGGTAGGGACTCGAGTGTAACCAAACCAGATTGATGGGTGAGGATTTCACGGGGATGAGGCACCTGCATTTCTGCCTTGGTCAAGTTGGTTCTGGTGGCTCAGAAACCACCACCTGCCTCAGGCAGACTTCCCAGCAATTCCTCCTCTGTGCTTTTCCTTGCTCCTGGAATTTCCACTCCCAAAACTCTTGTCTTGATGTTTTCCTGCATGCCAGCTCAGACAGTGACATTATCAGTGCTGTGCCACTAAATGTTTTCTAGCAGTATGGGATCACTAACTGGGAGTGGAAGCTGCGTGTGTGAGTGTGAGGTGTAGGAAGGTCAGAGGGAGAGGAGAGCATAAACACAGCTGCCTGCTGGGGGGAAACCCGGACTTGGGAGGCCACGGAGCAGCTGAGATCACTCCTGTATGTAAGCACACATTGCCCTCTGTTCCTGTGCTTCAGGACACCCAGCTTGTCCAACTGTCCTGTGTTCCCCCAGCCTTCACTTTGGCCATGGTGCAGGCACGGATATGCAATGTGAATTGTCCTGTTTTCTGTATATCTGGGAGAAGGTCACATTCCCTACCATCCACTGCCTTCTTCTGAAAGCAGCTGCAGCAGCCTAAAACCTCCCTTGCGTGACAGTGTTGTTCATTTCCCGTGGCAATGGGGAAATCTGCATCCTTCTGTGGATCAGATCTGGCAGCCCGAGCCAGAGTGTGGAACTTCCCATTGCCTGCTCTAAGGGTTCAGCAGCTGCACGGAGCTTTAATGGACTCACCTGCTTTGCCAGTGGCAAAACGTTGAATCCACTGCAGACATCCAGTGATCTGACTGGAGACTCTAGGGAGGTTTTTTTGGGGAGTAAACTTTCTGTTTTGACTCTTTAGAAGACATTTTTGGTTCTGGTGTTTAAAGCCTGAACAAACTCAGTTTCTAAATATGTGACAGTGAGGTCTTTGACAGGAAGAAAGAAACCCACAGCTGAAGAAGCAGGAAGACTTTCTATTTTAGGATGGGGTGCAGAATCTGTTGGGGACTTGGTTCCTGGTGATTTAATGTACCTGATCCCTCTGTTTTGTTTGTACTTGTGTAAAAAGTCCTACTCCCTCCTTGAAATGCAGACCAGTGTTCTGGGTATGTGCAGCATACCAAAGCCACATCTCACAAAGGTCTTTTCAGCATAAAAAAACAGTGGGCTGAGTCTGGAACCTCCTCCTGCTTCTGAATGGATTTGGATGTTTTCCCTTCTGGTTCCCCTTGCCTTCCCCCCCTCCATGTGTTATATGAGATGCAGGTGACATTCAGGAGTGTTCTTGGGATTAAGGCTTGAGAAATGGAGCCGTAAAGAGTGGTCAAAGGTTGATTTTTGCCTGTTACAGAGTAACTTTGTGACTGAGAGGGGCATCAGTGAAGACTTCTGAATTTATGTTTTTTAGAAAGAGAGTGTCACTTGTGTCATGCCTCCTTTCTTTCCTGTTTTGGCTCACTCTGTCTCCCCGTTTGTTCTCTGTACCTCCTGAGGAATTCAGAGAGCTCAGTTTATTTCCAATCCTAATAAAGGTCACCTGCTCACTGCCCAGGAGGCCCCAGGGACCCACAGGGACCAGGCAGCAACACAAATGGTGAAAGAGCAGAACACCTGTCTGGGACAGGAGACATGAAGGAGAAGATTATCAGCTGAGGTGTTTTCTCTCAATTAGGCAGCAGTAAAACAGAGTCATGTTGGAGTTCACAGATAATATTTATTTTAGCCTACATATTCCATAAGTCTCAAGGTATGGGAGAGATCAGCATCCCTAGAAATGATTTGCTCTGTGCTTGCTCTCCAGGAGCAACCATGTTTTGGCCCCTGGTTCTCCTGTCTGGAGCAGGGATGACACACAGAAAGTACTTCTGCCCCAAGGAGGAACCTTCGCTTTCCACCCAAAGGGACTTCCTCACTTTCAGCCCCCAGAGTGTCTCAGTTTTGCTTTTCGTTTCAATTAACTAAGGATCAGTGACCTCGCTGCTTAATTAATTTTCCTGTGCTGCATTTTGTTATTTGTGTTCTGAGGGTGTCACAGGGACACCTCTGAGAGACAGGGATAGAGCCTGGTGTTTGTGTGGGAAGCTCCTCACCCTGCATGGAGCGGCAGCAGGGTTTGTGGGGGCAGGAGCACCAGTTCTCACTCCTGCTGCCTGTCCCCTGAACCAGGCTGTAGCAACCTCTCCTGGTGCTTAAACTCACCTGGGAGAGAATTGTGCTCCCATCCTCCTGCTCCTTTATCTGCACATAGGGTCTGGAGTAGACATTCCTCTTGTAGGGTTCCAGAAAGAGCTGGAGACTCCTCTCCTTTCCCTCCTTTCCTTTGCTTCCCCAGATGGTTCTTAGGGAGCCAGGTGCATTTTGGAGCCAGCCTTGTGCTGGGCATGCACCGAGCTGAGGATGCTTTGCAGTTCTCCTTGCTCCCCCAGGCACTGTGGGGCTGTGCTTGGTTTGATTTCCATCCCAGCTACGCTCTGGGTTTGGGTCAGACGCTCCTCCCTTTGCACAGAAGGCCGGGCCCTGCAGGCACTGTGTGCTCCCTCAGTGAAATGGTGCCTTTGGGCTGCCCACAAAGGGCAGCAGGATCCAAGGCCAGGTCTTGGAGGGCTGGGGAGGAGAGGCAGCACAGAGGGAGAGTCTTTACTCTTCCCAGCTATGCTGTTTTTCGGAGAAGACCTCACCTTCAGCCTTGGCAGGCACAGGGCAACAGCACCCAGCCAGGACAGAGGCCACTGAGAGCTGTGGAAGCTGCTGCCTGTTCAGGTGGGATCGAGCAGCAATGGGATTTACCAGGGATGGAAGGACCGGGGGGGGTGGTGGTGTTGAAATCCCCCAGGCTGCTGAGGCAGAGCCCTCCCTCCCTCCCTCCCCAGCAGGAACACCACAGGTGCCGTTTCCACCCCCTCCTCGAGCATTCCCCTTTCCTCCCCCCAGGTACAGCCCAGGTCCCCTCCCACTCTCAGGAGCACCTGCAGCAGAGCGTTCAGTAACTCTCCTGGTGTGTGGTGTGTTCACTGTGCTCCTGGGCCCTCCTGCCCCCAGGGGGCTCACATTTCACCCTGGAACTGCATCAGTGATTTCAGGAAGAACCAGTGTTCCTTGAAGAAAAGAGCAGGTACTTCTTCCTCAAGGGCCAGGCTGTGGCTGAGCAGAGCTGAGAGCAGGGGCCCATGTGGAGCAGCAGCAGGCAGTGCTGGTGACATGGGGCGCTCTCATGGTCAGTGCAAGGTACACATAGGTGATCCAGTGGCAGATGTAGCCTGAAGTCTTTATTTGGTATCAGTGTTGGGGTGGTTTTTCCCAAATTCCTGCTGCTTTGCCCTCATGGCATTACTGGGGGCAGTTACAGCTCAGCTTTTTGTGCTTCTGGACACATCTGGGCTGCTCATCCCCAATAATCCCCACTGGAGCGAGCCCAGACAGTTCCTTAGGTGATGTGAAAGGCTCTAGGAAAGCTGGAGATACTTCTGAACTGGGTCACGGGGAAGGATTTGGTGTCAGTGACTGAGCTGTGCGTGTGGTTGAAATTTAGCTGCTCTCCAAACAGATCGATGGGGAGACGTGGGCCAAACACCCAAACCAAACACCAAACCCAAACTGCAGGTGAGGCTGTAGCTGCTGCCTCCCCCTTCCCAGTTCCCTGAGAGCCTTGTGTCAGATGTTTGCAGTTTTCTTTATTATAACAAGTACTGAGCTAAAAAAACCCCCATGATTTGAAGAAAATAAGAAACCTTTCCCCACAAAACCCCAGAGTCCCTCCACTCTGCTGTTGGCAAGGGGGGCTTTGTTCCAGTTGGGAATTGCTGTGCACCCACATAGTTCTGAGCAGGTTAAAAAACACTAAATAAATAATAAATTTTTGGGAACTACTCTGAAGCTGAGGCTGCCAGTGCTTGACAAACTACAAGTCACCCATCCTCTTTTCCCCAGAAGAGAGGACAGTGACACTGGAGTGAGGTTTGAGATTGCTGTAAGGAAAGTTGTCTTTTCCAGGGCAGGTTTTTGGGATGGGATAAGTAACTGCAGGGACAGAGTGGTGACTGGGGCTGGCTCCAGGCTCCCCCTTTGCAAAGGAGGCTTTGTTCTGTGCCGAGTCACTCCTGCAGAGGTAAAACCTTTGATCCTTTCTCTCCCCCAGGATGTAGCCATTTCTCCAAGGCAGAGGGATGAGGTCATCCAGTGGCTGGCCAAGCTCAAGTACCAGTTCCACCTTTATCCAGAAACGCTCGCCCTGGCCATCAGCCTCTTGGACAGGTTTTTAGCAGCAGTAAAGGTAAATATCTGCAGCTGCACGGGCAGGAACAGACACGGCGCGTGCTTGGTGTGCGCAGTCCGAGCGGTGCGGCCGGACGGAAGCGCTTCCTTCCCCCTTCTCCCTGCCCCACAGTGCCTGGGCTGCCTCAGGAAGGCAAAGGCAGTGCCACAAGCCCCAGGCCAGCAGCACCAGGGACAGGCCCTGCTCACCTCCATGGCTGCATTCCTCCCCTTTGTACCACCCCAAAATGCTGGGGCACCTGCTAGGAAAAAAACTGAGGAGAGGTTTGAGCCTGCCAAGGATGGTGGTGCAGGGAACTGGGGGGGAAAAGAAAATGGGTGAAGAAGGTTGAAATACAGACAGTGGCTTTCGGAGGAGTAGTTCCCTACCAAGCTGCTCTACAGCCTGATGGACTCCATCTTGGACTGAAGTCCAAAAGGTGGGAAGGAAAAAGGGAAGCAGACAGAGGTGCAGGCTGTCCATGTGACAGCTGTGCCCTCCTGCTGTGCTGAACCCAGCTGGAATGGATGAGCCCCTTTGGGTTTCACGCCGTTCCTCCATAGAAACTGCTTTTAAAAGGGGGAAAAACATTTGGGATCCCTGCAAGTGGGCCCTGCTGCCCCTCTGCCCCCTTAGCCAGGCTGTGCTTTGCACCTGCCAAGTGACCAAACACAGTGTGCTCCGAGCTGGAAGCCCTGGCCTGCAGCTGTGAAGTCAGGCTCTGGAAGTTTCTTTCTTACCACGTTTGCTGAGTTACATTCCATGCTCAGCAGTCCATGGTCTCATCTGCACGTGTCTCAGCCCACAGCACCACCCTGCTGGGTAAGCAATATCCCCCAGGAAATGGCAGCTGGAGGATGCATTCCAAGCCTGTGCCCTTGCTTTCCCATGTGAGAGACTTTGGTAGAACACAAGTGACATCAGTCATTAACTCAGCCCTTAAATACTAATAAATATTGATCGTGTTTTCATGCAAGCCATGGAAGTTACTATTTTTAAGAATCTAAAGAAGCTGATTTACTGAAATGCTGAGGTGGCTAATGTTTAGATCCCTCAGGAGCCAATGGCCTCAAGTGCAGGTTTTCTTCCAGCAAGTTGGAGCAGCCAAGGAGTCTGTACAGAAAGCGTGGGACTGTGAGTCCAGAGCCCACCGTGTGCTTTGGGCAGTGAGTGGGAAGGTGGAAAGGGGCTTGGCCTGGGTGAGCTCTGGGGCTTTGTGCTCCCTCCCCAGTTTTCCTCTCCCACAAAGCTTATTCCTCTGATGCAGCTGAACTCCTGGTGTTTGACCAGGGGCCTCTCTGTGGGATTTTATTATGAACACCAGTCCCTTCCGCGGGAACAGACTTGGGGATTGCAGGGACTGGCTGTTCCCCAGAGCCAGCAGTGTTGCTGTATCTCACTGCACAGGACCCCTGGCAGGGCCCAGTCCCAGTTCTGCTCTTAGGGAGTTCATTCCCTTGGACACCTGCATGCACAAGTGCAGGGTGCAAGTGCAGGATTTTCATTTCCCTTTGCCTTGAGCATCTCTGACCACAGGCAGGAGAGCTCAGCTGCCAGGAGCTGCTCATGGCTCCGCAGCTGTGCCAGGGTTTAGCAACAGCCTCTGCCTTTCCAGCCCCAGCCACTCTGCGGGATGTGGCCATGGCCAGTGGCTGTTACACTGCCAGTGGGAGCGAAGCTCCTTGTCGACGTGGTCACATGTACAAAGCTCACAAAAAATCCCCCTTTCCCCTCCAAATTCCTCTTACCTTGTCTAAATAACATCTTGTGGAAAGGACCAGCTCTCCCTCACTAATCCCTGGGCCACAATTTTGGGAACTGTAGTGTGAAATTACCACTTGTAATTTCACAAGGGTTTTTTAAAAAGTTTTCCCGAGTTATACTTTCCCAGGCAAAGGTAGTGTTTTCCAATTCCCATTTCCCTTCCCATTCGTGTGTGACCCACAGCAGCACTCGGAGCAGAGCTCTGCTGCAGCAGGTGAAGTGGCTTTTCTGTGAGGGGACAAGCTCCCCTCAGGATTTTCTCTTTGCCTGCTGTGCTGCATGCCTAAACCCGAGCTCTTTCCAGTCCAGTGCTGCCCACGTGGGTCACAGGGCTGGCAGATCCGTGCCCTGTCTGACGTCACAGAGCAGGGATTTGTGCTTGGCCCAGATTGCCAGTGCCAGGGCGCAGCCAGAGGTCAGCCCGCACATCCAGGAGGAGACCTGGGGCTTGGGATGCCCCAGCAGAAGGATCAGGACATCATTGCTGCATCACAATGACACAGAGCCCTCTCTGCTCTCCTGTCCCACAGGCCCGTCCCAAGTACTTGAACTGTATTGCAATCAGCTGCTTCTTCCTCGCTGCAAAGACCATTGAAGAAGATGAGGTAACTGTTCTTCCTACCGTGGCATTGTTGGACTGTGCCCTCCCATCCCTGCCTTTGCTTGCTCCTGGTGGCTGCCACTTGCCAGGACAGGAACAAGCATTTGGTGTGATTTCTCTAATGACTGGTTCTCTCGGTTTTTTTTTCTGCCTTGGCTTTTGCAGAGGATTCCAGTACTGAAGGTGTTGGCTCGGGATAGCTTTTGTGGTTGTTCTCCAGCTGAGATTCGCAGAATGGAGAAGATCATCCTGGATAAACTGAACTGGGATCTTCACATGGCAACGCCACTGGATTTCCTTCATATTGTAAGTAAAGGGCTATTAGTGTTCTTCCTGGTGTCTGTCAGCGCAGGTAATGTGTCAAGAAGCACCTAGACAAAAATTGTACCTGTAGGGGAACAAAGACCTTGGGGTATATTTGGAATTCCTCTGTACCTGTAGTTTCTGAAAGAAAATGCCTTGCCAGGGAATTCCAGAGGAGACTTGTCACTCTTGAAGTGCAATATCCAAAACGTTAGCCTGCTGTCTCACCCTTGGGTCTTGGTCTGGGGTGTGTTTAGCCACAGATTCACAGCTCCTGGAAATTGTGCCCCTAACTCTTCACTGCCACTGGTTTTCCTCAAAGCTAAACACCAGGCAGCAGGGAAACAAGGAGTACAGCCATGGAGACAGCCCCAAGGGTGGGCTGTGAGTGTAGATCCATGCCTGCTCCAGATCTGCACGGCCAAGAGCCAGATCCACACATGAGAGGAGATCAAGGGAGGTCCTGAGGTTCTCTGTGGAATTTTATCCTCACTCCTTCCGTGAGGAGTTTGTCTAAGACCCCCAAATGCCACACGTGCACTGGAGAGAGAAGGGTGTATGGAAGGCCTTTTGCAGAGCCCTAGAGCCTGGTGCCCAGGCAGGTCCCACCAGAAAGGCCGTGTCAAGCTTTGGTGGGTTGGCACGGTGGATTTTTCCCCGTGGGGCAGAAGTTGGCTCCAGGGTCAGGCTGGAGCATCCCTGTGTGTGCAGACTGTTCCCAGGTGTGCCACAGCCCGGCCAGCGCTGCCAGCTGCCCCCTGTGCTTGTGTCCCGCAGTTCCACGCCGTGGCGGTGTCCAGCAGGCCGCAGCTCCTGGCCCTGCTGCCCACGCCCAGCCCCTCGCAGCACGTGGCGGCGCTGACCAAGCAGCTGCTGCACTGCATGGCCTGTTTCCAGCTGCTGCAGTTCAAGGGCTCCATGCTGGCGCTGGCCATCGTCAGCCTGGAGCTGGAGAAGCTGCTCCCCGACTGGCTGGCTCTCATCATCGAGCTGCTCCAGAAGGCACAGGTGAGGAGGGAGCGTGCACAGAGCGGGGAGGGGCGGGGGCACATCCTGCTCGGTGCTGCTGGCCAGCTGGGGCTCTGTGGTTCCTTGCTGCCGATGGCTGCCTGCTGTTCTGCTCCTGTGGGGATGGCTGGGCCTCAGCCTGGAGGGACAGTGCTGCCAGGTCTCAGTCCTGACCGCCTCCACTGTGTGACAGGGGCAGGAGCCATGTACCCTGATACACACGGGCCATTACTGCACCAGGAGAAAACACATCGGGGAACAATTCCACTTGTTAGTGGCTCTTCCATTCATTCACAGCATACAGGGAACTTTGCAGGTACTCTGGGAGCACACTCAGCTGCTAACAAGAGGCAGTGAAATCCTTCAATATCTCAAAATTCTGCCTGCTCCCCCCCACGAGTCCCACAAGGTGCAGGAAGGAGCAGGGGTGTATCTTGGGAAGTCACCGTGGTAGTTGGCAAGTCAGGCACACAGGTGGCCAGGGCGCTGGGAGCCCATGTCCTCTCCTCACCCTGCCAGTGATCCCACAGCCGCGGTACCTTTGCTTGTCTTCCCAGATGGACAGCTCGCAGCTGATCCACTGCCGGGAGCTGGTGGCACATCACCTTTCCACTCTGCAGCCTTCTCTGCTGCCCAACTCTGTATATGTCTACAGTCCCCTCCAGCAGACCCTGGTGACCTGTAACAGAGGAGCGTTCCACTGCCAGCCCTCCTCTGTCCCAGGGCCGGGTTTGTCCCAGGACAACGGCCGGCCAGAAGCGCCCGTCTCAGCTACAGCCGCGCTCTGCCCGCGCCCGCCCGCCCCCGCCGGCGGCTGCAAGGCAGGCTCTGCCAAGCGCAAGGTGGAAGAGATGGAAGTGGACGACTTCTACGACGGCATCAAGCGCCTGTACAACGAAGAGCTGGCTCCGGAGGCGGTGGCCCTGGAGAACATGGGCTCCGTTTGCGGCGCCGACGTCTCGCGGCAGGAGGGCAGCGTGTCCCCCTGTCCCCCTCTGCAGCCGGTGTCTGTCATGTAGCTGCCGGTGCCACCACGGGACCTGGCAGCCCGTGGCCTCAGCGGGGTGAGAAGGGGCCGTACCTTGTCAGGCTGAACTGAAGGGAGCCAAAAGAAAACCAGGAAAAAAAAATCCCGACCCTTTTTTTGAATTTTATTTCTTGTGCGGCTAATTATAGTTCCACTATTTAAGCACTTAAAAACACAAAAAAGTATAAAAATCTAAAAAAAGACCCAAAAACCAAACAAAAAAAGTAGCAAAAACCTGTTCCTTTCTAGTGTTGTCGGTTCCACTGTTTTTCTGCTCCTGTGTGTTGTAACCCATTCTCCACATCCGAGAGCTCACACATCAGCCCTGCGGAGCTGTCCTGGGTTTCCCAACCAACTAATGCCTCTCTGATCCCATTCCCACTCTCTCCTTGCTCCCTTTCTGCCTGCTCCTCTTTTAGTTCTCAGCCAGTCTTGTCCATGACATTCTGTCCTGCCCCACCTCCACCACAGCTTTCTTTTGCCCTTCTAAACAGAAAACCTCTTTCATTAATAGCTGGGTGTTGAAATGTGATAATATTGAAAAACTGGATTTAAACAAAAGATTAGGCAGGGAAAAAACCCAAACCAATGCTTGCAAGCTGGTCCACACTTCAGTAATTCCCGCAGGAGTGTGAAGGTGCTCTGTGTCTTGCACAGGGACTTCTCCCTGTTACACCATTTTGTCTGTCCCAACACAGAAAGCAGTTACTGGCTTATGCATCACTAGAATGAAACTATTTTTTTCTTGCTGTGTAGCACTGAGTGTGGATTCTCACCAAGGCTTGGTTCTCTCCATCAGATGTAACCCTTGAATTGTGCAGAGCCCGGTTCTCCCTGCACATTCCCCAGCACTGCTGGGTGAGGTGCCGGGGCAGCTGTGGACACCTGAAGTTTGGAATGTGTCATCATCAGGCACAGAACCAAAACAAAACACCCCAACCCTTGAGTTTTGTGTTCATGCAACTTCTAACCAAGAGTCTGCCCTGTAACGCGTCTCCTCCGTGTGACACCCTGTTCTCAGAACACCCTGTCCCAACTGTAAGCTCTCTCCACAGCCCTGAGGAAGGTATTGTAACCAGAGCCATTGTACTGATGAAGGCCTTCTGGTAGCAATAAAGAAAGTTGTCCTGGATTCCCACTCTGGTGTTGTGCTTTTCACCTGGCTTGGCTTTACCTAGAGCTTGCCAGGGAGCTGCTCTGTGCCAGACCCCTGGAAAGGTGACAGGAGAGGTGCTGGGCAGCCAGGGGAGGCACCCAGCACGAACTCACTGCCTCTCCCGCAGTTCCGGCTTTGGCCCTGCCTCTGGTGCTCCTCACTCCAGGCTGAGTGCCTGGCTGGGATGCTGCTCCATGTCCCTGTCCTGGAGCCCCTCCTGCTCCCTGCCTTCCAAGGTGCCACCTTACTGCAGCAGTCCACCGTGATACCTTCCCTTGGGTCTGGCTTCTTCCTGCCACAGCTCAAAAATTCCCCCTCAAGCCCACATTTCTCAGCAGGGTGTGTGTCTTCCTTCCCTTCCAGCGCTTCCTGCCATCCTTACAGAATTTTCAGTCCCTGACCACCTCATCCCACGGCTCAGTTTTCCAAAGCCAGGCTGCTGAGCAGGCTCAAGGTGTCACAAGCACATCCCCAAGTAAAGCACAATGCAGCCCAGTTCTGGGCTCCCTGCTTCCAGCTCATGCCATGTTACACATCTTTCCCAGTTAAATGACACTGGCATCTCCCCTCGCCACGCTCTTTCCAGCCCAGGGAGAGAAGCTGGCATGAGGGTGGGAGCAGGGAGCCTGTACCAGCTGGCAGGGACCTGGCTGGAACAGCAAGGAGGGGAGCTGGGCCTCGAGATATTTGGGTGCCTCTGGGGCAGTTTGCTGTCCCAGGTGTGCGGCAGCCATGGCTGTGTGTCACTCTGGGAAGGTAAATGTGTCCTTATCACTGTTTCCCACTCCCAAAGCCACAGGACAGGAGCAGGTCATGCAGTGCCCCAGCTCGTGCCAGCCTTGAGGGCAGAGCTCTGCCTTCCAAAACACACCCAATTAACAGCATCACTGTGGCTCTCCCAAAACTGCCCCAAACCATTCCTGGCCTCCTTGTGCTGCCTGATGCCGGCCAAGCCACAGTGCTGACTTGGCCAGCCCAGGGAAGCAGGACTCAAGTGTCCCTGGCTGCTGAGGCAGCTTTCCCTCTCCCCAGTCCCAAACACAGCATGCCCCAGTCCCAGTGGGCTGCAGAGACAGACACGTTTTATTTCCTTGGTGCTGTGCACAAACCCTGACCCTGGTCCAGATGAGCCATCTCTGCAGTGTCCTGCTGTCCTGGCATGTGCCCTGGATGCTTGGTGCATCCCTGGCTGTGGCACCTGACAGCATCTCGTTGTTTTTGCTCTTCCCGGGAGCAGGTGCAGCAGCTGCCCCCCTCCAGCCCCACCACCTTCAGCAGCAGGCTGGCTGCTATGCTGCTCCCACTGCTGGAGCACAGGCCTGCACTGGAGCACTGCCAGGGCTCCTTGTTTCCCACAGGAAACATTCCCTCATGCCCTTCACTCCTCACATTCATGACCTTCCCACAAAGCTCACAGCACCCCAGTGCTTCATGTCATGGAGCAGCCCAAGATGCCAACACGAGGTCTGTGCCCCAGGAGCAGCAGAGCAGTGCAGGCCAGGAGCCCAGCATCTCCCACAGGAGCAGTGGGATAAAGCCACTGCATTCCCAAACCCAAGCACTTGCTCAGTGCCCCAAGCCCAGGCAGCTCCCCCGACACAGCAGCCACTCCCCGCCAGAGGGCTGCTGCGTGTTCCCAAGCCTGCAGCTGCCATCCCAGCTCACCCTGACACACGGTGCTGCTGCCCCCAGCACCCCTGAAGGATTTGCCCTCCAGACATGAGAGCATGGATCCTCTGCAGCAGCACACAAGGGTTAACCACAAGCAAAACTTTTCAACTTCAGAGAGTTGAAAAGTTGAGGGAGTGGATGAAGTGGCTTTCCCAGCTCTGCTGGGGGACACTTAGCGACAAATAACCTCCCCGAGCCGCCCCCGCCCCTCGCTGACACCTCTTCCCCAGGAGCTGCAGCCATGCAGGAAGCAGCTGAAGGTCACGTCCCAGCCCTTGTCCCAGCCCTGGGTGTGGGAAAGCCCCCACAGCCTCTGGCAGCTCCGCCCCTCGTTCCACAGACACCGCTGGCAGCGTCTGTGCCTTCCGCTCCCTTCCCTCCGCCCTGTATCCACCACCAACGGAGTGGCACTGATTTCCTTCTGCACATGTTCTCCCTGAATCTACCCTTCAAAAACCCTCAACCAACCCCAAAACCTTCTGCTGACACCGTCCACGTCAACAACCTGGGGCAAAAAAAGTCCGGAAGTTTAGTACCTGCTCGGTAAGAAAGCTACTCCATGTTTTGAGCCCATTCCCTTCGAGCTGAGTTCAGTTTGTGAGGATTTGGTGAGCGGCAGCTCGGCACGCACCGCCATCGAGCTTTGGAACAGTCACAAATAAATTTGGGCTGCAGGGGACCTCTAGAGGCCATGTGCTGCCACCTCCAGCTCGCAGCACGGCTGGATCGTCCCTCACCTCTGCCTTCCACTCTCCAAAGGGAGCCGCCTCACCTGGCACGCTGCTGCTCCATCCCAATTCCCTTTAGTGCCCTTCTCTAACTCCGCTATGTCCTCCCGCAGACACGAGCTCCAGAGCTGCCAGCAGGACTCAAGGCACCAGCATAGCACAACTCTACAGAGCTGCAAAATAAAGGCAGTCCGTGTGAGTACTGGCATCCAGGGAGTGCCCAGCTGCTTCTCCTTAGATTAGGCTTTTAAAATATTCCATCTGGAGTTTAGAAGGAACAACAAAGAGGTGTGAGGACAGCATAAGGAGAGGATTCCCTCCCTGGAAGAGGTCTCAGGAGCCTGCAGGAGGCAGCCAGCACTTGGGGTGGCTGCCGGGCAAGTAGTGAGCAGAGTACCTGGGCAAGCTGCAGGCTGCCATGGCTGCACAGCCCACAGCCACGGCCTTGGGCCCCCAGCACTGGTCACTGGCACTGCAGACTGGCACAGGTGCCACCACTGGAAGAAAAGCCAGCCTAAACTGGGCATTCAATGGGCAAGGCATGTTCTCAGTCAACAGTGACCAGCTTTGTGTGCAGAGAACCCCGGGCCATGACTTTTTGGTAGGGATGGTGGCCCAGGGCACACAGGGATCCCATCCTGCAAGTGGTGCTTCCCAGTTGAAACAAACACCCACAGAGTTCTGCAGAGCAAGGCAGGGACAGACACAGCCAAGGTTTAATCCAGCAATGGCCTCAACCCTGCTTTGTACTCAGTTAAAGCTGAATTAAACAGGTTTCTAACCTGGCTATCTGGTGGGAGGCACTGGGTACCACCTGCCTCGAGAGCAGGGCAGGCTCTGGTTTTGGTATCACTGCAAGTCCTGTCCCAAGCTACACTTGTGCAAATATTGACAGCCTTTCAGGCTGGGCAACAGCCTGCAAGTCCAGCTACGTACCAGGGTACAGCACACAGGGCCAACACTCAATAACCTTTCTAAGTGCATCTACAAAGTCACTTCTTTGGTTGCAGAGGTTTCCAGGACAAGCAGGGAGCTGACCCTTGTCACTGAAGAGTGCTGCAAAACACTGTTCTTGTGAAAAAAAACCCAGGAGATTTCAGCAGAGCCCCTCAGCAGCTGGCATGTCACACACTGAGTGCCAGAGGCCAAACCTAGACCAACTCAGGGCAGCTTTACCTTGGCAGGCTAAAGGAAGGGAAGTCCTTGATTAAGGTTCACAGATGCAAAGAATAAATCACTAGTATTCGGTTCAAAATCAAAGTGCATCACTCTACACAAACCAACATCCCAAGAGGCTCAGGCTGCCTCCTCCCCTCCATCCCAAACCAGCTGGAGGTCACTACACACATTTACAGGTTTTGTTTTCACCTTCAAGCAATCCTTTGGCATTTGTCAAACTTTTCAGTTGAGTTCACTTCCAAAGTAAACAAGATAGAAATTTTAACAACTTGCCCACATTCAGCACTGTTAAAAAAATAATCACTAATTAGGCTTCATGAAAACAAAATGAAGCCCTGGATCTGCGTGCGAGCCAGTGCAGCTCGGCTGTACAAAACCAGAATCCCGCTCTGCCCATAGCGAGGCACAGCCAGAAAATAAGGCCTTGACTGTCCAGGACAGGCTCCATCAGTGCCACAGGATGGGACATCCACCGTCACACAGTGACACAACTGAGAACAGCACAGGTCTATGGAGAGATTTCCAGCCATGCCAGAGGAGCACAGGACGCCCTTGAGATGAAGTTGTGGTATCCAAAGCAGCCAGGCTTGAGGCAGAAATGAAATCCTCCAGCTATGCACACTCACCCCCCAGTCTGTCACTGTGTGTGTCACCAGCAGCGTGTGCACGTTAGGGCAGAGGAAAGCGGGGAGGGAGGCAAAAAAATCCAACTAACCCAGAGCAAGTAGGCACAGTGCGGCCGAGCTCCCTCCGGCGGCCGTTCCCTCCGGCACTGCTGCAAGCCTGGACGCTGTCGGTGGCGCGCAGGAGCGGGCACATCCCGCACAGACACACAGCACAGCACACCCTCAGACGCACGGGTGGGAACAAAGGGGGAAGGAGAGGAGGGCAGACGTGATGGAGGAATGAGGTGGCTCTTCTCCTGGCAGGGGTGCCCGGATCCGCAGCTCTTCCAGTGCCCTACGGTCCACTGGGAGAGAGGGTGCGGGGGCTTTGGCAAGGTGACGGTTACATAAAGAAGAAGCTACAGAAAAAAAGAGAAAAACAGAAGAGAAAAGAAACAGAGGTTCAGAATTGAAATGAAAAAGTGAGGGTGGAACAAAGGAGGAACAACATTTTTAATATCAGTCACGGGGGAGGGAATGTACTGGACAGGTGTCACACACATCAACTCTGGCCCGAGCTCCCCAAGACACCAGCTGGGGTGGGGACCAGGCTCATGACCACCACAAGAAGCGACTGACAAACAGCAGCACGAACCTACAGAGGCACCTCAGAGGCACAGAATAACCTGCTGGGGAGGCAGAGGCTGACAGGTGACCCTCCTGTCACCCCGCCACAGAACAGCAACAGCAAATGTCACAGAGGCCACGCAAAGACCAAAGCTTTGGGTAAAAATATATTTCCTCTCCCCACTTCAAGTGTTGGCACTATGTGGATCTGCAGCCTGAAGCATATACAAGAAATAACTGAGCTTATGCTAGAAGGTTATTATTCCATCTGTAATTCAAAAACTGAAATATTTTAACATCAAATAAAGTGACAATATCTAACAGATGCATACATATCATTTGCATTAACACTGTATGTAGGTTACACAATCGTTTAGTTACAAACATGGGTTATTTTCCAATAGCAAGGTAATAAAGTCCTACATCTATGGTTTAAGGCAATCAGGATATTAAAATACAAGATTTCTACTGCTGTTCACAGCTTTGTTTCCCATTAATTAAAAAACCCTTCATATTTGTAGAGCTCTGTGCTGGCACACGCTGGTGAGAGCACCGCAGATCTCACACCCTGCACATGCAGCCCAGGCCCGGGGAGAAGGGACACAGAAGGGGACTGGAGTCACACGGACACAGCTGAGGTGGTCACACACAAAAAGACACTTCCATCTGCACTGGGAGGGGTTGGGAGAAGCAGAGGAGAGCTGCCTGCAGAACCATGGGCCCTGTTTAACACAGATGTCCTTCCAGGGAGACACACAGCTCCCTGCTGGGATTTCAAGCTGTCAGGAGCACATGGAGGGGTGACAGGAGTGGCAGCTCTCCAGTTGGAGAGGAGCCTGGCGTGGGTGCCAGCGCCTGCTTTCCCCTGTGGCTCCCGCAGCGCCACAGGAGATGCATCTCAACATGATGCATTTCACAACCATGAGCTCCAAGGGCACCTTCCTACTCACTGCCCCCCCAGCAAGGAACAATGTCGTCCCCAGAAGGTTCTTGGGGACAAACCCTTAATCCGTCTCCTCCTCTCCCACTGCCTGCCAGACCCACGTGTGCCCCCTCTCTGCAGAGCAGCCACAGCCCCTCACAGAGACCTGGACTGTCTTTGCTTTTCCATTCTGGGGGTCTGCTTCATGCCTTGGGAACATCCCCATCCCAGAAAAAGCACGTTTCAGTGGGCTGTCCTGCTCCTCTGTATTAGCCTAAGGACTGAAATCCACCTTGTGAGGAACGTGCAGTTTTAGAGGGGCATTAACCACCCCACTTGCAAGTGAGTGACTTGGAGCATCTCCCAGAAAAGCACAGCTGCTCTCCCATCAGGAGCGAGGCAGGAAGGGTCAGTCTCTTCCTGCTGTACTTACATGCAGAGGTGAAAGCACATCCAGCCAGACCCGAGTCTATCATTCACTCCATGCACATCAGGGGCTACTGGGAAAAAAGGCACAGGGAAAGGAAAAGCAACAAGAGCAGCAGGAACAAGCTAAACATGGCCCAGAGGGGTTCAAGATGGGGAAAAAAGTAGTTTCCATCTCCTTTGGCAAAAAAACCAAAACAGTACCTTTGACATCTTCAAGTTTGTGGTTTATTCCCAGTTTCTCCAACACAGCTGGTTTTCTGCTGGAGAAAAACTCAACCAAAAAGACACTAATGCACTTGGCCACAGCTTTCTGTCAAAAAGGAAAAGCTCAGCTCAGCTGATTTCCCCTGCTAAACATCCCTTGAAGGGCTGTTAAATGAAGCAGGAGAAATAAATGTTAAAATTAAGTTTTCTACTTGGCACAAAACACTGGTAATTAAAAAGATGACATGCATAGAGGCAGCTGAAGCAAAGCATATTGCCACAAGCACTCGGTGATGGGCATGTGATGTGACTGTAAAAAACTCATGCAAACAACTCAAACTTCTTCCTTCATAACTCAAGATTTCAAAGCTGGGTTTGCCAGAAGCCACAAGAAACAGAATTTCATTTTTCCAATTAACCCTGCAGCAAACCTATTTAACCCGATGAAAAGTGCATAGTTGGCAACTCCAGGAGGGGAAAAAAACCAAACCCAAACAACAACAACAAAAGGATAATAATTTTAAAAACTACTTTAAAAAAATAAAAAAAAAATTATACATATTTTTTAAAAGGATAAAAAGGTTAACTGCTTTATTTCCAGCTTATTTATCAATTTTTGCTGTCTACCAAGAAATGGTTCATAGATATTCTCTTCCTAAAGCCATGTTTAAGCAGTGAGGGTTAAAAAGCAGGACAACCCATAAGCTAACCTCCAAGCACCTCCCAATCCAACACCTGAGGAAAAAGTGATTAAAAGAAGTGAGAAGTCTGCCTTTTCTTTTCTCCCCAGAGAAATTCCATCCAGAAGCAGGCAAACAGCTGCAGTGGGAGACTCAGGTAGGAAGAGTTTTGTGTAAGAAGGGTTTAAAGAAGGCTTTAAAGAGACTGCCTAGCTAGGATGTGCTGGCTGTGCACTGGCAGAGGAAGAAATCCAGGAGTCACAGGGTAAGCACGGCTTGCCACTCCTTGGGAAGGAAGGGAATGACACTGTCTGCAAGCAATGGCATGGAAAAAACACTTGAAATACCCCCATTTCCACTGTGTGCTGGCCAGAGAGCAGGGCCTGGCTTATCCTACAGCTCCTTGGCATGTCCTAGGAACACCTGAATGCGACATTATTCCTGCTGCAGGAGGGCTGGGGGGCAGCACAGAGACTGTGTCCAGGCACCTTCTCTCCCTTGACCTGGAACTGTGGATCCCACATACACCTGGAAGTTCCAAGAGGATGCTGAAGGCTCTACCTTCCCCCTGCCCAGGCATTTGATTCCATGAGGGCTGCTAAGCCTTGTTAAGATCCTGCTCCTTGGAAAGCAGGCAGGATTTTAAGGGAGGCTCCAAAGGTTTGAGGCAATGGTGCAGGGGGAGCAGTGCTGGGAATGGTCCCTCCCCAAGGCTGGAAACCAGGCCAGGGAGGACAGCAGGAACAGGAACTACACAAATTATCATGCAAATGTCACAGCATGCAGGGTCAGTTACACTGGGTTATCTGCACACACCCCCCTCCCTCTGCCCCGTGGGACTGGGGCTGCTCAACACATCAGCCCCTCGAGGAACGTGGGTCAGGCTAAACTCCAGCTCCAGCCACGGCCTGGGCTGGCTGGGACATTCCTGAACCACTCACTCCCTGGGGATCCCACAGCACAGCCAGCAGCACTGAGGGCACCTGAGCCAGCCAACACCTGAGCTGCTGACAGCCAACTCTGACTCTTGGTTCAGACTGGGGGCCAAAAGTAATTTACTGCTGATGGTCTTGGTGAGAAAAATGCACGGTGTCATCATGGTTACCTTGTCCCTCCACCCACCCCTGAAATTCCAATTGCACAGTCCTGCACCCAATCCCTCTTCCTTCTTGTTCCCACTATGTTATTAGATGAGTTAATAGTTATTCATGTTAAAAAATGGAAAAAAAATATAAAAAGAAAACAGATGGCAGAGACACATTACTGCAAAAGCAGGTGAATGCAGGAACATCCTTGGCTCGACAGGCTTTATGTGAAGCTTGCACTGCAAGTTAAAAAACAGAACAAAAAACAAAAAAGTTAGCACTAATTGAACTCAAAATGCAAAAAAAATAAAGAAAGCCAGGAGAGCCAACACCAGCAACCCGCTCCGGTGGGTGGGCATGCAGATGGATTATGGAATTACAAAGAAATTCAACCTCAAGGCTGGGCTCTACTCTGGCCTATGACAAGCAAAAGTAAAAAGAAAAACTGCAGACACAGAAGTACTGACCAACCAACCCTGTAAGCTGGCCCAGGTGACAGCCTGTCACCACAGAGCTCGGTGGCTTTGGGGCTCACTTGTTCCCAGCTGGGACACGGGTGCAGGGGGCCAGCTTGGGGTACTCGCCATGGACATCCTAGCAGGATAGCTCAGGTATCTCACACCTGGACACCAGGATGTCTCCAAGCACTTGGGCTTTCACAGTCAGCTCAGATCCTTCAGGCACCACCAAACCCCTCTTTTTACAGGGTGTTGGGCCAGGCCCTGACAGGGGTGTTGTAGCTCTGGGACTGCTTTGGGACTAGCATGGTCCCTGATGGCCAGACCAGGCACATTGGACTGGAAACTTAAGTGGAAAGGAACTGGGGAAAAGAAAAAAAGGTTTTACACTTGGCTTTCAGAGGCAGCTTTTAATAACTGGAGACAGAAGCCAAGCAGATGGTCCTGGCTCCTGGGGGGCTGCGGATGAGCAGCAACAACGGCACATGTTGAGGCATGTGGCCATCCAGCCTGCAGCAGGCCAGCACCAGAAGGCTGCTTGCCTCTCCCACTGGCTCTGCTGCCAGGAGCTCTCTCAGACTGGTCAGGTTGGAAGCACAGTCCCCTACAGCAGGGGCTCAGCCCCACGTCCAGGCAAGTGCCAGAGTCTGCTCTGCAGCCACCCCTTCGGTGCCTGAGGGACACAGGTGTGCTGTCCCCAAACACTGCTGCTGTCAGACCACAGCCCCAAACTTTTTAGATAAAAAGAGTACAAGCTAGAGAATTTTTGGAGGAATAGTCTGGAAATCAAGAAGGCTGAGCTCTCCTTCATGGAGTCAGGCCAGCAGAAGATTTTACCCTGAGCCTTCCCTCCAGCATGCACACCACAGTGGGAAGTCTCTCTTGCCTAAATCAGAGAAATCCAATCCCACCTTGAGAAAAATCAAGCATTCCCATTAATTACTTTGTGGGGAGGCTGTAAGGGTCAGGCATGGCAAGGCTTTCCTCTGGCAACTGCAAAGAAGCACCACAGGCCATGGCAGCAGAGAGAGAGGTTGGAAGCCTTAACTACACAAACTGCAGCTCCACATTAGAGTGCAAGGAGAAACTGAAAGCCTCCAGAAAATCAAGGCAAGCTACAAGGCAGGAGCATCAGCATTTCCCTTGAAAGCTTCTGTTAGTAACTCTGACACTAGAGAACACCTGCAGCAGGTACAGCACCTGGCATGGAGCGACACAAAGGACACACTAAAACACGGGCATGTTCCTTGAGGCTGGATTTCTGTGAACGCAGCAGCAAAGCAGAACCTGTGTTTGTCACGGTCCCAGGGAACAGCCCTGTCTCACCCATGAGGCTGGAACCAAACAGGAGCTCACACTGACCACCCAAAGGGACAGAACTCCCCAGGCCATTCTGTACTGCACTGGTCTTACAGCTGAGAGACGAAAAAATCTGACTGCACAGTTCTTAAAAATACTAGGCTAACTCTGAGAGATAAGGAAAAGGGTCTTCAAAACTTTCTATTTTCTTTAGGGAATACATCACCATGTCTGAGATCTCGGGTGAGAGAAGATGAGTGTCCCAGCTATCTATCTGCAGCAGGGGGTTTCAGCATGCCTGGGCCTTAGCTGCCGCCACTGGCCCGTTCCAGTGCTCAGCCCGACACCCCTGGGTCTGGTCTGTAAGGATTTCTCCCCGAGCAGAGTGTGCAGCATGCAGCACTCCATGGATCCTGGCAGGGCCCAGGGCCAGGTCCTCGGGCAGCAGCGAGCAGCACGGCTCCATAGGAGCTACATCAATTGACAGCAGCCGAGGAAGCGGCCCCAGGCCCTGCCCACCTGCCCAGGCACAGAACCAGAGACAGGGCCATGCAGCGAGGGTGCAAGCTGTGAAACACCAGCACATCTGCTGCACAGCTGCTGCCACACAGCTCAGGCCAGCTGCAGCTCCCAGGCTGGCACGGGAGACACATGGGTCTGAGGCACAGCCCTGCTGGCACTTGGCTCTGCCAGGGGTGACACCACCCCTGTTACTCTAAGGAACACCCCATTCTCTCCTGGGCAGTGAAAGCAGTGTGGAACTGTCGTTTTTGTGTGTGGGTTAACCAAGTGTTTTCCAATGAGATCTGCTGCATCCCCAGCCTTCCCAATGGCAGTACCAACTAAGCACCCTTAGCACAGGTGACTCACTAAGGACTTGCATGAGCACCCTCTTACTAGGAATGGAAAAAGCCAGGGGAGGGCAAAGGATCACATTCCTAGGACACAAATATAAAATAGTAAAAAACAGTTCCAGGATCTTGACTAAAAGGTAAAGGTTACTTAGCTTATTATGTCAACTTGATACAACCACAAACGCCATTTAACCACAATTACAGTACTGTAGTAGTTTGTTTTTCTAAAAAAATACAAAACCAAAGCTTCTTGTCTTTAAAGCAAGCTTCCAAGTCATCACTTTTGGCACTAGCATTCCCCATGTAAAAATAACATGGTGGTTTTGGTTTCTAATTTACTTCTACTTACAACTACAACCTTAAGGAATGGGAACTGGAGACTACCGGTGAAAGAAAGGACGGGTAGCAACTCCCTTAATACTTCTGGCTCAGGCAGATAAATCTGAGTCCAGAACATCCCATAGTTCCAGAAGATGCTGAACAGATCACAAATCAAAACTCCACCATCCAATTGCCCTCCCACACCAGTCAGACTTGAAGATAAAATTTGAAGGTACTCTTCTAGAGAAAAATTAAGATCATGTCCCCGGCCCACCCTTTAGAAAAAAAAATATTTTATTTGATCAGGCTGAGAAAAGGCCTGTTTCCAGTCTGGTAATGGGGAAAAGCAAATACAGACATGCAGCAAGGAAGAAAAAAACAACCTCCCAAAATTTATAACAAACCCTACAAAGGGTTTGGGTGACAACCGCTTACTTTTTCTTGTCCTTGTCTTTCTTGGTTTGTTGAGAACCTGCCTGCTGAGCCTGTGACTGTAATAGCTGAGCTGCTGCCTTCTTCTTTTGAAAGTTGTTCAGCTCTTCCTCAAGTTCCTTCTTTTTGTCTTCCACCTTTTTCTTCTCTTCTTGGTGAGTTCTCTTTAGATGGTCAAACTTTTCGTGAAGCTGCCGGGACAGAGACAGTGAGAATTGGCTGGGAAGAGAGGAAGGAATGTTCCACCCTGATTTATGATGCCCCAGGTATTCCTGCTGGCACTGAGGCCTCCCTGCACTGCCTGCAGGCCATCAGCCTGTCCCCATTCTGCCTGACTTGTGAGAAAAGCCCTGCAGGTAACACTCACTGGCACTCGAGAGAGCAGGAATTCCCATAGCAGCAGCACCTCCATATTGCATCCCTCAGTGCTTGGTACCTTGGTACTCTATCAGGTTAGTGCAGAACAAGGGAACTTGGGCACTGAGGGCACTGTCTGCACCTCTGCAGCAGTACAAGGCTTGAGGAGCAGCTTCCTGCCCCAGCAGGACATGTTCTCTAACAGCCCTGCCCTCACAGTTACAATATACTCACATCCTTCTCTGCTTCCTTCAACTCTGCTTCCTTCTCCTTCACTCGCATGACAAACATCTGCCTCATTTCGTCCTCCTTCTTCTGGAGTTCGCCCAGGAATTCATTCCTCTTTGCTTCATAAGTCTCTTGGAGACTGTTAAAAGCACACAAACCCCAGTCAGAACAGTGTTTCAAGCACAGCCAGGAGCTTCCAGCCCTCGGAGACCTCAGCACTTAGGCTGTCGTGTCGCAAACCACGGCAGAGGCTCCAGCAGAGGCAGCATCAGCCCCGTGAAAGCCATGGCAGCTTGCTAGGTGGCAGCAGTGGGAGGCGAATGGAAAGGAGGAGCCGAGCTCCCTGCACAGCGTCCCGCGCATCACTCAGCAGGCAGGGCGGCTGTCCTGGAAGAGAAGCAGCCTCCACACAAGTGCCTGCAGTAATCCCCGATGCCCACGGGGCCGGTGATCCCTCGGAGCCACACCGCATCTCTTTTCCCTGTGTTTGTGCCAAGTCTGCGTTCCAAATGCAAGGTCTGTGCAGCAGACCCGGGAGAAATCTGCCCCTGGTGTAGCTCATTAGGCACGACACTGACACAGAGCAGAATTCATTTTCACTACTCATTGCTGATAGAGTCACATCAGGAGCTTGATTTAGATAACACCATCCTGGGAGACCTCCCTTTCTCCTTTGGCCTTTGCAAACCATCAGCAGCCTTCCTACCCCAAATAACCACATGACTGGATTCCTTCATTCCCTCTCCACTCCTTGGCATTCCTTCATCTCCCCAGCACTGAGATAGGCAGTGAAGATTTGGGACATGAAATACGTTGTCCATGTACCTCTGAGATTTTTAAAGCCTCTTAGGAACTCTGGATGCCAAATTCCTCTTTTGTTTTATTCCTTAAATGGATTTGGATAGCCCAGCCATAATGATAGTGTGGGAATGATAACTATTTCCCCCAAGAGGCTTTTCTGAAAAAGCATTTTTAAAATGAAAACTCCACTGAAGTCACACAGACACGTTGCATCCATGTGCCTAAGGAACACATTAACTCTTGGGCCAGTGGAACACCCTAATTCCAACAAAGTTAAGTTTTTACTTTTCCTAGCAGTGTCGGGGGGGTTTGATGGCTTTTTTATTGGTTGGGGCTTTTTTAGGGGATGCAATATTGAGCTGGGGAACACAACTTGTCAGATTATCTCAAGCCTTGTATTTAACTCTGCTAATTAATAGGCACTTCAGTTACCTCCTAAAATACCCTCCAGACAGGATGCCCAGAGCTGTTCTGGCACAGCACTGGCCGCCCCAGAGAAATCACACCATTCCACATGACCACACCAGCTTCCTACACATGGAAGCAAAAATACTGATTCTAAAAACTACAAAAATCCTTTCGTGGGAGAGCAGGGCAAGAGCTATCTTTGGAGTTTTAGCTACATGCAGAACCAGACCTCTCACAGCATACAGTCTTCAGGAGACTCAAAACAAAACCTCGCTAAAATTCAGTGCTGGATTTAATGCTCTGACTGCGGACACTGAAACTTCAATTCCTTGTGAAGGATGTGGCAAAGCCCAAGGGCAGGTGAGCCTTTGCTGCTCAGTGAGCACAAACTGAATCTGCAATTAGTGCCACGGTGTCCTAGGAAGCAGCAGAGCCTCAGAGAGTGAAACAGAAAGCTCTGCACGCAGCTCGTGGGATCGTGGACTGCAAACCACTCCTTCCAAAGTTCACTTCCAGAAACACCATGCTGGGTGATGGGCAAGCAGGAAAAGCCTGGCAGGAGTGAGAGGGGCAGGGGCTTCCTGTTAAACTGTCGCAGGTTCAAAGCTTCATTCTCTGCTGCAGTGACTCTGACTTCCAGAGGAGCCAAGTTCTCAGAGAAACAGGCCTGGCAACTCCCAGGCTGCATGTGAAAAAAAACAATTATAGCCCTAAGGAATAACAGTCCAAACCAACTGGGATCCCTGCTGCTTCTCACAGGCAAAGATGACAAGGGAATTGGCTTTTAAGTACACAACCATATGAACCTAAACTACAAGAGTAACTTGATTTCCCAACACTCCCCCACACACTGAAGGATGCCCTGGCAAATAATATTATTTGAAAAAGGAGTATTTTGAAAAGCTCAACCAGAGCAGCAAAGAATTCAGCCCACAACAGACAGAGGACAGCAGAATGGTCTCTGTGCAAAGAGACCTCATTTCATGGGGCTGGTGCCTGTTGGGATCCTGGGGCTCCCTCCCGACCTCTTGCAGCCTGGCCAGGCAATGTGGGGGTCTCAGACAGCAGCAGTGCCCCTTTTCCACACCTCACAGAAGCTCCTACACAGCACCAAGGCTTTGCTGGGACCTCCTGCCCTGCTCCCCCTGAGATTTGCCAAAGGCTCCCTGCTCCTGGCTGATGCAAGCTGGCTGAAGGGCAGCAGTTCCTGTGGCTCCTGGGGCCAAGATGCAGGGAAAAGCATCCTTTTGATCCCTGAGCTCAGAGAGAATGTCTCCCTCATTTCAGATATACATCAGCCTCGGCCAAACAGCTTGGGATCATAGGTTTTGTTTGTTTATTGGAGGGAAAAGGCACCCAGAGTGAGCTGCTCTGAACTAGCACGTACCAGATGGAGAAATTCTGTACATTTTCATTTCCTTTCTACTTATAGCTTGGTCAAAAGAGGCCTCGTGTACAGGAAGCAATGGAAATTCCTCAGATTCCTCCAAAGGAAGGGCTGAGCCCATCTTAAGCCATTGCTCTCCAGAAAGGAAATCCAATAAAGCTTCACACTTGGGCTTAGTAACAGAACTGGGCTTGACTGATTCCAGCCAGGTTTCTGCTGCAGAAGAAGTGCAGCTGCATCAACTCAGTAAGTCAGAAACAAGACCCCAAACCAATGCCAGCCCCTGACACACATGTGTGTTACAGGGGCAAGCCCCCACCGGTGCACTGGAATTCTGACTGCCTTCCCCAGGAGGCAGAGAGGACATGGAACACTGTGAGGCAGGGGGTGCAATTACTGGGGAAAAGCTGGGGAGGAATGGGAAATAGGAAATGAAGGGAGAAAACAAACACTCCCTCCCAAATTCCCACACAGCTGCTGTCCCTGGCTAATGGCTTGGGCTGCAGACCAATAAAGCTGTCTGACAGAATGAACTATGTGTTCAGTAATCAGCCAAACCTCAGGCATGAGACCCTCTTCACAGCTCACCTTGGGCCAGCTGTGAGGAGCTCCAGGAGGGTCAAAAGATCATTTACCTCAGCATGTCCCCAGAGCATGGGCCACCTTGCTGCTGCACAGACATGGCTGCACTTTTCCTCACCAGAATTTCAGGCAGCCCTGAGCAGCAGCAGAGCAAGCAGACTGCAGAGCACAGCAGTGCCTGTGTTGCACATCCCTACCTGAAAGGTTTGCTGTCTGGATCTGTGTCCTTGAAGCCCATCTCTTCCAGCTTGCAGCGCCTGTACAGCTCGTAGTGCCGGGTGTGCGTCTGCTCCCGCAAGTCCTCCATGTTCACCCGGATCAGCATCTCCCGCAGCTTCACAAAGTCACAGTGGTTTTCATTTTCCACTGCAAAAATGACACAATATCCACAGGGAGAACATGAAACCCGGGAGCTGGGCTCCCCCCTTCCCTGGATCTGGGCCCCAGTGCAGCAAACCTCAGAGCACAGCTCCGAGTCAGCCCGCACCAAAAGGCCCTGCTGAACTGGGGCTGAAGCCATCCCACGCCAGCACGGGCCTGAGTTCAAGGCCTGCACTGGATCTGCACCATCTGTGCATTGCCCATCTGTCACAGGGCTCCCACCTCCCCACCCATTTTGGCACCAGCAAAGTGATGATCTGTTTGCTCACAGGATTTCACTTCCCACCCAAACCCACTCACAATCCTAGCACTTATAGGGGCTTGCAGAGGCCAAGTCTAAACTCAATCTCCAGCTATCTGGTCCTAGTCTTCTGGGAACAGCAAGAACCCAGAAGGACACAGGTCAAGTCCAAGACCTCCCAAATACATCAGCTTCTTTCCTAACCGTTTTTCCCAGTACCATCCTCTGGTAAACACAGTGGAAGTCTCTGAAGCTGCTTCAGGGGCAGCTGGTATTACTGAGAAAACAGAGAGTTTTACAGAACTTCAGTGTGAATGCTCCCCTGCAGCTTCCTGGGCCATTCTCCAATGGGATACACAACTGAAGCCACAAGGAGACCATCACCATCTCAATTCCGTACTTCTCAGTGCTAGCTGGAAAGCAAGGATCAGGTCTGGATTTTTGGCAGCTTCAGTAAAGCTTGGGCTGCAAACAGTGTCCTGGCCAAATTCTGCCCTCCTGCAGGAAGGAGCTTTTGGCTTCATGTCCAGATGCCCATGCTCAGATCTAAGCTGTGCTCTCTCAGATTTTGGTAAGGGCCATCCAGAGATGGAAGTAACAGAACTGGTTATTCTTGGATAAGAAGGGGACGGGGTGAGAAGGCCTGGCTCGTGCCCTTGGTAACATACCCTGCACAACACCCCAGGGGTACTGCCTGGCTTTCGCCATCTTGTTGCCAATCTTCACTTCCTCAGTGCTGCCAACCACGGCAAAAGGAAGGTGGACCTACAAAAGGAAAGGGACAATGAGGCCAGGGATTTCCTTTGCTGCCTTGCCAGAGATTGTTTCTCAAGAAAGCTGTTTACTGGGGCAGCTCTGCTAAATTTAAGTTGTTTAAACACCTTTGCAATTTGTCTGGTTCCAGGAAGAGCAACAGGACAATCTGGATGAGAAACCTGATCAGACTTAAAGCCCAAAATTCTGAGGTTGTAAAAACACGAGATACGTACATTGTTTTCCATTTAATTACAAAGCACTACTGTCTTAAGCACAGAACAAGTCTTACAAACTGGAACTGAATTTGAACACCGAGAAAAAAGAATCGTGAAACAATAAAAAAGAAAATACACTAGATCTTCTCAAGGAAGGCAAAATTCAGGGGGATTTTGCTGCTACAAAGAACTGCTAATGCTTCCTCTTACACAGGGCAAAGCTGTGAGCAAGGGGAAGAGCGGAGCTGACCCAGCCCTGGCTGACACATCTGAGTCATGGAGCTCTGCTCCGTCCAGGTCTCTCTGTGGGTGTGGTGGCGGCAATCTGGGATCTACTCCCAGAAGTGTGGCTGCTGCCAGGAGGGAGCTCACCTCAGCTGCCAGCCCAGCCCAGCAGAAAACTCTCCCTGCCTTAACAGCAGCCAAAGGGGCTGGGTGCAAGCTCTGGGAGCGGGAGCTGTGTCAGCTAAGCTGTGGTCACAGCCTGGGTGGGAAGGGAAGATGTCAGGGCAGAGGAGATGGGATTATCTGGCAAAGGGGTTTAACAGCAGTCAGGCTGCACCTGAGGAAGGCAGAGCTCCGCACCAATGCACGCTGGTAGAGCCACATGCCTTCTCTGTGCCAGCTTCTCCCTGCTTAAAACAGCAAGAGAGGCAATAGAGAGCTTTGGAGAGGGTCTAACCTTCAGCTGGATGAGATAATTGCCCATCTACAAACCCTTGAGCAGCAAAACTCACAGCAGCCTTCAAATAGCAAAGAAATAGCTTAATCTGAGTGCACTTGTTTTAAGACTGGCACATCCTCTTGGGGCCAATCAACACCTCACTGCCGGCAACCCTGAGCTCAGATTCTTCCCTTTGTACCCTGAGTCAGGCCCTTGGCAGAGTTGCTTCCCGTGGTAACCCCCACTAAAATGCTAGGTCCAGTCTAGTCCTTAGTGCCCTCCCACCCGATGTCTAGAGGCAGGGGAGGAGGTAACAGCCAGAGCCACTGATGGGCTGTGGAGAGCTGGAACATCAGCGGAAACCGAAACAAAGGCGGCAGTGAATGAATCACCCCCATGAAGCAGCCAGTGGTCGTTTGGGACAGGAAAGCCAAACCTCAGCTCTCTGCCCTGACCACACTGAGGCCCTGCCTCCCATCCTCTTCCTTTCCAGAGACGGGAATACTGCAACAGGGGAAGGATGTGAGAACTGCAACGGGGGAGAAGTGTTTGTCACACAAGGAAACGTATCAGACCAGGTACTGCCAGCCCCCAAAAGCCTTCTGGCCAGGCTGATGTCTGTGCTAAAATTGCGGTTTTGAAGCCAAGCAAGATCCAGCAGGGCCATCAAGGACAGGGCCAGGCAAGGCAAGGGCAGGCAGCCCCCCAGATAACATACACTCATGGTGGCATTGATCTCAGCCACTGTCTCCTCATCGGTGGGGAACTGGTAGATCTGGACGCCGTTGCTGACCAGCTCGCTCATGATTTTGCTCTTGAACTTGTGCAACTCGTTCTTTGCAATGGTGTCGGCCTTGGCAATGATGGGAATGATGTTCACCTGCAAGACAGGACAGCACAGGTTGTGTCTCTGGGAGAGGACAGAGCAGAACACCCAGTGACAGCCCTGAAGTGCCACCAGCCAGCATCCCCAGCAGATGAACTTCCCTGGGGCTGCTGCTGCCAGCAGCACCACCTCAGGCAGGATTTCCAGGCAGCAGTGATGGCCTAAGAAAGAAGTCAAATGCAATTTGGCAGCATGCTATTTCCTGTCCTGTCATACTCCCCTCCTCATCTGAATTGGCTGGACAGGAAATGTTGTCATAGATTATTATGAGCTGCTCCAAAAAAAAAAAGAGAAAGGAAATGACCATCTCTGCGCATCCCCTGGTACTGCAGCTGGCTGGATTTCAGCTGGAGCCACGCTCAGACAACAGCCTGTCACAGACCCCCACTAGGGGAATGTCACCAGGGACACCGGAGGGGCAGCAGAGCTGCTGTCACAGGAGGTGGAAGCAGATGGTGCCTATCCAGCCCTGGGACACACAGGACAGGGGCTGGCAGTAACACAGGCACACTTCCCCCACCTGTGTGCCCTCATGTGCCCCTGGACACTGCTGCACTGCAGGACCAGGGATCACTCCTCCCTGCACAGCTCTGCATGAAAGATGAGTTACTGCCTCTCTTCCCTAGGCAGGCTGTTGGCAAGGATAAAGATCCTGCCTTCTCTCCCTGTCTCCTCCCTTCAGAGGGACAGTTTCTGCTTTTGATCTTGCAGGTTTGTTTTTCCCTGCAACAGCAGACAGAAATTGTACTGAGGATAACAGTAATATCGACCTATATCGAGGGATCTTAACTACAGTACTTAAAAATCCTCTTCTATTACATCACTTAATTCTGTTTGGAGCTATTAAATCCCCCTTGGCCAAAAAGATAGACCAGGAATGTCAATTAGCTCACTTGGGATAAATCTCCATAACCTTATTTTCAGTTGAAGAAGGCAAGGAACTTTCTCTCTCACCACATAAAACCCAATCGATTGGCCTCTCTAGGAAACAAAGAACCACTGCCATCATTGATGTCCTGCAGAATCAGGATCCAATGAGGTGAACAGTGGACTGATTTAAATTGCTTAATCATGATGGAAAGGAGCACAGAGAAGCTCAGTGTAGCTACTCAGGCTCTACATTTGTACCTCAGTTATTTTTCCTAGAAGAGGGGCAATCTCATTTGAACCATGATTTAAACTAAGCCCATGAGGGCACCTGGAAGAGCAGATGCCAACTAACATATTTATTCAGATTCTTGTCTATGACTTTACAGCTAGAACACCACTATGTTGGCCATAGCAGATCACATCACCGTTTTTGTCTAGCTGGATGAGGTCAGAGCAAGCAGACACAGCACCTCCATTTGTTTTTAACTGACTAGAAAGACTGTCAACTGTCTTTATTGACTTTAAAGATGAGCTGGGGGGCACATGGCCAAGCTCCCCACCCAAGGTAGAGTTGGAAAAGAGTAGGAGTCCAAACTCTCAATAAATCTGTGCAGCATGTGAAGCAGAATAATGACCCAGTGCAGCAGCTTGCCCCAGGTACACCTCTCACACTTTATGCCTGCAGTTCTCCACTGCTAAACCCAGACATGATTTTCCTGAGCAGATGGCAAGATAATGAAAGCACCACAGGGCCGTGGTGACCCAGGCAGCCAGTACCTTACTGTCGAGCTTCTTCATGGTGACCAGGTCCAGGGACTTGAGCGAGTGCCCGGTGGGAGCGATGAAGTAGAGGCAGGCGTGGATCCGCGTGTCGTGGTAGTTGAACAGGGAGCGCTTGATCTTCAGCTCTTCCTGCAGGTAGGCTTCGAACTGGGCATCGATGTATTCCACTATGGGCTTGTAGCTGGGGAGAGAAGGCACAGAGAAAAGCAGGGAATTAGAGCTGGGACCACACAGGACACTGATGGACACTCAGGAGCTCTGTATGGCACAGGACAAGCACTGCTTTAGGATACTCCCCACCAACCTACAGTCCCTCCTTCACAAGGGTGTGTTTCCACTTGGTGCACAGGCAAAGCACAACAGATATGACAGCCCTCAATTTCAGGTGCATGGAAACCACACAAGACTGCTAATGTGAAGAACAATGCCTTTGGCAGTCCAATTCAAGTCTGAGCTGCTGCTCTGCCAATCTCACTGAAAATCATCTGACAAAAAAACTTAAACATGAATACATGACCTACCCCCTAGCTTGTCCAAAATCTCATCATCTTAAAAGAGAGAACGGAGAGTCACAAGATAAGAGGGACTTGTCAGGAACTAAAGCCTATGAGCAAAGCTCAGAAGACAACTGCATCATTGATGGACATTGGTGGGTCCATTTTGTTGGAGAAAAGGCAGTTCATGCAGCGTAACATGTCCTTATTCAAATTAACTGTTTGTGCTTCTGGAAAGAAAATTGTTCCATGTGTTCCCCCTCCACCAAGGGCAGCTTCATGGACATCACTAGGTGGGTTTGTAAAATGACTGCCTCTCTGGTTTCCTGGCTTATGGAAATTCTGTCTCTGACCATGAGACACCAAAAACCTCAGAGACGTGCGCAAAGAAAGCAGTAAGGACTCACATTGGGAGAAATGTTAAAGAAAACCCCGCAAAAAAAGCAGCGCAAAGGAGGACTGGGAAGCCTCAAACTGGAGGACAGAGCGAATCACACCCACCACAGCTGTATATGCCAGGACACAGCAAGAGAACAAAAGCTCTTCCTAAGCCCTGCTGCCCACCCTTCTCTCCACAGGGTTAGGCAGGAGCAGCAGCTGGGAAGGGGAAACACCCCCAAGAACCTGCTGCCCACCTCAGAGGGCACCAGCAGGGGGATTTGTGTCCCAGCAGAGCTCAGATTACCTGTCATCCTTGTTGATCTGATCACCAAAGCCCACGGTGTCCACGATGGTCAGCTTGAGGCGCACGTTGCTCTCCTGGAGCTCGTAACTGCGCGCTTTCAACCTGACGCCGGGCTCGTTGTGCGTGGCAGGCTCGCTCTCGAACTTGGTGTTGAACAGCGTGTCCATCAGCGTCGACTTGCCAATGCCAGTTTCACCTGAGCACACAGAAGTGACACAAGTGTCAGGACAGGGCCTCCCTCACCTCTTTCTCTGGCACGTTCCCCAGGTTAAGGAGTTATTCCACTTGGGCAGCAGCGGAATTAGGCTACATGCACATTGCTAAGCAAGATAATCCCTGCGGGAAGAGATGTCTTCAGAGACACTCCCCATCCTGACCACTGCCCCAGGACTGACCCAGGAAATTTCTTAATGGTAGCAAGTTACCAATTCTCTCAACTCCACACCTGATTCCCTCATTTTGTTTCAGCCTTTTTCGGGCAGTTTTGTTGTCTCAAGAAGATCATCCAATACCCATAGTGCAACTTAAGACAATAAAAATCTGAGACAGAGAAATATATCCAGAGTTCTTAAGAAAAAGGCATACTGGTTAAATACCAACTTTTAAAACTATTACAGTTTCACTAATCCCCAGTGCAATTAGCAACATGGATGAAAGCATTAGCCTAAATCCCATTTTTCAGTCAAAACTGTTTGTTTAGCAATTACACTCTCAAGCAGCTATTGCTACCCATGCTGTGAGCAGGGGTGGGCTGAGGCAACTCACACAGAGAGCCAAGTCCTAAACTGATGGTACAGACTGCCTATGGCTGAAGCTGCGAATTTCAGGGAGCTCCGGATGTGAGCTGCTGTGTTCTATGCCAGATAGGCTCTGCAGCATTTCACATCCCAATTAGAAGTCTCACATTACAACACTGAATTTAATTGTGTCCTCTCTCAAATCACAATTTTAAACAGTAATTTTTTTTCAAGGCTGAGATTTCTGTTCCTTGGCCAACTGCAACAGTTTGTGTGGAACGTTAATATGGGGTGAAAATCGGTGGATGGTCACATTTCACAAGGAAAAAAAGGGGTGGATCAAATTGCTAATGGAGACATATTAAGTCACGCTAAGAAAGGCATATTTACTTCAAGAGAGAAAGGCAATTAATTTATGCCATTTTGATCAAAGAGCTGCCTGCTAATCAGGCAGTTCCCTGCTGGATTGAAATGGTTTCATGCTGCTATGAGAGTCACGTGAGGGCTGGGAGCTCGAGTGCACACAAGTGCAACTACTCTCTTATCTCTGCCTTTCACACACAGAGCTACAGAGAGGAGTCAAGTTTGCTAGATTTCTTTTCAGGCAGCTCACAGAAATTCTCAATTTGCTGTAGAAAAATCACAGTCAGAGGGTTGTTTTTCCAGCTAATTAATGTAACTTATTAGAAGGGACAATACTCCCCTCTTGGAGGCTTGAATAAACAATGAATGGAAAGATGATGTTTGCAGCCTGCACTGCCAAGCTAAGAGAAAAACCCAGCAGTTTTGTCTCTTTACAGAACCATATTCTGGGTTCACTGACAAGCCAAAGCTGGCTTGGCTCACAGGTCCCTGGGGCTGAGCAATGGATTTCCAGCTGTGGAGCAGCCACAGTGTACCAAGACAGCAGCTACCTCCCCACAGCCAAGAGAAGATGCTGCTTCCTTGTATTTCACCCTCTGAACAATTTGGGAAAAGTAACTCAGGCTATTAAACCAACTTCCACATTAAATACAGCAGAGGACAGGTGACGAGCTTTGTTCTCCAGTACATCATTCGGAGACTAAAAATGGCATCGTTTCCAAGTGGAGAAACTAAGAATGTAAGGATACAGGCAAACCCTGGAAGGGAAGGAATGCAATTAGGTGAGAAACAGCCTCCACACCCAATCCAGAGAAAAGCAGATTTAAGTGAGTATCCTTTTAAAAATACATTTAGTTCCCAAGTTCAGTTTCCTTACAGGCAGCCTTTGGGGAAAGCAGAACCACTGGATGATCAGAGGGATAGAGTTTAACAGCTAGCACTTGCCATGCTCTGACTCAGGGGACAGGGCAGAGAAAGGGCAAAGAGGAACACTCCATTTCACCATGGAGCAGCTCTGGGAAGACAAGCACAGCCTGCAGGAGGCTCAGCCCTGCCCTGGGCAGGGGGAAAAGGTGTGAGTGTGGGGCTGTGGCCCCTGAGGGCCCAGCAGGTGACCTACCCACACACAGGATGTTGAAGCAGAAGCCCTGTGACGTTGACTTGTTGACCAGCTGGTCTGGGAGGCTGTCGAAGCCCACGTGGCCGGACAGGGACAGGTTCCTGAGGTCATCGTTCTGTAAGAGCCAGGAGAAAAGCAGAAAAGCATTCAGCAGGGTTGCAACACCTCTGGCAGGGAACAGGTCCTGTCAGAACTGCATTAAGGACACAAAGGCTTTTGGGACACAGGATCTGTGTCTTGGGTGTCCCTCCCAAACACACTCTCCTTTTCCTTCTATCTATCTCTGCTGTGGGGCTCAGGAACTAAAACGTCCCCAAAACAAACACCACCATGCTGGTTCTCCGTGCTTATCACCAATAAACCATGATTCTTTACCCTAAGATTATTTTGGCAGACACCTGGAAAAGAGAGTGGAACACAGAGCTGTGAGCTGACCAGTTCCTGTTCAGCTGGTGAAGCGGCTGAGGCTGCCTCCTTCGTGTCCACTGCACAGCTACACAGCAGAAACCAGCCAACCTTCCACTTCAGAACTTCCCCGGCAGCATGGGAAACTCCCCAAACTTCCCAGTGAGGCTGGCTCCCTCAAGAAGCACACTGAGGAGTGACACAGATTGTGATATGGCCCTGCTTGCAGCTCCAAAAGCTATTCCTGACAGACACCTGCGTAGGCGAGCTGAGAGCCAAGGTGGGGCTTTGCTTGGCTCAGTGTGCCAAAGGCAAGGAGCAGCTCTCACACGTGCTCTGTCCTCCCAGGACTACAAGGGAAACGCCAACATTCTTGGCCTTTCCCTGCAACCCTTCAGCATGGCCACAGCAGGACACAGCTCAGATAGCAACTGTGCCACCAGAGCCAGCTAAAACTCTTTCCAGCTTTTCCAGGCTTTGACAGGACGGGAATAAAATGAGCATGCTGCTCTGCCATGCCTTGGTTTACAAATAACCTGATCTGACACGAGGTGAGGAAGCAGGGCACCGTTCCCAGTGTTTCCTGTGTGACCTACAGAGCCCCTGGTGCTTCCTGTGCACCTCCTCATCAGGAAAAGAAGCCAGGCCAGGCAGCCCAGAAGTGCCAGTCACCCCTTATGACCCGCTCTCCTCCTTGGGGCTTGAGCTGACAACATCCAACACCCCAAAGCTGCTCTGTGGAGGGCAAGGGAGCAGCACAAAGCTTGCAGAAGGGAAGTTTGACACAACCCCCAGTTTGTGTTTGGGTCCTTCCCACAGCAGCTGTATGGCAATCCACAGAGAGGCTTGGAAAAGCAACCCGGCCCAGTTACCTCCTTCCCTGGCAAGTCACGGTTATGCCAAGGTCCCCATTAAAACAAGCAAGCAAAAAAAACCCCACCAACTCAGTAGACCTGGAGCAGTTCTGCTGTTATTTCACATTTTTCTCCTAAAGTTAGTTGTCCTTAATTTGGAACCTTTCTCCAAACCCAAACCTTTCCAATGGAGTCACTCCCCAAGGCCACAATAAATTACAGTCGTGGGCAGCCTCAGACTGCTGGTTTAAAGATGCTGGCAAGCTCCAGCTTCTTTCCACAAAGTGGGTTTTGGACCAGACATAGACAACGCTTTGGTTGTTAAGAATCAAAAGCAGAGGAGGACTTCCCACTCTCTGCAAAATTGCTGAGCAGCTTCACTTCCCTCCTCAGAACACAATGGACCAGGCACCAACTGCAGGGAGAAATTAGTTACATTTGGGTTGAGTGTCATGAAAATAAACTCAGACCTAAAGAAATACCAAAACTCCCTGAGTAAAGTGACATGTCCAAGTGAAAATGCCTCAGTCTGTGCCAAGAGTCTGGGTAAAGGGATCCTTTCTGCCATGCTGGCACACAGAGCCTGGCACCTGTGCAAGACACCTGAGCCTTCCCTCAGCATCCAAACCAGGCCTGTCCACAGCTAAATGCCAATTTACCAGCCTGCTCACCTCCATCCCTCCGTAAGCTGGGAGCTACTCACCAGCACCACACCACAGAAGCTTAAGGTGATTAAGAGATGCTATCTCCTTCTCTCAGGCTGGGTAAAGGATAACCACCCAGAAAGAGCATCACCTCATTCACCCCCAGCAGGGATTTCCCTGGAAAAGGTCTTGGGATTGATGTATTACATGAATGGGTTAAAGTAAATATTTGTAACATTAGTATTTCTAAAAAAATTGGTGGGCTTGGGTTTATGATCAAGTGAAGGGAGTGCAGAGCAGATCCCAAAAGCGAAAAGTGCCCATGACTCACAGGCTTCACACAAACTGGTGGGTGTTGAACATCCCTCAGCACAGCACCAGTATCTCTTTCCCTGACATATTTTGGGAAAGCAAGTACTGCCTCATCATCAGTTGCTCAGCAGGAACAGGAGTTAGACTCATCTCTTGCATCTGTGTCAGTTATTTTTGCTGCAGACCTTCTCCAGTTTATTCCCCTCCCCTTGCTTTTTTTTTCATCAAACATCAACAATGGAATAAACAAAAACTAACTCTGCACTTTGCAATGCCAAGTATTTTTCACAGGCTGTGCTGCACAACAGGAGACAGGAGTAGCCTGATATCTGCTCAAAACATCAAAAACACTGGTGAAAAGATCTGAGGCCTGAGGCACAGGCAGAGATGAAACACAAACCCCAGCATTCACCTCCCTCAGTGTTCCCAGGATGCAGCACATCTCCCTGAGCAAAGCAGACACAGAAAATAGCTGCAGTGCTGCACAAGGCCCACAGATACACATTCTGGAGGAGGCAGGAGAGCCAAAGAAATTACATTTCTAGATATCTCCTCCACACACAAACAGAACCAGTTCTACAGCAGGCAGATGCCCTTGGAAACCTGACACATTTTTGGGGGAGCTGCAGGCTGCGTCTCCCCAGAGAAAAGAGGTGCATGCGCTGCACAACCACTTCCCACTGCAGCCAGGCCTCTGCTCCTGCTTTCACCCCTTCAAGGGGATATAGCTTCATCCACAAGGAAAGGAAGCATCTGCTGGAGAGCAACAAGCCTGATTGCTCAGGGTATCAGCAGCAGAGCAGGCAAGTGATTCAAGCTTTCAGTCTGGCAGAGCAGAAGTGTTGTAACAACAAGGGGATGCTCAGTCAGAGGGCCCTGCCTCTCCAGCTGTGAACTGCCATGACAAGCTCCTGAGCACAGTCAGTGGGCTGGGTTTGATCCCAGCTCAGTCACCCCTCTGGGAACTGGGCACCTGGGGCTGAAGAGCAGTCAAAGGCTGACAGGGCTCCGGCTCCCCCCCAGAGCCCTGTGTGCACCTCTCGGGAGTTTGCCGGTCATTGCAGCCCCGAGACATGAGCAAAGTCTCTGTTTCATCCCACACATCCAAAGAATGAACTGCAGTTCTTCAGTTTTTGGTCTCAGAGTTGTTTATTATATCTTATCTATAAAAGTTTTCTCCTGTTTAGCTGAGGCCCGCTCAGCAGGACAGCCAGCGGCACTCTGATTGCCCTCAGGGCAGTGCTGTCTCTTTAGACTATGAACTCCATGTAACATGTTTACAATCACTTTCCAATAGCCATCACCTATGTTAGACAGTGAACTCCTATTCTAAACCAACCCCAAAGTGCCAACATCACGGCAGAAGATGGAGGTAGAGAAAGAGAAGAAGAAAGGCTGGACACACCCAAGTGCCTCCATCTTGTCACCAAAAACTCCCATTCCAAAAAATGCCAAAATCCACCCTTTCACCCAGTGATAATTTTATAACACACTACTTAAACTTCTGCAGCTTCCAGGTCTTCATACAAAGCTGCTAATTTGCTCCATGGGTCATAATCAAACCCACAGGTGTTCTGCTCCCTTGCTCCCCGCTTCAGGATCCATGGACGAGATGAGCATGGGTGAAACTGCAGCTCCACAGACTCCTGCAGAGACCAGCCAGCTTGCACCAGATGTGCTGCTAGACTTGGGTGTCTGGATGTTCTCACACGTTGGAGAGCTTAAGACATCCCAAAAGCGGCCTGTGTTTTTAAACTCTTCCTCAAGGCAGTCACGTCTCCCGTACTGAATCCTGCCTTACAGGGCACTGTTTCCCTCCCTCTTCCCATACCATCCATGAGCAGGATGGGATTCTGAACAGCCAGAGCTATGTGCTAACCCCTACAAAAACTAGGGAATGACATGAACAAATAAATGCTTGTTTCTTGGGAAAAGATGCTGATCACTTGACTGCTCTTTGCAGAAAGCCCTACAAGGCATCCCACAGTCGATATTTCTTGGATCAACAACTATCTTCGAGCTGCTGTTATCACAGCTGCTGCTTTTAACTGCAGCAGGGGAAGGGAAGGGGTAAGTTGAGCAGAGACAGGCCCCCAGAGGCACAGCAAATACTACCTACCATTACTTTATATAAAAAGATTGATTGTCAGGCACTCACATCCCACTGCTCTTCATTTTAAGGGGATAAAAAAGCCCTGCAAAAGACAAGAATGGGTTTGCAGTCTCAGAACCCTCTCAAGGCTCTTTTAGATATCTTTTTCTTAACACATAACTCCTGGTTGCAATGGTTTCACAGGTCAGGCAATGCTGTAATGGATGGCCTGTGGCAAACAGTGGGTTTGGCTGGACAGGAATCAGTGAAGCCCTATAAAACAATTCAGCTGATAAGGCACGTGCAAGGCGAGTCAGCTCATTCCTCCCAAGCCACCACAGCTTGGCAGGGCCAGCAGGAATGAAGTTTTTCCTCCTCCCTGGAGTCAGGAACAGCACATCTGTGTGTGGACAGGGTGCTGGAGGTAAAGGTGCGCCCCATGTCACTCCTCCAGAAGCAGCACAAAGCAGAGCTGAGTCCTTACACTTCCAAAAGTGTCTGGCAGTGGATTGGAAACAAAGCAAAGTTGCTCCTCTCCCAGGCAGGAAAGAAGCCCCACTCCCAAAAGGCCAAGGGGAGAGTTCCACAAGGACATTTATTGTCCCAGGCTGCTCCCCTTGCTCAGGACTCAACCATGATGGTGCCTATTCCCCAGTCCAAGCAAGCTCCTGGCTGAGCCCCTTGTGCTTTAAGGCTGCTGGCAAAACATTCCCCTTGGGCCCCTCCCGGCCCACTGCTGCTGGCGGCTGGGGGTCAGCTTCACACAGCCTCCCAAGAGTTAAAGAAAACAAAAACCAGCCTCAAATTCAAGAAGGGAACAAGGCTGGTATGCAAAATATTGAGCTCAACACCAAATATGAAGCAAGTGTTTAGTTATTTGAGGCCACACGACTTAGGAGGCACCTTTAAGAAATTCTAAAAGCTTTTATTGTTGTCAGCAGCTCAGACGAGCAACATTTTTGACTCATTACTAGGTCAAATCATCTTAGATGCTGCATCCAAAGCCAGGGACCTCAGGGATAGTTTAGTCTGCTCAGATAAAAAAGCAGCTCAGGCAAGAGCAGGAGGACAGAAGCAAGGAGCAGTCAGGAGGAGAAATATCTATCCCCCTCCCAGAGTTAAATCCAAGAGCTCATCTCCCTGCCAGGAGGGTACCAAATATTCCCAGTGCCTAAGCCAGAGCCAAGCTCCCTGTTCCTCCCAACAGCACCCATAACTCCACTCCCCTTCCTTACACAGAGTTAAGGGATGGCCAAACCCTTAACTGCTGGACAAATGGATTTATGAATAGCACGGGGAGAACATGGGAAGCAAGAACAACTCCCTTCCCCTCCTAGGCGTGCAGGGATGCCAGAAGAAAAGGGCTGATAGCAATCAATCAGTTAATCAGTTCAGAAAGAGAGGAAGGACTTCTTGGCTGTTGTTTCAGGGTAAGATAACCATCAGTCACCAGCAGAGGAGGGGGAGTTCCTGGCTCCATGCTGCTGCTGGCTGGCTGCAGGCTCGGGCAAATGTCTGCACAAGTTACTCAAGTCTGGGAGGTCCTTGGTTGTTTTTCTTCCCCCTTGCTTTCTTTTTTCCCCCTCTTTTCTCTCAACGAGGAGAGCAGACCCCTGTGGAAGGCATGCTCTCATTTTGTACATTAATGTGTCAGTTAAGCCATGAAGATCTGTGCCTCCCTGCCTGCCACCAAGCCACCAGTGACTCAATGCTGCAGCTATTGTCCCTGAGGGATGGACTGCAGGAAAGCATCTTGATCTTCCTGGATAAAAGCTGGCACCAGCTGCAGCTGCCCAGGGACACACAGCTCCCCACCAGGCCCCTGGCCCAGCCCTCCAGCAACATCAACCACAAGAGCAAGGAGCCAGGTCTCTGCTCCCAGGAACAGGGAATGCTGTCAGCAGAGCTATGCCACACTTGGCTCCCTTGCTCATTAAACTGGGAGGTCACAGGGAATACAAAAAGGCTCTCCCTGATTTTGTCTTTAATCCCCAAGATTAAAGGGTGGCAGAAAACGTCATTTTGTGGAAGGAAGGCTGGAAGCAACTTGACCAACAGAGCACTGGGCAGCAGCAGATGGGGAAGAGCAGGTGTGGGACTCATGCTGCCCCCCTTGCAGAAAAGAATGCTCTACAGATAAAATCTCATGGAACTGCAGAACCTCCGGCCAGAGGAGGCTGCCACTGAGACCAAGTAAGGAGTTCCCCTGAGCAGATGCCCCCAGAGGCTCTGGTGATGCTGGACACACTTCCACAGGCAGTAACACACGGGAGCAACGCTCTGTGCAGGGCTGGCCCCCTGAATGAGGGGCAGGATGGCAGAGGGGACAACGAGCAGGCACCACAAGGCGGTCCCTGCTTAGGTGCAGCCCACACACACAGAGCCAGCGTGCCCCAGCCCGAGCAGCTCCGAGCTCGCCCAGCACGGATGCCACAAGGGGTGGGAAGCACAGCGCCCACCTCCCGAACGCGCAGCACCAAATGTCCTGGTTTGCAGCGCTCACAGCTGCCAGAGCCACCCCTGTCACACGGCAAGGACACACTTCCCGCGGCCCAGCCAGCCCCGCGCCTCCGGGCACGCCGGCGGGGAAGCGAGCGGAGCTGCTTACATTGGCAAGCGGCTGGAACTCGGCAGGAGCACGGAGGGAAAAGGATACAGTTGCATTCTTCTGGAAAGCGGGAAGTCAGCAAAATCTGACCACTCAGGAGGGGCAGCAGAGAGTGGGAACGAGCATTTGTCTTCAGGCAAAATGTTCGGCTAAAGGTCAGCACAAGCTCAGAGCACTCACAATTCCATGTATGCCAAGGACTGACATAAAAGACATTTTCCTCCATAGGTTTCCAAAAACCACGGACCTTTCTATTTGGAGGCAAAGTGACTAATGCTTCTAACAGCCCCTGATGTCACAAACTGCTAACCAGCAAAAGAAAAAAAAAAAAAAAGCTGGACTTTGGGGATGATAAGGACCATATGTGCATTCCAGCAAGGCTTGTAAACTCGCTGAAGGGAAAAAAAAGAAAAAAGGAGAGAGGAAGGAAGGGAAAAAAAAAAAAAAGACATAATGTGACAAACAAGAATGAAGACCATCCAAAGGCAGAGCCCAATGAGAACCAGATGCTCTGTGCTTCTCTGGCCAATCTCTCTCCTGACAGGAGCACGACGTGCAACATTCCCTCTCTGCCCGCCTGTGCTGGGCCGAGGGAATCAAAAGGGAGCTGCTGCTCCTGCCAGCCGCCCGTGCCGACCCACTGCTCTCCTCCCGCTTCAATGGCGGTGCCCCTGCCCTCGGGCTGCTGCAGTGCCACACACAGGGAAGGGCAAAGCTCCCCCTGGAGCATCCCCACCGCTCCCTCAGGCAGGCACAGCACAGGGAGCTGCAGGCTCCTTCCCGTAAGCCCTGAAACGCTGCACAGTGACACGACACACGAGTCGGGCTGTGACTCCAGGCCAGCTGACACCAGCCAGGACCAGAAAAAGCCCAGTTTTTGCTAGACTTGAAAACTTGCCACCTTAAGATTTAAAAACAACTCCCATCAGAAGGACAGAAGCCAGCTGGGAGACAGCAGGAAGGCACATTGCTGTATGGCCATTAGAAACACTGCTCTCTCCCATTTCTTTGCCCTTTTCCAGCCCTTCTGGCTGCACAGTGCCACACCACCACAGACACAGTCCAGCAAGGCAGCAGAGAGAGAAAATCCAACAGTCATTTCCTTCTGTATTTCACTGTCATGCTCTTAAAATAGCCTTGAAACAGCTGCACCACGGGCCATTAAGTCATTGGATCTATACTTTGCTCAAAGCTGGAGGCACAGACCAACATGGAACCTGCCACAGAGGGGAGGGTGACACATGAACTCGGCAAAATTCCAGTTACACCCACAGAGAGGGGGGACCTCTCTGGGACACTGTCCCCAGGCACAAAAAGGCAGAATTAAGACAAACCTGGCAACAGAGCATGCGACCCCATTGCCAGGTTTTCCTCCAACCTTCCACCAACTCCAGTCCAGTTAGGGTTGTGAGCACAACCAGAGCAGAGGAAGGATTTTGAGAAAGGAAAGCAGCCCAAAGGGCTTGCTTACAAAGTGTAACAAGGCAGCATTGTTCCAATACCTGACTCACATTAAGGGCCCCTGGGACACAAAAAGCAGCAGCTTTCCTCCAGGTGGCAAAGGCACAGCCCAGCAGGGCTGCCTCACAGTTCCTTAACCCCACGTGCTCCTTCCTGAAAAGCTGCAGCCACGTATCAAGGGCACATTTTGTCAGCTCCCATTCAACAAGCTGCAGGACTGGAAGGTGCCCCAGCTCATGCTCGGGATAATGAATGATCCCTGGGACTCAGGAGCAGGATCCATGTTAACACTGTGCCCTGCTGGCCTGCTCAGGGGCAGGTGGGGGACACTGTGGCTGCCTGGCACATGGACACAGCTCCCAGACAGGGCACCGGAGCTGTGCCTATCAATGCACACAGCTTCAGACCATTTATTTACCACTTCATCCTGGACTAAAGAGCTCAGGATCTATCACAGTAGCTGTCCCCACACTTAAATCCTGAGCTAACACCGATGTACATACACACAAGGCTTATCCCATGCCCAGGTACCACAGCAGCAAGTATAAACCAGTCCTAACATCAAACTAATCATCACCCAGTTCCTTGACAAATCCCTACGAAGGCTTGCAGAGCCCAAAATAGTGCTAAATACACACAGGAATTCCCCAGGGAAACTTTACTGGTCCAGCATTACCAAGGAAGTGTCAATCCAGCACCAACTGGATTGAAAAGAGTTAGCTCAGACCACCTCTTCTTAAATTCATATGCAACACGTATGTGCATATATTGCACTAAGGTTAAGTAAAAGACCAGAGAAAACATCTTGTGTCTAGCCAAGCCAAGTGTTATCATCCTCAATCGAGTGTGATACTGACCAAGTAACCAGAAAACAACAAAGCAAAAGAACCAGCTTTGAATGAATTCATGGCACAGCCTAATATGCTGAGTGTTGAGTCACAGCCCCCACATCTGCTTTGAAAAGGGAAACAGAACACACTGAGTCCCTCATGGCACACAGAGCTCTTTCCAAGGCACCACAGAAATCCTTCAACATGAATAAGAAAAGGTCAGCAATCAATAAATATTGAAGATCACAAATACTGTTTGCCTTAGCACACAGTTTTTCATCTTCAGCAAGAAGGAAAGGGGAATTAAGTTAGATTGAATCTGCATGTGGAGGAAAAGGTGAAGGTTTACTCAATTATTTGGCCCACAGTTTTGGAATACTAGTCCATAGACTTGGAGCTCTCAACTACCTCAAAGCAATAAAGTTCCCACTTGCCTTCAGCAAGTCCTGGTTTTCCTGCCCTAAACAGGGAAAGCCAACACTAAAATTTTTATGAATAGGAGCAATTCTATATTTCAACTGAATTACTTCCTTCCCTCCACCGCACTAACTCCAAATTTTTGTGGTTACCTTGAAAGACCATGTTTTGTCTTTCCAAAAAACCTCCTTGGCTAGAGCTTCTCTGGAGAAAAGGCCATCTGATCTAGGCCTGCAGCACAGCCACAACACTGGGATTGTTAGGAGATGGGACCAGAAGGTCACCCTACATCAGGTTTTTTATCCTCCTTGTGTTTTGCTGCACTGATAACTGCTACAGAAGCTTCACATTTCTGGAGTCAATAGACACTGCAGGACAAAACAGATTTCCCACATGCCGCCCACAGCCAGGAATGTTCCCACAGCCCTCTCCATATCCATCACTTGCTAAAGGGCAGGACCACAAAGAGGTGTCATGGCCACTACAATCCTGGTAATGCTCCAAGCCATACAGAGTCCCCAGACAGGACACCAGCAATTGCCCAACATACACTCCAAAGTGTCTGAACTCCATAAATGCATAGCTAAACAAACATTCACAGCACCAGAAGAAAGGATTAACTCTCTACTCACAAGGAATCCAAGGATTAGCTTGACAGCTCCAGTTTTTGAGCTGGAGCAGAGATAAACCTTTCATTCCAGAGATTTAAATCAAGTCCCAGAAGTATCAGGAGTCCCACACTGCCCCACGCCTATGTTGTGGAGTTTATCTTGCTCCTGCCCACCCCCAAGAGCTAAAGCTTTCCTTGCATTCCAGCTGCTGGTGACAAAGTAACCCAGTGTGAAGGACGTGGCAGAACAAGTCCCCAGCATAGGCCACCAAGGTCTCTGTGTGACGCAGCACAGCCCAACTCCTTCCAGCAGCTGACCATCGATGTCCCTTCCACAACACATCCCCAGCCTCCCCTGCAAACACCAGCAAGGAAATCCGAAGCCCATGGCAGCCTCCAAAGGCAGCTCAGGCAGCACCATCACCCTACAAGAAAAGGATTTTTCCACAGCAGATGAGCCTGGGAACTCCACAGAGTGGGGAAGAATCTTCCCCTCAATCACAAGCAATACCACTCAACACCAGGCTTATGTGACAAGGTTCTTTTGCAGGGTCCTCTTTTCCAAACACATCTATAACTGGGACAGCAATTCCTGGGGAAGAAAATAAAAAATGTCATTGGTGCAGGCGGGATTTTATTGTAAAGGCAGCGAGGCCACAGCTGGGTGGATGCAGCAGCCTCCTGAGCTGTGTGAGCACAGCTTCCACCCCAGGGCTGGAAGCTGGCAAGGACAGTGCGCACAGTGCTGGCAAACAGCAGTGTCACAGCATCAGGCATTTCAAACAGGTTTAGAGCAGATTTATTAGTGTAATCCTAATAATGCAAATAAAGACAGATGCAAAACTGGCATAAGCTGCTGCATATGGAAAAACCTCCCCACATGCCCCTTCACCAATGGCTGTTACTAAAACACAAGCCTGTACAGCCACCCTTCTCCTCCTTCCTCTCTCACTGCAAGGGCTTTGGGGGCTCCAGTGACACCCCCAAGTCCCCTCATGTCAGCAGGTTCAGATGCTTCCAGCCCCTGAACCTTCAGCCAACTGGTAGTTTCCATAAGCTTAGCTTTTGTTGGTGAACAATTTTCCTTTCTGCCCTAGAAAAAGGGACACACATAGCCCAAACAAAAAAAAAAAAAAAAATACAACCAACAAAAAACCCCAACAATGAGAACAGTGTCTAAATGTACAGCACAAGGAAATAAAGAGAAAAATATTTTCCTTTTGGCTGTTGCTAAGTTTTATTAACCCTAACTATTGAACATCTACACGTAGGAAACAACAATTCCTAAAGGAAAGTACTCACCATCTTTCCACACACAAACCTACGTTAGTGGCTACATTCCAGATGCTAATTAAACAAATTTCTAACAATAAAATCCTCTTTGGACACTTACACACAATTCCAAGGACTTGATCCAAAACCTACTATCAACTCTGTGTTTGGTGCATTCCCCCCACATCAGTCCCAGAGGCAGACTTGCCCTAGCTGCTACTCCTTCCCAAGTTCTTCATCCCAACACAGTGTCTGGCAGAGCTGTATGCTCAGAGAGCTCCTGGTATGTGTCAAATCTACAGAACATTTGAGGATTATGCTGCATTTCAACCTATCCACTGGAACAATGGGCATTTGTAACAAGAGAGGCAGCAAGCAGTCCTTTACACACACAGCAGAAGGAGAACTTGGCCAGGATGTGTGAAAGAAGATGGTTTCATGGCTGGCAAAGGAGTAAGCTCCACAAGGGGACCAAGTTATCCAGCAGGCAGGCAGCTGCTCAGAGGCAAGCACTGCTCTATTGTGGGACTGGGTCTAGAGGCATAAAACACAAAGGAATTCCATATAACACAGATCAAGCACAGCAAATCTCCTTGGAGCCATCTGGAATTATTTAAAATCCACCAAGATCCTCACAGGTAAGTGGTGCACATCAACTTGTGCAGAGTGAAGGTTTGCCAAGGCATAGCTATCTTTTAAGGCTCCCCTCAGCTGTGAGGATACGCTCTGATATTAAAGCCAGAACTCAGAGACGTTTTCAGCCCTGCCACAGAATGGATGGATGAGCAGAGAGCAAATAAACCACAACTGGTGGGAGGCAGGCATGGATCCTGCCCTGTGCACTGTCCAAGGCTTCCCATCCGCATTCCAAGGCTCCCAAACACCTTTGTGAGCAGGACCTTTGGCTTCGGGTACCTCAGTCATCCTTGGGCCGTCCCAGTGTCGCGACAGTTTAATTAAAAGCAGGAGCCTGCAAAGCTGGAAAGAGGCCTGCAGTGCTGCTGGGCTCACATCCGCCTCTAGAGCCTGGTGCCAAGGGAAGGCACTCAACACCAGCTCCCAGGCCAGGGGACAGGTCTGGAGTGGGACCCAGCTGCCCTGGAGCTGCAAGATCAAGTAACCTTGCACCTGCCCAGACAGCCCAATTACCTGGAATGAGGAAACTGTCCTCCCAAACAAAGATGCTGCTAAGGCTGCTTGGGAAAAGCCTGCAGCCAAAACCATCTCCCTGTGCTGCTCCCCACTTGTCGTTTGGTACATGCAGCAGACTCAGACTTAATGCATTTCTGGTACTTTGGAGCGTCCTGCTGAGAGCCCAGCTCTGCACAGGGGCCAGGCTTTAGGAGCTAAGTGGGACACTTCCAAACATCACCCTGCACTAATCCAATGTTATTTTTCCCACAGCAGCCCGCCGCTCACAAGACCGTTGGCAGAGGTTTGCAAACCGCTGGCACTCACCCACATTCTCTGGAATCGTGTCCTTCCAAATTCATAAATTATTCTGTATGCAAGCTGCTGCAACGTCCATTAGCTGTGGGAGCTGCTAGAAGGTTCAACTGGAGCCAGCACCCACCCCCACAGATTAATTAATGCTGGCCTCCACATTCTGCTTCGACTGTCCACCCCAGTCATGTTTGCACTGCGAAGGGAAAGCAGAAGCAGTTGGGTTCAGACTTAATTTCTGCCCTCCTGTCAAGGCTTGTGCTTTAGCAACCCATGCCACTGCTTGTAACAGAGCAGTGTTAAATGAACCCCACACTTGCAGTGTTCTTCTCCCTTACACCCCAAAAGCCAACAGACAGAATTCCCTGGAGCACTATGCTTCTAGAGAGTCCAGCTGCTCGGATTTCTCCAGAACAGCCAAGCTAAACATAACCCAAACTCTTGCAACCTTATGAGTGCAGATGATACATATTGCACTGCTCTTGGTTGAGATTCATAGCTCAAGGACAGCTTCTGGAAAAGAACATTTTGCAAGGCTGTTTCTCTGAATAACAGCAATAAGCAAGAGGATTTGCCATTAGCTCGCACCTCCCACAGTTACTTGACGCTGTCGCTTTTTGTGCTTGCGGTACTCAGATTCCTCATCCCTTTTTCCTCCTCAACTCCTCTCTTTCCCTGGAAGCACCAGGACAGGCAGTGAGGTATCCCTCCACCAGCAAAGCCCTTGGCTGTTGGGCCTGGCCAAGCCCTGTGCCAGCACACAGCAGCTGAGAAGGGCTGTGACAGATGAGCAGGCTCCGCTGTGCCGGCCTCAGCTCCTGCAGCAGCCCAGCTCTAAAGACCTGACAGAGCAGGTAAATCCTGCTGCACATTCATGGAGCCAAACCTAAGGATTCAGGAAGACAAACACACCCCAAGGCAAATGACGGCTGCTCCAAGCAAGCACTTCCAGCAGAGGTCTAGGAAAGATTAGTTCACATGAAGGAGCTCCTTGCTCTGACATGCTCTGTAACTCCAAGTGCTGCAGACCCGCCTAAGCCAAAACTGGGGCACAATTCCCATGTGCAGTGCACGTTTCTGCCCTTGGCTCCAGTGAGTTAATGAGATACCAAAGCAAGGGATCTGCTGCTGCACATCCTGTATTAAGATTGCAGCCTCCACCTCCACGTTGCTCAAAGCAGGAGGTGATGCACGAAGCCACAAGCAGCCCTGCCTGGGTTGCTCATACCCCAGAGCAGATGGGGTCTGACAGATAAATACCTGCTGAGGAACTCGGGAAGCCTTCAAAGAGGAAGGCTAATGCCTGGCTCTTCCTCCCACAGCTGTCCAGGAGAAGGAGCTGAGTCTGTACACGCAGCATTAGGGCTCCCATGTCACACATCAGCACTTGGCCAGCAGCACATGCTGACCCCAGGAGAGTCAGTGCAGGCTGGAACAGCCCTTCCTCAGGTGCTTGATGTCTTAATTCACATTTTCTGAGGTCACTCAGTAGCCCCTGAGGGTGCCAACTAAAGCATAAACCTCGAGAGCGGGCTTGCACTACCTTCCTACTCACACAGTACCCAGGAGGATGGCACACATCCAGCCATCTCCATCCTCCTTCCTTCCACCCAGCACCACTGAACCCTACACACTGGGCCACTCTCCTCTGCAAGGCACGGCACCAAATCGGGAATACAAGGCTCCAGCCCTGAGCTGCTTCCAATTGCCAAGATGTTTCAGCACACACAGCTCAGAAAAAGATACATTTACCAAGTGTGGATACTGACAACATCCACACACCCTTCCCCTGGGACTCCTTAGTGTGGATTTTACATAGGGACCAACCACCTACTTCATGCCAGAAACATTTTCTAGCCCGTGCGAACTTTATAGCTCCCTTCAAACTGAAACCGGGACAGCACATAAACTGTATCACAGCTAGCCTGCATTTATACTTCTGGCTTTCTGGCTCAACCCACTGGAAGAAATCATCAGGTTACTTGGTTAGGCTATGAAAATCCTGCTTTTCTCAGGTTATATCAAAATGCTGTAAAGCATATCCCATTGGAAGAAAAATAAAGCTTTCCTGAGCTCCATGCCTGGCAAAGCCAAACTTAGAGGAAAAGTAGTGTGTTCAGTAACAGACAGGAGTCACATAGCAACCCACAATTTCAAATAATGTTTTGTTTAAGCAACAAAACACCTCTGGCTTTTTGTTTAAATGGTTCTGGCCTACACCAGAGAAATTAAGTATCACTAAGGAATGCACTACGTGAAAATTGCCCTCAATTGCACTCAGGCAAACCCAGAGAAACAGGGTCAGTTACTCACACTGCTCACCTTTAAACCCTTCCTCCTTATTGTTACATCTCCTTGAAAACACAACTTGCATATTACCCTATTTGAATAGCTATTTTCTTGAAGGCAGTTTTAATTAAAAGCATTAATCTGGTAATGCCTCTGTGCCACGAGAGTTCACTCGATTTGGTGCAACAGGGCGAGGTCTGCAGAGGTGACTACGGTGTGCTATTAATTCTCTGATCACACCTTGGCACCTCACTAACCAAGGAAGGGAATTATCTCCTGCTTTACACATGCACAAAACAAAGGCACACCAAGACAAAGGCATTTGCCCAAGACCACACACCAAATCAAAGGCCGAAACACTTGCAGCCACACAAACCCTAATCCTAAGTGGCTCTGCTAATTACTGCTCTAATAATTAATAACTGCTCAACTGCAAATGCTGAATAGCAGGAGTGCTTTCCAGCTGGATGAATATTCAGCTACCTGGAAACACACAACCCAAGGTCCCCTGACAGCCCTAGTCAATCACATATCAACAACGCACGTGAATCGTTCCAATTGTTCAGTGACCATCAACTGTGCGTCCCAGAAGGGGAGGCAGTGCTCTGAAAAGTTGTTTATTCTCCTACTTTCAGCCAGGTGCTTTCTAAATCAGACCATCAGGAGAGTCTACTACAGCTTTGCTGAAGAGCTGCCCCACAGTCCAAGTCCACACTTCTTCCATGAAGGCTCTCCCCAACACGGACATCTCCCCGATCTGGTGCCACTTTCTGCCTCCACTGGACACCAGGGACTTGTGCTACAAGCACCAAACCCCCTCCTCTCCCAGAAGACTGAACCAGGCCTGCAAGAAAGGCAGGAGCATCTAAGGGCTCACTTAAAGATGCAAAGATTTAAGGGAGCAGGGGGAGAAAAGAACTGACATAAATTAGGTCAAGTGCTCCTGAAAAATGCCAGTTCCTTTATATATAGCAACAGCACTGATATCTTTTAATCTCAGCTTGCCACTGTCAGATATTAGCTGAAATTCCCTGCTTTTGCTCCGGCTGCCATATAAAGTGCCATGTATTTAATATTAATGAGGCAGATGAAACAGAATGAGACTAGGCTGGCACTTTCTGTGATAAAAGACAGCTTGTGGCAGAAAAGCATTCATTTAAAAGCACTAGGGATTTCTCTTGGCTAGGAAATTACATACAAGATACAGGAAAACAACAAAACCCTTTTCAAATGTAATTAAAAATCTTGATCTTCTGATTCTATAGGTTAACAAAGGCATAATGGTTGACTGGTTGTTTCTTCTGCTAAGATAACCACAGTGGCAGGGAGTTGAGTTACCTGGCCAGAATTATGGGAAGCTTTAGCTGAACTGCTGAATCAAGATTTGAAAGATTACTCCCCCCCGCCTCCCAGAGTCCATACCCTTGTGCTTACACTCAGGCAAAAAACCTCAGGGCTCAGAGCTCTGCCCAAAAATGCAAAGGTATAACGAGGCCTGCCACAGGCCAACCCAGACATGAGGCAGATCTGAAGGAGGAAAAAGCAGCAGCCAATGGATGTGGTGATGAAGTGGTACGATGTGTCACCAGACGATATCACAAAATCCCTGCTCCTCTTGGGGCCTTGACATGAAGATTTGAGGACTGTGCATATGTTCAGTCCCAGATGGCAGCGTTAAGCCTTATAATCACTCCCAGCACTTACAGGGAGCAATACCTGCTCACAGTATGACAACCTAATCTTTTCTCTGCAAACCTCAGAATAAATTAGTACTGCTCCCAATTATTTAATTCCACACTTCCTGACAATACCAGCCTTGACACTTCAAACTAGGAACAAAACAACAACAAAGACTAAAATAACATCAGCCATGCTGTGGCTGTGTTCCTTCCCAGATATCCAAGAAATGTCATCATACTAACTAAAACTAAAGGAGACAACAGAGAAAAAAAAAAAATTTAATCACAGATGAAGCAAGAAAAGGAAAATCCAACTACATGTATGCACAATCTCTTTACTGGCAACCCTGTATATTTCCTAGACACATCCAGGCGATATGGGGAAATCCATCTCCTTCAGGGAGATGCCAGGAATGAGTGTCAGCCATAACCTGGTACCTTCACCTTTCCAGGAGGCAAGTTTCTCATTTCCAAGCTAGTCTGTTGCCTGCCAAATTTTGTCCTAGAAAAATTAGGCCAGGACCATCAGCCTGGCATTGTTCATTCACCTGAAAGCTGCCAAAAGCTCCAGACTGACTCAGATCAGAGGAGAAGGGTTTGCACAGGGACTGAAGGGAGATGATTTGAGTGCATCCAAAGGCAAAGGCTTGTCTGTGCCTACAGCAGGAACCCCTATCTGGAAGGCCAAAAGCAGCCCTGCAATTCCACCTCTACTGCAGGTCACTACTGTACTCCCTGTGAACCCCTCTTCGTGCTGCCCTGCGGAGCCACAAGCTCACGGGGTCACCAACAAACCATCTCCCCAGCTTGAGCCTTTCACTTTCTCTACAGACAAAAACAGAGCTGCCACCACCAGACGGCCAGAATCTTAATTCAAGCCAAGTTCACGTGCTTACACAAAGCACTCTGCACACTTGGTGCATTCAACACATCTGGTAAATAAGTTCTGTTGAGCCTTTTGCTTACAGGACACTGTAATTGACTTTGTACCCAGCAAAGCCACCCAGGGAACCACCTTCAGATCCACTGACAGCCCCAAACAGCCCAGAAAGACATTTAAAAACATCCCGCCAAGGAGTCAAAACAGTGCCTCACTTCCACACCCATCACGTGAGAGAGGTTAATGTAATTCCTGAATGAAAGTCATGAGAAGCATGCAGATTTCCAGGAACAATTTCTATTAGAACTACTGCTGTGCACAGGAATCAGCTCTCAGGAGCCGCCGGCAAAGCAGGGGCAGCAACCGTGGCAAAACCAAAGTGCTTTAAAACCAAAGTGTTTTTAAACCAAAGTGTTTTTCTATTAGCTTCTGCCAAGTATTCATGAGCAGATCTGGTAAAGAAATAACCCATAATTACAGTACTTCAATAACATATTTACAGCAGCTAGATCCCATCTGAAAATAAACCCAGAAATAGAAAATCCAATTAGACAATAGAAAGACCTAAAGAAGCTGTAAGCTCAGAAGGAAGAAAGCACCAACTCCCAAAAACAGCAGCAGTCTGCTTTTTGACAGCACCTTATGTGGGATGCTACTACAGAAAACAAAACCTTAAGCCTGCAAGAAAAGATGCAGCTTCTTCCTATTTGCAGACACTTCAAGATCTCTAATTGCAAATCCAGATCCTAACCCTGTGTCACCAAAAACACGGGCACAGCTTGTGTCTTTAAGTAAGGAGTTCCAAAGATAGCTCAAAACTCATAAATCACAGAGCTCAGCAAAATAACTGTACTAGCAGGCAAAGGCAGTATTGGCCTTTGGACTACAGCTTGTGCCAGCAGAGCACCACTTAGATGGGATGAGCAGAGCACTTCAGAGATGGAGAAAGTTTCTAGAAAGGCTGGGACCTGCTAAAGGAAAACCACAGGGAGCTGTTCTTCCTTCTTGTGGCTCTTCCTTCAGCACCTTGTGCACGGCCAGCTGGACCTTGCCTACACTCCCGTTCATCACACCTGCCCAAGCTGTGGACAACAACAGTTCTGGCAACAAAGTCCTGGCCCACAGGTGTCTAAACCAGGCACCAGGGTGCAGAGGATGGGGAAACGCATCCAGATTGGAGGGAGCAGCCAAGAAGGGGCATCTCTTACTCCCACTGCATAGGACACAAACAAGGACTCTGTGGAGCAAGAACAACATTTGGGGTAAATTTCCATTGAGGCTGCTGTGAGCTAAGAGAGAGCCCAAAGTGGGTTCTGTGTCTCTGCTCCAGCAGCAGCACTGAACTGTCCCTGTGCCGTGGTGTTTGTCTGAACCATTATTCCGCATCGCTTCCTCCAGCGGGCTGGAGAGCTGCTCACAGAGCTGGAAGTGAAGGCAGCTACACAGCGTACCTAAAAAAAGCTTAGAGTACTATTGAGAGGCTTTTCTTGTTTATTTTTACATCACCTGGTCACATCCAACTGCTCTACGCTGAAGCTGCTACAGAATCTTCTCCTGAAAGAGCCCCTGCAGCTCACAGGACTGAAGCACAGAGCCAAATCACACCAAGGGCAAGGCTGGATGAAGCTGCAGCATCTGCCAAGCCAAGAGAAGACCCTGTGCCCTTGGCATCTCTCCTGCCAAGCAAGCACTGAGCAGCCTCACACCCGTGCTCCCAGAATTACCTCAAAGAGCCACAGGGCTGCTGCAGGGGTGGGAAGGGGATACATAAAACATGCCTCAGCTGTGCGTAAATATTTTATTCCTCAGATTCATGCTTAGTCAATCCTCATCATTATTTTAGGGGCCTTACTCAGGCACTAAAATTGCTTCCCCATCATCTCACCTACACAAAGTAAGGACTTTGCAAGTATCTCAAGTATCTGACTCCAGCTCAGCTCATTCACACTGCAAAAGCTAGAGGTCCTGAGTGTGTGGTGGGCACACACACAACCTGGCCCGTGACCAAGGCTGTGCTGAAATAAAAGCAAGGAGGAGGCAGGTTCCCACCACTGTTAGCATCAACAGGAGCAGCAAGAATTGTCTGAAAGAATTTCCTACTGCAAACAGACAGCGAGGTGAATAAAGGAAACAAAAAGGTCACAAACTAAAGTACAGCCCTGTGTGCAACACCCAGGGCTTCCTTGGTGCAGACAGCTGAGCCAGGCCAGGCCCAACACTCCCACTTAGCAGCAGCAGGCCAGGAAGGCAAACCCTGTGCCCTGGCCACCTCAGCAATCCAAGCAGTGCCTCCCACACCCACAGCATCACCACATTCAGTGAGAGCAGTCTGCAGCCCCACAAGGCAGAAGCATGGTAGCCCCTTCCCTGCTGCCCATCTCTTGTCCCAGGCCAGCGCTGGCCCTGTGGCACTCAGCAGCACACACACATGTGGCTCTCCAAAGGTGCTGCCCCCAGCTCTTGCTGAGCCCAGTGAGTGTCAGCAAATCTGCTGCTAAAAGACAAAGCACAGAGGCTTCAGCCCCGCACTACCTTCGCATCTCCCTCGCCTTCCTCCCCTCCATGGAAACCAGCAGTCTCTCATTATCAAGTATTTTTAAAACAGATTGAAGAGTAAGAATACATTGTGCTGTTTTAATCTCTCAGATAACATTTTCTATGGTTCCCATGCAAAATCTGCACTCCAGCCTCATTTTCCCTTCAGTTTTTGTTAGGCTTAGAAAGAGGGGGTACATTAATAAATGAACATGAGTCTCACTCCTGTAACACAACCAAGCTCTGGTTCTGTACTCATTTAGGATAAACACAAAGGGAAGGGTAGGTAGGCCAGGGCCCTCTTCCATACTCAGATCTACCAACAAACCATCCAACACTGGTCAAGACACTGGGAATTAATCCAAGAGGAAGAAAAGTGTCCCCTAGCCAGCACATCTCAACAGCTTCCAGACTGGAAGTGGCTTATCTCACACTGAGCCCAGATGACCACAGCATCCTCTCAGCCTGGTTCATGTTTAAGCATAGATATGGATTTCATCAGCTGAGAGCTCCCACAGCAGCTCCCAGCACCCATCCTGCCAAAACTTTGCTTATGCATGCCTCTACATTTGCATGCCGGGATCAGTCTCCATTAAGTCAAATGAAATTACAGGCAGCACATTACACATGTGCCATCACATCTGTGGGATCAGGGCCTTAAAGGGAAAGCCTCCCATCCGACCAAAACACGCCCTGCTCGGCTACAATTAAACACAGACACTTCAGAGCAGTTTGCTCAAGTTATTTTTCTATGCATACTTTTACAATTAACATAATATCATATCCTGCCAGGACGTAAAAGGTTGTGACTCAGGAATGTTATCATCATTTTAACTCCAAGTGACTTGCTTTTGGTTTCATTCCTTTCCTTTTTCTTTCCCCCCCTTCCTTTAATTCTCCCTCCAACAAGATGCATGCCACTCGCAGCTCCACTTAATCATGTTTTGTAACAAAGTTGGAAAGGCAAACCTTCACCAGTCTTGCCTTGCTCTAACGTATAATTAACTCTTCCTTCCAACTCCCAGCAGCACAACAGCAGCATGCAAAGTGGGAGCATGGAGGATTAGATAAGGAGGTACATAAGCGAGAACATGCCCAACACCTCCTGAGTGCCAGGCCACCATCCTTTCTTCTCTTATCAGCCCAAGATAAAACAACTCCCTTGTCCAAAAAGCACGGACTCGGCAGGATGCAGGGCCTGCCCCGCAGCTGCTTCCGAGGAAGCCCTCCGCCCTCCCTCTCCCACATGCTTCTCTCATGCTGACAGATGCTTCATCCCCCAGTCAGTCCCACGGGGCTGGACTCAGCAGCCCACAGACAATTTGGTTTAACTGGTGCAAAACCCTCTGTGGATTCGGTTCTGGGATAGCCATGGGCTTGGAGTCACCAAAATAACCCAAGAGGCTCAGCAGCAGCACCAGTTTAACATAATTTAAAAAAAAAGTGCCAAACATATTCACAAGAACAAACAGCAATCACATCTTGCAATAAGCCACGTTCCTGAGCCTCTTCATGCTGCAAAGCTACTGCTCCACACAAAGCCAAAAGGCTCTGCTTGGCAATACCCTTCAGCTTGCCCTAAAAAATCATCTGAAGGCACACCTTCAATGCATATTCTTACACTGAAAGCCAAACTTCAATTTCCAACCATGCTTTAGACCTTAAGATCAAGGAAACATTTCAGAAGAAGCCTTACAAATGGCTGGTATAATTTATAGGTATTCTGTTAAGAAGCACCAGCTCTCATTTTGCTTAATAGCATAACTTCCCCACCTCCAGTAACACCATTAACCCCATCTCCATACAGTCACTTTTCCACATCAGAGGAACCATACAGCCCCGCAGACCCACAAGCACTTAATAAACCCTAAAAGAAACTTGTCTCATCCTGGTCACATCTTGAACGCAGACCATTTTCTTATTTTGAGAGGGAGTCACATGCAAGTCCTCCACTCATGGGCAACTTCTATGTTACTCCCAAGCACTGAAAAAGTTACCGGGACGTCGGTCAAGTCTCTCCCTCCCCTGGCCGACAATGCACAAAAGCGCATTCAGTCTGGTCACGGTGGAGTTTCATTCACGTTTCTGCAAGCTGGACGCCAGAGAGATTTCCTTTTCTTTCTCGGCATACTTCGTTGTTGTGGGTTTGGGGGCTTTTTCACTTTCTCCCCGTCAGGGGGAAATCTTTCGTCTTTCTCAAAACGAACCTAAAAACCCTCTCGGCCACCACACCCCCAGAAAAACGGTCACGCTGGAAAACGCAGGACACGCGTGCCCCAGAACCCTTCCATGCCGGGACCGCCGCAGCCTCCCGGGGAGCGCGGGCCCGTCCCGCCCGCCCACCCGCACGGGGCACAGCCCTTCCCGCTCTCCGCTTTCCCATCCGCGGGCAGCGGCGGGGCAGAAACACCCAGGGGAAAGCGCCAACACCTCAGCGGCGGCGGACGCAGCCCAGGACCATCCCCGCCGTTCCCCCGTGCCCGCGGGGCTCCGGGAGCAGCTGCCCGCCGCCGCCACGGCCCCGCCGCAATCACGAGCCGCGGCTCCAAAACGGGGCCGAAAAAAGTTTTGCGCGGGCTCCCCCCGGCCCCGGAAAGGGGCAAAGGCGGCGAGTCCACCGTGCCCCCCAGCACCGCACCCCCGCAGCCCCCCGCGAGCATCGCTCCCCTACAGCCCCCGGCACGGCATCCCCAGCGCTGCGCCCCTGCAGCCCCCGGCAGATCCCGCCACCGCGCTCCGGCGATCCGCGCCCGGGCGATCCGGCCCCGCGCCGCCCCCCGGCCCCGCGCACCGCCGGTCTGCCCACGGCCACGGCCATCGCGGAGCGGTGTCTGCGCTGCGCTGCCGCCCGCCGCCTCTGCGCTGCCTGCTAGCACTGCAACATGGCCACCCAGCGGGGAGGGCCCATGCGCAATGCAAAGGGGCCGGGCGGCGAGGCGGGACCCCCCCGGCCCTCCCCCGGGGCCGCCGGGCAGCGCGGGCAGGCGGCCGGCGCCGCTCCGCCACCCGGGGAGCCCCGAAAGGCGGCGGGAGTCCCGGGGGGCGGCAGTCAGTGCCCAGCGGTAACCCCCCGCTAATCCCTCTTCTGCCCACGCCCGGCCGTGGTACCCGTCCCCTTAACCCTGAAGGGTCTCTCTCGCCCATCCTGGCAGTGCCACAGATGAACATACTGACACATCTGCTCCAGAGACCCTTGCAAAGAGACAGCCAAGCAAGCGCTCAGCAAGATCCTCCTCAGCAAGTAGGAGTGCAGGGATTCAGCAGAGACGTATTTCTAACAAGGAGGCACACAGGAGCCCTTAACTGCCTTGTATAACAACACAGAGGACAAAACATGCTACCTCATTCCTCTTGTTTCTCTGAGCACTTCTGTCAAATACACAAACATAGTTTCTAAACAAACTTGGTATACCAAACAGCAGCCACGGTGGCCAGTTGCTCTCCCATGTCACAGCATGTCACAGGTGAGACAGCCACAATACAGAGTGTCACCACACCACTTGAGAAGGTTTCAAGCATCTGCCCTTCTTGTTCTTTAGCCTAACCTTTCACACCCCCATGGGTCATGCATCACACCTGTGTGCCCTCTGCTCCCTGTGGTGACTGGCCAGTGCCCCTGGACACTCCATGGCTGTTCCTTCAGCAATGTTCACCTGCTGCTCACAGCTAGAGCCCACTGGGGATGAGGCTCGGCAGCCCCACTCCCAATCACCACAAACTGTGTGCCCACACTCCCACTCCCCTAAATGACTTCTAGGGCTGAAGAGAAGCATAGCTGGCTCCTTGCCACTCCAGCTGACAAACATTTATCCTGGTGTTGAGCATGATATTCCTTTACCTAAAAAGTGGGGACTCTTAGGGCTAAGCTAAACCTGTCTTGCTTGCAAATCTATGGCCAAGGTAGGGATGAAGAAAAGGCCCTGCACTACTTTGTGAGACATAAAACCCCAAAGGGCTACAGAAGACAAGAGACCCTATTTGTTGCACACTTGAAGGACACACTGAATTATGGACACACCAGAGCTACCCCCATATAAGAACATCCACAGAATCAAAAGAAAAAAGCCAGCAGAATAAAAACTGAAAGCACAAGTAAATGACCCAAGGTAGTGATAACCAAATAGACCTTTGCAGTGCACTTACCATTTGTAGTCGCTTCAACGTCAGGCTCGTACCTTTCCCTCAAAAAAAAGCGGTTTCTGTATGGCTATATAGTAACACATGGCTGTTTGAAGAGGCTACAGTGTCCAGGTATCTCCTTCTTGCAGCTTTTATGATTGTGTTTTGAAGAACTCAGGAGCTGATTTTGGAGAGTGGTCACCCACACCAGCTCCTGCACCCCCAGCCTGAACCAGAACCAATGGAAGTGCACTACCAGACCCTCCTCCCCCCAGCAGCTGAGGATCTGCACCTGGACAGTGCCCTCAGCCGGGTACAGGTGCAGCCCCCACCAGCAAAGCTGCTGCACCAACAGACATGCAAAGGTGTCTATCAAGAACATTTGGCAAACATAGCTGGTGCAGTGCTTTCATCACTCTAACATGTCAGGCGTTAATGCCAAGATCCGAGGGAGGCTTCAGCATTAGACGCATTATTGCTCTTGTAGCAAATTCCTCCTGCACTCACAGCTCCAGTGAGGAGGTGCTGAGCCAGCCTGCACCGGGAAAGGCACCCGGACCAGTGCAGCCTCTAGTGGAAACCTGGCGATCCTATCTGAAGGGCTGCCCTCGTGGTACCTGTGGGTGAGGCACACAAAGCTTCCCCTCGTCCGGATTAGAGATGCACGATACTCCCACATCAGCATAACTCAACCAACATGAAAATCTCCTGTGCTCACAAAACCTTGATGTGACTCACCGTGTCCTTCCTTGGCCTGGAGCTGGGAGAGCTGTGGCCGTGTTTCCTCCATGATACTCACGCACAGACACCTTCCTGGGTACGGCCATCCATGCTGAAAGAGCAGGGGGAGAAAAACATCAGCACAAAGAAACATTTTGCCACCTTCCCCGAGCTCAGCTAGTGCAGCTCTTTGCAACTGTTAGTGTTCGGTACCTTGCTCCTCAAAATTTCATACCCATTGCAAACAAATCAACGCTAACAAATCAATGCCTTTTCATTCCAGAAACTCCATAGAAACTGTTTCAATGTTTCTAAAGGGAATTGCAAGCCCCTCATTCCAGAGACCCCACAGGAATTGTTTCAACGTTCCCAAAGACGTTAGGCATACACTTTGCAAAGCCACAATATACAGAGTATCATCCTACCATTTCAGAAGGCTCAACCTATACCCAGTAACACCACACCACAGCCAAAGACTTCAAGCACCAGTCTTGTTCTTTAGCCCAGCCTTTTATACCCTCACGGTTCATGCATGGCACCTGTGTGCCCTCTGCTCCCCGCGGTGATTGGTCAGTGCCCCTGGGCACTCCATGGCTGCTCCTTCAGCAATGCTCACCTGCTGCTCACAGCTGTAGCCCATTGGGGATGATGCTCGGCCACAGCCCCACTCCCAATGACCACAAACTGTGTGCCTACATGTACGCAGCATCTATTGCAATCTCTGTCCGTGGTTTGTGAGGGCTGCATACACTTCTGGGTTTGCAGCAGGCTGCAGGATATGCCAGCTGCTTACATGAGAGGCAGCTAAAAATATTTACGGATAGCTAGGAGCCTGCGGCAGAGATGGCTTCTGAAGTGTGACTTAGGGCCTGATCCAGACCTCTTTAAAGCCACAGAGCCCACACTGAGCTCAGTCCCTCCATTCTCTGACTGTGAGACAGAAAATCCAGCACACCTTCTCTCTCACACTTTTGCCCACTATTCAGTCCCCAAACTGCTTGGGACAGGGGCTGTCATTTATTCAGTGTGCCCAGGGCCCACTGCCCATGGGGGCACTGATCTTACCATCCCTCTCAGCTGTTATGTACACACTTGTGGTATCAGCATGGGCAGTACAGAACAAAGTGAGATCCCCACAACAGCACATCGTGTGTCCAACCTCTCTCAGCCACGCAGCAAATACAGAGATGAGATGTGGTGAGATACGATGTGACTGCAGACACTCGTGGTGTTTGTGTGTGGTTGTTGTGCATGGGTTGCTGTACATGTTGTAATAATAGCTACCCCAAACCACAGCACACTTGTGAGTCTTTACTGTCAATTTTCTCAAGTCCGGCGTCACAGGGTGGCTCAGGATGGGATGCACCTCTGGTGTTGGGGTGTTTCATGGAGCACTGAACGTCCCTGAGGATGGAGACCGACCCTCTCCAGCCAACCTCTTCCTACAGCTGACCACCCTCGCTGTAAAATAGTTTTCCCTCGCACACAAATGGAATTTCCTGCATTTCAATTTGTGCCTATCATCTGCTGTGCGTTCACTGACACAATGACTGATAAGCAGCTCTTTGGTCTCGCTGCCCGCCAGCAAAGGACCCTTGCACTTCTCAGCTCCTCCCGCCCCCCTAGCCTGCTTCTCTCCTTCGGTGTCACCTCTCCTCAGCGCTGTCACCCCAGCTCGCACCACCACGGGCCGCCACCCGGGGCAAAGGCGACCGTGGGGTGGCGGCCCGGCCACGGAGGAGGAGGAGGAGGCGGAGAGGCCCGGCGCGGCGGGAGGCGGGTTTCCGCGCCGCACCTGGGTGCAGCGCCGAGCACCGAGGCACGGCACCGAGCACCGAAAGCCGGCCGGCCCGGAGCATGGCGCGGGAGCTGAGCCAGGAGGCTGTGCTGGACTTCCTCTGGGCGGCCGGGGGGCGAGCCCCCAACACGGCGCTGCTCCGCCACTTCCAGCGGTTCCTCCGCGACCCGGCGCTGACGGAGCAGCAGCGGCGGGAGCGCCGCGAGTACTTCAAGAGCCTCGTCAACTCCCTGGCCACCGTCCACCCCGCCGCCGCCCCCGGCGCCTCCAAGGACATCGTCCTCCGCCGCAGGTACCGCGACCTCCTCGATGAGGAGCTGCCGCCGCCGGAGGAACAGCGGAAGCAGGAGGAGGAAAAGAACGAGCCGTCGCCGCCGCCCCGACGCGACCCCGACGGGCGGCGCGGCCCCCGCGGGGAGGCGGCGGAGCAGGGGCGGCCCGGCGGGGCGGGGGGCTGCTCCGCCCGGGGCCGCGGCGGGCCGTGCTGCGAGTGCCGCCGGGCGCGCCGCGCTGCCGCCGCCGTCCCCGCGCCGGGCCCCGGGACACCGCCCACCCCCCGGCCGCCCCGCTCCCGCTCCCCGCCGCCCCCTCCGCAGCCGCCCCCGTACCGGACCGAGCCGCCCCCGTACCGGACCCAGCCGCTGTCCTCGGGCCCCTGGGCGCTTCGCCCCGGCGGCACAGCGCGCCCCCGGCCCCCTGCGCAGCCGTCGGGTCCTGGGGCGCTGTCCCCCGCGGTGCCGCCCCGGTCCCGATCGCCGCCGCTGCCTGCCGCCGGGCTGCCCTCTGCCACAGCGTCCCGGGCCCGGACGCCACCGCCGCCACCGGGCCCGGGGATGCCGCCTCCCTACAGGTTGCCTCAGCCCCGATCTTTGCCGCAGCCCGCGACCGGGATGCCCTTGCTGAAGGCTCCACGGCCCTCAGCAAGCCCGGAGAGGCGAACCCCCGCCGGACCCATCCCGTCCCCGCTGCTGTCACCGGGCCCCGGGGCGCTGTCCCCGCGGGACCTGCCCCCTTCCCGATCCTTGCCGCTGCTGTCCGCCCCGGAGGTGCTGCCCCTGTCCCGCTCCCTGCAGGCGCTCCCTGCCAGCCCCTCCTCATCGCTATTGCTTTTGTCGGGCCCCGAGGCGCTCGCTTCCACCAGGCTGCCCCCATCGCAGTCCAGGTCCCTGCAGCAGCTCCCCACCAGGCCGTCCCCAGACCTGCCGAGGGGATCCAGGGGGCTGACCCCCAAGGGACCAACCCAACTTCAAGTCCTGAGACTGCGCCCGTGTCAAAGCCTGACACTGCCGTCAGGTCCTGGGATCCTGCCCCCCACCAGGCCCCCCCCACCCCAATCCCTGCCACAGTCCGCCACTCTCCCTTCCCCATGCCGCCCCCTGCAGCCACCCCTTGCCAGGTCACCCCCATCCCAGTCCTTGCTGCCAGCACAGGGCCCCGCAGTGTCCCAAGCCGCAGAGAGCCAGCTCCCAGCACCGCTGCCTGTTTTCCAGAGCATCAGGCGCCAGCTCGCTTTGTCGGAGGCGCAGGGCACCCCCTCCTCAGCGCACGATGACTGTGGGCGGCAGCCTCGCTCCGTGCTCGCCAAGAGCTCCCCTAGGAACGCCGCAAGCCGGGGGCCCCTGGTGCCGCTGGGACAGCGGGAGCACGCCTGGCTGGTGGCAATGTCAGCAGGCTGCTGGGCTCAGGTGCGGGGGCTCTTTCTGGAAGAGCCTGAGCTGGCCCTGCAGAGGGACTTCATATCGGGCTTCACGGTCCTTCACTGGCTGGCCAAGCACGGCGACGGGCCGGGCCTGCAGGAGCTGGCAGCGGCGGCGCGGCAGCTCGGGCTGGCCCTGGACGTGGACGCGCGCTCGGGCTGCGGGTACACGCCGCTGCACCTGGCTGCCATACACGGCCACCAGCTTGTCATCAAGGTGCTGGTGCTGCAGCTGGGCTGCCAGGTGCAGGTGCGGGACGGCAGCGGGCGCCGGCCCTGGGAATATCTGGGCAGCTCCACCTCGGGGGAGATCTGGCAGCTCCTGGAGGCACCCCGCGGCACAATCATGTTCCCCACGCAGCCCCTGGCCCGCAGCGCGTCCTCTGTCAGCAAGGTCTCGCCGTCCGCCGGCAGGGCAGCGCTGCCTGCCTGCCTCAGGGTGCAGCTCGGCCGTGGGGCAGTGTCCCACCAATCCGGCAGCGACAGCGACTGAGACAGCTCCCGGCATCTCTGCCAGTGGAGATGGGACCTTGGTGGCCACCCTGAGAGAGGAAGCCACGCAGGCACAACAAAAGCCGTGAAACAGACTGAACCTACTGGAGAATGTACTTTTAAATTATTCCAATGAACTGTTTTCTGAGCCTCTCTGCCCTTCCTCCCATTTCTTGCTTTTCTACCAGCAAAAGGATGCAGTAACTGTGCTGGAAGGAGGAAGAACCTTCGGGAGGCAAGTCCTGCGCAGCCCACAGGGCCAGGACCAGCTGCTGCGTGCAGCCACGACCACCAGCATTAGTGGGACCGTGGCTTTGGGGGGAGACTCAAGTCTGGCCCCAATCCAGGCAGAGCACTTGCTTTTGCTGACAGTGACAGATTGTTGTTGGTCCCGGGGTTTGCAAAACACTTGTTTACACCACCTCAATTCTGGGGAGCAGTAAAATGACATCCCTTTTTAATCCCAGCAGATTAAGGATGAGTCCCTCTTTTAAAAATGCATCTGATCAAGATCCAGCCTTCCAGCGAGTAGGGAAGGGCGTTTCCCAGGCCACCTTGCCCACCATTCCATGCTGAAAGGAATGCAGGGTAGCACCACAGCCCTGCTCCCCTGCACAGCTGCCCGGGGCTGCCCAGCAGTATCCCTGCTGCTCCCTCATTCCTGCACCTCCAGTTGCTCTCCTCACACCACAGGATTAGGAAGTGGTACCTGTGTTGTGGCTAGGGCCATGTTCCCACGCCCCGGCACGGAAAGCATTCCGGGAGGATTTTGTGTTGGGCAGAAAAGGAGCTGGGCTGTAGGACGGGTCCCAGAGGAAAGGCAGGAAAGGCAGTTTCATAACCAGAGCTGCATCTTCCCAGAGACACCAGCCCCAAACTGCCTGTCAGGTGTTTATGTGGTGGGGGCAGGTGGGACTGGGGGCCAAGTGCAGTCATGAGATGTCCAGTGGAGTAATTCCTCAGAGTTTACAAAAATCAAACTGTCTTTAGGAATCTCAGTGGATTGTGTAGGTCCTATAATGTACTCTGCTCTCAGCTTTAGCATAAATGAGCTTCTAAAGTGTCAAAAATTGCAACACGTTCATCTTGCACCTAATCTGTCCCTCCTATAGATGCTCTGTGGAGGCAGGAAGAGAGCTGAGATACACGAGCCAGGGATCCAGTGCTGCCAGGCTGATGCTGCTGCTGGGTGACCTCAGGTGCAGGAGCAGTGAAACTGGGCCTGCTGTCTCAGCCTCAGTGGGAGGCTTTGGGGCACAGCAGAGCAGGAGGTGGGAGCGCTCATGCATTTGAGGCATGTGTGTGAGTGCCTGCAGTTTCGGGGAGGAACAGCAACGAGGGCAGCAGAACCTGACCCTTGCATAACACGCGTGCCAGGGAATGCCTCGAGTCCTTGCTCAAGCACTAATTGAGGTCTCTGCTTTGCTTGGGGTTTATTTGAGGGAGGAACTTTTTCCTGCACAAGGGAAGCTACTCTGCCTGACTCTCGGGCCACAGAAGGTTGAGGCCTTTTCCCAGCCTGTTTTTCTCCTTTTACAGGGAAAGAGTTTAGTAAACCAAAGCAGTGTCCTGTCAATGATCATTCCTCTCTGAGATGAAACACCATCTTGAACTCATAAGAAATTCAGCTCTGAAGTGGCCTCTGAGCCACCAGCAGGAGAATGTGGAGGGCCCTCTGGGACCTCCCAGAGCAGGAGGAATCCTGTGTATTCCCCCTTCCTCTTCAATCCAGCTGGGGTTTATACTCTAGGTCACACCAACACACAAAGTCTCTGCTGCCTGATGAAGCAATGAAGCCTTTGCCACCACATTTAGAGCCATTGTCACTACTCACATCATGCAGCAGGCTCCCTGGGGAAAGGGATCCCTAAGGCCTTCCACAAGCCTTGGCTATGAGCTCCTAAAAGCAACCCTGTTGGACAGGGTACATCAGGGATGCCATCAGAGCCTTCCTGTACAGGGAGCTTCTCAGAAGTAACCCCAAATAAATTAAGTTTGTGAGCTGACTAAAACTGGGGCGGGGGGGCATATTTTTTCTCCAAAGACAGCTTCCAAAGAAGAAGGTTTTCCCCTTTGTATCTTCCATGCTGCTACCTTGGGATTCTCATCTTACACCCTTTCCCTGACCTTTCTCCGTGACGCAAACCAAAGTGGTGCTTTTTTTTCTTGCACACTGTTTCAGCCCTCACCTGTCACCTTTTTCAGAGCCCTTTTCTCTCCCTGGCAGTGTTGACAGACTGCTGAACTAAATAAGTTGTGACCTGATTTTGTGATCACTGTTTGCTTGCCTATTGAGATGAGACAGATAAGCTGGATTCTCCAATTTTTTGAATTACAGAGCAACTGTTAGGAAGCTCAAACCTTTCCATTCTGGATTCAGTGTGCATTCACTCTGGTTTATCAGCTCAGTGGTGTTAGGACTGCTCATACTGCTAATACTGCACAGCTCCTACACCACACAGTTATTTGGGGGAATAACCACTCTTAACTCCCAGAAAGCCTCATCCTCCCAAGTTTTCTGCGAGTGAAATAAGCAGTGGACAGTGTGAAACCCATGTCCAGCCCATGGTGGGAGGCAGGGTTCCCTCAGCCACTGCTGCCTTGGTGCGTCACAGATCCAGCCAGCCAGGAGTAATCCACCACTGGATACACACACATGCAGCCTGAGCATTTCCAAGTTCTCCTCATCTCCTTGCTACTTACTTGTCAGCCTGCCTGGCCCCTTCCACACCTGTGCACGTTGCTGTTTCCTCATTGCAGCTGGACGTGGCTCCTTGCCTCACACCCAGTGCAGGCATCTGACTTCGCACCGCCCTGAAACGCAGGATTACGCACGGCAGGACTCTGCCCTCTCCTCTCGCTGCATTTAAACACACCTCCCACTCGGCGGCTGCTGCTGGCAAAGTCCACCCCTCCCCTCTGTCACGCTTATCTCTGATCAGCTGCTTTGTACTCCAAAGCCCCCGTCCTGCAGAGGGGGAGGGTGTTTCCCCGCCTCGGCCTTTGCCCAGCACAGGCTGTCAAACCTGGCAGGGGTAAGCCCTCACCACCCCTCACACCCACAGCACCACGGCTGAGAGCGGGCGCACGGCACGGCCCATGTTCAGCTGGATCCACGCCTCAAGGTGGGGACGAGGACCAAAGGTGGAGCAACGCTGGGAGCCCAGCTCAAAGCGCCCAAGAGGCTTTTGTGCAATTAAAAAAGTGTTCCTGGGCAAGGCAGGTGAGCAAGAGAACAGAACACTGCAAACCGAAACCAATGGCCATAGGACCCTTTATATCACAGCACTTTATGAAGCAGACAAACAGAACTTGAAGAGTTAAAAAAAAAAAAAGGAGAGTCCATCACACAAAACATTTTTTCTTACTATGACAAATGTCATTTTGAATTAAATAGTTTGTATACAACTCCACAGTGAGAAGAAAGTCTTGCACACTTCTAGCAAGTAATGAAACAATCACAAATGCTACTAAATGCTGTTAAAGCTAGAATTTCCCATAATTACATTTACTACAGGTAGCACCAGATGTAGGTTAGTACAGTAGTGCTAGTAAAATCTATGTATTGTATAAGTGGCCTTGCCCCAATCCTAGTTGTTCTAAATGTGCTGCAGCTGTGATGTCCTTAATTGGGCAGCAGCTGTGGCCAACGAAGGTAACTGGGATAAAAGGGGGTGGGCTGGCTGGTCAGGGGGAGCCTTGGAGGAGCCCTGATGAAGAAGCAGGAGCAACAGTGCTGCGAAGAGCTGCTTGTGAGACAACCACCCAGAAGGTATGGGACTCTAGAAATACGATAAGAGCAATATAATAACAACAGGTTAGCAGAGTGGGGTTTAGTATAAGAAACCCCCTCCCACCCCTTCCCAATTAATACTACAGCCTGAATTTCCCCAGCGAGTGAGAACTGTTAGCCTTTCAGGGAAATACAAATATTGTCTTTGAAAACTCAGTCACACTGGAAAGCTCTAAAAGGAGAGTTCTTAGTTTAGTTAAATTAATACCCCTCATCTCCATCATGAGTCTATTTAAGCACAGAAAATGTGTTTTACCATTAATTAAAATAAATATATTTTAGGATACCAAGAAAAGCTTGGTACAGAGGCACTATTGTGTTAAATACTTAACTGAGCCCATAGTGCAATACTTGTCTGTAAAGACACAGATGGGTGATCTTGTGGAGGTTGGCTTTGTCCTAGAGCTGTTAATTTGATCTGGTGGAGCAAACTACTTTTTGGATGGTTTAAATAAGCATAAGGCTCATGGTATTTTAAATCTGGATAGGATTTCAGCAAGGCACTTAAGCTCCTCACACTTATCCAGACTTCCCTACAGTACAGGCTGTCATAAAATAAAAAGTAACCCAGAACCTGTTTGTGAAATATATCTTTATACCGCTCTTAAGATTTTTTAGCTCTGATGGTACTGGAGGAAAGCACAAAACTGCTCATGGCAGATGGGTCTGATAAAGATTTTGGGCGCCTTTTTTGCTATGTGATAATGTTTCATAGGCAGCCATGCTCTATGTGCTCAAAAGCCACAAGCTATTTAAAATAAATTGCTTAACAAGTCCTAGTTTCTGTTGAGAAGGAAAGGCCCATCAAAACTATTGGCAAGGTCCTCCACACAAGCATGTCTGTCCATGTGGACTGGCCTCCGTTTGCATTTCTAATGCTGCCGTGGCAAGGAAGGACCACAATCCTTCAGGATGTGTCCCAGCAGTTTCCCCCTTGCTGAGGGGCCTCTGTAAAGAGAGATCTTGGTTTAAATATTTTCTTTTGGCCTTTCTGAGTCACAGCTCGAGAGTGAAGGAATGTTCTGAAGAATTTGATACCAGAAGAGGTATTTTATAGACTTTCATGAAGCCCAGGATATTTCAGTGGAAGTGGGAATCAGAAGAATTTGAATTGGTGTGTGTCACAGACCTGGAGCCCCATGGTAATTCCACAGGGAACAAATAGCTTTGCACAGCCAGGCACAGGGCAGGTGTTACTGCAGGTTGTCCAAAGTCCACGTGGGAGGTGCATGGCACTGGTAAAGAGCAGAGAATGTGTCAGGGAAATAGGAAGGGCTTGAGTCTCACTTGGAGAGAGGACAAGAGGCACTTGCCAGGCCTTAGTGGGGAGTGTTGTTGCTACAGGGATGCAGAGCTGTGCTCCTCCATCCACAAACACTGCACCCTCCTTATCTCCCCAGTGCTTCTCACATGCCTGGTGATGGTATCTAAAGTGACCCTAGAACAAAACAGGCAGCTGATAAGGATGAGGGCAGGGTTTGTCCTCAGAGTCAGGCTGTTTGCAAGCCTGCTAGTGGCCAAGGGAGAAGCAGATGCTGCTGCTCACTTGCAGCCTGCAGGACTGTGCCGAGCTTGGGGACAGCAGCTGTCCCTCCCTTGCACCACTGCTGGCTTCCAGTCCTGCAGCTCTGCTCTCCCTGTGAGTTTACCCAAGGGAAAGCCTGCCTGTCACTGTGGATTGTTTCACCTCCCTGCCCGGCCATGCCAGTGCCCCTGGTTCAGCCCACGCAGGCAGGCTGGGGAACCAAGGTGGGAGCCTGTGCTGTCACCCTGGTTTGACACCCAATGTCACACTGCCTGCTGTGTCTGAGCCAGGCTGGGTCCCTTAGCCTCTGTGCTCGTGCCAAGTGGCATCAAGTCACCCTGCAGGCAGGAAGACCTCTGCTGGGCACGTGCTGAATATTACTGAAGAGTGTAAAATGCAAACACTGCAAGGGGATTAACTCTTGCATAAGAAAAAGTGTGTAGAACAGCCCAATGCATTAAGAAATAATCTTATTCTTTTCCTTCCTTGTGCTCAAATACTTAACCTGAGTTTCCAGCTCTGCTTGAGTCGTATCACCAGTGGCAAGGAATGTAAAGCCTGACTCTTGTCCTAACATACTTTCTGCTGGAGGTTTCTAAGCCACAAGGCTGCTATGGGTTCTCTCCATCCGAGTGCTGGTCACTACAGTCCGCAGGCAAGGGCAAGGGATGTACCAGAGCAGGTGTGATTGTTTTAGAGGGAAAAAGGAGGAATGAAATGCTCTTGCCAAGGCAGGGAGGCTTCCAGGCAAGTGGCTTTAATAAACAGCATCCCCAGGAGGTCACTAAGCCTGGCAGTCTTGCCTGCAGGTTGGAGACGCACGGATGGGCACAGTCAAGGGAAGCTGCACATTTTTCTTTGCATAAGCACTGGAACTGGTTTAGTCATATGCTGAGTGGCATACTCAGGGGGAATGCAGATGCTTGAGCTCAGGAGGTATTTGCATGTGATTTGGATTCTTTGTCTGTTTGCTCTATAAGTACTGAGTAGATGATTTAAGTCAAGATCTTGCAACTCTGCCCTCTCCATGGTTTTTCATTGCTGCCTCACAAGAAGCCCAAGGTTGCTGTTCCTCATAGTGGCTGCCTGTAGATTTCATGATGGGTGACTTTATAGCTGCTGGATGTCTGCGCTGGAGGCAAGCAGCAGTCAGCCATGGATCTGGAGGTCCATGCAATCAGGCATGGCATCTGGACAGTCCTGCTCCTGCCTATGGCCGAAGGGGAGGGCAGGTGCAGGGGTGCTTCCCTCGGATTTTGGTACCTTGCAGACTTGGCAGGCATGCCATGCCCCTTGCCTGTCCCTAGGCACTGTGGGATTCCATGCAGCCCAGCTGCCAGGCTGCTCCTCACACCCTGGGCACACTGTCACTTGTCATGGGAGGGCAGAGTCTCAGTGGAGCCTGCCACCCCTGCTGGCTGCTGCACTGGTGGCTGCATTGGGGCAGCCAGTTGGGTTTGTGCTGTCCCCTGGGCCTGAGGCACGGCTGGGGCTTTGCCATTACTCACATTCTCCCAATCCTTCCTGTCAGGGTGACAAATCCCACCTGCCCTTCCTTTTCCTTGCAGGGCTCTGAACCACTGCTTTTTTTCACCACACTGTGCCAGAATCTATAGTAGGAGTCCTAGTAAACTCTATGTATTGTATAAGTGGCCTTGCCCCAATCCTAGTTGTTCTAAATGTGCTGCAGCTGTGATGTCCTTAATTGGGCAGCAGCTGTGGCTAATGAAGGTAACTGGGATAAAAAGGGGTGGGTTGGCCAGTCAGGGAAAGCCTTGAAGGAGCCCTGACGAAGAAGCAGGAACAACAGTGCTGCGAAGAGCTGTGTGTGAGAAAACCACCCAGAAGATATGGGACTCTAGAAATATGATAAGAACAATATGAATACAACAAGACTCATTTCATGAATCCAGCCAGGATTACCACAGCCTTACGTGGGGTTAGGAGCAGGGATTCTGATCTGCCCACAGTGCTTGGGAATGATGCTCTTGCTTTCCAGCAGAACTTACTCATCTGCCACTTCTAAATGTATTTCCAAACTTGTGTGTGAATATTTCTAACTGGGTCCTTCCCCTTTACCTACCAGATGAGATGCCAGCCTGGGAAATGGCCCCTCATGAATTATGGGAGACAACCAAATCAGCTGCCTGCACTTGACACTTTTTACAGCTGCTGTATCCTATAAAAGCACATCAGTCTTAAACCTGAGTGTCTCTTTGTTTGTTGCACCTCAGCAGCCAGAGCTCAGGGCTGTTTTGTGAACCAAGGGAGTCCTCATGACTCATTCTGGGTAAGCCCTAAATCTGGCTGACAAATCACTGGGGGAGAAGGTGGCAGGAAGGGGAAGGAACTTCTCCCCACCTATCATCATTTTGATGGCTCTTCAGTGTCTCATGGCTCAGAATGGACAATGTTAATGTTCCTTCTAAGACTGTTACGTTTTTAACCAGCGTGTTCTTTCCAAGGCATTTTCCAAATACTTGCTGACCATTTTCTCTTGCCTAAAATTGAATTCAAGAAACTTGAGCCAGCCTAAATACAATCCCTTTTCACTGTGGGTGGCTCAAATGAGACCAATTCTGGCACACGTTTTTGTGGAAAAGAACTCCAGATGGCTTGAGTTTCTAAGCCATCCTGGCATGCTCTATGTGCTATGTCAGGCTAGAAAAGAGCTCTGCTAAACCAGTCTAACCTAAGGTTGCTGAAATGCTTTTGTGGCCACTGGTCCCACCCTGTCCAAAGTCACTGTGAGGGGTTTTCCTCCAACAATTAGAGTCCCAAAACAAGAAACTGATTCACAGTCTTTCAGTCCAAGGAAAATCTCTGCCTCACAGGTTTTGCAGAATGAGAGTGACATAAGGAAAATCAAGCCTTATAATGCTAAGGAGATAATATAAAAGGACCAACAGAGGTGTCTACTGTGTCCTGGATGTATCTACTATGACAACCCAGATGCAGTCCTCCTGTGGTCTGGAATGCAGCAAATCCTTCAGAAGAGCATTCCCAGTTACTTGGCAAAACCCTGGGAGCTTTAACTTTACATGTGGCATGATGTGATAAAAGCTGATTTATGAAGAGGGAACAAAACAAAGACTAGAACCCCAGCCTGGTGCAGACACCTCCACTCAAGATGAAAGTGGCTGAGAAGGCTTGCTCCAGTGATGATCCTTTTTTCACTGACACCTTGTTTCACCCACACGGGGTCCAGACCCAGCTAACCAGCTCTACTGCTGGAGTTACTCTGTGGAGGGCAATGCAGCTGCACTCCCTTTTACCTTCCCTCGCCACGTGGACCCTTCAAGGCTGTACAGGTTTTATTCAGCAGGTTAGGGATAGGAAAATCCATAGGTCCCCATCTTCAGCCACCACACAAATCCCCTTGCAGGGGAGGTGAGGATCATGAGGTGCCAATCAAACCCAGATTGCCTGGGGCTAGACCACAGGAATATCTAAGGCTTGGGAAGTGCTGCTATCCTGCTGTGACATCCCGGTGAGAAGTGTTCCAGGGTCTGCTCCCTGTTGCAGAAGTTTGCAGTGCAGTCAGAGATGTAAAGTAAACAGCTGTGCTGCTAAGGAAAACGAGTACTTAGTGCTGCCCGAGTTGAGAGACCTCGAGAAAAACACCTGAAGGGTCACTAATCCATGGGTTCTGCATGGAGCTCCCACTGCAACAGCTGCCTGACTAAGAGCTATGGTGACCCCCAAGGAGGAGGGAAAGATGGACCTGGATTCTTAATTTCAGAGTAGCAGTGTGAGATGCAAAGCTGTGTTTCGTGTCAGGTACAAACAGGCGATGTGTGTATTTGTGAATGCAAAATGTGGGGACCCTGACAATGGGAGAGCTGTGAATTCTAATAATAACTGAGGAGAATAAAGCATGGAAAAAGGCCTTTGAACCTATCTTTTGTTTGCAATTAACCCTGGTTGATTTAGGAGCATTGGAATTAAGGTGTTAAAGATGTTGCTTTTTGCTTGCATTTAATCCATAGAAAGCTTTGCAATGATAATCTTTTGAAGTATAATTTTAGAATATTACTTGTATCCTTGAAACTATAGCTTTGGAATATATATAAAGGAAATATGCTTATCTCACGCCTTATTGAAGCAGAGAAAAACAGCTTGAGACAGGAAGATGAACATCACCTCAAGGATTTATGGTTTTGACCAAAGGGAAGCTAGACATCACTGTTATGAGATTTACAGTCTCTGCAATTAAAAGGTGGACACACATCTGGGGAGCTGGACCCCACCAGATGTGATTCATCTTCTTTCGGAAACTGGACTGTCACCACCTGGGGATACTCCTTTGAGATCCATCCTGAGAAATTAAAATCACAATAGTGTATGGAATTGTCATGTAATAATTTGGAATAAAAATTGCTGATGAGTAAAAGATTGGAAATAGAAACTGCTGAAAAAAACTGATGAGTACCCCTATAAATACCTGTAACCATCAATTGTCGGTGTGCAGTTGGAGGGAAAACTTCCTCCACTGTACGCAGCGCTGTATTGCTCATATTTTACCATATTAATTAATAAATTGATTGCTGCTTGAATATTGGCCTAGTCAAGCTTCTTATTCATAACAGCAGGGACATCCAGTGAGGAGTAAATGCAAGCAGCTCCTTTCAGAGGAGGCAGTAAACTCTTGAAGCGAGGCGTTTGCCACCCTCAAACTTAAAAGGTGAAGGAGGGAGGTGCCGAAGTGAAGTGAGTCCAACAAAACAAAGGCCCAGTTCTCCAGGGTAGTTAACAATTTGCTCTAGTTAAATCTAATCCACTGAGAGATGAGAGAAACACACAGATTATCAGCTTGGGTCAATGTTAGTGAGGGAAATAAAATGAGGAGACATACTTTAAATTCCAGTGACACAATCAGCAAACTCCTTTCATCACTTTGTGACAGTGCAAGAAGTTCTTTATAATTAACTTAATTTATAATTAACCTGGAATAGAGGTGCCTCCTTTTGAATGTAGGGAAAGCTGAAATCAGGAAGCCCTCAGGGATAAAAACCTGTGGTGTGGCCACGCAAGCCCAGCTGGTATCCAGGGCAGACTGGGCCTTCCTGGCACAAACTTCCCTCTGAGGCAGTGCCTGGGGAACCTGAGTGCCAGCAGGCTCTGGAGCGCCTCTCACCCTCCTGCCACACTGCACTGGGGCTCCTCGAGTCACTCTCTTTTCTGAGAGCAGGCTAAAGCCTCCTCCTGGGAGTCTGGCTCCACTCCTCTGTGGTATCCGGCCGAGCCCTAGAGTTTCCCCCAAGGATAGCACAGGGCTGGAAGATACTGTGGCAGTGAGAGCATTGTTTTAGCCAGCTCCGCAGAGGGGCCAGGGAAACTCTGTGCAACTAAACTCTTCAGGGGAGTCATCACTGCCCAAGCCAAAAGACAGAAACTTCTCAGATGAGACAAACTGATGGGCTGTGGTAGCAACAGAGAACCAGACACTTCAACAGCAGGAGCAGAGGATTGCTTAAGTTCAAGTCCCCAGATATTCCAAGGGAGACAAAACAGCCTGGGAGTGTATATAGAAATGCAATGTGTATGTCTGTTATGCTGTAACAGAATAATATTTAGGTTGTAAGAGTAACCAGGGGCTATTGCTGAGAACAGAATCCCATCCAGACAGTATTGACACAAATATTCCCTAAAGCCGGCGTGAGAAAAAGATGCAGCCCTTGCCTGATGCATTGAGAATGAACTCACAGAGACAAAAACAAATCTTCCCCAAAGAAAATGAAGCTTAAAGCAAACGGTAAGCTTTCTCTCACTCTAGGAAAGGGTGAGGGGTTTCTCTTGTCATTATTTTAGCAGCACAATCCTTGCATTGGTGAGCGTCAGTGATTGAGGGGCAGTGCCTGAAGCAGTGGTGCCCCCCCAGGGCGGTGCATGCACAGAACTCCTGTACTGGCCCCGGGGCTGGATGCCTTCCCCCAAGGAGGAGAAAGCTTCTGCTTACTCTTTCGGCAACAGCTGGGGGCTCCCTCTCAGCTGCAGCCCTGAGCCCCTCGGGACGTGTCCCACCAGCAGCCGGCAGCGTGTGTGGGCTCCGTGCGCCACAAAGCAGGAGGGGCGGTGGGGAGCCAGCAGGCCCCGGGTCACACCCTGCTCCCTGAGGTAGCCAGCAGCAGGGTGTGCCCTCAGACCTCCCAAACCGGGGCAAAGCCATCGCTAATGACAGCACTGATTAGCCAGGGATACGACTTTGCCAATGGCTAGGGTGTACATTATCTCACATCAGATTAAAAAGAGGAACACTCAGCATGCTGCACCCTTCGCTTCCGAAGCAAATCTGGGACATTTCTAGGGAGTTACAAGGAAATCAGACTGGCCAGGTGTCTGCCTTCAGCCTGTGCAAACCAAGAGGGGAATGAAGAGTTTGGGCTGGAGACCTGGTGCTGGGCAGGACACTGTACCCACAAGCAAGCCTGCATGGCCAAGCATCGGGAGGCCAGCCTTCATTTTCCCCAGAGCCAAAAATTCCTCCTTACATCACCTCTGGATGAGCAGGAGATAGATGATTCTTGTCTCCCAGCTTCTGCCAGAGCTGCCAGATGGGTGCAACACTTCTTCCAAAGCAGGCAGAGAGCTGTGATGCCTGAAATGGGGACACTTGCACTGTGTGTGCCCTGCTACTCTCTCTCAGGGCCTGTACTGACTGCAGGCCCTTGTAACAACCCAGGTGGGGCTCACTCGGGCTCTTCTGCCCAGGGTTTCTTCTCAGAACATCCCCTGCTGGACCAGGGCAATGAGAGGGGCTTGCACAGGGCACTGCCTCTCCCCTTCTCCCCCAGGCCTTGGAAACACACCCCAATCCTCTGCCTGCCTGCTGTGGGTGCACGGGGCCTGAGTCCCTCCCTGTGTGCTTTGCCTCCCATCAGGATCCTCCCTGATGGGTGGGATTGGTCAGTGTGGCCTTGCTTTGCAGCCTGCCCTCTGAAGGGCCACTGTGTCCCCTGTTTTTCTCCCACTTAATCCCAAGAAAGATGCAGGACAGTGAGGCAACTCACCATTGTAGCCCCATAACAAACACCTTGCTGATATCACAGGGCTCACGACAGGGAGTGCTTTAAAGACAAAGGCTTTGCTGCTAAACCAACCAGGCTGCCAGGGCAGAGCACTCAAGGAAAACAAACAGAGCAGTCTCCAGGTGTTATTAGAAAGGTAATTCACTGTCTGAAGGGTCAGAGGAGGAAACCAGGCCAGAAGAGCAACTCACATGAAATGTGCATTTTGGGAGACAGAGCGCCCAGCACTGAAAGGAGGAGAGAAGTCTCCAGGGATTTCACAGGGCTGAAAGGAAAACAAATACACAAACCCAACTGACCAAACAGAATTTGCTCAATCCCTCCCCTGTGCCAGCGACCAGGGGAACAGTAACTCAGGTTCAGAGAGCAGGGCCTAAAGCCTGTCTCTAACACGTGATCCTGGCTAACACTGCTGGAGAATGGGGCTAACTTAAGGTGGAATTAGTTGGGATTTCTCCAAACTCTCTGTGGAGGGGGTTTGCTCTCAGTGGCATTTGCTACCTGTGTGAACTCTGCTCCCACAGTTAACTCCTGACTTCTGGATGGCTCTTGTGTGCGCCAGGGAGTTAGCTGGAGGTGAGGGCATGTGCAGGATTTTCACCACAGCACTTTCAGTCAGCATTCTGTCCTCTTTTATGCACCCCATTCACAGGGCTGCAATTCGAGCTTGTGACTTTTTAGTAAAAAGGCAGCTCAGCTTTGCTGAAACGCCACAGGAATGTTCTGAAATGGGTGTGGGGGATATTTGGGGCAGGATGCTGTTCCTGTACCAGCTCTAATGAAGTTCCAGCAGCCTCCTGCAGGGCAGAGTGTTTCCCACCTCCACCCAGCCACAATCTCCTGCTCTGCGTTGTGAGGTGCCCAGTGCAGCCCTCCCAAGAGTGGTCATGGCTCAAGCCAGCAAGCAGCACCCTGTGCTAATAGAGCAGCTCTCGCTGCGGGTTTACAGGCAGCATCGGGAAGCTGCGTGTCATTAGAGTCACATCAGGCCTCAGGGAAACTGAGGCACAGAGTCCTGAGGACCCTGCCAAAGCACATGGAAAGGTACAAGCCGATCCAGGGACCCCACCAAGCACTGCAGCCGCTGCCCCTGCACAGCCCCTCGGGCCAGTCGTGCTCGTGCAATGCCCAGCCTCCTCTCCGGTCCTGCCGGCCGCACACAGCCCTGCCCGGCCTCTTCCTCCCCTAACAAAGCATTTCTCTTTTCCCTCCGGAGCCTTCTGCAACTGGAATGGAACCAGCGAGATCGTGCTACTATTCAAAAGCCGCAGCATGAATTCTCACATCTACTTAAGAGCCCCACACCACCAACCTTAACCTTTTAGGCGCTGCTGAAATGCTGACACGGGCTGTACCAAGCCCTCGGCTTTCATTTAACTGCAAGCAGCGAGGCTTTGTACCCGATGTCTCCCACCAGGCTGGGCTGGGAGAGCGCATCCACCTGTATCCACAGAGGCAGCCGCTTGGCAGCAGGAACACGGGGACTCCCAGCCCTGAGTTTAGACACGGAACGCCGAACAAAAAGCAGCCACCTGGCTCCTAGCACCGGGATCCGGCTCCTGGGATCCTGCACAGCAGCTAGGAGAGCTTACAGCACGAATCACGCAGAAGCAAGCAATCACTAGTTCTTAGTATCACACACAGGCTGCCCGCAAAGAACAGTATCGACAGAGGTCTCCCGCCGCCCCCTGTCAATGGCTGCGAGGCTCGGGGCCCAGCCCAGCAGCTGCGATTATCAATCCCCCTCTGCTCGTCCCCCCCGAGCATGTGATGGTCCTGCCCGCGGGATCAGCTGCCGGAGCAGGGCGCTGCGTCACTCCGTGCCGGGAGAGGGGCTCGGGCTGCTCTGCCTGCCGGGGCCGGTGTCCGCAGCATGGAGAAAGTGAGTGCCGCCTGCGAGCCGGGCTGCTGTGCCAAGCAGGACTGGGATTTCGCCTGGGCTGCCTGTGGGGTTTGAGGTGGTGCTAGAGATGGGCGGAGAGAAGGAAATGTAAAGCTGATGTATGGCTTTGGGAAGAACAGTTAGGGCTGACCAGCCGTACTTCTTCTCTTCTCTAGCATGTTATCTAAGTGGGGAAGCTGAGGAATGTTTTTATTCTCAAGTACTCTAAAGGTTTGGGTCCGTTTGCAACTCTACTGTTTCCCGACTCTTTATACTTTTTTCCCTTAATCTGTGTATTTTTCTTCTGGAAAATGCCTTTTGGGTGCAGGAGTGGGTTAACTCAATGCAACAGGAGAGGAAAGCAGGCTGGCAGTGTACTCTAACCCGCCCCTGCTCCCGCAGCTTTCCTTTCCTCGAAAGACCCCCCGGGCGCAGCGGCCGCATTCCAGAGGCTGGAGGCAGAGTTCGTGCCGTGGGAATAAGGGCGCAGGGACTCGAGGAACCCTGAGCTGGGCAGGCTGTGTGCGGGCAGAGCGGGGAGCAGGCATGAGGGCAAGGGTGCCGTCAGGGGGCTGGGGGGCAGCGCCCAAGCCAGCTGATTCGCACTTTGCCTCCCTACCTGCCCCTGCTCACGGTTAGGTAGCTCAGTACAGGGCTTGTGTGACCAGGCTTTGGTAGCAGAGGGGGCTACCGGGGTGGCTGCTGTGAGAAGCTGCCAGAGCCTCCCCCGTGTCGGCAGAGCTCCAGGACCCAAGGCCGAGCCCATCAGGGACGGCAGGAGTGGCTCTGTGATAACACCCTGCAGCCTGTGGTGAAGGCCGTGGGGGGGCAGCTGCCCCTCTGCAGCCCATGGATGTCAACAGGCGGGCAGAAATGCACTTGCAGCCCAGGGAGCGCGCTGTGCTGCAGCAGGGGCATGGCCGAGGAAGGCTGGGACCCCGTGGAAAGGGACCCACGTCGGAGCAGTGGTGAAGAGCTGTAGCTCACGGGGAGGACTCACTGGAGGGGAGCACTGTGGGAGCGATTCACACCGAGCAAGGGAAGACTCCTCTCCTCGAGCAGGGGCACAAACACCGTCCCCCTTCCCTGCCTCCCTGTGCCACTGATGGGGAAGAGGTAGAGCCCGGGAAGGAGTGGCAGCAAGGCATTTTTAAAGCCTGTTTTACTTCTCATTATCCTGCTCTGATTTTCATCGGTAATAAATTAAATTATTTTCCCCAAGTTGACTTTGTTTTGCCTGTGACAGTAATCAGTGAGTGACCTCTCCCTCCCTGTCTCTGTTTTAACTCATGGGCTTTTTGTTGTATTTTCTCCGCCTGTGCAGTTGTGACAGCGGCTCTAGTGGGTACCTGGCATCCAGCCAGGGCCACCCCACCCCACCTCCTTGTCACCTTATGCTGCTTAGGGGAGCGGGAGACCCCCGTGGCTGCTGGGACAGGCAGAGGCCTGACTCAGCCCTTCCCCTAGCACAAAACTCATCTTTGGGTGTGCCAGAGCTGCTGGCCCAAGCAGGACTGGAAGCCTTGCCTTGGGATAGACTAACTCCTGTGGTTTGGCCCTGCAGGGACTGGTTGTTACTCAGCTGGATGTTGAGCCTGGTGAGTGCATCAAGGTCAAAGGGAAGATCCAGTCTGATGCCAAAGGGTGAGTGAGGTGGTGAATGGATTGATGGGGGAAGCCAGAGCTCCTGCTGTGTTCAGCCTGCCAGCACTGGCACCTTCTGCACTAGCTCTGTTTGCCCAGGTTTGCTGTGAACGTGGGGAAGGACAGCAGCACCCTCATGCTGCATTTCAACCCTCGCTTTGACTGCCACGGGGATGTCAACACCATCGTGTGCAATTCCAAGGAGGATGGCGTGTGGGGGGAGGAGGACAGGAAGGCTGACTTCCCCTTCCAGCATGGTGACAAGATTGAGGTGAGGCCCCAGGGGCTGCACTGGGCCCAGGCACCGAGTGGCCAAGGGCACAGCTTTTTATGCTGCCCTGTGCCTGTGTGGGGCAGAAGGAGCAGCATGGAAAGGGGAACGAGCCCCAGGGGAAGAGCCAAGGAATTGTCTAGAGCTGCACTGCCCAAGTCAAGCCCAGCTGCTCGGTGCCCCACTCTGGGCTGAGCTGTGCCCCTCAGAGCAGCAACAGCACTGAGCTCAGACTGGGTCTGTCTCATCCCACGGCTGCAGAAGCTCCCTCCCTTCTATGCCTCTGCTGGCAGGGAGGGGGCTGAGCTGCTGAGCACGGCCTTGGCAGCAGCAGCACCTCACCTCTCCTGCGCCCAGACGGGAGGCAGTGGGAGTGAGCAAGGCCTGGGAGCTGTGATATGTCAGCTTCATTCCTCCCTCCCTTCCTTCCTTCTCTCTCATGGCTCTCTACAGATATGCATCTCCTTCGATGAAGCTGAGGCCACGGTGAAGCTGCCCGAGGCAGAGTTCAAGTTCCCAAATCGGCTGGGCATGGAGAAAATTGAATACCTGGCTGTGGAGGGTGACTTCAAAGTCAAAGCCATTAAGTTCAGCTAACAGCTATAGCTTGGTTTGTTTTGTTTTCTGCCCCCTGTGTAGTGAAATAAACCAAAACTTGCAATGGCTGCTTCCTCTGCTCTTCCCTGCTCTAATCTGCTTGCTCCTGTGTGTGCTGCAGGGGGGTGGGCAGGGAGGGGATGTGTATCCAGCCATTTTCCTCCTTACACTGCAGCCTTGCAGCTGTTACTGAGCTAGACACGAGCCTGGCAAAGCCTGACTGAGCGAAGCTGCCTTAGCAGGAGTTGCTCCGTTCACCCTGCTGGCTCCACTGTGTGGTCCCTCTCTGGTTCCTCCAGTGTAGGATGAGTCCTAGCCAGGAACAAGTGAGTGTTGGCTGTTCACAGTGCCATCCCTGACCACGAAGGGATGCTCCCTGCTGGGGATGGGGGACTGACAGGGAACTCGGGGCATGGCTTGTGCTCTTGCCAAGAGCTTTGCTTTCCCAGTTGTGTGCATTGCAGGCTGGCACTGGTGTACCTGAGGAGCAGTGAACAGTAGGCAGGCTGGGAACAAGATGTGGAATGAAAGGTGAAGCCTGGCAGAAAGCTTAGGACTGACTTGAGGGAATCCAGGCTGTCCCTGGTGCTCATGACTTGAGGTGTGGACACTGCCAGAGACAGACAATCAGGCACAGTCAGGGGCTGAGCAACACGTCAAGTATGGGTGACAAACCCTGTGGCAGCCTGTGGGTCAGTGTCTGGAACATTTCCCTGCTACAGGGCTGTATCCAACAGAGTTACCAGGGGCATTTAATCCTCAGTGCAGTGAACACAACTAACTGCAGTTAGGCAGACAAAGAAGGAAAAAAGCTTGGTAAAGAGTCTCTTCTGCTTAGAACCTCTGTACTCGTGCAATGCCTTGGAATGTGTTTGCTGCTGCTGTTTCCCCACAGCCTGCTGACCCAAGCCAGGGCTGGAGCTGGGACTGCTGTGGCATTGGAGGACCCATGGAAAGTAAGGAAGTGCTGCACGCTGTGTGGAATGGGGAGCCTGGGCAGGTTGGCTCGGTGGTTGTGTGACTGTGCTGCCAGTGGGGCTCAGTCAGCAACAGCCTGTGCAGGTGAGGCTGCCTTAGCCAAAGGCTGCTCCGTGCTGGAATGTGATCCCTGCTGGCTAAGCCAGGCACAGCTGCTCCACCAACAGCTGAGCCAGCCTGGGCAGGGCCATGGCCCTCTGTGGAGCATTTGAGCCATCCCAGGCTCTTTGTGGGCAGGCTGACAGGCTGCCTTCATGCCAGCAGCACTGTCCTCCCTGCACTGCAGCAGCTGCTTGGAGCTGGGCACCCCCAGGGGAGAGGGTGCAGATAATGGAGGGATTCATTCCTGCCCTGCATCTGCTGCATCATTTATGGCACAGGAAGCTGCGTGTTTAGAGGCTTGGGTGTGTTTGTTAGGGAAGGCTGAAGACAAGTCCTGCTGGTGCTTTGCCCTGTCAGGTAAGGCTGGGGATTTCTGTGTTTTGCAGGGTATTTGGGGTGGGGAGCTGGGGAAGAGAGAGCACTTTTTGCCTTGCTTCTCCCTCTGTCACATAACCTGGCTGAAGGTAAGTCCAGTCAGGTGTGTGACACTGAGAAGGTACAACAGCCCTGATGTAGCAGTGGCACAGGAGAGCTTAGAGCTGAGTGTCTCTGTTCCTGGTCAGGTGAGGTCTGTGTGCCTCAGAACTGACAAGAATAAAGATAATCCCATTTTTTTCCTTAAGCTGGCAGCCCTGATTGCCAGCTAGGTTAGCCACAAGTGTTCCTGACTGCGGTGCTCAGGGCACAAACAGCGCCTTCCTGGGGCCACCCCCCTCCTGGACTTCCCAGAAGAATTAATTCACTTTATCCTGCTTTTGAGCACTGGCAGTTACCACTCAGGAGACCACAAAACAGGAGAAAGGGGAGGAAGGAAACATCCCTTTGCCAGCATTTCCTGCTGCTTTGAGTCTTTGCTCCCATGTCCAGGAGCTATAAGTAATCCTGCCCCTTTAAGGGACACCAGTAAATGCAGAGTGCCCTGGCTGGCTCCTGTCCAGGCTTTGTCTCCTGCTAGAGCCATGGGGAAAGCCAGAACTCTTGTGGCCTGCTGCAGAGGAGAGGGTCACAGTCAATGGGAAAGTGACATTTGTCCCTGCCAAGTGTGCTCTCCTGAAGCACAGGGAACTCATGTCAAGATTTCTGGGAGAACCCTGAGCCCTGCTTGCTCTGGAGAGGAGCAGAAAGCACCACAACATGGCCAAAGGGTGCAGATTTTCTTTCTTTGCTGAGTTTAAATCCTGCACAGTGGGCACTCACCATTTTATTTCCTTACAGCGTCATGGCCAGGGAAAATGGGACCTCAAAACCCTCTACAAAACAGCTGTGAGGCTGTCTTATAACATGGACACCGAGTTGGGTGTGAGAAGAATTTTTTTCAGGGGAACAGGCTGCCCGGGGAAGTGGTGGAGTCACCATGCCTGCAGGTACTTAGGAAAGGTGGAGATGTGGCACTTGGGGCAGAGTGGTGGATTTAGTGGTGCTAGGTTCACAGCTGCACTTGACTTTAAGGGTCTTTTCTAATCGAAATGATTTTATCAACACAGATTAAGTGAGAGGTGCTTTCACCTCACACCTTGGAAGATGAGAACAAATAACCAGTTCTAAAAGAAGGTGAGTTTGGAAGCAATAGATTGGACAGGAATTAAAATCTCATGCACAGCTTAGAAGAGCAGTGAGGGCTAAGACAGACCAGCAGCTTTGTCTTCTCAGAAAATAACCTCTCCCTGAGCAGTTCACATTAACTTCACTCGACAGAAATAGGCCATCCAAGTGACTGTGGCTGCACAAGCCTGCGTGTGGCACTGATTGTCACAGCCTCAAAAGACAGGCTGAGGACACTGGGCACCCAGGAGCTGGGTGCTAGGAAGGTGAGGGGCAGCCCTCGGTGAGGCACGAGAAGCCAGCAGGGTCACTTCCCGTGGAATTGACAACCAAAATGTCTCCTGACAATTTCTTCTGAACAATATACATAGGCAGTGGACCAACAACCCATGTACAAAATGAGGAGGCTAACACCAGCTGGCTCCTGTTCCTCCTCCCTTGTGCCCTCACCTCCCACTCCCTCAGCCCCAGTTCCAACATGTACAAACCAAAGGGCACTTCAGGACTCACTTCACAAAGTCAGCCCCAAACCTTGTGCTGTGTTACCTCACAACTGTTCTGGGGCAGCACACAGGCAACCATAACCACACCATTCCTCTTTCCCAGTGTGCAATGGAGGTCTGGGCATGTGCCTGGATGGTGCTGGGGTGGGATATCCTTGGGGTCAGATGGGTACAGACCCTGTACTGTCCTGTCCAGGCTGTGGGCAGGAGCTGAGACCCCCATGGTGTGGGTGCCCTGCAATCCCCACAGGCCAACATGTTCCCTCCCTTCAGAAACCAAACACCTGACGCTCCTGCTTTCCAACAAACAGCAATTTTTTTTCCCCTTAAACCTCCAATGCAGCTGCACGCTGCCAATCTGCCTCATGAAGAGTGAAAAAATACATAAAGAATAGAGTTTACTCACCTTTTCTCAGCAGGCTTCAGGCTGAGATGTCCATTGTCCGGCACTCCCTCAGACTGGACTCCTGTCAGGCTGGCCCCAGCCCAGCTGTCCCTCATTAGCCCTGATGGCCACACAGGTGTTGGCAATAAAAACACAGCAGGAGGGACAGGCAGGGAGCCCTGCTCTCATTTTTGGAAGTTTTTTGAGATTTTTGGAGGTGAGGTTGGTGAGGCCTGGGGGTCCAGAGTCCCTCACGGACAGGGTGCCCTCCCCTCAGCAGCCCCCTAAGATGGCGGCCGGGGTCCCTGAGGGAAAAGATTTCCTGCTGAAAAATTTGGTGGGAAGAGCCATGAGCAGCTTCTGCTCAGGGCCCCCTTTCTCTCCCTAAACTTCTTCCCCTCACAGCTGCTCATATTCCAATTTCATCCTTTCTAAGCTGGTGGTTTGTGTGTATTTTTTTTAAATTATTTTTGTTGTTGCTGTTTAATCAAAGTTTTATTTTACCTCAGTAAAACCACAAGCACCTCATGAGTGGTTTCCCCCATACTCCATCAAGCTTTCACCAGCTCTCATCCTCCCCAGCTGAATTATGTCCTCGTTTTTTTTTTTTTTTTTTTTTTTTTTTTGGTTTTGTTTTTCTTTTGCATTTCAGTTCTCTAAGTTCATTTAGTGCTAAAAGGAAGAATTTAACAAGTAAGGCTGGATTTTCTCACTTGAAGTGCCGCTGATTCTCAGTGCAGCCCTAGCAGAAGGCTATGGCCTCAGGCTGCAAACCACAGAGGAAAAAGCTGCCTGGCTCACATGTCCCCTGTCCCCTATATGGTTGAGGAGAAAACAAGCCCTTTTTCCTGATCTCAAAGCAGGCAGAGCCACACTGACCCCCCTCTCAAGCTTGTCTGAGGGTGCTGAGCCTGGCTGGCTCCATCTCCCCGACATCTTGAAATGGGCAAGAAGAAAGCAGATTTTTGCAATGGGTTTTGGCACCGATGCACACCAAGCTGCACAAAGGCTGGCCACAGACACACAGCCAGTTGCACAACACAAGGGCTGATTGTTCAGTCACACAGGGATAGCAAAACCCCCTCACACAGCTGAGCTGCAGGACACTTGGTTGGTGCGCAAAGGCACGAGCAGCACTCCTGTGGGAACACAGCCAAGCCGTAACACTGTGCCACAGTCAGGACACGTCCCCTCTGAGGGGTGTAAAGGGATAAGCAGTTCTTATGGAAACACTGCCTTGCAGGGTGAGTGAATGAGGCACAGAGAAGCTTGGGATGGGGTCTCTAGGTGTGCCTCACACTGATTTAAAGCAGGGACTCTTCAATGAAAAGCTCTCTGTTTCCTGTTCTGCAAAGGACAGGATTTATGTGGAGTGGGTATGGAGTGCTATCCAGTCTGCTTTACTTTCTTAATTACCAGCCTAAACAATCAGGACAGCAGCTGAGTTGTAAAGATGACGGATAAACTGTTGTGCTCTGGGTTGGACCAGTTTTATAGGTAACCTTCACAAAAGAGTTTGTGTGTAAACCTACAACCAACAGACCCTGGTATGTAAACACTCTTTACTAGATTTAGTCTTGAAGGGAGCATCTGATGTGAATTCCTTGTGACCGCCAGTCGCCCAAGGGCTCTGATTAAAAAAAGGCCAATTTGAAGTTGGATGAGTAGATTTTCCTGGCTTCTATCACATGCATGTTGCTAAAAGCACGTGAGGCCTCACTAAGAGCTGGCCTGCTTTGAGCGGAGATGATAATTTCAGCGATGCTGACCCAGGAGAGAGGCTGTTCCTAACTAATGTGCAAATCTAACACAGCGGTGTTGGTTTTGCACAAGGAGATTTTACTTGGAGCTGGCACCATGTGTAGCAGTCTAACTGCTCTGTCCTTACCAGGGTTTTCCTCAAGTCACCCAAGGGAGATCCTGCTTTCCCACTGGGCCTGTGGCCAGCTGAAGGTAGCTGTCACACAATCCTTGAGCAGTCCATGACTTACCTGGAGACAGCTCTGGAGAAGGTGCTTGACCCAGGTACCACAGACTGACTTGGGAAGGAGTCCCACCCATTGTTACCTACAAACAGAGCCCCCCCAGGCTGGCAAACAGGCCAGGCTGTCATCCCTGGGGCAGGGTGGGATGTTAGGCATTCCAGAGCAATATCCAAACCAGATGTTTCTGTTATAAAGTTCATTTCTAGCAAAAATTGCCAGGCTGCTGAGAACCCCTTCCCTGAGGTGCATTTTGGGGAAGGAGTAGCACAGCAGATTGTGCTCACTGTATCTAGTGTACTGGCTTTCCTCACTGCAGCCACTTCAATACAGGTTCACTATTAAAAATCTCATGTAGCCAGACCCAAAATGCAGATTTGTGTCGGTAAATTTACCAGGACTGGACAGTAAGTGTAAAATTTTATCCCTGGTATTCCTGTCCCACAAAATCAGTCCAGAAAACTCTGTGTTTCCTTTATCCTCTAGTTTCATAGCCACAAGAGAAAAGCAAGGTGGCATAAAGAGCAATAAACACACTCCACTTTTTGCCAGAAGTAAAATAAGTAAATATTTTTGGCTGAGAAGTAAATCTTCAGGCTTGCCTGACGTGTAAGTACCTTTAAATTTATATCAAGGTGTACTTCTACAAAACTCAGTAAACTTTGCAGTTAGGAAGGTGATTTTTGAACAAAACTGTGCAAAGAGTTTTTATGCACTTAGAACAAAAATTGTGGCTTTAACTCATTTCTCACTTGAAAATATAAGCTGTTATAAAAATATCAGTGACTATCACTTGCCTCATTAGCTGATGTTTCTCTGTACTGTGGGAACACACACAGGACTTGCCTTGTCCACCCCAAACTTGCTGGAGGTGCTCCCCCTGAAGCCATGTGGGTTCCTGGAGCAAACAGGCAGATCCTGTTTGGATGTAGCCTCTTCCTGACCTGGGGACAAAGTCCAGGACTTGTATTTTTCAGGAAAGAACTTGCTAAATGGAAAACACACAAACACCTCCCAGATCTACCATGTCTTTGTGAGTTGTTTTGTTAAGTATAAGATGGAAGGGTGGCTGAAAAAAAAAAAGTAATCTGGATTTAAAGTGCTTTTAAATCTAATAAATTAAACTGCAGCAGTGGGTAGGGTTTTTTTTAGGGCAAATGAAATGCGTTGATTGGATTGAAACAGCTCCCCCCGCTGTTTCCCTGAAACTCTGCTCAAAGCAGGGCCTATAAATCACATCAGCAGAGATCCCTGTCACACCTCAGGGAAATCTTTCAGGCTTTAACAGAAACACAGGCCACAGCTATGAGTATTCAAAATAAAGACAGAATTTCCCCCACATTCCTGCAGGGAATTCCTTGCTTCCTTGCCAAGTGCTAGCTTGGACTCCTGACATGTAGCTTGCCATAAAAGAAGTTTGAACTCCAGACTCAGAGGATCACAGGATCAAGAAGAGGAAAAAATTGTTATTTTTGTGGCCAAAATCTCCTTTGTAAGGCCACTTAATGGTATCTTTAGCATGCGTTGAAACAGGGTGAAGCTGCTTCTGGTAGCCCTTTATTATATTAAAAAACAATCACAACAACAGCAACAAAACCACGATGAGATGTTTCAAGCTACTGCATGACTATCTTTGGGGTTCCCTCTTTTTGTTAAGGTCTTCACAAAATACAAAATTAAATGTCTTTTCTACATACAGAACAAAGTAGAATCAAGTAACTGATTAGAGTATGTACAAAAACTTACACATTCGGTCTTGTTCTTTAAAAAATATAAATATCAATAATGTTCAGTAAAATGGGTTGGTTTTATTTTTAAGGCTTCATTCTTAGATCCTTCATTATTTAATGAGGTGTCAGGTAGGCAGAAAAGGGAGGGAAGAGAGGAGGTCATGTTTTTTATTAAAGGTCATGTGTTTAGTTCCTGTGAGATTCTTCCTCATCTCGGGCAGGAGGAGATTTCCCTCCACAATGATTTAAGTTTCCAGGAAGTAGAGGTGGAAGGAAAGGAAAATAAAACCTCTATTATTGCTATTCTTTTTTCCTTCATTAAAATCTTGGTTTAGACCTGTCTCCATCCATGGCCTTTGAAGAGGACCACCTGCCAAGTAAGGGACTAAAGGGACTCGGGCAGGGCTGCACCCCAGCTCCACCTGGGCCAGGTTAGAGCGAGGAAGAGGCTGCTGGAGGTGTTTTACCACCGGCCCTGGAGGAGGTAGCAAGTGCTGCAGCCAGGGCAGCTGCTGCTGCTGCATCCCTGGGTGTGAAGTCCATGGGGAGACTTTCCATCAGGCACTTGAGCTGCTCCTGGCCCAGTTTGATTTTGTCGTCAAGCTCCCGCTGCTCTATGAGGAGCGCAGACTTCATCTTGACAAAGTGCTGGTAGTCCTGGAGCTGCTCCTCAGAGAGGTAGTTGCCCAGGATGTCCAAGACCAGCCGTTCCCGACGGTCGAGGTTTTCCTTGAGCTCCCGGGCGTCTTCGTGCTGGCCAGCCAGCAGCTTCCGCTTCTCGTTCAGGGAACTCTGCACACCAGAGAGAGCCCTTCAGTACCAGCAGCACCACACCCCCTGAGCCCTTCCTGCCTCCCAAAACCCCCTCTGCAGATGGCTGCAGAGCTCCCAGAGCACAGTTAAAAGCCTGGGAGAGGAGGATGAATTCCTCATCACGGAGTGAGCGTGACCCCCACTGTACTGGACTCTGAACATCCTTGCCAATGGGAGGCAGAAAGTGCTGCAATAAAGTCAGGAAACCTCGCCTGAAAGCGACAACTACCAGGAAAATCTGGTTTCAAAGCCGCTCCAAAAATGTTAAAATGTGGCTGTGCCCAACACAGCTGCTCTGCATCCAGACAAGGGCTGCAGGATCCCAGCCATTTATACACAGGGGGATTAAGACTCCTAGGGAGAGCCCCGTGCTGCCCTCCTGGCAGCCCCTGGAGGTCGCTGTAACGCCGTGGTGGCGGCGGTGGCTGCTGCCCCAGGCCCGGGCAGGCCGGGGCTGTGCCCATACCTACCCGCTCCTCGCTGTTGGCGTTGTCCCCCAGGCTGCTCAGGACGTTCTCCACGCGGGCCAGGCGTCCCGAGAGGGAGAGCAGGAGGTTCACCACCTTATCCAGATCGCCAATGAACATCTTGTACTTGTCAAACTCGTTGGGTTTGCACAGCGTGCTGATCAACAGTTCCACCTCCTCCCCGAGAGCATTATTCATCTTAATGTCCTCGAGCAGGCCCTCCTTGGCTTCCTTCAGGATTTCTAGTTTGTGGGTCAAGCTCCCGATGAGCTCAGCCTGTTGGAGGGGAAGCATTGCCACATTGTTTGTTACCAGCATCACCCTGCTCATATGGGTGATGACAACAAGAGGATATGGCTGCAGGTCCTGAGGAGCAGGGTCAGGTCAGCAACAGCTGACAAAGAAGGGAGGAAACAGAGAAAATACTGAAATTCCCCACCTTGGAAATAACCCAAGCAGCTCATCAGGTTGCATGATGATGTATTTGTTCCATGAACATTTATAAAAGAGATCTCTGATTTGGTGTACTGTATTCTGATACCCAGCTACCTACAGATAAATGTTCTGTAAAATCTCTGAGTGAAAAGAGCTGCAGCCACGTCTCTGATGTGCTCCTCATACCCAGCCTGAAATGCCTTTAAGTGCTCCAAACAAGTGCCTCACACACAGAGGCATCGAGGAAGCCTTCACACCAAAGATGCTCTGGATTTACTCAGTGTCTGAACACAGAGAACACACCCATTTTGCAGAAACACTGACACTTATTCCCTGCCAAATAAAAGGAGGCCCCCGGGGTTTGGTTACTCCAGGAACAGCAGTGCTGCACATGTGCTGGAGATCCCAATTTCTGTTAGGGTTTAGTGGAAAGACACTTGCAGAAGCAAGTCTCTGGCCTAGGGCTTGCAATTCCTGCTTCTGTTTACTTGGAACTCAGAGCACAGCAAGCAGCAGCAGCTCTCCATATAACGGGTGGGGATTCTCAATGTCTCCAGTCCCTGCACTGCTGAGGCACAAAACACCTGTGTGTTCATCTGCTCTGCACGCAAACACCACAGCGTGGAACAAGTCAGTCACAAGGTGGTCTAAAAAGATTCTCTCCGAGTCCTCTTTCCATCACAACTGAGTGTCATTGCAGGCAGGAGGCAGGATTTCCAAACACTGGTGAGGCTGGGGTCACTGGGGTGGGCTGGCAGTGGGGTTCCCAGCTGCTCTGGCAGCAGGGAGCACATGGCTCTGTATGGCCAGGCACCACTAGATGGAACACTTGGACGTGCGCTGCTCTGTGCCTGCACCACAGCCCGCCCTCCGCTGCCACACACATGCAAAGGCTGAGCAAAAGGCCACTAATATTCCCTGAAACAAACATCCACTGCCTGGAATGACCTCCACTGCTAGCAGGGTAGCTCAGGGGAGAGGGAGGAAAGGTAATACTAAATTCCACTTCCTAAGGGCCAACCAAAACTCCTTCATGGGCATTCTTCCCTCAGAAGTACCCAGAGACAAAACTCAGCCCTTGCCCTTCCCAGGGCCTGTGGTTGTAAAGCCCCCTTCCAAAGAAAGATCCTCAGCAGTTGATTGCTGTACCAAATCCTGAGGAGCAACAGGAAGGATGCATGTCCAGGGTTACAGTTAGGTGAGGAAGTCTCTGTGGCAGGACTCCATGGGGTGGTCTCAAAGTCTGGCACTAACTTCAGCAAGTTTTCAGGTGGATGGAGCTGCTGGGAACCGGCAGCTGCTCCTCCCTGTTCCAGGAGATCTGCCCTCCAACTGCAGCAGCAGGCTATGGGGCTCCTGAGAGTCAGGTACCTCTGTTCTGAAGGCCTGGGAGCTGGAGGGGCTGTGACTTAGGTTTGTGTTCATTAATCAGTGACTCTCCTGCAATCCCAAATACCAGCCAACAGAGCTTCTTTCCACTTACAGTAGAAATGTGCTTGGTTTATCCAGAAGATTTCCCACAGGTGCTGCCCTCAGGAGCCCCTCCTCAGGTAAGGCTGTGCAAGTTTTCCTGCACACAGACCATGAGCAAAGGGGCCAGAATATGCTGCCTGGGCCTAAGCACTCCCATCTCCTCCTGGCTTTCCATGCAAATGGAACCTCTGAAGCTGGGACTTGCCCTCCATGGCAGGCTCATGGTGCAGCACCCTTCTCTTGTTCTGCACCTCTCACCTTGGTATGAGCAGGCAGATTTGGAAGGGAGTCCAAGGAATGCTATGGATGTGGCAGGGGCTGCCTTTGGAGCTGGGTGTGCTACAACCAGTGCTTTGGGCCACATGATGAAAGCAGCAGGCAAAGGCCCTGGGCAAATGCTTTTGATCAGTGACCCACCTGTGTATTTGTGACCCAGAATCTGTGCAGTTCCACAGAAAGAAAAGGTGGTGAACAGAAAATGAAATCTGGGCTGTGCTACTCTCCATTGCAGCGTGGGATGGTTTAGACTTAGAGGCAGGCATGGCAGCTTTTGACAGGAAAGTAGGAGGTGTGTAGGAGAGGCACAGACAGGTCACAAACACCAGCCTGTGGCCCCTAGGATGTGGGAACTAAGCAGCATACCTGTAATTACCAGGTAACTAATGTGAGACAACCACGGGGCAAATGAGAAGGCCCTTCAAATGCCCTGGAAGCAGAGCATGGAAGCCTGCAGCAAGAGCAGGGGGCCATTCCACAGTGAAATGTAGGCTCAGTAAGAGAGCAAAATGTGTCCTTCCCTCCTGCCTGTTCTCTGTCCTTCCAAGCCATCACAGGAAGGTTGTGCTGACTGAGCCACTGAGGTGCACCTGGCTTTCAGTGAGGCAGAGAAACAATAGTCTGCGGGAAAAAGAGTAACCACGTTTCTTTGGATGCAGTGAGTGCAGACAGCAGGTGAAATGGGTAAACTGACTTCACCAAAGAGGAAAGTCCTGGGGAAAAAAATCTCCTGCACTCAGTGCAGTCACTTGCTGGACTCTGTTTTTGTTTCCATCTCATGCTGGCCTCACACAACTTGCTTCACTTCTCTCTCTTCCTTCCTTGCTGCTGAACAGGGACAGCTCCTGACAGTCTGTACACTCAGCATTTGGTATGATCGGGCCCGCCTCAGGGTGGTGCAAGATTGGTACTCAATCTGCAGTGAGTAATTCAGATTAACTCTCTTATACAATTTGGGTCACTCTAACGAAGCTTCACGGGTGGCCTAACCGCTCCCACGCAATTTTGGGTGCTGCCAAAAGCTGACATCAAATAGAAATGCACTTCAGAGCTTATTATTATTTCGGGAATGTGAGCAGCAACCAGTACTGTGTGCTGAATTTACCTTTTTCTCATTGATGTCCAGCAGCTCTTCTTCCTCACCTACTTCTTCTGGCAAGTCCTTGATTTTATTCAGCAGTTCTGCTTTGGGTGCTGAAACGCTGTAGTAAGCAGGACAGGTGACCAGGGTGACAGGAGCTTCCCTTTCCTCTCTCCTACACCAGAGTGAAGAAAAAGCAAGAGTTCAGTCTGAGCCTGACTTTTCCCGGTGTTTAGACCCATGGTTTTCCAGGACTCCCTCTCTGGTACCTTCCAAGGTGATTACCCACCAGGACAAGGCAGATTCCTGCCATCAGGGGGTCCCTGATGCAGAGCACAGCCAGGGGTTTAAAGGTGATTGGACACAGCACTGCACAGGATTTACCTTGCTGAAGGTGGCCAGACTGCCCTTACCTGGCTTCATGCAGTACACCTGACTTCTGGACAGTTCTCCAGCTGCCACCTGGAAGTCTCTGTCTTAAAAAACCCACACTGGGCGACTTGGGCTGATCTTGTAACAAGCAGCTCCCCTCAACCCTCCTTCCAGAATTTGGCCTCTTGTTATCTCTGTGCCTGCCATTATTTTCATCCTGATTTTACTTCACTATCTCTGTTCCTTTGCTTTGGACTGAACTGCTTCAGATTACTAAGGTTCAGATAGCAAAACCCAGTTCTATCTCCTGGGACGTTTCATTTCCTGTTCTGTTCCCAAGCTCAGCATCGTTCTCTACACAGCTCAGAGAGGTGAGCTCAGAGCCCAGCTCATGGGAAAGGCTGCTTGGAAATGCCCTGCCAGGCCTCACACCTCTGAACTGCACAACTCACTCGCACCTACAGACATGCAGAAAAATTTGGCACAGGCCAAATTTCAGAAGCAAGGGAGCAGGGAGTTCTGCCCAGTGGTGCTTACGTGTCACCCGCCACCGCCGTCCTGCTGGCCTGTGTCTGCCACATCTTCCTCTTCATGCTGTTCTCCTTCAGCACGCTGCTTCCACCGGGGAAAATCCCTTCCATCAAGTCCATGGTAGTTTTCATTTTGGAATCTGGATCCAGGATATCAGCCAGAGACTTGTCTTTATGGACAATTTCTTTTGCTAGAGCCTCTGACTTAATATCCTCTGGGGTCTTGTTCTTTGCCTTCATTGGGGGTGCTGTGCTGGTTATCTCAGAGTCCAGGCTGGCATTTTCCAATGCTGGCTCTCTGGAGTTACCTTCAGGCTGAGTTATGGGCTGTCTGTCAGTGCTCTGAGGCCCTTCAGGAGAAGCAGGGGACTGGTGCTGCTGATCCACAGCAGTTGGAGAGCCAGTCCTCTTTAATGGGGTTGACCAGTTATTTTCAATGGTGCTGGTGCCCAACCCTGTGGTCTCCCTCTCAGCCAGGGCTTTGGGAAAGCTTTTGAAGCTGCTATGGACAGAAACATTCTGTGAGATGAAGAGAAACCTACCACCCAGAGACTCCCATTGTACCACACAGTAAAAGCCTACAAGGAGTGAGTTTTCCTTCTCTCTCACTTGTTTTTGTGTCTCGCTTCTCACTCCAATATGGAGGGTCCACAGTGTAAAGCCACTGGCACCAGAATTGTTTTGTCCCTTCAACCTGGGCACTGCTGGATTGTCCTTCCAGCACAGAAAGAACTAGTGAACACCAAGTCATTTTTGTTTTCCACTGGCAGGCTGGGGACATTGCACGTCCCCACCTGGGAGTGCCATCCTGAGCAGCCTCTACCCCATTTGTCCTTGCTATGTTGCAAGGCCAGTCACTATTACAGCCCTGGTCAAATTCTTCCCAGATGGATATCAGAGCAGCTCCCTGGGAGTGAGGGAAGCTGTGCAGAGTTAAACCTCCTGGGCACCTCGCCCAAAGTCCTGTCCTTCAGGAGAATTTCCCTATACAAGGTCTGACTGTGACATATTTGCATTGTCATTCTTGGCAGACGGTCACCGCTTCATGACAGCATTATTTTGTGCCAGGTCCAAAATATATTCTGGGAAATACTAACTGTTTGGAGAAACCCATCATGGATTTTCACAGCTGTCTCTCAAAACCAAGTAACTGGAAGGAGCCAGCAGCCATTCCAGCTCTGTGCTGGAGCGAGTCAGAAGCAGCCACACTGAAATCTGCGGGAGAACCAGCCCAGGAGTGTTCCCCCATAATCTCCTGTCCTGGGGGTTTTGGGGAGCACCTGTCAGTGCACCTGCTGGTGGACCAGCAGTGAGTCTGTCACTCCCTGTCCCCTGACATGGTGCAAGCTCCCAGCCCGGCCAGCAGCTGCGGGTCCCACGGCCCCGGGGACGAGCCCATCTGTCCCAGCCCCGCATACCTTACTGTATATGGCCCAGCACCGCCCGAGCCGCCACGCTCCAGCCCACCCTTACCTCACACCGGCCTCCTCTGGGAGCCAGGGGGATTTGTCTCCAGCTGCCCCGTTCCCCTCAGCAGGAGGGGCAGGAGGTGGCAATTCCTCCGTGCCGTTGGCAGAAGTGCAAGAGCGGAGCTCGGGAAGAGGACGGGATGGCGGCGGCGGGGAGAAGGGCGCGACAAACACCTCGTCGTCCTCCTCGTCCTGCAGCGGCGGCGGGGGCGTGAGCTGCAGCCCTGACTCCGAGATGCGGAGCTGGGTCACGGCCTGGGGAGAAGGGCTCTCTGGGTCGGAAGAAGTGCTGCTCTGTGTGGGCAGGGACTGCCACCTCTGGGAGGGCTTGGGCCCAGCCGCTGGAGGAGACACCACGGCCCTGGTGTAGCCGCTGTCTTTGGCCGAATGAGCCCATGCTGCTTTGGGCGGGAGGGACCTGTGCAGCAGCCCCGCTTTCCTCCTCCACATCATCTCCTCCATGGCAGTCTTGGGGGATCTGTCCTGGGCAGCATCCAGAGGCTGTGCCTGAGTGCTCCCGCTGCCCTCAGGGGGAGCAGTCTCTCGTTTGGCATGGTGCTGTCTCGGAGCCTGGCTGTCACCTGTGCTCTGCAAGTCTGCGGGAGCCTGGCCGGGTGTATTAGGGGAAGAGTGGCCAGGCCCAGAAGGAGTAAGGTTAAGGAACAAGGGTTTAAAGCCTTGCTTTTGCTCAGGATAGTGACTCCTTGCCTCTATTGGGGCTGGGAAAAATGCAGAAGTCCTGCTATCTGGCCTGGAAAGTTCTGAGAGCTTGTGACTCTCAACCAGCGTAGTAGGCCCGGCGACAAGCTCTGTGCTGCGGAGGGGATGGGGACAGTAACTGGTGAATGCCATTTTCTCTGAGTGGCTTCTTTCTTTCTTGCTGAAAGACCTGAATACCAAGAGACAGACCATGGTAAGATTAATAACTCATCAACGAGCAGGAAAATTTACTGTGCACCTCCTTAATGGGCAAGTTACCAACACTACCAGAGGCCATCATCACTGCCTGCTGGTCTAGGTGAGGTACAGCTGAGCTTTGAAACTGGAAATGAAATCCTGAGCCAGATCTACTCCCTCTCACCATCTCCCATCATTGTCAGTATGTGCTACATCACACACATAGCATGCACCACAGCAGCAACTCAATGGAAAAACTATTAGGAGAACCTAATGGCTGGCTTCCATTCCTGCTGTGCTTTCAATTTTGTTTATTACACATGGAGTGAGTAGCAATTGTTGTAAGATAGACTATTTGACATTATCTACCACCAAATTCCATTCTCAATTGCTTGAAAGTTTAAGAATTTCAGCTCTATGAGCCAAATATTCTCATAATGTTATCTGCTCCTTTTGGAAAGGCGCCATTAAAATGATTCAACCGTCTCCAAGAATGAAGAAAGGCCAAAAAATGCACTATTTTGACTATAGAGAAAATTGAAAAAAGCTCTTGCAGCCTTGGAATCCTGTTAGAAGGAAGAGCTCCCTCAGACAGGCAGGTGTGACAAACACCAAAGCCAGCACATTCCAACTGCAAGTGGATGTTAAGGCTGCAAAGCCAGCAGATTGAATTATTCCTTCCAGGTCTTTTAGGTTCCAGGTCATGTGAGCCTGAGAAACAGCATCTGGCCTTTGGACTGAGGTTTCTGCTTGGAATCCAGAGCCAAACCTATTTGCCTGTCTGGGTGTTTAGCTGGAAAACAAAATGAGCAGTAATAATGGCACTGGCAGAGGCAAGAGAAGGTGGCCTGGAACCACGAGGCCATATCATAAACACTAAAACACAACGAAGCTCTACTGCCAGTGCATTTTCTGTTCTTGAGATGCACTGTCAAATAATCCTGCCAATCTGTCATGCTGGAGACTTGGGCCCCAAATTTGTTCTCAGATGTACTGGTACTAATTAAGAACAACTCTGTCAAAGACATGGGTCGTTCTGGCTTTATTCTGGTGTGACTGAGAACAGAATTTGGCAGCCTGTGCCTGGGGGGTGGGGAAACTTCCCAGACAGGCTGCTCTTGGTATTGTCTGTGGTTCCTGGACAGTAGCAGTGTGTATTCTGTTCAGATGCTCAGTGTTTGTTGGGAATGCCAGATGGTGATTCTCTAATTTAGAGATCTCTCCCACTGTGGAAGCAACTGTGCATTCTAAATCTGGTGGAGCAGTTCCCAATGGCCTGTGACACCTGGGGAACAGAGGAACAGCACGTGTGGCTGGGCCAAGTGATTGCTGACCAAGGTTTTCCTCACTTAACCATCTGACTGTTTTCCTCTCCAGCAGGAGAGGTGGTAAGGATGGTCCCATCTCCTCTGCAGCACATGGAGCAGCTGTGTCCCACGAAAACATAGAAATGTAATTCCTGCTGCCTGCCTTGCCTCCCTGAAGGCTCCATGCATGGAAAACACCTCTCCTGTCCTTTTGTTCTATCCTTTGGGAAGTCCAATTCCAAGCAAGAAGGGAAAGCAACCTCCCATCTCCCAGGAGAAATGTGCTTGTGGAGCACGTGGGATGCCTATGCTGCACAAACATCATAAAACTGTTGATAACAAATAATCTTTGTGCAGTGAAGCATGAAAATGAGAAACCTGCATTTCGTGCCCCAGTAAACTTGTTTTCAGTCTGGGTGTTCCATCCCATTACTTGGAAAATAGGTTGGGGAAAGGAAAATAAAAAATAGAAGGAAGGCACAAGCAGTGATTGAGCAGCAGGATGAAATGCCATCTCTAGGAGAGAAGGGGGGCAGGAGGAACTGAAACAGCTGCATTGTTCTCTTTGGAAAAAACATGGAAAAAGTTATTCCGAATCAAAGTAAACAAGTGTGTTTTAAATAATCCTACAAGGATGTGCCTGAAGGCAGATTGAGTCCTTTTAAAACAACATTTATGTGTTCTTAGGGGCAAAAATGGCCAGAAGTAGGATCAGCCAGAGTAGGAACCTTCCTCTGCTTCTAGCTGTCACTCCCTGACCCAGAGCTGCATGAAGAAACCTTTGGACACAGCAGCGTTAACTCCCACTGTGACCACAGAGAGGGCTGGCATTTACTGCAAGTTTGTGAGGAACAGAGCTCCTTTGTGAACAATGCTTTTATTCCCTCTTGATGGCTTTTACTGTAATGGGAGTTAGCTGTTTGGGCACTCAGGGCTTAGGGCAAACATCTATTTATTATTTAAATGTAAATACAGCACGACCAACTTCAGTTCTCATTAACTTCAAAACAATCAGGGGCTACGTGGAGACTTACATAAGCCCTAAGACATTGAGTTTTGTGCTTATGCTCTTCTATTTTTAAAAACATTTCTCTCTCCCCTGTTGCTGAGTACAACATCCTGCCTGGATGAACGGAAGCAGCCCAAAGGCCATCTCCCAGTTGAGCATGATTAAGGAAATATCCTGGGTTTAGTCCCTTGCTTTTGGGGAGGCAGCATCCCTGGTGGATAAAACGACCCAGAGTGGGACATGGAGGTACTGTTTCCTTTAGGATCCTTCAGTTAATGCTATCATACACTGTGAGTTTCAACAGCAGACCAAACACACTCTGAAGTTACAAAAGTGGGAATTTGCTGCACAAACATGCTCACAATGACACAAAGAGGACTTGATAGTAAATTAATGTCCGTGGTGGAAGAAAAAGCTTGTAGCAACTCCTCCTCAGTCTGCTGGGCACAGCACACCTGGAACATGTTTGTGCGGGTCTGAGCTCTAGACAACTGCTGCTGGCAGGCAGGGGGATGGCCAGAACTGGCCGTGCAGGGACACAGGGGACAGGGACACACACCCACCTGGCTCCTGCGCTGAGCACGTAGCAGGGATCCTTCACCATGGCGCCGAACTCGCTGCTCTCCCTCCTCAGCAGCTCCTGGGGCACCAACACAGCACCAGCAGCAAGCAAAACAAAACACCAAAACATGGATGAGAATGCCTTCCAAAGCCTGAGAGCAAGTCATTCCCCATGGCCATCCACTCCTGCCTAGCTCCAAACAAATTCCTGCAGTGATAGTGCAATGTGATTTGTATGCAACCTGAAAGGAATATTAAGCACTGTACACAAGGCCCTGAAAAACGAACAGTGAGTGAGGCAGAGAGGTCTGCTGCTAAACTGGAAATAAACATTTCCCACAAAAATATCTGAAAAGGCCAAAAGAAATCTAATAAATAACTAAAAAAAACCTCATTCTGTTGGTTTGGCTTTCTACCCCATGTTTATAGCTGTGGGTTTGCATTGGAGATGGATAAAAACAAACCTAATGAAGAAAGCACTTCAACATATACTTCCCTTTCAAACAGACCCTATGGATTGGTGTATATACTGGAATATATACACTGGAAGTCAAGTTAGGATTTAAGACCAGGATTTTCACAAGTGCTTGGCTGCCTATGGGACTAATCCTTGTTCCACAGGTGGTTACAGCTAAATCCCTCTGGGAAACAGCCCTAAGGGCTCTTCCCTCTTCATTGCCTGATTTAGGACCCTGTGTTCAGGTCTGCAATGTTCTTCACCCTCTTCCTCAACTTGGCGTCCAAGAGGCAGAACCTCTGGTTTGGCAGCTGAGTGTATGAACAACTAAAAATTAACCAGGAGGGGAAAATGAAGATCTCAAGAACTGTCCTGTACCTCCCGCCTGATAAGAGTTAGGCAAGGCAAAATGAATTGGGGCTGCTTGTCATCCAACCTGTCACTGCAAAGTACACTTTGGTGATTTTTCTCTTTCTGGATGTCTGGTTTTCCTGCTGCTCTGATCATCAAGTGTGACAAAATGGCACAGATGGGGCTGGTGCCTGGCTGGGGTGGAAAAATACTGATGGTGGCATGAGACAGGGGCGGTTCTGGAAGTGCATTCTGGTCACCTGATATTCACAAGATGCTTTTTTAATTCACTCTATTTAAAGATGTGGCATGGGAGCTGAGGGCTGCTGAGGGAGGATGTGTAGAATGAAGCACACAATGAGTTTGGGGGGGCAGCTTCATCCCCCCACCCTGGTTTGGGCCATTTGTGAGATGCTGCCCAGAGCCTCCTCTCTTGTCACTTGACTCAGGACCATTTTGTTGCTCCTGGATAATCTGCTCTGGGCCAGGAGTGAGTGCAGGAGTAGAAAGAGATTTCCTGGGTCTCCACTGCCCTGTAAGCATGTGAGCCTCTCCAAACACTCAGCTTATTTGGGGCTAGGAGCCTGTCCACATTTTGGTTGTTTGCTGCCTCTCTCCATGATGAATCGAGCCTGGCATGGAAATAGAGATGGGGCAGCAAACCCAGCACTGCTGCAAATCCATGTGGCTCGACCAGTTTGCAGTTTCCTAAATAGGTCTGAACAGATTTCAGCTAGCTGAAGAGCTGGCCTGGGCAGTTGTTCTTTAAGAATTTAGCCTGGTTCTACTGTTTACCATCTTCAGAGTCAGTCAAATTCCCCATTTGTGACATCAGTGTGATGTTCCCAACCACCAAGCAGGAGACATGGAAGGGCCAGGGTCTCTGTTCAGTCTTCTCTGTGATGTTTCCCTCCAGGGCTGGAGGCTAAACATAATGGTTATTTGGCAGTGCCTTTGCCCAGCACTTCTCAGCACTGTCAGGCACAGTGGGAACCAAGGCAATTCCAAGCAGCCTCTAATCCTCTCTACGTTGCACCAGGAAAATGGGCTGAGGCAAATCACCATCTAAGCGGAACACTCCACTAGAAAAGTGCTCAGTGCATCTCTGGTGCTGCTGGCAGGTAAAGACAGGACAGCTCAGACAGGATGTCCAGAGCAGCACATGCACTGGAATCCCAGCATCCCTGACACCCCTGACTCCCCAGCAGGGAGAGAGCTGAACCCTACCAGTGATCTTTTAATTAAGGTGCACTAAACTGCCCCAGTATGTGCTGAATGTGTCTCTAATCAATGGAGTCCTGGCCATGACTGGACATCAGCCTGTTCTCTGACATTCCCCCCTGTTCCCTGGTTGTGAGATCCCCTCTTGTGGGTGCACATGACCCCGTTCCCACATACCTGGTGTTTCTTATCTGCCGTGGGAGATGACCTGGAGCGCACATGCACGGGGACCGGCTGATTGTCGTACCTATCGAGCAAGTCTTCCACAGACACCGATTTCCCAGATTTCCTGGTGGTGGAGGGGGTTTCAAAGACCTGCTCCTGCTTCCTGTAGTGGGGTTGGCCCTGCATGCCCAGCAGGTCTGTCTGCGTGCCTTTGGTGAGATCCGATCTGGGTCTGTGCTCCCAGCACCTCTCTGCTTTGGGCCGGCCGGTGACCAGGCTGTCCTGGCGCCCTGGCACCTTCTCATCTCCGCTCGTGTCCAAGCAGTCCATCAGCCCAGGAGGAAGGGTGGAAGACATGCGTCCCGTCCTGGATATCCACTCCATGGACTCCCTGTGGCGGTACATGTTCTGGTCCTGGAGGGAATTCATGCTGGAGGCGGAGGAAAGGCTCTGGCTGTCGGGGCCAGCCAGCTGCAGGTAGGAGCTGTGGGAGCGCTCCCGGAGCAGCCCCATGTCCTGTGAGGACGGCCGGCGCCCCATTTTGCGCTCGATGTAGTCGGCCAGGGCGTTCTGCTGGAGCTGCTTGAGCTCCGGCTTGGACAGGCTGGCTGTGGAGGAGGCTTTGCCGTCCCTCTCGAAGATCTTGCGCCGGTCGGCCACTGTGTTCTCTGGGAAGATAAAGTGGATGCTTTTCTTCTGGAAGGAGAAAGGGGATGGCTCCCCGTCCGAGATGCCCACCTCGTTCATCTTCTCGGGCTCCGAATAGGAGCGCTTCTTCTGCTCTGCCGTCAGCCGCTTCCGGCCCCCGATGCGCAGCACCTGCTGCGTCCTGGCGTGGTCCAGGCTGGAGAAGCCTCCTTCCGTGGGTGTGATGCTGTGCCTCTCCTTGGGGGTGTGCGGGGACGCCACAGTGCTCCTCATGCCCACGTGGGCCGAGGCAGGCCTCTGGGGCACCCTCTTGGGCGTGTTCCCGAACGGGGGGCTGATCCGCCGGAAGGAGGTGGCCCTCAGCACCCTGGACTGAGCATCTTTGATGCTGTTCCTGTAGGCCCTATTAAATGATGTGTCCAGCTGCGACCCGTGCGCATTCTGGATGCTATCCTTCCAGAGGATCTCCTTCTCAGGCTCGCCTCCCAGCTGCAATGTGCTCCTGCTCCGAGGAAGCTGAGGTGCCCTTATTTGCACCTCGTTTTCAGGACACAGGCCGTAGTACTCGCTGGGTCTTGCCTGCTTCACCGAAGCCACCATCTGCAGCTCGACAGGGCGCCAGTCAGCCTCTTCCAGCTTCCCGTTCCTGATGGAGGGGCTGGAGACCCTGCCTGGCTCACTGGGCAGCTTGCTTCTCATGTCCTCTGGGCTGTGCACAGAGCACCTCATGCCAGCAGGCTGGCCCGTCCTGCTCGGCCCATAGTGCTGGCCGAAGCTGGGAACGCCGGCGCTCTGGGGCCGGGGAGCGCTCTGCTCCCGCTGCTCAAATTTGTTGACCTTCTCCAGCACTGAGCAGTGGGACTTGCCAGCCTCTGGTTTGCTGTAGGGAAAGCTCGGGGTGCTGCTAGAGCTGAGCCGGCTCCTCCCGAAATCTGAGGGCTTTGGGAGCTGAGGAGAAGGGGGCTCTTTGCACTTTGGCTCAGCAGCATGGAACAGAGCCATGCTTGTGCCGTCCTCCTCCTGCCTCGTGAAGGCCTGGGGGTCCCCATCACTCCACTGTCTGTGCCCCTGCTCTCTGTGATCCTTCTCCTCTCTGCTGCTGCTGTTCAGGAAGGACAGTCTGGTGCTGGAATAACCCTCACCTGGTTGTGTCTCCCTTAGGTCAGAGCTGCTTTGCCTCCTGGAGCTCTCTGGGATGTTCTGTAAGGAAGAGAAGCCATACTGCTTGGCCTTGCTGTGACCCCATGGATGTGCAGCACCAGTGTCTCTCTCGTTTACCTGTGTGTTACCATTTTTCTCCTCCTGGGATCCAGGTGGCCAGTCCTCTTTGGGCTGGTAATGGTTTTTCCTCTCACTAGCATCCCTCGGCTGGGGTTGTGGACCCTGGAAAAGGGGCTTGGAGGTCTGTGTGGTACCGGTGGTCTCTCGGTGGCTGTGTTCTGCCTTGTAATAGCAGGGTAGCAGCTCCTCCTTCCGCGACACAGCCAGGCCGAGCTCCGGGCCCGCTGCGCTGGGAGGTTTCTGCTGGATGAGTTTGGCTTCGTGCTTTCTCTCAGTGGCAGGGGGCTGGTAGAAGATGGTCGACCTGTTCGTAGTGCTTTGGTTTCCATTCTCATCCAAGGGCAGGGTGCCGCCGGCCTCGGCCTTGTCGCAGGAGGCCGGGAGGGCTGGGGAGTAGCCACTTTCTTTGGCCAGAGCTGGGTAAAGCGTGCCGGTACTGCCGGCGGAAGGCCGGGGCACCTGGGCGTAGTGCGGCTCCGGGGAGGGAACGGCGTAGACGCTGGTGGGCAGCAGGGGCTGCCCTGGCTGGGCCGCCTGGGAAAAGCTCTGCTTGGCCTTCATGGTGGGGCTGCTCTCGGGGCTTTTCTCCACCACGGTGTGCAGGTGCCCTTCTCCGAAGGGCGGCTTCAGCAGTGGCCCCTGCGACAGGGAGCTGACGAGCGGCACCCAGGCCCCTTTGGGCTGGCCCCGGCCGGGCTTGCTGGGCTCAAGGCCGGTGCCCGAGCCGGGCCTCTCGTGGTGCCGGATGGCCGCGTAGCTGTCGCTGCGAGCGGGAGGCAGGGGCGGCTGGCTCTTGCTTTCCGAGGGGCCCTGCGCCGGCTGCGCCCAGGAGGAGGCGGCGTTGTGCCGGCCGAAGGCGTGGAGCCTGCCGTGGCCGCGGCCGTCGCCGCCGGGGAGCAGGACCGAGGGCTTCACCTCGTACTCCTTCGAGATGCGCTGCTGGGCGTCGTAGACCGTCCGGACGTAGCGGATGTCGGCCTGCCGCATGCCCTCCGGCAGCCCCCCGCGGCACTGCGCGCTGTCCGCGGAGCACGAGTGCTCCTTGCCCGCCGGGGCCGCGGGGTACTCGGGGATGCTGGAGTTGGTGGAGAAGGAGCTGTAGGCAGAGTCTCTCTTGCTGTGCAGGTGGGAGAGCTGGTCGATGCTGTTGGTGGATTTGGCCGGGGACAGGTGGCAAGGGTGGTAGGCAGGGGAGGAGTGGTCCAGGCTCTCCATGCTGCCCCGGGAGCTGTACTGATCGGGGCTCCTCCTCAGGTAGCCATGCTCGTACGCCGAGAGATCGCTAGTGGAGGAGCTGGGGGACAGCGAGGGAAGAGTGAAAACCAGCAGAGGAGAGGCACAACAACTTATAAGTGAGCTCAGAAGCAAGATGTTTAGTTTTGAGATGAAAACCCATATTTGGGCCTTGCTCCATCCCCTGTCTGGAGTCATCCCAGTTCACAAAGAGGAACTGCTTGACATTGCAACACATGGCTCTTATTTACCACAGAAGGGTGGGAGGGAAATACAGACAGAGAGATCGTCCATCTCTGGAGCCAGGGAGGATCAACCCCACTCGGCAAACCCATCCAAAGCCCTTGGAAAGCTGAATGAGCACCGACGCCGCTGAGGAGGAGAGGAGCACGAGGGGCATTCTGGGGGGAATCTAATCTCTTTCTTTTTTTCCCAGTTCATTTCTTTTTATGGAGATGAAGGCTATGCCCTGGCAGGCTTCCTGGAAATTCAGCTGTCCCAAGGATAGTTTGTTTGCTGCGAGAAAACTAAGTTGACAAGAAGAGGAGAGATGTATGTGCCTGTGCCTGGAGGAAAGTGGGGTGCAACCACAGAAACAGTCTGAGAATTCCCAGCAAGTCTGCACTGCCACCTCTTCTTGTAGCTTAGCAGGTGCAGGTACACCTTGGCACTTCCTCTGAGGACTCACAGCCGTCAGAAAAGTGATCAAAAAACAAGGATATTCAGAGATCTTTCTATCCATGGGAAGGGAGCTCTATGCCAGTCACAAGGGGATGTCACAAACTTCTGCAGAGTTTGCCCTGGCTAATCTCCCCTTCCAGATTTAAGCAAATACACTGAGGACTGGAGAGGGTAGCCTGAGGATTTCACTTTTCTTCCCTCTCTTCCCAGCTTCCCTTCCTCAGGTATCACTTTCTCTAGTTCCCTGTGCAATGACATGTGCTGTCCTGTCAAAGCCACAGGGAAGCAGCAGGGAGGGACAGGCTGTGGCAGGGCAAGGCACAGAGCTGGAAGCTGGCTCCAGATCACATCCCAAACAAGTGACAGACCCAGGGGAGAAGGGTGCTAAGGATGAGGAAAGGCAGAAGGAAGCCTGCTCACAGCAGCTCTGCAGAGAGATGCAGAGGAACACGGGCAGGAAGAGATATGGCAAATCTCAGGACAAAACTGGTTTGCTCATTTAAATGCACCACTCTATACTGGATTCAAATAACCATCTCCCTGGCAATGCCCAGCACAGCCCCAGCCAGCTGGCCACTAGATGTTCCCTGTGCTCCTTCTCAAGCACCCAGGAGACAGAGCCATGCTGCCAAAGGCTCTGCCAGCAACTGCCTGGGAAGCAAAGCCCCTCGGTGGGAAAGGAGTGTGCTCCAGCATGAGCTGTGCTGAGGCCACAGACCAACACGCTTTATTTTCTGCAACCATCTCCTCTCTTTCTTTAATGCTCTTTTTTCTCTTTCCTCTCCTCTGCCAAGGATCAGTCTAGCCAGTAGAAGAAAGTGATGTTTCAATCCCAGAGTCTATAATGGGGGGTTTCAAACCCTTCTGCCTCTCTGGGTAAAATCTTTCAAGGGCGGAATTTAAACTTGTCCTTCCTCAAGCTGCCCTGCACGTTCAGCTGTGATAGAGCTGACTCCTGCAGAAAGCCACTGCCAAAGCAGGAAATCCCTCCCTGAACTCCTCACCCTGGCAGCACTGTTGCTAATGCACTGTTGGCTGCTCTGTTACACTGACAGCTTCTGCCACTTACACCCTTTTCTTCCTTTTTGTTCAATAGGCCAATTTAGACTTTGGATTTCTGTTCCTTTGCTGGGGAAAAAACCATGCTGTGTTTCTGTATGGGAGATCATCCACAGAGAGCTCTACCACCATCCTGGCAGTGGGCTCCCATCTTTGTAGGAAGGGGGACTTCCTAGCTGCTAATCAACCCACAGAGCACTTATAGGAGGAAAACAAAGCCCCTTTTCTGGGAAACCAAACAGGAACTGAAGCCTTCCTAACTCTGATCTGAACCCTGGCTGTGTATAAACCTGTCCAGGTGTATGGAGGTGACTGGTACCATTTTCCCACTACACCTTTGCCCCCTCCCTTCCCTCACCAGCTGTGCAGTACTTACCCGGAGTGGTAGGACTGATGCCAAGGGGTGCCAAGCGTACCCTGAGATATTTGCATCATGCTGGGATCGGGCTGGTTCTCCGTGAGTTTGCTGGAACGCCAGGAGTGAGGTTGGCCTGGAGTTTCACTCCGCCTAGGTGAAAGCAGAAGGGGTTTGCAAATCAGCAACAGGCCAGCTCTCCCCAGGAAGATGGATGTGAACTTAACACCACCATTTAAAACTGCTTGTGCTCATTTGTGCTCCCCTGCTGTGTTTCTGTCCATTCCAAGCAAGTCCCACAGTAACCACGTGTGAATGTCCCCACATTGCTACAACAGCTCCCTCTGGGATTTGCACAAGTCGCTGAATGCCATGAGGGGGTGGAAGCCTGCAAAGGGACTTTTGATCTCTCCTCGGGGCTGCTAAAAATGCAGGACGGGACGTGACAACCAAGTGCCAGCAATGTGTGTCCCTCGCATCCACCCCGGCAGACAGCTGTCCCCAGGGTGTGTCCCCAGGCGTGGCGCTGGCACAGCTGCCCTTTGGTGCCTTCAGTCACCAGCACCAAGGCCTGTGTTTGTCAGCTCCGAGGGAAAAAAGCCCCACTGACACCTTATTTAAAGCACAGAGTGGTGCAATGGAAAGTCAAAGCAGGGGATTAGGGATCGAATCCCCTGAAGAGGCCACACAGACTCTCCTTTGCCCCAGCCTTTGGGCATGTCCTTAATCCTCCTGCTGCTTTCCATGAGGGATCTCTCTCCCTTGCTCTAGCACTCATTTCCACAGTTTCTCACTCTCTCCTTGGGAAAGTGAGGAGCAGCCCTGGACCTGTGTCCTACTGACACGTGACACCCTGCAGGACAATTCTGACTAAATAAATGCAAGAGGAGGATATGACACATCTTTAGTCTTTGTCTCACTGAAAAATCCACAGCACAGCATGTCCTGAACACATCAGTACACAGATTAAAATGCCCTTGGCACACAGACACTGAGAGCACTGCCTAAGATTGGTAAAAGGAACAGTACAGGAAAGTGCAAAAAGTTAAAAATGCTTTTTAGGGTCAGGTCCTTTCCTAGTATCAGTTAACATCAGCACCTGCTGATGTTGGACAGCATGGAAAAGCACAGACAGAGAGTGAGAGGCAGGGCCATTTCTCCAGCATTTCTTCCATACAGATTTTACAAGTGCGAGGTTTTTCCTCACTGTCTGCAAGGGACATGCTTTTCTCTTTAACATCTCTTGTTGCAGGATTGTCTTAAGGGAAACTGGACTGGAGGTCTGCAAAGGACAAGCTGAACCCAACACCACTTTACCTTTTCGTGTGTAGGCGTGTTAAAGACAGAGCTCTTCTGCTAAGCTCCTTGCCCAGAAAACAAAGAACCTGGACACTGCCAGATGGGAAGTTGACAAAAATGTTTATTAAGAGTAACTCACATTCTTACCTTTTCCTCTGCAGATTTTTAAAGACTGTAAATACTTTAGTGGAGTACAAGCCATCAGCACCAGTTTTTTGCTTGGGAAAATGAATGATCCTGTGCAAGGCATGTGCTATCCCTTGGTTTGATCAGTAGAAACAGTGAGGGAGCTGTGTAGCCAATCATCCGAGCCACTGGTATTTTAACTCTTTTGTCTGATATCCTTCTAATAATACCACATGTGCACAGCTGTGAATTTTAGTCACAAGACAAATGGTACCAGCTTAGCAGCTCTGTGTGGGACAACCCTGCACTGTTTCCATACCTACCCTGTCTTGGAAATGTGGCAGATCCTGACTGATCCCAGACAACTGGCAGAATGACACAACCTGCAAATGCAGCAGCTAATGCTGGATTTGAATGAAGACAAAAAACCAGTTAGATCTTTAACTGGGATTACTTTGGGGCAGCTAAGTTGCCTGCAACAAAACCAGGAGCAACAGGTGACACTTTGGCACAGAAGGCTGTAGGATCTAAAACTGCAGAACTGTAATACTAACAACAATAACAAACCAACCTCATCACCTTATCTTTTACATATTCTCTACTGTACTTGTGAATGTGTCTGGACAGCCTTACTACCAAAAAATTCTCCTCTTCAAATAACAGACTAAGTGATCCCTGTGTTGTAAATGCCAAGGCTGGAAAAGGAGACTCCTGGTTCCTCATGGATACTTGCAGTGATCAGATAACTTGGGCATCCAGGTCAGGTTGGCATCATGACAAGTGCCTGGGAGTGAAAATACCTGGAGAAGTCAGTGGGATGTGATGCAAGGCTGGCATCCGAATGGAGCTGTAACCCAGGCTACAGACCAGGAACTGCCAGCTCACACTGGAGACTGGAAAGTCAAAGGGAAAGGGATAGTTTTCATCTCATCCAGCTGCTGCCATCTGGGAGCTGCCCATTGCTATGCTGGCCCCAGTGTTTGCAGATGGAAACACACCCAGGCCAGCAGAGGCTCCTCAGTTACAGTCTGGCACACTGGGAGCAGTTTGGGCTGCAGGGACCACATTCATATCCCTGAGGCCCTCCCCAGGAACAGCTCTGCAGCTCGCTCTTATTGGCAGGAGCTGAGTGTGCTCTTCTCTGTAATCTCTGGAGATTATCTTTATATTGCATGCAAAACAGGAATGGAACTTTACAGAGACACTTTGGCACTAACTCTAGAGATGAATCAGCATCTGAGGCTTTCTTCAGAGTCTAACTGAAAGGTTATCTTCTCCTCAAGGTCACAAACTGAGAACATCCAGGAGAGTGTAGTCAGTCTGACTGCTGTTCTTCACGTACTGTTCCTTGCCACTTCTGGAGTACACATACAACCTGAGTGCTCTGCAAGTTCAAAAGTACCTCAAGCCCAGCATCCTTCAGGAGGTGCAGTCCATCCTCAACCAAAGCAAACAACCCAGCTTCTTCAAATTTCCATTTGCATTTTTTCCACATCCTTAGAAAGCTAATAAGTGAAAGCCAGAGAGGGATGTTGTGGCTGATTAATCAGCCACTCAGGGTCATCAGTGCCCCAATAAACCGATCTTTTTCTACTCCCACACAGCTCCTGGGGAGTTGTTTTCACCATTCTCACATCCATCAGAAACATCATCCAGGTGGCTTAGAAGAGAGAACTGTGAACAATGCTTCTTGTACCACTGACCTTGCGGTCATTTTTCTCTGTCCCCACAAGCTCCAAACCCTTCCTCAGCAGACACAGGGAATGCTGAAGATAAAGACTGCAAAACTTTTCAAGGAAAGCAGAATCTACCTGCGGATCCAGGCAGGAGCAGAGGTCACCAGGACACACCTCCATGACCTGAGGGGATGGCTCTGACTAGCAGCTGGTGTTCCTGTGTCCAGGGCAGATGGGATGGGGCAGAGAAGAGAGAAGGTCACTCTGCCATCACTCACAACCACAATCCCTGTGGATGTGCTTCCCCCAGCAGCCCTGCAGCCAGGTGGCTGTGTGGGAGGCTGCTGGAGCTGGAAGGGAACAGCCATGGCCTAGCCTATCATGTGGGGAGGTGGGAAGGGATGGGGGCCCTGCAGCACAGACCCTCCTCCTGCAGGAGAAATGAAAGATTTGGATGCAAGTGCAGAGCTGGTGCCTCCTGGATCTGATCCCAGGCACTGAGTCACAAGAGAGAAAGCCAAGAGGGCAGCTGCCCATCCTTACCACGTCATCCTCACTGCAGTTGAGATTTCAAGCTGGTGATAACCCTAACCTTACAAAATCCACGTGGCAGGGGCACTACATCCTGAGCCATATCCTGTACGTGCAGCAGCAGGATCTTTGTACATGGAGAGATCCTGATCCCAGCAATTCACCCGTACCCTCCTTCCAGGGTGAGTGTGCACCTGCACCGACAGAAAGCAGAATAACCATCTGAATTCTCACTGGGACAGACCTGTCTCCAAGACAGACACTGCTAAAGGAGCAGGAGCATGACAAGGAGATGTTTTCCAGACATCCAAACGTGGCTGCAGCCTCTCTGTCCATCTACTAGGCAGGAGACAGGAGATGAAGGAAGAAGTAAAGCACTCAGAAGCCTATTAGGATTTCCACAGAGCGAGGCCACAATCTACTCAAAGCAACGTCGCTCTTAATTAAGGTTCAGTCATGGTTCTAAAAATAAGCAGAACAGACGAGGCCAATTAGAAAGGAGTCGGACCAGAATGGCGTCAGCTTGGTGTGTCTTTCACTAAATCTCTCTTTTTAGGCTCACTGAGCCCTTCTGGTAAATTCTGGGGCAGAAAGGATGTGGAGTGAGCTCCGTCCCTTCGCAATTTTGACTAAAAAGAAAGAAGACTCATTAGAAAGACCTGAAGTCTATGAAATGTTATTTCACACCATGGATCTTGGCCAATAGTGTCTCCTCATCCACAGGGGAAAGGGAGAATCACGCCCACACTGCCCACCCCTCAATGCTCAGATGAAAACTTTCCCTGAGTAAAAAACACATGAAAAACCCTTCACTTGAGAGCAGCTGGGTGAAATGTGTCAATATTCTCAATACTCTCATACCAGGACACAACCTGCTTTTCCACAAAATGTTCATTTTGCAGCTCCTGTGCCTGTGTGCTGTTTCCAGCTGACACGTCAGACACCATTTGTTTTTCCCCTTTGACAAACATCACTGAAGATGTCTGGGCTGCATCAGACCATGCCCTGGGTGCCATCTGGGAACTGGGAGACAGGTACCAATCTCCCTGAAATCTCTGAAGAAGGGAATCAGAAGTTTCTTCTCAGAATTCCTACCTTTGGGAAACTCTTTGGGAAAAAACTCCCCACCATACCACTGGGGAGAAAATCCCTCTGTGGAAGCAGAGATGACAACCATGTGGATCTAGAGACAGATTTTTTCATGCAGGCTTTTCCTGACTGAAGTGCCCCCAGGCACAGGCTGCAGATGGAAGTGCTGGGATCGCTCAGAGGTGATGGCAGCTGTGAGCAACGGCGCTCCTTCCTTGAACTTAGGAACAGTCAAACATTGTAATTAATGATTATTGGTCCTGCAAGTCACACCTCTGTGTTATCACATATCTCTGGGAACCCCCACGCTGTCTTATCCAAGAAAGAGGCATTTATCTAGTGTCCAGCAAAGGAAACAAAGAGTGAGGGGCTGGCAGCCAGGCTGTGGGCTGCAGCTCCATCTTCCCTTCACCCCAGCACGGGTTTGACAGGCAATATTTAGATTGAGGACTTTTCCCTACACAAAGAAAGGGTCCCATGGCATTCCCTGACACTAACCAGACACAGGTTTCAACAGGAACAGAGGTGATGTACACAAACCTCACTCTTCCTGATTACTGAGTTCAAGGACTCTGTTGTACTGGGATCTTCTGACAGCTTTCTATTTTGAAGACAGCATTATCAAGCATCAGAGTTTGATTTAAATTTCAAAACAAGGAGTATTTCAGATCTCTATTTTGAGAGGTACTTGCCACCAAGATAGTCCATCTCTCACAGGACTGCAGCTTGGACATGGAGAAGCCAGGAGAGCCTTCAGCCTGGTACCTAGACCATGCATACAATGAGGAGCAGGAGAGCACTGGGTTAAAGACTCTCTGCAACTTTCTTCTTTCTGTAATTTTATTCTGCTTCCTTTACTGGAAAAAGAGAAAGAAAGAACAGACATGGAAAAGAAGCAGCTAACTTACTTAGAGTCTTTGAGGAGGATCCTATTATTCCCCGTCTTCTGCAGGGATTCACATTATCTCTCCCAGAGCAAGTATGGAAAATCCTAACAGCCAGAGCCTGCAGTGGCTTCCCTGCCCAGAGCTCTTCAGAGCTGCACTGATTTATCCAGACTGATAAACCGGCCCCACAGGCTCAATTCAATTAATTTTTTCTCATTCTTCTCCAGTCAGTAAATTAGTTAAAAAGACAGAAACCCAAGCATAGCTTAGATTCTTTCACCGCCTGATACCCAACACACAGCAACTTGCAACAGGAGAGACTTGGAAACAAAGGAAGGAATGTGTTTTCAGTGCTTAGGAGGAGCTGGGTGGCTGGCAGCAGGAACCCTGCCCCGTGAGCCCGATTATCCAAACGGAACGTGGACAATGAGGCTGGGCAGGTAACCAAGGGGATCTGCAGGGCAAGGCTCCAGGCAGCAGCTGGGCTCTCCCCTGAGCTACAGGGCTACAAATCACAGGCAATGCTCATGGGCTCCACATCCAAGTGTGGGCTCCACATCCAAGTCCTCCTGGAGGAGCCATAAATGGGACAGAAGCAGCAGGGCCTTCAGGAGGATATGTGGAGGTACTTGCACGCAGCTGGTGGGGTAACAGGGCGAGTCAAATGTGTCAGGGAACTGCACCCGTTGCCTGGGCCAAAGCAAAGGCTGCTGAGTCTCAAACACCCTCCCACAGGCACATTCTTATACATTAGAGCAGCTTCCTGTCTGTAACTAAAGCTCCAGCCCGGGTCAAACTGAGATTTGCAGCCACAGCTTCCAATGCTGCTGGAAAAGTAAAGTTAAACACTGGGCTCTACACCCAAAGGCAAATTTATCCAAGTGAAATGCTAAACTTTGGAGTTTCTGTGAAGATCTGGTTCTAAACTGTTGGGCAAGAAGGATTTACAGAGGGCATATGGTGAATGACTCGTTATAGGGAGGTGGTGGATGTAGGGGAGCTCCTTTCCCAAATTCCCTGTGGGTGACATAACCTGGGGAAATGCCGAGTCCCACTCCTCAGTCAAAGATGAACTTCTCAACAAATCAGCTTGAGGAGATATTTCAGCCTCTAAAATCTGCTCCATCCAAGGCTGGGCCAGGGTCAGCATCCATGACTGCCTACAGTGGCCAGAAGCTGGAGCACCTCCACTAAGGTCAGGGAGGTTGCTCCAGAGATGCATCCTCGCTGATAAAATCAGAATGTGGAATTCCCTTCTCAGCTGCTCACTCACAGGCACTGGGCCACAGCTCCACCAGCTCCAGGAAATCAGTGTAGCTTCTTGACTTCAAATAAGCCAAGGTCTGACCCAAATGCAATATTGCAAATAAAAGCCACTGCTTCTGCTTCACAGAACAAATCTCACAAGATTGAGACACAAAAATCTATGAGGTCACCCAGACTATAGCTGACTGATGTAAGAGGTTCTTCTGATGCCAGCAAAAGCTCTGCCTGAGTAAATGCTGTAGGACTTGGTTCTAAACTGCATGGGCAAAGGAGGGGAGTGAAGCTTGGCCACAGTACCAGCCAATCCAGAGCAGTTCAGCAAAGTGATTTCTGAATACATTTAATCATTCTAAGATGCAGACGGGTGCTCAAAAGTCATGAATGCCAAACTCCCACCAAACCACCCAGACTCTGAAGAAGCCAGGTGATTTTGGAATGGCAGGCACCTGAAGTTGGGAAGTCAGAGAAGACTAACACCACTTGTGTGGAGATATTTGGGTTCAGCATTTCTGATGACCTTTACCAGCATTGACAAAAGCTCCTAAGGAGAAATTTCAGCACTCCTTCTCTGTGAGTGCCCCTCAAGCATACAGGCAGCCAGAGCAGTAACTGTTTTCCACCCTGCCTTTGCAGAGGCTTCAGGGACACACACAAACACATTCTCACCTGGTCTTCAGCCGTAGCTTGACTCCTGCTGCCCACGTGGCTTTGCTGGGCTGGAAGTCAGTGGTCACGCAGCCCAGGCTGAGCGGGCTGGGAGACAGCTCTGAGCATCCCTGTGCTGCATGGGTGTCCCTGCAAAGGAGAGCAAGGACAGGTAAACACCAGCACGCAAAACCTCAGCCCTTAGCCAACAGGATTTTGGGAAAGACGGCAATGCACAGACCCAGAGGGCGAGGCAGGGGCATCAGGTCATGTGTATCCTTGTTTTTCTCTACTCTGGGCAATGCTTGGCTCTGCGAGCGTCCCTCACGAGTGTTTTGGAGGAGCTGCCCAATCCCACGACACACAGGAGTGAGATTAGCTCAGTACACAGGGCACAGAACTCATTATCCTGCAGCTGCATTTGGGGACACTAAACCCCCAGGTATGGAGTCACGGGTTCCACTGTGGGATACGCTTTTTCCACATGTAACCACCTTATGAGAGCTCAGGGATTGCTCTGAACACACAAGAGAAAAGCCAAGAGAAAACTCCACACAGTGAGAGGGAGAAGGACAAACCTGTCCTACACCTCTGCTGATATTTCCACCAAGTCAGCAAACACATATTTACCCCACTCCAAGTCACAAAAACACAATGTAACCATTGCTTCAGCTCCTTCCTTTCCTCTGGAAGGCTCCACTATTCCCACTTGCTCCAATTTTGAGCCCTGCAGTGCAGAAGGGATTTGAGATTTCGCTCAGTGAGCCTCCAAGCCGAATAAAAGCGGGGCTGAAAGGCTCCCTGCGCCCCTCCCTGGCCCGGCATAAGCTGCAATTGCCTCTCAGTGTGCGCTGAGCCCACATGCCGGCATCGGGGGCCTTGGATGGCTGAGATGGCTCGGATGCCATTCCGCTGAGAGCCCGGCCGTCTGTGTGTCCGGCCGGGCCCTCCCCCGCGCCCCCACGTGCCAGGCAGGAATGTTAAGCCTCCCATTGCGGATGAGATACAGCGGGGATGCCAGCAGCACTTTCACCTCCATCAGGGAAAGCGACTTGTCAGGAGTGCCTTTTGTTGCTCACCCTGCTCATCTTCACCCGATTTTTACCCCAAATCCTGCCTTGGCTGCCTTTTCTTTCCATGTGCCAAATCCCGTCCTGCTTTGTCTCTGCCACTCCTCTCTGATGATGTCAAGCCTCTGATCAAAATGGAAAGTTTCCCTTCCTTGTTCCCATTCCAGCCTCACTGTACACCAGGAGCACAATCTCTTTTCCTGCAGCCCTGGAAGAGTCAATATCCTTAAATGCTCTATTTCTCTTAGCTCACCAAGCTTACCATGAAAAATTACCAATTTCCAGAGGAGATTTCACTGCAAGACACGGAAAGGACAGAAGGCCTGCGACAGGTGAGGATTTAAAAGATTGCATATAAACAATTTATCCTTACAAACATGTCTAACAGTTTTGTGAGCAAAACATATTCACAGCTTCAGCGTTTGGAGGACAGAGCCCTGTGCTTCCCTGCTTGTTTCCTGGAGAACAGAGTTTGGCTGTGCCAGGCCACACCATGGCAGTGGGCAAAGCTGCTCACGCCCTCCATGCAGCCAGTGTCTCTCAGGGAGCTGGGGGACAATGTGTAGGGCTGGGAAACTGCCCCTGGGCCAAGAGAAGACTCATCAAGAGCCTGAAGAACTGATAGAAAGGAGCAGTAAGTGCCTACAGCTCCCCCGGCATGGATGGGCACCACAGCCTAGAGATCTTTCAGCACTTGGACTCTTTTTTTTTTTTTTTTTAAGAGAAAGCAGCTTTTGAAGGATGCTGAGAAAGCGAGAGACACCACAGACCCTATATTCCACTGTGAGCAGAGCTTTCTGAAGAAGTGCCTTTGCCCAGCCTGACCCTCCAGGGGCAGCCCCAAGCAGAGGGAGGGAGGGAGGGAGGGAGGAGAGGCAGCTTGGGTGTTCCCCCTCACAGGAGCAACCCCTGCTTCCAGCATGCATCACTTTGGGCTTTACCTCACAGAGACAGACACCTTAATTACTGTCTCAATGGGCTCCCGAGGTGCTGTTGGGCGAACAAGGAAATGCAACAGAGTTTTTCCTCAGCCTCTTAGAAAACTGTAATTGCAGAGCTCTGTGGTGCATGGCAGGCTCAGTAAGACACGGCAAACTAATCATCCACTCCAGAAATAACATTAACCAGGCCCAGCGGGGAACACAAGAGATGAGGATCCTTCCACCTGGGAAGCACACCCACCTCAGGGCCAGAGCACAGCCAGAGGGGAGGGAGGGGGAGTCCCTGTGACAGCAGGGCAGGGAGAAGAGCTGAGGCCAGCCAGGGCTGCAGAGCTGAACACCTCCCCAAACAGGACCCCAAGCCCACACCTGTCCTGCCCTTGCAGCTTTCTGCCTCACCTGGCTGCTTAGCCCAGAGCATTTGCCACGACATTCCTAAGGAAGGCAGCTCCTTAGGTCTAACAACCAGGAGGGTGTTAATCTCTGCAAAGACACTTCTTCCACCATTACATGGAGACAGCCACTCTTGCGCAAAGCTGTTGGGGGCCTACCTTTCCTCTTGGCTGTCCTCACACCTTCTCCTTAGAGTGGCCCCTCTCTGGAAGCTCCAGCTCCCTGTGGCAGCGCCCAGCCCGATGGGATGCTCTTAAAGCCTGGGGCTGCATTTTATTTTGGGATGTTTCAAAGGGCTTCACAATTCCACAGCCAAAAAGTATCCCTGGCAAGGAGGGGCCTGCAGTTGTTCCTTTTGTTATCATGCTGTTTCTAAAGCTCTCAAGTGGGAGAGAGCTTTAGAAACCCAGCACACACAGTCTATTTAAAACTCCTTTACCTCCCACCTGAGGCTGGCAGCTGCCTCTGAAATCTTTCCTTTTCTGCAAAGTTCGTGTTTAATTACGAATTGTTATTTATACTTGCTGCTTCCATGCTGCCTTTGGTATTTAATACCACACATGTCCATGAGGACACTCTGCTCAGCTTTTCTCTCATCTAAAAATATGGCCTGCTTGAATTTTTTCCTTGCTGCTTGCTTGACAGTGAAAGAATACAGTGCTAGAGATTAAGGGCTTTTTTCAAGGAAAACCTCCTTCAGAAGTTTCAGTGCCCCCTCCAGAAGAGAGGCAGAACCTCCTGACCCCACATCCATCTCTCCCCACACAGCCAGCACAGCCTTTCTACAGCAGGCATCTGTGAAACTCTCGCTCCTTCTCACCACCTTCCTCAGAGCTCTTCAAGAACACATGGGTGGCCTTATTTTTTAATCAACTCCCCAGAAGACTGGTTTGCCAGCTGCTGCCATTGGACGTCTCCTGAGCTGCCACAGCCCTTGCAGAACTCGGTTGCTGTTTTTGGGAGATCCTTTGCCTCTGAGCCGGGCTGACTCCGAGCTCCTCTGGCCCCTTATCTGCTTGCCATGCTGACCTCCTGTTACCTGCATGCTTGGAACGTTTCACAGCACTTATCTTAACCTTTGGGGCTCCTGGCTCTTCCTCCTCACTTTCTTCAGTCTTCCTTATCCTTATTTACAACCTTCACATTCCAGCACAGATCAGTTTTCTAAAGTCAGCCTGGACAGAAAGTGTGGGTGGGTGCCCCTGCCCAGCAGCTCTCCTGACAATTATCAGAGTCTGCAGAGATCATATTAAAGCCCATGTTTCATAACAATAGCTCTCTGAGTAATGGCAGCAGCATAAATCACTGCTCTCACTGAGGAAATGATGCAGTGCAAGCTCAGCTGCCTGGCTGTAATTCCCAGAGAGGAGACAGACTTTGCACAGGGAGGCAGCACAAACCCAACTTGGGAAGTTTTCTCTGCTCATAGCATTTATTTTCCAGGACAACAGTGTTACAGTTCTTCTGGCTGCACTACCATCCTGCACTCTTGGCTTAGCTGCCTGTAGTTCCAGGGATGAGTCCTAGGACATGCCTGAGGTGCGCCACAAGCAGCACCTGGAACTATGGGAAAAAATAATTTAATTTTTTAAAAATTTTTCAGAATAGGTATATTTTAATGGTTCCTCCTCTTGGAGCCATGATTGCTGAGTCTAAGCCAACACCTGATTTGCTGCCACAGTAATAGATGGCCTGAGTCCCAGAGGATCCAATCCCCAAATGTTAACAGGTTTGGTAATTTTTAGTATTTTGTTACCTCTAAATCCAGTGTTGTTCTGGAAGAGAGGATGGAGATTAAATTCTCATTTTTAAATCATTTGGGATGAACAGGAGTATTTGTAACCAGTGACAGAATTAAAAGCCATCCTAGAAACACAGGTGCTCACACAGTGATGCTTCTGAAACTGAGATTAAAGCAAGGAACTCTTCTTACAACTTCTACAGCTATTTGTAGACTTTTCCTGATATTCTTCCCTTTGTCTTAAATCAGAACCTAAGAGGAAACCCCCCTCCACTACAGAAACAGCCAACAGCACATCACAGACACAAAAATACAGAGAAGCACCAACAAAGCTGAACTGGGCTGCGACAGGCAGCAAGGAGCCAGAGGGGTTAATGCTGCTGGTTTATCCTCACAGCACCCCAGGTTACACAATGTCACAGGGCAGCCTGAGATGCCCAGCTCAGCCCAGTGACATAAGGAGAGCTGGGCAGCCTCACCTCTGGCTATCCTCATCCCTCAAGCAAGCTCTCAGCAGCTGCCCAGCCGGAATTACAGCTCCTGGGGCTGCAAACAGCATCTCCACGGCAGTGCCCATCTATCTCCTGGCAAAGGACAAGCCCTCCTGTCTGCTCCCTGCTGTCAGGAGGGGGATGCAGAGCAGGGAGACACCACACCCATGCCAGGCACCCACCTTGGCTGTCACTGTCCTGCTGGGCAGATCCTCCCGCTCCGACTGGAGTGCTGACGTATTTCTTATTTTGTTACCTCCTGTGGCTGGCCCAGAAATAGCCTGTAATCCACAGCTCTGTCACGCTCCCAGAATCTCCTTGAGCTGCACTGCAAGTGTCCCTGTGTCACAGCACAAAGGCCCAGGTGCTCTCCTGCTAGCAGCACAGGTTTGTTTTGTTACTCTGCGCACAGGACCCCCGAGCCACACCAAGACCAGGAGGAAACGTGTGGACAAAACTTACCATGAAAAAAAAATTATAAATTGCACCAAAACCTCCCACACTAATAACCTGTAAAACCTTTGCCAGAAAAAGTCTCAGTCCTTGCGTAAAAGCTCTAGCTTGTGACTACAAACATTCACCTGAGATGGGGAACAGCCAGGTTTAACTCCACAGTCTTAATTAGACACATGAGGAATTCAAGAATGGTTCATGAATCCAAAACGCAACAGGCTCCACCTGTGTAACTCCTGGAAGCACATTTTCATCATAAGCAGAGCAAGACTCCTCTCAAATCTCAGTAAGGCTCACTGAGCTCATGAATCTTGGGACTGAATTAGGCATTCTTCCGTGAGATCTGCAGCAAGGTCCAAGTTCTCAAGTAGAAACAATAATATCCATGCCTAGGATTCAGATGGGTCAGTAAAACCCAGGGAAAAAAACCCACACAACCCAAACCCATTCACAGTGCTGCTGGCTGCTGCTTCTAAGAAACAGGACTACTTAATGCACATTTTCTGTACACATCACAAGCACATCTATCCTGATATCTGGTAAAACAGGATTACTAGAGCTGATCTTTGTGCCATAAGCCAATCCCAAAAGAGAAAATATATTTCCCAGGAGACAGGCTTGTGCTTTCCTACCTGCACAAGCCATTGTTCGAAGGCAAATTAAAGGAATCACAGGATGGTGAATTTTAGATGGATCCATCCCCCCATTCAGGCACCCATCACTCTCAGTCTTAGGGCTCCTACTGGAGATTCCGAGCATGCAGGATTTCAGGGCAAAGCAAGAGAGGCTGAGAAGTCACCTGGAATTTATCCAGACTCACAGCTTTCCTTCTCAGAGGGCTCTTCACTCAGGCAACTCCAACTTAAACAACCTCAATGAGCGCTGACCTTCAGGGCCACCGAGAAAAAACTCTGGAAAAAGGAGACCACTTTTCCCCTGTGCAAGTTGTCTAGTCCTACTTGTCCAGCATTTTCCTGGTTTCTCCTTTTCTCTGGGAGTGGATGGGTTTTAGTTGACCTGACCTCAATCCCACAATCTGGCCATGCTATGTTTGCACAGCCCCACACAAACCAGCTGCTCCGGCACCGTACCTGTTTGCAAGCACAGAGCTGAAAGGAGCCCTGGCATTCATTTGGGTTCCTCACTTCACTGGCCAAGGGATCTTTGAGAAAATGAACTCCTCCTTTGTCTGGGAGAGAGCCCTAATCCCCGTTTTGCCCTGGAGGATTACTGGGTACTTAGAAAGGCACTCACATGCACATTTTTGGTTCGTGCCAGCTGCATTTAGGCCCACAATATGCAGCGTTCCCTTTGGTCTTTAGGTTTGACAATAAGCATTCCACTGTGCCCAGACCTCGACCCAGAGCCTGCCACCCTTTTCCAGGCACCCTAAATCCACGCTTTCTCAATTGGGGGCCTTCCCTGCTTTGCATGAGCACTTGGCCCTCGGAGGCAGCTGGGCACGGAGCCCTGGAGCCCACAGTCCTTTCTTGTGCTGCCCAGCCGGTTTGGAGCGCACAGCTCCCTGCACAGCCCTGCCAAAACCACCTGGGTCCTGGCCGGGAGAAACAACCTGGTGGCTCAGGATTTAGCTTTTATCCCTAGTGAATTGCTGGCTTTTTGTGTTAGTGGTGTATGGTTAGACTCTGTCACAGCTTGCTGTTAGCACCCAGGCAGCCTGTTCCCAAAGTGGGCTCTGTGCAGCTCTGCCCACATCTTCCTTGGACTGTGGCTTCATTCCCTGAAGTTCTAATCTGGGATCAAGTTCAATGGAAGCAAATGACTCTAAAGCAGTACTGACTTGAGTAGCACTCTGCCCGCTCAGGGGAGATCTCACCTTCTCAGGAGGAGACAATTGAGAGGTGAGAACTCTCCTGGTCTGTCAAAAAAGTGCTGTGAGATCCATCCTGCACACTCCACGTCTACCTGCACCTTGTGCTCAGAGAGCTTTAACCCTCTCAAAAATACATCTACCTACTTATTGTGTCAAGACAGGAGTAAAACCACAGAGAAATGACAGTTTCATTCTTTTCTACCCCACAACTAACAGGACTATCCTATAAACTTTCTCTTGACCATTACTGAGCATCTCCTGAGGTCTTCCAGAGATGCCTTTGGGGACACTGCAGGATTAGCTTGGGGAATCAGAGCATCCCCTCTCCTCACAGGCTGTTCAGGACCAGGAGGCTGTGAGGTACAATCCTTCAGAGCTGGCCATAAAACAGTGGGATCAGCTCTCTCTGTGCATCAGATCTGTTGGGCAGAGGTGCCTGAGAGGAAGATGATGCACAGCAGTGCTCAGGTAAGCTGGAGGGTCTTTAACACACCTGTCCCTGTAAGGGCCACGGCCACCACACACAGCTAAAGCAGCAGCCTGACAGCTTCTGGGGTATCCCCACACTGAATCATGTGGATCTAAAGCCCTTCTGATAAATGATAACATTTAACTTCTCTTACATTACACACACCAAGCACAAGCTGGCTCTAAAGGACAAGTGTAAGTGAAACTAAAAATGTAACTGCAGCTCTCCTACTGTCATCATTATCTTGCAAGAGTTCTTTTGTAATTATATTGCAAAGGTTCCATATTGCTAGAGTTTTCTCTCAGTGATTTGTACTAACAGGAGTGACAATCTGAGCATCCCTTCAGAAGGGGCAGAAGGAAGCCTTGTACTCCCATTTGTCACAGGCACAGTGGACATTCAGCACCAAGGACTCAGGTCTGCAGCAGCTGAGCTGTCTCTCAGCCCTCTCTAACCTGATTATCTGCAGTGCTTCCTGGTATTCCAGATTTTAATTGCACTTACTGGACGGGTGGAGCGTGCAGATGTAAATCACCTTTGAAAGTGTAGCAATACCTAATCCCCAGAATATGAGCTACTCCTTTTGAGCTGCTTCTCCATCCCACAACCTCTTCCTGGACAAATTCCTGGGCACCTTACTCAACACAGCATTCCATTTACTTCCTGGGGATTTCAGCAGGAGATTTGCCCAAGTAAGAAGTGATGATGGATTGAGTAAAGAGATGAGGACTTGGCCAGCTCAGTGAGAGAGACCGAGGCAAGTGACAGAAATGCTGGCTGCTAAGCTAATAAATATCTGTTTGTCACTCCAAATACCTATAGCATCTGCCAGTCTGGCAGAGATGAGCTTGGAAAAGGATGAGGACTGCAACCATCACAAGGAACATGAGATGAGGGAGGAATCCTTGGCTCCTCTCTCTTGGTCCCATGCCTCTGTGCATCCCCATTGTTTTCACATAAACCCTGCAAAAGGGGCAGCTGGCCTTCCTGACTACACTCCCCCCAGCAGGGAGCTATTTTAGCAGCATTAGGAGTCATCTGCCATCCTTCTGCTGAGGAGGGACCACAAGCATCTTTCCTGTACACAGCCCTGGGTGTGGGACCCCTTCCATGTGCCCTGCCAGCAGGAAAACTCTTCCCCATCATCTTTGTCTACTGTGTTTTGGTCTGGTGATCCTGAGTCTGGTGATGCCAAATCATTCCTTGGGCTTGAAGCAAGATCTGAGGCTGGGTCTTGGGATGTTCTCTGCAAGTACTGCAGGGCTGGATGAGCACCTGGGGAATCTCACCTGGATGAGATGGCTTCCCCAGTGATGCTGCCCTCCAGTACCACTGAGGTGAACCACTCCCAGCAAGAGCCAAGAGAAATTCCACTAGAGCTTAGCATATGGCTTTGACTTCCAGGGACAAGTCTCAGATGCTCCTGGGTTTCCAGGAACATGAAGGTGCTGCTCTGTAGATGCAAAACCTTCCACAGCTCTTGGGAAACCCAAGAAAACCTCACTTAGCCTAAATGCCCATCAGCTTTTAATGGGCCTTTCCTCACTTCAGACACATCTCAAAAATCCACCCAAGGCCCTCTGAAACAGCACGGGCTGCATTTCCTTGGAGTGGATGCCCCCAAAGGAAGCAGCGAGGACAGGAGCACCCATATCACTGCCAGCTGGCACTCTGACCTGACCCTCACAGCATGTACAGGTTAACAAGACATCAAAAACTCTTCTTCCCCGGTGGCAACAGCAGCACCCTCTCAAAGGAAGCCACACCTCTGCTAGGGACATGCAATGATTTGGAGTCCCAGCCTGGAGATCTCTGCATACCAGATGGAAAAGGGGAGCAACACACACCCCCACTCCCAGCCTCTCCTGCATGCAGCACACCTGGTGACACTGTCATTACCAACACTCCTCCCAAAATGGAGGAGCCAGCCCCAAAAACAAATCGAGCCACAAGTGCCAAACTCATTTGGAGAGAAAGCAGCAAACCAAAATCCTATTAAGCAGCCATCAGTGTCAGTATTTATTCCTCATAAAGCAGGGACAAGTGGCCTAATAAACAGTGTCAGGCTGAGCCTGGTGAGAGGGAAGAAGGGAACAGACAGACTTGGGGAAAGGACACAACATTAATCAGCATCACCCCGGCAAACCTTTGACAGAAACCATGTAGTAAACTCAGCAACCACTTAGAAACTAAGCTCCCTTTTTGCTTCAACAGTGATAGCCCCCAGTTCCCAGCCTGGAGGTTTGGCAACTTTCACAACAGAGCCACTGGGCCCCATAAAACCTTTCCCTTTCAATCCAGCTCTCAGCACACACCTCTCTCTGGTCTGGCTTAACCACTCTCTGCCCAGCACAGAGCAGATCCATCCCAAGGTCTGGGCTGCAGGGCATTAAGCACTCTAGCCAGTGCAGAGTGAGTGGGCTCCCAGGCAAACAATGTCTGCACAGGAAGACAAACAAATCAAGCCATGATTTCACAAGGCAAACTCCTTGGCTGCCAGAGTCACTTCAAATATCCCAGCTTCTCCTTCTCCCTGCGGATCATTCCTGCCCCTGGGGACAGGAATCTATATGCCATTGACTTCTGCCTAGCCTGGATGGGAAAACACAGAATTGGACAAACCCACTCCAGGCTCTCAGTATTTCCATCAGGGCTCTAGCTGAGTTTTTAGAGCCATGCCTTACTATAGCACATACTTGCTCCCATCTACATGGGAAATTCAAGCTGCCATAGCATGATGAGGATGCATCGTGCACGGGGGGCCCTGTCCCCACTGTGACTGTACTGGCCACCAGCTATCAGCATGTACTTTGCTTAAATTAGGCTGAAATGGAGTCTGTCTCCAGCCTGGAGCCTGCCTGTAACTGCAAAGGAATCTGTGCCCTCTGCAGCACATGAGACAGGATCAGGTCACTGCTGGAGAGCACTTGGCCTGCCTATTTTTATTGTCCCCCCGAATACTTTTCTTCAACACCATTCTGAGTTGCTGAAAGAATAGTAAAGATGAGATTTTCTTTTTCTAAATAACAGACAGGCTGATAATCCAGAGGAACCGCGTTCTTTTAACTTTTGGATATTTCTCAAATCTCTGCCCTTGTTGCCAGGCTGCTGAAGACATTTTGAAGGCACAACACGATGTAATCTAATCAGGGTGAAGTGGGCTGGTTTCATTTCCATCAAATTCCCCTTTCAAAGGCATAAATTTACCCTTCTGATCCCAACCTCTAGAACTGAGCCAATACAACAGTTACTGCTACATGAAAAACCCACCCCATCCCCTTCCCTCCGAACAACTGCTGACTGACATTCCTCATGCTTCTTTAAACCCAAGGACACTGCCACTAATTTGAGCCCTGGTGCAACTGAAATGTAAAGGATTAGGGAAGTGGCTCTGGTCAGAACAGAGACAAGCATGCAGCAATGCAGCTCATCAAGGGCAGCCAAGCTTTTCATTCCACTTAAACTGGGGAACAACCTCCTAAATCATGGTTTTGAGCACACAGGGTTTCTTTTCCACTGCCTGGAGCACCTGAGTGCTGTGCACCTTGAGATACTGAGTGTGGCTCCAGCCTGATCCTGCTGACCATGAGCCATTCTCTACTCCCACACCCACTAAAGTCCAGCAGCTTGCCAGCGCCAGCCACAGGCACTCTGGGCCTGAACAAATGTTAGCCAAGTGGGAATCACACAGGGCATTATAAAACACCCTGTTTGATATCATATCCTCCTGATTTATTTACTTACACTGCTGCTGGGTGAAGAAGCCCAGGGATGGGATGGGATGGGAGGGACCAGGCTCCACCATGCCAGCTGCTCTGCAAACACCAAGTGAAGGATGGCTGCTCACCCAGAGGGCTGACCATTAAAGCAGGGTCCACCCTAACTAAACAAAGGCAGGAAGGATGTTTTCCCCATCACTGCTCTTCCCTTAGCAGCCTTCCCGAGTCCATCTGCTCACCGATGCCAGCTGCATCCTCCTGCTAGAGCCCAGCTTTTCTCCCATTGCTGCCAAGACCTGGGATACTCTGTACAGGGAGAAAGGCTCTACATCACTCTGCTTTTATTCTCATAAAAAAATCTGTTCAGGCCTACTGAACACAGGGGCATTTGTGGAGGACCCTGGCTGCTGCAGAACCATCTCCCAGAGGCAGGGCTGCCACGTGCCACAGCCCTCTCTGCAGAGCAATGCCAAATAGGCCACAGCTGGCCTGGTATGTCTTTATTGCATTTTGAGCAATGTTTTACAGTTAAACCTCTGGCCTGCTGACCTCTGGAAGATAAGCCTCTGTGATTATTAAATGAACTTTCCTTAAAATTTACAGTAATCCTGATTTCAGTCGAACTGAACTTCCCTCTTTGATTAAAGAGCCAGAGGTGCCAAGCACCATTTAATGTGGGCCAACAAGCTCTCAATCCTCTAAATCCCCCCATTACAGACGTGCAGAGCAGCCCTCCCTCTCCCAGCTCTAGGCTGGCCTGGACTTCACCTCTCTCACTCAAAGGCGTTTTAGGGCATTGATTTTTCCCTACTGTTGTTTCTTCTGGTGTCGAGGAAAATCTGGACAAGCACCTTGTAGGAGCAGAGTCAGGCTGAGCAAACACAGTGAGCTGCTGAGCCTCACCCCTCTCCTGAATGAGCTACAGGGGGCTCAGACTGGGATGAGAAATGAATGTGTTTTAATGGGTGCTGCTGGTGGCACCCAACTAAATTTAAGGTTGGGTTGTTTAGGCAGAAGAACATACAGAGATCAGAGTTTAAAAGGCATTACTGAAGGGAATGAGAAAAGCAGACCTTTGGACCTTGTGGGCAGAAGAAGTAGGGGAGAAAGTTGGAGTGAAGGCAAATGAGGTCTGTGGGACACATTCCTCCCAAATTTACAAAGAAAAACAGTGGCTAATAGTGTTCAATTTGAATACAATTCTCTTCCTAGCCATTTTAAGGAGTCTGTGGGTCACTCCAACCAGGTGATAAAACTTCTCAGCTTCTGTCCCAGTATCTCGTTGCAAGGTGCCTGCCAGCAGAACTCCGTGCAGGAACACTACACTGCTTACTAAAACATGTAACACGGTGAGAGCGCACACGAACCCTCCCGCTGCTCCGATGCCCGGCACCCGGCTCCAGAGAAAGAGCAGTAAAGGGACCCCTCAAGCCCCGCAGCTCCTGCCCACTGCAGCCCACAGCGGGTGATGCAGGCCCGGACGCGTCCGTGCACTCTCAGCACAACGAGGGCGTTCAACTCGCACCTGGAAACCCCTGCGAGCAATGCGTTTCACATGCGGACGGGGGAGCGCGGCACGGCGAGTCTCACCCTACACCACTTCCCTCCCCGACTGCTTCTTCCCAGCATCCGGAGGCGCCGAGAACACCGAACGAGAAAACAGCACTTGGAAGGGGTGGGGGCGGGCGCCCTTCCCCGGGAGACTCCGCCGGTGCCGGCCGAGCTGCGGGGCTGCCGCCTTTTGTTAGCCCGCCCTGCCCGGCATTCGGAGAAGGAGCGCGCCTGCCCCGCAGCCCAGGCAGCCCCCTCACGCCGGGTCTCGTCCATCTCCCCCGCCTCCAGCATCCCGCTCCCCGCGCACCCAGCTCCCCGCTTCCCGCCGCCGCAGCGCTCCGCACTCACCGTGCCCCGGGGCGCGGACGGCTCCGCTCTCGCACTCGCGCCGGGCGAGGGCGCCCCCGGCAGGTGCCGCGGCTGCAGCCCGCCCCCGGCACCGCCCCGCACCGAGGGAGCCCCCCCGGCGCGGCGGCCGCAGCCCGGAGCCCCCGCAAGCTGCCCGATCCCGCCACAGCGCGGCCGCCGCATCTGCATCCCCGCACCGGCAGCGCCGGCTCCGCCCGAGCTCCCGCCCGGCTGCAGAGCTCAGAGAGCTGCTCTCCCTCCAAGCCCTGCCGCTCTTCCCTGGTCCCTGAAAAAGTCCAGTCGCTCCTTCCCATTAATCAGAAGCTGTTGCGGGTGCTTTCCGCCTGCCCGCTGATGTCCTGTCTGAGGAGCGAGTGTCACGGACCACAGCAAAGCCACGTTGCTGCTGGGGTGGCTTTAACAGCGTCTGCTGTCACCTGCTAGGTTCGTTTCATACAGGACACTTAACCAGCAAATGAGTTGTATTAAATTAATTTTAAAACTACATACATCTGAACTGTTGTGTCTCACAAAGGAAGATGACGGGCAGAGACAAGACAAATAAACCCTTTCAATTTCTTATGTTGTGAAAAACTCAAGAAAACCCTTCATGCTGCACAATGATTTGTGTTACACACGGAAGGAGTTCAAGTTTCAAGTAAGAATTTGTACTCCTAATACCCTGCTTTCAGCTGGCACGAAACAAGCACGGTGCTATTACAGAGCCAAGCTGGTTTGTGCCTAGGAATTGAAGTGGCCAGGTGCTCTGGAAGTCTTCCTGGCTGAGGACTGCAGGATTTCATTTTCCCTTTCCCAGTGGTGACAGATTTTGCAGGCGAAATGAAATCGGTTTCTGCTTTCCCACCCTGCCACTTGCCATCCTCTTTCCTGCCCTTGTGATGCTGAACACCTGCCTCTCCCTTTCTGCTCTGTACCCTCCTGGGTTTTTATCTGGGAGCTGTTTCCTCTCAAGGGGTGGCTCCACGTTCACCCCCGTTTTCTGGATTTGCACATGGATGCAAATACAGCACCTGGCCCTGTTACAATCCCTGAACTCAAACTCCTCTGCAAGCTGCTGGCAGCACCAGAGAGAGGTGCAGAACGAGGATGGCAAATGGGGGAATGTGAGGGAAAGAAAACACCTTTAGAGGTGGCGAAATACCCAGAGAGGTGGCTGAAGGAGATGCTGGGAAAATTGCTCTTCACAATACATCATAATGGATCTTTTATCCAGGAATATCTAAACATCACCCCAAAATATCTCTGTTTTATACAGAAAGAGACTGGTATTTTATAGAGTGAGGGAAAAGGATGTGATCTTATTGTGAGCAGGAAAGAATCCCACTCCCAACATGCTCTTCACAAGAGGCCTCCCTGAAGCCATTTGTTCACCTGCTGTTAAGCTACCACAACATGTTACATAGATGATTTTACTTCTGTTTATATGTAACTTAATTCTGACCTAGCTTAAAATGGTTTCTCTTGGTCTCATTTGAAGTAAAATATTGAACAGGTACATCTGCGTCAGGTGAAATTATGCTCAGCCAGTGCTACTTTTGATGTTAATGTCTCTCTGACTACTTGCACACTCATAATCAGCAGCCCAAAATGTTTCATACTTCATCAGCTGCAGAAATCATAGCGATAAACTAGAGTGGCAGATGCAGAAACGCACCAGAGGTGAGGTTACAAAGGCAGTGAGCATCACTTCTGATGAAACCCATCATGAGGTGGCACCTCTCTCAGCAGATTAAGGGTCATTTCCTGGTTTTTTTCACTTGTGCTTCCTGGGGAGGATATTTTGTCTGTATAAAACCTGGGGTGGTGTCACACACCTGTTTTGCTATGGCTTTGAGCTCCCACACCTGGATTTCCACCGGGGACAACAACAGACCCCTCCCGTGCATGTGTATAAGGGGATGTGTCATCAGGATGGGTTAATAATTTCAACAGCTCCAGATCCCTGCCTTGTGACACAAAAGGGCAGGTTTGGGAAGCAGGATTAAGCAGCCTGGGAATAAGGATGACTCAGGTGGTGCCTGCCTTCCTGTCCCCTTTGACAGCAAGAGGCCCTTTCTGATCCAAGCTGAGCACAGCCATCACCCCGCTCAAGAGCTGGTGTCTGCAGCCACCAGCCAGGGTGACCCTGCTGCCAGCAGAGTCCCTCTGTGCAGATGTCATTGGAGGCATGGCCTTTGCTATCACCTCTCCCAAAGGCATGATTTCTCCCCTCCCTGACTGGAAAACCACATGGAACACTGTAGATTCCCACAGCAGCATGTGCAGCGTATGTCACCTGCTCAGGATCATTCCATTAGGACCCAGAAGGGCCCACGATAATTTGCTCCATAAATGACTCCAGATGGTTTTATTGATATTTTAAACACTTGAAGTGTACTTTGCATCTTGGCCAACCATTTGGCAAGATACCGAGTGGCAAACAGGGTCACAGACGTTACCAGGCAAGGAAACAAAGTCCGGCTTTGGGATGAGATCATAAAAACCCATGAACGCTTGTCCTTCTGTCATAAAAACAACAACAAAAACATTACCACCATAGCATAAACCTGAGGCTCCCCATAACCTTGGACTATTAACTGAAGCAAAATAGCACTTAGGATAGCACAAGGACTCGCCCTGAGGCAGATGACAGGCAGCTAATCCGAATGGGAATCCACTGGGAACAAGCACATAGTGCTGACAAAACGAAACCTTCCGCACGGTCCCTGCTGCCCTGGAGCAGTGAGCACGGCCTCCCTTGCAGACTGATGGGGCTGGGTCCAAACACCCACACGGCGCAGCTGAGCTGCTGCAGGCAGCTCTGCCCGATGGCAGCCACGGCCCAGAGGTGCTCAGTGCTCTCAGCTCACCTCCTGCCAGTGTCCTGCCTGGAATGTCACTGGCCCCACACAGCCAAACCCATCCCGGTCACACCTTGGCCTTTGTGCAATTCCCTCCTGATCCTGTGTTTGTTCCCTGCTCAGGTGGAGCAGCCCCAGATGGCACGTCCTGGATGGGACAGCATAGCTCCGCTCCCACTGAACTACCTCCAGAACTTTTTCCACCAGGACCAGCCTACATGACCTTCAGTGCTTATTCTGGAAAGAAAAGCCCTTCCATACAAAAAAATGAAAGAATGTCTGTAACTAAGCAGGATTTCTCCACCGGGTGACTCTTGTGACACCAGTATCAAATATCATATCCTGCAAGGGGTAAGAACCAGAGGGCTGGTTTTAATTCTTTTTTTTTTTCTTCAGGATTTTGTTTCCTTACTTGGTGTTTGCTTCCGATGGCAGTTTAATCCTATCTAAGCACAAGAGCAGAGGTCATATAATCTCCCTCAACAATCATGGGTCTTTGAAGTTTTCCTCTGTCCTGCTGGTGTTCTCACTGCTTAGAAAATGGCTGTCCTTGGACTTAAAGGGCACCTGAAGAAATGAGAGCCGGACCCTGCAGTGCCCAGATGGATTCCTCACCTGTCTCCGCCAGCTGCAGCAAGTTGCACGGGAAGCAGAGTGAGTTATGGCAGAGTTAGTGTCAGGAAGGTCCAGTAAAGCGCTTGCCCATCTCTCTGCCCTTTCCCACCTGGATCAAAAGCATGCAGGTAGTTTCACCTCAGCTCCCACATCACAGCCAACAGGCAGTGTACACACTGCTGCCATCAGCTCCATGGGCTGCCAGCTGGGCTGCAACAGGGACAGAGAGCCCACAAACTCTGTGTACACACCACCTGATGGCACTGCCTTTGTTTGCCTTTGGGAGCAGGGGAAGATGCCCTAGGACCATGCACATCCACATCCCATCCCGTCCCAGAGATGACAGGAATAGCTCTGCTGTGGGGAACCAGAGGACTCAGATATTCATCCAAGAGTCCTTTCTCTTTTGCTTTTTTTCTAGTCAGCACAAAAACTCCTCCAGTGCTCCTGCTCTCCAGCTGCCCAGCTGGATTCCTGGTACTGCCATGAATAGTGTGCTCCTGGGGGCATGGGATAACCAAGGAAGGTTTCCCCTTCCCAGTAAAATGAAGCTGAGGGGGAGGAGCACTGCATGCCCACAGTGCTGGCTCTGGAAGAGTGCCCCTGGATCCCTGTGCTCCCCCTCATCCCACACTTTGCTGTTTTCCCAGCTGTTTTCTCGCTTCTGGCAACACGAGCTTCTGGACACAGGGCTGGGATATGGCTGGGTCACAGAGATGGAGAAAAGCTCTTATTTGAAGGATGAGATGATGATGTGAAACAGCCCCAAGGGAGCCTGTGCTGTGGCTGTTCCTCGTGGCCCTTGCCTGCTGGGCACTGCAGATGCCAGGCTGCAGCACAGCAGGGCCCCCCTGCATTTGCCCAGGCAGCTGGTGTGAAATGTGAGACCCTTGGCACGTCTGCTGGGAGAGGAAGGGAAGGCGTGGGATGCACAGAGGAAATTGGGTTTTGACATAAACTATGGGCTGCATTGGAGAAGGATGATTTCCTCTGAGGAGTGTTTCCAGTGCTGACCTACCCACAGACCATGAAGAGTGAGAACACAGAGGGGCTGGAGCCAGGGCCATCCATCAGGGGGGAACAGAACTCCCAGGGAGGCTCCGGTTTTCCAAAACGTGCCCAGTCGCCTTTTGGTTTGGAAAACTTGAACCATGAGTTGCTCAGAGCCAGGTCTCTTTGAATCCAAGCCTGTAAAGCTGGGAGAAGTTTAGAGAAACTCCCTGTCTTGGCTTATCTCCAAGTCAAATTAACTCCTGGAAGGTGAGGTGGTGTTCAGATAAATATCAAATCTCTCTCTAATGGGTCAAGGCCATTTTTTCCAGTGAACAAAAAGGATTTTTATTGGATCTCTCTTACACTGCGTATCTCAGACTGAACTTAAGATAGCTGTGAAAAAAATTAAGAAATGAGGAAGTCCAAATCCTGCAGCAACAAATAAAACCCATAAATTTCCTCATGAAGACTTCACCCAAATAAACCCAATGAAAAATCAGTTTAATCGAATTCAGTCGAGATGCAAGAAATCCCATATTCACATGTGCCAACTCCGGGAAGTTAATTCCTGATGTTTTTATTCAACTACCCTTTCCTCTGCACTGAAAATTTCTAGACTGTGCCCCAAAGTTTTCTCTCAGTTCTTGGCACTGCAGTCACTGTGAGCACCTCTCTGTGTGTGAGATATCCCTAAGAGAGAAACATCATGATGACAGCATAAAGAAGAAATAGTAGAAGGCTTCTTTAAACATTCCAAGGAGAGAAGTGCAGAAAATAGATGTGAATCCACTTTTCCTCCAACATGAGGTGAAAGGAAGGCAGAGAGAACCCTCTCTGAAAAAAAACCCCTCTTTTCCTTCTGAGCTACTGACAAAAAGACTTAGGGAAAAGAAGAGGAAAAAAAGAACATTTGTACAGTGAAGAAAAAAGGGAGAAGGCTTTGAAGACCTAATTAACAGACTGTCCCAAGTCACTTCAGTTCAGCTGCATCACAAAAGCTTAACAGAGATCCATGGGACCACAACAACCTGCCCAAGAGAATAAGACACTGTAAACAAAACCAGTCACTCCAAAAACCCACCCCCCTTCAAATCCAGGGGGCTGGGAAGGGGAGGAGGCTGCAGCTGAGGGCCTGTTTTCCTGCTCACTAATAAATTTAGTGTACAGAACCTTTTGTGAGTCCTTTTTAAAGTTGTTTGTTGATTAAAGCAGCAAACAACAAACTTAGCCTTAATTTATGCTTCTTTAAACATTTCAAGCTTGGGGGGGTGCTTTTTATAGGAGTTAATGAGGCAGAATAGGTTCTTTAAGGGGAAGATATTTTCTCACCAAATTAAAACCTGTATTGAAAATAAAATAATGAGATGAAGGTGGCTTTTCTTTCAGAAGTAAATAAATCTTGGAGCAGGAAACTTCTCACGCACTTGGAACCGTCCTTATCGGAGAGATCTCAGAACAGCAGGTTCACAAGATGTTCTCACTCTCCTTTTTTTAAAATTTATTTTGCCTTCCCCCTTTCATGTAAACAGTAATAAAGCATTACTTGCTCTAAATGTGCAAACAGTTCCAGTGTGTGAGAGCAAGGAAACAGTGGGAGCTGTTCTTTGCCACAGCAGAGCCACAAAAGCCCCAGGCAGGGACTTGGCCCCAACATAACCCAGGCAGGGCAGAGAAATGGGCCACATCGTGCCACCTCAGACACCTGGGCAAGTCTCAGAGGAGCTCCCAGCAAGATCCCAGGTCAGGCTGAATTTTCCAAATTAAAGCTTGCCTCAAATCTGCTGCATTTTGGCAATCTGGTGTAGCAGCACAAGGAATATCAAGTACCAGAGTGGGCAGTGCAGGAAGCTACTGTGACACCAGTAATCGGCACCGGATGTCATTAGCTGGGGACAAACAGGCACAACAAGGTCCTGGTGTGACAGGAGAGCATCAGGCATGGCTCCTCTCAGAAATGGGGAAGAAAGGCTCCCTTTCATGGCAGCTCCAAGCACACTGGAGGAGATAACCCTGTTTGTCTTCACCATAAAGGCCAACTGAGTGCCGGCCTTGCAGGCACAAACGGGTCGGTGCAGTCTCCAGACATGCAACTGCGCTTGGGGGCATTCTGGGTGTCACTGAAATGTCAGTAGCTTTTCTGGAGAGAAGCCCATCTTTCTGGCTTATTCCTTACCAAAAGGAATTGGGATGTTTGTGGTGTTTTGCTGAATTATCCCTACTGTATGGGTAAGAACAGGGCTAAGCCTGCTCTGGAGTGCAAATCAAGCGTTTTCCCCTCCATCTATGGGAATCTGCAGACAAGGCAGCCACGAGCAGTCTGTAACTCCCCCCAGGATGCTGGGAGCTTTGCAGAAGGGCTGTGCTTACCCTCCTGCTGCCAGCAGGCTGACCAGGGCTCAGAAAGTCCAGTGCACACCTGTGGGAAGCCGTGGCAAAGCCTTATGCGATGGAGCAACAGCTCACCTCAAATTTCAAAGCAGCTGTAAGAGCCAGCAGCAGGACAGGAGGGTATGAATGGGGCTGTTTTCATATCTGCCCTGCAAATGTCTGTTAGTACAGCAATGCTATCCGTTGTTATCCGCAAACAGCGGGATTTTATCCGCCGGCCTCCCTCTCTGATCATGGAAAATGTATACACAGGATAGCCAAAGGAACCTGAGCCGGCAGCCAGCCACTCCCTGTGAAACCACATACTGCAGCCATGAGAAAAGGAGCTCAACAGGCACCAAAAAGTCAACACCCAGGGGAATTCCAGCGTTTGGCAACGGCTCGGGAAGATCGGGGCCTGCAAACCCCAGTGCTGCGTGGAGCTTACCCGCAAAGCAGCTGTAAGAGAGAGATCAGCCAGAGAATGACTAAGAGATTAAAAAAAGAAATTGTGAGCTCTTCTCTCAGTCCATGAAAGCACAGCAACAGTGCCGTGGAATTAACTGCAGACATGCAGCCATGGAAGCACTTCACAGGAGGGGGGAAAGCAAGGAATGTATCAGGAAATCTCCACAGAGGAGTCCCCAGAGGCAGGCAGGGAGAAGAGACGGTCTCCAAATGGACACTTCTGGCTGGACTGCGGTGTCAGTGTCTGAAATATCAAGAAAAAATATTTTCAAGCTGTGAGCCAGCCAAAGGCAAACAATGGCATATGAAGATAAAGCAGAGAGACTCTAAGGGCTAAAATCACATAAATGGGATGAAAGCATCTCCAGCATGTTGGAGTCTGGAGGGATACAAGGCAAAACTTCCTCATGAACTTCCCCTCCTCTCTGTTGTGCACATATACACAAAGGGCAGTCTGAAATTCCCCAGTACACTGAGCATCAGCTGGGAATGTTTCATGACCTCTCCCACTGAAATAAAAATCTAAATCAAGGGAAAATCCCTCTTAGGTGCTGTGGACATGATGCCTGCTCCAAAGCTGCTGAATGGAATGGAAAACCTTTTGCTGAGCACCTGTAGCTCCCCTCAGTCATGATTGCTCTACACAGCACTTACAATTTAATTTCTAATTAAGAGCCATGAACCAGACTCCAGATCAGATGGTGTCCACCAGCATAACTCCCTTTCTCCTCTGTCTCTGGTGGTTCTGGAAGGGAAGATCCCCGTGCTGCCTGTGCAAGTCCCAGGTGTCCCAGTCACAGGGAGGAGCTGCACTGGCTGCACACACAGCCCCAAGAGCTGTGCTGGGCTGTGGAGTAACAAAACTGGGCCAATGGGCTTGGAATTCAATCCTCCTTCTCACAGGGACTCCCTGCCAGGCCAAGGCGCTGGACCCTGGAGTGGGACTGTAACCACAGCAGGTCAAAAATTTACTGCAGACACTGTTCTGTTCAATGAAATACCTGCAGGAAATGCCCACTGATTCACTCACATGGTTAAAAAGAAATTGAACTGTTTTCAGGTTTTTTGGAATGGAATGAGAATCCTCCAGAAAAGCCTCTCACATGAATGATTTGTTTTGTTTGTTTTTTTTTTCATCACTGAATCTTCTATTTCAGACTTTCAGTCTTTCATTCACTGGGGTTTTTTTACAACCCTCGGGCTGTCAGTTCCTTCCCCACAACTTCTACTGATTTTCTTCTTTTTCTAAGCCCTCTTGCCTTCAAGAAAGGATGCAGTTCTAAAATAGAACAAACTTCTATTGTAGCAATTTACATTTTAGGTATTATCATGAGTGAAAAAGCTGAAGCATATGTGTTCTAACTTTTCCCTACCTGGGTTGGTTGTGCAGTGCTAACCATTATTCAGAGAATTCAGCATTTTATAATCTCTCAGGCACACTTAAGTAAATACATGGTGTTTGTAAAGGACTTTGGATTCACCTAATAAGCCAATGGATGTCACTGTTGCTCTGCACAAACCAAAATGGGAAAGCAAAGAAAGGTGATTAAACCAAAATAAAGTTACAGGAGAGAATTCTCTGACCTGGTCTGTGCTGGTTACATTGGGCAATTCCCAAGGGGCTTCCTAAGTGCATGTCCAAGGTATCCCACTGTAACTGCAGAGATAAGGTCAGGCTAACAGCTGGGTGTAACAGAGGAGGGCTCCAGCAAGGTTCCTAAGCTGTTTAACCCCTTCAGCTGCCACCTCCCCTGAAACCAAACGCAGGGAGAGGCATTTGTTGATGAGTGTCCTGGGAAGGACCCGCCCTTGTACAGCAGGATGCTCCGGGCTGGGACAAAGTAGGTCACCAAGAGGCTCTGCAGCCACGGCCAGAGCTGCAGCTGCCACATTTCTAGGTCAGTGCTCACTCCTGCTTCAATGGGTTGATAAAGGTTTAAGAAACAAGTGGAGGTTTTGGTTAGCATTCCTGCGTGCCAGGCAGCAGCTCAACATCTCACCAGAGCTGCTGTCACTTGAGAATCGCTGTTGCAGTGAGGGGTGGTTTACACTGAATTACTGACAGAGCTCAGGGAAACCAGGAGAGAAAGGCAGGGTCACCAGAGCACAGAAAATATGACCCAAAAGTAGAGATAAAAGGTTTGAATGCTGTGAGGGAAAATGAAGAAAAACGCCTCAAAAGTATGAGGAGCGTGAAGTTTCTGATCCTGGTCTAGTTCTGTCAAACTGTCCTTAGTCAGAACTGTCCCTCATGTACAGGGACTCTGCCTCTGTGATAAGAACTCAAGGCAACTGGAATTTGTTTCCTGGAAGGAAGAATACTATTTGATCAATTGGGAAAAAATGCCTGAGGCTGGTCCAAATTTCATATATTTGGATCTAAAATACACTTGGGATAAGTGCAGTTATTCCAAAGTGTTGGTAAGAAGAGTAATTTCGTTTCCTGCACGTGCTGTTTAGCAAGCAGGAGCTAAGCAAACCAATAAAGCCAAAGCAGGAACCTCAAATGCCAGTTGTTTAGCACTGGAACAGAACAACTGCACCACACCGCTCCCACCAAGTGAGGAACTAAGCCTGAGACATTGTCAAGGTGCTGATGAAAGTAATTCAATTGTTATCTCATGAGATCCCTCAGGAGGATCTCTGAGCCCTATCTCAGAACAGGCTGAGCTTGTTGAAGTCTCTCCCAAGCCCCAGCAGCCTGTGAGCTGCCTAATTGCACCAGGCAGGAAGGAGCCTGTGGTAGAGCTGTGTCAGGCACTGCTGTAGTTACTGTTTGTGCTGCTCTGAGGACATGGGCTGCTCCACACAGCCATGGCTCTGTCTGCTCTGCCCTGTCATTAGTCCTCAAAGGGACACCTCACCAACGCCCTCCTGCAGTGACAGCTGCACCCACCACGTGTGTGAAGGCACACTTACACTAACCTTTGCTTTTTGAACTTTCAAAGCCTACCGAATAAATGTTTAGGTGCCTCAACTCCCTTGTACAGTTGGATTAAGTTTTGCTTCCCCTGCAGGAATAAAGTCACTATCTGCAAGTCAACTGGGCTCAAAAACTTTTCTGACTACTTCCATGCAGCAGTTCCATCCATGTTTTCCAGAAGTTTTGCAATGGCACTTTTGGAACTGGCCATTTCCCAGCTGGTATCCTCAGCTGTGGCAGAGGGAAAAGCCCAGGGAGCCACTCCACATCCTAACTCTGATGCTGTGATACCATGATGTTGTTCACCCTGTGCTGACGTCAATTAAACTCTTGTTAACTTCCATCACTAAAACAAATTCTGATTTATTTACATTGGAACAGGCCAAGTTGAGGAATTTGCACTTAATGCTTATCGAGTCAACAGCAAAAGAAAAACACTTGACTCTCCAAGTGGTACAGAATGACATAACCCAGAGCTGGGTAAAACAGGTAAAAACTAATATCTTAGATATCTCAATAAAAATGCCTCAATATATCTAAACTAAAGCTCGCGATAATTTCCTTGGGATTGTCATGGATGGGAAATACTTTTGAAAAACCAAGCCAGCTATATCTTAATTCCCAGATATTTGGTCTGCAAGGAAAGTAATCATTTGAACAGTGATGCTATCAGGAATTGCACAGTAATTCAAGACTATGTGACAACAGAGCTCTGAAAGAGGCATAATTTAATGGCTGAAAACAAGCCCATGCCCTCAATCTGCTGTAAAGGAGAGAGGCCACCCTGCCTAAACCCCAGAGCAATTTGCACTAAGAATGGTGCCACTGGCAGGCACAGTGCCCTGGCAGAAAAGGAAGATATCCTGTAATTTCATAAGGTCAAGATTAAATTATAAGATACTCTGTTGCTATAAAACAAGGCTGCTGCACACCTGGTATCATTAGGCAGCCACTCCTGGTGGGTGAAAATCCTCAGTGCCACCACAGTTAATTATGCACCCATGCAAAGGCAAATAAGTTGTTTTCTATAATTGGATCAAAGGATTGACAACTCAGAGTTAGGTTCCGAAAACAGATCTCTCTGCAGTCTTTTGTACTTCAACTAACTCCTGAATCTCACCCCCACCCCTGGACAAACACACCAGCAGAAAAGGAGCAAATACCATGCACTTGATAGGGACGGTGACCAAGCACACAAAGGCAGGACTCGTCTGAGTGACAAGTGCCACCTGTGATTAACCTCCCAGGTGATACAATGCTGTTCTGATCAGCTTGTCATCATCTAACCATCAGAAAGACACATTCTCACAATGTGGAGCACACACAGAGCACGACACGAAGCAGCCAGCAGAGCAGCCCGCTTACAGCAGCATGCCAGGCTGGGACAGGGTGGCACTGCTTGACAGCTGAGTGCCACCTCCTGTGCCCGGTGGGTTGTGTCACCACTACAGACCCAGCTGCGCTCACCATTCACATCTAAAAGAACAAGCAAACGACACCGGAGAGAACGAGAGGAGACAGCAAAGCGCGGCGTCCCAGCTCACCGAGTCTCCGAGCATCCCATCCCTCATAAAGCAGGCGGACAAACCGAGCAGCAGCGCCTTGCTCTGCACTGCCACCGAAGGGAGCTGAAGCTTCCCCGGGCCCCGGTGCCCGGGCGCCCCCGACCCCGCGGAGCCGGGTACCCACCGGTGGGACGCGCTCCACAGGGCCAGAACCTTCCTGAGGACGAGCAGGTGGCTCTGCATGGGCAGCGGGCCCGCGGCAGCCTCAGCTGCGGCCTGGGCCGGGCTCGGCGGCGGCGCAGGGGAGCCAGGCCAGGGGCACGCAGGGCGCAGCCAGCCCCGCTCACCCTTTTAACAGGCGGCCGCAGTAATGACAGGGCAGCAGCCAGCCAGCCGCGGCTCTGGAGTAATTGCCCTCGCTGCAGGCACCCAGCTGATGAGACAGGAGCACAGCAGAGCCAGGTGACTAAAGCGGGGCAGCAACAGCAGAAGAGATGCAGCAGGGAGACGGTGCCTTCTTGTCACCTCCCAGAAAGGCCCTGCCGTGGCTCTGAAGCTAAGGCAGGACCCTGTGTTTTAGTGACCCTGAGTTGTCCAAGCTCAACACACCAGCTTGCCCAAAGGATTGATGGCTTAGCCCAGCCTCATCTGACACTTTTTTCCAGAACCTGAAATGATCTTAGAACTTTACAAGCTCCCATTCCAGTGTCACAGTGGAGACACAGCTCCTTGGGAAATGATAACAAAAGGAAGCCAAGGCAATGGCAGTGGTTGTCCCTTCACTCCTGGTTTCCATCAGCTCCCTGTGTGATCCCCAATACCCATGAAGAGAGCTCAGGAACAGATTTTATTGCCAGTTTCACAACCACACCTAGGGATGCTCTCAGCCCAGCCCTTGCATCAGGTCTGTGGTTGGGAAACAGCCTGATCTCTCCTGGCTCAGACACTGCCTTTCCTCCTCCAGCAATGAGAACCAGTCCTGGGAAAGCCCTGTGCTTCCTGGTGGAGTGATACTGCAGGGCTGACTGGGGAAAAGTTGCTCTCACATGTATCCCTCTGCTCCTCCTCTGCTGCTGCTTCTCCTCTGCCCCAGGGGGAAAGGGATGAAAAAGGAGCAGTAGGCTGAAATTAGTAAGGAAACGCCAGAAGAAATAAGAGAAACCACAAAGAAACATGGAGAAAGGCAGACAAGAGAATCCTTAGAGGAAAGGTCACCTAACAGAATCACACATGATAACTTTCCTGTGCATATTTGGTGCCATGCTATCAAATTAACCACTAAATGTCTCATAGAGAGTACATTAAAACATTGATTAAAAGGATTTCCTACCTTATTATATTCTGAAGGATAATGCCCCAGTTAGGCATATATTGTGCACATCCACATTAAGTTAAATAAGGGCATTTCTGATCCTGGAGGAAGCAGGAATTACTTGACCTGTCATATGGACAGTGAAGCTGAAGCACTGATAAATTTATAGATAAAGATCTTTAAAAAGCAGGTGTCTAAATTCACGGTCTGAGTTTCCAAAGCACAGAGCAGTTTGCAGCCCCCACTGACTTCAAAGAGTCCTTCTTGGCCATTCACACAATTTTGGAAAAGCAGGAAAAAAGATAAGGATCGCTTTTGATGAAAAGCTTGTGACTCAGGGTTGGGATGGGAAACAGGGTTAAGCAAAATGAAGACACATCACAGGCTCTGCTCCAGTGCCCTGGTACAGTGTGTGTCTGCTAAATGTGTGATTATCTTCCCATCCCCATGCAAGCAGGCTGTATCTCCTCACTGTATCAGTAACAGGAGATCAGGGCACCTCCAGCTTCGTTAACCATGTGCTGAAATCCAGCATGCTTTCTTTACGGAGTACACATCCAGCAGGGCAGTGCTCCCTCTTTATCTTCAGCCTGCTCCCTCTGGGATCACTCTGGGTGTCCAACTCCCCTGCATGTCCCAGAGAAGGTGTCACCATAAAACAGGAGGACCAGAAATAAGGAAAGTGTAAATAATCCCACTCCCAAACCAATATATTCACTCCACATCTCTAATTACAGACAGGCAGGACAGATCTATAAGCCTTGTGCTGGAGACAGGAATGTTTTTAATTACACCTGGTCCCTAGACTGCCAGGTAGCCAGCTGCTCTCTCAAATTAGCCTGCTATGGCTTTTTCCTCCTCCCCAGATACACCTCCAGAGCTGCTAATGCCGAAAGCAGCTACAGCCTGGATGAAAGATCCCATGAATGCCAACCGGGGCCTTGTTAATACTTCACAAGATGCTTTGCTGGGTAGTGTCTCAATATTGCTAAAGAGAAATTAACAACCTCATAGTACAACTTTTCACTCAGTCAACCTACATGCAAAGTAGTTTACTCAGATGAAAAACTGAAAGGGCACAATGGTTCCCATCTAACATTCCACCTCCTTCCACCAGCAGCACAGTGAAATTCCCCTTCTTTGAAGGCAATGTGATTTCTGGAAAGAGGACATGAAAGCACCTCAGCATTCATCACTTCCAAGACACAACACAAGGAAGCACTTAGGTTAGCCTGAAGTACATGCCCAGGGGCCTTGCTTACAGCACGCCCAGGATTCCTTATGCAAGTGTTCATCCATAACTGGTGTTGAATTAAAATCCTGTCTGTTAATTTGGCACAGTATTAGCTATGACCTTCCTGTTTCCTCATGGCACAGAGGCTGCAGAATGACCTTCAGCCACGCTGGCAGGAGCTGCCAATGTGCTGGGAAGCTTCAGGAAAGGCCAAGTCAGTGTGTATGACGGGTGTCTGACTGCTAAATGATCCTGTTCCTAATCTTTCATGCTCCTAAGAGGAAATGAAATTTCAAGCTAAAAAGTTAACTCATTGTTTTGAGCAGAAAATGATTATTACTTTCAGGAGGAAAGCCAGTGCCACCCAGCCTCTGCCATGGATCTGGGAACTGACACCACAGTGTCCTGTGCAGGTTGCTCAGTTACCAGGTTTGGCCAGGCAACAACCCTCGGGATGGAAACGCTGTTGGGCTTTTTTATTAAAGCTTGGACATGTTACTGATTATTTCCAAAGTTCAAACCTGAAGCTTTTTAATTTCTGACAGAAGTGATGCTGGTCTTGTGAGCTGAGCTGGGAGCAGAGATGCAGCATGTCACCAGCAGAAATGCAGTAAAAACTAAACCAATTGACTGAGAGTATTTGGTGTGGCCTAGGTCTCTCTTTGCAAAGGCCAGACTCTCAAGGTTTTATTATGCCCTGCATATAGTCTATCAAGGGGAACACAACCATTTCCCATGTACTGTAGAGTAAATGAGAACAGAATCAGACTCCACAGTAATTGAGAACTGGTAGTGAACTTGCTCTGTAAGTCTCTCTAAGCCCCAAGCCACCCATCATGCAGACGGTATTAATTTTAAGGGGATAAATAATGCAGAGCAAAGAAAAAAAAAAAACCCACAGTCAACCCACAACATTCCAGAGCTATTTACTGTGTGGGGCTTTTTGTCATTTGATAGTTTTTTTAACAGTTTTAAACACTGTCCCCTTGATTCATGAGTTTGGTCTCCAGTGAATACCAGGAGGTTTTTACAAGACCAGCAAACACTCTGCTATTATATTATTTTAACCCCAGCTGTAGCACTGGTGATCTGTGACAGTTTGATAGCTGCTGTATATACAGAGCTGGGGCTTGGATTTTTTTTCCTTTCCCCTTTTTTTTCCCCCCTTTTGGTGAGAGCTGGGGCCAAGCCATGGCAGACAATCTTGTAACGTGCCAATTTGTTCTGCTGGCGTCTCTCACCCTCAGCTTGTCACATGTACTTTTCAGCATAGACTAAAAAACTAATCAAAACAATCCTGCAGCGTGAAAGGTGCAGGCAGCGACTTCCTGACACTTGTCAGGAATTGCCATCACTGGGAATTCTCATGCCCCGCCACCCACCCTGACTAACCTTCATAACAAAACAGGGCTCAATGCCTTCAGAAATGATTCGGGTCAGAGCAAACGTTGCTCGTGTTTTATCACCCGGGAAACTCAGAAACTTTCCAAGAATGAAGTTATGGGAGCAGGGCAGGCTGGGGAGCTCTGATGGACTGTCTCCCGTAGACAAGGAGGCCTCAGTGTCACAGCAGCACGTCCAAGGGCAGGCAGAGTGGGGAGGAAAGTGCCCTGAGAACCTGCAGGACACTCCTTACAAACAGGTGGCTGAATGCTAAAGAAAGACACACAGAGAGAACAAGCAGCAAGACACAGGCATGAATGGAATATATTTTACAGCCTGGCATGAGGAATTTAAGGAATTAAGACGGTTCTTTTTTGTTTCCCAGCTTAGCAGAAATATTCAGGCTTTAATTATCATTTGTCTTGCTGATGGAACATAAATCCCCAAGAATCCTCTTCTGGGGCACTCTGCAGTCTTTGACTTACCTGACACCCAGAAAGAATTTGATTTTGTGCCTGACATCACTGTCAGCAAAGAAGAGAAACCAGTGTTAAGAGGTTTTAGCCTCCTTTGTTGATCTTGGCTTACACAGTTTGAGGACTTCGGGCATATTGGCATTAAACAAAAAAAGCCCAATGTGCTTTTGCCCTAAATTCCAGGGTGCTACTCTGTGACAGGACTGCTGGCAGTGACCTTCTCCCTTCCTCCAGCACATGGCCTCAGGCCCCTCTATCCACAGGCTTGATCCTGCAAGGCTGTGCCCCGCTGTCCCCACACCAGCACAGGGGTAATCCAGAGCATTTCAGTGCAACTGCTCACACTCTTAAAGCTGATCATGACCTGAAAAGCTTTGCTGGATCAAACCAGAATATTTGGCACTGGGTAATTTGGGAACCACTTGTTTTGGTGACTCATGTTCTACGAGCCCTTTAGCTGGAGCAGCCCAGCAAACACCCCCAGTAAGAGATAAAGGCAGTGAAACCATGAGGGCAGCAATTGCCAGACTTTGGGACAGGTCAGAGCTACACTGAAGCCTAAATCATGAATTTTTGGCTTGCCTTTGGCTACATCAGTACTCGCAAGTAAAGGAAACCTTCTGACCTCCAGGCCTGGAGCAGCTCACTGAACTGCTGGGGACAAACCGCAGGATGCTGCAAGGTGAGCATTGACAAAACTTCAAAACTCCGGGGCTCAGGTTTCAAGGAAAATCTCCTCTAATTCACCTTTGTTTCTGTTAGAGCCCAAAAGGGTTTAAAGACAATGTCAGGTGAAAGATCTGCAGGGAGTTAAAGCCCTGCTGACAGCCTGACTTTAATCCCCAGTGGTGCAGGATGTGTTTGGGTCTTGGCTCTGGAGCTCTGGCTACTCCACCCACATCCCAGGAGCTGTATTCCACCCTATTAGCTCAGACTGTTTCCTCTGGGGTCACAGGAATGTGGCTGGGAATAAATAAATCTATCAGCTAGAGAGAAACCTTCTCTTTACATTTCTAAGGCCTGATGGAGTTTAAGCACAAGATTTAAAGCAGCTCACTCTGTTGTTCCTGTGCCCTCTGGCACTCCACATTGAACACAAGAGCCAGGTTTTATAGCATAAACAAAGCAGGCTGCTAAACAATTGAGCAGACAAACTGGTTGGAAAGGTTGTGCTTCCAATCTGGCAGAGGCAAGCTGGTCCCTTGACCTCGGGAACAAATACTGCCCCTTCTTTGAGGGAAAAGATGTCCCCACCACCCTCCTGTCCTGTGCCTGTGTCAGGTGATAAAGGCAGGCAATCAGTACTGCCAGAGATCAGACCTTGATCAGGAATCCTGCTTGGCCTAGCCTTAAAACATACAGGCTAGCAGTCAAATCAAGGCATTTTGTTGTTTGGATTTTTTTAAACGCTGGGGTGTAACATGGGGACAGATCCCAAGGATCTTCTTTCCAGTCTCTATCCCATTCCTCTCTCTTAGTCTAGAAGAAGGAACTAGCAAAAAGTTGGGTATCTGCCTAAGGAGAAGAACCAGAGGCAGAGCTCAGGAACTGGGAAGATCAGTACAGCTGTGCATCATCACAGTGAAATCTTCCTAAAGGCAACTAGTGTACTCCTCTCCTCGAAAACTGTTGTAAACTTTGCTCATTCCTGCCTTATGTAAGCATCACCACATACTACCTGCCTTCAGCATGGACTGACAGCAAGCAATCCCAGCAGCAGCTATGACACCACACTCTTCATTTCCCTGCAAGGAAGCTGGAATGGCAGTGACACTGAAAAATAAAAATCTTCTCAACAAGCAAATCTGATCCGTAGTGAATCCAGCTTGGAATGCTAGCCCCTAAGAGCAAAGGTTGGTAAAGAACCTGAAAGGTGACAACATGAACTCCAAGCTGGCAGATTTAACCCAGAGTCATTTCCATTAAAAAGATAAGATCCTTCAGAATTCTTAGGCAGCTTATGGTAACTAGGAACCCTTGTTCATTCTTTAAAAAAGCCATTTGTCACAAATTCTCATTCACCCCCCCCACACACACAGAGGGGTGAGTCAGATGAAAGATGTCTGTCTGTTAAGCTCTGTGACAGAAAATATGTTAATAACTTTGAAATTAAAGCAAGACCCTCTTACATACACCTTAACTATGAAAACACAATGCTCAGCTCTTAGGCCTTTTCTTTAGGCAAAGGTGAAGCTCTGGTGCCAGCCTGGAGCTGAGGGACAGAGCTAGGAGTGCAATGGGATCTCCCATGTCTGGACTACTGCAGAGGAAGTGACACCACCTCTGACCAGCACAGAACTGGAGCTACTGGTGTTTGTCACCCACCAGCACGCTTTGCAAAATTTTTCAGTCAGTTTTCAGTCAATTTTTCAGTCAGTTTTCAGAAGTGGCTTCACATGGAACGTCACTAATAAAATAAATGTTCAGAGGCAATACACCCTGTCAGCAGTAAGCAGTGACTTGCTGAATCATCCCTAAAGGCTCCTGTGATGCCCTCTGGGCTGATGCCGACTGACTGCCTGCCTGATGCCATACCTGGAGATTCCTGATGCCTGAGGGCCTGCCTTGGATTTTGCTCTGCTTTTATGGCAGCAAGCACTGCTGGTTTGTAACCCACCTGTTTGTATGAGATACAACCATGTAGATAACAATGAGCAATAATTCTGAGCCAGAGTCCTCATTCTGGCATCCAGCACACCTCTCTGCAGGGCATTGATCACTTACTTGTAAAATGTTTGGTCTCAATCCCCTCACTCCAGCACTGCAGGACTAGACCTGATCCAAAGCACCCTCTGGACAGGAACTAGCTCATGAAGTTGACCAAGCCATTTGTAAAAATAGATTTAGGACATTGCAAAGGAGCTGCTCCAGCCTGCCACCTGCTAAAACTGAAACTGGGGACTGGTCATTAGCGCCAAGTATAGCTGACACTGCTGGACCAGTGTCTATTATCTGACTGCCCATCCCTCAGAGGCTCTGACAAAACTGGGACAAGGAACAAAGCACCTTTCACCCCAGAGCATGTTGTGGGTCACAAGGTCATAAGACACAGTTCAAATTAACATTTTGTTTGCTGCAAAAAGGTCCAGGGCCCTGGAAAACAGTGCTCTGCTCATGGCCCAGATCAGTGCTGGAGTGTGGGCAGCACTGGGCAGGCAGCTCAGGTCTGCAAGCACTATTCACACAAGCAGTCCTCACTGTCTGCTTAGTCCCACTGCAGCCATGAGACAGGGGGTGTCCATGCAGTCCTGCAGGAGGAGGAGAAGAGCCCTTAGCCATGGAAACTGTGCTGAGACATGCATGGGGACATTTTATCAGCCACTTCTCCTGTTGGGACTTTGCAGCATTTCCCAGTCCATCCCTTTGTTTCTCCTTTCTTTTCCTCTAGTGCTTGATCTTGTCAGCAAGGCAAAAGCTCTTGGAAAGGTTTCCTGATGTTCTACACATGTCACAGGCTGGATGTGCTGTGTAGCAATATCATCACAGAATCATTTAGGCTGGAAAAGTCCTCCAAGATCATCAAGTCCAACCTTGCCCTTGTCAACTAACCCATAGCACTGGGTGTCACGTCCAGTAGTTTCTTTAACACTTCAGGGATAGTGACTCCATCACTTCCCTGGGTGGCCCATTTCAATGCTTGACAATCCTTTCAGTGAAGAAATTCTTCCTGATGCCCAGGCTCTGGATGTTCAGCTCTCTTCAAGCTGCACCACCACTCACAGGGTCAGTCAGCACTTCCTGCTGCCCTCCCAAACAGCACAGGGAGGAGAAGAGGCTCTTGCTTCCCTACTTCCATCAACAGACATGTCTGAGCTGCAACTTGCTTTTTGTGACTTGCTGGCCTTGTGTATGTAAATTATATAATTAACAAAATACCCCAAGAGACAAATGGGCAGTTTGCAGAGCAAAACCCAACTCCACATTGTTCCTCACTGATTTTGTCTCAGCACAGCTCCCTTTTGGCTCACTCTGAAGCCATTCATGTGCCCACACCCACCCACACCAGGAACTTCCAGCCCCTTGGCTTATGATTTATCTTCAACTCCAACAATATAAAGCACGACACAACGCTGACTTTCTCTGGGCTCTCCTTTGCAGCAGAATTGCTTTATGGTATCTCCTTTATGGTTCTTTGTCATGTGTTCTTTATTCCTGAGGAACCCTGTGAACACTGCACTCAGAAGCACTGCAGAATCCTCAGGGACAGCAAAGTGCTGGAATTAAAAGTGATTTCCAGCAGAGAGCTCAAGTGAAGCAGCAAAACTTTCAGCCAAGGGCCTACTGGGATGACAGGAGCAGACCAGTGTCCTATATATTCTCACACTTAGGGACAGCTACAGGCACCTGGGGTCTCTATTATCCATACTTTCAGAGGCACTGGAATTATAAGCCACATTGGTAGTGCTCATGGTGGCAGCCCCATGCCAGAGAGAGAATAAGCGCTCAGTCACTGAGGCAGAGGTGAAGCAGGAAGATGCAGGAATACTCTGGGCCTGTGAGCACAGCCCCATCTTCCAAGCCTTGGATGGGAGGGAGAATGATGAAGAATCTGTTCCCCTTTTTAGCTACCAAAGGCTCATTCTTGGGTGGCTGCAGCTGAGGAAGGCAATATTTTCTTTTCTAAGAAGCAGTTCTCACCATCTACTTAGCAGGAAAATCCGGGCTGCGGTTACAGCAACCAGTACAAAGACATTCCTCTGAAAATTAGAGAGAAAGACCTTGTATTTTTCTTTTAATTGCCTTTTCATACCTTCAGTGGTGCAGGGTATTTTGCCAAGTGCACCACACATGGCAATCAAGCCTCACAACATCCCTCACCTGAGGAAGGGCTGTCACACGTACTGCCTGCACAGAGAAATGGAAATACACAGCAGTAAACACCTTGCCTCCCATCCCACAGTGAGTATGTGGCACAGGCAGAAATGACACCCAGGCATCCTGGCCCTCTAATAGTTGCACACCTACTAATCAGGCCTTACACATGTAACTACAGGCCTTTAGTTTAATGCTGTCTATGAGGAAAGAAGTATACTGCTGATTTTTTAACAGCAAATATTAATTATCCTTTCCTTAATCTTCCACAGGGATTAAACAGTGAGGAATAATACTAGCTGCCTTACCCCCAAATTTAAATGTTGAGAGCTGAGAGTTTGTGTTTTTCTTTGCCCCTAAACATTGCCCTGAAGGGCTGCTGTGTCTCTGCAGAGCACGAGGTATTCCCACGTAGTCACACCGTACACAGGGCTTAGTGAAGGGCTCCATTTCAGGCACACCAAAAAGCCTCTTGTCCTCCACAGTGCAGAACTGGACTGTGAGAAGACGATAGCTTGGCTCTGGATAGATGGATCAGGATAGATGCATCCCCTCAGCCACCCAGGCTAGGCTTAACCTTCACACCCTGCCATAAAAGGCAGCACAGACCTTCTTAAAACAGTCCAGGGGATTCTACCCCTTCTACACAGAAACAACCACCTCTCCTGCCTGATAAACTGGCACCTCGTGTCAGCTTGTGCTTATGTCTAATAAATAGCCAGGGCTGAAGTCACTGGGATTTGCTCCTGGAGGGGTAAGGTCACTCACTGCCTTGATTCCAGGCCTGGAACAACATCACTCGCTCGTGTCCTTAATGACATCACGAAGCTTGTGCCTTTAAAAGACTTCTTAAGAGCAGCAGGAAAAAGAAATGCCTGGGAGGTTCCAAAAACTCATGTCTGAAGGTTTAATAGGTTGATTTATGGGTCTGGGTCTCTCCCACTGTGGCTCTAAGTAAATGTTCAGTTAGGATTTTGTGAAGGGCTGGTGATCATTTCCTGCTTTGTCAGCTTTACTGAACGGAGCTGCCGCTGCTCTCCTTCCAGAAACAAGGCCTCTCTGATAAGAATTACTTGAAAAACAAGAGCAGTTCAAATTCCAATAGCACTAATTCATCATTAAGCTCAAACTCCTCCTCATGCCATCATTCTAAAAGTCTATGGCAGACTAAGGAAGACAGAGCTAAAAAACACAGAATAAAAGTGCTTGGATCCTGAAAAAACCACAAATGTACTATATTTGCACTCGGTCACTTTTTAAAAGGTCACTTTTTACCTAGCAATTTCCTAGAAGAACAAGACAGGGGAGTTTCTCAGGTGATGAACATAAGGCCCTTCTGAGGATTTAGCATCTGCCAGTACCAAAATGCTTTGTGCTCTCTATGAGTTCACAGCTCTATTTCCAAAGTGTGGTTACATGTTAACTGTGAATAAAGTTTTCCCTACTCTCAGCTGGGCACAGTGTGTGGCAGGCACATCCCAGGAGGGGACATTCACAGGAAACCAAAGGACAAGGGGGCCCTGAGCTTTCCCAGTTAAAGGGAGGGCTGGCAAGTGTCACAACCGAGCCTGTGTGGATTTTGCTCAAGATCTTCTCCCACAAAAGCTCTTTTTTGAAATGTCACAGGGTACTTCAAGTGTCCTGGAATTTACCAGCATCATCCAAGAGGCACTTGGATGTGTAAATAAAATAGCTGTGCACTTAGTCCTGGCTCCCAGCATGTAACCTCTGTGTAGGAACAAACGTTGTCAGCTCTGATAAGGACATGGGCTGGTTACACAAAGGTGAGTGGCCCCACAGATGCACGCTATGAACCAAAGGAACTTCTCAATTATACTGTTGTATCACCCAAACATAAAGCAATCCAAATCTACCATAATCCAAGGAGTTTGGGCTTGGATACACTGGGTACATGCATGGGTCTTTGGAGGACACCTCATGTTGACTTTTAAGAATTCCTGCTTGGAAAGTGTCACATGTAGTGTTCATCATGCTGAGATGGCCAACATGTGGCCTCTAAAACCCAGACATGAAATTAAGCAAGTGCTCCTCCACAAATGCCTGAAGAAGCTGCATAGCCCAACCAATTCAGGAAAACCACAGCTGAAGTGATGCCAACAGTGCATTTGAAATACAAAAAGATAAATAACCTGAAGGACAAGTGACCACATGTAAAAGAAGTGTGAAAGAGGCATGGGAAAAGGTACAGAGCAAGCTGATGCTAACTTTTCCAAAGAGAAATTCATCTAAGTAAATTAATAAAAAAACCAACATCTTTTTCCCTGATGCCCAAATATCTAAGAACAAAAAATGACACTTGGGCTTTCCTGGCGGCACCTGAAAGGCCTCATCGCACAACTCTCCTCGAGGTGCTCCAGGGGAACTGGATAAACAGCAAAGAAATGGCAACACGAAATCAAAAGCTGAGAATTATTCACACCAAATTGTCTCCCCTCAGTTGTCACTCCCAACCTCCTGCTCCAGCAAAGCCCAGTCAAAAACTGCCCTGGAAACAAACCCCTCCTTTTGTTCTCTGAAGACTAGAAGTCTTTTTATATTTAAATGAAAATCTGTCAAACTAATTATGTGAATATGTAATGGTCTCATTTTGTACTCATTAGAGAACATGGTAATGGCCATAAATTCCTCTGACGGAGAGTGTATGTGTGAACATGAATGTCTGCTAACGTCTCATAACCTTCAGGCTGGACCACGGCTTTTGTCCCCGGGTTAGACCTCTCGAGACAAACAAAAGGCCCAGTATTGCTTAAATTAGATGCAAAGTGCTGTGTTACAGCAATATGATAAGCATGATTCTTGTGCACACAAACAGCCCAGGGGAGTGCAGGGAGCGTTCCCACCCTGACTGAGACGTGAGCCCGTGTCGTTCAGTGACGCTGGCCATTGTCCTGGGCCATGTACAATTTTCTGCTTCAGGATAAATGGGCAGTACAGCTGTTGCTGTGGGTTGCTCTGAATGTCCCGTCAGGAGAACTTCAATGGGATGTGGCATTCTTGGCATTTTTTGGGTGCTTTTGATGTCCATAGATAAAGAGAAGGAATAAATATGGACAAGCAGCACAGAAATAAATGTGTAGGTATTATATCTCATTCATAATTGACCTTCTTCTTTCACTTATTTCTCTCTATCTTCACATACTGATGACAGATAACTTTTGAAATAAAACTGGGCTGGCACTAAAATGAATCCCAGTCTGAATTTAACAGATGCAAGGAAAAAAATTGGCATCAAAGAATATCCAATGCAACATGTTGGAGCTGAGGCAGAAAATACTGAAGAACATTGATGATTCAGGAGGTGTGTTGCAGCATAGGAACAGCAGCAACACTTTATAGGGAGAAGTGGGCTCCTGGGCAGGATGAGGCAGAAGGCACAGACTTGTCTCAGCAGACTCAAGCCTACATTGCTGGTTCTGTTTTGAAATGTTATTCTGAATGGTACAAAGAACAAAAAGTGTGATAAACACTGAAGAGAGAGAGAAGGAGACTGAACCTTAACAGCCCTCAGTCATCTACAGCTTTCCTTTACTGATCCCACTATCCAAAACCAAAACCACCCAACTCGGCTTCGTTCCCTTCCTGCTGGGGCATTGTGACAGCATCCATGCCTGGATCAAAGATCTTATTCTACATTAGAACAGCTTTCAAGTAGAGAGCACAGCAAAGACACAAGCTGACACTGAGGTGCAGTTAAATGTAGGCAGAGTTTGTGACTGCTTGGTGCAGCTCAGAGCATCCCTCCACAGCTGGCTCTTGCTCTTCGCTCTTTCCAGCCAAAAACACAACTGCCTTGTGCCTGTAGTTCAGGCTGGCAGCTCACAGTGCAAGAGTTCCCGGGGAGGGAGAAGAGGCTAAAGAGGAAGGGAGCGCTGCAGAACCCATAAGAACACCCATACTGGCTCAGTGAAGAACTAAATGTGACTGAAGACACCAAGTGCTTGATTTTAATTGCTGTTTTCCCCACCCCACTCCCCATGGTTTTTCGGGGGTCATTTACTGGGAAGGATGGCTGCAAAGAGCATGGCTATGACTGAGTAAGCTCCTGACTAAAGCCCAAATCTCTGGTTGCAGCAGTACTGCCGTTTCCCCTGAATGAGATCAAAAGTAAGAGATAAAACATATGAGGAGGTGAAAGGCTAATGGCTCCTGAAAATAGTTCGGTGGTGATAGGACTGAGATTATTTCTTCGAACAACATTTCTCTCATTAAAAGCAGGTAGGTATCAGATTTTAATGACTTGTTTTTTCCCATCTGGGTAGGGCCAGAAAGACTTGACTCCCCTGTTCTCCACAGCCGTCTTTCAGAAGAAATGCTTACCTGCCTTCTTATCACGGTTAAATGATACCCGTGCTTGAAAGCAGGATTTCTACCCTTCCCCACAACCTTGGGCAAATATACCTGGTTCTCAGAGAGCTGACAGGAAGGCAAATCCCCTATTGCAAACTGACAGCTGTCAAGTGATAATAAATACCTGTAATAGGGAGAGTTTTATCCCTCCTCCCTGTACATATCAGCTTTCACTGAAATTATACCCTACTCCCTGTGATCAAGCCACTGTAGCTGTGTGCCCAGCTTCAAACACAGCCCTGAGCACTGAGGAGAAAACTACTGAGTTTCCTCCCCTCTCCTCTTTGTGGCATCTCCTTTCAAAGGACATAAAACTGCCAGTTCCGTGATTCCCTCTTGTCCATGGAGGATTCTCTGCAAATTTTGGTATTTGTTGCATGCTGTTAGGCATAGAAATAAAATACTAAAAGAACACTAAAGAAACCAATATATTGTCTGGGACAGTTAAATACCCCTAACTTCTGAATGTCTCACGTCAAACCTCTTGAAACAGTCATGTAAATTTGCAACTTACAAGTCCTCATCTTAAAGGAATTAAAACACTTAAACACAATCCACTTCGCTGAGTCACAGCGAGAGGTTGAGCAATGTGCAGGAATGAGGCCTCAGCTGCTTGACAGCAGGAAAAAAAGGTTAAGGTATGGGGAGAAAAGAAATCTGCATTTCAGAAGGGAATTTCCAGAGGAAAGGAAGGAGTAAAACCATTCAGACAGACTGACAGTCTGTTCCTGCCCCTGCTGACAGAATAAATGCTCTTTCAGCACTAACCTTTCCCCATGGCATGCCACCTCACACTGGTGAACGGAAGACAGAGTTCTTGCGTGGCAAAATCTTCCCTGGAACGCAAGTTGGCATCTCTCAGTACCACCAGTGATGCTGAGCTGCCTGTAACCTCAGAGAATCCACTCCCACCACTTCATGATGCAGCAAAACCCCTCAGCCATGACAGAGGAGCTCCAGGGCCAGAAGAAAATGATGGGCACAACAAATCAGTCCACTGGGACTATTTACATCAGTTATAACCTTGGTATTTGTAATAACAAGGCAGAAGTGATCTCTGTTTTATTGAGGACAATCAAGTGGTTGTACATCCATTGGAGATTTTACTGACCTCATGGCAAACCCAGGTTCACACTTGATTTGAATAGAACTAGATTTTGGCAATTTGTTTTCTTAATATTGCAAGAGTCCTATTGTCATTACATTGCAAAGGTTCCACATTGCTAGAGTTTGGTATCTCCTTGATGTTTCTGATGTTTCCCATAGGCAGCTCCTCCAACCACTGACTCTTCCTTGTCCTCGCAGCAGCCAGCTGCCTCCAGGTCCCCTCAACCAACCAACCCACTCTTTTATAGCACTCTTCTTGTTATTGGCTACAGCTGTGGCCTGTTAAAGTCAGGCCTGCTCCTAATCTTTAATAATTGGCTCAGCCGCAACTCCTTAAGGGGTAAGGTTACTTTCTATACTACCTTTATTTACTTATATTCTATCCCCCTAAAACAATTAACAATAAATTACACACATGGGCTCACGTCCTAGCACAAAAAGGAAAATGCCTCCCCAAACCAAACGCAAGCTGAGCTCTACAAGGCCCTTTCTCCTTCAGCAGGCATCACTCCGGAGCAGGAATCCCAGCCCGGCTCCCGCTTATTCATGAGTGCGCGCATGCAGGAGCAGAGAAGAGGCTCGGGAAGAATTTCTTTACAAGAAAGAGGCAGCAGCCCCATTCCTGAGCCGCTGTTGCTATGGGCCCGCGGGGCTCACAACAGATGGCAGGAGAGCCATCCCTGCGCCCGGCTCTGAAGCTGTCCACTCAAGCATGCCATTCGCATTCCCCGCATTCCGGCGGGACGCGGCCCCGGCGAGGGCGGCCGGTCCCCGGGACACCGCGCCGCCCTCTCTCCTCTCCGCTCCGAAGCAGCAGGACCACAAATCCTGTCGGGATACGGGATTTCGGTACTTGGAGAGTTTCACTGCCTGGGAGAATGTGGTTTGCCGACCAGAGGCTCGGTCCTGGACATTGTTCCTGCGTCCTTGTAGTGATCTGATTGGGAGTGAGAAAACAGCACCGAAGAGCCTGATCCAGACCCTGATGCAGGGCTGGGCATCTTCCTGCTCCCTGGGTGGAGGGGGCAGCAGCCTTCAGGACAAGGGCTTGAGGTGGGGAGGGCTGGACAGAGGCAGAGACGTCCTCTTTGCTGCAAAGACATCATTGCATCCTAACCACTTGAGGGGAGCACAGTTCAGAGCCAAGGCCACGGCCAGAAAGGATTCACTGTCCAACAGGTATTACAAACAGCTGAGAAACGTGAGAGAAAGTGAGCAGAGAGAAACCAGTGTAAAGATGCACTAAGAGAAGTGGCAGGTGGGGAAAAGCACAATTTAAGAAGCAGAGATGACCAAGTATATAGAAAAGGGACACCAGATGCAGCAGCCAAAGACTTCAGGTACAGCATTCTGCCTTGCTGCTCCATCTAGGTTGCAGTAGGGCAAGATTACCTGCAAGAGCCCCCAAAGTATGCAAAACCTTGTTGAGGGTTGAACTCCCCATTCCCAAGGAGTTCACGGTCCCAGACTTCCTCTTTTGTGCCCTGCAAATCCCGCCTGGGAACCAAAGCGTGCCCGTGACTCCCAGCAAAGCTCTCCCAGGGCACAGGCATGCCAAGGAAAATGCATCCTGGCTCCCGTTGGACACTCAATGGCAGCGTTCTGCTCTCCTACACCCAAACAACGGCGGGGCCGGCTCTGCAGTGAGGAATCTGAATGCGATGTGCTTGTTGCTCGCTGATCACACAGGACGGGCTCTTCGGGGCTAATTTGCATTTGGCTGCCGGAGCCACCGGGTTTTCCTTTTCCTGAGGATGCTGGAGCAAGGATGCTGGAGACAAAGGGGCAGATGCTGTGGGCCGGCCGTGTGCAGCTGGCCATCGCATTGTGCCGAGCTGCAGGGCTGCTGCTCCGAGGCAGCTGGGAAATGTGCTCCCTGCTCCGGGCAGGCTCAGCCCAAAGCCAGCGCCGCTCCGCTTCGGCCATGGGACTCGCCTGACCCCCTAAATGCCCTCCTCCCAGAGAATGTCATTTTCTAGTTCCTTTTCTTTCCAGTGCAGACACGGAGCAAGCCATGTTGGAGGAAAGAATCTGACTTCTGCTAAAAGTCGTTCAGGTGGCTGCACGTGCAGTCTTTTCTGTGCAGGCATGCAGGAAATTCTCCCTCCCTCTCACACACACACAATGGTTTAGATTTGGTATTTACGAGCTTAAGTTGGAAATAAAGGAGGAATGAAATTTCCAGGTGGCTCTTTCTTTCTTTAATCTTTGCTATGTTTCTCCCTCCCTGTCTTTTCTATCAGTCTTTAATCAAATTCCTGCTGTTACTTTTATTGAACAAAAGAGATGCTGGCACAGCCCTGAAGTGTCTCTGTACATGGGTTGCCCTCTAAAAGCCAAGTTGCTGTGATTTATTACTAAATGGTCCCTGCAGGCTGTAATTTCTGAAAGGCAGAAAGAAACGTCCAAGCTTTGGCAACTGAGGTAAATGCTAATATCTGGTAATTCTTCAGCCACTTGGGTTTCTATGAGGTATTGCCTTCAGCCCTTTGAAGGCATCCAAAAGACTTCTCTTTAACACCAGAGAAAACAGTAGCATCAGCCTGAGATGAATTTTTTCAATTTGCTTGAAGGGAGTGACCACCCAAGCTCTTTAATTCAAGCATCTCTTCAAATTTCAGATGGGAGGTTCCTCTGATTGCTGCAGCCTGGGAACACCCTGTTCACCCCTGTAGGCATCAGGCCAGGCAGGGTGGTGGGATCTGTGCTGTGAAGCAACCTCTTCCTCCATGCTCTGGATCCTTGTCCGCTCCACTGCCTCAGGAATCTTCAGGGATACTCCCATGCCCACTAGTTTTGTCCCAGTATTCCACTAGCACCACTACAACCTGCACTGCCAACTTTCCCTAAGCACAGTGGATCACCACAGCTTAGATGAGAAAAACAGTTACAATTTCCCTTGAAGTGCACAGCTAAAGCTTTGGCCCATACTCAAAGATAAAACCACCCCAAACAAACTCCAAACTAAAAATATCCTAATAGCAATGAGGCAGCTAATGAGTTTGAAGATTAGTTAATAGGTTTACTAAAGGAGTTCATGTGTCAGGAAATACTCAAAATCAAATCCAAGTTCAATGAACTTAGTTTTATGATTCATGACCAATCTAGAAGGGCGGATAGATGTGTGTACAACATACGTCAGGTCTCCAAAGAATGCAAATTTGTGCAGGGCCACCTGGAGCTACAGTGATTGCCAGCACTGGAGCTGTACTAATCACCATCTCTCATGAACCATCCTCTTTCACATTCTCTCTCTGCTCCCTGCAATGTTCAAACAAGAGCATATCCCAGATTGCGGGGCTGGTCCATCTCTGTCCAGAAGTGACGTAAAGTTCGTGCCCGGTTTGCTACCCACTTTAAATGACTCTCCACTTATAAAAGGTGAAGGCCAAGAAGAGTGCCACGAACTTGAGCATGGATTCTTCCAGATTATGAAACTGCAAACTGCACCCTACAAATCGTGGTGCGGATGTGAGTCAGAGCCCCTGATGGCGAAGACTCAGCATCCCAAGTGCATGGCATTGATATTACCCTTGGACACCGAGGGGGGGATGCCAACACGCTGCACAGCTCTGGAGGCTCTCCCAAGTTCACCTCTCCTGTGAGCTCCTGGCACTTTTCTAGCCTGAAGTCCGACAGCTTTGCTTAGATTGCCCAACAGCCTCCCGGTGACAGACCCTGAGCGCCGGCACAGCACCCGGCTCCGCGTTTGCTGGGCGCCAGAAAAATGCCCCCCCGGCACTGCACCAACACTCGTTTGCTCTGAACTTTCCGATGCCCAGGAGGTTTAGGACAGAGAGAGTCCCTAAGGCTCCCGCCCTCCGTTGTGCCCAGCACCGCGGGACGGAGCCGCGCAGAGGCCGCTTACCTTTGGAGCCCCTGGAGGCAGGCTCGGGATCCCCATCCCGCCCGAGGGGAGCGCGGGGCCGGCGGCGGGGAAGGGAAGGGACGGGAGGAAGGGCAGCAGCGGCCGGAGCGCGATAAAGCGCCGCGGGTACAGGTGCTGTGCTCGCAGGCACCTCGGCGCTAATCCCGCAGGAAAAAGCAGGAGGTTGGCTCGGCACAGGCAGCTCGGATTACTGCCCTCCTACCCGGCAGTCGTCAGCAGGCCTGACAGACAGGAGCAGGGACCGTGAGGAAAGGGGGAATGTGCTGAGTGAAAGTGCCAGTCAGCTCTGCCCCGGCTCCCCGCAGGTTTGGGCTTGGCTTCTCTTGTAATTAACACTGGGCTTTGCGGGGAGAGAGAGGAGAAAAGAAACTATATCCAAGAAAAAGGTGTTTTCAGCCGGCCAGGAACTATCTATTGTTTCTCTCGAAGTTCGCCCCTCACATTGCTAATGAAGAATGTAACGGGGATAAGGGTGGGGGATAAACGCGGCGGAGGAGAGGTGCAGCAGGGATGTTGGTCCCTGTTGTTCACTGGCCCCTAAATTGGGGCTCAGCAGTTGACTGCAGGGCCGAAAAAGGTGACACAGAAGAAGGCTCTGGAAACTGGATGAAGTCTATGGAAATAATCCCAGAAAACCACATGGCCCTCAACCCACTGGACACATCCTGCTACTGAGGAAGGCAGCCTAATGCAGCATGGGAGGTTCAGGTGCTCTATACCCAGCCAGGCTGTCTTAACATCCAAGAGAAAGCTGAAAACCTACATTAAATATACATTAAATGTATTAAATTAACATGCTTTTCCTATGAGGAGCAAAATGGTTCATTTCGGGCCAAACAGAACACACAATTGCATTTCCATTTAACTCTAAATAGTTCTCTTTTCCAGGCCAGCTGTAAAACCAAAACATTCACAGTCTCACCCATACTGTTCACCACATTTTCTCTACTCCAATGTCCCCTTGACTTCAAGTAAAGGAAATACATCCTCTTTCACACTCACCCCCTGACATTTCACCTGACAATAGTAATCGTTTTTAAAAGCCTGGTAAACACAAAAGCCTAAGTGGTAACTCTGAGCTGAGTCTCTTTCCAGCTCCTGAAACAGGCATTTTTTAACCACTATTTCTGATTTTCATTTCTTTACACATTCTCAATAGGAAAAAAAAAGTTATGGTTTATTATGCAGGTATAACGTACCTAAAAATGCTTTACATACATGCACTGAAGATCAGCCCTGCCTCCCTTCTAATACCAAAGTCAGGCAGGAAGCTGAAGAAAGGGGGATTAAGAAAAAAAAAGTTCTATATTCTTTGTCCATCTGTGTTTGGGTGAGTTATTCAGGCTGCTCTGCGCTACACACAGGAAGAGTTGTGCATATGAAAGAATATTTGATACTGTCTGTGCAGTGTCTGCTCTTCATTGTTCTTTTGCCTGAGATATTCCATGTATCCAGCCCTAAGGGACAAGCAATTCCAAGGGATTTGGATGACCTGTACAAGCCCATTCATAAAAAACGTAAAGGAGTTACAGTAAACACTACACCCTAACATCTGTTTTGCTGAAGCAAATCCAGGCAAACACAATTTATATCAGTAGGATTACATCAGTGTTCATTAACCTCTCCTGACCCTACCTCCCTTTTAGAGGAAACCTTGGACCAAGCAGGAAAAGCAAGGAAAAGATTTTGTGAAATGATTTTAAATTAGTAGCTGAGCAACTAAATATTTAACCTGGCTGTGGCTGTGTACACATGTACATCTGTCCACATCAATGTCACCCAAGCAAGAAACCCCTTATAAATCTGTATTTACAGTCAGCTCCCATGCAACTGCAGCTCCTTTACAGCGCAGGGATGATGAAATGCAGCTATTCTCAGCTTTCCCTGCAGCTGCCCAGTGAAGGTGTCACCCTGTACCCCTCTGCACCTGGACAGGTAACCAGAACCCTTGGCCAGTCCCAGTATTTGCCCTGTGGACTAAAGGTCACCTCTAGACCATCCCAGATAGTGAACAATGCAGGGAGTGCTGGGAGAACACATGCTTGTTTGTCTGAGTTTTCATATTATTGTGATCTGATCCAGCTCCAACCTAATCCTTGGGAAATTCCAAAAAAAGGAGATTCACACTGTAAATGTACTTTGTATGGCACTGGCAGAGATTTCCCAGCTTTTCCAGAGTCACTTGCTGACAAATACAACCCCAGGCTGATTATTGCCTGAAGAAGGCAAACTAATCCACAGGCACAGGGTGAGAGGAACAGCTAATTGGAATGGCAGTGGCTGGAAATTCCTGGGTTCCTAATGCAGCTTCAGCTGGGGGGTCAGTCTGTAACATCCCAGCAACCATAACACATCACTGTGGCTGGCATTTATTTCTTTCCAAAGCATTTGCCCACTGTTCCTATCAGTGACCTAAAAGCTTTTGTTCAAAAATTGTATCTAGATCTCTCTTACATTTACTAAAACCCTATCATTCCTGAGCTGTAGCTAATTAAATCCTAGACAGTAAGGATTTTCCAGGGTTTTAAAAATTAAATTCTGTTCCCCTCTCAGCTGTCTGTCCCTTCCTAATGAGACAGGGACTGCAAACATTTCAGTGAATGCATGGGAAATTCCTCTATGAAAATACTCATGCCTGAGATATTAAAGACTGACCAGTTTGATCCAAGACACAAGGAATCGTTAAGGCCTTTCCTTACCAGAGTGTACAGGGCTTGGAAATCCCATCCAAACAGTGGGTGAGGCCCCTGGTGGGCTTTGGCTGGTCACACCCATTGGCATTACATGAGGAGCTGCAGCCCCAAGCAAAGGCTCATTTTTTCAGTGATAAAAGGATGCACTTTGAAAGAGCTGAGACACAAGGAGACATGAGCAGGGGCACGCTGGAAAGCCGAGGAGGAGCTCACAACAAACAGAAACCAGCGCTAGACACAGACCACCCTGGCAGCCCCTCGGATGCCAGCTTTGGCCTCTGAGCTGTCAGCTAAACATTCCATGTGCATGAAGCCTTCCTTTCTGCCATTCCCCCGGCCATCAGCACGGAACAAACCTCAGCACACCGCAGAGCAGCTCTTTGGGAAGGCGCTGCTGCAGAGCGGGGCGTGGGCCAGCGCCAGTTCTCATTCATTTCATTCACAAACCTTGGATTTATTCGATGCAATTTTCTGGCACAGTGTCAAATACGGCACAAAATTACATTAGTGTCATAAGAGGAAAGGATTAGTGGACAGACTTCTTTGAAGAATTGTGTTGGCACTTGTCTTTTTGTAAAAATGCCAGCAGCTTCCCCACTCTCCAGGAATAGCCCATTTTCTCCTGGTCAATGAGGGAAATCACTGCTCAGTGAGGGTCTAAGCCAAAGCCTTTTGGAGTCTGTGGGAATCTTTCCACCGATTTCCATGGGCTTGAATCAGCTCTGAGCTGCAGATGTCAGCTGTGCTGACATCTTCCTCCTGTCCTTCCACACCTCCACAGGGTCATTTATTAGGTGGAGTGCAAGACTTTTCTCCTGTATTTTTTCCTAAAGTCTCAGTTATAGCAATTTGCTGCCAAACCAAGAACAACTCTGTAGCTATGGCATAAGTGCAAGTATTCAGGATGTCTGGGTTTAATTCCTGGTCTTGCCACTGAGGTGTTTAAAGGAGTTGATTAGAACTAGATCTGTCTGAAAACACAGCCCTGGCCCCGGGAGGCCCATGCAGCCCAGCACCTTCTCGCTCCCAGCATCTCCCCCAGGTCTCAGCATTCAGGCAAGAGGGCCCAGGGCCAGGGATGTACCAAGAGAATTACCAAATAACCCAAGTGATGCAGGGAATCTTTAGGGAAGCGTGAAAACAAACATGCAGATTATGGTCATAGCCAAGGATAAGCTTAATAATTCCTTTTTGTACAGTTTTTTAGCACAACAGGAAAAGGAGGATGTTTTCTATCCCCACTCCTTTATTTGACTTTTTAGTTTGAGGTTCTTTGAGAAGGAAAAGAATTGCAGGCACTGCTAAGCCTGAGGCAGACACAAACCACTACCACTGAAAGCAGAAAATCAACCACCTTGAATAATGATCTTCACTACAATATTGTGTACACCACATAAATAATACTTGAACAGGCTTCTTGCAGTCACTGGTGTCAGAATGACTGGATAAATGCTAAGAGCACACATGTGCATCCCGGAGCAAGCAGCTTTGTTGTAAATCACAGCTAGTTTGAGATTTATGCTTTGTCCAGTCTCACAGGCTCTGCAAACACAAGTGTCACCATCACATCCCAATCTGTGCTGGCCTGAGCCCTGAAAACAACACCCTGGAAGAGATCTGCAGGGCCCTTGCACATTGGTATGGGCAGAGCAAGGGCCTAAAACCCTGTTAATTCTCTGCAGAACATTTTTCACTGCTGTTCCACCAGCAAATATTAATAGAGCTTTGCATTAATTAACCCGGCCTGAGGCTGATTCCCTCTGCAGGGCACTGTCCCCTGAACAAGAAGGACTGCACAGGCAGTCAGAGCGGGAGGATCTGCCTAGCAGGACAGCGACAGCCAAGGTGGGTGCCTGGCATGGGTGTGGTGTCTCCCTGCTCTGCATCCCCCTCCTGACAGCAGGGAGCAGACAGGAGGGCTTGTCCTTTGCCAGGAGATAGATGGGCACTGCCGTGGAGATGCTGTTTGCAGCCCCAGGAGCTGTAATTCCGGCTGGGCAGCTGCTGAGAGCTTGCTTGAGGGATGAGGATAGCCAGAGGTGAGGCTGCCCAGCTCTCCTTATGTCACTGGGCTGAGCTGGGCATCTCAGGCTGCCCTGTGACATTGTGTAACCTGGGGTGCTGTGAGGATAAACCAGCAGCATTAACCCCTCTGGCTCCTTGCTGCCTGTCGCAGCCCAGTTCAGCTTTGTTGGTGCTTCTCTGTATTTTTGTGTCTGTGATGTGCTGTTGGCTGTTTCTGTAGTGGAGGGGGGTTTCCTCTTAGGTTCTGATTTAAGACAAAGGGAAGAATATCAGGAAAAGTCTACAAATAGCTGTAGAAGTTGTAAGAAGAGTTCCTTGCTTTAATCTCAGTTTCAGAAGCATCACTGTGTGAGCACCTGTGTTTCTAGGATGGCTTTTAATTCTGTCACTGGTTACAAATACTCCTGTTCATCCCAAATGATTTAAAAATGAGAATTTAATCTTCATCCTCTCTTCCAGAACAACACTGGATTTAGAGGTAACAAAATACTAAAAATTACCAAACCTGTTAACATTTGGGGATTGGATCCTCTGGGACTCAGGCCATCTATTACTGTGGCAGCAAATCAGGTGTGCTGAGGAGCGGCCTGTGGGAGGCCTTGGCCGGGCCGTGTTTGTGCCGCAAAGGCCGTGTGGGACCTGTCCCCTGTGGCCGGGCCCCCTTGGTGGCACAGCCCCGTGTGCCACCACGCCTGGCTGCCCTGATTGCCGCTGTTAGGGACAGGCTGCATGTCCAGCCATGTAAACAGTGTGATGCTCCCGCAGCCATTCCTGCCCACTGACCTATGCTAAAGCCTATTTTTGGCAACTGCTCCAGGCCACTGTAGGGGCTGTAAAGCACACAAGGCCCTGCCTGTGGTTTGAGCCTTATCTTCAGCTGATGAAGGCATGCACAACACAATTAGATCAGACTGATAGAACTGAAAAGGGTCTTTTTGCAATTGCATCCAACTCTGCTTGGATGCAGTTGGAGAGGAAGCAACAGAAAAAAAACCAGGTTGGAAATAATGTATTTCACAACAAACCAGCTAAGTCTTACTTCTTTTGTAGCTGTATCCTTCAAACAGCTTTTTCTCCACCTGGTTAAAGATCAACTGAGTATCAAAACCTCTGTAAGGCAGTTTGCTGAGGACAGTAGGCCAGCCTTGTGCTACAAAATCCAGCAAACTGGTCTCTCCAGTTTCCTATTGTGATTCACACCGACTGCTCCAAATGGGCAAACCCTGAGCAAAGCAACCTCCCCAGCGCCAGCCTGTGAATTCCTCAGGCCTGATGAAACTGGTTGTTGTTATGCCCATGGTGAGAGACATTTGTCGCCAGCAGTGATTGAGGCACGCTGAGTCACTCCCTGGGCTGCAGAGCAGCTCCTGCTCCAGCTGCTTCTGGCCTCAGCACGATGGAGTGAGCATCAGCAAGGCCCCTCAGAGCACACCAGCTGCAGGCCTGAGGTGTACAGGAATGAACACACATATCTGAGTCGATTGTCCTGGAAATGAATGGGCAAAACCAGTGAGGAATGGGCAGAGAGGCAGGATCTGGCTTTGGGAACAGCCTTTGAAACAAGGGAGGTGTGAGCAGCTGTGCTAAAGAAGCAGAGAAAATGGAACATTTGAAAACTGTCACTGAGGGCCTCTGAGCTGGGGACAAGACAAACAAAATGCAGCTAGAGAGCATCTGTGAAAACTATTCAGCATTTATCTCCCAAATAAAGATCCTCTTAGGGAACAGGCACAGGATTTACTTAACACTGGGGCTCATTAGGGCATTCTCTGCCTCTGCCCTGCTATAAGTCTGTGAGCAAGGAAGCAGAAAGTGTATAAATTCACAGCTTCATGTTTCTCCTCCCGCAAGTTCCTCCCTGGGAACAGCAGGACATTTGCACAGGAGTGAGAGGCAGAGTGTGGTCCTCATGTACTAAATACTCTGGTGCTGGTCATGTGAGACAGATAATTTTTCTTACTGTTACTTATTGTAGCCGTTTATCTTGCCCTGAATTTTCCCTAATTTTGCCTTCACATTCCCTTCTTTCAAACTATTCCCACCTGGTCCCTCCATTACACTGATCAATCAAACCTGAGTTGATGAAGACTGATGATGACACATCAGTTGTGACATTCCAAGGGAAGTACCACATCATTGCATCAGCCTGCAGATCTGCAAGGTGTTGTAACATCTACTTTTGCTTAGTAACACATGGAGAGGCTCACCCTTTAAGTACGAAAAGCTTACCTTTGTCCTGAAATAAAAACCAAGATTAAACAGCAATCTGAGTATGCTGTGTGGACTATGCCACAATACATATGATTTAAAAATGTGTGCTTTCTGTCTGGTATGATGGTTGGTGTGAGCACCACACAGTTACAGAGAACTTCTCAGGTTTTCCTTTGGAAAACAAACAGCTAAACCCTCAAAAACATGCTGACCTGGAATGTGCTCTGCAGAGAGCCAGAAGCACATATACCAAGCAGACTTTGCTGTTGTTGGTATATGACTTGTAAGGAGTAAAGTCCATGTCTGTGGAAGTTTGTGTCACCCCATAAGAAAGAGTTTCTGTGACTACTGAGAGCACTGAAAAATTTAGGTTACAAACAGGTCAGGGAGTATTCAAACTACTGGTATTTGCAGCAAGCAACCCTAATCCAGTTCAATTCAATCATTATGGCAAGTTTACAAGCATCATCACCACACGAATTTCAAAAATACTTTATTTTCAGATTATGTAGTACTGCAGATCTCCAGCCAACCATTTTATGTCTTCTTACCTTCTAGAACTGGAGAGGAAATCTCTTCTTCTACCCTGGCCAGTGTGCTGAGTCTGGCCACTTGTGGTGATGGAGTGAATTCAGAGAAACTTGTGACTCACTGCCGAGGGAGCAGTCAGGACCTCACATTTCCTGATTTTTGCTGCTTTCATGCCAGCACTGCAGGGTGAGCTGAGACCGGGTCAAATTACCTGAAGGCTGGGCTCTTACTTCTTAATTGCAATTTTCCAGTTCTAAACGTATGGATTATCACTGAGCTTTAAATATGCACAATGGATTCAAAGTACCTTGGCAAGGGGATGGTATGCAAATCTAATACCTCTAAAAGTAAATGTCCTTGATCCTTCTATTGGTGATGAATGAAGCCATGAAAGACTCCCAACCAAATTTTTTTCATGTTCACTATAGTAATTCAATCCAGAAAAGAATCAAAACCCTTTGCATTTCTTTAAAGAGGGAAAAATAGGTGGAAAGGTATTGGGGAAAAAAAAAAAAGCAGAGAAACTATTGCATTGCAAAACAAACAGGTTCTGTTTCCACAGTTTTGCTAAGGTAGCTTGAATTAAACATTTGGATTACAATCTACATAGGCTTAAAGTAAAAACCAAATCCAAAAGGTATTTTTGGAAAACACTCAAATTGCAATGAGCTTCTTTTGCAAATCCTCTCCCAATGGGCGCACAAACCATGTAATAGTTCTGTACATGAATATTCAAAATTTGCTGTAAGATGTTTTAGTTAAACAACCAAAGAGAGTCAGCAAAAGCACAAAGTACAGCCCAGAGAGCAGGAGGGTGCTGTGCTGATCTTCACCCAGACTTCTTTTTGCCCAAGTGTGGAGCTTGAGGACAGAGCTCTCCATAAAGTGATACCAGCTATCACTTAACTAGCACAGAAAGAAACTGGCCATGGCCACAGCAAAAGACATAGGTAGCATTTCTGTTAAGGTTTTAAAAAAAACAACACAAATTCCAGACCCAAACATCTTGGATTCAAAATCCTCTATCACTTACCTGCAGAACACCAAACAGCTCCAAATCTTGATGAGGCCAGTGGAAATCTTTGTGCTGCCACAGCAACAGTGACAGCGTGCAGCAAATGAGGCAAGAGCTATGTACAGAGCTGTCACCCTTTGGCAGGGAGCCCCAGGGACATGGGAGGAAGATGGGACTGCCTGTACATCACTGAACAGGGATCCTGGAATGTCATGTGCACATTGCAGGAGTTCCCTCCACATGGCAGGGGAGCAGTGCAAGAGAAATGGGTGTTTCACGTGCTTGGACTTGTCAGTGACAAAGGAGCCCTAGAAATGTTGGTGAAAGAACAAGCATTTGCCTGTGGGCTCATGCCTGTGCTCTCAAAACAAGGCTTGTGCTCAGATTAGGCCAAGCCATAGGGCTCCAGCTGGAGTAGTGAGGGGCATGGCTGTGTGGCCTGTGGGGCAGGAGGAGGGCAGGGAATGACTGTGGCTCTCGCCTACCTGCGGACGACAAGCTTCAGCTTCTTGTAGGAGCCTTTCACCAGGGAGATGGCCTCTCTCCTGGAGCTGCTCAGCTCCACCTCATTGATGTTCACCACTTCATCACCAGCCTGCAGCTTGGAAGGCAGGGAATCTGCCTTCCCTCCCTCTTCAATCTGCACAGGAGAGAAGGGAGAAAGTGAGATGTGCCTGACACAGTTTGGCTTTCACCTGCAGAGCTGAGAGTGTGCTTCTGTTCAAGAATTGATCTACCAGCCCCAAACTCTGCTCTTGGATTAAAAAAACCCTTTGCCAGCCAGCTCACTCAAAGGTCTGTGCTTGACACCCCTACATTTCTTATAGAAGTGAGTTGGAATCAGCAGCCAGATGAGCTCTGCCAAGAAGCACTGCTTAGAATAAGCCTGAAAAGTCTTTGGTATTTGGAAGCAGTGAACTCCAGCAACAGCCATGGAATGCCTCTTGATAAGAGCACCCAGGCACCAGCCCAAGGGCAAAGCCAGGATTAGAAGAGCTTGGATGTGATTTTGTTTGTTCAAGCTCCCCTTTGGGACCCAGATGCCTGATGAACAACAGCTTCTTTCTTACTGGCCAGCAGCAAAGCAGGAGCACTCAGGTGTAGGTAGTTAATGAAGTGCAGCATCTCTGTAGGGTTTTTCAGCTAGGGATATAAAGAAAGTAGATGATTATTTGAATTTTATGAGAAAGTAAGCAGTCTGATCCAGGCTATGGAGTGGCAAGGCTAGAAGCAGAGTCCCAGGGCACTTGCCTCTGCTTTGTACTGCCCATCATCTACACAGTGTAGTGACTCCCCATCTGTGTGCCAGTAGAAATACACAAGGCAGAGAAGAAAATCTGGCCCAGGACCTGGGAATTGCAGCCTTGTGCACTGATGCACTCTCCCTGCAAAGGCATATACTAGCATAGCAGAGGGCCAGGTTAGGCACTGCAAATGCTGAGTTCCAGGAGCCTCGGGAGTGCCAGCAGCTCCAAGTGCAACTGATAATTACTTTGGCCACAAAACCTGCCACCACAACACCTGCTTTTCAAAGCACCGTGCAGTCCCTGCTCAACAGAGGCTGTGACCTGTGTTAGCAGATGCCACAGGACCCACACGTTCCCTCCTGTGGAACATCTCCTGGCACAGCAGAAGTAGAAGCACTTCCTTCAGGCACTCACCTCCCCAGACATCCTGCTGACACAAAGAGATGTGGCTGCATTGGTTCTGCCTCAGATCCAGGCAGGAAGGGCAGCTGTGTGCAGGGGTGAGATTTCCAGGGCAGTGGAATTGCAGGCATGCTTCTGGAAGTTGCTTTTATTTCAAGTCAGGCCAAGCAGTGTGTAATTAAGCCATGCCCCAGACATGTAACTCAGCACATGCAGACGCGCTGCCCAGGTTTTTACCAGGGCATTAGTTTTGGTGTTCAATGGTGGTTTCTCACTGGCAAAGCTGGTCTGTTCCTCCTAACCAAGGAATTCCAGCCCAGGTACCTTCTAAAATGTAAAATCTGACTTCCCCAAACATCAGTCAAAAAAGTCTCCAAACCCCCTACAAAGGGAGGTAAAAATCATTGTCATTCATTTTACCAGGAAGTCATTCCACTGATGAATGAATTTTTTCTTTTCTTCTTAAGAATGAATAAAACCACAGGAATGAGCCTTCCCATAAAGAGCCTTGTATCACAATTACCAGGAAGGGTGAGAGATGAAACATTAGCCCTTGCTGCCAGTATAAATAAATAACAAACGAAAAATGCAGTATTGCTGCAGTTTATTGCTGCTGTAAAGCAGAACAGGTGGGTATCATTTCAATGAAATACAATAGTGGGGTACTAGGGGTTAGATTAACTTGTGATATAGTCAACAGAAGGGATTTTATGTTTGGTTTTGCTTTATGTTACAGCATGTATACTGGAGAAAAGTGCTGCTTGGAAAAATATGTTTTGTAACAAATACCAGCTACTTCAAAGGCTGTGATACTCATCAGAAGCATTTGTATTCATTTGTGCCTGGAGGAACCCTAACCTTAAAATGTCAGCAGAATTATGATCTGTGATTTATCATCTAATAATTCCAATTGTAATTATATATTTGAGGTTTTTCACTTCACAGGAACACTTTTAAGGTTGTCTTTACAACTACAGGGGCCAGACCTTCCTTTTCCTCCTTTTGCAGTGAAAATGGATATTTGGATTCTTCCATTTTCACCTTTATAAAGAATGTGAAATCAAACACTTTCAGGGAAGACTAAACCCTGCAATACTTCTGATCATGCTGATAACGTTATTAACCGGTCTGAAAGAAATCTTTCTTCAAATCCTGATGCATTCCAGCTTATCCATACCCCAAGGGCTCTTAAACTGCAGCCTGCAAGGCCAAGCAGCCAGCCACAGTACCAGAGTAAAGGATGCCTTGAAGGAAAGTTTGTTAGCATGGGTAGAGTCATCTGCAAGTTACTCCAGAGGCTGGAAGTGAACTGCTTTGCTCCTGTGTGCTTAAACTGTCCATCAGCAAGACCTAAAACCAGACCCACATGCTGCCTTTGGAAGGTTTAGATGGCAGCTTCAAACCTGTATTACTTACGGACTTGGAGAGAATATAAATGGAGATGTGGACTGACATTTTACTGTTGACACTCTCATCTATTACAAACCTGTTAGCATCCTCATCTCTCATCTACCCAGCTGGGGTTACCTGCATACAAATCCCTGAAAGTTCCTGGAAGAAAACATTAACAACAGGCCTGTGACCTGGTACTACTGCTCAGAGGAGCAAAAAGGGCAAAAAGACTTACAAGGTTCCATCAAAAGTCCAAAGCAAAGCTCAGATGCTCCATGTCCATTCTTCATTTTTGCATGCCTCTGAAAATATTTGTGTTTAAGGAGTGGTGAAATTTCCTGGGGAGGATTGAGTGATTCAAACAAAACGAGCTGCACTATAAACACAAAGCTCTATCACAGTGTAACAATTATCAACAAAGCAAACAAACCTCACCATGCAGGTAACCTGGTTAAATGAACACCTGCTTTGCTGTAGGAGGGTGCACGGAGCCCAGGATGGGATGTGCTGGAGGCACAGAGCAGAGGATGGGAGATGTGTGCACGCCATGCAGCCACAGCAGCCAAACAACGCCACGTGGGGACCACCTCTGCCTGTGGCTCCCTGCTCTGACTCACCCTGGGCGCCAGATCTCCAGTGAGTGGAAGTGGGAAGGTGAGCTTTCCACTGTTCCCTAAATCCCCAGTGGATCTCAGTGCTGTCACTCAGCCAGGGCACAGCCAGCACTGCAGTCTGTTGTTTTCAGTGTGCAAGTGGAGCAGATACCGCATTGCCAAAACCACCCTCGGTAGTCACTTGTGTCAAAAATGTGATGGCCATAAGCTACAGGACCTCGAGCAAGGGGCCAATCAGTGGCCAGCAAGACCTCTTACAGTTTATTTAAGCTGAGAAAAACAAGGTGAAATGCAGCCAGCACACCTTGTGGGTGTAATGATAGTCACTCATCCGTCAGGAGCAGGAGGAGCCAGTGGGAGCCAGCCAGGGATTGGAGTTTTTTCCTTTTGGCTGAATTAGGCCCACTGCTCTGCCAAGTCAAGTTATGAAAGGTGACTCTGACAAGTATGGGGTAGAGGAATACCTGAAAATCAGTCTGGCTTTGAACCTTTGGGGCTGGATTCAATGGCTGGTGCTTACTACAGGTGCTGTGACCAGAGCCTAGGCAGTGCCAGGAGGGGAGAACAATCCCTTGCCCTTGAAATCAGCAGGAACATCTGTACAGCAAAACATGTCAATAGCATAAAGACTCTTGTTTTCCATGCCTCAGTTTCCCCCCGGGAATGGACACAATTGTTCTATCTCCTCTGTCCTGTCTAATTAATGTGTGAGTGCTCTGTGGGTGGTGATGATCCAGATCCTGGCTCTTATTCCAGATGTCTCTGCAAATCCCTAGCTCCCAGGCCCTGGCCCTGGGGAGAGTTCATGCCAATTAGAAACATGCAACAGCAAAGTATTACTTCCCTGATGAAGTTCCAGACAGGATGGTTCCCACTTCTTGTGAAACCCCATCAAACTTCTGTGATTGCAGCAGGTTCCACACCTCCTCGTTTCTCCTGTTTATTACAAAGCCATCTAGCCAATTCTGTCAGGCTCTTTTGGAAGGAGAAGACAAGGAGCTCCCTGCCAAGCTGGCCTCTCCTAAAATGCACCCACTTGAAAAGGCCTCCAGAGTCTCCTTGGGCTGATGCAAACTCCAGTCCTGCCGTTGTCTTTTCTGCAGCAAAGCCTTCCATGCCCACTGCCCTCTGCTGAAAATCCCAAAGGCCACCCCTGGTCCTGCTTTGCATGAACATTCCAGACCATTTTCTTGCATTAGAGGAGGCTTCTTGTCACTCAATAGATCCTGCAGGAGACTTCAAACCCATGTGTTCCCCCTTTTTTTGGCTTACTGTAAAAGCAAGAAGTTGCTTAAGCAGATCACCAAGGATACATAAGACTTAGTACTGCTGCCTTTTGTTTGGCTCACTATGGTTACTGTAGGTTCAGAGAACACTGGCTAACTGATAGCCTTTCTTGGTTATTTTAAAGAAGTTTTCTTTATTTATCCCTCTCTTCCCTTTCTTCTAGGAGCTTTTGTAAAAACAAATTCTCTGCAGCTCTTAAGATGGATTATTCCATCTTTGTGTCCTTTCTATGGTGAATAGTACATGTGATTCTGAAACTGTAAACTTGCTTGAGTTTCTCAACAAAAAAGAGGAGCAATCAAGCAATGATGTGTGCACACTGATGTATGCAGTTGCACAGGTGAGAGCAGAGCCATGCAGCAGGTCAGGACAGTTCCTGGGGGACACCTGGAGATGCCCTGGAAAAAGCAGCAAGCCAGCATAGCAGGGTGCTGACAGAAGCAGCAGCAATTGCTATGACAAACTGCTGCCCTTTTTGTGTCAGGTATTATAATGATGGGAAGAGAAGCATCACATATGAACTGCTGGAGGTGGTTGTTCAGAATTCCTGAGCTGCTGAAGATTTTATAGGAACTGACAGGGGGAAAGAGGAAGCAATTTCCCCCCATGAAGGAATAGAGAGGGAGCATTCTCCGATGCAAGGAATCCCTGACTTTCCCAGGAACAGCATTACAGAAAAATGTTCTCTGCTTTAGAGCTCTTGTTTTCAAGTATTTCACTGGAACCATTTCCATTCTTTCCAGTAGTAAGATGTGTTTCCTTTGAATCTGGGGTTCATCTCTTCACAAGGTCATCAGCACCAGTGCAATGTGAGGGAAAGGGTGGAACCAGAAAATCTGACTGTATTCACTCCAAGTTCAACAGCCAAGATTTTAGTCACTTTTCAGAGCCCAGACTGGAGCTTCAAACTGGGAAGACTGGGATGTTTCATTTCCCTGTGCACTATGAGGTGTAGCAGAGCCACACCAGACCACCGGTGCATTGCACCCAGTGCAGAGCAGGGCACATATATTTTGGCTTGCTCAGAAAACTCACTGAGTTGCTGAATTGATGTGGGCTTTGTGTTGGAGATTTTTAATCCCCTGTGGAGTTCAGAGATGGTTCTCAAAACCCAAAAACAAAGTTGCAGAGCTGCTGAATGTCTCCAGAGGATATGCTGCTCCCCTCGTTCAACCTTAATGCCATGTCACAACTGGGGGGCAGTGACATGCAGCAGACAGAAATTCCTCCCCATTGTCCCCAACATCTGTGTCAGCGTGACAGAGCAGTTAAGACAATTCAATCAAGAAATAGTTAAGTCAAAGGTCTCCCCCTGGAGCCATGTCTCTGTTGGATTTCCCCATCCCTGATGCATCTGGAGAGAATTCAGCTATTGCCATTTACTCCAAACTAAGGAAAGAGTTTCCAAATTAGTTATTGTTTTATGCTGCTGCTGAGCAAGGAAGGCTTTTTTTCTCATAGTGTTCTGCATTGGTCTACAATAACATTTCTGCTCCCAAGTACAAAGCATAGTAGTGTACTAATTTATTCCAGGTGATCATACAAGGTTCATATTGAATGACTGCACCTTGAGAGGCCGAACTTGATTCAGTGGAAGAACAAGTTAAACTCCACAGTTTTGAAGGGTTAGCAGTGCTCTGAAACCTTTGCAATACTTTAAAGTAAATCTGTTCTTTAACACAGGCAGAAGAAGGCATTTTCTCCCCCACTCAGCCTGAACATGTTGATGAACACCCAGGATGTGAGTGCAAGTGGCACAGATGGTACAGTGACTGTGGGCACCAAAGCTGCAATCCAGCTGCAGATATGCCAGTGGGATCCGTGCAGGAGGGGTGCAAGTTACTGACAAGTGCTGAGGATTCAAGGTCATTCCCAGGACTGCCCTGCAGGCTCCAACACTTCCACACCTTTCCATTTCCTGTGTGATTGTTTCCTGTCCTGGGAGCAAGGTTAATCTCAGCAGCCAGCCCCTCAGCAAAAAGTGGCAAGAAGTGAATGGAAAACAGATTGCTGGCTTGGGCTCCAAGAGATAAGGAGCCATGCCTGGATGAGTTTGCGTCTGACTCCTCTTGGTGACTCTAAATTCCTAAGCCAGTGGAGGAAAGAAGGCTTAGCTCTTAAGATAATTTTCCACCTTCTTAAGCACAAAACTGCTAGGCTCCCACAGAGATTTCTACATTTAAAAGAGGAAGGGGCAGGGAAAATCAAGTCTTCTTTCAACTAATGCACAAAGAAAGATGGGCCTGTGATGCAGCTTGGATTCAGGCCTTCAAGAAGCATCCAGGATCTTTTCTGCAACTGGAGGCAAAGCAACAATACATTTTCTCCACCCCTCTTGGATTATACAAGACAAGGAACTAATCTGTGTTTGCTGTGGGCAACGCCTTGAGCTGTATAAGGTCCCACCTTCAAAGGCTTGGTACAAACACCTCATCATGGACAATTCCTGCCCCAAGCCCTGCAGCTTTGAGAAACAGAGGCATGGAAAACAGATGTGGAAAAGCTGTGATGATTGAGCAGAGAGGCAGCACCAAAGTCGGCTCTCAGCTACACATGGGCGACACATGGACTGAACCTCTGGGCAGGGAGAAGAGCAGCTGCAGGACAGGCAAAGACAGCTGGTTCTCAGCCAGCATAAATCCATCACCACAGCCTCCTCCCGCCTTTCCCTCCTGTTGCTTACAGCCCACTGGAAGTGGGCAAGGCAAGGAAGGACTGAGGCACACCTGGGTCAGCTGCGGAACAGCGATGCCAGTGCAGGTGCAGAGCAGTTCTTGTCCTGTGAGGCACCACTTCGTCCTGTTCATCCTCTGCTTCCTGCTCCCAGCTCCAATCCCAGCCTGCAGAACACGCCCTGCCCGTGCTCCTGGCAATCAGAGAGCCTTACTCCTCTGCTCACTGTTTGGTTTTTGCAAACAATCCATTCCAAGCACGCCACAGAGAGCATAGCACCAGGTGACACAAATATTGGGGCCTGGAGCACGTTTACTTGATCCTGTTTGGTCTGCGGCGATTATCGGCCGGTATCAGCTCAAGGGGCTACAAGAACTCATTCTCTGTTCCTCTGTTATAGCTGATACAGCTCGCCCCTCTCCAGAGCACACAAAGCCAGTGGCTGCACATGGCTGAGAGTTAATATTTGCTTTGCAAGGGGAGAGTTAAAAATAGCTGTTTGCCAAAGAGTCTGCTGGAAAGGTCTTCTGCTCTGCCCCAAACACACCCAAGGATTTTTTTTTTTTCACCCTGCTTTGCCATCCTGCCCCCAACCTTACAGTCCTTCCTCACATTTCTCACAAGGTTTCAGCAATTAAAATCCAGTCCCTAGAACATTTTGACAGCAAGCCCATTTAGCCTAGGCAAGAGGCTGTCAAACTTGTGGCCACCCAGCACAGGAGACAGCACTGCCTCACAGCTGTGAGTCCGTGGCGCTCAGTGCTCCTCACTCAGTGCCACACATTCCTCAAAAATGGACATGGGCCTGTGGAAGCAGCTGTAATTACTAAAACTGAGGTAAGGTGCTGTTCAGGGACTGCCTGAGCCCTATGAATCTTAGGATATACAGTCAGTGGCATTAGCTGTTCCCTAATCCTTCCCACAGGCACTTCCACAGAGCACACACACCATCCCCAAACAGCCCTTGTGGTTGCAGCCTATCCCTCAAACTGTGGGATGCTATGGACTACCATCCACTCACAAAAAGGTTAAAGGTGCAAGAATTGGCCCACCCCAAAATGCCCCCTTTGGGACTGAGTGAAATTGGATCAGTTTAGGCACATGTCATTATATTTTGCTGTTGGCTGATTATTTGTTGTGCACTGCACGGCCTTCTGTACCTTCTGTCCCCTCCCTCTGGCTGTCCTCACCATCTAGGAAAGCAGACCAGTTGGAGATGTGTCCTCAAAATTGTGTTTGTTCCCTACTCCAAGGACAACTTTCCAAGGTTTGGGAAGGCCAACCCTAGCATCACAGGAAGAGCCATAGAAGGAAATTCAGTCACTGCTTTAATCTCCTGGCTGTTCTAAAATCAAGGCACAAATGGCAATGTGCCCTTCTCTACAGGATGTTTAACAAGTCTTCCCAGACTTTTGTATTACTGTTTTTATACTTGCTTTTATGACCTATATTGCTGCAACCCCCTGAGGCTTGACAGGGTGACCAAGTGCCAGGAGACTGGTTTGGGATTGTCTCATTTTGGGTTAACTGGAAAATACTCCCAGGTAAGAAAATATAGCTGAGATGTACATACCTGGGACCAGTTTGGAGGAGAAAGGAGACAATCAGCAGCTCTCAAAGGACAGTTGTCAAGGTTCTTTTTCATCACAGGATTAGGCAGTGAACTTCCTGCCTTGGCATATTGCTCACATGGATTCAAGGCAGAAATGTCAAGAAAACCCACCCTCCAATCAGGTAATTCCATAAATTAGGTGAATCTAAAGCTATGGGATTTTCTGGCTATTGGAACAGGTAGTACTTATCTTTCCTGTAGACAGATCCTTGGCCCCAGCATGGCCAGTTACTGCTTTTGATGTTTGCCACTTCTCTTTCCCTTATTTCCCTTCCCCAATATTAACACTTCCATTATACCTATTATAAATAGCAATAATGATAGTAATGAAAACAGCAGTAATCATCCTCAAGAACTTTCCTTCCATTAACTAATTTGGCCTTTCAACACCATAGGGAGACAGCAGGAAGTATTGTTCCTAAATTAGAGAGGAATAAAAACAGGAGCCATGTTTATGTATCTTTTCCAGGGTCACAGAAAGCACCACACAGCAGTTCTGGAGCCCCTGCTCTGACTGAGATGATGCTGTGCTGATGCCAAGCCAGACTCCTTGCCTTTAATATTCCATCCATGTCCCCAGCACTGGGGCATTGTCTCTCACAGCACTGTTCCCTTTCCTACAAGCATGAGGAAGTGCTCTTGGATGTCTTTCCATCATTATTTCTGGCTTCCCACTTGTCTCCACAGGTTTAATTCTCCTCTGTTTGCTGTGGTTGTCCTCTCCCTCATGATACTATCATGTGCCTTTTTACCTTTTCCCCTTCTTTATCATGCTCTTCTTCCTCCCTGAGCCCAGTGATACAAACCATTAACCACTAAACAGTATATATCTGAGAGGAAATAAAAATAGATCATGCAGCAGAGCCATGCTTGATGAATCAACTGGAGCTCTTGCCAGGATTCAATAGCTGCTGAAGGGATTTAGGGATGCACTTCTCCCTCATTTTAATGAGAATCAGACATCAACATTTTTAGTCACCCTTTGAAGATCAAAGCTTAGAGCGGCCAACAGCAAATAAAACCCAGCTGAACATTCAGAGAGTTGTCCTTCAGGGCAGGAGAGTACCTCTGGCACCCTTAGGGATGAGCAGGCAAAGCTAACAGACTTTGCAGAGGGAGCTGAGCCGGCTCACCCAGCATCCTGACTCGGTGCCAGGTCACATCCCTGCCCAATGCCACAGCCAGAGCTGCCCTGGGACAGACAACAGCACACAGCTCAGGGCCACGGTGCCGTGACAAAAGAGGAATTTCACAGCCCGAGCCATCGTCATCACATCACTCCTGGCAAACCCTTTCTTCATTCCCCCAGCCTTCTGTAATTACTGTAAGTTCTTCTCAAGTGAATTTAGTGCCCATGAAAGATGCCAGGCTCGCAGCCTGGGAGATTGCTTTTCCTTGCCTGCAGATCAGCTTGTCACCCCTCCTCCCTTCCACCTTCTTCCATTTCTTTTGTCTCCAAGGCAGACTCGTCCTCTGAGATCTCCAAGGAAGGTCAGCTCCACAGATCCAAGTGCAGCAGCTAGTTTAATAGAACGGGCATTTCTTTGTAGCAGGCTATCCAAATGGAAAAGAGCACGGGAAATGAAGCGCCTGCTCTTGCTCTGGTCGTTTGGATGTCTTGAGGTGCCTCCTGGTCTTCCTGAGAGCAGGAGAGAGATGGAGCAGCACTTAGGAGGATCTCCCTGTAAAGGGCACCCAGCCCTGGCCGCTTCGGCCTGCAGTCACTTTCCTTGTCCTCTGCTGTCACCCCGCGGCTGCTCCAGGGAACAACTGCTTCTCCATGGAACTCATTTCTCAGTGGAAATAATTTTTCAATTATTACTGGTGTTGTGAAAATAGAGCAGTGCTGCACTTAAGCCACAGAAAGTATCTGAAAGGTTCAAAGGCAGAGGCTTGAATAAATTTTATTATGTGGGAAAGCGAGAATAAACTGTTTAAGAAGTGGTATTTACCTTATTCCTCAATTTCAGTTCTGAAAACCCAGGCAGGCTCATCAGGAGATGCTGCAGTCCTCTGTCCACGTACAAAATGAGAGGGAAGGGGTCCTGACCCCTTCAGCTTGCCTGGCTGATATCTTACAGTGCTTCCCACTCTGCCAGACATGATCTCTGAGGTCTGTTTTTCCTGATAGTATCGTTCACCCTGTGGCTCAGAGCACATTCCCTATGAGTTTGTCCTGAAAGTACCTTATGCTGCTAAAAATGATTGAACATTCATGTTAATAAGCACTGAATTAATTTTGTTCGTGCTCCGTGTCAATTCTTTAACTACTGCCCAAAAGCCCCTGAAATTCCCTGTCCACATGTTAGCAGAAATGTCTTTAACCTGCATGGGAGGGTTTTTCACCAGCTCAAGAAATGCTGGAGCAATCTGGAAACTAACATGATAAGAGCAGGCTTAGCTAGTGATTAACAAGGCATTTCAGAGCATTCCGGGAACTTTCTTGTTGATTTTATACTGCAGATACAGACATAATCCTGCAGAAACTGACAGGGTGAGAGAAGAAAGGCATTTGTTCTCTTCTGCCTCTAAAACAGTCCCTTCAGATATGGGTGGCAGGGACAGGTGCTCCCTAAAGCCACTCCCACAGTCACATGCAGCACCTCTCCCTCTCTTAGCCTGTATCCTCTGAAGTGGCCACATCCTGCTTGGAAATGTCTTATCCAGACATTTTAGGGAGGGGAATTTATACCTGCATTTCCAAGCTTGTTCATTTACCAAGCCAAACACTTTTTGGCAAAACTATTTTTAGCTGCAGTAGACACAGAGATTAATTCAGCTGCAGTTCAGGTTGAGGCAGGTCCAAGTTTCCAGCGCTGTCAGGTGCCACGGAGATGGATGAGGTAAACAGACCTGCAAAAACACCAGGCACATTGCCTGCTGTCTTCCTCCTTCATGCTTGCTTTGGATTTACACCTTGCCCTGCATCTCCAGGATGACATGGGCATTCCTTTCTAGAGGAAGGGTTTCAAATTGTTGTTTTACCATATTGTGCCAGGGACAAGTCCCACACAAGCACTGCAAACACAAATTGAACACACACATTCCCTTCCTGCCTTCTCCTCCACTTGGCCCCATTTCCTGATTTCTCACAGTTCTCTTCATGTTTGTTAGGGTTTTTTTTGCTGCTCTTCTGTTTCCAAAAATGTCATTGAAAATAAACTGACAGGACAAACAGCTCCGAGGTTTTCACTAACAAGGGCAATGAAAAATGATGTGTTCAGCTCTCAGCAGCGAAAGGCTCCCGATGTCAGGAAAGAATTGGATTACAAAGATTTCATATTCCAGTTTTATATCTGGCTCAAAATGAGCCCCAACTCCTGCATCATGAGAAGGCCATTTGGCTTGCTGGCCTCCTCTCTTCTTGAACATAATGCCAGGTTCTGGAGGTATTGTTACAAATGTGGTGATGATGAACCTCTGGGTAAAAATAGCCCTTCTGTTTTCTTAGCTTCAGCCTTAGGCATTGAAAAATCATATTCCTGCTTCACGTTTTTACACAATGCACTGGAAGCTTTACCCTCACATCCTGGGCTGGAAGGAGGAAGGAGAGGAGCAGGAATAACTAGAAAGGAAGGGAATGTGCCTGCTAAAGGCAGCCACTACACAGAGGCCAAACAGCATTTCTTTACTTGCCATAGCTCCAGGGGATAAGGCAGCAGGCACATGTTTTTATAAGCTGAATTACACATTAATGAAAATCCCAGGACATTCCTGAAAGAGTGGAGGCATTAGTGGCAGCTGGGCAGCTGGCCAAATTCCAGTGTAGGTAACGACACTGTTTCCCCATGGTCTCCCTGCCACTTCAGTGAATGTGCTCAATTGTTTCAGCTCCAAGAGGCTCCACAGCATCTCTGGGATGTACAGTTCTCTGGGATAACATTCTCACTTAAGGAATCTTGGTGGAATTTAAAAATAGGTCCTGTGAATGATGACAATGTCCTTTCTGGCAAACAATTTTGCAACAACAGCTTTGAGACAAACAAGCTGCAGAAAACTTGAATATTGCGTAAAAGTTCCAAGAGGAAAGAACAAAAAGTTCACTGGAAACCTCAAAGCAGAAATAGTGTGGCAGACACTGCTCTGTTTGGAATTAGTTTTATTAATATCCTTCCAGGGATTTGACCAGGCATTGCTAAATTCAGTGTATGCCTTTTTCATTTCATGAGGTTAGGATGAAGCCTATACAGAAGTGTTACTGATGGGTAAGGCTTTATAAAGGGAAGGCCTTGCAACAGGGCTCTGGCCTGTTCCTTAGGCTAAGGAGAAGGGAGTGACTTAGCTGGAATAGAGGGATGTGAGAGACATGCTGCATGTCCACATCGTGGTGAATGCTGGCTGCTTCACCTGGGCTTGTTGTGCCTTGAAACTGCATGAACTGGCATGGTTTTGGCAATAAAGAGCCCTCCTTTGCACTGCCTGGGGTCCCTGCAACACTCATTATCGCAACACAGAAGGATTCTTCAGGGAAAATGTGCCCTGAAGAGGGCTTGGAATGGATATTTCCTTTGCTATGGCTACAGATGTCCAGCTGCAACCCTTCCTCCAGGCTTCCAAATTATTTTAAAGCTACTCTCTGAGGAAGTGTCTTTATGACAGTTGTGAAAAGCAAGCACTGCCTTTTTTGTATCAAAGCAGACTGTGGTGAACTTGTGAAAAGCTTGGATGAGCTTTGAAGGTCAGCTCAGGTTCAAAGGGCCTGGCAGGAGATTTCCACCCAGAAATGGGACAACAAACCTTAAGGCTGCAAGTGTGAGTTTCCAGCTGTCCTAGCAGAGACTTTGAGGAGCACTGATATTGAACTGCTGCTGTTTGCTCTCACCCTTGCCAACATAATAATTAAAAATGTACAGTGCTGGCCCTTTGAAAAGTTGCACAGAGCACCAGTTCCAGTAATTTCCCAGCATCTGTTCCTCAAGCTGAATTAGGAACAGAGCCAGCTGATTGAATCTCCCTTTTGCTGACAGGACAGACCCCCAGATCTGAACAAAGCCTGAGCAGTTTGATCTCTCCTGCATTCTGGCCCTTACTGAGGTCAGGATTAATGCCTTCACTGCATGGAGAGACAAAATACCAAGTACAAAAACAGCACAGTGATTATGGTGGCCTCTTGGCTGTTCCTGTTGGATCCTAGAGATCTCTATAAATTGCAGATGTAACTCTGTGCTGGTGTTTGTCTTCAGAGCTAAACAGTGTGCAATGCAGGGATGGAGTCTCTCCTTTCTACTTGCCGCTGGCATTGTTACCATTTGTCACAAGAACTGCTAAGTCTGGATGCCCATCATGTCCATGTGGGGGAAGCAGGTTTCAATCACTGATAAAATCTACAAACCCCAGAGCCAGCCATGGCTTTCAGAGAAGCCCAGGTGACAGGGGCCAGTGCATGATCTCAGTGATGCTTTGCACCCAGCCATCCCTGTCCTGACTGATTAACTGAGAGGGGACTGAAGGAGCAGCATGCAGTACTTAGCTAATTACACTGCCCCAGGTCTTTTGTCCTGCTGCCGTTGGATCGCCTCAATTGATTCTTTCAGGCCCTAAACAGCTTTGTGGGCTGCATGCCTGGGCAGAATGAGGTCTTTTGTCATACTTTAATGAACGAAAATGTTTTAAATCCTCTCCTTCTCCCTCACTCCAAGTAGCAGCAAGGGTAACCCTGGTGCAAGGACAGAATGATCACGGTGTCTATCACCATGAACATCCTCCTCCTCCAAGGCTGTGGGAGCGTACAAGCTTCCCAGCACCAGCTATCCCATCTACCCAAGGTATCTATTGCCACCACCATCTCCATGGACTACAGGGGATGTAAGCCTTGGAAGATTTTTAGAATACAGCTAAAAACGTGTTAAATTTGTGAACATTCAGCATGATAACACAGGTTCATGAGTAGGTAATTCCTGCATAAACCAATCTGAAACTTTCCTTTTCTGGGGGAAAAAGAATTAAAAATAAAAATTGCACCTTCAGTTTAATGTTTTCCCTTCAGCATCCAGCGACCGGTGATGTGTTTTTTGTAGTTCAACTGAAAACACTTAATATTCCATTTAAAACATGGGATTGGCAGCATCCCCGCGAAGATCTCCACAAAATGTCTCCTAGTCAGTTAATCTAATAAACTTCCTCATATAATGAACACTTTCTCAGCATTGTCCAGAGTCATTAATCCTGGCACAGCCTCCCAAAGTACAAGTAGTAAAACATGGATGTCATGACCGAGCTATGAGCTGACTGTGCTGCGCTCTACGTGCCCGTTCTCCAGAGCTGGTTATTTTTCAGCTGGCTGAGTTTTAGATGTGAATTAAAGTGATTAATAAATGAAAAGGCTCTTATCATCCATTCCTGTGCTCACAGTCCCTGAACAATTTTGCCCTGCCACTTGCCAATGAAGCTGTAATAGCTCCCTGCATATGCTTCATCACTTCATGGTCAAAACTCGTAATCTGAGTAATAAGGGCAAACCCCATTCCTTTCTCCCAAGGAATGGATGTGAGGAAGCAGAGAACACCTTGGGACTAACAAGCAGTCGTTAACCCACCGTGATCAGAAAATAAAGGCGTGCTGCTCTTTTGAGACTGCTGTTTACCCTGAATGGGCTCCACATCAGATTTGTTCCCTCGGAGTTCACGTAAGTTGGTTCCAGTGCCAGCTTGGCATGTCTGAAACGCTAATTGTCTTGTTTCCATTTCACACATCATCATCACAGTAACATTTCTGGAACTGGGAGACAAATGCCAGTTTGACTGGAAGGCAGACTGAAACACAGCCAGAGAACCTGCAGGTTTAGTGCAACTCCAAATATGGCTTCTCCCTAGCCCAATAAAAAAAAGTACAACACTGGCAAAATTGCAGCCCTGTCCTTTGGTTTAAAAACTACTGTTTCAGACAAGGGCTTTTGCTGAAATGCTCGCAATATGTTTAGGTGTCTACTTGTCCCATAAAAGCTTATTTAATTCAGGAAGAAATCAATAAAGGCCCAGGTCCCCAAATGCGCACAGGTGAAATCTGTTTGGAGTTAAGTAGCGAAGCATGACATGTCAATACAGTTCTTTGCAGATTTTAAAATACTACTTTTTAAACCAGAATTTGACTATTTGACAATGAATGAATAAATGCACATAGATGATGTAATGTGATAGGAAAATGCATTAAAGCAGTTAACACAACATTTCCCTTATCAGTCCAAAAACACAGACCAAATTTTAATATCTAGTAGTCTGGCATGGTCTAGCTCCATTAACTCAGCAGAAGGTTTAGAAGCTGGGCACAGACTTCACTAAATGCAGATGGTTCATTGTGTGGAGGGAATGAAAGCCATGAAATACATAGAGTCAAAGCTCCCCAAAATATTTGTGTCTAACACCCTTCATTATGCAGATTTTCCTATTGTGGAAATACATCCATGGTGGAGTTTAGAAACTTTCAGTTTTGAGACCTTTTTTCCAACTCTGCAAGGATCCACTCTGCTGCCTAATCAGACTCTTCTGAGATCCCTTTCAATCTCACAAGCAAAGATGGAAGTGGCTGATCTTGAAGCAAATGTCTGCCAACAGGTATTTCTTCTTTCTCTTTTGGGAGGATGATGAGAAGTGTTCTTCATGCTTTCCTGAGGAGTATACTCTGAACAAAACCTGTGTGGCTTGCTATTTGGGCAGCACAAGGACTGAATAACCTGATGCATTTTTTAAAGTTTTTCTGCATTTTTTCCTTGTCTCCTTCTTTTCAAAATGTCAGTTCAGCAGCTGAATGTCCTGCTGAAGCAGCACATGAAATTCTGTTCTAAGATGCTGAACACTGTGCCTGAGCTTTATGCCTAACCCTGCCTACCTGAATTCCTGGGTCTTTTCCTTGTGACAGAGCAATATGCCTAAGTAATTTGTTTTGTTCCTTAGGGACACATTATTCACTCCAGTGAAAGAAAAACACAGGGCAATTTTTCAGCTGAGATCCTGGTGCTGTTCCAGTATGACAAATGTGTTTATTTACACCAGCTAAAAGCACTGGCCTCTGGAAATCATTGCTCCATGCGTTATATCTGGTGATTTTTATGAATCAGGGAGCTTTCTTGGGAATGATGGGGAAGGCAATATTGAACCAGGATCTAAGAAAGAGGTCTCATGGCTCTTCAGCATCATACAAGTTTTTCACCAGAACTCAAAAGAAAAAGGGCATAATTTATTTCCTAAGGCCTGGCTACACTGTCCTATGAAAGATCCCCTCTCTGTAGCTCACACAAAGCACTCACTTCTCTTTCTCCCATCAGTAGCTAATTCCAAGTCCCGTGTGGCCTGGGAAAAGCAGGAGAGGTGTGAAGCAAAGGAGTATCAGGGCAGGAGAGATTATTTCCCCTGCTTCTTGGAGAGAAGCAGCCCAGATAAAAAATGTTGTTCTTTGATGCCATAGCACAGATTTGGGATATTGGCCAGCTCCCAAGGGTGTCCTTGGATAACTTTGCTGTCGTGTCTCCATTTCTCCAGGCAGATAATAATGCTCATCCATGACACTTAAATAGCCAGAACCAAACTCTGCCCCAGTTACATCAGGGCACAGCAGAGGAAACACTGCTGACACCTCACTCATTCTTTCCAGGTTTACCACAGGAAATTCCAAGAGCAGATTCCCACTCTGACGGTTCATCATGCTCCTCACAGAGGCACTCAAGGGTATTTCTTCAAAGCCCTTGCTGTGCAACACCCCAAAAAGCCCTTTGTGTCCATCTTATTCTTGTGGCCCATCACCTACACCTAAGACTGTGTTATATGTCTGCTCTTCTCTTGCACCTCTTGTGTGCCAGCAAGAAGACCTCAAACGGCCCCAAAACAGAAGTTAGGTAACAGAGGGCACAAGTGAGGGCCCGAGGCAGGACTGGATTGTAAGCAGCAGCTCCCTGGTCCTGCTGCAGGGCCCCTTCTCTTGAAGCACTCTGCTTTCCTCACTGCCCAGGAATGAACCTGCCCAAAGGCACAGTGCAGAAGGATCAGGCCTGTAAGCTGGTTTCACTTTTATTATTTGCTCCTAATCTGCGGTCAGTTCCCACGCAGGTTCTGAAGATTCGATCACCCCACAGCAAAAGCTTACAATGAACTGTGGTTAATGAGTCCTAGGAACTCCTCTCACCTCGCTCAAGCCCCTGGGGTGAGAAAGTTAAGTGCTCCTCTGCAAGCTCAAGTGACTGCTCACCATTTCCTTAATATTCCATCTCTTTGTGTTTTGCAGTTTGCCTTCTGCTGAGCTAATGTTTATTTTTCCAGAGAGCAGTTATTGTGGTAAACTGATATCACACCAGCAGTGTGGGAAATAAGACTTCATCTCCTGTACTTCAACACTTCATCCAGGAAGGCAAAGAGAGCCAACCTAAGAACCTTTGTTTTTAACAAGGATGACACCTTGTGGCTAGTGCAGTGGTGGTGGCTGTCACTCCTTGATGCTTACTGGGTCTCTCTCACCAGTGATTTTCCATTATTTAAATTGTGTATTTTTTTCTAATGGAGAAGATATTGCATTCCCCTCATGTCAATGTGGAAACCCCTTGGGCACATCAGCATCTGCTGCTGTTGTCTAGGTATTGGGACACCAAGACCTCCAGGAATATGACTCTTTCCTGTTTGTTCACTTTAATCATACCCTTGAGCGTGTTTTACTTTACCCACATAGGTAATATTAGAGAAAATAATGGGACTTGTGAGCTGAGAATGGACTAGGCCCCATTTGTGTGTTTGTAGACCTCTGCTATTCAAAACTGTGGAAGAAAAAAAATGTCCTTTTACTTTTTTGCAGTTGTGGAGAGCAGATGATTCTTTACGGAAAATACAACTCTCTAAGAATGTTTTCTATTCTAATCTTGCTGACTAATCTTTCTTCTTCTAAACTTTTAATCTTGCTTAAGGAATAAATGTGTGATATTGTGTTAGAAAAGCCAATCAACTGCCAAGGCTCTAGCTGGGAAGCAATGTGAGTTCCCCTTTGTACAAGCTCCTCTCAAATGTGATTGTTTCCCCAGTGTCAAATTCCATGGATTTTAGCAGCTGAATGGGTACAAAATTTGACATGGTCAGAAACGTGTGCTTATAAAAACTTATTACCGCTGAATAGCCGGCGCATTCTTGGTGCACTCATGCGCAGAGGCCCAGCTGGCAGCACCCCTGGGCCTCATTAGCACACACACGCACCCATCCCGGGCTCGCTCCAACGCCGCCCGCCCGTTCCTGTGGGCTGCGGGCAGCGGAGCTGTCCTCAGCTAACCCGGGCCTGGCCCGGACGGGACACAGCCACCACCGCGGCTCCTGGGCCGCTCCCGGGGCCGAGGCCTCACGGGCTGGGAATTACAGCCCAAGCAATGCTGAGCTGAGAGCAAGGGTGGGCACGAACACCAAGACTCTGACTTTCCAGCTGACATTGCTGCTGGAGGGTTCACCAGCACACAGGTAGCTGCCACCTCCACAGCATGCTCCACCAGGCCAGCAAAGCCCCACAAGGAGCAGCAAGCTACAGGCACCTTTGGATGCCTGGGACACTGTAGCTGCCATCTCCACAGCATGCTCCACCAGGCCAGCAAAGCCCAGCAAGGAGCAGCAAGCTACAGGCACATTTGGATGCCTGGGACACTGTAACCCAAACCTATGGCTCCCATACAAATGGAGCCTATGGGGTATATCCATTTTACAATCACCTAGGGTTTGGGTTGGAAAGGACCATAAAGACCATGTAGTTTCACCCTCCTGCCATGGGCAGAGACACCTTTCACTATCCCAGGTTGCTCCAAGCCCTGTCCAGCCCAGCCTTAGACACTTGCAGGATGCACAAAGCCAGTGGCTCACACTGCACACAAGTACCAGATTGGTATGCATACACCAGCTTTAAGAAAAGCTGCCTCACCCTCACAAGCTTCTCTACTGCCAAGCCTTACACTACCAAAACCTCTTTGCCTGGATTAGTGCCGTCCCTAGACTTAGAGACAAATCTCACAAGTGATTTGGAATAGTTGAAATAACAAGGTTTGGGCAGCCTGGGCTGTGTGGGGAGGTTAAGCACAGATGCTGAGCACGCAGTGCCTCCTTCCTGGCCTTACCCAGTTCCATCCAAGCTTCTGCTTAGAGCCGAGCTTTTTAGCTCAGGCAGAGGGAACTCCAGTGCCCCTGACACGCCTGGGCATGGTGGTCATTACAGGATGACTCTCCCTGCCTTTCTGCACTGGAGCATTCATGGGCAAAGGGCCACAATATCCCCTCCCGAAAGGTGGAAAGGCATCACGGGTGAGACCCCTGGGTGAATAAACAAGAGCAATTGCCAACAGGGAACTTGAGTGACAAAGCCAGATTTTTTATGGGTATTCAAACAAGAACCAGGGAAACTTCTCTGGACACTGAGGGCTCCTGCAAATCCAGTTCTCATCTACTTTGCTTTAACGACTGCCCAACAACTTTTCTAATGCCAATGTGACTTGGGTGATTAAATCCAATTGGTGTCATGTTAATAGAGAAAACATTTCCCAACACATACTGATTCCCATAAGATATTAATTAAAAAGCAAACAGCCTGAAGGTCACTATTTTTAAAACAAAAAGGTACAATTTTTCAATTTAAATTAGTGTGTCATTACTTGATTTGATTTTGGTAGCTGAAGCTATCTCTGGGAATTGTCAAAACTAAAAATGTTATTGAAACAAACCATCTGAAACCAGTGCAAATATTTTTTTAACATCCACTGACCTGAAAATCCATTTTTCACTCAGCTCCAGTTATCAATAATAATAAGGGAAAATATCTTTCTCCATTAGAAATATTACATGCACAGGAATAATATCCAGTGATATTATCACATCCATTCCTTTATGAAAATTCTGCCTCACTACCTAAGTTTTCCTAGGAGCTTAAGATATCCCTTGTACTATTAAGAAAAGGTCTTAAAAGGGGGATTCTGGAAAGGTTCAGCTCCATTTCACCAGAAGACAAAAGGTCAAAATAAGCCCCAAAGATAATAAGGAGTGCCATTCATAGGTGGGATGAGAGCTAAATTACTCCACATTCAAGCAGAGCTTTAGTTTAAAAGACAAGAGTGGGGCACCCTCATTTAACTACAGTGATTCCAGTGGCAAGAACAAGGCTGCTTCCACATGCAGGTTAAATGCAGCAAGGGGCGTTGCTCCCCAACAGGCATGAAAGCAGGAATAGCTTTTAAGGGTTGAAACTTTTAGCTTTGACATTTTAAAAGTAGAATACTTCAGGTTTGCTTGTGGTGATCATTTTCATTTCAAAGTTCCCCTGCATTTATTATACAGGGTCAAACAAAACTTGTCAGTTCAGCACTGGTCCCTCATTTTTTTCTATTCTTCGCATCTTGCCATGATTTTGTTTCAGGGTCCACAAGAACCAGTCTCTTTATACAGACCACCAAACCAAGAATATTACACAGTTCTATGTTCTTTAAGCTTTGCATGTATTAAAAATTAGTATTCATGCCATGGTCAATATGCTGTGAGTAAATAAAAACTGTAAATCCAAGTGAACAACCAAACTCCTGATACTGCCTGATCCAAATGCACAAATCCAAATCTCCTACGCTGCCCCCAAGCCAGCAACACACATATATCCAGATATTCAGAAAGAGAAAAGGAATTTCATAAGCCACCAGGCCAAGAAAATTCCTCCTCTGTTCTCCTCCTGACCAGGATCTTTGGGTTTCCAGCATTTTTCTTCCTGGCCGCTGTTAGTTTTGGCAAGAGCAGTAACACCACTAAGAAGTTACAGACCCCCTGTTCCATTCCATAACCAATTTAGCTAACTGAAACCAGCAAAAAACCCCCAAAACCCGCACCTTCTTATCAGATGGAATTTCCACTAGTGCCTGAGGGAGGGAGGAAATCAGAAAGCATACTACAACCCAGCAGGAGATATTTCTGGCCATGATTAATGCTTCCTTTAGCAGTGCAACAGAATCTTTGCAGATCTTTGGGGATCCTTGGAAGAATTCCATTTACTACTCTCCAGGCCATATTTTGCTGTGAAAACCTTATTACACAACAGAAGCATTAACGGATTCAGAGTAAAATAAGAAAAGAATGTATTATCCTAAAGATTTGGAGAACAGGGAGAGAAGAAGTTAAGAAAGGCACACAGGGTCTTCCTTTCACTCCATGTGATTATGTTGTGATAATGCCTGCTACAGACCCGTCCATCACTCGTGGACTCAGGTCAGAGAAGCTCTCTGACCCGACCAGCTGGGTGACACAAGCCAAACAATGACAAATTCAGCTTCAGTTGCTCTTGCCAGAGGGATCTCAGGGTTGCCTGTTGAGCAGCTATGAGACAGCCACACTTTCCTTTTATCCATCTTGGTTTTTTCTTTCCCTTTCTTTTTGTCTTGGCTTGAGAATTTGCAGGGATATCTACAGAGCTTGGAAAGGCCCAGTCTCTCATCTCGCCTTACAGAAAGGTGTCTCTCTAACTTTGGCTTCCTTACCCAGCTCCCACATTCCCAACTTTTAGCACATAGAGAGGTAATTGCCTTGAGTTCCCTTGATAGGAAGTACTTTAAAGCCATCCTCTGGCACAATAATCTCACCTCGCAGATTTCTAGGTATTGCTGTGAAGCTGGTCAGTGACATCTCACAGGGATGCAGGGGGCCAACGCAGCTCCAATTGCCACTGGATTGATATGCTCCCTTCCAGTCATTGGGGAATGCCACGGCCACAGGCACGATGGAAGATAATGCCTTTGCTGGAAATGGCAGGATACTGCCCCTATTTTCAAATTACCCTAAAGAGAAGCAGACTCACTCTGGAGTGCTGAAGAGTCAGCACCTAACCAAAGACATTTGACTGAGGATTGTGCTTGGTCCACAACTAGTCACCAAAAGTACAGGGGCAGACTACAACCCCCTGTGAATTACAAAGAGGGCTTAATGTGAGTCAGGAAAAATCAAGATGATAATGCTGTTGTTGCCATGTGATTTATCCTGACCAGAATTTAGCTTGTGGCATCACATTTTTCCCCTAGTACAATATGCCACCCTGAGCTTCTCTAATATCTCATCACCGGAGGCAGGAGGTCTCCCAGAGCAGGGCTATCACACCCTCTCCCCACAAACCCCGAGGGGTCAGTGATTCAGCACGGACTCAGCAGCAGCAGGACCACAGACTGAGCCACTTTGTGTCATTTCTCTTTGCCTTGCAAACTCCCCCATCCAAGGGGGGACACAGTCCATCCTGTTAAGCTAATGAGAGCTGACAAGATCCCAACCTGAGAAGAATAAACCCTACAGAACAATAGATGCTCACCCTGGTTCTCTTCAGCTCCAAGCAGCACAGGAACCTTTTGTTTCAGCAGCTGACGAGATACACAACAAGTCATAGAGACACTGAGTCACCCAAGCGTACTTATTGTTGCTTCTGCTTACTCCTTCCTCCAAACCTCCAGTTCACTCTCCATCAGTCTCCATCAGACAGTGATATAAACCAGAAAAAGCCCATGTCCCTGCTGGGCAGGGAAACCTTGAACTGCAGTTCATGATTAATGTCCAACACTTGGTTAAATAACAGCCAGTCTTAAGGAAAGCACAGATGAAAGTTGTGCCCAGACATTTTTTTGCATAGCACCAGTTTCTTAGAAATCTTAGATGTTCTCTCTACAGGTTTCTCAGCTCAGATTGTACAGAGCACAGTCTCCCCATGGTCTTGCTGCCTTTCCACACTGTCTACAGGAAAAGAAAGACTGAAGCACCTGCAGTTCTTGTGCCTGGAGTTTACAGAGACTGGATTACATGGAGGGTAGAGTGATTTTTGGATGTACCCCTTAGTGAGCAGGTGAGGACACAGCTGCTGCTGGCAGGTCAATGTGTTGCTACATTAGAGGCAGCTCAGAAAGAAGCACAAGAACTTCTGTTCCCAAAGTAGAAGGAACTGTTAATAAATTGAAAATCCAAAGTTTTTCCAGCTGTGGTGGTGTATTGCTGAGAGTGGTTCCTGCAGAATGGCACAGAGGAGTGTGGGGACACCTGGCCAAGCCTGACTGCCATTGACTAAAGCAGGAGGGAGCAGGGCCTTAGGCTGGCAAAGGGGCTGCTCTGCACTTATGGGCAAGGAGAAGCAGGCAGTCCCTCCCCTCCCCTGTCTGTGGCTGTGTTTTTGGCCTACCAAAAGGCTAAGTTGCCCTTGATGAAGCTGTGATGGAAAACTAATCCTCTCCAACAATAGCCCAGTGCTAAGAAACATCTGTGGATCTGGGCAGGAGAGAAAGCAAGGACCTCTTCCAAGGGCATTTGTTTCTCCATCAGTCTTTTGTGGTGTCTCCCTCAGCCACCTCCTTCCCTGCTTGGTTGTTCCAGCATTAGTTTGCACAGGCTGTTTGCAGAGACAGAACAACAACAGAGGTCTGCTTGGAAAGCCAGCAGAAACCTCTTAGCTTGAGACCACAAATGTGCAGAATCCCCAAAGAACAAAAATGTTTGAACTTGCCTCCCCAAAAGTGTTGTATTCATTGACTTGCAAGCAGGGGGAACTGCCATAGTAATTTAACCTAGGGAAGAGTGCCAACAACTTATTTAATTGCAGAGTTGGTGCCAACAACCCCACAATACAACTATTAATACAAGTCTGCAGTACAAGACTAATTCTGCTAACCTTTTGCTATTGCCTTTTAGTCAGGTCAGTGGCTGCATCCCTTCTGTGCTGACACTATTCAACAAACACTGGCAACTGCTTTTAAGCAAACACCAAATGGAGCAGGGCAGGAGGGAGGGGAGAGGGACCATTGAGAAAATGAAGATTCCCCCCATGACCTCACCCCTCGCTGCCCAAATGTTTCACATTTCTCTCTCCATTTCAAGCTTCTCTCTTGAAATGTCTTGCCGTGTATTTGCCCCTGGAAAACAGCCAGATCTTTGGTCTGGATTCCATCAGCTCATTTCCCAGTTTCTATGAGACTGTATTTGAGAAATGTGGGTCTATCTCAGTCCACTGGCAAGAGTGGGCATCAATCAGTGTATGAAAACATGAGGTCTGACACTGGGGACCAATCCACTTTTCTAAATGCGGTGTTTCTTTAAAGAACACGTATTTTTACAGAAAAATTTTAAAAGAAAGCAATAATGGATCTGGCACTACTGCAAGTTTTCAAGGGCATGATTATTCCAGCAATTATGTGCCATTGTAAACATCTTAAAATCCAGTATTAAATGATGCATAAATCTGAAGCAACATCATCATCATTCATGTATGAGGTAGTAAACTTGCTGCTGCATTTGCAGACTCTTGCTTAACTCTTCACCCATCCCCACATTTGGGGTTTTATAGTTACATCTCGTGACTGTATCATAACTTCCAACCACCTGGAAGAACATTTCTTTAGCTTTTATCTTTTATCCTACCTTTATCCTACTGCCACTACCATGATAGAGAAAATAAATACTGCCTACAAACTCAACAGAAAAACAAGGTAATAGGGCTACAGTGAACACTCCTTCTCAGGGGGTCAGCAGTTCTCTACAGGTATTGGGAAATTTTCAGACCCTGCTGATCCTACAAACCAATCCCCTGAAGACTTCAGCTCACAAATGGCACCCTGCATGTCACGTTCAGCAAATGCTCTGCTACCAAGAGTGGCTGTAAGCCCCGGGATGTGCTGGATGTGCGCTGGACGGGTTGCAGAGGCCGGAGCTGCTGACGGCAGCGCTGCAGAATGTGCAACCCAGCCAAGCTCCTCATGCGGCCGGGCCTCGCAAAATCCCCATTCTTGGGCAGAATGGGCAACGGCTTTCAGGCTGCCAGATTATCTGGCGAGTCTGTGGGAACTGCAAAACACTGCATCTGCCTGGAAAATGGCACCAGCTCAGCACAAGACGTTTCCAGAGGGGAAAGTTAATATATGGGAGGAATGCACATAAATCCTGTTATTTCTTAATGGGATTTGGGAGCTTATTTCTCACCCTGTGCTTTGAAATGTATCCCACAGCCTATTCTATTAATGAATTTAAGCACAGTGATTTTCTTATCAGCAGGAATCATTCTTCACTGGGGTTCAATTTTTTTTGGTGGGATTTTTTAATGCAAGTGTGAAAAATTAATATTATGCTTGAATACCAGTTAGGATGTTAACAAGCTGTGTCCTGGATAAGCTGCTCTTGTTCTCCTCCTGTTGTTCTTCTCCTAATTTCAGTTGACCAAGAAACCTGGAATCATTTATTTGTTGGGGTTTTTTTATGATTTAGGCAGTGGTTGGCTAAAAATGGAAAGATGGGAATTCTATTTCTGGTTCAGCTCTGTGAATGAGTGGACACAAACTTTCTCCTGCTTAAAACAAACAACATTTGGAAAGTTTTTTTCCACCTCTTGGGTGTACTCAGTTGGTACTGATGGGTACCAACATCTTTCGGGGTTTCCTGGCACTGCCTTGGATGCTCTCTGCTGCCACTGGATGGGGATTCACTCCAGGCTTTGGAAGTACACAAATGAGTAACAGAAATTTTCTGCCTTAGCAGTCTATCTTCAAAGGCCTCTGCACTTGTTCCTTTGACTATCAGAGTTTGTTGGAAAGCAAATTACAGCTCACCTCATTTTCACTTCCCTCCCAATTCTGACTGGTTCAGAGAATATCCTGAGTTGGAAGGGACCCATAAGGATCATCAAGTCCAACTGCTGGCTCTGCACAAGACCACCATGTGCCTGAGAGCATTTTCCAAGCACTCCTTGTGCTCTGGCAGGCCCTGGGGAGCCTGTTCAGTGCCTGACCACCCTCTGGGTGAAAAACCTTTTCCTAATATTCAGCCAAACACCTCCTGACACAGCTCCAGCTGCTCCCTGGGATCCTGTCACTGGGTGAATACTTCCTGTGCAATAAACCTATGCTGGATTCATGCTTCCCAATTTTGAGCTTCCTCAAAAGTTCCTGAAGTGAAACAATGATGAAATTTGAGATGAGATTAGCTCAGCTCCAGCTCTATTATCAATGATGGGTTTTCATCCTATGCCTTCGGCTCCCAAGAACTGTGGTAAAGGCTGAAAGTAGTGGACCCTTTCACAAGCAAACATCTGTTGTGTACAAACACCGAGTTAAAGAGTGCATTCCCTGGGTCTCATTTTAGGATCAGCTTTTAAACCTCAACTCTGGCTGTATCTGCTACAGCCAAGGATATGTGGCATTTTCTGTCTAATCTTTCACGCAAGGTAAAGCCAAGGCAGGATTCACAAAGGCTTCATTTCTGGACCTTAAGGATTATGTGTTATGTTTAATCACACAGGATTCCTCTCTGTCCTGAGAGGAAAACATTTCTTCCCTTATACCTTTCTGTGACTTTGGAGGACATGACAGTAACTCCTGTGGCAGCCATGAGGGGTGGAGACCTGATCTTTCAGAGGATTTAGTGGATTTAGGCCAAAACCTCACAGCTTGGGCTGACCTCTGCTGAGGAGGAAACTAAAGCATGACTGGTCAGCTGGACCCCAACATCTGGCAGCTGCCATCCCCACCCTTTCTCAGCACAGAGAAATCCTTTTCACCATCTTTTCCTTCCACAGGCACATTCACAACATAGTTGTTTGCGCCCCTTGGGATTCATAGCCTGGGACAAGCACGGTATTCCCTGCAGCCAGGCTCCCTGGGATGCACCACAGCACAGCTGGCAGTGCCCCCTCAGCAGTCTGAGAGCTGCCCTGACCCTGCTGGGGCAGCAGCAGTGCCCACCAGGCCCTGCTCACGTCAGGCTCTGGGCTTGCCTGTGGCTGCTAATGCAGTGCTGTGGAAGTGAACAGAAGTCTTTTTGTGCTGGAGAATGCTCAGCAGCCTGATGGGGGGGCTGACAATAGAAGCCTTTTCATGCAGCAACTCCCTCGCTTTAAGCAAAGGTAGTCCCTTGTGCTGCCATCAGCAGTCTTTGGAGAGGCCCTGATGTGAGCCCTGGGAAGCCAGGAAGAGGGGTGAGGAACTGCCTGCTGCTTCCTCACACAGTTACTGTGGCAGCTGCCAGTCTGCAGCATCCACATCCCCTTGGTTTCTGGGATCAGACCTCTGCCTTGTGCGCTGCCTGCAGCAGGAGCCAGATGTGCCAGCAGATGATTTTGCACCGTGGACCCCTCACCATCACCAGCCCACTTGCAGAATATTGGAAGATAAAGGGTGAGAAGGCGTGGTTTTGTCAAAAATTAACAACACACTGAGCTATTCTTCAGCAGCAAGGAGAAAAACAAAGTCCATATTGACAGCAACAGGGGTGGAAATGTCCAAAGAAAAATTACAATAAATTTCAAATAAATCACAGAAGATGTCACTGTGCCTCTGGCTCAGTTTCATGTCCTAATGCCCAGGCCAACAAGTCTCTCATGACTCTGCCAGCTTCAGAGAAGCCTCCCTAACGTGGACCCTGGGCATGGGCCATGGGTTTTGTGCCTGCAGCCCTACAAAAAGGGTAACAGTTCCTAAACTGCCACTTGTCACACCAAGGGATGCAGGGAACAGTGCAAAGGAACTTTGCCTGTCAGTGCATAAGATAATTTTATTTTGTTTAAGGGGACTCTGGGCATTCAAGAGGGGAAAGCTACGAGCTCCTGCTACTGGGAAAACACAAACAATGTTTGGATCAGACAGGGCTAAGTGTCTGTGGACCAGCTGGGTACAGAATGGCCTTTTGAGTTTTGTTTTGTCAAGAATGGTGGAACAATTCCCACTGCACATCACTAAGTGCTCTTTGAGCTCCCTCAACCAAAAATACCAGAGAAGTAGCACAGGCAAGGGAGCCTTGTGAAGGCAGCTGGGTCCAGCCCCTGCAAGCACTGACTGAGAGCACAAACCATCAGAGTTTGGATCAGGCTCCAGACAAGATTTAAACACCTAACAAGAATTCCAGATTATTTCTCAGGCTCTGTCCCAAACAATTCCCATTATTATTAAACTTTTATTGCTTCCTACATCCCTGCTGAGAGGTAAACCTCAGAGTTTGTGTCATGCTTTTGGCATGAGGTCCCTGCAAACGACCTGCCCTTTTGAGTGAAGGGAACCCATGAACTCCAGCACAGCATGTGAAAAGTGTTCCCACACAGCCACCATCCCAGGGAGAAGGCTTTGGATGCTTTAATTCCTAGGCAAGAGAAACAACTCCTTTGTTAGCATTGTCAACACGGAGCTCAAAATAAAAGGGCATTTCAGAGGCCTACAACAGCCAGAACTGTTCCAAAGGTTTGTGTAGCGAGGAGAAACACGCCACAGAAATACCTCTCCTGGCTCCAAAATGGTTCAGACTGATTAACATTAATTACCTAAGGTTAAAAATTCTTAGAGAAAATTGAGAGGGAATGAAACCTTACCTTCTCTTACCAGTTTGCCTTTACTGCCTATAACAGTCAGGGCTTTCATTTTTGCATTTTTGCAGCTAAGGGTGAGCCAAAAAAGTAATTTGGAAATAGAAATCTGGGTTTACTTCTGGGTATTATCATGATTTTGAGGCCAAAGAATATTGGATTCTTATTAAACACTTGGTATCACTGTGGCATTTGTCATTGAAGTTCTGTTTCCAGATGAAAAAACCACTTGTTTAATGAAATTTCCACTGCAAACAAATATCCTCAAATTGGGCCAAAATTACAGGGTTCTAAATTACTAAACAGGTATAACAAAAAAATCAGAAATTCAGCTGTAGGACCCAAGGTCTAGAAACAGAGGAGTGGAGGTCACTTCAGGGAATCTGACTTCTACTCATTTTGAAGCCTTAGTGACACATTGAGGACACTGAGTTACTTTTTAAGCACCAATGGGTGTAAACACTAAAACCAAAACAAGTGTCCTGTTTTTTTAAAAAAGGAAAGTAATTAAAAACATGAGAACCTTCTTGCCAAAGGACTATTTGACCACACGTCATTGACTGCATGTTCTGTACCACACAATTAATATAAAAAGGAAAATACATGGTGTTAATTTGCCTCTTTTTGGGCACTGTCTCACTGCTACCCAGGGACATTCTGGTGCTCCTTTAGCTGCTGAGTTTTGGGCATTTCCTTGAGGTGCAGCAGAAAAGGAACATGCAACTGCCTACCTTTTGCCATCCTTCCCCTTCTTTCCTGCTGGTACAATAAAAACATGCTGGGAGGATTCCACAAAGCTTTATTCTGAGGCTTCTCTCAGGGAAACATTTAAGAATCTTAAGAATTACTTTGTTATTAGAAACTGATGCATGATTCTTTTTTTTTTGTCCCACAGTGTAAAGTGATTTGCTGCAAAAAAGCATTTTTAGTATTATCTGGAACTGTTGTTGGATCATTCCCAGTGCCTGCATCCTTAATGGTCCTTTTCAACCTAAAACTTTTTATGATTCTCCAAGCACTCTTGTACAGAATTAAATCTGTAACATAATTCATCATTTCCCCACAGTTCCTCATTACTTCACAGTACACTCAGGCAAGGAACACTGAATTAACTAAATGAGTAATATGCAATTAATTCTGAGGAGCACATAGTGAATTGAAGCACCAGAGGAATTTCTCAGTTGAAACTGGAAACCAGGAAACAGGAGCTGCCTGCATTCCAGAAATCAGAGCTTTCACATGCAGCCATTCTCCAGCTCTGCATCACCCACGCATGAGCAAAACACTGAAATGCTGACACTGAGCACAAACCAAGCAGGGACTACGAGGAGAAAAAAGGGAAAACCCCACCAAAAATAAAACCCAGCACATTTTTGCAGTGTTGTTTCAGGAAAGGCAGGCACAAGTCATACAGCTCCCAGTGGCACTGTGTACGCTCCGGGCATGTTTGACATTAAGGGGCTTGGTTGTTGTGGAAACCAAATCCCATAGATTAATTAATGTTCAGCAGCCAGAGCCATCTCCCATCCTCTCTGTCTCCCTGCCCCCAATTAAAAAAAAAAAATAAAAAGGAAAAAAAGAAAAAAGGAGGGAGTGCAATTTTTACATCACAGAGGAATATCAGAGGAAAAAGAAAGTCTTTCCTCACAACTGCAGAACACTGCCAGGAACAGTGAACAGCCTGTGTTAGTCCCAAGTGTTTATAAAAGAAAAATTAAAACACCATTTCAGTGAGGCTGGCTTTTGTGTCTGTGGCTATGCCAAACTGCCTCCAAGAAGATGAAAGATGCAAGAAAGATGATTGTGTGACATTTCTAAAATCCCTTTATGCTGGAAAGACTTTAATAGGAGCCCCCTTTTTTTATTTTCAACATGTAAATGTAGTAATCATAACTAATTTATGTCAGTGACTGACAGTCTTCATGTGATTGTGTTTGCACAGGGAATTGCAACGGGATTTGAAAATGCAAAGGATTTGAACAACATTGATTCTGAGTATCAGCATTTTCTTGTATCTGCTGCTGGTTGTGATCCACTGAATTCCCCACATACATCCCAGTTTGCAGGAGGGCGTAGGATTGGACAAAAGTCCGTTTGCGCACTGGTAGTTTAACATACATACTATAAACACAGAATTGACCAGATTGATGACGCAGGACACATATGGTTAGGACCTACTAGAGGTGAAATTTCAGAATTACCTATATCCTATTTTCAGAACAGTTTAGGGTCATAGGTCAAACATATTTTAGATATTCAAAGATTTAGGGTGATGCTTTTGAAAATCCGTGGTCTTCAGCACCAGTTCTGATGAGAACAAGGAATTCCTTCTCCCATTTTCCCCCCTCAAAACATCCTTGAGAGCAATGCCTCTAGTTGCCTGTTGAGAATACCCAATTATTAAGTAGTAAACATCTTGAAGGTGTACCATACCTGACACATATTTACTAACCAGGGTGAGCAAACCACTTACCAACCAGGTGCAAGTGTTTACTGCACAGTTTCACACACACACTCCTAAATAGCGCACATTCCTCCATGTGGCTGGGAGCACTCACGGTGTTTTACCTCAGGAGTGGCGGGGATGGATGGATTACTGACCGTGCTCAGATATGGCACGGCTTCACGACACAAGATCACTTCACCAGAGTCCCCTGCTCCCTCCCATTGATGGCAGTGAAATAAATACAGCCACTTCCTGTGGGACAAAACCTGCACTTGGATAGTTAAACAATGCCAAGAGCTCTCCTGTGTTTCTCAAATATGCAGCTCCTGAGCAAAGCTGCTGACTCAAACAGGTGCTCAGCACTCAAAACCCAACTAAATACAAGGCCAGTTATAACATTTCGGTGTTACTTCCACAACTCTTGCCCTCTGAGTTGGGCACCACTCCCAGCTTGCTTGCATGGCACAGAAAATGAGAACAATTACCTTGGAGATGATTAATGGCTCTCCGTGCTCCAGCCCGCCCTTCAGCGTGAATCCCCATGGAGCACCTCCGTGCAGCAGTGCCTCCAGGTAGATGTATCTTCCCTTGTGGGTGATGCTGCACTCTGAAGGGGATATGCTGCTGTTAATGTTGTCCAGCATCCTCATCTGTCCTAATCACATACTCAAGCAAACACAAAACCCACTCAGGCAGTCACAGAACGACCAGCTCGGAAATCAAAGTCCCCAGAAGCCCACCGCAAGTCATCCCTGAATAGGAGGAACAACAAGAGCCTGAGGTGGAAAGTTCTGCTTCAGAGCTGGAGTCCAAGGTGATGGGTTAAAAACAGCCCCATCCACATTTCACTGCGCCGCTTCTCCACCGGGATTTTAGTTTCAGCACTGAGCTCTCCCCATTCCCAGCTACTCTGGGCATGAGAGCTCGGGAAAGATTTCTCTTCCTGCCTTAGGCAGATCAAAACTGCTTTCAAAGATGGGGGCAAAAAAAGAAAGAAAGAAAAAGGAAAAAAAAAAAAAAAAAAGAAAGAAAAAGTTTATGGATTTAAAAGCCCCCGGCCAGTAAATTGCCAAAATCCAAACGAATGCTTCATTTGTGATTGATTATCAGTCTTTTCTTCCTTTCTGCATGCGATTTACCATTACAATGGCCTTTTTGCCTCAGCCCACTGCACTAAAAGAATGGAAGTGTCTTCTCCCTCTCAGCTCTCAGTTACTCTGCTCGCTTACTTCACAATTTTCTGACTTGTCAAAAAAAAAAAAAAAAAAAGGCGAGGGGAGGAGGAGGGAGAGAGCAAGTCTATTCCTAAAACCCTTTAGAGGGGTATAAAATGTGAAATAACTCCATACTTATTGGATTAAAGAGTGAAAAAGAAACCATTGGGAAAGCTGGAGTAGCAGGTGAAATGAATCCTCTGGGAAAAACGTTAAGGCGATAGCTGAGCTCTTTTCATTTTCGGTGCTCTCCCCGATGAGCGGCCAGAGCTGCAGCAGCTACCGCTGCTCTGAAGGAGGGTGAGGAAGTGAGGGGGGAGAGAGAGAGAGAGAGAGAGAGAGAGAGATGGATTAAGGCAAGTAAGGCAGTGCTGCCCAATTGTGCACATCAAGCATGCAATTATAAAATGCAGTGTGCAAAGCTGGGGCTCACCCTTTTATTATGCCCCCGGAAACCACCATCTTTCTATTGTCCTTGCCAAGGAATTGTAACAATCCAAACTGCCAGTTGCTGAAAACACAATGGACCTGTTCCAAATCAGCTCAGTGGAGCACTGCTAATAATTCTGCTCTCATAAAGTGCTTTTCCTCTGCGTGGAGCCTACCAGCTTCCCAGGACATATTTCTTTTCCCCATTTACATTGCCAGAAAATGCCAATGCTTTCCCAATAAATGGAATAAGAAACAACACCAAAACTCTGGATACTTTTATTTGTGTAGGCAGTTACCTATTGTAGAACATGTGGCTGTGGGTGGATCTGCTCTTCCGTATGTGCACACGGACTTCACAACTTGGCTCATCCCTTAACATATAACACAGCACATGTCACAGAAGGTGTGCAAAACCTTTCCTGAGTTTTAACTGGATCTCAAATGGGACAATAGAGAGAGGAGACCAGAGCCCACTGCCTTTCCTGTTGGCAGAGCTGAGGAAACACACAGTAGTGTCTGCCTCTAAGGCACCCCCAGCTTTTGATCTCACCATGCATGGAATGTGCATTATTTCTCCTTTGGGTTTTGCAAGCTCTCAGGGCCTTGTGTTAACAAAACCTTAATGAACAGGGGGGGAAAAGCTTTGGAGCTGGGACTTTAAACCCAGGATTCCTTGCATTTGTCCGTGCCACCCCATTCCCATTACAGCCATTAAGATGTTGCAGGTTCCCAGAGCCTTCTATTTGCCCCACACATCCCAGGTCTCATTCCTGACAGCCCTGGGGACAAATGCAGGAAAGAGGCCCCTCACTTTATTTTTCATTGTAGATGATTCCTCAATCCTTGCTTATCCTGAGCTTTGCCCCCTCAGCTTCCCTCCCAGGGGCTGAGTTTTCATTAGCCTCACAACCTGGTCAGGCTCACAGGTTGCTATTATCCAGAACTCACTCTTTAGCCTGACTCAAATCAGATTTCTGAGGCTTTACACTCCTAATGTTTCAGTGTGAAAACCCTCGCTCCAAGGCACCACAAAGAGCAATTCATGCCCATGCTCTGCACAGCCCTTCCAGGGACAGGAAAAGCCTCTGGGAGCTCTCCTGAGGCCGTGCCTCCTGCTCCCTCAGCCAGCAGAACTGGGTAAGGCTGTGTAAGGACACAGCAGCCTGTGAACAGCCCGAGGCACTTCTCTGGATTGCATCCATTTCCCATAGGAAACGTTTGTCATCACAGCTGTCTTTGGACACCAGATTTCCAGTGAGAGCTCTGTTTCTCACAGGGTCTGCTGCATCTGATGATTTAAAGTTATCAACATACTTCTGAGAGAGAATTTTACTTCTCCTCCAGCACTGTGGTTTGTTTCAAGTGCTGAATCCAACATAATTTTTGCCAAAACTCCATCAGATTTGTCACCATTGCAAGCACAGAATTTTCTCCTCTTACCACCCTCAAATTTGCCATTTTTTCATGCTGTTAATCCAGCTCTAAAATGGTCACAAGCAGGTGCTTCCATGTATCAGAGACTCACAACCAGCTAAGGAAAGAGGTTTGATCAATCACCTCAAAAGAGCTGCCAAATACTGTGCTACCTCCTCAGCAGGCTCTTATTCCACACAGGAGTTCCACTCAGGACAGAGCTGACATACTCTTTGATGGGATACAACCAAAAGAACCCGGGCTCAGAAAAGGGCTTTCCACACAGAACAATCTAATTGAAGTTTTGCACAGTTGCCATGTAAGGGAAAATAAATTAGGAACAGTCATGCCAGAACACTTTCCCTCATCGAGCACTGCTAAAGCAGGAAAAGTTACCACTAATTTCACTTTGCAGAGGTCCCAATCAAACCCTGTATTTATCATCAGTCAAGGCAGCTGGCAACTGCCCTGTCTTTTCCTAGATTCCTTCAAATAGTCCAACTTTCTTTCTGAAATGAAGTTCGTCAGTGCAACACTGCCCCTGTGTGCTGAAACCAGAAATTGACACAGTTTAACCTGATCGACATACATGCCAACATTTTCCTTAGTTAATAGGCATTTACTACGCTTTTCCCTTTCAAAAATGAAGCAGAATCTGTCCTGAGTGTTCAGAGTGCCTGATCTGATCAAAACCAGGAAATTCAGCTCATTTTTTACACACTTGTTATTGCCTTTTTTGGCAGGAAAACTAAACACTAGGTTTAGTTTAAATCTACCTGCTGCTTAGTTCTACCCTGGAAGTCGAGAGGAAGCAGATGCCCAGTTTGTCTCTAAAGAGAAATTTTATGAAATAAGGTGGGCCCTCCTACCTTTCACAGAGACCCAGCATGTGACTTGCTGATGGTCATACAGGAAGCATGAAAAGGCTGAAAAAGAAATCCTCCTTTTACCTAAGTTCCTGGTCTTATCACTGAAGAACTTCTCCTTTCCTTCCAGGCAGGGCTTTATGTAAGTGGAGGAGTGTCAGGAATTTCAAATAATGGACATCCTTCAGGCACCAGTGGGCCCAGCTTCTTCCTCTCCCTTGGAGTCCTGAAGCCATTCACCTCAATCTGCAGTAGGATGGAACAAAACACAGTGTTAAAAGGCACAGCTCTCCTGGATCAGCCCAGGACTCCTCCAGGAATGAACAATTCCCTCCTGGGATAGCAATTCCCCTGGAAGTTTATTATATAAAAAAAAATCAGGAACAAACAAATCAAAAATATGGCTTTCCTATACTTACCTACAATCAGCTGGGGCTGACTGTAACTTATCCATCTCCTCAGCTCTGGAAAATGTCAGTCTGGCATCTGAAAGAGGAAATAACAGGAGAGAAAACATGTTGAGGCTCTGCATGGTATCAAAGGGATTGCAGTCATCAACTAACATTGAAAAGGTGCTTCCAGAGAAAATTCCTAGGGCTACACAGGGAACCTCCACTCACATTGCCAGTTGGATTTGAGTTTATCTTCATTCCAAAACACAGAATCAGCTTCTTTGTCTGGATAGGCCTGAGGTAAAAATGCAAAAAATCAGGCAGAGAAAGGGGAAAGCAGAGATCTGACAGTGAAAGGAAGGAACAAAGCTGAGAAACAGAAGTAACCTGTGAAATCAATCCACATCCTTCTGGTGTTGGAGAAGGCACTTGTGTTTGAAGTCTGAAAGGAAAGAACTTTCTTTGGAGAACAGGAAAGGTTGAGCATTAAAATGGAGCTTTGCTGTGTTGCTCAGCTTCTCAAAGCAAACTGAAAAGCAACAAACCAAGGTCAGGAAGGGATCTGTCCCTTCAAGGGGACCACAAGTGCTGCCACAACCCAAGGATGTGAACCCAGGGTGTCTGAACTCAGAACTGCAGGTTTACCCCCTGCATCTGAATTCTCATCTATCTGATGTCACCACTCTTCTTAAAACAGAGCTCCAATTAGGAACCAGGAACCAAAATAGAGTCACCACAACTGTACAACATTCCCACCTTGTTTCTGGGCTTGCAAGGGCTCCTCAGGGGTGAAGAGATAGACGAGAATCTTGACTCCATGATCAGAAGGCTGGATTTATTATTTTATGATATATATGTTACATTATGACTATGCTAAAAAGAATAGAGAGAAAAGTCTCAGAAGCTTGCTATGCTAAGAATAGAATAGGAATGAATCAACAAAGGAGCTCTCTCTGATTCTGTCCCCGAGAGAGCTCGGCCCGTGATTGGCCTTAATTGTACACATCCAACATGGGCCAATCACAGGTGCACCTGTTGCATTCCACAGCAGCAGATAACCATTGTTTACATTCTTCTTCTGGAGCCTCAGCTTCCCAGAAGAGGGAAAAATCCTAAAGAAAGGATTTTTCACAAAAGATGTCTGTGACACCACCCCAATTAAGATACTGATTAAACAATTTAAGCTGCTGTTAGAACTTTTAACTGTAGGGGGGATAGAATACAAGAAAATAAAGATAGAGCAGAAAGTAATCCCGCGAGGGGCGGGAGGGACTTCTGGACCCCCAAGGAGGACCAAGCAACCAAACACCTCCCAACCCACCAAGCATGCTGATCTTGAACGCCGGCAGCCAGGCTGCCCTCACACTCAGCTGTCGGGCCATGCCTCCTCCACAGAAGGAGAGACCGACGCCCTCTTCCCCTGTCCCAGCTCCCCCCGCAGGGACAGCCCCGGGACAGCCCGAGAAACTCGGGGGGGGAAATCACGCTGGGTGCAGGAGCCGCTGCGACAGCTGCCGCCGCCGGGGCCCACGGGACCGCGGGCTGCTCCGAGGGTCCCGCGGGTTCTGCGCCGTTTTCAGCATCACCCTGAAAAGGGACTGGCACGGTGGAAGGCGATGAAGCCGCCGGGGGGGGCTGGCGGAGGCGGCGAGGCCGGAGAGAATGCGGTCGCAGAAGGCAAAAGCGGTGGAGCCAGCCCCCCCCGGCGGTGTTTCTGAGCTCTCGCACACAGGCATGGAAGCCGGTGGAGCTACGGACGGGACCGCCCGGGGAGGCGGCCCCGCAGGCCCGACAGGCGGGACCTTGAAGGCTGGTGCCGCCCCCAGCTCTGAGAAGGGCAGGGCCCAGGAGGCCGGCGGTGGCGGGGCCTGCGGGGCTGCCAGGGGCGGCTCAGCCCACTGATCATCCCCCGCAGAGAGGCGAGGAGAGGAAAATGACGGCTCCGTGTGACCATGCTCTGAAAATGCAGAGAAAAAAACTTCGTCGGCTCCGGGCAAGATCTCCTCCACCCTGCTGCGATTCAAGGGGGTTGGGAAGCAGCAAATTGTCCCCCTCCAAAGGATCTTCTCCTGCTGGAGTCGGGGGAAATGGAGCGAGCCCGTTGCAGTTAGCAATCCAGGGAAAAACAGCTCCTCTCTGTTCCAAGACCAGAAAGAGTGCCTTAAATGTTAGGTAAATTCGGGGGTGTCCGAATCCACAGTCCAAAAGGAATTGGAAAATGGATTCCATACACTCCCGTACAGACACATTCAGGGCATACAGCACATTTGTAAAAAAACCCAAAAAGCTTTGCCCATCGAATAAACTCATATAAGTGTCTCTCTGCCAGGAAAATTCCAAGAATTCCATCCTCTTCATCCCATTTTTGCCACAGGGCAATAAGTTTCTCCTCTGAAGGGGAGGAAGGAACCTTGGCCTTGATGGGAAGACCCCACCACCTTTGCAGCCATAACCTGCAAAGGCCAGGATCATCAGGAAGGGAAAAGCCAACAGTACCTTTTGACAGAGTCCAGCATGCTCTGACCTGCTGCACGGTGCTGAGCTTTCCGGCCATCCTCCTGGAGGCTTTTCAGAAGGTTCTCTTTGTGGTCAGCCTTGCTGTGAACTCTGTCCAAATCAGGATCTTCAGTTCTTCAGCTCCTGGCTAGAAATCCTCTTCTGTGGTCACTTGTGAAGCAACCATCAATGCCACACATTCGGGGTTTACCCAGTGCAGCAAATGCTCCTCTGGGTTCTCACCAAGTGATGATTTGTCCTCCTCAGTCCAGGGGTCACCAGTTGTGCCTGTGGTCACAAGAGTTTGCAGGATGAGAGACAGACGGAAATGTTAACTCCATGATCAGAAGGCTTGATTTATTATTTTATGATATATATACTACCTTATAACTATACTAAAAAAAAATAGAAGGAAAGGTTCCCAGAAGGCTAGCTAAGCTAAGAATAGAAAAGAATGAATAACAAAGATCTGTCTCTCAGCAGAGAGGGAGAGCAGCTCTGCCGTGAGTGGTCAGTAAATCCAAAAATCCACAGGAGACCAATCACGGATCCACCTGTTGCATTCCACAGCAGCAGATAACCATTGTTTACATTTGTTGCTGAAACTTCTCAGCTTCAGCAGGAAAAATCCTAATGAAAGGATTTTAATGAAAAGATGTCTGCGACAATTGCCACCATATCTTTTACTTTCCAAGCAAGGAAAGGCACTCCAAGTCACTTGGCTTTGCCTTGCCTCCAGTACCATGCCTAGTTTTCCTAGCCTACCCTACCCTAGCTTTGCTTGCTTGCCTATGTCTGCCTTGTCTAGCCTTACAAATAACTTCCTGGCTTTGCTTTGCCTTGCCTACCACTCTTTGCCTGGCCTTCCATGCAGGTAAGGCAATGCAAAGCAAGTGTAGGCAATTGTAGGTGAGTCAAGGGAGATGTTGGCAGGACTGAAGCTGTGAGGGGAAGTCAATGGAATGGTAGGTGAGAGAAGTCCCCGAAGTTAGAGGCAAGGCTGGGCATAGGAAGTACTGGTAACAGGAAGGGCAAGGCAAGGCAAAGCCTGTAGGAAAACTGTAGGCAGGTCAAATGTGAAGCATGGGTATGCAAGGGAATGCAAAGCAATGGAGAATCAGCAGGACAAGGCAAGGAAACTGTTGGGTTGCCGAAGCAAGGCAACTGGCAGGTCCATTCAAAAGATTGCTGGTACACAAAAGTGGCCCGGACAGACCGGTCTGTCCAGCCTTGATCTTGCATGGGCCATCTCTAATCTGCACCTAAGACACTTGGGTTGCCTGCTTTCCTTTGTATGCAAAAGAACTGTCATTCTGTTCCTAAATCCCAAGGGTGAAAGGTGAAATTTGTGTCCAAAATTCAAGACATATAAGCATAGATGTCAGAAGAAAGCTGTCAGGACAGATAGGTGTGCTTGCACATGACCTCCTCCAGGCTTCCTCTCACATGCTCCTGAAACACTGGGGCCTTGAGGAAAAAAAGCCAGTGGAAGCCTGGAGAATCCTACGAGAAGCAGGCAGGGCAATGCAAGTTGAAGAAATTCCACAAAAAGAGAGGTGGTGAATTCCAGGTGGGGGACTGGTGAGCAAGGTAATGCAAGGCAAGGAAGGGGTTCAAAGGCAAGGCAAGACAAGTGGTGGCTTTGCCAGGCAACACAAAAGAGAGGGAGGCAAGGCAATAAGAGTCCTAGAAGGAGAAGGAAATGAAAGATTGGAGCTGGACAACTGGGAAGGAAAAGAAGGATAGGTGAGCAAGTCAATGCAAGGCACTGGGTTGGTATGAAGGGCAAGGGAAGGACATGCATGGGTCAGGAAGGCAAAGGAAAAGAAAGGAATGGTCAGCAATGACAAGGAAATGCAAGACTGGGTAGGAAAGGCAAGGCAATGTGGGGGAGGGATAGGCAACACAATGGGTATCTTAACAGGAAATATCCATCCACAGCAAGGCCAAGAGAGAAGTGGTAGAGAGGTCAAGGTGGGAAAGGTGGGAAATAGGTGAGTGAGTGATTGCAGATAAGAAAGAAGAAAGTGCATAGCTCTCGTGTGTGTGTGTGTGTGTGAAGTTTGCAGGATGTAAAGCAAAGAAAGCTGTCTCTTGATTGTGGAGTGAATGGATTTTTTTTGAACTTAAGTGGCAAGGTCCAAGCAACCTTTTCATCCTGGTACATCTGTGTGTGTGAGACATAGCCAGAAACTTCTCCGTTTAGATTCAGACTGCAAGCAGGACATAGAATGTGACGGTGTGAATAGCTGAGCAGGAAAGCACATCACATGAGCATGTTTCAACAGAAGCAGTTTGTGCAAGAAGGAGATGGACGCGTGGGACTCCAGCAGTATGGCAATGCACTCAGCTGAGAAGCAAAACGCAATGCCTCGGTGCGTGCTCTGAAAATAAAAGGCTGCAAGGAAAAGGCAAGGGGACAGGTCAGTGAAAGCTTTCTGTCCTGGCACACTGAGCTGTTTGAAGGTGAACCACTGTTTGGTTTCACTAACGATTCAGCGACACGGACAGGATGGGCTTGTCCATGTAGCTGAGAAGGAAAGTGAGAATCACCGGTACATCTGGCAGAGTTTGTAGGCTGCGAGGAGAAGGTGACAGCCAGGCCTGGCTTTTGGCTGTGGCACTTGTTGCAAAGAAGAAGCTGCTGGATGGTTTAAGCTTTTGGGGATCTGTGAGAGTGAAAGACTACACTGGTACCTCATTAAACTATTGATTGTTGATCATCTGGCTGAAACTATGACGTAAACCAGAAGTGAAATTTCCCCCCATTCGCCTCAATTTTTTCACCTTTTCATCCACCAGCCTGAGCCTTTTTGAGGCTGCTGTCAAACACCTTGCCTTGAAAGCAAGAAGTGTCTCAGTTCACCTTTTAAGAAACATGGGAAACAGCTCAAGTCAATTTCAGAATTGCCCTGAGCAGAGCTGGTGTTTCGGTACCTGAAATTACCGTTGCAAATATGTGCAAGAATCACCATTTTGTTAGGCAAACATTTGAAATACAGAAGCAACTTCATCTTCTTGTCATTGCAGTCCTTGGAAGTTTTGCTATTTACTGAAGCAGGAAACAGATCAAACACGAGAAGCTTAAGAATTCAAGCTCACTGGCCATTGTGCAAATAGCACTTGATGAATTCAAGGTACCATTGTAACATACAGAATGGCTCTATGCAAGAAAATGGACGTGTCGTCCTTCATGGGAGCAGAAAACCTTTCTACCACGTGAACTCCAGGAGTAATTAATCATGCCTCAGTGTGCGGTGGCTGGTCAGAGAGCTACACGATGGGTCTCTGTGCCCATGGCACTCTCAGGGCTCAAGGGAGCACATACTCCCCACCTTACAGACACGCAAGTAAAGCCCACCAAAAATGCAGTTCTCCAGACAGCTTACTGAAACCAGCTGGGAGTTCCCAGCATCATGCTGGGCACTTCTGTCCACAGATGGCTTTGCTTTTAATGAATCCAGAACAGAATTACATTTTTCTAGTCTTTAGCTCTACTAAGCTATTTTATGTAACATGGTGAGAAAAAATTTGTTTTGACAATGATAAATAACAGAGGGGATAATGTGCCTTTTGCTGCTATCTTCTTTTGCTGCTCCATTTTGCTTGCTTTGTTATTGCTTTCTGTCAAAGAAATTCTAGCAAAATCCCTCATGAAGTCTTGCTGTGAAGACAGACTGCCAGAAAGGTAGAGAAACTTCAAACCTTTCCAAGACCCATGTAGCACGTGTCTTGGTCAATTTCTATGCAGATCCTTTCTTCCAGCAGGACTTTTTTGCACCGTTAGCTCACACTGAACTGAATCCAGTACAAAAGCAGTGACTAGAGGAATCGTTCTCTTTTCATTTGAATGGTGATAAAAATGCGTATCAAATAAAAGCATTTTAGAGCAGCAGGAAGATTGTCTATGTAGCTAGCAAATCATAAAAAGATGCCTATTCACCAGTTGAGTTCCTTTAGGAATTTACAAGAATTCCAGACAGAAAACACAGCTTAGTGAACTGCAAATCTAAATCACAATATCTAGAAAGGTGACATGAAAAAGAGCAAGAGGAAGAAAACCAAAAACAAAACCAAAGGAAGCCAGAAATAAGGCACAACCTCTCCTCCTTTTCTGCTTACTACAGTACCTTAGAAGTACCTTCAAGTGTCCTAACAGTCACATAAGTGTAAAACGGTGCCAAGAACAATTGTGGAAAACTGTGGAAAACCGTTCTATCCCCACAGAAACATAGGGTTTGCTTTCACGACCATTAAATCTGCATGCAATGCGTACAGTAAGGGTATATTTTGTATATTCAAAAAACAATTTTAAAATATTTCCAAATTGAAGGGACTGCTTTTTGTTTGAATTACTTGGCTAAATATGGCACACATTAAAATACTGCAGACGAGGTTCATTTCAGAGATGCCAACTGCAAAGGAGGGAAGCATTTTGTGTGCTTAAGAAGTAATGTATTGGAGAGTGCTTTTGTTACTTCTTTAGAAGGTTAGAATATGCCGAAAAGATGCTAGCTGGGGACTTGCAATTCATGAATTATTTGCTGTAAGTAGGTCAAATGACATTAGCTTTCAAAAAGCAAAAGTAGTCTTATTCCACGTGCCAATTCTAAAGTAGATTAATAACCCTTAAGCAGAATATGGATATGAAGAGGGATATGACATGAAAGGTTAAGCAACACTGCTGACAGCAAAAGGCTTACCTGCTTCACACAAAGACAGAAGATAAAATACTGCTTTTTCACAAACACTGCTATTCAGAGCTTTCCTTGAAAAGTTTCAATGCCAATCATGACGGTAAAATTCTGAGTGACAGTAAAATTTACTCAATCATTAATAAAGTTGACACAATCATGACAGTGAAATTTGCTCAATCATGAGTAAAATTCTTAGTGTGAGCTAAGTACCTTAAGCAAAGGGTAGCTCAAGCATAACTGGTATTTGATGGCAAAAAAGGCAACTTGTCCTGTGTTTGTCACATCTACTCCATTAAAAAGCTTACTCTGTCTCAGAATCTTTTTGGGGGATACCAACTCAAGCCGTGAAACTGCATAAAAATGATGATTTAAAGAAGGATAGATTAAAGATTGGAATAATGGTTAATATTCTTTTCCTTCCAAATGCTTGGTTTGCCCTTTTAAATTTTTTGAAGTCCTTTATGGTATCACCATGGTAGCACTGCAGCAATTGTTGGGTCGTAAGCTGTCCATATTGCCAACTTCTGGACTGCCTTCAGAAAACTTCCCACTGGTTTTGTATAGAAATCACAAGCAGTAGAGATGACAAAGACTGCTGAAACCTTCTCACCTCCTTCCAGAGCAAGACCATGTCTTTGACCCACTCTTAACTAGACAACTTTCATCAGTCATGAGGGAGTCTCATGTTCAAGAGCTAAGCAGTGACAGCTGTAAATGACAAAAAGCAGACTGAAATTCTCTTGGGACTCCAGCAGAGAGCAATGAAGGAGGGTGAATTCACCTTCTTGGGAAGTTTTAAAATGCACATTAACTTTAGGACAGGAGCTAAGCCATCGTAACCTTTGTTGAGTATGTCTGCGTAGACAGAGTTTCCATCACTGCAGAAGGAATGTTATTTAACCCACGTTATCATCTCTAGCTGCTAAGCTGCACTTATTGCAAAGTATCTGCAATGCATTTTACAGGGTGGGCTTTTATGTGCAATCCCTGAGTAATATTGCAGAGAGAAGTATTGGGGGAGGGGGAACCCCAACTCTTAAGTTTTTCAAAGAATGGTTACATTTGAAAGTCAAAAAAGATGTAAAACCTTTCTTTCCTAGACGTATTACCAGCACAAACTGTACCAGAATTTATGACCCATAACTCTACCGTGGACGCTCTTTCTCTGGACTATTCCTTAAGAAACAAAGTCCAAAGAAAGAAAACAAAATTAGCCAAAATATTGGGCTGGATTAGTTCAAAAGCTCTGTACTAAAGGCCAAACACATTTAATAATAGTAATGAGTGGGCTAACAGTTACATCAATACAGCATAACTCAGTTCAAAGGTATTTTGTGTCCTAATGTACTCACGGAAGACTGTAAAAAGCCTCTATTTTTGTGGGTTTGTTTTATCCATTTAGCTGTACCTTCTACTTCTTTCCACTGTATGAGAATGTTTATGACAAGGTTGGAGGACCTCATGTAACCTTCTATAAGTAAAGAAAGAGAAGCCAGTAAAGAAAGGCAAAATTGTTGGTTGCAGGAGGAAAGAGGGAGGCAAACAAAAGAACAATAATAATTAAGTGCTCCCCTGTCTTATGTGAAAAGTAAAGGCACAGACAAGAAAGAACAAGTGCAAAATTCTCACTAGAGAAATGCACTTTATCTGGCTCAAGTATTTTGTGGTTCATTTCTTGCTGTTTTCTCATGCCAAACATATTAACCATTGAAGGTGTCCCTTTTCTCTTTCTGGAATACAGCTAGGAAGATGGCTGTGTCATTGCTGACAAGCTGCTATTCTCAGAGGTGTCCAGCTGAAAGTCCTAGATCAATTGATTTGCTCTGTCACTTGAATATGGCTTGACTTAACCACTTCCAGTTTCAGCACCTGAACTTGCCCAGCCCTACAATTCTATATAACCCCTTGAATGGTTAGATAGTATCCTTGGCAACTGGCATTTGTAAGGACATGAAACTATGCAGAATTTGCACCATGAGATGATGCCAAATGAGTCGCGCCGGTGGATTAACTAGGGCATGCAAGGCAGAGAGAGGGAAATGAGAGCACAAGAAGAGAGTACACAAGAAGAGAGTACATCTCCTTTTTTCTGAAACACTGTAGAAATCAAACTGAACACAAATCCTCCTAGGGGTAGTTCTTGCAAAAGACTAAGAGTTCTTTTTGTGTTCACAGGCCTGGAATATTTAGCTTTGGATCACAGCAAAATGCAGATGACAAAACGAGGCCTTTAAGTCACATCCAGTATGAAGCAGTATGAAAGAGGAAACCAGCTGAGAGCATCAACCCTGCTAAGTAGTCTCAGTATTCTTCTTGACATTAGCAGAAATTTGAAATGAGTCTCTGAAAATTACAGAGGAGGCAGAAGAAAAGGGAGCGATGACTCCTCTGGCATAGTGTTTCCTAACAGGGATCTTCAAAATGTAAAGATTGTATCATCCTTTCAACTGAAGGAAGGTATGAAAACAACAGGAAGGAAATGGCATCAAATGCTAGAAAGACTCTGGGCAGTGCACTTCTAGACAGAAAGGCCACTGATGGAAAACCAACTAAACTGGCACCAATGCAGCAGCATTTTACTAAAGCCAGAAATGTCCAGCGCTTCATTCTCTGCCATTCCATTCAGATGCACACAGCAGCTCTGCACCATTCCTACTGATCATCTCCTTGGCAAACTGGGAGTGAGGGTCCGTGGTGATGCAGAGTCCCCAGGCAGATGCAAAGGAGAGCTGCTTTCTTGCAAAAACCAGGCTTTTGAAACACTCAGGCCTTTCTCATTTCCATAGCTTTAAGCCATAACAAACACAATTCAACCAACCACCATGCACCATGCTGTGAACACACGACGCTTCTAGAACTTGTTGATCTACCTCTAATTCAGCTGCCTCACCTTCCCACAGTCCTTTTCTACTTAGCCAAAGTAATGGATTTCTCCACAGAAATCCTTTCTTTCAGATTTCTGCGTCTTCAGGAGGCCAGAGGCCCCCGAAGAGAAGGTAAACAATTATTATCAGCTGCTGGGGAATGCAACAGGAACACCTTGATTGGCTCATTTTCTATGTTTATAATTAAGAGCCAATCACCAGTGTAAGCTAGGGGATTGAGTCCTTGAACACAACTTTGTTGTAGATTTCTTTTCTATCTATTCTTAGCTTAGCTAGCAGCTCTGCAAACCTCTCTCTATATTCTTTTTAGTATAACTATTATGTATTATATCATATATTAATAAATATGCCTTCTGATCAAGATACAAGATTCACCGTCTCTCTCTCACCAGCTGCGCCCACACAGGACGCAGTAATATCTGGTGACCCCTCGTGTAAGAGCAAAGATTAAATTGATAAGACCAGAGGAGCAAAATTGCTGCACTGGGTAAAAATCCTGTATGTGTGGCATTTGAGGGTTGCTTTGAAGTGACCTCAGAAAGTGGATTCAAGCCAGGAGCTGAAGAACCGAAGATCCTGATTTGGACAGAGTTCACAGCCAAGGCTGACCACAAGAGAACCTTTCTTCTGGAAAACGATCAGGAAAGATGATGGAAAAGAGCAGCAGACCTGTGGAGCTGGCCAGAGCAAGCTGGACTCTTTCAAAAGGTACTGTTCACTTTTCTATCCCTGATGAACCAGCCCTTCGTAGCTTGTGGCTGTTCGTTTGGCAGACACATGCCTTGCCAGAAGAGATTCAATTCTCCCCTTCAGAGGAAAAGCTTATTGCCCTCTGGAAATATTGGTGCAGAGAAGATGGTTGCTTTTTGTCAAAAACAGATATCTATGGGTTCTTTAGATGGGCAAAGCTTTTTGGGTTCTTTGCTGATGTCTTATATGCTTTAGATGTTTTTGTCTGGGAGTGCATGGACTCCATTATCCAGCGTGTCTACACTGAGGGACGCGTGTTGCCTTCTATCTACCCAGCATTTATAAAGCTTTTCCCAGTCCTGAAATGCAGAGCAGCTTGTTTCCAATGGATCTCTAATTGTTATGGCCAAGCTCTGTTTCCACCGCCCTTGGCAGAAGACCCGGTGGGTGATGACTTTGGGCTTTTCCCCCCCACTGCTTCACGGCGGGGGGGGGCGAAACTTCGCGGTGCGAAGAAGTTTTTTTTACTCTTGCTCCGGAGCATGCTCAGATGGAGTGTTCTCCTTCCCCCCCTTCTCTCTCTCCGGGGGGATGGGAGCGGCCGCTCAAGCCAGCGCAGGCCTCTCAGACTCCGCCTCCTTCACACATGGGGGCGGCACCGGTCTCTGAGGCTTCCTCCACGCCCCTGCCAGAGCCTGTGTCGGAGACTGAAGAAGCACTTCCAGTCCCTGAGCTGTTGCTAGGCGACGAGGATGTGTCTCCAGCTTCCGGCTCAGCGCCGGAGAAGGCAGAAGAGCCAGCACTTTTGGCGATTGACCTGTTGCTAAGCAACAGCGACGCTCCGCCGCTTCTCCAAGCTCCGATGCTGCCTGTGCTGTGCCCGCTGCCGCTTTCAGAGCCAAGGGACGCAGCAACAGCGTGTTCCCGCGCGTCCCCGCCTCCTCTAGCCAAGACAGTTCCTGTTCAGGATGGGGCTGAAAACGCCGTTGAACCTGCGGGACCCTCGGAGCAGCCCGCGGCGGATCCCATGAACAGCGCGGTTCCCTCCCCAGTTCCGGCTCCCTCCCCGCTGCTTCCACCGGACGTCCCAGCAGTCGCCCTGGAGGGGGGTCTCTCCTTCCGTGGAGCGGGGGCTGCCCGCCAGCTCACTGTTGTGGCAGTCCAGCTGCCTGTTTTTAAGATCAGCATTCTCGGCGGTTTGGGGGGTGGTTTTTCGGGGATTGTCCCATGGAGGCCGCCGCCTCTCTTGTGCCCTAGTGGCATGGGGGGGCAGGTGCATCCAGAGAGTTCTGCCTTTGATCCCCATCCCGGAGGGGATGGGGATGATGCCACGGGGCGGATGAGAGACAAACCTGATGCATTGCAGAGGGAGAGAGCACAGTTGGAGGAGACCATAGCTGGTTTGCTGTGGGAAACAAACATCTCCAGACCCCAGATGGGATTGCTGGGGAAGGCTTCTATTTCCCTGCTGCTGGCATGCCTCAGTGGTTTAGGGGAAAGGAAGCATCTCACTACCCGTGCTGCCATTGTGCTGGCAGCAGGGTTCAGGCCTGCGGGAATGCAGAGCCTTCCTTATGGGTTTGGCCTGGGCCATTTGGCTCAGGAAATTTCTGGGCCGGGCCCACTGCGAGGCCTCCTTATGTTTTTGGGGATTCTGGTTTGTCCTACCGGTCCGGGTCCCCCTGTGTGAGCCAGTTTTGGGGTTCCTGGTCCAGCATGGGCCAGGGCCCCCAGGGCCTTTCCTTCTGTGCTTCTCTGGCACTGCTCTGCCTGGCTACTGCTCTTTTGCTTTTCGATTAAAAAAAAAAAAAAAAAAAAAAAAAAAAAAAAAAAATTAAATAAAAAAGATTCAAAATAGAGGGCAGCAGCTCTGAAGCGCTGAAGCACTGAAAGGCCAGAAAGGACATTTCCAAATTGTACAAATTGTTTTAAATTGTTTAAAATTGTATTAAGACTGTCAATGGTTTTTGATAACTATTGATGGAACTCTTTTGCAGAAGTCTGTTTCAGGACCAAAAGGACTCTCAGATATTCCAAGGGAAACAACTTCGGCTCTTGGACTGTTCCTGAAACTCAGCTGCATGGACTTCAATTTCCTTTGCATTGTTTTTGGCAATTTTCTTATATTGTAGGATTGTTTTAGTGAATTATTAGTATTCTATATTTTATAGGTGAAGGAATTTCCTGTTCATTCCACATCAGCATTTTTCTTTTATTTTATACAATTTAGAAAGGTGAGATGTCGCAGACATTTCTCCACAGAAATCCTTTCTTTCAGATTTCTGCGTCTTCGGGAGGCCAGAGGCCCCCGAAGAGAAGGTAAACAATTATTATCAGCTGCTGGGGAATGCAACAGGAACACCTTGATTGGCTCATTTTCTATGTTTATAATTAAGAGCCAATCACCAGTGTAAGCTAGGGGACTGAGTCCTTGAACACAACTTTGTTGTAGATTTCTTTTCTATCTATTCTTAGCTTAGCTAGCAGCTCTGCAAACCTCTCTCTATATTCTTTTTAGTATAACTATTATGTATTATATCATATATTAATAAATATGCCTTCTGATCAAGATACAAGATTCACCGTCTCTCTCTCACCAGCTGCGCCCACACAGGACGCAGTAATAATGGGCCTCAGCCCAAGGCCTTCCTTTTGTAAGCTTCTAGCTCTATGCAGCAGCAAACCACTACTTTCTTCTGTGCCAAGACTTTAGGTAGACGATTTGCATCTGCCCTTCCAGTGAAACCTAATGGGGAGAAAAAAGCCTCTCAGAGATGTTCAGCCATTCCATTTTCTAGACAGGCCACATAAAAAGAAAAGCAAGCTATGGGATTGTGTACTTGCTCTTACAAAACACCTGCTGCCCTCTGACAATGAGCTAGCAGAAAACCAGCGAAACTGAGACTTGAGGCAAACAACCCTTTGAAGGGACTAATGACATTATAAATAAAGACAACACATTTCCAGGCAATTGAGATACTTGAAATGTCAGCAAAGGCTTGAGAGCAGAGGCTAAACTAATGGGGAAATGTTAAAAGAATCCTAAGAAAAACATGACCAAAGATTAAATGAATTCCAAGAAGAACATAGGCAACTGACCTGTTGAAGCCCTCAGGAAATCAGTGGCCGCTGATTTAGATAGGCCTTTCAAGTTAATTGACCTGTGCACCTTCCACTCCTTTTTCACCTTTCAGCACCATAGGGTGAATTGTGACCATGGAATCACAATTCTTTGGATTCTGTTCTTAACTTTAGGAGAGAGGTACAGCAGCTGAAGTACCTGTTACTGATGTGATACCCAGGAACACAGAGTTGACACATTTCATTCTTGTCCAATCACAATAGCAATACTAAGAGGATAGGATTGGCCTCTTTTCATGACGCTTTTCTTGTTTTACAGCCTGCTCTGATTCTGGTGAAACTTTTTCATTAGCTTTTCTTGAAAAAGGAGAAAGTCCAATTCAATGTCCCTCCCTACTGGTGCAGGTTTACCATTCAGTTTGTTGAGCCTGGAAATGGAATTGGAACTAGCAGGAATTACTGTGTTTAAAGCGTCCGGTCCAGACAATCTCAGGTTGATAAAAGCTTAGATGCTATTGGCTAAATACTCTGTTTCCCCCAAGAACAGACGCATGCAATTTAGTCCAACTTTTTCTACCAAACTCTAGTAATACAAAAGGGTCACAAAGAAGCAGGAAGAATTATTGGACCATTTAGGGAAGCAAACTTCTCACCTTCTTTTGGAATGAGCATAATCTGCTAGCTGAAGTAACAAACTTGAGGACAGAAATCTCCCTACTACTGAGAAGTTGCTGACAAGGGAACTACCTAAACTCTGTGACTTTCCCCTTTCTATTCATTGGTCAAGCCTAGTAGCTTAAAATTTATGGGGTCAACCAAAGACAAATGCTAATCTAGTCAGAGGTCTATGAAAAGTCCAAAACTATTCGGAGTTCTTCTTAGACAATGGAAATGGAAGCAGAGCTACCAATCTAGTTCCTTGCAACATTTCCCTAAAACTCATTCCCTTCTATTCATAAGAAATGTAGAGCCACCAGTACAATCAGGAAAAGACGAAACTTACTGATGTCAGCAAGGGAAGGATTTGAAAGAATTATTCCCATTAATCATCTTCTAGACAGTACCTCTATCATTAAAATCCGAGCCCTTTTAGTAAGTATCCCTTGTGGGAAATTCAGGAGTCCTGGACAATGGACCAAGAGGATTAAGCAGAAGCTGTTGATTGTTGACATGAAGCACTTACATGTTCTAACCCTCTGCATATGCTAGTCCCTCATTTCTTATTGGTGCCTTTGTCTTGTCCACTCATTCTGCGTGCACCTCTCAGAAGATGTGTTTGGTTACTGTCCAGGCACTTTGCTGCCCCTGTTATGGAGTTCTTGTGGTCTTGGAATTTGGTTTCTCAGCTTCTCTTTCTTATTTTAGCATGGCTTATGTCTTAGTAACCTTGATGAATCCCAGAGGGCCCTGAGAAAATTGATAAGAGCAGATCCGAGCTAGATGGCTGGTGCACCCTGTAGTCTGAGTGGTTCAGATATATTGCTACAATTCCCCCTTCTTCTTCTTACACCAGCCAAACCTTTCCACCATATTTTCTTCCAAGAGGCCCACCAGTTTCATGATGCATGGAATAACAAAAAGCAATACTACTAGTAATAACAAAGTTCCCTTTACGAGATCTTTCAACCATCCAGTTGTTTCCCACGTCTCAAACCATTCATGCATTCCCCACCCATTCTCAATCAATTTGTTCATGTTATCTTGTCGTTGTTTGAGTTTCCTGTGAATGACTACAGAATGGTCAGAGATGTTCATACAACACATTCCTTCAAAATCCTCACACTTATGCCCATGTGCTAACAACAATAAATTGATAGCAGTTTAATTTTGCAATGTGCCATGTCTAATGGTATCTACATCAGTGAGAAACTGATCTAAAATAGCTGACCTTACTATTAGTTATTTGACCATCCAGCATCCCAACTTACTAGGCGTAGTCAAAACTTGACCAGCAGCAACACCTGCCGTAAGGAATGGCATTATTAACCCGCCTGGACCACCCAAACCACTAGATAATTGTGGCAATCAGGTCTTAAGCTTGTGCTTCTTCTTTCAGATCCCTGGAGGAGAAGAAGGGACTTCTTGCGCACAGAGCATTGTGCTGGTCTCTGCCGAAAGACGCCCGGGAGCGGTGCTTAGCCAAGGGGAGCTCCGTACCTTCGTCTTTAGCGTCTCTTGTTGTCTACATCTTAGCAAATACCTTTTCCACTATGTCTGGCAAGGAGAAACTGTGCCTGTACAGAAAACATCCCCGATCGTGTTCTAGAGATTGCACGGAGGTCTGCAGAGTGTTTAGCAAGAAGCAAAAGAAAGTTTTCCAAAACTCCTTCCATTCGAATGGTAATGGAAATGGAAAAGACTGGAGAGTTGTAAGATGGAACAACCAGCCTTTTAGGGCATTGGCAGTATGTACGTGAATATGTTCGTGTTGTGACTCCTTGGTAATTCACAGATATCTGCACTGGAGGATATGACTGTCGTCAGGGCTGGCTTTTTCTACTTGGATTTCCCCTTCTGAATATTTGTTTCATGCTCTAGAGGCAGCCTTGCCTGCAGAATAAGCAGGTCCATCTCTGTGGCACTTTGTTGGGCCTACTGGGGATTGTTCATGACCCAGCTGTATTTAGAACAGAGATTTATGATCGCCTTCCCAGTCAATTAAAATTCTAGGTATTGCTAATGCAGAATTCAATTAAGGCTAATTGGGGCTTCTGAGAACTGATTTTCCATACAGAAACAATGGAGGGGGTTGCAGATCCTTGAGGGTTTCTATCACTTTTTAATAACTTTCAGTTCTGTACTTGCTTGATGCTGCTCTAATCTTTCCTCAAGCCCCACGGTTTTTCTTGTGACAAGCAATTCAAATGTTGATTTTTTTTCCTGTCATAATTTATCATTTTGATTTATTTGTTCTTTTTCTGTCTTCTTCTAAATGTGAGGGAAAAAATCCAAGTCACCAAACCATGCAGAAGCCTGGAAATCGTTTTGTATCAATCCCACTGGTCAGACACAAAAGATATATGGCCACTTCTAAGTTTGACAATTCAGTAACAATTATCTAAACAGTAACAACTAACGTCTTGCTTTTCTTTTTCTGCTGAGAGGGAAGATGAGGTTTTCATGAACTGTCAATAAAGATTAAAAAAAGAATAAAATACCAAGAGTAGAAAAAACCCAGGTGCAAGCACAATGCCATTAATATACAACTCAGGTTTTTCCATTCTACCCTAAAGTTTATTTCCTTGGCATCAAGAACTGTTGTGACAGTTCTTTGCACACTTGATTGAACAGGGAAAACACATGGGGCTGTATCTTAGTCACAGAATGCAAAACATGTAGCTCTCCTTGCACAGATCAATCTCACAGAGGGATGAATAACCCTTTCAGGAGTTCAATTTGCCAGAATTTGCAGCGTGTTGTTTACTGTGTGGGGACTAATAAGAAAATGGCAAACAGGAATTTAAAAAGTGAGAGAAGGAGTGATTGAGATATATATATATAAATATATATATATATATAGAGAGAGAGAGAGAGAGCAAGAGCAGTCACACCTGGAATGTGCAACTTCTCCCTCCTGTAGTGTGTGGTTGTCATTTGCCAACTGGAATACTTTTTCCTGAAGTTTTATTTTCCATGTTTTCAGGACTACAATTACATTTCTCTCTGCACATATCCTGTGTCTTGCTGTTTAAAGGAAACCAGAGCAACCCTCTACATAACTGTGTTTTTAGTGTTTCCTTCTCTTGATGTGAGAAAAATGGCACAAAGTCATGGGCAATTGTTGTGTGGAAGTTAAAGGGGAAAGTTGCTTTGATAAGAAATGATTGTGAAATTATACAATTGCCAAAGGAGAACAGGTGGATGCACTCTCTGGTGTGTGATTACCAATGAATTCTGTGTATTCCTTGTAGAAATAAGGCACAACTGTAAAATTAAATAGTCATGCCTATTTGATGAAAGGATTTGCAGCCACTGGTGTCCTTTAGCAAAATACAGTGAGCCTTGAAGGAACAACTAAAATAGCAAGTCTCAGCTTCAAGTAAGGCAAGCTGAGTGGAAAAACTCTACAGATGGCATTTTCTCTGGGAAATTTGTTTACAGTGTGTTCTAGTGGCAGAAACCTTTTGCCTGGGAAAAAGGTGGGTAGGGTTTTACCAGGAGGCATGTGGCTGCTGAAGCTGTGGTCAGTGCCACGGGGCAGATGAGCAGCAGATACAAGACTGTCACATTGGGGTGTGAATGTTCACATGAAGAAAAGGTGTTCAAAACCAGCTGCTACTGCAGAACTCTGTGAGAGCTGAGTTTTCAGAGAGGGGTGTATACTTAAAGGAGAAATCCCCTTAATTCACCAACACGTTCAGTCATAACTTCTGGGCTGAGGTAGTGACTAAAATGTTGCAATATGCATGGAAATCTGAGTTGTCTGCTGCCCTGACATGGTGCATGTTGTCCATAAATGGCAGATGCTATTTTAGAAAAATGCTTTAAGATCCTTTGGAGATGCCATGGGTGAGCACCTTACAGAAACATCTTAATTACCCACTAATGAATGCCAGAGTGGCAGACAAGGGAAGGACAGGGTCTTGTACATGTACCCTAGGTATAAGTTGACAGCTGATTTTTGAGTACCTTCTTTCCTCTAGTGATTTTTATTTTGGTTTTTGGAACGTTTATTAGTTTGAATGTCTTAATTTCTTATTTCTGTATATATGTCTACATGATGGCAATTTTTTACTGTGTGTTTAGGTCATTCATTTCAGAGCTTGGAAATGCACTACATTGTCTTGTGTTCTAGCCACCTCCATTTTCTTTATTTGAACATTGACTTGGTCATTCAGGGTGCCTGATTTTACTCATGCTCCCCCCAGTCTGAACGTATTAACAAAGACATTAACGAAGGTGGTTAATCAGTCTGAATGTATTAACGAAGCCATTAACGAAGGTGGTTAATTACCTTGCAGCAGCTGCCTGGTGTTCTTTCCCAGCTCTGCTCCTCAAGGACACTGGGCTGGTCCATGCATTAGGAAGGTGCTGAGAATGCCTGATGAGGCTGTGGCATTTCTCAAAGCCAGAGCTGTGCTGGCTTTCTCCAAATATGCCATGAGATGGCAGCAAAGGCTTTTGAAATGATTTTGTACCTCAAATTGTTTGTAGTTTGTAGGGATTCTTGTAAGAGAACTTGATCGTAAATCCATGGTTTATAATGCATCCTACAGAGCATATGCTGTATTGTTCCCTGAAATGCAAGGTTTCTTTTTCAGCAGAGAAGGCCCTTCCCCTCTTCATTCTGTTTCTTCTTTTCACATCTAGTGTTACCATTGTTTAGTATTATTGGAAAGAAATGGACAAGTTTCTTGTCCTACCAGCCTCTGGTTTTGGTAGGAAGGGACCTTTAAGATTGTCTCATTCCAACCCTCCCAGCTATGGACAGGGATACCCTTCACTAGCAACCAGATTACTCCAAGCCTTTAGTGTTTGCCTTGATCATTGCCAGGGATGGGGTATCTGTGGCTTCTCTGAACAACCTGTTCCATTGTCCCACAACCATCACAGTGAGGAATTTGTTCCCAATACCTCATCTAAACCTACTGTCTATCAGTGGAAAGCCTTTATCCCTTATCCTATTGCTACATACCCTTGTTAAATGTCCCTCTCCAGCTCTCTGGTCGCCTCTTAGGTACTGGAAGTTGCTATAAGAGCTCCCTGAAGCCTTTTTTGCTTCAGCTTGGAGAGGCGCTGCAGCCCCCTGGTCACCTCTATGGCGTCCTCCCACAGGCCCACATTATACTGGGGACCCCAGAGCTGGGTGCAGGCGGGCTCTCTCCAGAGCAGAACAGAGCAGCAGAATTCCCTCCCTCTTCCTGCTGCCCACAGTGCTTTGAATACAGCCCAGGACACAACTGGCTTTCTGAGCTGCAAGTGCGCATTCCTAGGTTGTGTTGAGCTCCTCACCCACCAGCATCCTCATGTCCTTGTTCCCAGGGCTAATGTCAGTCCATTCTCCACCCAGACTGTTCTTGTGCCTGGCATTGCCCCTTGCACTTAGCCTTGTTCAAATTAATGAGTTTTGCACAGACTCAGCTCTCAAGCATATCCAGGTGCCTCTGTATGCCGCCCCAACACCACCACACAGCTTGGTGCCATCAGCAGACTTGCTGAGGGTACCCTGAATCCCATTGTCTGTGTCTGACAAAGATGTTAAACAGTGCCAGTACAGTGGGTCATTCCTTGCCAAAAAATGAGCATTACCTTTGTCCAATGTATTTATGCTCCACAGAGAGAGAGAGAGACCACATGCAGGAAACCATTTTTGCAGAGATCTGTTTAGTTATGGGAAAATAGTTAAGGAGGAAATTGAAACTTTTTTTTTTTTTTTGTCATCAGCTATAGCTGTCATGTAGAAATTTGGAACTAAAAAACTTGTGGGTAGAGAAACAGAAGTTCTTTTCAGCCATGTGGTGACATTATATGCACCCTTGATGATAATGTGATATGGAAAGAATGGCAGATATTCATGAAGGTGAGGAAAACCAGACTTCTGTCTGCTACCCCCTCCCACTCTTCATCCTGTTCTAATCACAGGGATTATTTTTAGAACTTTCTTCTTAGCAAAGCAATGAAAAGTAGGTGAAAAGCCATTAGCAAAACTGCCTCCTTTTCGTCTTACAGGAAAATGTTCTTAAAGACAATGTTGTACATGTCTTGCTCAAAAACAGCCTTTCCAAAAAGAACTGGTTATAACTGCAGAGCTACAGTGCAGGAAGCAATGTAGGATCCTTCAAATTGGTTCTGTGACATGCTGGTGATGAAGCTGATGAGGGACAATGTAGCAAAGGCAGTTGCCATTTCATTCATATTGATGGACAACCAGGAATCTAAACCAAACCTATCTTCTGCCAGTTTAAAGTCAAAACCCTTTCACTACATGCCCTTGTAGAAAGTCCATTCAAAAAGTCTTCAAATACAATGTCTTTAAATAGAAGAAGAATTGAATATATTTAGTCCTAGGTATTTTGCAAATAATTTATTAGAAACGAGCAAGTAATTATTAGAGGCTTCTGTTAATTTTTTTTGCTGCTAGCATTGGCTAAGCTCATCAGTGGGTGTCTGAGTCCTGCAAATTATCACTGAGGCTGCTCAGTCTGCAGTCTGGGGGCAGCAGCAGCAGACAAAATCCCTGCTCCTGTTTTCCACCTTCTGCTGTGTGGCTGAGCTGCTTTTTGCTGCTGCAGAGTGAAATGGATCCAGGAAGATGTGGAACTGTTTGGTTGGGTCTTATTCTGCCCTGGGAGTTTTCATCTGAACCTGTACCCAGCTCCCTTTCATCACAGAGTTGTGGCAAATATTAATGCCACGCCTGGATGTATTGCCTAGAGGGAAAGGGCAGACAAGTGGGTGGAAGATTTCTGTTGGTTTGAATATTGCAACTTCAGAGTGCCTAAAGCCAGAGGGATGTACACAAGTTTCCTGGATCCTAGAGGCTCTGTCTTACAGTCTGATCAGTTCTCTGTCCTCTTTTCTTAAAAGTTTGTAAGTAATTGCTTGGGTCTCTGTAATAGCAAGGATGCCATCTCCCTGCACTGAGCAGAATCAAGGCTTGCACTGTTGGGCACAGGCTCCAGTCATGTCTTTGGACAAAGCTAAAGCATACAGTTGTGGTCAGAGATGTGCACAAAATCCAGTGCCATTATTTACACTATAAATTCTCAGTTCCCTTTGTGTTATTTCTGACATTCCCAACATATTTTTCTGGCTCCCCTTGTAAAACAGAAAAATAACAGGGCACTTATAGGGAACTTCATGAGTGGCATAGAGTTTCATTGAAGTATTCTTTTCTTGCCTTTATTTTAAACCTAAAACCAAGCAGACAACATTTCTTAGACACAGTACGGGAGCTGGTATGAGAGAATTAATTTTCACTGGTATGAGACAGTGAATTCTCAGCTCCATCATCCTGAGGCATTTTGTTCTCTGTGAAAAGTGTTTTTATAATTCACCCCTGTCCATTCATTGACTTTTATATTGTTGTAGGGCCTGATCCTGTAGAGAGGGATGGGGGAGAAGGATTAGTTTATGAACAGACTCAGATTTGAGTTTGGAGTGGGAATTAGGAATCTAATCAGACATGCATTTATAGCTGTTGGATGGAGTCTCTTCCCATTATCCCTCTGACCTTCTCTATCTCTTCATAAATTGACACAGTGAGGAAATCCTTCTGCTTTACACATTTGTTATACATGCCTGCCAAAATATCTGTTTTTTTCCTCTGAAGATTTGCATTGACAGGGAAGAAAGCCACCTCACAGCTGAAACAATATGTATTTTAAACATTTTCTCTTCATGTGCATCCCAGTTAACAGCCCATCAAAAGTACAGCTGAATAATCTCTTGTAGAAAGAATAATTCCTTTCCTTTTCCACTTCCCAGATGATTCTTAATGTTTTACCTCAGGCACACCTCTCCTCAGTCTCAGACAATCTTCCTGTAATTCATGAATACTTTTAGCCTGTGCCTGCAGCACAAGTTCTGCAGAGCTTCTCTTGCCTCCAGAAATGTTCAGAAACATTTGATGGTATGATATAGGGAAGGTGGTGTGATTCCTGCCTGCAGAGGCAAAGGTAGCAGTCATGGGAACCCCTACACAAGGCAATGAAAAGCAGGCTGGGATGGAAGGATGGGATTGACAGGGAGATTATGAGAAACAAACTTGCATCTTGAGAGTTGTTCATTTTACACTTAATTCTTATCCTAATGTTCATGTCATGCCTTATTTTTGCCATAGCCATGCTTGAAAACAGAGGCATAAATAAAATAGCCAGGAACCTTCTCTGTGTTAAGACTGGACACAGGAGCCCCAGACCTTTCTTCTGTCCTTTCCACAAGGTCTGTGGTCCTGGAAGGGAATGGAACGACATCTGAAAAGCAGAGTTAAGGTCATTCAGTTATGTGGCCCTGGTTTTCCATGCTGTGTTCCATAGTGCCATAACCCGCCAGGGACAAGCAGGGCACATCAGGCTTGTAGGCTGTATTCCTGTTAAATTACTGAAGAGTGTAAAGAGGGTTTTCTTATGGCTATACTTTTGAAAGGATTTCATCAGAAGGCTAGCTAAGAATAGAATAGCAAAGAATGATAACAAAGGTTTGTGGCTCGGCTCTCTGTCCGAGCCAGCTGGGCTGTGATTGGCCATTAATTACAAACATCCAACATGGGCCAATCACAGATGCACCTGTTGCATTCCACAGCAGCAGATAATCAATGTTTGCATTTTGTTCCTGAGGCCTCCCAGCTTCTCAGGAGGGAAAATCCTAAGGAAAGGATTTTCCAAAAAAGATGTCTGTGACAGGTTGGTGTTTGGGAGCACCTCCACAAGTTCTCTGAAGAGTTTTGCCACGTGCTGGCAGAACAGAACAGAGCTTGGCAGTCTCACAGGCAAGGAGAAGAATCAGCAGCTTTCCCTTGCAATGAGAAAATAGGGAACATTGACTTGTGTGGCAATTTGAGGTGGATGATTAAATTTGGCCTCTTAGGCCCTCAGCTGAAAATTCAATTTAGGTGAGTAATTTTCTTTTCATACATTGCTTAAAAATCTTTTGTTCTGCCACCACTAATATTCCTGATGCTGATGGTCTTTTTACTTTCACAGAGTGCAGAAATGCCCAGTCTGCTCTGCATTTCTGTTGGCTCTGGGCTATGAAAGCAAAAAGAAAAGAAGACTGTTTTTGGTTTAAGGTTGTTTACATCCTTTGGTTTAAGGATCAAAAACTTGGAGAAGATTGCTTTTGGTTTTATGTGTTCTACCCTGAGATAGACTGACTGTCTACCCCGTTGTCTTGGTTTGAGACAAGTTAGGAGAAGTGTCCTGAATGGAGCATCCCCTCTAAAGAAGGTTTCAGCACTCCCTCCCTCCCTCCACCATTGCTACAATAGGAATTTCTTGGAGGAAAGTGAAAAATACTGTTTATTTTAACACACAGAGTGCACACAGGCATGGGAAAAAGAATGAACAATGTTAGATATGAAAATCTTGCTGCAGAGAAAGCTGGTGGGTTTTTGAGTCCTGCTGGATGCAGTCCCAGGAAAACTTGTTGCCTCAGCTAACAAAAAAGCAGCAAGCTAAAAGCAAAGATGTACTCCCTCTCTGTGCTGCACAGCACAGCTGAGAGAACACAGAGGAGGATGTGTGTTTGAACACAGACTGCAGAAAGAATTCCACCGGCTTCCCCCCACTCTCAGACCCAGCTTAAAGTTACAGAACACATTGCTGGGCATAAAGTAGAGGACAGGGGATTCAATATCATCATAAAGTCACCCCAAAACATCCATAAAGTCACCCATTGCTGTTACACTGTATGCAAAGAATAGTCAAGTCAAAGGGACTATAACTTTTCTACTGAATTAAGTTTTTTTCAGATATTGCAGTTAAAGATGCCTAGGTGTTGGACATGTTTTTCCTGGGAAAAGCAAACAAACCAGAAAAAAAAAAACAATCTGTCATCAGCTTGGTATTGGAACAATCTAGACAAATAGTAGGACTATAGGATAAAACATTCTGTAAGCATGTGTGGGGGGATAGGAAAGATGAAGATGAAAAAGGGGAAGAAGTAGAGGAGTATTCTATTCTGTGATATGTTCACTGGGATTTACTTATGCTAAGGAATCCAAATATCAATGTGAGAGCAAATGTTTCTGAAATGAGGCAAAACTGAGTGCTGATGGAGGCAGCTGAGTGCATTAGAGATAGTTTTGCCATGTGACATATGCTTTCCTTACTGCTTGATGGTTCTGCACAGACTAATAATACATGTGGTTGATACCCAGAGGATAATTGCAACTTTAATGGGAACTGCTATTGTGCATATTATTTACAGTGCTGTCCTGCTTCCACGAGGATCACCACACTGCTGCCTTAACTCATGTTAAACAAGTCATTAGTGGAGAGTACACAGATTTGCTGCACCAGATCTTACCTTTTAAAGAAGTCTAACCTGTCAAAGAAACATAGGGAATCACTTAAGAAGGCTCCACTGTTGCATGCACAACTTATTTTCCTCAGGTAATGAATGCAGGCACTCAAAAAGTGCTTTTGCTTGACAGACTCCAAGAAGAGTGTTCACATCATTAAGGGATCCAGAAGAGCAGCAAAAGCTTCTGAAGAAAAGAATATATAAAGGGCACTTTGGAGTGCAAATCTCAAAGAGCAGCACTATGAAGTGAGCTCCTGATTGCTACAGATACACTGCTGGATGGTTTTAATGAAGTGAGAGCACAGCTGAGCTTGGGTTTAACAGATAAAGCAGATTTAGGTATAGGATTAGAAAAATAAGAGAAAGATAGATGTGTACACTGTAAAGGGTAGACCTTTGCCCTTAGCAAAGCTTTCTTGTTCTGAAACCAAGTGGATGGTATTTCCAACATCATCTCAAAAGAAGGCAAGGGCTGTGCAATATCCTTAGGCTGACCAAGGGTTGGGATGAGGCAATCTGTGTTGCCTTGCTGAAGTAATGTTTATTGCCTATAAATAGGAATATTTGAAAAGCATATTTATGGAGTAAACAAAGGTGTAATTTCAACAGACATAGGTATAATGCAGATTTAATTCTGCCTGCAATAACCTCTCTAAAGAAACTGCAGATCTGATTATAACATGCAGTCTGCTGCTGGAGGAAAAGCCCTGCAGCAACACTTTACACGTGCTCCATGTGCTGGGTGCTGCATCCTTGGCTAATGACTACCAATACCTGCAGCAAGTAAGCCACAGAAGGAACGAGAAGCTGCAGACTCTATTACTACATCTCTAATGAAAGATGAAAACACTTAATTTCCCTCTTCCATGTTTTGATCTCAGCCTGAAAGAAGAAAATGCACAAGTGAATAAAATGAACTGTGGGTTACAGTGAGCAGGACAGATTATAATAATGCACTGCATTAGATTCTACTGGTGGTGATTGCATTTACTCTGATTTACACAGAGTATTTGTGACTACTTTCTGTGGAATGTGAGCTAACTGTAAATAGAAACACAGATTGTAAGATTTGTAGGTGGTGGTCAGCCAGCCTTTTTCTGTGTAAAGTTGGAAAAAATTGTCAGGGGAAAGCTATGATTATTGTGTTGCTTTAGTGCATAAGCACCTAACAGAAATTAACAAAGATGTGGCCATATATACTGACAATCCAGTCTTCCTTCCCAGGGAAATAATGAAGGCATTGTTGTATGAATAAATAATTAAACACCATTGAGCCAAAGCAATACAATGATGTGAGTGTACACTAGAGCTGAAAATGCAAGTCTGACTTGCTCAGTCCTAGCAACACAGATTTCAGCCACTGTCAGTCTATGTTATGGCTATTCCTATGGTAAAATAGGAATACCTTTCCCACAACCCTGGTCTACCTCCCCTTTGGTGCTGTTACTGTGCTTTTCCCACATCAATGTGTGGGGCTCATGACCAGCCCTGATGCTGTTGAATGACTGTGGAGGCAGCTCCTCACATCCTCTCACAAAGACACCATATAATTTACAACATTTGGATAGAATGAGGAGATCCTGTAATCAAATTTTCTAAGATTCCCTTAGTTATATTTAGGACTTTCAGTTCTGACTGAAAGGTTCAGTTGCTGTACTGAGAATGATGAGATAATAGGGATGGGTATGCTGCTTTTGATTTGGCAGATTACTTGGTTAGTTGAAAGTAACAAGAGAAATTGTGCCAGAAGATGCCCACCTCGAAGCTGAAGGCACAAGAATGTATCTGCATTTGCTGCAGTAGGTCAGGGTATGATTTCTACATGTACTTTTCTCCTAGCTGCCATTTTACCATTTCTTCCCTAATTTTTGCCAGTTTTTCACAATAGCTAGTTGATTTATGTTACTTTTTCCTTTCTCTCCCCCCTCCCCCCAATATGCACAAATAAACTATAAAAATTTCTTCATTTTCTTTTGGTGCCTGATTCCACCCAGCTCAGATGGCAACCAAACCTGGCTTTTTGGCTTACCAGGACTTCAAGGAAACTGAGGAGCTTAGAAATTGAAGGTGGGGGAAACCAGAATCAATTTGGGTTACTTATTATTTCCTGATTGAAGTTCTAAAAGAGTCCTAAAGAGATGAACAAGCCAAGAACCCACCAGATTAGACAAATATACTCATGTGCAGCACTTCATATATGTCATTATCTGCTTGAGTAGAAAACTACCAAGTGTCCTTACAGCAGTAGAACATCTGTCTGGGGTTACAGGTGAGACATTCATTTTCTCTGAGATTATTTCTAAAATAAATGGGTTTTGATTAATTTAGTAGGTAAGCAATATTTTGGAATTTGTATTCAGCAGTTGTCTGCCTTTTTAGTGCTAAAGAGCTGGGAGCACAGCACAAATGTTTGCCTCTCTGGCAATGAATATGTGTTGCTGCTCAGGAATGATGGATGTGGTAGTTCCTGTCTCTGCAATTCCAATCTTGAGATTGTCATGAAAAGACCTGATGAGTGCCCTGTCTTATTCTCATTACTATTTGTGTCATCAGAATGAATCTGTTTCACACTGCCAGCTGCTCCTGTTGCAATCTTTGTCACAGGCTCCAGAACAAAAGAGAAGAGCAAAAGGAAGAAAAGGCCTGCTTTCATGTGGGGATTTTGCTGAGAGCATGCAAATGTGGCATTAACTTTAATTAATTAACTTAGGTACTGAAGTCAGAGATGTGGCTAAGGTGGTGTACTGCAACTGTGAATGCTGTGATTTTCCTGACTGCTGGGGATCCTGTGGGGATATCATTCACTCAAGGGAAGTCCAAAACAATGCTATGTTTGGATTTGTAAGCAATGTTTGGTTTAACAAATAAATAGAATAAAGTCTGTGATCTCTGTGTGTAGAAGATGACCTTGCAGGTACAGGAGGGAATACACGTCCTCTGAGTGCTTTCAGCGTGTCTCTCTCAACCCAGTTCAGTTGCCTTGTATGGAATCAGTGATGAGAATTTAAATTTATCCATAAAAGAACTCAGGGTGAAACTGAGGGCAGAAGAGGAAGGAGATGGGAAGTATGTGCTTGGAAATGGAAGGAAAACCTTGGCAGGACATCCTCTGCAGGAACAGTACTGCGTTTGGACCGCTCTGGTGGAAACCTCACCATATCACTTGGCTAACACATTTGGGAAGCAGCTGGTGCCAATCTTAAGGATGGACTGAGACACTGAAGCCAGATAAGACAGTATATGGAGGATAATCCTTTTTACTATTTATGCTGGCCTGCAGCAGAGTTTGATTGAGGTAGTGGTGTTTTTAACTCCCTTTGTATACTTTTTCTCCTTCAAGAAATATTGAAGTCTGAAGTCTAAAACTGGAATAACTTCCTGGTAATGGGATTGTTATAGGTAACTATTGAACTGCTTGCAGGGAGTATAATGGTTCCTCAGCCCAGGTAGTCAATAGAGAAGTGTTAATTACTACACATGGTCTGCCTTAGAGATGCAGTGCCAAGGCACATCAACTCCTTCAGCATAAAGTTCAAGTCAGAGAATACACATGATTGGGAATGTGGTATTTACAACTTTTGTTAGAAGGCAAAATGAGCTGGGGCTGCTTGGTTACTTTTCATGTCGAGCTTTAAAGAATTTTGTCTGAAAAGATCAAGAAGTAAGAGAGAAGGTGCTAAAGGAGGAGAAACGTATCAGTGAGCTCTGTGATGACAGCTTCCTTTTGACAGCTGTTCCCTTTGCACAGCACCTGGTGGCCTGTGGGGATTAGTAAAATGGAGGTAAGGTTGGAATCCTGGTTCCTTCCCTCAGAAAACCTCAGAACCCCATCCTTGTGCCTGGCCATGATCTAGGGGAGCCTCCTGCCATGGAACTTGCACATGGAGCCTGGGGACAGCCCTGGCTTCAGGGAGAGCAAATTGGGTTTTATTTCCTAACCTGCTACAGGTCAGGTCTGAAGCAATTTTTTCTCCACCTTACAAATGGTAAAGAGAGGTAATGAGAGGCAGAGCCTGTGTCCAATCCTCCCCCTGAGTTCACACCTCTGGGGCAGATCCATCAAAACTGCCTGAGCGTGAGGGCAAGCGCATTAAAGATTATGAGGTATTGAGGTGTGACCATGAGGGGGATGAGTAAATACTGATGACATTCATTGCTTCTTATGCCTATACAGACAGGATAAGGCCAAGAAAAGTAACAGGCACCTCTGGACTTATTACCATGGTTACGTGCTCTGTCTCCACTGAAATCACCTGAGTTACAGCTACCATGCAAGTAACAGGGAGTCCTGAGAGAAAAAACATGCCCTATCAAAAAAAAAAAAAAACATATGTGAACTGCATGCAGAAAAGCTTCAGGAGAGGCATCTTCTGTAGTGATGCTTGCTTTAGTGACCTTAAGTAGGTCCATATGCTGAAGATTAAATCAAAATATGTCTTTGAGTTTTGAAATTGCAGGTCATTACTTTGCTGCACTTTGGGATGCATTATTTCTTCTGTCTTGCACAGGCTGTGTAAGATGTCTTCTCTGTATTTTCCCTGATGACTAGTCTTATTTGCCCCCCTGATTTAATAAACCAAACTGTCTTTTTACTATGACAAAACCAGTCCTGGAGAAAATGGATAAAGTATGCTTCTATGTTGCTTCATTTTTGCAAGCCTTGTCGTATCAGTAAAGCAGACAGGTGGCTGGAATAGCAGACTAGCAGAGGTACTTGGAAAGTACTTCCTGAAAGCCGGAAGCAGAAGACATCTGTCTGAGTGTCTTGAGCTGCCAAACTCCTACACCCATCCCTAGGGAATACAATCCTGCTGTCACTGTTAATATAAAACTCTTTAGTCTGGCATTTAATGTGCCTACACCTGGAAAGCTATATTTAAACTAATAATCCTAATTTTTTTGACTGTGTGAAGTAAGTGGATTTTAGGATTCTCATGCACTTGCCTGAGTGGATGATGGATGCAGAAGGAATTTATGTTAACAAACTCAAAGGATCCATAGTACTTGTTGCTCCTTGAAAGGAGCTTCTGTGCATTTGCAGAAAAAAAATCTTATGAAAAACAAAATAACTGTAGGGGCCTGTTTCAGGGGTTGTGACTAAGATCCAGGCACCCTGAGCTGCATGAAGAGGGAATGAAAAATGTTACAGACTTCTTAAGTTTGGAGAAATGAAAAAGGCCATGTCTTTTTCTTAACAAAACCTTGACTGGTTCTTTTGTTTTTATCTTTTGTTTTAGGCTTTCTTGGATCCTCTCTCGGACCCTCTCTCTTGTGGACCTGCTTCAAAGTTTGATAAATGAAGTTGGCTCCTTCTGGAAAAAGTTTGGCCATGCTTTTCTGTGTGCCAAAAGCCCTGTCATACAAACTCTTGCCCCAGAATAGTAGGTTATGAGGTCTTTCTGCTTTTTTTCTCCTGTCTAATCTGAAAAGCTTTGCAGTGCTAATTAGGCTACTGTAAGGATTAGGAAATGGCATTTTGTAAGTAAGTTGTTTGGTGCCTGGAAAAGTGATCGGTGAAGCCATCACAAACTGTTCTCTCTCTGCCAAGCCACTGCAGCATTTATCTTTTTTCCAGCTGCCCTGGCTCTGAAGATCAAATGCATCCCATTCCACTTATGCACTGGTGCTCAAGTCTTGATATTGGAAAGAAAGCAGCTCCTTATTGTGCTCTCTGTTAGCAGTTTCTCCTTTTTGCATTTTTATATAGGCTTCTAGGAAATTTCCTAAACATTTAAGATTGCTTACTTTGTTAGTCCATTAGTAGCCCTTCCCTATTTTTCTCCTTCCTCTTCAAGAGAGACAACAGAAAAGCTGCAGTGGTGCCTGCTTGATTTTTGTTTGTATGTTTATTTTCTTGACCTTGTCCTCAAATTAATTGTAATTGGTGTGATGGGTCTTTGCTGGGATTAAATGGTCAGGAGGTCTTGGAGTCATGTATTTAGCCTGGTGGAGAAAGCGAGTTCTGAATATGCAAAAAACTGTGTTCCAAGTAAATTAGACACCACTACCTGACCTGTGCTCATTATACAGTAAAAACATGACCTATCATCATTACAGCACTTTCTGGTCCTTTCTTTTCAGCCACAGGGTTTTAATGAGTCTATTTTGCTATATAATTTATTATCCTTAGGGCTTCTCAAAAAGAATCCATTTTGTTGAAACAGGGTCATGGCACCTGAAGCTGCTTTGTGCTATTGCTCTCCTCATTGGTCAATAAATTTCGAACTCTTGGCCATCCAGCAACTGGCAAGAGAAGTCTCCTTTTAAACTGTAAGCTAAAATAATAGGTCAAGCTCTCCAGAATCCACACTTTGGAGGATTTTTAAGGCTGACCTGAGTAAAATATGATTTAAAATTTGATGTGAGTTACAGTAGCTAGAAAAATAGTTGAGTAGAACTGTCACTTTTATGAATCCAAGTTGGAGAAGGGGCCCTTTCCATTGGTGTGGCAATCATACAGGATAGGGAGAGGGAGCAGAAGATACTGAAGCACAGAATAAAAGTAATTTTTGGGGAGCAGATAATAAAATTTTTTTGACCTCAGGCTTTAAATTTCCTTTAAAATCCCTGCTGTAACTGAGGTTGCAGCAGATGTGTGGTAGCAGTGGGTAACTCCACTCTGCAGGAACCTCCAGTCCTGACACACTCCAGCAGCCCATGGGTTTCTCCAGGCATCTGCTTTGATACAGACACCTGCCTTTATAAAGCAGATGGATTGAAGGATTAACACCTGCCATGAGTGTCCAGGCTGTTATTGTTTGTGAAGTGCTCTCTATACTTTGGGTTACCTTTAAAAGTTTATTCAAAATTTTAATCATTAAGCCAAAGCCAAACACAGCCTCTATATCCTTACAGTATACAATTATTTTCTTTTTACAACATGTTATCACAACACACAGACTTATTCATTGATCCAGTGCCCATTTTTTGTTACATAAAGACAAGGAATATAAAAACACAGTATTCCCACACACCCCTATGTAGTCAGGGCTTTATTTTATGAATAAAGACATGCAAGTATATGAACAGACATTAAAGAATACTTGGGTATTCAAAATAATTAATTGACCAAACATCTTATGTATCTGGAGTAGGAAGGACACCTCTGAACAGAGCAACAAAAGTAATAATGAACTACATCAGTTAAATCAAGTATCATAAAAAAGGTCATTAACTACTTTAATAAAGAAGGCATACTATATGTTTTTAAATATTTTTTGTGGACAACTGGAGCTATAGGTACATAGAGAACTGTGGGATTTTTTCGTGAAGAATATTAAATGGCTTCTGGGTGGAAAGGCATCTTTCTCTTAAATAAAAGGAAATATTACAATGTACATTAGCTGGCATATGCACCATAAGCATCAGGAGCAGCTGCAAGCAACTATTGTAAGCAGCACAAAATGAGGCAGCAGAAGAGGCCAGCTGTTCATACACCTCTTCAAAGCACTGAGGACTTGACTCCTCAGCAGTAATGGTGCAACGAGTATATTTTTCTGCAATCAAAGGTAATTTTTCTTCTCAGGAAAAAAAGCAATAAAAAAAAGTTTCATTCTTGAAGAAAATAAATGGGATGGGCATAACCTTTAAGCTTTGAAGCACAGCCCTGTAGTGGGAGGCAGTGCCTATGGGGAATTGATTCAAAAATGCTGGATGCCTTTCTTCCTCAGAGTAGGTGTGTGAGATAGGTAAGAGGATTCAGGAGGACAGACTCCTTTCCTTCCTGGCCACAGAGGACAGTGTGAGACAGCAATGAAAAGCTCTTACTACAAAGCAGTGGGGCACACCTGAGGGCAAGATTGCACCTTCATGGGTGTGAACACATCACTTCAGCTCAGTTGCTGAAAACAGGCTGTCTGCAGCTCCAGGGAGATCTGAGACCACGAATTTGTGCTGCAGTAACTAGTGGGTCTGTCAGTCAAACAATTTTTGGTCAGTGAGAGGTTGGCATCTGCTGATTCTGCTTGCAAGCAGGTCTTCCAAATCCTGGTTGTGTGGCTACAGTTGTAGTGCCCCTGTGCTTTAGTAAGGTGTTCTCTACACATACAGAAGCAATCAAGTCTGTTCATAGAGCTCTGCATATATTTTGGATGTAATACATGCATAGAATCATACAAAGTCTTAAATGAAAACCTATCCTAATGAAAACAAGCTCTACAGCCTGTATGAATTACATGCTTGATTCTTAATTTTACAAAGTCCAGAACAAAGTACCAAAACAGAACAACCTGCATGAATCAAAGGAAGGTGCTTAGTTAGAATCTTGGAGATGTGGGGTACAGCACATCAAACCCCAAGTGAGAGGCTTTCCACAGTTTGTGAACCAGCAGCTGCTCTGCTCTGCTCTGGCAGTTTGTTTTCAATAACAAACAGGCAGAGAGCACTATGAAAAATGAACCCAACAACAATGACTCTATAAAAAAATCCCATGCATTTTTTTTACAGTCACACTGAAAAGGAGACAACTTTTCTACCTTATTCAATATACCTATGGAGGAGAGTGTGTGCTTACACTGGTAAGCCTTGTTAAAAATGGAGAGATATTAGAATAATCACGTTTAGGTTTCCAGAGATGATTGGCCTATACTATCAGATTCAAGGTGCAAACAATGTAGACATAACAGATAAATTATTCTGTAAAACACAGCAGTTGATGTAAGACACGTAGTTAATGGGAAGCAGCAGTTAGAGCTAATGTGATTACTAATGTAATTACTAGAAGACCAGAGCAGAAGACACCAGAGCAGTTTCTGCATGATCTCATGGGCAGAATGGAACCCTTGGACAGGATTTATCAAGGAGACCATCGTGCTGATTCATGAGGTTCAGGAAAGGATTGCCTTGCTTTCCAAACTCCTTCTCAGAGGAAAATCTGTGTGTGATTGCCTCTAATCTTAATCCCAGTCTTGGTCAAAGGTTTATGTTATATATATGTAGCTAAGCCTTTATATGCTGCTGTTCTGCAGGATCAAGGATGACAACCCCATCTATTTACATAGGACAATGCAAACAGTGTGATTATTGCCACATCCTGTCAGAAAACAGAGTTTTCACATCCTCAAATGTTTAACATTTTAACTGGTTAATCAGGCTTCTTTCAGCTGTCTTCAACACAAGAAGCAGAGGCTGCTCCCTTCTCCATCTACTTTTTCCAATAACTTTTGTCAGTAAAGAGAAGTCCGAGGCACTCTCTTCCCAGTTAGGTGCTGCACATATCTGGGATTAGATTTTCTGTGATGCATCATTACAAAAGAGTGTCATGAAAATCCTATATTTCTATTTATGTGTGCAGCTGCATTAGGTCTGTACTTATCTTTTCCTTTTCAGCAGATGTTGTGTCTGAGTCCTGCTCAAGGGAAAGATTCTGACTTTTCTCAACCAGAGTGTTAACCCAAGCAATGATTTTTTTTTACACAAGCCTCTTGAAGGATTGATGAAGTGCACTGGGGTGTTACTAGGCTGTCAGAAAAGTTGATTGTCCTAATTTTATAGTAACAAGGTGAATGAGAGATGATACCTAGAGGGGCCATTCTTCACCCTCAACCACAGGGATCTCCAGTGCACCCAGGTTATGAAGACCCACAAGGCATGAATGGAGGCAAATGTGCTCCAAGCATGGCCCCAGGTACAAGGGGGACCATCATAGGATGCATCCTGCATATCAAATACTATCAGGAGCCAGCTGGCCACTCCCAGCCACAGGCCCCCAAACACAAACCTCGGCCGATTTCCCATGCAAACAAAAATTAGCTGCCCCGCTTTTGGATGGCAGATTGCAGGAGCCACTTGGTACTATCAAACCAGCCTGACTTGGCACTGGTGCCACCATGGGTCTGGGAACCATCCTGTGTATAATAGAATTTCAGGAGCCAGCCGGCCACTCTCGGCCACAGGCCCCCGAACACAAACCATGACCCTTTTCCCTTGCAAACAAAATTCAGCTGTCCTGCTTCTGGATGGCAGATTGCAGGAGCCACTTGGTACTATCAAACCAGCCTGACTTAGCACAGGTGCCACCTTGGGTCTGGGAACCATGCTGCGTATCGTGGATTTTCAGGAGCCAGCTGGCCACTCCCAGCCACAGGCCCCCAAACACAAACCTCAGCCCTTTTCCCTGGCAAACCAAACTCACCTGCCCCTCTTCTGGATGGCAGATTGCAGGAGCCACTTGGTACTATCAAAAAAGCCTGACTTGGCACTGGTGCCATCTTGGGTCTGGGAACCATCCAGTGTAACAAAGAACTACAGGAGCCAGCCAGCCACTCCCAGCCACAGGCCCCCAAACAAAAACCGTGGCCCTTTCGCCCTGGCAAACAAAACTCACCTCTTCCGCTTTTGGATGGCAGATTGCAGGAGCCACTTGGTACTATCAAACCAGCCCGACTTGGCACTGGTGCCACCTTGGGTCTGGCAACAATCCTGCGTATCGTGGATTTTCAGGAGCCAGCCGCCACTCCTGGCCATAGGCCCCCAAAGGAAAACCTCGGCCCTTTTCCCTGGGAAAAAAAACTCACCTGCCCCGCTTCTGGCTGGCAGATTGCAGGAGCCACTTGGTACTATCAAACCAGCCTGACTTGGCACTGGTGCCACCTTGGGTCTGGGAAACATCCTGCGTATCGTGGATTCTCAGGAGCCAGTCACCACTCCTGGCCACAGACCTCCAGACACAAACCTCGGCCGTTAACCCTTTCAAACAAAACACAGCTGCCCCGCTCCTGGATGGCAGAATGCACGAGGCACTTGGCACTGTCAAACCAGCCTGACTAGGCACAGATGATGTCTTGTGTTTGGGAACTCTCCCGCATATCATGGATTTTAAGGAGCCAGCCGGGCACTCCCAGCCACAGATCCCCAATAACAAACCACGGCCCTTTTCCCTGGAAACAAAACTCACCTGCCTTGCTTCGGGATGGCAGATTGCAGGAGCCACTTGGTACTATCAAACCAGCCCGACTTGCCAGTGGTGCCACCTTGGGTCTGGGAACCATCCTGCGTATCGTGGATTTTCAGGAGCCAGGCGGCCACTCCAGGCCATAGGCACCAAAACACAAACCTCGGCCCATTTCCCAAGCAAACAAAAGTCATCTGCCCTGCTTCTGGATGGCAGATTTCTGGAGCCACTTTGTATTATGAAATCAGCCCGACTTAGCACTGGTGCCACCTTGGGTCTGGGAACTGTCCTGTGTGTCGAGGAATTTCATGAGCCAGCTGGCCACTCCCAGCCACAGGCCCCCAAACAAAAAGCATGGCCATTTGCCCTTGCAAACAAAACACAGCTTCCCCGCTTCTGGATGGCAGATTGCAGGAGCCACTTAGTACTATCACACCAGACTGACTTGGCACAGTGCCACCTTGGGTCTGAGAACCATCCTGCGTATCGTGGATTTTCAGGAGCCAGCCGGCCACTCCCAGCAACAGGCATCCAGACACAAACCACGGCACTTTTCACCGGCAAACAAAACTCACCTGCCCCACTTCTGAATGGCAGATTGCAGGAGCCACTTGGTAGTATAAAACAGACAGATTTGGCACAGGTGCCACCTTGGGTCTGCTAAATTATCGTGCATTTTCATGAGGCAGTCGGCCACGCCCAGCCACAGGCCCCAGACAGAAACCTCGGCCAGTTTCCCTGGCAAACAAAACTCAACTGCCGTGCTTCTGGATGGCAGATTGCAGGACCACTTGGCACTGCCAAACCAGCCTGACTTGGCACTGGTGCCACCTTGGGTCTGGGAACACTCCCGCATATCATGGAATTTAAGGAGCCAGCCGGGCTATTCCCAGCCAAAGGCCCCGAAACACAAGCCACGGCCCGCTTCCCTGGCAAACAAAAGTCAGCTTCCAAGTTTCTGGATTGCAGATTGCAGATTGCAGGAACCTCTTGGCACTGTCAAACCAGCTCGACTTGGCAATGGTGCCACCTTGGGTCTGGGAACCATCCTGCGTATCGTGGATTTTCAGGAGCCAGCCGGCCACTCCCAGCCACAGGCCCCCAAACTCAAACCTCGGTACATTTGCCTTGAATACACAATTCAGCCTCCCCGCTTCAGGATGGCAGATTGCAGGAGCCACTTGGCACTATCAAATCAGCCCGAATTGGCAGTGTTGACACCTTGGGTCTGGGAACCATTCTGCGTATTGTAGATTTTCACGAGCCAGCCGACAACTTCCGGCCACAGGCCCCCAAACACAAACAATGGGCCTTTTAGCAAATAAACAAACCACAGCTGTCCCGCTTCTGCATGGCAGATTGCAGGAGGCACTTGACACTGTCAAACCAGCCCGCATTGGCACTGGTGCCACCTTGGTTTTGGGTGCCATTCTGCATATCAAAGACTTGACGGAGCCAGGCGGCCACTCCCGGCCCTAGTCTCCCAGACACAAACCTCGGCCCGTTTCACCGGCAAACAAAAGTCAGCTGCCCCGCTTCTGGATGGCAGAATGCAGGAGCCACTGGCACTATCAAACCAGCCCGACTTGGCACTGGTGCCACCTTGGGTCTGGGAACCATCCTGCGTATCGTGGATTTTCAGGAGCCAGGCGGCCACTCCCAGCCACCGCCCCAAAACACAAACCTCGGCCCTTTTCCCTTGCAAACAAAACTCACCTGTCCCACTTCTGGATTGCAGATTGCAGGAGACACTTGGTATTATCAATCCAGCCCAACTGGGCACTGGTGCCACCTTGGGTCTGGGAACAATTCTGCCTATCGTAGATTTTAAGAAGCCAGCCAGCCACTCCCAGCCACAGGCCCCCAAACACAAACCACGGCCCTTTTCCCTTGCAAAAAAAATCAGGTGCTCTGCTTCTGGATGGCAGATTGCAGAAGCCACTTGGTACTATCAAACCAGCCCAACTTGGCACTGGTGCCACCTCGCGTCTGGGAACTCCCCCGCGTTTGATGGATTTTAAGGACCCAGCCGGGCACTCCAGGCCCTAGGCCCCCGACACAAACCTCGGCCTGTTTCACCGGCAAACAAAAGACACCTGCCCCGCTTCTGGATGGCAGAATGCACTAGGCACTTGGCATTATCAAACCAGCCTGACTTGGCACTGGTGCCATCTTGTGTCTGGGAACTCTCCTGCGTGTCATGGATTTTCAGGAGCCTGCCAGCCACTCCCAGCGACCGGCCCTCAAAAATTAACCATGGCCCTTTCCCTGGCAAACAAAAGCCACCTACCCTGCTTCTGGATGGCAGATTGCAGGAGACACTTTGTACTATCAAACCAGCCCGACTTGGCACTGTTGCCACCTTGGGTCTGAGAACCATACTGCGTAAGGTGGATTTTCAGGAGCAAGCCGGCCAATCCCGGCCACAGGCCCCCAGACACAAACCTTGGCCCGTTTCCCAGCCAAATAAAACTCACCTGCCCCGCTTCTGGATGGCAGATTGCAGGACACACTTGGCACTGTAAAACCAGCCTGACTTGGCACTGGTGCCACATTGGGTCTGGGAACCATCCTGCGTATTGTGGATTTTCTGGAGCCAGCAGGCCACTCCCGGCCACAGACCCCCGAACACACACCTCGGCCCTTTACCCTTTCAAACAAAACTCAGCTGCCCACCTCCTGGATGGCAGATTGAACGAGGCATTTGGCACTATCAAACTAGCGTGATTTGGCACTGGTGCCACCTTGTGTCTGGGAACTCTCCCGCGTATTGTGGATTTTCAGGAGCCAGCCGGCCACTCCCAGCCACAGGCCCCCAAACACAAACCACGGCCCGTTTCCCTGGCAAACAAAACTCAGCTTCCCCTCTTGTGGAAGGCAGATTGCAGGAGCCACTTGTTACTATCAAATCAGCCCAACTTGCAACTGGTGCCACCTTGGGTCTTGGAACCATACTGCTTATGGTGGATTTTCAGGAGCCAGGCGGCCACTCCCGGCCACAGGCCCCCAAAGAGTACCCGCGGCCCTTTTCCCTGGCAAACAAAACTCAGCTGTCCCGCTTCTAGTTGGCAGATTGCAGGAGCCACTTGGTAGTATAAAACAGACTGATTTGGCACAGGTGCCTCCTTGGGTCTGCTGAATTATCCTGCATATTGTGCATTTTCATGAGGCAGCCGGCCACTCCCAGCCACAGGCCCCCAAACACAAACCTCGGCCCTGTCTCTGGCAAAAAAAAAACAGCTGCCCCGCTTCTGCATGGCAGATTGCAGGAGGCACTTGACACTGTCAAACCAGCCCGACACGGCACTGGTGCCACCTTGGGTCTGGGTACCATTCTGCATATCAAAGATTTTAAGGAGCCAGCCGGCCACTCCTGGCCACAGGACCCGAAACACAAACCACGGCCCTTTCCCCTTTCAAACAAAACCCACCTCTTGCGCTTCTGGATGGCAGATTGCAGGAGCCACTTGGTACTATCAAACCAGCCAGAATTGGCACTGGTGCCACCTTGGGTCTGAGAGCAATCGTTTGTATTAAAGAATTTCAGGAGCAAGCCGGCCACTCCCTGCCACAGGCCTCTAAATACAAACCGTGGCACCTTTCCCTTGCAAACAAAACTCACCTTCCCACTTCTGGATGGCAGATTGCCGGAGCCACTTGGTACCGTCAAACCAGCCCAACTTGTCAGTGGTGCCACCTTGGGTCAGGGAACTATCCTGCGTATCGTGCATTTTCAGGAGCCGGCCGGACACTCCCAGCCAAAGTCCCCCAAACACAAACCACGGCCCTTTTCCCTGGCAAACAAAACTAAGCTTCCCCGCTTGTGTAAGGCAGATTGCAGGAGCCACTTGGTACTATAAAACCAGCCATACTTGGCACTGGTGCCACCTTGAGTCTGGGAACTATCCTGCGTATCGTGGATTTTCAGTTGCCAGCCGGCCACTCCAAGCCACAGGCCCCCAAACACAAACCACGGCCCTTTTCCCTTGCAAAAAAAAATCAGGTGCTCTGCTTCTGGATGGCAGATTGCAGAAGCCACTTGGTACTATCAAACCAGCCCAACTTGGCACTGGTGCCACCTCGCGTCTGGGAACTCCCCTGCGTTTGATGGATTTTAAGGAGCCAGCCAGGCGCTCCAGGCCCTAGGCCCCCAGACACAAACCTCGGCCTGTTTCACCGGCAAACAAAAGTCACCTGCCCCGCTTCTGGATGGCAGAATGCAGGAGCCACATGGTACTATCAAACCAGCCTGACTTGGCATAGGTGCCACCTAGGGTCTGGGAACAATCCTGCCTATCGTAGCTTTTCAGGAGCCAGCCGGCCACTCCCAGCGACAGGCCCTCAAACAGAACCCACGGCCTGTTTCCCGGGCAAACAAAACTCAGCTGCCACGATTCTGGATGGCAGATTTCTGGAGCCACTTTGAACAACCAAACCAGCCCGACTTGGCACTTGTGCCACCTTGGGTCTGGGAACCATCCTGCGTATCGTGGATTTTCAGGAGCCACTCGGTCACTCCCAGCCACAGGCCCTCAAACACAAACCACGGCCCTTTTCTCTGGCAAACAAAACTCAGCTGCCCCGCTTCTTCATGGCAGATTGCAGCAGGCACTTGAAACTGTCAAACTCGCCTGACTTTGGAGTGGTGCCACCTTGGGTCTGGGTGCCATTCTGCACATCAAAGATTTTAAGGAGCCAGACGGTCACTCTAGGCCACAGGCGCCAAAAAAAACCATGGTCTTTTTCCCCGGCAAACAAAACTCAGATGCCCCGCTTCTGGATGGACATTGGAGGAACCACTTGGCTCTCTTAAACCTGCCCGTCTTAGCAGTGGTGCCACCTTGGGTCTGGGAACCATCCTGCGTATCGTGGATTTTCAGGAGCCAGGCGACACTCCCGGCCATAGGCCACCAAACACAAACCTCGGCCCTTTAACACTTTCAAAAAAAAATCACCTGCCCCGCTCCTGGAGGGCACATTGCAGGAGCAACATGATACTGTCAAACCAGCCTGACTTGGCACTAGTGCCATCTTCGGTCTGCCATACATCCTGCGAATCGTGGATTTTAAGGAGCCAGCCAGCCACTCCCGGCCACAGGCCCCCAAACACAAACCTCAGCCCTTTTCCCTGGCAAACCAAACTCACCTGCTCCTCTTCTGGAGGGCAGATTGCATGAGCCACTTGGTACTATCAAAAAAGCCTGACTTGTCACTGGTGCCAACTTGGGTCTGGGAACCGTCCAGTGTATCGTGGAATTACAGGATCCAGCCAGCCACTCCCAGCCACAGGCCCCCAAACAAAAACCGTGGCCCTTTCCCCCTTGCAAACAAAACTCATATCTTCCTCTTCTGGATGGCAGATTGCAGGAGCCACTTGGTTCTATCAAAGCAGCCTGTCTTCGCGCTGGTGTCACCTTGGGTCTGGGAACCATCCTGCTTATTGTGGATTTTCAGGAGCCTTCCGGCCACTACCCGCCACAGGCCCTCAAACAAAAACAACAACCCTTTTCCCTGGAATCAAAACTCAGCTTCCCCCTTCTGGATGGCAGATTGCAGGAGCCACTTGGTACAATAAAACCAGCCCAACTTGGCACTAGCGCCACCTTGGGTCTTGGAACCATCCTGCATATCGTAGATTTTCAGGAGCCAGTCCGCTACTCCCAGCCACAGGCCCCCAAACACAAACCTCGGCCCGTTTCACCGGTAAACAAAAGTTAGCTGCCCCGCTTCTGGATGGCAGATTGCAGGAGCCACTTGGTACTCTCAAACCAGCCCGACTTGGCACTGGTGTCACATCGCGTCTGGGAACTCCCCGCGTATTATGGATTTTAAAGAGCCAGCCGGGCACTCCCGGCCCTAGGCCCCCAGACACAAACCTCGGCCCGTTTCACCGGTAAACAAAAGTCAGCTGCCCCGCTTCTGGATGGCAGAATGCAGAAGCCACTTGGTACTATCAAACCAGTCCAACTTGGCAGTGGTGCCACATTGGGTCTGGGAACCATCCTGCATATCGTGGATTTTCAGGAGCCTGCCGGCCACTCCCAGCCACAGGCCCTCAAACACAAACCACGGCCCGTTTCCCTGGCAAACAAAACTCAGCTGCCACGCTTCTGGATGGCAGATTGCAGGAACGTCTTGGCACTGTCAAACCAGCGGGACTCGGCACTGGTGCCACCTTGGGTCTGGGAACTATACTGCATATCAAAGATTTTCGGGAGCCAGCCAGGCAATCCCAGCCACAGGCCCCCAAACACAAATCACAGCACTTTTCCCTGGCAAAAAAAACTCACCTGTCCCGCTTCTGGATGGAAGATTGCAGGAGCTACTTGGTACTATCAAACCAGCCCGACTTGGCACTGGTGCCTCCTCACGTCTGGGAACTTCCCCACGTGAGATGGATTTTAAGTAGCCAGCCGGGCACTCCAGGCCCTAGGCCCCCAGACACAAACCTCGGCCCGTTTCCATGGCAAACAAAACTCACCTGCCCCGCTTCTGGATGGCAGAATGCAGGAGCCACTTGGTACGATCAAACCAGCCCGACTTGGCACTGGTGCCACCTTGGGTCTGGGAACCATCCTGCCTATCGTGGATTTTCAGGAGCCTGCCGGCCACTCCCGGCCACAGGCCCTCAAACACAAACCACGGCCTGTTTCCCGGGCAAACAAAACTCAGCTGCCACGCTTCAGGATGGCAGATTGCAGGAACGTCTTGGCACTGTCAAACCAGCCCGACGTGACTATGGTGCCGCCTTGGGTCTGGGAACTATATTGCATATCAAAGATTTTCAAGAGCCAGCCAGGCACTCCCAGCCACAGGCCCTGAAACACAAATCACAGCCCTTTACCCTGGCAAACAAAACTCACCTGTCCCGCTTCTGGATGGCAGATTGCAGGAGCTACTTGGTACTATCCAACCAGCCCGACTTGGCACTGGTGCCACCTTGGGCCTGGGAACCATCGGGCATTTCGTAGATTTTCAGGAGCCAGAAGGCTACTCACGGCCATAAGCGCCCAGACGTAAACCTCGGCCCGTTTCCCTGGCAAACCAAACGCACCTGCCCCGCTTCTGGATGGCAGATTGCAGGAGCCACTTGGTAGTATCCAACCAGCCTGACTTGGCACTGTTGCCAACTTGGGATTGGGAACCATCCTGCGGATCGTGGATTTTCAGGAGCTAGCCGGCCACTCCAAGCCACAGGCCGCCAACCACAATCCACGGCCCTTTTCCCTTGCAAAAATTACTCACCTGCCTCGCTTCTGGATGGCAGATTGCAGAAGCCACTTGGTACTATCAAACCAGCCCAACTTGGCACTGGTGCCACCTCGCGTCTGGGAACTCCCCCGGCTATGATGGATTTTAAGGAGCCAGCCGGGCACTCCAGGCCCTAGGCAGAAACCTCGGCCTGTTTCACGGGCAAACAAAATTCACCTGCCCCGCTTCTGGATGGCAGAATGCAGGCGCCACTTGGTACTATCAAACCAGCCCGACTGGGCACTAATGCCACCTTGGGTCTGGCAACCATCCTGGGTATCGTAGCTTTTCAGGAGCCAGGTGGCCACTCCCAGCCACCGGCCCCCAAACTCAAAACGAGGCCCTTCTCCCTGGCAAAGAAAACTCACCTGCCCCGCTTCTGGATGGCAGAATGCAGGAGCCACTTGGTACTATCAAACCAGCCCGACTGGGCACTAATGCCACCATGGATCTGGGAACCATCCTGCGTATCGTAGATTTTCTGGAGCCAGCCGGCCACTCCCAGCCACCGGCCCCCAAACTCAAACCTCTGTACATTTGCCTTGAATACACAACTCAGCTGCCCCGCTTCTGGATGGCAGATTGCAGGAGCCACTTTGTATTATCAAATCAGCCCGACGTGGCCCTGGTGCCACCTTGCCTCTGGGAACCATCATGCGTATAATAGAATTTCAGGAGCCAGCCGGCCACTCTATTCCTGAGGCAAGCAAACACAAACCACGGCCCTTTTCTCTGGCAAACAAAACTCAGCTGCCCCACTTCTGCATGGCAGATTGCAGAAGCCACTTTGTACTATCAAACCAGCCCGAATTGGCAGTGTTGGCACCTTGGGTCTGGAAACCATTCTGAGTATCGCAGATTTGCAGGAGCCTGCCGGCCACTCCCGGCCATAGGCCCCCAGACACAAACCATGGCTCTTTTACCTGGCAAAGAAAACTCACCTGCCCGGCTTTTGCATGGCAGATTTGTGGAGCCACTTGGTACTATCAAACTAGCCTGACTTGGCACTGGTGCCACCTTGGGTCTGGGAACCATCCTGCGTATCATGGATTTTTAGGAGCCAGCCGGGCACTCCCAGCCACAGGCCCTCAAAAATAAACCACGGCACTTTTACCTGGCAAAGAAAACTCACCTCTTCCGCTTCAGGATGTCAGATTGCATGAGCCACTTGGTACTATCAAATCAGCCCGACGTGGCACTGGTGCCACCTTGATCTTGGAACCATGCTGTGTATAATAAAATTTCAGGAGCCAGCCGGCCACTCCCGGCCACAGGCCCCCCAGCACAAACCATGGGCCATTTCTCAAACAAACTAAACACAGCTGCCTCGCTTCTGCATGGCAGATTGAAGGAGGCACTTGACGCTGTCAACTAAGCCTGACTTGGCACTGGTAGCACCTTGGGTCTGGGTGCCATTCTGCATATCAAAGATTTGAAGGACCCAGACATCCACTCCCGGCCACAGGCCCCCAAACACAAACCACGGCCCTTTTCCCTTGCTAACACACCTCACCTCTTCTGCTTCGGGATGGCTGATTGCAGGAGCCAGTTGGTACTATCAAACCAGCCCGACTTGGCACTGGTGCCACCTTGGGTCTGGGAACTATACTGCATATCAAAGATTTTACGGAGCCATTCGGGCACTCCAGGCCTCAAGCCCCCAAACAAAATCCTCGGCCCTTTTCCCTTGCTAACACAAGTCACCTCTTCTGCATCTGGATGGCAGATTGCAGGAGCCACTTGGCACTGTCAAACCAGCCCGACTTGGCACTGGTGCCACCTTGGGTCTGGGAACAATCCTGCGTATCGTGGATTTTCAGGAGCCAGCTGGCCACTCCCAGCCACAGGCCCCCAAAGTCAAACCACGGTACATTTGCCTTGAATACACAACTCAGCTTCCCCGCTTCTGGATGGCAGATTGCAGGAGCCACTTGGAACTATCAAATCAGCCCGACGTGGCACTGGTGCCACCTTGGGTCTGGGAACCATGCTGTGTATAATAGATTTTCAGGAGCCAGCAGGCCACTCACAGATAGAAGCGCCCAGACACAAACCTCGGCCCTTTTCCCTGTCAAACCAAACTCACCTCTTCGGCTTCTGGATGGCAGACTGCAGGAGCCACTTGGTACTATAAAAGCAGCCCGACTTGGCACTGTTGCCAACTTGGGTCTGGGAACCATCCGGCGTATCGTGGATTTTCAGGAGCCAGCCGGCCACTCCAAGCCACAGGCCGCCAAACACAAACCACGGCCCTTTTCCCTTGCAAAAGATACTCAGCTACCCCTCTTCTGGATGGCAGATTGCAGGAGGCACTTGATACTGTCAAACCAGTCCGACATGGCACTGGTGCCACCTTGGGTCTGGGTGCCATTCTGCATATCAAAGACTTGAAGGAGCCTGCCGGCCATTCCCGGCCCTAGGCCCCCAGACACAAACCACGGCCCCTTTCTCTGGCAAATCAAACTCACCTACCCCGCTTCAGGATGGCAGATTGCAGGAGCCACTTGGTACTATCAAACCAGCCCGAATTCGCACTGGTGCCTCCTTGTGTCAGGGAACCATTCTGCATATCGCAGATTTGCAGGAGCCCGCCGGCCATTCCCGGCCCTAGGCCCCCAGACGCAAACAATGGCTCTTTTACCTGGCAAAGAAAACTCACCTGCCCCGCTTTTGAATGGCAGATTGCAGGAGCCACTTGGTACTATCAAACTATCCTGACTTGGCACTGGTGCCACCTTGGGTCTGGGAACCATCCTGCGTATCGTGGATTTTCAGAAGCCAGCCGGCCACTCCCAGTCACACACCCTCAAAAATAAACCACGGCCCTTTTCCCTGGCAAACAAATCTCACCTGTCCCACTTCTGGATGGCAGAATTCAGAAGCCACTTGGTATTATCCATCCAGCCCAACTGGGCACTGGTGGCGCCTTGGGTCTGGGAATCATCCTGCGTATCGTGGATTTTCAGGAGCCAGCCGGCCACTCCCAAGACAGGCCCCCAAACTCAAACCTCGGTACATTTGCCTCCATCACACAACTCAGCTGCCCCGCTTCAGGATTGCAGATTGCAGGAGCCACTTTGTATTATCAAATCAGCCCGACGTGGTCCTGGTGCCACCTTTTGTCTGGGAACCAGCCTGCGTATAATAGATTTTCAGGAGCGAGCCGGCCACTGCAATCCAGAGGCAAACAAACACAAACCACGGCCCTTTTCTCTGGCAAACAAAACTCAGCTGCCCCGCTTCTGCATGGCAGATTGCAGAAGCCACTTTGTATTATCAAACCAGGCCGAATTGGCAATGTTGACAACTTGGGTCTGGGAAACATTCTGCGTATCGCAGATTTTCACGAGCCAGACGGCCACTCCCGGCCACAGGCCCCCAAACACAAACCATCGGCCTTTTCTCAAACAAACAAAACTCAGCTGCCCGCTTCTGCATGGCAGATTGCAGAAGCCACTTTGTACTATCAAATCAGCCCAAATTGGCAGAGTTGACACCTTGGTTCTGGGAAACATTCTGCATATCGCAGATTTTGAGGAGCTAGCCGGCCATAGGCCCGCCCATAGGCCCCCAGACACAAACCATGGCTCTTTTACCTGGCAAAGAAAAGTCACCTCTTCCGCTTCTGGATGGCAGATTGCAGGAGCCACTTGGTACTATCAAAGCAGCCTGACTTGGCACTGGTGCCACCTTGGGTCTTGGAACCATCCTGCGTATCATGGATTTTCAGGAGTCAGCCGCCCACTACCAGCCACAGGCCCTCAAAAATAAACCACGGCCCTTTTCCCTGGCAAACAAAACTCACCTCTTCCGCTTCTGGATGGCAGATTGCAGGAGCCACTTGGCACTGTCAAACCAGCCCGACTTGGCACTGGTGCCACCTTGGGACTGGGAACCATCCTGCATATCGTGGATTTTGAGGAAGCAGCCGGCCACTGCCAGCCACAGGCCCCCAAAGTCAAACCTCGGTACATTTGCCTTGAATACACAACTCAGCTGCCCCGCTTCAGGATGTCAGATTGCAGGAGCCACTTGTTTCTATCAAATCAGCCTGACGTGGCACTGCTGCCACTTTGGGTCTGGGAACCATGCTGTGTATAATAGAATTTCAAGAGCCAGCTGGCCACTCCAATCCAGAGGCAACCAAACCAAAACCACGGCCCTTTTCTCTGGCAAACAAAACTCAGCTGCCCCGCTTCTGCATGGCAGATTGCAGGATCCACTTTGTACAATAAAAGCAGACAGAATTGGCAATGTTGACACCTTGGGTCTGGGAACCATTCTGCGTACCGCAGATTTTGAGGAGCCAGCCGGCCACTCCCTGCCATAGGCCCCCAGACACAAACTATAGCTCATTTACCTGGCAAAGAAAACTCACCTGGCCCGTTTCTGGTTGGCAGATTGGAGGAGCCACTTTGTACTATCAAACGAGCCTGACTTGGCACTGGTGCCACCTTGGGTCTTGGAACCATCCTGCGTATCGTGGATTTTCAGGAGCCAGCCGGCCACTCCCAGCCACAGGCCCTCAAAAATAAACCATAGCCCTTTTCCCTGGAACCAAAACTCACCTACCCCACTTCTGGATGGCAGATTGCAGGAACGTCTTGGCACTGTCAAACCAGCCCGACTTGGCACTGGTGCCATCTTGGGTCTGGGAACTATACTGCATATCAAAGATTTTCAGGAGCCAGCCGGGCAATCCCAGCCACAGGCCCTCAAACACAAATCACAGCCCTTTACCCTGGCAAACAAAACTCACCTGTCCCGCTTCTGGATGGCAGATTGCAGGAGCTACTTGGTACTATCCAACCAGCCCGACTTGGCACTGGTGCCACCTTGGGCCTGGGAACCATCGGGCATTTCGTAGATTTTCAGGAGCCAGAAGGCCACTCACGGCCATAAGCGCCCAGACGTAAACCTCGGCCCGTTTCCCTGGCAAACCAAACGCACCTGCCCCGCTTCTGGATGGCAGATTGCAGGAGCCACTTGGTAGTATCCAACCAGCCTGACTTGGCACTGTTGCCAACTTGGGATTGGGAACCATCCTGCGGATCGTGGATTTTCAGGAGCTAGCCGGCCACTCCAAGCCACAGGCCGCCAACCACAATCCACGGCCCTTTTCCCTTGCAAAAATTACTCACCTGCCTCGCTTCTGGATGGCAGATTGCAGAAGCCACTTGGTACTATCAAACCAGCCCAACTTGGCACTGGTGCCACCTCGCGTCTGGGAACTCCCCCGGCTATGATGGATTTTAAGGAGCCAGCCGGGCACTCCAGGCCCTAGGCAGAAACCTCGGCCTGTTTCACGGGCAAACAAAATTCACCTGCCCCGCTTCTGGATGGCAGAATGCAGGCGCCACTTGGTACTATCAAACCAGCCCGACTGGGCACTAATGCCACCTTGGGTCTGGCAACCATCCTGGGTATCGTAGCTTTTCAGGAGCCAGGTGGCCACTCCCAGCCACCGGCCCCCAAACTCAAAACGAGGCCCTTCTCCCTGGCAAAGAAAACTCACCTGCCCCGCTTCTGGATGGCAGAATGCAGGAGCCACTTGGTACTATCAAACCAGCCCGACTGGGCACTAATGCCACCATGGATCTGGGAACCATCCTGCGTATCGCAGATTTTCTGGAGCCAGCCGGCCACTCCCAGCCACCGGCCCCCAAACTCAAACCTCTGTACATTTGCCTTGAATACACAACTCAGCTGCCCCGCTTCTGGATGGCAGATTGCAGGAGCCACTTTGTATTATCAAATCAGCCCGACGTGGCCCTGGTGCCACCTTGCCTCTGGGAACCATCATGCGTATAATAGAATTTCAGGAGCCAGCCGGCCACTCTATTCCTGAGGCAAGCAAACACAAACCACGGCCCTTTTCTCTGGCAAACAAAACTCAGCTGCCCCACTTCTGCATGGCAGATTGCAGAAGCCACTTTGTACTATCAAACCAGCCCGAATTGGCAGTGTTGGCACCTTGGGTCTGGAAACCATTCTGAGTATCGCAGATTTGCAGGAGCCTGCCGGCCACTCCCGGCCATAGGCCCCCAGACACAAACCATGGCTCTTTTACCTGGCAAAGAAAACTCACCTGCCCGGCTTTTGCATGGCAGATTTGTGGAGCCACTTGGTACTATCAAACTAGCCTGACTTGGCACTGGTGCCACCTTGGGTCTGGGAACCATCCTGCGTATCATGGATTTTTAGGAGCCAGCCGGGCACTCCCAGCCACAGGCCCTCAAAAATAAACCACGGCACTTTTACCTGGCAAAGAAAACTCACCTCTTCCGCTTCAGGATGTCAGATTGCATGAGCCACTTGGTACTATCAAATCAGCCCGACGTGGCACTGGTGCCACCTTGATCTTGGAACCATGCTGTGTATAATAAAATTTCAGGAGCCAGCCGGCCACTCCCGGCCACAGGCCCCCCAGCACAAACCATGGGCCATTTCTCAAACAAACTAAACACAGCTGCCTCGCTTCTGCATGGCAGATTGAAGGAGGCACTTGACGCTGTCAACTAAGCCTGACTTGGCACTGGTGCCACCTTGGGTCTGGGTGCCATTCTGCATATCAAAGATTTGAAGGACCCAGACATCCACTCCCGGCCACAGGCCCCCAAACACAAACCACGGCCCTTTTCCCTTGCTAACACACCTCACCTCTTCTGCTTCGGGATGGCTGATTGCAGGAGCCAGTTGGTACTATCAAACCAGCCCGACTTGGCACTGGTGCCACCTTGGGTCTGGGAACTATACTGCATATCAAAGATTTTACGGAGCCATTCGGGCACTCCAGGCCTCAAGCCCCCAAACAAAATCCTCGGCCCTTTTCCCTTGCTAACACAAGTCACCTCTTCTGCATCTGGATGGCAGATTGCAGGAGCCACTTGGCACTGTCAAACCAGCCCGACTTGGCACTGGTGCCACCTTGGGTCTGGGAACAATCCTGCGTATTGTGGATTTTCAGGAGCCAGCTGGCCACTCCCAGCCACAGGCCCCCAAAGTCAAACCACGGTACATTTGCCTTGAATACACAACTCAGCTTCCCCGCTTCTGGATGGCAGATTGCAGGAGCCACTTGGAACTATCAAATCAGCCCGACGTGGCACTGGTGCCACCTTGGGTCTGGGAACCATGCTGTGTATAATAGATTTTCAGGAGCCAGCAGGCCACTCACAGATAGAAGCGCCCAGACACAAACCTCGGCCCTTTTCCCTGTCAAACCAAACTCACCTCTTCGGCTTCTGGATGGCAGACTGCAGGAGCCACTTGGTACTATAAAAGCAGCCCGACTTGGCACTGTTGCCAACTTGGGTCTGGGAACCATCCGGCGTATCGTGGATTTTCAGGAGCCAGCCGGCCACTCCAAGCCACAGGCCGCCAAACACAAACCACGGCCCTTTTCCCTTGCAAAAGATACTCAGCTACCCCTCTTCTGGATGGCAGATTGCAGGAGGCACTTGATACTGTCAAACCAGTCCGACATGGCACTGGTGCCACCTTGGGTCTGGGTGCCATTCTGCATATCAAAGACTTGAAGGAGCCTGCCGGCCATTCCCGGCCCTAGGCCCCCAGACACAAACCACGGCCCCTTTCTCTGGCAAATCAAACTCACCTACCCCGCTTCAGGATGGCAGATTGCAGGAGCCACTTGGTACTATCAAACCAGCCCGAATTCGCACTGGTGCCTCCTTGTGTCAGGGAACCATTCTGCATATCACAGATTTGCAGGAGCCCGCCGGCCATTCCCGGCCCTAGGCCCCCAGACGCAAACAATGGCTCTTTTACCTGGCAAAGAAAACTCACCTGCCCCGCTTTTGAATGGCAGATTGCAGGAGCCACTTGGTACTATCAAACTATCCTGACTTGGCACTGGTGCCACCTTGGGTCTGGGAACCATCCTACGTATCGTGGATTTTCAGAAGCCAGCCGGCCACTCCCAGTCACACACCCTCAAAAATAAACCACGGCCCTTTTCCCTGGCAAACAAATCTCACCTGTCCCACTTCTGGATGGCAGAATTCAGAAGCCACTTGGTATTATCCATCCAGCCCAACTGGGCACTGGTGGCGCCTTGGGTCTGGGAATCATCCTGCGTATCGTGGATTTTCAGGAGCCAGCCGGCCACTCCCAAGACAGGCCCCCAAACTCAAACCTCGGTACATTTGCCTCCATCACACAACTCAGCTGCCCCGCTTCAGGATTGCAGATTGCAGGAGCCACTTTGTATTATCAAATCAGCCCGACGTGGTCCTGGTGCCACCTTTTGTCTGGGAACCAGCCTGCATATAATAGATTTTCAGGAGCGAGCCGGCCACTGCAATCCAGAGGCAAACAAACACAAACCACGGCCCTTTTCTCTGGCAAACAAAACTCAGCTGCCCCACTTCTGCATGGCAGATTGCAGAAGCCACTTTGTATTATCAAATCAGGCCGAATTGGCAATGTTGACAACTTGGGTCTGGGAAACATTCTGCGTATCGCAGATTTTCACGAGCCAGACGGCCACTCCCGGCCACAGGCCCCCAAACACAAACCATCGGCCTTTTCTCAAACAAACAAAACTCAGCTGCCCGCTTCTGCATGGCAGATTGCAGAAGCCACTTTGTACTATCAAATCAGCCCAAATTGGCAGAGTTGACACCTTGGTTCTGGGAAACATTCTGCATATCGCAGATTTTGAGGAGCTAGCCGGCCATAGGCCCGCCCATAGGCCCCCAGACACAAACCATGGCTCTTTTACCTGGCAAAGAAAAGTCACCTCTTCCGCTTCTGGATGGCAGATTGCAGGAGCCACTTGGTACTATCAAAGCAGCCTGACTTGGCACTGGTGCCACCTTGGGTCTTGGAACCATCCTGCGTATCATGGATTTTCAGGAGCCAGCCGCCCACTACCAGCCACAGGCCCTCAAAAATAAACCACGGCCCTTTTCCCTGGCAAACAAAACTCACCTCTTCCGCTTCTGGATGGCAGATTGCAGGAGCCACTTGGCACTGTCAAACCAGCCCGACTTGGCACTGGTGCCACCTTGGGACTGGGAACCATCCTGCATATCGTGGATTTTGAGGAAGCAGCCGGCCACTGCCAGCCACAGGCCCCCAAAGTCAAACCTCGGTACATTTGCCTTGAATACACAACTCAGCTGCCCCGCTTCAGGATGTCAGATTGCAGGAGCCACTTGTTTCTATCAAATCGGCCTGACGTGGCACTGCTGCCACTTTGGGTCTGGGAACCATGCTGTGTATAATAGAATTTCAAGAGCCAGCTGGCCACTCCAATCCAGAGGCAACCAAACCAAAACCACGGCCCTTTTCTCTGGCAAACAAAACTCAGCTGCCCCGCTTCTGCATGGCAGATTGCAGGATCCACTTTGTACAATAAAAGCAGACAGAATTGGCAATGTTGACACCTTGGGTCTGGGAACCATTCTGCGTACCGCAGATTTTGAGGAGCCAGCCGGCCACTCCCTGCCATAGGCCCCCAGACACAAACTATAGCTCATTTACCTGGCAAAGAAAACTCACCTGGCCCGTTTCTGGTTGGCAGATTGGAGGAGCCACTTTGTACTATCAAACGAGCCTGACTTGGCACTGGTGCCACCTTGGGTCTTGGAACCATCCGGCGTATCGTGGATTTTCAGGAGCCAGCCGGCCACTCCCAGCCACAGGCCCTCAAAAATAAACCATAGCCCTTTTCCCTGGAACCAAAACTCACCTACCCCACTTCTGGATGGCAGATTGCAGGAACGTCTTGGCACTGTCAAACCAGCCCGACTTGGCACTGGTGCCATCTTGGGTCTGGGAACTATACTGCATATCAAAGATTTTCAGGAGCCAGCCGGGCAATCCCAGCCACAGGCCCTCAAACACAAATCACAGCCCTTTACCCTGGCAAACAAAACTCACCTGTCCCGCTTCTGGATGGCAGATTGCAGGAGCTACTTGGTACTATCCAACCAGCCCGACTTGGCACTGGTGCCACCTTGGGCCTGGGAACCATCGGGCATTTCGTAGATTTTCAGGAGCCAGAAGGCCACTCACGGCCATAAGCGCCCAGACGTAAACCTCGGCCCGTTTCCCTGGCAAACCAAACGCACCTGCCCCGCTTCTGGATGGCAGATTGCAGGAGCCACTTGGTAGTATCCAACCAGCCTGACTTGGCACTGTTGCCAACTTGGGATTGGGAACCATCCTGCGGATCGTGGATTTTCAGGAGCTAGCCGGCCACTCCAAGCCACAGGCCGCCAACCACAATCCACGGCCCTTTTCCCTTGCAAAAATTACTCACCTGCCTCGCTTCTGGATGGCAGATTGCAGAAGCCACTTGGTACTATCAAACCAGCCCAACTTGGCACTGGTGCCACCTCGCGTCTGGGAACTCCCCCGGCTATGATGGATTTTAAGGAGCCAGCCGGGCACTCCAGGCCCTAGGCAGAAACCTCGGCCTGTTTCACGGGCAAACAAAATTCACCTGCCCCGCTTCTGGATGGCAGAATGCAGGCGCCACTTGGTACTATCAAACCAGCCCGACTGGGCACTAATGCCACCTTGGGTCTGGCAACCATCCTGGGTATCGTAGCTTTTCAGGAGCCAGGTGGCCACTCCCAGCCACCGGCCCCCAAACTCAAAACGAGGCCCTTCTCCCTGGCAAAGAAAACTCACCTGCCCCGCTTCTGGATGGCAGAATGCAGGAGCCACTTGGTACTATCAAACCAGCCCGACTGGGCACTAATGCCACCATGGATCTGGGAACCATCCTGCGTATCGTAGATTTTCTGGAGCCAGCCGGCCACTCCCAGCCACCGGCCCCCAAACTCAAACCTCTGTACATTTGCCTTGAATACACAACTCAGCTGCCCCGCTTCTGGATGGCAGATTGCAGGAGCCACTTTGTATTATCAAATCAGCCCGACGTGGCCCTGGTGCCACCTTGCCTCTGGGAACCATCATGCGTATAATAGAATTTCAGGAGCCAGCCGGCCACTCTATTCCTGAGGCAAGCAAACACAAACCACGGCCCTTTTCTCTGGCAAACAAAACTCAGCTGCCCCACTTCTGCATGGCAGATTGCAGAAGCCACTTTGTACTATCAAACCAGCCCGAATTGGCAGTGTTGGCACCTTGGGTCTGGAAACCATTCTGAGTATCGCAGATTTGCAGGAGCCTGCCGGCCACTCCCGGCCATAGGCCCCCAGACACAAACCATGGCTCTTTTACCTGGCAAAGAAAACTCACCTGCCCGGCTTTTGCATGGCAGATTGCAGGAGCCACTTGGAACTATCAAAGCAGCCCGACGTGGCACTGGTGCCACCTTGGGTCTGGGAACCATCCTGCGTATCATGGATTTTTAGGAGCCAGCCGGGCACTCCCAGCCACAGGCCCTCAAAAATAAACCACGGCACTTTTACCTGGCAAAGAAAACTCACCTCTTCCGCTTCAGGATGTCAGATTGCATGAGCCACTTGGTACTATCAAATCAGCCCGACGTGGCACTGGTGCCACCTTGATCTTGGAACCATGCTGTGTATAATAAAATTTCAGGAGCCAGCCGGCCACTCCCGGCCACAGGCCCCCCAACACAAACCATGGGCCATTTCTCAAACAAACTAAACACAGCTGCCTCGCTTCTGCATGGCAGATTGAAGGAGGCACTTGACGCTGTCAACTAAGCCTGACTTGGCACTGGTGCCACCTTGGGTCTGGGTGCCATTCTGCATATCAAAGATTTGAAGGACCCAGACATCCACTCCCGGCCACAGGCCCCCAAACACAAACCACGGCCCTTTTCCCTTGCTAACACACCTCACCTCTTCTGCTTCGGGATGGCTGATTGCAGGAGCCAGTTGGTACTATCAAACCAGCCCGACTTGGCACTGGTGCCACCTTGGGTCTGGGAACTATACTGCATATCAAAGATTTTACGGAGCCATTCGGGCACTCCAGGCCTCAAGCCCCCAAACAAAATCCTCGGCCCTTTTCCCTTGCTAACACAAGTCACCTCTTCTGCATCTGGATGGCAGATTGCAGGAGCCACTTGGCACTGTCAAACCAGCCCGACTTGGCACTGGTGCCACCTTGGGTCTGGGAACAATCCTGCGTATCGTGGATTTTCAGGAGCCAGCTGGCCACTCCCAGCCACAGGCCCCCAAAGTCAAACCACGGTACATTTGCCTTGAATACACAACTCAGCTTCCCCGCTTCTGGATGGCAGATTGCAGGAGCCACTTGGAACTATCAAATCAGCCCGACGTGGCACTGGTGCCACCTTGGGTCTGGGAACCATGCTGTGTATAATAGATTTTCAGGAGCCAGCAGGCCACTCACAGATAGAAGCGCCCAGACACAAACCTCGGCCCTTTTCCCAGTCAAACCAAACTCACCTCTTCGGCTTCTGGATGGCAGACTGCAGGAGCCACTTGGTACTATAAAAGCAGCCCGACTTGGCACTGTTGCCAACTTGGGTCTGGGAACCATCCGGCGTATCGTGGATTTTCAGGAGCCAGCCGGCCACTCCAAGCCACAGGCCACCAAACACAAACCACGGCCCTTTTCCCTTGCAAAAGATACTCAGCTACCCCTCTTCTGGATGGCAGATTGCAGGAGGCACTTGATACTGTCAAACCAGTCCGACATGGCACTGGTGCCACCTTGGGTCTGGGTGCCATTCTGCATATCAAAGACTTGAAGGAGCCTGCCGGCCATTCCCGGCCCTAGGCCCCCAGACACAAACCACGGCCCCTTTCTCTGGCAAATCAAACTCACCTACCCCGCTTCAGGATGGCAGATTGCAGGAGCCACTTGGTACTATCAAACCAGCCCGAATTCGCACTGGTGCCTCCTTGTGTCAGGGAACCATTCTGCATATCGCAGATTTGCAGGAGCCCGCCGGCCATTCCCGGCCCTAGGCCCCCAGACGCAAACAATGGCTCTTTTACCTGGCAAAGAAAACTCACCTGCCCCGCTTTTGAATGGCAGATTGCAGGAGCCACTTGGTACTATCAAACTATCCTGACTTGGCACTGGTGCCACCTTGGGTCTGGGAACCATCCTGCGTATCGTGGATTTTCAGAAGCCAGCCGGCCACTCCCAGTCACACACCCTCAAAAATAAACCACGGCCCTTTTCCCTGGCAAACAAATCTCACCTGTCCCACTTCTGGATGGCAGAATTCAGAAGCCACTTGGTATTATCCATCCAGCCCAACTGGGCACTGGTGGCGCCTTGGGTCTGGGAATCATCCTGCGTATCGTGGATTTTCAGGAGCCAGCCGGCCACTCCCAAGACAGGCCCCCAAACTCAAACCTCGGTACATTTGCCTCCATCACACAACTCAGCTGCCCCGCTTCAGGATTGCAGATTGCAGGAGCCACTTTGTATTATCAAATCAGCCCGACGTGGTCCTGGTGCCACCTTTTGTCTGGGAACCAGCCTGCGTATAATAGATTTTCAGGAGCGAGCCGGCCACTGCAATCCAGAGGCAAACAAACACAAACCACGGCCCTTTTCTCTGGCAAACAAAACTCAGCTGCCCCGCTTCTGCATGGCAGATTGCAGAAGCCACTTTGTATTATAAAACCAGGCCGAATTGGCAATGTTGACAACTTGGGTCTGGGAAACATTCTGCGTATCGCAGATTTTCACGAGCCAGACGGCCACTCCCGGCCACAGGCCCCCAAACACAAACCATCGGCCTTTTCTCAAACAAACAAAACTCAGCTGCCCGCTTCTGCATGGCAGATTGCAGAAGCCACTTTGTACTATCAAATCAGCCCAAATTGGCAGAGTTGACACCTTGGTTCTGGGAAACATTCTGCATATCGCAGATTTTGAGGAGCTAGCCGGCCATAGGCCCGCCCATAGGCCCCCAGACACAAACCATGGCTCTTTTACCTGGCAAAGAAAAGTCACCTCTTCCGCTTCTGGATGGCAGATTGCAGGAGCCACTTGGTACTATCAAAGCAGCCTGACTTGGCACTGGTGCCACCTTGGGTCTTGGAACCATCCTGCGTATCATGGATTTTCAGGAGCCAGCCGCCCACTACCAGCCACAGGCCCTCAAAAATAAACCACGGCCCTTTTCCCTGGCAAACAAAACTCACCTCTTCCGCTTCTGGATGGCAGATTGCAGGAGCCACTTGGCACTGTCAAACCAGCCCGACTTGGCACTGGTGCCACCTTGGGACTGGGAACCATCCTGCATATCGTGGATTTTGAGGAAGCAGCCGGCCACTGCCAGCCACAGGCCCCCAAAGTCAAACCTCGGTACATTTGCCTTGAATACACAACTCAGCTGCCCCGCTTCAGGATGTCAGATTGCAGGAGCCACTTGTTTCTATCAAATCGGCCTGACGTGGCACTGCTGCCACTTTGGGTCTGGGAACCATGCTGTGTATAATAGAATTTCAAGAGCCAGCTGGCCACTCCAATCCAGAGGCAACCAAACCAAAACCACGGCCCTTTTCTCTGGCAAACAAAACTCAGCTGCCCCGCTTCTGCATGGCAGATTGCAGGATCCACTTTGTACAATAAAAGCAGACAGAATTGGCAATGTTGCCAACTTGGGTCTGGGAACCATTCTGCGTACCGCAGATTTTGAGGAGCCAGCCGGCCACTCCCTGCCATAGGCCCCCAGACACAAACTATAGCTCATTTACCTGGCAAAGAAAACTCACCTGGCCCGTTTCTGGTTGGCAGATTGGAGGAGCCACTTTGTACTATCAAACGAGCCTGACTTGGCACTGGTGCCACCTTGGGTCTTGGAACCATCCTGCGTATCGTGGATTTTCAGGAGCCAGCCGGCCACTCCCAGCCACAGGCCCTCAAAAATAAACCATAGCCCTTTTCCCTGGAACCAAAACTCACCTACCCCACTTCTGGATGGCAGATTGCAGGAACGTCTTGGCACTGTCAAACCAGCCCGACTTGGCACTGGTGCCATCTTGGGTCTGGGAACTATACTGCATATCAAAGATTTTCAGGAGCCAGCCGGGCAATCCCAGCCACAGGCCCTCAAACACAAATCACAGCCCTTTACCCTGGCAAACAAAACTCACCTGTCCCGCTTCTGGATGGCAGATTGCAGGAGCTACTTGGTACTATCAAACCAGCCCGACTTGGCACTGGTGCCACCTTAGGTCTGGGAACCATCCGGCGTTTTGTAGATTTTCAGGGGCCAGCAGGCCACTCACGGCCATAAGCGCCCAGGCATAAACCTCGGCCCGTTTCCCTGGCAAACTAAACGCACCTGCCCCGCTTCTGGATGGCAGATTGCAGGAGCCACTTGGTACTATCCAACCAGCCTGACTTGGCACTGTTGCCAACTTGGGTCTGGGAACCATCCTGCGTAACGTGGATTTTCAGGAGCCAGCCGGCCACTTCAAGCCACAGGCCGCCAACCACAATCCACGGCCCTTTTCCATTGCAAAAATTACTCACCTGCCTCGCTTCTGGATGGCAGATTGCAGAAGCCACTTGGTACTATCAAACCAGCCCAACTTGGCACTGGTGCCACCTCGCGACTGGGAATTCCCCGTGTATTATGGATTTTAAGGAGCCAGCCGGGCACTCCAGGCCCTAGGCCCCCAGACACAAACCTCGGCCCGTTTCACCGGCAAACAAAACTCACCTGCCCCGCTTCTGGATGGCAGAATGCAGGAGCCAATTGGTATTATCAATCCAGCCCGACTGGGCACTGGTGCCACTTTGGGTCTGGGAACCATCCTGCGTATCGGAGATTTTGAGGAGCCAGCCGGCCACTCCCGGCCATAGGCCCCCAGACACAAACCATGGCTCATTTACCTGGCAAAGAAAACTCACCTCTTCCGCTTCTGGATGGCAGATTGCAGGAGCCACTTGGTACTATCAAAGCAGCCTGACTTCGCACTGGTGCCACCTTGGGTCTGGGAACCATCCTGTGTATCGTGGATTTTCAGGAGCCAGCCGGCCACTCCCGGCCACAGGCCCTCAAAAATACACCACGGCCCTTATCCCTGGGAAACAAAACTCAGCTGGCCCACTTCTGGATGGCAGATTTTTGGAGCCACTTGGAACAGCCAAACCAGCCCGACTGGGCACTGGTGCCACCCTGGGTCTGGGAGCAATACTGCATATCAAAGATTTTAAGGAGCCAGCCGAGCACTCCCAACCACAGGCCCTCAAACACAAATCACAGCCCTTTTCCCTGGCAAACAAAACTCACCTGTGCCTCTTCTGGATGGCAGATTGCTGGAGCCACTTGGAACAGCCAAACCAGCCCGACTTGGCACGGGTGCCACCTTGGGTCTGGGAACTATACTGCATATCAAAGATTTTAATGAGCCTGCCGGGCACTCCAGGCCTCAAGCCCCCAAACACAATCCTCGGCCTTTTTCCCTTTCTAACAGAACTCACCTCTTATGCATCTGGATGGCAGATTGCAGGAGCCACTTGACACTGTCAAACCAGCCCGACTTGGCACTGGTGCCACCTTGGGTCTGGGAACCATCCTGCCTATCGTAGATTTTCAGGAGCCAGCCGGCCACTCCCAGCCACAGGCCCCCAAAGTCAAACCTCGGTACATTTGCCTTGAATACACAACTCACCTGCTCCGCTTCAGGATGTCAGATTGCAGGAGACACTTAGTATTATCAAATCAGCCCGACATGGCACTGGTGCCACCTTGGGTCTGGGAACCATGCAGCGTATCATAGAATTTCAGCAGACAGCTGGCCACTACAATCACGAGGCAACCAAACACAAACCATGGCCCTTTTCTCTGGCAAACAAAACTCAGCTGCCTGTCTTCTGCATGGCAGATTGCAGGAGCCACTTGGTACTATCAATCCAGCCTGAATTGGCAGTGTTGACACCTTGGGTCTGGGAACCATTCTGCGTATCGCAGATTTTTAGGAGCCAGCCGTCCCCTCCCGGCCATAAGGGCCCAGACATCAACCTCGGCCCGTATCCTGGCAAAGAAAACTTACCTGTTACGCTTCTGGATGGCAGATTGCAGGAGCCACTTGGTACTATCAAAGCAGCCTAACTTGGCAGTGGTGTCACCTTGGGTCTGGGAACCATCCTGTGTATCGTGGATTTTCAGGAGCCTGCCGGCCACTCCCAGCCACAGGCCCCGCACACAAACCTCGGCCCGTTTCCCTGGCAAACCAAACTCAGCTGCCCCGCTTCTGGATGGCAGATTGCAGGAGCCACTTGGTACTATCAAACCAGCTCGACTTGGCACTGTAGCCAACTTGGGTCTGGGAAGTATACTGCATATCAATGACTTTAAGGAGCCAGCCGGGCACTCCCAGCCAAAGGCCCTCAAACAGAAATTACAGCCCTTTTCCCTGGCAAACAAAACTCACCTTTCCAGCTTCTGGATGGCAGATTGCAGTAGCCACTTGGTACTATCAAACCAGCCATACTTGGCACTGGTGCCAACCTGGGTCTGGGAACCATCCTGTGTATAATAGAATTTCTGGAGCCAGCCGGACACTCCAAGCCACAGGCCGCCAAGGACAAACCACGGCCCTTTTCTGTTGCAAAAAAAACTCAGCTGCCCCGCTTCTGTATGGCAGATTGCAGAAGCCACTTGGTACTATCAAACCAGCCAGACATAGCACTGGTGCCACCTCGCCTCTGGGAACTCCCCCGCGTATGATGGATTTTAAGGAGCCAGCTGGGTACTCCAGGCCCTATGCCACCAGAAACAAAACTCGGCCCTCTTTACCAGCAAACAAAACTCACCTGCCCCGCTTCTGGATGGCACAATGCAGGAGCCACTTGGTACTATGAAACAAGTCCGACTTGGTACTGTTGTCACCTTGGGTCTGGGAACCATCCTGTGTATCGTAGATTTTCAGGAGCCAGCCGGCCAATCCCGGCCATAGGCCCCCGAACACAAACCACGGTCCTTATCCCTGGGAAACAAAACTCAGCTGCCCCACTTCTGGATGGCAGATTGCGGGAGCCACTTGGAACAGCCAAACCAGCCCAACTGGGCACTGGTGCCACCTTGGGTTTGGGAACAATACTGCATATCAAAGATTTTAAGGAGCCAGCCGGGCACTCCAGGCCTCAAGCCCGAAACACAATTTTAGGCCCATTTCCCTTGCTAACACAAGTCACCTCTTCTGCATCTGGATGGCAGATTGCAGTAGCCACTTGGTACTATCAAATCAGCCTGATGTGCCCGTGGTGCCATCTTGGGTCTGGGAACCATCATGCGTATCGTGGCTTTTCAGTAGCTGACCGGCCACTACCCACCCCAGGCCCTCAAACACAAATCACAGCGCTTTTCCCTGGCAAACAAAACCCACCTGCCCCTCTTCTGGATGGCAGATTGCAGAAGGCACTGAGTACTACAAAACCAGCCCGACTTGGCGCTGGTGCCAGCTTTGGTCTGGGAACCGTCCTGCGTATCGTGGATTTTCAGGAGCCAGGCGGCCACTCCCAGGCATTGGCCGCCAAAAACAAACCACGGCCCTTTTCCCTTGCAAAAAAAACTGAGCTGCCCCACTTCTGGATGGCAGATTGCAGAAGCCACTTGGTACTATCAAACCAGCCCAACTTGGCACAGGTGCCACCTCACGTCTGGGAACTCCCCCGCGTATAATGGATTTTAAGGAGCCAGCCGGGCACTCCAGGCCCTAGGCCACCAGAAACAATCCTTGGCCTGTTTCACGGGCAAACAAAACTCACCTGCCCCGCTTCTGGTTGGCAGATTGCAAGAGCCACTTTGTACTATGAAACAAGTGCGACTTGGCAGTGTTGCCACCATGGGTCTGGGAACCATCCTGAGTATCGTAGATTTTCAGGAGCCAGCCGGCCACTCCCAGGCATACGCCACCAAACACAAACCACGTCCCTTTTACCTGGCAAAGAAAACTCACCTGTCCCGCTTCTGGATGGCAGAATGCAGGAGCCACTTGGTATTATCAATCCAGCCCGACTGGGCACTGGTGCCACCTTGGGTCTGGGAACCATCCTGCGTAGGGTTGATTTTCAGGAGCCAGCCGGCCAATCCCGGCCCTAGGCCCCCGAACACAAACCACGGCCCTTATCCCGGGGAAACAAAACTCAGCTGCCCCACTTCTGGACGGCAGATTGCTGGAGCCACTTGGAGCAGCTAAACCAGCCTGACTAGGCACTGGTGCCACCTTGGGACTGGGAACTATATTGCATATCAAATATTTTAAGGAGCCAGCCGGGCACTCCAGGCCTCAAGCCCCCAAACACAATCCTCAGCCCGTTTCCAATGCTACCACAACTCACCTCTTCTGCATCTGGATGGCAGATTGCAGGAGCCACTAGGCACTGTCAAACCAGCCAGACATGACACTGGTGCCACATTGGGTCTGGGAACCATCCTGCAAATCATGGTATTTCAGGAGCCAGCCTGGCACGCCTAGCCAAAGGCCCTCACACATAAATCACAGCCCTTTTCCCTGGCAAACAAAACTCACCTGTCCCGCTTCTGGATGGCAGATTGTATGAGCCAGTTGGTACGATCAAACCAGCCCGACTTGGCACTGGTGCCACCTTGGGTCTGGGAACGTTCCGGCGTTTCGTAGATTTTCAGGAGCCAGCAGGCCACTCACGGCCATAAGCGCCCAGCACAAACCTCGGTCCGTTTCCCTGGCAAACCAAACTCACCTCTTCCGCTTCTGGATGACAGATTGCAGGCGCCAGTTGGTACTATCAAACCAGCCCGATTTGGCACTGGTGCCACCTTGGGTCGGGGAACCATCCTGTGTATAATAGAATTTCAGGAGCCAGCCGGACACTCCAAGCCACAGGCCGCCAAGGACAAACCACGGCCCTTTTCTGTTGCAAAAAAAACTCAGCTGCCCCGCTTCTGTATGGCAGATTGCAGAAGCCACTTGGTACTATCAAACCAGCCAGACATAGCACTGGTGCCACCTCGCCTCTGGGAACTCCCCCGCGTATGATGGATTTTAAGGAGCCAGCTGGGTACTCCAGGCCCTATGCCACCAGAAACAAAACTCGGCCCTCTTTACCAGCAAACAAAACTCACCTGCCCCGCTTCTGGATGGCACAATGCAGGAGCCACTTGGTACTATGAAACAAGTCCGACTTGGTACTGTTGTCACCTTGGGTCTGGGAACCATCCTGTGTATCGTAGATTTTCAGGAGCCAGCCGGCCAATCCCGGCCATAGGCCCCCGAACACAAACCACGGTCCTTATCCCTGGGAAACAAAACTCAGCTGCCCCACTTCTGGATGGCAGATTGCGGGAGCCACTTGGAACAGCCAAACCAGCCCAACTGGGCACTGGTGCCACCTTGGGTTTGGGAACAATACTGCATATCAAAGATTTTAAGGAGCCAGCCGGGCACTCCAGGCCTCAAGCCCGAAACACAATTTTAGGCCCATTTCCCTTGCTAACACAAGTCACCTCTTCTGCATCTGGATGGCAGATTGCAGTAGCCACTTGGTACTATCAAATCAGCCTGATGTGCCCGTGGTGCCATCTTGGGTCTGGGAACCATCATGCGTATCGTGGCTTTTCAGTAGCTGACCGGCCACTACCCACCCCAGGCCCTCAAACACAAATCACAGCGCTTTTCCCTGGCAAACAAAACCCACCTGCCCCTCTTCTGGATGGCAGATTGCAGAAGGCACTGAGTACTACAAAACCAGCCCGACTTGGCGCTGGTGCCAGCTTTGGTCTGGGAACCGTCCTGCGTATCGTGGATTTTCAGGAGCCAGGCGGCCACTCCCAGGCATTGGCCGCCAAAAACAAACCACGGCCCTTTTCCCTTGCAAAAAAAACTGAGCTGCCCCACTTCTGGATGGCAGATTGCAGAAGCCACTTGGTACTATCAAACCAGCCCAACTTGGCACAGGTGCCACCTCACGTCTGGGAACTCCCCCGCGTATAATGGATTTTAAGGAGCCAGCCGGGCACTCCAGGCCCTAGGCCACCAGAAACAATCCTTGGCCTGTTTCACGGGCAAACAAAACTCACCTGCCCCGCTTCTGGTTGGCAGATTGCAAGAGCCACTTTGTACTATGAAACAAGTGCGACTTGGCAGTGTTGCCACCATGGGTCTGGGAACCATCCTGAGTATCGTAGATTTTCAGGAGCCAGCCGGCCACTCCCAGGCATACGCCACCAAACACAAACCACGTCCCTTTTACCTGGCAAAGAAAACTCACCTGTCCCGCTTCTGGATGGCAGAATGCAGGAGCCACTTGGTATTATCAATCCAGCCCGACTGGGCACTGGTGCCACCTTGGGTCTGGGAACCATCCTGCGTAGGGTTGATTTTCAGGAGCCAGCCGGCCAATCCCGGCCCTAGGCCCCCGAACACAAACCACGGCCCTTATCCCGGGGAAACAAAACTCAGCTGCCCCACTTCTGGACGGCAGATTGCTGGAGCCACTTGGAGCAGCTAAACCAGCCTGACTAGGCACTGGTGCCACCTTGGGACTGGGAACTATATTGCATATCAAATATTTTAAGGAGCCAGCCGGGCACTCCAGGCCTCAAGCCCCCAAACACAATCCTCAGCCCGTTTCCAATGCTACCACAACTCACCTCTTCTGCATCTGGATGGCAGATTGCAGGAGCCACTAGGCACTGTCAAACCAGCCAGACATGACACTGGTGCCACATTGGGTCTGGGAACCATCCTGCAAATCATGGTATTTCAGGAGCCAGCCTGGCACGCCTAGCCAAAGGCCCTCACACATAAATCACAGCCCTTTTCCCTGGCAAACAAAACTCACCTGTCCCGCTTCTGGATGGCAGATTGTATGAGCCAGTTGGTACGATCAAACCAGCCCGACTTGGCACTGGTGCCACCTTGGGTCTGGGAACGTTCCGGCGTTTCGTAGATTTTCAGGAGCCAGCAGGCCACTCACGGCCATAAGCGCCCAGCACAAACCTCGGTCCGTTTCCCTGGCAAACCAAACTCACCTCTTCCGCTTCTGGATGACAGATTGCAGGCGCCAGTTGGTACTATCAAACCAGCCCGATTTGGCACTGGTGCCACCTTGGGTCGGGGAACCATCCTGTGTATAATAGAATTTCAGGAGCCAGCCGGCCACTCCTGGCCATAGGCCCCCGAACACAAACCACGGCCCTTATCTCTGGCAAACAAAACTCAGCTGCCCCGCTTCTGGATGGCAGATTGCTGGAGCCACTTGGAACAGCAAAATCGGCCCGACTAGGCACTGGTGCCACCCTGGGTCTGGGAACAATACTGCATATCAAATATTTTAAGGAGTCAGCCGGGCACTCCAGACCTCCAGCCCACAAACACAATCCTCGGCCCTTTGCCCTTGCTAACACAACTCACCTCTTCTGCATCTGGATGGCAGATTGTAGGAGCCACTTGGCACTGTCAAACCAGCCCAACTTGGCACTGGTGCCACCTTGGGTCTGGGAACCATCCTGTGTATAATAGAATTTCAGGAGCCAGCCGGCCACTCCCGGCCACAGGCCCCCAAACACAAACCATGCGCCTTTTCTCAAACAAACAAAACACAGCTTCCCCGCTTCTGCATGGCAGATTGCACGAGGCACTTGACACTGTCAAACCAGCCCTACATGGCACTGGTGCCGCCTTGGGTCTGGGAACCATCCTGCGTATCGTCGATTTTCAGGAGCCAGCCGGCCACTCCCAGCCACTGGCCCGCAAACTCAAACCTCGCTACGTTTGCCTTGAATACAGAACTCAGCTGCCCCACTTCAGGATGGCAGATTGCAGGAGCCACTTTGTATTAACAAACCAGCCTGACTTGGGACTGGTGCCACCTTTGGTCTGGGAACCATGTGGCGTATAATAGAATTTCAGGAGCCAGCATGCCACTCCAATCCAGAGGGAACCAAACACAAACCACGGCCCTTTTCTCTGGCAAATCAAACTCACCTACCCTGCTTCAGGATGGCAGATTGCAGGAGCCACTTGGTACTGTCAAACCAGCTTGACTTGGCAGTGTTGACACCTTGGGTCTGGGAATCGTACTGCGTAAGGTGGATTTTCAGGAGCCCGCCGGCCAATCCCGGCCATAGGCCCCCGAACACAAACCACGGCCTATTTCCCTGGCAAACAAAACTGAGCTGTCCCGCTTCTGGATGGCAGATTGCAGGAGCCACTTGCAACAGCCAAACCAGCCCGACTTGGCACTGGTGCCACATTGGGTCTGGGATCTATACTGCATATCAAAGATTTTAAGGAGCCAGCCGGGCACTCCAGGCCTCAAGCCCCCAAACATAATCCTCGGCCCTTTTTCCCTTGCTAACACAACTCACCTCTTATGCATCTGGATGGCAGATTGCAGGAGCCACTTGACACTGTCAAACCAGCCCGACTTGGCACTGGTGCCACCTCGGGTCTGGGAACCATCCTGCGTATCGTGGATTTTAAAGAGCCAGTTGACCACTCCCGGCCATAGGTGCCGAGACACAAACCTCGACCCGTTTTCCTGGCAAACAAAACTCAGCTGCCCCGCTTCTGGATGGCAGATTGCTGGAGCCACTTGGTACTATCAAACCAGCCCGACTAGGCACTGGTGCCAACCTGGGTCTGGGAACCATCCTGCGTATCGTGGATTTTCAGGAGCCAGCCGGCCACTCCAAGCCACAGGCCACCAAACAGAAATCACGGCCCTTTCCCCTTGCAAAAAAAACTCAGCTGCCCCGCTTCCGCATTGCAGATTGCAGGAGCCACTTGGTAATATCAAACCAGCCCGAATTGGCAGTGTTGACACCTTGGGTCTGGGAACCATCTTGCGTATCGGAGATTTTCACGAGCCAGACGGCCACTCCCGGCCACAGGCCCCCAAACACAAACCATGGGCCTTCTCTCAAACAAACAAAACACAGCTGCCCCGCTTCTGCATGGCAGATTGCAGGAGCCACTTGACACTGTCAGAACAGCCCGACTTGGCACTGGTGCCACCTTGGGTCTGGGTGCCATTCTGCATATCAAAAATTTTAAGGAGCCAGCCGAGCACTCCCAGCCACAGTCCCTCAAACAGAAATCACAGCCCTTTTCCCTTGCAAACAAAACTCACCTCTTCCGCTTCTGGATGGCAGAGTGCTGGAGCAACTTGGAACAGCCAAACCAGCCCGACTTGGCACTGGTGCCACCTTGGGTCTGGGAACTATACTTCATATAAATATTTTAATGAGCCTGCCGGGCACTCCAGGCCTCAAGCCCCCAAACACAATCATCGGCCCTTTTCCCTTGCTAACACAACTCACCTCTTCTGCATCTGGATGGCAGATTGCAGGAGCCACTTGGCACTGTCAAACCAGCCCGACTTGGCACTGGTGCCACCTTGGGTCTGGGAACCATCCTGTGTTTAATAGAATTTCAGGAGCCAGCCTGGCACGCCTAGCCAAAGGCCCTCACACATAAATCACAGCCCTTTTCCCTGGCAAACAAAACTCACCTGCCCTGCTTCTGGATGGCAGATTGCAGGAGCCACTTGGTACTATCAAATCAGCTTGACTTAGCAGTGGTGCCACCTTGGGTCTGGGAACCATCCTGGGTATCGTGGATTTTCAGGAGCCTGCCGCCACTCCCAGGCACAGGCCCCCAAACACAAACCACGGCGTTATTCCCTGGCAAACAAAACTCAGCTGGCCCCGCTTCTGGATGGCAGACTGCAGAAGGCTCTTGGCACTGTTAAACCAGCCCGACTTGGCACTGGTGCCACCTTGGTTCTGGGAATTATTCTGCATATCATAGATTTGTAGGAGCCAGCCGGCCACTCCCTGCCTCTGGACCCCAAACACAAACCACGGCCCTTTTCCCTGGCAAACAAAACTCACCTCTTCTGCTTCTGGATAGCAGATTGCAGGAGCCACTTGGCACTGTCAAACCAGCCCGACTTGGCAGTGTTGCCTCCTTGGGTCTGGGAACCATCCCGCATATCAATAAATATCAGGAGCCAGCCGGCCACTCTTGGTCACAGGCCTCTGAAGACAGATCTCGGCCGTTTTCCCTTGCAAAGAAACCTCACTTTCCCCGCTTCTGGATGGCAGATTGCGGGAGGCACTTGGCACTGTCAAACCAGCCCGACTTAGCACTGGTGCCACCTTGGGTCTGGGAACCATTCTGCGTATCGTGGATTTTCAGGAGCCAGCCGGCCACTCCTGGCCACAGCTCCCAAACACAAACCACGGCCCTTTTCCCTGGCAAACAAACCTCACCTTCCCCGCCTCTGGACGGCAGATTGCAGGAGCCATTTTGTAGTATCAAACCAGCCTGACTTGACTCTGGTGCCAACTTGGGTGAGGGAACCCCCCTGTGTATTGTGGATTTTCAGGGTCCAGCCGGCCCCTCCCAGCCACAGTCCCCCAAACACAAATCACGGCCCTTTTCTCTGGCAAAAAAACTCACCTGTCCCTCTTCTGGGTGGCAGATTGTAGGAGACACTTGGTACTAGGAAACCACTCTGACTTGGCACTGGTGCCACCTTGGGTCTGGGAACCATATTGCATATCGTGGATTTTCAGGAGCCGGCTGGCCACTCTCGTCCACTGGCCCTGAACAAAAACCATGGCCCTTTTCCCTGGCAAACAAAAGTCACCTGCCCCTCCTCTGGATGGCAGATTGGAGGAGCCAATTGGCACTGTCAAACCAGCCCGACTTGGCACTGGTGCCATCTTGGGTCTGGCTACATCCTGCGAATTGTTGATTAGAAGGTGCCAGCCAGGCACTCCCTGGCACAGGCCCCCCCAAAAAACACGGCCATTTTCCATGGCAAAATAAACTCAGCTGCCCCGCTTTTGCAGGGCAGCTTGCAGGAGGCACTTGACACTGTCAAACCAGCCTTACTTGGCACTGTTGCCGCCTTGGGTCTGGGAGCCATCGTGCATATCACAGATATTAAGGAGCCACCCGGCCACTCTCGGCCACAAGGCCCCAAACAAAAACCATGGCCTTTTTCCCTGGCAAACAACACTCAGATGCCCTGCTTTTGGATGGACATTGCGGAATCTCTTGGCAGTTTCAAACCCGTCCGACTTGGCAGTGTGTCCACCTTGGGTCTGGGAACCCTCCTGCTTGTCGTAGATTTTCAGGAGCCAGCCGGCCACTCTCGGCCACAGGTCACCAGACACAAACCTCGGCCAGTTTCCCTCGCAAACAAAACTCAGCTGACCCGCTTCTGAATGGCAGATTGCAGGAGCCACTTAATACTATCAAACCAGCCTGACTTGGCACTGGTGCCACCTTGGGTCTGGGAACCGTGCTGCATATCATGGATTTTCTTGAGCCAGCTGGCCCCTCCGTGCCTCTGGATCCCAACCAAAAACCACGGCCTTTTTCCTTGGCAAACAAAACTCTCCTGCCCCGCTTCTGGATGGCAGGTTTTAGGAGGTTCTTGGCACTGTCAAACCCGCCCGACTTGGCACTGATGCCACCTTGTGTCTGGGAACCATTCTGCATATCAAACATTTTAAGTAACCAGCCGGCCACTCCCTGCCTCTGGAGCCCAAGCAAAAACCTCGTCCCTTTTCGCTGGCAAACAAAACTCACCTTCCCTTCTTCTGGACAGCATATTGCAGGAGCCACTTGGCACTCTCCAACCACCCCAACTTGCAGTGTTGCGTCCTTGGGTCTGGGAACCATCCTGTATATCAAAAAATTTCAGGAGCTAGCCGGCCACTATTGGTCACAGTCCGCCGAACACAAAACTCGGCCCTTTTCACTTGCAAAGAAAACTCACCTCTTCCACTTCTGGATGGCAGATTGCAGGAGTCAGTTGACACTATCAAACCAGCCCGACTTTGCACTGGTTCCACATTGGGTCTGGGAACCATCCGGCGTTTTGTAGATTTTCAGGATCCAGGAGGTCACTCCCAGCCGCAGGCCCCCACAGACAAACCTCGGCTGTTTTGCATTGAAAATAAAACTCACCTGTCCCGCTTCTGGATGGCAGATTGCTGGAGCCACTTTGTACTATCAAACCAGCCTGACTTGGCACTGGTGCCACCTTGGGTCTTAGAACCATCCTGTATATCAAGAAATTTCAGGAGCCAGCCGGCCACTCCCAGCCACAGGCCCTTAGACAAAAACCTCGGCCCGTTCCCTGGCAAACAAAACTACCTCTTCCGCTTCTGGATGGCAGATTGCAGGAGCCACTTGGTACTATCAAACCAGCCTGACTTGGCACTGGTGCCACCTTGGGTCTGGGAACCATCCTGCCTATCGTGGATTTTCAGGGGCTAGCCGGCCACTCCCGGCCACAGGCCCTCAAACACAAACCACGGCCCTTTTCCCTGGCAAACAAAACTGAGCTTTCCCGCTTCTGGTTGGCAGATTGCAGGAGCCACTTGGTACTATGAAATCTGCCTGACTTGGCGCTAGTGCCACGTTGGGTGTGGGAACCATCCTGCGCAGCGTAGATTTTCAGGAGCCAGCCGGGCACTGCCGGCCATAGGCTCCCAGGTACAAACCTCGGCCCGTTTCCCTGGCAAACAAATCTTACCTGACCCGCTTCTGGATGTCAGATTGCAGGAGCCACTTGGTACTATCCTACCAGCGCAACTTGGCACTGGTGCCACCTTGGGTCTGGGAACCATCCTGCGTATCGTGGATTTTCAGGAGCCAGCCGGTCACTCCCGGCCACAGGCTTCAAAAAACAAACTTTGGCCCTTTTGCCTTGCAAACAAAACTCACCTCTTCCGCTTCTGGATGGCAGATTGCAGGAGCCACTTGGTACTATCAAACCAGCCCGACTTGGCAGTGGGTGCCACCTTGGGTCTTGGAACCGTCCTGCGTAGCATGGATTTTCAGGAGCCAGACGGCCACTCCCAGCCGTAGGCCCCCAAAAACAAACTTTGTCACTTTTCCCTGGCAAACAAAACTCAGCTGCCTGGGTTCTGGATTGTGGTATCTCAGTACCTCAGGACGGATGTGCCGAGAGACCGAGACCACCCATGGGGCCTCGGGAGTCCTGGAACGTTGCCAGAAGTGTCTGGTGGCTGTACTTTGATCCTACAAGGGAGACACCTGTATGAGGATGGGAGGATTTCACTGGGGTAAATGGTGAAGGGATAAGTTAATTAGAGTGTAAAACACAAGATTTAGGATTTCTGTACAGGGGGGTTTAGAGAAGTAAGATGGAGGAATTGGGGCGTGTCCTGTTCTTCTTCTTCTTCTTCTTCGCCTCCATCTTCTGTGGTGATGTTGGTACTTTGGGATTGATTATTACTAGAAGTGCACTGATCAATAAGGGTGACAGGTATTGGGAGAAAAAGGTAAATATTTTATATGTAATTTTGAGTATAAAGATAGGTGACGGCCTTGGGGGCTATCGGTGTGCCCATGGATGACATGGTGTGCAGATCTCTGTCGGGCCGAGAGAAAATCTTTTAGATAAACAACTAATAAATACTGAAGATAAAGAAAAAACCTGAAGCCTCTTCTCGTCCTTTGAAGCGCGAGCTCTTCAAGGCCATCCCCGAGCCTTTGCAGGCCATAAATCAGCTGGTAGAAATCCGGCACTGGATGGCAGATTGCAGGAGCCATTTGGTACTATCAAACCAGCCCGACTTGGCACTGGTGCCACCTTGGGTCTGGGAACCATTCTGTATTACAGCGGCCTGAGTGGGTCGCTGCTGGTGAGAGAGAGACGGTGAATCTTGTATCTTGATCAGAAGGCTGAATTTATTAATATATGATATAATACATTATAATTATACTAAAAAGAATATAGAGAGAGGTTTGCAGAGCTGCTAGCTAAGCTAAGAATAGATAGAAAAGAATCCACAACAAAGTTGTGTCCAGGGACTCAGTCCCCTGGCTTGCACTGATGATTGGCCCTTAATTATAAACATAGAAAATGAGCCAATCAAGGTGAATCCTATTGCATTCCACAGCAGCTGATAATAATTGTTTACCTTCTCTTCGGGGGCCTCTGGCTCCCGAAGACACAGAAATATGAAAGAAAAGGATTTCTGTGGAGAAATGTCTGCGACACCATTCTGTATATCAAAGATTTTCAGGACCCAGCCGGCCACTCCCTGTCTCTGAACACCAAACACAAAACACGGCCCTTTTTCCCTGGCAAACAAAACTCATCTGCCCCGCTTCTGGATGGCAGATTGCAGGAGCAACTTGGCACTGTCAAACAAGCCCGACGTGGCACTGCTGCCACCTTGGGTCTGGGAACCATCCTGCGTATCGTGGATTTTCAGTAGCCAGCTGGCCACATCCAGCCACTGTCCCCCAAACACAAACCATGGCATTTTTCCCTGGCAAACAAAACTCTCCTACCCCGCTTCTGATGGCAGATTTTAGGAGGCTCTTGACACTGTTACACCAGCCCAACGTGGCACTGGTGCCACCTCGGTTCTGGGAATCATTCTGCATATCAAAAATTTCTAGGAGACAGCCAACCACTCCCTGCCTCTGGACCCCAAGCAAAAACCACGGCCCTTTTCCCTGGCAAACAAAACTCACCTGACCTGCTTCTGGATAGCAGATTGCTGGAGCCACTTGGTACTATCAAACCAGCCTGACCTTGCACTGGTGCAACCTTGTGTCTGGGAACCATCATGTATATCAAGTAATTTCAGGAGCCAGCCTGCCACTCCCAGCCACAGGCCCCCAAACAAAAACCGTGGCCCTTTTCCATTGTAAACAAATCTCAGCTGCCCCGCTTCTGGATGGCAGATTGCAGGAGTCACTGGGTACTATCAAATCAGCCCGACTTGGCACTGGTGCCACCTTGGGTCTTAGAACCATCCTGCATATCAAAAAATTTCAGGAGCCAGCCGGGCACTCCCAGCCACAGGCCCCCAGACATAACCCTTGGCCCGTTCCCTAGCAAACAAAACTCAGCTGCCCCGCTTCTGGATGGCAGATTTCAGGAGCCACTTGGTACTATCAAACCAGCCCGACTTGGCACTGTTGCCACCTTGGGTCTGGGAACCATCCTGCCTATCGTGGATTTTCAGGGTCCAGCCAGCCACTCCTGGCCACAGGCCCTCAAACACAAACCACGGCCCTTTTCCCTGGCAAACAAAACTCAGCTGCCACGCTTCTGGATGGAAGATTGCAGGAGCCACTTGGTACTATCAAATCAGCCCGATTGGCACTAATGCCACGTTGGGTCTGGGAACCATCCTGCGTAGCGTAGATTTTCAGGAGCCAGCCGGCCACTGCCGGCCATAGGCTCCTAGATATAAACCTCAGCCCGTTTCTCTGGCAAACAAATCTCTCCTGACCCGCTTCTGGATGTCAGATTTCATAAGCCACTTGGTACTATCAAACCAGCGCCACTTGGCACTGGTGCCACCTTGGGTCTGGGAAACATCCTGCATATCATGGATTTTCAGGAGCCGCCAGACGGCCACTCCCAGATGCAGGCCCCTAAATAAAATCCTTGGCCCTTTTCCCTTGTAAACAAAACTCAGCTGCCTGGCTTCTGGATGGCAGATTGCAGGAGCCATTTGGTGCTATCAAACCCGCCTGACTTGGGACTGGTGCCACCTTGGGTCTGGGAAACATTCTGCATATCAAAGATTTTAAGGAGCCAGCCGGTCACTCCCTGCCTCTGGACCCCAAAAATAAACCACGGCCCTTTTTTCCTGGCAAACACAACTCACCTTTTCCGCTTCTGGATGACAGATTGCAGGAACCACTTGGTACTATCAAACCAGCCTGATTATCACTGGTGCCACCTTGGGTCTGGGAATCATCCTGCGTATCGTGGATTTTAAGGAGCCAGCTGGCCTCTCCCGGACTCAGGTCCCCAAACACAAACCACGGCCCTTTTTCCCTGGCAAACAAAACTTAGCTTCCCTGCTTCTTGACGACAGATTGCAGGACCCACTTGGTACTTTCAAACCAGCCTGACTTGGGACTGGTGCCACGTTGGGTCCGGGAACCATCCCGCGTATCGTGGATTTTAAGGAGCCAGCTGGCCTCTCCCGGACTCAGGTCCCCAAACACAAACCACGGCCCTTTTCCCTGGCAAACAAAACTCACCTGTCCCGCTTCAGGATAGCAGATTGCAGGAGGCACTTGACACTGTCAAACCAGCCCGACTTGGGAGTGGTGCCCACTTGGGTCTGGGAGCCATCCTGCATATCACAGATTTTAAGGAGCCACCTGGCCACTCTTGGCCACAGGCCTCAAACAAAAACCATAGCCCTTTTGCCTTGCAAACAAAACTCAGATGCCATGCTTTTGGATGGACATTGCAGGAGCCACTTTGCACTGTCAAACCAGCCCTACTTGGCACTGGTGCCACCTTGAGTCTGGGAACCATCCTGCGTTTCGTATATTTTCAGGAGCCTGCCGGCCACTCCCAGCCACAGGTCACCCGACACAAACCTCGGTCCGTTTCCCTCGCAAAAAAACCTCAGCTGACCTGCTTCTGGATGGCACATTGCAGGAGCCACTTAGTACTATCAAATCAGCATGACTTGGCCCTGGTGCCACCTTGGGTCTGGGAACCATCCTTCGTATCATGGGTTTTCTCTATCCAGCCGGCCCCTCCCTGCCTCTGGACCCCAAACACAAACCTCGGCCCTTTTCCCTGGCAAACAAAACTCACCTGCCCCGCTTCTGGATGGCAGATTGCAGGAGCCATTTTGTAGTATCAAACCAGCCCGACTTGGCACTGGTGCCACCTTGGTTCTGGGAACCACCCTGTGAATCGTGGTTTTTCTTTAGCCAGCCGGCCCCTCGCAGCCACAGTCCCCCAAACACAAACCACGGCCAGTATCTCTGGCAAACAAACGTCAGCTTACCCACTTCTGGATGGCAGATTGCAGGAGCCACTCGGTAGTATCAAACCAGCCCGACTTTGCTGCCACCTTTGGTCTGGGAACCATCCTGTATATCTACGAATTTCAGGAGCCAGGCGGCCACTCCCAGCCGCACGCCCCCAAAAACAAACCGTGGCCGTTTTCCCTTTCAAACAAAACTCAGCTGCCCCACTTCTGGATGGCAGGTTGCAGGAGGCACTTGTTACCATGAAAACAGACCGACTTGGCACTGGTGCCATCTTGGGTCTGGGAAGCATCCTGTATACCAATGAATTTTAGGAGCCAGCCGGCCACTCTCGGCCAAAGGCTCCCGAATCCAAACCTCGACCCTTTTCCCTTGCAAAAAAAAATCACCTTCCCCACTCCTGGATGGCAGATTGCAGGAGCAACATGGTACTGTCAAATCAGACCAACTTCGCACTGGTGCCATCTTGGGTCTGGCAAACATCCTGCGAAATGTGGATTTTCAGGAGCCAGCCAGTCACTCTGTGCCACAGGCCCCTAAACAAAAACACCCGCCATTTTCCCTGGCAAACAAAACTCAGCTGCCCCGCTTCTGCATGGCAGATTGCAGGAGGCACTTGACACCGTTAAACCAGCCCTACTTGGGAGTGGTGCCACCTTGGGTCTGGGAGCCATCCTGTATATCAAAGATTTTAAAGAGCCAGCCGGCCACTCTCGGCCAAAGGCCCCAACAAAAACCATAGCCCTGTTCCTTGGCAAACAAAGCTCAGATGCCCTGCATTTGGATGGACATTGCAGGAACCTCTTGGCACTGTCAAACCAGCCCGACTTGGCACTGGTGCCACCTTGGGTCTGGGAACCCTCCTGCGTATCGTGGATTTTAAGGACTCAGCTGGCCACTCCCAGCAACAGACCCCCAGACAGAAACCTCGGGCCGTTTCCCTGGCAAACAAAACTCAGCTTCCCCGCTTCTGGATGGCAGATTGCAGGAGCCACTTGGTACTATGAAATCCAACCGAGTTGGCACTGGTGCCACCTTGCGCCTGTGAACCATCCTGTGTTTCGTGGATTTTCAGGAGCTAGCCAGGCACTCCCGGCCAAAGGCCCCCAGACACAAACCTCGGCCAGTATCCATGGCAAAAAAAACTCACTTCTTCCGCTTCTGGATGGCAGATTGCAGGAGACACTTGGTACTATCAAACCAGCCCGACTTGGCAGTGGTTCCACCTTGGGTCTGGGAACCATCCTGCGTATCATGGATTTCCAGGAGCCAGCTGGCCACTCCCAGCCGCAGGCCCCCAAAAACAAACCGCGGCCCTTTCCCCTTGCAAACAAAACTCAGCTGCCTGGCTTCTGGACGGCAGATTGCAGGAGCCATTTGGTACTATCAAACCAGCCCGACTTGGCACTGGTGCCACCTTGGGTCTGGGAACCATTCTGTATATCAAAGATTTGTAGGAGCCAGCCGGCCACTTCCTGCCTCTGGACCCCAAACACAAACCACGGCCCTTTTTCCCTGGCAAACAAAACTCACCTGCCCCGCTTCTGGATGGCAGATTGTAGGAGCCACTTGGCACTGTCAAACCAGCCCGACTTGGCACTGGTGCCACCTTGGGTCTGGGAACCATCCTGCGTGTCGTGGATTTTCAGGAGCCAGCCGGCCAGTCCCGGCCTCAGGCCCCCCCAAACAAACCTCAGGCATTTTGCCTTGAAAATGAATCTCACCTGCCCCGCTTTTTGATGACAGATTGCAGGAACCACTTGGTACTATCAAACCAGCCTGACTTAGCACTGGTGCCACCTTGGGTCTGGGAACCATCCTGTATATCAACGAATTTCAGGAGCCAGCTGGCCACTCCCAGCCGCAGGCCCCCACAAACAAACTGTGGCCCTTTTCCCTTGCAAAAAAAAATCACCTGCCCCGCTCCTGGAGGGCACATTGCAGGAGCAACATGGTACTGTCAAACCAGCCCGACTTGGCACTAGTGCCATCTTCGGTCTGGCATACATCCTGCGAATCGTGGATTTTAAGGAGCCAGCCAGCCACTCCCTGCCACAGCCCCCCAACAAAAACCACGGCCATTTTCCCTGGCAAACAAAACTCAGCTGTCCCACTTCTGCATGGCAGATTGCAGGAGGCACTTGACACTGTCAAACCATCCCAACTTGGGAGTGGTGCCACCTTGGGTCTGGGAGCCATCCTGCATATCAAAGATTTTAAGGAGCCAGCCGGCCAATCTCGGCCAAAGGCCCCAAAAAAACCCCATAGCCCTTTTCCCTGGAAAACAAAACTCACCTGCCCTGCTTTTGGATGGACATTGCAGGAACCTCTTGGCACTGTCAAAACAGCCCAACTTGGCACTGGTGCCACCTTGGGTCTGGGAACCGTCCTGTATGTCAACGAATTTTAGGAGCCAGGCCGCCACTCCCAGCCGCAGGCCCCCAAACACAAACCTCGGCCCTTTACCCTTTCAAACAAAACTCAGGTGCCTAGCTCCTGGATGTCAGATTGCACGAGGCACTTGCCACTATAAAACCAGCCTGACTTGGCACTAGTGCCATCTTGGGTCTGGGAACTCTCCCGCGAATCGTGGATTTTGAGGAGCCAGCCGGCCCCTCCCTGCCACAGGCCCCGAAACTCAAACCATGGCCCTTTTCCCTGGCAAACAAGACTCACCTGCCCCGCTTCTGGATGGCAGATTGCAGGAGGCACTTGACACTGTCAAACCAGCCCGACTTGCCAGTGGTGACACCTTGGGTCTGGGAACCATCCTGCATATCAAAGAATTACAGGAGTAAAACACAGGCCCCAAAACACAAACCTCGGCCCTTTTCCCTGGCAAACAGAAGACACTGGCCCGGCTTCTGGATGGCAGATTGCAGGAGCCTCTTGGCATTGTCAAACCAGTCTGACTTGGCAGTGTTGCCACCTTGGGTCTGGGAAGCATCCTGCATATTCTGGATTTCCAGGACACAAGCGGGCACTCTCCGCCAGAGGCTTCCAAACAAAATCCACGGCCCTTATCCCTGGCAAACAAAACTCAGCTGTCCCGCTTCTTGATAACAGATTGCAGGAGCCAGTTGGTACTATCAAACCAGCCCGACTTGGCACTGGTGTCACATCGCGTCTGGGAATTCCCCGCGTATTATGGATTTTCAGGAGCCAGCCGGCCACTCCCGGCCACAGGCCCCTAAACACAAACCGTGGCCCTTTTGCCTTTCAAAGAAAACTCACGTCTTCCGCTTCTGGATGGCAGATTGCAGGAGGCACTTGGTACCATCAAACCAGACCGACTTGGCCCTGGTGCCACCTTGGGTGTGGGAACCATCCTGCGTATCGTGGATTTTCAGGAGCCAGCCGGCCACTCCCAGCCACAGGCCAACAAACACAAACCACTGCCTTTTTCCCTGGCAAACAAAACTCACCTTCCCTGCTTCTGGATGGAAGATTTTAGGAGCCTCTTGGCACTGTCAAACCAGCCCAACTTGGTACTGGTGTCGCCTTGGGTCTGGGAACCATTCTGCATATCAAAGATTTGTAGGAGCCAGCCTCCACTCCAAGCCACAGGCCCCCAAACAAAAACCACGGCCCTTTTCCCTGGCAAACAAAACTCAGCTGCTCTGCTTCTGGATAGCAGATTGCAGGAGCCACTTGGCACTGTCAAAACAGCCTGACTTGGCCCTGGTGCCACCTTGGGTCTGGGAACCATCCTGTGTATTGTGGATTTTCAGGAGCCAGCCGGCCACTCCCAGGCACAGTCCCCCAAACACAAACCACGGCCCTTTTCCCTGGCAAACAAAACTCACCTGCCCCGCTTCTTGATGGCAGATTGCAGGAGCCACTTGGTACCATCAAACCACTCTGACTTGGGACTGCTGCCACCTTGGGTCTGGGAACCATCCTGTGTATCGTGGATTTTCAGGAGCCAGCCGGCCACTCTTGGCCTCAGGCCCCTAAACACAAACAGGGGTAGAGCTGTAGCTTCCATTCTCCCTCTGTCCCTTTGTAGATCTCAAGATTCTTCTGTTAAGCTGTCACAGAAAACTAGGAGTGTGTAAGTTTGGTGTTGCATCAGCAATCTGGTAGAAACCGACAAATTTACAGTGTCTCTCACTTGACATTTATTCTATTTGGCCTGATGTGTTAGTTAAATAATCGAGATATTTATTAAATATTGTTTGCAAGTCTTACATTCCTTCATTATTTGGAAGCTGCCATGCTTGGACAGAAGTTTTTCGATGTCCTCTTATGCACATTGTGCTAAACGCAGAGCAAACTGGCTGATATGCAGGTTAAAAGACCACAGGGAAAGAAAAAGGCAGTGAAGCAAAAAGTGCAATTGGCTTGCAGAATAGTCACCTGCAGTGCTTCTAGATCTGTATAGATATTTTCCATTTAGTTCTTTCCAAACTAAAGTAAAAGAGCAATCAGGATTTCAGCCTGAAGTCACTGGATGAGCTTGTGCTGGTGGGGTTGCTGAGGAGATGATGTCAGGAATACACCAGGTGGATGCTGGCATATCAGACCAAATCCTGTTTTTTACTTCAGTGTTTGCAGTCTTGAGGGTCACATCAAGCTGAGCTAGGGAACACCTACCATTGCCCAGCTGCTGGCATCTGATGATAGTTTCTCCAACACAATATTATGATTTAAACAAGTGGTATGTCTCCCATTTTCGAATTGCATACTGGAGCAGAGAGCTGCTGCAAGCTCCGGTCTTACAAAAAAGGTTCTAATTTTAGGTTTCTTCTAATTTTCAGTCCATTGTAAGAAAGGATAACGTCAAGTCTAATCTGTAATTTTGTAGGTTTATCTAATCCAAGTTTCTTTTCATTTTCTTTTGCTGGTAATATTCTATTTAGAATTAAACTTCAAATTAACACCAAAGTATCTGAGGGAATGTTCCAACCTCTTTGCTAGCTGAGCATGTGATGACAACATTATCAACTGTCCAGCATCATTAATTTTGAGGATAAAAGTGGAAGTGCTGTGGCCTGGTCCGACATTGAAAATTGATATTAAAGTACTTAAATAATCCCAAGGTTTTCAGTGGCTTATACAGGAGAGGTAGAAAAATAAAGAGATAGAGTTCTATAGTTTTTACGTCTGGTGTCTTAATACTTTATACCATAATGAATTATGGGGAATATTTTTGGTAATGCAACTGATGAAATCCTGATGGCAAGGTAAAAGGGTTTGGGTACCTCCCATTCCCTACTAAGCAACATTGTTCATATATTTTTTCTGTTCAGGTTGTTATTACTGGTTTTGCCCAATATATGTCAAAGTTGCTGCAGCCACACGTATGTCACTTACTGTAATATAAGTTTCTATTTTCTGGTGTTTTCAATTTTCAAGTTTTCCTTCCTAAAGGTGGAGAGTTTATTTCCTGCCCTGCAGTCCTTCAAGAAGGGGGCTGTTCTCAAAGAGTTTTAGGAAGTTATTTCCACTAGCTCTTCCTTCTTCTGTGTCTTTAAAAACTGTGTGACCCTAGGCAGTTTGGCATGACTAGCACCTGCTTCCTTATTTCATATACATTTTAAAAATTTGTCTTAATCATCTTTATATGAAAGTCACCTTTAGCCTTTAATTTGCATTTTTGTTATGCTTCCTCTGTGTGTGTGTGCATGCAACACCAAAAAAAGAGGCTTTCATGCTCTTTACTTCCCAGCTCGACTGCGTGGGTGACAGAAATTTCTCAGGAGATGCTGTCAGATCCCAGCTACAGCTGAGCTCCATCAATGAGTGAGCTGTGAAGCACAGAACTTCCCTGCAGACACTGAGTGTCCTATGTAGGAACTGCTCATGTTTTAGTGCTCTACCAGATCAGGTTTTAGTGCTCTAACATAAAACACCTTTTTTCCAGGTCTTCTCCTAACCACATTTTTCTTTTAGCAATGTCTGTTTCATTCTGCTTCAGTATTTTCCCCAGCTGGATTTTAATGTGAGAATAATCCTACAAGCAACAGAAGAAATGTCTTTCTCAACCAGGACAGGCCAATCTGCTTTTGCAAAGTTGTCTGCCTTCAGCTTCCTGATTTCTTCCTTCAGTAGTCAACACAGGGCAAAATGGCCTCACTTCTACCTAATTCTTACTCTGGGCTTAGGCTCAGAATGCTGACTTTATTCAAGCAAATGTAATTCTAAAAAATCTGTATGCCAGATAACTGTGACAGGAGCAGAACTTCACAGTCTGGTTCTGTGCTGGCTTTAGTACTGACTTGTTTGATATTAGTCCAGCTGGTTCCCTTAAGATTGGTTGTCTAATATGAATGGTGATCCTTAACTGCAAAGTCTGAGCACTTTCAGTAGGGGTCCATCGAGAGTTCTAGAAAGCAAACAGCTTCAGTTCACACATGCAGACAGAATAAAATTGGGTACAAAGAGAAATAATCTGCTATAGCCCAGTGCCCCTTATCCCCACATCAATTACAGGTGAGCTGGTTGTGCAGCAGCAGCTGATGTACCCTAAGGAAAATGGGTATCAGGGCAGCTTTCCTTTATAAGTGCAATATAATACCTTGATCTGTGTCTGTGGCAGAGGGGAGGATGCACAAGTCAGGGAGCAGCAAACATGGGAGACACTGGAGAAAATCCAGGGTGGGCTGTCCTGCTCCTGAGTCTGGGTTTCTGCTGCTCAGGCACTGAATTTAGAAAATATTGGTCCACCTGTCCTGTCTCTTAGAGCACTTAGCCACGAAAAGGAGAATAATCTCTGCAATATCTGGAGCCCTTTGAAGTCTTTTCTGAGCAAGAGAGACAGACTGTTTAATGCCTTTTCTTCTAATGGAGCTCTGATACTTAAATATGCAGCAGCAAGTCAGAAGAATCAATTTGTTGCTTCTATGAGGGGCATAATTCATCCTCCCTCATTGAAAAGGTCAAGGATTCAGAGACAACTCTCAGCTTCCAAGTAAATATTCCTTTTATGTTCTTTTAGTGCAAATACCAGGCAGTAAGTAGGGAAGCATAAAAGGAAGTCATGCTGCAGGCTTTTACCTGAAGTAGGTGTTTTGTCATGGATTAATGGCAAATCATAATACATTATTTATCAGATAATAAGTGTGATAATTGTTCCTATTTATCACGAGCCTACCTCAGCTCCTTCTCCTTTCATTCCTTCAGTCAAGCTGCCTCTGGAGATTTACAAGACAAAAACAGTCCACAGGTCATTCCAACAATTTTTACTGATAATGACATCTTGATTAACTCCTAATTGAGAAGTGTAAACTACAGACACTTAAGGTAATGCAACTGACCCACATTCTCACAGCATAATGCCGAGAGTCCTTGTCTGTCTCACAGCCACCCAGAGAAGAGCATCCCCTTTCTCTAATAACCATATCTCCAGAATGAATTAGGAAGAAACTTTTATTATCATTACACTTTCCCTATAGCAAGAGTATGATGTTGATGTGTAGATATGATATTATGGAAGCACCTGTGCTTTGGGCTCAGTTCTAGGACTGCATTGTAGGACTGCATTTTGGCTTTCAGCCAAAAATCTATCTCTTCTTACTCTTCTTGTTGATATGGTGTGAAGACAATAATTCCCTTTTTTTTCTACATCTCTATTTAGATTTCTCTAGACATTGCAAAAAATAGAGGTCACACGCAAAAGTAGTCATTGCTGGAGGATTAGAAAAAGAAGAGGATATGTGTAAAATAGTTAAAAAAAAGGAAAAAAAGGAAGATCTGGGCCATAACCCTGCAGGAAGCCCCAGGCCTCTGGACAGAGCTCTGTAAATTGTTAATGCTTTCTTGCCTTGGATAGCAGGGTGTTAATGCCTCCTGCAGCTGAAGGCTGTCTGCCTGCTGGGAGAAGCACTAAGAGCTTTTATCAGCGTCTCATCCTCTGCAACAAAAGAAATAGAAGACTGAAGGACCACATCCAGTGACTTAAATTTGCTCATGTCTAGTCAGTCCATTGCCTGCCCGAGCTTGGGTAACCCCAGAGCCCTTTACAGCGAAGGCATTTTGAAAAGGTTTGAGTTGGGAAGCATGGAGTTGTAGCCATTTGCAGCCAGGTTTATTGGCAGGAGCTGGTGATTTGACTCCAGAGCATGACTTGGAATTGTACTTCAGGAGACCTTGTAAGCTTCCTTCACTAGCTTGTCTGTGTTTTCCTTGGTAGATATTTCTTTAGTGGTATTGGCTGGTGTTATCAAAATTTGCCAGTAACTGGAAAGCTGCAGCCTTTAAAAAAGAATATAACTTGGTAGAGGATCATGTAGAATATGGAAAATGCACATAAGACTTCGTTAAGTTACAAAGGTTTCCCATTATTGCCTGCTGAGCAGCAAGTGGTAGCCTTTGAGATTTCAGGGGAAAATGGATTATTATTGTGGATAATGGAAAAATCCTTATGTTGCTGGACTGATTCAGGTTCAAGGGATGCCCTCTATTTTGTGTCTCTAGAAAAGCTAATGATATCCCTCTGTGAAAGAACTGTGTGAACAGAGTGTAGTGGGTTTAGTGCTCACCAAATCACCAGTGCACCCACTAGAATATATTTACTAATTTTTCTGCTGTGAGATATGGATTAGAAGGAGGTGGGAAAAACAGGCTCAAAACTTTAATGGATATAAAGAAAACTTTATTGACAGAACTAAAAGAAAAAAGAATAAAACTTTCAGAACACTTATCCTCCTCCATCACTCTCTTTTCTTTCCCACTGACAACATAAAGATACAAAACCTGGGACTTTGAGTCAGTTTACCACCTCTAAAATAGTCTTTCTTCAGTTCTCTTGGGGAGAGGAGTCTCTCTTGCCATGCCATGGAGACTTCTCCACAAGAAACAGCTCTCTCATGGCATTTAATTTCCACAAATAACAGTCACCCAGTAATCTGCAATTGTGAAGTCCCTCCCATTGTTTGCAGCCTTCTCACAGGGAAAGTTCATGGGCTGTGTCAAATTATTGGGGTGCTATTTTAAGCATGAGCTGTACTAGCATAAACACAAAAGTTCTTTTCATCCATCTCTGGGAACAGAGATTTCCTTATTTTCCTGGGGCAAAGTTTCTCATCTCTCTCGTCTCTCTCTGTTCAAGCTTCTTATTGGATAACAGCTACTACAACATCTGCTTATTCCAACACTGGCGCTTCTGCTCATGGCTGTGATTAGAACACTACAATGCATTCCATGAATTACAAGGAAAAATATATATCAAATACATCTTCACCATAGCCTTACAAAATAATTTCAGCCCAAAACTATAGTATCTCCTTAATCCACTCCCATCTAGAATCTGGCTCCTTCTTCACTGACCTCAGTGTCCCATGTTGTTTTCTTTACATGCCTTCACCCTTTCCTTTTCCTGATTCAGGAGAGAATTGATGTTCGTAGGTTTGTTTATTCTGAAGCTTTATCGATTGAAAGAGTTTTTATAGAGCTCTGCAGGGTTGAAAGGTTGATCTCATCCAGGCTCTGGAATTGAGGAATTGCTGTGTCTTTCGCTGCTGGCACCATGCAAGTTGTGCTGGATGCCAGTGCCACCCCTGTGCCTTTCCTTCATGTGGGGTGTTGGAAAGAAAGAAAAACTGCTGCTGCTGCTTTTGCCCTTTGGTCTGCAGCATAGCTGGCTAAAAGCAGCTAAGCAAACCAAGTTCATTGCAAGTCATCATGCTGAGATATCTGCAGATGTGCAGTGCTGCACTGGCTGAGGGCTGCGGGTCACACCGATTTCAGCCACACAGTCCCAGCCATGGGATCACTCCCAGTGCTGGTCCTGGAGTAAACAAAATTCATTTGTGAGCAATGCTGAGATAGCTGCAGCCCCACTGTGCTGCCTTGGCCATGTAGGGCTGGTTCTCAACTGTGTGGTTGATCATGGTGCTGGGACAGTCCTGGTGGCATGGCCCAGTGGTGGCAGAAATCTCACAGCCCAACCAGGCCCGGCCTGACCTGGCCTTGTGGCTGCGCAGGCCTGGCTTGGCCACTTACCTCTTCAAAGGCCAGACCCCAAGAGAGCTTCCCACAGGCATGCCCATCCTTAAATGTGTTTTCATAGAGGCACATCCAGCTCTTTTAAGTGGTTTAACCAGGGGCCAATCTTCCAACCTAGGCAGCTGATTGGTTCTGCCAGGTCCCTACAGGGAACCCCTTCATGGTTTAGCCAGCTATGCTGCAGACCAAAGGGCAAAAGCACCAAAGGTCGTGGACTCCCTCCCCAATTAAAAATCAAACCTACATTAAACCACAACTCTGAGCAAGTCATATATATTAATACAATTTGGAAATATAAAGAGCCCTTCCAAATGTTGATGTGTTGCTAATGTATTTATTGCCCTGACTTATGACGGCGTTCACAGGGATCTCAGGTTGAGGGAAGAGATGAGGATCTGACTGCATGTTTCAGAAGGCTTGATTTATTATTTTATTATATATATTACATTAAAACTATACTAAAAATGGAAAAAAAAGATTTCATCAAAAAGCTAGATAAAAATAAAATAAGAAAAAATGATAACAAAAGCTTCTGTCTTTGACTCTCTGTCAGAGCCAGCTAAGCTGTGATTAGCCATTAATTAAAAACAACCAACATAGACTAATCAAAGATCCACCGGTTACATTCCACAGCAGTAGATAATCAATGTTTACATTTTGTTCCTGAGGCCTCCCAGCTTCTCAGGAGGAAAAATCCTAAAGAAAGGATTTTTTGTAAAAGATATCTACCATGCCTCATGCATGGTAGCCAGTCTCTTGTGTCACAGAGAGAGCAAAAGTGTTACAGTCCACATTCTAGGAATTTCTAACCATTTGTGTTTTTTAACATGCTGTCCTGGGTCTTCAGAATGTTCTTCCAAGTGTCTCTCATTCTAATCTTCAAACCTTCCTTGAAGTCCTAGACCCTCCACCAAAAGATTGTTGGGATTTTGAGCCAACCTGTTTCATCCCAGTGCTAATCAGTCTTCTCCCAGTGAGTTAGGCAGAGATGCCTCTTTGTGTAAATTTGTATTTGATTGCTACAACATACAAAAAGAAAAAAAGGCTCTCTAAAGCACAATTTTTGGTTTATGTCTATGGTAAACTATCCTTTAGTTTCTCTTTACGTGATACCATGATTGATTGTTGTTTTTCAGCTGTTTTTCTTCTCCTGGCTGGGACTGTTGCAAAACATGGATTCCTAGATAGGAGTGGTGCTTTGTTTCTTAAACCTCTACCTGGCTTTTCTCAATCTGCCTGGAAAAGGGAAAGTAGCCTCATAGGAGTCATGTGGTAAAAGATACCAGTGAAATCAGCTGGATCATGGAGTACTAAATGCTGTGGGTTGCCAGGCACCTTAAAGGCCATCTAGTTCAAACTGCTGTGGATAGGGATACTTTACACTAGACCAGGTTGTTCAGAGCTCCATCCAATCTGGCCTTGAACACTTCCAGGGATGAGACCTACACCTTATCTGGGCCAATGTGTTCCAGTGCCTCACTATCCTCACAGTAAAGGAATTCTTCCTAATATTTAATCAATCTTCCAGTTTGAAGCCATTGCCCTTTGTTATATGACTACATGCTGAAAGAATTAAGACGTTGCTGGGAGAGATATATCCATCCAATTACCACATGGAGTCTATAAAATACCTTTTTGGTGTGCCTCAAAAGAGCAGTATTGTATTTCAGAGAAACCTGTATTTGCATTCAAAGTCTTTGTATTAGAAAGCAAATCTCCTGGACAAGTGGGGTAAATCCTGCTAATTTGGTTCCTGCATTGCCTGGCTATGGGGTTCATGTTCCATGGGGTCACACAAGGTGGCCAAGCTTTTTGCAAAACCCAGTTGTCAGAACAGTAAGAGGCCAAATCCATTGAGGTCGGTGTAAAAGGATTAGATTTGCTTCTACTGACACCTGCTACTGAATCCAGCAGTCCCAGAATCACACTAATGACTGGGACTTGTTTAAAAGTGTTGTTATATCACACTTGACATTACTGGAGGTGTATCAGATAAATGACTACAAACAGGAACTTCTAAATATGTGGTTTTTTCTGCAGTAAGTCAGAAGAAAATGTATTTAATACATCTTGCAGAGAGCACCTTCTGAGAAATTGTCTTCTGCTGTACAGTCTTCTGGGAAACTGGGACTATAGTTGTTAGACACAGCTTGATTGAGACACTGCTAGGAAATAAGAGGGAGATGTCCTGATTTTTCAGTAGACATTGTCAAACAGTTGAAACAAGCTTCCTATCAGCATTGTTCTCCAAGCCAGGGTAAGGAAGGCTTTCTTTCTTTTAAGCATTTTATGAGTTCAGGCCAAATAATGAAGATGACAAGGAGTCTCCAGCTATACATGGGAAAAACTAGCCCATGCTGACTTGTATGCAAGTGGATTTATGCTTATCACAGAGTGACATGGCATCAACCATACTGTCTTTATGTAGTATTTATGGCCAAAATAATGTGCAGTGAGAGATTCAGTAGGTTAGGCAGAGTGGAAACGAAATTGATTCTCTTGGGACGAGCTCACTAATGGCTAGTAGTGCAGCAAAGGGATCAAATTGCTTTTAAGTGCCAAATAGCTTTAAAGTTTTTATAGTGGTTATAGGTGTTTCTGGTTTTGACATTGTTTGATATGAAATGCTTTCATGCCATCTCAGGAAGTGGGTGTGTATAGCAGAAGAGCATCAAAATTGCTGAGAGTGTTACACCAAATGTTGTCGTTTTTTAACTCAAATCTCCAACAATTTCTAGCATAAAGGAAAAAGGACCAGTGCAAAGTGTACCTTCCTCTCATGACTAGAAAAATGATCCACAGCGAGAAAATATAAGATACATTAAATATGTGCTTCTACATGAAACACACACCAGAAGACAAGAGAGTCCTGGGGATGTATTTGTTAAGTAACTAAATTCAGACATGCTTGGATTATGGTTTCAAAGTTCCATTATTGCTTTCATAGCTCATGATGCTGTTTCTCTGCTTTTCTATATCCTCAGTGGCAGCTATATCTAGTCAGAACTCAATTCTGTATCTTCCACAGTGATAAATGTTTCTACTTCACCCAAATCAGGATGAAGGCTGGGAATAAAACCTGCCTCTATTGAAATGATGGAAGGAATATAAGGACACTATCTTGCATTTGCTTAGCTGGTGTTGGGCTGAGTCTTGTTTCTGCAAGTATCAGTATTGAACTGAAGCACAGCCTTCTGTAATGAGGCATATTTGTCTAATTGCTTCCACATAAGCTAAGTCTCTTCTGTGCTGGGGTCTTTTTCCCCCTTCATCCTTGCATACATATACTGCCTTAGGTTTTGACACTAACAGCAGAACAAGTTAATCAAATCCCAAAAGGTTTTCCCATCCGTATGATATTTCACTTCAGAACAAGGTGCAGAGGCTTGTACGGCAATGCGTGCACTTTCAGGGAAAGAGCAGGGAAAATCAGGCCAGACTGGTAAGTGACCCAGCTAACCTCTCTCCCTTTACACAACACTGAGTTTTTTCTTCAATAAAGTCTCACTCAGAGCAATCTCAATTTTTCATCACAGAAATTTCCAGTGCACTCCCAGAGGGTTTACATAAATCTCACTGTCCTTTCTGATTTTTTTTCCTTTCACACCCCCCCACACCTGAGTCCCTGTGTTGCCATTTCCTTAAATCTTTTATCCTTAGGTTAGTACTGATGGCAATATGGATTACCCATCACCACCTCCAAATGTTGCACAAAGTCTTCTCCTGTTCTCACCCTGCCATGCTTCCAGCCACAGAAGTGATGAAAGAAATTTGAAAGGAACAAGTCCTGAACCAAGCTCAGTGCATTTCCCTTTTTATGGCTTATTACTTTCTGGATGTTTCTTCTGACTTGTCTTCAGTCATTGTGGGACTAACTCTGAAGTGATTCCTATAATATCTGCTCCTCTGCTAGATGTTAACAGCAGCACATACAGGATGAGAAAAGAAGGACACTTTGGGCATCAAGTTAAACAAGAGCTTTGTTCTGAGTCTAGGGTGGGTGTATTTTTTGTTTGTTTTTGTTTTTGTTTTTGTTTTTGTTTTTGTTTTTGTTTTTGTTTTTGTTTTTGTTTTTGTTTTTTGTTTTTGTTTTTGTTTTTGTTTTATGTAAGGGATTTTCCTCAGCAGGAGTGCAGTAGTTAGACCTCTGTGTGCATAAGTAGCAATCAGACACATGGCAATCGCTGACAGAAGAGTTCCATGTAATGAGGGGGGGATAAAAGCATGACAAAATCCCCAAAACCAACAACAAACTAGTTTACAGTTTCCTTTTAGTCTCCAAATCTTCCCTTGCTGAGCAGTTTTTAAAGGAACACTAACCTTTGCAGGCCCAATGAGTTCCAAACAAGCGCAGATCATTGCCTGGCTAATGAAGCAGGTTCTCAGGCCTAATATACAATCTGCAAAAAGTGAAAGAGGTGTAAGGAGATCTGCACAGCCCAGGTTGTAGCTTTCAGGGGCTCAGCTTCTGGTGTGGAATTGCTGGTGGCTCTTGCTGCTCTTTGGCCTTGCATGAGGGATAGTGGGATGGCTGACACACTAGGATGCTGCAGAGAGTCACTATGTGTTCCTGTCAGGAGGAGCTACAAGCCTGTGTTTTCATTTAAACACTTTCCCCTCTGAGGGAGTTGCATTCAGTTGGAAATGAGTAAAAATAACTCTTGTCCTTACCCTTCTTCTGCACTGGCAGGACACTTCCTAGAGCTTTGGTTTGTCTCCTTTCCTTTGCTGGGATTAATATCATTTTTAAAGGCTTATACTCCTCAAAGTGTGTTGTCGCATTGCAGCTGATCTGAGGCTGCCCCCTAAACTCAACCAACCTAGAAGAAAACAAGTCCCCAGTTACAGTGGGGATAGGTTGGATTGAAACCCAAGCAAAGACCTCAGCCAGCCCTGTTCTAGCTTAGATGCAGATACACCACTGGCCAGAGAGCTGGGCAGAGAGGTCTCATCCAATCCATTACCTGAGCCCAGGAAATCCATATTAAACTCATTTCTGTTTGCTGGTGACCCACTGGTGTGTCGTGTGTCTGTCTCCAACCCTTGACCCCACGTATCAGAAGTGAATCATCCTTGTAATTTATCAGCAAGCTGGGAATCTTTCTCCATTCTTTAATTAATTTGGTCCATTGATTAGAATAATTTTGGGGAAGCTGTGGAAGCTTTTGGGTCAGACTCTTAGAGTTTAAGATGTCAGTGTGAGTTGATTAGCTCAAATAGAAGAGTCCTATCAGATGATGAATTCTTATCTACAGTGTTGACACTGACAGTTTGTTTTTCATTTTACATCAGCTCTACACTTCACAGAAAAATTGTAAATGAAGAAGTTTATTTGTCACTAGTAGATAGCAAGGTGATGGAAAGAGGTGTGGATTAGTCAGACTTCAGTGACTATTTTTGCAAAAAGATATGATGTTAAGAGATAGCTCTGAGGTATGAAGTCAGAAATCTGATTTCTTTTTTTAAATGCTGATGGAACAACCATTCATCCCTATATTCTATATTTACACCAAACATTAATTTGTCTCTGGGAATTACATAAAGGCTTAAGTTGGCCCCAAGTTTAGAAGAAGTCACTCTCAGTGGATTGTCAGAGCACAAAATCTTCCCTGAGGGCCAAAAAGAGCTTCTCTTTTTAGAATTTGTAAGGTTTTGTATTTCTTAGGAATCCCAGACTACATAGCTTTGTGGTTGGAAAGTTTATATGGGTTTCTCCAGTGTGCTTGTCAGAGCAATCCTTCAGACCACATAGGTTGTGGTGTGGGAGTATGAAAAACCCATTGGTGTTGTCTTGGGAGTGAAACACTGCCTCACTCTGCCAGTCTTTTGTTGTAAAAGAACTTTATAACTGGTTTGATAGGAAAATGAACAGAAGAGTGAGTTCTGTTCTGGCTTTGTTTCAAATGAAATTTGGATAAAATAAAATACCCTGAAATTTGAATAAAATATTTGGAAATATTTTCCAAAGGCAATGATGGTAGATCGCTGGTAAATACTGTTGTGTCAGGAACTCTTCCACGTTGGAGGCCTCCAGGAGGAGTTGTGAGACACAGCTGGGGGGAGTAGCTCAGGGAGAGAGGAGCCCTGCCTTGGATGGACCATGGGAAGGGGCTGGGTGGGCTTGAAGGTGAAATCCTGAATGTGTTCCTCTGCTTCTCTGTGCCACCAGTCTGAGGCAGGTGTAATTTTCTCGTGTAATTGCAGCTCTCTACTCCTGTCAGCATCTGCTGATGTGTTTTTGTTCAGGAATTGGACAGGAGAGATTGAGATGTCTGTACATTTAGCCCTGTGGGAGGACCTCCAAAGAACCATTACTCATTTTCAAGATGCTGAGTGTCAGGACTGGATGTGATTTTTGAGGTCATTAGCACCTAACATTTATTTATGGTTCTAGCATTTCAAAAACCTCATATTTAAAATTTATTTTTCCCTTTTCTTGCCTTTTCCCTGTTTGCTTATTACTGATCAGGCAAGTCCAGTAACTGCTTGCAGTATATTGCCTTGTGTAGGTAAAGATTTAGTTGTTTTAAATATAACTCTTTTTTATAATGTTCTTTTTCTCCAGGTGATACAGATATAAATATTGATTGGTTGCCTTTTTTAGGCTGAAAGAACAGAAATTAACTTGGTTTTCTAATTCTACTCCATCCAATAACTTAGCAGCAGAGACATTTCTCCTGTGCCTTCCAACTAGAAAAAAAAGAGTTAGCATTTCTATTTACTACTTTCACTTACAGTCTGAGCACCAAGATTACCTCTGCCATAAAGAGAGTATTCTCTCAGTATTCTCTCAGGAGCACTCAGTATTCTCTCTGGAGCAATGTCTGCCAGATATTAATCCAGTGGTGAACATCCTCTGTACTATGTTTTCAGCAGCACCCATCTGGTGGATTGCTGCTTTTCCCCTTGTTCCCCACTTTAAATAAGAGATGATTTTATATGTGTGCAGAAAACTGAGTGTCTGCTGTGGACATAGGAGAGAATAATGTAATTTGTAGGATCAGTCTGTCCCCAGCCTGGGAGCTGCCTACAGGAAACACAGAAGTTCCTTACAGATTATGGCAATTTTTTTCTAAGCATTGAGGATTGAACTTGTAAGGCCACAAGGATGACAATATCTTGCATATAAAGTATATCTAAATCAGTATATATTGCTGTATTAAACTGACATAATAATTAAAAGAAATAAAATCAAAGCTGCAAATGTACAGATCATTTTGCCACTGAATCTTTTACCTTGCCTCTGCAAAATTTTTTTGTCAGCAGTATTTTCTGTGTTGTGTTTCTTTCAATGCCTGAAGTACTATCCTACATGAAAAGGAGAAGCAGAGTTGTTACTTTCAGTGCATTCTGTTTTAAGACAGAATTTTCAAGAGCTGTAATAATATTTTTAATGAAGGGGCAGTTGTTTCCTGAATAAATTATCCCTTTTGTCTAGTCAGCTCTAGTTTTGGTACTTAGATGTGAGAAAACAAAGGAAAGGCCTCTGCACTATATTACTCATTACATTGATATCTCACTTGCTATTAACCAAACTTTGATATCTCATCCACAGTTGATACTTTCACTCTTTCAATAGTAAGTGACAAGAGAGAAGCACTTTGAGGGATCTGCCCGTCTAAAGGCAGGTTTCTAAGATGAAGTCACTTCTAAGATTAATTTTTTTTCAGATGTTTCTTTTCAGTGGCTATAGGCAGAACTCAACTGGCTGATTAAAAGTAAATGCCTTTGTTTAAAGTGTTAGTATCAATTGGATTAACCCAACATTATGAAAGCTCTCCCTTCTGGGAAAATGAAAATGAACAAAAGGATTTCATTAAACTTTTTATGAAACCAGTGAGTTCTGAGCAAAATCTGAGTGTAAGCATTTGTTTGAAAAGGTGTTTGTTCTGGAATTGTTTTGCAGCTCCTTATTCCCCAGTGTAATACAAGTTTTCTGTGGTGCAAAATGTAAGAGAGAGCATGGGAAATCTGAGTCATGATGAGGACAGGAATTAATCATATTGGTCTTTTTAAAATAAAACACTGAAGAGACACGTGGGGAGGAAAGGAATTCTAAGTTTTAGATTTTATACATTTTAGAGGTGGAATATGAAAAGATGCCACAGAAAAAGATTTTAGCTTAAAAGCAAAACTCCCTGTTTTTCTTTCACACCTTTCTGGTTTAAACACACTTTTTTTAGGGTGTAGCTCTTGTGGCTCTGGAATGGAAGTGCAGTGGTATGCATTTTGTTTTAAGGTCTAAAACCAGGCATGTGTGACTGCTGGAGACAAAAAATAGAGAATCCCCAGAGGAGCACTTCTTATATAAGAATCTTTTCTTTACATGTTAGGATTAGGGAGAAAACCAGGCTGCTTTTTGTTCTGCCATAAATGCAACAATCCAGGCTAGCAGCTCTTCCTAGCCTTCATCCTTTTGGGAGACTCTTCCTTGACTAGCAGAGTTACATCCATGGCACATGAAAACAGAAGTGTCATCAGACTGCTCTGTGGTCACTGTTTGTGTGACAAACCCATTGGAATCCCTGTCAGCAATAAATGTGAACTACAGAAAGGTAACGAGACAAAAGAAAGGCAGTGCACCTGAGCAGTCTAATGCTCAGCTTTAGTGAATGGAGCTGAGGGATGTTGGATATCCTGTTCCATATAATTGCATGAACAGACTCCATAATTCCCTCCCCAAGCAGCTCCTCTGAAGGCAGTGTGGGTGAGCGAAGCCTCCAATGGTGACAATCACACCTTATTCCATCTATCTTTTTGCTTGTTTTTTTTTTTTTTTTTTTTTTTTTTTTAAATTTATTTTGTAGTCTGTGGAGGTGTTGTCAGCTACCTGCCTTGTGTTCATCATTGTCAGGGCTGGCAGTGTAAGAGATAACTGAATGGATTCAAGGCCACCCAGGAATGGTACCTGACAGGAGCTCATTCATCACTTTCACTTCAGAGTTCTGCAAGGAAGATCTAGCATCAAAAAGGTAATCAAGGCTCATAGGGCCACATGGGTGTTTAGGAGGAGTGCTTTGAATTACTAATAAACTGAAATATCAAATCTGGTTTGTAAATTAGGTTCTTTTCTGGAGAAAGTATGACTATAAGTGTCATTCCAAGCATATTCCCAATAATATACATCTTCTGTGACTGCTGGGGGCCACAGCCTGATCTTTTCCCAGCTTCCAGGTGAAAAATAGCAGCTGCAGTAAGGAGATAAATTGGTGCATTTTAAAGTGTGTTTCATCTGTAATGGTTTGTTTAATCAGATAGCCTCTCTATCTTCAGTGCTTGTCTGGGCATTTGGGCATCCTTCATTGCATGTGACCAGCCCAGAAAGGGCAATGCGTGGGCTGCTGAGGTTCAGGCACACCCTGCACTGTGCTGCAGGCTCTGTGGACTTTATAAGAGTGACTGCCCTTAAGATAAAAGTATCCTGTTAATATCACAGAATCACAGAATTACAAAATAGGTAGGGTTGGAAGGGACCTCTGCAGTTCATCCAGTTCAACCCCCCTGCCAAGGCAGGCTCACCTTAAGCAGGTGACACAGGAACACGTCCAGGTGGATTTGGAATGTCTCCAGAGAGGGAGACTCCAAGACCTCCCTGCTCCAGTGCTCTGCCACTCTCTGCGTGGAGAAGTTCTTTTTGTCTCCTTCAACATCAATGAGTTTTGCGTGAATCCTCTTTGTAGGTCAACTTTTCTCCCTTTGAATGATTTTCCTTATTCAAAGTACATTCAGCAAATTTAATATTTGTCTTTCTACAATGCCACTGTAAAGGCTGGCCAATACTGAACTGTATGTGATAATTTTATTTTTTTTTTGTAACTGTGATAAGTGATTGTGTTGTGAATGAGGGGAAAACTTGTTTGTTCTTCGAGAGGAGCTTTCTCACTTGTTGCTAGAACAGTCATTGTTCTGCTTCATCCTGTGTGACTCCTGGGAAAGACATTGAGGGGTTTTCTTCCATGAAATCAGCAATTAGCAGTTCCTGCATTTGAAGAACAGGCTAAAGAAAAGAGGCATAAATCAAGCATAAATGAGATGTGGGTTCGCCCCTAGTTTGAAACCCAGACTGGCGTTATCTGGTTCTCCATCAGAGTGAAGATTTCTGGTGTTGCATGGGTGGACTCTCCATTAAAAAAAATCTAGAATAATATCCTTTTTGTGTTTTTTTTTTTTTTTTTTTTAAGAGCTATTGCATTGCCATGCTTCCCTAGTGCCCACTTTTTCCAAGAGGACGCTTATTTCAGTTCAGCCGGTATGCCTGGGAAGAAGGTTAGGGTTAGGGTTACTTTGCTTTGTTTTTCTTATGCAGTTCCTCCTTCCTTCCCTCCCTGTGACCTAAATTCGCAGAATAAAATGTTTTCATTGGAAGTTTTTATAACAAAGATGAATAATGAATCGAAAACCTGTCTGACACTGGGGGACCTGAACTATGGCTTATAACAGGTTCTGGGAATGGGTCTCCAGGAAGTTGTGTCACAGGTAGATTAATACTCTGGTGAAGGGATTCAATACTTCAACAGTCCTCCTAATATATATTTAGCAAAGTCTCAGCCAGCAAATTGATCTCTGGTTAGTGCATAGTCCTCTTTAACCACTGTTAAAATATCATTACAGATATAATCCTTGCAGAAAAAAATTTTTTTTTGAAACTTGGGCCTGTATTCCCTTTGCTCTCTTCATTCTGCATAATAATCTGAAGAAATCTGGCATGAGGATTACTGGTGTCATGCTTATGACTAGCCTGCATGTGTCCCAGGAGAGTGGAGAATGGCCTCTTTAATTTCTTTTTTGCTTACTCAGGTCTCTCTTTCAGTAATTAGCTGGAGCATTCCCCTCATGGTTTTTTTTTCACTTACACTCATGATGACTCTTCTACAGCCCCCCAGCCTGAGCCTGGGCATTTCTGCACAATGTTCTTCCTTATGGCTGAGGCTGATTGCTCTTCATGGCTGACATGGCTTTTCAGTATGTTAATGCTTGGGGTTGCCTAGAAGGCATTTCATTCTGGATAAAAAATGTCCCAGAGGGTCCCTAATTAAACCCAAAGCTGTATGAAACCAACTATTTTCCTTTAGATAGGAAAGTTTATGTCAGAAAGGGGTTTTTGACTGCAACAACCAGATTGGTGTAAGACATCACAATGGAAATAAGACAAACCCCTCAATTATATATATATGTAAAAATATATGCATTTTATAGATATATGCACATATGTAGTTTAATATCCTTAAAGCAATATGATAATCTGAGAGTGTCTGGTTTTCTGCTTGAATTAACTTTTTTCAGAGTTGCCACAGCTACAAAATATCCAAATTGATGCTGTTGCAGCTCTGCCTCTGGGGTTTTGTTTAGCAAATGCTGTCAGGTTAAAAGTCTGATAGCTGTTTTTTGTAAGTCTTACAGATTTGGCTGGTATAATGATGTATGTTAAGAGACAAGATACCTGGTGCTAGGGTATTTTCCTGTCACTGTGATATTTTCTGAAAAATCCTCTTTGCCCAGGATTTTCTCCTGGGAGGCTGAGAAGCCTCAGAGAGAAATACAAACAGTAATAATCTGATTAGTTTCTCCCTGTTTTGCTGCTTTGGAATGTGGCTTGGGCATGGTTTACCAACAGGTGAACGTTTCATTGGTTCCATGTGAATTGTTTTACCTTAATGGACAGTCATGGCCAGCTGTGTCGGGGCTCTGGAAGGAAACACATGTTTTTATTATTCATTCTTGTTAAGCCTTCTGTTGTATCCTTTCTCTTTCTTTAGTATAGTTTCAGTATAGTATTAATATATAATATAATACAATATGTAGTGATATTATAAGATATGGTATGATATGATATGATATGATATGATGATATGATATGATAGTGGTCAAATACTGGAATCATCTACCAAGGGAGGTGGTAGAGTCACCATCCCTCGAAGAGTTTTAAAAAAGACTGGATGTGGCACTTGGTGCAATGATCTAGTTGAGGTGTTAGAACATGGGTTGGACTCGATGATCTTAAAGGTCTCTTCCAACCTAGAATTTCTGTGATTCTGTGATAAAACATAACATAACATAACATAACATAACATAACATAACATAACATAACATAACATATAATAATAAATCAGCCTTCTGTGACAGCTATCCTGGATGGCTGAGAGAAGAATGCAAACCTATCCAAAAAAAGAAACTTGAGCCAGGACGTGCCACGACTAACCAACTAACCAATCAAATGGGGTAACAACTAGGTACCAACCAATCAAATGGGGTAACAACTAGTTACCAACCAATCAAACGGGGTAACAACTAGATATCAACCAATCAAATGGGGTAAAAACTAGGTATCAACCAATCAAATGGGGTAACAACTAGATATCAACCAATCAAATGGGGTAAAAACTAGGTACCAACCAATCAAATGGGGTAACAACTAGTTACTAACCAATCAAACGGGGTAACAACTAGATATCAACCAATCAAATGGGGTAACAACTAGGTACCAACCAATCAAATGGGGTAACAACTAGTTACCAACCAATCAAATGGGGTAACAACTAGATATCAACCAATCAAATGGGGTAACAACTAGGTACCAACCAATCAAAGGGGGTAACAACTAGATATCAACCAATCAAATGGGGTAACAACTAGATATCAACCAATCAAATGGGGTAACAACTAGGTGCCTACCAATCAAAGGGGGTAACAACTAGGTACCAACCAATCAGAGTGATGTTTTAGAACAGGATATAAATTTAGGCTGTGGATAGGTAATAAAGGGACCTTTCTTCGCTGCTTGAAGAGGTGTGTGTCTTGTCCATCTCTAACATGAGTTCACAGCGACACTAAACTGATTCGAAATTGTCAAAGGAATTTTGAGACTAAAGACATTCTGTCACATATATTGTGCAAAGTCTAGTGGATAAAAGGGACTGTTCTTAACCAAGATCTATGAAATTGAAGTTTGGTAACTCCATAGATGTTTCTCTATTCTGAGATCAGTTTTAAGACTAGTAAATTAGCTAGTCCTAGTATCATAAATTTTCTTTAAATTTGTTTCTTCATCATGTGAGTTATTCTCATTTCTGGGAAAATGTAGTGTAAGATTAGGGGCTTGTGTCAGGAGAAACTGTTATTATTGTAAACTATAAGACATCAATATCTGGAAATTTTTTTTTTTTAACAGTTATAATGATTTGCCTCTTCTGAAGCTAACTTCATTTTGCTGGTGATGGTGAAGGAACAGAATTGAATAGAAATTTCAGTCAGGTCAGGTTTCTAGCTCTTTGTTCTGAATATGTTAATTAGTGGTTTGCTCACAGAAAGACTACAAAAAGAAGTAATAAGGGCAAGGATGTGCAGAGTCCACTTGCTTGCTTACTCTGGGAAAATGTTTTGAGTTTTTTCTTCCCGGATATTTAATTAAGATAGAAGACATATCTTTGTGCTTTCAAAACATGCTGCTGGCATCTTTCCCTCCTTGAGAGCCTTTGTGCATATGCCTTACTAGTTTTCTCTTCTCATGAACAGAAAAATCTACTTGCAAATTGGTCTTAAAGTAGTTAAGACACCTTTAAATGCCAAAGAAGCAAATCAATGTTTTCATGGTTAAACAGAAAACAGCGTAGCTGTATTAAAGAAGTTCTCTCTGTGTGTTTTAATATTCTTTGATATCAAGAGGAGAAAACTTTAAAAAAAATTATTGAAAAAGATTTTTTCCAGTGGAATTTTATGGGGAATAAAACAAGTTGGTTTAACTTAATATTTACATATCAAGCCTGTTGAAGTCTGGATTTCAACCCAAACACCACCTTGAAACATTCTGAACACAATGCAATTTATTTTAAAAACAGAAAAGGGCTTTTCTAAAATACCCTACTAAATTCTCTTTCAGTAATAGAATTCGGCTTTTACCTCTCAGCCTGCACTTTTGCATAAGATTATTTCATTTTTCTTTGTGTTTTATCCAAAATAGAATTCTTAGTAAATACATTTGTCATTTGTTGAGAAAATAGGCTTATGTTGAATAGACTTTCTATCATCACTCAGAACTCGCTAGAACAATAGGAAATGCAAAATTCTAAAATAATCCAGATTATTGTTATTAAATGTTTGTCTTTACACTGTGTGTTTCATCTGTTAAGTCTTGCCCTCTGATTTGAGAGGTGAACTTGGAGACCTAAAGGAGAAATCTCCAGTAGCGCCCTTAATTTTCCTGAGCATTTAGTTAAACAAAATATATAACCACATGCATCAACAGAAAATTGCACCATCTCTATCACCATCTGTGTCTAATTGCGGATTACCTATTAAGAGTGCAATGGTGGTGATTACAGGTGGGAATGGAAGCTTCAGTTTTTACAAGGGTTGCCTGACATTTCCCATTATAAAGCTATTTTCTGATCTGTTTGGTAATTTTCCAGCATTTTAGTTTATTTTCCATGCTGGGTGATTGCTTCTACTCTCGCTTTTTTTTTTTTTTTTAATTTATTTGGAGGAATGTTCTTGTTGTGGGGTTTTTTGTTTGTTGTTTTTGAGGTGAAAAAGCAGACAAAATGGTTTGGGTTTTTTTCCCCTAAGGAAATAATCCCTGTGATCCTTTTCTCTTTACAGGCCTGGTCTCTCTCTTTATCCCAGCCCTTCAGGGCAGATATGATTTTTTCAGGGACCAGGATCATATATGTGAATTAGTTAATTTTTTTTAGGTGAAGGACAATTTGCTTTTATTTGGGGTTCATAATGTTTTTTTAATTTCCCAGCCCCCTGGAGAGGACAGCTTGGTTTACATTAGTCACAAACCAAAATATAGACTTGCTAAATGCTACAATTTTTTCTTCCTTACATCCATTGGTAAAAGGGAAAACAAATACTGAGGTTACAGAAGTGAGGATGTATTATTCATGCCACGTCAGCATTCTCCTTTCCGTCCTTGCTGTGCTAATGTGCCCAGTCCATAGTGTGTGATATTTGGCAAACAGTTTGCAGACTGCTTGGTGCTTTATGATGTGTATTCCACACAGTTTAGCATTTATATTGCAGCAAGGGGGGAAAAAAGCCTCAAACAAATCCAATAAAGTCCATCTGCATATAAAGGAGAATTTCTATAGAAATAACTTGTTTCTGCAATTTCTCACAATAATGAATTAAGTTTCCTAAGAGGCTTAGCCAAAAGGCTAAGAGGAATCTCTTCTAGGATGCCAATCTAAGGAAATACAGGGCATTTTATTCATTATTAGCACAGCTTTAATTTAAAGCTTTCATACTCCTGGAGCAAATAGTATGCACAATTTTGAGTAAAGAAGATAAATAATGGCTGGTGGAGCTGTTCCTTATCATTCGATGGTTATATAATCTAAGGCTAGTAATGGCTTGATAAAGGACTCTGTAAATATTTATTCATAAGCTGGGTGGTTGGGTCAGATGTGTTCACTTCCAATCTGACGCATTCTATACCTCTGTAACTCCTTTGAAATGCCACTAAGGAAATGCCAGGGAATATGTGCACATATTCCTTTTGCTTCCTCACAGAATACTCACTGGCTCTTAGCTGCCCACCTGAGGATAAAAACCAAGTTGTTCTCTTGTTTCAAGAAGTATTTTGATGCTCTGTAAAGCCACTATAGCAAAGAAGGCTGTGCTTCTAGGCCGTCTCTCCTGCTTTTCTGAGAGCTCAGCCAAGTTGCTACAGAGGTTGCACTAAGATAATTCTTATTCCTGCTAAGTTAAGAAGTAGAAGGAAGTGAACTGGAATTGTGAAACCACTTCTTGATTGAAAAGAACAGCTCACACGTCAGGTTTGTGATGTTTTCTTTCTCTATCTGCTCCTTCTATTTCTTTTTAACTCAGTTGGCATGATTTGTCTGGCATTCAAAACTGTTTTTGGGGTATGCTACACATGGGATTTCGACTTGATCAAACTATAGGCAAGAAAAGGTTTAAATACACAACATTCACTTTCATCATATGTAGTGACATCAGCGCTGACATGTTTTTTGTTTCAAAATCACCTTCTGCCCTCTGTTCTCCTCGGGTTTTTGTTCATTGAATAAAAATGAAGGAATGGTTAATTTTCAAGGTGTTTTTGAAAGTAATTTTTCAGATGATAGACACATTAAAATCAAAATGGGTTAATAACTATGCATCACAACCATTGCTTCTTTAAAATAAAAATTAATATTTTTCCCAAAGTAGCTGTTACTAGACTGACTTGCCTGCTAATTTAGCTACTGCACAGTCATGGATGTGTGGCTTAGCGAGTGGGTTTTCAGAATATTTTTTGTGATGTCTTTATCAGTCAGGGCAATTTATTGCTTAGTTCAAGTTTATCAACTTGTACACAGAGCTCCATCCTTTACTGAATTGTTCTCTGTCGTATCTGCCATGCTGCTTTTTCCAAAAGGTTGCCCTGCAGGGGGATTGGGCTGTGTGAGAGCCCAGGAAGTGGGGGTCTGTGTGATTCCCTCAAGGGAAATGTGAATAGATTGCTGGTTTTTTGATGAAAAAGGGAGGAAGTAGAGTTTGGGTGCACGGGGAGAAGAGCAGGAAGCATGGCAGAAACCTCAATGGGAAGAGTAAGGGAACTGCAGTGTCATAGATGAGTTTTTGCTGCTCTCCCTCACAGCTGCCCTGACACTGTCCAGCTTCTCTTGCTGCAGGTGCTGCCTGGTGGATTTATTAATGCTGGTTCTTTCAGCCATGCACAGCAGGCACAGCCAGCAGTGGTGATGGCAGCAAATCTCTCTCTGGGTACACAAGGGGGTTGAAGTGTCCTTAAGGATCTTCTGCAGTGAATTCCATCAGTTCTGGCTAATTCCATCGCTACTTCCCTAATGGTTGCAGTTTCGAATGTTTCGCTCATTCAGTTCTTTAATTCCCTTCTTTTCCTAAAGGCATCCTGTTTCTGCTTCAGGATCGTGGCAGAGGTGTCTAAATGGTACAACAGGATGCACGGTGCCTTTGATACCCATGTAGGGCCACACAGGAGGATTCTGAACTGGCATGGCCCTCTTTGCAGGACAGAGTGGGACAGCACTTCCTCCTGAAGGGACTGCTGCTCCCAGCAGAAGACAAAGTGTAGTATTTTGTTTGTAACTACAAATAACTGTGTCTGGATGCACAATTATCAGTACCTTAACCTTTTAGTGGGAGACAAGAAGGCAAGTAGGAGAGTGGTTGCAATAACAGCCTGCTTTTAACACTGGAACTTTTAGGGTATCGTCGTGCTGTTAACATTTTTATCATTAGTATATTATTTCAGAGGGATTTTGTCCCTGTTCCCACGGTCCCAATAGTGTGTGGCCCCTGTTTCCAAGGTGAGAAAGGTCAGCAGCGCTGCCAAGTGATATGGTAATAAACGAGAAATGAGAAGATAAACTGCTCAGTCCTGAACCTCCATCCTTGGGATGCAAATTGATTCTAAGATGTACAAGGGCTGCCAAGATGTTAATCTCCTGAAAAAAGAGTGCAGCAGCAACAAATGAACTGTCCGTTGGTGAAAGAATCTTAATGCTTCCTTAATTACACCCCTGTAGGGTATGCACAGTTTAATAGCCAGCAGTGGAGATGGCAAATTGAACTTAAGTCTTGCAAAGTTTTAGAGAAAACAGGTACTGTAGTTTCAAGAAGTGATAAGGGGATAATTGAAGTAGATCAGAGAACTGGGATTTAAAATGTCTGGTGTTATTCAATTCTCTTTCCTTTCTGCCAATACTGAAATGAAGATGTTCAGTATAAAAAGACCTCCTTACTGAGCACTCACAGATTGTCTATTTGAATGCGAATGCTGTACACATTATTCCAGCAGAATTATACTAGGAGATTGCCTTTTTGAACAATTGTTCAACCACAACCATTTTGTGCCTAACCACACATGCATGAGAGGCCAAATACCTCCTAAAATAACAGATCTAATCTTCTGTTTGTTTAGAATAGATTTGTTAAAATCTCTGATTTTTGCTATGCTAATATCTCTTTCTCCTTCAGGCAAGACTGAATGTAGCTAACCTGCCATATATTCAAGTATGGGAAAATGAAATAATTTCTGTTTGGTTTTAAGCCCTTCAAATGATGTTGTTTGAAAGTATTTCAGATTGAAATTTATTAATATCAGAGTGATTGCTATAACATAAATCTGTCAGCACTTTGCCTTCAAGTCAGTGGGCTGAACCAGCCTGAGGTACTGACATACCTTCTGACAGCTGGCCAGGTGGCTTCTGAACAAGGCATCTCCTGTTTTCTTGCCTCTCTGGGATTTGCACATTAGGTCTAATATTTAGGGTAATCTGAGTATGTATTATACATCATCATATGTATATTAGCTGATGTATTGAGGATCTCTGCTTTTGTAATATTTATATGAAAGGAGGAGTGATTTATCCTGGGAACAAAGAGGATGTGAAGTTCCTAGAACCGAAGAGCAAAGCAGATTTTCTGCTTGGACCGTCAGCAGGATGTTTATTTAGGTCCTATGTCTTGGGATCCATGTACTCTTCAGTTTCTCTTGCTGGAGGTGCTGCAATACTGGCTAGCTCATTATTTGGTCTTTTCCACTCTGCCTTCACTGGCATGGTGCTGTCACATTATGTCGCAGTACGAGCCGGCTTGTACTGGGCAATTCATTTGGCTATAAATAAGAAACCCAGCCAGCTCCATAAAGCCAGCCTCTGGGTTGAAAGACAGGAATCTCAACCAATTCTGTTCCATCCTAAGCATCTCACTGGTCCAGGATCTGGGGTGCATAAAAGATCAGACCTGTGAGCTATCCAGACAGGGTTTCTGAGACCCCCCCTTAATAAAGAGGGGCTTGAGGAATAAACTCTCCACATGGACATCAGGGGAGTGGTTGTCTTTGTCTCCAACCCACTCCCCCACACATTCACAACATGGGCAAGGCAATCCTTGAGGCCTGAGTATTTTTCCCTGTCTCCCCTCTCTCATTTTTTTCTGAATTCTCCCTCAGATCCCCAAGGGGGCCAATGAAAAATTAACTTTCTGCTGAAAAAATCAGATAGCTGAGGGGAAAGAGACAGTGGGGTGTTTTTTGAACAAAACTAGTCTTTGAGAACTCTTATGTTTCAGAAATATTTTTGCTTTGAAGTATTTATATTTCAGTGTGTTTAGGAATTAGATGCTTCCAAGTATTTCAATGATGTCAAAATAAAAGGTTTTAAACACAAAATATGTTTTCAGCCAAAATGATTGTCCAGATTTGGTGTTCATCTGTAGTCTTAGTTCCCTTAATTCTAGAATTTTCTGGGGCACAATACATGGTTGAAAAGTTGCCCACCAATGTATCCTAGTGCCTCCTGTACAGTCTTCTTCAAGGGTCTAGCCCAAGCCAGCAGAGTTTTGGCCTCCAAAGGCACAAAAACTAGGAAATGCATTAATATTTCTAGATACGTTTTTGGAAAAATATGAGCTTACTAGAGGGGAATGGAATACTTCAGCATAAGAAACATGTATGATGCAGGAATGAGCATCTTTGGCTTGTTTCTGTTTAAGATGATGAGAAGAGATAGGTACAAAACTTGTATCAGCATGCTAGACCATCTGCTGCTAACATCTCTTAGAGCATTTTCCAAGGGAAAGATACTGCTGTCAAAAGTTGAATTTTTTTTTGCTCTTCAGAATAAAAGCTTCAGGTAGTTCATGTCACTGCTGAACTGCAAATTAGACTGGAACAACTCTGAGTAAATTATATATCTAATACTGAGTGCTGCAGCAAACCCTTTGAATAGTGTCTGAAACTTGGAAGTCATGAATGGATGAAAGATTTCAGCATATCTGAGCATTATTTTATCTTTTTTTTTTTAGGGAAATGGGAGAGAAGGAAGGAGAAGCTTCTAACAGAACAGTGCTGAACACTGGCCTTTGGTTGGCTGTTCAGAACAGTTGTCATGTTAAAATGAACGTCAGTATTCTAATCAAGGCAAATGAGCCTCAGAACACTGCAAGCTCATTTTTTCCCTTTACCTCATTATTTATACAGATGTGCACTGTGATTCTCTGGTGCTTACCACAGAAATACTGATTTCCCCTGTAGTGCTGGTTTGTGCCCTTCTGAATGCTAATGCAATATTCCATTTCTAACTGGAATGTAATAGATTAGTGAATACATGAGGCTATCATTCCTCTGCTAATGTGAATCCAGCCAAGCAGAAACCCTGAGGTTTATCATAAACAGGCCAGCTTCTGGGCATTCTTCATTTAAAATTCAATTTAAATAATTTCTAATTTAAGTGTCTACTTTGTTTTCTGCCTTTCAGCTTTGATGCACTTTTTTTCTTTTTTGGAAAAACTTGATGTTTACTGTTAGAGGGTAAGGATGGATGATAGTGCTGTTTGCATTTTTCAGCTAATTTTCTACAACTGTCATTCTCTTTATGTCTAGGAGGTGTATTGTAGTGATGTATGAAGTATTTGTCTTCACTGGGATTTCAAATAGTGTTTCAGTGCCTTTTCTGGACAGGGAATATAGATTTCTGCACTTAGTTTTTCCTCCTCTTTCTGGCATGGCTGCACAGATTGTGGTGCAGTCCAAAAACATGACTAAAACACCCACATGCACTACATCCCAATTCCACTCTAATTTCCCTTTTTTGTGTACACAGAGGGGTGGGTGATGTTGTGAAACTCATGTACAGCATGCTGGGCTCAATGAGGATATAACAGGCTGCCAGAGGTTATTTTATTCCTGTTTTCAAAGTGAAAGAAGGGGACATTGTAAGGTCTTTTAGGAGATCAAGTAGGTTGATTTAATTATGTCATCAAAACATATCTGCACAGCTCTTAAAAGGCCTACTGCGGCCTTTTAATAAATCCCTACTTTATTCTTTAATTCTGTCTAGCCTCTGTTCTAGGTCAGCCTTCACAAAGCATCATTATGAACCTGCTAGTAGTGTTTTTTGTTTATCCTGTGTAGTGCCACAGCGTGCATAAAATATTAATAGTCTCCCTCTCTGGTCCTTAAGGCCTGGGTGTGAAAAGTTGTGTACCGACCTTACCAGGCCTGGTGACCTGGTACCAAAGTATTCAGATGAGCAAGTGCCACCTGGTGCTTACCAGAGGGAGGAGAGTGGAAAAAAGGCAAATTCTGAGGTTGCCTACATGTGGGAAATGGCCAGGACACAGCAGGCACCCCACTGGTGGGGTTAGGATGAGCTTATTTGGGTGTGCAGAACATGACTAGTGCTGGGTTATGCTGGCCCCAGTGATCTCCCTTCCTGCTTCTCTCCATGCTTGAGGATCTGGATGATTCCTGGTGCTCAGGGAGGTTGTCCTTGCACAGGAGCCACCCCTGCAGTGCTTGTTAATAATTTCCATCCTGTGTGGTTCAGAGATGCCTTGTCACAAGCTCAGATGTGTTTGGGTGGTCTTGGCAGAACAGGAAGGCAGAGTAATGTCCATAGGATGGAAGAATGTTGGGTTGCTGCTGTTAGGCTGGTGGTTTCCGGTGGAGAACAGCCTTTCTTTTTGACCCTGAGGCCAAGCACTAGAAGTGGAGTCAAGGTACAGCCCTCCTTCCAATTTGCTTTTTACAATTTTTAGACTTTGCATTTTTATGGTTAATTTTTTCTTCAAGGATCGCTTGTACTGAGAAAAAGAAATCATAATTTTAAAGTGTATATCTGTTTGCCTTGGGCTAATCTCAGGATGATATACAATAGCTTGGGGATCTGAGAAATAAGACATGAGTTAATATTATTTTTCTACTCCTTTAAATGTTATAAGCAGATTCACATCACTCTTATAATATCCTCATACACTTGTATTTTGAAGATGATTTTCTCTTTTTCTCTATTATTCATAATGCTTTGATGTCTATGTGTCAAAGAATTGCAGGAAAAACCCCACAGTGCAACTGAGGGCAAGTGTGGAACATTTTAGCTCCAAAAGTGAATTTTTTTTCATTAAGTTGTAAATAAGAATGTGGATTATATTTAAAGCTAGTTCTCTTTTATTCAGCATCTATGTGAGAAACCACAACTATGGTTGTGTTTTACAGAAAAATATTAGAGGACAGTTTCTCTTTGCCTCTGTAGACATCAGTGATCCTAGTGAATGACATTAAATTAATCCTGCCCATTTTGACATTCATGGGAACATTTTCACTGACTGCAGTGAAGCCAAAATCTGTCTAATATGTTTTACATTGGGTGACAGAGTTTAAACCCAGGTGAACCTGTTTCCTGCCAACACTTATTTTTATTTATGTGTGTTTCCTGACTGTGTAATGGGATGTAAATCCAGACTTCCAGGTGCTAGGGGGAGTGTAAGAAGAAAGAAGAGTTGTTTCTTCTTACCTTTCCTCTCTTCAAGAGGTTTCCTGTCCCACAGAAAACTTGATGAGGAAGATTTCCTTCCTATATGCACATTTATAACAGGTGAGCAGAAATCAAATCATAAAAGCCATCCAGGTGAATTGTTGTTGTATGCTTTTTACAACTTGTTAAAGTAGAATGACACTGTAAGATTACCATCCATTTTAGATATTTTATTTTCTTGTATCTATTGGTTCCTTCAATAAGTTTCTTTAAAAGTGTGGATTTTAAATGGTAGAATTCTAACTAGGGACTTAATTTTTGATGATGTCACCTGTAAAATTAAATTTGAATGCTAAATGCTATGGTTTTGAAGTGCTGTAGTAATAATAAGATTAATTATTGGAATTTGAATTTCAGTACTAGAGATTTTCAGAATGTTGTGCTATTTTTCTTCCAGGTTCCCATAGCACTGCACTGCAACAACCTGTTCAGTGGTAACTACTATTTTTGTTTTCCTTTTTTTCCAGCCTTCTACAACTATCACTGATTATGGCCATGTTGTCTTTCTGGTTCAGAGAACACTGTAAATAATTACAGCCAACCAACTCTGTGGCTCTGGCATCTATTTCAGTTGTCACTATTTCACACGATTTAAAGCAGAAAGACACTTCTTTGATCTATCCAATATTATATAGAGGGTTTTTTTTTTTTTTCAGTTCTTTTTATTGTGACATTTTTGAGACAATTGGTTTTACAGCTTTGGCCATACCACTTGAAAATGTGGAAATTTAAAATTTTACTTGGTAGAGAAGAGAGGAGAGAGAATCTAAACATTGTTCCTTCTCTTTCCTAAGCAAAATAAAGCAAATTACAAGTGTTCTTAGCTTTTGTTTCTTACATTTCTAACTGCACTTAACTTTCCATAACTCCTCAAATTTGCAGAGATTATGCAGTGGAAAAGTTATTTTGATTTTTTTCTCTTGGATTCCTGAATAGCTTCTTCAGTATTGAAATGAGTTAAAAAAACTAGAGTGAAATATGAACATGCAAAGTTCAATCTATGTGTTTGTGAAAACAGAAGTCTTCTTTCTGATGCTCTCCATATCCTGAGAAAGTAGAAATATTATAAAGATGATGTAGCTATTTCTAGGATATGCCTGTTTTTGGGAACCAGTTCAAGAAGAAAACTTTCTTTTGAAACAACGTAAGTGATGCTACAGTCATGCTTACAGCCATGCTAAAAAATAGATTTGAGTGACCTTGTTAGTGTTCAAAAACACATAATCACGGGGGATTATATGCAGTGCTTTTTATTAAGAGCTCTGGGTGCCAGGGGTATATTCAACCCAAATCTGACTCCGACCATACATTCAAAATGATCATGTTTTATGCTCTAACATTATATAACTTTCATGTTAATTATTAAACTTATATTGTTCTATTGTATACATAGATTTAGCCCCCCTCTGAATTTCCAACATAGTTTCTCATTATTCTTCTTATGGTTATGTAATAATTATATTTAATTACTGAACAATCATCACATCTAACAATTATATAATTTATCATACTGCTTACGCAGGTGCAGTTGATCTGGGAAAACACAAAGCTTAACATTTTAGATTCTATCTTTAACTTTTTCCAGGGCTCCACTATCAACCTGTGGAAAAAAAGTAGTCCAAAAATCTTTTGATTTTCTCCATGGCAAAACTCTGACCCACTCAGTTGAGCAACATCTTGCAGCTGCCACCATCAGCTAGAAGTGTTACCAAGGAAAGTGACCCAAACTTTTGGAGCTTTTTGCTGCAGCTGCCACCACAGACTGCTGCAGCTGCTCAGAATAAACAGGAAAAAGAAAGCTAGCAGTCCTGAGGCTCCTATCCACAGGCTTGACCCATGGATAGTCAACACACAGCCTCATATCTCTGTGGAGAAATGTGCTCTGCTGTGAGAGCTGCAGGGGCAAGCAGCTGTCACTGGGATATGGGAGGAGTGGATTTTTGTTGGTCAGGTTTGGGACATGCCATTGGAATGTGCTTGCTAGGGTTTTCCCAAAAAGCAGCAGAGTTTCAGCATTCTTCCCCAGAGCAATGCTGATTTGAAATCTCAACAGCACATTTCTGTGTTCTATAGGAGGAATTTTAACTTGTGGCCTCTTGGTTTACTTCCAATCTGGGGATTTTGAGAATCAAAATAAACTTCCCTGCAGTGCTTGCAGGCCTAAGGTCTGGTATGTTGTCTCTCAGATGGAGATGTGAGTTGAGCCTTGACTTGAAATGTTAATACCACAACTGAGAGAGCTGCTATAGCATCACTCAACCTGACACCAGAGGGAAAAGACCAATCACTTTAGAGTAAAGATGCTTGAGTTAGAAAAAGCACGTGGGCCATGATTGACATTCAGATATCATTTTTTTTTGTGCTGTTGGCTGATACCTGAGGAATTCCCTGGGCTTAGAAAAACAAGGGTCTCTGAAGAGCATGTCTCAAGGCTGCTGCTCCACCATAATATATGGGTAGGATAACGAATTTCCGTACTCTGGAGAATAAGATGCTATATTTAAACTTTCTGAAGCATGAACTGATTTATATGACAGGGGCTTCCTTTTAGTTAATGACAGTGTAGATTGTCCTTGGTGAGACTTGCTGGAAAGATCAGGCTAAATGTTTAATAGTTTTACAAAAAATATGACCTGTAGTCCCCTAATCTCCACAAGCAGCCAATTGAATTTGTCATGCCAGATCCTAATCTGGTAGTGCATTGAGAATCCTGCACGAATACAGCTGGGCATCCCATGTGCAGTCTGGAGAGTCTGGGTTTATTATTAAGTTATATTCAATAAAACATGTCAGAATGGATTCCTTTTTGGGAGATGATTTATAGGCACTAAGTCTGGGTTTTGCAGCAGTTCCATGAAATACAGTTTTTCGAATATATCTTAAAAAGTTAATGCAGTTAAGATTTCACTCAGCCAGTTTATGGAGCCTCTGAAAATAAATTTAGTTTCAATAGAATGACATCTCTCATAAAAGCCAAATCTGTCTTTCTCGAAATTCAGTTTTTGAAATGAGAGCTGACAGTGGCTTGTACTGTCAAAAGCATCCTTGCTGGTTCAGTCTCAGGGCAGTCACTGTATAACTCATCCTTCTTTTAGGGAATTGCTGCAGAAGAAAAAAGGTCACAAAGAGAACAGCATTTCTCTCCCAAACCAGAGCTTGCATTAGCTCTTATTAAAAAATACTTTTTGTACTCATATCTTGGTTTTGGCAATGCCAGCTGTGACCTCTGTAATGAACCTGTGCAGGACCTACAAGGAGGGGATGCAGAGTGGAGGGTAAATGACAGAAGCATGAGCATGAAGTCCAACAGAATCACCTAGTGCTGGAGTATAATTTGTCTCAATGAAATTTCTTTATCTGGTGATTCTATTGCTGGAAGGTATTTTGTGTTTCAGTCATATTGACCAGCATACAGCAGGTTCCTATGCTGACATCAAATGAAAATCAGAAATTTTACTTGCCTTTGCTTGGTCAGCTTGAATCTCTAAAAAGAATGTTTGGTGTTTTCCCCTGTGTTTCTTCTAAGAATTTATTTACCTTTTTTTTTTCTTTTTTTTTTCCTAATTGGAAGTAGTTCTAGTTACAGGTATAAATTATCATATTAAATATTACATTTTAGCTATTTTAGATATTGTGGTTTCTGAATAATCTGTTCATCTACAGCTCAATTTCCCCACTGTGCTATTTGAGCTTCAAAAGTTTGAAACTCTGATATACTTCTTGTTTGCCAGAAAAATATCGTATCCTAGTCAAAAATTAAAGTCTCTGTGTGCTTCTCAAGCACTTCAGTAGTAGTTCCAGAAGAATCCCTTCTGAATTTCTACAAAGAACAGTGTTTTGGTAGGTTTACATTAAATTCCACAAAGTGTAAAACTTCTAAAAACTCTTTGGTTTGTATCATAATTTGGTTTCTAAAATAGCATTTAAAATTTTAATTTCAAAATTATGTGCCTGTAAAACACTGAATGAAAAGCAAAAACAAGAAAAGGTTTTTTTTCACATTTGTTTTAGCATACGTGGAAGTATGAAGTACAGGATCCTTTATTATTCATGATATTTAATATTCTTCACTGCCAATGCACATAGGTCAAAACACAGGGGTTGTCTTTTGGGCCTTTCATTACTCATCCTCCTGAGAAACTTGTTCTCCTGTGCATCAGAGACAAGCATGCACCTGAGTGTCTCATAAGCAGGAGGAAAGTATTTGTAGGTTTTTTAGCACTTCTAATGCTGTTAAAGCACTTCACACCTGTTGATATCATCATCAGAGGACCAGGACAGATCTTTAGCAGCTATTGATAATGATGTGACAGGATCTCTCACCCCTGACACAGCAGAAGCTCATCTGCTTCCCCCTTGGCTAGGTCAGGCTGGAGTAAGCTTGCCTTGGAAATATCCTTAGCCAGCAATCAACATCCTGCCTTGATGGAGGGGAAGGGATAAGCTCAAATTCGTGACTGACAGACAGAGCACTTCTACAAACTACAGAAGACCACTGTAATTTACACATTCTCTGGGTATGTGGGAAGTTCTCCTCAAAAGCCAAGACATCAGTTTCAAGTAACTTTCCTGGGAATTGAGAGAAAGGAGAAAGGAGACTTTTTGCCCACCACCATAATTCCTTGGTAAGTGGCACTGGCTTCTAATTTATACTATTTCTTTGCTAGCTGTAATACAGGCACCTTTATTAGAGTGCACTGTCTTATATATGCCTCAGGTTTTAGCTTTTATATTTTTCAGATTCTCTACTGCTTTGAGTGTGTTAACCTGGGCTTCATATGAGGGGATAGTAAGCTCTCTTCACAGAGTAGGTAGACAAAATAATAACCAAGGACAAGTGGTCCAAATTTCAGGTCCAAGAGCATAAACAACATGGACTGAAGAGAGAAAAACAAGAAGGATGGGACTTCATAACCTAAAGCTATAGTTGGACAATTAACTCCAATTTGCAAATGAACCAAAACTTACAAAAGAGTGAGACCCCGTGACTGGTTGACCATTTTTGTGACCACTTTGGGTTCACCTGGGATGTAGCCCTGGCTGGGCTCTTGTGCTGCCCAAGGTGGATATACTGAGGCCTTTTAATAAATCCCTACTTTATTCTTTAACTCTGTCTGGCCTCTGTTCTAGGTCAGCCTGACAATGCATCATTGTGAACCTACTAGTAGTGTTTTTTGTTTATCCTGTGTAGTGAGAAGCCTGTTAAAGCCTTCCATCTGCTTTTCCTGGTGTCTATTCAATAAATAATTCATGTTGTAATGGATCTGATTGGTTATTATTACGAACTTGTGAGCAAGAGTGGATTTTGGGGTGCTGGCCACCTTAATAAAACTGCTGCCTACTGCCAGAAACGTGGGCAAAGGCAGGGGCCATCTAAACTCTCCCCCCTCCCCCCTTATATTTGTAACATATAAGGAATTGAAATAATTCAATGGCTATGATGAGCTAACCCAAAATTGCATTTGAATGATTTGAAATAATATTTCTTAGTGTATTTCTTTTTATAAGTGTTGATGTCTCACAAAATAATGTTACTAAGCAAGCATATAAAAACATTGGTAAGATGAGGACTGTTGGTTCTTATCTCACTGGAGCAAAACTGTTATAGAAGGCTTCTGTAGTTCTATCACAGTGTTGTGATAAATATTAGCACTGCTTATAAATTTTGACTTTCCTACATTTATGAAGAGCAATCATATTTAGGAAGAAAATGCATAATTCCAAGCCCAAATTCCATAGTCTTCAGCAAATTTATGTATTTTTGATTGTTTTGGCACATTGTTTTTACATATACAATAAAAAACACGGTATATGTATTTTTATTTACATTTCACTATTTTGCCTGGAATTGGAAGCAATTTGTGCCAGTTGGAAATCAAGCATAAAGTGTATGTACAGTTCTGCAGCTGGAGGGGGGACAACCTAAGGATAGCATTATGGAGAGCAATTGCTTTTGTGTAACATCCTTTGTTTGCTGAGCATTATCTTACAGTGATATGTTCAATATGCTCTTTGCTCCGTATTTGAAGCAGGGAACTAGTTGCTACCTGAAAGTGGATTTTCTTTTCTGACTGCCAATTTATGCTAATTAATTTGATAAGGACAGCAGCTGTATCTGCCTCTTAATTCCTTAATCTTAGAGTAAGAAATAGAAATTGATAAATCAGAGATAAATGTATCTTATAGCATTTTCTCCTGAGAAAAAGCCCTTTAAAAATATTGCATTCTGGACTATAGCAGGACTGGCCAGCACAGTGATGAAAGCAATTTTCCACTGCTGGAAGGAATTGTCTATGGTGACTGAATGGAAAGGATAAATGTTAGCTGATAGTAAAAGTGGGGAATAAAATTTTGACTATAGGAAGTGAAAACAGTTTTGTGGGCTGATCTAAGGGTTCCTTGGCTCCAGGAATAAGGGTGTCTGTAGGTTCTGCCTAGTGTGGGCAAACTTACTGCAGATGTCAGCCAAAGATCAGAAAAATAGAAAGCATTTGTTTGGGAAGCAATGCATTTTTACTGTTCCTGTTGGTGAGGGTTTATTATCTTTCATGATGTGATGCTTCCTGTTCCAGTATTATATCTCAAGTATGGAAAGAAATATGTTTTTAATCAAATGAATTATTTGGGTATACACACACTACAATTATTCAAGAATTTCCAAAGTTTGCATAGATTATTTTCCCTCTACTAAACAAGTCATCACTGAATAATAACTAATTTCTGGAATCTCTTTGTTGTACTTTAAGAATTTACTGTGAAGGAAAAGTTCTATAGTGACCACAATTTAGGTACTTTTTTGGATACACTTGATGTAGCCATCTGTAACCATCTTGTTTATTTATACATTTAATCTGGATGACAAGTTATTAGGGCTCTTTGCCTTTGATGGCCTTTGCTGAGATAACCAGGAAGGCTCTTGAAAAGTGGTTTGACTTTTTCACCAACATGGATGTTGTTCCCTAGAGACTAGTCTGAAATTGTTATTACTCACAAATGAAATCAGCAGATTAATTTTTATTGCTGGAGGAAGGATTAACCAAATTCAAGTGAAAGATTCAGCAGTTTTTGGTGGTTTAAAGGAGGCCATATTTTTGCTATTTGAAAAGAGATTATACTCTTAAAAGCACTGTGCAGCCAATCTGTTTTATTACCCTTACCAGAAAACACATTTACTCAGTCACAAAATTGCTAACAATGTAGTATGCATGGAGTAGAGGGCAACAGAGCTTTGTGTTTTTCTGTGTTTGACCTTTCTGCCTTGTTTAAAGAGCATTGTGAAACAGGTCTGAGGGGGATCCCAACATCTTTCACTGAAAAAGTGAAAGCTTTGATGTGTCTCCTGAAAAGGGAAAATTGGACTGATTTCTCTGTGAGTTTGGCTTGGGAAAAAATAAAGATTATATAAGGCACAACTCAATAAGTGTTTATCAATGCTAGATAGCTTTTTTTTTTAATTAAATTGATTTGCAGAAAGGGAGTTTCTGCAGAAGCAGTCTCAACATGCTGCATGGTGTAACACAAGAGTTTCCTGCACCTTTAAACTCAGTTTCCTGTTCACTAGGTGGGGAGATTGCTTGTGTTCCACCAGTGAAGTGCTAAATCTTTGGGGAAGTCTTAGTGTTTGAAGTAATCTCACATTACATCCATTGGCAAGATCTGTGTGCTAACATTTAGCAAGCTCTATATCCCTTCTATCCTTCCTGTTTTGAGGGAAGCTGGTTTTGTTTTTGTTTTTGTGGAAGCAGAGTGGGCGACTGAGAAGCCTCTCTTTATGGACAAACTGGTCATCTGCTCTTTCATGTACACAGTGATGTGTTTGTGCCTGCCCTTGGCTCTGGGAGGGGAGATGGGTGCTGGTGCTCCTTATCACCTCAGTTTCAGGTGATTTTATTGTAGGTTTTGTAACAAACACTTGAAGAACTTGGATCTCTCTAGGCAAGACCATTATCTTGTGTGTGCATGTGTATTTCCATGAATTTCTTTGTTCTGTTTGACTGTTACCTAATCACATTTACCTTTTCCTTTTTAAATGAAATATATCAGTGTTCTGTATATCTGAAGAAAATTGATGTGTGGTTTTTTTTTGTTGTTCCTAATTCCTATTCAATTACAATTTTAACAAAGCACCTGTAAAGGAGCAGTGTACACTCCCCCTCATTCCTGGGGGCAATGAATACAGCTCTTTCTAGGTTGATTATGTTTCCATGAAAAGTGATGAAGCTTCTCATCTGCAATGATGACTTAGCAGAAATCAGCTGCAATATTAATGAAGCAAAACACCACTCAGCATGAGGAAGGCTGGTGGGAGAAGGTGAAGTGCAGTTTAAAGCTTTAGCTGGGTCTCATAATGGCCAGATTGTTTGTTCTACACAGCCTAAGTGGCTGAATGCAGAGGTATCCATGATTGAAAAATGATGGCATGTGGTGATGTAAATGCTGGCAAGCTCAGAGGACACATTTGACACGGTGTGCCTGTTCTAGGAAGCAGCAGTGAAGCAGTTAAGATAGATGGGAATCACACAGCTAAAAATCCTGAATGTATTTTGAAAACTCATCCAAGGTACTTGGAGCCCATTTTTATTGCTGTCTCTCAGGATTTGTGCACAGTTTCTGGAAAACATAGTGTATGATGCTGATAGAAACAGGTATCCTTTTTCTGCCATCCAAATGCCAAACAAAGGAATGGAAACCAAAGGGAAGCAGAGTCCTTTTGTAAAACCTGTCACTAGCAGGGTATTTTGGGGTTAGCTTCAGTCAGGTTGCATCATTCTCTGGATGCTCATGTATAGAGTAAATTTCTGCCCAAACAAAATACCCGACTTGCTCCTTTTTTTACCAGGATTTTAATTTGAAGGAGGGGGGCATTACTTTGGCAATTAAAATTATGGAGAGTTCATGGACCTTCTCTGCTGAGAAAAACAGTGAGTCCAGTTTTACTGTTTGTGATTGGTAAAACAGGTGCTGTACATTTTAAAATGATTTCTTTGTGAGTACCTGTGCAGAAACAAGAGTTACTTCACGTCAAAAAAAAAAAGTAGGTGTCTTTGAAATGAATTATTTGCTTCTAAAAATGAACTTTATTTTTAATTCAAACAATTCTAAATCCTAAATATTTTTGTTTTGGTTTTAAATAGACTAAATCTTACTTATTTGAACACTGACTTCAGAACCTTATTAAAGACTCCAGGTGTTATCTTCAGATCTCAGATGGAGAGTTCAGTTTATGCATCATGATGATGGATTTCCTCTACTTGAGGATCTGGCTCATGCCAGCCATCAGTATTAGCAGATGAGGGATTTCCTTCTGTGTTCTTCCAGAGTAATCATAGTCATTATTTGCAAGATGTATCAGAGAACAGTAATTTGTTGTGCTCCATAACCTGTAAGTAACTAATTGCAATATTAATTGCAATATCAATTTCTCTGGTGGTCCCAGAGCTCATCTGGCAGCTCCCTGTAGTTACAAGCAGACCATTGAACATGCATGTGTGAGGTGTTTCTCATTTTTTTTTTTTTTTTGTGTTCATATGGGCTAAGTGGATATACTGGACTGTTTCATAGCAATCATAGTAAACACAGTCATGTTTCATAGTTTTGTAGTAATCAAAACTGCACTGAAAGTGCTGCAGGATATAATAATTCTAAGATTGATAAATTACTCTTGGATGCCTTTTAAACCTGTGTAGGCCTTCTATAATTAAACACATATAGTGCTCTTGCAGCTGTGGTTGTCTGAGGAGAGGAAAGACTTGTAGAAAGAAGTTTGGTTTTTCATTAGTTAGAAAAATCAGAGAAGCTTTCAAATACTTATATCAGATACCTTTTGTTTTCTTTTTCTTTTGCTTCTGTTTCAGCAAAAATGTCGAAATAATCAATGCAAAAAGAGCATTGCAATAATATCTTGGATGCTAGCAGAAATCAGATTGTGTGGACTCCAAGAGTGATCATTTTGTATTGAGAACTAGTTGCTGCATCACTACACAAATACTCCTTGCTCAAATATGTTTCATATGTTTGAGTGTTTTTAAGTCTCATTGGGACAGGCCAGGGGAGCTATCTTGGAGGGTCATGAATTTAATGTAAATTAGAAATTCTTCTAATGTTAACATTAGTTTTACAAAATCAGCACTAAATGCTGGAATAAGGAACTGAATTTCACCATTAAAGTGTTTATTGTTGGTTAAATACTGATGTGTCTACAGCAGAGTTGATGTCTGATCAGTAACTACTTTTTCACCTGCACTTGGTGGTCCAAGCAATGGAAGGGACATTATCTTAATTCCCCATTCCAGAAAAGCCCTCAGATCTGTCCTCTCTGCTCCAGTTACTCAGGATGCAGGCCATGCCTGGTTGTTGTGAGCTCTAACAACAGAAGAAACCCTTTATCTAGACCTCCATATGGCACATCACTGGATTACCTAGACATGTGCACTTTTGTCTTTGGTCATTTCATACAGAAAATACAATTTGACTTGGCTGTCAGATGAAATCTGTCACATTCCTCTTGTAGGAGCTGAACTTGGTCCAGTGCAATAAATACAAAAAATGCTCACCCATAAAATTGCAAGCAGAGCCTGTGATTTCGCTTCACTTGGTTAATTTTCTGTGGGGTCTGGAAGGCACCACTTCCTGGCTGAGCAGCCTGTTTGTATGATCAGCACCATTTCCTGCTCCACCACGCAATAAAGCAGCATATGGCTTTGTCCCAGCTTCCTAACAGGGCACTTTCCTACTGAGAAATGGGACTTTCTGTCTTTCTGAGGAAGAACAAAAAACCAAGATATGTTAAAATGCTTTGCTAAGATTTGGGCTGTGTGGAGCTGTGCAGATTCCTGGCGCTTAAGGCCCACCTTTCAAGGATGAGGGCAACAGATGTCTTTAACAGAGACAAAATCTGTGGGGAAAAAAGCAATTTTTCAGAAAAATTATGCCCAGCAATTCAACTTGTGTTCCCTCTGTCATGGTTGGCAGGACTGAGCTAAAAACTGTGCTTCATAACCTTGGGACTACATCAACTGCAGTCTGCTGATAATCCCAATTAAAAGTTTGTGCCTTCATGTTTGAGAAGGATCTTCATGAGGTGAGGAGTGTCTCACCTTTGTATGGTATTGTGAGAGCTTGCTTATCGTTCTGCTGGCCCTTGCCTCAGGTTTATCTTATTCTTTGCATCCTGGCCACTTGAATGGTCATTCAAGCTGCCCATACTTTTAATTCTAGGGGAAGACCCATCATGTTTTGATGTTAAAGTGCTTCTTTTCAGAGCCTTTCCCAGGCACTGGCTTTCCCAAGCACCAGCTCCCCAGCTTGTTTGTGAGTGGGTGACTGGGCTGCAGGAGGTAGTGCCACCTTTAGAGTGGACGGGAGGGATCACTGTCAATACACTGAATTGATGAGAAGTTGGTATTGCTGTGCATTTCTAGGCACCCAGGACAAAGGCGAGTCTTGACTTCTCTGTGTAGGTTGTCTGTATACTCTGTGGAAATAAAGCTATGTCTATCAGCTGCTGTTAATCCCTTCTTAAAACCATATTCAACGATAGGAATACGGAAGGGGAAAATCATGTTTTACAGAGCTGCTTGCATTCCAATTCCCTTTTCTAGCACTGTGCTTTTACTGCCAGTGCTTGAGCTCATTACAGTTCAGTCTTTTCTTGTAATCATCTTCATTTCTAATACTTCTGCTTGGTGTGAGATGTGTCACTTTGACAGGACTCTGTTCAGGGATTTAATATTGCATGAGGGAGAAGAAGATTAATCTAGAAAAGCATCTAGAATGAATGTAAATGTAATACATCTCAGATATGAGCGCTGTAGCAGTCAAATAACAGCAGGATGCCCTAAGATTGTTATAATTGCAGGTGTAGCTAATTCCCAGTCTTGGTCTTGTTCTTTTTTCAGTTTATAACATTGTGGACTTAAACTGGAAGAGGGCTCCCAGAAAATATTTGGCATTTTTTCTGGTGTACAGAAAATCCTCAGAAGAGAGGGGGACAGAACAGCTCCCTTTCCCTCAGAGACAGGGAAAACAGTTCAATATTAGATTGAATACAGCGTAAACATAAATGTAGGACTGTAATTAACCAGCTAGGGCAGTCTGTCCTGTACTAAGAATCAGCAACATAATAAACAGAATAAGTTGTTCATTGAAGTTTTTGTTTGATAAAGTGATGAATTCTTTGCATTTTGCTTTGTTCCGCTGTGATAGTGTATTTCTTTTTGTTCTCTCCCCCCCCCCCCCCCCCCCCCCTTTTTCCTGCTCCTTCGGGGTTGTTTTTTGTTTTAAAGCTGTAACCTGAGTCTTTTGACTTGCACTGAAACTCAGCTGATGACTTCTCCCCATAAGGAAGACACTGCAAACAATTGCTCTCCCTGTGCCTTTTTTTTTGCTGCTGGAAACTTTTTTAAAGATCAGGAGTCTATTGTTGCATTTCAAGATTCAGACACTCATTCTATGCACCATTACCCATGGAAGAAGGAAAAATAGACTATTATAACTGTAAGTGGAATAGTCTCAGCTAATGGCCAGAATAGGATGTGTACTTTGCACATACACACTAGTCTTTGAGAGAGAGTTAGAGAGTTCATGATTTTGATGTTCCTTTCTCTAATGAAAAAGCAGTTAATAACACTGAACAGTCCTCTATAGAGTAGATAGAAATTCCAGCCACTTATCTTAGATGGGAAGAACAGATAGAATAAGATTTGAGAGAGAGAAATACCTCAAGGCTCGGTGAAGAGATATTTTGGTACTGCAGTTGTGGTAGAGATGTACAGTAAAACCCTTTCCTTTTAATTGCTGAACAATTATCATGGAAATGGTGTGAATAAAATGGAATGTCCTTGCAAAACAACAGCAAGAAAGGCATCTCTTGTGTGATAATAAATAACAAGGGGTAAAGTGGTGCACTTATGATTCTGTTTTTTTTCTGCTAGTGTCCCTTCCTTTTACATTATGTCTTTTAAAGCGGTAGCACAAATTTAGCGATCCACATGTGTGTACACACAAATTCTTTTTTTTGAAGAATATATATATATATAAATAGTAAAACTTTGTAGTGCTGTATGTTTACAGATATATTTTCTTGCTTGAAAAGGACTAAAAAAATGGGTCAATTGACAAGTGGCTTGTATTTGGATATGTTCCTATGACTGAGATTTACTTTCACATAATTTTTTTTCTTAATTCATGTGACCAGACACCCAATTCCTGCTGTTTATATACCATTTTTTGTTTGAAAATATTCAGTTCCACAGGGACTTCCCATTCTCGCCCCCCAGTCTCATGGTACAAACAAAGCCAGTCCTTGCAAGCAGCACATAGAAGTGACTGCTTTCAGTTTACACAGTATGTTCCAGGTCAGGAAAATTGTTTCAGACCTTATGTGACTGGGACCTGTCTGCAAACACTTTCAGCCTTCAACTATAGGGTTTCTTTGCCTTGCTGATCTACCTATTGACAATCACAGATTATGTGTATCCTGTTCCTCCTATAGATGTTGGCAATGAATTAATTTGCCTCCCCAGCACTACATAAAATGGTATCCCTCTAGACAAATTTAAATTGGGTCCAAAATGTGTAAATAACTAGAATGTCCTAGCAAAAAAGGAGATAGAAAGGAAACCAGACACACAGCTTTCATGTAAGATTCTTAACCCATTGGGAAACCAATGGATAAAATTTTCTATGACTTGAGTAATAACTGAAAAACATGGTATTGTTTTGGCATGGCCTGGTTTCTGGTAGCAGGGGAGGCCACAGAGATGGCTCCTGTGGGAAGCACCTGGAAGCTTCCACCATGTCCAGCAGAGCCAATCTTTGATGACTCTGAAGATGGACAGGCTGCTGGCCAAGGCTGGGCCAAGGAGAGAGGTTGGTAATGCCTCTGTGATGACATATTTAAGAAGGGAATAAAAAAAAAGTCAGAAGGTTTCTGCTCCTAGCCAGAGAAGAGGAGGAGGTGAGAACATGTGAGGGAAGCGCCATGGAGACACCAAGGTCAGGGGAGAAGGAAGGGCAGGAGGTGCTGCAGGCCCCAGAGCCGAGATTCCCCTGCAGGCCATGATGAGCCCATGGTGGAGCAGCTGCGGCCCTGCAGCCCCTGGGGATCCATGGGGAATGCAAAGATCCATGAACAGCCCCTGGGGATCCACGGGGAATGCAGAGATCCACCCTCAGGGAATGGGGATCCACGGGGAATGCAGAGATCCACCCTCAGGGAATGGGGATCCACGGGGAATGCAGAGATCCACCCGCAGGGAATGGGGATCCACGGGGAATGCAGAGATCCACCCGCAGGGAATGGGGATCCACGGGGAATGCAGAGATCCACCCGCAGGGAATGGGGATCCACGGGGAATGCAGAGATCCACCCGCAGGGAATGGGGATCCACGGGGAATGCAGAGATCCACCCGCAGGGAATGGGGAAGGTGCCCTCACAGAGTGGGAGAGCCTGGCGGAGGCTCTGCTCCTGTGGGAGGCCTGGTGGAGAGAGAGGGCGCAGGTTCCAGGCCGGAGCAGCCTGGCCTTGGAGCACTGCACCTCATGGAAGAATGACCCATGCTGAAGCAGTTTTGGGAGGACTGTGTGCCCGTGGGAGGGACTCACCTGTCAGCTGGTGCATTATGGCAGTTGCTCATGGACCCAGGCCAGGGAGTTTCATGGAGAACTGTCTCCCCCATGGCCTCACAGGGGAAGCACTCCTCTCCTGGAGCAGCAGAAAAAAATCTTGGTGATGAACTGACCAAAACCCCATGGCCTGTCTCCATGTGCTGTCAGTGGAAAGGAGGGAGGGTTAGGGGGCGGGGGAAAGGTGTTTTAAGGGACTATTTTACTTCTCATTATCCTCTTGTGATTCTGTTAGTAATAAAATTCACTTTGCAATTTAAGTTGAGCCTGCTTTGCCCTTGAAATATTTTTCCTGGTCCTTATCTCACTCATGAAGTGTTTGTTAAGTTTTTTTTTCCCTGCTCTGCCCAGCTGAGGCAGGGGAGAGTGAGCAAGTGAGTCTTGTGGGTTCCTGGCCTTAGTCCAGTGTCAAACCATGTCAGAAAAGCCTTTGGGTCACAGAAATAATTCTAAAATTAAATACCGACATTTTGTAAAGACCTAGGTGATTTTGGTGTTTGAATTTTTATTTTCTTTTAGAAGACAGTTTGTGCACTAGTCAGAAAATGCTCCTTGGTCTACTTTATTTTTTTTCTTCCCATTTTCACAATCTGCCCAAATCTGTGTCTTTGTCCCAGTCATCCTAAATTACTCAATCTCTTTCTCAGTCTTTTAAGGCCCATTGGTTCTAAGTAACTTTCCTCATCAGATGTAAAAGTTTTGGTTGGGGGTACATATGGGAGGAGGACCTAGTTTGTCCCTCAGCTGGTTATAGTAAGTGGTTCAATAAACAAGATTAATAATGATGCTTTATCTTACATGATCAAATCAAATACCTTTGGTGGACAGTCACTACTGGGATCCATGCTGGGGCCAGTTCTGTTTAGTGTTTTTTGTTTTTTTTTTTTGATGACATGGATGAGGGGATTGAGTCTATCTTTAGTAAATTTATAGATTACCCTAAACTGGGAGCGTGTGTTGATCTGTTGGAGGGTGGGAGGGCTCTGCCGAGAGATCTGGAAAAGTTGGATGGATGGGCAGAGTCCAAAAGGATGAAGTTTAATAAATCCAGGTGTGGAGTCCTGCACTTTGGCCACAAGAGCTCCCTGCAGCACTACAGGCTGGGGATGGTGTGGCTGGACAGTGCCCAGGCAGAAAGGGACCTGGGAGTGCTGGATGGCTGCTGGCTGAACATGAGCCAGCAGTGTGCCTGGTGGCCAAGAAGGCCAATGGCTCCTGGCCTGGATCAGGAATGGTGTGGCCAGCAGGAGCAGGGAGGTCATCCTTCACCTGTACTTGGTACTGGTGAGGCCACACCTTGAGTGCTGTGTCCAGTTCTGGCCCCTCAGTTTGGGAAGGACATTGAGACACTGAAGTGCAACCAGAGGAGGAAAGGAGGCTGGTGAGGGGCTTGGAACACAAACCCTGTGAGGGATGACTGAAGGAGCTGGGGGTGTTCAGCCTGGAGAAAAGGAGACTCAGGCGTGACCTTATCACTCTCTACAACTCCCTGAAAGGTGCCTGTAGTCAGGTGGGGTTGGCCTAATTTTCCAGACAACAACAGACAGAACAAGAGGGCACAGTCTTAATCTGTACCAAAGGGTTATTTGTGCTGGATGTTTAGAAAAAGTTTTTTACTGTAAGAGTGATACACTGCTGGAATGCTCTGCCCAGGGAGGTGGTGCAGCCACCATTCCTGGACGTGTTTAAAAAAGACTGGATGTGGCACTCAGTGCCATGGTTTATTCGAGGTGTTGGGGCATGGGTTGGACTTGATGATCTTAAAGGTCTCTTCCAACCTAGTGATTCTGTGTGAACTTTTCCATATACATGATGTGAAAAACTGACTTGTGAATTTTATCACTGTATTTATTTAATAAGCCTGGTAGGAATGTGGATCAGAAAACAGCTGGCTGTAGCCCTTGAGATTTCTGCAAATTATGTTAATGAATTATGTGACATATGGATTATGTTATTTTAAAAAATTGGTTACACATCATAATTCCAATTATATTTGGAGTTGAAAAGGAATTGTAAAAAAACCTCCAACCCCAAAACAACAAAACACCCTTACATATATGTAACTAGATTTTTTTCTTTCAAAGTGCACAAAATTTTGGTTTTTTTCTGCTTTGGAAATCAGTTGGAAAATTCCTCTTAACTGGAATTACAACAGACAGTTTTCTGGCACTAAGTTGGTTTGAAAATGTCATTGCTCATGTCACTTGAGTGTTAAGGGAAAAGTATAGGAATTCTAAGGGCTGAGAATGTGATCTTGTCTGATGTGGAAGGAGCTTTCTTTTAGGTGGATGGAAGTTTAAATACATATTTATGATTCTGGGTTTACAGCAAATCATAAAGTTATTAATGGTGTGTGCAACACAGAATTATAGCTTTATCAGGCTGTTCTGTTCTGGGTCTGAATTGTAATTCATCCTTGCTTTGAGATTGATATTGCCACCTAAGCCTGATTATTCTGGAAAATTTGAAAGTTTTATTATTTCTATAGGCCTAATTGTTCTCATTGGGTTGTTTTGCTATAGTTGAACAGCTGGAGCAAGGAGAGATTATTTTAAATTAGGAGGGCTTTTGTAGAAGGCAAGGAGAGGGAAGCTTTGTGGCATGTCTAATTTGAGCATTGATCTTTCATTTCTTGAGAGTTTAGTGTGAGATGGTCTTAAATCCTGAGTCTAGGACTACTGAAGACTGGCTAGGCTATATGTCTGCTCCCAGGGGAAGGCAATGCTATTGCACTTAATAAAAATGCAAGAACCTAAATAGATAAAATAAGGGCCTGTATATATATATATATATATATATATATATATATATATATATATATATATAAAGAAAAATAAAGAAAAAAATAACAAAAAGCTAAAAGGTGAAAGTTGAAAGTTTTGCTAACAAATCTTTAGTTTTTGTAAACTCAGGGCAAGTGGTAACTTTCTACTTTCTCAGTCTCTGGCAAAATATTTTGTGTCGGGAAATGTGGAAGGGAAGCGAAATTCTTGTCTTAGAGCAGGCAAGTCAGAATTCAGCCTGTTAGGTAATAATACATGAGAGATCGATAGATAATTTTAATCAGAGAAGTGAAGGGATGAATACTACTCAAATTCATTTAAGAAAGACCTCCACAAAATACCATTACATCCAATTTCCTTTGCTGCTTATAAACACAACTCTGCCTAAGCCTTTAACAGGTCAGTAGCCATGGCATTTAATTGCCAGCTGCCTTTAAACCTTGAGCAGGTCAGCAGAGACACAATGCTATCGGGGATAATTTGTCATTTATGTATTTCCATGGAGTGATATACAATGTCTTGCTGAGAAGGGTCCTTGTGGATGTCAAATACTAGCACTGTTTGTAATGGAAATAAAGATAAAAAATAAAAGGCTGGCAAATAGATGTTTCTGTAAATGTAACTTTCAGTTTGCAAGTAGCCTTGTGGCTAAAAGATAATTCCACGTCTGCTGAGGGGAAGAGGTGGCAGGTGAACAATTCAACCTCTGTGTTATTTATTGATTGAAAACAACTTCTGGCATGTGTGCTGCTTCTGAAATTTATTAAAGTCAGTTGAACATCCAGAGTGTGATATACACAGACTTGCTCTCTTCCCTCATTGAATTTCAATTTTTAAGTGCTTCCTAGAGACAGATATAGAATCAGTCATCATGTCTGGCATGCGGTGTGTACTTAGGGCTGGAGCCAAAAAGCATTGAAGTTATTGGTTGTCTTTCAATTGACTTCAACTGGTTTTGGCTCAAACCTTCAAGAAAAAGAAAACAAGAAAAGAAAAAATACGACTCCATGTGGTTCAGTCTAAAAGAGCTGAAACAAACCCAAATCTTGCTTACCCTCTCAAAATAAGTGGAGATAGGTTGGATAAAGATACCTACGTAGACCTGGAGCGCTGTGGATGAAGATCTTTGTTTCTCTGTGCTTGCAAGCCCCCATCTCCTAGTGCTGTGTGGCCAAGCTGGAGGGCAGGAATTCAAGCCTTGTGCCTATCCCTGGACTTCTCCCTCATGGGGATGATGGATGCCAGATGCCTGGAGTCAAAGATGTTTGTTCCTTGTGTGTTGACTCTGCTGGTACCACCAGCTGCCACAAACCCTGTGCCACATGTGATGGGATTCTCTCACATCTTGGGCAATTAATTTGGTCATAGGCAATTTGTTCTACAGAGGAGGGCACTTTAACAGAATTCATATAATTATCTTATTGTTATAAGGAACTCCTGCAGTAGTGAAACCACAATGACTGATTGAAATTCCTTTTGGCTTTCCCTTGGCTGATAGGGTTGAGAATATTTATACATTTAAAAAAAATTTGTCTTTCATGGGTCTGAAGTTTTTCTCCAGGATTGGAGGGAAAAAGGATTTGGGGGAAAAAAAGGGCTATTTTCTCTTTCAATTAATGTTAAAAAAAAATTAAAGAAAGGTAAGTCATAATGGCTTTTGTCAAGGAAAAAGGTGTAAAGGGAGAGAAGTTCAGCACTCTGCAGTGATGCCAGCTACAGCACTGGGGAATGCAGTACTGCAGTAAACATCAGGAAATGGTGATCCAGTTTTGGGATACCATTTTACAAGATGTATTTAAGCTGTTGCATCCTCAAATGTGGTACAGAATATTCCCTTTTATGCTCTCAGGGAACTGAAAACTCATGTAGTGCAGAATGAGTTTTTCTTCTAATCTGTTTTTTTATAACTTTCTAACTTCTCTGTGATGGCTTTCTGTGTCTGAATTAGTGTTTCTCCTCTTCCACAGAGGTAATCTCTGCTTTTTGTCTCAAACACTGGTGTCATATACTCAGCTCAAACCAGGACAAGGGTCTGCTATACCATATGTGTCCCATGGCCAGCAGATTTGGGCTGACCTCAGGTTATTAATGACCACCAGGTCTTTAAGTATAAGACATACTCTCTCTTTTTCTTTTTCTTTTTCTTTTTCTTTTTCTTTTTCTTTTTCTTTTTCTTTTTCTTTTTCTTTTTCTTTTTCTTTTTCTTTTTCTTTTTCTTTTTCTTTTTCTTTTTCTTTTTCTTTTTCTTTTTCTTTTTCTTTTTCTTTTTCTTTTTCTTTTTCTTTTTCTTTTTCTTTTTCCTTTTCTTTTTCTTTTTCCTTTTCTTTTTCTTTTTCTTTTCTCTTTATTCTTAAAGAGAAAAAATGCGATTCCCTTGCCACCGTATTTGGCGAGGACATTGCATTTTATTGTTCAGATAAATTTCTTGAACCTATCTCTTCTTGCATCTTGGTGGCAGAGAGGATGTGCTGTGATGATTTCATACTTGGCAGGTTGTACAGGACATATGGCTTTTGCATTGCATTACTGCTGCTGGCAGAGCAGAGCCAAAAAGATGGATGAACTATTTGTAGGATTGCCTCCTATCCATTTTGCTCTCACCCACCCAGGCGCATTTTCTTCTTTGCACCCATCCTTACAGACCTGCTTCAGCAGAAGCTTTTCCCCTTGTAGAATAGTATTAAAATGTCACAGATGACATCTGGAGTTTCTTTAGATGAGAAGGTTTCCTAGTAGGCTGTTTTAATTCTCAGAAGCATTTTGTGTATTTCAGATCAAAAAGTTGTGTTTGTGCCTTGGTAGGATTTCGTTAAGGGAAAAGATGAGATGGTGCCTTCCAAAGCAAAGGTGTTTCAGTTTGTTTTGATTTTCCAGCAGGAAATGCCTGGGTGAAATAAGGATCATGTTTTGCTGCAGGGTGTCATGTTGTTCCTGTTGGGGGCCATGCTTTGTTTTGCTGCTGACAGCCCTGCTTTGCTTCTGACTGTGGACATCACTGGAATTACGGACCCTAAAAATGCAGAAATCTGGCAACCCTGGCAACAAAAAGGATTTTTATGCTATATAAACACACACCCATTCCATATTGTTTGATGCTGCCATCTTTTGTTTGCTTTTTCCTTGTTTTTGTCACACCTTGCAAAGGCAAACTGGCCCCTGCCCCAGATGCCCCTGTTTTTCTAAGCCTTTGGAAAGGAAAGAAGTTAGATCAGGAGCCTGAGCAACCTCTGTCGTTGGAGTTGGGCAGAGAATGTCTGAGTGCTTCCTGTGCTAAATGACCAGACCTGCTCATGGCAGGGCTGGGACTGGGGACACCCCATCTTCTCTTCCATCCAGGTAGTTCTGGGATCTTCTGATCCCATAATCTATTTCTCATACAGTTTCACCCACTCTCTCCCTGTAAATGTGCTCTGAAAGAATGTAAATGTCCCTGTAAATATACTCCTGTCTTCCTGAGGTGATGGAGTCACCATCCCTGGAGATGTGTAAGAGGCAGCTGGGTGACATGGTTTGGTGGTTTAGGGGTTACAGTGGCAGTGCTGGCTACATGGTTGGTCTGGATGATCTTGAAGGTCTCTTCCAGCCTTGATGATTCTATCCTCCAGACAACTTACATTTTCTATCTATACACATCCAGAACTTCATCTATTTGTATTTTTATTATATTTGGATATTTATTGCGAGACAAGGGACCGCCAGGTACAGCTCAGTGTTTTCATGAAAATCTGGATGTGTCTCATAGAAGAGATGATTTTAAAGAACAGCCACAGCTTTATTTTTGAAATCTGGGCTTGTCACATAGATATTCTGTCTCTGGATGGGATTTGGGTACTGTTGAAACTTTGATTTTGGGTACTGTTGAAACTTTGTCTGAAACAGTGATATTTATTTTATTTAATAACAGAAAAAAATCCTTGTATAAAAAACCCCCATACATTCAAAAAAGGTTGAGAAAATCACTGCTAATATTGGTCCACAAAAAATGGATGAGGACCAAGAACTGCTAGCAACACTTCAGGATCCATTAATGTGGCGACAGTTACAAGATGTGGCAATAATTATCTAACATAATACCAATTTAAATAAAGATGCATTTCTTTTACTATTCCCACTGGAAGCAGCTTGCAATTTTACAAATACTAGAGCTTTCTCATGAAAACCACTGCAAAACTCTCAGTGAGGCAAATAGGTAAATTGGCTTTAAAATTCTACCATCTGGAGACAATCTGGAAAATTGGTCTTTAAAATAGATAGTAATAATACTTAAAGAAGCTGTCATCTATTTTTCAACGCCAACTGCTGTTCTCAGTGCAGTCTAGGTTGGAATATGGTAAATACTTTTATTGAATTCTTGGTCCTCTGCACTAAGTATGATACCTTTGATGTGTGTTCATGATTTGTGATTTTACAGCAAGAAAATTTAGCCACAGAGTTTTCAAGATTTTTATAACCTAAAGAAATGCCTGAAATGGCAAGGAAGAGAAAGAAAAACAACCTTGGACTAACTAAACAAAAAAAGAGAGATCTGAATTGATAAAAAATGAAAAAAAAGTATGATGGGGCAAAAATTGGTGATGTCAAATCTCAGTTTTACTGTTATAAAGAGACACTCATAAAGAAATAAACTTTGTCCCATTGACCAAAGCTGTGGGTAAAATATATTCCTGTGAAGTTCAAGTTAAAAATATCTGTATTAAAATTGATGGCAAGTCTATTTCTGGATCATAATTGGTTTTAGCATCCAAAGAACATGCAGATACATGAGATGAAGTACATAATCTAATGCAAGGGGTGTTTACCTGGCATGAGACAGGTAAATTATGGTGTGGCCAACCTTAGATCTTGGCAAACTGCTTTCAAAATTAAAATTTAGCAGAAACATTGTGTTCTTCAATAGATAATCAACCAATAAGAGACATTCTGCTGTTCTTTGTCTTCTGTGTCTCTACTGAATGGGTTTCCTTCCAGAGATCATATCAGCACATTGCAGAGGCTGCATAAGCGTTAATAAGCACTTTGCTGAATTTTTGAAGGCTGGAAAATAGAGCTGCAAAGTGCAGATCAATTAACCCTTGGTCACCAGGCAGTGCAGCAATTATCAGGGGAGTGCTGTCAGTGCCACGTTCAGTCCCCTGCCATGCCTCTGGGTCCAGGAAGGTCTTTCCTCCTCTTTCTCCCCCTCATGAACTGGGGCACTTCTCAGACTTCTTGCTTGGTCTACTCAGCATTTAAATTCAGCAGTAAATGTGTGAATCATAAAATGCATGTGCTGAACTCAACCTGTAAATCTGGCCTTGGGATTGTTTCTAGGGCATCTGCTTCAGGGAAGTTGAATCACTCCTTAGGGTCTTTGTGCCATGACACAGAATCCTTGTGCCATGGTCTGGCCTCTGAGGCTTCCTGCCTCTCTGGGCCCCGTCTCTGAAGAGCAGTGTGTTTGAGAGCACAGAACACTTTTGCTGGAGATGGCAAAAATGTTCAAAACATGAGGGAGTTGTGCTTGCCCTGCACTCCGGCTTTCCTTGGCAAAAGGCATGGGGCTGCATTCCCATCTGTCATGGCCTGGTATGACTGTTGAAATGAGCTGATCTGTACCAGTGAGGGTTTGACCCATTGCAGCTTGGGTGAAGAGGAGCTAAGAAAATCTACCTGCATATTGATGAGAGAATGAAACAATGAGCTCTGGGGTTGGTGGTGTCATGAGGAGGAAAGTAGCTATTTTAATCTATTCCATCAGAATGAAAAATAAATATGAACAAACTGTACGGAATTGTTAGGGTTTGCTTGCATCGTTTCTTTCCCTATGTGGTATCCTTTCCTTGGGGTAACATTATGATGATCGTCTCTTCTGTAATCATCTGCTGTATGCCCAGAAATTGTTTCTGTAATTTTAAGCTGTTTCTGGGGAAGAGGGGCAAGCCTTGGGGCTCTTGTGCAGGCTTTTTCAAAAGCCTCACTCCCAGGTGTGCTGGGTGCAGTGTGGACTGGTGGTAATGCTGTTGCTTATCCAGCTTGTTTTGTTCTTAGCATAGGTAAGAAGGGTTTTCTCCCCTTTCCCTGGCCTTGGACACTGCAGTCCTTCAGCAGCTTTTGTTTTCTCTTGAACTGTCTGGCTTGGTTTTGGTCCAAGATCAGACAATTGACGGGACATGATTGTCTGGGACCAGTGGGGAGCTGCTCCACCTTGGGCAAACCTCAGAAAAGCCAGCCCAGCCAGAGAAAGGGCCCAGCTTCATCTGTGGTGCCCAGAAGACCAGCATCAGAGAGTCACCAGGTTTCTACCTGGTTTTGCCTGAGCTGCTGTGTGAACCTTTAGTTTTTTCTTCCTTGAGACAAATTCCAGGTGCCATTCTTCTCCTCTCCTCCATGTGGCTGTCCCTTTTTTCCACTTCCCCTTACATTTTGGCTTTTTTTATGTTGTTGTTATTGTTTTTTCGTTTTTTTTTTTTTCTTTTGGGTGAGGGGGTTTCTGCTGTGCGTGTGTGTGTATGTGTGGGGTAAGGTTCTGACATTTCAATATCTAGCATTCATTAATTTTCCCCCATGTCATATGGGAAAAAGTTCATCCATAAATGGTTGGTTTTTTTCACTTTCATCCATTCATTTTCTCAGTGGCAGAAAATGATTGTTGGAACCCCATGTTTTTGGTAGAGGAGACACTTATTCCAGGGTTCTTGTCCTAAACTTATTTCTAAGCCTCTGAACCATTCTTCCTCTTGTCTTCCTGCACTGGTGTAGTCCTGAGCTTTATAGGAGTTCCTATAGATCCCAACAGTAAATTTTGGTGTAGCCTTTTAAGATGGCTCATTGTGGTCAGGCTTTTCTGCAGGGGGTAGAAATCCACATCTGTATATTAACATTTAAGCCCCTCTCAAGGCTTTTTTCATCTGGCTTCAGAGATGAGAGAGAACAGTTTGGAAATCACATTATTGGTTGTTGCTGTTGCTTTTTTACCTCTTGGAAGCTATTTGTAAGTGATATTAATATAAATGGAAGGGAGGTCTCCTTTTTGTGGGGATGTATCTTTCAATTTAGTGAAAATTGCTGACTTGGAGCCTGGTGTTAGAGAAAATGAAAGCTCTTCACAAGTTCTGCATTGTGGCTTTGCAGGTGATAAACACAACAGATCATCCAGGCAGAACTCTCACAGTATTGTTCAAGTTGTGCAATTTATTTTTTATAAATCATTGGAGTGATTTTATCCACATATAATAGCTACATGTTTATCATTTTTAGAAAACAAGTCTCTGATATGCTATGATAAAGCACCAGCACCCAGGACTCAGGTTAAAGAAAAATCTAAAATCAAATGCTTACTTTTGGGTAACTGAATTTCTGTTAGACCTGAGCACTGTTTCTTCTGGAGACTGGTTTCTCAGTAAACACCTTCTGAATGTGGCTTCCAATCAGGATTTGAAAATTTATCGGATCATTCTTTACCTTGCGTGAGAAGACATGGATCAATTTATTAGTTGGGATTTTTTCACCATCTTACACAAGAGAAAAGTCCCTTCCTTGCTTTGGAGTTGATACGCAAGTTGTATATGGGAAGAGTTGTCAAGATGATTGTCAGTAAACCAGGCTAAGCCAGATAAGGTGTCTGTACAGACTGGCTTTCAACCCAGAGAATAAATATGAGGTAGATTCAGCAATTCCATCTGAAAGGAAACGTTTTGCTTGGAGAAGGTTTCATATTTCCTGAAGAAATTTTTCTTCCTGACAGCTCTGGAGGGCAGCATTGCACTTTGGATGACAGAAGGCTTGCTCTTAGCTCCTTCATTAATGGAAAAAATGAAACAGTGAATTAAATATATTTTTTTAAAGTATGTATGTGTGGGAAGGGGTACAGGAACAAAATGAATGAAAGAGAAACAAATCAAGGAAAAAAGTAAAATAAACACTAACCCAGAATACAGGATTAGGGTGGGAGAGGGGAGGAGGGTGTATTTGGTTTTGGGTTTGTGCTGTCTATTCGTTATACATTCCTTCAGAATGTGTAGAGTACCAAAGAACTGAGATCTTCCTGCATGTGCTATACTGGATAACCTCTTGAAATGGAAAACTATTATTTTAACTTCTCTGTGATGATCTATTAATTTTTGCCTATCCATCTTCTCACCTTGCATGTTTCTATACAGCCACCTGGAGTATTCCTTTTAAGCCACAGCTATTAAAAGATTAAATTGAAGGCCTGTTTTGCCTGCAAGTAGCCTCTCAAAACAAGCTGCATAAACACCCTTTAAAGTCCTGCAATGCCTCCTGAGAGCTGTATTAACAATGGCCCAGGACAGCAGGGAGGAGGATGTTGAAAGCCCTTTTTACACTGCTTTACACTACTGGAATCCAGAGGTTGGTAGCTATGTCTGTTTTTCTGTAGTTTTCATGTCTTTCTGTTTTCCTCCCTTTCTTCTTTTGACTCCCCTCTCACAGGGTGTAACATTGAATGGATTGTAAGGTCTTCTATGTTCCATGGGCTAAGTGTATGCTGGGGTAAGTGATGATATGCTGTATTTACTCTTTGCCAATGTTCCTTAATTTTCTATAGTTCCTTAAATTTCTATAGTTTATTGCCTCATTTGCAAGTAAACTTTTGTGGATTTTTACCTCTTGAGAATATTTATTGGAATTTTTTCCTCTGCACCTACCCAGAGCAAAAAAACCCCTTGGTTTGCCTCTAGGTTTAAATGATTGGGTTGTAACAGCAATCCAAAGGATGTTCTCAAACTTTCTGTAAATGAGCTAACGACATGAAGCTGTGGCACTTCTTAAAGAGGTAATCACAGTGTTCACAATCTAGAGGCAGGTCTGGATATGGATGCTCAAACCTATTTTTGCTTAAAGCCTTTTGTTATTGCTGCTGAAATTCACTACAGTTCCCTTCCCGTGTGACACCTTTCTCTCAGTGTCTGATTTTGGTTTGCCTCAGGCCATTTCATGTCGATATCCTCTTTGCCTGACTTGTAAGAATGTTCAAGTGCAGCTCAGGATTGCAACCATGGTGCTGTGGGAACGGCAGTGGAACAAGCTCCTGGGATTTGTGATGGTTGTCACGCTGTTCTGAATGTTGTCTTCATGGACATCAGTTCCATTAGCCTAATCAGAGCCACACAGGAGCTTGGTAAAGGAAACAATTTTTTTTCCTGAATAGACTTTTTAAATCTAGAAAGCCACGGTCAACCCAATTCAGCAAGAGGACCTGGGTCTGGTACCTTGCGTGTCAGGTGAGACCTGGATTGATGACAGTCTCAAGCTTTGTGTTTCCTTTCAGTTGTTTATGAAAAAAATTAATCTAGAGGTTAAGACCTGTCCTGACATAATACACAAAATTTTTTGAAATTTCCAATGCTTTCTCAGGAAAAGTAAATAATTCTCATCCTGCAGTCAGCTCTACAAAGGTGTGTGAAAATTTTCACAAGGATGAGACTTTACTTGGATAGCAACCTTGTCAATGTCACTGATTTAATTTAAATTTAAATGATTTAATTTAAATGAAAGTGATTCTTTCCTCATATATTAAGGAAACTTTTGGAAAGAAAGAGGCAACAGAGGAAATGTTTTTCTTTGGCCAAAAGTACAGTTTGGGCAGGGTATAAAGGACCACATGCATATTAATTACTTCTATTGAAATTTAGCTTGACTGAACAAGGTTTAATTGTTTAATCATAGTACTGTCTTTGGCTGCTGAGGCCAGGAATATAGTGATTCTGTTCCCTTTCCTACCCTCCTGTGTTTAATTTATGTGATTTTTTGTACTTAACCCTCCTGCTCTCTGCATAGGAAGAGGGATTAAAATTTATTTCTTGGCATGATGTTTTATCCTTGTGCCTTTTGTATGTCTCATATCAGTTTTAACTGGTGGATTACACTCATTACGATTGATGGAGTGTTGTGATTTAATGAAAGCTCAGGCAGTTACTATTGTTTATTCACTTAAATTCCAGAAGAGTCTAGAAGCTTTGAAATGGGATTAATAGGTTTATAAGGACTCTACAGAAATTATTCCTGGTTCTCTGTTTCAGTGTCTCTGCCTTTCTTTGATAGATGTTTTCCTCCCTTGACAACTTTGTTTTATTGTAGTTTGATCCAAGCTTTAAATAACACCTTTCTTCTTCTACTCCCAGCCTCTTCCAAGCTCACATTAAAAGGACAAAAACGCATCTTCTAAACCCAGTGAGACTTAGGAGAAGAATATTCTGAAGTTACAGAGAACTTTCTATGGACTTTGTTGGCCTGAAGGCTATCTGTCAGGCCGATGTTTGACAGGGTGCAGCATTTAGAGATGTGTAGTTCATTGCAAGTGATGCTGCTTTGCTTTACTGGAGTGCCTGGAGAGCCCAGCTTACTCCTGTTTTCCTAAGGACACTGCTTATTGACCTGCTTGTGGATTGCCTGGCCACGTGGTCTGGTCCTTTTACTTGATGAAATATCACAGTGTAGTACAGCTTTTGAGTACTGCAGGTTTTGAGTAATAGCAACGCATAGTGTTCTTGTGTAACAGCTTACTTGTGCAGCTTTGCAACCCTTTGTGTTGGTTTGGATGGCTTGATTTTTTGGTGAGGAGGGAAGTGATTTTGCTGTAGGGAGCTGCTAGAAGTTTCTTCCATGCCTGGCAAAGCCAATCACAGGCTGGCTCTGGAAATTGTTTTCTGACTCCAACATTCATAGTTTTCCAAGAGTGACAGAGGATTGGAGGGCGACAGTGCCACCTCTCCAACAATGCTGGTCAAATCAACAGTCCATCAACTTTCTCCTCCTCCATAAAGGAATGCAAAACAATGAGTTATTTACAGAAAGTGTGTGAGAAAGTTCACTACAAGAATGTCAGCATCAGAAGGCTTAGAAAATCTTAAAAAACCAGGGTGACATACATGAAGAGAACAACATGGTAACACTAAGGGCGCTGCAAAAGTGAGAGGGGGAGGAGGAGGTGCTACAAGCATGGGAGCTAAGATTCTTCTGCAATCCCTGGTGAGGAATATAATACAAAAAACTGTTTCCCTATAATTCATGAAGTGCATGTAGGGGTGCAGAATTCACCCACAGCCCATGAGAAAAAGGTGAATGATTTTTTCATGGGTCCTCTGGTGCTTGATCCACATCACACTGTGACACCCATGTTGCAAGGTGTTGGTGCAGGTACCAGTTTATAATTGAGTAGTTGTCTGCCCGCCAGTTTTCCTGAGGTTGCGCCTCCCAGCTGATCACATCTAACCCAAGCTGCTTTCCATTTTCCTGACTATTTTTATGATACAGGGTTTGAACTTTGGATACTGTCCCCCCAGTCTTTGGAAAGATCAGTAATGCTGTATGCAGAGCTTATTGGTTCCTTAGCTGCTTCAAAACTTAGAAGTGAACTAGCCTTGCTGGCTGTTTGTGAGTCAGGAACCAGAAGAGACTGAAGCAATCCAATTTCTGTGACACCTTATTAGTAATATTTATTGCACCTTGACTCATTCATCAAGCTTGCACAATGTTGATAGTTCCAGGACTGTATCAGTCTAACAAGGCAAAGTTTCCTTCCTCTGCTTAATATTTTGTTTTCTATTTACAACTTGCCTTTAAAACAAACTTTCTCATTTCATCAGCACAAGGGATATTATTGTTGAAATGATCTTATTGATTGCATTTTATCTAACTTCCAGAGAAATGGCATTTTTAGCTAAATGACAAAGCTTATTGATAGGATGGGACCTCAGCTTTCAAAAATACGTACTTCATGACTGGATTTAGTGTATTCCTTCAACATATCGCAGCTTTTCTTGGGACTCAGCCCAGTATGCAAGGCATAATCATTTTACAAACGAATTCAGCATTTTCTGAAGTGAGATATTGACCAACTATTGGCAGCTAGTACCTAAATATATCCCTTTACAGTGAACGCCAGTGAAAATATAAAGTAGATACATTCAAGTATGAGGCGAAGTACTACTCTCAGTATGAATTCGTATTGCTGGGACAAAAATCAGTCTGTCACACTGGTAGAATTCCAATCAGGTTGTGTTATTACTTAGAGAAATAAGATTTAGATGCCTCTAGGGCTCCTCTCAAAGCATGCTGGTTGGTGTCTGCCTGGTGACTTTGTTCATGAAGCAAACCCGTTAAAGCTCCAAGCAAATATTCTTTCCTCATGGGGTGCTGATGCTGTGGGAAGGCAAAGGAGATGTTCTTGTGCAGGGAAAGCGACTTACTTGGAGTTAACAGCAGTCAAGCAGCGCTCTACTGGCAATGGGAAATAACTCTTTCTAACCTTTTTCCTTTGACTTCAGGGTTCTGGGACCTCTGGGCCCATGTGTACTTTGGGTATACTGAATGGTGTTACCAGGCAGACAGAAATTCACTCCTGGACTATGAATGGACACAAATCATTAATTTGGTCACAGCATGGTGCTTGTGCTATCCTCTGCAGAAAAGCCATATTGTGCTTTTTTTTTCCTAAGTACCACTTTCCCACTTTCCCAATTAGCTTCACTTGCTGCTTGTTACCAGTTGATAGTGAAGTCCCACACGCATTTGGCAAGTCCACTTCTGGATGTCTAGGGTAACCTTTTCTTGGCTATGACTGCACTAGGAGCTGCACTGGTGTTTTAGAGCTGCAGTGGTTTAGAGATTTTCCCTAAACTCTCTTTATTACATTTATTTTCTACTTTAAAAAAATCCTTAATTTAAATATTTTACGATTGTTTGCTCAGCTTTGAAGAACTAAAAGATTTTGCACTGCAGATGGAAAAGCAGGTTATATTGGGGTTTACAGTTCTGCCCACACAAAATTAAATTGTTGCACTTAATTAAAACTGAATTTTTGTTTGTGGAGATAATAAGTAGGAATAAGTAGGATTTTTTGTCTGGTGTAGCATATGTTTCTTGTTTTGCCAGGTCAAAATGTGATCTGGAGCAGAAGATGAAGTTTCTCTAACATAGAAGTTGGGGAAACTACATTAGAGATTGGTAGATTTACAATTCTGGAAAGCAATAAAGAAGGTTCTCTGTGCATCGATACTTTTCTCCTGTCACTTAAACCCATCAAGGTTAAAAAGATTGCCCCATCTGAAAGAACATGGAGCCATTTCTGCTATCCACATATATAGAGAGGACAGGCAGCTGGGATGAGAATTAGAGGACTAGAGGCAATTCCCCTGCTCCAAGTAAATGGATAATATATCAGAAACTGGTAACCAGAGCCTGTAGCAGAGGATGAATTTTATTTTAATCTTCTTCAGAAACTGTCCAGCAACTGAGCAGATATTCTTCTGAAAACTTTAACCAGAAACTAGCTTAACATTGGAATGTCATGGACTTTATAGTGGGATGCTGCTTTAGGACCTAAGCCTTATTTGATTGCTGGGTTGGTTTGGTTATGTTATATTTTGAGCTCAGATAGTATGAAGATTTTAGAGAAGGAAACTCCTTTGTTCCCAGGGATTTCTGACTTCCTGTGACTTTCTTACCATTAGTCCCTGAAGTGATTGAATCACGGACACCATTGTGATGGCACAGAATTTCTTTATTAAGCATGAGTGAACCTTACATGTTTTTGCTGTTAATAATGCAGCTGAGCAGGACACTAACCAACGTGCAAACAAATGGCAGAGCAGGATGTTTCTTGCTCTTATCACAGACACTCTCACACATCCCACAGCAAGCCATGTTCAAGATGCCAATTGAAACATCCTCACGTAAGTATTTATGGTTTTGTCATGATCCTTTGGTGTGCACCTTCTCATGCAGATGTTAAGGTTGAACAGTGGTCACATCTACATCTCTCCCTTCTTTGTTTAAAGGTGAATTGGTCACAAGGGCAGCCATTGTTTGGTTCTGCCTTTTTGCTGACTTGGAACAGTCGCCAGAGGCAAAGAAATCAACAAGAATGACACCCATCCCCAAAGTGCCAAACAGCCATATGCGTAAATTCAGTCTCTTAAACCAAATTTTTGGATTAAGCCAAGCAAAGTCATTAGCAAGCATATCATAGAAATTCTGTGCAGATATGATTTGTAATGTTTGAGATTGTTTCCTAAGACTACCTCTTAATGCATTTGTGTTTTTTATCCATATTTGTAGAAAATGTCCCCTTTAAATGAGCCTTTACCTTATCCCAGGAAGTTTCAGAACTGTTCCATTCTGTACCCCTGTACCACAGGAGTAACACACGTGTTAGCATCAGTGTGCTGCCAGTCACAGTGAAGGCACAATCAGGTGTTTAGGGCATCTTGTTTTTCTCCTACCCATAACAAAGCAGTCTCAAGGGCATATAAGCATGCCAATATTTGTTGATCAATTACAGTTTGCATTTGTAATTCCTCTGTGAAATTACTCAATACAGAACTAACTTCATAGGCTGTTTTCACTGATTCCATTAAAGCAGCAATGGCAATAGTAGATATGAAGCTAAAATGTTAACAGGAGATACAATAAAAGCAGTAAGCCAAGCAACAAATCTTTCAGTTCATTTCGATTTCTTGACAAACAAGCAGTTTAGACACATGACTCCTGATTCTCCTTCCCATTCCTGTGTAAGATCCATGGAATCCATATTTCTGCATGCCAGCATGGAGATAAGAGATAAGTAAAATTCCTTTCAGCTATATTTTCAGGGATGATGCAGGAGGTGTACCTAGGGTTGATGGCTGTGATGCAATATGATTGATTACGAGATTCAACTGTCATATCTGTTGTTAATAAAAATGCATAAGGACATGTTGTGCACATCATGGCATCAAGAGTTTTCATATAAATAGTATTCATCCAATACGTAGATGACACATCAGAATAACTCAAAGCCCATATTCGTAGAGGCAGGGAGGGGAGCATCAATCTCCAAAGAATTGTATGAGGGAGGGATTCCCCATTGACATCACAGATCTGTGTGACAGACACCAGGAGCCCTCCTTTCCTCCAGCTAATGCTTCCTGAGCAGGAGTCACTTACATCAAGTCTGGGATCGTTACAGATAAAATGACCTTGTGAGCCCCATTCTGACGCTGATACATTAAGGGCATGTATGTCATGTTGCTCAGGGTTTTCCACCCTACGTGGAGACCATAAAGTATGCACCAAAGGTGAGAGGTCTTTAAGTTTGCATATGGAAATATTATTTGGAGCTGTGGTGGTGTTTCTAGGGTTATGTGATGTGTTAACTCCTGGAATTTCAATTGCTTGTAACGTTCTCTTACTGGTATGATTTTTTTATCAAATGCACGTGCAGTGTGAAAGGGGTGCAAGTGCTATCATTGCGAGTAGTTAAGCATAGGGGATAGGAATCTCCTACACAAGTTTGATTTCCCTCAACTGATAGCCAATCTGTGTCATTAGTAAATGATCCAGATGAAGAGAGCCATTCCCCTCCTAGCATTTTAGAGTTGTTAGTGGAAATGGGTTACTTTTCCATTAACCAGTTTCCACCAGTTACTGGATGAAACACCAGAGGGTCTTAAGCATGAACCCAGTAGATTTGCACATTGACACCCATAACAGAAGAGCTAAATAGTAAAACATAAATCAAAGGTCTAGCTTTTGAGCTAGCCAATGCAATGGGCATGTAGAACAAGAAGGTACTTGTGGCATTGTGTGCTGCCCCTACACACTACATCATTCTAGATGCCTCGGCATCCAGACCCTTGAGATTACCCCATGTTATGTTTTTACTTTTCCTCTGCTTCTCTGTTGGGACAGGCAGTCAACAGGGGAACACCAGAGACCCTGTACCCTCCAGAGAGGTTTCTCCAACTGCATGGCAAAAGGTCTCCACTAATGGACTGCAGTGAAAGGTTGGACTGGGCCAATGGTCTCCTGTCAGCAGGCAGAATTTTGGGAGGAACTAGGGGGCATAAAATACAACTGCACTACAAGCTGAGGAGGGCTCTTTGGAGAGTCGTCTTTTGGGGGCTTTTTGAGACTGGTGTTTTGGCTTTGGATTTCTGAATCTTGTTTTTTTGGGGTTTTTTTGAGACTTGTGGTTTTGGTGTTTGGTGTCTGGGGCTTTTTGTGTCTTGTCTTTTTGTGTCTGCTCACTCGTTTGCTTGCTGCTCCTTTGACCTGGCCTTGGCCTGGTTCTTGTCCTTTTGCCCTGGCCACAACCTGCTTTTTGGCTCTCTTGCCCCCACTGGCTCTTGCCCGCCCTCACACCTGTCCTGCCTCCCTGTGTCCCTGATTGCAGCCCTGCCACTTCACCCCTGCATCCTTGCCTGAGCAACCTGCGTCCAACCTTGCCCGCCTCTGATCCAGCCCACTGCTGCAATCCTTGCTGTGACCCTGTGCAGAGCTCTGCACCTCCTGCATGAGCGCCCACTCACTCATCAGATGTCTGGCTGCCCTTCCCTATGGCAGCTGTGCCTGCGGAACCTTCTTGGGACTCTAGCTGGTCAGAGTGACCCTGAGACATGTCAGAAAGTCTCTTTGCCCAGCCCGGTGCTCGAAGAAGGAGTCAGAACTCTTCAGTTCTTGGTCTCAAGGTTGTTTATTATATCTTGTCTATAAAATTCTTTCTTCTGTCCTGCCGAGGTCCGCTCAGCAAGACAGTCCAAGGCACTCTGCCTCCCCCAGGGTGGTGTTATCATTTTATACTGAAAAATACATGTACAATACTTACAATTACTTTCCAATACCTATCATCTATGTTACTGAGATTCTACTCTAAAACAATCTGAAAGTGCCAACATCACAGCAGAAGATGGAGGCCAGGAAGAAGGCTGGACACACCCAGATCACTCCATCTTCCCCCCCCCCCCCCCCCCCCCCCCCCAATTCTGAAAACCCCAAAATCTACTTTTTCACCCCATGATAAATTCACTATCATTCTACTTAAACTGTTGTGCCTGGTAATTTTCTCCATGGATAATAATAAAACCACAGGCATCTTGGGCTCTGTGCCAGGGTCTCTGAGAGCCTCTGGCAGGGGTCTTGGCAGTCCAGGGTAGCCAGAGGGATGTCCTGAATTCCAACAGAGCCTCACCTTTCCAAGAGCTGCCATGAAGGCTCCCCAGCACACAGTGTGCACATCTGTCTCATAGATGTCAATAGCATTCCCCGATCCTCTGGTGGTAATACCCACTTTTTCTCTCTGTCTCCTTTCTCTCTTGCCCCATTCCTTTTCCATTTTCCTTCCTCCCCTGCCTTTTCTAGGGGCAACTATTTTTTTTTCCAGTTTCATTACCCATAAACAGTTCCCAGATGCAATGTTTGTCTTGTTTCACTTAATTTCATTCCAAACCACCTATTTTTAAAAGAACTCCTCGCAGTTCCCCACAGTGGAATGCAACAATCAGTTTGCCATAATTGACAGGCTATAAGTCCTTTAGATACTACTCCAGCAGGAATATTAGGAGAAAAAAAATGCTGGCAGTCAGGACAAGTGTTAACAATCATGCCTGCCTGGGACATTGAAATACCATAATCTTTTGATGAAGCAGCAGTGTTATGATGAAAGAAGGCATGAGATTCTGAGGCCACTATAAATGTCTGATTAGATGTGACTGCCATCATCAAGCATTCAGCACAAGTGTTCCCTTCTGTTAGGGGACCTGGTAAGTTAGAATGGGAGCACGTATGCATGACAAAAAATGGCGTACAATGAGAACAAATGAGAGATATTAAATCCACAACTAAAGGGTTGTATCAGCAGTATTTACAAAGTGCAGAGGCATTCTGTCTTAGGTTGCAATGCAAGATGTAACCAAAAGTATGTATTCTATTACCATCTGTTGAAATCATGTTGGGCAGTGCTCTTTTTCTCTTCCACCACCTATCCTCCCTCTGGGCAATATCTGTTGTTAATGGCCTATTGAGTGTCACTGCATGGCTGGTAAAATTACATCATCCCATTATGAGATGGCTCCACCCAGGGGGAGGAACCAAGCATTCCTACCTGGATATCAGCCCAAACAGGCGTATCTGTTTTCCACATCAGTTTGAACAGGGGATTTACATCAGTGGCGCATTTGTTAAATTTGCTGCATTCACCGCAAGCATACTATTCCACTGAGAAAGTAAATCATGACCCCACAGCATAAATTGAGAAGGCAAAACAGACAGTAAGAAAGTTGCTGGGCGTTCATTCAGCCCCATGACTGTAAGAACAAATGCACTCTGTTTAGGGGCTTGATGCACCCTGATGCCTTCCACTAAGGCATCAGCTGTTTTAGGAGGCCACTGTGAGGCCATGAAGACTCTGAAATGATGGAAATATCTGCACCAGTATCAAGTAAGAGTAAATTTTTCATTTAACTGTAGAGTTAGTAAGGGCCTTTTACTCATAATTTGCTGGAACCAGTGAATGTGGATGACGTTGGTGCTGCCAAACCCACCAGTTCTGAGACTCACAGACCCCTGTGTCTGTGGTTAAGGTGTCGTCTGAGAGGGATAAGTCCAAACCTGTGCTCCTGTGGGTACCAGCGAGGAGAGATGAAGTAAAGACTCCTGGGTTCAGATTGCAAAGACTCCATTGGTTTGAGGGGTACTGGGTCTCATGCACCTCTGCTTGTTTCCCTGCTGGGAGATGAGAGGCTTACCATCTTTATCAAATTTAGACCTACCTGCTTGACTCCCATGGTAACCCTTTCTACATTGTGCACATAGAGAGGGAGGGATGCCAGGGTGGGGGGCCCTTCTTTCCTTTCTTTTGAGTGGAACAGCTTTTCTGTTTTTCTTCTTGTTGGCAATTAGAACACCAGGCACCAGAACATCAGTTTTCTTATGTGTATTAAGGGTTTGGCAAAAGGCAGCAGCCAAAACAGGTGCATGGTATTCCTCTGTCTCCACATTCTGACAGGCTTTGATGTAGGTAAATTGGCATGCTCATTCCTTACAGAGAGCAGTGCTTTCTGACAAGCCGCACTATCATTTTCAAAGGCTAGCTGTAATAAGAATATAGTAGCTGCTTCTTCATTTTCTATTTGCCTGCTTATGGCCATCAGCAATCCATCAATGTTACAGATGATTCTTGAGGGCCTTGCCAAACAGATGCAAAGGAAGACTCCTTTCTTCTGAACTCTGGGACTCTTTTAAAAGCCCTTATGGGTATATTGGAGCTTTTCTGTAGCACTGCACAAGCTAGGTTAGCTTGGGCAGTGGGGGCAGCATATGTGTCTTGCCCCAGCAGTTCATTGAGACCCCCTACTTCTAAATTTTCAATATTATCCATAGTTTGTGCAGTAGCCAGATCTTTCCCTTCTGCCAGCCACACTGTATATTGTGCTGAGGTTAGTATAAGTTTAAAAAGCATTTGCCAATAATTAGGAGCCACAGTGTACCCTTGGTTAATAGAATCAGTCAATACCATAGTGTATTCTATTTGCAGTCCATAATCCTGGACAGCTTTATGAACTTCTTTTATTAATTCAGATGGAGGTTGTACATACAGAGAGGGTGTCTTAAGCTGATAATTGACCCATATGGCCAATAACATGGGACTATCTCCCCTTTTTAGGGCCTCTTCCCTGCGTTTCTCTATTAATGTAGAATATGAATGAGATTGCAGTGGTAATTTGGGTAAAGGAGCCATAGGTGGAGAATGATAAGAACTAACACTTAAGCCATAGTGGGAAATGCAGCAGCTAAATTTTTTATGGGAGTTAAAGGAAGATAAAGATCACGCCCCTTGTCAGGATCCATAAGACAAGGATCAAAAGAATAGCCAGGCTCCTGAGGGTCCTCATCTCCTAATTCAGCTGGTACTTCTGGTACTTCTGCATAGACATAGCTAATATTCAAATCAGTCTTCAAATTTATAATATCTGTGACAGGGCACTCACAAACTTTCTTAGCAGGCTGCAAAGCTTTTAAGGCAGTATACGCAGTTTTCCATGTAACTAACATATTGTCAGGGACTGGCTGTCCTTTTTTTTTCTGTGCCTCTAATTCAGGCTTCTACCTTTTCCCACACTTAAGCATTGCAGGAACCATGATGAGGGAATACATTAGAATTACTATTTGGAGATACTAATACAAAAGCTGACTTTACAGACAGGGTCTTAAATTCCTGTTCTCTTAAAATTCTTTGTAAAATCTCTAAATAAAGCTCATGAGACAGAGACTATCCCATAGTTCCGCATTCCCAGTCTTACCTGTCCTGTGGGTAGCGATGAAGGATGGTGTAACCATGTTCACAGGGGTCTCAGGTTGAGGGAAGAGATGAGGATCTGACTCCATGTTTCAGAAGGTTTGATTTATTATTTTATGATATATATTACATTAAAACTATACTAAAAGAATAGAAGAAAGGATTTCATCAGAAGGCTGGCTAAGAATAGAATAGGCAGGAATGATAACAAAAGCAGCTGTCTCGGGCTCTCTGTCCGAGCCAGCTGGCTGTGATTGGCCATTAATTAGCAACAACCAACATGGGCCAATCACAGATCCACCTGCTGCATTCCACAGCAGCAGATAATCAATGTTTGCATTTTGTTCCTGAGACCTCCCAGCTTCTCAGGAGGAAAAATCATAAGGAAAGGATTTTTCACAAAAGATGTCTGTAACAGGATGGGGATGCCCTTTTCACAGAACTTGGTTTGAATGTGGTGTTGCTTCTGGAAATTCACAGTTCCTGCTACACATTGTGTAGCAATTGGATCATGGACACCACTGTGACTCAACAGAATCACTTTATCAAACACAGCATGAGCTTTCTTATGTTTTTATTGTTTACAGTGCAGCTGAGCAGGAGACCAACCCACATGCAAGCAAATGGCAGAGCATTTGCTTGTTTCTTGTTCTTGTTGAAAACACTCTCACACATCCCACAGCAACCCGTGTTCATGTTGCCAGTTACGAGCATTGTCTCATAAGTATTTATGGTTTGGTCATGATCCTTTGGTGTGCACCTTCTCATGCAGATGCTGAGGTCGAACAGCGGTCACATCTAACGTCCTCTCTCCACGTCAGCCTGCTCAGTGGCAAACAGGGAGATTGGTGACACGCAGACCAGAGATCAGGATTCTCTGTGACTGGTGGGAGGTACAACCTCTGGGAATAATGTAATGTAGGTTGCAACATTTGTTGAAACTTTTGATGAATATGCCTGTGTCATTCCCAAAGTGATTGCTGAACTTGTGCAAACAGGGCTAAACCCCACATAAGTTAGTCTGAACAAATCAGTAAGAGATTAAATTGAATAAATTTTTAACTGCTACAGATTTATTTCTTTGTTTCTCCTGCTATGCAGTTCAGAGTGTCTGGGTCATGATCATGTGTCTTTTCCTCATGTTTACATTTTCAGTGTGGTATTTATCTTGTTTTGTAGTGGTGAAAGTGTGCTTGCAGACTTCCCAGCCACAGCAGCCAGAATGCTGCACACATTTCCATGCAACGTGAGTACATGTGTGTGTGATTCCCCTCTGAAGTGTCAGAGGCAATCAGCCAATAACAGCCTCCAAACATATTGTCTCTGCTGTGCTATCACCTAATGAATGTGCCTGTAAACTTCTGCCTAGTGACTTTGCTTATCTAGAGTTTTTGGCATTTCAGTAAATTGATTTATTTTCTATTTGAAGCATTTTGAGCCATCTCCTCTTTTAGCCCATCTTCAATGATGCAGAAGGTAAACTAAAATCCCACTATTCTGCCCATGACATTGTAGTGGCAGGTCCCTTTGAAACTCTTTGCAATAGGAATGTTTGCTGTAGAGCTCTACATCATATTGAAGTCTATGGAGAGACATTCTTTGCCAGAGAGATTTATAAAAGGCATCACTTAGCTGCAGGTTCCAGTCAATATGTTTCCTTCTCACTGACAGAAACAAACCAGTAGTTTTAAAATATTTAAATACCACACTCTCTTTAAAAACAAAATTAATATTCTATCCCTTGTAGCAAAAAATATCAACTGAAAATTTATTGGAATGGAACAGCAGGACCTGACTGAAATTATTTATCAATTTTCTCCATTAAATCAGAAATAACAGAATAGAATGAAAAAGAGGAAGATGCAAATATCTTTCTCTATCTATCTATCTATCTATCTATCTGTCTATCTATCTAATCTATCTCTGGTAAGAATAATATCAGCCTATCAACCTTCAACCTTTTTTGAAGTCAGGTGTATAAATCCCAGCAAAGTATTGATCCTAGAAATGGCTGGGATGAATAGTGGTTTAGCCTCGGTGGTATCAACCTGAGCCCATGGGAAGTGGGATACTGAAAGGGAGATAGCTGGTAAGGTCATGGCGAGAAGAGTGCAGCCATGGGAGTTGGTGTGTTAATGGTATGTTACTGGGATTACTCTATAATAGGTCATGTTTCTGGTTCTTGTTCTCAGTGGGTTTGTGACCTGTCACATATGAGGTCATGTTCCTGGTTTGCACTTGTGATTGCAGCCTTGCCCTCAGAATACCCCTGTATATCGCTGTGCTTGCCACACCCCTTCGTCTTTGGATCTTGCCCCCCTATTGTGCGGTTTCTATGTTTGTTATTTTGCTATTAAATATGGGAATCCACAGAATTAGAGGGTTTTGGGAAAGCTGCAAAAGGCAGGCCCCAGAGACAGCAGAACTGTGATTAGAGCTAAACAGCAGCCATGAGATTTGTCAGCAGAAAAATTATTTAAACTGTAGAAAAGCAAGGCCAAATAGTCTGTGTATTCATGCTTGGATAGAATAACTCCCTAAGCTACAGAAAAGTTTATCTAGCAAGATATTAGGAAGGTTGAAGCTTAATGGAGCTCTGTGCATTGTGTTTTAAGGCTCACAAGCCTTATTGTATTCTAAATAAGCAAGCATTGTTTTAACCAAAGGTACCTGTTGTTTTAACCAAAGGTACCTGTGCTTATAGTGGTTGGATAGAACTACTATCAATGTGCTTTTGCTTTGTGTGGTTGGTCAAAAAACTTATAAAGTGAGTTGTAACATTAAGTTCTTGGTCAGCTGCCTGGAATGTGAGCTGCTGGCATCTTCCCATTGTCATAACCATGTAATGAGACTGATGCTGGAAAATAAAACAGCTCAAGGCCCATTCCACAGCAGCTCTGTCCTGTTTGTGATTTGTACACAGACCCCGGCTGGCGATATTAAAGTTCTTTATTCTTTGGGCAACTCCATCCTTCCTGTCCCTCTGCTTTTACTATGTTCCCCCTGGCTGGACTGGGCTTGGGGTCACAGGCAGCCGGAGTGTGACAAGTAGAGTCACCGTTTTGTTTCTTAAAAGACTCCACAAGCTTTTAGGTTTTCTACAGGATGTTTACAAGAACATGTGATACCTAAAGCATTTTTAAGCCTCTGAGAATATTTTTGTGTAGGGTATGAAAGATGAGACCTGTGTGAATGGTTTCATTGGGTTGATTCTGGAACTAAGCTTGTTAACAAAAAACCCTGTGTTCTTTTTGTTCTCCAACTGATTATTTGAAGCTATTTGAAGACTGTGTTTTAATTAGCTGTATGTTAAACTCTATATCTCACAGGGCACTGGGAACTAACCAGAAGGATCAGAGTGATCAGTGTTTAAAATCTCATTACAAAAATTACTGACGACTTTCTTGCTCTTCTACTGCAAAGATTTAGACTTACCTGTGTCAAAAATCACCAAAGTGATTTTTGAACAATTTAAACCAGATCATAGAATAGTTTGGGTTGGGGGTTATAAAGGTTATCCAGTCCAACCCCCTGCAATAAGCAGTGGTGTCTTTAACTACACAGAGCTGCTCAGAGCCCTGTCCAGCCTGATCTTGAATTATGGTGACTGTCAGAGAAATGACTTCACTGAAGTCTCTCCAGTCTAATTTGAAAGAAGATAAACTTTGTCCTGTGACCTCATAATTTTTCTTTTTCTTGCTCTTGCCATCCTTCTCAAAGAATCATTCCTGATTTAATATCAGTGACACTGAGAACATGTATGCTGTTTACATTGTCTAGTTGTGTTTTTGTTGAGAAACAGAAAACAATGTCCACACTGGTATGTGAATGTGATGTGTTATATATAAATTTTTTAGGTATTATTTTTAAAAGAATATTTACAGCCTGGACAGTCCACAGGCAGCTTCAAACTGGTCTCAGTGCGATGGAAGTGTTGGGGGACACCTGAAAAGAGTATGGAAATGGTAGAAAACAGAATGGAGAGGGCCAGATGATACAAACTAATTTGTCGCCAGACTTGTCTGGTTCTGTTTCTTGGGGTGAGGGGAAATTGGTGATGTTTGATTATTATTTAAATGGTAATAGAGTACATTGCTGCATAAAATACATGGACAGAAGGGAAAGAGCAAATTATCTTGTTTACATAAAATGGAGCCCTGTTTCTAATTTTTTCTGCACTTGGGAATAAAAAAAGTTAGATTTTTCTCTGTATTATTGAACCAACATATGAACCATTGAAGTTGCCCTACACTGTGCAGATGACAGAGCTACAGAGCTAGTATAAAACTTAGGCAGTCACAAATGATTTCTCTTTCTCTTCTTGCCCAACTTTTCTCACATTTGTGAGTGAGTGTTTTCCAACTCCACCCCCACGTCAACAGCAGTAATGAACATCACCTCTTTGAAAAGCAGAACACAGAGGCTGTCGTTAGCATCATTTAGGGACCTCCTGTTGTTTACACCTTCATTAACTGAAGAGCTGGCAGTATTGTGACAAGATAACAATTTATACCTTATTACTGATTCTGCTGTAAATGGCCACTGGGGCTGAGCCCAGTGTGGTTGTTCTGAGGATGACAAGAAGGCAGCACTTCTCTTCATGCTTCTTCAGCAGGCCTGAATTGTCCTTTGCAGGTTTCACCATTAACGTTTGCCTTGGAGTGCATAAAAATTCATTATTACTTGATCAAAACCAACTTCTTCCATTTCCCTTCCTACAGAAGAGCATTGTGTTCAGTTTGCTTTGCTTCCTTTATTAATTTACTGCTGTTCTTCCCACCTGACCTACCTCTGGCTCTTCTCCTTCCTGATTATCCCACTGCGGGATTATCCCACAGCTGCTCAGGCAGGCATTCAGCACAATATACAACTTGAACCACATTTTCTGAGGAAAATGGAACAAAAGCAAAGCTGATTTGCCTTTTTTCTAGTGTGGAATATGAGATTTAAGAACTTCCTTCTTCTATAAAGAAAATGCCCTAAGGTTAAGCTGGTGGAAAATCAGAATTTGGAATGTGAATTCTTGTGAAATTGAGAAGATTCTTCATGTGATTCTTAGGAAAATCTTCACCTCTGAATTGATTAAAACAGTTCTGTGTAAGAGCAGACAGAGGGGGCTGATGTGATACAGGTTGTAAGTAATAATTACATCAAAAAAAGAAAAAGCAAAATTTCCAATCCTGTTTTAGAAAAAATAGCCTGATAATCTTAACATATACTTAGTGTAAGTGTATGCCCTTAGTGTCCGAATGATATCTGCATTTTTTGAGACTGAGCAAAATTTCTTGTTTGCCACTATTTCTCTGAATTGTTCCCATGACTACTTTTTTCAAAACTAACAACTGTTTTATTTCTGTGCACATGAAAATATCTATTGATTAATCAGTTATTGTTTGATTTGGAGTGTTCTGATTAGTTTTACTTAGAAAGAACTGGGAAAAGGACACGGAAGAGTTTAGGATTTAATTAAGCAAGTGCAAGGCAAGTTAATCAGTGTCAAGAAAAATCTTCTTTAGTATGTTTTCCTGTTGTGGCATACATGAAAATCGACAGGAGCTCTGAAATTCTACTTCTGTCTCTTCCCTTACTTTTAATAAAAGTTTCCTGTCTAGATCAAGAGTGTACAGTTATATTTATTATTTAATTTCATTAAAAAACAGTTATCATCAGCCCTGTGGTTTTTGTAGTGAATGTGAGAAATTAATTTGTGCATATAAATCCTTTCCAAACTAATATCTACTAGATGGTGCAACTGGTTTAATTAAGTCCAACCTATAAGATTCATCCTTCCTGTATAATTAACAACAGGGGGCCTCAAGTTTAGACTTTGAATGTTGATTGAGTCTTGTAGGAAATGACTTAATAATCAAAATGCAATAATCTCAATCAATAAATTCACAGCTTGTTTGGAAACCTGTACACCAGCCAAGTCCACGCTGTTACAATTGTGTTGCATTGTTTGTAAACTGGGAGGTTTTGGACAAGCAATTCCAGCTTCAGTTAAAGTAAGCCTGTCTGTGTTTTTCATTTTAAAAAGCAATTTGTTTGTGTTCTAGTAATCGCTGTAAAGCTGTGTCTTCTTATGCAATGTGCCTTGTGCTGTGCACTATGCAAAGTCCCTCTCATGGGCAGCACATATTTGTTTAAGAGAAAATTAAACACTCTTCCTTCTGTTGTCTTTGAAATGCTTATACAATTTACAAAATCTGCAGTCAGATATTAGAAAGAAGGTGTTTATACAAGCTGCCACTAACCAGCTGTACTCGTGATGCATGCAGGAAACTCCAGGGGTTTGAGGAAATCTGTGTACACAGCACCACAGCTTTACACCTTGGAAAGACTGAATTTCACCACTGCTCAAAGCAATGTAAGGATCTTATATATTTATATTCACTGTTGATATTACACATTTATTTTGAGTATACATCAATCCTCATGTTATCTTCATCCTATTATCCCAGTGTTTGAATGCACAAAATAGATTGGTATCTCTTGTTTTCAGACCTTTTTTTTTCTTTTGTGTTAAGTGAGACTGGCCCAAATATGCCATAAAAGTTTTATTCAGATTCAAGGCTGTTTTTGGAAAAAGAATGGAAGTCATCATCTAAAAGAATGCAACTATCAGCAGACTTTTTAAAAATAATCTGATTTCTTTTATGCAGTTCTCTCACTGCTTTCCCTTGTTCAGTTCCCTTTGGTCCCCTACCTTTGTGAAAACGTTTCCATTAAAATAATTTTTATACTAAAACATTAAAACATGAAAAAGATTCATCCTCATCTTCTTTTATAATTACCAATTTTGCAATTCTTGGGGAAATTTGGCTTCACAATCTTGCTGCTTCTGCCTGAACTCTGGTGAAAATTTAATCTTTGAGGCCTCTTTTGCCATCCGTGCCTTCAGCTGAGGGAATAAAAACTTGCTTAGATCACAGCTATAGGCTTGAAAGCCTGATGCTGGCAGGAATGGGGATTCTGTGAGGCAGTAACAAGTTGGGAGGGAGAGACAACATGTAGGAATCTATTCCTTTGAAGGACAGAGTGTCAGCAGGACACACCTCCACTGTTCCTGTGCTTGGTGTGAATGAGGTACCTGTTTTGTGGGCTTGTGCAACAAGTCATTACAGTGTCTTTTGCAGGTATTTCAGTGGTTAGCCAGTGACCCTTACCTTCTGCTTGCAGGAACATCATCAAAACCAAGCTCCCTCCGTTCCAGCTGGCTTTGGAGCTGATAAATCAGCACACACTTTTCACCCAGATGAGGTGTATTTTGGAAGCCAGCCTGGAGCCTGCGGTAACACCTAATGACCACGTGCAGCGATCCATGCCACAAGTACAATACAAAATTCCTCTTTTAGAAGGAAACTGAAATAACCCCCAGGCATTAAATAATTCTTGCTTTGTTTGTAATTTTACTTGGAGGCATGTTTTTTTATCTGTTCTCCCTTAAATGTTGCAATGTCTTGTTTCAAAGGTAAGCATGTAAAGCTGTTTCCCTTCCTCTTAATTACGGATCCTTGTAAAGAAGATATATGGGAGAGCTGAGTGCAAGTTTCTCATACGTCCAAGGTTTTCACTGAGGCTGAAGAATTGGCCTGAACATGAAGAAAGATTCTGAAGCATGCTTATTTTTAGATCTGCTTGTACAGCCTACAAGCTAACTAAATTCAAACTTTAAAGGAGATCTATAAAACTAGTAAAGCTGAGTATAGAGATTTTAGTTCTGCAGTTCTGTTCCAGTAATTTTTAATGAAACTCGAGAGTGGGTAATTTACAGTAAAAGAACAATAGATCTGAGAATAATGAAAAAATAATTCACTATACTTGTATCAAACTTAGCTGACAGTCTTATTATTCATTGTCCAATTGATTAAATCAAAGATAAAGAATAATTGTATCATTTAGGTTGTTTCTGAGGAAAGGTCTAGACTATTTTGGTCTAAATATTTTCAGAATTATATGTAGTGTAGTTGTGGGGAAAAGGCTCCAAGTCCCTCCAGGCTGTTCAGAACATCCCTGATTCTTCTTTAGTTACTCTAGCACACGACAAATCAGCTGCTTTCCAGACCTGATTTGATCTTGGAAAAGTTAAGTAACCAGTTGAAAATAGCACAGTGTCTTTGGCAGGGCAGGCTGGCTTCAGCTGGATTTGGATATAGCCCAAACTCCCATCCAGAAGACCCAAAGTGTGTAAATAACTTATGGAGTCCCAGTCGCAAGAACTCTGCAGAGAAATCTCTTTTTCATGTGCATTTATTTTTTCATCCTGAGCAGTGACACCTGTTGTCTTAAAACTTATTCTAGTAGTCATTTCCATGGAAAAACATCTCAGTTTATCAGTGAGGAAGGCAGAGTAGTTGTATTAATCAGAGACAATAAACTCAATAGTTTAGGAATCTGTGTGAGACGTGGACTGTCTGGCAAGATAGCAAAGAGAAGTTGACACACAGTTTACAGTTTTACCACCATTGACTTCTACACCCTGAGTCCCTTTACAGAGAAAAGCACTAAACCAAAGTTGGTGGAACTGACCTGAATAGAACCTTCTTCTTCAGACTTGAAATAATAACTTGAAAGGATTGCTCTGTGAGGATGGATCTGAGAAGAAAAGAGTGCTGGAACCCCGACATCCAGTGCTGTTGGAGCCAGTTTGCTCTGACAGCTGTGCTGGAGGCTGAGGCAAAAGCTGTTCAGGAGAGAAACTGGAAGACCTCAAAAAGTAGTAGAGTGTCAAGCTGGAGAGAGTCATCAGTGGGTAATAGAAAAAGAGAAGAACTGCAGGGAAAAGCCTGAGCAAGACACAAGGGCAAGGGCATTGTAAAATTTGAGATTGAGGCTATGGAATCTGATATACGAAGGATGTCTTACTTTTTTGATAGAAAGAAGGATGAAGACTTTTCTTCTGTTGGAACTGAAGACACTCCATGATACCAAGATGCAAATACAGGAAAACAAGGCTTTTAGCAACCTTGTCTAGTGGAAATTGTCCTTACCCATGGAAGGGCCTTGGAACTAGATGTTTAAGGTGCTTTCCAACCCAAACCATTCTTTTATGCTATGAGATCATCTTTTCAGGGATGGTAAAAACATGGCTATGTCCATCAATGACCATGGCTATGTCCACAGTGTGACCTGAGCTGGAGAGGGCTGGGAGTTAGGAGAGGGCAAGGGGCTGAGACCCATATGTTATGCAGAAAGTGTTTGTATTTTCCTTTGAGAAGTTGTGGGCAAAACCTTGGGTTCACGTGCAAAGAAGTCACTGTGTCAGTGGGCCAAATGCACCACACATTGTCCTTGTGGAGGAAAATGAAAAGTTCAGCCTATAGGAAGTTTTTGGTGCAGCCTGACCCTGCAGTGAATGCAGGATGTGTCACACTCATGTCACACAAATGACAGTGGCCATTTGTCTGGGATCTTATCTGAGCTCTTGGACACCCAGTCTTGGGAAATGCACCAGGAGCTGCCAAAGCCCCTGTGTGTAAACAGTGAGTTAGCACATGTAGAGTATCTGGGACAGACCTCTGCAGATTTATTACCAGTATTCCACACTTTTCCAGGTTTTTAGAGGGCAATTTAAATGTGGGATGAATTTACACTGAGAGACTGAAACTAATATATGCATGAAATCTTCTTTTTCTAACCACTTTGTTTTAATATGGACAATTCTGGAAGAGCAGGAAATGGCTCTAATTAGCTGATCATCAGTGACCTAAAAAGTGTGCTTGCTTTGAGAAGTGAAAGGTCTTTCCAGTCATCTGGTGAAACGAATTTCTCAACTAATTGCTCCACTTCTCTGTTCAGGTCAGACCTGTAACAGTGTTCATTGTATACTGGCACATTTTGACATGGTGAGGGTATGGTATAACTGTGTTACTGTCTTCCTGTTTTACACCCTTCTCCCAAGTGAATGAACTTTGATGAGGTCCGTCCTGTAGCTTGTATCTGGCAGCTTTCTTGACACTGACCTTCTTGCTGAAGTGTGTATATATATAAAAGCATATGTGTATATATATATCCCTGACTAACAGGGCTACACCAGCAAAAGTGGGAAGAGAAGGCTTGGCCTGGAGAAAAATGTGCTTGAAAGCACTGTGTGCAGCAGTGTGGCTCATTTGGTCATTTGGCTGAGATTTAAGGAGAAATTTATGGTTTCAGCCCAAGAGTTCACTTGCTCCCCTGTGCCCTTGTATTTTAGTACTTATGTTAGAACCGTGGGAAGGTTGCTAAGGAAGCCCAAGGCTGCAGGGTCTGCACCACACTGGGCAGTCCACACTCAGGGTAATTATGCTACTTTGTTTCTGGCAGGAAAGCTAACAGGATTGAATTTCTTTATGAAGCAATCCCTTTGGATTTTAATTAAATGCATGTGCAAAATTGGTTTAAAACATCTACTAGATAAGAAGTATATATCTATATCTATCTATCTATCTATATATATATCTAGTATATGTATATATATACACACACACACATATATCTAGTATATGTATGTATATATATATATATATATATATATATATATATATATATATATATAGGCTTAGGCTGTCTGTATCAGTGGGGCACTGAAGACCCACTGTTGTTTAGCCAGGGAGTACCCTTACATTCTGATGGATATTGTAGGGTTAGAATGACCTGAACTAATTTTAACACAGTCATTTTGTGTGCTCATTGTGTTCTACTCCTAGCACTGCAGACTTGGCAAAGATGAGATTTTTGCCAACTGCATTACTGGTTTACAGGACTGAAGCCCACACTCCTCCTTTCCCCTGCTCCTTGGAACACTCAGGCACTGGGTACTCAGCTTCTTTCTGTCCCTGGCAGCCTCTTTTCTCCTTGTGATATGACCATGCTGAGGCAGAAAAATCTATGCTGCAGTAGTATTGTTTGTACCAGTTCTTGTTCTCCTGGCACGGTTTGCAGCAGATTTTTAAGTACTTCTTTATGTCTGACTTTGAAATAGGCCAAATGTTTTCTCTTAGATAAGTTTGCCTTACATGTGATAGTGAGGTTTTCTGTGGATCAGTGCATGAAGAGAAGGTCAAAGAAGGAACATGGTAATTTGTGTTTCTCTATTTACCACACACAGGGGTCGTTGAAGTGTATGGTGCTGAATGCCATGAACTTCAACATGCCACATGTTACCAGATCAATGATATTTATGCTGGGCTGAGCTAAAATGCTCACTTGCTGAGTTCTTCCCTCACCTTTGCTGCTCTGGCGGGAGCCAAACCAGCAGAGAGACCTCTTCTTCCTCCTTCACACAACAATGGTGAAAATGAGTCCTGAAAACTTGCAAACCCTCTGTATTATGGAAACTGCACTTGCTTCGTGGAGAAACATTAAATGCATTTTTGATACGATTTCAGTAATGGTTCTGACTCTGCTTCTAGAAGTTATAGAAAAAATGATGTCCACAGCAGTAAGTGTTGTCACTGTAAATGATCTCTCCTCCTCCTTCCTCAAATTTCACACCTCTCACCAAGATGATAGCAGCTGCCATGCAAAATATTTGCAATAAACAGTTTGATTTTCTTTTTGTATAGTTTTTTGTGTATTTTTTCCTCTTTCATAACAACTTGTTTGTAGATACTGCAGCGTCATGGTTATCAGCACACAATTCAATGGAGTTTGGCTTCAAGTGTAAAATTGAGCCATAGGTGTATTTGTGAAACCTTATCTGGATTTTCTTCAATTATTTTAGTAGACTCTTAACTGGATTAGTAGTGGTGACAATAGTAGTAATTTTTAAAAAAAAGGCTGGTAGTGAATTCTTTTTCATGGCTTCTCTTGTCAGTATTGCTGAAAATAATTAATCCGCAGTGCTGAGGTATAAATGACTGACTTAGCACTTACATAGTGATTCTATCCTCCACTCTCCCCAACTTTAGGTATCTGTAAGTTTGAAATGGTGTTATTCTCTCTTTGGTCAGCAAATAATTCATTTTAATGTACTTTGAGCCTCCTGGAGAGGGATGCACTGTTTAAAATTGTCATTGGAAAACAGTGCTCTGTCATCCACAGCACGGTGTCTATGTTAGGTGTCCTGTGGCTGCTGGCAGTGATGCTTCTGCAGAAAGCGTGGGGAGCTCTTAAAAATAAGTACTGAGAGCTCCATTCTTTGCTACGTGTAAACTGGGACCAGAGAAAGATTATCAAATGTCTATTAGGGAGTAAGCCTAATATTAGGATGGAAATACTTGTTCTGGTGCTCCTGATACAGATTATCCCCAGAGATTGCCTCCTTCCAAAACGCTTTTCTGAGATGGATTTGGCCTTGAACTGACTAGATGACAGCTTTTAGGTGTTTGCATCTACTCTTTTTGATTATGAATAAACCTAATACGAGGTGATTCCTAGTGCACTACAAACAGGAGCCAGGAGAATCATCTCCAAGCTGATTTTTGGATTCTTTGCCAAATACATTTGGGCTGAGAACTGAGAAACTTCCAGGCATAAGAATAGCCCCCCCGAGATCTGGGCACAAAAGCTTAACCTGCTGGTGTTACTGATTACTGTGAAAAACCCGATTGCTCTGTTGAGGTTTTTTTGCTTCTTTAGGCCTGTATAATTCCAGCCCAGCTTACCAGATAGAATATGCTGCAGATTTTTAAATTCATCCTGGTGTAGGGTTGTTTTTTTCCCTCTTTGTTTACTGAAACTGCACAATAAGCACAACAACATTCCCACATCCCCTTAGGGTTTAGATAAAACTAAAAAGAATGGAGTCAGAACCATCATTCGCCAGTCACTGATGTGATCAAGCTTAAATAATTTGCTGCCTTGCTGTGGAGTTGTCCCCATGTGAGATTATTCTGAGCCTGGTCCCTAGCTGTGCACTGGCTCTTTCTTTGTGGTTTGTTGCTAGTGAGGCTCTATCTTTTGAAAAACTATCTAGATGGCAGAGTCTCTGCCTGGTGGGAAAAGGTTTTCAGTGCTTGTCTGTTGATCTTAGGGTTTTGTTGCAGTGGGAGAATGAAGCAGTGTGCATGTTTATATGCTTAGAAGCAAAGAGAGGTCTCCTTTTCCCTGCTTTCTTAAAGGTAAGTAAAACAGGAAAAGAACAAATTTATTCTCAGAGTTGGAAACTATGAATTATTTATACTTTGAAAACTTCCACTATCTCTGCATAAAAGGAGGTCCTATTATTATAAGCAAGTGTTTCTTTCTCTGCATGTCAATAAGAGAGAGATCAGAACTGACTGATTTTTGTGATGCTTTTTCTTTTAGAGAGCTGAACAGCGTTACCTGGTTGACATTAGAAGCTGTTTTTAAAACAGCATTTAAAACAACCTCTAGCAAGTAGATTTAATATTAATGTGAGATTAGACCTCTGCTGAAAGGTCTATGAGACCTGAAAGGTTAAACAAATCCTTGGAGGTGTTTGTGTGACTACATAACTTAAGTCCTTTGTGTATCAAATTGATTTTCCCCACGTATCCAAAGTTTTTAATGGTTGAGTTTTTCATTCAGAGAATGTTTATTATGATTCTTGTCCTGGATTTGTGAGTGTTTACATAAGATAGAACACTTGAAAATTAACATACTGCTCTGGAACATGCCCACCATCCCACCCTGGCACTTCTGTCTTGGCTCTACAAATGGAATGGCTTTTTTTTTGTGTTTGTGATAAGCAAGCTCCACAGACCTGACAGATGCCTGTATTCCCCAGGGGGAAATCATCACCTCAGCACTTTTCTCTGGTTTTCAGTGAACTTTGGGGAGTGAGGTATAGAATGACACTACCTCCTTTTACTGCATTTGGACAACCCCTGCATATTGTGGCCAGAAAAACACTATTTTTGCTTAGATGTGTAAGGTGAATGTAGACATGTTCATTATTTCCTATCATTGTAAGTTGTTATAAGTAATGTCCAGAAATCAAAGTAATAGGCCAACAAAATATGTTCTTGGGATATGTTGAATTGTCGGAACTGGTGTGTTTTCCTCTGTGGTATTTGTAGAGGATCAGAGTGCCTGAGCTGGGAGTAGAGTGTTACAGGTAAACCCAAGAGTGGAAAGCCTGATTTACACTGACTTCACTAAGGTTGCCCTACAGGTAATGAAACAATATAATTTGTTAAATGTGATAATTTTGGAGGAAATGTGGTTTTCTACAGTCTTATGTAAGGATGTTAGCTTATAGGAGCTCCTCTTTGAAGGTATGAAATAAGACTTCTTTCCATTTTGTCTCCTAAATTTTAGTAAACAGAATATATAAATAATTCTGTGATATAGTGGAAGAAACTTAGCATACACAAAAGCCTCTAGCAGAGTGGATGTCCCTGTCCTGGCCATGGGGACACCTTTCCCCTCTGGTTTTAATATGATCACAGCATCACCGTCTTGCCTTTTTGGTTTCCACATGATGGGTCCCAGCACCACCTCAAGGTTTTTCTTGAGGTCTTGCATGGATTCAGAAGATGGAGGCTCCTCAGGACTGCAAATGGGTGACTTCTGTGTATCAGGAAGAAATGCTGTGGCAGTGACAGACACAATGTCACTGGTTTTACCAGTTTCAGCTCCCTCCTGCAGCAAAGGTGTGGTGGCCCAGATGCCAGCAAGTGGTATTTAGGAATTCTGGGGACTCCTGGGCATGCTCCTAATTTCTAAAGTTGTGCCCAGATCCTTTGCTTCCCATCTCTCTGGATCCTGCCTCAGCTTAAGTAGAGGGCAGATGTTCCTTCAGGTGTTTCAGTTCCAGTTCCAGCTGCAGAATGTACATTTGCAGGCATTGTGGTTTTCTTCTTCTCTGAGCATGGTGGTTTGAGACACATTAGTCTTGCTTTCGAAGAAAAAGCAGTCAGCTTAATACTTATTTAATTGAAATATTTATGAAATGAGAAAAGTAAAAATTTGTTTTGGATAGGTGGAATGATACAATCTCTGTCTGTCCCAGACATCTCCCCCTCATTGAGAGAAACAGGGCCCTGTGCTACTTGTCCTGTAGGGAAGTTTTGGAACCATTGGCCCTAGAAGCCTTCAAAAAAATGTGTGGATATGGCCCTTAAGGTCACTAAAACTATGGCTTAGGAGTGCACTTGGCAGTGCTGGTTTAATGGTTGTACTTCATGATCTCAGACATATTTTCCAAGTGTAACAATTCCTGTGATTCTGTCTGGGCTTCTGTTTTAGGACAGCTGTAAGCAGCACTTCGAGTTAAACCTGCAGAAAATGTTATGGAATAAATCTCTCCAGTGACCACCAGCCAACTAAGTGAATGTCCTGGAAGTTTTAATTCTGCACCAGGCTCCTTAACCAGGAGGCTCTCCTTCTGTAGCTGGATATTCTGGTCAACACCAGGACTTCTGTTATTCTGCTGAACCAACATTATACACCTGCTGTTACCAGACCCAAAAAGTCTTAAATGTCACTAGCAAGGGCTGCCTTACTTTTTGATGACTGACTATGACAAGTCTAAAAAACCTCCTGCAGCTTTTACAAAAATCCAGTAATGAAAACTATCCACAGATTATTAGTTATAAGCATATGTGGAGCTATTACAAGCTCCAGCCAGGCAAAACATCTTTGCAAACATTTGTTTTTAAGCATATGAGAGACTTAAACCTCTTAAGATGCTTTGCTGGGTTAAGATCAAAATTCCCCAAAGAGTCTAACACACACTTAACTGGTCTTTTAAAGCAAAACTAACTTCCTCCAGATACTGTTAATAATGCTTGTACATTAAATAATTTTAAAGTAGTCATTCTCATTCTCAAGCACTGCACATAGAACCCAGTGTATAAGCAAATAATAGGAGAGTTAGATAAAGCTGACCCGAGAAATTGGGTTCTGAAGTGATAATATTTCATCGCTGTACATGCCAAGCAGCAGATAATGCAGTTTAGTGTATTTTGCTTGTTTCTTTTGACTTGAGCAGAATGCCCAAGAAGTCTAAGATTTAGGCTGCTTATAGACAGTTTTTGTATCTTTTTGGCAGCATAATTTTCTCTGGGGCTGGAACAAGCAACTGCCCTCGTTTTCTAATAAATGAAAAAGTGAAGACAAGATGCAGTCAATCAAGAAATTATTTGCTCCTGACCATTTACCTCTCAAAATGAAGGATGCAATCAAACTCCTGCAGTGTGTGTATATTGCATTGATCTCCATCAGAAGACAGTCAGAAAAGAAGTGCTCTGAACGCCCATTCTTTATGTGGTTCAATACCTGTACTGTGGTACTTATTACTAATGTGCAATTAGTAATTGTTACTTGTTGGAACCAATATTTAAGTCTCCTGATGCTATTTTTTTTCTAAAAGCAAAAGTGTACTTCCCCTTTTTTTCTTGTTTTCAGCTGCCTGTGACTTGTTATCTTTGACAGCAAATCCCAGGAGCTCAGGAAATCTTAGACTGAGGAAGAGCACTGGATTCCAGCTCAAATCCTTCTTGGGGGAGCAAGGCACACACCTTTGACAAGTCTGAACAGTTGTGCTCGTGCTGTGATGCTGTGCCATGCAGTTGGTGTGTGATAGATGCAGTCAAGTTTCCCTACAAAAGCTGAATTTTGCAACACCTAATCTCCAAATCTCAATTGGGTTAATGAAGGAGTTCATAATTAGAAATTCCACCTCTAGGCCATCAAATAATTCTGAAATTTTGGCTGGTTGTAGAATACAGATGGGATAAGGTGCCTAAAGTAGCTTTACTTCCTGCAGAATTGGTGCTTATGGGCTTTGAGCATTGCTGAGAGTAGCAACAGGTAGTAAAATACTACTACACTGAGCAGCTGACAAGGGGAAAACCAGAAGCAAAAGCAGACATATGGTTACTCCAGAATGTATAGGTGGATTCTAGGAGCCTTTTGTTTGAGGTACTATTTTCAAGAAGATCAAATTAATGCTGGATGGGCCGTGGTGTTGATCAAAGAAAACAAACAGAGGAGGAATTGCCAGTTATATGTCTATAGATACTATAGATACATGGTGGAATATTTGTCTTCAATGCAGGTGTTCATAAAATTGTCTGTTGTGGGAAAAATAGAGGCTGCCAAGATTTGAAGTCCCCTGGATATTTTGGGAGTAAACTCTTGATAAGTGGACTGTGTGACCCTTAGGTAAATGACTCAAAATATGTAGAGTTGTAAACATGACATATTATCAAAAAGTCATCCCACATTTCTTGCAGTCCTAAAACTGTTAGTGTACCAAAATAGACATAATGTTTTAGAGATGTGGGATAATGATAACAGGCATATGTTTAAGACTTCAAATAGTATGCCTGTCTGGATTGACATGCCTACAAAAGGAGTTGGGATCTTGACTTTTTAGGATAATATGGAAAATATAATTTTTCAGGGAATTTTTAGGAAGTGTGGATGAAAAGAAGAGTAACCTTGTCTAATAGCATTTGTCCTGTCTCCTCCTTTGTCTATAAAAATCAAACATGAGTTTTAGCATGAAATTTTCTGCTGACTCTGGAGTTTCAGAACAAGAAGTGGGAAGCTGGAAACTCCACAAGTCCTCTTACTGCTCACTAAAGACATTTTCTGCACTTATATCTAAATTGTGACAATTCTTTTGAATGGAGAGGGGGAGCTTGGACAAATCCTTGCCTCTGCCCAGGCCTCTGGCAGTAGAAAGAAGCTTTATTGAGGTGGCCAGCATTTCAAAACCACTCTTACTTACAAATTCTTAATAATGACTGATCAGGCCTATTACAACATTAATTATTTATTGAATAGACTAAGGAAAACAGACATAAGTCTTAAACAGACTTACTACTCAGGAATAAAACAAAAATAAACACTACTTGTAGATAAAGTTACAGTGCAGAATTATAGACTTACCTTATGTTACAGCTAGCAAAGAAATAGATTAGGAGTCAATGTCACCAATGGATGATAGCAATGTGCAGACAATCTCCTTTATTTTTCTCAACCCCTGAGGAAGGAACCCAACGTGAACATCTTTCTTATTGGGAGAGCTCACTACACACTCAGAGCGTATTAAAGATTTCTGATTTCATGAAAATCATAGTGGTCTTCGTGCAGTTGTAAAAATGGTTGTGTCTGTAGTCACTAATTTTAGGTTTTTCTTTTCTCACTGTTCAAGTCAAAATGTGTATTATTGGCTAAAGAGATTCTCTCAGCCGAGATAATTCATCACATCACAAACCATTCTGGTCTAAATTTTAGCCATGTGTGGTGGGGAGATAAGATTTTGCTGTGTCAGGGGGGTGAAAGGTCCTGCTACAAACAATTCATCAAATTCACTAATTCAGTCCTGATATGAGTGAAAGACTTACACATTTCTACTTATTTATTTGATTTCTTTTTCGACAGAGCAAAATTGTTTTGAAGCATCAGTTTAGATGTTGTAAAGGAAAGAGGAAGGCATTGCTTTTGTTTCAAAGTGTGTTTGTGGTAGGTATGAATTTGAGGGTCCTAAAACATGATAAGCTAGTAATTTGTGACAGCCTGTGAGAGGTTTATCTCTAGAACTCTAATCTCTTTAAACTATATGAGTCTTGAAAGATGTGAAAATGTGTGTTGCATTAAAGCCACCTAATTGTAGAATATCAATTTATTTCCAGAATGAAATGCAAAAAAAGAAAAATTTACTTGTATAATTTTGCATTGAGGCACAGAAGTGTGGCTTTCATAATACAATTTAGATAAAATGGGAATTAACAACATATTAACATGATTAATTTAATCATTATGTATAGAAATTATATGACTGCATGGAATACATAGGGTTTGATGTAATTTGGGTGTCCTTTATACTAAATTGTACACTGGATACAAGGGCTACTCATGTTCTCAGCTAAAGCATTTAATAACTTTTTGCTCAATTACTATTTTATAAGGCTTTGGTGTCTGTTTCTGCAAGAAATGAAATTCAAAGCAGACTGCAACCTGTTCATTCCCTTTTCTGTTTGTGGAATGCCTTTATGCAAAGACAGACACAATTTTGTTGGCTGTAAAATATTTTGGCATTTGGGGGCTCACGAGTGCTGTTTGTACTGATGTCCTTTTCTTCTCCCTGTGGTTCATTTTGAGGACTTTGTTGGCCTTGAAGTGAGGGGTGATTTGGGATCTTTGTGGGAGCCTTTCAGGTGCTTGGGAAACCTGTGGGACAAAGCTCACAGGGGAAGGGGAAACCTGCAGTCTGTTACTACAGAAATGGCGCCAAATGTGAGTCTGAGAAACAAAAAAGATAACAACAGGCACAATTCCTACCATTTTGAGGAAGAGGACGTGTATGGATGTGTATGGGTAGCAGGGGAACAGTGGTATGAGTTGAGCATGTCTAACATATTTTCCTAGGATAAGAAAGCTTATGCCCTTACAACAGTGTGTCACTGTTGCATAAAGTTTTGGTCAGAAAAATCTTCAAAAATGTATCAGCTCTGTTTGTTGCAAAATAAAAAAAAAAAGGCAATGGCTTACGATCCCACCACAAAATTGCTTTTCTACCAATTTTTCTACTTTTAATTTTCTGGTTGTTAATGCCAGAGTGTAATTCTAACGCGTGGACATTAGATGAAAGGGGCTTTTAGAAGCCCAGCTATGAGATCTCAATTATAACAAATTAGCTTCCACATTAAAATCCTTTTAAAGTGACATAAAGTTCAACGTGGTGGCCTTGGAGATATCCTTGGTAGTTGGTATGGGATCTGAAGAGAAGCTGCTAATCTAAAATGGGTAAGCCTGCAATCTAATTTCCTGTCACAGAAAAACCACCTAGGAAGGATATGTGTGTATTTAGGTTGACTATATCCTGTACACAAAGCCTCTAGTCAGTTTTGAGGCTCTTCTGCTCTTGGTATTACATGCATCTACACAAAAATGGGTTTCAATTGCAGTGTGCTGGAACTTTCTAGACAGTTAAAGTTTTTTCATTAAGCAAAGCTTGAAGCACTGTAAATGCAGTTGTAATTTATTTGTATCTCATTTCTAAATTTAACATTGAGCATTATCATGTTTGTACTGTGAAAGCTTTCAAAGGACTGTGCTATTTACTGCAACTTTTAATTGATTTGCTGCTGCTGTTCAGCTAAGCCATCTCTTGCCATTGCAGGAGGACCTTGTGATGCAGGCTACCACAGGAGCTAAATTTGGTGCTGAAGCTTTATTGAAGGTTTTACAGCATTACATCTTAGCCTTGCAGTGAACTGTCTGCAATTTATTGATGTGTTTTGCAGCAAGAAAGTAGAAAAAGAGATTGCTGCTGGAATAATTTTATCTCCTAAAGTCTGCATAGACATAGTTAACCAACGGCATTGACTTGGTGAGGGTTTTACAGCACTTTTAAAAATGATTCAAGGAAAATGAATAAATTGATCAAACTCACCCATTCCTTTACTGGGAATGGATGAGGAGCTTTTCCATGCAACTTTCATGACAAACAGATTAATCTACTTCTGTGCTTTGCAATAGGGTTATTTCCAGTATTATTTGGTTTTGCTGTTTACTTTCAGTAGACTTCAGCTTGTAAATGTGAACAAGACAATCTAGTCAAAAGACTTTGGTTTCATGAAGTGTTGTTTAACATGTCTTGCCTGTTCTTTGGGACTGTTTTTCCTTACTTCCTGCAGGGAATGGGCCCTGAGTTATAGGGCCAAGCATTTTCAATTGGTGCAAGACCTCTTGAATCCTATCTCATGGGGCAGATGCTGTCAAAGCAGCCAGAAGTGTTCTTCTGTATTGAGCTGCTCATGGGGCAAGCACAGACTGACAACTGGGTAGAACTTAATTTCACTTGCTGCCAGTCATTACTAGTATATTAAACTGCATTATACTATCTTATATTTGGAGAGACTTTCCAATTAGATGGTCCAGCAGCCTTCATTTCCTAAGGGGAATCAGCCTACATCAAAGTGAGTGTGGAAGACAAACAGTTCTTTGCATCTCCCCCTCCTTACCAGTATCACCTAATTCCCAGAGGCTGCTTGACAGAAGATTATCAACCATCCTTGCTATTAATGATACTTTGAGAGTAAGAAACATGTTCCATGGCAGGAGGGGGAAAAGTGAGAATGGCATGAGAATTCTCACTGCTGCATATTACATCCAAATAGAGGTGGTAGCTGAAAAGTCTGTGCTCCAGCACATATAGTCTGAACAGTATAGCAAATGCAGGGGAAAGTAACCCACAGGCTCTCTGTATTGAAAGATGTGTGCCAGGAACATTTTTTTTTCTTCAATGAAACCTGTCTTTATTGTAAGGCTTTTTCTGGTTTGAACAAAATGAAGTATTTTACTTTACTGAAATGTTTTTAGCTCTTCCTCCTGGCAGAAGTGGCATATCCTTTTGTTCATTGATATTGCTGTGATTTAGATGATAACATGTGCGTTTGTTTGTTAAAATATTATTCTGGAGGTAGTAAAACTCCAAGGATTAGAGATAAAACCATATATTGATAAGAACATTTAAACCCTGCAGCACCTTTCAGAGGTTGTGAATCACATGTAACATCAATAGCATCCTGTGTCAGGAGGGAAGGAACATACCTCTGAAGAAAAAAGCATAAACATAAAATGACAGTTTCTCACACTAGTTTTCTCACTATATACACTGGAAATATTTTTTCCCTTTCTTACTTTTTCCAGATTAAGCAATATGAAAAGGACAAACGGTACTCCTCTTAACTAGTTAACTGAAAAATAGAATGACAGAGACTAGGTAACTATTCCTAAGAAAAAAGTAAGGTGGGGGATTATTAGGGCATTACCATTTATAATTATCTAAAAGAGTATGAAATGTACGATTTCATAAAAACAGGCCTTCCTTCCTTCCTTCCTTCCTTCCTTCCTTCCTTCCTTCCTTCCTTCCTTCCTTCCTTCCTTCCTTCCTTCCTTCCTTCCTTCCTTCCTTCCTTCCTTCCTTCCTTCCTTCCTTCCTTCCTTCCTTCCTTCCTTCCTTCCTTCCTTCCTTCCTTCCTTCCTTCCTTCCTTCCTTCCTTCCTTCCTTCCTTCCTTCCGCCACTTCCTTCCGCCACTTCCTTCCGCCACTTCCTTCCGCCACTTCCTTCCTTCCTTCCGCCACTTCCTTCCGCCACTTCCTTCCTTCCTTCCTTCCTTCCTTCCTTCCGCCACTTCCTTCCTTCCTTCCTTCCTTCCTTCCTTCCTTCCTTCCTTCCTTCCTTCCTTCCTTCCTTCCTTCCTTCCTTCCTTCCTTCCTTCCTTCCTTCCTTCCTTCCTTCCTTCCTTCCTTCCTTCCTTCCTTCCTTCCTTCCTTCCTTCCTTCCTTCCTTCCTTCCTTCCTTCCTTCCTTCCTTCCTTCCTTCCTTCCTTCCTTCCTTCCTTCCTTCCTTCCTTCCTTCCTTCCTTCCTTCCTTCCTTCCTTCCTTCCTTCCTTCCTTCCTTCCTTCCTTCCTTCCTTCCTCCCTCCCTCCCTCCCTCCCTCCCTCCCTCCCTCCCTCCCTCCCTCCCTCCCTCCCTCCCTTCCTTCCTTCCTTCCTTCCTTCCTTCCTTCCTTCCTTCCTTCCTTCCTTCCTCCCTCCCTCCCTCCCTCCCTCCCTCCCTCCCTCCCTCCCTCCCTCCCTCCCTCCCTCCCTCCCTTCCTTCCTTCCTTCCTTCCTTCCGCCACTTCCTTCCTTCCGCCACTTCCTTCCTTCCGCCACTTCCTTCCTTCCTTCCTTCCGCCACTTCCTTCCTTCCTTCCTTCCTTCCTTCCTTCCTTCCTTCCTTCCTTCCTTCCTTCCTTCCTTCCTTCCTTCCTTCCTTCCTTCCTTCCTTCCTTCCTTCCTTCCTTCCTTCCTTCCTTCCTTCCTTCCTTCCTTCCTTCCTTCCTTCCTTCCTTCCTTCCTTCCTTCCTTCCTTCCTTCCTTCCTTCCTTCCTTCCTTCCTTCCTTCCTTCCTTCCTTCCTTCCTTCCTTCCTTCCTTCCTTCCTTCCTTCCTTCCACCACTTCCTTCCTTCCTTCCTTCCTTCCTTCCTTCCTTCCTCCCTCCCTCCCTCCCTCCCTCCCTCCCTCCCTCCCTCCCTCCCTCCCTCCCTCCCTCCCTTCCTTCCTCCCTTCCTTCCTTCCGCCACTTCCTTCCTTCCGCCACTTCCTTCCTTCCGCCACTTCCTTCCTTCCGCCACTTCCTTCCTTCCTTCCTTCCGCCACTTCCTTCCTTCCTTCCTTCCTTCCGCCACTTCCTTCCGCCACTTCCTTCCGCCACTTCCTTCCGCCACTTCCTTCCTTCCGCCACTTCCTTCCTTCCGCCACTTCCTTCCTTCCGCCACTTCCTTCCTTCCTTCCGCCACTTCCTTCCTTCCTTCCGCCACTTCCTTCCTTCCGCCACTTCCTTCCTTCCGCCACTTCCTTCCTTCCGCCACTTCCTTCCTTCCTTCCTTCCTTCCTTCCTTCCTTCCTTCCTTCCTTCCTTCCTTCCTTCCTTCCTTCCTTCCTTCCTTCCTTCCTTCCTTCCTTCCTTCCTTCCTTCCTTCCTTCCTTCCTTCCTTCCTTCCTTCCTTCCTTCCTTCCTTCCTTCCTTCCTTCCTTCCTTCCTTCCTTCCTTCCTTCCTTCCTTCCTTCCTTCCTTCCTTCCTTCCTTCCTTCCTTCCTTCCACCACTTCCTTCCTTCCTTCCTTCCTTCCTTCCTTCCTTCCTTCCTTCCTTCCTTCCTTCCTTCCTTCCGCCACTTCCTTCCGCCACTTCCTTCCGCCACTTCCTTCCGCCACTTCCTCCACTTCCTTCCTTCCTTCCTTCCTTCCTTCCTTCCTTCCTTCCTTCCTTCCTTCCTTCCGCCACTTCCTTCCGCCACTTCCTTCCGCCACTTCCTTCCGCCACTTCCTTCCGCCACTTCCTTCCGCCACTTCCTTCCGCCACTTCCTTCCGCCACTTCCTTCCGCCACTTCCTTCCTTCCTTCCGCCACTTCCTTCCTTCCGCCACTTCCTTCCTTCCGCCACTTCCTTCCTTCCGCCACTTCCTTCCTTCCTTCCGCCACTTCCTTCCGCCACTTCCTTCCGCCACTTCCTTCCTTCCTTCCTTCCTTCCTTCCTTCCTTCCTTCCTTCCTTCCTTCCTTCCTTCCTTCCTTCCTTCCTTCCTTCCTTCCTTCCTTCCGCCACTTCCTTCCTTCCTTCCGCCACTTCCTTCCGCCACTTCCTTCCTTCCGCCACTTCCTTCCGCCACTTCCTTCCGCCACTTCCTTCCGCCACTTCCTTCCGCCACTTCCTTCCGCCACTTCCTTCCTTCCGCCACTTCCTTCCTTCCTTCCTTCCTTCCTTCCTTCCTTCCTTCCTTCCTTCCGCCACTTCCTTCCGCCACTTCCTTCCGCCACTTCCTTCCGCCACTTCCTTCCGCCACTTCCTTCCTTCCGCCACTTCCTTCCTTCCGCCACTTCCTTCCTTCCGCCACTTCCTTCCTTCCTTCCTTCCTTCCGCCACTTCCTTCCTTCCTTCCGCCACTTCCTTCCTTCCTTCCTTCCTTCCTTCCTTCCTTCCTTCCTTCCTTCCTTCCTTCCTTCCTTCCTTCCTTCCTTCCTTCCTTCCTTCCTTCCTTCCTTCCTTCCTTCCTTCCTTCCTTCCTTCCTTCCTTCCTTCCTTCCTTCCTTCCTTCCTTCCTTCCTTCCTTCCTTCCTTCCTTCCGCCACTTCCTTCCTTCCTTCCTTCCGCCACTTCCTTCCTTCCTTCCGCCACTTCCTTCCGCCACTTCCTTCCGCCACTTCCTTCCGCCACTTCCTTCCGCCACTTCCTTCCTTCCTTCCTTCCTCTTCCTTCCGCCACTTCCTTCCGCCACTTCCTTCCGCCACTTCCTTCCTTCCTTCCTTCCTTCCTTCCTTCCTTCCGCCACTTCCTTCCGCCACTTCCTTCCGCCACTTCCTTCCGCCACTTCCTTCCGCCACTTCCTTCCGCCACTTCCTTCCGCCACTTCCTTCCGCCACTTCCTTCCGCCACTTCCTTCCTTCCGCCACTTCCTTCCTTCCGCCACTTCCTTCCTTCCTTCCGCCACTTCCTTCCGCCACTTCCTTCCGCCACTTCCTTCCTTCCTTCCTTCCTTCCTTCCTTCCTTCCTTCCTTCCTTCCTTCCTTCCTTCCTTCCTTCCTTCCGCCACTTCCTTCCTTCCGCCACTTCCTTCCGCCACTTCCTTCCGCCACTTCCTTCCGCCACTTCCTTCCTTCCTTCCGCCACTTCCTTCCGCCACTTCCTTCCGCCACTTCCTTCCGCCACTTCCTTCCTTCCTTCCGCCACTTCCTTCCGCCACTTCCTTCCGCCACTTCCTTCCTTCCGCCACTTCCTTCCGCCACTTCCTTCCGCCACTTCCTTCCTTCCGCCACTTCCTTCCTTCCTTCCTTCCTTCCTTCCTTCCTTCCTTCCTTCCTTCCTTCCTTCCTTCCTTCCTTCCTTCCTTCCTTCCTTCCTTCCTTCCTTCCTTCCTTCCTTCCTTCCGCCACTTCCTTCCGCCACTTCCTTCCTTCCTTCCGCCACTTCCTTCCTTCCTTCCGCCACTTCCTTCCGCCACTTCCTTCCTTCCTTCCTTCCTTCCTTCCTTCCTTCCTTCCTTCCTTCCTTCCTTCCTTCCTTCCTTCCTTCCTTCCTTCCTTCCTTCCTTCCTTCCTTCCTTCCTTCCTTCCTTCCTTCCTTCCTTCCTTCCTTCCTTCCTTCCTTCCTTCCTTCCGCCACTTCCTTCCGCCACTTCCTTCCGCCACTTCCTTCCTTCCTTCCTTCCTTCCTTCCTTCCTTCCGCCACTTCCTTCCTTCCGCCACTTCCTTCCTTCCGCCACTTCCTTCCGCCACTTCCTTCCGCCACTTCCGCCACTTCCTTCCTTCCTTCCTTCCTTCCTTCCTTCCTTCCTTCCTTCCTTCCTTCCTTCCTTCCTTCCTTCCTTCCTTCCTTCCTTCCTTCCTTCCTTCCTTCCTTCCTTCCTTCCTTCCTTCCTTCCTTCCTTCCTTCCGCCACTTCCTTCCGCCACTTCCTTCCGCCACTTCCTTCCGCCACTTCCTTCCTTCCTTCCTTCCTTCCTTCCTTCCTTCCTTCCTTCCTTCCTTCCTTCCTTCCTTCCTTCCTTCCTTCCTTCCTTCCTTCCTTCCTTCCTTCCTTCCTTCCTTCCTTCCTTCCTTCCTTCCTTCCGCCACTTCCTTCCGCCACTTCCTTCCGCCACTTCCTTCCGCCACTTCCTTCCTTCCTTCCGCCACTTCCTTCCGCCACTTCCTTCCGCCACTTCCTTCCGCCACTTCCTTCCGCCACTTCCTTCCTTCCGCCACTTCCTTCCGCCACTTCCTTCCGCCACTTCCTTCCTTCCTTCCGCCACTTCCTTCCGCCACTTCCTTCCGCCACTTCCTTCCGCCACTTCCTTCCGCCACTTCCTTCCCCCACTTCCTTCCGCCACTTCCTTCCTTCCGCCACTTCCTTCCTTCCGCCACTTCCTTCCTTCCTTCCTTCCGCCACTTCCTTCCTTCCTTCCTTCCTTCCTTCCGCCACTTCCTTCCTTCCGCCACTTCCTTCCTTCCGCCACTTCCTTCCTTCCGCCACTTCCTTCCGCCACTTCCTTCCGCCACTTCCTTCCGCCACTTCCTTCCGCCACTTCCTTCCTTCCGCCACTTCCTTCCGCCACTTCCTTCCGCCACTTCCTTCCTTCCGCCACTTCCTTCCTTCCTTCCGCCACTTCCTTCCTTCCGCCACTTCCTTCCTTCCTTCCTTCCTTCCGCCACTTCCTTCCTTCCTTCCTTCCTTCCTTCCTTCCTTCCGCCACTTCCTTCCTTCCGCCACTTCCTTCCTTCCGCCACTTCCTTCCTTCCTTCCGCCACTTCCTTCCGCCACTTCCTTCCGCCACTTCCTTCCGCCACTTCCTTCCGCCACTTCCTTCCTTCCGCCACTTCCTTCCTTCCGCCACTTCCTTCCGCCACTTCCTTCCGCCACTTCCTTCCTTCCTTCCGCCACTTCCTTCCTTCCTTCCTTCCTTCCTTCCTTCCTTCCGCCACTTCCTTCCTTCCGCCACTTCCTTCCGCCACTTCCTTCCGCCACTTCCTTCCTTCCTTCCTTCCTTCCTTCCTTCCTTCCTTCCTTCCTTCCTTCCTTCCTTCCTTCCTTCCTTCCTTCCTTCCTTCCTTCCTTCCTTCCTTCCTTCCTTCCTTCCTTCCTTCCTTCCTTCCTTCCTTCCTTCCGCCACTTCCTTCCTTCCGCCACTTCCTTCCTTCCGCCACTTCCTTCCTTCCTTCCGCCACTTCCTTCCGCCACTTCCTTCCGCCACTTCCTTCCGCCACTTCCTTCCGCCACTTCCTTCCGCCACTTCCTTCCGCCACTTCCTTCCTTCCTTCCTTCCTTCCTTCCTTCCTTCCTTCCTTCCTTCCTTCCTTCCTTCCTTCCTTCCTTCCTTCCTTCCTTCCTTCCTTCCTTCCTTCCTTCCGCCACTTCCTTCCGCCACTTCCTTCCGCCACTTCCTTCCGCCACTTCCTTCCGCCACTTCCTTCCGCCACTTCCTTCCGCCACTTCCTTCCGCCACTTCCTTCCGCCACTTCCTTCCTTCCGCCACTTCCTTCCTTCCTTCCTTCCTTCCTTCCTTCCTTCCTTCCTTCCTTCCTTCCTTCCTTCCTTCCTTCCTTCCTTCCTTCCTTCCTTCCTTCCTTCCTTCCTTCCTTCCTTCCTTCCTTCCTTCCTTCCTTCCTTCCTTCCTTCCTTCCTTCCTTCCTTCCTTCCTTCCTTCCTTCCTTCCTTCCTTCCTTCCTTCCTTCCTTCCTTCCTTCCTTCCTTCCTTCCTTCCTTCCTTCCTTCCGCCACTTCCTTCCGCCACTTCCTTCCGCCACTTCCTTCCGCCACTTCCTTCCGCCACTTCCTTCCGCCACTTCCTTCCGCCACTTCCTTCCTTCCTTTTATATATATATACTAGTAATGAGGTGGGATTCGTTTTCCCATATTTTTGCCTGGAAGAGTTATTGTATTTTGGATAGTGAAGGTCATCTTTCTATTCCAGAGGTTTCCCCCTTCCCTGGCAGATATATGTCTTTTAAACCAGGACATGTATAAAGAACATCTACATTTATATGTTGTTCCTTAATGTATCAAGAAGATACTGACTCATCTCCATCTTCAAAGGTATGCAAGACCCAAATAATTAAGAGCTTGTATGCCTGTTCCCAGCTTCACAGGTTCTTACGTGGTTTTAAAACATAACAAGCTCATTTTCAAGGTTAGTGGTTATTTCTAAGAGCTTTTTTTTCCTGCATTCTGGAAGAAGCTACATGGGTTACAGAAAGGCTGTTAAACTGAGAGCACCAAATTGACAGCAGAATGCTCCATGTCAGCATTTTCTGAACGCTTGCTGACACGACTCAGCCATCCTGGAAAGAGTCGGAACAAAATCTGATTAGAGGACTTGCAGTGGTGGTGCAGCAGCTGGCTTACCAAGGAGGAGACCTCCACACTTTCCATCTGCTGGCTTGCTCCAGAGGTGATGCCAGAATAGCTGCAGAGGGGTTTTGTGTCCTTTGTGCACCATAGATCACTTTATGCTGTGTATGACAGTAATCTCCACTGCTCTGGTAGCTTCCTTGGTGTCTCACTGAATAAGGAATGAAGTAACTGAGGATGTTCATGTAAGGATAATAAGCCATTATTACCAACCTTGAACTAATAGCAGGTTTGAAATAACTTTTAAAGAAAAAATTTGTGGTATGACTGCAGCCGGCTTTCAGAGTCCATTTATTGAATGTGGCATCCTGTAGAATGAGGAGCAATGCAAAAATGGAGGCTTTCTATCTAGAAGAAATTATGTATCTTCTGATGATTTTGTTACAGTATTTTCCCACCTGTGAAACATACAATGTACTTATATTGTATTACATAATTATATAATGTAAGTACAATGTACTTACATTATATAAATATAAGAATGCTTATATTTATTCTCATTTTTACAGTCTTTACTGCAAGGATAACTTGTGCAGTTGACAGAGAGGTTTGTATCCTAACTGGGTTGTGTAGTTACAGCATACTAGAGTTTGGGTCCATTCCATTAAGCACTGATCTGGGATAAACCCTGTATTTTGGAGAACACTGAGATGATAAAGTGTTCTTGCTTCTTACATGTTTTTTAGTACAAACCTGTCTATTGGGATACATTTGAAGTTCCTTAGGAATCCTCAAGCAGATTTTATGATAGAAATGAACATTGCCATTTAGCTTGGAAAAAAGCTTTATAAACATTTAATTTTTCCTCAGGTTTTTAATGTGTTTTATATTACCAGACTAAAACACTCATAATATTGCATTATGTTTTATATATATGAAAAGAAGAAACCAGATATGGTTCCTTGTTATTATTTTTCTCTTGTGGCTGTGTAGAAAGATCAAAGATACTTTCACTGCTTATAAAATAAAAAAGTGTGTCGAGGTTTAATAACATCAGACATTGTTTAAAATATCGAGGTTTAACTCAAGTGGTGCTTGTAGTCTAATTCGCTTCTCTTTTTGCCTTCTCTCCTCAACCTCTTGTGTTCAGGTATTAAAGGACTTTGTTAAAATTAAATGTTACTCTGTCTTAAATGCAGAGCTCAAAGAAACAAGGAGATATTTGGAGTGCCCAGCTATTGGCATATATATTCTTTGTTCCTGGACAGAGACATTATCAAACTCTTTTTGGGACCCCAGATCCAAGATTTTAAATCATATTTGGTTAATGTTAGTCCCCTATGTTGAGCTGGAATGTATGGTAAGGTGTTCACAGACCATTACAATTCACATTATTATTCTTCCAAGATCTGTAGTATATGAAAAAATTGTTATTTTAGCTGGAAATCCAGATATAGAGTAGTTCAATTTGAGAGGGTCATACAACAATCATCTAGTCAAACTGCATGGATGATGTGAGGATAAACTTTTCTTACTTATCTTTTGAGTGTCAGATCCTGGGCTGGGATTAACAGTGGGGGGACTGGCTGAATTGAGAAAGGCAAACTGTTGCGTCTGGAGAGTTGTTCCTGTGTTTGTGAATCCAGTTTAAGCATCTTGGGAAACTAGATTGAAAAATAGAAAAGATTAATTTAAACTTTTTTGTATTTTAACTCCCATTTCAGTAGACAGCTCATTAGTCAGTAGATTAGGCTGTTCCCATAATGTCACTTAAGTAGCAGAGAAAAATCGTAGAATCATTAAGGCTGGAAAAGATCAAGCCTGACCATTAACCTCACACTACCTAGTCCGGACTAAATACAGAAATTTGGTACACAGAATAGCTGTCTGAGGTCCAGGTGCCACAGAGCCCCATCTCAGCCCCTAGAAGGGTTCAATGTGGGGTACAGGAACAGAAGCATATTATGTCTATTGAAGCATATTATCTTCAACTCAGGGGTACAGCACTTGAATTATTTTACTGCCTGTATTCTCCAGACAAATCCAGGGGCAGTGTCTTTTCAAAACGCTGAAGTGGAATAAAGAAATGAACCCACAGAAGTTCAGAGCCAGATTTCCCTCAGTCTAATAAAGACAGTGTAAGTATTTATACAGAAGGTATATAAACCTAGGTCTGAAATCTAAAGGAAACAACAACCACACTGTCCAAGCAGAAAACTATTCTTTGCCAGGTTAGTTAGATAGCTTGTTTAGAGATTTCTGTAAGAGACATGGCTCTGCCAGGGCTTTGTCATCTCCTGCCACTCTCTTCTATACAATGGAGAGCTCTCTGCAAGTAATTGTAATGCCTCTCCTGAGTTACAGAGAAATATACTCCAAAAATTGCAGGTAGTGTCAGCATTTTACAGGATTTCTGTGCCACCTTTTTTTTTTTTTGTTTATTCAATTTTGTGTGTTTGCTTGTGTTTTGTGGGGTTTTTTTCCCACATAAGATGTCTTTCATTTTTCAGTGGAAGACAAAGGATAATTTTCAAGGCAGTGGAGGGAAGCTGAGACCTGCATCTGCTGGATGTAAGACATGGATATGGACACTGCTCCATCTGGCAGTATTGCACTTTCCTCTCCTTGTGAGTAGGTTTGGAACACTGACTTCTCTACATCTTAACTGTCCTAAGACAGTTGCAATTCTAACAATCTTCTCTGCTTTTTTTTTTAATGTTCCATCTTCTTTCTTCCTTTTCTTCTTTTATTTTTGCAGTGAAGTAAAAGGAAAATTTCCCATTTCCAAGTGGACTTGGGGGAAGCATAGAGTAAGATAGGCAATGGGGAAGGGTGTTCAAGGAAAGATTGAGAAAGTAGGAAGAGAGATTTGCTTAAAAAAGGAGAACAGAAAATTGCTCCCTTTGGGTGGAAACTGTGGATTTTGATGTGGATGAACAGCCATATGCGGGAAAATATTTCCCACTCTGATGGGATGGACTCCAAGCTAGATAAGTAGTTGCCATCTTTTCAAATTCAGGGATTTTTTTTTTTTTTGTGTATTTGTGGATATACTGGCCAAAAAGCCAATGACACCTTAGCAACTCTGTGTTTTGAAGACACCTTATCCTTTTAATACCAAGTAGAAAGTGAGATGCCAGTGGCATCCATGCACAGCCCAGATTGTGTGAATAGAGGGTTTTTTCATGCTTGTGTTCTTTTATTCAACGGCCTCTCTGCAGTGAGGAAAACAGACCCAACAGGCAAAAGTACAGCTGGCACACAACACAATAAATGACTAATTTTCACTCAGCAAAGTTCTCTAAATGCCGCTACATGCCAGACTCTGTGGAGCCATTTCTAGGATCTCTAAAGAAAGATTAAAACCATCTCAAATACACAGAATTGACAGGAAAGTAAACTTTCCTGTGAAAGGGACACAAGAAGCCAGATGGTGAGTGTTGCACAAAGCCAAACAAATCTAGTCTCTGAATTCCTAAGGCATATAAACCTCTGCAGAAGAATTAAATTTCTCTGCAAAAAAGTAAGCTATATGCAAATTCATGCTGTCATAATTCTGCCATGCAAAACAAAGATCTTGTAATTTCCCAAAGTTGTCCTTTCCTTACCCTCCTGAAAATGTGTTCAAAAGCATAAAATAAGAAGCATTTTAACTGGAGTAAGCTGGTAAGGAGATGAAATAATTACAGGTAGCAGAGGGGGATCAATCAGTAGCTAAATGAACTCCTTTTGTTGTTTGCAGTAGCTCTGGATCCCCGCAAAGCTTCATCTTTTGTTGCTTCATTGTACTGCTGTCTGACGATGCAGCCAGCTCTTCAAAGAGTAATGTGGTGGATGATCTGCAGCTCCAATCCACAGAATTTAAAATATGTTCCTACATGCCTAAGATAAAACTGACTGAGGTTGTGTTAATACATGTTATTTAAATTCCTTGACCAGTGAGCAGCAATAATAAGGTTTAATAAGATGATGACTTGCACAAAGTGGGCTGTAAGTCTAGGACTGCTATCCTGTCACTTTGCAGAACTCATTTTGTTTTCATATGACATTTATTGTCCAACCTAATTCACTCAGTTCTGAAGAAAGATGTACTAAAATTGTAGAGCTTTTGTCCTAGAGCATCTACATGACAAACAGAGTGGAAAGATTGATGTGTGAAGGAGGGGATTAGGAAAGTTTAGAGGGCTGTGAAGAAACCATCTGTAGGGACATAAGTTACATGAAGGTAAGGTAACATATTAATATTGCTATGTTGTGTTTAAATGTTCGTTATTAAATTTTGATTTTATCTTAGAATCCAGGACCCCATGCTGGTCTTCTCTGTGCATGGTAGGACATGCTGAGAGGAGCAGTGAAGCAGAGTGCAAATCAAGAGAACGAATCAGCTGTAAATGATTGGAGCTGTGATCACGTGGGACTAAAGTGCCAATTATCTTTATCAGCTTCCCAGTCTATGCATTAAAGTTAATTTTTCAAAGTTTAATTAGAATTGGCTATAACATAAAAAGCTTTCTTTCTTCTAAACAAAACAGAATCAGCTGGTAGATGCACTGTCCGGGGATAGGAGCTAGTAGAAATTCTTCATTTTATTTGAGACTTTGTTGCTAAATTATTGAATGTATTTAAACCAGTTTGCCTTTTCATCCTTGGAAATGGCAGCTTGTGGCAGTTTTCTCTTCCCTAAAACATAATATAAAAGTTACAGAAAAATGAAGGAGAGGGTTTTGATGAGGTGTAGTTGCATGTTTTTATTTAGACCTAAAGTTTGTCTGAGCTTAGATACATATCAAGGTATTTTTCAATGTCTGTAGTTTTCTTTGTGATCAGATGAGTAAAGCTTAGCAAACTCACTCAGTGTTTGACCAAGTCATAAATGAATATTCAAGAAAAACTGGAGAGGATTGAGCAAAAGGGTTTCTGAGGAAAAAAAAAAAAAAAAAGAAGACGTTTATTATACTTTCCTTTTCCTTGTCTTTGGAAAACAGAATTTGTCACTACTTTGGTATCATCTACTTCCAACTCCTTGCTGTTGGCAGGGACGCCTTTCACTAGACCAGCTTGCTCAGAGTTCCATCCAGCCTGGCTTTGAACACTTCCAGGAACAAAGCATCCACAGCTTCTTTGGGCAAACTGTGTCTGTCCTTCACGTCCCTCACAGCAAAGAACTTTATCTAATTAAAAATCTGCTATCTAACCTAAACCTACTCTCTTTCAATTTGAAGCTTATTCCCTTTGTCCTGTGACTACATGCTACTGTAAACAGTCTCTCTTCATCTTGTAGGCTCCCTTCACATACCTGAAAGCTGCAACCAGGCCATCCTACTCTTTTCTTTTTTTTTTTTACCAGGTTGAACAAACACAGTTCCCTCACCTTTCCTCAAAGGAGAGGTGCTCCATCCCTCTAATTAACTTGGGGGGCTCCTCTGGAGTCACTCCAACAGCTCCATGTCCTTGCTGTGCTGGGAGCCCAGAGCTGGATGCAGCCCTGCAGGTAGGCTCCCAGCAGAGCAGAGGGGCAGAATCCTCCTCTGGATGCAGCCCAGGACACTTTTGGCTCTCTGGGCTGTGAGTGCCATGGCCAGGGCATGTCCAGCCTCTCCTCCACCAGCACCCCCAAGTCTGGGCTGGGCTGCTCTTCACCTGCTCATCCTCTAGCCTGGATTGACACCAGAGGCTGCCATGACCCAGGTGCAGCACCTTGCACTTGGTGCTGTTAAACCTCATGAGATTCCCATGGGCTCACTTCCCAGAGCTTGTCCACATCCCATGTCCACATGCCATTCTGTCCTTCAGAAGTGTCTTTTAACGGCACCACTCAGCTTGCTGTCACCTGCTGAGGGTGCACTTGGTCCTTTTGTCTATGTCATTAATGAAGGTATTAAATATTGTTGATTTATAGCTGAGTCAGAGAATTATTTAGGTTGGAAGAGACCTCTAAGATCATTGAGTGCAGCCATTAACCCAGCACTGCAAGTCCACCTCTAATCCATGTCCCTAAGTGCCACATCCCCAGATTTTTTGAACACTTGTGGGGATGGTGTGATTCCACCACTTCAGTGAGCAGCCTGTTCCACCTTTTGGTGGAGCACCTTTTGCTGAAGAAATTTTCCCTAATAGCCAATCTAAACCCTTTAACACCTTTTGGTGAAGAAATTTTCTCTAATAGCCAATCTAAACCCTTCCTGGCACAACTTGTGGCCATTTCCTTTTGTCCTATTTCTTGTTATCTGGCAGAAGATACCAACCTCCACCTAGCGATGATCTCCTTTTTGAAGCTGTAGAGAGCCATTAGGTCCCCCATGAGTTTCCTTTTTCTAGAACAAGCAACCTCAGTTTTCTCAGCTGCTTCTCATCAGACTTGTGCTCCAGACCCTTCACCAGGGCTCTCACCAGCAACTCAGGTTTTCTTCATCAGCTGGAGAAATTAGGAGAACATGGGTTAGTGGGAATGGAGACCTGCTTTTTATTGTCAGTCATTAGATGGCTCATGCTGGTGTGTGTAACTCTTCCTCCTGCCTTTGCATGGCTTTCATTGTGTCTGAGCTCAATTTGCTGCAGAATCAAGATGTATATGCATTGAGTCTACTTAGCAAATAGGCAAGCTGAACAAAGCAGTTCTGATCCCAAGTGTGCCTCAGAGAATACCTGGTGTGGTGTATAATGGAAAAGCAAACTCACCTCCAATTTGAAGGCGAGAGGTTGAGTGTGGAGAACTGTTAACATGTCTCAGCAGTGCAGGAAGTTTTTTGCCCACAGTTACATCATATAGGAGAATCAGTTAAGCCAGCAGGGTAATTATAGAAAAAAACATGTGACTGGGTGACCTTTGTAGCTTGCACAATGTCTTTTATGGGAATCTTGGAGGACTGTAGGCACTGATGAGCAATGAGAAAATGTTTTCACTTGGAACTCATAGGATTTAACATGACTTGCCCAGTCAGGTGAGAAATGAAGTTTATAATTCAAGTCTCTGTGTTTCCAGTCATATTTTTACTGCTAGGTCACGTTTTTTTTCTACCAAATGTAACACAAGGCTCTCCCTCAGTAGCGTTACATGCAATTTTCCTTCAGCCAGTTTGCACCTACTTGAAATAAAAAATAAATAAAACCTAGGGGCCCTGAAAGACAAACTTTACCATGAACTGTTTAAACATATGCATAAATGCCCTACATCAGAATGATGTTATCTTTACTTGATGGATGTCTCCAGATGTCTGTGAAGATGTCAGATTGAAGGTCTAATCCTCCGAAAAAAAAAAAAAAAAAGAGGGAATGGAGTGGGGATTTGTCGTTTGGTTTATGAATCACAAATAATTCAAAGGAAACAACTGAGAGAGCTTTACACTATGATATGGGGCAATTCTGATGGAGCACTCTGATCCCTTTCCCAGGATATGTCAGTTTTGTTATCAGAGAAGTCATGAAATCCTAGTGCAGAGTGTGGAAACCTTTCTGAAGGGGCAGAGAAAAGGAAGATGGCAAGAGAGCTTTAAGAATCATGCTTCATGAAGGGTGGGATTTTTTCCCACTTTTTTTCAATTGATCTTATGAAATCTAAGCTGTGATCACTAGAATGGAGTAGTTTGGAAAGACTTCAGCTATGTCTTCTGACCAAACAAAACCCCAAAGAAATAAAAATAAAGAGAAAATAAAAAGGTGAGAGAGAAAACAGGTTTTGTTCTAGAAAGAGTAATCATTTGAGCTTTGGCCCCACACTTGTTTGCAATGGCATTATTGGAGCAAAATGAGTTCTAACATTCTTTTTAGTCTCACAAAACACTTCACACATATTAGTTATAGCTGAGAAATCAACACAGCACCTTTTTGCCACACTTCCTGGAATATCCGTGACCTGCCTCAGTGAAATGTTTGCTTGGCATTAACTTCTTCCAACTCCAAAAAATGGCTTTAATTGCCTGAGCACTGCTTTTTGTTGTTATTCTTTTTTTTTCTACCAGTTCTTCTTAAAGTGATGGTGTATTTTGAAATGTAATCCTGAGGCTTGCTGGGCTGGGGGTTTACACCATTATCTCTGTGTAAAGACTGCAAGAAGTATTTTTTAAATTCTAGTTTTACAGATGCCTGAGGTGAAGCCGTAAATGAGTATAGCTGTTGTTGAAGCACTGTTATTCTATGAAGTCTGTCTAAGAAAAGCCTGTAAAAATTGAGAAGGGTGAAGATGTTGGAAAAGATCTCTAGAAATTATCTTGTCCAGCCTCTTGCTCAAAGCAGACTTGATGTCCTAGGTAGATCAAAGCCTCTCTTAAGGATGGTCTTGTTGGTAAGGAATTGACACCAGGAGGTAAAAGATCTGCAGCTTCAGAGGGCTGTCAGTCCTGTCCCACCATGTGTTGAGAATTAGAAAGTTTAGTCTGATCTACTTTATCACCAATTCATCATCACCTAGAGCTAAACCCAATTGGGAGCACTTTGTTTTCCTAGGGAGGAAAAGGTCTAAGTGCTTGTGTGGTTCAGTTTTTAAAATGAGTGTTGTTATTTTTCTCAAGTGAGGCCGTTAACAGCTGCTGGGGTTGTTAAGTGCTTTAACTCTCTTGATGCTCTCAGAGCTGTGCCCCCAGGTCATCAGTGAGATGGAGAACTGCCACACCATATTAAATTCTAAAGTCTGAAAATTTACATATCAGCTTCACTAAGTTTAGATTCCAATTGCTTGTGATTATGAACCTGGAGTTGAGGTGCAATTGTGCCCATCAAATGGGGGATGAGGTTGGGCAAAATATGGTGAAGAAGCAAATTTCTGGTAGAGTTTCTGAAGGGTTTCTCCGAGGGTGTGCATTGTGGCTCTCATGAGTCAGGGATTTGCTGGGTGACAAGCTTCGCTTTTCTTTTGGCTGTTTTCAGCATCACTTACAATACTGGATGACAGGGCTGAACCAGACAGTCTGGCTCTGTGCTTCAAATTCAAACATTAACCAGCAATAAGCAATAAATGTCATTGCTTTAGATCAGATGTTATTTATTATGTTATAGTGTATAGTTTATTCTGATTGCAGAATACAGCTTCTAAAGGGATCTGAAAATGTGTATGCTGAGCCTCCTTATCAGTCAATCAAAATAATTGTTTTTAAAGAATTTCTTCCTGTTTGAAATGAACATTTGACCCATTCCATCAAAACAAAAAAGGAATGTGGTGCAAAAAACCTATATCATAATTTAGTCACACTTTCTCCTCATGTGCTTATTAGTCACAGAGACCAATAATGCCCGTGTGCTTCTGCTTGAAGCTGTCACAAATGCTATTATTATGTACATCAGTAAGAGAAACAATTTATGAAAAATAGAAGGTAAAATATATATTTTTGTTTTATAACAAAAAATGTTTATCATAATATATATGTTATATTATAATACAGTAATGTGTTTGTCACATAAACAAAAAAATATAATTTTGTTTATGTGACAAACATTTCCACCCCTAGTTTATGGCACAGGTTTAAAATAGGCAGAAATCAACAACAAAGCCTATAAAAGCCACGCTTCCATTAAAGTTATATTGAGCTTTCGCTTTATGCTTTCCTTGGAAGTTGAACATAGGTGTGTTTCTAAACATATTAAAAACGCACAAATATTAAAAATGTGTGTATATATATGTATAAATGAAAAATGAAAATGCCTGTTATAATTTTCCAGTAAATTCTGAGACACTTTAAAAGTACCAAATTCAATCTAAGATAAAGAAGTAAGGCAGGGCTTATATGTTTTTGAAATTTTGATGAATAAATAAAATTACTGTAAATGTACTAAAACCTGCACATATAAATGATATGCACTGGTTATGTGTCTTGGTAGAACTAACCCTTCAAGAAGAATTCTTCTTTTCAATTAATGCCATTTTAGGAAATGAGATGAGCTCTGTGTCCCTATGGTATGCTGAATAGGACAGAATGGGGGCCCACATTCTGTATGTAGGATGTGGGATTAGGACAGGAATTGCATGTAGGATTTTTGGACAGGAAATGTTTTAGTAGGCATTATTATTGCAGTGATGAAGAGGCTGTTCAGAGAATGAGGGCTCCAAATGCCAAGTGAAGAGGATCCACTGAGTAGCTACAATGCAAACAGCAAAAGATATGCTCCTGCAAGAATTTCCTGAGGCAAAGGAAAAACAGGTGAATGAGTGAGGACAAAATAGAAACAAACACTATCACTTCAAAATCTGAATTTTGATGAAAGGGAAGATGATGGGGAAACTTGTTTTGAAAGTGTGCTCCTGATCCATAACCAAATGCTGAAATACAGACATTAGTGCTAGCTGACAATAAAAAGACTGCACTACGAGATGAAATTTTGAATGAAAAACTGGGAATACAAGTGAGACTGATGTTGATGATTACTAATGTACATTTTATCTTGCTCTCTGAAGACAAATCAATATTATGTATGTATTATGATTTGATAGTCATTTTTATGTGCTTTTCATTTTAATAATAGTCACTGAGAAGTCAGTCTGAACTTAATTTAGAGATAGGACAAGATAGACTTTATTATATAAAACACCTTTAAAGCAGAGAAACCTCTATGTCTTATCCTACACTTGATGAAGAATGCAAACATGAGAGATCAGAATATATTCTGCAAGGGTCACTTAGATTATTTTATGAATTAAATCAAAACAAATTGCACCAAGTAATTACATTAGGACAGCTTTTTTCCCAGATCCAGCCTGCTTAGTCTGCTTTCAGTTGCTCTTCCTGTGGCAAACTTAAAAAGGAGTCATGTGAAATTGTGCCCTGACTAGAAGGAACAAAATGTTTTTCATTGACTTCAATAGGCTGAGCATTGAATGCCAATTCTCAAAAATCAGGAGATCTGGCACTCTCTTAAAAGCAATTCTCTTTGAAGCCCCTCAGGTTTTTTACCCAGAAATGACAGCACTTACATTAGTGGCCATGCTTCAGAACTCTGGCCTTGCAGTACACTCCAATTAGTTTTGGAACTGGATAATAGAGAAGTGTGCTTAAAGAGATTTTCTTCAAGCAGAGAGTTTATTTCCATTGACACTCTCTGGATAATCCTTTGTTTAGTATGACAAGACCTCTTTTGTGAAACACAGATTTTGTGATTAGCCACACCAAGCTGCATTAAATCACAAGCAAAATGCATGGAAGAGGTTTTAGCTTAGTTATTAAACTGTGTGCTAAGCTACTTTTCCAGTGCATGGGACATCTAGGATATGCCCTGCACCCCAAAGGATCCAACTGGGACACTAAGAATTGCCTACATACAGTAAGAATTGCCTGTATACAGTGTATAAAGACTGGTTCCCCCTGCAGAGGAACTGACCCATCTGAGGGAACTCAGCAGCTGCCAGCAGGAACATGCATGGTGCAAAAGCAGGATGAGAACTTCTGTAATGGATGCTGTGAAAGGAGTGGAGGAAAGAAAAGTATAACCACCTGTGTTTGCCTAAGACTGCAGCCTTAATACTGCAGAAGGCACTGCAGGACCTTCGATAGCTGAGAATGGTCAGTGCTGCTGTTCTGTGAGTGAAATTTCCCATCTGCTAAGTATCTGCTTGGACAGATTTTTGGCATATTTACCCATCTCCCCCAGCTTTTCTCTTACTAACTGATTTATGATTTCTGCTACATCAGAGGAATTTGCATTTTGCTTATGAATCTGTCAACCAGAGGACCTCTTGAATGTTTTATAGGACAAATTAAATTAATGCTTAGGTATAGCTCTTTAGAAAAGTATAAAGTCTAATGCAGAAGGGGGTAAGGTTCCAGCAGCATGCTACCTAATTCTGTAAGATTTTCCATCTTCTAAGTCACTTCTCTTCCTACACTAATCTGGGATGGTACTGCTTACCTAGGAGACCAGGACACAGTTCAGTGTGTACGTGGCAGACCTGCTACACACATGGGTCCTGCTCTCCATGTGGTTGTCTGGCCATGGCAAGTGTGAAAGGAAGTGATGCTGTTTGGTTTTTGCCCTTTTTTTCTTTTATATGTTCTCTGCATTCTTCACACATGTATTTGTAGCTCTGTAGCCTATTGTATTAGTAGTTTTGCCAGTACTTTTCCACAGCCTTTCCTTAAGCAGAAAGACAAAACAAATTCCACAACTGAAAGCCCTGGGGGTTACAAGGTCCCAGTGCTGTCTTGGTTGTTGCTGGGAACCACAGCTGAGAACAACACTTTGAGATACATTCTCATGGACAAAGTACAACTAGTGCTGAGGGGGGGACTCTAGAGAAGGGGCTTGACCTGGGGGGGAATTGCATCACCACTTGTCCTCCTAATTGGTGCTTTTTACCAATTATGCTAGTTTCCTAAAACCTATAAAAATGTATTCACCCCTGGAGAGAGTGGGCTTTTGTGGACATCTTTGCAAAACTGTCCCTGAAGGCCTTCAAATAAAGATCTTGCTCTTATATTACCTCCTTACTAAAATTATCTTGAGTTTCATTTCCAGGTGGGTAAAAAGGGAACAGAAGAGGAGCCTGTAGTCCCTGGGGATGTGTGATTATACAGATCTAGACTTCTAAGCATAGAATTATGCCCTCCTTGATAATCCCTCTTATTTATTGGCTTGACACAAAAGTTAAAGGGAGCTTCCTGCTTTGAAACCTTGGACACACCCCATCTGACAAAGCAGTACTTTTCTTTTTTAAAAGCTTTTCAAGATGATAGAGCTGGAGGAGCACCAGTAAAATCAATGAAAAACTATCCAAGGCAAGTAGACTTACAGATGAATAATGCTCACTACTATTTTTATTCTGAGCTCACAAAAATTTCTTTCTGTCTGTATTTTTTTGCTAATACAAAAAGCTAATTCTCCAAATATTAATAGAGGCGTATTGGCAGATTTGGGGCTCACAGTTCTTCCTGAGCTTTAACAAAGGAAATGCAGCTAGACAAAAGCTTTTCCAAATGGGCCTGTAAGTACTTGTTTAGCCAAGTTCACATTTCATCAAGGACTGATCTTTCCACAAATCCTAAGCAGCATTAGGGAAATAGAAACACTGCAGGCAATGGAAGCTTTATTCATTTCTGTACAAGTAGACATCAGCAGCCATCTTTTTTACTGTGCAATTTTCCAGACCATTGAGCACTCAGGGCTCTAGGAAAATATGTGGTTTAAATGAAGCTTGGAAGGCTATGGAAAGAGTGGATAGTTTCTGGGACAACCAGACCTCTAACTCTGAGACCATGTTTTCTCATCTGCTTTAGTGCTTACTAGTAGATATAGATTTTTTGTGCTGGACATGAGAAAACACACCTCCTATCCAGCATTTGCTGGATGTGTCTTCTATGAACTGGTTTATGTACTGATGCATTTTTCACAGAAGGTCCTTGTTCTCCTCTCTTGGGTGGTTCAGGGTGACAGAATGCTGCTGCAATTTCATTCATTGCTGTATCTTCCTATTGCCCTGTGTAGCAAAAAACATGAGGTTGTTTATTTGAGTATATTTGAAAACTGCCTTACTTTGATGTGGAAAATCCTAAGCCTGTAAAAAGTGGTTACTTCTGTGGCATAGTTTCAGGAATATAGTCTGATTTTTTTTCCCTTTTTGAAGTGATCATAGCTTTGCCTCAGACTTGCTTACAGCATTTGCTGATTTGATATTCCTTTATATCAAAGTGATTTGGTGGTCTAATGATGTGCCAGTATGACTTTCAGGAAAGGCACCAGACCTCTGCTATGGGAGTGCTCTGTTCTCCCTGCATCTCCCGTGACCAGAAGTGAAATTTCCATGAAGTACCAGCATGCTTATGTTGCCCATATCTACTTTAGCTTTTCAAGTACACGTGATTGGGACTTCTACCTCTTTGGGTAGCAGCCAAAAAGATCTTTTTGTATTTGCCCAGACCCTCTATGGTCTGCTCCTGCATTCTCCCTGGTTGGAGGAATTTTATCATTTGAGGCTCTTGACCTATGGTGTATACCTGGGAAGATGACCAGGAGGAAAAGAAGACTGTGGGGCCAACATGACGTATATCTTGTCTCCCGGATGAAAAACCTTCCCTTTGCAACTTGCTTTTTGTGGGTTTTTCACTTCATATCTGGGCAGAGTACATCCACTTTCATTACAGAGATGATTTTGTCACACCAAAAGGATGTATGTATTTTTGACTCCCAAACCCTTTGCCATACTGATGGTTTGTATTTACTTTTGTGCTTCTCTGAATACTATACTCCAGCTCATCCTGTAAGGCTGAGCAGCAGATGTGGGAACCAGCAAACTGGATCTCCCTTGAGCTGGTTCTCAGATGAGGCAGCTGCAAGGCTGCAGTGAGGCAGTATCTGTGAGTATTAGATCAAAGACAGAATGACACCTCTAGCACTGCTCCAGAACTGGAGATGGAGAGGGACAGGATTTTGGCCTGAAGATCTTCACCCAGCTTCATGTCTGGGAAAACAGGAAGATACCGTGGGAAAAAAATAACATGGGTGGGAAAGGTGGCAGTCAGACTGGCCATATGCTGTGTCTGGCAGTCAGAGCAGGGTCCTTAGACCCTCATGGTAAAGCTACCAGTGGCCTTTTGGGGCTAAGAATAAACACATTTGTGCTTGTGATGGCTGTTATAGGATGCTTAGAATTAACATCCAGTTTGTTCCTGGGATTGGTTGCTTTAGTCTTGGGCAAATGTGAATGTCAAAACTTAGAAAGAGCAAATTTTCCTCCCCATAAGAGCCTCCTCAAATGCATGTTCAAAATGTCAGGTTTTGCATCTTCTCCCTTATCATTTCTTTTGCTGTATCCAAAAGTGCTATCTTGCCAATATTTCCCTTTGCATCTCTGTGCCATTTCCTCATCTGAATTTATTAGCACCAAAAAACCTCAGGCTCAGGAGGAGATTTCCTTTACAAATATGTCTTTTACAGTCCAGTATGACATTAATGTCTAAGTTTGGTGGGGTTGTTTTCCAAGGCTTTGCACAAGTTTGTATATCAGCAGATACCAGTCATTGTCATAAATGGCTTTTAAATAAACATATATCTGATGGGGATTGGGCTTGGTTCCATGATTTTTTCATCTTAGGGAAATTTATTCCATTTGTTGCATCAGAGACTAGAATGATGGATGCTTAAGGGAGACAATGGATGTGGCCAAGGTGTGGGGAAGGATGCAGCTGGCTGCAGTCTCTTAGTTGTGGGGCTTTCTCTTGGGAAAGGCAGAAACACCACAAGATTTTGGCTGGGCAGTGGAGGCAGGGCTCATCCCTCGCTCTCTCTGGCTCTCAGGACTGGAGGGGAAAGGTTGGGCTGGTGCTGCTGCAGGGCAGAATTCGCAGTTCGCTGACATTCGGAGATCAGCCCTTGACTGCTTCTCCTGCTGGGGATGAGCCTTTGCTCATAGGAGCAACCTTTGAACTGGGACATTTTCAACACCCAACCTCATTGAGAAGGATCCTCAGAAACTGTTCAGGTGCCTCAGGGGAAAATCTAGGACCCCTACCCTCTCCCCACTTCCAGAGGGAGAATATCCCGGCTGTGTGCAGCAGCGGCCTGTGGGGGCCCATCTGACACTGTCCCACCCTGCTGTTTTCTGGTGCTGCTTTGGGATTTTTGCTACACTTCAACCCAATATCCCATGCCCAACCAGACACCCTGCAGCTCCTGTTGGCTCCAGAGTCTTTGCTACAGTTTATTTGCCACCCTGGGCGTGCTCGCCTCTGCTGTTCCAGCCTGCTGCTCCAAGGTTCCTGCTGTAGTCCATGACAGACCCGGAGGGGCACTGAGATCGGCTCCTTGCCCTGGCTTTGCAAAGGAAAGCCGCTTCTCTCCTCTCTCCCTGCCACCGCCGGAGCCGCCATGGCGGTGTGGAGAGGCGGCCGAGCTGGCGCCACAGCGCCCCCTTGGAGGCGCTGTTAATCATCGCACCCGCCCTGCCCGGCCGGGAGCCACCAGCACCCCTGCTGGCCGGGCCCGGAACTGCACCAGAGGGGCCGAGAGAGGCTGCGGGGCCTTTGTGCTGCTGCTGCTGCTGCTGCTGATGCTGCTGATGATGGGGCTGATACGGCTACTTGCCTTGTTTTATCTATCTATCTATCTATCTATCTATCTATCTATCTATCTATGCATACATAGACAGATATAAGGAAAAGCTGTAACTCCTTTCCCCATATCTTTGCCAAAAGGCCCCATAATTCCAAAGTTATAATAATTTGGAGCAAAGAGGGTCCCTCCCCTAGGGAGGTTCCCGCCTTCCTTGGCAGACACCTGTCTCTCAAACCAGGACAACCTCACATTCTAAAAGAGGCATTGGTAGAAGTAAAATTCTTAAAGGTATTTAAGTGTGAATACCCAATCAGTTCATACAATCCCTGTAAGCTGCTTTACCTGCATTACCTGCAGCAGCAGCAGAAGGCGCTGGATTAATAAGCACAAATTGCCAAATTTTGCTTCCAGTCCCCCAACATTCCTCCATTCCATTGTAACCAAAGCCCCATGCAGAGCAGCAGCACTGAGGTTGTGATGGAGGTTTGGTACCATCTCTGCTTATTTAGAAACTGAATTTCAACTGTTGGAATCTTCCCCTGGGAAGAAACAGGTGTCCCTCAGTCTCACACTGTGCTAATAAACACTGGGTGTTTACATCTGGGCGTCATCTTCACTGCCACTCTGGGCTGAGAGTCTGGCCGTAAGGTCAGCATTTATGCATTAGCTACTCTGGTGAACAACCACTTGTTATTCTGAGGGAAATCCCATCTTATAGGTGAGCCCCTTGCAGTTCTTTAAGTACGGTGACATTTTTCTTTTATTCTCTTGACCAAAAGTGCTGGAATACAGAGATGAGAGAACAACCTCTGTCATGGCTGAGCTTCATTGAGGTGAGGTGCACTCTGTACACTGATGAAATGAGCTTTGTGTATGGCTGGAATTTGTTTTTGTGCTCAGTGACCTAGATGACGTTCAGCCCCAGTTTTCTGAATGGTGACTGCACTTGACCCCATTTTGCATGCACACCTTTCCTCCTTTTGCTTCAAAGCCCCCTCAGCATGGGGCAGGAGAGGCAGAGACGTACACACAACTGCTTCATTTCCACTCTGTTTTGGGTGGCTTTGGGCCACAAAGCTGTGCAGAGACAATTCTGCTAAGACCAGCTGCCAAAAGACAAACGGACTGTAAGACAAAGACTCAATGTTTAAAATACAAGTTTTCTCATTTCTCTTTCCTGCTCCCAGGCAGAGATCAACTGTTGTTAGACTTCATGTTTCTGAACATAAACATCCACATTTTGGGGCAAATGTGATTTTGATTTTTGGTGATGCGTATCACTAAGCAATTGACATTGTAACATGACAGGGACTTTTTCAGTAAATAGATTTAGAAACAAAGAAAAGCAGTGAGAAGAGCACTTTGATAAAGTGTGAAGATCTCTTTTGTCCTTCAGTTGCACTAGATATCAAGGATGAGGGGTCACATCATAGTCATGATGTGAAAACTGGAATATGCTTTTGAAAAATACAATTTTGGGTTTATAAAAACACTTTCTGCGGATGAAGAAACTCTTTAAAGGAGCACTAGAACTGTACAGAGGGCAGTTATGAGGCAAGTCTCCAAAGTAAAAACATGAGGCTACAGGCACCACAGTCGGAAGCACAACAAAGGGCTTGTGAGGCTTAGCAGAGGCATGCAGGAGATGGGTTGGGTTGGCTTCTCTGCCCTGCATGGGGCTGGGGGAAAGGGTGTTGGAACAAGATCAAAACCTTTTTAAGATTTCTGCTCAGCTTGCACAGTTGACTGGGAAGGCAGGGCAGGCCCAGGTTGTTGGCATTTCTCTCTCTCCCCAAGTGCTGCAGGGCTGAGGAGAGTGGGAGGGCGGCTTCCCAGCTGTTGCTGTGTGCCCCTCTTGGGAGCTCTCCACAGGAGGATGGACATGTGATTCTAAAGATCCCATCTCTAGTTTCTTGACCTTGAACATTTCTGCCTTCATTTAAAACATCTGGAATATGTGTGAGGAGCCAGCTCAATTCTGATCTGTTTCTGCAGTGTCAGAGTCTCGTGGGAGAGGGGGTGCACATGTGCCACCTGAGGGAGGCAGCTGGAAGAAGACGGGAGAAAGGCTTGTTTCTGGGGTGACTTTGCCTGGCAATCATTTCCCACCTCACATGGGACAGGCAGTCAGCAGGGGAACACCAAGGACACTGTGCCCTCAAAGAGGATTGGTTTCTCCGATTGGATGGCCAAATATCTCCATCCATGGGGTGCAGTGGAACATCGGACTGGGCCAAGGGTCTCCTGTCAGTGGGAAGAGCTTGGGAGGAGCCAGGGGGCATAAAACGTAAATGTGCCACAAGCTCTGGGACCTTTTGAGCTTCTGGCCCTGGTTCTAGCCTGGTTTTTGTCCTTTTTCCCTGGCCCCAGCCTGCTATTTGGCTCTTCTGCCCTCGCTGGCTCTTGCTAGCCCTCCCTTACTCGCCCTCCCTGTTGCTGGGCGCTCCGCAGAGCGCTGGCTGAGCTCCGAGCCTCACGCATCCCTGTGCCCTGCCTGTCCCTCGGTCTGTCCCAGACGCCGTCTGTCCTGCCTGCCTGTGTTCTGCCCGTGCCCTGCTCCGTGCCTGCGCTCCCGCTGCTCCCGCTTTCCCGCACCGATCCCGCCGCTCGGGATCCCCGCCGCGGCCCTGTCCAGGGTGCTGCAGCTTTGCCCGAGCGCCCACGGCCTCTGCCCGGCTCCCGCGGCCCCGAGCTGTGCCAGGAGCCGCTCCGGGAGCTGGGCGGGCTCCCTGGCAGGCAGCGAGCACACACTGCTGCCGCTGGGACCCTGGGGGCATCCCTGACCTTCTGGGACTGGCACTCGCTTTGCCTCCCTGTCTCCTCGCTCTCCCTCTCTCCCCCAAGCCTTTTGCATAGTCTGTCCTCCTTCCCTGCCTTTGTTACTCTTCTACCATAGGGCAACTCACTTTTTGTTGCCAATAAATGGTTCTCAGACACAATATGGTCTCATTTGACTTAATTTCATCCTAGACCAGAAGTTTGCTAAGAACTCCATGAAGTTCCCCATAGTGGAACACGACAATATGTAATACAATTTAGATAGTACTCTTGCACAGGGGCAATTCTTGCATCCCTCCAAATAGATCATGAAATGAACAAAGTGCAGTAGCTACTCTGAAGGCAGTTTTAACATCCTAAATATAATGCAGGTTTTGGCCTGAATGCAATTTTCACCTTGCAGTGAGCATGACAACTCACCTCACGCTGAGTATGACCTCCTGCTCTTGTAGAAAAAGCAGTTCATTGTCCTGAAGACTGGGTTACATGCAGAAATGCTGGCACATAGGGTTATGTCAAGACAGTTGTCCTGAATTTTCACTTAAGATTGTTTTCTCTTTGGAATAGATGCATGGCACAGATGTAAACTCCTAATCCCATGGTGCTCCTGGTACTTCACTGCTAAAATACCTTGGCAGCTCTATGAGCATTAAAATGCACATCAGTAAAAGGTTGTTTGAGCTTGTGGCTAAAAGCTGTTTTCACCAGCGTTTGGCAGCAATCTTGAAGCAAAGACCTCTGAGCTGCTCTAGTGTGAGACTTCAGCCATGGTCCTGATCACCTGTTGTCACTAAACATTTCTTAGTACATTTCACAGCAGGAAGTTTATTAACCCTGGTGTTCACATGAAGTTCAGTTTGGATAGTTACATTGTGGCTAGATGAAGGGTTACACCACAGTATTTTCTAGTGGAATCTCTTCTCCTCTTCATCCTAAACCATGGTATGGTAATTGCGGATTGTCCTACAGTATTTAAGAATGCTTAATCTGTGTCAGTAAAGCTAAGGCCCACAATTAGCCAGGTTGCTGCACCTTGCCAGGCTGGTGCAGCATTGCTGGATAAAGCTGCAGTGGTGTGTGCTGGGGTGGGAAATGGGCTGTCTGGTGAGAGTGGGCACAATTGAGTGTATCTTGTGCCTTTTGTTGAGCTGTCACACTTCCCTTTGCCTCTTCTTCGGAAATTACTCATCATTTGTACCTCTGAGGGATTCAGTCATAAATCTCTCTGGGTGTGCCCAAGTGGGAGAAAAATATTCTTCAGTTTTTGCCACTTCCTCATTTCAAGTTTTAGTCTTATGACTTGCCTCAGTACCTGAGGCTGTGCAGTTTGCTGATCCGCATCCTGCGTTCACCAAAACATCTGTGACCACATTGAGGCACCTCATTCACAACAGGGACATGTGGTCATTTCTGAAAACTGATGGTGAACATCTTTGATTTTGCAAAATCAAAGGCCTGCTTCCACTGTGATATGTGGTGACTCAGAGAGAAGAGCTGGGTGATTTTGTAGTTTCATAGCAGGAAGCCAGACTACTTCTCTTTCTGAAAGAGTGCTTGTGTCTACTTAATTGCTAAATCTGTAATAGCTCCGGAATATTGGCAGTCTTATGAAAGAGAGAAGTATGGGAGTGGGCCATGTAGCACAGTTTCCCCCTTGATTTTAGCATACTCCACTTCTCTTTATTTGTTCTCATTTCATCTGAAGCCTCCAGCTGCCTCCCTCCCTGGAGGGCATGGCAATCAGTGCACATTGGTGCCACTGGATGCAGTAGCCATCTGATAGACATTGTCCTAACCATGTGTGTCCTCACCTGCCTCAAAATCCTCCTTTCTACTGCCTTTTTGGTAACAGGCTTCTTTGAGAGAATGATTAAAACCACCGGAAAATAAAGCTGTTTGTCCTTCTTCAAACCAGTCTAGTGAAAGGTGTCCCTTCCCATGGTGGGAACTAGATGGTTTTTAAGGTCCCTCCCAACCCAAACCCTTCTGTGATTCTATGTCCTAAACAGATCCCACTGCTTAGAAGCCAAGCAACTGACAAGTTAAAAAACTTGCTTTGGAGTTGTGTCTGTACAAGGCAAATAAATGGTCACCAGACTCAGGGGTGCAAATCCGTGCATTTAGTGTGTTGTGTGAAAACTGTGCTACATGGCCTACTCCCCTGCCCCTCCCCCCCCCAAAAAAAAATTAGCAAAACCAGAACGAAAACCACACCTTTCATTTGCAGCTGGAGAAATGAAAAGTCAAAGGGTCTGATGCTAAAGGATTAAGTAAGGAGAGGCACTGGGTGCCTATTTAAAAGAGAGTTATCAAATGCAGTACGTCAAGAGAGAAGAATCTGAAGCAAAGTCTATAGTTTTGCCATATAAAGAAATTTTCTGGCTGGGTATGGGTTGACTGTGATATTACCGTGTTTTCTGCATTCTAACATTTTCTCTTCAGGAATTGACAAATAGAGTGGATTTGATAGAGGGCACTGGAAGTGGAACAGTCTGTAACTCACTGCTGAATCCCTTGCTATCTGATTCACATCACAGCATTTTCCTTAAAGAGAGATTACAAGAGAAAAGCAAAGAAAGACAACTTCCTCATTTGAATTTCAAGTGTAATACAGTGGGTAGCAGAATTTAATAACACACATTTTACAGCACTAATAGCATGACAAACATTTCAATGCCTTTTCAGAATTGTTTTACCCCTTAGCATCTATCCCTCTTTCCTTGCCTTCAGGTGCATCAGCACTTCTTCCAGATTTTTCTTTTTTTCCATATTTAATCCCCTCTTCCCTCCTTATCACTGCCCTTCCTAATCCCTGGCTGCAGTTATCCATCCAAACAGTCTGTCAGATGCATTTTGTTTCTTCTCTCTGAGACGAAGAAAGACTCTGTTTTCTTTGTTTTTTTGCTCTTCTCTCTCTGGCTGTACAGATAACATTGAAAGCCAAAGTCATTGCATAGTTCAAAGGAGATCTTGTACAAACAACTCTCAGATATATATTCATGGATATTTCTTCTATAATTGCCTTAAAGTCATGTTATCCTTTCACTTTTCAAGCCTTTCACCAGATATTTTAACTGTTATTCCCTTTGAGTCAGAGCAGATTTGTGGGCCACATGCAAACACTGGGCTGGGGAGAGAAAAGGGAATGTTATGACTGGGTGTGCTTGCCAGAAGCCACTGTGGAATTTATCCAGACCCAGCAAAACCAGGTTTAGAGGCCAATGTGTCTTAAGTTGGGGAATGCTCAAGGACTATTTTTAGTGTGTAAGTTTAATGCCACATCTGAAAAGACATAAAAGAAAAAGTATTTCTGAGAATCGAGAATCTTGCATGCAGACAAGATCCTAATACAGTTTTCCATCAGCTTCCAGGGACCAGAATTCTTGAATTCTGAAGTTCAGACACTTAGCTACATGTACACTCATCTGCTGCCTGTTAACACTCACAATTAAAGTGTTTTTTTCAAAACAGCAGCACCTGAGTGCTATAAAAAAAATATATTCTATTTCATGATAAAAAGGTAAGCCAAGATAGCTGTAAACAGCAGATTACATTAGTTCTGATACTGTTTAAACTTCAAATACCAGCTCAGTCTTCTCTCTTTCATAAGACTGCCAATATTCCGGAGCTATTACAGATTTAGCAATTAAGTAGACACAAGCACTCTTTCAGAAAGAGAAGTAGTCTGGCTTCCTGCTATGAAACTACAAAATCACCCAGCTCTTCTCTCTGAGTCACCACATATCACAGTGGAAGCAGGCCTTTGATTTTGCAAAATCAAAGATGTTCACCATCAGTTTTCAGAAATGACCACATGTCCCTGTTGTGAATGAGGTGCCTCAATGTGGTCACAGATGTTTTGGTGAACGCAGGATGCGGATCAGCAAACTGCACAGCCTCAGGTACTGAGGCAAGTCATAAGACTAAAACTTGAAATGAGGAAGTGGCAAAAACTGAAGAATATTTTTCTCCCACTTGGGCACACCCAGAGAGATTTATGACTGAATCCCTCAGAGGTACAAATGATGAGTAATTTCCGAAGAAGAGGCAAAGGGAAGTGTGACAGCTCAACAAAAGGCACAAGATACACTCAATTGTGCCCACTCTCACCAGACAGCCCATTTCCCACCCCAGCACACACCACTGCAGCTTTATCCAGCAATGCTGCACCAGCCTGGCAAGGTGCAGCAACCTGGCTAATTGTGGGCCTTAGCTTTACTGACACAGATTAAGCATTCTTAAATACTGTAGGACAATCCGCAATTACCATACCATGGTTTAGGATGAAGAGGAGAAGAGATTCCACTAGAAAATACTGTGGTGTAACCCTTCATCTAGCCACAATGTAACTATCCAAACTGAACTTCATGTGAACACCAGGGTTAATAAACTTCCTGCTGTGAAATGTACTAAGAAATGTTTAGTGACAACAGGTGATCAGGACCATGGCTGAAGTCTCACACTAGAGCAGCTCAGAGGTCTTTGCTTCAAGATTGCTGCCAAACGCTGGTGAAAACAGCTTTTAGCCACAAGCTCAAACAACCTTTTACTGATGTGCATTTTAATGCTCATAGAGCTGCCAAGGTATTTTAGCAGTGAAGTACCAGGAGCACCATGGGATTAGGAGTTTACATCTGTGCCATGCATCTATTCCAAAGAGAAAACAATCTTAAGTGAAAATTCAGGACAACTGTCTTGACATAACCCTATGTGCCAGCATTTCTGCATGTAACCCAGTCTTCAGGACAATGAACTGCTTTTTCTACAAGAGCAGGAGGTCATACTCAGCGTGAGGTGAGTTGTCATGCTCACTGCAAGGTGAAAATTGCATTCAGGCCAAAACCTGCATTATATTTAGGATGTTAAAACTGCCTTCAGAGTAGCTACTGCACTTTGTTCATTTCATGATCTATTTGGAGGGATGCAAGAATTGCCCCTGTGCAAGAGTACTATCTAAATTGTATTACATATTGTCGTGTTCCACTATGGGGAACTTCATGGAGTTCTTAGCAAACTTCTGGTCTAGGATGAAATTAAGTCAAATGAGACCATATTGTGTCTGAGAACCATTTATTGGCAACAAAAAGTGAGTTGCCCTATGGTAGAAGAGTAACAAAGGCAGGGAAGGAGGACAGACTATGCAAAAGGCTTGGGGGAGAGAGGGAGAGCGAGGAGACAGGGAGGCAAAGCGAGTGCCAGTCCCAGAAGGTCAGGGATGCCCCCAGGGTCCCAGCGGCAGCAGTGTGTGCTCGCTGCCTGCCAGGGAGCCCGCCCAGCTCCCGGAGCGGCTCCTGGCACAGCTCGGGGCCGCGGGAGCCGGGCAGAGGCCGTGGGCGCTCGGGCAAAGCTGCAGCACCCTGGACAGGGCCGCGGCGGGGATCCCGAGCGGCGGGATCGGTGCGGGAAAGCGGGAGCAGCGGGAGCGCAGGCACGGAGCAGGGCACGGGCAGAACACAGGCAGGCAGGACAGACGGCGTCTGGGACAGACCGAGGGACAGGCAGGGCACAGGGATGCGTGAGGCTCGGAGCTCAGCCAGCGCTCTGCGGAGCGCCCAGCAACAGGGAGGGCGAGTAAGGGAGGGCTAGCAAGAGCCAGCGAGGGCAGAAGAGCCAAATAGCAGGCTGGGGCCAGGGAAAAAGGACAAAAACCAGGCTAGAACCAGGGCCAGAAGCTCAAAAGGTCCCAGAGCTTGTGGCACATTTACGTTTTATGCCCCCTGGCTCCTCCCAAGCTCTTCCCACTGACAGGAGACCCTTGGCCCAGTCCGATGTTCCACTGCACCCCATGGATGGAGATATTTGGCCATCCAATCGGAGAAACCAATCCTCTTTGAGGGCACAGTGTCCTTGGTGTTCCCCTGCTGACTGCCTGTCCCATGTGAGGTGGGAAATGATTGCCAGGCAAAGTCACCCCAGAAACAAGCCTTTCTCCCGTCTTCTTCCAGCTGCCTCCCTCAGGTGGCACATGTGCACCCCCTCTCCCACGAGACTCTGACACTGCAGAAACAGATCAGAATTGAGCTGGCTCCTCACACATATTCCAGATGTTTTAAATGAAGGCAGAAATGTTCAAGGTCAAGAAACTAGAGATGGGATCTTTAGAATCACATGTCCATCCTCCTGTGGAGAGCTCCCAAGAGGGGCACACAGCAACAGCTGGGAAGCCGCACTCCCACTCTCCTCAGCCCTGCAGCACTTGGGGAGAGAGAGAAATGCCAACAACCTGGGCCTGCCCTGCCTTCCCAGTCAACTGTGCAAGCTGAGCAGAAATCTTAAAAAGGTTTTGATCTTGTTCCAACACCCTTTCCCCCAGCCCCATGCAGGGCAGAGAAGCCAACCCAACCCATCTCCTGCATGCCTCTGCTAAGCCTCACAAGCCCTTTGTTGTGCTTCCGACTGTGGTGCCTGTAGCCTCATGTTTTTACTTTGGAGACTTGCCTCATAACTGCCCTCTGTACAGTTCTAGTGCTCCTTTAAAGAGTTTCTTCATCCGCAGAAAGTGTTTTTATAAACCCAAAATTGTATTTTTCAAAAGCATATTCCAGTTTTCACATCATGACTATGATGTGACCCCTCATCCTTGATATCTAGTGCAACTGAAGGACAAAAGAGATCTTCACACTTTATCAAAGTGCTCTTCTCACTGCTTTTCTTTGTTTCTAAATCTATTTACTGAAAAAGTCCCTGTCATGTTACAATGTCAATTGCTTAGTGATACGCATCACCAAAAATCAAAATCACATTTGCCCCAAAATGTGGATGTTTATGTTCAGAAACATGAAGTCTAACAACAGTTGATCTCTGCCTGGGAGCAGGAAAGAGAAATGAGAAAACTTGTATTTTAAACATTGAGTCTTTGTCTTACAGTCCGTTTGTCTTTTGGCAGCTGGTCTTAGCAGAATTGTCTCTGCACAGCTTTGTGGCCCAAAGCCACCCAAAACAGAGTGGAAATGAAGCAGTTGTGTGTACGTCTCTGCCTCTCCTGCCCCATGCTGAGGGGGCTTTGAAGCAAAAGGAGGAAAGGTGTGCATGCAAAATGGGGTCAAGTGCAGTCACCATTCAGAAAACTGGGGCTGAACGTCATCTAGGTCACTGAGCACAAAAACAAATTCCAGCCATACACAAAGCTCATTTCATCAGTGTACAGAGTGCACCTCACCTCAATGAAGCTCAGCCATGACAGAGGTTGTTCTCTCATCTCTGTATTCCAGCACTTTTGGTCAAGAGAATAAAAGAAAAATGTCACCGTACTTAAAGAACTGCAAGGGGCTCACCTATAAGATGGGATTTCCCTCAGAATAACAAGTGGTTGTTCACCAGAGTAGCTAATGCATAAATGCTGACCTTACGGCCAGACTCTCAGCCCAGAGTGGCAGTGAAGATGACGCCCAGATGTAAACACCCAGTGTTTATTAGCACAGTGTGAGACTGAGGGACACCTGTTTCTTCCCAGGGGAAGATTCCAACAGTTGAAATTCAGTTTCTAAATAAGCAGAGATGGTACCAAACCTCCATCACAACCTCAGTGCTGCTGCTCTGCATGGGGCTTTGGTTACAATGGAATGGAGGAATGTTGGGGGACTGGAAGCAAAATTTGGCAATTTGTGCTTATTAATCCAGCGCCTTCTGCTGCTGCTGCAGGTAATGCAGGTAAAGCAGCTTACAGGGATTGTATGAACTGATTGGGTATTCACACTTAAATACCTTTAAGAATTTTACTTCTACCAATGCCTCTTTTAGAATGTGAGGTTGTCCTGGTTTGAGAGACAGGTGTCTGCCAAGGAAGGCGGGAACCTCCCTAGGGGAGGGACCCTCTTTGCTCCAAATTATTATAACTTTGGAATTATGGGGCCTTTTGGCAAAGATATGGGGAAAGGAGTTACAGCTTTTCCTTATATCTGTCTATGTATGCATAGATAGATAGATAGATAGATAGATAGATAGATAGATAGATAGATAAAACAAGGCAAGTAGCCGTATCAGCCCCATCATCAGCAGCATCAGCAGCAGCAGCAGCAGCAGCACAAAGGCCCCGCAGCCTCTCTCGGCCCCTCTGGTGCAGTTCCGGGCCCGGCCAGCAGGGGTGCTGGTGGCTCCCGGCCGGGCAGGGCGGGTGCGATGATTAACAGCGCCTCCAAGGGGGCACTGTGGCGCCAGCTCGGCCGCCTCTCCACACCGCCATGGCGGCTCCGGCGGTGGCAGGGAGAGAGGAGAGAAGCGGCTTTCCTTTGCAAAGCCAGGGCAAGGAGCCGATCTCAGTGCCCCTCCGGGTCTGTCATGGACTACAGCAGGAACCTTGGAGCAGCAGGCTGGAACAGCAGAGGCGAGCACGCCCAGGGTGGCAAATAAACTGTAGCAAAGACTCTGGAGCCAACAGGAGCTGCAGGGTGTCTGGTTGGGCATGGAATATTGGGTTGAAGTGTAGCAAAAATCCCAAAGCAGCACCAGAAAACAGCAGGGTGGGACAGTGTCAGATGGGCCCCCACAGGCCGCTGCTGCACACAGCCGGGATATTCTCCCTCTGGAAATGGGGAGAGGGTAGGGGTCCTAGATTTTCCCCTGAGGCACCTGAACAGTTTCTGAGGATCCTTCTCAATGAGGTTGGGTGTTGAAAATGTCCCAGTTCAAAGGTTGCTCTTATGAGCAAAGGCTCATCCCCAGCAGGAGAAGCAGTCAAGGGCTGATCTCCGAATGTCAGCGAACTGCGAATTCTGCCCTGCAGCAGCACCAGCCCAACCTTTCCCCTCCAGTCCTGAGAGCCAGAGAGAGCGAGGGATGAGCCCTGCCTCCACTGCCCAGCCAAAATCTTGTGGTGTTTCTGCCTTTCCCAAGAGAAAGCCCCACAGCTAAGAGACTGCAGCCAGCTGCACCCTTCCCCACACCTTGGCCACATCCATTGTCTCTCTTAAGTATCCATAGGCAACAAATGGGATAAAAATTCCTTAAGAGGAAAGAAAAAAGGAATAAAGCCTTACCCCACAACAGACATATATGTTTATTTAAAAGCCATTTATGACATTGACTGGGATTTGCTGATACACAAGCCTGTGCTTCTCTTCCCTACAAATACAGAAATGGGCAGAAGAAGCAAGAGCATGGGTAATTGTAAACAAAGGTTGAGTCCTTGTAAATCACCATCACTTCACCAGTGACAATTCTGTTTGTTGTCATGAGCCTTTCCTCCCTCTCTTAACTTGTGCTGTTGTGCTGGTGCTCTCTGTCCTGTTTGTTACTGGTCTGTGTAGCCAGTCAGGGAAGTGGCTCTCAGGGCAAAACTTTGGTACCTGGCCCAAGGACAGTACATCCAGCTGGTAAACAGTCCCTGTCAGCCTCAAGGTTGACAGGAATGTAAACAAAATGTTGTCATGTGTGGAAATAACCACACTAGAGTTTGCTGATGTGGAACGCACTCCAGCAGTAGCTGGGATTTTCCCTCCTGTTAAGAAGCTGGGAGATTCCTCTCAGACTTTTTTAAGGTTATGTTAGCCAAGGAACGACACTCACTTTTGAAATTTCAATGGTTTATTAAACCTTAACAAAAATACAACAAAGGGCTGAATAATGAAAAATTACGGTGCTGGGACTCTCTGTGACCAGCAGCCACATGCTCGTCTACAAAATGGGTGCTCTGCCTTTTATACCCTTAGTGCCCCCCAAAGTTTTGTTAGTAAATTCCTTCTCTGCACTCCATTGGTGGAGATCACTTTTGTACATCTTGGATGGAGGCCAGGCTTTGCCATGTCATGCCTCTTAGTAACAAGCCAGCCCTCCCCAAGTGACTACCAAGGCTATTACAAGGAGGAGGGGAAAGAGGACTATGAGAGGACATATTCTCATAACATACACATAATATCTATCTCTTGTGAGAGCCAACTATCACATTACTCTTCTACAACAGGTTATCATTGGTGGGGAAAGTCTGGTGTGACTTTTGCTTTGTGCCCTGTGACTTCTCAGAGCTTTCAGGACCTGCTTTATGGGGAAGCTCCAGGGGAAATTGCAGGGTGCTGTATGGATTTAGGGTGATCTGACCCTTCTGGGAATGGCAAGAAATAAGGTAGGCAGAAAAGAGATGTTTGAAGGGAAACCAGCTTTCTGGTTTAATGTGTCTATAAAAGCCACCCATATAAACAGGAGTGATTTTCCAAATCAGAGGAGTTAGCATGTTTTTTTAACCTATCTCTTTCATATGTGAAGAAATCTGGATTTTTCTGTAGTTTCTTTCTGCCTTTGGCTTTGAAAGAATGGTAGATTTTCACTTGGGGGTTGAATGCAGTGCAGGCTGTCCTGGTGAAGTCCTCAGCTGAAGTCATGAGTTGATGCAGCTCCCATGAATTAAGGTAAAGTCCCTGCTGCATGTTTGCCTTTTGAGCTTTATTCTATTGTTCAACATCCTCCAAAATATTCATACTTCTGCGACAGGAGGGCACCAGTAGTGCAAAAGCCATGCATTGAATAGATTGAAGAAATTGAGATCTACTATATTTCAGGAGAAACAGATCCTTAGAATGGGGTGGGTTTTTTTAGCAGAACCTAATGTACATCAGGTTCATTTTTCTCATAAAAATTGGAGGGAATCTGTTCCACTGTGCTGGGGTTATAAATAAATTTTCAAGTAAGGTGTTATAAATGTTAACACTGATGTTAGGGTTATTTCTATTTGTGGTTTTACTCAGCCCTGGAGATGTAATACTTAATATTGTCAGAGCAAAAGCTTGGAGTCCATCTCTGCTTTTCTTTCTTCATATTTTGTGGTATTTGTTTTGTTTTTTAAAAATTCCTGTTTGTTTCACCCTGCATTGGCAATTAATGTGACTGTCATTAAAATGGTAGTATGATGACTTCTTCTAGTGTGCAAGATGCGGGTCAGTTTCAAATCCTCAGAGAAAACTTGTCATGATATTTAACAGGCTTCACTTATCTGAGCAAAAATTACTCATTTAAACCACTGTCAATGTGATGACTCAGGCTCTGTTAGCAAGCTAAGAAGGTGATGATCAGACATGTAGATGTATTCAGATTTATTAGGAGATGTATCTTTAGGTGTCTGCCTTCAGATGTTATAACTAAGTCTAACAGAGAGCAGGGAAGGAGGGTAGCACAGAGGTATGTAGTCAGCCTTTTACTGTATTTGATAAAAATTAAGAAAATAAATATGTTATTAATTTAGAGTAATTAATTTATTATATTAGACTATATCTTTGGCATGTGTTGTTGTTATGTGCTCAAATTTGACCACCTGAACTTACAGCTTTGGCAAATACAGGGTCGTCTTTAACGCTTTAGTGTAATACTTTGAGCTTAGAAAAGCTTTTATGAAAATGGTGTAAAATTATTTTTGCGTTTTTTTTTTTTTTTTTTTTTTCCTACAAGAAATAAGAACAACATAAAAATCAGGTTCTGGTCTTTCCCTGAATATTAGTATCCCAGTCCCTGTGGCAGCACTGTGAACTGGCATGGAAACAGGCAAAGGGCTCCTGCTGCAGCAGAGAAATGAAGCAACTTTGCATCTCAGAACACCACATGGATGTCTCACTTTCAGGCCCTCTGGCACAGTCTCCACCAAACCTGTGCTTTCTTAAGAGCTTGGAAATTTCTACAGACTCCTCCATCCTTCAGTCACACTTGGGAACATCCCAGTCTTTTTAGTGCTAAATTACAAACAGCGTGGCCCCTTCACAGCCCATCTGGCCTCACCTGCAGAAGCTGCAGCAAGATAGGCTGATGTTCTCCTCCCATCCTATGACCTTTTGTGAGCTTTTAGAGTATTTCAGAAGAACAGAATTTGTTACATCTGCCACAACAACAACAACAACAACAGCAAAAGCAGTTGCCTCCTTTGATGGCCCTGCAGACAGATGCTTCAAAGGAAGAAGGTCAATATTTAATTGACTGTGTGCTTTGAATTTTACTCTTCAGTGGAAAACAAGGATGCAGCACTTACACCCGCAAGGAGAAATGTGGCTAGAGTTCATTTTCAGCTACTATTAATGTTTTCCTGAGGAAGTGCAGGCTTCCTGTAAACTTGTTAAGAGGCAAAACTACTCTGGTTTTTAACACTATGCTTTAATATTTTCTACAATGAATAGAGATAGTGCAACACTTCAGATTTATCTTCTGCATTTTGTGACTTCCAATATTTGTGTTATATCTTATGTTATATGTTCACTTGTGCTGAGTCCATTCCTCTATAGGTCCTGCAGAAGTCATTAGGAATATTCAGGGGAAACAGATCTGCGCTACAAAATTGTGTTGCTCCAAGTTTTGTTATCAGGTAGCAGTTATCAGATGTATGCATCAGTGACACAGTGACATCAGGATGCTAATGTTGATCACATATCATCTTGTATATGTGATCCTGACCCCTGTAGCAGGATTCTGGATTCTCTGATAGAAAAAGCAGAGACCTCCTTTCCATGCTTTGATACAAAATCATGGAACACTGAAGTGTGTTGTCCAATATTGGATTAGCACGAAAGTATTTGTAATACTAAGGAAAAACAGGTCATGTAATTGCTTTTCCCCCTTCTCAGGGTTTTTGCAGCCCAGATTTTTTGCAAAGGATAAATATTACAGCTCCTTTTATGCTTCATATTTTTTCTATCAGCAGGAATCCAATCCCTTGCAAAGAGACCTTTTTTTTTCTCCCTCTCTCATTATTTTTAAAAGAGTAAATTACTTTTCCTTTCTATTCTTTGTTACATGCTTTGCATGGAAAAATTATTTTCCAAGAGCTTAGAATTAAAATAATGAATTAAAACATCCGAAATTAGTGAGAATTGCAACTTTCAATTAAGAATGAGCATGAAAGTGAAGAGAAATTAACATCTCTGACATTTGTCTTTCCTGACTGCTCTTTGTTATTTGGTTGGCTGCAGACCTGTAGTGTTTCTGAGAGCTCCAGGCTCTCTCAGGTGGGTTGGTGTTACCCTTGGCACTGGCCTTCCTCTCTCCCCTGCTGTGTGCTTGAAAGTACATGTGGCCCAGTTCATATGGAACACTGTGGTGTGGGCAAGGTGTGGGTGGTTTGCCCCCAAGTGTGAAAGGGAAAATTCCTGGGTTTTGGCTCCTGGTGTTTTGTTGTATGACCTTCTCTTGTGGCAACCCAGCTTCAGAGCCCTCTTCTTGAAAGCTACTGATTGTCTCTGTCAAAGCCCATGCCTCTCAGCCTTCCCTGAGATGCCTTCAGCAGTGTTCCCATGATGGGAGATGATGCAGCTTGCCAGATCTGTCCTTGCCTGCCTCTATTCCCCCCATCATGATGAGATACCCCTGGATTTCTTTTCTCTCCCTTCTCCAGGTAGGAGGATAATATGTAGGGGGTACTTTCAGATGGAGCATCAGTGAACTTGGAAGTGCTAGGTTTACAGCTGGATTCAATGTTCTTAAGGATCTTCTCCAACCCAAATGATTTTACAGCCTATTTGCTTCAGCATCACCTCAGCCCACTCATGGCAGCACAGGAGCCTGTGGGCATCGTCCACTCACAGCTACCTGTCAGGCCTGGCCTTTTGGTAACTGTGCAACAGTGAGTTCTCAAGCCAATGTCCTTTCTGTTTGACAGCAGAAGTGTTGAAGAGGGCTGTCTTCTTGTGACAAAATGACATAGTAGCTCAAATGACCAGAAAGGAGGAACCTCTCCACAGATGACACTGTGCATCACCCATCCAGGCTGTGTCTGATGCTGCAGGAATGTGGGGTTCCAGTGTGGCAAGGGCCATGACAACTTCTCGTTATCTATTTATTTTTTTTTTTTCTGTTCAGTCTTTTAAAACTAGCTATTTCACTTAGCCACTTGTTGTTAGACTTTCTTGCTAAGACCTTGCTAAAAAGGAGCCCTGTGGCATCTCTCTCCTACCTCACCCCCAGTGCAGAAGACCTGGGGAATGAAATGCCAGATAGTAGATGGGCAAGGAGTCATGGCACACCCGAATCATAATAGAGTGACTCCAGTTGCTCTGATGACAGGCAAGGCAGAATTCATCCACTATCCTCTGCAGACACACAGCTGTGACTGCTGTGGGATGCCGGTGATTGTTTCCTGTTAGCTGAGGGCATGTGTCTTTTAAGGACATAACATTATAAAATTCAAAAATGTGGTTTTTCTGGCTTGATCTGAAATTGTAAGGATCTATATATAAATCTCTAGTGATAAAACCTGTGTGTTATGTTGACAAAGCTACACAGACTGAAGGTTGAAGTGTTAGAACTTTATCAATCGTAAGAATGAATAATTTTTAAATATCATCCAATAAAGCGTTGATCCTAGGTGCTTGGTAGGTTTTTCTACATGTGTTCATGACATGCATACAGCATTTCTTGTATTTCCAGCTATAAATAAAATGAAAATTTGTGCAGAATGTTTTTTTTTAAATGTGTTCTTATTTCTTCTTCTTTCACTGCCTATCTGTCACATAAATATTTCCTGGTTTGTAAAAGCATGGAGATATTTTTAGATCTCTCCCTCCAACAAGAATGTGAGGTCAGCACGGTGTTTATATTGTTCCACCAAATCAGTGTGATGTTACACACTGAGATGTGGGGAGTTTTCTTCCCCTCTCTGTGTTACTGCCTTGCATTCAGACTTCAAAACAATGCAAAATGTCCAAAATACGAGGAGAAAGTTACAGTTCTCTCATCTTGGTAGGATTTTCTCATTGAAATAATTGTTCGCTTAAATTTTAGAACAAGGACCACTATAAAGGTCCAGTAGCTACTTTTTGATGTCAGATTCTATTCCATAACCTCTTATGTGATTTTGCAAACGTATCAAATTTTGCTCCAACTTTGCCAATGATCAAGGCTCTAAATTTAAACCCTTGTTTTAAATGTTTATAAACCTTGACTAGATCTGTGCTAACTATTTACTTTGGTTTTGCTGAGAGTTTTGCTCTCAGTTCTGATGAGATCAGAGTTGTGCTTGAAAGCCAGTATGTAATGCCAAGTTTTGTTATTAAGATTCTCATGGCATTTTGTAGCCTACAAACTCCATTTGCTCAAGTATAGAAAATTTCATACCCCATCCTCTCATTGCCATTGATTAGAGCAATTTTAGACTTGTGAGAGTATTTGGGTATCATTTTGGATCTGGCATAACTTAGGTTTGCCCACATTTTTAACTCAAGAAGATGAGATTGGTTCTTTCAGGACTCTAGGAGTGTTTTTTCATGATACTGATGCAGAAAGCAGGTTATGGTACTAGCAAGTAGCATAATGAGGGTACAAATGTTTTAGCAATAATATTCAATATACTGTTTGGTGGGATTGGAACTTTTTCTTCACTTCTTATTCCACAAATAAACTAATCTTGCAAGCAGGGACAGCAAATGAAACTTAGAAAAATTTAATTCTTTACTGGACCATGCTGCATCACGGACTGCCATCTTTTTTCTTAGCTCTCATAGCAGACTACCCCAATAAAATTGCTGCTCTCAGAACAGACAGAATGAATATATTTCACAGAACTTATGTTGGCATGACAAGACTGCTGAGGTGACGGTACCCTCAGTTTTGGTAATTTATGCATAATTTTATGTTCTATACAATGAGAATTTCAGCACCACCAGACTGGCAGATAAGTATCTAGAAATAGTAAAGTGACATCCATATATGTGTGGGAACATGCATGTCCTCCTTACAAAAGAAACCTCTAGAAAGGCAACATAGAGACAAAAATAAGGTGATGCTGTCTTGAAGGAACTTTGCCTTCTTCCCATGTTCCAATTAAAATCTTGTTGTTCTGACCCTGTGTAAGTTGGGTCAGAATATGTTGCACTTTATTTTGAAGGGCAAAGTTGAGGCAATATAGCCGCAGTTTTGAGCACCGGTTCTCTGGTTTTGCTCAGACCTGGTTAAATGAGACGCTCCCAGGTGTGGGATCTCAGCACCTCAGGATGGAGGTGCAGAGAGGCCGAGACCACCCTTGGGGGGCTCGGGAGTCCTGGAATGCTGCCAGAAGTGTCTGGTGGCAGGGCTTTGATCCTACACAGGAGACGAGACCTGTATGAGGACTGGGAGGAATTCACTGGGTGTATGGTGAAGGGATAAGTTAGTTAAAGTGTAAAACACAGGGTTTAGGATTTTGGTACAGGGGGGTCTAAAGAAGTAAGATGGAGGAATTGGGGTGTGTCCTGTCCTTCTTCTTCTTCTTCTTGGCCTCCATCTTCTGTGGTGGTGGTGGCACTTTGGGATTGGTTATTACTAAAAGTGCACCGGTTAATAAGGGTAGAAGGTATTGGGGAAAAATGATAAATATTGTACACGTAACTTAGGGTATAAAGATAAGTGACCGCCCCGGGGGCTCGCAGTGTGCCCATGGCTGACTTGCTGTGCAGACCTCTGTCGGGCTGAAAGAAAATCTTTTAGATAAACAATTAATAAACACCAAGACCGAGACAAGATCAGAAGTCTCTCCTTGTCCTTTGAAGCGCCGGGCTCTTCAAGGCCATCCCTGGGCCTTTCCAGGCCACCTAAACAGCACAGAAAACCTTACAAGTGGCGTCCCTGAGCTATCTCTGTTGATAAATCAGAAAAGAGAAAAAAAATGAAATCTACACCCAGGGATGTAGAAAAGCTGATCTGGGAGCAATGTCTGGTGAGTGGCCCAACTTCTGTTGGAAAAAAAGGTCAAGAAAGCTTTGAAAAGTCATTATTTTTATTATTTTCTGTAATTTGCACAAGATTGTATCGAAGTATAAGACTGAAACAACTTCATTAATCTTCTTACCTGCTACAATTTCAGCATGAGGTGGGGAGGGCAGTTGGTTGTTTCCATTTGGCAAGTTTTACTTTTTTCTTTTCATCTAGGAATTCCAACAACAATAACATTGTTGCCCGTTTGTTCTTTGAGTTTCAATGACTCAGTTATGAGGCGGGAGAAGAAAATGTTCGTCGCAAGTGAATTGCTCTGCAAAGTACAGGCACAATGATGCTATCACCTAATTACATACTTTCAAGGTAATCTTCTCAGCCTTTCTTGGTTAGTCTTCTGAGGCACAGGGCCAAGTGTGACCTTGAGATCCATCACTTGAGAGTGCCACTGACTCCTGTAGTGCACTTCCAGCTCTCTGAGCTTTGTATGGCTTTCAAGAAACACAGCTTGTCCAGGGCAAGTAACAGACATGTATTTCTGGTTTTTTCACTGTTGGGAGCACATAAGAAAGGACTGCATGCTCCCCGAACTATTATTCAACAATGGAAATAAAAAAAGCTGAGGTGGATATGAATCATCTGTTTGCTTTCAAAATCCAAAAATACTTAAGAACTGTTTTAATTGCAGTATTCTGAAGGGGAACAGTGTTGGAAACTTGCCTTGTTGTCAATCAATTAATGATGGGAAAAAGAAAAGATAAAGGGTTTCTAGGCTATCAGCACTGTGACTTTTTAATGAAGAATTATGAACACAGACATACACATATGCACAGACACCTTCACAGTGCCCCAGGCAAATGATTATTAAAATTAACAGCTTTAATAGCTGTGGCTGGTGGTACACAGACAATTTTAAGTGTTTCCCCTGAAAGTTAAGATAGCTTTTACTGAGACTCCCCCCAACACCCACAAATATTTTAAATGTTTTTGACATTTTGGAGACAACAGTAATGTTTTACAGAAGATAACACCAGACCAGATACAGTAAAGCATTATGAAGAAGTTATTTTGGGAGGTTTGGGGAGAGAAGAGGATAGAATTGAGTCACAGCTGTGAAGCACATGGGAGCACAGAGCAGCCTGACCTCGAGGGGAGGAGGTGCCAGAGGGCAGAGCCCTGCAGAGAGGAGCCTGCTGGAGCTGGCAGGTGAGCAGTGGGTGATCTCCCCTTATGGGGACACTGAGCAAGCACATTGCTGAAGTGGCAGCCTGCGAGAGGTCACTCAGTAAGAATTACCATGTAAGGAAATACTGTGTCCTTAAAGAAGTCTATAAAACCAGCTCCTTTCTTTGAATAAACTATTGAGATTCCCTGCTGGTCTGAGTCTGTGCCTCAGTCATTATTACAAAGAGGAGATGTCATATTTTTGTGTACCCCATAGGAACTGGTGCAGTCTTAACATGCAGCGGAGGGCGGTGAGAGGAAACATTTGCCACCTTCTCACTTGTGCCTCCTGCCAAATTGTTTTTGCTTTCTGGGGGCATGGTTCTCTTTAATGTGGTGTAATTACTCAGGATTCTCCCTGAAATAGGCACAAACATGTCTGGTAGTTCACTTGGCTGTTACAGTGGCAGTGTGGAATCATGAGGACCTTACAGAGTCACGGTGGTTCACAGTCATGGATGGTTTTTAGAAGGAGAAGGAAAGCTGAAGGAGAAGAAACTTGCCATAAATGTGTTCTACAGTTCTTGTGCAAGGGTCAATCTTCAGTGGATAGATTAACCATGAAGTTCTTGAAAATTCCTATTTTGAACTTTTGGTGTATTTGTGGAGCTGCATGTCTTAAACCTTTCCCCCGTGCAGAGCCTGATATTTAGGTGAAGGATTTAGTAGCTATTGGAATGGTTACTTAAAATGTATTTTATACAAATTTCGTATTACGCTGGGAGAAACAGATCAGATTACGTTTGTGCATATAAACCCTAGTTAAATGTTCTTTTAAACAATGCAAATCTGGGCATAATTTTTTTCTGGGTGTTTGTGTTGGTTTTTCTGTTTTCTTTTTTTCCCCAAGTGTTAATGGATTGCCTGGTTAATACTACCTGGAACTCTGCCAGTGTCAAACATAAACCTTTTAACTAGCAAATTTATAAAGATTTACAAACTTGATAGATGGCAGCTACCAGAATTTTAAACAAATGATTCTGTTTTGAATTCTTTCTGCTCCAGAGAATTAATTTGAAAGGAATTCAGAAATAAATATGTTCATCCTACTTAATTCCTGGAGTGCTTTATCTGGCAGTTACTCTATTAAGTTTATATCCTACTTTATATTCTAATAGGCTATATGGTCTTTCTCTCTTTAAAGAGCAAACTTCAAGGGGGGAAGTTGCTTAAAGAAGTACAGTTGCAGAGATTTTCAAAATTACGAGCTTGCTGGAAGCTTCACAACTTCTTTATCCTCCTCAAAATAAATGAAAAATAATACAGAATAGCCTTAACGGATTTTTAAAGGAGTACCAAATTGAAGGGTTTAAGCACTGTGGAAGTTAAAAAATAAAATATTAATTTAAGTTATTGTCACTCCTGTCACTGCTAGGATCTTTCATTTTTTCATGCTAAACACTTCCTCCCCCCAACCAAGTAATAAACCAGTCTGAACAATGACTGAACACTGAATGAAATATATTGAGATGTGTTTACAAAGCCATTAATGATAGTAAATTCCACTAGTGGAAGTTAAAAGGTTAAATGCTCATGCATGCAGCATCACATAAAGTAAGTGGCTTGGGAAGGGCAGAGGCTAGATTTTTATCCAGGTCCTTTCAGTCCCTTCACTTCTCAGTCCTGCCTTGCCATCCTGCTGTTAGTGTTCAGAAACACATGATCATGAGAATGATTCTATGCAGGTGCTTTTATTGAAGAGCTCTGGGTGTCAGGGGTACAGACCCAAATCTGACTCTGACATGGGTTCGGGATGAACGTGTTTTTATATTACATCATTATATAACTTTAATGTTAATTATTAAACCTATATTGTTCTATTGTATACATAGATTTCATCCAAACATGGGCTCCTCGTGGCCTTCCTCAAACTTCTAACGTAGTTTCTCATGATTCTTCTTATGATTAAACAATAATTATATTTAATTACATCTACCATCTAACAATTATATCACTTGTCATATACTGCTTACACAGGTGCAATTTCACATGATCTGGCAAACACAAAGCCTAACATTTTCAGAGTCTATTTTTAACATTTTTCCAGGGCCCTACTGAGTCTAGCTTCTTTCTAATTCCCCGAATTTTAAGATTTTAAAACCTTTTACTATCACTGCCACCCCACCTCTGAAAGTGTACAGAGCCAGCTTGGGTGGAGTTCTGAGCAACCAGGTGTACTAAAAGGTGTTTCTTTTTTAAAACACAAGAAAACCTGAGCTCTTTCCTATCTTTTAAATCAAGGGTGTAGGAGAATGGATTGCAAGCAACTTCACCTCTAATTAGTTGCAGCTGTATTAATTACCAAAGAGAAGGAACAGCCCTGCCCTAAAGGAGTCACAGCCATGTCCAGTAAGGATGGGTGTTATAAAAGAGTAGGTTAGCTAGTTGAGAGAAGATCTGCTGTAAGCACAGTTGGAGCCTGCAGTCAGAGTCTGCTTGGAAAGCCTGTAGTTGGAGTCTGCTGGCTCTGCCGTGAGGAGGAAGGGTCAGGTGGTTGTATAAGGAACAGGAAGGGGCTATTCTGCATGAAGAAACAAGTGCCTCGTCCATCTCATTTCAATCTCTAATGCAAGTTCTATAGCAAAACATGGGTATTTTTTTTCTAAATCATACTGTCAAATTCATGTAAAGTGGTAAAATCTCAAGCTTTTACTATTGATAGAGAAAGAAAATCCAGATGTGTTTTTATTATGACAGGATAAAATTATTATCCATTTTCAGTCTGCAAGCTCTCAGCAGATTGACGTTACCAACATGCATGCCAACTCAGTAATAATTGTTCCAGTTCCTAATGCAAATATAACATTGTTCCTTTGTAATCTAGTCTTAGTATTCCTTAATTTGTGTCTTTAAGATGATATTGACCACTTTGGCACACTGACATCCCCACTATTGAGCTTGTGCTTGACTGATTCTTCCCCACAAGTCATATGGGTTTCAGCCTAGAAGCCAACCCAAAGAGGTTCAGGAATGTGACCTCACACTATTCAAAGTTACTGTGTCCCTTGGCACATAGAGGAGAGTGTCCTACCTTTCTCCAATGAAGATTCTCCTCCTGCATGGGATATGCTTGGAGACTGGAATTTGCTCAGAGACAAGCTGTGAAATTTAGACTACTGGAAGATCACACAAGAAAATGTTTGTTGTTGTTCTTGTTAAAACTTTCCCAAAGAAGCTTCAGTGCATGACAGTCTCATTCTTCTATGCCCATTGTTAAAATTTTCATGTTTCCCAATTTCTGGAAGCAAATGTGACTTTTGTTTTGTCATATATACGAAGATGTTAATGTTGCCTTACAACAACTTCTATTCTTGTTGCTAATATGGAAAAAAGAATTCCAATCACTTTGGTTTTTAGGTCATTGAGCAATTAAGCAAAAAAAAATTGTCTTCCTAATGTTTGTTCCTAGACTTTAAAGACCTTCAAAAGCTGGACGTGGCTACTAATATTTTCTGCTATTTGTGAAAGACATCGTATCTCCCCCCCATGCTTGATCTTTGTAGGACTGGATGAGGTCATTTTCATTTTACTTTTTTTGAGCTGGACTGATGGTGCTCTTTGAGACTTAGCAAAGAGAAAGATGTGTTGTGATGACTAGCATCTCTCTTCAGACCACATCCCTTAATCTCTATAAAAAATATGTTTTCCATGAAAAGGTATTTGTCTAATTCTTCCAAGGCCACCATCTCTTTACTGTCCTTGCTGCCACTTTGTTTTTAGTGTATGTTTTGGATCACTGATCAAAAGACTGAATGGACTAAATCAACACTTGAAAGAAGAAGGTAAATTGTTGGGGATTTTTCATTTTCTTTTTTTTTTTTTTTTGGTGTTTTTGTGGTTTTTTTTTAACTAGTATTAAAATAGGGAAAGCTTCAGTTACAGAGCATATACTCCTCTCTGGCATCTAGTCCACAGAAGAATTGTCCTTGAATGTGCTGGTTTGACTTACCTCATATAAACTTTGCCAGTCAGCTCTCTCAAAGTGAAGCAAAACATTCATGGCAGCCTGCTGAGAGGACAGTTTCAAATCCTCTTGAGATCTTACGGCACAGCACTACTGGCTGCTGATACAAAGATTTGACAGGACAGCTCAGTTTATTGTTTTCTGGGGATTAGTATTCTATCCCTGATGACTTAACATAAGTGATAAATGCCCTTGGAAATCCTATGGCACTTTTTGAGTGGTTGAGCTCAGTCTTGGCAAGGCTAGCAGCATGATGATATGATGGCTGAAGATGCTCTAGTCATCACTGGATTTAGGGAAAATTTCAGAATAGCAATTCACATTGTCTTGAGTTCTCCCAGTTAATCCTGTAATGTGCATACTTGCTTTTGAACTTCTCCTTGCATTACTCTTCTTCTGATTCAGGTAAGGTCCCCAGTCTGTGTGCTAAGGAGAAGTGAGAAACTTGAAATTGTATGAAAAATACATAGGAACTCTTTTAGTACCATGGGCAGATATTCATAGAGAGGGGGCTAGATAAGGAATTACAGACATACTTTTTCTAGAGGGATGAGAGCAAGCAAGAGTGAAAAAGAATCCCTTGTCTGACACATTCTCCTGAGAGTGACTGGATAACCTTTCTACCAGATTGTGCCTTTAATAATGGTAACTGCATAGCTAATATTTTTCCTTTCCTGATGAACTACCTTGAGGTTTTGTTCTTGCTCACAGACAGGACAGGGTTCTGTAGCATGTACATTTTCCAAAAATGATTATTCACCAAAAGGTTTTCAGAATGAGGTATCTGTCCCATTCCTCCCCTTGGGTGGATTCTGAATCTTTTTTATGGAGAGCAAACCTACTTATAGGTAGAGGGGCTAACATCAGCTCAGGATGATGATGCTGGAATTTATTTCCATGTGCTGGTCCCTGCTTTCGCTGCTGATGTCTTTTCAAGTGCATTGCAAGCAAATTCTGCTTGATTACAGGATCCTTCTGTTGCAGGAAAAAATGTCCAGAGGCAAAAGAATTATTTTTTCTTACTCCTTGGCCAGTACTGTGCACAAAACTCCAGTTGCATAAAGAATGCTCTGGTTGTGTGAGGTTGTCAGGCACGGCTGATGCCTTTGCCTCCTGGCATTTCAGCCCTGAGCAGAGCAAGTCCAACACACTGGGCTTGGCTGCTCTTATTGCTCTAAAACTGACAGCATCTAGGTTTCTTCTCTGTGAAAGGCATTATAAAAGCCAGATTGCTGCTGTTAATAGCATATGTGATCTACCTGTAGCACAATGCAGGGATTTGGTTCACTAATCCATGACACTGCACTCGCTTATGTTGTATTATTCTTCAACTGGAAGACTAAAGCACATGATGCACTTTACATTGCATTCACTTAAATACAGGGAGTTTAACTCAAATGAGTTTTATATATGTTAAAATATATTATCAAGGTCTATCTATCTATGGATACATAGAACAATATAGTGGAAGATATCTGTAATAATGACCAAAATAAAAATATATATTTCTGCCACTAGTGGGAGATGAATATTATGCCCAATCCGCGGCAGTGCTCAAGGCCAGGTTGTTTGGGGTCCTGAGCAACCTGATCTAGTGAGTGGCATCCCTGACTATGGAATGGCAACTGGAACTAGATGACTTTTAAAGTTGCTTCTAGCCTATGGTTCTCTCTATATATCACTTTTATTTCCTCAACAGAGCCTCTAAAAAAGATTAGGAAGGCATTCTTCTGGGTGTTATACTAACACATTGTGAAATTCCCCTACTCCAAGGGGATAATGATCTTATATAAACTCGTTGATGAGTGGGATCTGCTGCTGTGGAATGAATATTTAACAACAACAACAACAAAAAAAAAGGCAAGGTGTGGTTTCTCCAGAAAGAGGAATATAAGTTAAATGTATGTTAAACTAATTATGAAATTATTGTGTGAAATCCTTCTCACAGACCTGAAAACATGAATGTATTTTCTCCTGAGCTTCATAAAAAAATATTTTAGATGAGCCTTGACGTTTTTCATCACAACTGTGTGTAAAATGGTCATAGAAAGGGGAAGGGAAAGCAGGAGAGAAAAAAAAAAAGACATTTTCATCTTCTTTCTGCTGCTAATATTTTTAACTTTTTGAAACAGAAGGCTCTATAAAAAGGTAAAGAGTTTGCATCCATTTGAGCAAACCAAGAAGAATATGGGTTGGTTTCTTTTTTTTTTTGTGATTTGAGATGATACTGAATCAGACACACTGGTGGCTGTATCTTCTCAATGCTTGTGAGGAGCCAATTTAGTTTTGGTTTGTCTCAATACTGATTGTCAGCGGCATGTGGGGAGGGAGCGCATATATGTCACATACAGGAGTCAATCAGAAGATGGGAGAAAGCCTTGTCTCTGGGGAGACTTCACCTCAACAGCAGCTCACGTGGGACAGGTTGTCAGGAGAAGACACTGTACTCCTCAGAGGGGCTTCTCCAGTCAGATAGCAAAAGGTCTCCACCCATGGACTGCACTGAAAGGTTGGACTGGGCCAATGGTCTCCTGCTGTCAGCAGGCAGAATTTGGGAGGGGCTAGGGAGTATAAAAGCTAACTGCTGCTTGCTCTCTGGCTCACTCGTCCCTTTGCCATGACCCCAGCCTGTCTTTTGGCTCTCCTACCTGTTGCAGACATCCTTTATGAAAAATCTTTTCCTTAGGATTTTTCCTCCTGAGAAGCTGGGAGGCTTCAGGAACAAAATGCAAGCACTGATTATCTGCTGCTGTGGAATGCAACAGGTGCATCTGTGATTGGCCCATGTTGGATGTTTGTAATTAATGGCCAGTCACAGCCCAGCTGGCTCGGACAGAGAGCCGAGCCACAAACCTTTGTTATCATTCTTTGCTATTCTATTCTTAGCTAGCCTTCTGATGAAATCCTTTCTTCTATTCTTTTAGCATAGCTTTAATGTAATATATATAATAAAATAATAAATCAAGCCTTCTGAAACATGGAGTCAAATTCTCATCTCTTCCCTCGTCCTGAGACCCTGTGAACACCGTCACACCAACCTTGCCAGCTCTTGCTTGCCCTTGTGCCTGTGCTGTCCGTCTGTGTCTCTGTATCCAGCCCTGCCTGCCTCTGAGCCAGCCCAGCACTGGGATCCTCATCTGGACCCTGCCCAGGGTTCTGGACCTTCTGCCTGAGTTGCCTGTGTCCAGCCCTGCCCATCTCTGGTCCAGCCCATTTCTGCCATCCCTGCCGTGACTGTGCCCAGGGCCCTGGACCTGCTCCTGCTCGAGTGCCCACGCACTCACTGCGTGCCCACTCACCCGTCACTGGGGAGGACGTGACCTCTCTGAGGGCAGCATGCACACCCCCTCTTGTGTGGATGTTGATGGCACTCCCTGATCCTGTATTCCTTTTCTCTTTTCCTTCCTTCTTTTTTGTCTTTTCCAGTCCTCTTTCCTTTGGGTTACTCCTTTCTCTTTTTTTTGTTAGTGATAAATGTTTTTCAGATGTCACAGTACAGCTAGTCTGTAGCTGGACAAGATAAATGTAGCCGTAACGTAAATTCAATTTGGCTCATCTAGTTCAGAAATACACAAGTCTCTGAGTGAGCAATCATAGGATAGGTTTAAACTTAAACAGAGCCCTCAGCCAATCATGTTCAATCCAGAATGCAGAGATATCACTGCTCAAGGAGCTGGGCAGTGCTGAGACCTCAACAAATCTATACCCAGGAGTTTTGTAACTCCCTATATGAGAAGGCTCTGAACAATAAAACACACTGTTGTCACTCTGTCCCGGTGACTCGACTCGTGAATCTGCCTCCAACCTATGGACAAGGTTTGCTTTGTTCGACTTAACTTTGTTCCTGACCATCTAATTCTAAAGGAACTCCTCACATTTTCCCTCAGTGGAATGTGACAACACTACAGATTCATATTTCTCCAAGGAAGAGTATTTTTGCCTTGTAAAATGCTGAAGATTTCTATTACTAAATGTTTGTTATGAAAATGATCGCTTTATAATTTTCATTGGGAAAATATCAAAATAAATATCCATCCAAAAATCATAATTCTTACCCTATAATTAATGATTTGTATACCATAAATTACAAAGGAATATGTATTCCATAATAACAGATGAAGTGCCTTGAGACAAATCTGAAATGTGTCATGTTCACATACTGTAAAGAAGCATAGATTAATTTTGCATGCATGAAGTAATGTAGTGTCACTGGATAAAATTAAGGTAAAGATTTAGTTTAGGCATCTTCACCTACAACATTTTCAATGAGCTGGTTTTCCATTTAAGTAAGACTGTTTTTTTCTTATCTAGGTCATATGAATTTGAAGAACACAATAAATGATTTCTTGTAATCCATGTAAACCACTTAACATACCTTGAAATGGCTGTTTTCTGGCAATACAGTAGACACATTCACTTATTTCCCACAAAATCTATAGATATGAGTTGTATTTGTGAGCAAAAAATTTCAACAGACAATATGTTAATATCCTGGTGAAAGCTCAGGAGTGTCTGCAGTAGGCACTGGATTTTGTGAAAATTGCCTGAACAGCTCATTTTCAGATGCAAATCCTTATTTGTGTCACCCATGATAGGAAACTGCACAGAGCTAGGGTTACTAGCAGTTCTCTTTTTTTGTTTTTTGTTTTTTTTTTCCTTTTGTATTTCTGGCAATGCCCTCTTTTTCTGGAGCTCTTTTCCAGAAGGGTTATGGGAGATTTGATGCAATTGGTTTCCTGGAAACTGTAATTCTGACCAGCACTGCCATTCTGTGCCAAGAACACTTCCATGGCCTGGTAAGTGATCAGTCATGACGGCATGTGGTTACACCTGGTCACACGTGGCAGTGGGACGCTAGGGGACAAAGAGGGACAAGACTCTTTTGACCAAACTTTCAAAATCCTGCTCTCTATAGAAGGAGAAAAAGTTACAGCAAGAAAATAATGGATAATGTGAGCGTAAAGGAGAAAAGCAGAAAGTGAGGAGTCACCACTGTGCTCAGAAGAGCAGAAACAGAAAAATCCCGGGGAGAAAGTACAGGAAAGACTGATTTATCTGGATCGCAACTAAGCGATTAAATTGTCTTGATAATCTAAAACAACTTGGTTGTATTATGTCTGATTGAATGACATCCATATTTTCAGATACAAGCAAGAGGTCTTTCATCCTACTTGGAATCAGTTGGTTGTAAGGATGTCTGTTGAAAGGTAGTCCCTTTTTTTCCTACTTCTATTTTCTGTCTTCTCTTTTATGAAGGCCCACCTGAGATGGCTGAAGTTGTGTGTACAGTTTCCTCGGCCAAAACTAGATCCCTGCAGCCTTCAAATCCCTTATTTCCTGAGCTATCTCTGGTGAAGTTATTGAAATACTGACAGCTGTAAGCCTGACCTGAAGCCTCTTGCAAATGAGGTGGGTCAATATGCTTACAATCAGTATTCTAGAAATACCAGTTGAAAACCTCTTAGTTTGGCTTATGTCCTAAATCTAATTCTAAGATTTAAAACAAAGTTGTCTAGGTTTACATATTCTAAACAAATTCCATTATAAATTATAAATTATATAGACGTGAGTTTAAATGATGCGACTTCAGGTATAACTGAAATGAACTCTGAGCTTAAAAGATACTACAAATGCCTTTAAAGGTATTCTTTAAAGGTACTTAATCTGAGGTTAAAAGGTACTACAAAAGGTACTACCCATAACCTTCATTCTGCTCTTTGGTGGCAAATGGAGAATCCACAATATGCTTGTCATACAGCAAGTGCTGTGATCCTTTAAAGAACTTGCAATCAAAGGAGCACAGTGAAACAATTGCCCAGTAACACCTGTGCCTGGGTCTCTGTGGAAAGGGGAAGCTTCTGGATCAGTTCACCCACCCAACAGCATCATCTGACAGCATCCAGGACAATAAGTATGAGCTGGTATGTAGAGCACTGATCATGTTTTTAAAATGCCCACTCTGAATGGTAAGCAGTTTTGTATACCGTATTACCTATGCCCATTTCTTCATCCATCCCTGGAGATGGGATGGGGCTCTGAGCAACCTGGTCTAGAGGAAGGTGTCCCTGCCTAGGCAGGGGGATTGGAACTAGATAAGTTTTAAAGTTCCTTCCAACCCAAACCATTCTGTCATTCTATCTCTAGGCTGCATTTGATTTTCTTTTCATCATCATCACAAGATATATTTTGCAGATATTTGTTTGTGGATATACAGTTTAGGAAACCTTTACCCCACACGAAATTAATCTACCGAATACTCTTAAAACGTATAGTCAAGCATCTGAAAAGCAGAGTGATTTGTTCTGAGTTATTTATTAGAGGAACTGATAGAGTGCAAGTGAAGCATTTTAGATTAAGTGATTTCTTTATCACTGAAATGTGAATGAAGTACAGCTTGTTGCACTTGAGTTCTATATCCAGTTGTTAGCTAGAATTAGAATTAGTGTTTGTTATTGGATATTATTGAAGAGCAGAAGGAATGGCTTTTAAAAAAAAAAATCTGTTTTTCCTGCAGATATTAATACCAAGCTTCAGTACTGCAACAATATTCTCAGACATGGGTGTAGTATCTGAAAATATGCCTTGGTCTAGGGAACAAGTGAAGATTAACTCATTGACATCAAGCTGGTTGGGAACCAAGCTAGAAGGCCCATGAAATGTCTAGAAAGCATCCTTGGCATTTGCATTTCTAGTAGCTAAAGTGACGTAGATCAAGGAGCAGAGGAAACCACAAGATAAATCAGAGGAAGGAATGGAGTGGTGAGAAAAGTGTAGTGCTTGTACTTTCTTTTGAAAATTATTTACATCAGCTGTAAACCAGTTTGGTTAGATTAGAAACTAACCAGATCACTGAGAGATTAATACAGCAGCGAAATTTGATTTCCTAGAAAGATTAGAAATGCAGGACAAAAGGGGATTTCAAGGGCTGTGAAGTAAAGTTCCCTGTCAGGGAAGGCTCTGTCACTTAGTTATTTCCAATACTATAATTAGCATTCTTTTCTATTTAGAAATTTCCTTTTCCCACTAATTTGCTTGATTCACTGTCTATCCCTGTCCTAATACATTTATTAATGCCATTTTAATATCATAGATACATTTTTTGCTGGCATCAGGCTGATGGGGTTTATCCTCAGAGATCTACAAATAATTTTTATTCATAATTTTTATTTCTGTAGCATGGCAGTTCTTGCCAGGAGATGTAAAGAGAAGAATTCTGATGTCAAATGGAAAAAAATTATTAATATATGAGTTCTTTGTGCTCTGAAAGTTCTACATATTATGAAGCAATTCTGTTTGATTAAATGCTTTGGAAAAAAATAAATTTATAATATTTTCTCTTGATACTTAGAATTCCTACATTATGCTTATTAGTTGTTGCTTCATCACCATCACAAAGTTGTGTGTACTTGCCAAACTCTTTTATTCTGTGAGTCTTCATTTTAAGGACACTTAACCACAGAGCTATAAGGGACAAGATAGTATCTAGAAAATCTTACTTCTGTTTTTCTGAGCAGCATTTGTGATGCTGTTTCCACTCAACACTGTTCTCCCTTTTTAGTATTTGGTGAGCAAAGACAATTTCCATTTTTTCTACTTGGAACTCATAATTACTTCCTGGCTGCTTTTCTATGCATCCTGCACTGATTTTGGTATTGGTAGAGAATTTAAAGTATGAGGAGAAAAATATACCTGTTGAAAGCACTTTCATCTTTTTTTTTTTTTCTTTTTGTGTTCATTAGTAAGTGAGCAGAGAGGCACTAACAATTTGATGTTGGTGGTTGCTAGAAATAATTTCAGATGGAGCAGAATGTCACTGGAAGGGGTCCAAAAAAAGAGAAAAGGAACCAAAGAAGCAAGCAGTGAGAGTTCACAAGGGTAAACAGTAATCTGAACTGGCTACAGCAAGGTCAGATGTCTCTGCTCAGCAAAGTCCTAATTAGTAAAGCTGCTGATGAACTATGAGAGCAATACTGCCAGGCTGGTGTTAATCACATGAACCTAACTCTCTTAATTGGATTGCATTTTGCCACTTGCAAGTCCTAATTGTACAAAGAGTTTATTTAGCAGCAGGCATGCTTTAACTCCACAAAATATTTTTTCCCCTGTCACACCCTTCTTCATTAAATTAACCCTTTCTCAAGAAGTCAGTTTCTCCTCCCCAGGTTGGATGCCTTTAACGACCATGGTTATTTTGCTGTTTTGTTGTTTTTCTTTTCTTTTCTTTTTTTTTTTTTCTTCCATCTCAAATCAATATTTACAGGTAAAATCTGGTCAATGGAGAGTTTCTAAAGAGGTGAGATGTAAATGAAAGATTATTGCCACAAAGTCATTTTCCAGCCTGCTCAGAAAAAATAAAGCAAAACATAGTGATTCGTTGCAAGGCAAGGAGAGATGGTAAGACATTCTTCATTTTCAGCAGTCCAAACAAATGCTATAGATTTATCCATTTTGTTATGGTGGTGTTTGTGCAGAAGTGATTACTAGATCATTAGTGTTCTCTTTGGGTTTTGAATGTTTAGTGGATATGTTTTTAGGGCCTGCTGATTAGAAGTTTCAGGCATTGGCATAAACTGGCTCCCACCAAACCCCTGACTGAGCTCCCACAGTGGCACTGACAGAAACAGTTGAACTGCCTGGTAAATCCTCCCAGTTTCTCCCCTGAACATTTTTCTGGGAAGTGACTGCCTCATGCACCATGTGTGTGTAGGTGCCTATTGCTTAACCAGAGCTAATTAGTTCAGCTCATCACCACCATTTCACTGTGCCTATATAATTTAAAGGAAACCTCTACACACACCTAGCTCTGTCAGCATGGACTTGCCCCAAAAAGTCAAGTTTCGTTACTTTGATACCTCTTTGTTTCTGAATGGCAATTTATTTCCACAAAAGGCAGATGTCTTTTTTCTTTTCTAGAATGAAATGAAGATGAGAGCTGCCATGGACAGCACTCTGATAGGTCTTTTCTGTTTTCTGTAGAGTCCAAATCTGTTTTTCATATACAAATCCCAGAATTCCTCCCTTAGGTCTACAAAGAGATCTTAAAGGTTTATGAGTATTTATGAAAAAAAAAAAAACCAAAACAAGAAACTGTCAGCAGGTAAGAAATCACAAAACAACTTCTGTTTCATTCCTATCTATGAAGCCAACATACTTCTTTTTTTTTTTTCCACAAAGATAAAAATATTCTATGAGTTCAAAATATGTATCTAAAAATACTTTAAAACATCCTTGGTGCCCTCTGCAATCTCTTTCCTCAAGATGTGTACAGTCAAACTGGCCAGGGGGTGCCATTGCATATTCCTAATCCAAGAGTCCTGATTTTCTGCCCCTGAAACTTGAAAAAAGTGAGGATGTAGGAGAGAAGAAAAGCGGTTTTGGTACAGTAAGTCATACACATCTCATCCTATTGGAGGTGTTTGGATGTTGCCTTGCTGTCTGCTGCCCAGTAATATATGCCCTCAGTCCTCAGGTAGGTGCTGGGCACCTGTGTCTAATTTCTTCTTTTTTTTTTTTTTTTCTCTTTAGGCATCTACCTTTCATCATCACCTGTAGCAAATCTAATTCAGTCCCTGATATTTCAAAAGAATTTCTCACTGAAGTACTTAAAATATGTTACACAACTAGGAGTGAGGAAGGGCCATGAGTACTAACAGTACAATGAGGTCAACATCTTTCACTTCCTTTTAATAAAATACTATATTCTGCTTGTTATGTGGAGTTTGATCTCTGAGAATGAAGTGTCATAGAGCCCAGTGATATCTTGGCAGATTGTTCCATAGCTAAGGTTCTGTTTTTACAAATGACCTGTCATCAGATAATGAACATCCTATCTTCTCCAGCTGTGGGATCTCTAAGATGTGTGATTGTGTGTCTGGATTGGCTGATTCAAAAATACCAGAGTAACCTCCCCTTCCAAACCCCTCTGGAGGAGAGGAATTTTAGAAAAAAAAGGGGGTTGAAATTAAAAAAAAAAAAAATTGTATTTAATAGTTTTATTGTAATATTGCTTAGAAAGCCTTCTGGCATTTTGAAAATTGGCCAGTGCCAAGGAACTTGAGATCCAAGCAGAGCAGCCATGAGTAGCCATGACGCCAGTGGTCAGGCCAAGGAGCAGCGGCAACTGCTGACATTATTTCCACCCTGAAGTTCAGCGCTGGGCTGTCACAGACACCTTTTGTGAAAAATCCTTTCTTGGGACTTTTCTCCCTTCTGAGAAGCTGTGGCCTCAGCAACAAGATGTAAACAATGGTTATCTGCTGCTGTGGAATGCAACAGGTGGATCCGTGATTGGTCTCCTGTGGATGTTTGGATTTACTGACCACTCACGGCAGAGCTGCTCTCCCTCTCTGCTGAGAGACAGATCTTTGTTATTCATTCTTTTCTATTCTTAGCTTAGCTAGCCTTCTGGGAACCTTTCTCTCTATTCTTTTTAGTATAGTCATAATGTAATATATATATCATAAAATAATAAATCAAGCCTTCTGAGCATGAGGTCAACATTCTCACTTCTCTCTTCACCTGCAAGCCTTGTGACCGCTGTCAAAATTGGTGAATCCCGAGTGACTGAGGAGGACAAAATCATCACTGGGCTCTCTGCCAGACCCACCTTACTGATCTTTTAGGCTATGCCTTGAACTCTGGAGCAGGTTTAGGGGCAGTGGTGTACTAAATGTAAATCCGATACCATATTGTCTTTAACAGAGAACAGCAAATACTGTTAAAGCATTGGATTTTTTAAAATTAAAACTGTGTTGAAAACTACTGACATGACATAAACTGCTCCTTCACTAGGTAAACAACACTTTTTTAATAACCCCAAGGCCAACAGGCTCTTGAGTTTGATAAATAACTTTTGGCAGAGAAGCTGTAATCATTGGCTACATTTTTGCCTTATTGGGGTAAAAAAGATAACCTATCTATAAGAGAAATGGACACCCATAAAAGAGACATGACCAATGCCTTAGGAAGTGATTCAAAAAGACCGAAGCATAGGAACAGATAGTTCAAAATTGTGGAAAAGAAGTAAATATGACCCTCACAGACGGAAATTATGACAGACTGAGGGGCCACCAAACAGAGAGACATTTCTAAGGCTTGCCTGACCTAAAGGAAGATGGATGAAGTAAAAGATGTTAGTGCTGTATGAAAGATGAACTGGTGTGGAGGAGCTCATTCAAGATGCTATGCTTTTTGCTCTTTCTCATTATAAAAGTACAAAGGGATATTGAAATTAAGGCAACAAATTTAAACTAGATAAAGAGAAACACATTTTCAGGCAACATTTATTTAATCTGTAGAAGTTGCCAAGGCAGGACAATGCTGTTGCCAATAGCCTGATAGGTAATAAAAAGGATGAGACACACGTGAAAAGGAGTTGTTACACAAATCATGAAAAAAGTTACATTCTATGAGCAATTAATGGGGCATCAGGGAGAAACAATGATCATCTGCTGGGTGTTGGAGCCAACTGAGGTTTGAGTTTTAAAGAGGAAAAACTTCTCCTAAATTCAGTAGAATTTCCTCTAATTAAAGCCTGTATGATAGGCTTCATTGTCCCACCCTCTCCACAGGATGGCATAATTGCAAAAAAGGGTATATTTAAATAAATGGTGCTCATTGCCTAAACACAGGATTTGGTTTTAATCTGCCTCTTCTGCTCCCTTTACTTAGGAAAATAATTTTGTAAAAAAGCCAGCTGGTGTTTGGCTTGACATGCTCGAGTTATCCTGCCTGTGATGTTAAAGCCAATTTACACTCATACCTTCAGAACAGTTTTGGGCAAGGATCTGGTTATAAAATCTAGACTTGATTCCTGCTACTAGATGAGGCTTCCTGCAGGAATGCAAAGCCGCAGGATTTGTATGGTAGACCGAGTATTTATTAGCATATTTTTGCTCCTGGACTGCACAAGCTCTGTCATGTTGATATGGTACCAGCATTTTAATTAAAAAATTCTGGAGTGGAGACTTTTAGCAATTATATGTTCTGCTATTATCCTTTTATTAGTATAAAAACATGCATTTACAATTATCTGATGCAAAATACAGTGAAATTACATTGGATGAATATAGACCTGCCAGCCTGCAATGTGTTATTAACAGCTAGTGTTAAAAAATTATTTTGAAAGGAAAGCTGCAAAATTCCAGTTTTTCTCAATGTAACTGGAACAAACCATTAAATCAAAAAGATTATCTCTTATTATCTCAGATCTCCTTTATAATATCCTGCCTAATGTTTAAAACATAAATCCTTCATATGGTAGAGTATTTCTGAAATTAAGCTTAGAACTTGAAAGTTTTTAAGCATTTTCTCATAAAGATCATTCTGGCTGTTTTGTATGCTGCAATGGTCAGTAGCAATTGAGCTTTCTTCCTTTAAAAAGACTTTTCAGGACCTCATTTTGCATATGCTGACAAAATGAACAGATATGAATGTTGTTTGGATTGCTTGTGTGTGAATATATCTCAAAGATAAAATAGAAAAATCCAGTCACCACTGGACTGTCTGTGTCTGTAAAAGCAGAAGTTTCATATTTGACAGGCTGCTTACTTGGATTCTTCTCCCAGCTCAGTCTTGTCATGTCCTGAATCTTTATTATCCTGCTACTGTCTTGCAGGTCAGAGGCTATGGAACAAATTATTGTGATAAATGTCAATAGTTAATTTAACTTCCATTAAAATTTTCTCTGTCATAAGCCTTAAATTAAAGAGAAACAGCCTCTCTTTTATGATTTGCCACGGCAGTAAAAACAGAATTACATCTGGCTTTGGCTCCAAGGGAGGGGATGATGACACTTGAAAAACTTGTTACAGAAATATAAGGGCAGAGCATGATGACCTCCTGCTTTTAGTGGTTACCCGATGCTCTGCCCAAACTCGAATTCATACTGCAATCACTTAACTCTTAGTGAAATTTTATCTCATTCACTGAGGCTGGAGTGGAATAAATTTTAAAAATAATTATTATCCATTGTCTTTGTGCAGTACCTGCCACTGTTTGGAAGAGCTGTATCTTCAAGCTCTTTCCTTCTTTGAAGGAAATGTGCTCTAAAGTGGCAATCTATAAAAGCTGTAGAGCAGGGACTAGAATTCTTGTGTGGAGGACAAGAATCCATTAAAAACCCCTCAAAAACCTAAATCAAGGGAGCATGAGGAGATGGACAAGGAACATATTTTTCATTAGTACCTCTGATTTTGTGACTCCATCCCAGAACTACAGCAAATTTGGAGTTTCTAAGAGAACGGGATGTGCTTTTTTGAGTTTAGTAGGTAACGTGTGAAATATTAATGTTATTTGATTTTATTGTTAGCCACTTGGAAAATGTGAGTCCAAGTGTGTGAGCAAGGCACTGCTAAAAATGTGCTTATTTTTCAACTATTTTTTATTCCCTCACAGTTGGTACTGTGGAAGTCTTAAGTCCGTGATTCAGACTGATCATGAAACATGACTACAGGGCACTTCCCTTGATTGGGAAAGTGCTACATGCTGCTGGGAATGCAGTCACATGAAGATGGTTATTCAGTGATCATTTGTCATGCTGATGGATTTAAGGACAAAGGGGCTGGTGGAAGCAATGCAAGTGTTTCTCTGTCACCTTTTCATTAGGTCATTAGGTTAGAGATGAAGCATCTTGTAATTAAGTTTGTGGGAAGTTATATTCACTTAATGTTAATTGCTGACAGATGAAGATATTTTTGTTAGAAATTTACTGTCATACAAAAGGAAATTCAAAGTTACATGTCTGAAGTTTTCTATTTTTAAAACATGAAAGTTATTTTAAGGTTTTTAAAATTTGTTATTAAAGATTTCAGGTTGTCTTAAGGTCTTACCAGTTATTTTGTGCTTTATTTTTCTGCCCAACTTGATAAATAAATGTTAGGCATAAATGAATATGCTATACATAATACATTTACATGTTTAATGTCTAACTTCACAAAAAACTCTCTAGGGAGAATCTCATCAGTAGAGTCACTTTAACTTATGGAAAGCATATGTTCTGAAGTTTATAATCTGCGTAGCCCCTGTGTCACACAGCTGAACTCATCTCAAACTGGTAACCTAGTCAGCTGTCTGTGGTTGTGGTTTCCTTTTCTGTATTGGCATACAGGAAGAATTCTTACAAGATGGAAAAAATATCACTGGATTAAATAATACTTTTTCTTTCTTTTTTTTTTTTTTTATATTTGAATGCAGCATTATGGCAGTATTAAATTTTCAGGACGCTTTGAATGTTTGATCTGAAAATGAGAAAAACTCATAGGCTTTGCAATGAAAGTAACTGATACTGGAAGGGAAAGGAAAAACAAATACTGCAGAAATTTTGTTAAATATTTTAATATTGTGAAAGAAATACAAATGTGACGGAATGGCTGGATAGTGCCCAGGTGGAAAGGGACCTGGGGGTGCTGGTTGACAGTCGATTAAATATGAGCCAGCAGTGTGCCCAGGTAGCCAAGAGGGCCAATGCCATCCTGGCCAGTATCAGAAATGGAGTGGCCAGCAGGAGCAGAGAGGTCATTCTTCCCCTGTACTCGGCGCTGGTGAGGCCTCACTTGGAGTACTGTATCCAGTTCTGGGCCCCTCACTTTAAGAGGGACGTTGAGTTACTTGAGCGTGTCCAGAGGAGGGCAACGAGACTAATAAGGGGCTTGGAGCACAAGCCATACGAAGAGCGACTGAGGGAGTTGGGGTTGTTCAGCCTGGAGAAAAGGAGACTAAGGGGTGACCTCATCGTTCTCTACAACTTCCTGAAGGGTGGCTGTGGTGAGCTGGGGGTCGGTCTCTTTCTCCGGGCGATAACAGATAGAACAAGAGGACACAGTCTCAAGTTGCGTCAAGCGAGATGTAAGTTAGAATTAAGAAGCAAATATTTCACAGTAAGAGTGGTCAGATACTGGAATCATTTACCCAGTGAGGTGGTGGAGTCATCATCCCTTGAAGAATTCAAAAAAAGACTGGATGTGGCACTTGCTGTCATGATCTAGTGAACAGTTAGAACATCGACTGGACTTGATGATCTTATAGGTCTCTTCCAGTCTTGAACTTCTGTGATTCTGTGATTCTGTGAAATAGGACTAGAGCTATGTTGGGATTTGAGCCTTTCATTTCTAATGTATCAATTCTTTCTTCTTTTCAAATGTACAGAGAAAGTGCTAAGGTAGCCACCTTCCTCCTCTATCTATTATTTGAAAATAGGCAATTAGGAGAGCAAAGAATTTAATATTAGTTGACAGATCATTAGCCTGTAACACAAAAAGCAGGAAAAGACAGGAGCCTAAGGAAGCAGTAATTATATTTGGAGTTGAGGGGGGAGTAAAAATGGTCTTAATTGGGCAGCATGATAATATCTACAGGTTAGGCACAAGAAAGCAGAAAATTGCTGGTACACAGAAAATTAGGATTATGCCTCTTTAGGCTGGCCTGTGTACAGTTCCTTCACGACCTGGGCCTGTCCTGGGGGATGGTAGTGCTGTGTGCCTGGTGAGTGACAGCTGTCATGAGCACATTCGGGCCTCATTTCCCAGAGAGCTGAGTCTTCACTAGGGTTGGGCTTTGAATGGTGGAAAATAGACTCAGCTCCTGGTAAAGATAAAATGGCTGGACTATTTAATGTGCTAAAATTGGGTTTTTATGTCCTCCCATTTCAGGAGAGAGGAACTGGGGGGGTGTGTTGCAATGAGCAGCTACAGACTGGAGCCCGATATTGAAATGGGAATTTCATAAGACTGAAACAGTAAATCAGACAGCCCCATGAGTAGCTTTTTAAAATAGAGTTTTTCTTTTAAAGAGTGATTTAGGCTGAGTTGTTACTTCATCCCAAACCTACATTCAAACTTCTTGGCTTTCTGCATCACATAATTTACATTATGGAGTAAATCTTATTACAGCTCTTTCATAATGAAGGAGAGGTATGAGAAATGCTTATCCTACAATGAAAACTGCTGCCAGATCTGTGCATGGTGATATAGTCACCACCTGTGAGCAAAACATTCCAGTAGGGAACAGCAGTACCAGCAATGGGAGACGGATGTCCTAGGACAGGGTAGGACACCTTTACAGAAAGAAAGGGGTTATGTATTTTTCTTTCAGGAATTATGATAACAGCAAAGACTGGTCTGGAGCTAAGCTTTCACTTTAGGCAAATCAGTAAATTGTGTTCTACTGTTAATTTTAGGTGAGTTAATGGAGGGTATGATAAATCCTCAGATAAACAGTCACTAGCTGAAATGCAATTTAGTAAGTATTACACTGGGCTTTTGGATGGCTGTTTAATTATAATTAGGTATATTATAATTTTTCAAAGCATTTTTTCCACTTTTAGTTGGGTTTTTTTTAGGACAAATAAAAGAACTTTTTAATTAAATTAAAATTGAAAAATAGTTCGTTCTTCTCTTTTCATGCTTACCTTTTGTTAAATTTTTTTCTCTTCTCTCCCAGTACTAAAGGTTGTCTTTAATTAATTTCCATTTCTTCATGGTATATTATTAGGAAGTAGAATCTGTAGTGGAGATTAAAAAAAATGTGAAGTTTTTTGTATTCCCTAAGAAACCTGGGGTCTGAATAGCTTAGAATAACATGCAATTCTTGCATATTATCTAATTATGAGCTGGGTTTTTTTTTAAAACAAATTCCTAGAAGAATAAAATCAATACTCTCTTTCTTTATAGTTTAAAGTCCCCATTCTGCAAAGACATTTGCATAACAGTTTAGTAGCTGCTCAAAATCTATGAACTATATACCCTTCTCTGCTTGAAGTGCATTTTTAGAGAGGCAGTTTAGGATATCTTTTAGATTGCTGGTGAGATATCTAGTCATATAAAATTATTCCATAGGACACAGTTTAGTACAAACCTTAAAAATTATAGCACACATCCTTCATTTAAAAATAAGGGTATGGAATTTCAATGACATGCTTAGACGACTTTGAATTGAAAAATGGAGGAAAATAATAAACAGAGTTATGGAGGAAAGACATCTTTCCTGCAGGAGAACAAGTGAAACAAACTTGATTAAATTTTGGAGGGAGTCTGTCCCTCTAAAATCAGAATATATTGTAAATATAATACAGCACTTGTAAAAAAAAATAAATTATTGTAAGTCAAATGACAAGCTCCTAGCTGAAAAGCTGGGAGCCCTCAGCAACAATATTCCATCTGGTTATTCTGTTTTTTTCCCTTTGTTTTATCTTCTCTGTGTATACCTTTATGATTGCTGGAATCTGGGACTTCTCTGATACAATTATGTGATTATCCTGATCTGTTTTACAGCCCCTTCAATTCTCTGTTCTGTTTCTATCCAATGATTCTAACTTTAAAGTCCAGGAGCATATGGGATACCAGATATAGGTATATCCATCTTGTCAGAGGAATGATGCATTGCTGTATTGTAATTGACATTTTTAAAGAGTGTTATCCTTGCATATTTCACAAACTGCTTTCTTTCACTAATACAAGAAAGCAGAATAGAGGAGTGAACTTATAACACTGATTTTAGAGGAAATGAGATAATCTAAATACATAGGTAAAGCAAAAATTTCCCTTAGAATTTAATTTGAAATCAAAGTTTTCAAACACAACTACCTTGGCTTATGCTGTTTCTTGATGAAGTGCTGCTTCTGGGCACATGTACAAACACATTAATGCATGCAAAAATAGCATAAAAAGTAAAATCTACAAGTTCAATTTTTATGTATTTCTGTTGACCAGATTTTCTTCATTATTTTGTGTTTTGTCAGCTGCAAAGTACAGGTTCTGAGGAATTCAAAAGTTCAGGGTACCCTACAGGTATGAACTGTAGCCACAAAGTGGAGGTGGGTTGGGATGGCTGAAATTTTCTAGAGAATGCAGATGAACAGGGCTGCTCTGTATTTTTTAGTTTCAATTAAGGACAATCAAATCTTCCTTTCCTGTTAATTTGTGAGATATAGAATTGCCTTTTGTTTTTTAAGAAATCTTTAAAAATTTTTAAGTTTACCGGTGTTGTCCAGTAAATCAGACAACACTGAAAAAAAAACTGTCTCAGCTCTGAAACTTCTTGAGCTAATCTAAATGATGAATACTAATCAATATTTTTGTATTTATAAAACAAGTATTTCAGCCCATGGAGATTTACTCTTTGTGCCAGCCATGAGCCCAATAGTTCATGCTTGACTTGAGAGATTTTGAATGGTGCTAAAAATTCTTGTGGCTGGTTCTGACCGGCTTATGCCAAATGCCCGTAAGGCTGCAATTCTCTTCAGTTTACCACATTTTTCTCTGTCACACAGAATAAGCAATTTCTTGTGTTTTAAACACAGATTCAGGTAAGAACTTTAAAAAACTAGAAGTTTATTAATGGTTATTGTGAATGTCATTCATAATGACATATTGTGTCAACAGTAGCTTCCACCACTGGTTTCTCTCTATCATGTCAGAGAATAGTATGAGTTGTTAACTAGTTCCAACATTTCATCAGAAACTTTTGCAGTTTTCTGGAAGCCCTGACTTCTGGAGGGAAGACCCTAATCTTTTATTAGAAAAAGAGAAGAATGCGTTTTGGATCTTTCAGTTCATCTCTTTTGTATGGAAATGGCTGAAAGTATAAGCTTTATTCCTCCCTAGTACCTTGACAATACAATAAAAAGGGATCCATCAGAAGAAAAATTTGTTTTTAAAAGGCATTTGAGGAAAGGGATTGTTTCAGGAGGGGTAAAGGCTGACTAATGAATTTATAAGGCCAGGAACTGACAAGACTGTGTGCTGGAACTGAGCTCGTGCAGCTGGAGGCACAAGAAATGACTTTTCCCTTTTATCTTGCCTGTGCCAGCTAACAGTTTTATCTTCTCTGTTTGCTGCGTAGGTCAGATGCTTCTCTTGGTCAGTGGATTACAGGAACAGAAAGCTCCTGTGCTTGTGAGACAATTACTCTCATCTTCCCACTGCTTGTGTGCCATAAATTGAGATAATATTTCAGATATTAAATAGATTCTGAATAATTTAGTGCTCAGCAGTGTGCTCTTCCAATCACTCAGTTATGAGTCCACCTTTCATTTGGAGATCACCTTAACAAAAGAAGGTGTCATACAAACAATAGTCTGGTGTTGCTCTTTAATCATTCACTTATGCAAAGTTTCTTTATTTGCTTTTCAAAGAAAATTCAGGATGTGAGGCTGGCAGGAGTTCCAGCTGATTCAGGGTGACTATTGTGTAAAACAGTCTTGAGCGAAACCATGGCCTCTTCTGATTCTTTTATCTTTTATATCAGTGTGTAAATCTTGGGCAGGTGTGCATGAGACTGGGAGAGATGGGATCTGGATGTTTAAGGCCAGGTTGGATAGGGCTCTGAGCAACCTGGTCTGTCACATTCACATTTTCTTGAAAAATCCCTTCACCCAGGATTTTCCTCCTGGGAAGCTGAGAAGCCTCAGAGAAAAAATGAAAACAATAATTATCTCATTTGCTTCTCCTCTGTTTTGCTCTTGTGGAATGTGTTTGGAGATTGTTTATCCAACAGGTGATTCATTGGTTTCTGGTGTGGGTTGTTTTCACTCTTTGGCCAATCAGGGCCAAGCTGTGTCAGGGCTCTGGAGACAGTCACGAGTTTTCATTATTATATTTTTAGCATTCTGTAAGTATCGTTTCTGTATTCTTTAGTATAGTTTAGTTTAGCATTCCTTAATACAATTCAGTATCATAAAATGATAAATTAGCCTTCGGATAACATAGAGGAGTCAGCTTCATTGTTCCTGCCTTCATCAGGGCACCCTGCAAATCCAATACTGGTCTAGTTGAAGGTCCTGGAAAGAGATAGTCTTCAAGGAACCATTCTAGGATTCTATGGTGTGTTTCACTGTAGTCCAGATGTTGGCTTAACACTAACAGATGTGTGCTGGTGTGGTAGCTGAGGCTGCTCTTGGTCTCTGTCTCCTTTGCAAGGAGCCTGAAGGGCTGCTGTCATACCCTTCCCCAGCTGCCCTCACTACTCCCTGGTCCCCAGTGCAGAACAGCTGCTGACACTGGCTTGCACAGGTATGGGCTTGTGAAGGAGTGCAGGCCTCCTTTGTACCCTGTCACACTCTTTGCTGGGTTAGGTGCTTTAAAAGGTAGGTCCATCAGTATTCATTCACTGGCCTGCCCTTTCTGCATCCCTTTTGTTTGCTTTTTTAAGGGTAACAGCTTGTGTGAGCAGAGAAATGGACAACTGGCCCCATTAGAATCACTGCATAAATTGGCACTGTGTTGTTTTCTTGCTTGTGCTCAGCTAAACTTTGATTTCTGTCGTTTTTATTACTCAAGTTGTGTGAATAAAATCTGACAGTGTAACAGAACATTCAAGACACAAACAGTGTCCTTTAAAACCTGCCTGAATTCACTCATTCATTAAATAAGCAATCAAAAATGCATGCCAGTCCATAATTGAATTAACATGTGTCAGAGACTGAAATATTATAGTTTATGATTTAAACATTTTCATGAAGGACATTTGCCTAGCAAAGACTGTATTACAAAAGCTGCAGAGAAGACCACCACACCCTGAACCTTTCTAACTGGGGCCCTGGACTGCTTGCTGATGGAGATACGGTAAAGCAAACTCAGATCTGGGGAGAAAAGACTGCATTTACACAGGGATCAAGTTTAGCATCTTCAGGGTAGAGATGACAGCCCCAAGGCTATCAGCTGCCAGGTTTGCACAGACCCTCATACCAAAGGGTGGGTGGGGGGGGAGAGAGGCTTTGGGAGTATGTTGGAAAAGCCTCTGGTCAGAGGTGCAGTGAACGTCCACCCTCTGCTGTGCACAGCAGCTCAGCTGTGGAGCCCTTCAGCTGGGGAAAAGCTTATCTACAGAAAAGGGGGTGTCATGGCCCATCAAAGGCCCCCCTAGGGGATCCCCCGACCCTGCAGCAGAGCACCCACAGTGTTGAAAGGGGCAGTGTCAAACTGGTCCCCTGCAAGGGAAGCGCCTGCCGAAAAAATATATTAATCCACTGGATTCTACCCTTCTTCATGGCACGGCATGGCATTGCGATGGGGGACCCTCATCACCAAGAAGACTAGATGGAGGGGAGCAATGAGTGTTGTTAGGACACCTGGAAGGGTGATATACTTCCACCTAACCCGCGTCACTCTCTCCTTGTCCCCCCAGACCCCATGCACTTTCCCTTTCCCTTTTCCCTTTCCCTTTCCCCTTTCCCTGCCCCTTTTCCTTTCCCTACTAAGGAAGGCAGGAGACTCCCTTAGAATGGAGAATATGACCGCCTTCCCTCTGAATTATTATAACCTTGAAATTAAGGGGCTTTCAGGCAAAGGTATGAGAAAAGGAATAACAGTTGTTTACAAGTGTATGTATGCATAACAAGGCAGCAAACAACCACAATGGTGACAAGAACAGAAATCCCGGGAACAGTCTCATCCTGCTCCTTAGGCGCTTCCCCCTCCGGTGCAGTTCCAGGCACGGCCAGCAGGGGCGCTGGTGGCTCCCGGCCGGGCAGGGCGGGTGCGATGATTCCCCCGCGCCTGCAGGGGGCGCTGTGGCGCCAGCTCAACCACCTCTGCACACCGCCATGGCGGCTCCGGCGGTGGCAGGGAGAGAGGAGAGAAGCGGCTTTCCTTTGCAAAGCCAGGGCAAGGAGCCGGTCTCAGTGCCCCTCCGGGTCTGTCATGGACTGCAGCAGGAACCTTGGAGCAGCAGGCTGGAACAGCAGAGGCGAGCACACCTGGGGCAGCAAATAAAGAGTAGCAAAGACTCTGGAGCTGCCAGAAGCCACGAGGTGTCTGGTCGGGCATGGGATGTGGGGTTAAAGTGTGGCAAAAAGCCCAGGGCAGCACCAGAAAACAGCAGGGCTGGGCAGTTCAGCCACAGACTGCTGCTGCACGCAGCATGAAGATTCTCCCTCCAGGAATGGGGAGAGAGTTGAGGTCCCGGGTTTTCCCCTGAGGTACCCGAGCAGTTGCTGAGGGTTCTTCTCGTTGATGAGCACAGCCCTCACTCCCCAGCCAAAGTCTCATGGTGTTTCTGCCTTTCCCAAGAGAAATCCCCAAAACTAAGAGACTGAAGCCAGCTGCACCCCTCCCTGCACTTTGGCAGGGGTACTGTGGCACGAGCTCGGCTGCCCCTCCACATGGATGATGGCGGACATAGCCAGGGGGAAGAGATGGAGGAGGGTGTTCCTTTAAAAACCACCAAGGGCAGCTGATCCCAGTGTTCCCTCTAGATTGCAAAAGTGAGAGAAATAGGGCCGGGAGACCAGGTCTTTTAAAAAGGCCTTTATTAAAGACAGCTCTGGGTGGGGAACCTAAGGGGTTGCACACACCGCTGCTGCTCCCACAGGACGATGCTGAGGAGGTGGAGGAAGAGTGCAGCTTTGTCTCTTGGCAGAGCTGGGGCTTCTGTCCCCACGAGAGTCCTTAGGAAGACAATATTGGCTCATAACTTAGCGGTATCCTCTGAGGCAAAGTGGAAATTTTCCAGGGTAGAAATCCATTTTGATTTAGGTGAAATGTACATTTTTGAGTTGGGTCTGTGGTTAGAAAACATAGCTATTTAGCCTGACTGCAAAGCCTAGGCTCAGAGAAACTGCTTCAGTGAAGGACAGAGATAAGGTGCGGGAGACAGAGGGTGATAGAGAGAGACAGAGAGACTGCTGTGAGAGCAAGCCAACCTGACCTAGGAATTCTTTCTGATAAAGAAGAACTAGCGGCAAAAACGTCATGCGAAATCCGTAAAAATGAATATGTATGAACCTCTTGTGAAATTGTATGCATATGTATTGAGAGGGGGACAGAAAAGGACCTGAAGTTCCCAGAGGCACGCATGTCATTTTGAGGAGAATGATTCCCACATGCGTCCAGCGCTGTAATAAACATACCGGCTTTACAACTTTCACAAAAGTTGTGGAGTTTTGATTATCTCCACAAAACACCTCCAAGCTGGGTACTATAAAAATTATGGTGGTAGGACGGAATCCGGCTGTGGTTAAGGGGGGGTGATTTAGTGTGGTACTGGTGGGTTAAAGTCATAGTTTATGTGCTGGTTTGTTGTTTTGGAGAGGGTTCATATAGTTCCCACAGGCTCTCATTTAAATTCAGTCTGGGCACAAGTCCTTCTGGGAGCAGGGGAGCAGGGGGAATGGTTCCCGGAGGGAAGGGATACAAATCCGGGGTGAGATGAACCTTCAATGAACCTTCAAAGTTCTTTCCATTTTATTCACAAAGACCTAATTTTCTTTGTTCTTCCTTGCTCTGGTTTAAACCAGGTCATGCCAACATTTTTGTAGAACCTTTGGTGCTCTATTGCCTGTTTCTCTGTATGCTTTTCAAGGAGTCTTTAGGTCACAGGAAAACCACTTTTACCTGCCCTCAGCTTGGCTTCCTCATTGCTGTGGATTTGTAAATCCAAGGTAGTTGGAGCTCATACACACCAAGTCTAGCAAAATTCGTTGTCTTTGTACCCTTGTTTGTTCTCAATGACATGGCTCTGATATAGAGATTAAATATCTGTATGGTTAAAAAGAAGCTCTGCTTTATATAAAACTCTTCATTGTTCTTAAAGGGTGATGGATTAATGTCCATTGACTCCTTAGCTGGAACCATCTCTTCCTTCAGCTTTTCTCCTCAGATATTGCACTGTCAAAAGAGGGGGTGCAGTAGGAACATCACTGATAAAGAATGCTTACTCCAGAAAATTTTGAATTTGTGCCTTACCATACAGTAGATTTGTCTATGTATAAAACCAATGAGGTTCCAAAGGTCTTGGGATATTGCTAGAAATATTGCTAGAATTTAATTGGTCTGAGTATGAGCATCTCACCTGCCTCTGTTCTATAGTCCTCGTGCTTTTGAGGAAAATGTTTGACATTTCAAAGAAAGAAGTAATACAAAATGCAGGAAAGCTTCTTCAGCATGTTGACATGGCAGACAAATCAACACAATTGATTTGTGCATATTGTCATATTCGTGTTAATTTTTTATCAGTTTTGAAGTGGTTATATCCTTAAAGTAAGTATAATTACTTCTAATATGTTTAATTTTTTAAAAAAATGTTGTATTTCTCCCTTCACCTTTCATGCTTGCACCTCAGACATTGCAAGGAAGAAACTGGGTTTGTTCTTCAATTCATCATCAATTACAGCAGAATGGGCTTCTGACCTAATGCATCCTTTATGATAGCTCTTAATGAAGTAGATAACAGCTATTTTTGGTAAGCCGCACTTAAAGTCCCATTAAGTCTTTATTTCAGTAGCCTACAATGTAGATCAACTGAAATCACAAGATTTGGGTCAGAATTAGACAGAATATTAGGAAATAGAAACTTTTGTTATCTCCCTCAGTACTACAGAACTCACAGGGAAGGATACGCTGCTGAGGCTACTTTTCCTACCTACCTACCTAATTCACCAAAGGCAGTTTTGAAACAACTTTAATTGTTTTTGTACTTGAAGACAGTGATTTAAAGCCTTTTTGTGAGTATATTTTTGTTAAACAGACAGAAGACACCAGAAACTGCTTTTTATTTTGCACGGGTAGGAGATGGGGTTGTTCAGCAATAAAGATTACCTGCATGCTGTCTCTGTCTTAGATGGCTGTAACTCATGGGAATTCACTGAAGTTATTCCTGATTTACAGTAATGTAAGGGAAGGGTCAGAGAATAGTTAGCTTTAAGAAAATGGAACAGGTTTGCAATTTCCTAATACCTGGCATTCCTAGAACCTTAAATTTATGTGTGTTTTGTAGGAAGGCATTTTCTTGGTCAGAATGCTGCTAATGGAATTAGTATTAGAAATCAGGAATCCACACCATTCAAATGGTAAACTTCCAAGTCTCTGCCTGGAGATTACATTTTTTCTTTTAGCCTGCACTGCTTGCTTTACAAGCTTTTGGATTTCCACTACGAAGGCTTCCACATCAGTGTTCAAAGAAAGGAAACCAGGAGGTACAGGTAACAGCCAAACTAGGCACAAAGTTGTTATGTGCCAATATTTCTTATGAGAATGAAACGTACTTGTTTTGTACAGCACTCAGTTCTTTGTAGGTCTGGAAATGGTGGGATGTAGTCTTTTCTCAGCTACCACTGAAGTTGATCTTGTCAGTGGACATTCCTTCAGGAATGAATATTTTCCTGCATGAATATTTTTGGTAGTAAACATACATGTATCAGATAGATGCAGTATCTATCTGTTAGACCAGAGACTGGATCAGGCTGGAAAAAGGGCTTGGGAATACTGCATGAGATGGGTGGCATCATATGTTGACCTGGCACTGGTTGTGCTGTTGCTGCAGACAGGGAATCCTCTACTCCAGATCTGCCTGAGCAACACGGATCAAGCGCTCCCCTTTCTTTTCTCTTTTCCTTTTTCTCTAGTTGTGTGTTTTGTTGGGGGCCCTTAAGGAAAGATTATCAAAGCACTTACTTATGTTAATAACAAAGTAAGAACATCAGTAGATTTGTATTTTCTACCTCTGAAAGAAATAAATAGGGAGCAGAAGTTACTGACTGCTTGGAAGGATGCTTAGTTTACAAAATTACATTTTTTTAAAGAAAATAATTTCTCTGACTATCATCTGGTCATTTCTTGTGTGATCTCTGTAACCTACTGGTCATCTTGGTGTGTTTTTCCTACATTACTTGTGCACACACTGTTCTTCTCTTGCATTATTCATGGAAACCTTTTCCCTCTATGTTATCTTGTTAGCCAGCCATTGTTTTTACCTCCTGGTCTGGATTATACAGGAAGAAAATGTCAGTGGGCAAACTTGTATGTTGTTTAGTGCCCCTTCAAGAATGCTGGTGTTGTTTTGGGACTTGGTTGTTTTTCTGTCTCTGGTAATTTATAGCAGCTGCTGCCCTTGAAAGTGGAGAGCACAAAGGTGAGCATATAATAAGGACTAAAGGCAGATCCCTGGAACGTTGAGCTTTGGCATAGTGCTGTAGTTTGCATCAGAATTACAAACAAGGCTAGTCCACGATATAGGAGAAACAGTGGGAGCAGGATTCCACAACCAATCACTAACCAGCATGAACCCCTGCTTGATCCAAGAAGGGATCAGAGAAATGTAAACACAAAAGCTTTCTCTGGAGAAATGTTTGAGGGTGACAGCCAGAAGTTTTCTTGTGCCATTGCATCTAAGCGTAGCTTGTTGAGGTTTGCTTTTATTTTCCATAGGAAGCGGATGGCTACCTGATTCAACGGTGTTTTTTGAAAGGTAGCTGTTAACCTGCTGGGAATTCCAGATCAGAATAATAATTGCAGAATTATCCCAGCTCAGCTGGAAGATGTTCCTTCCCTAATGCTTCCCCTGAGCTTTGTTTGAAGCCTTTTGTGAGTCTTTTTCTTAGATGGAAAAAGGGAAAGAAGTACTTGTTTTCCTCTTCTAGCAATCCCTAGATAGGAGAAGGGTTATGGATATTGAATGTTCACTTTGGACATATTTTCACTCATTTACTGTTGCCACTTTCCAGTAAACACTTCATTATAATGACTTATTGAAAGCTCTGGCATGTGATCACTAGAAGTGGCAATAAATATTTGGAACCTAATATTGAGCTCGTCTAAAGGAAGACAGTGTTTCTTGTTGACTCTAGTAAGTGGTCTCAGACTTTTGATGTCTGCTCATCTTTCCAATGAAATCTGATGATCTTAGTGTAACTGAAATGCCAAGAGTGTTTGGGAAGTGAGAATTAAAAGAGGAACTGAGTTATTTGATAGTAGATCTGGTAGAGAAGGAAAAGAATAATATTGCAGAAAAACAACAGATACTGTCTTGTATAGGGAACCTAAGATCACTATCACTAACTTTTTAGAAAGATCCGAGTTGCTTTTATTATATGTTATAAATAATTTTATCCTTAGTGTTGGGCTCATGTAGAATCAGAACAGGAACTCTTTAAGGAGCAGAATTTGAGTTCAATGTGCTCAGGTTTTTGTTATCTATGTATCAGTTCCACATACTTCAATATCCTAACGGTGTTTGGTTTTTCACCACTAAAACAATTTTCCTCCTTTTCTGGAGGCGGGATGGCTGTCTTTTCTAGGGGTACTTTTTTGGCTGTTGTTCAGATAGATACCAGTAAAGAACAGCATCTTGCCTTCAGAATATTCCTTTTAGAGCCCAGCAGGGATTCAGTGTCTGGGATAGCTACAAAACTATTTTTTCAGTTTGGTTCAACTGAGACAGAGGTGGGTCTTGAGTTTTTTTACAGCCACCAAGACCTTGTGGCAAGAACTCTTGCCACCTCCTTGTGCCTGGGAGTAGAAATTCTGGCCAAATGTCTCCAGCTCACCCATTTTAGAGCACAGGGAGTTTTCAGGAAGGATGGAAGTGAAGAAGTTGTTGTTTGCTCCGTATCAACCTGTTCCAGGTGTGATTTCCCAAGATCAACCAGTGTCAAAGGACTGTAGTGGGTTGACTTTGGTTAGACACCAGGTCCCCTCCATGTCTCGAGAGAAGAGAGAAAATATAATAAAGGATTAATGAGCTAAGGACAAGGAGAAATCAATCACTAATTACTGTGACAGGCAACACAGACTTGACTTGGGGAAATTAGTTGCATTTATTACCAAGCAAATCAGAGCAGGATAATAAGAAATAAAATCTTCTAACGTCCTCCACCCAACCCTCCTTTCTGCCCACACTCTACCCCCTCCCCTGCAAGCTGGGCAGGGAGACAAGGAGTGGCGGTTGTAGTCTGTCCATCACACATTCTTCCTGCTGCTGCTCAGGGAGTGGAGTCCTTGCCCTGGGTCCCTCCCATCAATAAATGTTCTTCATGAACTTCTCCAAAGTGAGTTCTTCCCATGGGCTATAGCTCTTCACTAAGTGGTCCAATGTGGGTCACTCTTCCATGGGATGATGTCCTTGAGGAGCTCAGCGTGGGTCCCCCACAGAGTCACAAGTCCCACCAGGAAATCTGCTCTAATGTGGGCTTCTGTCTCCATAGGCCCCTGCCAGAAACCTGCTCCAACACAGGCTTTACTACCCATGGGGTCACCAGCATCCTTTGGTCATCCACCTGCCTCAGCCTGGTCTCCTCCACAGGCTGCATGTGGGTCTCTGCATCCCCATGGACCTCCATGGGCTGCAGGGGCACAGCTGCTTCCCCATGGCTGCCCCACAGGGGACAATCAGCTCTAGTGCCTGGAGAACCTCCTGTCCCTCCTTCTTCACTGACCATGGTGCTGTTCATCTCCTATCTTCTTACTCCTTTCTCCTCTGTGCAATAATTTTTTTACCCTCCTTCTTACAAATGTTATTCCAGAGGCACTGCCACCATCTCTGATGGGCTTTGCTTTGTCCAGTGGTGCGTTCATCCTGGAGTCAGCTGGCACTGGTTCTGTCAGACATGGGGAAAGCCTCTGCAGCTTCTCACAGAAAGCCACCCCTGTAGCTGCCCTGCTACCAAAACCTGGCCAAAGCCCAACAAAGGGTCTCAGAGAAGAAGTTGCAAAACTCACTCTGGAAAACTTTTTCAGAGTTGAAGCACAGCTTCTTTAGCTGTTTTCTGTACATTACTCTTAATTTGCTTGATTTTCACATTGATGTTGGATCTATTTAGGATTTATAAGGACACTGTTAGATCCACATCCCTTAACCTTTGCGTTTTTAGATTGTCATTAGATTTAAATATGAAGCATCCTGAGTGCCAATTTAATTACATTGTATTACTGGATAGTTTTCTGGCAGTATCTTGTCTCTGACAGTCCAGACTGGCTTCTGAAGGGAGCTACTTATGAAAATATAGTCCCTAGGGCAATGATTAGAGAGGAAACACTACAAGAAGAGTCTGTGCTGAAGGAGGAGTTAGTAGTCAATACAGGTAGAGGAAACTCTGCATATTATCATGCAAATTTTGCCCAAGCTCTTGCATGCATAAAGAAGACCTCATGTACGTACTCACAAATGCAAATTGAAAAACAAACCCCTTACTGGAGCGGTTATTTTAAATAGCCTCATAACAATTTAAATAATATGTGAATTTATAGTTGAAATATTATGCAAAAATAGCTTTCTAGAAGATGCTTATTGGACCTCTAGGTGATATGTGGATATCGATTAGTGAGCATTACATTTATTATTTCTAATTAGCTTTAGAAACCCACCAAAACACTGAATTACAGCACCAAAGAACACATGTTTAGGGCTGAGTTTGTGCTTAAAGGAAGGACTCAGCATCTTTCTAGAGCTTAAATCGCCCTGTACTTGTGAATTCTCCCCCAAGCTGCTGACCTATTTGAAGCCTGGAGGAAATCTGCAGGTAGATGGAGAGAGCCAAACCACTGCCATTCTGCTCTTCAGCTGTCAGCCTTTGTAAGGAATGCAGAGGTGAATTAGCATCACACGGCCAGAGCTGTTACTGCCTGTATGGGCTCCATACCAACTTGGTCAACTAACTTTGATGTCAGGTTATCTTAATATGCTAAAATAGGATGAGTTAGGAGTTGATTCATGAGTGGATCAGACATCCCTGCCTTGAGGGTGGCAACATCTGTTAGGCAGCTGGGGGAGGAAGGCAGGGAGTGACAGCAGCTTCAGCTGCCTGATTTTCCTCTGCTCCTGCATGTCTGCCAGAGCCCTGTGGTCACAGGTTACCCCTCATTAAAATGTCCTTCCTGGACTGAGAGTTGCTGCTCATTGTTCTCAGTGAGACTGAGGTTTACAGGATCAAAGGTTCTAGCTTTGCCCGACATATGGCCACGGGCTATATTTGCTTACTGAAAAAGCAAACTCTTCCTACCAGATGAGCCTGAGCTGTGCAATGCTTTCTCCAGCCCTCAGCATATGGAGAGGGAGGGCTGCAGTTTGAAACTTCTTTCCTTCCTGCTTTTTCAGTTTTTCTGACATCTTCCCCACCTTACTGGGTTGGCACTGCAGTTTTCTAATGTGGTTCAAGAAATCTTTTCCCTGTTCGTATCTTAAAGACAATTCTCATTCAGCTGCAGGCACCAGTCAGCCTTCCAAATGCTACAAGCTTGTCCTGGTCACCCAGTTTTACAGCATCTCAGTTGTTCTCCGTCTAAGGTTCAGCTGTCTTGGACAAAAATTTGCAGTCAGTCCCGGACACTGTCTGCAAAATAGTTAACTTAAAAAATTTAGTTGTAATTTGAGTTTGTTTGGTGGCTTACTTTTATCTGTAGGAGTCTCTATGTTGCTTTATTGACGATGATAAATGAATGATTTCCTGATATCTTGCAGATTACAGGCTGAGGAATCCTGATCATCTGAAAAGTCTTGCCAGCATCTGAGAAATTTCAGTCACAGCCAAGGTCTTCATTGGTAAAGAAGAAGTTGCTGACATTTGTTAATTATGCTTGTATTTTTCTTGATCAACTTCTCAAGTTCAAGTAAGATAGAAATTGATTTGCTTAATGAAATTTATCTGTTTGCATAATTCAGGATTTTATCTAAGATACATCTAGACTACATACTGGGTTCAACTATAGTGTGTGCAGGTGTTTTATGCACAGAAATGGGATTTCAGGAGTAAAGGATCACTTGGGATGCAGAACGCAGAACTGGAAGAGGGTATGCACTCCTGCCAAGCCTGGTAATACAGATGCAGCTCAGACTTCTGTTTCTGCTTATGATGACAAAATAAATAGTAAATAGTATTGCCTTTCCTCCTGGTATGAAATCCATTAAAAAGACAGACAGTTGTTCTTTTCTTTTATGCTGAAGAAGCTACTTGTATTAGAAGTGGAAGTGGAACTGAAAGAATCTAGCTTTCAGTAGGATGGTATGGAAGAACATGCTCAGCAAACATAAATAATGAGGAAGAACATCAGAAAATAGAGAAGATATGGTAAATGGGACAAACCATATTGTGAAATGTTTTATCAGAAACTGAAATTTTTCTTCCTAGTTCTCTTAATATTTTTAAAATAGTTTTCCACTCATTGCCATATATATATATATATATATATATAAAAATTATATATATATATAAAAATTATATATATATATATATATATATAAAAGTATATAAAAGTATATATAATTATTATTTATATTAGTTAGTGAGAAACATCAAAGAAATACTTCTGGTGCTCAACCCCTGCCAGAATGTAGAATCTGGAGAGGATCTCCTCTCAATTTCCAGTCATTCTGAGCACAGTCTGAGCATGAAGATGCAGATGGCCGGAATGTGGAGGCAAGAGGGGAGTGTGGGACATAGCAATAGTCCCAGTGAAGAACATCCTTATACTGTAAAACCTTATTCTGTCAAAAGCCCCATGCTTTCCTTACAGGTAATTAATATCCTGATATTTAAAAATTACAAGATTATTATTCTTTTAAGATGCCAAATCAGAGATATACTTCAGCAGAGGTATACCTGATGTATACCTTCACTCATTTTCAGTCTGCTCAGGATGAGACAAGTAGAAGTTCAGGACTAGATTCAAATTAGTTATATATTAAGTACACTTGCATGATAGGAATAATCTGTGCTAATTATCTGAAATAAATGTTCCACTTCTCATTTCATTTGCTCACTTTCTTTTGCAGAACCCCTAAATGAATAAGGGATTGTTTGTTGTCAGTTAATTGAAATTTTATCCCAAATTTATTGAATCACTTGGCTTCTAGTGTAAGAAAGATTTTATGAGGTTAATGCAGCACAGGAAAATATCAATTTAATTTTTTTGTTTGTGCCAAATTTTATTTTAGTTATTATTCGTTATTAATATTTATTATTTAGTTCTAGGTTTTTTTTAGTAGAAAAGTTGTGAATAAAGCTCATCAGATATTCAGGCTGTTTCTGTCTCTCTGAAGTGAATGCTAGACAGTGAATTAGTCAGATGTGATGCTGGGCGTGTTCTTACTTCTTCCACTGCTATCCTCACCCACATCCTTCCAATTAAATTGTTCAGTTTCAGATTATTTGATGATGATAGAAAACATCTGGTGTCTCCTGTGGGCTTGCATGGAGTCTAGGATGGAAAAGGAACATAGCCAGAGACAGACTTGGAGTGGACTGCTAGCAGATTGCTACAAGACTCTTTCCCACATAACCTTTTGCCACACAGCGTGTCCCAATGTGTCTAATTACACCATACCAAGGGATTAAAATCCACCACAATGACCTACCTTGGAAGGAGAGTGGGGAAAAGGGAAGGCATTGCTATTCCAGGGCCCTGAAGTGCCTGGATATTCTGACCCTTTTTCTTCTAGCCAGTCTTCCCCAACTACTGTTTTCGTATATTCAGCTTTATACCTTTTCAGCTTCCTCCACAGAATTGTTACTGGGGGGCTGTAAGTAAATTTGCCAACCAAATGCTTTCATTATCACCTTTGAAGCTTTGTTATTTCCTGTGCTCCATCCTTTTTCTCATTCTGATCTCTTATTCTGAGTGTGTGCCTCAGGCAAGCATTACAGTCACACTGATTTCTGCAGCTCCTGCCTCTCTTGCTCCAACAAGCACACACATGAGTGTGAGACCCCGGCAGTGCACATGGAGCCATCCAGCTTTGGGCTTTAAACTGAAGGAGTACAGGTTTAGATTAGATATTTGGAAAATATTTTTAGGATGAGGGTTGTAAAACACTGGCACAGGCTGCCCAGGGAAGTTGTGGATGACCCATCCCTGGAAGTGTTCAAGACCAGGTTGGATTGAGCATCCTGGTCTAGTGAAAGGTGTCCCAGCTCATTGCTGAGAAACTGGGCTAGGTGACCTTTGAAACCCCCTTATAGCCCAAACTATTCTCCGATACCAAGATAATTAAGCAGGAGGAATTTGGATTGTGTTTGTTTTCTTCAGGAAAGTTGTGAAAGTAGTGCTTTCAAAAATCATGAAGGAACAAGATGATATTCTGTGCAGGCAGAACAGCAAACCTGTTCAGTCTGCTGTGGCATCTTGAAAATAAAATGGGTATGCATTTCTTTCTGCTAAGCACTTTGCATCAATAAATACTATAAGCCCTTGGCATTATTAATTGCCCTCACATTCTGTGAAGCAGGAAAACAGCCAGAGGTGAATAATCTTAATTCCTAGTCCCTTTATCTAATTTAAACAGTATTCAGTGACCTTTAGCCAGAGAATGATTTTTCAAAAGCCTTTTCAAACTCTATTTTAACATGACATCCAGCCTTTCAGCTGTGCCTGAGATTTCGCCAAGCTTGGGGGAAGGTCAGGGCATTATATAAAACATACCATCTTCATCTAGCCATGTTCCAATAAAGAAATAAAATAGATCAATAAAGCATGTTGAAGTCATTATAATACAGATTTTGGAAACTCCTGTTAGCTGAGCACTTGTGGGTATTAACTGAAAATGTGTTTTCTTTAAGGATGAGTGGCTGCAGTATCTGCTGTCACTCAGTGACTGGGAGCTTTCTCTGCATGCAGATATCATGCCCAACTCAAAAATGTGTTGGCCAGGTGGCAGTCTTGATATGTGCCTTATCAAGGACACATTGGTAAAAGGAGAAGTATGTCAAAACTCTGATTATCCTTCAACTAAATTAATCCTGTTTTGGAAGTTTGGAAATTTTTCACTCACATGTTTGTATCTAGGTAGTCCTGATTAGGCAATGACTTCGTTCCTCTCTATTAAAAGAAAATGTTACATTTTTTGAACTCTGTTTTCTTGAAGGTGTTGATGAGCAATAAAAGATACATAAATAGTAACAAAATAATCAAATTTGAGAATATGTAACCAGTGACCCAAACAGCAAAATTAATTGCTCTTAATAAAAACGAAATCCTCAGTGTACTCCAGAGCAAAGGAATTTACCTAAGGAAAAGAAAAATCCATAAAATGCTTAATGCTTGTCTTGCTATGGCATATTTCTTATTATAATTATAAAAAATTTCCAGTTGTCACCTGCTGTATTTTCTAGCTGCTCACCTTTTATAGATGGGATAAGTTCAGGAAATTAAGGTAGAAGGAACTGAAAGAGATAAATATAACTTTCCTGTGTTTGAATGGATCATTTTATAAAATATGGTCCAAAAGTTGCACATATTGAACTATATCATAGGCTGATCATCCATATTTTAAAGAAATGGAGAAGATCATATGAATATGGATATGAGTAATTGATTTACTTACTTTTAAGAAAACTATTCTATCATGTATTGTTAATGTAACAAAGAAAATCCCAAGTGTGAAACAGCTGCAATAAAATGAAATTTCTTGTCTAAAAGAATTTTCAGGTTTTTAGTGACCTTAATTTTTTTATAGAAGATATTCTTTGAATTCCTCCCCTTGTGATGCTTGCAGAAACAAACCAAATGAGTAATATCTGATTAATTCAAAATTAGATGAGATAAAGCTGTTTTGGACTATGCATTTATTTGTTTACAATGTTCCTAACCCAGAGTTTTGCTGAGCACTGACATGTTGGGTGCCTTGTGTTGTGGGTCAGGAGTTAGTTTGCTATAACTCTGATAATTATAAGGTCATGAGATCTATGAAGAAGTAAAATTACTGCTCCTGCCAGGTGAGGATTTTTTCCAGAACAAATGTTATACTTAGCTATGGTATTTAATAGCTGAAGGAGGGAAGCTTCCAGAAGGAACAGTGAAAGTCTGTAAGTGTGGTCACCCTCAGCTCTTCTGTGAGAGCAAAACAAACTAAGCAAAGTGAAGAAGTCAGCCAGTCCCACCTGAGCATGTGGGCTATAGGCAGGAAGTTTAATGCATTTTCCTGTTCTCCAGTTAATCTCATTATTCTCCCCCATTTCTCACTATTTCTTGAAATTTAATCCTTACACACAGGAGCAGTCAATCCCAGGGACATCTGAAGGACCAGGCATTATATGACGTGTGATGTCAGACCCTGATGAGGACGACTGTGTCCTTCCTTAGGACACAACAAGCACGTTCAATCCTTGTCTTTTTGTGATGTTCTGGGAACAAAATACATGACTTGTGTGTTTGAGTCGTGATGCCCAAGCATAAGCTTACAGCACTGACAGTTGCTATAGATGCAATAATTTTTGCAAAGTGGTCAAGACTTGCTTTGGAAACTACTGGCATGAAGTTAATTTTCTGAGGAAAGTCTTTACATAACTGCAAGAACCATGAACTTCTAAGGGGATTTTAACTGCCAATGAATTTGTTACAGTTTGGAGACACCCCCAAAGTACATGCAGTTTGATTTCACATGAAGTTACATCCAAAAAATGTTCTTCGAAAATGGATACACCCTTAAGCAGTGGAAACAAATGCAGAGTACTGTTTATTGCTCACTAATTAAATTTTAACCTCAAATGTCAGGTACTTTTTGAAAAAAGAAAAAATAAAGATCTTCAATAACAATCCTCAAGTAAGTATTTCTTAATAACTATTGATTCTACATGCACTAGTGCCTAAAGGAGATAGAAAGGAATCTCATAAATGTCAGAGAGAGAACATGAGCAAAACATTTTCTGTAGAAGTCACAGATTGTAAATATTTTCCTTTGAAATCACAACCAAACATAACAGCAGTTCCTGTCTCAAATGGTTAAGTAACCTTTTTTCATTTGAAAGATTTTAATTACATACTGTTAGAGAGTGATTTGTTACTTTTCAATATTTGTTTATAGGGACATTTATAGCAGGAAAGTTTGGAGCTGTATTGTTTTTTGGTAGATTTTTTTAATTCTTTACTGAAGTCTTTAAATGTGAGGTCTTTTAACCTGCATTTTCATAAAAATAACAGCTCTTACAGCTGATAAAAATGCAAAAGCTATGGTACAGAAAAAAGGACATAAGTCACATTATACCTATACAATAGCTAAGTACTGACCAAAAAAACCTGTCTGCCACTGAGTTTAAGTGCATGGCCAACATGATCATTTTCACCTTTTTGCAGTCAAAGCAAACAACTTCATTTAATTTTCAGTGAAATTATGTGCAACTTTATGCTGGTTTTCAAATTAATTGTATCATAGTCGAATAAAAGCTGCAAATGTATTGCTTCCCTGGTTACAACATAACTTTCTGTCTTTGCACATAAGCATTTAGTCTCATAACACTCTGTAAACTGGGTGAAATTTTTCAGTGAAAATGGGGGAAGGAGGGGAGTCTGTGGCATAAATAATTTCTGGTTTTAGGCAAATTAGTAATGTGAGGATTCCTGTGAAGCACAATGTGACCTAAAGTTATTACACAGGAAATTTAGATCTGCAAGTGCCTCCTGAAAATACAATTAGAAACTCTTCCAGACTGAGTAAAGAAAGGCAGAACTACTGGGATAAGAGAATCCTTTGGAGTAATACCTCAATAACTCTGCTTGCTGAGTTGAGGTATAAAGTTTGTGTTTAATGGTGATTATTGTTGTCGTGCTACTGCCAACCCTTCTAACCCTCCCATCCTGAACCTTCTTTGTACTCACAGTTTTTCTTTTTAAGTAGTTCTCTTCTTTGGTCCTAACATGTAGAAGAATTAAACAAGGCTGTCCAGGCTGCTAATAAGATCAAAATCTGTAAAATGAACTGGAGGATAGAAACAAAACTCAGTTTGAACAATAAACAAAGAAAAATAATTATGATGAAGGTCATAAGAAGATGGTGAATCCTGAATTACCACAGGAGCCTGACCATGAAACTATAATAAGGGGAAAAGAAAATCCACCCTAGCATATCTCATTTTAATTAAACTCTATTATTTTTATGTGCTGCCATAAATTTTGCCACCAGTTTTATAGATCCTGACTTGCCTAAGTCTGATTGCAGTCTGGGAGGTGCTATGTCCACACAGATTTCTATGGATTTATTCAGAAGTAGGAAAGGAATTTTGTTTCTTGTGTGGACCAAAATAGATATAACGCAAAGAAACCAGCAGTAAAAGAAAGCAGCTGCAGAACAACAGAGTATCAATGAGTCTGGATGTCATATGCTACAGTTAAACTTTTTCACTTTAATGTGTCTTTCTTTAGCATGTATGTGGTGATATTTAGTTGGTTGAGAGGAGGAGGTGTGTAGGTGTGAATTATTAGTGAAGCCTACTGCATCTGGGATGTGTTAGAAGCTCATGAGCTCTTCTGCCTGGAGCCCAAGAAAGGCTACTTGTAGTATAAGTCAGGCAATAATAGGAAAAAATATAGAGTAAAAATTGATGCAAGTTGTCTTATTGGGAATTCTGCTCCTTATATTGAAAACTTTGAATGTAGAAAGAGGACAGTTGCGCACAGGACGGTCTGAAGATAATAAAGTCATTCCTTTAAGTGCTTATGGTGCCTTCAGAGAGAAACATGTCCTATTGGTGTAACTTTTGTGACTTACGGAGTCTCCACAGCACATGGAAAGACTGAGCTGTCAACTTTGGCCACTCCTGAAATGCAGTAGCCTCTTAGGAGTGTGTGGCTCATTGACAAGTGTCACAGAGGAAATGGAGACAGGAGGGAAGAAGGGAGGGAGGAAGGGAGAGAAGGAGGGAGGCAGGGATGTAGGGGAGCAGGGGGCCTGCAGGAGCTGCTGATCATAATCTGAATAGAAATTTAATTGTGGCACTGTCACTTACACAGTTAATTTTATAAAGTTGCTACCTGATCTTTATTGATCCCAACTGGACTATGAATTTATTGTTTCTTCAGAAGAATCACAGAATCATTTAGTTTGGAAAGGACTTTACAATCACAGAGTTCAACCATTAACCTAACACTGCTGTCTTCACTATTAAACCACAGTTTTACCAGCCAGCTTATTAACCCACCCTGAGACTTTCTTTCCTCATGGCAGGACACAAACAGTCAAGGAGATTTCTGGAGGGCATCAGGAATAACTTCTTGCTTCAAGCACTGGAATGAGCAGCTAGTCTGATGCACAGACAGGTCTGCTCATTGTTAGCATTGAAGACATGGCTTTGGGATGTGGTAAGCAGTCAGGTTTGGAATCAAAGGGACCTTGAACAAAATTTTGTTCTAATACGCCTACTGTGGGCAGGGACACTTTTCATTAGACCAGGTTGCTTGAAACCCCATACAGCCTGGTCTTGAACACTTCCAGCAATGAGGCATGCACAGTTTCTCTGGACAATGGCTGTGGGGTGTGGAGGCCCATGAGCCTACCAGGGAAAAGGCAATGGCAATGGAAGGGTAGGTCTTAGGCTCTGGGCATTCCCCACAAATTATGATGAGGAAGGGACTTCTCCCATGGTGTTCTGCAGTACAATGTTAATTATCCCCAGTTCTGTTCTCCCCAATGGCCCGTTGGCCTTACCTACCCCTTTTACCATGTTTGTACCCCAGTTCTAGAAAGTTCTTTGTGCCCTGTTTCCCCATTGGCCCTTATATCCCTGCCTGTGTACCATCCCTGTGCCCTCAGATCATTGATCCTTGATGCTCTGCTCCACTCCTTCTTACCTGGTCCCTCCTTTGTTCCATGGCTTCCATCCCTGGCCCCTTAGTTTTGTGGATTCAATAAACCTCCAACAGAACTCCATATGGAAGGCCATTCCCCTTTTCAGTCATTGACAGCTATGTGTGGTGAGAGCGTATGTGACTGCATGATTGTCAGAGCACCTGCCCAAACACCCTCACCTGGAGACACTTTTGGGAGGGTAGTGGCCATTTACCATCCACCCAGGCTGCTACAGTGGGGTCCAAAACAGTGGGGTTCAATATCCTGAGAGGAAGGAGGAAGGAGAGCAGTAGAGAACAGATCCTTGGCTCTGTATTAACCATCTGTAGTGGTTTTTGTCATCAAATGGCTTTGATGAAGGGGCAGATGCCTCCTCAGTGAGCTCACTGATGGCACAAATCTGTGAGGAGTGAGCAATACTCCAGAGGGCTGTTAGCCCTTCAGAAGGACCTTGATAGACTGGACAGGTGGACAGAGAAGAACTATCTGAAATTCAACAGAGGCAAGTGCAGGATCCTGCACCTGGGGAAGAATAACCCCCTGCTGGAAAGCAGGTCTGCAGAGATGGACCTCAGGGACATGGTGGACAGCAAGCTGTCCATGACCCAGCAGTGCACTCGTGGCCAAGAAGGCCGATAGTGTCCTGGAGTGCATTGGAATGAGCAATGCCAGCAGGTTGAGGGGGGTGATGCTGCCCCTCTCCTCAGCCCCAGTGAGGCACATCTGGAGTGCTGTGCCCAGTTCTGGGCTCCTCCATTACAAGAGGGACATGGAGATCCTGGAGCATGTCCAGCATAAGGCTATGAAGATAATGAGGGATTGGAGGAAAGGTTTGGAGCTGGTGCTGTTCAGCCTTGAGAAGAAAACGCCCTCATCAATGTCTGTGTCTGCAGGGAGATGTCAGAGGATGGACCAGGCTCTGCTCATTGGTGCTGAGCAAATGGACAAGAAGCAGTGGGCAGAAACTGATGTGCAGGAAGTTCCACCTGAACATGAAGGAGAATTTCTTTACTATGTGGTGACCAAACACTCTAACAGATTGTTCAGAGAGGGTATGGAGTCTCCCTCACTGGAGATATTAAAAAACTGTCTGGACACCATCCTGTGCTGTGTGCTCTGGGATGACCCTACTTGAGCAGGGAGGTGGGACCAGATCACCCACTGTGGTCCCTTCTTGACCCATTCTGTGACTCTGTGACTTCAGGAGAGCTTCAGCTCAGATTCTGCAGCAAAATGACAGCTGGGATGGCATGGGATGTAGCTATAGGGGAAGGTAAGTCAGGAAGAGACGCACACTTATCAGGAGATGTCTGGGTACAGAGGGATGCCACCCACCACAACTATCTCTCACCTTTTTGCTTATGGATGAATGGTACAGAGCAAACAAAGCAGGATATCTAGTCTGTTCCTCTGAAGACTGGAAAAGGGGAAGATGTTCCAGTAGCTGTTCAAGGACTGGAATCTAGATGTCTCTATAGCTGACAGGGCTGTACCTGTCTCTTCCAAAGAAGTGCCTCGCCAGGGTGAGGGAGGTGGAAAAGCAGAGAGGTTGAGGGCTGGCAGCTGTTGCCAGAGCCCTGAACCCAAGAGTATACTTAAAGCTGGCTATCTGGTGAGTCACATCTTCCCAAAGTAGCTAGCTGTACAGGGTGGAAATTTTCCATCTTTCTTTCTTGGGTTTGGAAAGTGATGCCGTCTTTTCCTTGAATCAGTGATGGAAAAATAAGTTATACCTGAGGTGTAACTGCAAGCTTGAGTAATGATTTCCTATCCACTCTCATGTCCTGGTAAATTACCAGAAGAATAATGTAATTGAACTAGAGCATAATTTTGAAAACTTATCAGTGGGGTTAAAGGGAGACCAAACCTATTTTACCTAGTGTGTGACTTCCAAAGAAACTCCACACATTGCAGAAGGTTATTAGCAGGTTACAGCAGCTATGAAATGTGTTTTGAAGGAAAGCTAACTGTATAATTATTTGGCTTTGATAAAACTGTTGCTGGTGTCAACTGTCTAGCACTATTCTTAACACTGCATTGAAGCAGAATGTAGATAGCTTTACTGTTTTTCCTTTTTCTACAGCTTGAAATAATGATGCTGTTATTGCCTGATATTACTCTATCAGGCACAAAAAATTACTGCCTGACATAGCAAAAATAAAAATAACTAAAAAAGAAAAATAGGCCAAATGTCTTAGGACTTCACTATCAAAAGCTATCCACAGGACACAAGATTACAAGTCCTTATTGCCATGACCTCACGGCCATGCGAGGCAACAAAAAACTGCTTTAACAGTTTTAACAGTTTTTTGTTCCAAAAAACCTAGCCCTGGAATCACCTGCCCTAGCAGCAAAGTTACCAGTCAGCTTAGCCTTTGGCTTTTGTCATTCACATGATTGTGAATCACTAAAGATTCTCTTGTACAGTAGATTTTTCTGTATCTTTTCTTACTGCAATTATTACACTTCAAGAAGTTGCTGAATGTTCTGACCTCAGTTGCAGCCTAAGCTGATCCTCTTTCTTTACATTTTATTCTGGTAATACTTACTCTTCTTTTGGCATACTACTGGGCTTGGGGAGAAAATTTTAAGTACCACAAGATCCAGAAATGGGAATGTGACAGTGCTTGAGATTCTTCTTCAGCTATTCTTTAAACTAGCAAAGAGATTTATGCAAAAATGAAAATACTAATCTTTAGATGATGTGGAAGTGAAACTTAAAAATGGCGTGTACAATATTATTTAGTTATCCATAAATATGAGGAGGAATCCTGTAGCATCTTTCATTTTAAGTATGTTTAAATGTGTGATGGAGAAAGAACTGCTAACAGCAAAGCTGGAAGAGGTAAAGGTGCTTCATCTTGGACCACAAATCTTCCGGACCTGTCATGCAGTGATAGGCAATTTCCAGAAAAAGGACCCAAGCATGAGTCATTTGTCATGGGAAAGTGAGGAATGTATCATGCTATTCTCCAACCTTCTAAAATGTCCATCTCCCATGCTTACTCATTTAGAGGGTTTTCAACAGAGGAGCAGTACAGAAGGTATGCACTGGATTGTAGAGTTCCACCCCGATCTGTTTTATGTGTTTGTTTTAAAGTAGACCTTAAACACAGGACAAACCAAGCTTTAAGGAGAAGATCTGTTCATTTGGTAAAAATCTGAGGAGTAAGGTGTTAAGTTGTCTCAGCTTCTGTTAGTGCCTCATACTTTAGTACTACTTTGACTTTGGGATTTTTCTTATAATTTGTACTACTTCTGTTCAACTTTCCTGTTTTATACCATTTCTCACTTAACCACTAATTGTTCAGAAATTTCTAGTGAGAATTTTTATGTAGAAATTTTCAAGCTGTCTACAGGTTCAGTGGTTGTCATCCTGCTAATCTTAAGTAGTGTGGAGTTGAGTTTTTATATATACTTATATATCCTATGTAAAATACCAGAGATTGAAACTTTGGATGGAATTTTGTGGACATATTTGGTTCATACTCTAAGACAAAAACAGAGAGGATTCATTGCAACAAATTAATTGAAGCATCTACCCCTAGGTGAAAACCCTGCAGTTTTCTGATACATCACAATGTTTTTCACTGCCACCTCTTGTTTTTCTGAATACTTCTGTGTGCTGTTGTGAAACTCATTAGAAACCTGGATTGTTTTTCAAAGCTGCTCCCTTGGCTGGGGCAAAGGCATGCAGCAATCAATTGTTTCTTCTGTGATTCCTTTTATGTTCCCATGGTCCACTAGTACCAAGTATGAGCAAATTATGCCTTGCCATGCTATTGTGGGTAATTTTGTTTTGGGCTTTCCTTCGTACCAAGGGTAGCTTCTGACTCTGGTTTAAATCTGTGCTGTGTAATGCTAGATAAGCAGAGTAACTGCATCACCTTTTGTTGTGAGAGCCTTTTATGGTCCAAGATTATAGGGATATGCCTTAAAACCTGAGGAGCTAAGGGACAGGTCAGAAAGACAAGTAGAGGAAAGGAAAATGATTACATGTTTTCAAGTTCCTTGTTGCATATAGATAAAAACCTTATAATTACCCACGAGAAAAAGATTCTGTACCCATGAGAATCATTTTGTCCCCATGAAAAAGAATGTAAACATCTTTGGGAAGAAAGTCTTTGGTGAGCACGTACACTAGCAACTGCTAACCAATGAACTGGGTAGCAACAAGTTACTAACTGATTAAAATTAAACATGATGCTTTTAGAAAACCATATAAATATGAGCTGTGAGCAATAAACATTGGCTATTGCTGCATGAAGGAAAGGTGTTTTGTCTGTTTCTACTGTGACAGTTCCTCTTTTTCCTGCATTGTTCATGCCCTCCAAAAATCTTTCCACTTTTCCCTGTGTTTGTTTCTTTGGTTATTAATGTTTTCTCTGCCCAAAGATATGCCTATGCCAGCCTGTTTGTCGGTCTATGAGATTCAGTTTAAGGCTAGGAGTTCTTATATGTGTTGGTGGTTTTTTCTTGTTTTTTTTTTTTTTTTTTGGTGTCACTAGTACCTGATGCAGAAGCTTTGAAGTGGACACACTCTATTTTTACCCTCCTTGAAGGATTGAGGGGCAGTTCATCTGGCAAACACCTCATTATGCTGCCTCTTCTCCTATAGCTTGCAACTTACACATGCATCTTAAATGGGTCATTATCTTGAATTGGCAGATGGTAATTGCTGTATTAAAATTCTACATTACTTATTTGCCATGTAGGATTCAGCAGAATTATATGTGCCTCACCAGTGAGTTGATTAGAGATGCCTTAGGCATCATCTTTTCTAAGTTTTAAAAAATTACTCACTCACAGCTTTCATATGAACTCAGAACAGGGATAAAGTTGAAAACAAGACAATTCTTAGAGCATATTCTACATATTCTTCATCTTTTTATAAACCCAGTCTGACCTCTGTCTGCCTCCAATGACCCATATATGAAAGAAGAAAAGGAGAAATATTGCAATGAATCAACTTTCTCCAGGCAGGATTTCTATTCCTTGTAAAAAAAAAAAATATGCAAATGAGAAAATAAAAAGCCAGAGTTGCTGAGCTGCTGATCTTGCCAGCGCTGGAATGGCTGAGGTACCCTACATTGGAACATGTCAGGGTGCTAACATGGTGGAGGTGGAGATGTGTTCTAGCAAAGGTGCAGCATATTTCCATAGTACCAAAAATGACAAATGACATACCCTAAGCCTGCAAAAGTACTCGGCTCTTAGTGAGTCTCTTTCTACGCTGGGGATTTTGCCATCCATGCTTGGGCTGATTTGTTCTCTCCACTGCCAATGGATGTGGTTGTAATGGAAAGCTTAGTTGTTATGCTTAGTTAGTGTCCTCTCAAAAGAACAGTAATTAATCTCAAAAGTACAGGAATTACAGTGGCCTAAAGAGCCCCTTTTGCAAAATATTTCAGGGAAGAGACAGAAGGTGGTGTAGGCTTTTAGTGGTCACCACTCTGTAGATAGCAAAGTGCACCAATTTTAGTGAAGTGATCTTGCTCAGTTTCCCATGTTGTGAGGAAGCCTTTGGTTAGGGTCCATCAGTAGAGCTGGACAAGAAACTTTGTGGCTTTGTTTTCCATGGCTTTGAATCTGGGCTTTGAGAACTGACCAAGTCTTGTTGGTGTGTTTATGTGATAGCTGGGAGAGATGCCTGCCAAATCAGTGAACAGCTGGGATGAACACTTGCACTGAGGCAGCCACAGGAATGTGTATACCAGGATGCGAAAACGCCTGTGTGTGCCTGAGTACAGAGCAGTCTGAGGAATTTCTGTTGTGTTGATTGGTTTGTGTTTGTAAATTGAAGAGCCAGTCCCTGCCTTAAAGGCTTTGCAACCTCAAATTGTGTGTTGGGTTTTGGGCCCTTTGCCTCAAGGAAGATATTGAGGTGCTAGAGCATGCCCAGGGAAGGGCAATGGAGCTGGGGAAGGGTCTGGAGCGCGTGGTGGATGAGGAGTGCCTGAGAGAGGTGGGGGGTTCAGTCTGGAGAAAAGGAGGCTTGGTGGAGAGGAATAGAAATTTGTAGCCATGTGGAATTTGGTCTTTTCTCCTGGGTGACAAGTGATGGGACAACAAGCAATGACCTCAAATTGCACCAGGGAGGTTTAGATTGGACATTAAGAGAGATTTCTTCACAGGAAGTGTTGTCAAGAATTGCCAAGTATTGCCCAGGGAAACTGTGAAGTCACCCTCCCTGGAAATTTTAAAATTTAAAAAAATACAGGCATGGCACTGAGTGACATAGCTTAAAGATGAAGATGGCAGCACTAGATTGTTGGACTGGTGACCTTAGAAGCCTTTTCCAACCTAAATAATTTGATGATTCTTAATACTACTGAAATATACCTAGTGGAATACCTAAAAAAAAATAACTGGTGGAATGAAGTAAAGTGTAGGAGTCACTGGGCAGGCAGTGGGACTGGAGATGTTGGCTGCAAATACAAGAAAGCTGATGTGGCAGGTGGTGGAAAGAGAAGTTGTTGAAGGATTCTCTGCCTATGGTCCACTGTCTTTTGGAGGCTAATAAGTGTTTTCCTAATTTTAAAAGCAGAGTGAAAAATTCCCTTTTGCTTGTTACTCAGGGAGGTTTTGAGAAAATTACAACAATTTTGCATTAGAAAACCTGACAAGTACTCTAAAAGAAGCTTCTTTTTCCATTTGTAATTCACAATGATGTTCACAACAAAAATTATGTCAAAAGCGCAAGATTATGATGAAATTTATGAGAAAAGCAATATAAGCAACTTATGTACTGGTAATGGGCATAACTGAAGCCAACAGACAAAGGGGGGTGGACTGCTTTCTATCCAAACCAAAATCAATTATTTGATAGTAATGCAAAATCAATGTCCAGTGCCATCATTGTCTCTGCAGCTGCATGCTGGGATTAGTAAATGATTATTTCACTGGATGAGCTTTAGGATGTAAGTAGAGTTAAATCACACAGCCTTGTACCAGTATTTCTTCCTGCACTGCTGTGCTGAACGTAAACATAGTGATTACTTCCCTTCCTTCCATGCAGCTTGGTGGTATGATAAATAAATGTGTGGTGTTCTGGTTACTGCTGCCAGCTGGTGGAGTCACTTTTGCAGAAGAGGTGGTTTATATCCCCAGGTTTGTCATTTTATTGATGGTTCATGACAGAGATTGTCATGTAGTCAGTGCACATTCCTATGAACAAATGGATGAAAGAAGCTGCTTATGGAACTTCCAAGAGAACATAAAGCTGAACTTTTCTTACCCACATATTATGAGTAATAGTAGATGTAGCTATTTACATGTACACAATCATTAGCTTCAAAACGAAGAACTGCTAAATTTATTTTCATCCATAAAAATCTGTCTGATTTTTGTTGTTTTTATTTAATTTGCTATTGGATAGATGCTGAAAAAGTTCATGGCTGATACTCTGATGAAATTGTGCTTCTTATGTGTAGAAAACTACCTGAATAAAGAGCTGAAGATGTCTGTGAGAACTGAATTAAACTAGTTCAAGCTTTAAGCACACCCAACAAGTATCTCTTGAAGGGTGTGGTATGCTCATTGAGGTCCAAATTGATAGATTCTCTGGTGTAAGCAATTAATGAAGAATTCCTTAATTATAAGAAATGAAACAACTACAGTAGAGAAAAATACTGTTTATTTTATTATGACATCCAAATTTTTGGAGCCTGATCGGCGAGCAGAATTGGTCCATATATAGTTCACTTGCAGAGAGAAGGACAAGAGAGGAAGGTATTGCACTAAATCATTAATCTGTTGGTTTGCAACTGTAATGAGATCAGTCCCTCACTGTACTAATGTACCACTTCCCATCTACAGCTCAGATTGGCTTGTCCAAACTTGGAGAGAGTTCTACCAAAAAAGAGAGAAATATTACTTGTTCGAGGTTTTTCTGGAAGAATTGGTTTGAAATATTTAAGCACTACAAAGTTTTCTGACCTAAATGAACAGTGTGGGAGACTCAGAGGTCTGCTTTACCTTTGACTTTTTTTTTTTTTTTTTTTATTGCCAGGAGAAAACTTAATGTAATAGTGAAATGTGCTATAATCTGTCTCTCAGAGGTCCTATTCAGAAATTTATCTTCCTCTTCTTTAGCATTTAAGCCTGACCATTACTTCCTGAGGAATTTAAAAGGAAATTGAGATGTTCATAGTTTAAGTGCATACAGATGTCAAATTGCTTTGTGAATGATATTCAAGAGTGTTAATGAGGGGGAAAAGTCCTATGATAGATATTGGTGAAGATCAAGATTTAGTTTTCTTTTTTCTTCTTTCTTTCTTCATATCTTATTCCTTAAAGTGGTTGAAAAATACATCTAAGAAAACTTCCTCTAGACTAAAAGGAAACGAACTAAAGAGCAGGATAGTGTGGAGTTTTAATGTGAGTGGATGGTCTAAAATAAAACATATTTTAAGCAGAAATATGGAAAACATTTTTTTTGTTTTGTTTTCGCCAGAGTTAAACATGTCTCAAAGGGACTTATGCAAATTCCTGGTGGAGTGGTGTTCTGGCAATTAAAATAGAGGTAATTCAGATGCAATTTTTGTGTCATGAGCTCTGGGGACTGCAGCTGGAGTCAAGCCTATGTCCTATAGGTGGATAGTGTTTGCTGGGGAAGCCAGTTTGGCAGGCTTTGAAGAACTGCTATGATAAAATGCTACGGTGACATTAAGCTAGTGTGCAGCAGTTAATAAGGGAACAAGAAATTACTTCTTTGTTGTGGAAAGAGATTATCCTAGAAGAGAAAGGTGAACAGTACCAGTTCAGTATTAGCCTCTTGTCTCACTTATCTCCACCAAAAAAAATAAAGCTTGGTATTTTTTCTTTCTCTTAGCTTTCAGTTGAGAGTGCACCAAGAGACCATCAGGTTACTGTGGAAAGGCTTCAACATGAATAAATAGGACACTATTGATTAAACTACTCAGATCTGCAAAAATGGTGGCATCTGTTAGTTACAGTGTTTGTTTCTCTGATTTTTTTGCCATACTCAGCCAACCTACTGTGTGTAAACAATAATTGTAGAACTGGGCTGAACCATGATGCCTTTAATGTTTTAGAGATGTAGCTGAAAGCTGGCCAGCTGATGGGATGAGTTCTGCAAGGGTGCTGCGTTCTGCCTTGATGGAGGTGTCACTTTGAAGGCTGCCTTTTAGTGTGATTCATCCAAAGCATTTCTATTTTATTTCTGCAAAGACTTTTGATAGCTAAGCCAAAGGTGTTTTTAAGCCTGACCAGGTTTTATTGATATACAGAGAGGGGATAGTAGAGAATGGAGAGATAAGCATGCCACAACTGAAATGTGTAAAAGAGCAGGTGAGATCCTGAACTGTTTCACTGGTTATGTGATTTAATACTCCCTGCTTTGAGTGAGATTCACTCAAGGACTTTGCTCTCTGTATCCTCAGAGTCTGCAGCACAGAGCTTTGTTGTGCTAAGTGCATCTATTAAATGACTTGCAGTTTCCTTATGTGCTATGCCAAAAGGGGGGAGATATATAGAAAAGAGGCAGAAAAAAAGTTGAAAAAAAAAGTTTTATTACAGGATAGAAAAGAAAGAAGGATTTAAAAAATGGAAAGAAAAAAAAACCCTGGCATTTGTTAGTTGGCTGTTCATGTTAATCCTCTTTAAGACACATGTGACCTCAGCTGGAAAACCTCTCACATTTTTCAATCTGTTGTGAAGCAGCGAGCTTAGTGACAATCATAAGAACCTTAAAAAATTTCTGAGCAGTTTCTAGCCCCTCTCAGTGTCACTCTCTGAGTCTCTAGGCTGGCATACCAGCACTGCTCAGTGACTTGGACCAAATTATAAATACTAAGCCTGCTTCTATATATATCAGTCAGTCTGTTCCAGGACTACTGGTCCAAAATGACATGTCAGAAATGGATGTGTGGATTTTTGAAAAGTGACTTTAACAGAATTTTCATTTTTGAAATTGAATTTAATAATTTGTAATGTGTGCCAAAAAAAACATGCCCTGGATTTCAGCTGTTAAGGTAGTTCAGAGGAGTTGCTCAAAGTCCTGGTAGGACAAAGCAGAACATAGTGCTGAAAGCTTTCCCTCTTAAATGACTGTAGCAGTAACAAATTAAAAAAAATGAAAGAAAGTGTAATGCAATAGATAATTTTGTCTCTTAGGCTGTCAAAGCTGAAGCAGGATCATACATTGTTATTTTCAGTACTTATCCAGATTAATTTTGGTTGTTTTGAGGAGCTGGATTTTACTGCCATATACGCCCTGAACTACGGACATGGGGTTATTTCAGTTTTTCTTTACTGTGTGAGATCTTAAATATATTACCAGGAAATGTGGGCTGACTGAGAACACTAATAATATGGCTGATATGGTCTAACTGTATGGATTAACTGTATGACAATGGTTTTAGACCTTAAAATGAAACTTACGCCTTCCATAATTCAGAGGAAAAAACAACTTAGAAAAGAAAGGAAATGGTCAGGTTTGGAGTTTTTATTTAACCATTAATTTTTCTGCATTATCTGTGCTTAAGAACTGAAGGGAACAGCTGTCTGCTTGAAATGGTACTTTATGCTGAGCTCAAGTGAAGGTTATTTTTATCCCTTTGGTGCTATCCTGTTTTTATGTCTTTCTTTTGCCTAAATTTTTAACGCATTTATAGTGGTGAAATTTGATGTTGTATGATTCCTTTCATATTGTGAGAAATGAAATGTGTAGCTGTCTGGAACCACCAAAAAAATAATTTATCTTTTCTCAGATCTCATCAATTATGAGAGTTTGGGTTTTTCTGTGTATAAATGCTTCAGTCAGATTGGTTGCCAATAAAAATGCTAAACCTATAGAAACTGAATGAATGTGTTTTACCACAAAACACAGAAAATATATATGAAAAGATTTATTTTATCTGATGGTTGTGAGATGATATGTCAGGAATTAAGTACAAGGATGTATTTTGTCATACCAAGATATCACTCTTAAATGGAACCTTTTTGTTCATGCTGACAGACTCTTTATTCTTCCTAAGTGATTTCCAAGTTGTAACTAGCATTCATGAATGCAGCGACAATTTTAAGACTGTGTTTTTTAAATGTAAGTGTGTCATCTCTAGTTTCATGAACTGCTTCTCTATGAGGTCAATCTCTAAAGTTCACATGTGCATATAAATTTAAAAGAAATTTTGTTTTTCCTTGTAAAATGCAGCAGTGAGAATGATTATAAAGCATCCTGGAAAGTGAGTCATCATAAATGAGGAAAAGCATTTTGGGAATATGACCTTGAGAATTCTGGAGACCTGGTCCACAAATCTTACTGCCACTACATTTTTGATGGCAAGTAGTAAAACTCAGCGCAAAGGTTGAATTGGACTTGAAATTATATTTTAAAATGAAATAACAGTAAAGCAGTGTCTGACTGCACTTAGATAAACCTTAAAGGTTTATATTATATGGGTGATATATGAAAGATAAAATTTACAAAGGGACAATGTGTGAATGGGAGCAGCCAGGGAGGCTGGGGGCGTGGCCATCAATTTATGCACACAACTGCATTTTCAACATAATTAGCTGTCTAATTGAGCATTATGGTTTAACTGACACATTTAAACATATAATTTATTTGAATGCACACTGCTTGTGATCTATTTCTAATGTTTGCTCTTCAGGACGGTATCAGACTCTAGAAGAGGAAATTATCCTTCTGATGAGCAGAAAAAAGAACAAAGAGTATGTTGAGAAGCCTTGAATGCAAATAAATTTCTGTAATTTGAGATCAGAAGGGGAGCATGGAAGCAGAAAAGCCATGCAGAGAAAGTTAAGTACTGAGCATGACTGTAAAGACACGACTTAATTTCAAATACCAGAGCTGTGCTCCACTTCATGTTATCAGGCTACAGTGAAGATGTGACTGGTTCACCTGACACCTAGGTAAGAGGGATGTTGTAGCAACTGAGAGGTTTAAACTGCACATCTGTCTTCACCCAAGGTGTAAAGTTTCCGGCATTCTTCTTTTCTCTTTGCTGATTTATTACCGGAGATAGCTCAGGGATGACATTTGCTCTGTTTCTCGGCTGTTTAGGCTTGTAAGGTTTTCTGCGTTGTTTTAGGTGTTCTGGAATTCTCAGGGAATTCCCAGGGAATTCTCAGGGACGCCACTTGTAGGGTTTTCTGTGTTGCTGTTCTGGTGGCCTGGAAAGGCCCAGGGATGGCCTTGGAGAGCCGACGCTTCAAAGGACGAGGAGAGACTTCTGATCTTGTCTCGGTCTTGGTGTTTATTAATTGTTTATCTAAAAGATTTTCTTTCAGCCCGACAGAGGTCTGCACAGCAAGTCAGCCATGGGCACACTCCCCAAGCCCCCGGGCGGTCACTTATCTTTATACCCTAAGTTACGTGTACAATATTTATCATTTTTCCCCAATACCTTTTACCCTTATTAACCAGTGCACTTTTAGTAATGACCAATCCCAAAGTGCCACCACCACCACAGAAGATGGAGGCCAAGAAGAAGAAGAAGAAGGACAGGACACGCCCCAATTCCTCCATCTTACTTCTCTAGACCCCCCTGTACCAAAATCCTAAACCCTGTGTTTTACACTTTAACTAACTTATCCCTTCACCATTCACCCAGTGGAATCCTCCCAGTCCTCATACAGGTCTCATCTCCTGTGTAGGATCAAAATCCTGCCACCAGACACTTCTGGCAACATTCCAGGATTCCCGAGCCCCCCAAGGGTGGTCTCGGCCTCTCTGCACCTCCATCCTGAGGTGCTGAGATCCCACACCAAGGGGAAAAAAAAACCCCATCTTTTTCTCAATGTGATGGATTTTGCCATATAGATATGGCTGGATTTTTCCATTCCTGAACAGGGACAAGGGCACATCACCCATACTCTGTTAAAATATACAGAGTAGTCTGTCAGCAAGTTGCAGGAGGAAGGAAGAAGAATTTCCTTCATTTACAGTTGCACAATCCCTGGTGTGCCAAAATTTCACTCTTTGGGTGATAGCTGGGCACTTGGACATTTATTTTTGGGGGAGAAACAAACCAATGTACGTTTGATTTTGTTCCCAGACCTTTTTTTTTTTCCCCTTTACTTCTGGGACTTATTTTCTGAACAAAATAGTGGCAGATTTTCTTTTAACCCAGCAAACTTCAGTAGTTGCAGCTCTTTCTGTATTTTGTGGTGCTGAGCTGTGAATCTGCTGCTTCGATTACAGAAACTGCCAACAGACATGAAAATCCAGAACATAGAGGCTAAACAATTCCTGCTTTTTATCTTTGGAATTACTTTTGCACACTCTGACAATTTCTCCTTCTAAACAAAATGTAGTAACAGCTACAGTTAAGGAATTCAAAACAACTAATGCAAAACTTTGCTGCCAAAATAGAGAAGAAAAGTACTTTTTCAAACCTGAGGTTGGCACAATTCCTGGCTTTTCTCCTCACCTTTCCCTCTGCTCTCCACACTCCCAAGTAATTAATTATCAGAAGGGAAGAAGAGAAATTAAATGCAAGATCATGCAAGTAGAAATAAAAATGCATGAGTCTTTTACACCAAGATGAATTCACTTATTAGGAGACTCTGAAGTTTATAGGAGTGGACTTTGCATATCTGGATAGATAAGGTCGAATAAGCTCAGAAGATAAAAATAAAACAGTGAATGTCAAAGGATCTCTGAAATTTGCATAGGTTCCCAAATACACGGCTGCCATGCAGGAGCCAAGAGGAAAGGGAATACATACAGAAAAACTGGTCTTTGTACCCTTCATGGGGAGATGAAGGGAGAGTTAGGAAGATGGACTGTGACTCAGAGCATTGTTTCTCATTTCCAGTTTTTTGACAGAACAATTGTCAGGAGGTAGAATTTCTATTTTGTTGCCCAGTGTTTTCAGAATAGCTCTTGTCAGGAGAAGCAGTATTGGAAATATAATGAGAAATACATTACAGAAAATAAAATTCTTTACTACTTTGACCTTTCAGTCCTTTACATCGTGCTCCATGGTGATATCTTCCATTTTGTGAAGAATATCAAGGCTGTCCATACAAAGAGGAGAGCACATCAAAAAGCTCCCTACTCTGGTCATGGGATTTGTTGGAACTTCTGGATCCTACTTTAGTTCAGACTTTACTGAGCATGTGCCTTCAGGTGGAAAAAAAAAAGGGGAGAAATAAAGATCAAAAACTAAAATAAAGCAACAATTAATGGCAGGATACTCCTTATGTAGCAGATTCATTGCTGTCATGCCTGAGGAGAGGCCTTTAAATATATGTTGTTTTCAGAAAGCTGAATTGGGCTATTTTCCTTAGTTTCTCTGAAGGGTTTTATAAATTGGAGATAATTATTAACAAAAGCTGTATGCAGATGATTAATGAAATATCTCTGCTTAAACTATACTCCTGTCCCTTTATTTCTTGTTTAAATTAAGAATAAATAAAAGCCTACATTGTGTAACCTGAAGAGAAATGGATACAGGAGCAGCTCAAATTTTCCCCAACCTAAATTTCTGTGGCATTCTAACCTATTCTGCAGGAAGTGTTCATGTGATTTACAGTGCACCATCTTTCTGTAGTCCCTCTCTGCATCCCTTCTGTCTAACACAGAATATCTTTTACAGGGACGTGTTGTGCTACTCAAAAATGACCACAGTTACTTGGTGTGCTGTTTTAACTCAAGTACAATTTGTATTTTGATTCAGCAGATGGATACTCAGTAAAGGAGATATCTGTATATTCAGGGTTGCATCCTCAAGGGGAGGGCCACTTCAGTGGGGGGGGAGGTTATGCAGTGGGAAGGATTTGCTTTAGCTATAGAGATAAGTTTTCTTTAGCTATAGAGATAAGTTTTCTACTGTGTATATCAGCTCCAAATTTCAGCACTCTGTGTGTGTGTGTGTGTGTTCATGTTAAAGAGGAGTGAGAGTCTTTTATCCTGTTGAATCCCTCTCTGCCACCATCTCTTGTGAGGGGGCTGTTAGGGCTCTGAAGCCTCTAGAAAAGTGTGAACAATAATGATTATATTCATTTATTTTAAGGCAAGAGCCCTCAAATTGTGCTCTCTTACAGAGTCCTCTCAACTCCTCTCTTTGAAGTGCAACAAAGAAGAATAAAATCTGAGGTTAGTGTCCATTTTGTTATAAAAGAGCCTATGATGAGAGTAGAAACATTTGATAGGAAAGCCTCCTCTATTAATCTTTGAACTAGATTAAAGGTGGAAGGAATGGAGGAATGCTGGATGTGGTGCATTATACACAGAGAGGGTTGAGCTGTTGGCTATTTTTATATGTGAAGCATGAGCTTGAAATGGGCTTAGAAATCCATGTCAGTACTTTTTGTTGTCCTGGAGACTGAATTTCTCAGGATATGGGTAAACTGTACCTCCTCACAAATGTGGGGAGGGGGAAGAGGGCATATTTCTGTCATGGTAGCTGTTTTGCACAAAATTCTAAAGTCTAGAAGTGGCAAGTCAGAAGTACCTTCATCAAGCCCAGACACTGTGTCCATCTGTCACACATCGGATTCTTAATCTTTTTACTAAATGTCACAAAACTTGGTAAAATTACTATGCTTGAGTAGGCAGTGCCTCTGAAGAATAGATTGTGAATGTGGAAAATAGGAACTTCACTTTCAAAGTAAAAACGGAGGCTGACCTCAGCACTAAAATACTGCTCTCTTTTGAAGTGTGGGAATAATATATGGAGCTGCACCAGTACAAACTGCTGAAGCACCTTGGCAGTGCTCCAAGCAAGTGCTTTTTCTGTTGGAGTTCTTAATACTTCAAGAAGACAAAGTATGTGTATTTAGATGCCAATGATATGATTCCCTGTATGATCCACAGGCTGCATTTCAACACTAAACTTCCATGACTGTGTGAATGATTGACTGCCAGTCATTTCTGGGCATGTATGTGCTTTTGCTTATCTGCAGGTTAAATCCCTTCTTGTGGCAAACTCTGTCACTGCTTCAATCCTTAACTGAGATGCTCTATTGATGGAGATGTTCTGCCATTGCTGCTGAAGAAGCCCTGACCACCCCAGAACTCACTGACTGAAGCCTGACCTTGCTGCATTCATGGCCTGCACAATGCCCCAACCAAGATTTGTTTGGTCTCCAGACAAAAACAATCTACATTAAATGAGAAAGGAGAAAAATCTATATTAAAAGGGGAAAAGTGTGAGTATTGCTGCATATGGCAATTGAGACAGGAATGAGAACAAGATGGGACCTACAATTCCCATCACAATTATTCTTGGGTAAGAGTTGTAGTTTTCTGCTTAAGAAAAATCAAATAACTTTGTAGATATTCTCTATTTAGTCTAAATTGTATGCAGCAGAAGGGGAAGGAGCTCACCTAATCTGGTGGGACAGACAGGTGACCTTCTGTTGAGGGTGGAGGTAAGGAACTGGGCTTCAGATCACGACAAGGGATCTGAAAGATTTCTCCACTTAGTGGTCAGTAAATTAAAACTTTGTTTAAGGTCTTGAATTCTCCTCTTCAAGATTTTGCATAGATCCTTTTCGTAACAGAATTCAGCAGCTGAATCTACCTGTCACACCTATGAAACTGGGATAAGTGTCATTAACCCTTTTTAGAAAAAGAAAAATGTGATTTATAGTGGAAAACCATAATTCACAGAAAGTTCAGCACCTGATCAAATAGAAGAGTAATACAGATGGAAAATGATACTGTATGAATTGTATGAAAAATACCATAAAAGTGAATATGGAGTTGCTAAAGAGCCAAGGTAAAATTTGGCAATCTATGCGGTTGTTGTATGTTTTCTTCACATTACAAGCTTTTATCTGCTGTGAAGGATTCTCCCACAATAAATGGGGAAATGGGTTAGAAAACATTCTCACTGCTGATCCTGTCTCTATTTGAGTTTTTCAAAGATTTTTTTTTTCTGAAGTGCCAATTAATTCTCTTCACATGCCCAGCCTAGCCTGAGTCATCTGAAATAAAATCCTGACTCCCTGAAGCTGCCAGCAATCTTGCCATCGTGCCAGGTATCTGGCACATGCAGTTTTAATGGAAATTTACCCTGAGGTCTTGATTTCTTGAGTGCCATGAGGTATCTCAGTGTCTGCATCCAAAAGCTGAGGAAAAATAACATGGGGACTCTGAAAGTTGTTGTTTCATTCTGCTAATGAGAAATGCAAACACAGAAAACTCAAGAATAACATTTATGTACAGCATTGCTTAGATTATGATTACATATATCCCGAATGTGAAAAATGGGATAGTATAAAACACACTCATATTTTCACATCCACAGGGCTTCAGTGAGAATTGGCTTTCTCTCATGTGGAGCTTTCATGCTTGATACAAGGTGCTAATGATTCCTGTCTGCTTAAAAAAGACCCATTAAACTGTCAAACCATTCGGCCAAATTCATCATGTCTTTTGAAATAGAGCTTTAATAGTGAGAAAAATAGAAGGGATTTCAGATTTCAGAAATCCCTTTTTCTTTCCTTCTTTTCGAGCTGAAAATTGACTGGCAGCTATCAGCAAATTGAACACAGGGAAACTTTCAGAAGCATTTGCCTTCTAAACTGCTCTTGCCTGCAGTCTTCCAGATATCAGATTTTCATTTGCTTCCTGCATTTTGTAGGAAGCTTTTGACTGAGAATACAAGAAAAAATATTTGAATTGCTTTTGGATTTCTTATAGACGTTTTACCTTATTTTTAAAACCTGTGAGCTCGATGTGTATTTCATTCCTTCTCACTTTTTCTTTTGCTGCTAAATAAGTTTGTATCCAGCACAGAGTGGAATGCAAAATAATTGAGTAATTTGTAAGACTCTGACTAGAAAATAGCAAACCCCCCCAACATTCTCAGCAGTTCCATTTTAACTGAAGATTTGACCTGTAGTAGAGATAACAAAGTATTTTGATATTCTCAGTTCTATGTTTGCATTAAAGCTTTAAAAATCTTTCCCAGTCTGTTGAGATATTTGTTACCTCATAATGATTTATTCTCAGTGACACCTTAGTTTTTAAATGCTTATAGATTTTCTCCCCCCAGTGCTAGTTAAACTCCTTCTCAACACTACAATAGGAGCTGAAATCCCCAGTCAAAACTTCTCAACGCTAGATTATCTACATGAAACAAATACTTTTAGGTATTTTGCCATCCTTTGACATTTGAAACCACACTGCTGCCTTTCTGCAGGGCTGCTTTCTGAAGCTCACAAACAACTTGGCATTATACACAGAAGACTCAGATCAGTTTTCTAAACAACATTTTTCATGCCATGCCACCCACATGTAATAGTTTGGGGCTTTCCTCGCGCCTTTTCAGTCTGGCTGAACTTCCTCTTTCATTCCTGTGTTTCCAGTCAGCGTGGTAATGTGTGGCTGGAGGCTTGACTTGTGAGTCTTTGGATTTGTTTGACGCAATAAGCTGATAGACAAATGCCTGGAAACGTTGTCAAGGTATGCTCTCTACATCTAGAAATTATAGAGTTTTTGTGGGCTTGAGAATTGGGAAATCAAGTTCAGGATTGAACTTTAAGTTCTTCACTTTGCTGCATTTGTTGTAGCATTACCATAAAGGTGAATGCTTTGTGTGTGTTCTGTAGCATTCCACCAGGGGAAATACCAAAACTGTAGCTTCTTTGGAATGATACAGCTGCATCCAGATGTTGGCAAAAACTCTGTTACTGTGAAAAGCAGGGCTAACATCATGTCAGGTGTGTTCTGCCTGAGGTACTGAGCTGTTGTTATTCCCTGTGATGCTCAAGCACTGAGAAGAAAGGTGCAGCTGGCCAGCAAGGTTATTCACACTGTGAGAGGCCACTGATGGCATTCAGGCAACCAGTCTGGATTGCTGAATCTTCTGGCTGATGTTTTGGTGATGTTTTAGCTCTTTGCAGGGTATAGGTGTAGGACTTGTAGGCTTTTCTGGTAAGGATTTTTGTTTGGAACAGACAGTGGATGGATTGATCAGGGCTGGCAGTGAGATTCAAAAGGAAACTGCTTCACAGTGATGATCTCAGTTATTGATCTCAGTTATGCTTTAAAATGTTTGTTCAGGAGAAAATGTCTATGAATTGGAAAAAAAACAACCAGAGAGAAAAAATAAAAAGTCTATGCACAATGCCAGATGCTATTAGAGGCTGAAGGTTTCTTTTCAGAACATGTTTTTTAGAAACACTTCTTCAAAAAAATTCATCACTCTAAAGAAAATTGCACCTTATACCTTTTTGTTCTGCTTTTAGAGTAAGTTTTTATGGAAGAATGGGGCTGTTCTGAGTGTTGGACAGGTTAAGCCCTGTGCTTTAAGAAAAGCTCTTTGAAAAGACACTGAGCATTGTTTGTTGTGTTTGCATAGCAGTCCTTGCTCTGTGATGAATAATTGAAGTAAAAGTGGCCGGTGAGATACAAATAATCAGAGGAGATTTTGTGAGTACACTGTAAGTGGGGTCAGCAGACAGTTGTGACCCTCTTCCAGCTTTGTGACATCCTCAGGACTGGGCTCAGTTGATGGATAATTCTCATGAAATTCCCAGAATATAACAAATAATCCCCCAACACCAAATAAGTATTCTTTAGCCTGAGTGGAACTAATAATTGGAAGTAAGGCTGGAACTCAAAGGAGAAAAGCTCCTATTTTTCTTCATTTTAGTGGATAGCACGGAGAAGCTATGAAGAAGAAGTACACAAACATACTCCCTGGGAAGACTACAAATAATGAGATCACTAGCAAGCTGCCAGGAGTTAGGAAAAGGAGTTTTCTGCATCTAGCTTTTCTCTGGTCCTACCTCATAAATTTCCCTGGGAATTTCACAAAGTCCTAAGCTTTGCATGCATGCTATCCCTGTACCACTGAAGGAGCAAGCACCATTTTCCCTGCGTGGGAGAGTGTTAATTGCTATGCCCAAAGGGGAAACATGTATTCTGCTGGCTAGTAATCAAATGTTATTTGAAAGCCATTATACTGCCCAGGGTTTGTACTGGATGGTTGTTGTAGACAACTGGCTTGCCGGGAGCTGCCTCGGGGTCGTCTGGTTATTGAGCTTTCGGTTTGATCTTGGAACCAGCTTCCTGTGTAAATAAAGGGTAAACATTAGTTAAGAATGTCTCCGTTAAAGCATCAGATGTTTGAAGATGTCATGTGCTTCTTCATTAAAAAGCCTTTGAAAATGAAAATAAAGGTCACCAGCCCAACTCAGTTCTCAGGTTAATGCTTTTTGCTGGTTTGATTTGCTCCAGTTGCCTGATCTTATTGGGGGGCAGCCTGTGGAACGTGCACCAAGAGAAAACATCTTGGCATAGCGTGCCACCTAATCCTGGCCTTACTCATACCTGGTGCCATGGAAATTGGCTTGGTCTGGGCCGTGGGGTGGCAGGGAAGGTCCTGTCTGCAGTCAGTCTGTGCAGTCACATGTGGGCTCTGCACAGGGATCAGCTGACAGCTGAGGGATCCGCTGCTGAGCGTATCAGCAGGGGGAGGCAGAAGGAGGATATGTTCAGAAAACAGGACAAGCACTTCTTGACTGCTCTGCAGCCAAAAGCTACAGTCACTTTGCTTTTCACCTGCGTGCATTTAAACCAGATAAGCTTTTGTTATGCTTTCTTTTATCTCAGTGCCAACTATTACAGGTGAGTTATAACTGAAAATATGAGGCTTTAAAAACACTCAAGTTTTACAGCTGCAGCATGTTGGTAGCCCAGTATCTCTTCTTTCTCACATAAATTTGAAAGCAGAGTTGTGCTCTGAGCTGAGTGCCTTCTTTTTGAAGGATAAAATGGTTTAACTGGTCTTCTTTTTACTCCCAAACCAAGGTACTAATTAAGCTATACCTGTAAAAGCAGTAACTGTAGCAATAACCTCTCACTACACTGATCTAATCTGAAGCTATTAGCAGCTGCAATAGTTATACCATGAAGAATTTTTCCCCTTTGGCATATGTTATAAAGGCTGTCCCTTGATTAGGTCAAAAATGCTTGAAGGCTATTGATTTTTTATCTGTTTTAGGAGAAGGCACCTCTTTTTAACACTTTAAATGCTCCGTTTGAATTTTGAATGATCAGGTGAAGCAAACGTATTTATGCATCTGATTACCCGTTTATCTGGCATGGGGAGCGCTGCAGATTTTTGTGTTATCAGGGATAACTCAGAAATGCCATTCTGATTCCGGAGCTGCTGGAGATCCTGTGCTCCGGGGTGTTGCCCTGCTCCTGCCTGCTTGCACATGCCAGGTGTCTGTGAACCTTTGCAGTGTGTTTTAACAAGGTGGTGTCATGGTGCTGCTTCCTGACACCCCGGAAAACAGCTGCACCTAGGAAAACTCCTGTTCTCTGGAAATCACGCCTTAGGCTGACTGGGAGGTGTTGCTAAGTAACTGGGGGTAACACCGGGGCTCTATGGATCCTTTACAGTGGGTCCTGGTCCCTGCAGAGATCTCCAAATTCGCAACACGGACGTGGGAGAGGCGGATCAACTGCGACGCTACAAGTTCAGCCCCCGCAAACTGAACTTTTGTTGGGAGTTTTTCGAGAATGAAATTGGATTAGACCCAGGGATGACGTATCCTGTTTGATTTCTTTTCCCCTTGTGCTCTGACGAGCTTTATGTTTAGGCAGGCTTTTGTTTCTGGCTCTGAGCTGCTTTAAAAAATTGGGAGTGTGTTTCAGGGTGTCGAGGGTGATATGCTTGCATTGATTGGTGAGGTTTGGCTCGAGTTGCTTGCGAGTGCTTTGTTCTTCTCACCACCCCCAGGTCAGTTGCACAACATGCCCCTACAGTTTAAAAAGAAAAAAAAAAAAAAAAGGGAGGGGGGGGAGGAAAAACAACAACCAAAAAAAGAAAGAAAAAAAAAAAAAAGAAATGCTGAGTAATGCCAGCGGTTTCTCAAATGGCTGATGCAAACCTGGAGAATTTGCATCATCATTCAGCTAGAGTAACTTGGTATGACAAGAGCTTAAATACAAGTCCATGCGGAAGCTGAGCTGGTTTCCAATGATAGGGCAGTACCACAGTGTGAAAACGCAGGTGTTCCTGAGCTGGGCTTGGATCACAGGAAGGGCTCACAGACTCTTTAAGAGCTTGTTACCTGTGTGTAGGAGCAGCTGGAAAGATAAAACAGGAAGAGACAAAGTAGTTGGCTACATAGAGAAGGAAAAAAACCTCTTCAGTTTCTGCTGAAAACTTTTCTGCCTGTGCTTGCCAGCAGAGTGCTGGTGGCACTGTAGCATGTTTAGGAAAGCTGCTGTGCCCACGGTCTCTAATGGAAGCTACTTGCAGGGACAAGCTAATGGCAAGTTGTCCTCTCTGGACAGCGGACAGCCGGCCCGGCAGGGAAAAGTTGTGCTGAAGAAGAAAGTGACACTTTTGAGGGGGATATCCATCATAATTGGCACTATCATTGGAGCTGGCATCTTCATCTCTCCCAAAGGCATCCTGAAGAACACAGGCAGCGTGGGCATGTCCTTGACTGTCTGGACAGTGTGTGGTATCCTCTCGCTTTTTGGTAAGTCCCTGAAAAGTTTCTAATTGGTCTAGAGGGGCAGCTGGAGAATTGTTGTGATTATTTCTCTGATTTTACTATTGGATAGGAAGTCAGAGTGCAGAGCTTGAGCGCCAATGGGACTACAGAAGGTCTGTGCTTCATGATGGGTTTGTGGAGGGTGCAAAGATTTGCAACCCCTGTCCCCCAACTCCCGGCACCAGCTGGTGAAAGCTGGAAGCATAAATTTAAATTTTTTTTTTAATGGGTTCCTAAAGGAACAGGAAAACTAAATGAGCATTTTTCCCTATAGAAAGTGCTGTATGTTTTTCTCCTGTCTGTAAGATGTATTTATGGTTTGCTTGTAAAGCCCTGGCAGCTGGATGAACACACTTCTTGAACACCACTGAAATGTTTAGACAGCTCAACCTAGTTCCCCAGAGGCTAGAGCAAGGTCTGAGAGGAATAATTCCTACTGTAGGTAAGCTGTATTGGCATGAAGGGGAGCAAAGCAATAATACTAATAACCTCTCTTCCCAGCTCTTCCTTCCTCGCTCATGATGTTGCTTTGAAAGATTTGGCTACAAAAACCAGTGTGATGGAAGCAAATCTGCCCTGGGAGTTTGATTGCTGGCCTGCATATTGTGGGAGTGTTTTTGTTTGATTCTTTGTATTCTTGAAGAGTGTTGAATTGTGAAGAAGTCCAGTTAAGTTGTTCTGTACAAAACAAAACCCTCATTCAGAGTGGAAAACCCCACCCTGGCCTCTGTGGGACAGAGGGTTCATTGACCTATTTAATGAGTTAATCTCAAAGAAACTGAAGAAGTAACATGAATATTGGCTTTATTTGAAAGGGAAACTGCTGTTTACTGGCAGGAGGTGAAGAGGACAAAGAGAGACTGAGTGTCTACTTAATAGGCGGAACATGCAAATGCCACCTTGTAAATTGGCTCTGAACTTAAAAGAAATATTCTTCACATGCTAAACCCACCCAGGCCAAACAGTCGAGTAAGTTAGGACCCATTTGGGTCAAGTGATAAATGTGCAGCACAATCTCTTGTACAAATATGGAAGATCTGCCTGCAACAAAATTCTGCTATCAAGAAAAACCTCAGATCCTATTTGTAACCCTGTCAAAAGACCTTGGTCTTTTGAGTTACTTCACCCAGAATTTGCTTAAGCACTGCCTTAATGGCTATAACTTTAGCAGTAGTAAAGTTATTCTGGCTGTGAGATAAAGTCTGTACCAAAAAAACCCAAACAAACAAACAAACAAACAAACAAAAAAAAAACCAAAACCAAAACCCAAGCAGAAAACCACAAAAACCCCAAATCAAAACAACAACAAAAAAACCCCCTCTCTTTTATCAAACAGATTTTTTAAGTCATTTTCCAGACCTCTAGATATGAAGAACTGTGGAAATTAGCACAGCAAAACATAGTATCTTGTTCTCAGAATGGACCTGTTACAGATTGATTGTTTGTTTTTTTGGTTGTTGCTTTTTTTTTTTAATATTTTGGATTTTAGTTCCTTGTGTGACTTATAGTTAAATCACATGTAGAGGTCACGTAAGGTCTTGCTGAGGCTATGTTTATAACTTATATTAAAACACAATTTAATTTCATCCTGAATCTCAACAGAAGAGGCTAGCAAAAGAAAATTCAGAGAGACCTTTTTTTAATGTGGCTGTAAGGATTCCTTTAAACACATCTTCAGCTGAGCTAGAGAATAGCAGATAAAAAGTTGCCACATTTTTGCAAAGTCCCAAGCAATTTTGGCCATTTGGTTGCCTTTGCCCATGGCTGAGGAGAGGCAATACAGTTTTTAGACCTTCAGAGTTGGAGCCAGGCATCTCTAAGGCTGAAAGGAGTAGATCAGCCTTTGATAACAAGCAATTGTGTCAGAAATCTTTCATTTAGTAGTGCAATCTGGCTGCCTGAGAAGTATGGTGGCTGGTGTGACACCCCAATTTTTTGTCCTTCTTCACAAGGTATCGAGTAGCACAGTAGTAATTGCAAATAGCTTGTCCAGAGGCTTTAAATATAACTGGATAAATGGTTTGGTTTACTGCATGTCTAACTGAGTGAATTAAAACTTACAAAATTAATTGGAAAAAAATTAAAAAATATAAAAAGTAGTTGTGATGCCATGGAAGCTCCGTTGTTTAGGCTATAACTGTTTTGATAGGTATTTCTGGATATCTCTCATGTTGGCACTGTTGAATTCTCACAGGTGCCCTCTGCTATGCTGAACTAGGAACATGCATTAAGAAGTCTGGTGGTCACTACACCTATATCCTGGAGGCCTTTGGCCCATTGCCTGCATTTGTGAGGGTCTGGGTTGAACTCCTCATCATTCGGTAAGTGTATCAAGACTCTTTCTTTTCTGATGGCACTGCACTTGTCAGTCATAAAGAAAAAATCTCTGATATATGCTGGGCAAAAAATAATAGAAAAATTAAATATATTTAGGTCAGTTAACTGTGTTCTTTCACTATGATTGCTTCAGAGAGTTTAAAAATGCTATTCTGCTCATCAGCTTTGAAATGTTCAAGGAGACACGTGTGTATATATGGGGGAAATAAGAAAACTCCCTGACACAAAAATTCAATAAATTGCCTTCATTTTGGTAAGCTTACTATGTCCATTGATATCACTAATAATGTTGTTAGCCATACCTAGATATGGTACAGTGAAAAAGAGAAGTCACCTTTGCCTTTTCTCAGTCTTGGCACTACCTTCTGGAGCAATTACTGTTGTCTATGGATACAGGAATAACTCCTGGTGAGACTGTTGTCCAGTAGTTTTCAGAGTTAGGGGCACCATATATATGATTTATATGTCAGATTGGGGCCCTGATTTTTTGTTTTTGTGGGGTGTTGGAGAACTTGACTCTTACTCTGAAAAACACTGACTGACCGAATAAAGAAACATTGTCTTCACATACCTAAAATGTCCAATATGTTGCCTTGGTGTGTAAACCTGTGACTCATGCAGCCTTTGTGCAGAAGAATTACAATATGAAAGTGTTGAATCATATAAAATAAACTTTCATAATGTAAATGGATCAACATCTCAAACTCACGTGTAGCCTCTCTGTTTTTACAGTTGTGCTGAGATCTTGATACCTGTAGAGCAGGGCAACTCACTTATACAAAATAACTTTGGGAATGCTCCATCCCCTGCCTCAGGCTGGTTAGCGCTTCTTCCCCCTCCTCTGCAATCAGCAGATTAGTCACAAATGAGGCACAAGCATGATTTCAAATCACAGCCACGTTTACATAACACTGACAAGTCCTAGCATAGATTGTGGAGTTTAGAAGTGCTGACGGTGCTGAGTCATTATGAGTCTATAAACCCTTGTGTTGTTTCCAGAGGAAATAGTTTTGTACGTCAGATGGTCCAACACAACCTCCCCACCAAAATGTAACCTTTGAATTAACTGCATCATTTCCATCAAATGTGATGAAAGGGCAGATGTCTCAACTGTATGGACTTTTTGCCAAGAAGGAAAATCAGGCAGTGGAATGAGAACTATGTTTTCACAGGTCTCTGTGAACAGCTATATCATTTCACATCAGAGAATCAACAAAAGGGAACAGTAATAGAAATCTCCCTCTTAATCTGCACCTGGTTCGGCAGAGGGAACTTATTAACCTAGGCACAACACCCACGAGAAACCAGGCATCATAAATTCCTTTCCTCCCAAAATAATTACTTTTTTACATACAACAGTGTCCCAGGAGTGTTGTATAAATGCTCTTAGTCATCGTGATCTGCCCCACACCCAGAAAATAATCGTGTTGCATGGGAGAGAACATCAGTGGATTCTTTAATCACCCAGTGTGAGAGGCTGTGAGGAAGCCATACGTGTTATAACTTGCAACGACCAGAGCAGCACTGCTGAAACTCTGTGTGGAGTTTTATATCTGACTCCTGCATCAGGAAACTAATTGACTGCTACCATCAAAGAACTTGAGACCGCTTATATGTTTATTTTTTGTTTTCAGCAGATGAAGTTGCACACACACGTCTCAGCTAGACTGATTTTTCTTCTGAAAAATTGCAGGAGTATCACACTCCCTGAGTGTGATAATCCTGAAAAATTGCAGGATTATCACACAGAGGAGTCACAACCAAAACAGACATTTCCTGCTCTCATATATCTCTTTAAAGCTGCTACTTGACAGTGGAGGACACACTTAACTACTCTGCCCATATACCAACTAGTTCTGCCTTGCATTGCACTGCTTCTCACTCAGTGCACTCAGTGTGAACATTTTTCTCTCCCAAAGCCAGGTTGTGTGTATTTTATACATATTTATGTACCTTTAAAAAAACCCCAACAACTACTTTTCAAACAAAGGAAGACAGCAGTGTGACCGCATGGTCTGTAGAGTTTCACTGTGGTGGTTGCTAAACAAAGGCTGGATCAGAGTGTGCTGCCAGGTGCCTGGCTCACCTGTGGTATGTGCTGGGACCCTGTCTTGGTCCTCATCTGGTGTCTTCCTATATCCTTGCCCTTCAGTGAAAGCTGGTCATGCACTTTCTACCTGCTCCTGAACACACAGCTATTGAGCACTGTAGCAAAAGGAAAAGCATAGGATCAGAAAGGCTGGAAAAGACCTCCAAGATCCTTGAGTCCAACCATTAACTCAGTACTGCTGAGTCCACCACTCAGCTATGTCCCTAAACACTCATCTGTGTGTTTTTTTAATACTGTTTCACTCTTTGAACTTCCCCCTCCACTGATTGACTGGGCTGCCAGCAACATCTCCCCCAAGACATGGGAATGTCAGAGCTTTTTATTAGAGGTGCCATTTAGGAGCTATGCTTTTAGAAACATAGTGGTGGTATAGATAGCTTCTTTAAAAAGGCTTTTCCTTGAAATGGGAGGGCAAGATCCAAGTTCTGGGGAAAGGAGCTGGGACCAAGGAAAAAAGTCTGGGACAGCTCCAAAGATCTGATCTTTCATCTGATCTAGGGTACTCCAAAACCACTTATGGCAGGCTGCCTGCAGTACTTGAAAGCCAGAAGCCTGATGATCTTCTGATATGAATTAGAAATAGGTAACGTCAATAAATGTCTGTGAAAATCCAGACAAAATTTGTAAAGCCATTTTTTGGCCAGTGAGAAGAAAACATCCCCATGCGTGGGAGATGCTCATGCAGCAGCCCTTGCTCATCCATGCAGAAACTTACTGAGGCAGATTGTTCTGTTCTGTCCTGCTCTGCAGCTTGGTCCAACACAGTGTGTGACTTCTGGCTTGAGTCATAGCACAAAGAAAGTGAGTTTTGTTTCCAGGGTGCAACTCCCTTGTGGGAAATTCTTTTATTGTTTGATGGAGAACAACAACGTCTCTGCAGAATTTTTACCCTGTTCCATAGAATTTTGATCAAAATTCTGTGAAGTGAGGTGTTGCAGATTTTTTCACAAGAAATTTGCATGGACTCTTGTTCAACTCAGAAATCCTTTGAGAATCATGTGTCCTTTTGTCCTACAGTATGTATGTGATAAAACACAGATGCCACCAGCTGTCCTAAAAAGAGTGAAAATGTCCTCCCAAATGGAACATGAACAGTAACATGCAGGCACAGGCTAATTTGCTACTAATGTGTGTCAGTGCTAAGGCTTCTGTCAAACAATTAGCTTCCCTCAAAGGGAAAGGCTGTAAAAATATTATGAGCATTTCAAATTTGTAAATGTAACAACTTTGTGGGGTGTTGGAGAGCTTAATTCTTACTATGAAAAGCACTAACTGACCAAATAAAGAAATATTATGTATTTTTTCATATTCCTTTGTTTTATGGTATTCTATGGTTTGCTACAGGGATTTTTGCTTTCAGCTGCAGTGTTAGGAAATTGTTAGTCAATAAAAGAAAAATATTCTGTTTGTATTTTAGAAAATCCCATTTGGACTGTCCCAGAAGTTAATAAAAGATCTGGGTAGATTTTGGATGCTTATTTTAGTAAACCAGAATTCTCACTGTGAATGAATTTCATTTGCTTTTGTCTCTGAGGGGTGAGGTATAGCTGGCCATTAAAATTCACTGACTTTTGAGCAGGGTGTTGCCCATGTAATCTGATCCTGCTGTTAGGAAAATTAATCCACAAACATCAGAGGTTTATGTCCATGAAGGAGACAGAGGAATCCTTTTACTTTGTTCAAAAAAAGGGAGAAGCCATGAGGCATTGCCCTGAGGTCTCTCAGATTTTTGGAGGACACAGCCTCCTTTTTATCCCAATTTCCCAGCCACATTTTCCTTCTCTCTTTCCCCATTGTCTGAGGTACTTGAGAGGTACAGACTTCCCCATATGCCTAATACCGAAGATTCCCCTCTAAAGTACAACCTCCCCTTTTAATTTTTAATTCTTGTGGAATCTAGGGGATTTTATTCCCCATCGTTTCTTTCATCTTTCAATGTCTAATTTCATTTATCAGCAAACCTAAAGTTCATTTGTAAAAGCAAATATCTTTTTCCATTCATCAATCAGTGTAATCCTTCCCATAGTTTCTTTTATCTCCCAGTGCTAGTTTTATCTACCAGCAGACCCAGAGATGGTTTGTAAAGACAAATCTGCTATTCCTCTCACTGGCTATGTTCACTTCAAGTGAATGAATGAAGATTTCTATTGATACTTTTCCTTTTTGATTATGACTGCTTTGCAACGTGGAAGCTGTAAGAGCCACCCTGGTAAGAAGTGTTGCTGTCAAGAATGTTCTGCTACATTCAGAAGCTGTGGTGCATGTCAGCAAAGCTACAAGGAAGCACCAAAATTAAGGTTCACAGTTCTCTGATAGTGAAGCTACAGTATGATCCAGTAAGAATAATAACTATGTACTATCACAGATTAATTTTGTGACTTTGTTTTCCTTTCCCTCCAGCCCTGCTGCCACAGCAGTGATATCATTGGCATTTGGACGCTACATCTTGGAGCCTTTCTTTATGCAGTGTGAAATCCCAGAACTTGCGATTAAACTTATCACAGCTGTTGGCATCAGTAAGTGTCCCATTTTAGGTTGGGGGGGGGGGGTAAAGATTATATAAATTAAAAAAAAATATATAGCACACTGAGCAGGTTGTTGTTTGGTGTAAATCATTAATTACTGTGCATCCAATGCCAGGGACACCTGTGTGACGTTTTGCCTGGGTGTGTGTGTTTGTGAACAAACGCAGGAGCAAAAAGAACAGCAGACTTTATCAATGGCTGGGAAAATCTATTATCAAGGCTGATTCTGTTGCCACTTGAATTTATGGCCAAATTTTCATTATTTTTGTAGAAGCAATTTCAGTCCCTAGGAGACGGCGAGGCAGTGCCAGAGATATGGAAGAATGATTACCTTCTTTAAGTGCTTTGCTCTACCTTGGTTTTAGGAGGCAACTGAATGCCAAATATGATGTCATGAAGAAATGTAGTTCTCTTGAGTGTAGACAGCAACATGAGGTCATCTTCCCCAGTCCCACTCTTTCCATCCTGGCAATAATCCTTGTTGAGGCACTTGTGGTTCAGAAAGCAGGAACTGAATTCTGAGAGCAGAACATACGGCCTGGTGCATGGTTGTTGCTGACTTGTTGTCCTACACTTGCTAACTCTGTAGTTAGTGTAAAAGGGATCATTTAGGGTCACAGAAAGCCAATATTTGCAGTAGAAAGAGGGGGCACTACCCTGAGACTAGAGGCCTTACAGTGTACCTGGGCTAGTGTGGAGGATGCATGCAATGGGAGGGCACAAAAAATGATGGGACTGGGACTCTGGAGCTTGTAGCATTAGAGGCTTGTTTCCAGGTCTGCCTGGTCACAGGTGAGAATGCTCCTTGTGGGCACACATTGGAATTCAGCTGTGCTGGGAGGGAGTGCAGAGTAGACCTGAGTAATTAGTCACAGGTTGTTCCTTTAAATTTGCTCAGTGCACATATCAGAAACAAAAAGACTGGAAAAAGGAATTAAGACATGCAAAATGATCAAAGGCCCACAGGAGACCCCTTCAGTTTTGCACAATAATAGGTTCAGATGACTTTTTTTCTTGGGGGCAAGGAGTTCAATTGACATTTAAATTTCCAGTCTCCAGGTTACTGTGGCTTTTTGTGGGAGCTCTGTCCGTAGGATTTCCTTTCTGCTGGAAGTGTTAAAATATCAGTATGTGACTGCATTCCTTTCCAACTTAATTATGCACAAACTATAGGTTTCATAGGAATAATTGAATTAGGGGTTTGAATTTTGAGGTCAATTACTTTTTTCAGCTACATCTGTCTAAAACATTTCAGTGCAAGATAGGAGTGAAACAGATGTTCAGTAACATTAAGGTCACTGAGACAAAAGGAATATTAAGTGAGGACTCCATCAAAGCATTTTGTTAATTGCATGTGATTCAAGCACAATAGCTGAACAATTTGAAATATGTTTTTATTACCTTTAATTTAAGTGAAAATCTGTATGATAGGCCAGGGCTTGGCAAAATAATTGAACAAATAAGTAGCATTGCAGGGGAGGTGGAGTTAGGCTGAAATAATCACAGCCTAAAGAGACAGGGGAGGTCAGATGCTTCTGTTCAGAGTGGGTGTGTACAGCACAGTTAGGGTGAGCTGGCATTTCACTGAAAGAAGGGATTCTTGTAGAAAACTTGTAGTGGTGAATGGGATGATGCTGAGAAAAACAATGATGTGTCAGACTGGGGCTTCATTATTTGCAGTATGTTCTACAGTGGAGTTTCATTTGTAGTAGTTCGTAGAACTCATGCTGCAATTAATCTCAAGGATCCCAGAGTGTCTGAATGTTATCCTTGTGTGGTAAGAATCATGCTGTGGTGGTAATTGCTACAAATGTTTGGTGTTGGGCATGTAGGCAGAGTGACAGGTAAGATTAGGGTGCTGAGCTGAACAGACACTTTGGAGCTCTGGAGATCTTGTAATCCAATATAACGGTGCAAAAGGTAGTGTTTGTTTCCACTTCAAATTTTAAGTTAATCAGAAGGTGAGATGACATGCCTTTTTCTTACCCATGCCTGGTCCCTTTTCCTTCCTTGCCTGATGAGACAGCACAGATTGTGTATATGTCTTTATTGCATGGGGAAAGGCAGTGGGATGCACCACTGAACTCTGTCCTTGGCTCGAAGTTTTTCCTTGTCATTTCTCATTGTACTAGAAAGGAGAGGGAGAAATTTGAAAAATCTTCAGGTGATCCCCTGATCCCAAACACAATCAGTGTTATCTAAACAATTTCTTACAGATGTTTGTCAAAACTGGCCTTGAAATCTCCAGCATGAGAGTTTTTTAAACCCTCACTGGCATTGTAGCCCAGTTTTTTTGGTCCTTGTCACAGTACAGATTTTCTCTTTCCTTTTTTGTTTTTCTGCCCACCTGTATCTCCACTGATGCATCTGGAGCCTATTATTAAAAGGTTGACTGAGGTGGATGCAACCAGGATTATGCTGAGGAGTAACAAATACTATTGCTTCTCTACCAGCTGCCAAAAAATATTTCTTGTAGAGGGGCTGGAGCCATTCTGTGCCTCTTCAGTGAAAAAAGAAAGACAGAAAGACAGTGCAAAGGAGATGTAGATCAGATTAAAGTTAAAATGCAACTACTGGTCACAGTGACATTTAAAAAATCCCTTGTCCTGGCTTTATTATTTATTAGAAAAAGACATATGCTGGGCACAAAATTCCCCTCAAAATCACCTGTTCAGAGCAATCTTGAACAATCTGTAAAAACAAATTTTCTGTTCCACAATATGCTGCTTTCATTTTTAGTTGTCTTTATTATGGTTTATTTTCTTTTTACCATGACCAACCAACCAAAATGTCCAAACATTTCAATGTCTCTGTAGAGAGAAGGATGCTTGTGTGGAGTCTCTATTCAGATGCCACAGCTTTCTGAACCTCTGAGCAAAACCTTCCTGTTCTTTTCAAACTTATAAATCACTTAAATTCACTTGGTGTTTCTTAAGCAAGTCTTCACAAGGAGAAAAACCTAGATCAAATACTGGATATGCAGATCTCAATTTGTCAGTCTGCCATAAACTTTTTCTCAACTCAGTTAATTAACTGTATGTGAAAGAGGAGCAGATGTCTCAAAGATTTTTGTTACACTATACATTCATAGGCTCATAGAATGGTTTAGGTTGGAAAGGATGTTTAAGATCACCCTGTCATGGGAAGGGATATCTCCTACTAGGTCAGGTTGCTCAAAGCCCCATCCAGCCTGGCCTTGAACTCTTCCAGAGACAGGGTCTAATTGCTACAATTTTATGAAAATAAATGGCCAGCTAGAGGAGAGAGAAGCTGGATGTGCTCCTGCACAGGGAAGGACAGCTGAAAAAAATGCAGGGAGGAGATTAGCCCTTCTAACTCCCTGCTTTGTTCCAGCAGGCCAAAATAGCTCCAGGACACAAAGCAAAGGGAGGTTGTCAACCTTTGTTCTGATGCTGAAGGTAGTCTTTTTAGGAGAAAGAGTTTAAAACTCATTTACCTCTTGAAGTGAAAGTTGGTAAACTGCTCCATATTTGTTGCTTCTTCACATGAAGCAACATCCTGTCATCATGCCTATCATTGCAAAAAAGGCCCTATATTCATATATTGCTTTGTTTGTATCTATTAATTCTTTTCCTAATGGTAAACTTAAATATAATGGTAACAGGAAGGAATAAATTGGACTGTGCAAAAGGTATCAAACTCTTCTATCGATATGTAGCCTGAATAGGAACTGAGCCTTTTCCAAACTTTTCACATGGCCTCCATGTCAGGAAGCAGATAAACAGGTTTCAGCCATTAAAACCTGTGAGACTGAAAACCACTCACTAACTCTACCAACTCACATGAGTTCTTGCACTAATTCATACATATATTTTGGGCATTTTACACTGCAATAATATATAATTTCCCCTCTTTTTTTTTTTTCTTTTGAGAAGTCTGCTAGCAAACTCAAATACCCCAAACTTTGGCTGTTAGAGCTAAAGTTATGCTTGAAAACTGTGGTTGGCTGTAGGTCTATCAGTGCTTGCTGGCAAATGCTCCAGTCCCAGGTTTTATTGGTGTCTAGGTGTGTCTATAATTAGATGCCTTTTTTCCCCTCATCATGGCAGATGTTGCAGATGCCACTCTCTACTGCTGACAGTCTTCAGACAAACAGTTTACATTAAAATGTCTCTTGGCTTGCAGGGATCTGCTCTGATATTCTCTTGCAGATATGCTCTGATAGGTGCTCTTTTGCTTCCTGTGACTTTTAATTGGCTCATTAGGGTCGGCAGGTTGAGGGTATTTTTTGGCATTTTTTGAATGCCTTGACCCTAAAAGTGTGACAAGTTATGGGAAAGCATTTTCTTGGTCTCCTGCTGAGGCAATGGTACATATATTCTGAAAAGTAGGCCAGGATGTAATGCTCACTGCTGCTTCTCCCATTAGATTTTGTTATCTGTCTATAGCTGTGCCTGTGGAAGGGAAGAGATTGTAAAAAACATGCTTGGTGTTCCCATTGTGTTTGACTGTTCATGTACCCCATTTTGTTCTCCCTCCACACTACGCTTGGTTAGGATTCATCTTAGCAAGGTGTTTAGTTTAGGTAATCTCATGTGCTCCCCATACAGTGGGGAAAGAGGAGCTTCCTGAAGGTAAACTATCTCATGTGGGCAGCCACGCTCAATGCCTGACTTTTAGTTAGAAAAGTTAGACCTGAGTCCTCCTTTCACTTCCCCTTTTCTGAGAAACTGCTCCTTCTGATATTTGCTGTGATCTTTTATCAAAGTGTCTGCAATCAGCTTCTCTAAATATCTCCAATAGGCCCCATTCTGAAGAGAGGTGTAGACTAATGGCCATAGTCCCAGAATATAATGTCCTTCCTGAGCCCTGGCACAGCTGTCATCATCTTTTTTTGCTTTTTAGCAGCTTTCTTCATGACTCCACTTCCCCATTGCCTTTCACTACCCAGTTGCTCACACAATTAGTACTATGGTACTGGTCTAAGTCCCACATTTCTAGACAAGTGTCATGCACACAGAACCCTTAACACTGAATATTTTATTAAAAAATACTACTACTATTATTATTATTAGTCTACAATAAACAATAATGCATTTATATTATGTAGTATTATATGATAAAGAAGACTGTAAACTCCTACAGCCTAAAAAGTGCAATAAAATAAAATTTAAAACAAAAATGGCCTCAAATTTTCTAAGCATTTGTAAGCACTTAAGTCTCAGCTCTGCAGCCTGAATTACTACTATTGCAGTCCTTCAGCTCTGCACTTACTCTTGTGAAGGACTACCAAAGGACATTTTTATCAAGGGATTTTTTACAAGGGACTTATTTACAAATAAGGACACAGTGATGTGAACCTTTCAGCCAGGTTAATGTTAATTTCTTCTCAGTAGCTATTACAGGGCTGTGTTTTGGATTTGGAATGAGAATGGTGTTGGTAACAGAGTGATGTTTTGGTTTTTTGCTAAGTCCAGTTTACCCATAGTCAAGGATATTTTTCCCTGCCTCCATGTTCTGCCAGTGAGGAGGTTCACAAAAGAAACTGGGAGGGAGCATAGCCAGGACAGGTGATTACCAAATGCATATTCCACACCACAGAGCATCACACCTGGTATATAAACTGGGAGGATTTAAATGAAAACGCATCTGATCTGGGTTTGGGAATGGGGGTTCTGGCTCTGTTCAGTGGGTGGTGAGCAATTGTATTGGGCATCACTTGCTTTTCTTCATTACTATTATTATTATTATTATTAATAATAATAATATTAATAATTATTAATAATAATTATTAATAATATTAATAATTATTATTATCCTTTGTGTTATTTCTGTATTTTACTTTGTTTTCAATTATTAAACTGTTCTTTTCTCAATCCACCAGTTTTACTTTGATTCTCCTCCTCATTCCAGTGGTGGATGCAGGGAGAAAGGGGGGAATTGAGCAAGCTGCTGCCAGGTTTAATTTCCATTTGGGCTTAAACCGTGACAACAGGATGAGGGGAAATGGCTTCATGCTGGAAAAGGGCTGGTTTAGATTAGATATATGGAAGAAATTTTTCTGATGTCCCTGGTAAGACACTGGCTCAGGCTGTCCAGAGAAGTTGTGGCTGACCCATTCCCGAAGTGTTCGAGGCCATGCCATCCAGAAACCTTCTCATATGTGTATCAGGAAGGTAAAACCAGTGCATCAGAAAACCTGGAGAAGCTCTCCCCACTCATGTTACCTACTCTGACCTGTGTGAGGTTGACAGACTGATTGCTGCAGTCAGCTTGAACTCTGAGTAAACTGGGTATCAAATTGCAGATTCTCTTACACAAAAAAACTCCTCCTTGGCATTTTCTTGTGCTCTGGTCCATGCCTGGGTTTGACTTTCTACAGAAGGAAAGTATTGTATCCTGAGTCTTCCAGGAAAATTAAAATAAGCTAGTGCTTGACTACGGCACTAGATTTTTCTAACTTAAGCATTTTTGGTCAAATGAATATTTTAAATATATTTTGCTTAAATAACAGTTGTTAGTCTTGTTGGTAATCAGGCCTCAGGGAAAGAAGGGGAAACTCAAAGAGCGCTAATATTAGTCAGCAACCTAAAGGAATCTTTCAAAATTTAAATGAGTCAAGATATGTCAGTGTAATATTGGAACAACAGAGTAATGAATCAGGCCCTGGGATTTTCTGTTGCCTGTCAAATATAGGTATACAAGGAAGTAATAAGCAAAAAAAAAAAAAAAAAAAAAAAAGAAGAAAAGAAAAGAAAAGTGATTGAAACATCATTGCATGTTTGGGTCTCAAGTGAAATGTTGCAAAGTCCAAGCAAATTTTTTTGTGACTTCAGAAGACTTCAGCTTTCAGCTCTGAAATATGGTGAGATACAAAACTGAGTAAAGATTTTGATCTCCAAGATCTTTTTCTGGTGAAAAAATTGTGTTAGGTGGTGTTGTGAGTATATATTGACTTGTAAATTGCTCATTGGAGAGTGGAACTGTATCTCCCAAATAAAAATTCTAGAGAAATACTTTTTTTTCTCCCTGCAATTTTTATTTTATTAAAAATATATGAAAAATACATTGGGATCCAGATTACATGGAATTTTTCCCCGGTTCCATTAAACTCAAATTACTTTCAGTTGAAATGAGAAGATTTTAAAATATTTTTTAACCTCGCTGGTGAAGAGAAACTGTATAAAATAAAAGACTTGAGATAAATCAGTGGGTTTTTTTTTCCCAGAAAGCCTGTGCCATGCCAGATTTACAGTGCTAGCTCCTACAAACTAGCAAATTGTGCTTTTTGTGTCTTGAGATGTGTGATGTGGCTGATGATTTACACAAACTGCTGCTCTTGAGAGAGCTTGAGTTACAGGAGGATTGAAATGAGCTAATGAAGTAGCTCCACATGAAAGAGAGAGAGGAACATGTTTGACCATGTTTACCTGGAGCAGCAGGGGAAAGAGATTTTTCGTCTAGTAAAATGGCTCCCATCTTCCATTCTTTAGGGAAATTTTTGTTTTTAATCTCTAAACTCCTTCTGTTTAAGTAATCTAGAATAAGTGGCACTAAAATAACAAGACCTGCCCTCCTCCTGTCAATCAGTGCTGTAGGAAATGCTAGAGGATGCTGTCCCTGACCCAGAAGGAGATGCAAGCTGACCAGGCAGGATGTAAATACCCTTTTCACTGATCTCTCCACATGCTGGAGAGCTGCAGACCTGGGCTTTGTTTTCAAGAAGTAAAAGTTCTCTGTTTCTTTACTGATTCCTAGCAAAGGTGGGTACAGTACTTACACTCTGGCCCTCCTGCTTCTCTGGTAGTACAGCAAAAAGGGGGGAGAACATGGAAAAGAGGACCAGAGGTAAAGCAGCTGGTTTACCACACACAAACAAATTTATGTGTGGCCTAAGTGAGGGTGAGAAAGTTCAATATGGTTATTAATTGTTATTGTTTATGAAAAATACAAATCTCTACTGAAAGCAGCGCTGACAAAGAAATCTGGAATGACAAGAGTTGGGCAATTAATTTCTTTCATCTCAAGAAGTGTCCTGGCAGCCTGTTGTCTACCAGCAGCTGACAATTCTGGGTCAATGAAGCTGCAGTTTGGTGTGGAGGATGTCAGGCAGAGAAGGGATGGAAGGATGGTCAGTGCAGTGGGTGAGGCACAGGGGCTCAGCTCAAGCCTTTGTTGCAGTACCTCAAAGGGGGATCGGAGAAGAGGGAGGACAAGAGCTGGAGAGGGTTATCAGGGTGTACTTCCTTTAATGCATCAGGATCTGTTGTTTGTGTGACCTCTCTGCTGGCAAAGAATTTTGTGACAATTATTTCTTTCTGACTTTTCTTCTTCCCCCTCACAGCACTGGTGATGGTCCTGAATAGCACAAGTGTCAGCTGGAGCGCCCGCATTCAGATGTTCCTTACCTTTTGTAAGCTTGTAGCAATTCTGATAATTATAGTCCCTGGAGTTATCCAGCTAATTAAAGGTATGAAATGAAAAGTAAATGCTTTTAAAGAGCTTTTATCTTTACACTCAGCAGTCTTTCCCCACCTGCCTCCACCACATAATGCTTATAGCAGCAAAATCTCTTAATTAGTCTGTGCTTGCTTAACTGAGGCTCTGTACTGTCATGTCTTTGATAAGAAGTGGAACTAACACTGGGATGAAATGGTGTTTCCTTCAGCATGCCAATGAGACTATTCCAATCAGACTTGCTTTTCCAAGGAGCAAATGGACTGCTCTTCTTCTGGAATCTGTCTTTGGCCTGAACTTTGTGAAAGGGGCAGAGTGGGGTTTAAAGGCAGGTAGATACACATGCACCTCCCCAGAGCACATGCCTAGCCCAGGCAGGATGGCTGCTCTGGCTGCGCTAGTCCCTAGTCATGGTACATGTGTGTGTGTGGTGCTAGAGGGGGCTCCCCATTCACAGAACCACACAATCACACGGTGGTGTGGGTTGGAAGGGACCTTAAAGATCATCTAGTTCAAACCCTCTGCCATGGCAGAGATGTCTTCCACCGGGCCATGTTTTTCAAAGGCCCATCCAAAGCCTTGAACACTTTCAGAGCATCCTGGATTGCTTCTCTGGACAATCTATTCCAGTGCCTCATCACTGTCACTGGGCAGATTTTTTCCTAACACGTAATCTAAACCTGCCCTCTGTCAGTTTATAGCTATTTCCCCTTTTCCTGTCACTACATGTCCTTGTTAAGGCCCTCTTTTCACTGACAGGTGCTCAGCTACCTGTAGAGACTTTCCCATCCCAGCCCTCTGAGCAGCAGGTGTGAGATGGTGACAAGCCCCAGGTCACCCTCCCTCAAGAACCACAGAGAGCGCCAGCAGCCATGCAGCGCACAGGGGCAGAGCAAGGAGCCCTCTTGAGTGTGTTGGTGGCAGATTTTATCCAACAAAAACTGTCACAGTTTTGGGCTATGTCCCACCCAAGTGAAGAGCGCAGTGTTAGTCTGTGCAGTGAGCTCAGTTTCTCAGGGACAGGAGGCTCTCTGTGGTTAACATAGACTCTGAAATAAAAGTTTTCCTGTGTGGCACTCTGCTGATTCACTATTTTTGTTTTCTTGTTTTTCACTTTCTTTCTGGCACTTGCAATGTCGTTGCGTCTCTGTATTTGTATGGGTTTAGAGCAAATTTGGGGAAGAATTTCTTAAAGGACTTCTGGTGGGAAAAGCAGGTCTAATCGGCCCCTCCCCGCAACTGGTCCGGGAGGAAAAAATACTTCTTTGGAGAAAGGTGGAAAAAACCTGTTTATTAAACAATAAAACTAAAACAATATCAAACAATGAGACTTCTTGCTAATCTAAAAGAGATGACAAACTGAGAAAACCCCGTCCCCGGGTTGCAGCTCACTCAGTCTCTGGTCAGTCCCTCAGTGCTGGCAATGTCGCAGGCCAGGCCCAGCCCGGTGGGCCTCAGCTGCAGCTGCTGGTGCTCCCCTGGGTGTTCAGACCAGAGCAGTTTCAAGAGGTCCAAAGAAGAGGGAAAAAAACACAGTCCAGGGAACTTCTTTGCCTCAGCTAGCTAACACTAACTAAAAAGCAAAAGAAGAACTCTGTCCTGCTGTCTGTCCACAGACTACAATAGTCCAGGAGGAGGAATGTGGGGCGTGAGAGCAGTGTCTGGAGGAAAAAAACCTGCACTTCTCTCCCCCCTTCACTCCTTGCAATAAGTCTTAAAGGTGCAAAACTTACTATTCAGCATAAACAGAACAAGACGATTGGGGGTAAAAGCACCATACAGCCAACCCAGGACAGTCTCGCACGTGACATATGAAATGTGTAAAATTTCTCTCTGTTCCCATCCACCCCAATTTTTCTAGACCTTTGGAGCAGGTCAAACCTGCTCCAACCCTTGGGGGTTGTTGCCCTGATGTAGCTCAGCTAAGTGTCCCTGATTCTCCACTGCGACCTTCTTCTGGCCACAGTTCCTCCCTTAACCAAAAAGCCTCTGCTTCAACAGGGATTTTGACTGAAGGCTTAGTAAAACCAGACCAAAGGTAGAGGATTTGACTCATTGCTAATTTAAATCTGAATTAATTAAGTTTCTTCCTGCTCCATATTTGTGGAGGATCATTGCTTCTCAGGAAATTTGGGATATGGTAGGGACATTTTACAAACCATAAAGCGCTTTGTAAATGAATGAGAGCATAACAAAAGTGTTCCACATTTGCATTTATAGATATATAGATAATTCTTACTTGATGTAATATTAATACAGTATTGATTATCGTGGTTGGGGGTTACTAAACTCATTTTTCAATGGTAGAAATTTCTAGAATTTTGGGTTTATTTATCTTATAAATGTTTCTTCTGAATGAAACGCCAGCAAAGTGCCTTCTGATTAAAATGTTGAACAAGTGAAATTTTCCACATAAAAAACTACTGAGCTCATTCTGCTCTTTCATGTTGATGTAAGTCACTGCTGGAAATGACAGAGCAGTGAGTGTCATCAAGCTCAGCATGCTTTGAAATAAACTAATAGGTCAAATTCTCCTATTGCATGAATACAGATTCCACAAAGCCTTTTACAATTGCTGGCAGATTATGGCTGTGAGGGTTGGGTCAGAATTTAAGGTCAAGGGGCAGAACTTCATGTCAGTGAACTGTTGGGTGATTAAATGATGTTAAATAAATGTTCCATGATGTGTTATATAATATATATTTTTTTTTTGACTAGTTATGACCAAAGAGCTCATTTTTCAACATTTTTGTTGTTGATTTTGCAGGAGAAACACAGCACTTTAAAAATGCCTTTGCAGGGAATGATGCCAGTGTTATGGGATTACCACTTGCTTTCTATTCAGGAATGTATGCCTATTCAGGCTGGTAAGTGGATGAAACTTATTTGTGTTTGTCCTGAAAAAAACCCACTAATGTGCTTTAACAAAGCTATTTATTTATATGAAGCAATGAGTCACACATTCTACATCTTTTGCCAAGCTACATCATACAGCTAGGGTAGTTGTCATCACTTTTCCATATGCTCAGTGGTGATTGTGCAAGCAGCTCTGGAAGGGAAAGATTTTTCTTTTTCAGTGTATAATATATAAACATGCACTGACCACCACAATAATCACACCACAAGAAAGGAATATTCTTCATTTTTTCATTAAATATTTTAATAAAAGGATAAAAGTACAAATGAAGCTTTAATTTTTTTGAAGAAATCAGTAATTTTATAAAAAACAAATCTATGATTCTGTTGCAAAATGGCCCTTAGCCTTGCTTTCTAAGAGCAGTATTTGACAAGAAAGAAACAATGAGATTGGTATGGGCCACAAAACAGAATAGAAATCTTTAGATTTTTAAACTTCTTGGTCTGAGAGATCTGGACCATACTTAAAAGAAGTGCAGCTGGCTTCCACAAAAGTCAGGTGCGATTGACTGTGAGCAAAGGTATGAGAATCTACCTTCAGGTATCCTGCTTAGAACTTTCAAGTCCTTTCTCTCTTTTCCCTCCAAAGTACACAGCAGCTGGTTTGAAAGGTGCTGCCCCTTCTGGAATCTGCCTTTACAATTTATTCATGCTCCTCGGGGCTCTGCATTGTGCAGCGCCAAAGGGCTTTAGCAGCAGCAGCCTGGGGGGAAGGAAGCAGCCTGCAGCGCACAGAGTGGGCTTATTTTGAGATAGCTTTGTCTGCAGGCCTTCCCTTTGCTCCCCATAGCCTCACAGGCAGCCAAGTCCTTTACCTTGCAAGATAAGGGGTTTATTTATTTAATATGAAAGGACAATGGGCCGGGCATTGGAGTTCTCTGCCCATCTGTAACTCCCCGGTTGCAGGAGCATTATAAATGTGCACACTGAAGTATGAACAGAACTTTATATACTAAATGGCAGCAGGGGAAGAAACCCAAGAGAGTCCAAAGCCTTTATCTGAGATAGACATGTAAGAAAAGAGCCTGGCATTTTGAAGCCTCAAAGAAATGGAATTGATTATGTGGAGATCTCTACTTTTTTCCCCCCTCTCTCCTATAACTGACTCTGTCTCTCATATCCATGCATGTGATGGTTTCTCACTTTTAAAATATTAACCTAAGTTTTTGTATGAAAGCAATTTAAAAAGCTCGTTATTATTATTCAGAATTTCTTTCCTGCAAAATGCTTAATCAAAAATACTGTTATTCTGTTGCTTCTTTCCCATTTTTCACATAACGGTTCAAAGCCTTGCAATAAAAATTATCTTTTTTTTCCCCTTTACACCTTCTGACTTTTATTTCAAGGTCCTTATTTGCTACTTATAAAAGAAATTAGCAGGAAAAAGACCTAATTTGGCTAGTTGTTCTTCCCTGCTGTCTATTTTCCTTTGTTATCAACTAAAATTCATCACCTCATCACGAGGAGCAGACCATTAAGTGGAGTGGCAATATCCTTGCACTATCAGTTTCATGGGGCTAAATCAATGCAATTAGCTGAATATGAAGGAGTGTTGGAAGTGTTGGTGATGTGTCCTGGGATGCAGGCAGAATTTTATGCATAGCTCACAAGACTGTTAAATTTTAGCTGTTAACTTTTAAAGATACAGCTTTGAAGAAAAGAAAAGCAGTATCTCTTCTGTGTGTGGGTTCATCCTGCCAAGAGCAAGTGTAGACTGTGGGGTATGTAAAATGTTGGCTGAAAAAGTGGAGAAAAGAATGCGAGGAAACATGCCTTTGCATCAATAAAAGAACTGATGCTGGGCTATCACAGAATGGTTTGGGTTGAAAGGGACCTTAAAGATAATTTTGTTCCAATCCCCCTGCCAAGGATAGGGACACTTCCCACCAGACCAGAGTGCTAAAAGCCCCATGCAACCTGACCTTGAACGCTTCCAGGGATGGGGCATCCACAGCTTCCTTGGGCAACCAGTTCCAGTGCTCCAGCACCCTCACTGGAAAGACTTTCCTCCATATATCTAACCTAAATCTACTTCTGTGCTCTATGTGCTAGAAAGTTTAAAAACAAGTACTGATGTTTTTGCACAAGGTGGCAAAGAATTTCTTGCGCAGTCACAAAATCACTATTTTTAAAGAGCCACGTTAACTTGTTCTGCTAACCCAGTTCTGCTCCAAGACTTGTGATGGGGCAAATCTCCCAGACTTCCGGCCAGCTTGGTCACCAGTGGTTTATTCACAGCAGCAGTGCTGGCTCAGGTGCCATTTGTCTTTCTGCACAAGATCAGAAGACCAGCATAGGTGCTGTACGGACTGCTCTGTTTGATTAGACAAGATCTGACTTCGGGCCTGTCTCTGAGCCAGGCACAACTGTGTTCCAGGCAGGCACAGACTGAGTGCTAATAAATGTAGAACAGAGGGTTCAGTGGCCTTGAGGCTTGTGGTTGCTTTGCATGCAGGGCTGTGCCTGGTGAGCAGCTCCTATGAATTCTCATACAGAGCTCTCCCTTGAATGCTGCTGGAATGTGATCAGAGTGCAGCCTGTACTGGATAAAAGGCAGCAAGCACAAATGGAATATAAAGCTTGAAGTGTGCATGTGTGTGCGTATGTATGGAATTAGGGTAAACCATTAACTGTGTAGTATGCTCAGGGGGGAAAAAAATTAATTACACACTGACTGTACATAGTCACTGTCTTTTTCTTCTCCTGCTTTGCTGTCTTTTCTGAGAATTCCCTTCCTGAGTGTGAGGATAAGGGAAGGTTAAATATCCCTCTCTCCTTAATCCAAACATGGGCCTGCAAAGCCTACTGTAATTAACAGCAGTGCTTAACTAAAATCATCTTCTTGATTCTTAGTGAGAGAAATACAGAATAAAAGTATAGGAATAAATCTTATCATACATTTTATAACTATTTTCTAGGTTTTACCTCAATTTTGTCACCGAAGAAGTGGAAAACCCTGAAAAGTACGTACTTAATGTTTTGCTTGACTTTTGAGAAATGATGTAAAAGTAGTGATCTTCAAAGTTCTGTATGCTGGTCAAGCTGCTTGCCTTCCAGCAGATTTGGTATCTATTTGAATTGCAACTGCTCGAAAATTTGCTATTTTTGGTCTGTTGTGACCTTATTATGTATTCTGCTTTTATCTGCACTGAAAGAGTGGCTGGTTTTGTGTATTCCAGGATTAAGTGGATCTGTCTCTAGGGCTCTGGTTCTCCCCCTCAGGATACAAGTAACTATCAGCGGCTCCTTTCAGTGGAAGCTACTGATACCCTGTCAGGGAAATCTTGCCCAAGAAACTTATCTGCTGCAATATTTGTCAGTTTTGCTGTGTATAAATATTAATTAAATACTTAGTTCTACTTGCTCTAGATGTCTCAGAAATGCAGGATCTTGAATACATGCCACAAAGCATCCAATCTAATTAAACTGAACAGGGGATATGGGTTTGAGCCGGTTTCCAGTCAGAGCTGAATACTCCCACATCACCTGCCTGTAAAACATGGAAAGTTGTCTTGTTAGGGAGAGTTTGATTTGTCCCATCTATTTGGGTAGATGTGTTTTGGTACATGGGCCAGTAATAAAAGGCTACTAACTTTTTCTAAAAGTTAAAGAAAATGTGCCTTTCCAGATCGATTTTCTTTCTTTGAGGAAAAGAAGCTATTTACTTGACAAAGAAATTAATGGCTAAATTTTCTTACATTTTTAAAATAAGATAGCTGGCTGGGTACCAAATTGCTTATTGTTTTAAAAGAACCCTCAGCACTGTGCACTTAGATAATATGAATCTGAGACATATAGGGAAAGAAAACCCCAAGCCATTGACTGGGAGCATCCAGAAGAGTTTTGTTAGTTTCTTCAAAGTCTGAACCAAATCTGGTGCTATTTCAGAGGCCTGAAATTATAAGAAAATGGATGATAAAACATGGGGCTGGCAGAAACACTGGCAGATTTCCATTGTTTCAGTGACTTTGGGACATGTTGTGTTTTAGCAGACTCTTTGATGTGATCTAGATATGTAGAGTGAGAATTGTGTGACCGGAATCTGAGACCAGGTGGAAAATACTGCATTAATATTTGTGAATAATCATTATGACAGATATCTATGTACAAATGAGTTTTTCACTAGTAATCTTCAGTTCTGATAAGATGCCATTTTAGGAGCTGTGGTTTAGTAAACATGACTCTGGATGTATTTAAAATGTGTAGATGTGGCACTTGGGGACATGGTTTAGTGACGGACTTGGCAGTGCTGGTTTCATGGTTAGACTCAGTGGTCTTAGAGTTCTTTTCAAACCTGAAGGCTTCTGTGCTTTTAAGGCATTTGTATCAGTGGAGAGCTGTTGCAGACATCTTTTATGAAAAATCCTTTCCTTAGGGTTTTTCCTCCTGAAAAGCTGGGAGGCCTCAGGAACAAAATGCAAACATTGATTATCTGCTGCTGTGGAATGCAACAGGTGCATCTGGGATTGGCCCATGTTGGATGTTTGTAATTAATGGCCAATCACAGCCCAGCTGGCTCAGACAGAGAGCCGAGCCACAAACCTTTGTTATCATTCTTTGCTATTCTATTCTTAGCCAGCCTTCTGATGAAATCCTTTCTTCAATTCTTTTAGTATAGTTTTAATGTAATATATATCATAAAATGATAAATCAAGCCTTCTGAAACATGGAGTCAGATCCTCGTCTCTTCCCTCAACCTGAGACCCCTGTGAACACCATCAAAAAGAGCAGCTGGCTAAAGATTCCCAGCCTTAGGACACACATGAACTCAAGCTGGATGATCTAGGGTTTAACTACCAAGGATCTGTTCTCTTTATAAAATCATGAGAGACAGACAGTAAAACCAAAAGACAACCTACAGATTTTTTTTTTTAGTTTTGAAAAATTTTTGTGTCACAGACTGATTTTAAATGTGAAACTAAATGTAGCTGTGAAGGGATTCTGGTCCAAGACATCTAGCTCTTCAGGAAATTCTGGGAGATAGGTTAGGAGCCAGAGTCTTGGTGGTATGATTAAATTCAGGTAGAAGCAATAAAATTTGTAAATTATCATGTGGTTACCACCAATACCGTGTGATCCTTTTAAACGTGCAGATATCTATACCCTTTGTGACTTTTCAAACAACTTCTGTGTCTGCGGTTCTTTTAACTGGAATTCTTGGTAATTTTCATTATAGCTATTTTTACATCTGTTGAGTTTTTTGTGACTGAAATCAGAGGAGTGATTTTTGATCATTTTGCTCTCTGCTGCATAGGACAGAAAAGGATAGCTCCTCTCTCTTTTAAAAGCTAAGCACCCCTCAAAGCATGATATATCTCTGCTAAGAGAAATGGTGCTGGTTCAATTCTGATGATGTTTTTCCATTGCAGCTAGGATGTGAGGGAAGAAGACTGTCTTTTCCCATCTCAGGAGAACTTCTCTGTACTCCAGGTTATCTTTGGAGATCTGCTGAAGTTATGTGTGCTGCTAGTGAGGATGTAGGACTGGAGGGTAAACCATGTAACATGGCTGAAAAAAACCCCTCAATATTACATGTGCAATGTTATCACAAGGCTCTTGAAACTTCCCTTCATCACTCTTCCTCTTGAGGCTGCACTTTGAGAGGATGAGTGGATGCCCAGTTTTTACAATCTCCATGCTAAGGTATAATATAGACTAGAAGAGAGTGGGATATTAAAAATTGCTAAATAAGTGGCAGGTGATGGTGGGGCAAATGGATTGTTACTGTCTGTGGTGACAGAGACCTCTGTACCACCTGTAAGTGGGGATTCTGGACTCCCTTGAGCTGAAATAAGCAATTCAATGAAACATTTGGAACATATTTTTTATTTGGTTGTCACCTGGGAATGGGTCTGTTGGAAAGATGTCCTGAACCAAGGGCTGTTCCACCATGGTTCCCAAAGCTACAGGGCAAGAGAATAGTGTGGATTAATCTCAGTGGCAACTGTCTCAGCTCCCACTAAACCCAATGCAAATGTTAGATGAGCCACAGATTATTCTGCTGTTGTAGGCATTTATTAAGACTAAACTGCCTTTTCTTTCTTTTTTTTTAAACCTAAAATGCTGTCTTTCACTCTTCCTGTGAGCATTATGTTAAAGGTTGCACCGAGCAACCTGGTCTAGGGGAAGGTATCCCTGCCCATGGGCAGGGGGCTTGGAGCTACAACTTCAAGGTCCCTCCCAACCCAAACTATTCTGTGATTCTACTGTTGGTATGATGCTGCTGATTTTAAAAAGGAAGAGGAAAGTACAGGCTTGGACCACTTAGAGCTTGTAACACATCCAGATGTGCAATTTGTAATGTTTTTCAATGGTTAGGATGGATGCAAATTACTTACAGCAAAGGAGGTGAGCACAGTGAGGTCTTCTGCCCTGCAGCTGTCAAAGTAAATGTTTGCCAGAGAATCAGTCACAGTTGTGCATTTCCAGATGTGCAACAGCTTTGGAAGCAGCTGAGGTGAATGATCAGCTCCATGCCCATGTGAACCAGCAGGCTGCAAACCCCCAGTGAACGTACCAAGGGGACGTGCCAGGTTTACAGCAGAGGGATGGCAGGAATGCTCTAGCAGAGAGTGGGGATGGGGCTTTGAGCAGCTTGGCCCAGTGGAAGGTGTCCCCACCTATGGCAACAAGATTGGAACAAGATGATCTTTACGGTCCCTTCCGACCCAAAACGTTCTTTGGCGGTGGGCCCTAGAATATATCCTGAGATGTGTTGGAAGGTGGAAGCATCTGCTATTAGACTTTAAGTTTCCCAGATAGGGATTGCATTTCTTTCTGTGGTATATGGCACCAGGGAGACCCTTCGGAATATGGCATGTGTTGTTGGGAATGCAGGAGAGAGGCAGGGAAAGGGGGATGCTTGTGCTCTTGGCCAGTCCCCTCGGTGCTCCAAGCAGCTGTTTGTAGAGGCAGGAAGGGCTTTGGAGGCTGTGGGAATCTGTAGAGGTGCAGCTGCCTGCCCAGGTGCAATAAATTCCACACTTAGGTCTATAAGTAGGATAAATACTCTGGGTCTGAGACACTGGGGTGCTGAGGCAATACAAAACCCTAGAGAGGGAGAGCAGAAACAGAGGGAATGAGCAAAGCAAGGGAGCAAGGGGATCAAGCATCCTTGACAGTACAGAAGGGAGAACAGAAACACTTTAAAAAAAATCTCAAAGTGATTGTCGTTGCTTTTTGAACAGAGTTTTGGAAGTAGTGTTGAATTCTCACTTTGGAAATGCCCCTGTTCCTTCTTTTGTGTAAGGACATTATTATAACCCCAATTATCATAAGATGTAAAAGTAGCTGTTTCTGTCTTTTACTAAACCCCTTTTTGATGTCTCATTTTTAAGCCTGAACTCCTTTCTTTATTCCTCTTTGTTCAAATGCTTCTCTCCTTCTCTCATGTAGCTATTAGTAGCACCCGAAGAAACACAAAGTTAATGTTTATTTTAGAAGGAGCTGGGGTTGCAGTCTTAATATACAATTTTTAAAAATAGCCTGAAATAATTTTAGTATCAAGAATATGTGGAACAACATGAAAGTGTGACAACAAATTTCTTTTCCTTTTTTTGAAAATTATGCTTTGCGTGTACAGGCTGGGTCAATAGCAATTGTTGTTTCAAATAAAATATCTAAATAATCCTTGAAGCAGAACTTCACCAAAACAAACTTGTGCAGCCACATCACCTGCAGCTTTGATCTTTTTGATTTCTTACTCTATAAGGATCAGTCTCAAACTGAGGTCTTATTGTTAAATAATAGGTGAATGAAGGAACAGCCAGGTCTCTGAGGGAGTTTGTCACCTGAAAATTGACAGGAGCCATGTTTTCTGGAGCAGGAAATTTTTAGGAGTAGAAATCATGCATGAACTTCCAGACTAATTTCTTGGTACATAGTCTTTGATCTCATCCATTTCCATGAGCACCCACTTGTCACAGACATCTTTTATGGAAAATCCTTTCCTTAGGATTTTTCCTCCTGAGAAGCTGGGAGGCCTCAGGAACAAAACGCAAACATTGATTATCTGCTGCTGTGGAATGCAACAGGTGCATCTGGGATTGGCCCATGTTGGATGTTTGTAATTAATGGCCAATCACAGTCAGCTGGCTCAGACAGAGAGCCGAGCCACAAGCCTTTGTTATCATTCTTTCTTTTTCGATTCTTAGCCAGCCCTCTGATGAAGTCCTTTCTTCTATTCTTTTAGTATAGTTTTAATGTAATATATATCATAAAATAATAAATCAAGCCTTCTAAAACGTGGAGTCAGATCCTCATCTCTTCCCTCATCTTCAGACCCCTGTGAACACTGTCACACCCACTATGTACTCTCAAGAAACAGGCTGAGTTTTTTCAATCAAAACCCTGAAAGCAGCTCATGCCTGAAGAGCACTTCCCTCTTCCCTCCCTAGGTAGAGCACTGCAGGATCAGTGCTGTAGTTCATCAAGAATTTTGGCAGCCTCCAGACGAGAAGATTAACACAAAAGTGTTTTCACATCACATGAACACTTTCAGAGCCCTGTCAAAGTCAGAGCCAGGTTGTGTCAGATGCTGGCCAAAGTGAATCCCACTTTAACAAAATTGTGCTCCATCCTCACTATGAGTAGATGATTGGCCTGAATTCTTCAAGTTGTGAAGATTAGGCTTGTGTTGGAAGAGAGAGAAAACATTGTTTCACTTTAAGGGGAGGGAAACTTAGACTCAAATTCCTTACTGACTTCAAGGCTGTCTGCCATCAAGTGGGCAACTTGAGAGAGATGTGAATTTATGGCTCTTGTTTTACTAAATAATTTTATTTATTTGGCAGTGCAGGTTTTTGTTGGTGTTGTTGAACTTAGGGAATATTTTTCATTTAGTGGACAAAAATAATAGAATTTCAAAGGATGTGGATTCTGAAAACATTTTACAGCATAGATTACTTTGCAGTTGCAGTTAAGCACAGCTGCTATTTGGCATAATCCTTTCTTTTGTCTCTCTATCTCTTCTCTTTTTTTTTTTTTTTCCCATTTCTCCTTCACCCCCACCCCCCTGCCTTATTGAACCATTTCATTGGCAAATATTTCATTTTTGTTTGCAAAATAACTTTGGTCCAGCCCAGGCAATGTATCATTGTTTAAAAAATTACACAGTGCAAAGAACATATTATTGAGATGTATAGTGTTTATAAGTGTAGTCTCAGATTGATAAATCATGTCTTGTGCTGTTGAAAAACCAAGAAATGAATTGCTTTGCTATGACCTTGGTGTCTGAGATCAGTCAGTTTGTCTATTAGATTTTTCCACGTTCTTCTCACTTCATTTATTCCTTCTTTTCCAAAATACCAAGAAACAGTAGCTGTATAGCAAGCCACCCGAGCTTGATATCATCAGACATTTTATAAAATCAGGCTATCAAAATGTTTGAAAAAATCTATTTTTATACTGTTTTTAAATAATGTGAATGTCATGTCTAGCTAATGTGTGCCGCCCGTTCATTCTAATTATAGAGTCAACTTTGTGTCTATGAGGACTGAGTGAGAGAAATAAAATATTAGGGGTGTGTTCTTCAATCTGTCTGAGAATTACAGAGATGCAGATGGATGGGAGGGGAATGGTGGCTGAGATGCTACAACTCTTCCAGCTCCCCTGTTATTTGTGGCCGTCTGATTTTTGGCACTTCTCATTAAAATGCAGCCCCCTGCCAAAGTCAGTCAGAAACTTGAATTGCACTGTTGCTCATTGTCAATCTAACCACTGATTAGGGATCAGATTCCCAGTAAGCAAAAGAGTAAAAAAATCTTTTCAGTGTTAATTGAGAGGTTGCAAACCTTTGATATTTCTGCCTCTCTGCTTCTTACATTTTTTGGTTGTTATTTTATAATTTAATGACAAGATTTACTCTGAAGAGGAATATTAATATCACTACTCTTAGACACTTGAAAGGTTTATCTGCTTGGAGCTTGACATCTTTCTTGTATCATTATATTCTGCTTATTCCTAAAAGATACATTTGACTCCAATTCATTTTCTTCATGTCAAGCTACAATGCCAAATATTCAGTGCAGAAGTTATAGGATTACATTGTGATGTTTGACCTGAAGATAATGAAAAGAGACAAATGCTAATCTTTCCAGTATTTTGTAAAGCCCATTTGCTCATGTGAATCCATCAGATTACCTTAAAGGGAAAACCAGGTCTGTTAAGTGAGCATTTGCAGTTTTTCCTCTATATATTATTTATGTCTTGGTAGATTTTTTGCACTTGAATACTCATTCTTCATCATAATCCTAATTAGCCTCCCCCAGCTATTTCTGTGTCTCTTTAATAGAAGTTTTATACTTTCTAAATTTGACTATATCTAACAGCATTGCAATCTGCTTAAATTCTTCCAGTTATCTGGGAGGCACCTCAGATGAGGTGTCTGAACCTGGTGAATTCAACAACAATTTTTCAACAACAATTTCTGCAGTTTATTTTTGCCCTCTGTAAGTGATAAAATTGTGTTTTCAGATCTAGAAAATCCTTTAATGGGAAGCTGAATCTGCCAAATAAAGAAAACAAACTAATTTACTAGCTCAAATCTGCTTTCAGGAAACCAAGCATGGGTTTTGCTATTTGTAAAATGTATGAAAAACATTTAATTAAGAATGTGATTCAGTAGTATTCAGTGTGTGTTTGAGAGGGACAAATAGACAATTCCTAGCTCTCAGGGGAGCTGATTCACCAGCTGTTCTTAATAAAATGATCTTTCCTTTACTTTTGCTTTCTCACTAATCTTATTGGCTCCTTACTATGACTCACATCTTCAACTCATTAATTATTGTTTCTTTTAGAAATTACTAATAACTCATTTCTGAAACTAAGTATTTCAGTCTTGGATGCATGATTTCTGACATCTCAGTATGGGAACAAACTTTTCTCCTTTCATAAATTTATTTTATTCTTTTTAGTTGGAGGATGGTGCTCTTGCTGGAAGTTGGAAATTCTCTTATGAGCGGGACTCAACTATCCTGAGTTGCTTTGCCTTTTATTTATATTCTTTCTTCACTCTTAGTTTGGGAGATTTTAGACCAGGCTTCTCAGGGCCCCCTCCAACCTCGCCTTGGACACTCCTGAGTTCTGGCTCCAACATTTCCCTTCTTCACTCTTGCACTAGTTTGAAAGCAAATCAGTAAGAGACTCCACATCAGATCTACAATTCAATAGGAAAATGAAAATAAATGAAAAAAAAAAATGGCTTAACCTGACAGAGTGAGGATACAACCTGACACCCTGTGGGTCAGGGTGTTGGCAGCAGTCCCATTAAATGGTGGCTGCAGCCCTCCTGCAGTGCCAGGTGTGATTCTGTTGGAGCAGGGATCCTGTAGAAGGGTTTGGTCTTCCTCTGACCGTCCAGTGGTGTTTATGTAGCTCTTGTCCTCCGGGAATCCAATAGATAAGGCTGTTTGTGGTGCTCCAAGTCTCAGATTATATGCAGTTAGGAATGCTTGGCTCCTCCCCCTGGGCGGAGCCTCTCACAATGGGATGGTGTAATTTTAAGAGTCATTCAGTGAAGCTTGATGGCCCATTAACAGAAGATATCCCCTGGAGTTATCAGGCATGAGTCATGGAAGAGATAAAGAACACTGCCCCACCTGATTTTAACAGGTGGTCATAGAATACATACTTTTGGTTACATCTTACACTGTAACCTAAGATTACCCTCCATCCCACCCCTCAGGAGATGTGCCATAAATGCCCTAATCTTGACAATCTGTTGGATCTGCTGACAAAATATGATTGAGTTTCATGTGATAGATGCAAATGATTCAAGGGTTGCAACTTGCTTGTGAGCCCTAATTGGGTTCTGTCTGTGATAGGATTTGTTGGGGGTCACTGAATTCACAAAATATTTCCAACCAGAGTAAGAAGGAAAACTGTGATTTTAACTGTGTTACCAGCTTGAGGTAAAAATGGGGAAAGATTCAGAATGGAATTGGATGGTAACCCAAACTAAAGTCCAAGTAATTGGTTTCTTTCTTTTTTTGTTAACTTCAATTACATTGGACTGGATTTTTGGATTTGATAATGTGGGTTATCCTGTAGTCTTGTAGTGAAGACGTTTCTTTGGCCCTGTAATTTTTGAGACTTTCAACATAGTAGCCACCATATATAATTAAGTGAGGATGCAGATCCAATCCTTCTGTTCTTGTTTTCCTTACTCTTGGCTGTTGAATGCAAATTCCTCCTGCCTCACCTGAGTGTCCCCTGCCCCACAGGTACATGAGGCCTTACTTCACAGCAGCGCTGTGTCACAAGACAGAGGGAATAGAGACCACAGTGTGCTGTGCAGCCTGAGTCTGGAGGGACCCAGATGCATGCAGAAAACACAGCAAATCCCCAGCCCTGTCTTTGACAGATGCACCTTGCGTCTGAGCAGTGCTCTGAATTCACCGGGGCAGGAGAAGCGGGCAGCAGAGGGTCTGGGAAGATGACTCCCTGCATGAATTCACAGGGAGCAAAGGCTCCAGCAGCAGGGATAACAAAAGGGCTGCAGATTTCATCGGGCACTATTCCTCTTCCTTTCCTCTGACACAGGCAGGGGCAGCCACTGTGTGTGCCTGCTGCTTTCCAGAGGCTGCATGTTTTCCTAAGGCATTTAGTTAGGGATGCTGTTACAGTCTATGGTGTTCAGGGTGTGTATGTGACGCACATATTCAATAATTCAATACATATTATCAGATATTGTTATTTATTTTTCCTTTTCCCATGTGCAGTTATTTGCTTTTTTTCCCCCTACCCCATTTTTTTTGGGGTGCTTATGTCACTGTTGAGTCCTGTGGTGAAATTCTACACCATAGGAGAGATGACCCTGGGGTGCTGCATCTTTGTCATTGGCAGCTGATTTCTAAACCCCAGTTTAGCATTTGAATTGGTTCAACTGTCTTCAGGTCTTTCTAACTTCTACTTCCTCTTTATTATCTTTCTGTTTTACGTAAAAGAAAAAAAAAAGAAAAAAGAAAAAATAAGTGATGTTCTGTTTAGAAACTGCAGTGAAGAGCTACCTGTGGCAGGCTTTAAACTGATATGCCAGTCAATATGAGTAAATTAGAAAAGAGAGTGATGTAATCTATAGTGTCTGTAAAGATTTCAAAGATGTTCCTTGATCATTAATTAAGACAATAAGGATGTCTTATAAAACCGCAGTTGAGACGACTAATAATTCACTATTGAATGAAGCAAGGCAAGGTCACTTGTATAATTGCCTGTTCTAACATTTATATTCCTTGTGTAAAATATTCCTACTCACATAAAAGTCAAGCTGAAGGCTGTGTAAATATTCAGGATGAGGCAATGCAGTTTTCATACCTAAAGGTTTGTGCACAACAAACAAACACAGTAGTTGTCTTTTTCTATGTATTTGTTTGATTTTTATAAACTGAATTATTATCTCATACAAAGTTAACTTATAGCACACACCTGGCATGGGTTTTGGAGAAGAGTGAGTGGGAAAATGGCAGAATAAAAATGAGTGCTATAAATGCATGGTTAGATACAGTATTGCTGCGCTGGGTTTTATCTGTGGATATGTGAGTTGAAATTAATAGCGCTACCTCTGCTCTTTTCCCCCTAATTGTCTGATAGAGAATCTGATTCTAACCTCTTTTATGTCTCAAAAATGTAATAAGGACACTGCCAAGACATTAGTCAGAAATCAGGAAGGTAGTCTGTGACAGTGTTCACAGGGGTCTTTGGATGAGGGAGAGACGAAGATCTGACTCCATGTTTCAGAAGGCTTGATTTATTATTTTGTGATTTATATTACATTAAAGCTGTACTAAAGAATAGAAGAAAGGATTTCATCAGAAGGCTGGCTAAGAATAGAAAAAGAAAGAATGATAACAAAGGCTTGTGGCTCGACAGAGAGTCCGAGCCAGCTGACTGTGATTGGCCATTAATTAGAAACCAACATGGGCCAATCCCAGATGCACCTGTTGCATTCCACAGCAGCAGATAATCAATGTTTGCATTTTGTTCCTGAGGCCCCCCAGCTTCTCAGGAAGAAAAATCCTAAGGAAAGGATTTTTCATAAAAGATGTCTGTGACAGTAGTCAGCTACCTGAAAAATCAAATCTATGCAGCAAGCATAGGTGGAGGATGGAAGGAAAAAGATGAATTGCAAGGGCAGAGAGTGTAATTCCATACTGCTATATCCCAGTGTAATTCCATACTGCTATATGCCAGGACACAGGGGCAGTAGTGGTTCTGCTCTGTGTGTGCTGTTGGGAGGGAATATGGTAAAGCAGGGTGGGAGCACGTGCTGTCCGAGGGATCGTCCTCCTCCTCTAAGGCAGATCTACATTAAGGCAATACTTCAGAAGCCATTGCTTTGATATGTTTGTTTATGTCAGTGTAGACTCTGTGGCTTAAGATAAAAGAACCAACTTGAAATGAAAATGACTGGATAAATTCCTTCAGAATCCCGGAGACAACTAAAACTTTTTGAAGATTATTTGTTAGAACTATTTGATAGTTCTAAAAATGCATCATTGGGGCAGGATCCTGGGAGGGTGGGAGAGGTTCCTGCAAACCCACCAGATGAATGGACATGTGAATGCCTGGGCTGCTGTGATGCCTGTCCTTATCTCTTCTGTTTATCCAGGGCCAGTGGAGAAAGGGGGTCTGGACTAATCTCTTCTGAAGGGATGATGATTGAGCAGACTGGTCAAGGGGAAAGTGTCCCTGTCCATGGCAGAGGGTGAAACTAGATGGTCTTTAAGGTCCCTTTCAACCAAAACTATTGCATGATTTCAATCTTTTGATTTTTACAAGTGCCTGTTTTCGTTAGTTCATAGGTGACAGCGGAAGGTATGGGTGAGGTTCTGCTTGCAGTGTACACAGAAGGGGAAAACATCTACGTGGAGGTGCCCACTTAGGATACAAGCCCTCAAGCAGGCTTTCCTCTGCCAAGCCTGTGGCGCCTCTTCTGAGGAAGCAAAGTCCAGGGAGCTCGGGTGGAGGAGCTTCCTGCCCTGCCTCCTGCTCTGCAGTGGAGAAGGCGTGTCCTGGGCGCTGCAGAGGGTCCTGCAGCCCCTCTGTTTCACGGAGCTCTGGTGTCTCCAAGATGTGAGGATGTGGCAAGCCCATATGCTGGCCCTGTCTGTCCCCACAGTGACTGTCTGTCTGTCCCCACAGTGGCTATTCAGTGTGTGGTGCACGGTGTTGTGCCACTGCGCAACACATTGCTCCTTTCTAGCTCTCGTGGTTCATTTTGTTTGCCAATGTGATAACCTCCTGAGTGTAAGGTTTGTTTGCTTTCCTGTTGCTGGTTTTACTTTTTTTGTTTTTTTAAAATCACTTCTGTTTGTTTATATGAATCATGGTTACTATGAATCAGCTCTCCAGGAAGTAAAACAAATGTTTATCCACAGTCTCTCTGGGTAGCTGGAAAAATCGTAATCTGCTTTACCAGCACGGTAATGTAACACAAAATATTGTAACCTTTGAAGTTTCCATTGCCCCAGATTTTCCTTCATTTTCACCAGCTGATACACATGCAAAACTGTTCTAACATCTATTTCTGTTTCACTGAGTTACATAGCAGTACCTGTAGAGAAGGGTGACAGTTTCCTCTTCATGGGGAACCTGAGTTGCTCAGCAAAATATTCATGGTGGGAATAAAAATCCCTTGCAAGACTGATGCTCTGCTGCAGAACAGAGTGTATTTTACTGGAGAGATGATGGGTTTCTCAGGGCTGAGCAGCTGTTCTCTCTGCCACAGTGAAGGTTCCATTAGACATTTCCATTCTCTTTTGGTGGTTCCTAAGCAGGAGGCTTGGCTGAAATTACTGTAAAAGTGATGGGCAATAGTGTATTAGGGGTAGATAGAAGAAACATGAGTAAATTCACTAGGGTGACAAGTCCAGCTGAGGTGATTCAGAGCAGTCACTGAAGCTGCACCTCACATCTCCTGTCCTGGGTCCTAAGGGTGTTGCACTCTTTGTGAAAGCAAGTGTGTTTTATAGAATTTCTAGTGTGGGTGCTCCTCTGTGTTGTAGGTAAACCTCTCCCAGATTTTCTCCTTCCCACTTTAAAACTGGAACCTGGCTTTGTGTGATGCTTGAGCTCTTATTTCTGTGTTTACCAACAGCATTAGTTCTTGTGGAGGTGACTCAGAGCACTCGCCCTAATGTTTTGGTCTGAGATTTAAATCTGTTTTTCAAATGGCACTGAAATCTTGCTGGAAACCCCAGCCAAAACCCTGAAATTCCTTATGAAATTACAGGTCAGCCTTTTCTCATGGGTACAGTCAGTGTTGGTTTATAGCCTGGGTATAGAAAAAGGGGTCTCACAGCCATTTATCCTGGTATTTGTGACAGCAAATGACCCCCACTACCCATGGTTATTTATATAGGGCAGCAATAGCTACTTTAATTCATAGTGCAATGTTGTGATCTGTATGTGGTGCATCCTCTCCTGGAGCCAGAAGGGGGATGACCCTCTTCTGCCAATTTTTATTTCATTTTCTCTTTAATGCTGAGCCTCAAAAATGAGGAAGAGCAGAGTGCTAAGGCAGTGTTAGGTAAGCAGGGTGTTACACCAGCACATGTAGCAGCATCTTGCTTGCCATTAACAGCAAATCTTTTACTGGAGTATACCACTAGGCTGGTGCTGGCTAGCATCATCTGACAGAGGTGGTGAGATGACTTTCAGAGAAAGCAAGACAGCATTTTTTACTGGGATAAGATACAAAATCGGAAAACAAAATACAAACAAAACAATGGGCAACAAAAATGGCAAGGGCCATATGCTCTTTATTGCAGTCATGCACATCAGATTGGAGTTTTATAATGCACAAAGAGTTAATAACATGTGCCATGTCACCATGAGTAGTTGGCATGGTCACAATTCCAATAGCAATGGTATTACAAACACAAGAAAAGGAATATGTTCCACTTACTTCAGCCAGCACAATGACTTACTCTGACACAGTCTTTTTGTATGAGACTTTAAATGGGGTTCTCTTATCTGATTGTTCATTTTTAATAGGCAGTGAGATTGCTGGCTTGTGTTTAAGATCTGTAATAGCATATAAAAATGAGACAATTTGGCTTTGTATATCTTTCCTGTAGATGAGTACATAATTTCCTGTGTTACAGCAGAATTTCCATCAGGGAGAATTGATCTTTACCTAGTGAATGCTATGATTGTTATTCCCCTGCACACCCCTTCACAGCATGATGGCTGTTTTATGTGAGTGCTTATGGGTGTGCAGATGTTCTGGGAGCAGGTTCTGATCATTTACATGTTGATATTTGGCTGTGAATATCTTGGAATTTTAAACACAAAGTGACAGTGATATTTTATTTATGGAACAACTATTGTTAAATAAGTGACCATTAGGGTTTTTAAGCATTTAAATTACAGTACAGCCTATATCCATGAAATGTAAACTAAGAGGATTTATATAAGATTATTAATGCTCCAGGGGTGCTGTGAAGTGAATAATCTGCATTTCACAAGTAGTGTTGCTGTGGTTTATTCTGTCAATCCTCATTCACTTGTAGCACTTGCTGTTGAACAAGTGCTGTTATTTCCATCTTCACCTTGACATTATGTTTTGTTTATTGTCAAAAAGTGGACTATACAGTAACAGTATTTAATTTTTTAAAGTATGATGGAATGGAAAATCCCTTACAAGAATAGTTTTGATACCATCATTTGGAAAGATCTGACAGCAATTTAGAGACCTACTCCATAGATAATAAGAATGGATAATGAATAGGAGCACTCTGATAGGGCAAGAGGTTTAACTTCTATGTGGGGGTGTTTTAAAGGAAAGAAAATTTACAGTGATCTAGCACTGTAAAGGAATGACAGGCACTTCTAGTTCATCGTATCTGTTTATTACAGAAAAAAAAAAACAGTTGCTAAGCAAAACCAGATAAAAGTAAAGATTTATCCACAAGGAATGTAGAAGACCATGAAATTCATTTTCCTTGGGCAAAACTCCCATTAGAGGATAAGCTGCTTGTGAGTCTAAGGAAGAAATATTTCAATGGATGTGAAAAAAAAGCAGCAATGCTTTAAGGTTCTTGCTTGGTGATTGTAAAAGTCATGAGCAGAGGCTTTTTCTTAGTTGCAGACTATCCCAGACATGAACAGATCCAAGCTTTAAGCCACCTCAGCTTGGTGTTAAGTGTTGACAGAGTCACGATGCTTTATTGGAATGACCCTGGAGTGCAGTGAATTACATATTTTCTCTGCTTTTAAGAATATATTTTTGCCCACACAGAGGCCCAAAAGCTGCCATTTGCTTTGTGCTTATTTTGGTTACTGAAAAAATGTCTTGCAAGCACTATTGCTACACTGACACATAAATTTGTCTCTGTTTCCCAGAGCTGGTGTTTTTAAATGGGGTCCTGCAAGAAAAATGAAGACAGAATTTTTATAAAGGATCTGTTGCAATGTACAGAAAAAGGGGTAATGATTTTAAACCAAAGGAGAATAGGTTTAGATTAGCTACATGGAAGAAGAGGTTTACAATTGCAAAGCAGTGGAATGGGTTGCCTGGGGCAGTGGTGGATGCCCCATCCTGGGAACATTCAAGGCCAGGGTTGGGTGGGGTTCTGAGCTATCTGATCCAGGGGAAGGTGTCTGTGCTCTTCAAGGGAAGTAGGGGAACGTTTAAGGGTCCCTTTCAACCTAAATCTCTCTATGATTATCTAGGTTTACTTTCAAATGCAGAAGTCAGGGAGGCTGGTGCTGGACAGGCTGCTGTGGAGTGCCAGGATGTAGGGATTTGTGATGGCCAGTACATGGTCCTTTTAAGCTGATGTTATGGGTCAGGATAAGAGATAATGTGGTAAATTCTGTATGAACCCTCATTATCACTTTCATTTTAAGCTTTTAGCATGGAAGAGTAGGGCATTTTGCAGAGAGTACACTGAACAATGTGCAATGGCAAAGATGAGTCAGCCTTAAAATCCTGAGTCTCATTGATTATACTGTCCAAGATAATTGAAATAGGCTACTAAGTCTGGCTATTTCATGTCACTATCAACTGCAGGAACTTGATTTGCAGCAGAATTTCAGGATTAACTAAGATTATGTTTAAGGTGATGTTTAAGATTTCTCAGTTTGAACACAGAAAAAGGAAACGTCAGCCTTACTGGCCATTCTGAAAATTGTCCATATTTTGATTCATGATATCACTTCATCAAAAAAGACAAGGATAAGCTTTTCTCCTATGCCTGTGATTGTAGTTTCAGCATTATGAAGTTTTAGTGAGAGAGGATTTCAGCTTACTGTTTCCCTACTCAAAGCACAGAAGGTAATAAAGTAGAAAAAGTTGATATTCACATTTGAACTCCATTCAAGTGCTTCCAGTTACTGTGTGCTGCAAAGGCATATTTAAGCTCACATATGAAGTTTTATGGATTTCTGTTATATGTCAGAACTCCTACAGAGTTATTTCAGTGGCTGTATAGGCTGTCCCACATCTGTAGGTGCTTTGCTGGGCTGTCCTTAGCAAGACCACAATTTCCCTGCTTTCTGCAGAGAAAACAATTTATCTGCCAGATAGCCACCTTCATGGCAGTGCAGTATTGTTAAGACATCTCCTTTTAATTTCATTTACACCTTTTTGTGTCTTTCAAAATGCCAATGCTTTAAGGCACCTGCATTTACCATTTTTTCTCATTTTGAATTTCTTTGGAAGAAGACCCTGTATTGGTTGTTATAAATGATCAAATCGATAGCCGAATTTATGAAAAATTTAACAACGATTTATTGGGTCAATTGCAAAAAAAATAGAATTTCGAGCAACCACCACAATCAAGACAGCGTCGGTCCCAGGTATTGGCGCTGGGTGAAACCAGAGGTTCGACCTACAGAGTGACAGTGTCCCCTCTAAGGTTCACCCTGAGTGTTTCCAGCATCCAGCTTATATACAGTTCATTTTGCCTGAGGCACAGGTGACCACATCTTTCTATTCACTTCTTCGAATGCAAATCTATTTCCATACATATGTTGAAATAGGCAAAGATGGGTCCCGGTCTGCAGACAGAAGTTTGGTACACAGGGGAAGTTTGCTTTCACATGTAATAAGTTGGTATGGTCCCTGAGTACCCAGATGCAATCAGGAGGTGTCTGAATCTAGTGAAATTCTTGGGACACTGCAATGAATCACCAGGAAGGCCCCGATGTTATCTCCCAGGTGCAGGAGATAACGAAATGATCCTTGATGGTCCAGGAAGGTTCCATTCAGACGATAAACAGGTCTGATGCTATCTTGAGCTGCCAGGAATTAGTTACAATCTGAATAGATCTCTGTTCCTGGCTGGGGAGGTTGAAACATAATTTTTACAGTATTTTATACCCACACATATCTGTTTATACAGCATGAATGAACTCCATTACATATCACATTGGTAAATGATATTTCAGTTTCCATGGCGCTCCTTATTACAAATAGTTGCTCTTTTCATCACCAAATGGTGCAATTTTCATTCATGCTGAAATATCAATGGTAACCTACAGCAGCAAATTGTTCCTTTATGATCCTTGGCATTGTGGAAACTCTCCTGCTCAAAATTAAATGTCAAGGAATTTAGCAAGTATGAAAAATCTGGCTCCTTTTATGCACATACATGCAGAGATGTATGTTCTTCCCTTTGTGCTCGTTGCATCTAAGCATTTGCCTTCCTTTATTCCTGTAAGGAGTCATTAATATGCTCCCAGTGATGCTTCCCCAAAAGTCCAGCTATTAGAGGGGTTAAGGGGGTAGCATTCCCTCCTGTACCTTCCACTGGAACTGAGTGAGGAGTTTGGTATTCAGGCTACTTGTTGCAGGCTGTGAGTGTGAGTAGATCATTTTGGGAATGATAGCAGCCTTGCCAGCTCCCTTGCATTCCTCAAAGTGCTTCTCTGTCCTTTGCCCTGGCCCAAATGACAAACATAGACTGTAGAAATACTCACAGATCAAGGCAGGGCTCTGCTTCCACCCCAGCCCCACTCCCTGCAAACCCTGAGGTACTTGTGGCAGTGTGGGGACGGTACTGTGACAAACAGCACTGTTTTCAGTTGGATTCCTTTCACAGCCACTGTGATCTCTTTCCCTGGCCATGATATTGTTATGCAGGAGATGGTGGGTTAGGTTTCTCAGCTACGTGGCCTGATCAGCACATTTCCCAGATCAGATTCCCTTGTTTATAATTCTAAATATCCCTCACTCCCCCACTGCCAACTGCTGCCAGTGGTCCATTTTTCCTAAGAAAAGTGATCCTGTCTGGAGAAAGTAGACACTGTTCATAAATCAGGCGCTCAGGGAATTAATAATTTCAAATTCCCAGGAGAGCCCGCTGTGTCACAGACATCTTTTATGAAAAATCCTTTCCTTAGGATTTTTCCTCCTGAGAAGCTGGGAGGCCTCAGGAACAAAATGCAAACATTGATTATCTGCTGCTGTGGAATGCAACAGGTGCATCTGTGATTGGCCCATGTTGGATGTTTGTAATTAATGGCCAATCACAGCCCAGCTGGCTCGGACAGAGAGCCGAGCCACAAACCTTTGTTATCATTCCTTCCTATTCTATTCTTAGCTAGCCTGCTGATGAAATCCTTTCTTCTATTCTTTTAGCATAGCTTTAATGTGATATATATCATAAAATAATAAATCAAGCCTTCTGAAACATGGAGTCAGATCCTCATCTCTTCCCTCAACCTGAGACCCCTGTGAACACCGTCACACTGCTGTAATAAATTGAACTACTTTTGATACACAATCACTTCACTTCTTCCCTTTTGCATTTATTTAAGTCTGGCAATGAGATATGTGATGATATGGAGCAGCTAAGAGGAAGTTAGACCCACTAGACCCACTAAATAAAGCAGCTTGGAGGAAGTGCTTTGGGTTGTGCCTCTGCCCTCTTTCCCCTTCATTTCCATGCAGGAGCTGGGTGCAGGTAGATGTTTATTTTTTACAGCCCTGTGTCAGGTTTGTTTTTATGGCTTCCTTGCCTCCAAGCAAGCACAATGATTTGCTACTGCTTCTCACCATGATCTACACCACTGGCAGTACTGGGAGCACTTCCACAAATAGACCTCAGGAGCAAATAAAATGCTGGAACTTTCTTTGAGAGAGCAGCGGTACTCCTTTCATCTTTTGGCTGGGAGGGAGCTGGGCAAAAAAGGTAAAATCTGAGGTTTTGTCCCTCTGGTGGAAAAGGTCACAAACTTCCTCGAGGACAATAATGTTCCCCACAAATGAAATAAAAGGAGGGTGATGTTAAATGATGATGTAAGATAGAAACATAGAAGTCATTCATCAAACCCAGGTGCGACAGTATATTTGTATTTGAATCCTCTGAATTTAGACTCTGCTGCTTTTTAAATGGCAAGCTTTTGTGAGAGTGGCAGACAACCTCTTAACTAAACCTCACTTTAATTGCAGTACAGTAGATAAATAACCATTGTCTTCTGGCCATCTTCATCACCATTTCAGGTTCTGAAATGCAAAATGCAGATCCTTTGCTAGAGATCCTGCTTTTTCCAGGCACCTGGCTGTTCTCTGGTTAAGCCTCCCTGACTCTTAACAATAAGCACACTTGAGCTCCTAGAGTAGGCCTAGTTCCCTGCAGGTATGACTGTAGCAGTAGGAAAGAAAAGCAAGCTCCTTGGGACTTTCAGGTTGTCAAGAGGGATGTGATAATGCCATTTGTAATAACCAAATGTGGCTTTTATTTTGCACTTGAACTTGGGGTCAAGTTACAGTGCAAAATAAAAGTCACATTTGGTTATTCACACGTCTTTTGGAAACAGTTTTAAACTTAGTACAATAAGTTTGCAATATGAAGATGTTGAACACTGGCACTTGATGTACTTATAGAAATAGAGTTGACTGAGAAATCACGGGGTGGTTGATATTTTATGTTTCAAGTCTGTATTCCATTTCTTCTTTTTCAGAGATTTTAAAAATTAGTCCCCATAGTAGCTCTGTGTGCTGCCTCTTATGCTTAATTTCTGGCTCCTGGGAGTGCTCACATGCCTGCTATAGAAGAAAAGACTAAGCAGAGACAGAGGGACTAATATTTAGTGCTGTAATCTCAAAAGTTCTTTGTGTATTTAGCTGTCACTTTTGACATCTGATATGTTGGCACAGTTTTCTTTGGGAATGCCAACAGTGCTATGCATTCCATGCAAAATGCTTCAGGATCCTGCTTGACCATGAGGAGTGTCTCTGGCTGGCAGTCCAAGTTTCAGAGTTCATTTTGCTCTTCCAAGAAAGATGTTTCATAAAAGGTATTGACTTGACAGGGTGGGGCTTGGCATAAATGAGCACTGTGGTCAGATACCTGGCTTGGCAACCTAAGTTTACACAAAGACATCACAGCCAACTTTAAACATCTATTAAAATAAAGCAAATCCCCTTGTGAGCATAACAACTATTCTTAGTTTCTCAAGGGCTGTGGACAGATTTGCCTCTTGAGACTTGAGCTGGGAGAGTTTGCCTGAAAGGAGATATTTTATGGAAGAGTGTTACCCTGCGCAATTAATACCTAAGTCTTAAGGCAGTATTTATGCTGATTAGTTTTTGAGGAAAACCTGTTGGAAAAAGTGCCAAAAACGTCTGAGAAGTTAATAAAATTTCCTGCCTTTTGCAGCACACTGAATACACAGTATGACCCTTTAAAGTCAGTTGGTCATGGAAGACCCTATTTACAAACTGTAAGCAATTATAATCTGAACCAGTGAAGCCAAACACTGAGAAGACAATAAGTAATTAGCACAGCAGAAGCTCTTTTCTTCTCTTGCTAGGTATATAGAAGGCAAGAAGGCTTTTAAATACAGACTGCAGCCTGATTCTTCACTCTTTTATCCCAGAGTCATGCTGCTGTGTCTCTGAAGTAAGAGATATGGAACCAAAGCACGGAAATGAATAAGGGGACCCCTTTAAAACTTCACTCCAGCAGTAGCTTCCATGGAGCATGTGGTGGTGTAAATGAGAGTGCAGCTTAATGACTGGGCTTTCCTTTCTTTCATTCCTCCTCTCAAAAATCAAAAAAAGATCACAGGATGACAGAGGGCAGTTATATAATTGAATATTGCCTAAGCTGCAAGCCCACAGACTGCAAGTCCCTCTGATCTGGAACACAAGGATGGAACATTTTGGAAGGCAGTGAAGAGATAATTTGCTGATGGGAATCTTCGATAAACAAAATAATAGCTGAACAAAATAACTGCTGAAGTCAGCAGTTGCTGAGACACTGGTTAGCATGTAGAAATATGTGGATCTGAGAGGTGCTGTCATGATGCCCATCCCTTCTGTCTCTCCATTCCTGGCTTCGATTCAGTCCTGGGAGGTGACCTAAAATGCAGTTTTACATCTGCCTTTTCTCCTAGCAGATGGATGAGATTTAGTTTTTTCACCTATTGATATGGTGAGGATGATTTGATCCCTTCAGTGTAAAGTCCTGTCTAATAGGCTGTGTTTTACATGAAAAACATGTCAGGGATAAGTGAGTTTATATTGAAATGTTCTGCTTGCTGTCCAGGATTTAGGATTGCCACAGCTCATGGAATGACCACCTGGGAATGGTGAGAGACATAGTTTGGACTCTGGAACACAGTGCTGACTAAGGCAAGCCTGTATGTCTTCTAGTCTTGCGCTGAAGTCCTGGAAATATTAAATTTTTCTTGCCACTTTCTGTATTTGTTTTTTTTTTCTTTGTTTGTTTGTTTTTTGGTTTTTGGGTTTTTTTTTTCTCAGTGTCAGGTTATTTGGATAAATTTACTCTTGTGCTAAATGTGCTCTTTTTCTGCCAAGTTTTGGTGCTATGGGCAGTGCAGTGGATGATTAGATTTTTTTTTTAAGAGTGCCAAAATCAGGAAAGAGTTCATTTGAAAAATTGCTTAGCGGATTGCAAATGGTGAATAAATTATTGCACAAGGGAACTTTTCAAACTCCTCTGGTGGTAAATTTTCAAGTAAGGAAATATAGAATATACAGCATCATGCTCATGAAAGCTAAGTAAATTCTTGCCCATAAATCATGTGAGGGAATTAGGATTTCTTTCCTCCTTTGTTATTGTCATTCTAAATTTATATGCAAAATTATCTTCCACAATTTTTTTACTACAGTAAAGATGTAATTTCATGTAACTGTACCAGTAATTAAGTTATTTATTTCAACCTTTTTATTTATGTTTCCTGGCTGGGTCCTGCTAGTGCAGCTTTGTCCAGGACAGTTGACTATGTTGAGTATTTGTAATACCTGGCTTTGATATGGATGCAAGGAAGAGGTTTTGGTATGACCTCTAAGTGACAAAGAATGTGGCAGGAAGATGCTTCACTGTTGTGAGCTCAGCTTGGAGGGGTGTCTTTGACTGTGTGGTTGTCATTTCATAGGGAAAACAGCCCTCAGTGGACATGGCCCTTAGTGCGCTGTTTGCTGTTATAAAAGTTGACATTAACCTGGAATATGTGCTGTGCATTTCTAGGAATGCTCCTCAGCTGATTTATTGACATGGTTTTTGTCACCCTTGGGTTCTTCCTCTGGCTTTCTCTCTTTTTCCATTTATATTGTTTTTTTTTTTTTTTTTGTTTTTTTTTTTCCTTTCTCTTGCTTGCTCTGCTTTCGTTTTTTTTTTTTTTTTTCCTGCAAAAATATCTGTAGGAGTAGAGATGTACTAGAACAGGTTATCAGCAGATCTATGATTCTGCAGCACTGAAGGTTAAGTGCAAAGCCCAGTGGTTATCCTGATTAACTGAACCATATGCCCTAGCTCTGGTGCCTTTTACAGGCTCTAGAGGAAGGAAATTTGCTCCCAAGCAATATACAGCATGGCTTGGCAACCATTTCAGCCCTGTGTGGCACAGTATGGGCTAGTGTATTCCCAACCCTGAACTTCTGTGTGATGGTAGGCTCCTTGGTGACTCTTTTTCTGGGAATCACAGGGTAAATGCACTCTTTGCTCAAGTGTGATTCTTCATTACAGTTACTCTGTGTATAGGGCAGAAGGGGAAGATTTAGCTTTGAATAGCAGCTAAGGATGGGTAAGTCTTAAAAGGTATGAAAATTCAATTCAATTGTAGTCAACATTCAGCTACACAGAAACTATCCTAATTGTCTCTCACCCACTTTTTAAAAGACTGTTTAATTATAGGGTCAACATTGTCCTCATTCAGATTTCCGCAGATTCCCTTTGATACTGATTTTCTTCAAAGATTTGGGAGAAGACATGAGTGTTGCAAGAAGACTTTCCTGGCAGCAGTTTCCCCTTCCAACAAATTATTGAATTTTCTCTCTGTAGTCCAAAAGTCTCAGCTAGCTGTGAGGCAGCTGTGAATTTGTTTTACATCAGAAACATGGCTTATCAGTATTGTGGGCACCCTGTGTTGTGTGTGATTCATAGAATGCAGCAGTGAAAAGGTGGAAACTGCATCAGTAGAGGCAGTTTATGGAGACTAGAACCTAGGTATGATTTTTCTTATTTAGAGACAGATTTGGAGGTCTGGAGAGTATCTAAAATATTCCAAGAAAATTGATACAGTGCTCCTCTAAGGAAAGGATTAGTCTTTATTGCTAATGGCATTATAGCTTTTATTCCAGCATGGAGACTGTAGTTCACAGCAGAGAATCTGATAATGGGATTCTGTTGCAAATTGGGCACTATCTCTTAAACTGGATGGATAGAAAAGACACAATTTAAGCTCTCACTCAGTGGTTTTGCATATGGTTCCTGCCTGTCTGCCTGTGTTTTCAGGTGTTTTGAGGATCAACGCAAATCTGAATGGAGGTGTCAGTGAGAAGTGAACCATACTGTACCGCTTATCCCCGAAATCTCGAAACTGGCCTTGTATTTCTGTCGGAACCTGCCGCTGGAAGCAGTGGGGTAATAAGCAGCACTTGGAAGGGCTGTGCAGGGATAGCACAGCCCTCTGAAAGCTTACTCCTGGCCAGGAGACAAAAGGTGCTGCAGCCTGAGCACTCGTTTCCTCCAGGAACAGGGGCTTGGGGGCTGAGAAGTCACAGCATCCCTTGTGCTGCTCCAGGCGCTGGGTTATGATTTGCAAGCTTTTTAATTAACAGTGCTTCCTGACTAGTTCTGGCTTGTTCAGGGGTTTTATTCTTCTGAATGTGTTTGTTGGTATTACTATCCAAGGGCGTTAGCACTCTTCAGCATAACAAAGCAGGACTTGCAGCGCTCAGAGAATGGTCGCGTTTTGTGAAAAATTCCAATCACTTGTTTTTTTAAAATTTTAAAAGTTTAATAGTAATAAAATGGTTATAACAATAGTAATATAATTAGAGTAATAATAATTTAGACAATTTGGATTAGGACAATATGAGACAACAGAAACAAAGAGTTACGGATATCCAGGTACCTTTTTCTGGGCAAAATAAGCCTGATAAAGGACACACGTTAACAGAGGATTAACCCTTAAAAATAATGGCCTGTTGCATATTCATACACTTCATACATGATGCATAAATTCCATTCAAACACAGGATTCTGTCTGGTCATCGTCAGCTTCTTCCTCTTAATCCTAACGGTGTCTTCATGGCTGAGTGAGGCAGGAAGATGTTTGTTTCTTCTGATAATGGGGCAATAAATTCTCTTTCTCTCAAAGATTTAGGTGTCCTGTGGCCGCTATCTCAGTGTGCGTCCTTTCTTTAGAAAAAAAGTATCCTACATAGCACAGTTTCTGTTTTACCATTATGTTTTAACCTAAAACTATATTTAACATGCTACTTGAGAAAATGAATACAGCATCACTTTCTAAGATAACACATGTAATATTCATTTTAATATTTGTGAAAAGCCAATCATAAAATACGTATTCTTCACATGTTTGGAAGCATGATTCTTAGCCCCACCACCTCCTCCCCATTTTGAATTGCCATTTTGTTTTATCACAAGTTAAACTGGATTTAAATTAGATGTGGATATAATGTGTTTAGTAAGAGTTAGAACAAACATAGATAATCTATTAAGTTTAGCACTATGCTTTCAGTCATTTAAATGGTATTTGTGAAAAAAGTCCAAATTTACTATATTTGGCTGAAAACACTCTTTTTAAGGTTGGAGTCAGGGCTGATTTTTCCAAAAGCTTGGTGGTTGAAGCATTCATCTGCGATGCAGAAAATATAGATAAAATACCTGCTCTGAGAGGCTTTCAATCCATGTATCCCTACCTTGAATCAGATGCTAAGAGGATTGAATTCAATTTATACGCCCACGTCAGGTAAGAAGCTTAACCCAACTGATTCCAATATATCTAGCAACTTACAGACCCCATTTTGCCTTCTATTATCTATCTGAGTTACAAACCTCATTTTGGCATAAATTATCGCCACACAGAGCTGCAGTTATTTCTTGTGTCCATAACTGTGGGTTTTCCAGCAATACAGCACCTGTATTCTGGGCTCTTTGCTCTAGTCCTTGCTGTCATCTTCTCCATCAATAGACACATCCTACAAGCTGACTGGCTTTCCTCCTTCCAGTTTCTTCACCTGAGATGTGTGCATGAGGTAACTGTGGCTTAATACAGTATCGTGATGCCTACTCAGATTTGGTGTTACATGCCCAGCATGATCCTCTTACCCACCTGTGTGTCTGGGTTAATGGGAACATTTGACACCATGGTTTCTGAGGTGGGCAAGATGTGCAACAATGATACCGTCCTGCTTTACTTATTTATAAATATATTTATTTATTCAGTCTCAGAGCTTGTTTTCAGCCCTATACAGCCATAATGATGTGAAGCATCTATTTGAGAAATAAAGTGAATAAGATCCTTAAATTCTTACCTGGCTATGTTTCTTTGAGAAAAAAATATCAGAAAAGAAAAATCTTTGTGCTGGTTTTCAAAATACCTTTTCCTTTGAGGTGATTACAATAGTCCTTGAGAAATGTGCTTGTGATCTCTTCTGGAATTCCAGAATTCCTAGTCCTGTCTTTCCTTTAGCCACCTGCTGGGGTGACCTTCTTTAAATATGGCAACCCCACCATCCCTCCAAAAGCAGCCTTAATATAGAAAGCTGGAAGGAACCAGCCGTGAAGGAGGAGCTCTCAGCTCTCCTCAGAGAGACTGTACATGCCAGCCTTGGAACTAAAGGATTGGTTTCAGATCTGAGGTTTTTCTCGGTGTGACATAGATATCAATAATATTAGGTGGAAAGAGACTAGATTAACACTTGGGGCACCTGGGTTTTTCTCCTGACTCAAACATTTGCTTGCAGTGTGGCTTTGGACACATTCACTGTGCCTCTGTTCCTCCTTTTAAAAACAGAAATAATTCCACTTTTCTGACTAGAAGGACATGCTACATAAAAGTTTGGTATTATTATTTTTTTGTTTGTTGTTCTCTATTTTAGCTAGGATGGCAGGAGGGTTGTGCTTTTCAGTATCATTTGTGCTGTACTAAATTTACAAATTTGTACTGTTTCCCTTTCTGTGTCATGTTCTGCTCTCATGTTCCCCTGAATAGTGAGAGAGATCACTGGGATGTGGTAAGGTGTGTAAAAGAAGAAATACACCCAGGAGGAAAGGGCAGAATTTTGCATGCTGGATATTTTGGTATCCAGGGGAAGATGTCAAACACCTCCAGGTGTTTGGGTTCAGCTTGCAGGTCAATAATCTGAGTAGGCAACTTAAAAGGGAAGTGGGGGACCAATGGGAAGCATGGGGGCCATAATCCCCTTGGTGTCCCCCAAAGGACTCCTCCCTCAAATGGTTTCTCACCTCTTCATTATAAACCTATTTCCTTTGTCCAGAAGGTTTTGTTTATTCCCTTTTTTTTTACTGGTAGTTTCTAGTGATGATATTTTGGGATCTCTAAATGTGCATTCACCATCATTAGTGGCTTTTTCCCATGTTATTTGTTTCATGTTCAGGGATTAGCAACCAGATTGCAAAATAATGAGCTGCCTTGTGTATTTCAGAAACATACCCCTCGCAATATGCATTTCAATGATTATCGTCACAGTTGGCTATGTGTTAACAAACGTGGCTTATTTCACTACAATCAGTGCTGGGGAATTGCTGCTTTCAAAAGCTGTAGCAGTGGTAAGTTACAGAAGAAAAGTACAAAGATATATTCCTGCTGCAGTTATGTTTGTTGATATTATTCTTGTTTTCAGGGGGGAAAAAGATTGGGTGGACACATCCAGTCAGGTTTTAGTATGGCAGCACTTATCAGCATCTCAGTGAAATTTGATTTTTGACTGATGAGTGGGATTGCAGTTCAGGTCATCGGTAGCATTTACAATGTAACATTGGACTGTATTTATTTACCTCATAACAAAGTCAATAGGACTTACATTTCATAGCCAAGTACATGCTTGAAAAATTCAGAGCTAAATTGTAAACTCAGCTCCTGGGAAGCAGGAATTACAGATATTTATGGAAGAGAGAACTCTGAAATATCTGGAGTGGCAGAATACAGTAACTTTGTCTCTGCACAATGTGTGTCCTGAGTACTTGGGAAGGGGGTTGCTGTGAGTATTGGAGCTCATTTGGGAAGGAGTTGCAAGGTGACCTGGCTAGGAAACACTATATTTTATATTTTATATTTTATATTTTATATTTTATATTTTATATTTTATATTTTATATTTTATATTTTATATTTTATATTTTATATTTTATATTTTATATTTTATATTTTATATTTTATATTTTATATTTTATATTTTATATTTTATATTTTATGTTTTATATTTTATATTTTATATATTATATTTTATATTTTATATTTCTGGTGTCTGAGGCACAATGAGGAAATAAATAATTCCATTTTTTTTCCAGTAGTGATACTGCCTGTGGCTATTTTAATTGACGTGAGTTTTGAAAAATGACCAAATTCTGTAGCTAATGGGAGAGCTACAAAGAAAACATTTTATAAACACGACAAAAATTATGCATCTTGCCTGTGGTGCCCCAAACTCCCATTAAGGCTCCTCTGTTAGCCTAAAACTCTAGATGATAGCACTGGGTAGTACCAGCTGAGTGCAAGGAAAACGGGAGAAAAAAGGTATTAAGTGTGCAGATCAAATCTTAATCCATTCAGGTCTTGATCTTCTTCTTTGGAGCCATAATGGTTTAAATTGGTATGAGTCTGGGCCTGATTCCACCTCCCCATCGTGGCTTCAGCTGGAGCCATGCCCTTCCACACGCCCTCAGCGGTGGGGGTAGGACAGCCCAGCTGTATCAGCTGAACTCTCACAAAAGAAGGAACAAATGCACTGCACAGTTTTCAGTGAGGGATGCAGAGAAGGGGGATAACTAACGCCGTGATAATTTGTTAATAGAAGGAAATTATTTTCCCGTTTTATGAAAAGTCATTGTGTGTTTCTCTGTCTCTTCTAACAGACCTTTGCCGAACGACTGATGGGAAACTTCTCTTTAGCTGTGCCCGTGTTTGTGGCTCTCTCCTGCTTTGGATCTATGAATGGTGGCGTTTTTGCAGTATCCAGGTGAGCACTGCTGGTGTTCCTGGGGGTCAGGGCTTGGGAGACACACTGAAGGTATGGAAGCAAGGGGAAGGGAGAGTAAGGTTTATTCTGTAGTGGGATATGATGAATGACTACACTGTTTACCAGGTGTAGGGCTTTTTCTCACTTTGTGTGGGGTACTATTTTAAAAATCCTTTGAATGGCTTGGAAATTAATGTCTCTGAGGCTAGCCCTTAATCAATGGCTGCTTTTTTTTCATGTAAAGGAGGAAAACTGCAGGGAAAATATTAACTCCTTCCCAACACCAGTCAAGGGACAACTTCAGAGATAGTTTTGCTTTCTGTGTGGGGGTTTCTCCTGCCAGTGCTTTCATTTAGAACACCTCAAACAAGACTAAGAAGTTCTGCTGTGCTCTGTGACTTTCATGAGCCACTTTGCGTACTCACAGTAATGAGCACATTTAAAGTCTGTCCACATTTATTTCCCACCAGGATGTTCTTCGTTGCATCCCGTGAGGGTCACCTTCCAGAAATTCTCTCCATGATTCATGTCCGCAAGCACACTCCTCTGCCAGCTGTCATTGTTTTGGTAAATCATACAAACAAATGTTCCTGCACTAGAATTCATATTACAAGGCTTGCTCTAGAGTATTCAAACAGAATTTGGGCACTGCTTGAGTCTCATTTATTAATGTGAACATGGGCTTTGGGCAGGGTGGAGGACAGGAGAAAGAGGAATGAGATTTGTGAGTTGTTCTTATTCCATCATCTCCTCCTTGCTTTCTTGCCTCTCACTGCAATCTAATTCACTTCTTATTGCTCTTTTCTAATTTCTAAGGACCTGCTAGTGGTGAGCTAGTTGCCTTTCAGAGAAACAAATTCTAGTTAAACAAACAAAAAAGGGATTCAGTTAACTGAAAGTTGAATTAAACACCAGCATCTGGGAGTACCCTAAGGGCTCATTTTACTACCTTATAGTAAAAAATGCAAGCAGTTTTGCAACTAAGATAAAGGAGGAAGAACCTTCAGCTGTCCAGCATAGTGATGATTAAAAAATGAGAGAACATGTGCCTGTGAAATGGTCGGTGGGTTTTCTAAGGAAAACCACTGGTGCTTCGGTGGAAATCCTGTTACAGACTTCTAAAATAAGCAGCAAAGGTAAATGTTGGCCATGTGTTAGCTTTGCAGACTAATTTTTATGGTAAAATGTTAGGACTGAATGTCAGAATGCCAGCTTCAAAGTTCAGTTTTCATAGTGCCAGGAAGATTTTCACTTAACATGCAGTCCTCATATTCATGGGTATTCAGCCCCACTTTGGGGATCAATGACTGCAGTGTATCTGGATGGGTCTCTGCCATATTTAAGGACTCTCAGCCAAAGCAAAAGATGCACCTATGAGTCTATGCTGCTAAGAGCAAATCCTTGTGGAATTTAAATTGGTTTTTGCTCTTGAAGCCTATAAGCTCACTGCTGAATTGTTGAATTTCATATGTGCACATATAACCATAGGCTTTGAAGTTTTGAAAATTAGGCAGTGTGATTATAGTGAAACGTTTTAATGAAATTAATTTTCCATAAACATTTACTTTGCATTTTATTTCTTTGGGTGTAGTCATACCTTGTGGGTAAATTGCATTGACTGTTTTCTGTGGAATGAAATGCACAAAACGTATTAATATTATTTTTTTTTCCTGACAGACATTTCCTGCTATTGCATGTGGTCCTGTTACACCAAGTGCATTGATTTCCTTTGAAAAAGTCAGATTCTAGTATGAAGATGGCTTTCCTTCAAAGATTGCAATTTTTTAGCTCACCTTACTGCAAATAGAGCAATGGCAGGATATATTCTACATCAATAGTAATTTTAGCATTTCTCTATTTTATTTCTCCTTCCAAGTTCTACACACTGTAAAAAAGGAAAGAGCTTTTGAGGATAAACTGAGAAAACGAGCATGCGCTTGAGGCTTGTTAAATTTAAAAAAAAAAAAAAAGCCAAAACAAAACAAACCAACACTTTTTTTTTTTTTAATTAAGAAATCTGTTTATGTGTGTATGTTGCTAGAGAAATTTTCCAGTCTGACCATTTTTTGTTGCCTCAAAAGTTGGCTATTCATGGCCTCTTCTCTCAGGCCTCTACACAGAGCTCAGCCTGCATTTCAATTTGCATCTCAGTCTGCAAGTTGAGCTACCTGGACCAGAAGTATTTCTCACCAACATGAGGAATTTGATAGATGTGTGTAGTGACTCATAGAAATCAAGCCATCTGATTGTAATCCTGCTTTCTTGTATTTTCTCTTGATAGCTCTCCTTCACTTTCATTATTGTACATAGCTTGCATTCTAGTTATGACTCAGATTTTAAGCTTTTAGAGGTTGAGTTTGCAGAGAAGAAATCTTGCCCAATACAATTCAGTGGTATAATTTCCCTTGACATTTACATAGGAGTTTGATTACTATCTATTGTAGGGAACCAAGTACTTTATTACAGGTTGGAGGCCAGAGACCCACATTTGAAATATTGAGTCTTCTGATTCAAATCAGAATCAGTTGTCCGCACTCCTTTGAAAAAAAGGAGAGCGTGGCTGTGAATCTAGGTAAATAATACAAGTTAGTTTTCTATGTGTAAACATTTAGCCCAGTGTTTTACTGCATCTGCAGTTGATTTCACCTGTGGCCTTGTTATAAACCTCTAACTTCCAAGACCTTCCCTCCTGCTGAAGAATGAGGGATATGGTGAATTTAACTTACTCCTTCATGCCCAAATGCAAGGATATTTTTTTTCTCCAGATGCTCCTTTGAAATAGATCCATGTAGCCTTCCCTAACCATCTAACCCACAATAAAACACCAGTTTGTACATAACCTTCTGCCTGCCCCACAGAAGCCTTGTATCTCAGACTAGATTTTTAGTGAGGAACTGTGTGTATTCTGGTGTCCTCTCTCCTTCTTGCTCTTCAGTAGCTACCTGAGTGACAGCTAAATTCTTCCTTCTTCTCATAAATATTTGCATTTACAATGTGCCGTAAGTGTACACTCAGCAAGTCTGGACAAAGGCAAACCCCCACTGGTGGCAGCCCAGTGTGCCCAGCTGGCATCTCATGGTGTGGAACTGCCCCTTGCCATGTCCTCCTTGCTCACTTCCCCTGTGAAGCCTGGGGGACTAAGACTTTTTCCTTCCACAAAACACCTAGAAACTTCTGCTTTCATATGATTAGATGTGACCAAAATTTAACTGTTCTTATTATTTACATCAGCAATGAGCAAGTAAACCTGCAGTGAGCTTATATCCCACGAGAGTGCTGCCCAGGATGCTCCAGCACTTTGGTGGTGCAGCGTGCCTGTGTATTTTTGTCTGGGTCACAGGGGACAGATCTGTATTGACTATGTGTGGCCACCCAGGACAGATATATATTGATGCAAAATGGTCTCAGGGGATAGCTAGACATTGATCACACACCTGATTTTATGACAAAGGCAAGCCTGAAGTCTGTGGCACTCAAGTGTGTGCATAAGGCTGTGCTGCTTGTCCCTGAGGAAAACTTTGACATCGCCGCTGTAAAATAATAGAGATCGATCTACTAAACCCCTCTTATGCTCTGAATTTCTTTTGCAGCATCCCCTCACAATGATAATGTTATTCAACGGGGATCTCTACAGCCTCTTGAATTTCCTCAGCTTTGCCAGGTGGCTTTTTATTGGACTGGTAGTTGCTGGGTTGATTTATCTCAGATATAAACGTCCTGATATGCCTCGTCCTTTCAAGGTAACATCTGCTCTCTACTCTTTTACATGAATCCTCCCTCCTCTCTGTCCTGCAGTCAGACAGCAAGGGAGCATTTTCTGATGTAACAGGCTAACCTCTTTCTCAGGAAAAACCGATTTAAGAGAAAACAGTGCTTTGCTGTGAAGAGTGAGAGCTTTCCTGCTAGGTCCCCAGTGCTACCCCAGCTGTGTTCCATCCTGGAAAAGAATTCTTCCCTCTTGCCTGTGCTTGGGGAGCAGAGACTGAAGGTGCTGTGCTGAGATGAAGGCATTTGCTCAGTTTTGCCTGTCTGTTGTGCTCAGGCTGTGCGATGCGAGCTGTGTGAAAATACCGCGGGCACTCTGCAGCCACAGAGGGCTCAGGCTGCAAATATTGGGGTTACTTGAGCCAACCTGATTTTCAGCCAGTCCTCTGTTTAATGTCTCCTTTGATAAAGGCCTGGATAATTTTATGATCAAATATACAATAACATGATCAAAAAAGTCATGTCAAGCACAAGAATTTATGAGAGAGGGCATTTATGTCATTGCCTGTCCAATATCAAGTATGCCAATTTTCTGTGCAAATAAGTGGTCAGTGTGATTATTGTAATATTTGGCACTTGCAGTGGATTGGCAGACAGACTTATTGTGAACCCTGAAAGAAAATGCTAATAGTCCAGCCCCTTGAATAGTATCTATTTTGGCCTTGGTTCTGCTATTTTTCTTGCTTGTTTTAAGTAGCATCATACAAAGTAAGTTGTCCCATTGTGTATCCAGAAAGATAATATCCATCATCAAAAAACTGGGAAATATATCTCTGTTTAGATGCTGCCAAGACAACTATTTTGTGCAGAACTAAGAATGTGTATTGTTGCATTCTTGTAGGTATATTAGTAAATAAGGAAGTATAATAGTAAATAAGTACAGCCTATTTTGCTTTGATTAAAGAAAAGCTTTGACAGTACACAAAAGAAGAACAGTAATGCTTTGAGGCATGAAAGGAAGAGAACAATCTCCAAGGAATTCTCAATTTTTCATTACACTTAATGTCTCATAAGCCATGCCTGTAGGCATTTCCTTCAGAGACTTGCTAAGAGAGTGATTGTATTGGTGTTTTTGAAAATTGAGCAAATAAATTTGATATGGTTACTTTGTGTGCTTTCAGCAGTGACACTGGCAATGCCATCAGTCATACAGTCAGAAAGTGCTTTTTCAATCCCTATCAGGTGCATAACACTATCAAATATCTTTATCACTAATCAAATTGCTGTTTAATTTGCTCTCTTCCTGCTAGATTTTGATTTTTACCTTAGGAAGAAAATCAATATGTTCCTAATAGTTTTAAAAGGTGACTTGAGCTCCTGGTTGTGTTTTAAAATGTTTTCTAATGGGTAATTATCAAAATGGAAATCTTTACTGTGGTTAGAGCTGCTTGCTTATAGGCTGGGGGATTACAGGAAGGACTTTTACAATGTAACTTATTTACAATCCTTGCATTTTAAAGGAAGTAAAACACTGGAGTGTTTTAGAGTGTAATTAAGACACTTCTGTGGTACTCACTGCATAGCACTTGGCAGGGCCTGGCTTCTGCAGTCACTGACATTTTGTGTGCCTGTTCTAGGTACCCTTATTTCTCCAGAACTGTCCTGTACTGCTGGGTCTTATCCAATTTACATCTCATGGAAAGCTAAATGCCTTGGTCATTACTTTACAATGACCTTATTATTTAATGGTCCTTTGTGTGGCTATTTTTCAGGTTCCTTTATTTATTCCAGCGTTGTTTTCCTTCACTTGCCTCTTCATGGTGGCGCTGTCGCTTTACTCTGACCCAGTGAACACAGGGATTGGATTTGCCATAACCCTGACAGGCATTCCTGCCTACTACCTCTTCATTGTGTGGGACAACAAGCCAAAGTGGTTCAGAAAGCTTCTGGGTAAGTCCTGGGGTGGTAAGTCCTTCTAGGCAAGTCCAGCGTCCCCTAACTAATGAGGGACATTCACAGCAGGGCTGTTCCTCAGCCAGTGATTGACTTCAAAGGACTGATGCTTCTTTCCTGCCCTCCCCTAAACCTAATTCCTTTTAAACCACCATCACCTTCTCCTGGCCCTGCCTCTGTGCTAATGAAGACAGCACTGCACTCCTTGGAGAATCTGTTTGGAATCTTGAGCAAAGCAAGTGTGCTATCAGGATGAGCTTGGTGCTCCCTGCCAACACTGTGTGTCTGTAGACCACTGAGGAGTGTTTGGAACGGGGCTGGAAGTGTCTGGAAGATTCAGTCAGGTGGGGATTCATGGGGATGCTCTCCTTAGCAGTGGCTCCTGACAGGGCAATAGCAGCATATACCCTGGCCTCTTTGGAAATCATTTCTGTGCTTCATGAAGAATGACTTCTGTGTGGCTTGGCTCGGTAGTATATCATGCCTGAAATACACTGAGAATACTTTCTGTACCATTTCTGAAAGGTTTTGAAAGGATTTGTGGAAGTTCTGATGCGTTAGAGAAGGATTATTTGAAAAAATTCAATTCAGTATTTATTTATAGTTTATTACAGCTCTTCACTCTCATTTTTTTGTTACTAGGATGATAGGCTTCTAAAATAAAGGGAATTTTCAAAATATCAAATAAGACTATTGGCAAGGTATTTCAGGAATGATGGATAATTTATTAAACAACAAAAAAAGATAATTTATTTTTCTGCAAAACTAAAACTCAGCCTGTGAAATCTTTAACTAAAACTAGTTGATTTCTGTAGATGCTGAATTAAAAGTGCATATTGTCTTCTGTGCTTCAGTCTTAATTGATGATTTAAAATGAGCTGCTCTCAAGAAAAGAATAGTGCTTTTATATGTAATTACAGTGTAACCAGCTGTATATATTTTCTCAATATAAATAATTTATAGAGTTATATCCTATCTTCTGTAGAATATGTGAATTTCCCTCTCAATACATGCTGGGAAGTCCATAGACAATAGGGCAGGAAGTATTTACAGCAAAATATGTTAGTTTGCACTAGCAAAATCTTAATTTTATAGCAAAAATGTTATAAATTACTTGCATTGTCCTCGGAATGGGTAGAAATCTTCAGTACAAATTAAAGCAGTTGTACGCAGAAGGACATTCTATTAAGTAGTTGGGGTTTAGTCTGTTTATAATCTCTCAGTCTTGACATTTAGGGTGTAGGAATTTTCCCCTCATCAAAATTCAGGAGATTTTTTGGCATTTTCTGTTGTGTCTCAGAGGTTTTGGAATACAGCTACTTGAATCTTTGGCCACGGGATGACAGTGTTGAACTACATTATTTGGGCAAGAGAAAGAATATTCTTCTCTTTAAGGTAGACTGGATAGATGTGAAGATTTTTCTGCCAACTGTGACAAGGAAGGTGAATAATTTCTAGATTTGAGATAACACAAAATTCTCCTCCTAGAAAGAAGCCTGTGTGCCTGTGTCATATCTATGGATGGGCATGGTGTACTGGCTCAGAGAGGAATGCAGCAGAAGCCAGTCAGTGAGGGAAACAGCTCGTTTTCTTTGCAATTATTATCCCTAAAATAACAACAGTAATGACAGAAAACTGATGCTGACAGTTTTGAGCAGGGGCAGAGTGGAGATTTACTTGTGAAACAGATTTTTCTTTTTCCCTAAAGAGAAGCAATAAACCTTCTCTGTGGAGTCATTAAGCTGGCATTATTTTGGGAGCCTGAGAACATTTACAAAAGGTATTGATTGAGGATAAATTCACTTAAGGTACCTCTGTGAGATATAGAAAAGAAATTGGGCTGCTGCAAGCTTGATATTCTAACCTTGAAACAATATGTCTTGCATGGACATGAAAGTGTAATTCCTGACACAAGGTAAAGGACAGCATAAAAAACCGGGATTTTCATTTAAGAGGTAGATTTTTGCCAGAGTAACTGAGTAACTTTCTATGAGAAGATAAATGACTTTTTTTGTTTGTTTGTTTGTTTGTTTTTTTTTGTTTTTTTTTGTTTTTACAAATGTGATGAATCCAATCTACTTATACTTGACCAAAGCGTTTCCTGTGGTACCAGAGGAGAAGTAGCAGCCTGCTAGTCTGGGCACACTGCTGTGCTGCCAATACTATTCCCAAGCTGTTTCACGTGCCCAGATCAGCACATGGGCAGCTGGTGTGGGGCTTTGAAATGTCAACTCCTTGAGGCATTGACTGGTCCAGCTGCCCAGCTGTGCTCATAAACCCCATAAGGTGCAAATGCCCATGGGCGCAGACCAGTCCCATGTAAGGTCAGAGGGAATATCCTGAACAGGCTTTGTAAGGATCAGAGGAAAGGCAGAATGAGTAGTGGGATAAAAGAGCCAGGCTGAAGATACCTGTATTTCTGAAAGGAGTTTCAGGCTGATCACACCAGCAGAGCCCTGGAATGGATTACCCAAGGAATCCCCTCCCAAGGCTGAAAGGCTTTGATCTGTACTTAGGGAATTTACATTGCCCATTCTCCTTATGCAACTGCTGCATTGAACAAGAGGTAACTTTACAGCTCTCAGGGTTTGTAGATTCTGGGATGGTGTTTTGCAATGAGAATAACATTTTGTTCTGTCCTCTTTCAAAGGAATTCTGCTGTAGAACTAGGTGTGCTGGGACAAATAATTTTCAGCTGGTACAGGCTTCGTTTGACAACTGCATTCTTTCTTTTTGTAAAACTAAGGTGAAAAAAAAGTTGAGCCTAGCAAATCCTAAGCAGCAAATCAGTGTGTAAAAGGATGCATCACCTGCATGAGAATGCTTCTATCTGTACTTCCCCAGCTGAAAACCCAACCCTAGACTTTTGCTTAAAAACATCTATTCCTTTACAATGAGTTGAATTGCAAAGAGGTAAAAAGTTGAATCCTACTTTTTTTTTCATACCTGAGCCCTTGATGGAAATGAGATCTCTTTATATAGAAAAATATCTGCCAGGGTTATTTAGCAATTCCAGAGGATAACACTTGTTCACTTAGGGCAAAGTGTTATATGCTCAATTTACTTCTCTTTGTCGAGTTTGTGGTGGGATCCATGGGAGACTATCTCAACATTTTGTTGTTACAGATTTAATGTCCGGTCATATATATGTGATAAAATTCCTGCTTTCTTTCCTCACCTAAACTTTACGTAGTGCTTGTGTGGATACAAAGTCTGGGTTGTTTTTTTTTTTTTTTGTTTTTGTTTTTTTTTTTAATAAAGGATGTCCCCTGGGACCCATTTGCAGTGAATTTTCTCAAAAAGGGATAATTAGGATTTTAAGTGGGCTGGGGAAGTTATCTGCATTGCCATGGCATGTTAAGCTGTCTTGTGACAAATGCAAAATTGGTCCTGTAACTCTAGGTACTGCTCCAAGCAGACCACATAGAGGTAGGTACTGCCTGGAAACAGATTGGGACATTTTCATAGGGGAAAATGCTCCTTATACTGATTTATTCTGGGTGTATTGCAACCAAAAAATGCAAAGAATGCCAGCTCCCCTAAATTTTCTGCTCCGCTGTGGCTTCACCCCAGGAGAGAGAAAAACTGCTGCATGGAAATGGAGAGCTGGGCAAGGTCTTGCTGCTGGTGGGCATGTCCACTGAGGTGAACAGAATCACAGCCAGCTCTAGAGATGCCCAGGATTTCCTTCTGCTGCTGTGCCCTCTCCTAAGAACTGTCATGCCTCTGCTCAGCTTCATAAAATTTTCTTTTTCCCTTTGCTTGTCCTCAGAGCTGGAAGGGCTGGGATGGCAGGGGTGAAGCCTTGCTGTTTTCCTGCTGCTGTCTTTGCTCCCTGCTGCACCCAGCCCAGCTCTGATGTCCCCACAACGGGTAGGCAAAGCAGATGGGAGGGAAATGCAAAGCCTGGAGACTCTGCCCCTGTCTGTTTATAGTCTAAGGGCAACCTGGCTTTGCACTGAACTGGTGACATCCAGAGAAAAGAGGAAAGGGTGGTGGAATCTGCCTTAGACAGGAGATCAGAGAAACGGTTTCAGTTCATATCTTTTGTGAGCTGCACTATTTTACCCTTCTGGCATTGTGTCCTTGTCAACATTCATGCCAGACATTCAAGGAAAATGAGAACTTTCTTTTCAACAATTTCTGCTTATTTAAAATAGGATATTAAAAAAGAGTGATAAGTGAAAGAAATTGGAAAAAAATGTTCTTTTACTATTCTCTATGTGCTGTACGAGAATTAACTGTGCCATTTATGCATCAGTACCCTAAAAAGAAAACCACCAAAAGCACCAGAAGGAAATAAATGTTCAGAGTGAAAAAAAGAAAACATGAAGTTACTTGGATGAGTGACTTTTTTTTTTTGCTTAGGCAGGTCTTGGCACAGATAAATTAAGTTATTTGAATTTTTCCAGAATTTTATTTCAACATAAAATCTTGATAAAGCTAAGCAGTTCTGCAGAGTAGTAATTTTTTTAAGATAGCCTTTAAAAGCATGCAGACTTTTATTGAATAAGATTATACATCCATACCCTTCTATTATTATTGTGTATGCATAGCCTTGGATCAGAGGCATGGAAAACAGTTAGTAGGAAAATGTCGAGTTTAAATGATAAATGTATATGACCTGTGTGAAGTCTATGTGCAAGTAGCCTGCATAGAAGCTAAGATAATTTTCCTGACCACTCCTCCTTAATGTCTCCTGCAAAATCTTACCATGTATATGCTTTTATCTTTGCAGGCAAGGTAACCACAACATTGCAAATCCTCCTGGAAGTCATCCCAGCAGAGGAAAATCAAAAATCATGATCATCATGCACAGCTTTTGGCTTGGTGTTTCATTTCTACCTGAAATAAAAAGAGTAGGGAGATTTATCTCCCTTCCTAACATGCTGCAAACTGGAGGAACAAGTCACAGTTGCAACGGATACTGAACAAGTCCCTCACCAGAATTGTCTTCCATGATGCTGTTGCAACACTTTTTGAACACGGTTGATCTATATGTAGAAAGCAAGTACTTGTGCTACGAGGGAACTCTTTACTGGTTTTTTTGGTTAACAGTGTATTATTTTAACAGACTGTAAGTTCATCATACTGGGATTTTGTTTGCCTTGTCACTGGAGATGGGTTTAAGTGATGTGTGACAGCTCGGTGTACTGTGAAGATGGATCTTGCTTTCTGTCCCTGGAGATCTCAACCCTCACCAGGGCAAGGGTGAGGTAAAGCTGCTGAGTTTCACATCCTACATTCTTCCCACCACTCTCTTTGGCAGCCTGATTTGACTTCTTTTGGCTTGCTGGAAGCCCCAGTGCACAGATGCAGGAGCACCAATCCTCAGACCTTTGTGGTGGCAAACTCCAGGTTTCTTCATTCCAGAGTTCTTAAACCATAGCCAACAGAAACATCTCCTGGGACTCAACATTTCTGCCAGTGGGGCAGAAAGATTTTAGCATGGGAATTTTCGCAGTAATTTTATGCACACTAACTTTTTTACCAGGCTGGAATTGATCACTGGTTTTACCAGTGTTTGTGTGCCTACACACACAAAATCCAGCAAGTTGAGCACTGACCTTCAAAATGAATCAAAATATTTGAAGATCACCTCCACTGCTGTATGAATATTTCCTATCTAGGAGCATATGATCCTGCAGTTATCAGTCAGGCAAGCCTGATTTAAAAGTTTTATATCAGTGTTGGTGGGCAGAAATAGATGTCACTTGGTGGGAAATGGTACAGACATGGCAATAAATGCAATATTTTCTTATGAGTAAGATATAAGGCAGGCTACAGCAGATTTGCTGATTTGAGTAGGATGTGTGCTTTTCACTCAAGCACACTCCAGTTAACAGAGCTTTGGAACATTGAGGAACATGTGCTTTTCCTGTCTTCTCATGGGTTTTATCTCAGCAGAAACAGAGAAAGGCCTTCAAAACAGATAAAATGAAATGAAATGAATCTCCAGAGCTATTTTTGAGCTGAACTCTGGCTCAAATGTGAGCTGAAATTTTGCCCTTTTTAAAAGATAATTGTATAGCTGAAGAAGTTTTTTAATACTTAGAAATTGAATTTTATATTCTTAATGACTACCCAACCTTAAGGTTAAGGTTTATTATCCCTCTGTTAAGAGCATAACACCTAACTATTGAATGCACTACTATTTGCTGAAAGCAGACAGCACTACTGTCTGCTTTCAGCAAGTCACATTTCATGAAAATTCTTATGGAACTAAGCAACATTTAACTTCCTAAACTGGGAGAAAAGCACAACTAGTAGCCAGACCACTACAGTAAAGGGAGACTGTGTATTGTATATGTGTTGTATATATCCAGAATATCTACTGCTTTAAAGGCGTAGAGTAATGTGTCTTAAATGTATACATGTTTTTTGATTTTGTATCTCTGTGGTGGAATTTCACAAAAGTAGGGAAATGCACGTAACTGCTTATGGAGAAGAGCAGTAATTTAAGACACAGAAAGCATTTTGCAAATAGTGTTTTTCTTTAAATGTTTTCTGTTTACAGTAATTTAGTGTTATTTGAAATTTTTTTTAGGCAAACGTTTTGAGAGGGTTTTTTGTGCTGACAGTGGGTGTGTTTATTTAGTACTTACCTTTGGGTCACAGTTCTGCCTTTGAGGCCATCCCCGTTCATTGGGGTTTGGCCTCTGTCACCATGGAGCATCTCCAAAGCACACAAACTCTGCTCCTCTCTGACAGAAATAAACTGTCTGGCACCCTGCAGGAGTGCACCTAACCCATTCCTCCCCTGATGAATGCAAAGTGCATGGGATCCAGAGCAAACCACTTCCAGAGCCACACCGGATATGACTTTTTCACTCTGTTTCATTCCCATGTATTCACTTCTGTTGTGCCACATTACTTGAAAATTGGATTGTTGGCAGTGTTAACTTGTAGAAATAAATGGGCTCCATAAATATAACTGAATGTTGCTTCATTTTCCCATTGTGGTCTTTAAAGTTTAGAAATGTTTTTGAAGCCTGATTCAGTGAACATATCTTTACTAGCTTTAGTTCATGTAAAGGGTTAATTTATCCCAAGGGAAATCCTAGGACTTGTTGATTGTGAAGTTGTATACTTTAGGAGGAAAAACAATACATGGAAAATAAAAATCTGGGGTTTTTGAAGGTGCACAGGGATTTTAATTTCAGATTTCGTTTCTATAGCACATGCAAAAGCAATACAAAATAATAAAATTGGGTTTCCACAGTATGATGAAAATCAGTATTAAGGATTTTTATTGCACTTGAAAGTGAGGCATATCTTCAGAAATGGAGGAAAAATATATTTTTTTAAAGCATCAAGTTCTCTTATAAGATTTTTAAGTATTTATTTTCAGAGTCATAGAGGAAATACTTCTAGAATAAAGAATAAACTTGATATATACTTTTTCTTATTAGGGCCTGAGGTGGTCAGCCAATGAGACCATTTCTCTGGAGATATTCAGTAGTTCTTACTTTTCTTGCCTTTTGCACTTGTATATCAACTGGATGTGCCAAAAGATATTTTCCTGTTTGTTTAGGTGGTTGTTGCTGTTTTTTTTTCTTCTTTGAATTGTCACTTTTCTGGGGTATAGGTAAAAATTTCACTGAAGGCAAGAGAAATGTGTATCTTATGTGAGTAGCAAATACTGGTCAGGTTTAGTATAAGATAGAGAAACTGTTCAGCACCTGAAGCTCTGAAGGGGCTGACATGCCTTTGCATCTCCTAATCTGGAGCATCACAATTCCCCCATAAGAATTACTTATTTTCAATTCAAATTGAAACAGAGGCTTCTCTTGACCACACTACATCTTCCATATTTTTCAATCTGAATGGAAAAAAAAAACCCAAAATACTTTGCTTGCCAAAGGTTTATGTGCCTTTCACTATATGTATATAAATATAACTCTTTGTCTGAATGCATATGCTCCTGCTTTTTTGATTTTCACAGGAAAATCAGGCTTCAATTTAAGAATCGTTTTCAAGTATTTTTCTACAGAAGAAAGTAGTAGTTACCTATTTTCACAGGGTGCATAATTGATATAACAAGATAAAGAGGATTTCCCATTATGTTCTGTGCCTCCAGAATTTCTGACTTAAGAATTAGCCATACATCACAATCCAAGCAGATTTTAATTAGCATAAGTCTTCGAGAAATAGGGGTTGATCTTTCTTAGGAGGAATTAGATATTTAATTTTTTGCATTGTACCTATCAAATATTGTGTTCAATGAGCAGCAGACCACAGACAGCTTGGACATCAGAGCATGGTGCAGGTAACCAATATACTGAAATCCAATACACAAGCTGTATTCATGTCTGCCAAGGATGCCAAGTGTGAATGAAGTCTGGCATTTGAACCCAGGCAGGAGTGGTCAGGGGGCAGTGCAGGACGATGTGTGATGACTCCTAATGGTGATTGGGCAGATTGAGGCTGGAGACTCTTCTGCTGGACAAGCATCCTAAAAATTAATGCTTGTGCCCATGCCAGTTTGCGTCCTGCCGAAGGTGCTGTGGAGTCCCTTTAGCCTGGCTCTCCCCCGGCAGGAAAGGTCTCAGGAAAGGCTGGTACTGTCCAAAGGAGAGGGCAGATTGAGATATCCCTGAGCCTTTTCTGTAGAAGACATCACTTGTGATTTTCCTTTCGCCCCCTGACCCTCCCCCTGCATCCTTTGAGCCATTCCTCTCTGGGGGTGTCTGCAGTAACTGCAGGAAGCCTCCACGCCTTCAACACCTCTGGGGATTTGTTGAGACTTGGCAAACTCATGGAATTTTTTTGTTGCCTTCAGAAGCCTGTAGAATTTTCTTCTGTGTGTTAGTCCAGGTTTAATTTGTTTTCTATGGTATCTTTGCCTAGGAACTCTTGGGGGACATGTCAACAATGGACACCATTTCTGTTTACATTCGCTTTCCTATTTCTTTATTTATTCAAAGAAACATTTGAAATAATTTTTCCTTGAAGTGCAAAGAACCAAGTGGATAAAACACCTGTTCCAACAAAGGATTAACTTTACCAGGAGAGTTTGGATCCTCTTCATATTCCCTATAACAGCAATGTCTACGGTGTCGTGATGCATACCAAAGCTTTGATATTTTCTAAATATGCTATTGGGGGTGATCCAACACGGTTCTAAAAATGCTGTGGCAACAGTCAGTTTTATGCTCCTCTAGCTCATTCTCTGCTCCCAACCCAGGCTACAAAATGTTCTCACTGCCAAGCTTTTCCACTGGCCTTTTTCAGATGCAGGAATTCACCTACATCTCCTTTGAAAGGGAAATGCCATCCCTTCCTTCGTGGTGCACCTGACCTGGATGTGAGCAGGTGACCTTAGCTCCAGACAGGCCCTTTGCTGAGCCCAGAGCTTGTTCTGTTCGAGGGAAGTTGGAACCCTGGGTTTTAAAAAGAAGCTGGCTTTTGCAATCACCTCTCTCATTTGTTTTGTAAAACTGTTAGATAGGAATTTTAGTGCTGTTTTTTAAATGTGGTTTTGTGTGTGAATGTGCGTGAATGCGATTTCTATTTTCCCCCTTCCCTGTTAGTTATGAGAAGTTAAATGTTATGGGATCTTCTAATTTTACCCTGCACCTTTGGCTCTGCCTGAAGAGAGCTGTTTGATGCAGCTTCAGCTGCCATTATCTCTTTGCCACTCAGTCATTACAGTGTAATTGGAACTAAAGCATGTCTATAATTTGCTGCTAGCAGTGCTGGCTTGTCTTAATTATGACTTCCAGCTGATTTCTGACGATGCCCACCAATGAATATGCATAGCAAGGCAGTCAGACTGGTGCAGATGAATAACTCTTCTTGGGAACTTGAGCTTTCATGCTATCAAGGTGTTTAAAAGCAATAAGGCAGGATCTCTGGCTTAAACTGGATGCAGGCCTTCAGATGGGCTTATGACACAGCCCAGCACACCATGAGTGCAAAGCCTGAGATGTTTCAGGTTCTATATAAGTGTGTATTCTTCCACATTTGGCAAAATTTCTGGGAGAAAATGAGGAAAATCTGAGAGGTATAAACGTGACCTCCTAGGCAGATGATTTTCCCAGTGCTTTCTTCTGCATTCACACTGACTGAAGGCTACAAATACATTTTCACTGAGAGCATTTCTATTCAGTGTCTCTTCTGCAAGCCAGCTCTTTGAAACATCTGTATTTAATTTTAAGCTGGGTGCTATTCTTGTCCATGTGCTTGTTATCTTTTTACACCTCCTATTTTTCCTCACCTAAAAGCTGTCATGTCATAGAAAACTGGTTTTTCAGGCTGTAACCAGTACTTTTGAAAAACAACACAGTCATAAATTAGGGTCACATAAAGCTCTAAAGCGGTTCCAAGCTGCTCTCTCCTAACAGGCTCATATAGTTTTGTTTGCAGATTGCAGCCAGAGGATCTTAAAGTTTATCACAGCAAATGCCCAGCTCCTCTCAGGTATCAAGGGTGTGGTGTTTTAATAGAATCCTTGCACTTGCACTCCAACACCTGATTAGAGGTCTTGACTTGGCCAACTTGGCATTAGAAAATTTGGGCATGTGGCAAAACTCATTCAAGGTTATGAAAACTCTGTGGGGACAGTGAGAGATTTGGACAAGCTGAAAGACTACATGCACAGCAGTGAAGTTTATGATTAGCCTTCTATGTATACTTAATTACTTGCATATTTTCAATTACCAATAGCTTCATTAAAAAATATCTGTTCTACTGGTCTAGAGGGACATTTCAGGTTTCCTGAGTTTGGGTTTTTTTTTCTTTTTTCTTTTTTTTTCTTTTTCGTTTTGTTTTGGTTTTTTTCCTTTTTTTTCCCTTTTCTTTTTCATATTTCTTTCCTTTGTTTTTAAGCATTATATTTAGGACAGCTCCCTCAGGTGTTTTGAAAGCTGGGGCAGACAAAGAAGCTTTTAAGGGAATTCTCACTGTATTTTCTCTACAGGTACTGCACAGTGCAATTCAATATTCATAAATTACTTTTGGCTGCTGTTAGTATTTCCCATCTCTGTTTGCTAATTCACGTACCAGATATATTTAAAATGAATCACTAAACATCAGGGGATTTGATGCTTGTTCCACATGCAACAGCTCACTATTGAACAAAACTCCAGTGCTTTGTACTAATGCTAAGCCCTGCCTTTGATTTTGCAATAAATACAGGAGTCAGAGGCAGAATAAATCAGATCCTGTACTGTCAGGCTGGCAGAGATGATTGATCCTACCTTTCTGACAGCACTGCATTTGACTGCAAGTCTCATGCAGCCCTGCTTTGATCATACAGAGGCATCTGGATGATGAAAATGATACAGTGCTGCACCACTGTCACATTTATTTAGTGGTGAAAGGCTTCAGATTGTAGCTCATGGTAATAATTCTCTCTTGTGTTGAATCCATCCTCCCCATTTTTATTCCTTTACCCATATTTTAAACAAAAATTGTTCAAAAACCTTTCTAAAATGGCAACATAAAGCCTTTAGCTAAAGCAGACCCATGTGGGTAATAAAATAGCTCATCTGTGCACTCACTAAGAGTGCAGCTTTTAGAAATGAAATCATTATGTGTTAGTCAAAAGCTTAGGTGGTCACGCAAACACTGATGTTCCTCCTACCTCAGAAAAAAGTGCTTACTCAAGAATCAGAAATTCTCTGGTCATACAAACTTGAGTTTGGTTGCTGTTTGGCTCTTGGCAATGCACGTCTGCACCAAGGCTCTGGTCTTGAACACCGAATTTGGACCTGAAAGCCAAAAATTGACCTGGGCAGAGGGAGCAAGGAGCAGCAGCCTGTGACTATCTCCCTGTCCTGCCTTGCTGGTGAGGGCTTTGTGCATCTGTCATAAGAACAGAACTCATCTGGAAGCTGCTCTCATGGAGAAATTGCAGTTCATTCGTGTTAGGAATATGCCTGCATACAAACTACAGAGTGGTGCAGCACATTGTGCTGGGTTTTCTCACGATTTTTCAAGATGCTACTTGAGATGCATTTATGTTTGGCTTGTATTGCTTTCATTTGGCTTTCTCTTTTATAATGCAAACAATGTTCTGTGTACATACACGTATGTGTGTATTCTTTAGGGCTAGTGATGCAGAGCTGCACTCCTGTGTTGCAAGTTTAAGACAATCAATGAAGCATTATTTAATGCATGCCAACTTCTTTTTTAATGCTGTTTCTAAAGTAAATTGCGGCAAGTACACAGCTATCCACCATGGAATAATAAATTGATATAGAATGTGTGGGGAATAGGCAATAAGCCAGAATAATTAAAAAGCTCAGTGCACCGCTCCAAAAACACAAAGTAGCCCTAAAGCTGAGGCTGGAATTGCACACAGCAAATGGTCTACGCCAGTAAATCTGGCCCTGGTAATTTTACTGCAAATGACACACAAGCCAGAAAAACATTTAGATAATTGAAATTAACACTTTTAACAAGGATCTATAAAGCAGTGAATGATAATAAAGAGGTTCTTTCAAGCTCTTTGTAGCAAACTTATAGTACTTCACACTCTGTTTTTCTCCAACATCAGTGAGACAAAAGAACACGGACCCTCTTTTCCTTAAGAATGGAACATCTTTTTGGTAAGGTATCATACCAGCCCCTAGCTTGCCAAACACTGCAACTGTGCATACATGGGATGAAGGCTTGTTATTTTGGTCTTGGAACAAAGTTAGATCAAAAAGGAAAAGTTAATAAAAAGGAGCTGTTGGAAAAACATTAAAGAGATTTTTTTTTTTTTTGATTGATGCAAATCTGCACCTGTGTTTACTCATATCAAAGTGACTGTGCATACCAGCTCATGTGAACATAGCCCTTGGGTAGGTAGAAAGGCTGCTGCAAACTTTGAAGTCCTTCAGAGGGCGTAACCACTACTGGAACACTGGATATTCTTCACTGATACTTTCAAAATTAAAATGTTTTTTCTTTTGTATTTCATCCAATCCATATTTTTCAATGTTGCTCTTAAAATACAACAATTTCCTTTCTTTCTAACTGAACTGATGAAAGAGAAGATTCAATCTCTCAGGCAATAAATCATCTTTTTAATGTTAGATCAGCTATTTAAATCACTGTTTGACCACATTATTGGCCACTGTCTCTCATTAAGCTGCCTCTCAACATCTCCAGGTAGGGTAGCCTGCTATCTTACAGCATTCCAAACAGGCAAAAAGCCTTTAAAATGGACCTGGGAAGAAGTGGGGACACTGCCTTGCATCATGTTGTGCACAGGGGTGAAACGTTTCCCTGTGGATTAGAACTAAAATCCCACCAGAACTCTTTTTAAAACTGAGATAGTTTTGCTTATCTGAGTTCTGTGCAGAAATCTGGCCATCACTTTCTAGTCTATCAATCTGTGCTCTTTCATGAATACCAAATAATTTTAAAAAAATCAGAATCAGTAAAACAATTTCTGTGGAGGAAGCAGCAGTATTGGGAGAGAGGTGGAAATATGGGTTTGCATTAAATTCCCTTTTTTTGTCAGATGATGGGATGCTTCAGAAGTACTGCTGCAAATATTTAGGAAACAAAAACCCAACAATTTCTCCACACTTATATAAAACATTTTGTTCTTAAATAAAAGCAGACAAATAGGTGTGCATGAGAGAAGAAATGAAGCATTGCAGAGGGAGAACACATGAGAGCAATGTTCTGTGTACTAATCCTGAAACTCTGGGAAGGACTGAGTGCTTCGGGAGGGGAGTTGTGCTGCCAAAACTTTGGGACTCTGATATTCCTGTCCCTTCTCCCAGGCACTTCCAGCATCAGTCTTTCAGGTGCTGCCACTGTGAGGAAATTTGGCTGGAGTGGTTTTTCCTGTCTGGGTGGTGGAAAAGGTGCAATGTACCTGGGAAAGTCATCAGTCCCCATACCCAGTGGGACTGTGAAATACAGTGAGAACAGTCTGGGAAAAAGTGGGTGGCTTTTGAGAACCTACCGAGCAGCCCATGTTTGTGACAAATGTAAGTCACTGGAAGCTCTAAAACCAGGAAGTCTTTTGTATCGAGCTCCAATAGGCTGTGTAAAAGGAATTGAGCTCCAAAGCGAACACAGAGGTGCTGTCAGTATTGTGCTGCTGTCTCCGTGGGGGATGAGTAATTCAGCTCCCTGGAGAGCTAAACACATCTCAGGAAATACAAAATGAAAAAAGAAGCCTCAGCTCAGGAGGGCAGTTGGGAAAGCTGGGTTATTTTAGGAGGCTGGAGAAAAGGAGAAAGGTAACAGCAGGGAGACAGGCTGAATTGAGAGCATCAGGACAGGGTGCCAACAGGCATCACCTCTAAGAGAGAATGGGCAGAGTTTTCTCCCTATGAATTTCAAGTCCTAGTGTCTTGAGGAGGAAACAACAGACTTAAATTCCCCTTAAAGGGGGATGCCAGAGATACAGACCTGTGTGTTTTTCCAGAAGAAACGAGTGGCTGCTGTATGAAACCTGGGGGCAGGTAAGAACTGCCTGGGACAAGACCAGGACTGAGCTGAAAAGAGGCCCAAGCTGTGGTGGCATTGTTTGTATGAACAGACAATGAATGTTCATATAAACATTTAAAAATATCTGATTTGCCTTCCATGTTTTTCCCCATTTTACATTCAGGCAACAAATGCTTTTGAGTGTGGGTGACATTGTACTAATTAACAAACTGTGGTTTCTTGACAGTCAACTCATATTCAACAGTATTTGAGAAATATTGTTTTGAAATCTTTAGTCTACAACTGAGGAACTATATCCATAAAAAAATTGTGATTGATTGATGATTGATTGATTGATTGATTGATTGAGACAGGCACATAATATTGTTTCTTTTCTCCTAAGGCATCTATTGATGTTGTGGATGTCCCATACCTGGAAACGTTCAAGGCCAAGTTTGATGGGGCTTTGAGCAACCTGGTCTGATGAAAGGTGACCCTGCTTATGGCAAGGGAGTCAAAATAAGGTGATCCTTAAGATCTTTGTCAGCCCAAACTATTTTATGTTTCAATTCCAAACATTTATGTTCAAGGGATAACAGGAAGAAGCTTCAGTTACACTTTTGAAGTAATAAAATAATGTATTAAAAGACAGCCACAGATTTTGGATTTCTTTTGAAACATCTAATTTGATGTATTTTAAACTGAGTAACTGAGTATTCAAATTTAAGAGGAACTTACAGAGCCATAATTTAGAAGGTCTAGACTCTTTTTGGAAAGGTAATATTTTTTTTCCTCTTAACTGTGTTCATATTGCTCATGGGGCTCCAAAAGCACTTTGAAATTTTTGCTTGCAGTTCAAGTCCATTCCTAAAAGATTTTGTTGATTAAAAAAACACTTTGCTTTTATTTTATACACATTTCATATTATTGCATTCTTGGCAATGCTAGGAACTATCATTCCAGAAGCAGCTAGCTGAAGTCTAGGCAGATTTGTGGATTTTGCATTAACAGCCTGTTTTGCAGAAATCCTTTATTCTTCATTACCAAAATACAGGTTGGATGAGTATCATGATGCTGCTGCTTTTTTATTCATGCTTCTGTTCTTACAAAAATTGATTGTGACTCCAGTTGGTTTTCCTATCTATCATGTGACATTTTCAATATGCTTTTTTTTAAGACAACAATTTATGTTTAGAAGTTTTAGTCCAGAAAATCTTAAATTTCGTAATTTCTTTCTGGTTTTCATTAAGTTTATTTCTAATAATTGGTAATCTTCAGAGTCCTGCATTTCAGTCTGCAGTTTTTTTTGCTTTTCTGCCAAAACCTTCAGCATCATTCTGCTGTCCTTGGTACTCAGTGTTTGCTCTTGTAAACAACTACAGGATTTCCTTACAAACAGACTATTGATAGGACAAAGCGGAATGGATTACAGCTGAAAGAGGGTAGGTTTGCAATAGATATTAGTTGGAAATTCTTCCCTGAGAGGGTGGTGAGGCCCTGGCACAGGCTGCCCAGAGAAGCTGGGGATGCCCCATTGTGAAGGACCGAGACCAGCAGGGAATCTGAATCACTTATTCAATGAAATGAGCTCACAATAATAGGCATCACTTCTAAGATTATGCACCAGCTTCAGCCTGGGTTACAAAAAACCTTTGTGTAATGGTACACAAAGTACCTCCCCGCATTAACAAATTTTTACATAGTCAAAACATGGATTTTTTCATCTACAAACCTTATAGTTTTCTCTTTAGTCTATAAAAAGTTATAGTTATAATAACTTTATAGTCTTATTTTTTCTCCTCATGTCCAAAGGACAAGATTTCTCTTAGCAATTCCTTCTGTTTTCTTTGTGTTTTAGGAGTCACACAAAGAAAGGCAAAGCTCTGCATGGACTGTCTCCTTTTGGATACATTTATTTATACATATATCTGTAAATGGCCAGGAGAATACTTTTCTTTGCTCCTTTCTTTTTTTCCCTCTCTTAAGTAGATCAAGCTGCAGCAAAAAAGTTATATTCCATCTGCATGAACAGCCTTGCAGAAAAGAATAAGAGCAGATGAAGAGCTAACTTCAGAGCTGTGGATGCTGGATCTTTGAAGATGATTATTTAATATTAATATAATATAATATAATATAATATAATATAATATAATATAATATAATATAATATAATATAATATAATATAATATAATAATATAATATAATATAATATAATATAATATAATTTATATATATCTATATTCTGCTCTATGAAGGATGAGTTTTTCTGTCTGCCTTCTGCTTGTAGTGGAGTTGCACGTTTTTGTCTCTCCAGCACTGTTGGACTTGGCTGTTTTTCACACCCTTTGACAGCATTTTGAGAATGGTGGGTTTTCTCTTCACCCCCTCTGGAGCACTCTGGTTTTTCCCCACTGACCACAAAGAACACTCTTAGACTATTAGAAGAGGCTAAGTCACACATCAGATGCCAAGGCAACCGAGAATTTAGAAGAAATAAATCCTACTCTTTGAAGCAATACTGATCAACCCAACCCAAGACTATCCATCCAATTAGCAGTGCACATGCCTGAGTGAGAAGCCAGGATAATGTGCAGAGGGAAGAAAACATTTGGGGAGAATGCAGAACCAGGGTGCTTCGGTCCCTCTCCAAAAGGTTATGTTGGTGACTGTCACTGGGGCAGATGGAGTGACCTACCTTTTATAGCTGGTTTTATAGACATGGAGTTAAGGGAAAAGAGTTTTTTTTTTTTGGTTGTTTTTTTTTTTTTTTTTTTGTTTGTTTTTTTTTTTTTTTTTTATTATTATTTCCCAGTAAACCTCAAGCACAAATTTTGAAGGAGAAAGTGCCAAATATACAGTGGTCACTGCCAGTGATTGGGGCCTTCAGTTCAGGTCTTCCCACCCCTGCGGTGTTGCTGGGGACTCTCCATCCCTTCCCCTGAGGCTGCTTCACTTCATCCAAACCCTTATGTGATAAATGCAGGTAGAGGGAGCAAAATAAGGTCCAAGAGGATTGCTTTAACAGTCATGGCTAGAAAGGGATTTCTGCTCCCATGCTCTTTCTCTCTGGTCCCATTCAGTTCAAAATGTTGCAGACAATGAACTGATGGTTTATTTCCTGAAATAAAGCACTTCAGAGAGCACCTAGTGTTCTGATCAAAAGAAAGGCAGCATTAAAAACTTGCTAGCAGTAAGCGGAAAATCTATTTCTTAGAAAATGTGATAGTGTTCACAGGGGTCTCAGGTTGAGGGAAGAGACGAGGATCTGGCTCTGTGTTTCAGAAGGCTTGATTTATCATTTTATGATATATATTACATTAAAAATATGGTAAAAGAATAGAAGAAAGGATTTCATCATAAGGTTGGCTAAGAATAGAATAGCAAAGAATGATAACAAAGGTTTGTGGCTCGGCTCTCTGTCCGAGCCAGCTGACTGTGATTGGCCATTAATTACAAACATCCAACATGGGCCAATCCCAGGTGCACCTGTTGCATTCCACAGCAGCAGATAATCAATGTTTGCATTTTGTTCCTGAGGCCTCCCAGCTTCTCAGGAGGAAAAATCCTAAGGAAAGGATTTTCCATAAAAGATGTTTGTGACAAGAAAAAGAATGCTTTGCAACCCTAATCTGTTACTAAAAATTCCCATTAATCCCTGGCAATACGATCAATCTGTGCTGAAAACTTAGTCTTATATGTATGAAATGGGAGTGATCTTATTAGTGTTTTACTACATCAAGTCTGATAAACTCCCACATCTATTTCAGTTAAGCTTGTTTTGATCCACTTTCAGCATTTTTTTGGGGGCAATTTCATTTGTCTCAGACTGAAGTGATGAAGAGAGTGTAACTTAGCAGCTGGGGGATGCATGCACTCTCCCACAGATGCATGCAAACACAGACAATACCCAGATATTTGCGTAGCAGAGACGCCTGTGTGATGCTTTGGAATGGAACCCTCTTGGTTCCTCAGTTCCTGATGGTGTATTTGGGTCAGACTTTGGCGTCTGAACTGCAGTGTTCCTATGGGAAGAACAATTGGATGGGCAACAGAGACAACGGGAAATGGTTCAGCTGCAGTCAAAGTTCCATCTGCAAGTCAGACAGCGTTGAACAAGGGAAAGGCTTTGTATCCAAAAGAAGACCAAGGGTGCTGAAGAAGGAGACAGGTGTGAGATCTAGACCCTGGATAAATATCAGCAGCAATAACTCACTGTTATGGAGGAGGCTTCTTTGTTCTTCTCTGCAAAAAAATAGTCAGAGGGATGTAGCATCTCTGCTGTGAGGATAAACCAAATCAGATTGCTCAGCACAAGAGAAAGCTCTTGAGAAACCTGATTGTGGCATTTCATTCTTTACAAGGAACTTGTAAGAAAGATGGGATAGACTTTGAAGACTTTCTCCAGAATGAGGAGAACTGTTGCTCTCAAGAAGGTTTGATTAGTTCTATTCATAATTAAGGGCATTACCTATGGCCACTATTTAGTTGAATGGTCACAGGAAATTTTTATTTTTGAAAACAATGTGATTTACATCATAATACATTTTAGAAGGGCCTATAGCAACAGGGCAAGGAGTAATGGTTTTAAATTAAAACAGGTTCTGTTTAGATTAGATATACGGAAGAAAATTTTTACACTAAGAGTGGTAAAACAAGTTTCCAGAGAGGTGGAAGATCCCCATCCCTGGAAACATTCAAGGCCTGAAGGACGGGGCTCTTTGCAATCTGATATAATTAAAGATGTCCCTGTTCATTGTAGAGGACTAGATGATCTTTAAAGTTGGACTAGATGATCTTTAAAGTTCCCTTCCAAATGAAACTATTCTAGGATTTTTTCAGGTCTGTTAGGCAATGCTCATAAGTGGAGGGGAATAGGGAGGGAAGGACTGTGAGAAACCCCCCTTTCTCCAGTGTATCTGCCAGTGGCTTCATGTCTGCCTTCCACCTGTGAAAACATAAATAGCTCCTGGAGGTGTGCAATAGAAACAGGATCTTATCCACCTGAGGGTTTACATCTTCCTCTCATATGAGGCAAATACTCCCCATTTCCCATTGGCAATGCATGGATCAGGACTGTGCCTTCTGTGGCTGACAGTACCAGGAGAAAAAAAATTGTACAGGCAAGACACTACACTCATGGTGAATGTGAAACATTTTGTTTTCAGTACTGACGTGGAAAGTAGGCATTGCTGCATTTCTTCTCTGAAATGCATGAAGTCATTGAACAATCACAAAAAAACAGTTAGAAAGGCCATAAGAAGAAGGTCTGCTGCGGTATTTTTCCTCTGTAAAGATGTCATAGACTAGTTCCTTTTATTTATAGCTATAGTAGCATATACTGAACTCAATTTTTCAGAGGATATTTTGCTATAAGCCTACGGTCTGTCTTTACCATTGTTATTTGAACCCCATAGTCAGATGAAGTTATTAACAGAAGGCTATAAATTCAAGCCATTAAGCAGACTATCTGTCTTTCAACTGAAAATAATTCAGAATGATAAATTGAAAACATTAAAACCTCTTCCAAACTGAGAGGTAGACCACTTGTCCAGAGATCTGAAGACTCTGAGTCACCTACTAAAGGCAACTGGCCCCCTCCACCCACTGTGCAATAAGGTTGAATAAATGGAGTTGTCCTATTCCTAAATGCAGTAGATATTACAGTATTGCAAGCTGTCTCCTCGACAGAGGGAAACAAACTTATTACAAAGCTTGTAAAACAGGAAACAGAAACCTCCCTTTTCAGGGAGATGCTAAATTCTTTGGAAGTTATTTATTCACCACGATAGCTGTCGATGGGTGAAAAGTCTAAAGCAGAGAGTAAAATATCTTCCTTTCCCAATGCTCTAATTCCACTTGTAAAAGCTCCTAGTGGCACACTGAACATGGTCAGTACTGCTGCAAGGATTGCTCATGGATTCAGCAGGGAACAGGACACCTCTGGCACAGTATCCAGCAGTGCCACCGTGGAACACTCTGCAAATGTATGATTGCATGGGCCTGAAGTGTTGAAATGTCCTGATGTTCAGAGCTCTGTGAAACATGCTTGTCTTCCTTCTTGAGATATTGCCTTATGTATATTAAAATATAATGCAAACTTTTGTGAAACAATCTCAGAAAAAAACCCAACCAACCATTTAAAATCAAAACACTGGGATACATTATTACTACTTACTCATAATTTCCATTGATAAAAATACTAGTAATAGTGATTATCATCACCCTGCTATATCTTTTCTTTCTGGTGCTACGGCAATTTCTGCACCACATGTGTGCTATTCAGGCAGTTCCTCTTAAAATACTGACTCAGATTTACTGATAAATGTGCAATTTGCAAATGCAGTCCCCAGCTGAGTAGTGCATTCCTAGTCAGGAAACCACTTCTGACGCCTATAAACAGGTATGTGCCTAAGTGCTTTTTCAGGTGTGACTTAGACACATGATACTGGACAGGACAAGGGTCTAGAAGAAGGCAAAAATTTCAACTTGCTGTACAGAGCCATCATTTATCTCCTGCATGCAACACCTGTTCTGAGGGCCAAATTTTTGTTTAGTATAAGTGACAAACCAGGTTAAGCAAAAGAACAACCTTGTCACAGACATCTTTTATGGAAAATCCTTTCCTTAGGATTTTTCCTCCTGAGAAGCTGGGAGGCCTCAGGAACAAAATGCAAACATTGATTATCTGCTGCTGTGAAATGCAACAGGTGCATCTGTGATTGGCCCATGTTGGATGTTTGTAATTAATGGCCAATCACAGCCCGGCTGGCTCGGACAGAGAGCCGAGCCACAAACTTTTGTTATCATTCTTTGCTATTCTATTCTTAGCCAGCCTTCTGAGGAAATCCTTTCTTCGATTCTTTTAGTATAGTTTTAATGTAATATATATCATAAAATAATAAATCAAGCCTTCTGAAACACAGAGTCAGATCCTCGTCTCTTCCCTCAACCTGAGACCCCTGTGAACACTGTCACACAACCTTACACTGCTGTTACAGTTAAACTTTGCAGAATTGGCTTCTGAGTTATAAAAAAAGAGATCAGGAAAAAGGGGAGGGAAGAAATAAATGTAAAACTCTGCTAAGATAAGTTATGTGGCTGCTATGAAAGAAGAATTCTCGTGCTGGAATGTCAATAAATAAAACTTGAAAAAAATAGAGAAAATCAATGGAACAAGTTCTAAAAGCCACCTGGTCTCTCTATAGGTGGAATTAGCACATAAATGCAACTAACTCCCTCCACTTTTCATTTCTGGGAAAGGTGAAATTTTAAGCCATTAGTCATCTCTTTAGTAATTTTACAATCCTAATTGGTATTGCTAGGCCAGATGCCTGCATTCCAACTTTTCACCTAGCCCGTTGAACAGGGAGTGCAATTAATCAGCTCTTCTAGGGCTGGCTGTCCCTCTGTGAAATATCATCAAAAATCTGAGCACATTTTGTGAGGAGAGGAAGAATGTCATCCTGGAAGACTTCTCTCAATGTTAGTGCATTTTATAAATGAACCTTAGGAACTGGACATTTTCCTAGTGATGTTTGTGAAGTACTTAACCATCTCAAATGGTAGCAGAATTAATCTCAGGATTAAAATTGCCCTGGTTTCTTCCCTTTATTTATACCACTTCTTGTGGTTTTGTATTTTGCTTCATTTCTTTGTAGGACTTTTATATTTGCACACAAGAATCAAATGAGGAAAAATTGGGTTGGAAGGGACCTCAACAGATTATTTGGGATGGATGGACTAGACAGACTCCAGTCTATCCTGAAGCCTGGCTTACAGACTGATACTGAGTGTGTGAGTAGGACAGAGGGAACTGAAGATATTGGACATTATTGCCACTAAAGATCTGTGAATCTGTAGTCAATGTTTGTGGTTTCTCATAAAGAAAGCAAACTTCTCTCATGCCATGGCATGACAGCCCACAAGGTGCCAGCAAATAAAAGCATTAAAATGGCAGAAAGAGCAACCTGTTAGACTGAGAATAACAGTAAAATAAAATTTTACTTTTAGAATTTGACCTGTATAAGTGACACAAGTCCCTTCTCCCAAGTAACAACAAATAGGACAAGATGAAACGTCCTCAAGTTGCGCTGGGGCAGGTTTAGATTAGGTATTAGGAAAAAAGTTCTTCATGGAAAGGGTTACCAAGCACTGGAATAGACTGCTCAGGAAAGTCCTTAAGTCACCCTCCTTAGAGATATTTAAAAGATGAGTACATGTGGTGCTTAAGGACAAGGTTTTGTAATGGCAGTACTAGGTTAGCAGTTGGACTCATAGTTTTAGAGGACTTTTTCAACCAAAGTGATTCTGTGATTGTGTTAAATAGGTGCTACTGCTGAAGGAATGCTTAAGGCAAAAGTATTGGGGTTTAAGACAGAAAGAGACCATAGTTTTCTTTGTAAATAGGGTCTGTCACTACAGCCCACTCACCCCAACTAGAAGCAGATTTTTACACCTCTTGAATTTTCAACTTGTCTAAAACATTTTGATTTTTTTTTTTAACAGAGTAATTTGTAAATTCATATATATAAAAGGAGAATAGTTTTTATAGAAAAGTTTTGATCAGGAACAATTAATTACTTTTACCTCCCGGTACCACTGTAATACCGAACCCAGCTCCAGGTTCAGGGAAATGTAAAACTAACTTCTGGCTCTAGTCAGCAAGAGCAAGAACAAGAACAAGAACAAGAAGGTATTTTATCAGCAGCTGCTGAAATTTATGGCACTGAAATCAAAAGCCACTAAGAGCTGACTCAGCAGACTGTGCCTGTGACATGGACAGAAGAATGCCTGAGTTATGTTTGCAGGGCAGAGTATGTCATCTAAATTAATACAGAAAAATTGCCTCATAAGTCATCCCTGCAGTCGCTCTGCATTGCACTCTTTGAGGACCAGAATTCAACACTACACTAATTTTGCAGATGTAGCACTGATTCATCTGGTTTGGATCTTCACATCTTTCCACACAGAGCGAGTTTTAATGACAGTCAGGTTATGCAGAGAACCACACTAGGTAGACCATTAAACCCAGCATTAAGTCCAAACTAACTCTCCAAGGAGCCTAATTCATTTCATATGAGGCAGCACAGCGTTTCTGATGACTCCAGTGATATATTTAAAGTATAGTGTATTCCACCAAAAGAGAAACAAATGAGAGAAATACCTAAGAGCAGGCAACATTGCTCAATTACTATTGGGGTTTTCTTCTGCTTGTAGGGACACCAAAGAACTTTCATTTTAAACTGCATGGTCACCCTGAGTGTTGTGTTGTGTTGGGTTGTGTTGTGTTGGGTTGTGTTGTGTTGTGTAGACCTGCATTTCATACTTACTGTGAACTCTCTGGAGAAGTCAATATTGGAGAGCACAGTGAGCAGAAAACAGAAATTCCTTTTGGCAGTTTTGAGGAATTCAGAAGCCCTGGGGCTTTGGAGATATTTGTTTTGTTGTTTTCCTTTTTTAATTTTTGGGGGAATGGGGAGGGAAGTATGTGTGATAAACCTGAGACAAAAAAAAAAACCAACCAAACAAAAACCAAACCAAAAAAACACCAAAAAAAAAAAAAAAAAACCAACCCCAAAAAAACCAAACCAAACCAAACCAAAAAAACCTAGGGAAAAGTAGGAGGAAAAAAACTCTTTGAGAAACTTCTAGAGCCTCTTACATGTGGCAGCCAGCAAGTGGGACCTGCTCCTGGGCTGTGAATCATAGAATAATTTCTGGGTTTTCATCAGCAATGACATTTTCAGAACAGACCCTAGGCTCCTCAGGGTTGCTTCATCTGACAAGAAACCAGTCATACTTCTCCAGGCCCCTCTCACCAAAATAAAGATTTTGCTTTTTTTTTTTTTTTTTTAAAAATGTTAATTAATAAACATGCATAAAACCCAATATTTGATGTTTGGAAAATCCCATACATTTCAATGAAAAAATATTTTTCTGGAATTTTCCTGGCGTGCTTTGTTTGGGGTATTCTTTCAGAAAAGTGTTGGCATTTATTAAGACACTTCTCCGGTCTGGCTTTGCTCCAGCAAAGCATGGCCTCATTCCAGCCTGCTGCTAATGACAGCACTGGAGCGACACACACCACTGTACTCATTGTGCAGAGGGAAGAAACTGCACAAAACAGGCTATTTAGCAACAGGGAAAATAGGTGCACTTGACGGGCTTTGGAAGCAGACTAACAATAGTCAGGCACTGGCAAGGGTAAGAAGCATAGTGCCATCACATGCTCGTGCTTTTATTGAACACAAAATTCATTTCAGAAGGAAAAGTGGAGAATGCTTTCCTCCTAAGTGGCACCTCTTGTAAGGAAATAGCTGATTTCTCCAGAGGGCTGCTTGAAGAGGAATTGATATTTGGTTGATATTTTGCTCCCTCAGGTGTTTGATTATTTTTGGGATTTTTTGTTTTGTTTTGTTTTGTTTGCTTTACAATAGAAACTCTTGCTGTTATAAATTATAACCTTTCTTTTCCAAGCAGACGTTTCATTGTAGGTGCTTGAAGTTTGAGTATTGTGACAATGCTTCAAAAAACTAAGAATGTACAGACATCCTTTATGGAAAATCCTTTCCTTAGGATTTTTCCTCCTGAGAAGCTGGGAGGCCTCAGGAACAAAATGTAAACATTGATTATCTGCTGCTGTGGAATGCAACAGGTGCATCTGTGATTGGCCCATGTTGGATGTTTGTAATTAATGGCCAATCACAGCCCAGCTGCTCAGGCTCTATGTCCGAGCCACAAACCTTTGTTATCATTCTTTCTTTTTTTCTATTCTTAGCTAGCCTTCTGATGAAATCCTCTCTTCTATTATTTTAGTATTGTTTAAATATAATATATATCATAAAATAATAAATCAAGCCTTCTGAAACATGGAGTCAGATCCTCGTCTCTTCCCTCAACCTGAGACCCCTGTGAACATGGTCACACTAAGAACATTCTCTGTAGCTCCCAGCATTTCTGTTTTGAAATTCATTGCCTGCACTGTTTGCATGCTGAGTGCAGCACCACCAGAACAGAGATGATTTGCTGCTGACACACTTGAGCAAAAGGAAATCCTATGACCCAGGATGCTCAGCAAGGCCCTGGAAACAACACAAATTGCAGCAGAGAAAGCAATAAGCTGCAGCTCTCTTTTATGAAGGGCTTGCTCTTGGGCCTCCTTTTCTCAAAGGGCTGAGCTGCCAGCAGACCATGAAAAACACTCTTATGGGTCAGAGAAAAGTCGTCTTCACAGCATCTCCAAAAAACTGGTCTAAGTCCTGTGTGCTGTTTTGTGGGCTAGTCTCACAGCAATAGTTTGAAGATGGTATTTAAATGCTTTAGGAAGTGCAAAGAAGGGTGAGGAGTGAGTGCACTGCAGGGAATTAAATGAATGAGTTATGTATGAGGTGATGTTTGGATAGTGCATTATCTCCAGGCCTAGCAGGAAGGTGACAGAAGGGGTTCTAATTGCAGGATGTTGTCCCTAAGGATGTTCATACAATAATGAATGACAGAACGTGTTCACACTTGAAGGGAATGGATAAATAAACCATAGACCTTGTTTGAAAGGAAGAAATGAAAAGTTCGGACTACCCATAAAGTCCTTAGCATTTCTCCCAGCTGGCTTTTGGCATGAAAACAGGTTGAAAACATAACTAATGTTATATACATCTGTGTATGTGGACATGGATATAGGGGCATTTCAAGACAGGAGGTATTAGATGATCAGAGATGAAAACCATTTGTTAACCATGCTAAACATAGGTATTCCTGCCTACTTTTTACCAGCAGCATTTTTTTACTTCTGCTGTGCATGACTTCCCTTGTTTCCCTTTGTTAACTTTCCTAGGCAAGGGAAGGGGCACCGGAGGTTGCCCTTTCCCTATGACACAAAGTTCATGGCCTGATGCTACCAAATCCCTTTTTCTGTTCTAGTGGCTCAGAAATGCTGCAGGACTCATAGAGAGAGGTGGCCCTTTCTGCCTCCAGGGAGGGGAACTGTGCTCCACAAGCACAGTGCCTGCAGGAGGAAAGGTTTTGCTGTGTATCCTTTTGTTTATTCTGCCCAAGAGGAAGAAAAACCCCCCAAACCTGTGACAAGCATGGAGATGAACAATGGAGTCAGAGCACTCTGTGAGAGTGAGGTCACACTATTGCAAACTACACATTGTTTTCCAAAGTGTAGACAAATTGCTGTGTAATTATGTCCAGCTGCAACAATGACAGATATAGTTACAGAGGAGGTAACAACGATTGCTGCAGGCAAAGCAGTAATGCAGTCGGGATTTTTGCACTGTGAGGTTACCCTGACTTTGTACACATCAATGTACCTCCCCCAAGTCCAGATAAACCCAGCTGACCCATCAGTAGTGTGTCCAGGCAGACCAAGTCCTGCAGCCAGAGGCTCATAAGGGGCTGATTGCACTTGCCTTCAGCTGCTTTCCAAATTAAATTTAACTTTTTAGGGATCAGCCAGGTGAAGCTACTTGCTGCAGCTGTGAGGCCTGTCCCTCCATGAAGAGCAGCAAAGTTCTCTGGCAGGCTCCAGCTGCCCGGGCTGTGCTTGCTCAGCTCCTCTGCTGCCCCAAACCTCTTGCTGCCTGCACTTCAGTCCATGCTTCTCTTCAAGGATCTCAAAACACCCCCCTGGTGCTGGTAAGTGTCCTGCTTCAGGTTGGTGTTATAGGTGGATAATGAGATGATTTCCTCTTGCAATTAAGGGATAACTATTGTGTGGATATTAATAAAAGCTTTAGTGATGTATAGTTATGTTATTGTAGTTTAGATGTCCTCTGTTCTCCCCATGGTTCCCTCTCCCCCTGGTATTGTGACCATCAGACAGCCTGTGTTTAGAACAGGTTAAAAAGAAATGTGTCCCTTCCCTGGGGGAGTGGGGAATGGAGAAGCTTAGGGGGCTGCATAGGGGGTGAGGCATGGCAACTCCTGAGCTCCAATCCAGTTACAAAACAGTCTCCACTGATAAATGGCAAAGAAGAGCTGACTGACAGACTTTGGGAAGGGCCAGGGATGGCTGATGCAGCCCCAGGGGTATAAAAGACTGAGCATCCCTCCTGAAGATGAACTAGCTATGTGGTAACCACTAGGGCAGTTCCCAGCACTGAGAATTTTTCATTATGTAGTCCTTTGTTGTATTTTGTCAAGGTTTAATAAACCTTTTTAAATTTTCAAAGTGAGCAGTAGTTACTCACACTGGGGTAGAGTTCATGTTCATCTTAGCAGCTGGAACAGTGCTGTGGCTTGGATTTAGTATGAGAATAACATGGATAACACACTGATGTTTTGGCTGTTGTTCAGCAGGGCTTACCTTAAATAAAGCACTTTTCAGTGTCCCAGGCCCTGCAGTGAGGAGGCGCACGAGAATCTGGGAGGGACCATGGTTGGGACAGCTGAACTGAGCTGGCCAAAAGGCTATTCCATATCTTAGAATGTCATGGTCAGTATAAACTGGAGAGGGTTACCCAGAAAAAGGGCAATCACTGTTTGGGAATGAGCTGCCTATTGGTCAGTGGGTGGTAAGCAATTTTATCATGTGCAACTTGTCTGTCATGGATTTTATTTCTTTCTCTTTTTTTCCCCCTTGTCACTATAATGGTTTTTGTTATTTTTATTTAATTTATTTAACTTATTTTCTATTATTAAAGCCTTACCTTAATCCATGAGGATTTTTTCTCTTTTTCTGATTCCCCTCCCCATCCCACAGTGGGGAAGGAGCGAGTGAGCATCTGCTCACTAAGTGGTACTTGGTTGCTGGATGGAGTTAAGTCATGACAGTAAGACAGAAGCATCAGTCTTCTCAAAAGGCTTGTTGGTATGGGAAAGATAGAATAATAATATATTCAGGGAGCATTGATGTTCTTCCATGAAGTGTTCTCCTAGGATATTTTAGTATGCTGTCTGTGTCACAGTAACTCAGCTCATGAAGACCTCCAGCCTCCCAAAGCAGTAAGAATTCACCAGGCAACAGACCTCCTCAGGTTTTGGTCCCGTTGTAGATTGCTGTGGACAATAGGGCAAGATGTGGGGAAGAAGGACAGCAAAATTTTGCTGTTCTAGTTATTTGGGTATCTCATATGGAGGGTGCGTACCCACAAGGTTATATTATATCTATATGTTGATCCCATTGAGCAAAATTACAGTAGTTATGCAGAGATGTTTGTGTTAGCAAATTTGTCCCAAAGTTACAAGGTTATTTACTCAGAACTATTCAGGTACCTTGAGCCTAGAGCTGAATTTTCTGTGCTTAGCAGGCTATTTTTCTCCTTAAGCAGTTTAATTGGTTCAAGCAGTAGAAATGACCTTGCCAGAACAATGACTTTTTTTCAGATATCGTGAGAAGCACACAGAAGGTGTTGTTAACTGTTGCACTTTATTGGATAGTGCATCTGAATCCTGAAAGCTCAGAACTCACTGACTATGAATCACAGAGGATGGCTCTTGCTGTACTTCTTGCCTGTAGAATACCAGCATGCAGAAAGTTTAATTATTATCAGAAAGTTAACTTTCCTCCATAAAGATTTAAATATTGCTTTGAGACGTATATCAAGAGAAACTCTATGTCCCCTGTCACTGATGTGAGTGACATTGAGTATGTCTGATCCTCAGAGAGGTCCCTGCCAAGTGTTCCTGTGCTGAATAAAGACTCCAGGGCTGGCCAGAGATCCACTGATAGGGCACGAGGGGTGACACAGGTAACGTGTATGAGATGAGCTGCTGCCAGGTTATGTGTCTGGGAAAACTGGAAATCTTCCAGGGTAACTTTTAATACTTTTGGGATTAAATCTGAGTTGATGCACTGATGGATGGGGGTTGGGAGTGTGGTGACTGCTCTGAGTGACAAAAAGGAGGGACCGACTCACGCTCTGAAAGCACAATTTGCCTGTACAAAACCTGTTCCAGGAGATGAAAACCATCCCTGTTAAGATGCTGGAGGTTTGTTGTGGCTTGTGAGTCAGCACCTTTCAGGAGTTTGTGGTGGGAGTTGAAAACTCACTGAAGTGTGATGTACTGTGACAGTGTTCACAGGGGTCTCAGGTTGAGGGAAGAGATGAGGATCTGACTCCATGTTACAGAAGGCTTGATTTATTATTTTATGATATATATTGCATTAAAACTATACTAAAAGAATAGAAGAAAGGATTTCATCAGCAGGCTAGCTAAGAATCGAAAAAGAAAGAATGGCAACAAAGGCTTGTGGCTCGGACAGAGAGTCTGAGCCAGCTGGGCTGTGATTGGCCATTAATTACAAACATCCAACATGGGCCAATCACAGATGCACCTGTTGCATTCCACAGCAGCAGATAATCAATGTTTGCATTTTGTTCCTGAGGCCTCCCAGCTTCTCAGGAGGAAAAATCCTAAGGAAAGGATTTTCCATAAAGGATGTCTGCAACAATGTACAAGAAAACAGAAGAGCTCCTGACACGTGTCTGGTGTCTTTGTTCAGCCCGGTGAAAATTTATAACAAACACCATGTCTGCTACCAGTGGGTTGTGACTCCCTCCTGGTGGGTTACAGGTTGTCTGTCCTCTGTGCTGGGAAGTTCTTGGGATCTGTGATGGCCACAAAAATTAGCAGAGAGAACCTCTGAAAGGACAGAATCTGTCAAAGCCTCCATCCTGCAGACATTTGCATTGCCTATCTGCCCTCTGCCTTCTGCCCTTGCTTCCCTCCTTGGGTCCCTGAGCCAGAATGCACAGATCCCCTCACAGACTTTTCTACAAAGACACAGCTGAAAAACAGACTAGAGCATATGTTTGAAATCCAGATAACAGAAAGGCAGATTGTTCTGGGAGAAAGTCCAATACAATTTAAAGAAAGTCACGCTGCTGTAAGGTTCCATCACTCAAAGTTACATGATGCAAAAGAAACAAAAGTACAGAGTACCTAGTTTTAATTTAGTAGAAGTAATTTTGATTTGAGCTACGCTGCATGCTGTTTACTGAAAAAAAAATAATTTATAGACTTTAATTGTAAAAGAGTGAAGCCTTTTGCTCCAAAGAGCCCATCAGCATTCTGTCTTTCCTGTTTTATCAGCAAGCGAAGCTGAGAGCAAATAACAGATGGGTATGTCCCTTCGTGCCAGCAGTGAATGTTCATGAAATATAGCACAATCTACTTCTGATGTGTTATGTGTTTCAACAGTAGTAGTAGGTGTGGGGCGAGATGAATAATTAGCGCGGATCAAAGATCCCTTTTTTCCCACTGAGAAGATGGCAGCGGCTGGCACTTGGGAGATGACCGCATTATTTTGGTGTGATGATTGAAGCTTAGACAAACAGCTTCAGAAGACTCATGGAACAAATTTTAGGGGGTGATAGGAGCATGAGAAAGATTTTTATGTCTGGATTCAGATTGCCCCAAAAGAAAAAAAAATTCCAGTTAACTCATTGCCTCATCAGGAGGCAAATTAACCTATTCTAGCCATAGAAAAAAACTAAGATTAGCTGTCGCAGACATCTTTTATGAAAAATCCTTTCCTTAAGATTTTCCCTCCTGAGAAGCTGGGAGGCCTCAGGAACAAAATGCAAACATTGATTATCTGCTGCTGTGGAATGCAACAGGTGCATCTGGGATTGGCCCATGTTGGATGTTTGTAATTAATGGCCAATCACAGCCCGGCTGGCTCAGACTCTCTGTCCGAGCCACAAGCCTTTGTTGTCATTCTTTCTTTTTCGATTCTTAGCCAGCCTTCTGATGAAATCCTTTCTTCGATTCTTTTAGTATAGTTTTAATGTAATATATATCATAAAATAATAAATCAAGCCTTCTGAAACATGGAGTCAGATCCTCGTCTCTTCCCTCAGCCTGAGACCCCTGGGAACACCATCACAATTAGTGGATTAGTGCTGCAATGCAGGGACATGATGCACAGGGAGAGCCAGTTTGCATTGCTCAGATGGCTGGGCTGTGTTTTCTAAATACAGACTCAAAGATGTGCGTTTCACCTAAATCAAAATGGATTTCTACTCTGGAGAATTTCTGCTCTGTCTCAGAGCACTGGGCGTAGCATGGCTGTGTTGGATCCACAGCCCCCCTGGGCACACACTGCCCAGCCCAGTCATCACGTTTGCTACCTGTGTTGCCTTGAATAGCACCACCTGGACTTAGAAATATCTCTTAAAAGCCTAAGGCTGGGGCTTATAAAAACCGGCATGCTGAGTAAGAAGCTGTTTAGCCTGCCCAGCAGAAAGCAAGAGAAATGTTTAGATACCTTACTCAGAAATGAGATGGAAAGGTCTCTGTGTGTGTTCAGGATGCACAGCTGTGAAAGCTGGCCAACCCCTCCCTGCTCTGAAAAAGCAAACAAGCAGAAAAATCCTATGAATCAAAGCATCACAGAATGGCAGGGATAGCTTTCAATACACTGATTGTTCAGAGCTCCATCCAGCCTAGCCTTGAACACTTTTGGGGATGGTGCATCCACAACTTCTCTGGGCAACCTCTTCCAATGCCTAATCATCCTCACAGTAAATAATTTCTACCTAATATCTGATATAAATCTGCCCTCTTTCAGTTTGAAGCCCTTCCCTTTTTTCCTATCACTACCTGCCCTTGTAAAATGTCCCTCTCCAGATCTTTTGTAGGTCACTTTAGGTACTGGAAGGTAATTTAAGGTCCCCCTGGTGTGCTTTTATCTCTAGGGAGAACACCCCCAGCTCTCCCTGCCTCTCTTCACAAGAGAGATATTCCAGATCTATGATCTCAATCCTGGCCCTCCTCTGGACTCACTTGGAGAGGTTATCAGTGTCAGGCTAAGCTTTCAGGGGGCTTGAGGGGATTTTGGTTTCTACCACGACTGAGAAAGAAAGAGAGATGTTATCTCCCTGAACTGGGCTCCTCACTGCTTTAACATTGAATCTCTTTTTGCAAGCAGAGCCACTTGAGCAGGAGAAATTCAGCATATCCCTGAGTGGTGAGGGAAACACTGGCTGGTGAACACTCCAGGGGTTTTGCCATGGTTTAAGTGCTGGGGAGGTCTGTGTGTACCCAGCCTGAAGTACTTCTGTGTGTTAAGGCAAGTTATCGTCAAGTATTTTCAGCATCTAAATTTCAGATGAATGCACTTTTGTGCAAGATGAAGGACTAAGTCTTATCTGAAAAATCTATTTCTTACTTTGCCAATTACAAAATGGACAACTGTTTTACATATGCTCACTATCTGTGAATTTATGCTTAGCCACTCAACTGTTACTCTAGCTCTATTTGATGGAAAATTCCAGAGGGCCAGATTTTCAAATAGTGTAAATTACCCAATTCCACTGGCATCAGCTGATTCTCACGAGCAGGAGCTGGGGCCTCTCAATGTGTCCATATTCCCACTCCTGGGTGGGTTTAACAGAAAAGCACTGTGATCTGTTTGCAAACAAATGGAAACATGTAAATTGAAGTCGTGCTTCAGCTGTGGTGGTTCAGACTTTTGGAATGTGAGGTGTTCCAGAACCATGGGACTTATTTTTGCATGGTATTCAAGTTACCTTAAAGCTCACAAAGATAAGTGCTTGTTCCACCATTCTAAGCTTCTCAAACATTTCAGGTGACTGCACTAACGGCAGGTTGAACGTGAATTCAATTTCACTTGGTTTAAAATTCTGTATCTAGAAAAATAAAAAAAAAAGTTTGGATAGAGGGGATGTGACTTCAGAATAAACTCAAGTTCAGACAGAGTTTCGCTTGGGTCAGACCTTTTATGTGCTCGTGAACAATAAAATTCCAGGATATCACATTCAGATTAGACTAGGAGGAATGTTTTACATAACCCTCTGACAATCCAAGCCAAAACTCCAATAAACCAAAAGCTTTTAAATTCTCCTGGAATGGAAGATGAAGAATATTGTATCATGCACCCATATAATTGCAAACAAGATGATCTATTAGTAAAAGTCAGATTCTGGCATGTTTTGAAGTACAATGCTATAAAGAAACCATTGAGCAAGTAAGAAAACAAAATCCCAAAACCAAAGCAAGAATCGTTATCAGAAGACCTAAATATAAGCTGCATATGCTACTCCAGACTGAAAGTGTGTTCTAGAAAACAAACAGGAGATGCTTTATTGGCAGTAAACAAATACAGAAACAACAAGAAAAAGAAGACAACAGCATAAAAGAGGTAAAATATTTAGAAGTATGATAAGTAAATATATACAAAGTTTCTTTGGCCTTCATTTTGCAGTGGTTTTACACTTACATTGTTTAATGGCTGTAAAATTCCTGTACTCATATAGAACTGGGTTCTTTGGAATATTCATCATCATGTCAGGGGGAAATCCTTCAAGATTTATTTTAGTAGCTATTAGGTTTACCTAAAATTTTTTTGTTTGTTGAAAGGACTATTAACTTCTCATTCATGTGTGCCAAAGAGTAACAAGGATTAAAACCCACCAGTTTTCCTGAAAAAGAAATAAAATCAGACTTTCTTGGTTACTGGTACTACATAGATGAATATTACAGCCGTAGCTATGAGAGGTTTTTTATCCATTACATATAAAAAGCCAACTGAGGAAAAACTGATAGGAAACCACTATGTAGGCATTATGGGGTTATGGTAGTGAAAAGATAAAAACATGAGTAGTTTATGATGTCTTCAGACTCCAAGGACATTTATACGCCTATATCATGTTTTTCTAGTTTGAACACTTTCATTATCCTATACCACCATGAGGAGCAACATAATTTTCCCATGTTTATGGCTTGTAGCAGCCACATATACACAGGCTTCTGACTAAGAAGGTCCCCACCAGTATAATATTTTGTGTATTTTGTCTATAAAAATGTCTTTTCCCTGTGTGCTAAATCCTAGTGCTGGGAGGGACCAGGAAGCCTGAAGATATTTCTTCTAGAACAGAAATCCTGAAGTTTAACAGAACTTCAGGAAAAAAAGGAAAAAAAAATGCTGGTTTTATTTATTTACATTAAAAATACCCAATTAGAAAAAAACCCCAAAACTCCACAACAACAAAGAAGCAAAAATTCCCCACCAAAAAAAAAAAAAAAAAAAAACCCCAAAAACCCCAAACCCAAAAGAAAAAGGGCAAAAATGAAAGGAAAAAGGAAAAAAAAAACCAATTAAAAATATCAATAAAGTAATTTTCTGCTGTTTTCATTTGAAATTGTATTGTTAATAATTGAGTGGGAGACTCAATAATAAGAAATACAGAGTTTTTTTTACCAGATACAGGCTGTTTCTCATAGCCCAGAAACAGTGCATGGATCATCCTTTGCTCCCTGTGCATGACCAACTCCTGACTGCTTTTAAATAGCTCTGATCTTTTTTTTTTTCTCAAATAAAATATTTTCCATCAAGTCTTCCTGCTTAGTTTGAGACCTCCCTGAAAAGCAGCAGACACTGTGAGACTTGGTAATTTGTAACTTACCTTTTTGTAAAAACCAATAATGGAATAGGCAACACTAGCAGTCAATATTTTATAAGTCAGGGTTCCTTTGGTAGCGTGCTATTTTTTTGAGGAAAACACCCGACTGTTGGCCACAGGAGAAGGGTTAATATGCCGAAAGGCTACCTTTTATCCCTTTCAGCGCGGTTCCAGTGGAATTGCAGCGTGTTAGAGGGCTGGGAGGATGCTGGATTGCTGTTTTGTGCTGCCTCCCTGCTTTGGCTCTCCCAGCCATCCCCACTAGATGGTAGTGTCATCCCAGCTCCAAATTCCAGCTCCTCCAGCCATGGGATTTGCCCTTTTTTTTTTTAAAAAAAAAAAAAAAAGTTATTTTATTTATTTATTTATTTTATGTTTTCTTTTTTGGTCTGTTTTGTGGAAGGAATCTCTGTTCTTGCCGTTCTGAGGAGCCCCGTGCTGCCTCTGGGGTGGTGTCTCAGCAGAAAGGTGACAGCGGTGTTTATCGGATGGGGCTGGTGCAACCCCCAGGATCAATCCAGGCTGGGCATGAACAGATTGGGGGCAGCCCTGCCCAGAAGGACTTGGGGGTGCTGGTGGAGGAGAGGCTGGACGTGACCCAGCAATGTGCACTCACAGCCCAGAGAGCCAAACGTGTCCTGGGCTGCATCCAGAGCACTGTGGGCAGCAGGGGAGGCAGGGAGGGGATTCTGCCCCTCTGCTCTGCTGGGAGCCCACCTGCATTGCTGCATCCAGCTCCGGGCTCCCAGCACAGGAAGGACATGGAACTGTTGGAGTGACTCCAGAGAAGGAGCCACCAAGGTTGCTGGAGGGATGGAGTGCCTCTTGCTGTGAAAAATAGTTGCTCAGCCTGAGCAACACTCAGCAGCTTATAATAAGGGTGTGGACATATCGCTGGCTGGGGTTTCTGTACAAATCACAAACAGGACAGGGCTGCTGTGGAACTGCCTTGAGCTGTTTCATTTTCCAGCATCACTCTCATTACATGGTTATGACAATGGGAAGATGCCACCAGCTCACATCCCAGGCAGCAGACAAAGAACTTAATCTTACAACTCACTTTATAAGTTTTTTGACCAATCACACAAAGCAAAAGCACATTGACAGTAGTTCTATCCAACCACTATAAGCACAGGTACCTGTGGTTAAAACAATGCTTGCTTGTTTCGAGTACAATACCTGCTTGTGAGCCTTAAACACAATGCACAGAGCTCCATTATTAAGCTTCAACTTTCCTAATATCTTGCTAGATAAACTTTTCTGTAGCTTAGAGAGTTATTATATCCAAGCATGAATACACAGACCATTGTTCTATTTGTCCTTGCTTTTCTACTTTTTAAATAATTTTTCTGCTGACCAATCTCATGGCTGCTGCTTAGCTCTAATCACAGTTCTGCTGTCTCCGAGGCCTGCCTTTTGCAGCTTTCCCAAAACCCTCACTTTTATGGATTCCCACACAGGCAGACTTTTTTCCAGAGCCCACTGTGGTAAACTAAAAGTGGTTTGGTCTAGATTGGATATAAGGAAGAAGTTTTTACTGTGATGGTCGTGAATCACCGGAGCAGGTTGCCCAGAGAGGTGGTAGATGTCCCATCCCTGGAAACATTCAAGGTCAGGTTGGACAGATCATTTAGGTGCACCTGACCTAATTGAAGATGTCCCTGCTCATGGCACAGGGATTGAACTAGGTGACCTTTAGAAGTCCATTCTAAGCCAAACCATTCTATGATTTTTTCCTTAGGACAGGGATGCACACATGGCAGCTTTGTGCAGATCAGGCTGAAGACTATTGAGAGAAACAAAGGAAATAAGAATCATCTCTCTAACAGTGTTGGTTTTTACCCTCAGATTAATTATCCCCTATCTTTTTCATACTCTAATTTTTGATTGCAATATTTAACATAGATAGCAACTAAGAGGAAGACCATTAATAATGTCTCAGAACGAGCTATATTTTAGCAGTTGTATTTTGCAACACAAAGTCCTTACTGGTGTTTAAATTTATCTTTTGTTCAGATGCATCATTTGGGTCAGAAATCTGGGCCTTTGTTCTGCATGTGTTTTATACTTTTATCACTGTAACTATTAAAAATCAGTATTCTTTCAGAAAGTGCAATGGAGCAAGTTAAAATGGAGCCAGGAGTACAAGGTCCTGCTTTTCTCCTTGAGATTCAGAGAATATCTAGAGTGATAGAAAAATGGACTTCAGTTTCCCAGGCTAAATGTTACCTGTATTTTCTCCTTTCCATTTTCACTGTCCTCCTGACCTTCTTAGGTCATTTAAAGTGGCAGGTAGGGCAAAGTATTTTGGTGATGAAGATTTTGAAGATGTTTGGCAAGTTGAGCAGAAATTTTTAAAGGGGAAGACAGAGGAGTTTTTTTGTCCATGAATACACAACTAAAGCCAAAAATTTACTGAAGATTACTGAGGAATAAGGAAGGATTCTTGTGTGTGCAGTCAGTATATTGCACAGGACACTATAAATGAGACAGAGATCAATATGCATTCTTCCAGTCATGTTTTTCCAAAGTTTTAAATTATGGGATCTTCTTTTATTCAGTCATACTCTTTTAAGATAGAAAATTACATAAAGACTAACAGTGGCAGTATGTTAAAACCCCAGATATTTTGCTCATAAGGCAGGTAGTGATAAATTAAAGCTTTATCTCAGTCATACTAATGAAATGCAATTGCATTGCAGTCTTTAATTACATGATTGCTTGGACCAGACCCACAATGCATATAAATGACTGTAGCTCCCTCAGAGTCAATGCCAGTGTACACTAATAGAGAATGTAATTCCTTTTCTTGAACAGAGTAATTTTCCAGAGAAGAACCTTCATATACTTGAATTAAAAAAATTCTATGTATTTTAATCTGGTCTACTTACTCACAGGTGTAGGGGGCTGCATAAGCTTATTAAGGGCAGTACACCAGGAAATGTGTTATTATTATTTTACATCATTAAAGACTGATCATATACTTAAAAACCTGTATCATCATCCATATGGACAAGGGGCAGAGTCCTGGAACCCATTTTTGGCTGGCAGCTGCCTAAATGTGCAGTTTCCCCACTCCATTAATGTGTAATTTTATAGGGATGCTCTGGAGCCCTCTTCAAGTGTTATTGCAGCATTTCTTTCATATACCTCTCTCATGCCAGGATGCAAATATATTGCTCCTAATGCTTCAACCTATTTTTGTTTTGCATCAGCAGTTAGGGTAAAAAAAGCTAAATCTACTATTTCCATCCCTCCCCATACAATTTCCTTGATTATAAATACATAATGGTTTTGGATTCCCTGTGCTGAATTGCTGCAGGATGCCTGTGAGCATTAAAGGTTGCTCTTAAATGCTGACCAGTTTCAAAGACCCCAGCAGGCATTAAAAGCCTGCCAATGGAGGCAGTGACTTGGCCACATCTCTGATGCAGTGCTGGCTTTAAGCAGCAGACACTACAGAGATGACTCAGGCACACCCTGCACTTGCTGCCATATGCAGGCTCCTCTTGCCTTGATTTTTCATGAAAACTGTTGTGTTTTTAAACTTCCTGGAGCTTAATTAATAAACATGACAATGAAAGTGGGACTTGGCACAAAGCCCTTCCCCATCTAGCACATGGGCATAGTAGGGTAATTGCAGTTATTTACATTTGGCATCCAGCTGACTGAACTAACAGCACAGTATCTTTTTTTTCCCCTCTTGGAGTAGAGAGGCTATTAAATTAAACAGGTTAATGTAGCTGCAGCATTTCACCCCCTGCTATCCCTGCAGCCACAGTAAATCTGCCACCTGTTTATTTCCATAAAAATTCAATTACAGCACCACCAGTTTATTCTTCTTATGTGTGTTGTTAACTTGAGGCAGTTTCAGACTCAAAGTGCGTGGCCTGTTCCTTTCCAAAGCTGTTTTTCTGATGCTTCTCTTTAGCTGGTAGCTTTTCATTTTGTTAAGTACCCCAGCCCCACATCCCTTGAAAATGAGAGAATAGATTTCTGCTGTGGTGCTTTGCCTTGGTGGTGCAAAGGGCGAAGCAACATGTGCACATACACCAATTTATACACAAATTTATACACAAATTTATACACACCTCTCATCCCACTGTGGGGCACAAACAGAGAACTGGCTGTAGGCTCCCAGCAGCAGCAGTTAAAAGAGGTTAGCAAAACAGGCTAATGGCTTACAGTAAATCAGACACCTTTTAAAATCAGGCATAAATTCTCCTTCCCTCTCTTTCCTGACTTTCCCTTCTGAGAGAGGCGGCAAGGAGGTTCTGCACGAGATGCCCCTTCCTATTTGGGCTGCATTAGGTAAAACACACTCTTTACAAGATCATCCTTGAGGCTTTTGCCATCGAGTTAGAAGCAGCAGATGGCCTGGAGTGGCTCTGTCCCTGCTGGCTGCAGGTGCCCATTTGGGTGTGACAAGAACTGGATGTGGTGAGACTCTCAGAGGGAGGAGAGAAAGGGAAAGGCGTGGAGATAAGTCACCTGGCAGAGTTGTTTCATGGTATCACCTCGTCCCCTCAGGATCCCAAAGGGAATGGTGACATTTCATTCACGCCCTTATTTCTGCGGGGACAAATTTCTGCTGGAAATGTTATTCTTACAACAGTGTAATTTCTGGTCAGATGCTTGCCTTTTTCCATTTCATCATTGTTCCCTCCTCTTCCTCCAGCTTCACCCGATGTTGTGGCTAAGAGCTTTTGCTTCTGCCAAAAGCAACATTTTTAATGGGGAGGCTGAAGGTCAGAATTCAGAGAAAGAAACAGTGTTTGACTAAGAAAGGCGTGTGCTGCCATCCTTGGTTCTGGTATTGCTGCTAGCACAGGCATTGTGGGAATGTAAGGATCCTTTTCCATGTGCTGCTGCTGGGAAAGCATTTAAGCGATTAAGGAGAACAGGAGCAGGGTGTTTTTACTGCAGAGAAGGGAAAAACACTGTTTTTTTCTTCAGGAGCTGGGATAGTTTTATTTAAAAACTGCAGGAACTATAAGTGCCCCTTTTAGGGCTTGTGCAGAGATTTGGGGGCTGATTTCCTCCTGCTTCATGTCTGTGCCCTGGGACATTGAAAGTGGCCAGCAAGCCTGTGATTTTCCCTGGTGGCAACATTTGGCAGAAGAACAGACTCATCTGCACTGGGCAGAATAGTTCACTGGGCTTGTGGAGCTCTTGAGAGAGACTATAGATTTATTAACCCTTCTTCAGTGGCAAACGGGCAGGTGTTTTCCTCAAAAAAACACCACACTACCAAAAGAACATTGTCTTATAAAATATTCACTGCTGGTGTTGCCTGTTGCGTTGTTGGTTTTGGTTTTTCCAAATACAGACCCACTCTGAACACTTTTTGTGACTGGCCTCTTCCTCCTGAAGTCAGTCAAGAGAAGATTCTCCAAAGTCACCTTCTCATCCTGCAGTGGCTTGGAGGCTGCTCCAAGGTGGGGGAACCTCTCATTGCCCCTCTCTGAAAGGGAGGATGCTTCATCCACTTGCTTCATCCCACTTTCCATGAAAATTCTGGTTATAAATCAACTGTGTTGCATTTAGAAGAGAAAATTGGGGCATAAGGAAATCCTGCTACTGCTGAATTATATGGGGTTTATGTCATGTGTTCAATAGCCTTTGACATAAATACTGTGTCTACTTTCATCTACTTTTTCTGAGTTTTGCATAATTATTTATTATGCAAAACTCAGGTTGGATTACACTAACTGTCTTTGGAAATCTCCCTCAATTTTATTTTACTGTTTTCCTCTCCAGAGTTATATCCTTAGGAGAAGAAAGGCTGCAGAATTTTGTGATAAGATTTAAATTTGGAATGACAATATTTTCAAAAGACAATTAAGAGATGGTAAATGAGGTTTATGTCTATGTTATGGCATTTTGTCAGAACCAGACATGGATGAATTTTCTTTGGATATCAAATTACTCAAGTTCAATACAGATAAACAGTAGTATTTTTTTTTCCTTATGGATGATTAGAGTCTTTCAAGTAAAATTCTAATTAATTTTTTTCTGTCTTGACTATCATCTTAAGCAAAATTCAACAAGGAATTTATGCCTCTGCTTACATTTAAGAATGCAATTAACTTGAGGTTTCTTTACATGCCAGAGTTCAAGTTTGCCTCCTGGTTCAAGGATTTGCATAACCATACTGAAGTCAGAGTAAATGTTTGTGCAGGAAGGAGGTCTTGGCAGGACCCAGAGCATCAGAACTGAGTCTTTCTGCAAAACACAGGACAGCAAAACATTGCTGTTTTTGTTGTTAAGTAGTAAGGGCTTATTTTTAAAAAAAGAAAACTGTGGTGCTGTGTTTGCTCTTGCTGCAGGTGATCTCATGTGGTTGTTATGAAACTCCTGGAGTCATAAGACTATGTTATCTGTATTAATTGACCACGAGCCACATTAGAAATATTGTTGAAGGAATTATTATAGAAGCCCAAAGAAAATTGAACAGTTTCCAAATCTTTCTCATCTCGGGGTTTTAGAGTTTAACTGGAAGATTTAACAGCACCTCTCCATAAGAATGAGTAGAAAATAAGTTATTTTGTCATTATAGAGAAATTGTCCTTGTGGTGGAGAACATTTTCACATGACCTCTGAGAAAAAAAGGTATATTTTATATATGTTCCTTGTATCTTCTGTAAGGAACAATTGACCAAGTAGCCCTATGAAGCTTTTAAAGCTTGAAATTGTTTGCAAGCAGTACACAAGAGCTGTTCATCCCTATTGAAATGTGGCCTTTAGCAGGGTAAAATGTGACAACTCTTCGATGCAAAAGAAAAGGACCATGTAGTAAAGGTAGATTCTGTGGGCTGTAGTGAGGCACTATGTAATTACCCCAAGTAATATATAGTCGAAGAAGTCAGAGTCCCATTTTATTCTAGAGACACTCTTTTCCATTATGAAGAATGATACAACTTTGGTTTTGTTTTTGTCTTTTTTTTTGTTGTTGGTTTTTATTTTTGTTTTTTGTTTATTATATTGTAAAAATTGAGTTTTGGGTTGGCTGAGTTCTTTTTACCATAGGACACCATAATTTTAGATTTTTTAAATGTCTTTTTATATAGGTTAAATTTCTCAGCCATTATACTTTATGTGACATAATCCCCTAAAGAAAGTTTTAATGCAGTCAATAAAAGACTTAGGCATGGTTTTTATCTTAATTCAAAAAGGTACTCTCCTGAATGCAGGACACTGGATTCAGATGATCTGATTTTTCCAATTCCTTTCAGAATTTTCTAGAAAGCAGGAATGCTAATTTATTGTGCTGAACTTCCTGGAAGAGTATTAATAAATGTTTCAGAATGAAAATGTGTTACTATTTATTGATGCTATAATTTCTCAAGTTGCACATAGGAAACCTTCCTTCCTGTAATCTTCCATTTTTATTTATTTTAGCTTAGCACATGCATTTATTATTTTCTCTCTACAGCTTCTTCATAAGAAAAAGATCACCTAAAGATCACAAAAGATCATCATTATTCTTTACCAAGGCACACTTGCTATTAACTAAGGCATACTGAGTGCTCTTTGTCACTCTACAGTTTGGATTTATCTACATATAATTTATTCTCCTGCTTTTATGGATGGATGAAGTTCAGTGACAGCTGGATTTCGAGTGCTGCTCTGATGAATAGGTAGAACAAATAGGGTATTTAGAAGAAAATCTATATAAAATTCTCAGCAGATTTTTCATGGAAAAAAATTTGGAGACTGCCTCTTATTGTTACACAAATTATCTGGAAAAGGGAAAGGTCTTATTTCTCTCTACCATACCTACAAAATGAAGATGTATTTTCCCAGATTATGTGGAAAGTATGTATGGTTCATCAATATTTTAAAAATAAAAGAAGTCTAGAAATTGCTTCATTCACCAGTCCAAAGGAAGCAACTGATGACATCTAACTATCCTTATTTAAGTAACCCAAAATATAACTATATAAGAAATTGACATCAGTGGAAAAGTTGAATTTTGAAAAACATTGTGCAAATATTTTAAAAACAGTAAGTATATACATGAGGAGGGAGGGAACTGTACTTTCCCTCCTCTTTTCTTATCCTTTTTTCTCAATTTTAATTACTTTTGGTGACACAGTTTACAAGAACTGGTAGAATACATTGGGAATGTGGGAATAGAACACTGGCAATATGTTTCCTGATTTGACTTCCTGTATCACTCACTGTGAAATTATTGCAAGCTAAAGTTGTGTAAGATGGAATAAACTAAAGGCAAAATTTCCAGACTCTTGCTGTGCGCGCAATTTTAAGAGTTATTATTGATCCCATTAGTTCTAAATTCTCATGTAAAACTTTGTTTTAGCCACTGGCCAAGAAAAAAATGGCTGAGGGTTGAGAGCATTGCTCAGTCCACCCTTTCTTTCTGTGAGGAACAGATGTCACAATTCCTCTTAAGGAGTAATTGTGAATATACCAGTGGAAAATTACTTAGAAGAGCGTCCAAATGGAGTAGCCCATTCAAATAACTGCAGGAAGACCTTAAAATGCTTTAAAAACCCACTGACAGCCAGAACCTGGGGTGTTTGTGGGCAGCACTAAGGTGTCAACAGCCTGCCAGAGCTTGTCCGTCATTCTAAAAGGAGATAACGCGTTTGGAAACTTGTGAGCTTTGAGAGGGAATGACTGTAAAGGCAGTCTGGGAGATCACTTCCTCTGTGTGTCCTTTCCAAGCACAAGCTGAAGGCTAAAAACTGGTTTCCTGCAAGTTCTTGATCGGAACTTCTTGGAGGTGTGAATGAACAATGTAGTGATTTTGTGTTTTAACCCTCTGGTTGAATTTTACTATTTGGAAAACAGGAACACAGCTCACTTGGGAAGTTCAGATGGCATACGAAATTCTTTCTTTTTTTCCCCTATCCCCCTTAAAGTTTTTCCACCATTGGAAAGATTCATAGTGCAATTAAACTAAATTCCTGCGTGGTCTCTAGAAGCCGTGATTTCAGGATTCTTAGATTATATTTCATGTGAAAAATCAAAGGAAACAACCTCCCCCAGTATTTAATTTTGCCTTCAGCGCTGTTGGACAGTTGCATTTGCTGTGGCAGAAGCATTCCTGTAAGCTCATTGGAATACAATGACTTGATCTTTTTCCTCTTAGTATTTCAGTAAGATAGCCAGTTTGCTATATAATAATTTATTGTTAGTTTCATGTTATTTTCAAACAATAACCAAAAAAAAAACATAGGAAAAAAATATACATATACATTTAAAAGTGATTTTCGATCAGAAATGTTCATTTCTTATCTTGGATGTGATTGGGCCACAGTGGGGCACAGAACACAAGTGCATAGTTCCATAGAAATGGATTTAAACAAATCAAGTTAGTTGAGTCTAGAGAAAGTTATGTTAGTTCATCCCACTGAGATTTATATCTTTGTGTCTTCTCATTAGATGTTTGTGTGAAAATTACTTGATGGTTACTAACAGAAGATTTTTTGCAGACATGCAGAACTTTTTATTTTTAAGAATGTGAGCTGCAGGGAAGCCTTGAAAATTCCTATTAGAAGCGTATTTGAAGACATAATAATTTCACATGGGCTGCACCTCATACTTGAAAAACAATGTGACAGGGTGTAGTCTATTTTTGAGTGATAACATCAGATAAGCTGTGTTTTCAGTGTTCTTAATTTTCACTGATGCTCAGAGAATATCAGTCACAGTTTACCTGTTGAAGTCTTGATCTTGAGCATCAGATTGAGGTCCCTGCTTTGTTGCATGAAGTAGTTTTACTGTTTATTACTGCTATTAATAAATAAGGCATAAACAGAGGGCTGGGCACTGTATCGCCAGAGTTGGTTACAGTTTGTAAAGTAGAATCATCAGTTCCTGCTACATTTTATGGACTACATAAGCAAAGAAACAGCAGTAGTGTGTGTGTGAGAGAGAACTCATTACTTTTAAAGGCGTTTTGCAATTCTTTTATTGATGTAATTAAGCCAAGAGAAGAAGCTGTGGAAAGGCTGTTCTAGATAAAGGCCCCAGAAGCCCACAAATACAGATGTTCAGCAGCAGGTAGGGACGGGTAGGCTAGGGATCAAGTACAAGAGCAGATATGCTCGCAAACTAATCTATTGAGGTTTTGCAACCTGCTAGCAAACCAATCTTGACAAATGAGGGGCAGTGGAGCTGTGTGAGAGAGATGCAGTCCTTCAAGTCCCTGTGTTCCTGAGGCCTGAGCAGCTTCCTGGAGCAGAAAAAAACACACAGAAGGGTATTTGACCACTCTGGGAAGGAGGAAATTGAAGCACCATACGAATTCTTCTGCAGAAAGGAAGCAACAGCAGAGGTCTGTGCAGGTGATGCAATGACCTAGGGAATGCAAGAAGTCTCTAAATGAAAATAAAGTCCTTTCATGTTTTAGGCAGAGCCGATGTTTTACTGCTTATCTTATGGTGAGAATGAAGTCCAGCATCGTGTATCGACTTCTGCTGTTCTGTAAGCTGCAGGAACAAGATGCCAACAAGAAATTTCTTTCATGATTTGGGCATTGGAAACTTTGGATACAAAATACTTTCTACATCTAGCTAGATGTTTGTGACTCTCTTTGTAAGATTTTGTGGTAATATTACTGACATCATCCCAATTGCAAACTATATATAAAAAGAAACATGAATATTCTAAAATATAAATATCTTCTGTTTTTTGAAGTCTGAATGCTTTTTAAATTTGAAAAACTTTGAAATGTTTTTACAAATTAAGAACAAAAATAATTGGAAAGATATTTTTGATCAAAATTATCACTTTTTACACTTTTTCTACTTGCTCTTATTTATCTCAATAGATTTTTTATAATCAAAATGTGTACAATCAATCTCTATGTGTACATTATCCTATCATCCATTCATTCAATTTCTTTCAACAGGATCAGGGAAGAAATGTGAGAGTGCCAAGAAGAGAAGCAATTAAAACAGAAAGAAATGGGATTGTTACAGGCCTACAGGCAGTTAAAATCTTATTTGTTCTACTGTGAAGCAATTAACAGCTAAGACTGTAGGAAATTTTTAATTGAGTATTGATTTGAAACAAAAGCAGTGATCACTTAAAGAGTTGTGTTCTGGTGAACTGCTCTCATTTTGGCTTAATGCAGACCTTCAGACAACTGTGTTGATTAATCTGTACATGGCATTTGCCTTTTTCAAAACCTTTTGGAGGATCAGGATAGAGATTTTTTTGGATGATCAAAAATGGCAGTGTTTGGAAGGTGCTACTATAAGGTTATAGGTGACAGCTATGGGAATTCCGTTCAATTATATAACAATATTGAAGTTTCATCCTCGGAGAACAAAACTGGCACCTGTATTAACTCCAAATGAAGGTGGAGAGTCCTTTGCAGTGTTTAAGTTTTAAATGATATGTGTGGATGTTATTGAACATGTACTCAGGAAAAGGTAACCTGAAATGGAGTCCCAGTGGAGAAGCTGTGTTGGAAAAGTTTATCATGTCTTAGAGAAGCATCTGTGTGAGACTGAAGGACTTAGACCACTCCCTTCTTAGCCACAAAAACTCAAAAGCTAATTTCCTAGCAATTCCTCGATGCCTCTTTTTTCTTTTTGGGCAATCTCGCTTTGCCTTTTTTTTTTTTTGGTGGGGTTTGTTTTATATTTTTTGTGCTTTTCTGTGCTTTTTGGCTTTTTTTTTTTTTTTTTTTTTTTTTTTTTTTTGCCAGGGAGTGAAGCAGCAGGTTGTTTTTCTCCAGCCCATTTTTTTTGGTGTGATATGTTTGTCTCCTTTAGTTTTTTATTGCTTCTTGTCAAATCATTCTCTTTGCACACCCTTATCTAGTACAGCTTAGCTTCTATCTTCAGCTGAGAAAACAAATATCTAGTTCTAGTCAGGAACCTTAAAATATTGATGACAAACACTAATTTATGTTGATTATAGTATGCACATGAATTGGAAATAAAATATCTTTGGAAAAGTATTAACTGGTGGCATATATTAATGTCAAAGGGATTAAAAGGCTTTTTCTCTCTTCTTAATGTGCATATAGATTTTAACAAACTCACTGTATTTTTCCTTTTGCTTCTATTTCTCTGCATTTCTCCCTCATTGATAATAGTGTCAGCACAGGTGAAAATGTTAACTGTGCTCCTATGGAGCTCTTTCCAAATTCTAGCTTCTTGTATGGTAGGCTGGCCCAGAAGACATTGCCTATCCTAAATTATAATTAGGTTAGCAATTTTATTACTAAAAAAATGTATGAATTTCAATCTTATGTTGTTGACTACTTAGAAATTCACTTTTTGTTTGCATGACTGGTTATTACTCTAAATCAAATATCTAAGGGTATTGAATGACATTTACTGTGGTCACCATTTGATAGATGTGAAACTCCAGCAGAGTGGCCCAAAATTACACAGAAAAATCTGAGCTTAGTGTTGCATCCTCTTCCCTGAACAGTTTAAAAAAAAAAAGTCTGGAGAAAACTGACCCCTGTGAGTTTCTGAAAAGAGCTGTCACAGACTGAGGGTGCAACAGTGAAATTCTGGTGCTCTGCTGAAACCATTTTAATTTAAATTTTCTTGTTAACAGTGAGATGAATAACGTTTATAATTCAACAGACACTGGAGTAGAATGAGTGTTGCTAATTATGATGACAGTATTAGGCTAATTGTGTCTAAACTGGCAAGTCAAATGATTGAAAAAGTATAAATATCTTTTAGACAGAGGAAGAAGCATTTAGCAAAAGTAGAAATTCCAGACATTTTCCCATATTCCATTCAATTTCTCAAGTACATTTATTCAGTTCTTTTGCCTCCAACATCTCCAGAAAACCAAATTTGACCTGACTGAATTCACTAACAAAGCTGAATATATGTTTCTCTCACTAGGAACTAGATTTATTTCTGCCTGAAACACCTGTCAGGCATGTCATGCCTAAATGGAGGGAGAGTGAATAATGACTTAATTCAATGAAGAGCAATAATACAATTATTTTGAGATGATTCTGAATATCTGTATATTCCGTAATTCCCTAAGCTTTTTGCATACACAGCTTCAGAGTAGAAAGGCTTTTTTTTTTTTTTTTTGCTATAGAGCATATCTGAAATTTCAAGTAAAAGGACTAACGTTCATTCTTACTCATGTATTTTCATATTACTTTGAGACCTTTGATTTTAGGTGCCCTCTCTGTTTCTGTTACAAAAGCAAGAAATTCAGCATAAATTACACCTGTCTAGGAAGATAGCACCTGTGCTTCTGACCATGCATCCAGGAGTTCCTTCAGCATAACTTTTGAAAGCAGCTGTCCTGTCACACACTGGGTGACAAGGAATGACAAAGGCATTGGAGGAAAGCATGTCTGATGTCTTCATGTTATCTGGGACCATCTTGCAAGTTAATGTGTGCCACTGTCACACTTTCTGAAAAATCCCTTTGCCCAGGATTCTTCTCCTGGGAAGCTGAGAAGCCTCAGAGAAAATGAAAACAATAATTATCTCATTTACTTCTCCTGTGTTTTGCTGCTTTGGAATGTGGTTTGGACATTGTTTATCCAACAGGTGGCTGTTTCGTTGGTTTCATGTGAATTGTTTTTACTTAATGACTAATCACAGCCAGCTGTGTCGGGACTCTGGAGACAGTCATGAGTTTTTCATTATTATCTTTTAGCCTTCTGTCTGTACCCTTTATTCTTTAGTATAGATTAGTTTAATATTCTTTAATACAATGTAATATAATACCATAAAATAATAAATTAGTCTTCTAAGAACATGGAGTCAGATTCATTCATTCCTCCTTACGATGGGGATTTCAGAAAACACCACAAATGTGGGAGTCCATAAGAACAGTGACCTGATGCTTCAGAAATGGCAATTCATAATTTATACTGGAAAATATGTGAATGACAACAAGATCTGATAATCCAAATATAATTTTTCTTTAAATGGTCTGGTAAATGGTCTGTTACATGGATAAAAGTGGTTGGATAGTCACATCCAGAGGGCTGTGGTCAATGGCTCAGAGTCCCAGTGGATATTGGTAACAAGTGGTGTCCCTCAGGTCTGTATTGGATCAGTGTTATTTAATATCTTCATTAATGACGCTGGCAGAGGGATCAAGCACACCCTCAGCCCATGACACCAGGCTAAGTGGTGCAGTTGACACACCTGAAGGATTGGATGTCATCCACTGAGACCTGGACAACCTCAGGAAGTGGGGCCATGGGAGTATCACAGGGTTTAACAAGACCAAGTGCTGCTGCTGCACCTGGGTTGGAGCAACCTCCAGTATCAATCCAGGCTAGAGGATGAGCAGGTGGAGAGCAGCCCTGCTGTGCTGGTTTGACCAGGAAGAAGTGGGAATTCTGGGATGCTGTGGTCAAACCAATGGGTGCTCAGATTTTGTTATTGGCACCTGATGTGGCCAGAGGGGTTTGGACACACCTCCGAGAACACACAGGGGTTAAAAGCAGAGCTTCGGGGCCGGGAGGCTCTCTTGGGACTTCGAGGCAAAGAGGTCGGATCTCCCTTCCCTCATCCAGCTGCTGCTGCTGGGCAGGGGAGGGGCAGCCGTGTGGTAGGCCTGGGCCTGGACAGAGATGGGGAGTGAGGAGGCCCTTGAGGATGGAAGGGTGGAAGGACCAAGAGACAGCCCTCGGGCAGCCTTTCTTCCCCAGGAGAGAGAGAGGGAGAGCCGGTGATGGAATGTGATAGCAGCCAGCTGAGGAGGAGAAGGGGAGTGCGTCGAGAAGGTGCCTGGCCAGGGCAGCGTGGGAGTGCCGCAGCTCTGGGACAGGCAGAGACTGAAATTTTTAACCCTTTTCTTACATGATTGAGACCTTGCAAAATGCTGATCCTCCTGGAGCTGAATAAGAAGAGAGATAAGAGATGAGATAACAACGACTAGGCCCAAGGGAAGTGGAGAAGAATGGCTGAGTGGGGGGAGAGATGACTGGAGTGGCCTTTTGGCTGGAATTTTCTTGTGTAGCCATAGACTGAACCATTTTTATTCCTGTGACACAGAGACTGCATTTAGGGGGATGCAGTGCCTCAGAACCAGGAGGGTTCAGTGTGGGTACCCCTCCGCCCCAGGGGGTGAAAAAATGGGGGGGACAGATGTCTCAAAGCAGAGACTGTGCCTTTTTTGGAGTGAGACAAGGCATCCTTGAAAGACAACCCTAGAAGCAGCTCTGGTCCATGCACAGTGGTGAGAGCACTGGGCATGGAAGGAAGATGTCACAAGCAGCAAAAGGATTTCCGGGCAGTGCTGAGTGACATGAAAGCACACGAGGTTTCAGCGTGTTTCCAGGGGAAGCCTATGGTGCAAGAAAGACTCCTCTCCTCTTCATGGACTGAAGACTGAGTATTCTAAAGGGTGGTGCCAGACTGAGAGTTGGTGATTTGGGGGAATGTATTGGTTTGGGAAATTTTGGTGGGGGGGGAGGAGGAAAGTGCTTTTTGTAAGGTTTTCATTTTTTTTTTCCCCGTATAGTTTTTTTCCTTCTTTTCTTGTAGTTTAGTTAATAAAGTTTTCTTTATTTCTAAGCTGGAGTCTGCTTTGCTTATTCCTGGTCACATCTCACAGCAGACAGCAGGGAGAGGGTTTTCTCATGGGGGCACTGGCTCTGTGCCAGGGCTAAACCATGACACCTGCTCAGACTTGGGGGTGCTGGTGGAGGAGAGGTTGGACATGCCCTGGCCATGGCACTCACAGCCCAGAGAGCCAAAGGTGTCCTGGGCTGCATCCAGAGCACAGGGGAGGGAGGGAGGGAGGGAGGGGATTCTGCCCCTCTGCTCTGCTGGGAGCCCACCTGCAGAGCTGCATCCAGCTCTGGGCTCCCAGCACAGGAAGGACATGGAGCTGTTGGAGTGACTCCAGAGGAGGGACACCAAGGTGACTGGAGGGAGGGAGGACTTCTCCTTTGAGGAAAGGCTGAGCAAATTTGGTTTGTTCAGACTGGAAAAGAGGCTTCAGGATGACCTAATTGTGGCCATCTAGTACCTGAAGGGAGACCACAAGAAAGAAGGAAAGGGGTTTTTTATAGGGACATGTAGAGACAGGACAAGGGGGACTGTCTTCAAACTGAAAAAGTAGGCTTAGATGAAATATTAAGAAAAAATTCTTCACTGTGTGATGGTGGTGAGGCACTAGCATGGGTTGCTCAGAGAAGTTGTGGATGGTCCATCCCTGGGAGAGTTCAAGGCCAGGATGGATGGAGATCTGAGCAAGCTGATATAGCAAAAAATGTTCCTGTCCGCAGAAGGAGGTTGGAACTAGGTGATCTTTAAGGTCCATTCTATGATCTATTCCACGTTTTTCCTCCAACCCCCCACGTGCCATGTGACAAATACACATCTTCAGAAAGGCTGAACAGATTTTTGATTGATCTTTTATGAGACAAAAATAGTCTCTACCACTGGTACCAGTGGCCCTTTATGGAAGAAAGAGCCAGCAATGTTTATTGTTAATACCTGAGCACAAAGTGATATAAATGGGCACCTGAGTGCTGCCCATGGGGAAATGAAAATCCCAGGCCCAGATTGCCTTGGTGTTGTGTGCAATGACTAGGGATTTACTGTAAGGACTATTGATTGTGGCAAGTCTTGGGGTCTTTTCCCTCTGGGTAAGTAGGTTCTGCTTTAAAAGAGAATTAAGTACTTTAGGCAAAGTGTTTATCTGAAGGCAGAAATGTCACAGGGACATTCAGAAATCCATTTTTGGTGCAGAGGACATTGAAAAGAAGATGAACAAAACTCATTCTTCTGTTTCTGCCAGTTTTCTACCATTTGACATATTGGACCTTTAAGTAATTTTATATACATAAGTCTTTGCTGAAGTGCTCATGATATGCAGTGAAGGAAAACTATGTATATATGCACTAATGGTATTGTTATACATCTCATGTGTAATAAAAACATGCAACTCATGTTTTCTGGATTCCAAAGCAGTTGTACTACATACAATGTAGTATATATAGTATTATATATATAATACTATGTACAGTTGCACTTATAGGTGAAAATTGGCTGGAAAGGAGTTGTAGCAGGAAGAGATTGCTAAATGCCTTTACAAATTTATTACTTATTTCTTAACAAGCTGCTTTGTGTGCAATTTCTTTAGTCATATGAGAAAGAAGTATAAATTGGAGTTCGTGTTTGTCTACATAATTTCACTATATTTTGGTATAGTAACTCAGTGGAGTGGTGAGGAAACATTACATCTTTGGCTTCTCCTGATGTTTCAGTTCTTTGGCTGGGATGTGAACACAGCTAGTTTTTACTGCAAGCATGTAAGTGGAACTGGATGTACTTGTGGTGTGTGGGGGGATTCTTTTTTGATCATATTTGTATTTTCTACTAGACCTATCCAAATGTCAGAAGATACAGAGCCATATTCCCCATGTGGGTTCTCTGTCTTTTCAGGATTTTTTGGGAACCCCAGAAATGTCCTTTAATGTCCTCAGTTTTTCATGTCAGGAAAATCTGCAGCCTTCCTTCCCACCTTGTTCTGTGATCTGACAGATTTTCACAAGCTATTTTAATCATGGCTTTCCCAGATCTATGCCTGGGTGGGGGACTTCGTACTCCAGGTATGGGATGGCAGAACAAATGTTGCTGATGGTTTGGAAGTCCTAATTCACAATCCTCAACAAGTCTTCAGCCACAGGCAAATATATTTTTTTGCTCTGGGGAATATGCTATTTCAGTCAAAAGGAAGAAGAGATGTTATTTTTGAAGCCATTTCTGACCATCTTCAGTAGCTTTAGGCACTGAAGACTGGACGGCTTATATTTGAGAAAACATAGTCTACAACCAAATTTCTCCTCTTTATTTTGTATTGCTGTGGTGGGAAAAAAAAATAACTACATTCATAAAGAAACATATGCTAAGTAGGTTTCCAAGAACTTTGGGACAGCAGATGCTATTAGAAGCGCAGTTTTTCAAAATTTTAGAGTAATTTCTTTCCCTGCTGCTATAGGAAGCAAAATAGATTAAGAAAATACCTTTGGTCTTGTGAAGTTTTCAAATTTACTTTGTTGTGTAGTTTAGATATTTTGTAATTAGTACCTCTTTTGTTTTGGGTAAAAGTCTGAAAGTTATGAACATACCTGAAAATTCACTCTTACTCTCACTTCTGATTGGTGCAGTCCTTCATTAGGATTTATATGTTAGACACCCTTTGGCTGTACAGCCCTTCACTTGGAGCAGCTGACAGAGCTAACTCTGGCAGCTCTAAAGTTTGCATCATTTCCCACTCCTGACGGGCTCTTAAGTCTGCACTTCATTTTGTTCAAAGTGAGTGAAAGATCAAAGGAAAATGAAAACAAAGTGGAAAAATCAGAGTGGCTTGGTGAAAAGGATGGACATCCATCCCCAAATTGGTCAGGAGTTTCAGAATCGAGGTGATGGACTATCATTATTACACCATTTCCAGTTTTTCATTCTTTTAGACGTTCTGTACCTTGACTGTTATCTTGTGTCAACATCGCCTTCTGCCATTTTGGGGAGTCAAATAGGGTGGAACCAACAATTACACTGAAAGCTGCCCTAAGATTAACAACATGTGATGTTTCCTGCTTTGGTGATGGTAGTGAATGCAAGGGTGCTCTTACTCTTTTCCTGCTTGTCTTCTCTTTTCAAAAAGTTGTTACTCAGAAAATTTAGATGAAGGGATTTTTTTTTGTAATAAAGGGGCTACAATAATGTGCATAAAAGTCTTAAAGGAATTTTCTCACATCATTCTAACAAGCTTGAATGATGTGAGAAAAAATTTCAAGCTGGACACTGCTTGAAATTTCAGAAAAAATTCACTGTATAACTTCACAGCAAATTGTTAAAATGCAGGTTATAAAAAACTATTTATATTATTTTTCTCCTCTAAACTCCAACACACTAGGAGGAAAAGAAATTTTGGAAAATAGTGTTCACTTGTGTTCTACAATGCTCAGAACTACATTATCCATCTGGTGTCTATATGCTCAACTGTCTTCTCACATCTAGTCATTTTTCTGTGCTATGGGACACTGTGCTATTTATTTCACTGACAGGATGGTTTTAGAATGAGATTCTAACCATAACCAGATGATATGATAAGCTTAGACATACAGTGATAAATTTACCCATTAAAGTGTTTCCTTAGGTCTTGTAATAACTTGGATGAATAAAGCAGTCAGTCAATCACTCAACCTTCATATTTCTGCTTTTTTCTTTTTAGTAGAATATATGCTATAATTCAGAAATTATTTCAAGACAAGAGGTACATCCACTACATATGCACATTGGCATATTTTGGGGGAAAAACTAGTTCCAGAATAGTCCTTCATCTTATATATGCTTCACTAGAGAAATAGATTCTTGCAGTTCACAGATGAAAGAGCAGTGTTTTGAAAGAGGTTTTTAACATGTATGAATCACAAGCAGAATAACTGTAGTTTCATGTTATGCTTTAAGGACCACATAAACGTTTTGATATTAGGCTGCAATATAAGGCTGCAACATATTAGGCTGATCTATATTTAAGAAAAACATGAGGGGTGAGTTATGGCTTCACTGGCTCATAATCTGTGCCATATTTTGCACCACCTTAACAATAAAGACTCCAAGGTAGTTTGGATTTAATTCTGGAGTGTCTAGAGTTTACGTTGTGAGCACAGTAAAACCTTTTGGGTCCAGTGGTGGGTGGGCTCTGTGCAGAGACTGTCTTGCTTTGGGGTAGGGGTAGGAGTTTGGAGGCTTTTGGGTTGCTTTATTTAATGGTTTTGCTCTGGAGTGTGAAGCCAGCATGCTTAGCAGGGGGAGGTGATTATGTTCTCTGCTTTCCTTCTGTAAGCGTTCTGCTTGTTTGATTTGGAAACAGGAGACTTCATGCCAGGGGAGTGGAAAAGGAGTTGGGGTTCAAGTGCATTTTGTTATGTTATAAAGGACAAAGCACAGCTGTAGGAGCAAGTGGAGCTTGACCCTGAGAGAGGATGTGAGAAACCTGAAACAGGCCTGTGGTCTCCCCTGTTGAGGAATTGCACACACCTTATCAGCTGGTCTTCTGTATATGTGCTGGATCTTCTTTTATCAGAATTGATTCTTTCAAGTTCTTTTTGTAAGTCCATGACTCATGGAGTATTATTTAAACTTTTTTTTTCTGTGTGCTTTGCAATATCTGGAAGCAAGGTCATACACAGCCAGACTAGTCATTGCCTCTTTTTCACTGAGGTTGGTATGAAGGTATATACACACTTCAGTCTCTCTGGAAAGAAATATTTCAATTCCACAGATGTTACTGGGGTCAAACCCAGTAACACATCATTTCCTCCGCTCTCCAAATAGCCCTGAGGAATTCCACTGTGCATGCAAAACTCATCAGCAACGATTTAAAGCCTGTACCAAACCAAAAGTGTAAAAGTCATCTAACAGGCAAGTTTACAAAAATCACAGGGATGTTAAGTCCAGGAATAAGTGCCCACTTTCCCAAATCTTTTGTTGTCATGAGGTTGGGTCCTGAGCATTGGGCAAACAGACCTGTGGACTGTATGGCAGGATTGTGAGCTACAACTTGAATCTGTGTTACAGTAGTTGCTGAAAAAACTACAAGTTTCTTCAGTGTAACTTCTCTGAGTGTCCCTTCCATTTCAGAGGTTCCTTTAGCTCTGAGAGCTTGCTGCCAATTTAGGGAAAGTTTCAATATATTTTGCTTTACTTAGTGTCCTGAGCAAGGGCAGGTTAAAGCCTCTTCTGTAATTCAGATTCCCAAAGTATTTAAGTGACCAAATTCAAGGGAGAGAAACTGTGTTAGGTGCTTACCTACACTTGGCAGACTGTCAGCTGTCAGGCTTCAATTCCCAGTATTGCATTATGAGATCTGAATCTCAGTCAGTCTCAAGTTTCTAGGCCCTATAAACTTCTTGCCTCAAACAGAAAAAAGTAATGGATATAAATCAACTGATTCTGAAGAGCAGTTGATGCAATGCTGTTCCACTCATTTTGATCTATGTATATCTCAGTCACATGGACAAGAGATGGATATAAGATAAACTTGACAGGGCATGCTACTTGGAATATGTCAAAGGCTTTGGCTTACTCAAGTTTGGTTCTGTTCCTGTCTGTTGTTAGTAGGGAAATCTTTAACACCTTAAGGCATAAAATTTGCGCATTGAACTCTTATTGCTAAAGTAAGAGGAATTGTGTTTCAGATGCTTCATGACAGAATTTACAGCTCTTAGTGAGGCATTGGCGATGAGGCATTTTTCTATTCCAAATGGACAAATTATGTTGACAGAGGTAACTGCAGGAAGATAAGTGAAGCATCTTATGCTTGAAGGGGAAGTTGTGGAAGTGATGGAGGGCAAATTGCTGGTGGCCTTCTCTCCCTGAAGTGTCCTCGGTAGCTGAAACAGACTTTAACTACTCTTCAAAACTACCCGTGGGTGTTTTAAAACATTTATTACTTTCTCCCTCTTTAAAGCCTGCATCTGTCCACCACCATACAGATCCTTTAAGAATAGGCATGTATTGCTGCTTCTCTGCAGTTGGTACTTAGCAGTGTAGAGAGACACTTGCATCTGCAATTAGAAATTAAATTACTCATCCCCCCTTCTGTGTGGGAAGTTCTCATTCCTTCATTCTTGCCCCCTTGTTGCAAGGCTGAGGCATCTGGCTATCTTGAAAAAGCCTGGGACTCTTAAGTCAGACATTTCAACATTAATAGTAATAATTAAGAAAGGTATTCAGCTTGCAGTTTTAAGCACTGAATAATCCTTGTCAAGTAGTTAAGAACTGAAGATGAGTACTTGTTATAATCACCATTTTTTGGGAAAATGGACATGGACAGTTAACTACTAAATAGTACCAAGTCTTCTTGGGAAGAGCAGGTATAATGACCCCCTTTTTGGTATCTGTGGGTACAGAAATCTAATTATAGTGTATTTTACTTAGCAGTTATGTAAGCAGACAGATTTGCTTTTGACCTGCTCTTTTCAATGGACCCAGTTAAATCCTCCTGATTTATTCTAGTAGGCGGCACCTTAGTTCCAAGTTAGATAAAATAACAACACTTCCAATTTGAATAGTAATATTTTTTTTCCAAAGTTATCTCCAAGTTGGAAGGGAGGTGAATAACTAAGCTGAATTACTGAACTCTGAGTGTTTGCTCTGAGATTAGGCATAGGTTTTTTGGTAGCAAACTAATCACTGCTACTTAACATATGTCCCCTATTGCTGCAGTATTTAGGTAAAATCTCAGCTTCTGCTTAATAAGGCTTAAAACCCTAGTGGCACAAGCTCTACAGGGATCAGAAAACAGCTGTTTCTTGGACATCAGCCCCAGAACCACTAATGCCTCCATGAGTGGCATTATTGAGAACGTGTTTTGCACCATTTGGAGCATGAGAGAGAAGCTGCTCTGCTCTTTGTTCACCCAGAGCACACTGGGCAGCCTGAGGCACAGATACTCCTTCTGCATGGCCACCAATCACAGGTGTGTTCAGACTCTTAATTCAGTACAGAAAGCCTGTAGCCACAGAGTAAATCTGAGAGTTTTAGCCAGCCTCTCTTTTGCACAGCTTTGTATTTGGGTGAATAAAAGCTTCATCCCTTTTCCTTTCCACAGGGAAAGCAAAACAGTTCAATAGCACTTGCTGTCCTAGACATTTAGCATGTAGGAGTTTTGCCACTTTTTAAGGGCAGAAATATTGAGAAACTTGTTCTGGGAATGTCAATAAGAATTTTATGCTATTACTACAACACTACTGTTTTTTTCTTGTTTCTCCAGTAAAATTTGGTAAGGATCCACTGATTCAGTTTTACAGGACATTGTAAGGTTGTAATTATTTTTTCTTCTAGCAACTTTCCATATTGTATCTCTGCTGCTTTTCTCTGTGCATCAATATCTGAAAAGAATATCTGTAAAATTTACTTTGTGTATTTCTACATAAAGATTTTATTAAAACAGTGTCTAAACTTACCCTTCATAGAACATCTAAATATTTTTCTGAAAGTCAACAGGTTTATTGACCAATGGAGGCACTCACTAAAGTCTGGGTAACATCTTCCTGAGCATGAACAAGACTGCTCTGCAGAGACTATGTGGTGCTCCATTAAGAGCCATGGCAGTGAGGATGCAGATTTCTCTGTGCTAATCTCTACAGATATGTAAACTCTGATCTCAGAGTTGAGGGCCCCTTTTCCTTTTCTGTGTGGGCTGTGGCATGTCTAGCACAGTGTGTGATAATGTGTGCGTGTCAGCCTGGCTGAAATGTGGTGGGCTTGTTTTGTGCAGAGGCTTTTGCAGTCATTAATGCACCTTCCTTCTCTGCTAGGGGTGCTGGCCCAGGAACAACAGGCCTGCAACTAGGTGGGCATCCTGACCAGCTCGACCTTTGAGTCACAATTTCTTGCCCACCAAATGACTATCAAGTGACTTTAAGTACTGTGCTATTAACTGAAAAGTTAAAGTAATATAATGGTCTGACATCGCTGACATGACATTTCCTAAGTTCACACTCCTGCTAGTGCTAAATTAACTATGTGAATCCTGACAAAAAAAAAAAAATCAGGCTGCTTTTCCTCCAAGCCCCTCCATGTACAGAAGGATCACTGCAGTTCACAAGGGTCTCAAGCATGGATTTGGGCTGTGCATCATTCTTGTCTGTTTGAAAAATGTAGGCAATAATGAAGCTTATGTTGTTGACTTAGAATTGTTTCTCAGGAAGGATGTATGCTTGTGGTCAAGGTCAAAGCAAAGCAGAGGAAAAACATGTTGATTTTGGTTGGGGAAGAGAAAGCTGTTTTTGAATGACTAAGGTTCTGTCAAAAAATGTATTATATCATCACCCCAAAGTGGCCTTTTCCCCCCTGTGGGTGACCCATTTATTTTGTTTTGCCCTGGCCCTCCACAGCACTACCCATGTGAATCCATTTCTTGTATAAACTGTTAGGATATTGTCATTTGGTGTCATTCCTAGTTACATGCTTGCTTTGTCTTTATTTTTTTGAGACTTTGGGGAATAAAACTTAAAACTTCTTCTGTGTCTGTATCATAAATCAAACATTTCAGTGGAAGATAATGGTGCACTTAAAAGTGACAGAGACTTCAACCTATATAACAAATAAAGAGCAGCAGCTTGTCTGCAACTTGAATTGTAGTTAATTACTCAGGGTCAGCATTTACATATTTAGTATGGTGCATTATTTTAGAAAACAACAAAAAATAAATTAATACTTCCAATGCTTTTGATTAATGTATGAAAATCAGAACATTTTTTTTTATCCTGTTTTTATTTTATGTACATTATTTAGGTAATGTACACCCCTGGGTATAATTTATAGAGGTTAATTCAACTATTCTATCATTTTAATTCACTTTCTGCAAATGTTTGAGAAGAATTGGTTTGTGCAGAAATCTCTTCTTTCAGGATTCAAATGCTTCCCACTTCAGTCCATGTACTCCCATGAAATAATTTATGTGGGATTGAACCCTGCAGAGGTTACTCTCTCTAGGACTGTGCTTTTCTATGCTCTCTAGGATGCAGATGGGTTTTGGAGACCTGTGCATCCCTTGTACTACATAAGGGGTGCAGAGCCCCCTTTTTAGCACATAGAAATAGTGTCAGAGTGTTTGAAGCTATGAGAAATAAACTCAACATGGATAAGGGGACTTTGACCCTTTGCCAGTATTGTGCAAAACTAGGAGAAATTGTTTGGTAGGTATAAATGTGCAATAACCATGCCAGGAAGATTGACTATAGCCTGGTCTGCTCACTCTGCAGGAAAATGGTTGTCACCAAACTTTAATGCCATGCTTGCAGTGAGTGTTTTTGTACACCTGGCAGCCCCTGGCATCAGGAAATATGTTAAAAATCATTTGCCAGTGTGGTGAGGACCAGCACAGATTGTTTGTCTCAGCACAGCTCATATTTATTTAAGCAGAGGAAAGAGTACCACTCGCTGTGAGGCAGGACCCTAGTCCTCTGGAAGCCAAAAAGAGTATGTGTAAGCAGGCAGACTGATACACAGCCAAGGGGCTTTGAAACATTCCATTGGAGAATCCTTTTTCCCCTTCCAGATCCCTGCTTGCTCCATGAGTACCTCTGTGGTCACTGCCAACCCAAGTGCTCCAGTCTAGAGCTGTTCATGAGCACAGTGCTCTGGGTGTGCTGGAGAAGGGAGAGTGCCACAGATCTGTAAAATACCAATCTTTGGTGCCAGTCTATTAAAATACGTTCTTTTTCTTTTTATTTTCTTTTTATTTTCCTTTTTATTTTTTTTTCTTTTTTTCATTTTTATCAGAAGAGCATTAAAAAGGCTAAACACCAAAGGAACTGCAGCATTTTGCTCTATGGTGCAGCACATATGACTTGCTAATTATTTATAACTATACTTAGTGTCCTAATTAATTTAAAAGTAACTGGTTTACAGGATGGGTCAAGAGAAAATTTAATTTTGAGTTGACTATGAATAGGCAATACTGTCCGTGTGCCTGCAATGGGAAGGTAAAGTGTTGAGGACCATTAGCAGAGGTCCCAGACTTTGAGTGTATATTTGCAGATTTGCAAAATGAGCCAGGTGAGTTCTCTTCCCTGTGGGTGATGTCTCTAGGGCCATGTTGAAGGGCTGCATTTGCACCTTGCTGTGACTAATGGCAGCATCTGGAGAGCACTTCTGCCACAGAGATGTGGAATGAAAGGTCTAAAAAATTCAAACCCTCTGAGCCGAACATTGTGGAACAACTATGAGATCAGGAGAAATATAAATCTGAATTTGAGTATCTTTAGATCCTCTATCACCTCTGCATTGATCAATTTTTTTTTTGTCAAAGCAGAGTTTCAGGTGTTATACTCCACCTCATTTGACTTTCAGCCCTGCAAACTCTCCACTCACCCATCAGCCACAGCCAAGGAGTGGCCTAGGCACATATTGGTGGTATCCTTGCTGTAGAGCTCTTCAGAGAGATCACTGTGTTTCTAAGTGATAACTCAGTGAAAACATAAATTAATGCAAAGGATGATTTTGTTATCACTGCTAATCAGGTGAAAAATAACTCAGAAAAAGTTCATTTAATGGCTTCTAGATGAAAATATCTCTATAACCAACAGCTTTTATAAATGTCTAATTGCTTTTAAAAGCAAGTTTAATGCACACAAATATTTTGTCTCTAATAAATATGTGCTTTTCATATTGAAAAGTCTGAGCTTTGCTGTGGGTTCAAGAGTTCTTCATTGTTCTCAACTATATTACTTTTAAAAATTATTACAAAACTAAACAAACAGTCTTCTGTCATAGTTAGCACATGCTCTTACTTTAATAAATTGTCTACTTGGTAAGTACCTCCATGTTGAGCTCTCAGTATCTCAAGCTTTTCAAAGGAATGCCTTATAAATTCTGACATTTAGGACATTTTTTAAAAACCTTCAAGATGCCTTCTCCATTTTCATTCTCTTATTTTGCTGTCACACACTGAGTTTATTTAGGAGACTTCATAAGTTTCAGAGACTTCCTCAAAGGTTTCACTGCTAGGAAGAGCAGCATGCTAAAGGCTGCCACCTTTTCTGTAGCTACTTGGAGGTGCCTAAAGTAAAGGCTTGTTGATAATGCAGTATTTTTTGGCTGTGGTTTGTGACTTCTTTGTTATGCTGGTAGTGGCCCGAGCAAGTTGTGATGGTGTTCAGGGGTTCTTGGTTGAGGGAAGAGACGAGGATCTGACTCTGTGTTTCAGAAGGCTTGATTTATTATTTTATGATATATATTACATTAAAAGTATACTAAAAGAATCGAAGAAAGGATTTCCTCAGAAGGCTGGCTAAGAATAGAATAGCAAAGAATGATAACAAAGGTTTGTGGCTCGGCTCTCTGTCCGAGCCAGCCGGGCTGTGATTGGCCATTAATTACAAACATCCAACATGGGCCAATCACAGATGCACCTGTTGCATTCCACAGCAGCAGATAATCAATGTTTTCATTTTGTTCCTGAGGCCTCCCAGCTTCTCAGGAGGAAAAATCCTAAGGAAAGAATTTTCCATAAAACATGTCTGCGACAGCAAGTAATCCTGAATATTGGCATAGGAGATACTTATGTCACTTGTCAATCTGCCCCCTGAATTTCATAGGAGAGGGAGCAGAGATGGCAATTAATATGAAAGTTTTGCATATTTTCTTTTTATTGTGTCAATATTGACATGAATTCTAGAAAAATGACTACAATCCATGGCTGTCCGTAGCTGGTGAGGCGAACTGTCCTCACTGAAGATTTCATTGTCTTCATCTAGGCATGCTGCTTGTTGTCCTGAGCAAAACTTGATTTCAATAAACCCACGGCAGTAAATATTTTGAGGCATCACTTCTAATTGTTTTACAATGGCAAGTATAGGTCAGAGCTAGCAGGGAAGCCTGCTAAGTCAACCGAGGTAATAAACTGAAAATGAATCAGAAACTAATTTTCATGACTGACACTTCCTCTCTGAATCAGAGAAGAGAGCAGAATAGCTTGAGAAGAGTTATGGGGAAATATCAGTTTGATTTATGGACAGTAAGTTTGCTGTGGACTGTATATGAACATGGATTTAAATAAAAGCTACCACTTCTTGTTTGAAGTGAATCTTTAATGCCACAGTAAAACTTGAAGACAAAATATAAGAAAACTTTGAAGACAAAATATAAGAAAACACTATTCCTCCCACTAAAAAACAACTGGGGGTATAAATGTAAGATCAGTCAAAGAAACTGGATTCAGAGGTGGCATTTTGCTCTACATTCTTGTTGTGTAAAGATTTATCTTTGTCTTTGATGAATTCAAACAGATGCAGAGAGAATGAATTAGACTGATTTTGTAAGGTTAACACATCAAACCCCCCCTAATTCCTTATGAAGATGATGTTGATGCCAAAATATTAGGTCTACAAAAAAAGAGGGAATTTCATGAGGTGAGTTTATGTCTGGTATTCAATATTGAGCTGAGAATCACATGTTCAGTTGAGAGTTCAGTCCCCTTCTCTAAGGGATGTAAAACTCCAAGGCATGAAGCAATTAAGACCGAAATCCAAATCCTAAAACAATAGATGACAGAATTTCCATATCTATCTTTCCAACTTATGGCCAGTTTTATGACAGTAACTTCTGATTCTGTAGTTATAACCCCTGCCACACACACACTTTATTCTGATATAAACTATTTAACCCTCTTAAATTTACTAGAGAGGGAATAGTTTTCTTAGAATGAGAGCCAGTGGATAATGACAATGCTCTTGGGAGCATCTGAAAAGGATGCTTACAGAGGAGGGGTCACCAAGCGTGGATTCAGTTGGGATATCTTTAAACTGTTTAAGATTATTTTAATAGTTAATATGGTTGTATAATCAATAGAGAATTCTAGGTATGCATTTGAAAGGCTTTTTCTCCCTACCAATATTTTCCTTTCCCTTTGGTTCTTTCTCCTGGATAAAGTAAATTATTTGCTATAGATTTATTGTCCTCTTGTCTCTGTATCTCATCTTCTATATAATGTTCTTCCTTACTGATAGTCTAAAGGAGTGATTGGCATTGTGTTCTCTTTGGATGACAAAAATATAGCAGAATATTCTGACCAGTTAAAATAAAAGAATGAGGATAATGAATTTTCAGAATTTATGTCCACTTCACTTACATGAGAGCATAGAAATCAGCAACTTACCCTCTATCCAAGAAGTTTGATAAACCAGGATGTATCCTAGGGAGTTTAAGACCAATAAAGCTTAATGGCAAGGACTATTGATTTTTATAGGTAGTAATTTTATTTAACTGGACTTTTTGCCAGATTATTTAGTGGTGCTCATTATCTGGTCTTTATAAGTTTCATTACCCACTTCTTATCATGCTAAGGAAGTGTTCACTTTCATCTTACCTGAAACTCATAAATGCAGTAATTTAATTCTCAGTTCTCTCTCTGTGGTTGATAACTGCCTGTTTCTCCACCAATATGCAGTTAATAAATCAAAAAGCAGATTAATCAAGAGTATAGGGAAGTCTTTTGTAGCTTATTTCCTTTATATGCTCCAGGCTTATTTTTCATAAGCTCCTGTGTAGCATGTGAAAACCAGCCTATTTGGGAAGTCACCTAGGATAAACTTCATACATTTAGTTAAAACATCTGTCTTCCAAGTGTTTTGTACTATTATAGTAAATAGTTGTTGATGTGTACCTTTTTTTTTCTTTTTTTTTTTTTTTTCTGTAAAGATATTTCCCCATGATAAGAACACTGGGATCCAACACATCTCTAGTGTGCACCTCTGTTTTCGTAGAATATCTCCTCATACCACATACCTTGTAAGGACTTATTTTTGGATTATGCCTGCCATTGAAACATTGCACTACAATTATTGAAATAAAATTGGAAGAAATTGCTTTAAATTTTGAGTTGGAGTAGATATCTGCATGCTATAGTGCTAAATCTGGAAAGTGCTGGCTCTCTGAGGCTCCTGATTGCTCCTTGACTGCTTGGACCTTTGGGGCCCTGGCTGTCCTATCTTGCCTCACAGTCCTTACAAAGAAGCTTTTGGGATGCCCATTTTGCTTCTAAATGGAGTAGAAATCAGGTGTTGCTGCATGGAAATGCCAAGGTTTTGCGTCCTCCCAGTTCTGCTCAAACTCATAGAAACATAGAATGGGTGGTGTTGGAAGGGATCTTAAAGATCATCCTGTTTCAATACCCCTGCCATGGTCAGGGACACCATCCACTGGACCAGAATGCTCACAGCCCCATCCAACCTGGCCTTGAACACTTCCTGGGGTGGGGCACCAACAACTTCTCTGGGCAAAATGCACATATGGAGATATGAACTCCAAGGGAGTATGATGATTGTAGAGATATAGGCAGAAGAGAGCAATTTCTTTGTTGCTGGACTTAAATGGAAGGGCACATATCTGCAGGAATATTCAAAAACTGTTTCAGACAGCAGCAGCTTCTGAGGAGCAGACTCTAGACCTGTTAGTCAGAGGCAAAGTGTTGTGGAAGGAAGTTCAGTGATGGAAAAGGAAGTGGAAGGATGATTGAATCCTTTGAAAACAGCCAAACTCCCAAGCACTGGCTCACACTATCAGCAAATAGCCTGCAAAACTTGGTTTAGAGAAATAAAGCTGTTTGTGAGTTTTGAAAACACCGAGTCAAAAGTCATCTGATTCTATGACTTAAAAACATCGAGTTTTTTTTTTTTTTTCCTAGTTCAATTTAAGAAAGAAAAGAAATAACCCTTCTGGCTGTGGCCATGTATGCCAGCCATCAGGCAGGAGTAAAGCTTTACAGCTGACTTATAAACCCCTGAGAGATGGGTTTTCTAATGGAAATACTGACAGCCCTGGACTAGCAACACTAGCAGGCACCGTTGTAATAAATGAGACTGAGAGACACATGATACAGGGCCCAGAAGGTAATTAATGGCTAGAGTGAAATAAAATATAGACACAACATCCTGCAGAGAGCATGACTCAATGGAACAAACTTGTAATAAAGCACAAAGAATGTCTGTTTAGTAAAGAGCTGTGTGAAACTGCTTGTAAAATAAATCATGAGCTAGTGCTAGAGACAGCTGAGCACTCTGTATGTTTCTTTTAAATAGGAGGATTAACAAATGCCCCTTCACTGTAAAAAGCCATTTTTGGCAATGCAGAATTGCAGCTAAAATAAAATGTGAAGAAATGAAATGCTAAGTGCACCTATGCAAACAAGATCTTAACACACTTCTCAGCAGAAATATGGCAGAGGGAAGTTATGACTGCACCTACCACCTCATCTTTTTAACCAAGTAACTTTAGGGCTGGCTCTCATTCTGATTGAATCCAACTGTCTTCTCATTTGGAATACTTGACTTTATCCTTGTTGCTTGTTATATGTCAAAGCAGGCATCAAAATAGTTCTTACTCCTTAATTTCCTTCTTTAAATTCTAAGCTTTAAAAAAATTTAAAAATCACCACCACAAAAACCTCCCCAAGCCCAGACTCTGTTGCTTTGTTTCTTGCTGTGCTTCCACTGACTTCAAGATGCCTTCTCCATTTTCATTCTCTTCTTTCGTTGTCACACACTGAGTTTATGTAGGAGACTTCATGAGGTTCAGAGACTTCCTCAAAGGTTTTACTGCTAAGAAGAGCAGCATGCTAAAGGCTGCCACCTTTTATGTAGCTACTTGGAGGTGCCTAAAATAAAAGTTTGTTGATAATGCAGTATTTTTTGGCCTGTAGCAATGATACTTGAAGGTAAACTATTGTTTTGGGATTATGCACTATGATGCCTGATCATAGTTTATTATTGTTAATTGACTAACAATGTATTAAAAAGCTCCTACGTTATTATTGTTAATTTATCCTATGTTCACATTTCCAAGGCAGAAGAGTGAATTGCTCCCAATTCCTAATCCAGTAGAGTTAGACATCACAAGGAATGTATTCCCAACACTACCAGCTCCCATACTGTAAATCTTGGAAGGTTTCAGATTTATGGTGATGCAAGCACTTGCCATGTCACTGCTACTCTAATCTTTATCAAACAGTCCTGGCAAGCCTCAATCCAACATTCCTTGAGTTAGGACTTGATGAATGATTAATTTCAGCTTCTGTGATTTCTATCACTAATTAACACATAAGAATATCAAAGCTCACTGTTTAAAACTGATGACTGAACTTGAAATGTGGCAGCACTGCAGTGTCAAAGTTGACTTTGTGATATGTGAATTGTGTAAGAAACACAATCAAAAATATCTTATCCAAATACACTTTTGTAATATTCTGTTTCTGCTTTGTTTCATTTTATGTATCCTTAGAGGGGAAAATCAGAAATTGCTTTCTAGGTTCTTATGCTGCAAATCTTCTGTACCGGTGCATTTCAATGTTTTTATTTCTTGACTGAAGAGCAGGGACCTGTTTAGTGTCAAGCTCTGTACAACAGGGAAATACCCCACACATCATCTTTGTGACAAACTGTTGGAGAATAATAGACTTGCCTTGCATCATCTACACTACAAAAGTTGCTGAAGAAGTTTGTTTTGTGATTTCAAGCAGTCTGCTAGTTAGTTTTGCCATAGTTTCAGCTCCCTATCATTATCAGGAGGCAAGATATCTTATATTCAGTACTGTATTCTTTTCATGTTTAGGCTTTACTAATAATATTTTAATAATTATTCTGACTGTGAAACATAGCCAGTCACAATAAATAGCTTTATATAAAGTTGAGATCAACTTCAGAAAAAAAAACAACCCAAACCCCCTTAGAAATCTAAAAACTCTTGAGCTGTTTGAAGTGTAAAATGTGAGAAGTAAACTAGAAAGACCCCCACCTACCCTTGGCAGAAAGTTTGGAGGCTTCAATAAATGAGCTCTTGCAAATTGCAGAGGGTGATTTTATTGATATTTTTTCTGCCTTTCACTTTGCTTTGAATATGACATGTGGGTGGTTGGAAAAGTGTTTTCTCAGCTGCTACAGTCATGTGATGTTTATTCTGGACATTTACTAAAAGTGTAAATCCCAGCTGAAGTGAAGTCTGTGCCCTGATTCCTTCTTATTCTGTGTGTAAAATCTTGGACATTTGTTCAATTCCAGAGCCAGATAATGGACTGTGAAGTATTTTGCTGAGTGAGACCATACTAAAATCCTTCAAATGTGGACCACCCTCTTTCCAAAATCCTAATTTCTCTAGTACTTGGGCAAAAATAATTTGAAAATCATTACTTAATTTTTTTCTTTTAATTGCCTATTTGCATAGACAGAAATAATTTATGCCTCCTGCTTGCACTGTCTAAGTGACAATTTCTTGTCTGCTATTTGCAGTTTCTTAGATTTATAACTGGCTGCATCTCATTGCTTGATTTACAGAGAGGCTGCAGATGAGTGCCCATATATTGCCGATTTAAACTAGATTGGCTATCTAAATCTTTATTGTGCATACAAAGAGGCAGGAATTAAATTTAATACCCTTGACACTTCAAAATATCAGTGAGAGAACCCAGATGTACATGAACAATGGCTTTTTATCATCATTGTTTATGGACTTTTACATCCAATGTCATTTGTATCTTAGAATTACGTGGCAATTGGGAAACTTTATTGATGGCAGATCAGGTTTCACAGTCTTTGCATTGGGAATGAGAAAGAATTTGAAGTGTTTTTATTTGATAATGTCACAGGAGAATCAGAAGCTTAATTGTTCATGCTGGGATTTTTTAATATTGCAAAAACAGTGCTTTAATCGTAGCATTGGAACTTTGCATGTTCTGGAATATGATTTTAGATACATTTTGATCACAGGAAGTATTTAGAAATAATGTATGAATCGAAAAGGCTACTAGACATGACTAGTGATTGAAAAATCAAATAACAGCGCTATGGCAAAAATATTCATACCGATTTTTGTCACCCCACTGCAGTAGCTGTGTCTTTCAGTGAATTCCTCTGAAGGTTATCAAGGTTTGATGGCAGAATTTGAAGTGTGAGAAGTCCATTAAAACAAGCATTTTCCCTTTCCTCAGAAAGTGTTTAAATTCAGGTTCAGAAAGGCTCACCGGTCGAAAAGGCCTTTTGACACCCTCAGTCAAGCATCACCTATTCAGCTCCTGTGGGAGGGGAAAAAGCAGCAGTTTTATTCTTATTGTTTAAAGAACAATCCAATTCTCTTGTAGCTGTGTTGCACCAGGAAACTAATGATTCTTCCTTTGCAAGAATAAAGGCAGAACTGGCAGAATTGCTTCCACTGACGAATGCACTAGTACCCAGACTTGTGAGAGAGGCACAGACTAAGGAGTGCTCCCTTTGAAGTTGTGTGTAAAGGGAGAATTTACAGACCAAATATTTCACTCCTCTATCAATCAGTAGGCAATTAAGTCACAGGGGTAGGCTGATGTGTGACCTGAAATTGGATTTGTGCCTTTTTTAAGCTCTACAGTGTTCTTAAAAAAAAACAATAGAAGCATTGAAATCCACTTGAGACATTTTTCCTAATGCTCATCTCTAGATTTGCAATTTATATGCTATCTGAATGAAAGTGATATACACAAGTAGTAAAATGAAAGGAGAAAATGATAGGCTTCTAATCCTGGGTACCAGTACTTTAAAAAGGAAGGAAATTCACTCTGGTGACGAGCCAATCCATTGCTCCAGTAAAAATAGTCAATTTGGTTATAAACATCATGGTGAACTGTGGATTGGTTTTAACAGAGAAATCCTGTGAGTAGTTCCAATGTTGATATTTTAAAAGTAAAAATTTATCTTGGGCACTCTTAACCTGAAATGGGAGTATTAAATATCATGTGGAATAAGACATGAAAATTTCATTTCTATTTGGATATCATTCATGTGGACAGATTTCAGTATCCAAGAGTTAAAGCAATTTTGAACCATCACTATACAAAATTAAAGACTTTTACTCATATATGATAGTTTGGCATAAAAAATTATACTAGCACAAAAAGACAAATTCCTGAAGAACAACTTCCTTTATGGTTACTCAATGAATTGAAAAAATCTTCAAAGAAAAATAAATATATAAAGCAGAGAGGGAAAATATTAATGTCACCAAAACAGCTGTAACTCACAGAAGAGTTGTAAAAATTATCAGCAATAACAATATAGGTAATGCTCATGAGGAGAAATGCTGAAGTACTGAAACAATAAAATATTTCAGTTTTTTTTCTACTGGCAGATTATTCTTTATGACATGTTATATTGGTAGACCCTCTGTTCAGGAGAATGTATTTTTTAAACTATTTCTGACTATATTTTCCATTTCCTCTGAATATACTTCAGACTCTTATATATGAGACCTTTTATTTCTCTACTTTGTAGACTCTTCTGCAGTCTCAAGTGTTGTGCTGGATCAGGTAGTAATTTCTCTTTAATGATCTTCCTTTTTTGTGTGTGATGAGTACACTATTTGTTTGTAGTGAACACAGCCCTGCTTGATGTAGGCTGTTCTTATTTCATCCCTGAGTACTTCACACACTTTTCTTTTATACAACGTGGTCATTTTATTCCTGCTGTCACTTGAGTTCATGACTGCTTCTTATGGCTGTTTCAGTGCCTGCCCATTTTCACATTTATCACCGGCAGAAAGGTTATCTAGTGCTTCAATCCATAGTTGTTACTATTGTCATCAAGGGAAACCTTAGTTATGATTTCTAAATACTACATATACTGCTAGAATCATGTTTGTCTTCAGAAGCAGAGAAAAGCCATTTATTGTTGAAAATCTCATTAGGAAGATGACTTTCAAGTCTCCACCTACTGACAGCTAGAGCCGATGGGTCTCTAATTCTTCAGAACTTCCCTGTCATCTCTGTTCAAATAAAACAGCTGACAAACCTGCATACAAAGAGCCAGTATGGACTTTTTTTCTCTTGAGTGTCTGTTGTTAGGAGTTAAAGCAGTTTGATGCAAAAATGTTGTTTTTTTAATTCACTTTAATTAGATCTTCAATTTCTGTTTCTCTTCTTTTCACTGGCTGAATTCACCACAATTTATACAATTTATTCAAATTTTTATATTTTTTTCTCAGCCATTCATTTGTTCTGCTATATTAGCCTGATCATATTTCATCCATGGCATGAATCACTGTTCCACATTTTTCTTATGGCCTTATGCTCTGATTAAAGATAATGAGAAGTGAAAGATACCTGTGTGGCTTGAGAAGTTAATTGCATCTCAATCTAAAGTGCTTTACAAAGGTTTTTTGAAAAGTAGTCCAGATTTTGCTCTTATGTTGTTCCTTGGCAGAAAGATGGTTTTAATCCATTTTGCCATATTCTCACATGGAACAAGTCAGTCTTTCAGTCTAATCTTGATTTCTCTCTCTTATTTCTATCAGTTTCTTTGCTCTTGTTAGGAATGTCTCCACTTCACTTCCTTAGACCCCCAAAGTTTATTCTTGTAGGTTTACTTCAGTTAATTTGCTTAAACCAGCCTCAGTGGTACACATAAAGTTCACTGCTGTTATATTTCTAGTGAGAGTTATGGGGGATATTGATGTTGCTGGGATCTCAGGGTGTTTACTGATCCTATCTGATTCTTGGGTCAGCCAGGGTATAACATTTGGTATGTTGCAGTAAAGCAAAAGAAATCCCTCAGCTGGGAAACTGAAGTTCTTTTTAAAGATGTAGTTCACAGTTGTTCACAGATTTTAAGGCATAGTTTGATTGCACCCTCACATTGGACAGGCTTTGAGAGCATTGAGGCTGAGGAGGAAAACTCCACATTGGGTGTCATTGCAGCAGGTCTGAGCTCTTGTCTATGATCCATTCTCCACATTTGCACTAGCACTGGGATGCTTTAATGGATTTTCAAGGCTTTGATACCTTCTTTTTGAATGGGAAGACCTGCCAAGAGGTCTACATCTGCACCTTACTTCACCTGATGTGGTCTAAAAACCTGGGGTTATTTTCTACTGGATAATGTCTGCCAAGAGATCTTGTGTTATTCATAACAAGGTCAAGTAGAATTTCTCTATGGCAACTCAGGTGTTCTAAGTGTCTTGTCTTAAACCTTTCAATGTAAATATCCCTAGAGATGATATCACAAAGGAACTTCTAGATGACTGTACAGCATAGGAACTTACATGAGACAGAGCTTGCTCTTATAAATGGGCAGTTCAGTGAACATTCTCCTTCTCCTTGTTAGACTTTATAATAACTATGGTATGTATGCCATGTTAGGAAACAGTGGGCCCTTCTGTGGGAACTCAGCACCTCAGGACTGATGTGCAGAGTGACCGAGACCACCCTTGGGGGGCTCGGGAGTCCTGGAATGTTGCCAGAAGTGTCTGGTGGCTGGACTTTGATCCTACACAGGAGATGACACCTGTATGAGGATGGGAGGATTTCACTGGGGTAAATGGTGAAGGGATAAGTTAATTAGTGTGAAACACAGGGTTCAAGATTTCTGTACAGGGGGGTCTAAAGAAGTAAGATGGAGGAATTGGGGCGTGTCCTGTCCTCCTCCTTCTTCTTCTTCTTGGCCTCCATCTTCTGTGGTGATGTTGGCACTTTGGGATTGGTTATTACTAAAAGTGCACTGGTTAATAAGGGTAAAAGGTATTGGGGAAAAATGATAAATATTGTATACGTAATTTTGAGTATAAAGATAGGTGACCGCCCCGGGGGCTCGCAGTGTGCTCATGGCTGGCTGCTGTGCAGACCTCTGTCGGGCTGAAAGAAAATCTTTTAGATAAACAATTAATAAACACCGAGACTGAGAAAAGATCTGGAGCCTCTTCTCGTCCTTTGAAGCGCGGGCTGTCCAAGGCCACCCCGAGCCTTTCCAGGTCACCTAAACAGCCGAGAAACCGACACCCTTCTACACCCAACTGTGTTGGACTCTACCAAAAGAAAATGTTCTGATCAACAAAAAATGAAGAGCAGAGTTCTGTGAGTTCTGCTGTATATAGTTTGAGTGCTTAGAGACAGAATTGGGTGGAATGGGAGGACTGGAAGTGTCTTGGCCTTGACTTCTGAAGAAAATTGTAGGTTCTGCAAATGGCCACCTCTTTTGGGATCCCACTCTCCAGTATTTTACAATATCCTTAGGAAGCTATTATTTTCAAAAGCTCCAGAAGGAAAACTGGAAAACAACAAGAAAAGGGCAGAGAAAAGGTTAATATTCAGGAGATGTTTTTTCCCCATAAAACTTTCTTCTGTTTAAGAGTACCAAAATCAAGTGCATCTATCAAGCTGTTTCCTAGGTTTAATATCACCTTGGAAACTAAGTTCCCTCAGGAAGTTAAAGATGGTTAGGTAGATGATGAATCCACAGTTTGGATACTCATTTGTTCTGTGTCCTTTCCCAAAACAGACATACATTTTGGAAGTAATTATACCCAGACTATAAAAAAAAAGGGATTCTGTGGCTAATGTAAACCAAAGGATTTACCACTGAGGATTATTCAGAGACTTAGGCCTGTCAACTTAAGCCCGATGAAAACAGCACTAACACTCTTGGACTTTAAATTTCCAAGTGCACAAAAAACCCTCAAACCCCAAACAAAACAAACAAACAACCAAGAAAAGACAACCCCTCTCCCCCCTCCAAAAAAAAAAAAAACCACCAAAGCTCTCCTGCATCCTTCCCTCTCTTGTTCCTTTCTTTCAACTGACATTACTAGAGAATGCATTATGCAGCACAATTATTCTATGGGAAATGTTCACAGTCATCTAAATTAATGGAGTAAGTATGTAAGCTTCCAACTGCTAGACTCAGAGGATTTTCATGCACAGATACAGTAACAACAGCTGGTATCTTTAAGAATTCTAAGTAATTTAATTTTAAAAAATTAAATATGCCTACATGCAGCATATTTTGACTGAGTTGCAAAGAAAGAATCCCCATTGCTTCTGCTCTTACTGTAACATATTGCTTTTCATGCTTTCCCCAGAGTATTGAAAGAATCCTGCAGATGTTCTCATTTAAACATTCTGTGTCCTGTTAAATAGATGAGAGAGAAGTCTCTGTGCAAAGCCTCCATGCGAAGTCTCGACCACTTTTCAGAATGAAGGTTGGAAATATTTTCCTTATCCATCAGTTTTTCTCGTGTAAGTGTTGAACTTCTATAAAGAGTGCCAGTTTTCACTTTTTGGAGAATGTGAGAAAGCAGTATACCCAAACAAATTAATAAAATTTAAATTAAAGTCAAGATTTCAATTGAGTTTCAGTATTTGTACTAGATCTTGTATTAGCATTCATGAGTTAAATAGCGTAAAATGGGGGACTGATATCTAAGGATTCATTTACACCATAATTAATACTTATAACTTATTTATTTGCACATTAATGATGTTAATACTAATGAATGAAAACTGGGAACATCAACAGTGATTTCAACCTGAACGGAACTGTAATATAGTCACATTTAATATAGGAACATCTGCAATTTAACAGTATTCACAGAGTCACAGAATGAATTATGTTGGAAAAGACCTTTGAGATCAAGTCCAACCTATGACTTAACACCTCCATATCTAAACCATGGCATTGAGTGCCACGTTCAGTCTTTTTTTAAACACATCCAAGGATGCTGCCTCCACCACCTCCCTGGGCATTCCATTCTGATGCCCAGTTACTTTTTCTATGAAGAATTTTTTCCTGATGTCTAGCCTAAACTTCCCCTGGCCCAGCTTAAGACTGCGTCCTCTTCTTCAGTCGGTGATTGCCTGGGAGGACACACCAACCCCCACCTGGCTACTGTCACTTTTCAGGAAATTGGAGTTGTAGAGAGCGATAAGGCCTCCTGTCACAGATATCTTTTATGAAAAATCCTTTCCTTAGGATTTTTCCTCCTGAGAAGCTGGGAGGCCTCAGGAACAAAATGTAAACATTGATTATCTGCTGCTGTGCAATGCAACAGGTGCATCTGTGATTGGCCCATGTTAGATGTTTGTAATTAATGGCCAATCACAGTCAGCTGGCTCGGACAGAGAGCCGAGCCACAAACCTTTGTTATCATTCTTTCTTTTTTTCTATTCTTAGCTAGCCTTTTGATGAAATCCTTTCTTCCATTCTTTTAGTATAGTTTTAATATAATATATATCATAACATAATAAATCAAGACTTCTAAAACATGGAGTCAGAACCTCATCTCTTCCCTCATCCTTGGACCCCTTTGAACACTGTCACAGTCTCCCCTGAGCTTCCTTTGTTTTCCAGGCTAAACAACCCCTGCTCCCTTGACTGTTCTTGTGGCCCAAGCCCCACACCAGCCTTTTTGACCTCCTCTAGACATGTTCAAGAATCTCAAATTCTTTCCCAAACTGAGGGGCCAGAACTGGACACAGCACTCAAGGTGTGGCCTCACCAGTACCAAGTACAGGTGAAGGATGACCTCCTTGCTCCTGCTGGCCACACAATTCCTGATCCAGGCCAGGAGCCATTGGCCTTCTTGGCCACCAGGCACACTGCTGGCTCATGTTCAGCCAGCAGCCATCCAGCACCCCCAGGTCCCTTTCTGCCTGGGCACTGTCCAGCCACACCATCCCCAGCCTGTAGTGCTGCAGGGGTTGTTGCGGCCAAAGTGCAGGACTTGGCACTTGGACTTGTTAAACTTCATGTTGTTGGACTCAGCCCATTCATCCAACTGTTCCAGGTCCTTCTGAAGAACCCTCCTATCCTACAACAGATGGACACATGCTCCCAGCTTGGTGTCATCTGCAAATCTACTGACGGTGGACTCAGACCCCCTCAATCCAGGCCATGAATGAAGGTATTGAACAGAGCTGGCCCCAGCACAGAGCCCTGAGGGACACCACTGGTGCTTGGCCACCAGCTGGATGCAGCACCGTTCACAACCACTCTCTGGGCTGTCCATCCAGCCAGTTCTGAACCCAGCACAGAGTGCTCCTGTCCAAGCCACGGGCTGCCAGCTTCTCCAGGAGTGTGCTGGGGGAGACAGTGTCAAAGGCCTTGCTGGAGCCCAAATAGGCAATATCCACAGCCTTCCCTGCATTCACCAGGCAGGTCACCTGGTCATAAAAGGAGATCAGGTTGGCCAGCCAGTACCTGGCCCTCTGTCCTGGTTCAGAGGAAATTTTGGAGAGAATCCCCAAAGGGGCTCCTCTAGGAAAGCAGATTCAATCGGCCCGTCCCCACAACGGGTCTGGGAGAAAATGCCTCCTTGGAGAAAAGTGGAAAAAACCTGTTTATTAAACAATAAAACCTAAACAATATTAAACAATAAAGCCCCTTGCTGCTCCAAAAGCGATGACAAACTGAGAAAGTCCCTCCCCGGGTTGCAGCTGAGCTCACTCAGTCTCTGGTCAGTCCCTCAGTGCTGGCAATGTCGCAGGCCAGGCCCGGCCCGGTGGGCCTCAGGTGCAGCTGCCGGTGCTCCCCTGGGTGTTCAGGCCAGAGCAGGTTAAACAGCTCCAAAGAAAAGGGAAAAAAACACAGTCCAGGGAACTTCTTTGCCTCAGCTAGCTAACACTAACTAAAAGCAAAGGAGAGCTCTGTCCCGCTGTCTGTCCATCCGCAGACAGCACAGCCCAGGAGCAGGAATGTGGAGGGGTGAGTGCAGTGTCTGAAAACAAACTGCTGCTTCTTCTCTCCCACCTTCACTCTCTGGAACAAGGCTTAAAGGTGCAAAACTAATTATTCAGCATAAACAGAACAAGATGATTGGGGATAAAAGATTCATACAGTCAACCCAGGACACCCTTCTAAACCCAGGCTGGCTGGGTCTGATACCTTGGCCATTCTGTAGGTTTGCTGTTTGATCTCACCCAGGATGATCTGTTCCATCATCTTGTCAGGAATTGGGGTCAGGCTGACAGGCCTGGAGTTTCCTAGATCCTCCTTCCAGCCATCTGGGACCTCCCCAGTGAGCCAGGACTGATGGTAAATGATGGAGAGGAGCTTGGTGAGTTCTCCTGCCAGGTCTCTCAGCACCCTGGGATGGATCCCATCCAGTCCCACAGAGATGTGAGTATCTAAATGCCTCAGCAATTCTCTGACTGCTTCCTCCTGGACAACAGGGGGGCCATTCCCTGACCCCACCTACGAGTCCAGGAGGAATGTTGTCCTGAGGACAACCTGTCTTTCTGCTGAAAACTGGGGCAAAGAAGGTGTTAAGTACCTCAACCTTTTCCTCATCTTTAATTATTAAATTACCTCCCACATCTAACAGAATGGAGGTTGTCCTTGCCCTTCCTTTTGTGATTAATGTATTTATAAAATATTATTTATTGTCCTTCACAGAAGTGACCACATTGAATTCTAACTGGGCTTTTGCATCAGATGTTTTTCCTACATGACCTATCAAATCCCTTAAGCATTTCCTGAGATACATGACCCTCTGTCCTCACACCCTCTGGGTGTGATATAGCCTCATTTTTTTCTTTAGTTCCTTGCTCCTTGCCTATCCAGGCTGGTAATTTTCCTTGTCTCATCTTTTGGCACATAGAGACAGTCTGTTCCTGTAGATTTCAGATTTCCTGAAGCCTTCAAGATTTCTATTTTGAAGCATGCCCATCCTTCCTGGACTCCTTTGTTTTTAAAGGCTGCTTCCCAAGAAACTCTCCGAATAAATCTCTTGAATAGGCTAAAGTCTGCCCTCTGGAAGTCCAGTGTGGAAGTTTTATTGGTGCCCCTCCTTGTTTCACCAAATATTGAAAACTCCATAATTTCATGATCACTGTGCCCCAGAGGGCCTCCAACCACCACATCTCCTTCCAGCCCTTCTGTGTTTGCAAACAGCAGTTCTAGTGTAGTCCTTCTCCTGGTAGGCTTGCTCACCAGCTGTGACAAGAAGGACACTCCAGGAATGAAGGACTGGACTGTCCTAGGCTGTCTCTTCTCTGCTGTGTTGAGTTCCCAGCAGGTAGCCAGCAGGCTAAAGCCACCTACAAGAACAAGGGCTGGTGATCCTGAAACTTCCTCCAGGTGCTTTAAGAATAATTCATCCAACTCTTTTACCTGGTTGGGTGGATGATAACAGACTCCCACCAGGATGTCAGCCTTGTTGGCCTTCGCCCTGATTCTTACCCATCATCATCATCATTATCAAACTTATCATCATTAATCTCAATTTCCATGGCACTGAGAGCCTCCCTAATAAATAGAGTCACCTCTCCACCTCTTCTCCCTCTCCTGTCTCTTCTGAAGAGCTTGTAGCCATCCAGTGCAGCACTCCAGCCATGTGAGTCATCCCACCACATTTATGTGATGGTGACTACATCACAGCTTTGCTTTTGCACCATGGCCTCCAGCTCCTCCTCTTTGTTACCCATGCTGTAACATGCACCTCAGCTGGCTGCACCTCACCCCTGACTCTGGCTTTTACCACCCTTGAGCTTTTTCTCGAGAGCCCAGTTGCATCTTCTTTCCCCTTCAAACCTAGTTTAAAGCCCTCTCCATCAGTCCCAACAATTCATGGTCTAGAATCCTTCTGCCCTCAATAGACAGAAGGAACCCATCAGCAGGCCAGGTGCTGATCAAAGAACCCAAAATTCTGCTGATGGCACTAGCCCTTAAATCACTTGTTGATAATGTGGGTTCTCCCTATCCTTTCATCATTTGTCCCTGCCACTGAAGGGACTGGGGAGAACACCACCTGTGCTCCTGCCCCATCCATCAACCAGTCAACCCAGAGCCCTGAAGTCCCTTTAATTCCCCTGGTGCTCTTTTCAATCTCATCCCTGCCAGCCTGGAGTATCAGCAGTGGGTAATAATCAGGGGGCTGAATCAGCCCAGGCAGTCTCTCAGTAATATCCCATACCTGGGTCCCAGGGAGGCAGCAGACCTCCCTGTGGGATGGGTCCAGTCGACATATGGGGCCCTCTCTTCCCCTCAGAAGGGGGTCACCCACTATGACTGCCCTTCTTCTCTTTTTAATGCTAGAGGTAGTCTGACAGACAAAGTATAATTGGGAGGCTCTCCAGGATTATTTTCTTTGATTTTGTCTGGCTGACTCTCTGGATCCAGGGCCTCACACCTCGGTAGGTGATGGCGGTTGGGAGGAATTTTCATTAACTCCCCAAGTGGAGATCCATTTTCACTCCCCTTCATCTGCTAGGTCTCCTCCTTCTGCCTGTTGGCAGGAGGCATGGGAGTCCTCTGACTCCTGGTGGGCTTTTCTCAGGGATGGAAGGGTGAAACTCCACCAGTCTATTTCCCTTTCACTTTCCCTAATACTCCTTAGTCTTTCTACTTCCTCCTAAAGCTCAGCCACCAGGCAGAGGAGATCATTCACCTGTTTGCACCACATGCAAAGTGTCTTTTGCACTGACCCCTGGTACTACTGACAGCCTCAAACACTCTGTACAGGAAGGGGTCCAGAGAAATCCATCCTTCTTGGGGGGTTCTGTTTGGGTTGCTACACTTTTACTGGCTATAGCTTTTGATTGTTTGGATACCATTGCTGAAAAAAACCCAAAGAACAACCCTAACAAAATTTAACAGGCAAAGTTCTTCTCAAAGCAAACAAATAGTTAATCATGTTAAAGGATATAGATAGCTTTGAGAGGTAGATTGAACTAAAGCATTTGGTGAATACATGGTATAGAGGCCTACTCTGAGCTCCTAACTGTATCATTGGGAATTATAATTGCATGAGGTGAAAAGCGTTGGACAGTTTAAAAAACCAGGCAGGAAAAGGATGTGATTTTAACCGGATTGTTTTCTGAGGAACTTTTCTGATCTCAGCTGGAGAGAAGCGCCCTTCACTATGTATGAAACTCAAATTTGTACTGTAAAATCATGCTTCCAAGAAAACAGTCCAGTAGCTGGTATTGACTGGAATGGAGGGAAAAGCCTTCCTTTGCTCTAGAAGGAAGGAGAACTTGCAAAAATATCTCTGGTACCTGGTTGACAGCTACAGCTAGCAAAGCAGATTATCTTCCTGAGATGATAAAAATGAGAAATATTTTTGTAAATACATTTACTTACTATTTATTTACAGAAAGTTGATGTCTACACTTGTACACTAATGCCATTAGTTCTGTGTATAATTGACAGGTACCTTAAGTTGCTTTGCATAGATCTTAGGCAGTAGATGGGGTTTAAATGTGGTAGAAATTTCTAGACACATGTGTGGATCTGATCAGGAATCTTAAGCTTTAATTTATAAAATATCTTGCTTGTAATTATTATAAACTTTTTTAGTTCTTTAGTTTTTTTTTTCTGTCTTGGATTACTTGTGATCTGATTGCTTGGAATATCTACATGGTTTAAATTTTTTGTTTGTATCAGGTTCTAGTTGCAGACTGGGAAAACCAATCACGACAGCAAAGAATATGGAACATTTCCTACTAAGGATCCCCTCTCATGCCCTCAAACTCAAATAAAAGATCACAAATATCCTCTCCCCATCTTCCTCCTGTCCCCAGATTTGTGAGACATTCAAACTTTGGAGTATGAATGAAGGCACAGTGCGGAGCAGAGGCAGGATCTTTCCCAAGTGGTGGATCAATCTGCCACCTCATTGCTTACTCACAAATTCACTCATTCAGTGCAGAACTCATGACAATTATAATAAAGTAACATTGCCAATACAGCTAAACTGGAGCCTGACTGAGCTCACTATTGCAGACAAAAGTGCATAGTGAGTGTAAGATTTTGACCCTATGTAAGGGATTTCAGTTGTGCTTTTTCCCCTAAAATTCTCTCTTTAACCAGTGAAAGCAATTACTGTACACAAGCTTCAAACCAGCAGCATTTTGCAACTGGATTTAAAATATGTGCTGATAATGTTGCTTTCTTGCCAGTGAGAGCTTAAAACTTTCTAAAGAAAAATAATAGGACCACCTTATAAATAACTTTATGTGACTTTTCAACCACATATATAAAATGCATCAAGTGTGTGCTGGATTGAGCTACTTAGGGCTTATTGCAATTCCTTCTGAGTATGAGTACTGATAATATAAATGATATAAAATTCAGAATGTGGCCTTGAACACTGCTCCAAAACTTCCTCGAGTAGAGAAATGACACCTTTACTCAACACAGATTTTTAAATGATCCAAAACTCTGGAAGCCTTTGTACAGAGGACCTCCAGGGTGAGTACATGAGTCTGAAAACAATCATGAGCCCTTTACAAGGTTGGCTGTAGGAATTTATCTATCATTCTGTAGGAACTTATCTATCATTCTGACACACTGGAAGAAATCTACTGGAAATCTTGGTGGTGAGAACAAGAATTAGACTTGTTGAGATTTAAGATATCCAAAAGCAGATTAATGTGAAGACATCCCATTAATCAACCTGACAACAGGAAAATCCAGACAGAGGGAAAGCATAGAGCTGTCTTGCTACAGAGTGGCCCACTATTTTTTCCATACACATTCTAGTGCTAGAGTGTTTCTTGAGCTATTCTCACAGATTTTATGTATTGGGCTTTAGCACTTTATAATCAGATTGTACTCTTTTACTGTTCCTGACCCTCTAAAACTTGAGCTTCTTTTCTTTCATGCAGCATTGGAATCAACATGGCACAGTTTCTGGGGAAAAGTAAAAAGAAAGAAGGGCTTGTGCATGTGGCTTGTGATTCCTAACTATACAAACATGTTACTATCAGATTTTGCTGGTCTTCCCATTGTACTGAGTAAGGAAAACCATTTCCCTGCATCCTCATTCCTTTGAGGTCCTGGGCTTAGCTAGAGGTTATTTGTTAATGTTAAGGTTATATATTTGGATAGGTAGGAAAAATACCAACAGCTGAACCATCAGTGAAATTTGCACAGGTGCTTTATCTGTGTAACATATGTTAGATCACCTTATTGCTGCAGTATAGCTTTTATCTTCCTGGTATTTGGTAAAAACTAAGCAAACCATAGATAACTTTGAAAATTTATGTGTTTTCAGTCTTTTCTCTACATTGAATAAAGTAACAAACTCTTAAAGCCAAGAGAATATTTATCTAGCAGTTTCTGTTTAAAGCGAATTTCACATTTTAAAAACCTTTTGTATAATAAGCATTCTTCATACAGAAGTACAGCAACAGCCTTTAAGTCACTGTTATTTTTCTCCAATCTGTAGTCCCTGCATCAGGAATTTGCTAGGCACCATTAGAACTGCCTCTCTGTTGTTAAGGACTGATTGTGTGCAGAAGTGAAGGTACTCAGGTCAATTTGTGTGATGCCTGTCTGATGTCCTGAAATGTGGATTGTTGATACATACTAATGAAACACTGCTAATGTGCTATAGCAGTCAATAGAGAAATGCTGTCTCATCTTCATTCCAGCTGGCAGCCAGAATCCTTTGGAATGATACTACCAACATCAATTTAGGCAACAGTAATTTCATATTCTGTGATTTTCTGTAGTAAAGTAATAAACAATAATGTTTTAATACCAGAACCCATGTCTGGAATGCTACCCATGAATGTGTTCTAAATTTGTTCTGCATGTGTTCTAGATATCAGGAACTTGAAATGGTTTCAAGATAGCAACTATGGAAAGGAAGAGGCTACAGTTCACTATTGTCTTTCCATCTCTGTCTTTCAGCATGTCCCTCCTGTCTCTTGTATTCTGCCCTTTACCACCAAAGGCTAGAGTTCAACATTTATTCCTACTACAGACAGTCTACTCTGGTATCAAGAGAAGTCATAGGAATCCAAATTTCCAACCAAATTCCTTGGCAACACCATGAACTTTTATCTTAATATGATGTGCTTTCTTCTGCTGTTGGCATGAGTCACTGTAACCGGATTAGGAAGAAGGTAAAGTCAAGGAGACAGGAAAAAAGGGCTGGAAAATAAGAAATCTGGCAGCATGGAAATGTACAACTAAAAAGGAGCAAAGTAGAGTCAGCATAACTTTTCTTTTTCTGCTGTAAGAAAACTGAAGTTTCTAAAACAAGTGATTAAAAAAACCCCAAAAACTAAAGCAAGCTGGCCACTCCCTTTAATGCCTTCTAAAATCCCATGTTGAAAAGTTCTCCTGTTCCCCAAGGATCAAAATGGCATGGGTTTTCATTACATCCCACAGCAGATTAGCCTGGGAGAATAACTTCTTCCTGCACAGGAGCCAAGTAGCTGGGGAAAAGGCACCAGGGAAGTGACAACCATACAGAGCAGCATTCCTTGGGGATGCTGCAGGCCAGGACCAGAGTGCCTCTGCCTAATTCAAGCTCCATTAGAAGCACTAATATTCCATAGAATAATAAAGTGCTTCTGATATTCCATTAGAAGCACTTTATGACATCAGTGAGGACTGCTGTGGTCTGGAGGCTTTCACAGTTCATCTAGAAGCAGCTAGAAATTTGTGACCATGTTGGATGAAACAATTTGGGACACTGCATTCCAGAAGGCAGAAAGCCCTCTCTTTGCCTGTGGTGAAACATTAACTTATCTTTTTGTAGAATAAAGTGTATTTTCAAGACTATTTGGTCTCTCTTCTAAATGAATTCATAAATCTAGGATAAAAAACTGTTCATCAACCCCTATATATAAAATAAATTGTTGTTATGCAGAAGCGGGTTTTGAAATTAAAACCCTTCACAATCTGAACAAAAAAAATTTTAATTTTTCTAGCCAAATCTTTAGTAACAGAAAGCACTTGAAATGCCATTTTTCTTTGCCTCTACTGTGTAGCATGATTTTTACCCTGAATTCTTTGCTTGGGATTGTTCTTGCATAGAAATTATAATGTTGTTTCTTTTATTTGGCCAGACTTCCTCCAACCCTTATGTGAACTTGCAGTTCTGAACTGGCTTCTATTAGAGAGTTCAATTAAAATGGTTTGTTTAGGCCATGAGTAAATCATATTATGATAACTTAATCATCTATTACATATTAATTTTTAAAAAATAAAGTATTTTCACGGTTTATTTTTGTTAATCTCAGTTTCTGGCTAAGTAATGCGAACTTGGATTAGCAGCGGAGAGTTTGGTACTTTCTATCTGGCACCTCAGAGGAATGGGTTATTAGGAGGGTGTTTCCTATTTAATGCCTTATGAAGAAACGTGAATGAAGAGCTGAGGGAATTCTTGATGAAATGGTTATACAGCAAGAACAAGCAAAAAATGTCTGAATTTTTGATTAATATCTTTATATGTGAGGTACTTAATGAATGTGATCTACTACAAAATCCCTTGATAACCAGGGAAGTTGTGCCAGAGTTGTCTTTCCATTTAAAGATTAGTGCACATCATATTTGCTGAGTCATGAACTTTATTTCAGCGCACAGTTCTTATTTGACTTTAAAAAGACAAAAGAAAGCCAACCTAAGCCTCAAAATAGAATATACTACATGATCTTTTCTTTGATTATTCTGGACAGGGAAAGACTAAGAAAAGTATTTTGTGTGACAAAAGAAATTGGATTTGACAGTTCCTTTGTGAAGAACTGCAGAATAACCAACAAGTTTGATGCCAAAAAATGACATTAACCGAGTGGTAAGGTTGGCTGGCAGTGTATAGTTCTTTTGCAAAATGACAGTGTGGGGGGCTTTAATAAAAATAAATATGAAAAAAAAAAGAAAAAAAAGGGAGAAAAATAAAAGGTCCTCCAGGTTATCTGGACAAGCAGAAGCAGGCGATGAAGAAATTAAACACCTTTGCAATGTTGCCTTGCATTAATACACACTGAATATGTGCTGCGTCCGTAATTGAGTCAGTGTTTTAGATTCCAGGAACAGCACAAAAAGTTTTTAGCAAGGAGCCACCTCCACGTTAATTATCATGCTTCAGTTTTAAGTCTTTCATCAGGTAACCTCATAATTTTAATTTTCTTCAATTGAAATAAATGTTTTTAAATCTTAATGAGGCGGATGCAGTTGATGTGCATGCATTCACTTACAATGCTCTGCATCTCATTAAAGGTGATTCATAAGTATTTCTCCATACTCCTGCACAGTTCAAGGAGGAACAGAGATAAATAGAGTATATTTTGAAATATTTTTAGGTTTTACTGCTTGACAGGAAAAGTAGAGAGTTCTCAATAGCCAAAAGAACTCGACAGTTTTGTTACACAGTAAAGAGAGTAACTAGAAACATATGAGAGAAGATGGATGTGCTTCCAGACTTCTTCCATAAAATACAGCTCTGTCTACCCAGAACAATTAAACTTCTCTTTTTTAGTCTGTTGAACTGGATGCTGTGCAAGCTGTGACCATGATGCTGCATGCTTTCTGAAGTTTTCTTTGGCTGCAGGCACATTGTGCAAGCAAATTCAATTTTACATATTCATTCATTCTCTGCCTGTGCTAAGGCTTTTTGGAGGGCCTCCTTTTGATATTCAGGAGCCAAGAGCATGGGAAGTGAATTATCAAAAATTATTATTTTGAAAATGGTGTAAAAATTACTTTTTTAACCTATTTGGAGAAATGTGGTATAAGTGAGTAATATAGCAAGCATTATTTTAATTTGAAAGTGTTCATCAACATGCAGCCTTGCTAGACTAATTTGTGGCTGGAAGGTTGCACCTTACAATGGTTTAGGAAGGAGAACAGTGGCAGTCTCAGGTCTGGACATAACTTTTCTTATGCTATTACTGCACAAACACAGCACTCTTTACCTGCTGTGGAGAAGGTCGAGTGCTTTCAAGAAGCCAGGATTTACTGCATACCTGTGGCATTCCAGTCCTGCAGATGATGTGGTAATCCATGTTTTCAATGGAATGAAGTTGACAATGAATGAAAATGACAGCCAGATGTGTGATGTGTTTATTAAATTCGATGTTCCAAGAAAATAGATCTTTAACTACTTTTTAACAGTCCCACAGAGTTAAAAAAGTTTGACCTTTTTTTTCAAATAAAATTGAGATAAATGTTTCACCAGTCTTAAAAAAGTATGTGTAAATATATTTATTTTAGTATGTGCAATATTCCCGATATTAAAATGTTTTTGTTTTTTTTCCTTTAAGATCTTGACAATAACTGTGCTATTTTAAACGCTCTACACAGTTTCTATTCAGTGTTTTTGCCTTTATTTCTCTGATCTCAGCAAAATCTCATTAAAGTGACATATTTTAACCTAATGAAATGAAAATTTAAACACTGCTTGTCACTTTTTGGGGGAAGGAAAAAAAAGGAATTTATACATACTAGTAAAGAAAAGGGCACGTTCTGCAAAGAGTGTTTGAAATGCTTATTAAAAAATGTTAGGAAAGTTTGTCTGAAACTTCCGCAGAGTTTTATTCCTAACTGGGGAAACTTTGTTTTGAAATTGTGCTTTCTGTTTACTTTTCAAAGCCTTTATATTCATCTGGAAGCAGAATTCTAAATCATACTCTTCTACAAGTTGTGTTTTCTTTTAGTTTTGTTTTAAAATTAGGACTTTCTTAATTCATTGTAAACCCTTACAAAGCAGGTTCTTCATGGAATGTGACAATGTTATTGAAGGTGTTGTTTAGAAGAGGTGATGATGGGAATATTCTACATGTGTCCTGGCTGTGTTACATGCAGACAAATCAAATGTTGCTGTAGAAAGGAAAGATCATGATTACAGGAAAAGTATCACATGTTACTGTTCACACAGGTGATTCACTTATCTTTTCAGCTGCCTCCAGCTAAAATCCTGGTCTCTGTTTCCCCCAGTGAAGCTGGAAATGCTCCTGTCAATTTTCACCAAAAGTAAACACAATTATGGTACATGTATTTATAGTAACTGCCTTTGTTTTTCAATCTAGAATATATTTTAGGAGGATATAATTTTCTTCTGTACTGCTGCTGCCAGCAGACACATCAAGTGCATTACTACTGCTATCTTTTAGGTTTTCCTTGCTGCTTTTGTCACAGACAATTTTAGAATATGTGTAGGTTTCTGAAAGCTGAGCTGCTTAAACACTGCTGAGTGGCTGCTGCTTGGGAACGGGGACATCCTCGGTTCACCAGTTCTTCTCCCTGGGCTGAGTCTCTGAGCACTGCTCTCTGTCTGTAGATGGCAGTGGGCATACACAATGCAACAACTTCTCCAGTGCAGCATCACAGTAAGAAACAACTTCCCATTCCTAATTTCAGACTCCTCTCCTCTCCTCTCCTCTCCTCTCCTCTCCTCTCCTCTCCTCTCCTCTCCTCTCCTCTCCTCTCCTCTCCTCTCCTCTCCTCTCCTCTCCTCTCCTCTCCTCTCCTCTCCTCTCCTCTCCTCTCCTCTCCTCTCCTCTCCTCTCCTCTCCTCTCCTCTCCTCTCCTCTCCTCTCCTCTCCTCTCCTCTCCTCTCCTCTCCTCTCCTCTCCTCTCCTCTCCTCTCCTCTCCTCTCCTCTCCTCTCCTCTCCTCTCCCTCTCCCTCTCCCTCTCCCTCTCCCTCTCCTTTTCCTCTCTTCCCTTTCTCCTTTCCCAGGAAAAACATGATTTAGCCTGAATATCACTATCTATTTACACTAAAGCTGCTTGCCTTCTTTAAAAAAAAAAAAATAATAATTTCTTCTGAGCCAAGTAGACAGATTGAAATATTATCAGTCTATGTATTTCCACTGACAGTTCTCCAGTCTGATACTCAGAATGTTTAGCAGCTTCCAGTGAGAAAGCTGAAGTGGGGGTGGGTGTGCAGAAATCCAGTATGTTGGTGTACACTTAGTCTCTTTAATATTCAATGGATACTGTGTTCTTTCTCTCAGAGAGAAGTTTAATCCAGGTCTTTTATTTTACATCTTTTTCCCCACTTTACTATTCATATTGCTCAACTCTAGGCTCTAAGTGGGACATTCCTAGGCTCCAAGTGGGACATTCCTAGTTTTCAGATCCTTCTTTGGAGTTATTTCAATCTCTCAGATGGGCATAAATGAAAGAAAATAAAATTAAATGGCGTGCAGGTTAAAGCAGGTCATTCTTCCCCTCTGCTGTGCACTTGTGTCACCTCACTGGTGACACAAGTGCAAGTCCTGGTGTCCCCAAGATAAGGACATGGAACTGTTAGAGAAGAAGGCCTCCAAGTTGCTAAGAGGACTGGAGCACCCCCCTGTAAGAACAGGCTGTGAAAGTTGGGGCTGTTCAGCTTGGAGAAGGTTTCATGGAGACCTGGAAGCAACTTTCCAGTATCTGAAGGGGTTACAGGAAAGCTGGAGAGGAATCCTTCATCAGGAACTGTAGTGATAGGACAAGGAGTAATGGGCACAAACTGAAAGAGGGGAAATGTACACTGAATATTAGGAAGAAATTCTTTACTGTGAGGATGGCAAGGCACTGGCATAGGTTGCCCAGAGAAGCTGGGGATGCCCCATCCCTGGGAGTGTTCAAGGCCAGTTTGGTTGGGGATCTGAGCAACCTGGTCTAGTAGGAAGTGTCCCTGCCTATAGCACTGAGGCTGGGACTGGATGGCCTTTAAGACCCATTCCAACCCCTTAACATCCTAAAATTCTGTGAAAAAGCCAGTGGCACCCACCCTCCCCATGTTGTGTGTCATGTATTCCAGTACCACTAAAAACAGTATCATCACTTTGTCCCCTGTCTCCTGAAAGGAAGTTTTCTGCATGTCATCCATACTTGTATATTATGCAGGGTTGCCAACATGCTGGAATAAATCTTTCTAGATTATATATCTTTTTAGCAACTAGAGAGATTCTGCCAGCATAAGTTCAGAAGGTTCAGTAAGGTCTCTTATATTTCCTTGAAATCTTTTCTATTTTAAGGTGTGAGTACATGCAATGCCAGTGCCATTATCCAGAGGGCCAAAAGGAAAACATGCCATTGTTTACTTTTCTTGTTACTGGCTTTTAAATACAAACAGGCAATATGTAAAACAGAAAACTAAAAGAAGAGACAGGAATGTGGATAAAGGGTTAATTTGGAATAAGAATGCCAGAACTTGGTGCTGGTTTTCCACTTAGGTGAGACAAGTCCTGCCTTCAAGCTGCTATGGATATGCATCATTTTGTGCCTGGATTTCAGATCCCTTCCTGTGAAAGCATTATTTTTGCCTCTGGGGCTTGATGAAATAGGCATGTTGAATTGTGAAGTACCAGATGTTGGAGGAAGGAAACATAATGGGAGGTGAGGAAGCTGCTTTTAAGCTCTCCATGGCTATTTTGGGAACTTTATCACATAAACAATGAATCCAAAGTTATGGAAGCACAGGATGTGGAGCGAAACCAATAAAAACCAAAAAACATACATGAGAGAAAAGTGCATGTAAAAAGTATTTCCAAGATGCTGTTAGTGAATGAGCATAAAAGGAAATGTCTTTAAGATGAACACAGAAAAGTAGAAGTAGCAGAGTCAATTACTCCAAGCCTGCAAAAGCAATTCGATATCCAAGAATCCACATGAAACTCTGTGTCCCTTGAAGTCAGAGCTGGCTATAGGAGGTCTGTGTAAGTAGGATTTCTCCTCTACCCATTCTACAAGTCTGTTATATGTTACTGGAGCACAACATTCTTTCAAAAGAAACAAACAAACAAAAAAAGGTAATTTCATAACAAACATGTGCTAAATTCTAGATTAATTAGATCATAACTTTATAAAGTAAGCTGGTAAATGTGCCCTGGGCCAGGAGGACAAGGTAATTATTCCATACTTGAGGACCTTACCTGTGTGGATGTTTTGGCTTTGATCCTGTGAGCTCTTTACGTCACACCTAATCTGAAGCAGATGGGCTCTTCTGCTGAAGCCATTGCTTGCTGACCTGAAGTTTTCCACTGAACCAAGCTAGCATCAGATGAAACATTTGGCATGACGTCAGAAGAGTAATAAATTGAACTATGCAAACTGAAAAGATGATTCACATTTGAATCATAGAAGATTTTGGGTTGGAAGGGACCTTTAAAGGTCAATGTCCCTGCAGTGAGCAGGGACATTTTCCTCTAGAACAGGTTGTGCAGAAGCCTGTCCAACGTGGCTGTGAATGTTTCCAGAGATGGGGCATCTACCAACTCTCTGGCCAGCCTTTTTCAATGAGCTGGACACAGTGCTCTAGGTGCAGTCCCAGCAGAGGTGAGGGGTTGAGTCATCTCCCCTAACCAATGAAAGTCTTTTTGACTAACATTTACTAAAGAGAAAAAAAAAATCTTAAAATATTTCCTCAGTTTTTGCCTTATTAATTCTCACTATAATTTTTCCCCAGCAAATATTCATCTGAAGACGCTTGGAAAATCGTTGTAAAGGAAAGACTATTAGGTGACAGTACCTGTGAGGTGGGATGCACTGTCATCATGTGTTACAGCACACGACCCCATTTGCTGGGGATAGCACACCAAAGATAACTTGGGTTACCATGGGTAACTTCCATGATCCATGAATCAAATGAATAATTCTGAATTAGAGATCCAGGATCCACTCTGTTCCTCTAGAAAGGTAATGGTGACATTTGTCTGATAGAGCAGGTTGCTTTTCTGACTGCTACATTCAATACTGCTACACTTCATGCTGCTACTGCAGAAAGGAAGGGATTACTCTGACCTATCTAAGGGCTAATTAAAAGAAGCCACAAGTAGATCAAATAAAGGCCAGAGCTTCCCTCCTTCCCTTGCTCATGGGGAAGCCCACCGAAGGTCATTTGAATCTGAAGTCTGTAGGACTGAGCACTGAAGATGCAGAGCTCCAAGCAGATTTTGGTTGTGGTTTTAAATCTCAGCTTCATTTGATGTCTGTTGTTTGTATGTGATTGTTAGCAAAGTTTTAATAGCTGAGTGCGATTTAAGATCAAGTAGGAAGTAGCAGGAAGGGATTAGTTGTGCCTTATGAGGCTTAAGCAAGCCATATGTGAAGATCATGAAGTTATATAGTGACTTTTTATATATATAAAGCCCAATTACATATGCACAAACTGCTTAAGTCATCACAAAATTACCACAATAAAGCAAGTATACTTATGGCACGAGTAAAGTAAATATATGTACAAGGTTTTACAAAATTATAATTCTGAAGGATGTAATTACTTATATGCACCTATAAATATGTGACTTGTGGCCAAAATGCTTCCAGGAGTGGGGCTAACCAATAATGGAAAAGTTTTACTTAAAGATGATCTGCACCCCTGGAACTGGAGTTTGTTAGGTGTTCCCAGCCAGGATCCCATGTCTCAGGGAGGTGTTGTGCTCCTTTTAGGTAGGCACAGAGTTACTTTTATACTTTTTGATGTAGAAACATAACTGTGTGTAGGGCATCAGCTCATGACATAGCTGTTGCTAGCTTGTGCACTCCTAGAAGGCAAATTTGTTGTCGCAGTTTTTGTCTTACTTCCATCAAATTTTACTTTTATCCTGCCAACTACTCCCCATCAAGAAAGCTTAGGGTGAGCTTGCCAGGGATATCCTTCACCACCACCTATTCTTTTTTAACCATTTCCTAAAAACCCTCTAATTTTATGAATTCCAGCATAAAACCAAGCCGAGTAATTTGAGTCAAATGTTATAAATATCATACTGTGTTCATTTCCAGAGGTATGGTGTTTACTGTTCTTTGTTTTAAAAGTTTATGGCTCATTCCACAATCCTTGAGAACACAAAATTCATTATTCCTTACTCCTTAACCAAGGAGCTTGTGATTTGGGACCTCTTGTGTCTAAAATTTATGGTATTTAATGTTTTCATAGTTAATGCATTGCAACCAATCCCTAGAACCCATTTCATAGAGGCAGCAATGCATCTTATTTGCTTAGCCACACAGATGGCAGAGTAGTGTAGCAAAAATAGCAATCAGATAGCACTGAATCATTGTGGGCTTAAACCTGGATTTTAAATAATGAGCAGTATATAGTTAAGATAACCAGAATTTTCATGCAACACTTGATATGCTGAGAGGTCTTAGCCAAAACATTCTCTCCTGGGTAATGAGTAAGTAGGGTTTTTTTTTTGATAGTAAGTTATTTTCTGAAATAAATTTAGATTTTTTATTTGGCAGAAATTAGTATAAAAATGGGTCCTTTTATTTCAGATTATAATGGAAAAATCTAGACTTGTCTTCAAGTACATTCACAGGTCATTGACATTCAATATATTCAAGATCTTCAGATCTCACAGCAGTATTACCTTTTCTCATTTTTTTTTTCTTTTACATGCTTTAGACTGTCTCTGGCCCAAGCTTAGTGATAGCAGTAAGGAACAGCAAGTGGGATAATCCAGGCTGAGAACCAGAACATTCCTTATGTTCTCTCCTTGTTTTTAATGGTTGTAGTTTGCTGATGTTTAGTGCTGCTGAGAAGGCAGCTGCACATTCTTGCTGTCACTGTCTCCTGACAGGGAATACCTGTGAAAAGCCTTTGTTTTGTACTAGTAACGTGTGAGCCTGGCTAAGAGTTGGAAAAGACTGCTTCACCTGTAGGACCCATGAGCAGGATGATAGGATGATGCTCTTCAAGCGTTTCATTTTCAAATAAGACAGAATAAATGGTAAAAAGCTTTCAGTTAGATTTCCAATTAAAAGTTTGAGGGCATGTGATGATGGTGTTTTGCGGTCTGTCAGTAATTTGCCCAATAATGCTGGGAACCCCTCAAGTAAACTGTAAAGATGGTAGATGATGTTTGAACTCTGAGAAAGCTGTTTTCTCTTTTTTTTTTTGTTTGTTTGGGTTTTGCTTTGTTTTGCTTTTTTTTGCCAGTGGTGAATCTGTAGAGCTGGTATGAGGCCAGCCAACAAAGGCCATGAGTTAAGTGTCTCTCAGTTCTAAAAGGAAGATGGGAGGAGAACCTGCATCATAGGAGTACTCTTGGAAACTTGGAACTGGGGCAATAGCTTGAAGCAGAAAAATATGTTAATTAAAACACTATATGAGACCAAAACAGCAGTCCAAGCGCCCAGCAGAGCACATCCATGATGAGCATTCAAGGCAAAAATCTTTGACACTGGAAGTTTTCCTTGGCTGATTCACTTTATTACTATAATCCAAGCAAATATTAATGTATATCCTGAAAAGACAAGAAGATTCCCCAGAAGTATTCCTGTACTAACACTATTAACCAATCCTTTAATGTATTCTGTTCTTTTTTGGCTAAAGAATAGAGTGATAAATAAATGTCTTGAGAATCAATAAATCTGTTCAGTATGTACTTATTGGAAGGCCATGATTAAGTAAACCTTAGTAATTTGGTACTCAATGTGTTGTGGGTTTTTTTCTTGAAACAATCAAACTCTTCTAGTTTTCCTAGGGAATTATATTGCTAGCAAAGTCATTAGTGTTTGCACATCAGTTTTGAGCCAAATTATGAATATCCCTGAATGCAAAGGGCTAAGTTTCTAAACTACATCATTACAGAACAAGTGTACTGAGAATAAGATCTTTTTTTAATCCAAAGTGCTTGGGGAGTTTACCCCTGAGTATTCAAATTAATCATTAATCACAAAAGCAATTTGTTGGGCATTTGAAAATCATTACCAGTTTAAAAGACTTAGTTTCTATTTCAAAGCTTTCAGTGGGCAAAAAAGCTGCAGCTGTCACTTGAGAATACCCAATCTACACAGCAATTTAAACACTGTGTTTACAACAGGCATATGTGGTTTTAATTTTCACAGTTTTTTGTGATCTACTTTAATATCTATTATTCATTCATAGCAGGGAAAAATAATCTTCAAGTATGTTTGATATGTTGAACCTGGCACATTCAAAGCCAATCTGCAGAGTTCCTCATGGGACAAACTGGTAGCGAACATCTTGCCCTACAGAAGTCCAACAGCAGCTTCCAGCTGAGTTTATGTACACATTAATAGAGGCTTTCTGGTGAAAAATAAGTGACATTGGGGGTAGGACAAAGAATAGCACAATTTTCAGGAGCTGTTGCTGTCTTATATGACAATTATAGTGTGAGTTTGGTCCACTGTAACTTTACGAGAGCATTTCAGTTTGGTATTTAATAACCCTCCCTCAGTAAAAAGGCAGCTCTGAAATATGCCATTCTGGCACAGATGTGTAAGTCCTGGGCATCTTACCTTTTGGAAAATCCTTCAATAAGTTGCTTTAGGAATTAGCATTGCTACAGAGGCACGTAGCCCAGATAGTGAGGAGGAATATTTGAATTTCTGTGCATTGTAGTCTTTAAAAAATGCCTGTATATGGAGATGTGGTTTTACTAAACTATATAGGTTTTTTTATTTGTGTACAAGGATTATTTGCACTTGTTCAATAAAAATGAGATTCCAAAACTAAATGAAAGCAATTAGTCATGTAAAACACTGTACTCATTTGAAAGCAAGCCAGTGTGAGATTCCAAATCAGAAATACAATTGAATAGGAAAATTAAAATAAATGCAGTAATAATACAGAAACACTGACAGAGTCAGAATTCAACCTGACACCCTGTGGGTCAGGGTGTTGGCAGCAGTCCCATTAAATGGTGGCTGCAGTCTTCCTGCAGTGACAGGTGTGGTTCTGTTGGAGCAGGGATCCTGTAGAAAGGTCTGGTCTTCCTCTGAATGTCCAGTGGTGTTTATGTAGCTCTTGTCCTCTGGGAATTCACTGGATAAAGCCAGTTGTGATGTTGCAAATATCTGATTATCTCCAGGTAGGAATGCTTGGCTCCTCCCCCTGGGTGAAGCCTCTCACCATAGGCTGATCTAATTTAATCAGTCATGCAGTGAGATTCTGATGGCCGATTAACAGAAGATATCCCCCTGGAGGGAGTTATCATGACTGACACATGGAGGAGTTAAAGAACACTGCCCCACCTGTTTTTAACAGATTATAGAGATGGTGATGGATTACATACTTTTGATTACATCTTGTATCGTTACCTAAGATAACACATACCTATTTTTCTTGTCTATAGCAAGCCCCCTCCTTCCTAGGTGGACTTTTCTTTCTCTTGATGCAAGGCAAAAAAAGGCATTTCATGTTTAAAAAAATATACATATTCTGTACTCAGTTCCTCATGGAATTTTTGGCAACTTACTATTTCACACATGATATTTTTACACTGGATCACATATATATTATTTGTGTATTTCAGGTGATATCTGCTTTGTAAGGGCAGATAACCATAAGTGTGAGTTGGGGGCTGGAGGAAAAAGATTGCTTTAGCCTTACCGGAAAATGTCTTGGTTTATTCTTAATTAGGGCCCACTAAGCTGGAGTTTGGGAAAGTCAGTAAAAACAATGTATGGATGCATCTTCATTTCTGAAATCCTTGTGCAGATCAGGAAATCTGGTAAGTAAAAGATCAGGTAGAACATGTGTCCTACTTGTAAAAGCATAATTGTTGTGATTCAAATACTCCATGCATTACCAGATTTAGACTGAGTTTACTTTTAAGTGGATGTGAAATTTAATAGGCAAATGTGTAGCATAAAACTGTTTACTGTGCAAGAGTAGTAAGTGGTTAGTGCAAGGCCATGCTCAGATTGGAATTAAATAGTCACAGATATAATATTTCTTCAATTTTATGGTAATTCTCACTTTAGAAGAATTTCTGTACTGGTGTATTGATCCAACCCGTAGCTATCTGCTGTAAGAAAACAGCTGGAGGTAGCCCATGGGAATAGCCAACTAAGCCCTAATTATCCCATCAGAGCTGGGATGGAAGAAAGAAACTTCTGGACATGACACAGGAGTGGACTGGACTTTTTGGACTCTCAGTCACAAATACTATTATAGAGGTGCAGATGCACTCCTGTCTCTGTGCTGATCCTGTGGCTGCCTGACTGAGCTGCTTATCTTTTATATCCTGGCAGAGAACTGATCAAAACTTTTTAATTGTGTGACTCCAACAATGTCTGTTCTTTGCCCACTGAGCTGCAGAATAGCTTGAACGCTCCATTGTTTGAAAAATGTAGGAAAAAAAACCTGGAAAATAATGTGTCCCACTGAAATAAAAGCTCAAACTTAGGGGAAAAAAACCCCAAACCCAACCCCTCAAAAGTTAGTTTCTTCCTCCTTTTGCCAACACAAAACTTAAAGGTGAAAGATAGATTTCATTAACATAACTGGAAATGTTCTGTTTTCCACCCTAATTTCTACATGGATGGGAAAAGCCCAGAGCTGTTTCAGATGGTGTCTATAGGATTTGTAGATCAGAAACTTTTATGGAAATAATGAAGATATTATACAATGTTATCGGCAGAATACAGATGATCCTAAAAGGTTGGTATCACCTTGTTCTGCTGGAATTCCTTTTATTTCCCCTTCTAATTTCCTTGTGAAAATTCCACAGAAGAAGGGTATTATCTGCTTGGAAACACTGATTAAAAGTGTAGGAAATACTTCAACATCTCCCTCTGAATACAAACCTGACTAAAGTAAACATGAAAAAGCCTACTAATATTACCATGCATAAGGCTGTGGTCTTTGAAGACAAACCCTGTGAATGCACAATCTATGCCTGAGTTCCAGTGTGTTTTTTAAAATATGCCTTTAAAATGTACTGCATGATATAATGGCAGCAAAGGGGCAGAGTTGAACTGTGCATCCATAGCAACAGGATGCTCCAGTGGCTTGTAAGATGCAATAACACCCAGCTCCTTATCAGATAAATTACTATCAGGTCCAAAGTGCCTTCATCCACCTTCACTGCTCTGTGAAAAGAAGATAAAATATTCAGCTGAGAAATGTTGATAAATACCTAGGTGCCACAAGGTAAAATGTAGCTCCCGGGACCAAGAGGATGTCAAGCCCTGGAAAGTCCTGCAAAGAGGAGTAATCACAGGAGATAGGGACATCTCCTGAACTCTTCAGCATCTATAGTTTTCCAGAACCTGCTGGTTTCCAAAAATTAAGCCAAATTATCAGTATGAAGAAAGAGTCAATAGATGTTGACAGGCAAAAAATGTGGTTGGTGAAGGAAAAAACCCAGTATGCAGGACCATAAAGGTTTTGCTCTGCAATTTAAACAAAACCCAAGTCTTGTTTCGGACTATCATAGTTTTGTGTTTGGGTTTGTGATAAATTGAGGAAATCTTTGGTTTAGTGTTAACTGTGTTTAAAAACATCAGTAAAGAAAGTCAGTAGATAGTTAGCTAAGGGCCTCAGAACAAGCCAAGTTATAAAATTGGGATTAACCAGAGTAAGAAGGAATCTGCAAGACTCAACGCTCAAACGTCCAAGAGGAATTTTACTGTGGCAAATAATTTTAGCAATTATAATGTGATTGTACCTAGACCTTGTAAAACTCCAATGGACATGGATCTCCATTGATGGATCTTATCTACTGACATCTCAAAGGAGTTGGCAAATTCTGCATCAGTGCTATCCTCTCTGTGAAATACTTCTGTAAATGTCATGAAAGCCCTGTGCTCTGTTCTTGTTATTTGAATATATTTTTGTGTTAAAGGAATGACAAGTTTGTGTGTCACTATATCCCCCTGCTGTCATTTTGCTGGAGTGACCAGCAGTTTTTATTCAGTCTGCACAGCCAGAATTCTTCCCACAAAAGCTAAGATGTGAAGAACAGGATGTACGCCTGGGTCTCGAGGCAGCCTCATTTTCTCTGGCATGAGAAAGAGTGTACTCATTTGAAAGCAAACCAGTGCGAGGTACCAAGTCAGAAATACAACTGAATAGGAAAATTAAAATAAATGCAATAACACAGAAACACTGACAAAGTCAAAATTCAACCTGACATGCTGTGGGTCAGGGTGTTGGCAGCAGTCCCATTAAATGGTGGCTGCAGCCCTCCTGCAATGACAGGTGTGGTTCTGTTGCAGCAGGGATCCTGTAGAAAGGTCTGGTCTTCCTCTGAATGTCCAGTGGTGTTTATGTAGCTCTTGTCCTCTGGGAATTCACTGGATAAAGCCAGTTGTGATGTTGCAAATATCTGATTATCTCCAGGTAGGAATGCTTGGCTCCTCCCCCTGGGTGGAGCCTCTCACCATAGGCTGATCTAATTTAATCAGTCATGCAGTGAGATTCTGATGGCCGATTAACAGAAGATATCCCCCTGGAGGGAGTTATGAGGGATGGGTCATTGAAGAGATAAAAAACACTGCCCCACCTGATTTTAATGGCTGGTGATAGAATACATACTTTTGGTTACATCTTGCATTGCAACCTAAGACAAAGAGGAATGCTACCGCATGACTCTAGCAATACAGAAATTAAATATCTTTTAAGAAAAATAAATTTGACTCCATGTAGAAGTGTGGAAGGACTGCAGGACATCTTCAGTAGGACTGATGTAAAGAGACCTCAGAAAAAATCAGCTTTCTTCAGACAAAGAAACAAAACAGTAATGTGATTTTTTTGGGTCTTTTTAAGTCCCCCCAGATTTCAAAAATAAACTTTCTCACCATCATGCATGAATGCCTGGTCTCTTTACAGTGGTTCCGACAGCTGGACGAAACCTGTATTCCTGCTCATATCTATTCTATTTGACAAACTTTATTTTAGTATACATAGTTAAGGATTCTTCTGAGAAAAACTTTCAAAAGCAATATAGACATGACAGTGTGTGAATAAGAGTGGATTCCGTGACTCCATGGACAGTAGAAAATATCTCAGAGTGAGTTCTCGACACAAAATTTAGTCCTGATTCAGTATGATTTGGAAATGTCTCTTTTTTTGGTAGATTAATTGAACCAAAGGTGAACACTAAATGCAATATTTTCTTTTAAACTATTAGAATAATATATTACAGAAAATTTAATTTGAAGAAGAAAGGAAACTTCAATATGTGAAAAACTGAATTCTAGAGCTTTTGGAAGAGAGCTGAAGTTTAGAAAGCATGCTATCCAAAATTCTTTTAATTAATTAAGTTACTGGAGAAACTGTAGAGAGTTTAATGACCTTCCTGTCTCATAATTCTGCATGATCACATTACTTTAGGCTTTGTTCAACAATGTCAAATCAGATTTATTGACTTAAGTTGTAATATTTTTAAAGCTTTATAAATCATAATAAAACCAGCCTCACTTTTCCAAATGAGACTTGAAGAAAAGTAAAAATATCTTAATCAGCTAAAATGAGAAATAATATGATGTGGAATTGAAATAAGGCCAGGGGAGAAAGATGCAGTGGCACAATTTTACTATTTCACAAAAGTTTTAAGACTGTACACTTTTATTTTCTAACCAATTTCTAGGAGCAGTGTCTTGGAACAATGCTGGTCTCTTCCCAGTGCCTGCGTTTTGGATTTGTGCTGAACACAGAGCTGATAACACAGAGATGTTTTTGTTATGGCTGAGCAGGGCTCACACAGAGCCAAAGCCTTTTCTGCCCGCTGTACCAGCCCTGCTGGTGAGGAAGATGGGGGTGCTTGAGGAGGCAGGTGGGGATGCAGCCTGGATAAGTGACCCCAAGGGACCAGTGGGATATTCCAGACAGTATGGCATCATACTCAGTACATAAAGTGAAGGGAAGAAGGAAGAAGGAGAGGACACTTAGACTGATGGTGGTATCTTCCCCAGCCTCTCTCTGCTGCCCTGGAGATGGCTGAACACCATCTGGTGTCTGGCCACGGGAAGCAGTGAATTAATTCCTTGTTTTGTTTTGCTTTGCTTTTCTTGTGTGTGTGGCTTTTGCTTTCCCTGATAAACTTTCTTTATTTCAACCCACAAGTTCTCTCCCATATTCCTTGCAATCCATAAGAACATGTTCCATGCTCTCTTGCTTTTTCCTACCTTGAAGAGTGCAGAAAACATACAGATACTAAGGAAACCTTAGAGCTGAATGTTAAACCCATCAGCAGATAGTAGAAAATCATTATATTCTCACTGTATTCCATCTGTCTTTGATTTACAGCCAAAACATTCCCCCTATGCTGCTCTGCTGATTCAGATGTAAGTGAATATCTGGATCCAGATATGGAATCTGGGAGAGATATGAACTACTTTATAAATTAGAACAGTTGCAGAGCTGGTGGATTTTGTGATTTTTGAGCTACACAGTTGTGCTAGGGGAATGGACTCATTAGTTGGGAAAGGCTTGTTAAAAACTGTGCACTGATGTGTGATGGGATATTAAGGAGTCAGAGCTTTATAACCTAATAAGGGAAGATTAGAGTGTATATAACTATGATATTTGAAATTCTATTCTGTCTCTAATGAAGAAATATCATATTTTAAAATGTAATTGAAAGCCAGTGTATACAAAAAAAGTAGGAAACTTCATTTGTTTTCAAAGTAAAAAGTTAGTCTCTGCTTTACAGGTTCAAAAAAATTCAATTTATTAATGGCATAGCTCCAAAAAGTAACTGCCATAATACTGGGATGAACTTTCTTGTCTGACCCACATTCGCTCTCAGAATGTACTGCTTTATTTCTGGTGACTCTTTCTATCCCTACTGGAACTGTTTTTCTAGTTGCTGTTTATTTCAGAAGCTAAGAGGTACTGCAGAGCAGTGCTCTATTAAATGCTACCTCCAGGAAAAACTGAGGAGTTCTAATTAGCCTCAGAATGCAACTACAACTGTGCCAAACCCCTGACATTTACAGTGGTAAAAGCTGGTTGAAAGATTTGGGGGTTTGTTTTTCACTTTTATGTTTCTATCGGTAAAGCTGGATTTTACTTTCAGTGAAAATGTTGGTGGAAGTTCTGAATAGCTCACAAATTAAAATTCTGTCTTCAGAATTGTTCAGAATAGTTTTCAAAAACTGGCTAGCTGGCTTTTCTTAGGCTTTGTGCACACACCAGATAAAACATAAAGCATCAAACTTTCCGGAAATGTTATTTCCTTTCTTTTAGCAAATGTGATCTGAAAATAATGGAAGATTATTTAAAAGGGCTGATAGTGCTCATTTCAAGGTTAGTGGATTTTAGACTGGCTTTCAAAGGTTTAGGGGCTAGCATTTCAACTGCAGATGTAGTAATCTCTAAGATTTTCAGAAATTGCTATTATATATAACAATTCTTCAATCTAGAACTAAGAGTAAAGGTATTTTTAAATTCTTTAATTGAAAAATCGAAGAAACTGGGATGATACTGAACAAATGCCAGAAAATGAATATTAGAAGAGAAATATTTATTTTTACTATTTATTTATTTGCTTTATATTCTTTCTGTACATTTCATAATTTGATCTCACACAGTGGTGAGAAAAAGATGTGGGGATTGTGTTGCAAATCCATGTATGTTTTGAACATCAAGGTGATGTTATACCCATGGCAAAGAATAAGAATTATTTTGCTGAAAAGTAGAGAAAATCAGTTTATAATTTCTACTATAGTGCCTATAATAGAAATTACCTGGCAGTTGATGTAAGATACTGCTGGGGGAGGTATTCAGCAGAGCCTCTAGATAAAACTGCAGTCAGAGCCCACTATTCCCCCAAGAGCTTCCAGTTATTTCCAATTAAACTCTCAGGAGGAAGAATTAGTTCAAAGACTGAGTCCTGAATCAACACACACAGAAAGAGGAAGAATTGAGAGAATACAGGCATTTAGAATAGCAAAAGTCTGGCCTTGGACTCAGAACTGGGATGGAGACCAGTAAAAAGTAGAACAGTTGAAATATTATGTTATTTGCAAGGTTAAAAAAAATTAAAAATTTCCATTCAGCATGATACAGTAATTTTTAAGCCCGAACCCATATATAGCAGACACTGAACTAGTTTTTCCAAATCAGAAACATGTATGTACAAACATATTTCATATACAAGAAAGAAGATTTAATTATTTGTAATCCAGTTCTCTAACAGATGAGTTGTCTCATTGACTCACTTGAGCAGGTGAGGTTTAGACTGAAGTCTTTCACTGCCCCCAAACGTTCTACTTGGCATACATAGGTGCCCTAGCAGATCACAGAATCACAGAAAAGTTTGGGCTGGAAGGGACCTTACAGATCATTTTGTTCCAACTCTCTGCCATGGGCAGGGACATTTTTCAGCAGATCAGGTTGCTCAAAGCCCGTCCAACTTGGCCTTGAACATTTTCAGGCATGAGACAAGAACGTCCACAGTGTTTATGTTCCCACTTCATAGGCAGCAACGGGGTGGTGAGGTGGCCAAGGCTGGTTTCAGAACCCAGTTTGCTTCATTGTTGTGGTTGGTGTCCAGCCGCTGGTGATCTCTGAGCCAGCCAGCAGCGGAACAGCCGGAGACGGGCTGGCATGGACGGCCTGAGGCATCTGCGGGGCACACGGGGAAATGCTCTGGCTTGGGGAGCTCCACTGAGGTGTGGGCATGTGGCACGGCAACGAGGAAGGGACAGGCACGACTGAAGGGCCAAAACTGAAGATGTTTTAAATAAATAAAAGGGCACCAACGAGGGCCCAAAACAAAACATAAAGAGGCTGCTTCAGAAGACCCTAAAGAAGGGGCCAACAAACAAATAAATAAATAAATAAAGTCTCTCGCAGAATGTTTTAGGAACCTTCTGGCCAATCATGGGCTGTTGATCTGCACGGCCACTCCCAAATGATCCCAGAGTCCTTTGCAGAGTCCTTTGCTCCTCACCATAACCTGTCTGGATGTCATTAGAGGTGGCGTCTTATTTCTTGAGGCGTGACGTTGGTTGGTTGTTTGCGGTGTGGATGCGTGGCATTTGCAGCCTGTGGATGCGTGGCGTTTGCAGCCTGTTCCCTCCAGGACAAGCTCCCACACTTCATAACTTCCAGTGGCGGGCACACGCCATGATATGCTGGCACATGCTACTTGTATCTTCCTCTGATGGAAATTTCCTTTGGCTGACTGACTACAGTTTGTACAATGACTCTGTCCTGTCCTGTCCTACTCAGTGTGGTTCCACTGCTGCAGGCAGCAGTTTCATTACAAACTTCAGAAGATCATTTTTTCTGTATTGGGAGAGAGCTTTCACGTCAGACCTTGTTTCTTGCCGTGATGGGCTTAGTTGCAGGTGTGTGAGAGTTATCACAGGCAGTTAGTGAATACCTGAATTCTTGCCACTCAGAGGTAGGGTGTAAAGCTACCAAGCTGGCTGTCAAAATGAGTTTATTGATGGCTCCTAATAGCAGAGTTAAATTAGGATATTGAAGTTTCTTGGGAGCCAAAAAACTTTTAAAAGTAAATACCGTATATGGTGGTATAGAAAAAGAGAACAGTGAAGAGATATTTGTCTTTTGCCCCCACATTTCAAAATGAAAATGGCAGTTAAAATGCTGCGTGGGATTTATGCCTATTTGCACAAACACATGCATATTTATGTCATGAATTTCCCTGAAGTGTACCTAAGGCAAAGTGAAAGCTGAAATCTAATCCATCCTTTTGCATAAGCATCTGAATTCTCTCTTCCTCTTCTTGAGTTTCTCTTTTTCTTCATCTTAAATTCATAAAGGATCCAAAGAAAGCATCAGGATATTTTTACTCTAATAGCAGATTTAAACATGAATACCGTGCTGGTCTCTATGAAGCTACATTATATGAACACTTTTTATTGTTGATCAGATTTTGAAGCACCCCATTTTTCTGTTGTCCTTCTTCAGGGTAAACATCCTTTCTATAAAACATGACTGCTTATATGTCTGTAAGTGTATGAAAAAATAAATTGTTCATGATCTGACCCATAAAGAAATATTTATTCTTGGTAAGATACTAAGCTGTTGTGTGACTTGGGAGAAACAACTCTGCCTCTATATTTCCTGACAGCTGTGAAACAATTCTACTTCAAAAGTCACAGGATTTGAATTTCAAAATAACTTACAGGCTGGAAGCAGGGCTTTAATATTTTTAAAACTTTCACAGGCAACTGAGAAATAAGCTGCAAATGATTCTAAGTGTCAGCAGAATAGTAATTTTCATGTGTAAATGGCTTTAAAATTCTGATATTCTTCTTTCAGGAAAGTTGGAATGAGCACCTTAGTCCCCTTGGAACTAAATGAACAAAATGAATAACCCCAAAACTCCTGAGAGACCTACAAATGACTGAGGCATAGAGTCAGACCAGCAGGGAACCTGAATTCTTTATTCAAAGAAACAAGCTGGTCTTATACACTTCTTCAAGACACATTATTTCCTTTTATGATCATTCTCACTAAGTGACCAATCAGACATTGCCACATCAGCAATGTGCTTTGTCCGTGTCTCCATGTGGGGTGATCACATCAGCAGTGTGCTTTCCACTAGTCCCCATGTGGGGTGATCACATCAGCAATGTGCTTTGTCCGTGTCCCCATGTGGGGTGATCACATCAGCAATGTGCCTTCTCCGTGTCCCCATGTGGGGTGATCACATCAGCAATGTGCCTCCTCTGTCTCCCCATGTGGGGTGATCACATCAGCAATGTGCTTTGTCCGTGTCCCCATGTGGGGTGATCACATCAGCAATGTGCCTTCTCCGTGTCCCCATGTGGGGTGACCATGTGCTGTTCAGGAGTTTGTAAGCTGCCAGCAGCCTCCTCTCCCTAGGGGTGTGCTGTGTGGCATCTCCTCCCCACAAGGTCAGGAAGGCACCTGCAGGCAACTCCCACAGACTGTAACTCAATTCTATCCCATCTCTGCCCACAATTTCCTCTTTTTTGTTTCATACAAATAAGAATAATGAAAAAAACCACCCTCAGCACTGGAACATGTTTGGCCCACTGCCTGGACCAAACAAGCTCTATTCATCTGGTTCCCTCAGCTTCCCCAGGAGCTGATGATGAAGTCGGAGTAACCAAGACTGGTTGGACTATTCTTGCAAGTACTCATCGTGGACTGGAATCTGTGGAAACACAAGCATATCCTCTCCCCCAGGTTATCAACAGAAAGGGTCCTTCCCATTTTCTATTTTCAAGATTCTTAATAAGTCTTAAGTAAGACTTAAGACTTATGTGGAGAACAAGACTTAAGTTCTTGTGGAGAACACAAGAATGTCGTTGTAAGGGGCTTAGGTCATTCTGAATGCAATTAAAAAAATTAAGAATAGATAAGGCTTTTGTGGGGGTATATCCCATCCCTGCACTCCCTCATTTTTGTTTTAACAACTGTAACATGAACATGTTTCAACCTATGAAATTACAGAGAGCGTGTAACATAACAGGCACTTCTCTTACTATAAAGAGTAAAACAGTACATCTAATAAAACAACAAGCACACACACAACCAAAATAAGCAAGGTAGTATTTTCAACTACCTAAATAGTTTACCATCACCCATAGCCTGTAATTGCTGGGGTGCCCCATTTCACAGCGAGAACAGAAACTTGTAGAGTGAGACATGCTCATTTTAGTCAAAGAATTTCACCCAGGATTTCCTCCTATTCCAACAGGTGGGCGGAAACATCCCCTCATGAAATAGGCAGTTTAGTCACAAGGTTGGCAGAAATAAATCCCAAAAAGATTACTGGACAGTCTTTCCAAAAAAACTAGAACAGCCAGACTGGATGTCCAAGAAATCATGGGCAGAGAAGTATAACATAAGGCCAGATGCACCTCCCTTAATAGATCTGAGCTGGGATGAGAGTATACCAGATAAATTGCATACAAGGAAACTAAAGAAAGACCTCACCCAGTTTAGGCAGAAAAAGTACCACCTTAGGGCTTTGCTGGCTGCAGCGACACAGAGAGAAACTCTTGCTGGAGGAACTGCAGGGGAGAGAGGGAATAACCATTTACCTCCCTCAAATTCCTCTGTGTATGAAGCAGGATTCAGTGAAAAATCTTGGGGGGACAGGGGAACTGTATTAATTAAAACAGGGTATCCCTCTGGTGGCGCAGTGTTTTTGTTACAGTGTGTTTGTTGCAACAGTGTTGGTGTACTTACTGTTTCCAAATATGTTTTATTTCTTTTGGCGGAAGAAGTTGGATTTGCACTCACATGCTGATGGAATCATTTAAAGTCCAGTTTTAACAGGAACACCATTCCCGTGACAGGGTGGCCCAAAGAGCTTTAGTTAGGAGGTGGTACACCCAAATGAAACATTACTGTGACATCTTCAAAGTGACAGAAGGGACCACTAAATTGATAACTATTCAGAAATGGAGCACCTCAGATCAGGAGAGTGGCACAACTTTCCCTCCAGTATATAAATTACATGATTCCTCTCCCCACACTTGCAAAATGTATAGTTCACTCGTGATAGATGCCTCAGCTAAATGAGAAGACAAGGTGAGGAAATACTGGGCAGTCACCTTACAGACCAATACTGAGCAACAGCTTGTCACTGGAGGCAAAGATAGTGCTCAGGTTGGAGAATTGGTGGCTGTATGAAGTATTTTCAAACATGAATATCTGTTATTCTCTCCTATTGTCATCTATACTAAGTCCTTTGCTGTCTTTAAGGGCTGTACCGAATAACTTCAGTTCTGGGAACAAATAAGTGGGAGGTAAATGGGATACCTGGTTTGGCAGGAATAGAAGTGGCAAAACCTCTTAGCATTTGCTAAGGAAGGTGACTTTGCAGTAGTATGGATAGCCACTCACCAAGCAGGGGATGATCCAGTGGCCAAGTGGAATGACAGACTACATGAGCTGACCAGATAAAACCTCCATTAAACCAGGAGGCAGCAGCTGACATCTGGGAACACCCCCTGGAGTGGTTGCATGTGAAATGAAGCCACTCTGGGCAAAAAGTACTTACAGCTTCGTGCCTGAGGCTGGCATTTTATGAGAGAGAATTTTAACACATGCATTCCAGCCTGTGAGGAATGTTGAGTCCAGCTTGAGAGCATCCTTTAGAGGAGATTGCACTGCATCTGAGAGAAGGACAAGGATAATGGGATACTTGACAAATTGATTATATTGAATACTTTAAGAGATCAGAAAGGAAAAAGTATGTGTTAATGGGGTTAGAAATAATTCCAGGGGAATTATTACCTCATTCTTATGTCATGGTTATGTTCCCGGCTCCAAAAGGACCAAGAACCAGTGTGTTTGTAGTACAGAACAACTGTATACAATGTTAATAACCTTTATTATTTTTGTTGCTATTGTTATGTTTTGGCAGTGGAACAGCATGTTGGACTTGAGTGTGAAGTCAAAATAGAGAACTTAGTACCCAAGTCCAGCAGGCTTCCAAAATGTCTATGCAGAATATTGAACTTCTATGTGAGTTGTATAGTTCTGTTGCTACATGATATTAAATATGTTAAAAATTCCAAGTTGCTAGATACTCCTAGCCTTCCTCTCTCTCTCAGTCTCTTTCTGTGTCGTTCTCTTTTCTTCTACTGCTATCGTTATGAAAAATGTTGAGTCACAGGGTGGTGAGGCAGACCAACCTGATTTTTATTTATGCCTCAACGTACGTTATACATTGGGTGAAGGATTCCTATAGGGGCTGTACACATGCTGGCAGCCCTGTCCCCTTGGAGACTTCTCCTGAAGTGTCAATCAGGGCAGAGAAAGCTTCCACGGTTGGGCTGCAAGAAACCCCCCACTGTCGCCCTGTTCTTCTAAGTTCTTCAAAACCTTCGAATCTTTACATTTTTGTAATGAAGTTTCTCACACACTTTTCATGTAAATAATGATTATGTGTTATGTATTTTCATGTAAATAATGATTGTTTTGCATTCTTTTATGGAGGAGGAGAAAACTGATGGACTGTTGATTTGACCAGTGTGGCTGGAGAGGTGGCAATTTCATCCTCCAATCCATGGTCACTTTTGAAAGTCTATAAATAATGGAGTTGGGAAATAAACTACCCTCTTTTTACCTTTGGACGTTCCAGCTTGTGCATGTCCTTTGTTTCTTGTCCTATTCATGTCCAGAGGTACAGCAGTAATGATCTGTCCTTGTCTTCTTTTTTTCTCTCTCTGCTCTCTTTTCTATCCCCCTTCGGCAGGAACACTCATCCTTCTTTATCAATAAATGGTTCTCAGATATAATATTGTGTTCGTGCTTTATTTTCATCCAAGAAGCTTATCAAAAATGTGAGTCCTCCCCAACTCCCCCTTTGACAACGGGATGAGACAAGGTGTCAAAATGAAGTTCCTAATGGGGAGAGATCAATAAGAAATGTCTTCATTGCCATGGTCACCTGGGGGACAGGGCCACTTTATATTTTTATGATTGATCCAGACATTGATGTGAAATCTTTACTGGTGAAATTGTCACTTTCATTAAAGGTCTGTGAGGTAGCAAATAATGGAGACAATTAATTAGAGAATCACATCACTTGACAGTCAGATGTTGCAGTGGTGCCTGGGTGCCACTGGTGCTCTGAGAGTAAATGCCAAACACTTTGTCAGTGGCCTCATGTTCAATGTGCTGTGGAGTGTTTCTAACTCTGATACATGTTCCTCTCTTCCTCAACAATTCTCTCTTCCCCAGAAAATGTGTAAAGAAGGCAGGTCTTGAGAAGGAAAAAGGTGAGAGGTGTTGCTCTGCTGTTGCAGTTCCAATTAAATAATGTCAAGCAAATGATGGGCCTCTCATAACAGATAGTTAAATTCTCCTGGGCAAATTAAGACAAATCAGCTGAAGAGAAAAAGATCTGATTTTTTTTCCTCCTATTTCTGTCAAGTTGTTGCCTTCTTTTTTCAGAGCTGCTTGGCAACAACCTGCTGGAATGTGCTGTATGCTGGTATTTGCATTTTTTTTCAAGTTAATACCAATCTTGGAATCAGAGAAAGGTGGTTGTTAGAAAGAACTTTGTGGTCCAACTTCTTGCTTAGGACAGGACAATTTGGAAATTAGGTCAGAATGCTCAGAGCTTTGTCAGTTGAGGTATAAAATTTCAAAATTTGGGATTTCCTTATCTGCCCTGGGACAGCTCTTCTAGTGTTAGACCATGTATAGACCTAGAGTAGCTGCCTTTAGTCACAACATCTTCCCTCAGGCTGCACTGTTATCTGAGAAATTCTCATTAGGCCTCGGCCTCGATGAACTGCACTTGGACAAAGCCCCTCTCCATCTTATCAGAAACACTCTCTGTTCCCAGGAACTAGTGCTGTCTAATGAGCACCTGGTTTTTTACAAGCAACCTTACAAACTTTTTTTTATTCTCTGAATAATAACCCAAGTAGAATAATAATTCTGTTGCCAAACCATTAATGAAAGTTACCAACTTGAATTTTGGCCAGGATGGAAAATTACTGTGACTAAGGCCAACCCTGTTGAGACCAGTAAACAGGTCCAAAGTAAGATCTGTTCGAGTTCTCAACTCCCAAAAGATAACTGGCAAATGTGTGTGTCAAGCACTGATAACTGGGTGGCTGTGGAGCCAAGGAACTCTTGGTAATAACAGACAAGGATGGTTAGTAATAACCAAGGACTATTGTTAATAAAATCCTGTGAGAAAGACTAAGTTTTGGCAGGAGAAGGGAGGCCAGGTGGAAATAGGGCAGCACTTTTTCTCAGGAAAGACCCACAACAGTAGAGCAGAAGTGTAGGAATGATTGCAGCAAGTGGACATGGACTCTAAGGCAGGACTGGGATGACCCAAGACCCCTGAAGCACTCTAACCCACGTCCAAAAGACATGAAAGAACAGACTATGCATGATAACTAATTAGCATAGAAAGTGAGAAACCTGTCTTTGGGGCAGTGAAATCTGTCCATGAAGAGGTACCCCCCACCCCACTCCAAGCCTGAGTTGTGCCCTCCAGCCCCTGGACATCTCATCAGCCAGACTGATGCAGCTTGATTGCCACTTACTGCCCGGACTGATGCTGAGACCAGGATTGGCGTGTCATCAGATGGATTGACAGGGGCTGGTGATCCCTTTTTGCCTCCCTTTTTTCTCACTTTTTCCCTTTTTTATTTCCCTTTCTTTAATTAATCTCCCCCTTTTTAAATAACCTGTTTTATTTCTCTTTTCCCTTCCACCCTACACCTTTATCCAACCCCTCCTGTCATGCGATAAATTTCTCTTTTCCCTTGACCTGTCTGTTTTATCTCAAACCCACTCCTGTGTGCTTATATAGTAGGTCAGGGACTAACATTCCAATTTCTATGTCAAGCACATAATTTATTAATAAAACTCTCTGATTGATTGAGAACCCTCTGAATGTTGTAATTAATTTCAACCAATGAATATTTTTGAATCTTATGGGCTTTTTTCCTGTTAAAGGATGTTCATCACAGACTACTCCAGTGAAGACTTTTTTTTCCTCTTACCTGAAGGGTGTTTTCTGTTTTGCATCTTGCCTCTTGTTGTTTCACTGCACATATGCAAGACAAATGTGAACTGTTTGAACTTCTATCAATTGTTATTGATAGAAATACCTCAGGTTAGTTCCTGGTCATGATTTTGAATGCTTGGGGAAGTGAAAGAAATCCTCTGAGTTTTGTGTGTGTGTATTTATTTCATCATCTACATTCATAATTCTGATGGCTTCTGATAGCACTGTAGGCATTTTTCACTGCTTTGATTTATATCTACAATAAATAGCAGCCCTTAAACTACCTTTACTTCAGCAGTGGAATTGTATTTACCTACTTTCAAGCTCTGTATAGCTTTCATAACATGTATAGAGGCAGTTCATATCATTCCCTGCCCTCAAGAAGCAGTCATTCAATTTACTTCTCAACCCTAGTTAAAATTATTTCTATGCCTAAGCAGTTTTGAACCAGATATAAAATGTATTGGGTAGGAAGCAAGTTTATGCTTCTAGGCATTTTAGTGATTTTAATACAAAAAATGTGGTATTGCATCTAGAATAATTGGAAATTTAAAAAGCTATGGAAATGGATAATTTTATTCTGAAAACAAGTGTCACAGTTTCCATAGTGATGTTAAGTTTAATTTTGAAATTGTCATTTTTAATTTGAAATAATTCCTTTCCAGTGAAGGAGATGCTGGGATATTGTAGTAAAAAATGTTGAATTGAGTCAGACACAAAACTGCTTTGTCAGGGTTGTTCTGTATATAACGTGAAATTCTCTATTAAGTGAATGATTGTATTCTACTTCAAATTTGTCCCTAAAAGTATTCCCCATCTTTATTTTAAACTGTGTTTTGCTACAGGTAAATGTCTTGATCATAGTTTTGACAATGCAATTAGAAGCCAAATTGATATGAAGGGAAGCTACTGAATACTTATATTCTGCTCTTAATATGTAAATACATACATATATATATATATATATAAATATACTTGCCCCACAGGAAACACCATACTATAGCCTAGAAACCTCAACATTTTGAATTTAGAGCTCTTAAATGCAGCAAGATGGAGTGTGCTTGAATAAAACAGTATTTTTGCCAGTTGTGTGTGCAACTTGTATTTTACTCAACCTTGGAAGGACATAGCAATGAAACTGCTCAAGTTTTGATTAGGATTTGATTGTTTTATTTTATTCCTCATGGGTTCCTTCCAAATCAGGAAGGGAAATCTATGATTTTCCATTTTCTCTTTGTTAATTCAGAGGTTACAATAAAGAATCCATCACAGTAAATAAAATCTTGGCTTGAGTCAAATTTTCTAATTTTATTTTATGTTTCATTTCTGGCCCAGAATTTTGGAATTAGGCCCTGAAAGTTGTAGTTAGGAAGTGTGTAGGTGGCTAGGGCATGGAATAAACCAAGAGCTTGCTTCTACTTTGGTATACATGCTCAGGATAAAAATGATAGTAATAATAATAAATGTTGATCAGAGCATATTTTCAAAGGCAAATACCATTCTAGATATTTGTTTAGATAAAAATTCTTTCAGTGAGAAGTACAGACTCTGCCTAAGAGTGAATGGGAGGAAATGGGACAGTCAAATGCTGCAGTTTCTGGAAGTCACTAGGGCACCTTACCCTCTCGTAAAAAAAAAGAAACACGTTAGCTGAATTAGACTTTGATGTGGAGATGAATTATTTTATAAAGCCAGCCCTCTCTTTTTATTGTCTAGTTAGTAGTCCTTGAAGGGGAAATATAATTGTAATGAGCCCATTTAGGAGCTGTTTATACTGTTTTAGTTTCTGTTAGACTGAAGAATTTTTAACCTAAGTAGCTAACTTATTAATGAGTTAGGTACTCATTAAAAAGAAGAAAAGCACTTTTGTTTAATAGCTATGATTTTAAATCATGAGTACTTAGGCATACAGATCCATCATTTTTACAGACAGATTTTAAATTATTTTACTGCAGTTTTGACACAACATTCTAGCTGACATATCTTCATCATCTTCCATTTTTCTTGGTGTGTTGATTTGGCACAGCATGATTTTTTTGGTGGTGGGGGAGAGACACAGGTAGCTTCTGTGAGAAGCTGCTAAAAGCTTCAGCCATGTTGGGGACAGAGCCAATCTCTGATGGCTCTGAAGATGGACTTGCTGCTGGCCCAGTTAGGGAGGTTGGTAACACCTCTGTGATGACATATTAAAAGAAGAAAATCAAACCAGTGTCTTCTCTTTACCTGTCCTAGACAACCCAGGCTGTCCAGTGGCAACAGTACAGAGGGGTCAAAGGGAACTTTGGGGAGAACACAGGACACCTATACAAAAAGCTACATAGCATAACTATACATCAATAAATCTTCTCTTAACTTACACACAATATTAATCTCTTAATTGAGAGAGCCACTCATCTCATTACTCATCTATAACATTGGCACTGTAGGATCTTGCAAGAGTCTTTGAATTGGTGGAACTTGTTGGCAATGGTACCTACAAGCAGCAGTTTTTCTTCTACTCAGAGAAGAGAAGGAAGTGAGGACACGAGAGGGAAAGCAAGACGATGACACCAAGATCACTGGGAAAGAAAGAAGGGGAGGAGGTGCTCCAAGTGTTGGAGCAGAAATTTTTCCCTTGCCATAGTGAGGACCATGGTGAAACAAACTGTCCCCTTGTAATGCATGAAGTCTGTGGGGCATGCAGATATCCACTCACAGCCCATGGGTAAAGTGCCCACACCAGAGCAAGTGGATGCCCGAGAAAGATGTAATCCAGGGGAGGACCTGAATGCAGAGAGAGGGTCCGGCTTCCATAGGCAGAGAGAGGGCCCTGCTTCCAGAGACAGAGAGAGGGCCCTGCTTCCAGAGACAGAGAGAGGGCCCTGCTTCCATAGAGAGGGCCCTGCTTCCATAGACAGAGAGAGGGCCCTGCTTCCAGAGATAGAGGGCCCTGTTTCCAGAGACAGAGAGAGGGCCCTGCTTCCAGAGATAGAGGGCCCTGCTTCCAGAGACAGTGAGAGAGGGCCCTGCTTCCAGAGACAGTGAGAGGGGCCTGCTTCCATAGACAGAGAGAGGGCCCTGCTTCCAGAGATAGAGGGCCCTGCTTCAAGAGACAGAGAGAGGGCCCTGCTTCCAGAGACAGAGAGAGGGGCCTGCTTCCAGAGATAGAGAGAGAGGGCCCTGATTCCAGAGATAGAGAGAGAGAGCCCTGCTTCCATAGACAGAGAGAGGGCCCTGCTTCCAGAGACAGAGGGCCCTGCTTCCAGAGATAGAGAAAGAGGGCCCTGCTTCCAAACTAGAGCAGCTTGATCTTGGAGGACTGCACCCTGTGGATGAGTGACACACACCACAACAGTTTTGGCATGACTGTTTGCCCATTGGAGTGTGATAAATAGGTATGATTCATGCTGATAAAAACTGAAGCAGTAATCAATATTGATACACTAATTGATATTTGGGAATAATAAAATAGTTAAAAAGTTTTAATGCCAAAGAAGAGAGGGAGAGGAGGAAAGTGGAAACACCCCCCACTCCCGGGAGATGTTCACAAGGACAGGAGGAAAGAAGCAGAAGATACAGTTGCTAAAAATGAGCAGAAAGGAAGCAAAACCTAGTTGGGTCCCAGAAAATGCTAATTATAAGGGATTTATTGCCTTGATATGTAGATGCAGTGATACGTTAGTCTTGGCTTACATTGTACTGGCTTGGTGCACATGTGTAACCCAAAGGTGAATTCAAGGACAACAAAGAAGACTACTGAGCCTTCATCAGTGACGACCCCCAAAGACTTGTGCGACCACCAAACCGAGCACATGCGTGATAAATGTGGTAATGAAGGCAGAGATAGAGATATGACAAACCGAAAATAGGAGGGATGGTATTGACACATGGCATATAAGGGGTGATTTTCACTTGGCAAGCTCGTACGTGAGGTGACAAAGGTCCCAGAACCCTGCACTCCGTACCCCACGGTTATCTTTTGCTTATGCACTATTATTAGAACCAAATTATCCCTTATTTTAGCCAAATTATGTTGTATCCAATTTTATATTTTTTTTATTTTAACTATTCAATTAAAATTGCTACTACTTTTAATATTGTTTGGTTTTTTTATGATGGGATAATTGGGCAAACATAACAGGAGGGGCCCCATGGCATACAGGGAACAGATCCTGTCCCTGAATGAATGGAAAATGACAAACTGACCAAAACCCCCATGCCCTGTCTCCTTGTGCTACTCGTAAGAAGGAGGGAAGAGCTGAGGGGAAAAAAGGTGTTTTAAAGACTTGTTTTACTTCTTATTATCCTCCTCTGACTCTGTTAATAATAAATTTCCTTTGTACCTTTAAAATTGAACCTGTTTTGCCCTTAGAATGTTTTTTTCTCCCAGTCTTTATCTCAACTCACGAACCCTTTATTCATTTCTTCCCTCTCCTCTGCCCAACTGTAATTAAAGAGGGTAAGTGAATGAGTTCTGTGAGGATACAATTAGAAGGCATTTGGTGTTTGGTGTTTGTCAAACCATGACACTTGGAATTTCATTTTTATGAGAATTTTTTATTGATTTTTGAAGTATATTTAAAATTTGACCCAGTTTACCATGTGTCAATGTGTTATTCACACTTTAAATCTTGTTCTAAACTGGCAAAATTATTTTTTCCACAGGGGAAAGGATTTTCTGCAGTTGAAACGCATTCTTTGTTATTAGAGAGTTGATTCTCTTTTTAATGGTCTAGTAATTTTGGTCAGATTATTAGTTGTCCCTGGATGAGAAAAAGACTGAATGGCTGTTCCTTTTAATCCAAATAATCCTGGTCTCTGAAGAGATTAACATAAACAGATACAGTGGCTTCCTTTTGCCTAAGCTTCAGTGGCTTGGTTAGTTAGACTGTATGCCATCTCTGATTTATAAAGAGCAAACTAAAAAACAAACTAAAACTCTGTAAAAGCAATGGCTAATTAAAACCATAACTACTGACTGAGAAAGCAGCATGAACTGGGTCAAGAGTGTATTGTTTATTGTTCACAACACAGACTGGGTCAGAAAAGAATTATTGCTCACATGAGATACTCCCATGAGAACTCTAGTTTCTGTTTGCAATCCTATGCAAGTTGATGTAGTATTGATATTCTTGCACAGGCCCAGTGGACTTTTAAGCTGGGTAATTTGTATGAGTAACAAATTTCGTGTGAAATAGGCATAAATTAAAATTGTTGATGGGAACTGCTCATCTGTGAGATACAGCACATGGATGTCATCTGGTAATTGACTGGGCTTATGCTGCTAAATATGAAATGAATCTGTTTCCTAGCCTCAGTAAACCCTGATGGAAGAAACAATCAAAAGAGGATGGTTATTAAATTTTTTAAAATTAAAATTGGTGCTTTCACAAATAAAGAACATTGTGTGCAAATATTATATAGCTAATTTTTATATCCCTTTCGTTCTAAGTGCCCAACTTCTTAATTTGACCTCTCCTAGACAAAGAAACTTCCTTGTGCACCTAACTGATCTCAATACTAATGAATCTCAAAGTATAACACTTTTTTCTATGAGGTACAACAAGGTACAACAAATACTGTAGGGTTCAGACCAGGATAGAATACAAATGCATATAAGACATTTGAATTTACAGGAAATCAATAACTTCAGGTACTTGACGTCTAGTAGCTTTTAAAAACAGACTTACAAACTTCAGACTATGTACTCCCAGGACAATTAGGGGCATAAGGTATAACTTGAGTATGGTTGGAGTTTTCACCAAAACAAATCATATTATGCACAAGTTCATTAATTATTTTAGCATGAAACATTGCCAAACATTTTGTTTGGAAGTCTTCCACTGCTAAAAAATGGGAAAATAACTGGAACATGTATTTAAACATCTCAATATTTTAGCTAGCTCTCCTGTAAAAAACCCCAATCCCAAAAAGAATGTGTAGAGGATTCAGCCCTTTAACAGACCAAACACTGATTAAAAAAGACATTTTCCAATGAAAATGAGGTATTGATCATAAGATGTATTTTCATTTACTTAAGGCAACCCAAAAATCCATTGCTAGAAATAAAATGCTTTGGTGCTCTATCATTTTTACCCCAAGATAGTTAACTATAAGGCAGCTTGGTTTTCACATTACATGTCAAAAGTCATTTGACACTGAAAATGTGTCTCTGCCTATTGCAGAAAGCATATAACTCTGGATGGCATGTTTTCCATTTGCAATTCCTGCTACAGTTCTAGGAATGATAATGTATCACAATTGCTTTCCTGGCAAAAATCAAACCAATAAATGTATTATGTTTTTAGCAATAACAACAACAACAACAACAAAACAACAGCAGTTATTTTATATTATGTTAATTTGGTAAATACATTAGAAATCTTGAAGTAAAAGATTGCATAAATATTTAAATCCTGGTTAGAATAATCTTGAAATCTAGGCAGCTCACACTGCAGCACCTTGATGAAGTGCTGGGAAGTAGAGCTTCTCAAGGGTCATTATGATAAATAATAAATTCTCTTTCAAACCCTTGAATTCCAAGGCATACTTCATGTGAGTGAAATGCTAGGGAGCCCACAAAGTTATTAATACCAGGTACTTTCTTCCTATATTCTGACTTCAGCTCCCTGTTCCAGTTTGGCTTGGGGGAGTAGTCAGAGACTGGAAAAGGTGATCTGTTCTGAGACATCCTGGGGGCTTGCAATGTGTGACCAGGGATGGGTCAGGCCTTGCTTGGGTGTGGTTGTGCCAACACCCCCCAGTCCTGCAGTGTCTGTGAATCAGAACACACTAGAAGCAGCCCCAGTGTGGCCTAACCCAGTCCTTGAGTGGCCAGGTGAGCAGAAATCCCACCAAGGAGGAAGGCCCAGGGTGGGCCAAAAAGGTTTAAGAAGGGTCACCATGAGGTAAGCACGTTGTCCTTTAACCCTGCCTTCATCTTGGAGTTTTACAGCACTGGAACCCAGGAGTTGGTAACTATGTCTGTTCTGCTATATCTTTCCTTTCCAGAAGTCTTTTCTCTCCCTTATTATTCTTCTTCTTCTTCTTCTTCTTCTTCTTCTTCTTCTTCTTCTTCTTCTTCTTCTTCTTCTTCTTCTTCTTCTTCTTCTTCTTCTTCTTCTTCTACTTCTTCTTCTTCTCTTCTTCTTCTTCTTTCTTGTCTCTTCCCACAGAATGAAACATCAAATGAATTTAAAGATTTTCTACATCCAGTGGGCTAAGTCTATGCTCTGATAAGTGATGTTATGTAGTGTGCACTCTTATTTTTAGTGTTCCTTAATTTTCTGAACTTTGCCACTGAAGTTTGTGGTTTTTTTATCTCTTGAGAATATCTCGTTGGTATTTTCTCCTTTGCATCTACCCAGAGCAAAAGAATCTTGGTTTCACCTTGGAATTCAGTGCCTGGGGTGAAATAGGAGTGACCCTCTGAATACACAATGGGGTGTTCATAACTTTGAAAGTAAAGACATTTGTTTAAAGGCATTGAGCATTGAAGAGAGGAGAGTTTAAATTCAGCCTTCAGCTTCTAATTTCAAGTCAATTCCTCTTGAAGGAAATGAAAGATCTGGATCATGTAGAAACCAGTCCCCGTTTTTCCATCACTTCCTAAAGATAAGTCAAGTGATAAAAACTTGAGATGTATTTTCCAATAACAGCTTCCTTTCTGATAAATCCCTAAGTGTGAAATCAACTACTGAACGATGTCCAAGGAGCTGGGGAGTGGTTTAAATAAGGCCACTGTGACCTACTATCTCATAAGCCTAGTGTGAAACAGAGGCTGGTCTCCTCTACAGCGTCACAGAGGCATCTGTTGATGGCTTTTGTGGATAGGAGATTGTCACTTGCAGAGTACTCTTGCATTGCTTCAGCACTGTAGCACCCTTGTCAGCTTTTAGTATGGGTATTGGTATTGCCTAGCTTGGATAAATTATGTTCCTAAAGTTTATAGAAAGGAATTAAGAGTACCCTGCTGTAGTGTTGAAGTGGCAGGATTTCACTTGGACTGGAAAGGAAGGTGATTTATGTGAATCCTTAAAATATCTGCTAGCACTGAGTATCACTTAGGGATATAATTAGCTGAAAAGATCCAGTTAAGTAACAACAGCCACCAATCAAAACTCAAAAAAACCCAAACCCCCAAACCCACCAAAAAACTCCACATAAAACTTTTCCTTTTTTTAATGGATTAAATAAATGAGAACTTATATCAATGTTAATGCATTCTATTAAGAGACAGAGGTGGCTGACAGGGCCTTTGTGTTCCTTTTCAGACATTTTTCTAAAAATTGTCAGTAGCAGCTGCTTTTATTTTGTGTAGAGTGACTATATACAATCAGGAGCAACTCTGCTCTGTTGGTTGAAGTGGGTGATGGAAATGAAAGCTATAATTTCTTTTAAAAAGCCTTGATATTGGTAAAAGAAAGATCACAAACTACAGCAAACTTGTGTAGTAAAGAACAATTGTAAGACACCACTTCAGTGCTGTCTGTTCCAGGCACTGCTACACCTTCTGACTAAGTCCTGAATCTGCCTGCTGACACAGTCAAAATATTTGCTCACACTGACAAATCTGAAGTTTGAAGAAATAACTCAGCATATCTGCAGGAATTTCTGCAAATCAAACATGTTTACATTTCTACCATATTCTCTCCCTACATCCACTAATGCCCTCCCTTTTAGTTTAATTCAAATTCACTAGAATCTTATATCAATTATGGTTCATCCATACAAGTTTGAAATGCATAAATATTCTCCTTGATCCACCTTTTGTTTGGACTGCTCGTAGTCATGGGAGTGTGTTGGGTGATGATCATTCAAGACTGTAGCATCTTAGGAGCCTAAGCAATGAGCAGTTGGAATGCTTTGTTAGTTTTTATTGCCATTTATTGGCCAATTATCTGGCCAGACAAAATAGTCCAAGTGAACTGTTCTTTTTTCCTTATCTACCAGCTAATTTCCAGAGATGTACAAACATAACATAACCCTGATGAGATGTAACTTAGATGAATATTAGGCTCTGCATCTGTTTGGAAGGTAAATTTGTATTCCAGCCTTAGACAAAAAGTGATTTCACATTAAGAATACACAGCAGCGGTGCTGTAAAATCTGTGAAGACACAAAAGAGTGCTTACTACCTTTTGAGATGGGAAGATCAGGATGCCAAACTTTGAAATTTCAAGGTCTTGGTGGTTTCTCAAAGAGATTTAAGGCCTGATCTAGACTGAATGGTTGAGAAAATGAGTAACTGGCCATCTGTGGCTTGCAGGACAGAATCAGCAGAAGGAGCATAATTTAAAATATAAATACTTTACAAATAAAATGGCTGAAATTAGCCTGTAAGCTTTCCATTATGATGTCTTCATATGGCAAAGATACATTCACGTACAAGAAAGCAATCTGTGAGCGGGGAGAAAAGAAAAACAGAAGTTTTGTGTTGCAAAAGAGGTCATTGCTCTGTTACACAGGTGCCTGGTGCTTTTAATATAATAAAAATAGCTGGTCAATAAAAGAAATTCAGGCAGATATAGAAATAACTCAGACCTTCCTATTGTCTTTTACTGCCTTCAAGGCAGTAAAGTTCAAGGTACAATATCCCTGGTTTGTGCTGAAATTCTGCTTCAAAATCTGACAGTAGCACACATATTCAGAAACCTGCCAGTTTGTTGTGTGTACTTGCAGGGGCAGAGTTGGTGCTTCTGTCAGTCAACAGCATGAGCAAATCATTTGGAAATCTCAGGGAACTGATACTGAGATATCTTCATGATCATGAAGGAAAAAAAAAGGTTTGAATTAAAGAAGTTTTGTTTTGATTGTTTTTAGAGAACTATATTATTAAGGACATTTGTGATATATTAATGCTTTGCTTGTATTGCTCTTTCCCTGAAACAACCTGAGAAGAAAGAACCTGGAATGTGCATAGTAGAAACCAGAAGTGAGGACCATTTGAAGCTAAAGCTTTTTTACTAAGGAGCTAAGATTAATAAGGACGAGAAATCCTTAAGTCTGCTTATTTAGCATGACAGATAACTGAGATACATACATATATATATATATATATATATATATATATATATATATATATATATATATATATATATATACACACGCACTTCTAGTCTAGAAGGACCCATGGTACATCTGTACCATGTGTACCTGCAAAATACAAGTCTGAAGTGTTCCCCTGAGAACATAAGCCCAAAGTGAAATCCGTGCTAGATGAAACAAAGAGCCAAAGCCCCTAAGTTTTAGCATTACAGGAAGAAATGAAGAATGAGAGCAGAAACTGTGTACTCAGTCCACACAAAACAAGGGATGCTTATGAGTTACTGCTGTGATGTGGTTTGAGTAGAAAACTCAGAAATGTATAATAAAGTTCATTTTATAACTTTTGCTTACCTGAATTTCTCTATGCAGTGTATCCAAGAGGTTTTTGAGTATATCAAAATATTTGTGTAGTCCCCTTTGACACAGCTGAAATCCTGCAAGACTTACTGTCTGACAACAGAACTTCAATGTACAGTTCTGAAAAAAATGAGGTATCTCCCCTCTCCTTCATCTCTCTAGAGGATTTTATAAGCTATTAATTTTGCAATAATCTGTTAATAACCATGCAATATTCTGTTAATAACTAGGTTCTGTTTTCTTCAGCAGCAGCTATATAAAGTAAGCCAAGAAAAAACAAATACTCTTTCCAGGTGAACAGGTGTTAATATCTTCACCCAATTTTATTTCCAGTTCTTGCTCTACTAAACTCCCCCTGAAGTCAGCAAGTATGCCTCAGTAAAGAACAAATAATCACTAATTAAATGCCTTAAGTTTTGTTTCAGGGCAAGGAAATGACTGTTGGATTGATTGCTGATCAGCCAAACTTTTCTAGAGAGAGCAAATATTAAGATTTCCGTATATAAAAAATTCATTGTGTAGAATTCAAAATAAGTTCAAAGATATCCATCTCTGATCCATTGCAGCTTTCATGAGAAATACAGGTAAATATTTTTAATAATGGTTTTTTTTCTATAATGGTTATGCTTTAAGAGGGAGAAAAAGGTAATCAAGCTCTCATACATGTATGAACTATTATATTATCATTTAACTTACCTAAAGGAAAATATTGTTTTGCTTTTTTTGAGAAGGGGTTAAAATGGAAAGCAAAGTGTCACCTGAGAGTGTATTGTCTAAATGAGTATCATTTTGGCAGGTGCAATCTGAAGCATGCATTAGTACTGGTCTCAGACACTGAGCCATCTGTCAATGTCAAGAAGTTTTGAACTGGGTTGTGAAGTGAATTTAGGACAATGTTGGTTTGACCCAGTTTAATTTTATAACATGGGAATGATTGCTTTATATCCTGTGGTTCCAGTTAGCAGCAGTTTGCCTCTTGCCACTTAACGTGTTATTGGTGCTTTGAATTTGAATGTTTTGAAAAAAATGTGTATTTTCTTTCTCTTCTGCAGAGTCCCATAGTGAATGTGCCAGGACTGTGGTGGCAGAGAAATTATTATGAGAATAAAAGTATGTTCTGCTTTTCTCTAATGCTTCCAGGACCTCTGATAGATAGATTGATTAGTACTTTTAGTTAGCAGGAGTTCTAGACTAAATGGGAGAGATTAATTGTAAGCCAGTGATCGAAAGAAGGTTGCAAAGACCTCCTTGCAGTTGTGCCAATACAGTCACTCAGAATTAAGATTTATGTGGTTGCACATAATGGATGTGCAATGGAATTTAGATATTTGTTGCTTTTATTATACTACCTACAGATAGGCTAATCTGTGATTTCTAGTTTGTGCTAATTACCAGTTGAGTTCTGATGTTAAACAAGGTTCTGTTTTGGTACCTTTGGAAAGCTAAGTATGGTAATGAGACACAGAAAGTATCTAATGAGAGGTTCAACATTTGAGGCTTTCATCTACTTTTGAGAAATAAGGTGATGGTGATTATAGTTAAAACTGTTTGTCATTTTCACATCAAGGTGTTTCTTGGATAACATGGATATGAAAGCAAGTAGCATTCAATGTCAACTTAGATCTGGCTCTAATGATAGACTAGAACAGCATAAAGCAGTTTTGTTTCAGCTCGTTATCAGCAAGATTGTATCACATTATCTGTTGTGCTGCAATTTCAATCTCCCCAAGTGCTCCTTGATGCTTTTTCTTCTGGATTTAATAGTTAGCATGGAGAATCTAGCATAGGGAGGAATCCTATCAGGGCTTCACCAACAAATTTGATCTAAAATAAATGGGTGTTCAATGCAGCAATCAATTTTTGAATATTCCAATACTTGCCAGAGCTGGGAAAGAATGTCTTCATTCATCATACCTCCTTTTGTATTATGTGTGTATTTTGTATTATGTTTGTATTTCAAAGGCATAACTCCAGGACAAAGTTGGACAGTTCGCATCACGACCAATGCATTGAATAGGATTTAAAAAATCTTAAGGGAGGAAAGGTTCAATGAAATATTTTAGAGTAGATCCTGGAATCAGAATTTTATATGAACATTTGCCTATAATATTAAATTTGATTGCTGTAAAAAAAAGTTGATGCAAGTTAGTTTGATCTTAAAATGGAAAACTTGTGAAGCACTGGTTCTTCAGTCTCCAAATGTTGAGAGAAGAACCCATATCCATTCCAAAACTGATCTGGAGTTTTACTCTTCAGGCATGAAGAAAATGCAAATGTTAGCCTAATATTTAAATGTTTTGAAAAGAAGGATGTCTGTAGGATACCAGATAGCTAGCTTTGGGAGTTTGTTAGGTTTTGTTTATTTATTGTGGTTTTTATTCCTTTTATTTTTAATTAATGGAGAAATGGAAAGACAGGGTCAACACCTGCTGAGATCTCTACAGCTACTCACACATCTTATCTCTAATTGAAGTGCTACAGTTCCAACAAACTGTTTTGCCTGTAGGCAAATTGTCACTTTTCAAACATTGTCAGCATGCCCAGGGATTTAACTTGAGGGGAAACTCAGGCTGGTTATATTTATGTTTTAACCTGAACTTGTCAATATGAGTCTGGGGATCAATATCTGGAGTTCCACCCTGTTCACTCAGGATTTTATCCATTTTACTTACATGTGAGTATGACAGAGTGCAAATCAGTTTGCTGTGCTTCATAGTGTTTAAACAAACAAGTGTCTGTTTGCTGATTGCCAGGTACTTCTGCAGCTCCTCATTTTCCACTCATAGCCAGACCTTGGCTCACCAAGTTCTTGTAACGCAGACACAGAAATAGCACTCAGAGTTCTGACTGTAACAGAAAATATCACGCACACATTCATTGCTCTAGGCTTTTTGTATGTCTCCCAGGAATAAATAGATAACCCACAAGCTTATAAACTGCTATTTTTTTTCCTATTTGATGAAAAAGAGGCAGGAATAGAAGGAAGCCCTGAAGCATAGGTCATTTCAATTTATTCAGTAACAGGCACAGAACATGACAAACCAGAGACAGCAGAGTGGCAGAATCACAGGAGACACTGGGTAAAACCTCCACTGGCATCTTTCATGTCCTGAGATCTGTGTTCCCGAGGTCACACAACTCATATCTTCCCTGAATCTTATTAGACTGCTCCAGCAGGACCATCCCTATGCTAATGAGACCTTTGAAATGCTTTCCATGCTTTTTGTTATTTTAGCTTCCTACCACATATCAGAAAGACCAAAGTTCTCCTTTATTATTTTACTACCTGTTAGCAGCAGTAGCCTGGGTGGCAGTTTGGAGTGAGTGGAATAAAAATTCAGTGTACTGCTAATGACTCAATACAAAGGCCTTTCTTTTTCTTGGCTGTTTTATTTTAACTTTTTTTTTTGTCAGGAGTAATCTCTATTTCATCTCTGCTACAAGCAGTGCTTTTTAGCCAATTTATAACTGCAGTTGCCTGGAGAAAGCCTAGAGGAGATGTGATAAAACCAGACTATACAGCAAAACATATTCTATAAACATGAAACATGCACAAGGAAATAATTTGAAGTATGAGGGGGAAATGTCAAATAGGATGTCTGAAAACCAATTTGGCTTAAAATTCGAGACATTATGTATATGTGGCTTTTGCCAGCTTTCCAGTTATCCTTGGAGGGAAGGCAGACATCAATCATACCTGCATGTCAGCTACTGTCAGCAGTGCCAAAACTCTTCACTGGACTTTTTCATCTGGCACAAGTTAATTTAGAATAGATTAATGTAAGAACTCTTGCTGCAATTTTTCCTTATGGGCACACAAAAATTATTTCACTTAAAATATGTGCTATGACACTGAATAATATCTCCTAAGTTGCTATTGATCCAAGCTTGCCTGCATTCAAATCTTGCTGCTTATTAGGAATTACTTTTCTTTCTATGATTAGAACACTTTGAAAGGTTCTTGAGCTAGAAGAGTCTTCTAAAGATGAACTTAAGTGCTTATGAGCTCTGAAACAAATATATGGAAAGCATCTCTCACAGATCTTAGAGGTCTTAGGTCTTAGAAGTCGTTTCCAGTCTAGGTGATTTGATGATTCTAAGCACGTCTGCAATGCTTTGATTAAAAAAATAAGTTTTCCTTGTGTCTAAATGAAAGATTGCTTCTCACTTCTCTCATATGCAATATTTAATCCCATTACTCCCAGTAGAGATCTATTACTTACAATTAGTTAATAACAAATTTGACATATTTCTAAATCTGTTTTCATGTGATTTGGCCTTACATTTTTCTGAACTTAGTAAGATGATTTCTTTCTGCTTTGGCCAGATTTTGTTGTCCTTATTCCCTTTGATATTCTCTAAATTTCTTTTAAGCACAAACTGGGGTTCTCATGTGGCCCTGGATTTAAGGGGGAGCACAGGGCAATACTGAACTATGAAACATACAGAACCATCTAGTTTATGGTCTATGTCTATGATGTTAAGTATGCACATTATTGAATGTTCAATGAATTTGGCACTTATTCGTTTTCAGCTTTTCGCTGTTTATAGTCAGGCTTGGAGCAGACTTGACAAATAAAACTATAAAAGTTTAAATTGCTTTACCCACGTAGCTACTGCCTACTGAGCCTTCACATGCTTTATCTGAGTGCTTTAAAAAAATACATTGTCAGTCGTCACAAAATCTATGATGCTGGAATTTCTGTGCCCTCTGATGTTTTGTAAGGGGTATAATACAAATGTTTGCAAATCCCTCTGTACCTATGAAACTCCAAGGGGTAATCCTGTTCAAACTAGATCATCAGAACTTGGGCAGCTGTCTAAAAAAGTTTTGCAACTTTTGTTCTTCAAAAGATAGAGTGTTTAGTTGTTTCTTTTTTGGTTTTTTTGGCTGGACCTGAAGTCTCCTTCCTTTATTTAACACTGGTCTACTACATTCTTCTGGAGTTAGCATGCTTCCTGTGGCATTCCATCATTGTGTCAAGGTGGTGCTTCACAATATTTTTCACATTTTCTGCCTCATATATCAAACTGTAGTAGTTATCCATAAGGCATAGCTGTCATTCTGCAAAATTTTTAGTAATGCTTTCATTTTTATCTGACAGCAAGAAGTACCTAAAGTAATAAAAAATCATTTCTACTTCATATTTGCTTTGGTGCTCATTCTGTCCCTGTCAATGTCTGTATGCTATAGTAGGTGAGATTTACACATCCCCTTACTTGGCATTTTGGGAGAGCCATGCACAGAACCCGAGACTGTGAAATTATTCGTCTTGTCAGGATTAAAAAAATATATATTATTTCAATTCACAAAACCTTCTATAGAATGTATTATATATGCTCTATATGAACATAAATCAACACTTCATTGAATAGTTTCTGTTCTCTGCATGCTCTTTTGTTTCTGTAGAGATTCTTACATTCTCATGTTTCTACAGTTCTGAAGATCATTAAGTTTTGCAATATATTTGCAGAGAATATTTTATTCAGTAGAGGACACAATGACAAATCTGTACTTTCTATTCAGTTGAATCGTGCAATTTATCTGCAGATTCAGTCCTCTAAGTAATTAAAATATGCCTGAGGAGAATATAAAATAAATCTGTCATATTTTAAAGTAATAATCTGCATTCAAATCAATATATCCTGCCATATTGTATAGCTGAAAAAAAATTTGAAATCTGAGTATCAGAGCTTTTAACATGTTTTACCTATTCTGGAGATTTTACCTCAATGTTCAATGTTACTTCTATGCAGCCACCTTTCTGTGATCACTCAAATGTCAGGTTTTCAAGGCCATCAGTTTGATACTTCACCTGACTTTTCATGAGGTACAGGTTAACTTCAAAGAACACAAAGGATGTACACCTCTATTGGGCTGAGTCTGTAATGCATTTGTTAAATCATGTCTGAAATATGAGAAGTATGACTAAACCAGAATTATTCAGTTTGTGTGATCATTAATAGAAGTCTAATAGTACTGTACAATAATTCCATCTGTTGCCTAAATGCTCCCACACTGACTCCTCCATGTTATCGACTCCCATATATTGCCACAGATTGACAAAAAAGGCTTTGGAAAAGTTAATGCAAATATTGGCAGGTTATTTCAGTGCTGCCTAGTCTGGAAAGGTACACAGATTTACAAAGATTTAAATTTCTTGTTGTATGGAGGCATTCTGCCCAGCATTAGCAATTCAAATAAGGAGCTGTGCGTTATACCAGGGAGCAAGAACTGTCAGGGTTTCAAAGTTAATTAGACTAAACAGACAACTAATTACGTCTTATTAAAATGTAAAGGACCTGTGACAAATTGCACTAATTGCATGTTCTTATATATCTGAAGAGGTCAAGCTACTTAAAAAGCGTGTTGTTTATGGAAGACAAATGTAGTTTTATGTGCTCGATAGGAATATTATAAACTGCATTATTTATGACTCTGGTAGGAACACTTAATAATTTTAAGCTTTAAATCAAACTGTTCATTAAGCTAGGGAGTCAGCACACAGTCCTGAAAATAGCCCGTAAAAACCTGCTGCCAATGTAATATTAATTTGAAGGTCTGTTGTTCCCCCACCCTGGCAATACAGATATACTGCTATTTTAAAGTATGTAAACCCTAAGGGAGTTAGAGCTCTTTGAAGTTTTCCCCTACTGTCCCAATCATTTTGTGCTATTTGGTTGGGACAGTAGGGGAAAATATTTTCAAGAACTGTGTAAAAATCAACCACTCCCAGGTCTGAATGTTTGCAACTCTATGTGATAATTACCAGTAGAATGAAGAAGAATGAAATAGTGGTTAAAAGGACAAAGAATACAGAAGAAAAGTGAGGAAATCCCATAAAATCTTTGGTGTTGATGTTAAATACCGAGCCATTATTGCATTTCTGACTAGATACACTAATATTTAAAGTACTTGTTATCTTCTCTTTAAATGCTATAGAGTAAGTGTGTAAGCTGGGGTACTTACGAGCTGCAAATGAACCAAGCCAAGACTAATGCAAGAGTGAAGATTTGCCATGATGGAACAAAAGGGAGATGCCATTTCAAATCACAACTAACACAGGAGGACACAGAATCACATTTAGAAAGCCTTTGTCACAGGCTTGGGAGTTCATTATTTCTTAGACTGCTCTTAGGATAGAAATCAGAGCTAAGAAATACATCTGTAGTGAAAGCCAAGGACACCACAGTGATGTTAAATTTATAATGCTTGCACTGGGAGGTAACCATACTTGCTAAGGCAGACATTCAAAATCACAAACTTTCCCAGACACTTCCATAGCAGAGAACATGGAAGACAGTGTTAGAAATTTTGTGGTACTATAAGAGCATTACAGATAACAGTCTGCAGGAGTAGCTTTAATTTCAGATATTGTGAAGAACAGTAATGTCAATGATCCTCTGAGTTTTTAGGGGGAAAGATGATATGGCTGAGTATGATGTTAGCATTTCTCTTTGAACTTAACAGTTATTACAGTTATTACATTTCAAGTCTATTATCCTTGAATTCTTGCACATTTCTCCCTTGATAAATTAATGTCTAGATCAATAGCTATTCTTACTGGTAGTTTGTAAGAGTCCCAGGAATCCAACCATCGTAGTGCCTAATTGCTTCCATGTTAGTGAAATGTCATTAGTTTGGGATTTTTTCTGACAGCAAAAGCATGTAGTTCTTGTTGAAATACATTGTTTTGGCTAAATAGATACAAGTTTCAAATCTGAGTAAACTCTAGAAAATTATCTTTAGTAGGAGAGATGTATTTTGATATGGAACCTTTCATACCTTTCATGGAATGGAAGCTTGGTATGAATTTGATATAGAACCTTTCATAGATCCTTTTATTCATTGTGAAAAAAAATCAAAATAAACCCCGCAAAGCCAAAGAAACAGGACAGAACTTTGAGTGTGACAAATATGGAGATTTAGATTCCATTTCTAATTTAAAAAAATATTCTTCATTGCAAACATACAAAATGGTAAAACAAAGCATTTTTCTTTTCTTCTTAGTTTAAAGGAAAGGAATACAGAATCAACCAGACTGGAAAAGACCTTGGAGATCATCCAAACTATGATCGAACACCACCTTGTCAAATAAACCATGGCACTAAATGCCGCATCCAGTCTTTCCTTCAACACCTCCAGGGACAGTGACTCCACCACCTCCCTGGGCAGCTCGTTCCAATACCCAATAATCCTTTCTGGGAAGAATTTATTCCTAATGTTGAAGCTAAACTTTCCTTGGTGGAGTTTAAGACTGTGTCCTCCTGTTCTGTCAGTGGTTCCTGGAAGAAGACACCGACCCCCACCTGGCTGCACCCTCCTTTCAGGGAGCTGTGGAGAGTGATGAGGTCTCTCCTGAGCCTCCTTTTCTCAAGGCTAAACACCCCCAGCTCCCCCAGCTGTTCCTGACAGGGTTTGTGTTCCAGACTTTTCACCAGCCCCATTGCCCTCCTCTGGATGTGCTCCAGCATCTCAAATTTCTTCCCAAACTGAGGGGCCAGAACTGGACACAGCACTCCAGGTGCGGCCTCACCAGTGCCAAACGACCTCCCTGCTGCTGCTGGCCACACAATTCCTGATCCAGGCCAGGATTCCCTTGGCCTTCATGGCCACGTGAGCTCAATGCTGGCTCATGTCCAGCTGGCTGTTGACCAGCACCCCCAGGTCCCTTTCTGTCTGGGCACTGTCCAGCCACACCATCCCCAGCCTGGAGCACTGCAGGGGCTTGTTGTGGCCAAAGTGCAGAACTTGGCACTTGGACTTGTTAAACTTCATGTTGTTGGGTTTGGCTCATCTATCCAGCCTGTCCAGGTCCCTCTGCAGAGCCCTCCTACCCTCCAGCAGATCGACACTTGCTCCCAGCTCAGTGTCATCTACATGTTTGCTAATGGTAGTGTAGGGTTCTTAGGACCCAGCAAAATAGCTTAGCCACCATGGGTTATACTTTCTATCTCATTCTTCTGCATCTGTCCTAGTTTCCATGGAATTTATTTCTTATTTAGTAGGAGAATTGTGTTATTGTTTTCTAGTCATTATTGCAAACAAAAAACTGTTGGATTTGGTTGATTTTGGTGTGGGTTGTGTGTGTGTGTGGTGGTTTTTTGGTTTTGGGTTTTTTTTTTTTTGTTTTGTTTTGTTTTGGTTTGGGTTTTTTTTAATTTGTATAAAATCTACATACCTAGTAAACATATGAAGAATACCCTGTGAAATTTCTTTGGTCAACTCAGCCATGCTGAATTGTACAAGGTAGATTCAGGGCATGTTTAGTACAGGATAACTGAAACAGCTAATATATGGTTTGACTGCAACGCAAATGTCTGAGAACTTGCCTTTTGCTATGCTATTTCACTTGTTGTATGCTGTGCATGAACTATTATACATAATAAGTCAGTGCATTATATCAATTAGAATGTTAGAAATCTTGATTACGACTCTTCCCTGAAGTTGATGAGAATCTTCTACTTTACAAGGTAGTTGCACTTTTAAGCCCTTTCCATTTTGGCAGTTGTTTTGATTACATAGCCTTGAATTAAAGAAAAAAAATTGGATTCAACAGATATTTCTTGCTAGCTTGATAGGCTGTGGCATTGCTGGAATGAAATTTTGTGTAATGTTTCTAAAAGCTACTACTGGTTTGTCTGTGTTTTCCCTGGCTGTGCACCACTGGTCAAGTTTCTGCAACATACATTTCTTCATTAAAGGGAGAGGCTAAAATCATCTTTTTGATTAGCTGAAATGGATAAGAGCAATAGCCTAAATTCATTTAAGGAATAAATCTGTAGCTATGTTTCTTAATGTCCTGGCTGCATCAGAAAATAAATACAGTTATTTATGGTGAATACAGTTACATAAAATGTAGAAGAATGAGTAGAAATTATTTAAGACAAATGGATATATTTTGCTTACTGATTGAATAATTTAAGTGCTTTGAACCGTGCCCCTAAGTAATCCTTAAACTATCAATGTAGAGTACACAATACTTTGCTTCAGCAAGCTAATTAAATATAAGATGAAATGTGTCATTTTATAGCCTCCTGACTTAAAATAAGAATATTCAAATATATAAATAGAAGATTTTCTAAGGTATTCCTCTGAAAATGTAAAGCCGATATAGTTTGACACTCCTTATTTTCTAAACCTCATAATTGGTTTATCCAGTATATTGCTATGCTGGTAAAAATGTTCAGTCCCTGTACAGCACTATGTCATACCTCTCCTTGTTATGAGAAGAGCATCAGAAAAAAATAATTTTTTTTCACTGCTTTCTCATATTTATCCCCTAAGGCTGTAGTTTAATTGGCCCATGAACAACCTCACACTCAAGAATGTCTGAAAAATCTTGCAGCTACACAGTGGTGACTCTGAACCAGATACTTTAAGATCCTTTTTTGCCATCAATAGTACTAGAGCTACACCCCTTGATGTTCTTGATTTTTCACATGAATATTGCCTTAGCTGGCCTTTGGCACTTAATGATGGTACTGAGCTTACATATGCTTCTAGTTAATGAGCTATCATGGAGTGTTGTTAATTAGTCTAATTTTAACCACGTGTGAAAGCCATACAGACTCTGCTTTAATATAAATTTGTGATTAAATTAGTTTTCTATGAGATTGTCTCTTCTTAACTGACCTGTGCAGTAGCAGAAAGAAATTAGCTACCTCAGAAACAATTATGTTACATAGACATAATCTTAATACAGCACTGGTAGGAGCACCTTTTATCATTTTCCCAAGAGAGGGACTGCAGCAGAAATCTAAACTTGAAATATTGGTATGCCCCGCACATACCAATATTTGGTAATATAAAAAAATTAAATAAAATAAAAAGAAAATGTGTATACAAATGACACCTGAGTAGATTGCAACAGAAGTCGTTGGTGGAATGAGATCTTCTTCTGGAATGATTAGGTTATCCTGCCCGGTATGTAGAGCTTACAGAGAGCTGCCTGAGTAAATCCACGCAGAGAGGAAGGAGGAAATTGCTGTTTCTGAATGGCAGCCTCTGGCTGTGCTCCCCAGAGAAGATGTCAGGAGCAGAGATGATGAGTTTCAGGGTCTGACAGGGATAATAAATTGATCCAAAATAACCCAAACCTGGTGAACCCTTGGGTGTTGTGCATGATGTGTGTGTCTGACAGGATTTGTGTGCATACCTCTTGCATCCAGGGAGGGAGACAAAGGACTGTCCGGCTGGCTGAGCCTGTTACAGCGTTACAACAGGTTGTGTTATAGCTGATTATTATGGCTTTAATCTGGCTTCTTTGGATTAGATTGCAGACCAGAGGGAGCAAGCAATTTACTGATATTACCAGACATGCATTTTTTAAAAATTGGTCAGTAAAAATAGACACAGACATAAAACTTCCATGATCTGTGTGACATCTCTTGTAATTCTATCACTGCAAAAGTAATCCTGACTGTGATGACGATATACCAGTCTCAATACAATACTTAGTGGTAACTGATTCTATCAGGCAAATAAAAGCATTATATATATATTGGAAATGCATGCTGCATGCATGTGAAATGCATACAGTTTCACTATAGAATTTACTGCAAAGGGGAATAGAGTTACTCAGACATAGTCGCAAAGTCAACCTTTTCCTTCCAGATATTTTCACCAAAAAAAAAAGAAAACAACCCAAAATGATTGTTCTTTCTTATGGACAGACAGGACTAGATACGTATGTTTCTTGCAAATCAGTTTGCAGCCAGATGGATCAATTTACTACTCCGCAGATAAGTGATTTTCATGCAGTATGTTACAGTTCTGTTCAGAGATTGCTGCTTTCTTCTTCACAGTATTTGGCTTCGCCAGAGTATTGCAAATATGTAATGAAATTCACAGACTTTTATAGAGTTTCTTGGGATAGTCTCTAGAGTATCAATATTCAAGTAGACAGTGAAAAGAAAGGCAGAAATAATTTTCTCCTATTATGTAAGTCCATACCCTGCAGAATTAATTCAGAAAGTCAGACTTATTTGTGTTTACCTGTCTTTTCTTATTCCTGCAAATCTGAACTGTTTACTTTCTGTGCAATATAAAACACTCCCTAATTTCCTCTTGCTCTAGATTAATCCCTGTTTCAAAGTCATAGATGATTTATAAATAAAATTGTTTTGTTACTTGTACATTTTGTTATGGGATAGCAAATGCTAAAAATTTGAAGTAACTGCATAAACAAAATTGAACAAGAAATCCTTAGAATATTGTAACAATCTGCATGTATCTCTTAATGCTGGAGAGGAGTAGTTTTTTCCAATATTTGCAGTAAATTTAAAGAAATTTATTCTCTATGGCCTTAAACCAAATATATTTTTTCAGTTTAATGACCTTGTTTCTGCATCTGCAAAATGATCACTTGACTAATACACATGGCTTGGGATGCTCTGTCTGGGTGCTATGACCTAAGTACCAACATATTTATTTGTCACTATAAGGGATAAAAATCTCTTTGTTTTGCACATATTCAAAGCTTACCTACGTGGCAATTTAACTGTCAGACTGTCATTTGGCAGATAGAGTGAATTCAGGTAAGGAGCCCTTGATTTCTCTTTCAATTTACTTCTTTACAAAACCTTTTATTTTCATCTTGGATTAGTTTCTCCCATTCTCGGTAAACTTTTTAATTATAGTCTGCAGTTGTTTCCTTAAGCCTGATAGATATTTCCAGCAGCAACATGCTGAAATTATAATTGAAATGAGGGGCTGTAATCATCCTTATCATCTGCATATGTCCCCACATTGTGATCATTAATTTATTCTGGTTTACTATCTTAGTAAATTAAAACTGATTCATACTTTGTAAATATAATCAAAGACAACAGCTGCCCTCTTCTGTATCTTTAATAAAATGGAATCTTCCCAGCAATCTTTTTGTCTGGAAAAATTACTATTTTATTTCAAGACTAAATCTCTTCTTTTTTTGTATCAGTTTGATGAGTGGCATAAACCATTTGAGTCTAGTTCCAAAATGCTTCTATTATAGAATCATCATTAGGGGGTCCACAGGACAAACTTGCATTTTGATTTCCAATAAAAGCAGGAGTAAAATCTCCATTTGATACTTTAATGGTTGAATTGAATCTCTAAATTCAGCACAACAGCTTTTCAAGGGACAGTTGGAAATTCTATTCTTCCAATAAAATATTTATAACAGTCTTCAGTAGAAACATTTCAAAAGGATCTTAGAAGTGCTACTTTGATTTTCGTCTCTCTTGGCTTTCTATAGCTAAGTAAATAGTAGTTCTCACAAATTTTTAGCTGATGATATTCTGAAGGTTTTTTTGGGCATAGATATTTTCTGAAATTTAACTTCTCTGGTTTGGAATAGCCAATTTTGGTTATGATTAAGGATAAAATATTTTCTGCCCATATTCTTGAGGCACAGTGTATTAAGGCAAGAGAATCAAAGGAAATATTATATGTGCCTATCTTTCAGTACAGAATTCCATTAGTTTTATGACATTATGCATAGTAAGGGGACTCTCTTTACTCAGTGTAAAGAGTTCATTTTGCCTGTAAAATGAACTCAGATTTACAGGTTGAAGTTGACAGATTGAATAAAGGACACAAGGCTTCCCTTCATTTTTGTTTTCTGTTTTCTTAAGGCCTTTCCAATCTATAGGTTTTATTATCTCTCTCTGGTTTCTGCACTGCATCAAATGTTAGAAAGGTCAATAAAATCTCTTAGCTATTGAAGCCAATAGTAAATAGAATTACCAGGATACATATCTTTAATTTCATGGAATACTTCCCTTGTAGTTATTGTTTTAAACTATTGTTGCATTTTTTTTTTTTTAGTTTAGAAACTTGGGCCAGTCAGTCCTGGCTGCTATTAATAATGTGAAGATTGAAAGCCTGATTTCTATAGGAGTCAGACTTAGTCTCCGAGCAAGAAAACACGCATCTATTTATGTACATTTAACATTTTCAAAACAACATGATGTACTGTAAGATTCCTAAGATGCAAAGGTGTTATAAAAATGACAGACTTCTACAAAAGCTGTAACATAGTCTCTCATCCAAATTATTTGTCTCAGAAAACAGAATCTGTGCTTTTCACTGAAATGAGTGATTTTTCATCTCAGAGATGTGAAGGACAGTATCTGGTGCAGGAACAGTGACCTCCCATCTAGAATATCCATTTTGGGATGGCTTCTATAGTACCTTTCCTCCATCCCTACAGCATTCCCTTCATTGTCATCAGCAGGCATACAGCTGCTGGCTCTATTTTCCCAGGTATGTACTACTCTAATTGCAAGGAAGGAAAAGTGATGTTCTCTGAGTTAAGCATGATCCAAGACCTGTGAAAAGCTGGATCTATGCAAAGTTTATGAGAAGAAGAAACTGGCTCCTGCTCAGTGGGAAACAGTGGTAATTAGGAGTTAGGCACCGCTGTCTCTGAAATCAGCGCTGAGTGCTTTTCCTTGCAGAAGGAAATATGCAAGACTTTGTTTCTGTCAGGTCTTTGCACCCTGTGTGCTGTTAAATCCTGGTGGAGGATTTTCTGGCACATTAACTAGTGGCTGCATGTTGAAAGCTCCCATGTGATTGCAGGAAGCGTGCTGTGCAGTATTCCTTTCATATGATAGGTGATGATGGAGAACGAATGTGATGGGGAACAGGAGTACAGGCATAGGAAACTTAAATAGGAAAGGCAAAGAGCAAGTTTCTTCCACATCATTTGCACAGGGAAGTTTTTAAGAACATGTCTGCTGGCTGGTTCTGAGATTTCTGAAAGTCAAACTGAGTTGTTCCCTTCTTGTTTCCCACTGATTCTTGTGGTAGCTAGTCCAGACTTGGTGGAAAGGTGGGTTGTGCACTGGACAGGTGAATGAATAAAAACAAAGATTTATTAATTAGATTTTGAAACAATATTTTTAACCATATGGTTTGAAGTTATTTAGCTGTTGGAATTCAGGACATCCCTCTGGCTGTCCTGGATGGCCAAGACCCCTGCCAGGGGGCTCAGAGACCCTGGCACAGAGCCCAAGATGCCCCTGTGGTTTTATTATGATCCATGGAGAAAATTACCAACCTTATATGAAGATCTGCAAGCCATGACAGTTTAAGTAGAATGATAGTGAATTTATCATGGGGTGAAAAAATAGATTTTTGGGGTTTTAGAAAGGGGGTTCAGGGGGCAAGATGAAGGAACCTGGGCATGTCCAACCTTTCTCCTTCTTCTTGGCCTCCATCTTCTGCTGTGATGGTGGCCCTTTTGGATTGGTTTAGAATAGAAGCTCACTGTCTAACATAGGTGATAGGTATTGGAAAGTGATTGTAAATATTGTACATGTAGTTTTTAGTATAAAGACATAACACTGCCCCAGGGCAGGCAGAGTGCTTCTGACTGTCTAGCTGAGCAGACCTCAGCTGGACAGGAGAAAGAATTTTATAGATAAGGAACAAAAAACAACCTTGAGACTGAGAACTGAAGAGCCCTGACTCCTTATTCTAGTGCTGGGCTGGGAAAAGAGATTTTTTAAAATATCTCGGGGTTACTCTGACCAGGTAGAGAACCTGAGATTTAGCATGCTTTCTGCTACCAATTAATAAAAAAAACCCCAAAATTGGTGGGGCTGGAGGCTTGAGACTGTATTACTCTTTAAGCAGTCACTAAATAATGTGTAAAACCACATTAATACAATTTGAAACACTTTAAAATAAAGAAAAAAAAAAAAACCAAACAAACAACTATCCTCTCTTACATGCTCCAAAGTGCTGCTTCTAAAGTCTCACTTGGCAGAAGTTCTGTGATTACCTTCTGGTGGTAATCCCACTGTTGATCAAAATGATTGCAAATGTGAATGCACAGCTCCACCATTTAAACAAGTGTTGTACCTCTCTGTCTGGTCATTCAGAGTTGTATGAGCTCTTCAGCAAGTGTTTTCAAGCAGGTAATGTCCATATAGCTCTTGGTGACAGGGTTTGCAATGGGACCAAACTGTAACAAGGTCTCCCTTCTCTGCTGGCTCAATCAAAAGAGTTTCATGGAAACTAGGAATAGTTTTCTATGTAAAAAAAGCTCTGGGTGACACAGAGATTAAGTAGTTAAGAGGGAAGAATGAAGTGCTCCTTCAGACTGTGGTTAGTGAGGAACTGTCTGCCTGGGGAGGTGGTGCAGTCACCATCCCGGGATGTGTTTAACAAAGCCTGGATGTGGCACTCAGTGCCCTGGTTTAGTTGAGGTGTTGGGGCTGGGTTGGACTTGATGATCTTGAAGGTGTCTTCCAACCCAGTGATTCTGTGAATTCTGAGAACTTCAAGGACCTTTGCTGAGTCACTGAATTGTGTATCGCTCAATGATGTCTGCAATATCAGGTGTCTCTCTCCCACATTTCTAAAGTGGCAGCTCTCTACTGTCAAAACCTAAGGAGAACAGCCCCTCAGTGGATTCCCAGCAGTCTGCCTTTTGTCTTTCTTCCCTTTATATTGGAAAGTTTTGAATAAATGTCCTGCAAAATTTGAATGACTTTGCAGACGCAGCAGTATATGAACAAATGGATGATTGTGGGTTTCACACGCTGTTGGTGTAGTTCTTGTCCACAGAGGTATTATACCTACCTCCATTCATAAATCTAAAACATGCTTTAGCAAGAAACCTGTTCTGATTTGGAAATTAATTGGCAGTTGTTAAACGTTTTGCTTTTTTTTATGACTAAGAAAAACAGCAATAAAGGCATAGAATTAATAAAGGATCAAAAGTAAATGAAAAATTATTGGCTAAGGCTAATAGCACCAGTGAAACATCTGTCTGACCAACCTAATGGTCACTTAGATAACCAAGATGTTTGAAAAAGAATGATACCTATAGTTTGCTGACCTGAACTCAGAGGGCAAACTTAGGAGAGAAATTAAGCATAGCTGTGCATTAGAAAGTAGAAAAATAATCCTCAAGAGCCAGTATATAATGATATACATGGGACATAAAATGGCATCACTTACATAAGAGATTGTTCTGTTTGTGGCCAGGACAGGGTTAATTTTTGGAGCAGTCAGAAGAGGAGCATGGTAAGAGAGCAGGAATTCACTGGCATCCTAAATTTTATCAGTTATAGAAAGGTACTTTCCACACACTTATGGGATGCTTGGAAAAGGACTGCCTGGTGTTAGCAAACCAGGGAGTGAATTTTTGCTGTGAATGTTAGTTACCACATCCATTTTCTCTCAAGCTCTCCTAAGCTTTGCAATTTCTTTTAGTGACTATCCTTTACTGAGAGGAAAACAAAATTATATGTGTATGCACCCAAAATAGACTTGAAATCAGACCCTGAACCTGTGATTTATGTTTCTCTTTACAAGGAAGAGAAGCTGTTTCTGCGGCCAACCAGTTCCATTCTTTTGCCAAGAAAGGTTAGACCAGATGATCTTTGCTGTTCCTTTCAACCTGGTATTCTATGACTCATTTTATTTGGGGTCCTTATCTATACCAAGATACAAACTAGGGCTATATGCCAATAACCAAACTCTGGTTTTTAAGCCTTTTCAGAGGCTTAAAACTTTCTTCCTCCCAGCTCCAGCGGCATTGCTGGGTATACCTTGTGGAAGCTTGCGTATAAAACTAAGAAAAGGAGCTCTGAATAACACTCAAGATAACTCAGGCTTTTGTTTAGTATCCATGTAGCTAATATTTGGAAAATCACTTGTCTGAAGTGTGGTTCATTTATAGTTTTAACTGTTCTTTTTAGCTCTACCTGAAGAAAGAGAATTTCAACTGACAGACCAATCTTTCTTTTTAATGACTTGAAATATAGGGAGAAGTGGAATTACTGCTTCCATAAATCATGGCTGATGATTCCAAAGCTGTTTTTGAAGTCTAGGTCTTCAGAGGTACATTATCAGAAAACTGCAATGCTAAGCTCTCAGATGCATGGTATTATCTGACATCTAGCATTCTATAAATTCCATGAACTTTGATTTAAAAGGATGCAGACAGGTAATTTTTCAATTTTGAAACTTTTAAATTTTCAGATTTTTAGTGCCTTGAAAATGTACTTTGTCCCCCTATTGATCTCATCCTTTTCCATTCAGCCACATTGATTTGTTCTCCTGTCTCTTAAATGTAACAGAATCCAGGCAAGACTGCTTTTATTTAACAACTATTTAAATAGCACTTTAATATCTTCCTGCAGCAGTATCTTCAAATGATGCTAGGACAGCTCTGAGGATGTTACACAGCAGTGTGCTGTTGAAGTCAAAAGAGGACACAATATATTATTTGTGTGCAAACCACTGGAAAAAAAAGTTCTTATTACCTTGATCCTGTTTTCAATAGATTTTTGATAGGAAATTTTGAAGTATCTTTGAAAATAAATGGCAACTTAAGGTAGTTAAGCAGGGGGTGTTTAGCCTGGAGAAAAGGAGGCTCAGGTGTGACCTTATCACTCTCTACAAGGCCCTGAAAGGAGGATGTAGAGTTGGTGAGAGTTGGCCACTTCTCCCAGGCAGGAGGTGACAGGACAAGAGGACAGGGCCTCCAGCTGCCTCAGGACAGGCTCCTGTTGAACATGAGGAAAAAGTTCTTCACAGAAAGGGTTGCTAAGCATTGGAATGGGCTGCCCAGGGAGGAGGTGGAATCACCATCCCTGGACATGTCACTTGATGCCATGGTCTAGTTGACATGGTAGTGATCGGTCAAAGGTTGGACTCGATGCTCTCAGAGGCCTTTTCCAACCTCTAAATGATTCTGTGGTTCTGTAAACTATAACTATTGAAATTAGGAGAATTGTAATTAATTTTATAAACCCATACTGAGGGGTTATGATTTCTACAGATAGCTCATTTTAAACTTAGTTCCGTGTCCATTTCTAGATGCCCACAAAAAATATTAAGTACATTTGTGTATATTTCTAAGTCTTTAGGCTTTATTCAGCTTAGCTGGTATAACCCAAAGCTAAGAGAGAGTACTACTCCCTGCAGCTTGAAATTTGTGCCTTTGGTGACTTGGAAAGGGTATGCAGGAAGCTGCAACAAAGAGTGAAGTTCTGACAGCTCAGATTTGCTACAACTCACACGTCATTATGGGCACATAAGGTCCAGTTTAGGTGCTGTGCTAGGCAGTACAAGTATTACCCCTCAACATCATAGTGAACCCTACATTTCTTTCCCCCTGCTACTGCAAATGGTTATGGAGAAAGTTTGTCTCATCAAAATGAAATCCAGGATAGCATGAACCCTGTGCAAAGTATCACTTAAAATGGTTCAAATTACACTGAAAGTACATGGTACTGCCCCGGATGTACTAAAATATTTCTGGCCATATATATGTCTTCAATTATTTTTATTTCTTTTGAGCTAGTGAAGATCAGTTTCTCTCTTTTAAGATCTGTGAAAGACCTAATTTCCTCTTTTAAAACCAATCCTCAAGGTTCTCTCTCATTATGCAGTTAATTTTTTTTTAGAGCGCTTACATAGGAGGTCAGGACATGAATTCTGTTTCTTCCTCCTGAGATAGTTCTGTAACTCTGGGAAAGAATAATGTATAGATAGTCTTTGATCACTATCAAGAAAACATGGGATCAAAAGAGAGGACCAGAAAAGCTGTGACTGTACCATTGGCAAGTGGCTAGGGCATTTAAATGATCAGGGAGCTCAGTGGGGAAGAGGAGTGGGGAAGTGGGCTTTATTTTTTCTGCTTGATATTGTACCTGGTACCATTCATAGAATCACTTCCCAATCCCACTCATGCAAAGTGGAATGGAGTCTTGAGAGTGATACCAAAGTGCATTTTTTTTTTTAAATTGAGAGTCATGTTATGTCCTGAGAAAGTCTGCAAATCCTTGAGCAATTTAGGTAGAGGATTTTCTCTTGCGTTTTTAGATTTGTCAACATTATCAGATTGGCAGTTCTGGGCTGAGCAAGGATATAACACTAGGTAGCCAGGAAAAGTTGATTTTATTGATGCAAAACTCAACATGAGCCATCAACGTGACCTTGCAGCCAAGAAATCCAGATGTATCCTGGGCTGCATCCAGAGCAGCGTGGGCAGCAGGGGAGGGAGGGAGGGAGGGAGGGAGGGAGGGGATCCTGCCCCTCTGCTCTGCTCTGCTCTGCTCTGGTGAGAGCCCACCTGCAGTGCTGCATCCAGCTCTGGGCCCCCCAGCATGAGGACATGGAACTGTGGGAACAAGCCCAAAGCAGTTCAGGAGGTTGATAAGAGGACTGCTGCACCCTCCCTGTGAGGACAGGCTGAGAAAGCTGGGGCTGTCCAGCCTGGAGAGGAGAAGGTTGTGTGGAAACCTCATGGCAACCTTACAGTATGTGAAGGGCCTGCAGGGAAGCTGGAGAGCGATTCTTCATCAGGAACTGTAGTGATAGGATAAGGAGTTCAAACTGAGGTTCAAACTGAAAGACTAGATTTAGCTTAGATGTTAAGGAAAAAAATCACTGTGAGGATGGTAAGGCCCTAGCACATGTTGCCCAGAGAAGCTGTGGGTGGCTGAGTCCTGGCAGTGCTCAAAGCCAGGCTGGATTGAGCACCTTGGTCTATGGAGATGTGTTCCTGCTCATGGAACTAGATTCTCTTTAAGGTCCTTTCAATCCAAACCATTCTAAGATTCTATGAATTCAAAAGTTTAGAAGAGATACAGGACTCCTCCACACCATGCCCAAGATTAGATGGGGACTGAACAGGAGTTCTCAGAATTACAGGTTTGGACTTTGATACTCAAAATTGGTGGAGTTTTCTGCTCTCTCATGCTCTCCTCCCTCTCTTTTGATTTTTGATTTTCTGGATCTGCTCTTCAGTATTGCATTGAAAAGAAAGCTTAGAATCAAGAAATAAAATAATGAGAAAATCCAACTTGTTTCTGTACAGACTGGGATCTGAATTATGCCTCTCAAGTTCAACTGTACTCCAGAAGTCATGAAATGTGTTACATATTCACTTTCTTACCCCCAAAAAGGCTCCTTCATGTACATGCCCCAATAATTTTATCTGTACCAAAGGGGTTATAAGAGGTGATGGTGCAGTGAGAATTATTATGAAATGAAAAACTTCTGTTGAGCCACAGCCTCTGTGGGTAGCACAAACTTCAAAACGACACTTAGGTAGCAACTTTATGAATGCTTTATGCTGGCGCATCATCAAAAGAACTAATCCATCTTTTTTTCTCTGTTTCTTCCCACTCCCTTTTTTGTGTTGGCACAATCATCTTGGGAAGCAGTTTGGAGCTGAAATGAATGTGGGGAGCTCATGCTTTTAGCCCCAGGGGATATTCTGATCCTATTCACTGTACATCCAACACTTTTAATACCACAAAGGGAGAACTTTAGTTGTAGGTGAGTGCCTGGTAACAAGGATATAAATCTTTTCCTTTAAGTGAAATTCCTACATTTTCCTGCTTAAAGTACTTCTGAAACTGTTTCTTTGGATCAGCAAGGACCCAGTAGACAAACCATGAGAGGATGATGTTAGGGAAACATGGCCATTAGTGTCAAGCACAGAATTTCAGCCTTGGTCTTCAAATAAAAACCAAGACATGTCAGATGGGGATTTATTACCAGATAGCAAATGCATCATCCCTGCCCTGGAAATCATTGTGGAGAACCTAGACCAGACTGCAAAAAAGTGTCTCTAGTAGAGACTGTTCAATATGGAGTCAATTACAGTTCTATTTCAGTCAGGAATTCGTAATGATTTAGCTTCTCTTGGAAGGAATGTCCATCAAATAACAATCTTGGTCCTATTTAAGAAAAAGTTCCAGTTCTTTTTGTGTTAGCTTGCAAAAAACTAAACTTTTAAGTCTATATAATATTATATTAGTCCTGCATGGCAGTGGTAAGGCTGGCAGGCAGCCCACTCTATACAATGTACACATGCCAACACCACATTGCAATGGAAAAATCAATTCTCAGCCAACTGTACTTGGATTGGAAAGAATTTGAGCACAGTTGCTGTTCTGAGTCCTAAATTGACATCATGATATCTTTCTTCAATGATAAATCTTATGAAGGTATTGGAGTAGTACTTGTTTAAGACTGCATCTGAGAATAATATTTTTATTAAGAATAGTGTTAATGCCATTTCATTTGAAAATAATGAGATAGGGTGAGGAAGAAAGAGACAGACATATCCTATAAAAATTAGAAATCTAATTAGTGAGATGACTGCTGGTGGTGTATGGAAACAAAGGTGAGATTAAGGAAGAGCATGGTGATGCTTTGATAAAACTAAAATAATGAACACAAAACAAATATCTAGGAGCAATAACAGGACAGTTATTATTATTATTATTATTATTATTATTATCATTATTATTATTATTATTATTATTAATAATAATAATAATAAGTAGTAGTAGTAGTAGTAGTAGTAGTAGTAGTAGTAGTAGAAGAAGAATAAGTCATCTTTCCTTATTGCATGTTGTTATAAAGCTGTTTAAACACAGAGGAGCAAAGAAAATTAAGTCCCTGTGAATGATATAGATTGAATCCAGAGAGGTTTGAAAAATACCCCAAAACTTGATTGAAACCGAATGAGGTTAGATGTTGTTGCCAAAAAACTTGATACTTTTTATTTAATAGTAAAAGAGGCAAAAAGAGAGAAAGAGAGAATAGAGAAACCAAGAGAGAGAGAGAGAAGGAAGGAAGTGTCGGAAGGAAGGAAGTGTCGGAAGGAAGTGTCGGAAGGAAGTGTCGGAAGGAAGTGTCGGAAGGAAGGAAGGAAGTGTCGGAAGGAAGTGTTGGAAGGAAGTGTCGGAAGGAAGGAAGTGTCGGAAGGAAGGAAGTGTCGGAAGGAAGTGTCGGAAGGAAGTGTCGGAAGGAAGTGTCGGAAGGAAGTGTCGGAAGGAAGGAAGGAAGGAAGGAAGGAAGGAAGGAAGGAAGGAAGGAAGTGTCGGAAGGAAGGAAGGAAGTGTCGGAAGGAAGTGTCGGAAGGAAGTGTCGGAAGGAAGTGTCGGAAGGAAGGAAGTGTCGGAAGGAAGGAAGTGTCGGAAGGAAGTGTCGGAAGGAAGTGTCGGAAGGAAGTGTCGGAAGGAAGGAAGGAAGGAAGGAAGGAAGGAAGGAAGGAAGGAAGGAAGGAAGGAAGTGTCGGAAGGAAATGTCGGAAGGAAGTGTCGGAAGGAAGGAAGGAAGGAAGGAAGGAAGGAAGGAAGGAAGTGTCGGAAGGAAGGAAGGAAGTGTCGGAAGGAAGGAAGGAAGTGTCGGAAGGAAGTGTCGGAAGGAAGTGTCGGAAGGAAGGAAGTGTCGGAAGGAAGGAAGTGTCGGAAGGAAGTGTCGGAAGGAAGTGTCGGAAGGAAGTGTCGGAAGGAAGTGTCGGAAGGAAGGAAGGAAGTGTCGGAAGGAAGGAAGTGTCGGAAGGAAGGAAGGAAGGAAGGAAGGAAGGAAGGAAGGAAGGAAGGAAGGAAGGAAGGAAGGAAGGAAGGAAGGAAGGAAGGAAGGAAGGAAGGAAGGAGTAGTCTTCTCTGCAGCTTTTATACAGTTTTGCTATTACAGGCAAAAATCTTTCATGAAGATGTCTAAGTCATAAATTAAAACATTTCAGTCTCTGACACGTGTTCCCTGGTCCGTGTCTACAGTGAAATAATCTTATTAAGGTGCTTTTAAGATTTAGGTTGGTTTGATTATATGTGGTCACTTAACAATGAACATTATGCCTCGTAGTTTGCTAAAAAGGCTGATGAAAACAACATGAATGTTATTGGGATTAACTATCTCTTTTGTCTTGTAATACTGCAATTGATGTATTTTATTTTTCTGTATTTGGAAACAAATTCCTTTCCTTTTCCAGCCATATTTGATTTGAAAAGCGATGGTATAGCTCCACTTTTTCATGCTGTCCTAAGTAGTTGCCATGGTGTAACCAAAACTGTGGGAAAACCAAAAAAACTCTCCAAAAACATTTTTAGTGTTAGAGAATCAAGGCATTACTTTATTCTGGCCAGGATATTGTTTTGGCCAGGATGTGCAACAGAAGTAATTTCATCCACACATTGCGCAGGTTGTGCAGAGAAAATCACTCCATCACATATGAATTTTACTAGATTTTTCACATGTTTTATACAGCCAAACCCCATCAATGTTCATTGGTCCCAAGTTGTGCAGTTCTTATGATTTGATTTCCTATTGGATACAGATTTCTTCGCTTCCGGTACTGCTCAGGTTCTCATTCTTATCTCTCTTTTCCCAGACCAGGCGTGATGTTTGGAGCTGATGGTCATTAATGGTTGCTGTCTTTTGTGTATCTTTTGCACAACTCCGAGTATGTCCAGATGTTAAACTCATCAGACGCCACCTGGTGGAAAGTTCCCCGAAAAGAAACTTCAATTCCCTTCCCTCTGGAAAAGGTAAACAAAACTGACTAAAGTTATATAAAAACTTTTAAACTTTGTATAATTTCCAACAATGGGATCTCCATCCATTTAAAGGTTTTTTTCAGTCCTCTTTAAAGCCCTGTTTTAAGTTTGGAGAGCCTTGATTTAAATAGCTGGTGTGCACACCTAGATGGCGTCTATAAGTCTGAAGTTGCCTTTTAGGTGTAGTGGGTTTCTTGCAAATTTCTTTCACGTGATTCAATTCAATCCTACAAAAAAAAAAAAAAAGAAAAAAAAAAGAAAAAAATCCTATAAAAATTGGACACTTTTTCATAGATGAACATTTAACTTCACATTAGCATTGAACCTAAACCACTCAGCAAAACATAGTACCTATAATTAAATGAGTAAATAGAATTAATTTATTTAGTTGCATGAAACACTAGTGGCAAAAGGAACTACTGATGGTTTGGTTTTAAAAGAAAGACTGCCTGTATGGACTGGCTTAATTAAAACAGTGCTTGTGACACTTTTCTTTGGCCTATTAATGCTGTACCTAAATCAAGTGTTTGATGAAGTTATCTGAGGCATATTGCCTCCTGAGAAATTCTCTTTGACTTTCTTTGACTCATATATTTTTATGATTTGGGCAAAAGCCCCCAAACCAGGCCTTTTGTGAGTTCTCTTTTAATGCAATTTAAGCAGGGAAACAGTTCCATATTTTGACTAGTGTGTAGAAAAGGCCATTTTCCTGCAGACAATGAATGAAAGAAAATCTTTTATAACCTTGAATGCCTGTGAATGAAAATTTAATGACTTTTCTCAATAATCAATAAGCAGAACAACACCAATTGAAAATTAGCTGTTTCATAAACGAAATAAATGGTTTAAATATGTTTAGAAGAGACTTTTAACGTCAGCAGAGATATGATGTTCTTGCAGTGAGCCTCTGTGACTAATCCACTGGAAAGATTTACTGTTAGGGAACTCAAGGTCTGCTTTTCAAAGGAAATATTGGTAAGGATTATTATTCCCTTGTCCCCAGCAGTTCTCATAATCCCCTTACACTCCGAGTAGGATTTACAAATACAAAATAAATGACAAAACTGGAATGCTCTGAGGCCCTCTGTTCACAGAGCTATAAAGGAAGCCCAGATGATTTGAATCTGGAGTTAAATATTAGGCACCTACAGATTTTTACCCCTCTAGGCAATGTGGTAAGAAAATAGACAAATATAGGCCACTAACAAGTGGCAGCAACAAAAACCTACATTAAGAAGACCTTAATAACATATTTACAAGACAGATCTTGAAGAAACTTGACTGTAACTTTGGGATTTAGGATGCTTTGGCCAGTGCCAAAGATTTTCCCTTAGGAAGACAAAGCGGGGTTAGATAGATAAAGACACATAGAAAGATCAGTCAACCTAGGTGATAATCAGGTAGTTCAACAGTGTGGGATTCTTTCATGTGCATCTTCAGAATGACACTTTTCCAATGAAAATGTAAAATCTACAATATTAATGTTCCTGTTAACCATTTCAGAGGGGAACCTGGACAGCCGTTCAGAGAATTTATATATATATATGCAGCGAAAGCTCCCCTCAGGAGCTGAAATGTAGATGAAATATTTCATATTTGAGGATCATTTATATGGTATTTTCAAAAGGTACTTTGCTAGCACAGCCTGAATAAAAACTTAATGGGTAGATGAGCTTCCATATCCTATTCCTATTAGTCCCAGACTACCTTGAGGGAATACTTGACAACAGGTAAGTCCATTTTTATATCTTCTGCTGAGAATACTAATGACAGATTGTGTTTCATGTTTTTAAATACAAAGCCTGCTAGAGACTGCTCTTCTTGAACAGCATGTGTTGTTTTAATACACAGAAAATATGTGGTCTACTGTTTCCATTACAATTTCTCACACAAATGAAATAACGTTAGAGAATGTGTGAGAAAAAGCTTTCTTGTGTTATTTCTGTCCTCTCCTGTGACTTTAGACCATCCCCTCTGATAATGCCTTTTGAATTCTGAATTATAATAGGTTGCCTGGATTCCGTCCAAGCCTTTCTTTGATTTGGGTTTGTTTTTAGGGAAGTAGTCTTGGGGGCCTTTCAGGTGGAATTAAGACTCACTTAAAGTTAAATCCCATGGCAGAACTTTATGAAATATTCAAACTAAGCCATATGTTGTTTGGACCATCAGTAATTAATGTAAGATGTACCTATGGCTGTGAACATTGTGTAATCTAATGGATGAAGAGATATTTTCCTGTAGAAAGAAATTATCATTTTTTAACAGGTCACATATTTTCCATTTAATCAGAACCCAAATTAATTAAGTCCTTACATTGGATTATTTTGTGTCATGAAAAGTAATGTCAGTTGAGGGCTCAAATATTTTAATGCGAACAAAACATGATCTGAAAGCATCCATTATATCTGTGGGGATATATTTGCACTTCCAAACCTCAATTTTCTGTGCTTGCCTGGCTATTAAAGAGAGGACCAAAGGCCCTGATCGATCTGAAAAAAACCCTCATGCAAGGAAGCCCTCTATGAAAAATATTTTATGCACTTAGTTGAGCATTTCACAGGACAAAAATGAAGTTAAGAATATTGCTTCTTGATGATCAAAAGATCAAGCTCAGTCTCAAGAATCACATGGAAGTGAGAGCAAAGCAGAATATTATTATGTGACTGTTTAAAGACATGGTATGCCTGTAGTTCTAATTACCCCATTTTAAAATGACTTCTAAAATTTGACTAAGAAAAGAAATGTGCAAGAAATAGAGTATGAGAAACACCAGTCCAGTTTTATGACCTTGTGGCACATTTTAAACACTTACATAAATGTTTTAGCATGTAAATAATTGTCCATATGCCAGTCAGTGAAATAACTTAACTGTAAGTCAGAAATTTGAAAAAATCAGACAAGAAGCAAAGCAGAAAATGATCAGTAGAGATTTTATAAGAGAAATTTCACAGCTGATAGGAAAAATGCTGTTGTGAAAATCAGCTTGTGTAAGTCATAGTAAGAAGAAACTGTGATAAAATAATCAGTCTCTTCTCAGCCTCAGCAGATTCAACAACCACTGAGGTAGAATGAGTGAGAATGGGGTTTTCTTACAGCTTTGACAATCTGGGCTTCTTGTAATCTGTATAACTGCACTAATGCCAGCTGCTGTCTCTCCTTGGGTGAATAGCCCTGTGTTAATAACATTGAACAACTGCCAATATATTATATATGACTTACAGGCCAATATATTATACATGACTTAGAGGCTCGCCATACTTCGTTCTTGGTATGATGATGCTTCCTACCCGGTATGTTTCTTATCTTCTTTCTAAAATACAAAATATCCCTGCATTCTGGAAACTGTTTAAGGCTTTGCTTCCAACTTCTCCACCCGTGGTAGGGAAATGCATGCAGGAAAAAGCAAGAAGAGTGACTTAGTGGAGAGAAGCCAGATTATCACTGTTTGAAGCCTCTGAAGAGACATGCACGACTTCTTGAATCTTATTAGGCACAGTTTATTTGGCCCACAGCTTGTTTGTGTCAGAATTTTTAATCTTTAAAATGGGTGTCACTGTGTCCATTGTCTACCAGACAGGGCTCTGTGGGGATATGTGTATTAAAAATAGAGATAGTCAGTTCATGTGAGTCTCAGGCCATTTAAGTATGAAAGAGAGAGGCTGATACTTTATATAAGCTGTTGATGCACTGCTGCCTGCACAGGGTAAAATGATTTTACTGGATTATGCTCACTTTAGTAGGCTAGAATTTTGCCCATCAATGGACAATGAGAACAGGTTGTTTAAAGCAAACATATATTGTGTTTGGCAATTTACTAAGATTTAGAGTGCAAAGAAAAACAGAGCTGTGACACAATTCACCGTGAAATTAAATAGCAGCTTACCCCGGCAGCAAGCAGAAATCAGCCCTCTGCCAGAAATCAAAGCACTGCTCCCACACACAGAGGTTAATACCTATCTTCTACCACATTCTGCACAAATTCAGGCTCCTTGCAGTGTCCCCTGGCAGTCAAAAGACTTGGGCTATTTCAGATTAAAAGGAAACTTGTTCCAGGCAGAATACAACCATGGAAAACAGCCTATTACAAGGTATCTCTGCCTTCATGGCTTCTCTGCATGAGGTTCAGAACTTTTTGGTTCTCCTGACATAGATTAAAAAAAAAAGAAAAAAAGTTTACTTTCTTTAACACTCCCATGTGTGGATGCAGTTACTTAGTGGTTTATATCTTAGAAGAATTAAAAAATACTCTTTCCCCCATCCCCAGACATGCTTATTAACAAATAAAAAATAGCTGTGATGAGAGCATAAGTTTCTTATCTCCTACATACCTAGAAGAAAGCTATTTTTGATGTAGATCAAAAATATATTTGTAAATAGACTTTGTAAGTGAAAGATTAGACAGCCCATGCCCTCAATCCCAGGTTCTCTAAACCCCTAAACCTCAAAACCTCAAACAGAAGGAAGATTGGAGCAGAAGCCTCACTTCCTTTCAGCTCTCTAGCCCACTCTAGGTTTAAACTGCTTGTAGACTGCTGTGGGTGGGGAATCTGGATTTACAGTTTCAAGGAAGACATTCAGAATACAGGCCTTTATTTTGTCAGCATAAGAAAGACGTATGTCATAGACTTGTATTCACATTCAGACTTCTTTCTATCTCTTGGAGTACACTCTCATGTCTCCACTCCTATTTAGCTCAATACCTAAAATGGGGATTTTACACAAACACCCCTCCCTAACTCCTCAGTTTTCATAGAGTTGCTTCATTTTTTGCAGGAGAAAATTATGAGATGGGGAAAGGCTGGGCAAGGCTGGAGTACCTTGGTGCTTAATGACAGCTCATACAGAATTGTAATGGTCTGTTATTTTCCTTCATGTGATAAAGCCACATGAATTTATAGTATCTCTCTCTCTTCCTCCCTCTCCCTCTCTCTCCATTTATATATATATATATATACACACACACACACATATATATGTATATGTACACATACACATACACGCACAAGTACCCAGTGTGGAGAAATTAGTCAGCTGAAACTAATGACAGACAGAAAATGAGACCTTTATCTCATTTGAAGGGCCATTACTAAGCCCTTGTTTTATCAATTTCATCTTGAAAAAACCTCAGTAGCTAATATGGCAAATCCTAGGAAGTTGAAGGAAAAACTATGTATTTTAAATATTTATGAGAGCAGAAATACAAGCTGAGAAGTAGGCCATTTATGAAAAACTTAGTAATAAAAATCTGTTCAAGTTAGTATGAAATCTGCTGTAGAATCCTCACTTCAAATACATTTACTGATGCATGAAAACCATTAGTCTGAACTTGGCACAATATCAGCAAATAATTGCATTAGAGGGAAACCTAGGCTTGGTTTGCCAGTCTTAGTTCTGGGCAACAAACAAAATAAATGATGGATTTGTTACAGGAAAATGTATGCTCTTGTAGTTCTGAGGCTTTGACCAAGAGTTATTTTGGAACATATGTGATGTCAAGTGTGGCTGCTGTCAGGTTTAGTAATTTTGATCCCATATGAGTTGACATGAGCATTCTGTAGTACTGACAATTTGCAAGGTGGTATATACATTGAAGGCAAGTGCTCTGGTAATTACTTTAAATGCAGTCTTCTGGGTGTTGAAGCATTTTGGGAGCTCAGGACAGATTCCTATCTATATGCATGTGTCATCACAATGCTAGGAGAGCTGTTCGTTGGCTTAGAAAAGAGAATTAAACTGGCACATGGGAAGTTCAACTCAAAAGCAGTTGGAAAAGACATTTGCATCATCTTAAAAAGTCACCAGGTCCTTTACTAATCCTTCTTTTAATGTCTGAAGTCTCTTTCACATTTTTTTGGAAAGAATAGTCATTCAGTTGCTAATGGAATCATGTGCAACACTATGAATCTCCTCAATGGAAAAAATAATCCATGTTCTTTCATGGCATTAGATGAAAAAACTGGAATAAGAAGGAACAGTGAAGTTTTCACTGGTTGTACTGGTTAATGGCACATTTATGTTGGCAAACCCAGCTGCAATAGTCTTCAAATTTACTGTCATTTTGTCATGAAAATTTATAAACACCTGACCTTAGTTCTCAGTTACTGTATGCTCAGGTAAGAATTTTAGACTGGAAGGAGTGAGAAGGCAGAACATTTCTTAATCTGAATAAGGCAAAGGTACCTTAGACTCTCCTAAAGTAGAGGGGTCAGCTTGAGCTCTGGAAAGCCCTTTGGCCAACATAGCCTGAATTTCAGTTTTGAAATCAAAATATTATCGTTGTTAGACTCCATAGGGCGTGTGAGAAAATGTTAGTTTGCTTATGGCTCTCTCTCTCTAGCATATCAGTATAATGTGCTTTCATGCTGTGAGGAGGACATTCTCCTGCTAGCCACTTTAGATAATAAGTGGCATTTGTTATCTCCTTATAGGATTGTGTTCAAGTTCTGTGAAAAAAAATGATGAGGAAAATTCAGTGTTTTGGTTTGAAAAGACAAGTATCTGCTAAGGAAGGCAGGAGCCTCCCTTGAAATAGAGAATGTAAACCCCCCCTCCCTCCAAATCATTATAATTTTGAAATTAAGGGGCTCTTAGGCCAAGATATGAGAGTAGGAATAACAGTTCTTTATTAGGAAAAAATAAAAATAAAATAAAAATGCAGTAGTACAAAACAACATGGACAGAGTCAGAGTACAGCCTGACACGCTGTGTGTCAGGGTGTTGGCAGCAGTCCCATTAAATGGTGGCTGCAGCCCTCCTGCAGTGACAGGGGTGGTTCTGCTGGAGCAGGGATCCTGTAGAAGGGTGGAGTTTTCCTCTGAAGATCCACTGGTGGTGGAGATGGGCCTGGTCTTCCTCTGGGAATCCAGTGGAGAAGAAATCTGCTCCTCTGGGAATCCAGTGGGAAAAGGCTGACTGGTGTTCCAAATCTCAGATTATATCCAGGTAGGAATGTTTGGCTCCTCCCCCTGGGTGGAGCATTTCACAATGGATGATGGAATTTTATCAGCCATGCAGTGACACTCAGTGACCCATAATAGAAGATATTTGCTGGAGGTAGGATTGGTTGTGGAAGAGATAAAGCAAACTGCCCCACCTGGTTTTAACAGGTGGCCCAATTAACAGAAAGTAACTGCCCCACCTCTATCAGATGGCAATAGAACACACACCCCCAGCCACATCTTGCTACCTAAGACAATGGGACAAGTACTTTTACAGTGCATCCCCCGTCCGACCCAAAATGTCATAGATAGTTACCTGTTCTCAGGTATAATATCAGGCTCTTTAGTCTTTCAACTGATACTGAATATAGCAAACAGTAATGGTGGGACACACTCAGCATTTTCTTGTTTCCATGGGAATTTGTCCACACACACTGTGCATCCAAAAACCAGTTACGTCATGTAGTATGTTATCATTTCACAGTCATTACCCTCAGCCCACTCCAAGTGCAGGCTGTTGTCTTTATATCTGTGTGCAGAAACTTTTGGTTTTATTTTCCTTCTCCGACATGCCTCAGAAATCAACTGTGCCATTGAAACATCTCTGAATCACGTTGAGGAATGCACCCTGAAGTTGCCTACTAGCTCTGTTTGGTTGGCACTGTACCTCCCAGAAGTATACACATTGTCTTCTCCCACACATGAATCTTGCCTCACCCCTCCTCTTCCACTTTGGCAAATTAATTCTTCCTGGCAGTCAATCACAAGCTGCTTTTGGCAGTAATTTGCTGTTTATGCACCTCTGCTCTAAGGGTCAGGCCACACTGGTGTCACATGTTGATCCAGTCCTATCTAATCCATCAATTTTTCTTTCTTACACCTGTTAGTTACATTACTGTAGTTTTTGTGTTATGTTTCTCTAACCTTGATGTGAATTTTTTTTTTTTTTTTTTTTTTTTGTGTTGTGCCTTGGGGTTGTTATAGTATGTGCATTATTTTTGCTTTCACTCCAGGCTGAGAGCAGTAAACTTTCAGCTGGGCAAAAAGGTTTTAGGAGAAAAATCCTCTGTACCTTGACATTTTCTTCAAGGTCCATGAGCAACCTTCTGCTTATAGCCTTGAATATTAGGCAGCAACAACAATTTTGTTTCATATCCCTTTATATACATCACCTTTTCTAGGATCTAAGAGTGAGGCTTCCTAAAAGAGGGCTCTGACTGAAAGCTTGGGTGGGTGTAAGTGTTGCAGTTTGAGGTCTTGCCTTTCCCTTCTGCAGGGATTGAGAGACCCTGCTGCCTGGGGAATGAGATGCAGTTTTTCAGAACCAGATTCACCTGGTTTTCATCCCAGAGCTACCTGTTATTTACTGAAACAGATGAAATATCCATGGAGAGTGAATATGCCTTACAGCTTCCAGGGAGGTCTTTCCTCAGACATCTGTGCAGATATTCCAGAAGGTAAACTTCTAGTAAGTGTGAGTTCAAAAACTTGCTGTATAGAAATAGCCTCTCTTAAAAATAACAGAAGAAATAACAGTAGAAAGTAGCTTTTCAAAAACTATAGGTAATCCAGAAGCCAGATTTGAAAGATGAAATGCCTACAAAGCCTGGGCCTATCTTACACATACTTTGAAATGCTTTCAGGAAGGAATATCAGCTGATGGATCACTGAGAGACAGAAAACTGTTATCTGGCAGCAGTCTGATAACCACTACTATTCAGAAAAAAACGAGAAAAGCACTTCAGGAAAATGAAATCCCTGCTAAAGAATCCTGAAAGTGTGTAAGCTGGAACATTAGAATGGACATACCAGAGCAGACCAAAGCTTAGTGTTAGATCCTCTGCAGTGCCACTGATGTAGGCAGAGGAATGATACAGCCAAGCTGAATTTGCAGCAAGATTTCCCCCAGTGTATCTCACCTGTTATACTCCAAAATTGGTATCTCCATAACAGGCTCCTCCAGCTTTTAGGACTGCAGGACGGCATTAGCTCCTAGGACAGTGCAGTGTATGACCACAATACTGCTTCCCCTCATCTTTTTTCAGTTCATAGCAAGAAAGAACTATTGTTTAATTCCTTTGTCCTTTCTTTTCATTTAATGGATGAATTTAATTGAACCCATTTTTTCCAGTCTGCTTGAATTCCATGGAGAAGTTTCCTGCTGCTGAGGAGCCTTCCTGTCTTTGGGACTGGTTTGGTAAAATGACATTATTTTCATAGAATCATAGAATGGTTTGGATTGGAAGTGACCTTCAAGATTTTCTCGTTCCAACCCCCATGTCTAAAATTCTCAGCATCTAGGACTCCAGCAGGCAGGGACACCTTTCCCTGGACCAGGTTGCTCAGAGCTCTGGCCAACCTGGACTCAATTCAATTTAGAAAAAATAATATACATGCCACATTGTCATCGGACCTGCTATTTGATTGCAATGTTTGGGACAGTCTCCTGGTCACTGAGGGCATCATCTGCCAGCTCACATTAGTCAAGACACCTCTGTGAACACAAATCTGAAAAGATCAATGTGCACTCTGCAAAACTGTGCTGATCACAGTGTTCAAACAAAAATAATAAATCTTCTCATTATGAATAATAGTGCGAAAGGTGGAATGAATGTCTTGGCAAGATGGCAAATGACCAAAGAAAGAGCAAGCTGGGCAGACTGCAGGAATGTTCTCATACATTGTGTCAGCCTCATGTTCTTCCAAGTGTTTTAAATAAGTGTTCAGTGATGGAGCATGGTATTTCTGAGGGGGCTGCAATTCCCAGAGAGGGTTTCCAGGATGTTCTTGGTGGGAAACAATTTAGACTTCCTGCTTTTGATGTCAAGCAAAACAAATATTTAAGAAAGAATCTTCTGCCAGTGTTCAGCTTTATCAAGCTAAATATTTATTACTATTGATAATAGCATAAGAAATAACATGCAGTGCCAGGCTTTCAATACTAATAAGCTGGTTTTTTAATTATATTTATTATTTAATAATTGTTTTATTACCCCTTTATTAAGTTTATTGCAAAATAATGTTTTGCTGTTGTCACAAATCAGAGCAGCCTCTGACTTTCTGTTGACAGTTAAAGTATCTGTAATACAATAGGATTTTCATGGCAGCATCTAAGTTTGGGGTGTCAGGGCATTTGGACTGTTCTTCCGTAACTCAACCAGGGCACTGGACACCTGGAAAATAACCAAAAATCCACAAACCCCAGGTTCAGTAACTTCATCAATGTACAGTTCTCTCCAGCTGGCATTCTGGTCTTAATTTGTCTCTTTTTCAAAGTATTAAAAAAGTATTGAAAGATTGAAAGAGACAAGAATGGTCTATATAATCTTTTCCCTTCAGATCTAAAGCTGTTTTGAGACCTTCATAAGGCAGACTGCCATCTCTGAGAACATGTAGCCTTGTGTGCTCAGGTCATGGGAAAGCATTAAATCTGTCACATTCTGAGATACCGGTGACAAAGAGAGTTAATGCTCTAGTTCACCTTTCACTGCCAGATGCACCAGAACTATATCCCAAATGGAAAGTACCTCTCAAGTACCCTCTTTGGATACCATCCTTAGAAAAATAACTGTCTGTTCAAGATCATATTACCTTTTTGACTGTTTCCAGCTTCACAGAAAGCCCATGTTTTCAAAGTTTTATTTTATCTAGAGCAGATGGAGTTTCAAACTGTGTGAATGTTAGCGGGGGCTGGGCAAGGTGACTTGCATTCTACTTTGGGAAATGAGATTTTCTGCAGAAATGGTGTTATTGTGATTATCTATGTTATTCTTACTCCAATATGAGAAAAGTAATGACATATGGCTTGAGGCTAAATTCTGAAATTAGAAATTGAAGTCGGGACAGAACCCAGATGTTGGCTTAATAAACATTGCTCTGTGCGGCTTGCTCCCTGCTTCCCACCAGCCCTTTGTGCTCCTGGGACAGCCAGGAGTTGCAGTTTGAAATGACAAAACCCCTAGTGTTTTTTAACAATTTTATGCATTAGGTGTTGCACTGAGTGAGTGCTCTGTGGTACTGATATCGAGCCCCGCAAGGTTTGAGCCCTCAAGACTTGAATCAAAATTTGCAATCAATTTTTTTTCAGTTGTTGATCAGTAGTTATAGCTAAGCATAGTTCATTAAGCAATTGCTTGGCTAATTCTTTATTTTATGAAATAGGGAAGTGAATCCCAAGATGAATGGGCTGTCTGGATGAGAGCCACCAGGAATGAAGGGAGCAGAACTGAGCAGTAACTGGGGAAAAGATAATTATGACAGTGGGAGATTGCAGCGACCGACTGGTTGACCACCTACCAAAAATGGGCCCCTGACTCAAGCAGAGGAAAGAATTGCATGTGAGGACTAATTAACATTAGAAGCAAGAGATACGATAAGCAAATAGGGGTTTGAACTTTAATTAATGAAATAGTTACGTAATCTGTAACCAATGAATGCTGATGCTTCTGTTTGTTGAGATGTATAAATAGTGTAAAGTTTTGATGAGTAAGGGTAAAGTTTTGTGAGTTACCAACTGCCTCTCTCCTCTGTGCAAACTAGAGTAAGAAGTAGAAATACATTGGTGTATATTGATGCTTAGCACTGGGTAATGAACCTGTATTCAGACCAGTTAGATCGGTAAGGAACTGTTGGTAGTTTTGTCAGAAATCTCTATCCTCTCTTCTGCCTGGTTCCTACCTCATGGCATCTGTTAATCCTCAAGAAAATAAGAATTATCACCACTTTTCCAGTGTTTTTGAAAAGTCGATGTACAAACATACTAGATTCAAAGAGCTTAAGTGCTGTGGATTGTAGGAAATAAGAAAAGTCCTACAGAATAAAGGGCCTTTGTTCACTTCTGTTTACTTCTGTTCACAAAAAGCACTTGGGAAATGTACAGTGGACATGAATACTAAAAACAAGTTACTTTTAATGTGTGCATGGACACTGCATGATCAGAGTGCTGGCTGGTCAAGAGGACGTGTGGACGGCAACACAGGAGGTGGCATGCTGCCAATGTGTGTTTGTTTTAGATCACAAGAATGTTATCAAGTGTAAGTTTAATCAGAGTATTTTTAGTACAGTATTATCTAGTTTTATAGTATATAAGACCTTGATTGATGGCAATAAATTTGATTGCCTTTGGAAGAAGAAAGAACCTGTGCCCTCATTCACGACAATGGGTCTATTACTGTTACATAACATTTTTCCTGCTTATCATCAGCAGGATTTCCCCAACAGAGTTGATTTCCATTTGAGAAACATTCCATATTCATAGAGGGAATGGAGTTGGTTGGGAATCAGGTTGGAGTTCAGTCACTAGTGGGGTTACAAGGCTCTATCCTCCATCTAAGAGGCTTCAACTGTGCTCTTCAACAACTTATAACAACCCGGATGCAGGACTTGACGGTAAATTTGTTGATGACACTAAATTGCAAGGAGCTGTCAACTTCCTCAAGGGCAGAGAGGCTCTGCAGAGAGACCTTAAAAAATTAGAGCGCTGGCAATCACCAAACAGCAGATCAAGTGGAGAGTGGATTTTTCATTCCCTTCGCTCACTATCCAGCCCTTCTTATAATCTACTGCAATCGTCTTCAAATTGCATCTGGAAAAAGAAAAAGAAGTGCAATTTGATGAGATTTAGGAGATTGACTCAGATTCACTGTTGAACAAACAACCTGGTGTAGATGTTCCTGCTCGTGGCTGGGAGGTTGGACTAGATAGCCTTTAAAAGTACTTTTGATACAAACTGTTCTATGATTCTTTGATTAACGTGTTTGTCCACCTCTAGAGGAGATCAGGTTTATGTCTACTGGTGTCTTGGTACTGGACTGGAATTGTCTGGTTTAGACCCATTACTTGGTTGAATCACTCTGCACAGGGAAGTTCCTGAAGCACATGTAACAATGATAGAACAGAGCATCCTTGTACATCTCTTTATGTTCTTCAAATGTTTTGCATTCTTGTTATGTGTTTGTTGGCTTTGTAAAGCTGCAATGACTCTCATTGGCATTTTGACCAGAGAGTTAATGTTCCTACAGCAAGTTAATTTTCTGCAATTTTAGAGGAAAATCTGAAAGAACCAGGAAATCTGAGTAACCTCAGATTTGGGTTTATGTTCCCACTTTTGCACAGTTAAGTAATTTTTTTTCAGAGAAATCCTAGGTCTGAAAAAGTCCCAGGTCTGAAATCTGCCCCAAATGAAGGAAAAATATGTATCTTGATCTGTGTTTCATTTCTCTGAATTACAGTAGAGCAAAATCCATTAAAGAGATGTGAGTCAAGAAGACCTCAGGGACACTGTGAAGTTTAGTTAATTGTAAAGCAAAAAACCTCTCTTACTTATGTGCTAAAACCACACCACTGTTCAGGAAACCACATTAAAATGAACTTAAATTTAAGCTTATGCATTTATCTCACTAAACATGTGCTAAACAGGCTTCCTGGGACAAAGGCTCTTTTGAACAGAAGCTATAATTAACGTATTGCAATTTTGGAATGAAAACTGCTACAGACACAAAAATCAGTTGTAATCATAGTACCATAGTCAATACATTGAAATAATCCTATTTTGTATTATTTTAACTTCAATATTCAGTTTTAAACAAAAATTACAAATGGTCACAACTTTTTAATTGTAATTACATTTCATGAAACACGAGTTCTAAATTAAACAAAATAATTGCAAATGTGTTGCCAGACTATGTGGAAATTCAAATAACTTCCCTGAAAAATGTCCTTAACAGCTACACAAGTAATTTTGCTTATATATTTTAATAGTTTTAAGAACAAAACTGCAATCCCAAATGCCATACTATTCTCAAATATTTTATAGTAAGCAAAGGACAGAAAAAAAAAGTCTCGTATATATATTTCAATGACCCATTAAATCCTAATTCTAGCTTGATTCTGTATAATAATATCTCCTATATAATTTATTTGACATATGTGATATATTTTTTTTCCTTTTGAGCTTTTAATTGCCCCTTCTTTGTATGGACTTAAATTCCTTAGTTAGGCAAACAAGAGAGTATTAAGAATGTTTCTGGTTAGCATGCACAAACAGTATCTATAGGTTCTGGTGATGCTTTTTCTGGATTTACATCAGTGAGTAAGGCCTGACCTTATTCCTGTGAATATGAAGTTTTGATGCAATACATTTGATCCCCTTGAAGGACCCTCCAAGGCATACGCCCAGGGAGAATGTATTTTCATGGGGCACTGGCATTATGCCAGCATCAAACCATGACACATGGTAGAGTAGTAGTTAAACAAAATGTCATTTCAGAACTTTGCTGGCAGGATCTCCGCGTGCTTTGCGGAAAGAGTATGGAAAACATAGGCTCACCTCATTTAGCTTGGCTGAATGTGCTGCAAGAATTCTTTATGTTTGTTTCCTCCTTAAAAAGAAAGAATTTCCCCATTTCTTACAAACCCTGATGATTATAATTCAGTTGCTTTCCTCTTGCAGAATTTCCTGTTTATTTGTTAAACAGTGTCCTGTATCTTCCTTGGACAAGTCAGACAGTACTGAAACACAGTATGTTTAGTGAAGTGAACATGTCCAGGAAAATATTTGGGTACAAAGCCTCAATTGTCCCTGGTTTCCAGGTCTTTGTCATTATTTTGGATCAGGACAGCTACTATACTCCTGGTGTGGTTTAATGATTAACTTGTGGTAAGGATATTTTTTGTAGGAACTCTTGGGAGCAAACCCTTAGTTCTGGAAGCCAAAGTTCTTGTTAGAGGAATGGGACCTGACAAAGCAGATAAATGAACATCTGGAGGGTCATTCAAAATTGGTTGAAATACTAAATAGAGGTTGAACAGTTAGAAAAATCTGTAGGTGTGGGTAACAGAGCCATTTATTTGTGTGGTTTATCCTCTGGCTGTCAAAGGCTGCAGAAATCTGGAAGGTTTCATAGGAGGTTTGTTGGTAGCTAAAGGCTTTCCAAAGAAGTTGTTTGGATTCACATTCTAATGTTATTTTCTTGGCATGTTTATCTGTCTCTTAAATGTTAAGGACAGTGTTTTCTGTCTGAAAAGGAATTTTTTCCTCCTTTGTGAATCCTTTGCATCTGCAAGTGGTGCAGAAGAGACCCAGTGAGAACTGTGTCTGGGAATTGGGAATGTACATCTGTAATTCATTTTTAGTAGAAAATTTTAAATATGATGTAGTAAAAGCGTGGTACTGAAACACTGTTGCTTTACAACCACTGAATAGTCATTTCATTGCCATTGTAGTATTCATACTCTGAAGAGACGTTAAATTATTTTCCTGTCCAGAAGTTAGAAATCACCATGCTGATCTGCCTACCTGGCTTTCATGACTAGCCTACAAAAATTTCTAGTGCTTCTGTGTAATTGCAGTATTTACTTGTTTTTTCCTCTGCCTCTTTGTTCCCTTCATTTTTTTGATAATTTTAAACAGTGTGGGAAAATTCTTCTGAAAAGTTTGTACAGATCCTGGTACAGTACACGCTACTTCTGGGGTCATATATGATTCTACCATTTTAAATTATCTTCCCCTCCTTTTTACTTTTGCAATTTGTCTTGTGTTTTAAACTCTTCTCAGGTGTGTCTTGCTGTTCATACTGCTCTGGCTTGGGTACAATAATGGTACAAATTGATAATATTTGTTAGAAGAGGTTAACGTTTTTTGAATCACTCTAGAGGTGATGCACTGAAAGTATTCTATTTGTACTAGCCTTTTCTTTAAAAAATATTATGATCTGTCTAATTCTGTAATTTAAACCTGGTAGGAAGCTAAGTCCCACACAAGCATTCACTCTCTTTTCCCACAGCAGGATATTGGAGAAGATGGGAAGGGCAAAAGGGAGAAAAGAAGCAGAAAAGGCACTCTTGAGAGTCCGCAAGTACTGCTCAGCAACAGCTAAAAAATTCCCATGTTTTCAGTTCTGTTTTGGTCACAAATCCAACACAGAGCACGGTAAAGCTGCTATGAAGAAATTCAGCCCCATCCCAGCAAAACCCAGTAAAGATGGCTCACTCTGGGGAGCTGCCTACCCAGTTTGACTGTGTGCTTAAACCAGTGCCTTGCTCACCATTTGCAGGTGATTTCTTTGGAGTAAATTGCAGCTTAGGCAACTCGTAAAAACACTCCAGTGGTATTGCAAGTTCCTTTGTCTGTCATGTTCCAAGCTGACTCTTTCTTTGTGATTGCTGTGCCTTTCTACCCTAGACAGGATGTACTTACCTAGTAAAACCTCCTTATTCTCTTATACGTAAAAGTTTTGTCTTAGTAGCTGCTGTGGAGATGCCACCTTCTCTCTTCAAGCTCACAAGTGTTGTTCCAAGGATATAATCTTGCTAAGACTATGAACAGGCAATACCAGGCAGATTCTCTGTGATGATATAATTTGCAAATTTGCAAGCCCCACTTTTCTTTTTTTTAATCATTCCTCCTTTACATTATTTGAACTGCTCATTCTTTGCTGATTGAGCTACATTTTTGCCCATCTGAAAATAATTTACAGAATTTATGTTTCAGGAGGATGAATACTTACTGCAAGGTAATCTTTTAGGGAAGCACTTATATCTCAATATATGGCTCAGAATAGGATTCAAGAAAATTGTCATTAACAAGATTATTTTACTGTTTAGCTGTAATAAAGTTGTGCCTTGAATTGTACTGTCTTTAGGTCATTCACAAAGAAAAGGATTTATACTCAATATTAAACCTGTGCATTTATTCAGTGGTTATAAGAGATTTCTTATTTATTTTAAAATGCTGCAATTTCACAGATAGGGTTTTTCTAGTAAAGAGAAATGTGCACCTTATTTGATTAATTTTTTCCTAAATTTTCTGAAACCTCCATGTAGTTGGAGAAGAGTTTTTACTACATGTATTCCCTAAACCTGTGTAGTTTACAGAGTTGAACACAACATTGAAGATCTGTGAATTTTTTTGGTCTTGCGTATGCACAACGATAAAACGATGTTTTAACTTTGTTGAAATATTTGAATTTATACAGTTCTGTATGAGCAGATTCATAAAAACAAATGTTTCCACAGAAAGCATGAATTCAAATTCTTTCTCTTTTACAACTATTTCATCTTTTGAAATGCAGTTTTCAGCAATTTTCAGCAATTCCTCTTTTGTGTAAACTCAATTTTGATCTTATCATGCATTTGTGGTCTCCTGGGTATTCCATACTCTCCAAGATTTAATTGAGATATTTTCCTAAAGTTTTACCACAACATTTGGGTTCTTCTTTAAGAAGGAAAACAGTTGAAGCCTCTTAAAATTTGAGTTATATCATGTAGTTATGCAGAGACTGGATAATGATCTCTGTGGTTTAACTGCTGTATAAGCACTCTGGAGCTGAGCTTCTCCAGAATCAAGGCTGAGACCAGTTAAGTCAGCCAAATTCTGCTGAGAAATTACCTGCTGAGGAAGAAGGAATTGTGGTACCTGTGTTTAGGTAAATGTTTTAAAAAGCAGCATCTTTGAAATTCAGAGAAACTTGGGACATTTTCCTGCTTTGGAGAATGGGTTTGCTTACCTATGCAGGAGATGAATTTCAAGAATTGGTTATACATAGCAAAAGACCTTTAAAATTTATATGATTGAAACCCAAGGAAAGAATTATGAATCTTTTCTTGGATGCTTAAATGACACCAGTACTGGATTAAAGCAAGTTCTCCAAGTGATTTACTTGGGTGGTGAATGATGGTTACCTTGCACCACTTCTGCATCCAAATGCTGAGCACATGGTGCTCCTTGGAATACTCTCAAAGGACCTACTTTGCATATGAAAGATATTTATAAAGGATATATTAAGTCCTTCCTACTCTCCCTCCAGTTTTTCAAGCTGAACAATGTTTCAGTGATCTCTAAGATATTCAATAACCTTTTTTCTTCAAGTACAAAGTACAGATATTTAGCACTGCGCTGAAAGTTCAATACAGCTTTAATGAGTTTGTTACATGCACATTGACAATACCTATTGTCCTCCATACCCCTCCTTCTGGGCAAAGATGGGTACAGGGTGAAGATTGTAATTCTAGAATAACAAGTCAAAGCCTTTGGAATCTTTGCCATGTATTTCTTCACCAGACGTTGTACTTTTAGTCTTTAGTTTAAAATGCAGTTAAAGTCTAAATAAGTACCCTGAGATTGTTACCTTTATGTCACTGCCTTTGGTTCACTTACATAGCCAGAAGGCTGTAAAGGAGAACTGGGAAAAAGAGGCAGCCAGGCAGCTTTTTAGCTTAGAACTAATGTTTTCCAATCATAACATTTTGTCTAAAAAATTGATATTTTGCAAACAAAGTCTGCACCAAATTTGAGAAAGAGAGGATTATTTTTACAAAAAATGTTCAGTAAGTGATGCAATGGAGACTGTGGAGAACTGAGAAACACTTTTTTCTTCATAGTTATGAATGCCCCCTTCAGCTACAAAAGAAACATCTGTCTCCAAGATTTGTTTGTGAACTATTGTTACCACAGCAGGTTTGTTTTTCTGGGTGAGTTTGTATGTGTTGGTTTGTTGGGGTTTTGGGCAATTCATGTGTTGATTTACAGGTGTAAATCAATGACAGTATGATATAAATGACTGTAAGTTCATTCCTTGCTAAGAAATGGCTGAAATTGGAATCTTTAGCTCTTGCTCAGTCATATAAATGTATGCAAACAATTATAGTTACAGTGATCCTGCAGGAAAGTAACTGAAATGTGAGATTGCTGTTAAAATTTACTCATTTGGAGTATTTTTTCACCCTCTAGAGTTGCTGTACAAATGCTCTTTAGGCCTACTCTCAGTTTTTTTTTGTTTTATTTGCCGATCAGAGGACTGGAACCTCCCCTATGAAAAGGAGGTCTGGGGATACCTGATAACACCTTCCAATACCTAAAGGAGCTTCAAGACATCAGAAGAGGGATATTTTACAAGGCATGTAGTGATAGGACAAAGGGGAATGTCTTCAAATTGAAGAAGGCAGGTTTAGATTGGCTAGTAGGAGGAAATTCTTCCCTGTGAGGGTGGTGAGACACTGGAACAGGTTGTCCAGAGAAGCTGTGGATGTCCCATCCCTGGAAGTGTTCAAAGCCAGGCTGTATGGGGCTCTGAGCAACCTGGTCTAAGTGGAACGTGTCCCTGTCCATGGCAGGGGTTTGGAACAAGATCAACTTTGAGGTCTCTTCCAACCCAAACCACTTTGTGCTGCTATTGTTGAACTAAGTGCTGAAAGCAACCTATCTTCCATCCCAAACTGTAGCACCTTATTTAATCAACAGTGTAATCTACTGTTTGCTAATAAACTCCTTGTATCCTTTTATTTAGGTATGCAATGAAGGTACTTGTGGACTGAAATGTGAATTCACGTGGGTAAAAATGCCAGTCTTTAATTTCCATCGCAATAGTGCTTGAAACAGAATATCCTTTGTTGGCAGGGTTTGCTTTTACAGAAGTACTGCATGCTTCGTGGACTTGAATTCATTTTTTGGTCTGACCACTGCAGGATTTGGAAATCCACTTGTGTCTCAAAGCAAGAAAATGTTTTTGTTGTATTCAAGAAAGCCTTTCAACAATGAAGCGTCAACAGAGATGTTTATTCTTTTAATGATAGATTTCTCCTTTGCTTCAGTATCTCTGCTCGTTGAGTTTAAAATGTAAAGCTGCTTATTATGCAAGTCATGGGATTCTTTAGAATTTAAAAGAAGGGAAACATATCAAATAGCAAAGCAATGCTTTCCAGTGCTTATCTGGCAGACTAGAGAACCATGATATTCCACTTGAATCAACTGTTTAAATGAGGAGTTTAATGACAGTCATTGTGTAAGATTTGCTCATGTAGCAACTTGAGTACTTACACAAAGAATAGAAGCTTGATGAAACAGAGTTAAGAAATGCATGCCAAACCATCTTGTTTCCACATTTTTTTACATTAGTAGATGTACTCTTTTTTCCATAAATGGAGAAGTTTCTATCCCTTAATAAGAAAGAAGTCAAAAAGCGTTCCTTTGAATTCTAATTAAGTTTATTTATCTCTAGGAAAAATCTGAAGCCTTCTTCCTGTTGAACATGTTACAAAAATGTGTTTTTCTCTGGCATGCAAGTTTCTATTTGTGGGCAAGCAGAACCCATAAAATGATCCAAGAAATGTGTTTCTACTTGCTGAAGGGTACTTAGTTGTGGGGCTTTCACAGCCACAACTTTCTCTATTAATATGGGATAGGATTCATCTTATCTACAAGATCTGCAATTTATGTGTTTACATCTAATGGACATAAATCATCTGTGCTTTGTGTGTATCTCACTTTAGGGTGAGATGTGTAGTCCATCGTAATGTTGCTGCCTAAAATCAAAAAACAAAACTTTTAACAGTGTTTAAGTGGTAAAAAGCAACTCTTTAATGAAAGCTTTCAGATGCACAAATATGACTCTGTGCACATGTGATAAAGGATTTCTACAATTGTTAGAAGGTTAATTAATTACTAAATCTAGCAGGTATATCCAATAGGAGATCAGTTGTCCCGGTAACCCACTCTTGGGGTTGGTCCAGGGGTTTCTTTGACCCATTTCTTCTTGTGTCTCTTAAGTTCTGGTGGAAAACAAGATGTCCTTGTCAGCAGGTCTCTTCTTAAATATAAGACTAAACAGAATTTCAAGAATACCTAAGTAAGGGTTAACTTATTGTGAGAAAGGGCAGGAAAAGTCCTAGAAACCATACAACTATATATAAAAAATCTACAAGGCTACAAACATATGAAAAATATATAAAAAAACTAGCAAAATCTTTAGCCATCAATGCCACTCATCTCCATGGACTATGATGAGATTCTAGTGAAAGCATCTCACACACAGAATCTTGCAATGTAGTTGTCTATTTTGTTCTGTCAAATCCTCCCATGTGGCCCCCGTTAATTGGGAAAAACATTCTATGAATTCCATGCAGTTTTCTCTAGTACTTCCCTATAGAAATATTTTTCAGCTATACATTTACAGAGCTTTTGTGTTTGTAGGAATTTGGCCCTTGTTAGGGGCATAATTTTTTCCAGTACATGTGTTTTTAGAAATCATTATTCCTTGAGGGCAGAGGAAAGATTAGACACCAAGTGACTCCTGTAAAAACTCTTTCCCCTCTGTCTTATCCCAAAGAATGATTCTGGACCACTCAATTTGTGGAATTGCATTCCTTTATCTAAAAATATGGGTGGAGCCTTTCTACTCTTACTATAGGTGACAGTATGTGAGTACTCTTACATTCACTTTATGTATGTGTTCTGATACATTTGCCCAGAAAAATGCTTGGATAATTGCTGAATTGCTTATGTAAAATAGAGGCAGAATTTATGGCATGTGATCTGTACATAATTTTAGACTGTAGAATGTGAGTTCTGTGCAATGAAGTCACATTAGAAATGTGTTATAAACTAAGAATTATATACTAACATTTTTCAGCAATAATTTTTAATATGAAATAAATTTAATGATGAGTATGGCACATCCATGGGCAACTGAAGAATTAATTTGAACAAATTGCTTTCCATAAAGTGTTTCCCTACTCCAGCAATAAACAACAGATACTGAAATATCTTTTTCCGAATACAAATATGCATTTACATTAAAATTAACAGTGTAATCAGAAAGAGAGTGCAGGTCACAGGGTAAATTATTTTTAATGTTAAACTGCTATGTTTGTACAGATCTTGGCTTTTATAGGCGGCACCATTTGAGTACAGAATATTTAATTTCTGGCAAGCATGTTATAGATAGATGGACATATGGGTGGGATGGGACTCTGAACAACCTGCTCTAAAGGAGGGTCCCTGTCCATGGCAGTGTGTTGGAACTGGATAATCTTCAAGGTCCCTTCCAACCCAAGACCTTCTATGATTCTATCATATTGCATTGTAGCTCATGGCAACAAAGTTGATAATTAGGTATATATACAGCATGAAACCTAGCCACTCTCCTACTTGTGGACACTTGTACTATAGCCCACATCTCACACTACAGCTGTTAGTTGAAGACATTTTTGCCTTGTTTACTTATGTTTCCCCCTCTCTTCTGCCTCACTGTCTTGGGAATGGTTCATATTCCATAACCATGTTTTGTGTCCAAAAGTGCCACTGTCCCCACCCTCCAGTTTGTGAATACCGTGATGGGTGAAGGGCAGCCCAGGATCCTGAGGGTGTTGGGAGCCAGGGGCTGCTTTTCCTTCTGGTGAGATGATCAACACAGCTGCCAAACGGCACGGTGGGTCTGACCTGGGGACCTGTTGCCCTGTGGTTTTTGTCCTATTTTGTCCCCTCTTATTTTTTTATCTCCTTTAGGCACTCTGACCAGGGCCTGCCAGTTTGTTTCTCTGCCCCTGGGGAGCCCAGAGCCAGTGCGTGCTGTGCCAAGGCCTGGAGCCAGGAGCGCTCCTTGCCAGGCTGTTCCCTCTGTGCGGCCGCCCGGCCTCGGGACCAGCTGTGGCTCCCTGTGCAAAGGAGAGATCCTCCACACAGCCCCACTCTGTTTTCTTCCACTGCTTCGGGGTTTTGCTACACTTTAGCTCAGCATCCTGCATCCGCCAAGACCCTCCGCTGCTTCTGCCACCGCTTTGGGGTTAGTGCTACCACTTCCATTTGCTGCCTCTGGGGTCTGCTCACCTCTGGTCTTCCAGCCCGCTGCTCCAAAGCTACTGCTACAGTCCAGCTCCCACCTGGAGTGGCACTGAGACCCGCTGCTCCCTGTGAGCTTTCCAAACTCAGAGGAGGAGCCGCCTCCTCTCTTTCCCTTTTTGCCACCTGAGCCGCCACGGCGGTGTGGAGAGGCGGCCGAGCTGGCACCACAGTGCCCCCTGCAGGCGTGGGGGAATCATCGCACCCGCCCTGCCCGGCCGGGAGCCACCAGCGCCCCTGCTGGCCGTGCCTGGAACTGCACCGTAGGGGACAGGCCCCGAGGGCCCAGAGATATTGGAATTAAATCCCAATATTGCCAGATGGAATGTGCCTGGGCTCATGTGAGAGTCTATCCGAAAATCTTTCATTTTTGCCTCACAATTGTCATGAAGAAAAAAGACCACTGAAAGGTTAAAAACTGTTGAGCCAGTTGGGAAAGAAAGTCTCATGCTTATTCAGTGTGTTCACAGGTGGTGTTTGCAGAACATGCCGTGCTGAACTCGAAAGGGGCATGCTGCCCTTTCTAAACAATGGATCTGGACTTTCTCCCTACATCCTGACCTGGCTGGTCTGAGCTCTGGGGTGGTTCCCCCCTTCAAGAGAAGACCCCTCTTGCCTGCCTTTAACCACCTTGACAGACAAACAGAGATGCGTTCCTCATCAAGGAACCAAGACAAGACAAGAAACCCCCTTGGCATCCCCTGACACCCCCTTCCAGAGACTGGGACTGAACCCCCCCCCCCCAGCTCAGGGAGGGGGGGGAAAAACTGCCCAGAATAAATGTACCTGCGAGCATTCGGCCATGAAAACAATGGAATAAACACCCCTCCTTCTGTTCCTATTCTTTTCTCTCCTTGGAAACCCCATTTCGGCCACCCTTCCCCCAACGAAAAATGGTATATTTTTGGGGTGCAATCCGACTGTGCTTTGAGATCTCCCCGGGACGTGCACCAGTGAGCTTCGACAGCTGGATCCCCGAAGGACAACGACACGTTTCGGTAGCTATAGCCCCTACCTGACCTTCCTTTCCTCTCTCTTCCCTTATCTTATCCTTTTCTTCCCCAGATTCCCTCACCAACGCATATCAGCTGTGGTTATTTCAATAAAATTGCATTTTGTTGATTTGTTACCGCAAACCCCCTGTGCCTTGCTGGTTATTTTTGCACCAAAAAATCATGCGTCACCCGTTCACTCGGGCGGACCTTGACAGCTCGTCTGGCCCTTGCTGCTTGACCAAGGGCGGCAGCTGTGGTGGTTTCACCTCAGAGACACTTTTGGGTAGCTGGATGCTGCAGCTGGGCGCTTGGGACAAGTCTAGGCATGCAGGAGCTCAGGTTTACCTCTGGCGGAGAGGCTTCAAGGCAAGGTGAAGGAAAAGGAGTCAGGTGCTGCTGGAGGGTTTTGATCCAGAACTTTATTCCTGGCACACAGGCCTCTGAATCCAGCAACAGCTCCAACAGAACAACTGAACTGCGTGGTTGCTGCATCTTTTAACCCCAGGGAGAGGGGGAGGGAAGGGGTAGGGATCCCACCAACCAGGTAAGGGGGGGAAACCTCAGGGGACAAATGACATCTGGATGGCGCAATGTCCCCAGGGCTGAGAGGCATCTTTTGAACTTCATCAATCATTCGACGCCCTTGCTGGAATGCCAAGATTGATGGACAGCACTCAGCAGGGGCAAGGGAGGGGAAGGGAGAGGTTATTGGCACACCTGGGAAGAGAACCAGGATGACCGAAACAGGCTATTACATCGCACCGCAACAGAGAGAGGCTGCGGGTGTGTTTGTGCTGCTGTGCCGCTCCTGCCCTGCGGCTGCTGATGGGGCTACTGGTCTTGTTTTATTTCTCTCTCTCTCTCTCTATATATATATATGTATTTTAGTAAGATCTTACTGTTCAATATCTAGCATTTATTTGCCTTTTTTCCCATGCTCTGTGGGTGTTCTCTTTGTCCATAAACCGTTGGGGTTTTTTCACTTTCATCCACTAGAATTCATTTCCTGTTGGTGAAAAGGGATGGTTGGAACCCTTTCAAAGGAAACACTCAGTCCAGAGTGTTTTCTCCTAGACTTGTGTCCAAACTGAGACACTCGCCCTAGGGGGTTTTCTAGATGTGGTTCTTCCCAAACTTTTTTATTGAAAGAACAGGGTGGAATGGCATAATAAATTAACTAGTGTGCTGTACATATCTCACTTTGAAATAATGCTGTTGGCAAGGCATTGTGACATGAAACTAGGAGAGGTCCTACCAGTCATACCTGAAAGAGAACACATATTCCAGCCCTGCCATGACTCCAGCACCTGGAATAATACCTCCAGGTCTGGATGGGACTGCTTGAGATCATGACTCCTCTGCTGATGCAGGACTACCTGACCTTGTATGCAATGCATGTATTGCAGCCCAATTTAATGACCTGCAGTATCCTACACCATAGCGCGCATCACAGGGTTGCTGAAGAATCCTGTGGCAATTGCCACATGGTGCAGTGTTGCACTCTGGAGGCAGAATGGTTTACTTGTTAAAGACAACCAGACAGAGGCAGTTAAAGCACAAAAATCTGCAGTGCATCTTCAGCTCATGCAACTTTCCCTCTGTAAATCTTGGCATGATGTTGAAACTTATTCCTAGCACACCTAAATAGCATGAAAAACATACTAGGAAAACCAGCTGTATTAGTGACAAGGAGTCATATCAGCTTTCTCAGAGCTGGTCCGCTGCTGGAAATTACGGTATAAAAAAAGAGATCAAATGCACATTTACACATTCAAAGCTTTATGATGACTATTCACAATTTATTTTTAAAGTATTCCCAGCACAACATACCAGTTCTTGTTTTATGTTTGTTGTTTGCAACTTGCAACATGTGAGTTTGCAGCAGTATGAATCTGGCACAAACATGCCTGTGATGTTCTCCACAATCCTTTATTACAAATGGCAATTCAGTTGAAAATCAAATCAGGCAATGAACTTGCATGGAATCCAATCCTCCTGGTTTGTAAGGCCACAAAGAAAATAGATTAGTGGCATTCCAGTTTAGTTTCACAGCCAGATCAATTACGGAAATGTGCTACGTCAGTGAGGCTGCTTTGACTCAAGGCCACATTCTTATCCTCCCACTCCAGAAAATCTGACACGAATGATGAACACAAAGAAAAGATCCCTAGCTTCCAGGAGGTGATGTGCTCAAAGGTTTTTCATCTTCAAATTCTGTCTCAGCCATCAAAGTTTGTGGACATCAGGTTATTTTGAGATTTTTGTGTTAAGAACTAGCACCTATGATTTTCCTTTACATATATGCATATTTTTGGAAAAGAGCTCTCCCAGTATGTATTTCTAAAGAAAGCCACATGCAAGGACTGAATTTAGGCACATTTTCACTGACTTTCATAACCATGATGTGCAATTTGCCAGAGCTCTGAAACTATGCTTCCATCTAAGGAAAATTTTAATTTTTAAGGTATAAATGTACAGTGAGAGGAAAAAGAATTTATCCAGCTTGATTTGAGACATCAACGGTACTAGGTAACTATTACTTTTCTGTTTTTCCTCTTCCTTCAGTATGACAAACAACATGTGGTTTTACTGATTGGGTTTTCTTTCCCCTTAGAGAAAAATGAAATATGGCTTCTCCAGATGAGGATTGCTCTTATATTATTGAATAGAATTGGGTGTTTGGGGTATAGGGAATCCACCATGTGACTTTTGTAATGATATTTTATGGTGTCCTCTACCAAGGTATGAACAACAGCTTAATAAATCACAGTAATATCTAGACAAAACAAAGTAGCCTCAAAAGACAATTCAATAGATAAAAGTAAAAATAAATATATTCTGGCTTAGGTTAAAGCTGTTTTAATTCTTTTTACTGAAATGATTACCTAATTCAAGACATTTCTACTAGTAAAAAAAAAATCTGAAAAATTAAGCGCAGTGAACAGAACAGTATATTCTAAAAGTAATTGTGTTGTCTGTCTGACAAAAATCTGTTTAAAACCTTTTGAAATATTAAGGACCATCTAAGGATATTCTCTGATGGCTTCAGTAGTCGCTGATCTCTTCAAACTCATAGTGAGATGGAGAAATTGAGAAGCTGAATCCATAGTATTTGTTTTTCTGGAAAAGGAGCAAGAAAGATAGAACAATTGAAGTTCATTAAAATTACAAGATTTGTTTTCTGGATTCTGCTAGAGCTTAAAAGGAGTATCTGAGCATCAAAATCCTGAAAAGATTTGACAGCTTAGAATGCAGTAAGCTAAATTTGTTGTAAAAATTATTTCTTTTGGCAGTAACACTGATCTATGAATATTAATAGTTCAACTTAGCATACATTAGAATTCTGTGGAAAGCATTCACAAGGAATTCTGTAGATGCTCCTCTTTACCTGTCAATCCATGAAACACAATTTTGTTTCAAGGGAGGAAAAACATATCAAAGAATCCCGTTTTACTTGTCTATGAATCACTTGACTCATGGTTGACTTTCAGCTGTATAATGTTCCTTCTGACCTGCTGGGAGCTGACACACTTTTCCATGGGAGTCCCAGAGCTGGCATTTGCCATCAATAGCCTTGATGTGTGTTGCTGTTATGTCTTCTTGAGTGGACACAAGAGAACGAGCACTCACTGCCAAACACCTGTGATCTCTATTTTCACACCGAAGGAGCTTCTGCTGATAACATATGTATTAACCTCTCTTTTAAACTTTTATAGAAAAGAGCCAGGAATAAAACTGAGGTTCTGGGTATGCTCCAAAACAAATTATAATCTTAGTTCTTCCCAAGGACAAACAATGAGTGGAGTGAACACAAAGCAAGTGAGAGGTTCTCAAAAAGGCATTCTTGTTTGGCAGGTCTAATTTTGGGATTGGCTGAAATGCCATTGGGGCTGGCAATGGTTTGATGCAGAACTCTCTGTGATCAGGATCCTGGACAGACCTGAGGACCAGCTCCTACTTAAAAGAAACATTTTTTTTGGTCAGAAACCTGTGGTACAGTGTGGGGTATCAATGACAGCTGGCAGCTCCAAAAGGGCAAGTGAGCTGTGTGCTGAGTGTGACCTCTGGCCATTATGAACTTAACCAGGGGCCTGGAATTGAATCAGCACCATGATAACACTCTGACAGTGACTTGGATCAGACAGGATTCAGCAATTGCCCAGCAAGTTCATGGTCCTGGGGCATGATCCAGAAAGTCAAGTCAGTGTGCAAGGGTCAGGATAAGGAGGTACAAGACTTGACAGTGGCAGGGATGAAGGGTAAGACGTTTAGTTTGCAAGCTTCTCTGAAGGGAAAGGCAGGAGTTCTTGCACTGAGACTCCTTCCAGCTCCTCCTTCACTCTGGCTCTTGGCAGCCAGATGTCTCTGAGAGTTGGAAGCTCAACTCCCAGAGCCAGTAGGGCTTGGAATCAGAATCACAGAATAGTTTGGGTTGGAAGAGACCTTTACAGGTCAGCCATTCCAACCCTCCTGCAATGAGCAGGAACACCTCTGATTAGATCAGGTTGCTCTCAGCCCTGTCCAACGTGATCTGGAACACTTCCAGGGACAGAGCATTTAGTACCTCTCTGGGCATCCTGTTCCAGTGTTTCAGTGCCTTCATCATAAAAAATCTCTTCTTTATGTCTAGTCTGAACCTACCATCTTGCAGTTTAAAGCCCTTGTCTAATCACTACAGGCCCCATTTTTCTTATAAGCCCCCCTTAAGCATTGAAAGGTCACAATATCATCTCCCTGGTGCCTTCTCTTCCCTAGGTTTAACACTCCCTAATTTCTCAGCCTTTTCCCACAGGAGAGGTGCTCCAATACTCTGATAATTTGTTCTGGCCCTCCTCTGGACCTGTATCTCTCCTCTGCTTAGGGTCCCAGAGCTGGATGCAGCACTGCAGGTGGGGTCAGAGAGGAGCACTGGGGCAGGCTGTTATAGCCATTACTCTGAATGCCTAAGAAATGGATGTGAAGGTTGTACTTATTTGGTATAGGAAAAGAGAGTCTTTACCTCACCTCGCTACACAACAGGTGTAGCATGTGAACATCTATCTATCTATCTATCTATCTATCTATCTATCTATCTATCTATCATCTATCTATCTATCTATCTATCATCTTATATATATATATATATATATATATATATATATAAGATGCACATGGGGTACACTGAAAATAATCCTTGCTTGGATATGATTTTTTATTGTTTGTTGCTGTATGTCAAAATGTGTTATGAATCTTCTGGCTCAATATCAATGTGTTTTCTGGTGTGCATTTTTAAAATTTTCATTTTATTTTTGTAAATTCAATCAGCATGAGAAGGGTTGCACAAGAAATAATCTAAATGAAAGCAAACCAGGTGGAAGATTGGCAATGTAGGAAAAAGGAATGCAATCCCCCCCCAAAAATTGAACGGTGCAGTGCAGATGGTCACAACAATGCTTTTTGTAAGTCGTAGCAGGCTGATTATGTGTTCCAGTTTGCTGTGTAGGGAGGTGTCATTCCAAACCTCTTCTCACCCTGAAATTTGCTCTTTATCTGATCTTAATCAATAGTTAGCCATATTTATTAGCCATGTAGGTACGCATAAAATGTGGTTATGTACAAATATGCTGTGTGAAATACAAGTATTAATTGATGGTAAGGCAGAACTTTTATGTTGGAGGCATTCCTTTGCAAAAGGGACATTGTTACCCTGTAATGAGTTACCAGCCTTTTAAAGACTTAGGCAGTGCTCAGAACAGTCATTACTAACCTGTCTGGGCAAGGAGACAGTTTGGAGGAAGCACAGAAAATATTGGCATATCCAAAGCAAGGGATAGTGCTGGGTTGCTTGAAGAAAGGAAGGCTTCAGCTCTTCCTAACTTCTCCTGGAAAGAAAGTGGGAAGACCTGGTGTTTACACCTGATTCTTGAAGGGGAATAAGGTCAATAAAAGACACAGGGTCTGTCAAATTCTCAACTTCTCTCTGTGAAGGTTTTATGATAAAGCTGAGACTTGTATGCCAGTTTATTAGAGTTATTTCATCTGCCAAGTATGGAGAGGTGACTGTTTTATCTGCTCTGAAAACTCAGAGGATAGAAAGGTGTTTTTAGTTTTTAGGTGTTTTTAGGACAGGGACTGGGACCAGGGATGAGTGGACAGAGACGCAGAAGATAACCACACTCTGATTGCAGAGCTAGTTTAAGAACTGGTAATGCAGGAATCTGGAAGGGTAAATCTCCTGGTGCATGGAGTTACGTAGGAGTGCACTCCAACCTCAGGGATCCAGAGAGTCTGGTGCAGCAATGCTAGAGGGGAAAAAGCAATTTAAAATAAGTAAGACTTTTATATTTGTCTGGTTTCGTAGTGGTTTTGCTCTGTCAGTCTCAGTTATAAAGTCAAGGACTAAAGAGAGTATTTGAGCTGAGAACATCCTGTTATGAAATTTAATAAGTACTGCTAGTACTATTTCATCCAGAAACGCTTCCACTTACAGTGAAGCAATTACATTCTCTGCTCTCCCCCTCTCCCTGTGTCTTTCTCTTTCCATTTCCAATAAACATCAGAGCAGTCTGCCCACATTTTTGTTAACTTAATGTGTTAGCTACAGTTGGGAATTGCACCTTAATATGATTTTAATTTATGTTAACATAACTGAAAGGGTTTAGCAAACCTCAGCACCTGAGCATCATGGGAATAAAAGGGGGGCACTATGGGATTATTCCATCACCTCTAAAATTTTTTTTACATTTCTCTTATTTTCTCATTTTCTGTAGTAATATCCTAAACTGTCATAAAGTCTGAATATATTAACTATTTGGATGCTAAGAAAAAAACATATTGTCTGTTTTTTATCCCAAGGGTATAAAGCATAATGTTTTTAATTGCAGGCAAGAAAGCATAGCTGGAAACACCAGTCAAGAGAGAGCTGTCAGAGCTCTTTCTGTCTCTTAATTGATGGCTTTGAGCAGAACACAAAAGAAGACAAAACTCAGGAATCATTTTGGGGAGCTGCTGATGCTGAAAGTGAGATACCAAACATCTGTTTCTGGCTCGTTAACTTACAAGCTACCTTGATGTGGGGAGAAAGATGTTTCTTTGTTTTTTATTTTACTACAGCTCCAGCATGAGGTTTTACTGAGTCCTCTCTTTTTTTTTTCCTAGTACCTACTCTTACACAAAGATGTCTTGCAAATATCAGATTTGCATTTCTGTCTAGATCTGCCAAACTGAAAGCATGATCTGATACCTAAATTATGCTTTCACGCTCAGTCATCACTCCTCCATCAAAGAGGACACTCCTCCCATACTCTTTTTCCTGCAAATTTACTGTCAAAGAGTGCTAGGTCAGTTTATTGCAGGACACAGGATTTTGATATATGTCCTCCAAAGTACCAGTAACATGTGCCAGCTGGGACAGATTATCCTTGAGGGGTGTCTCAGTGAAGACAGCCTCTGCCAGGGCTGTGAGCCCTGAGGGTGCCCCCAGACCTCTTGAGGGATGTGTGGGCTGCACATCAGTTTTACATGCAGAAATGAAAGGGATACGACTCTCAGGGCTTTATCCATCATGAATGGTCCAGCTGTGGGAGCCACAATACCTGATAACATTTTAAATTCCTGTGTCCTTTTGGCACCAAAAAGCACCTTCTCTTTTCAGTGTACCCAAGGTGTGATGAGAATGTGTTATTTTCATGTTTCCCAATTTTTGTTCCCCCATCCCATTTGGCTAAGTCCCATTGCCTTTCTGATTCTTCTCGACCTTCTCTCAGCATGTTTAAGGGGTCTGTCCTCCTGAAAGAGGCATGTGGTAGGAAGATTTTCTTACTCAGCTACAGAGGGACAAAAATTGGAGTCTCCTGTCACAGACATCTTTTATGGAAAATCCTTCCCTTAGGATTTTTTGTCCTGGCAAGCTGAGAGACCTCAGGAACAAAATGCAAACATTGATTATCTGCTGCTGTGGAATGCAACAGGTGCATCTGGGATTGGCCCATGTTGGATGTTTGTAATTAATGGCCAATCACAGCCCAGCTGGCTCAGACAGAGAGCCGAGCCACAAACCTTTGTTATCATTCTTTGCTATTCTTAGCTAGCCTTCTGAGGAAATCCTTTTTTCTGTTCTTTTAGTATAGTTTTAATGGAATATATATCATAAAATAATAAATCAAGCCTTCTGAAACATGGAGTCAGATCCTCATCTCTTCCCTCAACCTGAGACCCCTGTGAACACTGCCACAGTCTCCTGTCAGAGATTTGGGTGCTTTCTATTAGAGTAGATCTCCTAAACATCCTTGCACAAGCTACTGAATATCTAGCACATGTCCATGTCCTTAAGCTCTAAATGTGGCTCACAGTATTAGACCAATCTCAATTTGCTTACTGTTGAAGTAGTGGAACCTTTTTGGTTTTTTTTGCTGTGATCAGAATAAAAAAATGGTGTTTCCAAAATGCAAATCTTGCTTTTTCTTTTCTTTTCTTCATGGGACAACCTTACCAGGCTTATGCCTGTTTGAGTGCCTGTAGCTTATTTGAAGGAAAAAGAAACATCAGCCCTCCACTAATAAAATGAAGTCTTACGTAAGGGTAAGTCTTTCAGCATACTTCAAAGGGTATCCACTGAATCTATGGAGGTTGCTTATTTTCTGTGGGGGACAATATTGTCCCTTAATTAGGCTTTTCAAATGTAAATTCTCAGCAATGAAACATTTTAAGGATAAAAGCATTTGTTTGTGGCATAATGCCTCAAAATGTCAAGAAATCTGAGTCTGTAATCTCCATATGTTTTGATTACTTGCTATCAGAAGTAGCTACTTGCAAAGCAGTACTTTTTGCTTTTTCTTTCCTCTTCTTTTTTCTCCCTTTTAACATTCTAGCCACATCTACTCTGAACTTACACCTGGTGCCTGTCCTGTCTCTTGCCACCGAGATATGACTGTTTGAGTGGGAACAAAACCACTTTGACAGATGGGCATAAATTCAGGGATGCCAAACAACTAGGTCCTGCACTAACTTTGAATGCTAACATGCCATTCACACCCTGTAGTGTCAGAACAACAGCCTATTCACAGCTCCAGGTCATTAGGAGAGAAGGGACAGAGCAGAACACGTGGTCATGTTAATAAACCTGAGGATTATGTAGTTAGGTTTGATCCTGTAAAAATGGATAAGAAATTAAAATAAATTGTCTAGCATCTGAACTAGAGAACCAAGTCATAAAATGCATAGAAGGAAATAATGCATTTTCAGTGTAAGCATACTCTTTGTATGTCCAATTGCTGAGGAAATGTGAAAGAAATCCAAAAGAAATTCTTTGTCCAGGATTTTACAAATTGCTTGTTTAGCTGCAGCAGTGGGATTTTGGAGCTTATGGAGTCATCTTCAAAAGCCATCCTTAATACTGGCCACTCATAGTGATCAACCACTTGCATGGGCAGATCCTGACTGTAAGAGCCTGAATGAGGGATGTGGGACTCCAGGGGCTCTCCAAAATGCAGTTTATTCCATCCAAGATCTTACAGCAGCCCAGGGTTGTGAGTGACAGAGCTGTGCCCACAGCTGCCAGCTCCAGCTGCAGGGAGCCCTGAGACCCTTTGGTTTTGGTTACAGTGCATTATAGACTTTTCTTTGCTGAGCATCTTAATGCAGTAGAACCAATCTATACCTTAACTATTATCTATAGCTTATCATAACTCCTGTAATTACCATATCCATGTTACTATTCTCCAATCACTAAAAGTTAGTACATTACAGTTTAAGCTAGAAGTTGTTTTTCAGTTTTCTTGCAGTGGAAAATTCTGAGACCTTTTCTCTACTTGCCACATTGGCAGGCTTGTTTGCCTGTGCTCTCTTCTTGCTAGGTAAAAACATCTTCTTGTTTGAGATGGGTTTATTTTTTGCTCTAAGCCATAAAAACCCCTTCTGACTAACACACCCCTTGCCTTCTTGGATATCCAGTAAGACTCACTCAGCAATTCTTTTCTTCTATATCAAAACTTGCTTCCACTTCTATTTCTTCATCAGACTCCACATTTAAAAATCTTTCTGCTAAGCATAGATATCTGTGATACTTTCTTGTCAAACTTTTGTCCTTCCCAACACCTGACAATTGCACAAGAGGAGACAGGCTATTCAGTCCTCCTCAGTTGCTTTCCAGAGTGGCTTGTGCAGCAAACCAGGTATGCAGCAGCAGTGTTCTGTAGCTGCTGCACTAGGTCCACATCATTTTTCAAAGAACGATTTTGAAGTGAAAGACATTACATAGAAGATAAGTTGCTGCATGAAAAGAAACAGTTCAGCTAGCTCATGTCCATGTCCTCCTCACCATGCAGCTCTTCAGGGAATACAGACTTGTAACTTGTGAATTCACAGTACCCCCCTGCTCCAGTGAAATGCACATTGCTGGCGTTTGTACGCTGTACTCTGCAAGGATTTGTCTCCTTTGTTTTGCAAGGAAAGCCTGAGATCTGAGGTCCAGTGTCCATCCTCTTCCTTCTTATTAATGCTTTTTCATGCAAAGAAATTGAACTTGTTGGTAGGGGCTTCGGGTAAAGTAGGTTTAACTCAGAGGAAAAAAAATTTGGAAGGAAAAGCCCTTTATCATCTAGTACTTATTATCATGGCCAAAATTGCACATGAGTCTTTGTACTTGGTGTTTTGGCTGCTTCAGGCTTTCAAAAACATTTAGCAAAAGGAAACACTAGGCTCAGGGGCTGAGATGGAATTTAGGACAACTGAACAGTACTCAGACTTAACAAATTAAGCCAGCTTTTATCTCGATCAAAGTTGTTGACTCTTTTGGGGCATCATTGTTTAGGATTTCATTTACAGTTTGGGGTTAAATTAAACCCAGTCTACCTGGCCTGGGTTTTATTTAACTTTCCTTCTGGGCACGTATTGAAGTTTGTTTATGACGGAGATTTTTCCAGCCCAAGTCTAGGTTTGTTACCAGGGTTTATGAGGAGTGAATGACATTTCCTGGCCTTCTTCAGCTTTAAACTTAGAATTTTTTAATGATGACCTCCTGTTGCAGCTCCTTCATCCAAGTTTCCTGTTACATTTTTTTCCATGCACATGTTTTTTCAATTTGGAAGAAGGGTGTACTTCAGATTCAGAAATGGAGCAGAAAAAGAAATTTCCTTTCTGAAACAGGGCCTTTTAGAGATAATTCATACATGGTGTTTTTGGCCACAGACTTGACATGTGCGGGCAACACTTGATTTAAAAGTTGCTATGGAAAACTAAACCCTGTTTTAAAAGGTATTTATAATTCATTTCCAAGATAGCAGCATAGATCATTAGATTCTTGTTTTTGAGAATGCAATGGCAGTTCTGGTCAGAGTCACAACTGATTTTACTGGCTCGAGTGTATGGAGTGTTTGGCTCATTTGGAATCTAGAAAGCTCAGGTTATTTTCTATTAGGAGAGGGACACTTTCTCAGAAATACTTCTCTACATTATAAAATCATTGGCTTCCAAGAAATACATATATATAGAAATATGTAAATTCCTGTGAGAATTGATAAACCTATCCTTTTTTCCTAGCTCTTGATCTGATAACACTTATTTTATGTATCTAAATGCATAATACTTTCAGGAGAGCAATCAGCCCAGCCTAGAAGAGCCTTGTGAGCATGATCAGCTGTGAACCACACCACACACACCTTTTCCTGCAAAACAGCTCTTTGCAGTCCTGTTCTGCTGCTGTCTCACAGGGAAACACAGGCACCAGAGTGCTGAGGAGAAGGAGCAGTGTGAGCCCCATTCCTGCCCTGTTCCTTGTGTTGGGGCAGGAGGCAGGATGTGTTTGTGGCCAGTGTACCTTTCAGCTCTACATAACACATATTTTGACTGTGGCCCCTGAGAATTGCAGATGGACTTTAAGGTTAGGTTGAATTACGAATATGACCTGATCAACTGAGGACAATTGTTCCTTAATTTCTAGTCTGTCAGGTTTAAATCCTTCCTTGGGGCAGATGGTAGCCACATTAGAGACAGCTGCTTGATGTACTAAGACCCAGCACTGTGGCTAGCTTGCTTTTGAGTTGGTTTGGTTTTTTTGGGGTTGTTTTTTTTTTTTTTTTTTTTGGTTTTGTTTTGTATGTAGACATATGCTTTTTAAAAGCTGTTCATTTTCAAAAATCAATATTTTGAAAGACAGAGGAAATCCTGTTAAATATTGACTTTCTCTTTAAATGCCAGATGTTGTAAGCTTTTCATCTGCTGATCACTTCCTAGACAGATGCCTTGAAATAAGATTTTAGCCCTTCCTACCTCTAAAAGTGTTCTCCTGCTTTTCTCCTCCTTCAGCCTATCTTCCCATTCCTCACACCAAACTCTGAATTTCTGTACTCCTACAGGCATACAGAAATTCCTGTACTCCCACAGGCATACAGAAATATATGATTTATTTCTACTCTTTCTATTGTTTTAGCCTTACATTTTATTTAGTGCTCACTAGTCTCCTCAGGCATAGAGATTATATGTCTGGGACATTAACAGAGATAAACTACTTGCCACAAAAGAACTAATAGATATGGAAGTATCTGTGGATCAGGCATCACGTTTTTACTCTGATCTATTGTTTTTAGTGATTCCATTATGATCTTTTTAGTGATTCCATTATGATCTCTGAACTGCTGGAATTCAGCTGCAAACTGAATGTTTGACAGCAGCTTTTCAGCCTACCAACCTAATATGCACTTTCTCTGCAGTGCTCATCAAGATCCTTTTTGCTTTTGAGCAGTGAAGTTTAATTAATTCTTTTTCAGCCTCTTTTTTTTTTTTTTAATATTTCCATCATAATTTGGAAGGTATTTTTAAATGGGTATTTTCTAGCTTAGTTTCCTCTCTGAAACCCTGTCTTAACTGCAATCTCTGAGCACTACATAAATGTAATGTTGGCTATGTGGCTGTAGAGTTAAAATGAGAAACATGTTTAGCTCATAATTTCTGATTGTAGATCTAGTTCTGAGTCAATCAGACCTATATTTAAAAGGCAATTAGAAGTTTTAAACGATTTTAGGAACTTAAATACCATTTCAGACTGTGGTTTCAGATTGCTTGAAAATGTCAGCATGCAGATAGATTGGGAGAGAAATAGTATTTGCAAAACATTAAGATGGCATTCAGAAAGACCAAATAGCCTGGCAACAAAACACATATTTGCTACACAATGAGTACTAAGTTCCATATTTTTTTTCCCAAAACGTTGCAATATATTTAAACTTTGTGTTGGGCTTTTGGCTCATGAACTGACCATTTCCAGCAGATCCTGCTGGCAATTTGCTGTGGCTGGGTCTAGAGAAAAGAATCCTCTGAGCTTTTAAAACAAGGGAGCTGCACAGCTTACTTACAGTAGCTATATATACATATATATATATGTATTATATATGTATGTATATATATGTGTGCATACATATATTATATATATATATATATATATATATGTATGCACACTATATATATATATGTAGTTCAACACTGAACTTTGAATGAAGTCAGACAACATCTGTGATGTAACCTTGCCTGATGTCTCCATTTCATTTGTTGATGACCAAAAATCCTGCTTAATATGGAATATGGGGGATATTCGGACTTGAAGAAGTGGCAGGTAGAATAAGATAATTCTGTTTCATGGACAGAGAGCAATGTTAGATCTCACATTGCTCTGCTTCAAACTGAAGAGCACACCTTTGAAAATATATCCTGAAAGAATATGGGCTGCACTTTGAAGCATCCTGCCTGGCCAGCTGCTGGAGACACCCTCCAGCCTCTGACTCAGGTACCAGGCAGAGACATGTAAGGAATTTTGCCCCTATGAAACTCTGTTGAAATTAGAAACCACCAGCAAAACCTGCCAGAAAATTAGTCAGGGATGTGAACTTTTTTTGTGACCACATGCTTTTGGAAATGAGCTACAGCCATTTTCATACATTTATACAGCCAAGATTAATACATTTAGCTCTGATGGTTAGATTGAGCCTGCCTTTTAAAAAACTGCATAAAAATATTAAGTGCACTGTCCCCTTATATGCACCTGTTTGTATAAACACACTTATAGGGATATAGTTCCTATATGCCCCAGTGATATTCCTAATATTTACTTAAATGCCCATTAATTCTGTTCTTTGATTTTTATTCGTTACTGAGAAATAGTAATTTATTCATTGCTAAGAATGCCCTGCAGTGTGCACAGTTTTGAAAGCTGTTCAGTGCTGTGTGGCATGCTGTGGGGATTCAGGTGGATTCCATAAGGAGGAATGGTGCAATGGTGCCCATCTGGAATTCTGCAGGAGTGATCTTCAGCTGCTGGGACTTTGGGAGGGGGAATTAACCTGAGTTAATTTTGCACAGCCCAGGCTGGGTTTCTCCTACTGCCTCATAATCCTGACTGCTGTGAAGAAATACCCAGATCCAGCCCTTGTGATCTTTCTGCTCCAAAGAAACTTAACAACAAAACTCCAAATGTCTTATAATCCAGGCAGCTTTAGTGAGGAAACACTTCTGAGGCAGCACTGAACTGTCTTTGGCTCAGTTTTGGCAGAATTAACATAAGGAAGGGTAAAAGCAAGTCTAGATATTGTATCTAAAACCCGAACTCCTATAGGTCCCTGCATTGGTCCAAATGAGAATGTGAATTATTTTTCTAATTACCTCCAGGGCTGGCATAATCTGAGAGGTTAACCAGTAAGATGTTGAGATGTAGAACAGAATCCAGGTCTCCTATCTGTGTCTTAGCTCCCAAATCACCCTTTTAAGGAAAATTCCCAGGACCAGTCATTGTCGTTTCTAAGCATTAAATTCACTGGTATTTTAATTTTTAAACTTTTGTACAGCTGAAAAACCTTTTTCTTAATCTCTCTAGATGCTCACAGGCAAATTTCTTTTCTTTCATTTATTTCTTTTTTCCTTCTACCTAAACCTTCCTTTAACTGGGGGGAAAAAACTCACAAGAGAGGCTTTACGCTACTTTCCTGTTTTTCAGCATGACAGATGCATTAGAAAGTGTAATGCACTCTAACAAACAAGGAAACTTTGCATATTGAATATAGCACATGAAATAATAAAAGAAGAACAGCTGCTGAGAGACAGAAAGGGAAAAAATAGAGATAAAAGTTAACTTGAGTTGTGTTTTATATGAAGAGCTTTGAATTCCGTCAAATTTAAAATTCAACGCCAAGTACATTTACAGACATCTGGGAAATCAGGTCACATGCTCTTTGTTAGGGCTGCTACTACTCATATAAACCATGGCACACAGAAAAGTAAGCCTGTCACAAGGACAACCTTTATCTTTCATAAAATGACAATTTGACAATTACATTCATGCGGTGATAAATGTGACCAGTGATAAGCAGAAACAGGATAAAACCAAAAAGGGGCTGTAATGGGGTGCCAGCTTTTCCAGAGTTTGAGGCTATCTGAGTCTACATGTTCAGAGAGTAACATTTGTGCCAAATCTGTATTTGTTACATGAATGCTAAAGAAACTTTATGCACCAGGAAATTAACATAGCACTGAAGGCATTAGGAAAGTACACAGATATTGCTGCAGAATAGGTAACTGTTAATAATGAAGTGAATTTGGGGGATTTTCCTCTGTTCTTGCCACTGTTCTCAATTGTCAGCAGGTAGGCAGATGGGAGGAAGTATGCAGCAGATTGTCTTAGCTTCTCAGGTGTCTGTTAAATGTGCTCTGTGTTGAAAGTTAGAATTAGATTAGACTGACCTAAGGCAGTGAAGCATCCATCCCCAAAGCTTTGGGGGCAAGTCTGCAGTGGTTTTGATCTCTTACATTGGCTAAAGGTTGCAGAATGAGGCAGAGAGTCTCAGGGAAAGGGGTGAAGGTGCAAATGGTGACCCTGATGCTGAGTGACCTTTGGTAGTTGTGCCTGCTTACCAGGAAATGTCTGTCCCCAGTAGGATAATGGATAGGAGTTTAATCAAAATAATGTCTGTAGTGTCCTAAGCACAAATACACAGGGAATTGTTGCATCAGTAGTACTCTCATTTGCTTGACTCTTGAGAAATATGAAGAGGATAAAAATAGCACAGTATAATTTATGCCTTTTTATTGCATTTTGGTTTTGTATCCACCAGTCCTGTAGATACCTTCAGTTATAAGTGCTCACATATGTTTTAAGTTTCGAGATGGGGTGTTGATCCCACTCCTTTTCACAGAGGAAGGTTGGGAGAAGTTGGTTTGGCTTGGATTTGCATTAAGATTCATTTCAGTCTATGAAGTAGTGGACCATGAGACCTGTGTCCAAGTCTAAGCTGAATTTTTCAGCAATGTTTGTAGTCCTCAGCAGGGCCTACTCCTCATTAACACTTTAAATGAAAGTGAGAAATTAGGCACGCTGGTCATGCCTCCTGCATTGCTTTCTTTGCTTGAAGTAAACAACAAACTTAATAAACCCCAAAGAAGGTATCTGTTAAAACCCAAGCATTCCTTGTAAGGTCTGGATGCTCCTTGTATGCTAAGAAGCATACATATTCCCTACATATTCCATTAATCCTTTCAGCCTCTCACTAATCCTGTTGAACAGTCCAAGCAAGTCTAGCTCTTGCCTCTTTCTTTCAGACCCAGCACTGCAAATATCAGAGAACAGATTGCACAAAGTTCAGCGTATGTGCTCAGAGCCCAACAGCTCTTGGTCCAGCTGGACCAAGCCACTGGTGGGATCTATGTGTTGTGCAGCCTTTTGGGATTTGTTGTGAAGCTGAAATATTTCTTCATGTTGGCTGGAAGGGAAAGCAAAAATACATGTATGTTTCCTGCCTCAGTCTCCCTGCAGCACCAGCTTCAGGAAGACACAGAAGCTGAACATTGAGGGTCAGCAGTGCGATATCTACAATAATCTACTTTCTTTCTGTAGCTGGCTGAGGAATAGGTGTGACCAAGTGGGACTATTCCTGAGGGTGACAGCTTGGATGTTCTTGTAGGTCTCCTGAGCAGAGTTATCCCAAGGAACCTTCATTGCCAGGGGACATGGGCAACTGGCATTTGCACTGACACGGATAAGGAGTGCAGTGGTGAACTCAACAGTTGTGGCACCAAACCAGCAGCCTTCTGTGGGAAGGCAGCAGTAACCAACTTGGGGGCTGATATGATTAGAAGTTGTCATGCTTATGTCACAGAATAATTATGAGGTCAAGGTATTTTCAAGGTATTTTCAAGGCATTACTGAATTTCTCCAATAAATTCTTCTCCAGTAGGATTCTCATCACATCCATCTTTAACGGATTTACCTACTGCTCAAGTTTTAGAAATTAAACTGCTCTTGGTTCCAGTGCTAGCCTTTTTAAGTGGGAAGATTTGTGCTCTCCAGCTGCTCCCAGGAAGATTCAGGAGGAATTTGCAGTTTCACAGAGGGATGCTCACCTGCCTGCATAAACTCTTCTCCCCTTTCCCCTGCCCTGCTGAAATTTCATAAAGAGGGTTGTACAAAAATAAGAATTTGCCTTTCCCGCTCTTTTGGTCAAGGATGGTAGAGCTCTCTCTGATAACTGTGTTTAATGTGATGATGGTGGGAAGGTGCTCTCAAAGCTGTTAGAGAAATCTAGCCTGATACCATTCCAGCAGCCACAGCACCTGAAATCCTTTATTCATTTGCAGTATATGGTGTTTCAATCTCCCTGCGTTTTTTCTTCCTCTACTCTTCTGAAATAAGGTCTTACAATCCCTCAAACAAAAGCTTTGGAGATGTTATTTGGGGTTGTTCCCCAGGCTGTACTGGATATATGCCAGTTTGTATTACCTGGTGAAACAAGCCACTATTAAAAAAAAAGGCATCATATTTCTTTTTTTTTAAGGGGGAGGGTGGGGAGAAGAGGGGAAAAAGAAAGGAAAGATGAAGAAATCTTATCTAAGCCGCCTGTATTTTAGATGTTGAATTTCCCATCACATTTTCTTGAATTTCCCATCACATTTTCTTGATCAAGATGAAAAGCTTTAAAAGAAAATATGACTTTGTAATTAGATGATGATGCACGAAAGGATGTGTCTGGATAATGTGACAGATGATCCTAACCTTCATTAATGTGCCTTAATTAGATTAAGCTCTATGAAAAGCCTTTTCTTCTCTTTCAACACCTTCAGGGCTCTTGGCTGCATGACTTTAATGTACAGAACATCCTGCAAAAGGGCACTCATCCAGCTTCAGAGGTATGCTATACATCCCAAGTTAACGTAAACACCTTATCTCCAGTGACATGGCCCCTAGGATGCCAAAGGGGTGTGGCCATCAAGTGATAATTGAGCAGTTACAAGATTTATTGCAGCATTTGTAGCCCTAAATCCCTTTACAAACCGAGCAGGTTGCTGCGCCAGGGCTGGAAACTGTCAGCAGAGATATCAGCTATTTTTAATAAAAGCACAGATTATAGATGACTGACAAAGGGGCAGCTGTTAATGCTGAGAATGCTATTCCCTGCCTTGGCTTGCAGTTCTCAATAGGACTGCCTGGGGAGCAAGGTGTTGCTGAGTAAGCCACAGTGGCAGCCGTGCTCATAAAATGATGGACAGGAGAAGAAGAAATATGTGTTTTGCCTTGGCAGACTGAGAACATATTCTGCATCACTCCAGACTCTTTTTTTGTGAATGGAGCTTACTCACACAGTTGATTTTTTTGGTTTTGCTTTTTTTCTGACCTCTGCCTCCATACTTTCCCATTTTGGCTGTTTTTAAAGACTCAGCACCAGCAAATTTCTCACAAGTGTTCACTGTAGTGGATTTGGGTGCTGCTTGGGTGGGTGTGGGGAAGATTAGACAGAAATAACTAAAACCAGGCTTAAAAGTAGGGGTAGGGTGGGAGATGGGAGCTATGTGCTGGAAGAAAAAGGGAGGAGAGAAGATTTCTAAACCAAGGAATATGTTTCATGTCTCATAAAATATAGCATCTTGTGTTAAACCATTTTGCTGATCATGGAGTCCTTCTCTTAAATGGTACTTAACACCCCCTGTCCCCCCAACCCAGTAAATTACATTTTTAGGCATAAGTTGATGCACGTGATACTGGCAGTGGTACATCCAAGTTGGAGTTGTCCTTGTGCATTTCTGAACATTTGGTCTTTCAAAAGTCAAAAAAGCAGGGGCAGATGGTTTTGAGTATTCTTTCAGTACACAGTCTTTTTGATATTGAAATACCTTTTTTTCTTTTAAATTTGTTTAACATATTTTATTTACAGTAATCCTGGAACTATAAATTCATGGGAAGCTATCAACTATATTGCAACTACAATACTTTGTGCAAAGAATGTTCCCACAGTATGTCTTTAGGGATGTATCTGGGAGGGAGCCAACTGTTTTGAAATGCTTCATATTGATTCATAGCTCTCCAAACGTTATTTTAGTCCTCTAGATCACAGAATGTGGCACACTCAAAATTTATTTATTTTTTACATATTTTAGTTTGTCAGAGGTCTTTGTCCTACTTTTAAGATGACTTTTGCAGCTTCCTTTTTTTTTTTTTCTTTTTTTCTTTTATTTATTCACATGGTTCTGGAATAGTTGATTTTTACTTTGGGAATATTTTGACTCTTGGTCTTCCCTTCAGTATTAGCAAGAGAAAAGGGATTACAATTTTTGTGTTGCTTTCAAAAGCTTAGATTTGGGGTTTATTTTCTGCTTGGAGGCACAAGTGTGGACAGTAATAAAGCCAACTTAGAAACAGATTTGTTCATATCCCTTCTCATTCTTTCATGTGATTAAGTCTGTTCTTTGCTGGTTTTCAGCCTGTGGAATTTTATCTTTTTACTGAAGGAGAAATAAATAATGGTTTAAGGTAGCAACCTTTTGGGGCCCTAATGACTTCCTGATGGACAGGATTTTGTTACAGCCTGGTATCATCCCTGAGCTCCACTGAAGGTGATGTTGGGCAGAAAGGCTGACCCCTATTCAAGAAAAAATGCTCAGAGCAAAATTACAGACACACAAACAACCCAAAATTGAGTATTTTTCATTTACTCTCAACCCTCCTTCAAACAATCATATTCCTTTTTTTCCTTTTTTTTGTCAAAAGACTGTGTTCTCTTGCCACCGACATTTACTAAACCAGTGACTTTGTATAACCTTAATCATTCTGTGTAGTCTGCATGTTACTACAACTTTAGAACTGGAACTTATGCTCAGTCATCACAAAACAAAAATAGAACAACAAGTTTTCAGCTCTGAGGTCCAGACACCTGTTAGACAAATTATGTAAAATTGCTTAAAACGGCACAGGCGGACATGTTTATGCAGAAAATATTCTGGCCACCCCCATCTATACCTAGATGTCTACTTTGAGCAATTGCACAAGGAAAACACCCATTAAAAAATAGAAAAAAGCCTTTCATAAAGTTCTTGTTTGCTATGACAAAGTCATAAAGAAAAAAAAATCACGTTTTTTTTTCTCCTCCTTTCTAGGTCACCTTTAGCTACCTTCATGTTGCTTTGCTCACTGACCTCAGTGACAGTTTGCTTGAGGCTAAAGCAGTTTTCCTCTGCAAGCTGCCATGTTTTTCATTAATAAATTCTCTAAGGTCAGATGTTAGTAACAGAAATACATACGTATTTGTAGCAACCAGCAGTGCTGTGGCAGTGCTTTAGGAAAGCACTGCTTATCAGCAAATTGGAGTGGTGGCAGCCTGTGCCACCTTGTGTAGTGGTGGCACATGGAACTACATCCTCAGAAAAAGAGCAAGAGGTGAATATTGGCTTAGAGTTAACACCTCTTGTGCCCCTCTAATTGAGGTTAGCATTCCTCCCTGGGATCATGACTTGACCTTGCTCTGAGCACTGGTGTTCGGTGTGTCAGAGGCTCATTTGAGTGCATTGATGTTGTTCCAAGGCAGCCCAAGCTCATGCTGTCTACAAATCCCACCTGCATTCACAGCACAAGATGGAGCCTTGTAACCTGTAATTGATGTTCCTTTTTCTTATGCTTCCTCAGTTCATCTCTGTACATGTAAGATTTTTTTTTTCCTGGACATTTAGGCCTGTGTCCACACAGTGTGGAAGAAGAGGTGGCATGCAAAATAATGTAGAACCAAATCAAAAAAGTCTTAACTAGCATTTGTAGCAGTAGCAGTTCAATTTATATTTTGCTTTATATAATAGAATGGCTCTTGTGGTGCAGGCATAAAATTGGCAACCTAACAAGATCTGAAATTTATGTGGTTTAAGTTTCTTTATTGTTGGAGACTCTCTTGACTGTCTCCAACACCTGAAGTGGGGTGAAGTCGAGGTGTGGAGACAACCCCCTTAACCCAGAATCACAAACTCAAAAGGTCAGTTGGTTGAAAAAGAATCCCAAGGCCATTGATTCCAACCTTTGACCAAACACGACCACGTCATCTAGACCACTGCACTAAGTGCCATGTCCAGTCGTTTCTTTAACCTGGGTAGCTTTCCACCCTGGGTAGCTCATTTCAATGTTTCATCATCCTTTCTGTGAAGAAATTCCCCTTGATGTGCAACCTGAACCTTCCCTGGCACCACTTGAGGCCATTTCCTCTTGCCCTGTTGCTTTTTGTCTGGGACCCCTGCCTGGCTACAGTTTCCCTTCAGGGAGTTCTATAGAGCAATAAGGAGGGCAAACTAATAATTTCTCTGAGCCTCCTCTTCTCCAGGCTAAACAGCCCCAACTCCCTCAGCCATTCTTCACAGGACTAACCCTCCAAACCCTTCATGAGCATCGTTGTCATTCTTCAGCATCTCAATGTCTTTCCTGAGTGGAGGCTCTCAGAACTATACACAGCACTTGAGGTGTGCCTTCATCACTGCTGAGTACTCAAACCAGTTGAGTCTGAGTGCAAATGTTTAACCCAGTGCTTGCAGTTGTTTCTGAGCTTTCTGATTCTACTTTATTAGACACTGTTCACTTTTTTGAACTGCAGAGGTTTGCTGGGGCTAAACTAGATCATAGGGTCAGAGAGTTACAGAACTATTTCCAGTGGAAAGAACCTTAATGATTGTCTAGTTCCAACATCCTGCAGGGATGGGCAGGGAAACCTTCCACTTAGACCAGGTTTCTCAAAGCCCTATCGAGACTGGCCTTGAACACTTCTGTGAATAGGACATCCACAACTTTCAGCACTGTTCCAGTGCCAAAATGAAGGGTCTCTGAAGTGTACTCCATTACGTGCTCTAAGTCCATATGATATATATACAGTTTGGAAGTGCTTTCCCTTTAATTTTCTTTAACGGAGCAGGCTCAAGGCCTTCATTGTATTAAAACAAACAGGAGCAAATTCAGAGTAGCAATACATCCAAAGCCACTTTAGAACAAAGGCCCTTTTGGAAACCAAAGCTTTAAGAGTGTCTAAGAGGAAGACTTCTGCTGCTAGATCTCGGAAGTAAACCTTTGGAAAGCAATGACAGAGAACGCAGGTGATGCTGCAAGCTTTGAAGCTCCCTGTCTTTGTTGAGCGATAACAAAATCACCTGAATTCTCTGCACCATTCTGGCCTCTCTGGCCCCTAGTTTGGAGCCAAACATATGGTGACAGGTTGTGGGCAACATCCTCCAAGCTGGCAGGACAGGAATGCTGTCTGCAGGTCATCTGCCCCATTATTTCTGCCACTTTCAGGGAGTGCCTATGATATTGCCCTTGTGCTGATATTTGAGTAGGCTCAGACTTTTTTTATAGCTCCAACCAGGAAAGCCATTAAAGCACTCCAGACAGCTATGAATCTGAGCCAACTGCAGGCAAATTAGGAGTGAAAGAAGAAGAGTTACATCTGCCAGGTCAAGCTGGGTGCAAATCAGCTTTAGAGCTGCTGAAATGGAAGAGGAATTTCACCATGTTGAACTTCTCATGAGAAAACAGATCTCTTTTCTGTGTTCTCCACCCAGGGTCTGTGTGAGTCAGCCCAAGTGGTATGGGGTTTACAGTACTGAGGAAAACATAACAAGAATCCCAAGGAGATAAAGATGCTTATTATAGAGCCCTTGTACTGCTAAGCTGTGTTTCCTCCCCGGGGCAAAATGTTAACAAGTGGTGGTGGTCAGCGTGAATAGCAATTTAAAAGTGTTATTCTTTTATCTGAATAAAGATGTTGAAAAACTGACTTCATCAAAAATCCATTTCCTTTCAAGTATTTTACTACTACATTATTGATAGTGTTTCTTTTTTGGAGTATCATTTGCACATAAATATAATCTTTCCCTTTCTTCTTAATTAGTCTGTTCCAGCTGAGGGACTTCTCTGAGTTCTGGATAGGATCTGTGGAAAGAGCTGGGCATAGAGCTTGGTGTTTTTTTACCAGAAGAATTCAGAATGTGTACTTCAACTTGATACATGCTTTATGTGTGGGCTAGATTTGCTCTGCTCACTTTGTCAGCACGTCAGTGACTTAGAGCTTATTATCTTATGCTGGACTTGTACTGGTGAAGGCTCATTTAAATACAGTTATTGCTCTGAGGGAAGTTGAGACATCATTTGATGGTTACTCTAAAGGGACAGTCACCAACAAGCATTTCATGCATGTCTTGCATTTGATGCCCTAACTAGTAAGTCAGTGATGAGGTGCCCAGTATCCCTGTAACTCTGTTAACCACTCATGCTGGGTAACATGGGCTCACATAGCTGCAGCTTTTTTCTGAGAGTTACCATTCCTCAAGGCTGAGGAAAACTGAGAATCCGTGCATCAAAGCCATAAAATCAGATTGAGTGGTTCCCCTTTTGTGTGGCCTGTTTTGCTTCCTGTGTGTCCTACATTTCTGCTAATATAAAGCTGGAAGCCAGATGCAAAATAGGATGCTGTTTTTGCTGCTCCCCTGGGATAGTAATAATAGTAATAGTAATAATAATTATACAGAGCAAATGGCAAGGACTTTTGCCCTTGCTGTTGTGGGAGTAGAACTGAGCTGTGTGTTCCATAGTGAGCATCCATTTTGTTCCTTTCTCAGTTTTTGGAGTGGCATTTTTTTCCACTCTAATGCCACTCCAGCTACTGATAGGATTTTATAAAGCATATAGTTCTGTTAAAATCTTCTAAGAAGTTTTCTGAAGTGAATTTCTCTTTCCCTGAGCAATTCCAGAGAAGCAAAATGAAGCCATTTGATGGGTGTAAGAGTCAGTAGGGTTGGGAATGACAAGACTATGTAGAACTCAAATTTAACTCTAGATATATGTCAAGATCTGATTACTAAGATTCTTAGAAATGCCTCTGCCCAAATTAAAGTGCAAACAAGACCATTTTCCAGTGACAACAGCATGGGTTTTATTTGATAGTAAATATGGGGGAGAGAGAGAAAGAAATAGAAAATAGGTGGGGCGGGGGCAGGGGGGACAGAAAGAGAGTAACAGGGACACAATAAGGAAAATGTCACCATTCCATGGATCCCAACGATGCTCCCTTGATCCTCTCCAGCCTGTCATCTTTGTGGTGAAGGTCCCCCCAAATAAGCACAGAATCAGATGGATTAATATCTGCTCAGGCCAGGCAGGAAAACCCAGGTACCTCCCTGGGGGGAGTTTGTCCTTGTCCCTTACACAGACTCTGGGTTTGTGGCATCCCTGCAGTCCCGTGGTGCCTCAGGAATGGCTCCAGGGGCACCATGGGGGCACTGATGGATTCAGGCACCCCCTCAGCTGCTCTCTCAGGAATGTCCCATGGTGCCAGGCCTCAGGAATGGCTCCAGGGGCACCATGGGGGCACTGATGAATTCAGGCACCCCCTCAGCTCTCTCAGGAATGTCCCATGGTGCCAGGCCTCAGGAATGACTCCAGGGGCACTATGGGGCACTGATGGATTCAGGCACCCCCTCAGCTCTCTCAGGAATGTCCCACTGGGGGTTCCACAGCCAGGCTGTGTAAGTGGGGATGGGTTCCCTGCCCCTCAGCAGAGGTTCCAACACTCCTAATCTTCCTCTCCCCACCTTGGTTGGGGTCAAATCTGGACAAACCTGCTCCCAGCAAAGGGGTCTGTGGGCTACGGCCTCCCCACCCCGAGGCAGGCCAGAGATGGTTCTTGGCACAGTGGCTGTGTTTGCTCACGTTCATTTCCTTGTGGACTCTTTTGTTTCAGGTGACTGAAGAATGGATTTTCCCTTTATCTATCCTCAGCAGTTTGACTTTCAGTCCAAAGTCCCAATATCAGGTACCTTCAGGGAGGCTTCTTTGGTTGTAGCTTCTTTATACAGTTTCTGTTATGGTGAGCAAAACTTCATATCGATATTTGATGCACAAATTATTTCAGTCTCTGACAATATAAAAGATATGTCAAAGAGAATATGTCAGAATGTCAAAAGTCTTATTGGAAGATGCAGAGAGAAGTGCCTACAAAGGTGAATTAGTCCAAATATTTTTTGGCATAATAATTCCATTTAATGTATTTCTTCTAAACATATATAATGCAATACATATTTTTTGGTCAAAAATACAACCTTCATATAATTAATGTAAGTACAGTCATATGAGGCTCTTTCTAGGAAGCAAAACAACCTGAGTTCAAAACATTCTTCTTAAACATGCTATATCTGGAGCTGACCACAATTTTACATGTGGAAGTTTGAAAGTTTATGCTTCATAAAAACAGAGTGAGCTTCCATGAGTAGGATACAAGATGGCTGAAGGCACCATAACTTTAGATTTAACTGAATCTTGTCCACAACAAAAACCCCTCCCATATTAGATTCTTCTCTTTACAAAGATCACGTTTTTCTCCTGGAAATTACAGCAATTACCTTAGTAGGGTTGAAACTGGCTTGCAAGCAGCTCCTAACAAATTGGTCTCAAAGCTGTTTTATCTAAAGTAACCATTTCATGGATATGAGATTCCTTAAAATGAGCACATACCAGATTACCCTTCCACTATAACTGGGGGAAGGGAGGTGTGGGATGTGGGATGGGGTGGGGCAAGTTGGGTTTGACCCAGAATTGTCCAGAATCTCTCGACAAAAAGAGATCTATGATTTTTTATGTAACTTGAACTTACATCCAGATACCTTTGGTAGGAAGTCTCCTGCAGATTTTTCTGGCTTTTGTCTAAGGATGTGCTTCAGCCTAAAAAATTTGAAGGCCAAATTACTTTCTTTTGTTGGTGCTGGTACACCTGTGGAGCTACCTTCAGACTGATTCTGTGTCTCCAGTAGTGGCTCATTGAACCTCCCACAGCCAAATACAGATCACAGGTAGTAGTAGGAATATTTTCATTTGAGAGGATGGTATCGAAGGAGGTCAGTGAAGAAAACATCCATAGAAGTAGACATAAGTAAAGGTTTGTTTTTATATGTATATTGTTTCATAAGTGGCAGGATATGATTATGGATATAATACCATATACAAAACTTCTGCAGAGCTTCTAAAATAAGTCATTGTGGGCTACATCAAGAACTGATCTGTGAACACTGCCAATGACACAACAAGCTAGGAACAGGTTGAAGTGAGACACAGGCTGTATCCCGTTTCCTATTCTCTTCCTCCTCTACCAAGAGCAGGATTTTGCTCTAAGTTGTCAGTGCTGTCCCATCCATGACATCCCATCTATAATCACAGCCCATTTGCCTCTCTTCCTTTTTCCTTTAGCCACTATTACAAGGGAAAACTGACCACTTTATATTGTTATCTCTCCATTTTTGCCACAGTTTGTTCTAAGGGCAGGATTGAGATAGAAGAGGAAGTTTAAATTCATTTAGTTACCTTTCATCAGTCACAACAGACACTGGATGCAGTCCTGACTCCCAATCAATATTTCTTCTATGGCACAGCAATTTGTGCAAGCAAATCTCCTTGTAAGTTGCTATTGAGATGAGTTTTGAAGGGAAGAATGTGCAATTTTAGGCAGTTCTAGAAAGATATTATTTTAAGACAGGATTTTTTTCTGTAGACAATAAACTCTTTCTTTGACCATGTAATTGATTCACGGTGGCCTGTCTGGGCAAACACTGGAGGGGGAAGCAATTAGCAGTAGTTTTTAGTGTGTGTAGTTTACATATTGAAAATGCAAATCTGAACATGAGCTTGAAAATACAGGTTTAACAGGCAGAATGATGAGAAACTCTTTGAAGAACAATACTGAAAATTATTGAGGCTTCAAGTACATGCTTCAGCATCTTCCTTATGTCTGTCCTGCCATGTTAGCTTCATGCAATGTTATGTTCTTCCAGAAGAAAAGAAGAATGTTACACGTGGGCCCAATTATCTTAACTACAGGGTTACTATACTCATAAACTTTGTCCATCTCCATTTAGTTAGATGAGTTATTTAAAAAACAAACAAACAAAAAGAACCATGACTGCTTCACCATTTCCTGTTTATTCTCATCCGTGGAGCTCAATTCACAAGATCCACCCCAGTCAGAAGCCAGTAATATTTGATCAGAGAAGAGAGCTTTGCAGAAATAAAAGGTACAATAGAAGAGTGTTCTGGATAAAGGAATAAAATATTCCTCCTGGAACTAAATTACTTAAAAATATTTTATTTCTTTTAATTTAACAAAAAAAAAATACTAAAAATGAGGACAACTGTACTGAGAAGAATGCCTTTTTTCTTTCACATAAGGGTAACAAAAAATGATGCAACATTTTGGACCTGAGTGACCTTTATCAAAGTCAAATGCTTCGAGCTACAGTGAGTTATCAAGGCAAAACCTGTATGCTCTGTACTGTCCTTGATAAAGGTCACGTGAGACTAAATGTCAAACCATTTTCATCTCTTTACTTTAAGTAAAAACACTATTTTATCTACTAAGCTGTCTTGATTCATTTAGTGTTTTAAGGAATTATTTGGGTCCAGCATGCCCAGGGGAGTTTTTTGTTAGTTTATAACAAATGAGATGCTGAATTTGGAACAGGCAGCACCCTGGAGCACCTGCTTCGTGCATTAAAGAATAAAGTCAGGCTGGTTGTCTGCCCCTGTTCAGGACTCACCTTGCTCTTTTAGAAGTCAGGTGAGAACAAAGAAGAAAGCTTCAGGAGAAAGTCAGGCTCTCATGAACTACAAGAAGTAGCATGGCATTAATATACAGCCATTCTTTTTTTGGGGCTGTTGTCTGGAAATATTTTTCACCAGAGGCCAGTTTTCTCTCATATACGATTCTCCTCCTATGCAGGTATAATTCCTCTTGGAGGTGTGGCCTCCTCCATCAGTTGCCCTCACTGGTTTCTTAGGAACTTAACTACAGGCTTTTTGCACCTGAGGAACAGACTGTGCTCAATTTTCCAGCCACTGTTTATCAATAGCTGGGTGTCAGGGGTCAATGAACATATTTGTAGCATCTTCTTTAAAATAATATTTTTCTAAAGAATTTTTGGTACTTTAAGTAGAAGTAATGCATATTATTTAGTACTTTCAGTGGCTCTGGACAGGGCAGCTCAGTGCCTGAGGGGGGACTACAAGGCAGCTGGACAGGCACTTTTCACAAGGGCAGGTAGCCACAGAATCTCAGAATGTTCTGAGTTAGAAAAGATGATATCCTGAATAGCTGGCAAGCTAGACTGTAACAGGTCATGACTGGCACCATTTGACTCTAACCATTAGTTTCCTTGGACTGTCACTTCTTACCTGGGAGAAAGGGCTGGCCTTCACCTTTTGGGTAGCTGTAGAGAGCAGTGAGGTCCCTCTGTGCTTCATTTTGTCCAGGCTAAACACTCCCAGGTCCCTCAGCCACTCATCCCCAGACTTGTGTTCAAGACCCTTCCACTGCCCTTCCTGGACATACTCCTCATCTCAGGCTAACAGTGATGGGTACAGCAGGGTCCATGGTGCTTGACCATGGGCTTGAATCCCAAAGTACTGCATTATTTAAGCTGAAAAAAGGCAGGTTTATGTCGCAGACATTTCTTCACAGAAATCCTTTCTTTCGGATTTCTGTGTCTTCTGTAGGCCAGAGGCCTCGGAAGACAAGGTAAACAATTATTATCAGCTGCTGGGGAATGTAATGGGATGCACCTTGATTGGCTCATTTTCTTTGTTTATAATTAAGGGCCAATCACAAAGTGTAAGCCAGGGACTCAGTCCTTGGACACAACTTTGTTATAGATTCTTTCTATCTATTCTTAGCTGGCCTAGCTGCTCTGCAAACCTTTCTCCTTATTCTATTTAGTATAGTCATAATGTATTATATATAATATCTTAATAAATACAGCCTTCTGATTCAAGAAACAAGATTCACCGTCTCTCTCTCACCAGCTGCGACCCACACAGGTGCGGTAATAGGTTTATATTAATATTATATTAAATATCGGGAAGAAATTCTTCTTTGTGGGGGTACTGAAGTACTGAAACAGCTTGTCCACAGAAATGGTGGTTGTCCCACCCCTGGATGTGCTCAGGCCAGGTTGGATGGGGCTCTGATCTGAGCAATCTGATCTAGTGAAAGGTGCCCCTGCTCCTGGCAGCAGGTTAGAACCCGAACAATTCCATGATCCTGTGCTAAACATGAAGAGCTCATAACCTCAGAAACTTCCAAGATCTGAGTGTTTCATGGAGCGAACAGTGGAGATGGAACCTTGCTAACATGAGTGTTAGCAGCTGGAGATTTTCAGCGTAGTAGTTATGAAAAGCTGAGAAAAGATTTTGGGGTAGCTCTCTGATGAATTCGTCCTTGGACCAAAACAGGACCCTGAGAAGCACCTGAGAAAAACCTGAGGCCATGGTTTCCTGCACCAAATAAAACATCCAGCTTCAGATGAACGATAGGGCAGGAAAACTGGAACTGCAGAAAGAGCAGCAAAGGATAAGTTCTCGCCTCGTTCTTCCTTGTGAACTTCCTGCAACATTTTGCAGCCAGTGTGGGGAAAAGCTTTGCTTTGCTCCGGCTGGGCAAATTCCTGGTAACAGTTGTATTTATGCCAAAGGAAGATAAGTTTTTCTTGATGGCCTCTCCAGTCAGCCATCCTTTCCTCTCTTTCCCTCTTTTCCCACTGATTACCTGACTAACTTTGTCCTCAGCAGAGATTCTGTTCAGGCTTGATTGGGGAAATAAATTTAACATGGCAATTATTTTGGTCAAATTAGCATACTTAATCTGGATTTGCAAAATGTCAGGGTGTCTGTCTTATGCACTTCATTTAGTCCAAGCCTGAATTTGTGCTCACTTTCCACTGGGCTTTAGGAATGTACTTTGCAGTTGTCTTGTTCTGATATGTGAAGTGAGTCCTCAGTTAAAATATATAGCATAATTGTGGAATACCGACAAATAAATCTCTAGATGGAGTAAACTGTTCCTGAAAGGAGCACAACAAGGTATTTCAAAAAAATCAGAATGAATTTTCAGTGTTGTTAGGAACTTGCTTTGAGAAATCACTTATTCTCTAAATCATAATTCACATAATTTTCCATTTTGTTTGCAATCTCTCTATGATTCTTGATTTCTGCTGAACTCAAAAATCAAAATTAGTACTTACATGACAATTCAGTTATAAAATATTTCATGCTGAAGCCAGAATTATCAAAATTGGTTGTCACTAGTCTAAATCCAATTCTGATTTAATCGTGCTACTGGCTGGTTTTAGCTCTAGTCAGGTTAGCATTGGACTAGTGCAAGCTGCATTTAAAAATACTGTCCTGAAAGATCAGTTGTACTAGCTTGAAAAGAAACCAGTGAGAGACTCCAAGTCAGAACTATAATTTAATAGGATAGTTAATATAAATGCAGCAGTACAAAACAACACAGACAGAGTCAGAGTACAGCCTGACACGCTGTGTGTCAGGGTGTTGGCAGCAGTCCCATTAAATGGTGGCTGCAGCCCTCCTGCAGTGACAGGGGTGGTTCTGTTGGAGCAGGGATCCTGTAGAAGGGTGGAGTTTTCCTCTGAAGATCCAGTGGTGGTGGAGATGGGCCTGGTCTTCCTCTGGGAATCCAGTGGAGAAGAAATCTGCTTCTCTGGGAATCCAGTGGTGGGAAAAGGCTGCCTGTGGTGCTCCAAATCTCAGATTATATCCAGGTAGGAATGTTCCTCCCCCGAGTGGAGCATTTTACAATGGATGGAATTTTATCAGCCATGCAGTGACATTCAATGGCCCATTAACAGCAGATATCTCCTTGGAGGGAGGATTGGTTGTGGAAGAGAGAAAGCAAATTGCCCCACCTGGTTTTAACAGACAGTGATACGATACATACTTTTGGTTGCATCTCACATTGTAACCTAAGACAACAGTATGTAGATTAATTCTAGAGAATAAATAGAATTCCTACCTAAAAACAAAAAAAAAAAAAGTAAAGGAGGTAGGATTGCAGTGCAAGGTGCAAGTCACTCACTTCCATCCATTCTGTTGCTAAGTAAGACAACTATAGCTAATAGTACAATCACGAGTGTACTATTAGTGTACTATTAGTACTATAAATTTAGTTTGCATTGACCTACCTTTGAAATAATGGCATATAGAATAAAGTCACATATCTGAAAAATCTCATGACTGTACCATAAAGTGAAAGAAATAAAGTTTACAAGGGCCTATAGTGGCATAGTCTGGTACGCTGAGACAAGACAAATATAAAGGCAAGTAAATGGAGTGCTATTTAAACAATATTTATGCTTTCAGAAAATTTTGCTGCTTCTTTTGGAGGAGCTACTGATATGTCTACATCTAGTTTGGTTATATCAGCTAAGAGGCCTGGACTCATTTAACTATCTAAGCAGACTGCACAAGCCAGATGATGGGAGGCTTTTTGCTATGAAAAATAACATACTATACAAGCTTCCTTTTCCCTCTTGGAATAGGATGTGACCTCTTCCTTTCACTCTCCATTAAAGACAACCTGCCAGAGGAAAGCTGTGAGCCTGGAAAGTTTCTGGGGTGGGAATCTTGTTTGGGGAGATTGTCTAACCCCAAGGCCTGGGGTAGCTGAACCACTGCAAAAACACGTGTTGGGCTTGGTGAATGTGAAAGGGTTTTTGTTACATAAAACAGAGCCAGGGCAGGGTTTTGCATGATATCAAAGGAAGTTACTATATGACAAGTAGCTCACTTAAAAAAAAAAAAAAAAAAAAGAAAAAAAAAAGAGAAAGAGAAAAAGAGAAAAGGTTATGAAAAAGACCTTTGTGTATCTCCTGGGGCAGCACTGTGTCAGGGTGCTTCTACAGCTGAAAGTTCTTCTGCAATAACCCAAGAGAAAGAACACTGATTCTCCTTTAACTATGTGGTTGCAAATGTTTTTAAAGGAATTAAAAATTGCCTAAGATTTTACCATTTGCTTCCACTAGTTCTGGCTAGTTGTCTAAAGTTCACAGGAATGTCTCAAATACAAATATTCAACCCAATCTCCTGGGTTGTCTGTTCCATATTTCAATTACAGGATTACAAATATCATGATCAGATTTCACTCTATCCTTCCTCCTTTGCAAATAGATCACTAATGTAGAGATATATTTTCAGTTTACTGCGTGCAGATATGATACAAAAGATAGCTCTTCGCTGTCATGAAGAAGCATATTCACAAAAAAATTAAATTAAATAATGATAAGAAAGATAATTTTTTTCCAGATGTGTTGTCTGCATTTTAAGGCAAACTGTCAGAATTAGTTGTATTTCTGGCATCTAAGGATGAGTTTTTTGGAATATTTAAGTGATGAACAGCTTGATTTTTACCAGACAGTAAGTTTTTTTTATTGGTAAGTGAGCATAATCAAGTAGTGCTAAATGCTGTTGGAAATTCCACCTATCCTATATTATAGTCTAGTGTGACTTAAATTATATATTCATTTTCTGTGTCCTACTTTTACTATGAGCTAATTTAGTGACTGTTTTTTCACACGAATGCAAGTTTGAGTGGTTTTATTTCCATAAGTATCAACAATACCTTTAAAATTGTCTCTTATTCTCTTTTTCCCATTCAAAAAATAATACTTTTCCCCTAAAAATATTTGGGTATTTAATGAATCCACATTTCCTTTCCCTCTCTTCTCCCTCTTTAAAGAATGCAATCTATTTGCTGAATACATTTTGGATCCAACTATTCCAATTTTTCAGAAATGGTTTTATTCTGAGCCTCAGTTCTTCACATAAATAAAATTAAATGACAAAATACTTCAAATGTTCAACACAAGATGGGACAAGCCACATTCTTGCTGTCTTGAAGTATAACAGAATGGTTCATTTGCGTCTGGAACTTCAGTCACAAATTAATTTCTGAAGGTAATGCCCTATTCAGCAAGACTTTCACATTGCCTGACTGGTGTTTTTATGCTGCAATCCAAAGTGCACTCAGCCCCCTGGAGAGGATCCCAAATCCATCAGCAGGGTTTGGGTAATGACCAAAGAACAATGTGTGGTTAGGTAGGAGGCTCTGCCAGAGTGGAACAAGGCTATAGTCTCCACAACAGGATGGATTGGCAGTCAGGTCTATAAAGAATTCTTTAATGATATTACTTTTGGCTGAGTCTCCGTGACCTCCCCTTTTTTTCCTATTCTATAGTACTCATTTTGGCAGAGGTCAGTAAATTCTTAGTTCCCACAAATTTTCTTAAAGTGCCACATTTAAAAAAAGTTTTGAAAGACTGAGGTGCCCCAGAAATTATTTAGAGCCTTCATTTTTCTTCAGATACATATTCAAACTCTGAGACAATTAAATATGGATGGAGGAAGAAATTGAATAGCAGTGTCAATAACATGGAAAAGTATCTTCAGATAATATGTGATTCTGTTCTAAAGGACTCCTGATATGATTTCTATCTTAAAGGTCATTTATTTCATTGCAATTTAATTTATTTCTCTTCATCTATTAAAAATATTTAGAAAGGAGTATTAAAATTTTTTGAAAATATTTAGAAAGAAGGATAAAATGTCAGATTTTGTAATTTACAACAATTCCTGTTGCTAAAATACCTACAGGTGTAGGTATATAAAAAAAGAAAAATTATTTTTAGCTGCAGTTTAATATATAGGGAAAAGTGATAGTTTACAGCAAAAAAGACTGGTGAAAGTGTATATCATATGAGATTTTTACTGTTCTGTAATGTGTAGAAAACTTTCACTCATGTATGCAATCCAGTGGAATACAGTAGATAAAGAAATTAAGACTTCATCAAAAATAGTGTTGGCTTTTTTTTTTCCTGTTGAAAACCATTTAAAAGAATCTTCTTGAAATGTTAACAGTATAATTTGTCAAGGGAACAGCACATAGGTGGAATCTACATCTGGGCTCAGATTAGTTATTTTAAAGCATTAATTGCACACATCAATAGCTTCTTCTAAACTTGTTAATGGCACTCACATAGTAACACCTAACATGGCCTTAAGTGCTTGGCTCTTGCAAGGTTAGAACATTCATTCACATCTAATGATTTTGGGAAGTCTCTCTCCTTTTTTAAACTTCACAGAATCTTTAGACTTCAAAGATGAAGACTGTTATGAGCTGGTTCTCATTAATGACTAATCAAGTGTCTGTTCCTGAATGTGTTACCTACTGTTGGTATAAGGCACAGCAGTAATAGTCCTGTTAGTTTTTCCAGACAGTATCTGAACTGGAAAAATGCACTAAAAAAATCTGACATTAAAAAAAATCATTGTTAACTGCCCACTTTTAATATTGGGCTGTGTGACAGACATTGATTTTTATAAAAATGTCCTGGTTATTTAAATGTATAGTCCATTTATGACTAGACCTGGAATACTTATGAGCTTTAAAAATGTATTATTCTGCCATACATTTCAAATGGAGCATCCCATTTTAAATAGTCCCAAAAGAGCCACTCATTTCAATGTGTGCAAGAAAGTAATTAAAAATTCAAAGCAATAGATAAATCAGATTTAATGTGTTTGCATCAGATTTAAATTGTCTAGAATGCCAAGAACCACAAAACTGTGAAGTGTCAATTCAACTAATTGAGTTTTCTGAGCTACAGGTGCATGTGAAAATATATCTCTTAAGATTACAGGCAATGCAGAAAACTTTGTTTGGTTTCTTAAAATGCAGGACTCCTATCACCCTGTGGAGATATAAGCTTCATAAATATTATTTTTGTTAGGCACTCTAATAAACTGAGACCAAAAAGACCTCCTTTTTTTTTTTTTACTGTATGTCTAGTACTATCTAGTTGTTGCTTCACAGCTTACCAATAATTGCATTCAAGGGTGTCAAAACATTGCTCTTCAGAATCAAAATTGCTTGATGAACATTGCTTTGTGATTTATTTGGATGATTCTACTAATAAAATGTGGAAATATAAATATTTATTTTGTTTTATAGCCTTAAATTAGAATCAATAAATAATAAATCAGGGGGAAATAGGCAGTAGTAGGTGCCTGTAAGTAAAAACTCTGTCTAGTGTAGTACTATGGACTGTAAAATTTAATTAGAAATTCATCTGGAGAAATAATTCTTTGTTTCTGTAGTTGCAAGCTGATTTGTCCTAAGAATTGTCTTCCATGTTGATATAGGGATGATGCTATCCAAACAGAGGGTCACACTGTTCTGCTCTGATGTAATATATTGTTTGTTCCTAATGTTACTGGCATTAGTGCCCAGTAAATAGCAATTTTGTTCCTGTACTAATAGAATGCCATATAACAAGTATATATAACACATATCTCTCTTTGTGATGTTATCTTCAGAGGGAATTTCCTGAGGACAAATAGTTATTGCTTAGTGTAGTACCCATGAATAAAAAAAAAAATATTTTTTTATTTAGCATTCATTAGTAGATTCACCACCCACACTGTGCTAAAGCTGTGATCTTTGTTAGATGGTAAGACATCTTCTGGACAAAAATCTCTTGTCTCAATGACCTCTTCAAGATGCTCCATCCCTGGAAGTGGTCAAAGGCAGGTTGGAAGGTGCTCCTTTGCATAGGGGTTGGAATTAGATGGTCAATGAGGTCCCTTCCAACCCAAACCTCTCTGTGATTCCATTATTTGTTACAAGAAACATAAAGCACTGCAGTCAGGGGAACAGCAGTATTTCTTACATGACACAGACAGTCCTGATTTTTGTTACAATGCCTTTATCTCTATCTGGCCAATATCTAAGCTCTTACACCAGTGCACGTTGATTTCAAAATCCCAAATCCAAATCTGAGTTCAGTACTTTTTGGTTAGTTCCTGTTGTTTTGTTGGTACTTTTAAAATATTGCCATGCCTGATATTTCACAAGATCAGACAATAATATAGTATTTAATGAGTCACCGAAGTAGGGGTGGACTTGAAAAAGACCAAAGTTAGATGTGTGGGTTAGCAGATCCAAGGGCTGCTCTGCTCTTGGCTTGGTATGGGATATGCTGTTGCTGAAAGCCTGGAAAGGTCATTCATCCCCTCTGAGAAAACTAAAAGTAGAAAAGAAGACCCATGATTGGAGGCCCACCTGAAGCTGTGCCTAGCAAACATCACAGCTTTGTGTTTCTGAGTGCTGGACCAGGGGATTAGAAAGAACTTTTTCTGGTTTGCAGGAGTAGTGAGTGATGGATGAGGAAAAAATGAGAAAGTGTCTAATATTTGTCAATGATTTGGGAAAAAACCCAACCCACAGCCCTTCCCAGGACAGAACTTTCTTAGCTTGATTTTTTTGCTTTGTTTTTGATTTTTTTTCTTTTGTTGTTTTTGTTTCAATACTCTGCTGAGAGCACTTTATTCAGAACCTGCTGTTAGAACGTCAGTACTTATTTTTCTACTTAGCCTATAACTCCTTTTGCTCTAGCTACTTATTTTCTCCATGGTATTAGCTATCTTTTGGCACACAAGCACTAAGTGTTGAATAATATCTGTCTCAACCTTACTCAGAAAAAGTGGAACTTGATGTGAAGAGTGAAGATGTTTTTGAAACCAATTCCTTTGGATTCAATCTCTTAAGGGATTTTGAGTCCCAGCAAGTCTTTCTGAAATAAAAGTACCACTGATTTCAACAGGAGTTTTCATTTCATATGTGCCTTATGCAATTCAAATCTGGCAAATTAACTGCAGCCATATACTACTATCTGGCATTATAGGAAGCACTCAAATATAATATATTCTTTTACACAGATTTACCAAATGTTTAATTTTGTTAAAGAAGCAAGAGGATTATTGGGCTTTTTGATACACAATTTAAATTCCTGGAGTGATTCCTGCATTTCTAAACCATCCCCCAAAGAGAGACAGAAATATGTTGACATGAGAAAGAGTGCAGCAGGTAAGGCTTCAACTTGATGTGCAATTTCAGTTCTGGTTGCCCTGAGGACTCAACACAATTTGAACAAATCATGTGTTATATATATATATATATATTTTACATTTGGGCCACAGAGCCTACTGTATGGTTCAAGGAAGTCAATTCACAGCTTTTAGTAAAGTGTCAATGGGCTAACAGGACTATGAGTAAATTAATGCATATAAGGGGTCTTCCTCTCTGTCTCACAGTTAATTGCTTACAGGGCCTCTGCTGCAGCTGGCATCAAGCCTTGTTAGTGTATGTGGTTTAGGCATTGTACATTTGCAGCAGAGGAAAGTTTTTTAGAGTTTTTAAAATTTTCTGGCAGGAGGCTTTCTAATTAAGGGCATGAGAAAGTGATGACCATATAGATTGCAAGTTGAAAACTCATCTGTTTTTCCTTTGGCAGAACTTTCTAGCACAACTCTGTCAACTAGCTCAGTGGAAACACAAGCACAAACCAGGACACTTCTCAAGCAATATGTTCAGTTCATGTTCAGTTTTTCTCCAGTTCAGCTCAGTTCAGCTTTTCTCCAGTTTCCCTGTGCCCAGCCTGGACTTTGACAGATAACCAACTGTGACAAGCACACTCCTGCTGTGGGGAGTGCAGCTCTGAGAGTTTGTGAAGGATCATGCTTCACAATTTAAGTGTTCAAGTCATTGAGGGAGGAAAAGTGACTATTGTTATAATTTCAGTTTTCCTTGCATTAATTCTTATGGGCTGGCAATGCTCACATCAGGTTGTGCTGAGAAACATCTCTCACCACCTGCATGCTGCTCACAAGCTGCTCAACACTTCCCACTTCAGAGTACCTTCAGACTTCATTTTCACACCACTCCCAGAGTTTGGTTTGTTCTGTGACTAAGTGTGCCTTGACAGTAAGGTAGAAGTTGCACTGATTCTCCTCTGGAGTGGCTTGAGGCTATAATATGAGAGGGTGAAAGCTGCAAGACAGACAGACAATCAAGAAATCTCTTTTTTTGAGAAAAAGCAAAGTGTGTAAGAGCAAAACCACAAGTAGGGACTCGAAGTGCCCTACTGTCTGTATCCCTAAGTGAAATGGTGCAGGGTTTACTTCAACTTCCAGAAAAAAATCTGACATTTGAACATAAGCTGCACAAGTTTACACAGGAGTGCCGATTAATTCTAAGCAAGTGAGCTCCAGAATCAGGGAGCAGAATGAAATTGGTGTGCTGTTAATGAGCAAGCTGAGTGTCCTGGTTTAGGACAAAATTAGGGGAAATCTCCAAAAGGGAGCCCCCCAAAACAAAACAAACCTCCAACCACGCCTCCCCCAATACCGGGTTCGGGAAGGAATTTCTCGGAGGAACAAAGTGGAAAACAAAACCTATTTATTTACAAGTAACAAAAGAACACTCCCCAACACAAGAAAAGAAAAGAAAACAAAAACCAGACTGTGTTGAGAGGGCGCCGCTCTTCTTTGCAAGCTTCGGGTGTCCTGGAGCTCTCAGGTCAGGTCCGGAGCCGGTCCAGTATCTTCAGGGGAGGGTAAGAAAGAGGGAACAAGAGAAAAGAAAAAAACAGCGCAAAAAACAGAAAGCAAGCAAGCAAAGTGGCTAGCCAAGCCAAGCAGCAAAAGCAAAAAGCCCAAAGAGGCCTGGTCAAACCCTCCCTCCTCTCTTCCCCGCCCCGCTGTGGCAAGACGGCCGCGGGGGGGGTGGGGGGAAGAGAAAAGGCACAGCTGCCAGACACAACACACGATATTGGGATAAAGGCTGTCAACCCATGACACTCCACCCCTTATCCCATATCGTGAATATACAATAAAAACTTCCATTTCACTTACTCACACCTTTGACACTTACGCATTCCTCTCCTCTTACTTGCTCAGACCTTTGACACTTACAGTTTCCTTCTGTCTCACATTCAACAAACAATGACATTCATATATGAGTCTCATCCCACAATCAGATCTCCCTGAGGTACACACCGTGTTGTTCCATCTTTCTGCATTATCCACCATGTATAACCTGGTCCTTGAGCAGAGACAATCCCATGGATGGGTTTGTCTGTATTCGAGGCAGGGTTGATCCATACTGTCTTTCCCAACAAACCTCTGACACGGGCCACTGGGGCTTTATCCCCATCTACTATATTAAGGAGCTCAGACTGAGCAGGACCCGCTCGGTTGGTGGAACCTCGTTTGTTAACTAACCAGGTAGCCTTTGCCAAATGCTGCTCCCAGTTTTTTAAAGACCCCCCACCCAATGCTTTTAAGGTGGTTTTTAACAATCCATTGTACCTTTCCACTTTCCCTGCAGCTGGTGCATGATAGGGGATATGGTATATTCACTCGATGCCATGTTCCCTAGCCCAAGTATTAATAAGATTGTTTTTAAAATGAGTTCCATTATCCGACTCAATTCTCTCGGGAGTACCGTGCCTCCAAAGGACCTGCTTTTCAAGGCCCAAGATAGTGTTACGGGCTGTGGCATGAGACACAGGGTAGGTTTCCAACCATCCCGTGGTGGCTTCTACCATGGTTAGTACATAGCGCTTGCTCTGGCGGGTTTGAGGCAGTGTGATGTAATCGATCTGCCAGGCCTCCCCGTATTTGTACTTAGACCACCGCCCCCCATACCAGAGGGGCTTCACTCGCTTGGCCTGCTTAATGGCAGCGCACGCCTCACAGTCACGAATAACCTGAGAGATACTGTCCATGGTTAGATCCACCCCTCGGTCTCGTGCCCACTTATAGTTGGCATCTCTACCCTGGTGACCTGAGGCATCATGGGCCCATCGTGCTAAGAATAACTCTCCCTTATGCTCCCAGTCGAGACCTATCTTCAACTCCCCTATCTTTGCAGCCTGATGGACTTGCTGGTTGTTTTGCTGCTCTTCATTAGCTCTACTTCTGGGGACATGGGCATCTACACGGTGAATCTTCACAGGTAACTTCTCTAACCGAGTAGCGATATCTTTCCACTCTTCCGCAGCCCAAATTGGTTTTCCTCTTCGCTGCCAGTTCGCCTCTTTCCATCTCTTCAGCCATCCCCAGAGAGCATTGGCTACCATCCAGGAATCGGTATACAAATAGAGCCTTGGCCACCTCTCTCTCTCTGCAATACCTAGGGCCAGTTGAATAGCTTTGATTTCAGCAAATTGACTGGATTCACCTTCTCCTTCAGTAGCCTCTGCAACCCGTCGAGTGGGACTCCACACAGCTGCTTTCCACCTCCGTTTCATCCCTATGATGCGACAAGAACCATCGGTGAATAGAGCATAACGTGTTTCTTCTGCTGGCAACTGATTGTATGGTGGAGCTTCCTCAACCCAGGTCACTGGCTCTTGTTCCTCATCCGCGACACTAAAGCTTTCACCTTCAGGCCAATTTGTAATTATTTCCAGGATCCCAGAGCGATTTAACTTCCCAATTCGAGCATGCTGCGTAATGAGGGCAATCCACTTACTCCAAGTAGCATTGGTGGCATGGTGGGTAGAGGGAACCTTTCCTCTGAACATCCATCCCAGCACCGGTAGTCGGGGTGCCAGAAGGAGTTGTGCCTCTGTACCAATCACCTCCGAGGCGGCTTGGACTCCTTCATAGGCGGCCAAGATTTCTTTTTCTGTTGGGGTATAGTTATCTTCAGACCCCCTGTAGCTCCGACTCCAAAATCCCAATGGTTGGCCTTGGGTCTCGCCAGGTACCTTCTGCCAAAGGCTCCAGGACAGACCATGGCTCCCGGCTGCAGAGTAGAGCACGTTCTTCACATCTGGTCCCGTCCTGACTGGACCAAGGGCTACAGCATGAGCGATCTCCTGCTTGATTTGGACAAAAGCTTGCTGCTGCTCAGGGCCCCAATGGAAGTCGTTCTTCTTGCGGGTAACCAGATAAAGGGGTCTCACAATCTGACTATACTCAGAGATGTGCATCCTCCAGAAACCCATAGCACCTAAGAAAGCTTGTGTTTCCTTTTTATCAGTTGGTGGGGACATGGCAGTGATTTTGTTAATAACATCCACAAGAATCTGACGCCGTCCATCTTGCCACTTCACCCCCAAGAACTGAATTTCTCGGGCAGGTCCCTTGACTTTGCTCTTCTTAATGGCAAATCCAGCTTCCAAGAGAATATGAATTATCTTCTCTCCTTTCTCGAACACTTCTATTGCCGTGCTCCCCCAAACAATGATATCATCAATATATTGCAGATGTTCTGGAGCCTCACCCTCTTCTAGTGCAGCCTGGATCAGTCCATGACAGATGATAGGACTGTGTTTCCACCCCTGGGGCAGTCGGTTCCAGGTATACTGCACTCCCCTCCATGTAAAAGCAAACTGAGGCCTGCATTCTGCTGCCAGAGGGATGGAGAAAAACGCGTTAGCAATATCGATGGTCGCGTACCACTTTGCTGCCTTAGACTCCAGCTCGTACTGCAGTTCCAGTATGTCTGGTACAGCCGCACTCAGTGGTGGAGTCACTTCATTCAAGGCACGATAGTCCACAGTCAGTCTCCATTCTCCGTCAGATTTTCGCACAGGCCAGATAGGGCTGTTAAAGGGTGAGTGGGTTTTACTGACCACCCCTTGGCTCTCCAGCTCTCGGATCATTTTGTGGATGGGGATCACGGCATCTCGATTCGTCCGGTACTGCCTGCGGTGCACTGTTGAGGTGGCAATTGGCACTCGCTGCTCCTCTACCTTCAAGAGTCCTACTGTAGACGGGTTCTCTGATAGTCCAGACAAGGTATTAAATTGTTTAATACCCTCTATCTCCACTGCAGCTATTCCAAAAGCCCACCTGAATCCCTTAGGATCTTTGTAATAGCCATTCCGGAGGAAGTCTATGCCCAAAATACACGGAGCCTCTGGACCAGTCACAATCGGGTGTTCCTGCCATTCCTTCCCAGTCAAGCTCACCTCAGCTTCCAACAAAGTCAATTGTTGTGATCCCCCTGTCACTCCAGCAATGGAAACAGGTTCTGTCCCCACGTGTTCCGATGGCATTAAAGTACACTGTGATCCAGTGTCAACCAATGCTTCATAGTCTTGTGGCTCTGATGTGCCAGGCCATCTGATCCACACCTTCCAAAAAACCCGGTTCTCCCGTGCCTCTTCCTGGCTGGAGGCAGGGCCCCTCTAAGCCAGATTGTCCTTCTTTCCTTGGGCATATGCCTTAGAAGTTCCTTCAAGGGGATCGGACATGTCATCGTCATCATTATACTTAACATCTCGGCTACGAGCGACCGGAGCTGCTATCCTTTTGGTGATACTTTCTCTTTTCTTCAAATCACGCACCCGTTGTGCCAAAGCAGCGGTGGGTTTTCCATCCCATCTCCTCATGTCTTCTCCAGACTCATGCAGAAAAGCCCATAACTCAGTCTGTGGGGTGTACCTTCTCTCCCCATCAAAGGAGCGCCAGCGTTGGACACCAGGACCTCTAATTTGTACAGCTGAGATTTGAATAAGGTCCTCCTTAATCTCTTCCCAGAGTTTCTTATGATTCTCCTCAATTTTATCCTCTAGCTTCTGCAGTCGGGTTTCCACTGCTGCAATTCTGGCATGAGTTGGGCCATGCACAGCATCTGCATACGCTCGAAGCTTCTTTGCCATATCGAGCACAGTCTCATATGTATCATCCCGCTTCATTATTGCTAGGGCAGAAGCGTATTCAGGTGGCCCAAGTCGCACGAGTTTCCTCCACATTACAGGTGTGCATGGTACCAGGTCCGGATTCCTAGTTGTTGTGTCATCTGAGAAAATGAGCTCTGCCACCGCCATCTCTCTCAGGCGTTGGATCCCCTGTTCTATGGTTTTCCACCGTGTCTGCTGCATATAGAGATCATCTGTACACAGGTATCGTTCTGCTACGCTTCTTAGGACCCGTTCCCAGAGGCTGTGAGGGTTAGCCCCCCTCATCATACCTTGATCGATGACAGGATCATGTGACAGGGATCCCAAATGCCTCGCTTTGGTACCATCCAAAATCGTAACCTCCCCTGCAGCATCCCAAAGGCGGACTAACCAACTAATTATAGATTCGTCAGGTTGTCATCTGTAATCCTTTCTTAGGCCTCTGAGGTCCTTCAGAGAAAAGGAGTCAATATTAGCTCCAGATTCTGTGCCCCTTGATGTGGCCTCTGATTTTGGTGAGGGTCCTTCTCCTGCATCATCATCATCATCATCCTCCACCTTTCGATCAGTCTTGCCTTTACACTTTCCACCTCTTGTATTAGCTGCAACAGCCATGGTTTGGGGCCTACTGTCTGATTCAGCTGCTAGCCTGGAGCCTGGGATGTTAGCTGCAGCCTGGGTCACTGGGGTAGTAACTAACTTATCTCCCTGTTCCCTTTCTGCTATCTGCTGCTCCACAGTATCTAGCAGAGTACGGTAAACAAACGCCAAGGCCCAGCTCACTGCAGTAATCCTTTCTTCCTTAGTATTACCATGGCACTTCTCCCTCAAATACTTTGCCACCTCGACTGGATTCTGAATTTGATCAGATGGAAAGTCCCAGTCTATAGGATCAGAAAATCCCTTTAAAGTCTGGCCCATATCCTCCCATTTCCCACTCCAGTCAAGATTTTTCCTGCTTTGTTTTACTCCCGAGTCAGGAGTGTCTCTAACCCCTCTAGAAATTTCAGATTTCATTTTATACACACTCCAGACAGTATAGAAAAGGCTTAATAAATTAAATGCCAGAAAGATGGTTTCTTTCAAACTCAGGGGAAATTCAGTATTTTCTAATAGAGATGTCAACAGTTTGGAGGAGAAGAAGGAAGACACAGGCTGAAAAACCCCTTCCCCTTCTTCTCCCCAAACAAACTGAGTACACAGCCATAACAACAGTCCATACATTCCTGACCGACACATCATCACACATAAGACCAGTACAATGACTATTCTGGTTAGTGCCCCCCGCTTACAAAAGCTACTTATTAGGGACAACACCAGAGCTATTTTTGAGTAAGGAAATAACCCCAGGGACCATAAGGGTAGCAAAACTTCAAAAAACCCTAGAGACCAGAAATACTGGCAAACTTCCACTCCAAATGACATTATGAATCACCAATATGCCCACAAAATAACCAAAACCAAAATATTATTGTTATAGGTTTTTTTCCACTTTTTTTTTTTTTGGCCTTATTTCCCGGTCAACGCACCAAAAATATACTGTCCTGGTTTAGGACAAAATTAGGGGAAATCTCCAAAAGGGAGCCCCCCAAAACAAAACAAACCTCCAACCACCCCTCCCCCAATACCGGGTTCGGGAAGGAATTTCTCGGAGGAGCAAAGTGGAAAACAAAACCTATTTATTTACAAGTAACAAAAGAACACTCCCCAACACAAGAAAAGAAAAGAAAACAAAAACCAGACTGTGTTGAGAGGGCGCCGCTCTTCTTTGCAAGCTTCGGGTGTCCTGGAGCTCTCAGGTCAGGTCCGGAGCCGGTCCAGTATCTTCAGGGGAGGGTAAGAAAGAGGGAACAAGAGAAAAGAAAAAAACAGCGCAAAAAACAGAAAGCAAGCAAGCAAAGTGGCTAGCCAAGCCAAGCAGCAAAAGCAAAAAGCCAAAGAGGCCTGGTCAAACCCTCCCTCCTCTCTTCCCCGCCCCGCCACAGCAAGACGGCCGCGGGGGGGGGGGGGTGGGGGGAAGAGAAAAGGCACAGCTGCCAGACACAACACACGATATTGGGATAAAGGTTGTCAACCCACGACACTGAGAAAAGCAGGTATGTCAACACAGTAAGATGGCTTTCTTGCCCCTGGTGTCATGACTCCAACTTTTCTACCTGTGTCACAGATCTTGCTCCTTAGGCTAGAAATGAGTCACCATGCTGATGTGTAGGAAACCTTGCCTGGCTGTGATAGAGTCACAGAAAAATACATATTTTGTCTTTGTCCTAGGTCAATACATTTCCATAAGCAGTTTTAGCAGGCATCTGGCATCCACAGAAATACTGTTCGAAATTGGTCCATTGTCAGCAGACCAGCTTACGTGTCAGGGGATGGTAAGTTGGTTTGATTCTAAATTATCTGTTTAATTAATAATTTAACTAATAACAGATATAAATATCAGGACCTTCTTCATCACTTGAAATACTTTACAGATCAGGCCTTTCCTTATCCCTGGAGCAGAAATAATCTATTTTGTTTGCAGTTCTTCTGAGACTCCTTTCTCAGGAAATTTTTGCATCAGGTTTCTTTGAGGAAGCCTTGTTAATAGACATAACTAAGAATGCATTTCCCTTTACAATGTTTCGAGTCTCTGAAAAGGCCTTTCAGACTCTCAAGAACTGTTTCAATTGTAAGTCTGTATATGCTTCTCTTCAGTGAGGAATTCACATTTCAAACATATTTCTGAGAGGAAATAGGGTCTGTCTTATCCCAGGAGGTCAATGGACAGAAGTATCTATCTAGACCAAATTGCTTCTAAAGCTTACTTGATGACAGAGAAGGAATTCCTTTTTATTGAAAGGCTCTGAATATCTTCACAACTGTCTCTTCAGTAACCAGTCAGAACTGATGACTCTTTGAGACATCTGACATGCTGGGAAAATGTCAGTATCTGAAATAAAATATGGTACTTAGCCCTCAGCCCTATTCCTTCAGAAGCAGAATGCTGTATTTCCATTTCTTTAGCATGGAAGAATTTGACATTTGCTATATGGGTCTGAAGACCCTTGCTCACTTGTATATGAATGTCTAAGGAGTGCACAAACTCAAGAACGGCTCAGCATGGAAAAGAATTCAGGACAGGAATTGTCAGGATGGATTTAGGTCTTCCTTAATGCAATACTTTCCAATCATACATATATTATTTGCTGCTGATAATCAGGGAAAAGCAAGACACAAAGAAAAGGAAAGAAATTTCAGAAAGGAACTGCTTTTACAGACAGGACAACACTTCTCCATGGCTGGACACATCATATAATGAACCTTACTCACTTTCAAGCATATTTTCATGAATATATTTAAGGTGGAGGAATTAGGTTTTGTAGTTTTCTTGTTAGAAACTTTTAAACTTCTTTTGTGCTCTCAGAGGCTTTGACTTTCTTAAACTTGAAAGACTTTCCATTTAGTTTTACACTTTTATTTCTTTTTTTTTTCTCTTATGCATCTCTTCTTTTTTTCCCCCCTCTTTGCTTCTCAACTTCAGCTGCAATTCTGATTTCTTTCTTTCTTTTTCCTCTCACTTCTTAATTGCTGCTTTCGTAAAGCTGAAGTGAAAAAGGGGCTTAAATATTCTTTCCACAGCAATAGCAGACAGCAACTGCAAAATCTCTGAACACCTACCAAGGGCTTATAGAAAGAAGTTTTGGGGGTTTTAATTTTTTTTTTAACGTTTTCTTTATTTTTAACTGTTCTTTAAAAAATCTAAGAGGGCATAGTTTGTTCCTGGGCAAAGTGTCTAGAATTGAATTTGGTCAGTGCTGTTGTAAGGCACAGTGCACTATGTAATGCAATAACACATAAACAATTAGTGAATCTCAATGTATCCCATTGGAAAAAAGGCCAATCATATGAATGTTATAAGTTTATTTGTAAAACTTCTATAGTTCCAAAGTGTTTTAACTATATATCTTCTATTTTCAGTGCTTAAAGTAATATGGCAATAGTAGCAGAGAGCTAAAAGGTGCTAATATTAATATTTTAAGATTGTCTCAGTTTGATATTTTTTTAATTAGAAGTAGAAAATAGGTAAATTTACATTACACTGCTCCTGTAGGATGATTAATGCTTTCTGCTATTGAGTGCTCAGATTTCCAAGCAGGCATTCCTGTTCTTGCAGGACTGACCACAAAGCCAACATTTCTTCAGGTTGGTTCAGTTTATGCTGGACTCCATTGAGAAGCACCACGCTTAGTTTGAGGAGAATGTAAGAGAAATGAGCTTGTTTAGATAAACTTTGCTATTTCACACACACTTTACCCCTTTCATGCTCCTACTCCTTTACATATATTGACACACTTAGGCTGAGAAGAAATGTTCAAGCATGTTGGGAAGAATCTGTATGTTAAATGCCTCTGTTCTGTCTTTTCCAGTGCACATTTTCTCCAGCTCATTGTTCCATTTCATTTGAAGTCATGATGCAAAACTCCCAACACTCCTGACATTGGATGGAGCAGTTTTATGAGGAACCTGGGGGAATGGCAGAATTCTGTGGAAGAACAATTAAAACCTTATGGAATAGTATAACGTAGCTATGCTGTCTGTCCAGAGAGGACAAAAGCAGCTATTCACAGAGAAGGGAAAAACATGAAGCTGCACATTTTTACTCCAAATCTTCATGCCATGATCTTGATTCAACAGTGCAATAATTCAGCAATAAGTTGAGAATTATGACAGGTTTTCTGGGACAGATTAAAACCTGAAAAATGAACAGATGCTACCATGTTAAAATTTCAGGACACAAAGCATATCAGGAATTAGTGGAGAAAAATGGCATCTTTATCTGTTGATGAAATTTTAATCTGCAAATTAAGTATGAAATAAGATGACTAAATTATGTGTCTTCACTGTGGAGAATGGGGCAATAGTATTTGGAAGCCTGTTAAAATTCTTATGGAAGTTTGGTCAGTGGTGGGTTATCTGAGCCCCCCTAAAAATGAATATGGATAAAGTTGAATATGAGTAGAGACAGGCAGAGGAAAAAAGAAAGGCACCAGGAAGTTCAGACAAATTTGGATAATTGTCGCAGACATTTTTTCACAGAAATCCTTATTTTGGGATTTGTGCATCTTCTGGGAAGCAAAGGCCCCAGAAGAAGAATGTAAACAATTGTTATCAGCTGCTGTGAAATGTAGCAGGTGCTCCTGTGATTGGATCATGTTCCGTGTTTACAATTGGGGGCCAATCACAGGACCAAGCTCGGGGACAGATTCCCTGGATACAGAACTTTGTTATTCATTCTTTTCTATTCTATTCTTAGGTTAGCAGCATCTGCAACTTCTCTCCGTATTCTTTTTAGTATAGCTATAATGTACTATATATCATATATCAATAAATCCAGCCTTCTGATCATCAAACAAGATTCTCATCCTTCTCTCACCCTGGAGACCTTTTCAGGTTGCTGTAATAGATAATCTTTTTAAAAGCATCAGAATTGTGGAGCCTTGTGTGAATCAAATTGTTAGTCTATGTTTTTGCTTATTACTTTCCCCCTTGATTTGGGAGTTATCCCTACATGTAGCTTCCATGCTGGCACATATCAGTACTTAATCTTTTGTTTCAAACAATGTAGGAATTATTTGATATCATTTCCATGTATCTTATTAGTATCTTGAAAGCTGAGGGACTGACCTCCCAGCATTTCCTGCTCAGAAAGACTTTAGTTCTAAATGTTTAGGCAATATCTAAAAATAGCTGTTTATAAACACATTTTTAGAACCTAGCTGCACATTCAGAGCCAAGCTGGATGTAAAGGATATTTAGAGTTGTCCATGTAGCCAGATCTGGAACATAACTTGTTTATGACAGGGTTGTTTATTAAGAAAGGCCTTGATGGGCCAAATAAAAAGGGAATGCTAAGTGTGGTAAAGTTCTGTTTAGTCAAAGATCTAAATAAATTTCTGAACGTTTTCTCTTGCTCTCAGTTGATGCCTTTTGATCATGTACAAATGTCACATGTGGGACTGTTATGAGACCCAAGAGCAAACCTTCTGCAGATTTCCAAGCCATTTCCACACCTTTCTACAGCCCAGTTTATCCAAACAATAGGTGATGAACCAAATACTGCAAGACCTTCTGCCACCATTTTGCAGAATGGGATTTCATCCTTCAGGACCAGTGTCTGAAGCTCATCTGGGAACAGAGAAATGAGTGTGGTCTGTGTGTTGTCATTGCTCTGAAGATTAATAAATTCAGAATTAATTTTGCTTGATACTTAAAGCTACTATGCTTTAAATTCCACCATCTAGCCTGAGCTGCAAATCTCCACGTAATTTTCAATACCACCAAGAAGTAAAGATAATGCATTTTTATTTAAAGATATTTCAATTGAGACAGAAAAAAAGGAGATAGTTAAAAAATCTAGTCGAAATTTTAAAACTGGTGCATGTACATTAAAGACAAATTTTCTGAATGTCAGTTTTGGGATCCTGTATTTGGCATCTTCTACCCATACAGAAACTGGACCACTAGAAAAGATTTTTTTATACTACACTTTTGGTATTATGTACTTTCTTTGTAATTATAGATACAATATAACTTGTTGGTGGGCTTGCCAGGAACCAGACTTGCTTTTTCAGAGAAGAAAAATTTTTATTTTCTTTTCATATGAAACATATCAGTAGAGGTACAGTGTTAGAGTTTTTCCCTCCATAAAGACAAATTTGAATCTGGTTAGAACAGGGAAAAAATAAACAACCAGAATTTAAATTATTCTAATCTGCATTATTTTTAATATTACAACATCATCACAACAGCTAAAAGAAAAACCCAGCTACATTATGAGGAAAAATTTCAGTATACTTTACTTTGGTATACAGATATTAGAAGGATCATTCTGTGTCTTTTCTCCAGGAATGGCTTCCTTATTCAAGACAACTTTATCTGCCCAATAAGAACATTCATATTGTCATAAGGAACTGCCTTGACCTCCCTCTTCCACTCTACTTTTTGGTTGTAAAATGTACTGTCACTTTTCTCAATTTCTCTGCTTTATTTCAGTGGTTGCATCCTAACAATTTTTTCCTTTCCATCTGTTGAAAGAACTGCTGTGCAGTTTTATCAGAAAAGTTACATAGCTGTACAATGCTTAATTTTATGCATGTTTTTTTTTTCCCCATTTAGAAATTAGATGATCTGAAATATCCTCACCTGCAGGATTTTATTCCTGTCCCATGTGGGCATCCTAATATTCAACAGACCATTGCTACCAAGGCTTCCAGCATAAGTTATTTTATACAGCTTGGCAAAAACATAGCTGAGCATCAAAGGGATATTAACATTTGAGTTTGCCAAAAGTGGCAGAATGGATTAAAATCTGGCAAAGAAGACTCACAATAATGGCTTCTTAAGGAAAGGTGACAGACTTTTTATGCTGTGTTTCATATGCAGTCTAAAAACATGCTGGAAGACCTAGCTAAAGCTCTAAAGATGAAAATCCATCTTATGGCAATATTCAGCCAACAAAAAGGCAGGGAGAGAGATGCATACAAATCTCAGGGCATTCCTTTAATCGAGGGGCATGCGTTGAAATAACAATTAGTAAGGATTTTTGCCTCTCTCTTGGCTCACAAGTGGCTTGCAATCACACTGTGGGGCTGGGCAATGTCTTCCTTCATGCTTGCTGAATAAATTCTGTGAATAATTTGCAGCACTGTGCTTGTTCACAAGCATTTCAGCAGTCATGAGGGCTTGCTGTGCACACTGTTTCCTTTGGAGGCGCAGGTCACAGAGCATGTCTGCTCCTTTGCTGGAGCAGAGTGAAGGTATGGAAAAAAATTTTCTGATGATGAATTTAATACCTTTTCTTTCCATTTGAAGACGTTTGTAATTCCCTACGGAACATGGTTCTGCTGATGTTTTTTTTTTTTTGATCAGTTCTAATGCTAAATTTCTGAAAAAATAATTAGTTAAGGGAAAATGCAAACCATATGTCTGTACCTTTCTCTATAAAATGACATGCATATACAAATATCCAGGAAGTCCTGCAGATCATTGGGGTGCTATTTAGACTAAATTAAACATGTTTTGGATCTCACTGCTCTTGGAAGGCAGTGTATTTGTCTAATCCACTGGTCCAGACTATTAATGGAAAATATTTTTTTCCAGTGTGCATGCCAAAAACCACACTTAGTGGAGCTGCAGAGAGGAAACTTGAGAGTGGGTGATGCATGCTATTTCCTATCTCGAGTCTGCCTGTCTGCTCTTGCATGCCCAATAAATCTGAGCAGCAAAACCCTGGTGCTGTAATAAACTCCTCAGATTGGCCTTGCAGGGGGATGAGGTAACATGAGCAGGACCTTTGCAGTTCAAAAAGAAGTAAATGCATCTTCTTGGCAATGGGAATCAGTTTCCTGGCTCCAGGTGGGAGGCACTGAGAGCCTAGGACACAGGCATTTTGTGATGGTGTTCACAGGGGTCTGAGGATGAGGGAAGAGACCAGGATCTGACTCCATGTTTCAGAAGGCTTGATTTATTATTTTATGATATATATTACATTAAAACTATACTAAAAGAATAGAAGAAAGGATTTCATCAGAAGGCTGGCTAAGAATAGAATAGCAAAGAATGATAACAAAGGTTTGTGGCTCGGCTCTCTGTCCGAGCCAGCTGGGCTGTGATTGGCCATTAATTACAAACATCCAACATGGGCCAGTCACAGATGCACCTGTTGCATTCCACAGCAGCAGATAATCAATGTTTGCATTTTGTTCCTGAGGCCTTTCCGCTTCTCAGGAGGAAAAATCCTAAGGAAAGGATTTTTCATAAACGATGTCTGTGACAGGCATTTCAGTTCAGTGCTTCCTGGGACTGGTGCAATTTGCATCCTCCCCTTTCAAGCCCACTGCCAACTTCTTGCCCCCTTTCAGCTTTTCAAACTCAAAACAGGTGGATTTCCTTGAGAAATGTGAATGGGAGGGTTACACATCATTAGCCATGCTCCAAGGTGTTTTGGCTGCCATGGCTGGTACAATTTTCAGTGTCATTCAATGCACATTCACTGATGAGTGAATTTGCATAATAATTTCTCGTGGCTGGCTTCGATCAAAGCCCACCAGCCTCTGGGCAAGGTGCTAAAACATATGACTGGAGCAGATGAGAGGCAAGTGAGGATGTGATAACATAACAGCCATATGTTGAAAAGGTGTTATCTATCTGAATTCTATAAGGAAAAATCCACGTCCCCGGAAAAGTAGGTGCTAAGGAGGACACTAAACCTTCCTTGTGCATCCTCCCTACAGTGCTTTGTGTTCTTATGGATCGGCATTTCCTAGTGTGGTTCCTTAGGAAACAATGCCCATGGGTGAGGGCAGGTGGCCTTGCAGGCTGCTCAGTGGTCTTGGGCCACCAAGAAAAGCCACAAAGTCTCTCTGTGGCACAGCTGAGCTTCAGTCAGTGGCACTGCCACCTCCAGCAAGAGCCTTGCCCCAGGCAAAGCCTAGAGAACCTCATCCTAGGAGAGAGCAGCTGAAAACAGCATGGCTGAGAGAGCATGGCTGGCAGTGGGCAGTGGGTACTGAGCTGCAGCTGATGGAATTTTTAAGCATTAAGAAAGAACAAATCAGATTTTCAGATACGCCTGGTTTTGGCAAGGTGGGAAGGTCTGTCATTTAGTGAAACAGCAGGACTGGGGCATTTGTAAAGCAACTTTTATTGAAGTGGCTATTACAATCTCTAATCCTTTCAAAAGTGTGTTTGTGAGCATGTTTTAGGTCCCATAATAGCTAATAATGAAAATATTTGAAAGGAGAAGCACATTTTTCTTGCAGTGCTTTCTCTTTATTAAAGCTACACCATTTTCAGATGACTATGAACAAAACAAAACATGGAAAAATGAAAGAAACCACACAGCCAGCTTTGCTTGGGAAGAGGATCACCTGTTCACAAGGCAAGGCAAATCCCTGGATGCAATAGTCTTCCATGTGAACGAAAATCTGGTCTGGGCAAAGCTATTTAAATTTATTAATATCTGAAAACTATGTTGATATGTTTTTAAGTAGTTTATTTCATATAAATTGAGGGATTTTTTACTAACTCGGCAATATGTGCGAATGAACCGATGAAAATGTTCTCACATCTGTCTGGACTTGTTGATGACGGTTTCCCAATGTCACAGAGACACAGTACCCCTTTGCAGTTCTTTTAGGCTTCTGCTTTCTTGTTCAAAGTTTAAACTGAGTTCAATCAAGTGACTGAAATGCTTCCAGCTGGTAGAGATGAAGCTCTAGCAGCTAACCTATGATGGGCTTAATGTGCCATTCCCCTCTGAGCAGCAGGAGGAAGAACTGACAATATTATTTTTCAGGTTACGTTTATTAAAAGGAAAGTACTCAGGGACCTCCACAATGTGGGGAAGAGAATTCAGACAGGACACTGAGAGAGCCAGCTTTGTGATTTATTGCATATATGAGGTCCCTAAGAAAAAGGTTATGGTGAGTTATGGTGAGGGAATCGTATTATCCTTTGTAACTGACAAATAACTCTTCTTTATCCTTTGCAAGAGAGACTGGATTCATTATTTTGTCAAGATTTTTCCTCATTAATGTAAGAATTGCTTAGGAGAAAAGTCTTTACAAAAAGTCTTTTCCATGTATCTGAAACGATGAAGAACCATACTTTCCAGGAAAATAAATCCCTGAGATGTAGACAGGAGCTTTGTCTTTGTTTATTTATTACATAGCATTCATTGCAATGGCATCAGTTTAAGAAGCAACTTTTGGTTTTGCAAAAATATTTGGGTTTTTGCTGTAACATCAAGAGCCCAACCTGCTGCAGATCCCAGATGAGGTGCAGACCTGGTAGTTGTGAAAACCATATGCTAACTTACAGAGAACTGCTTTGCAGTTTATTGTATTTAGATATTGGCTGGTTTCGGGGACCCTAAAGTACTTTATTTCTACATAGGATTAACACCTAGCAAAAATCCAGATATTTCAAGATCATAGATTGTTCTGCTGTCTATCCATTTGGCCACACAAGGGCCATGGTGATGCACTCTCTCCACTTCCCTCATCCCATCCTCCTTACATGATGTTTCTCCTCTCCCTTCTCCTTCCTGCCCTGCACTGCAGGGCTGTGATGTAGGGGGAAATGATTTCCAATGATATTCAGTAAAATCAGACGTGGGAGCCATTCAGACACCTATGTAAAGCCACACAGTTCTTAACAGGGTTATTTCTCAGTCTGTAACCACAGTAAACCCAAGTGATTTGAGTGTAGCTGTCTGTGAGACTTGGACTTGCACAATAGGCCAGGTCATGAGCTAAAGGAATTTTGCAGATTAAACTGGTGTGTGCTCTTGAGTCACATTATATGTAATGGGAGTTAGGTGGGCAATTTAGAGCTCTCAGGAGCAGCAGCTTTCCTGGAAAATGAATGCCATTCTGTGTGCTGTTTTAAGAGACTGCTGGAGAATGAGGGTTACCATAGCAATACAGAAAAATTTTAAACAGTTAATACTTCATGCATGGCTGAATAGAGTGGGCTGAGTAGCAGAATCTGCATTCATCATCTTGAGCACAAGTAGGTTCATTTTAAATGCATTTAGGAAATTTTTTCCTGTGTCACACTGGATACTCTGCAGAACCTCAAAGTGCTGTGCAGTGTAAGAGATCATTTGGAGCTGCAGCACTCAGGGGCAGGCACATTCAAAAGGAGTGATGACAGCTGAGTACCACAACACAAGATGACTCAAACCTTGGTGAAGGACCAAGTGTGACAGTAAGAAAACTGCCAAGTGATGTTGTGTCCATTTGAAAGAGATAAGGACCTTGATTTTGACAGGCTCTTCTACAGCCAGAATCCACTGTAAACTGCGTATTATGGAAGGCTGAAAAAAATCCTTTGAGGAAACCTGCCACTTTCCCTAATGCACCAACTATGTGATTTTTTTATTTTTTCCCCCTTGATTCATGCTATATCAGCCAATTGTTAACAAAAATGGAGTGCTTTCAGAAGCTATAAAACAGCAGGGAGGTGGTTCTCCCTTCTCTGGCACACCTGTCCAGGAATTAACTCGCCGGGCTAACTGTATAGTTGATAAGTTTATGAGCTCTTATGTGTTTTAGGGGTGTTGCTTTGGTGTCTGTTTTCATTATCTAGTTGCTTAAAATCAGGGAGTCTCTTTTACAGTTCACTTTTAAATTGACTACTTTGAGCAGCTTTGCACTATCCTCAAGCTTTTGCTTCTCATTATCTGAATTTTCAGACAGTTTATGATTCTGTTGAACACTCCGGGTTTCAGAACAGATCCATGTAGGATTTGTGACAGAAAAAATATTTCATCACTTCTAGAAAAATGAACATTTAACCTGTTCCCTATCTTTTAATAATGATTAATTCACAAGAAAATGCTTTTTATTTTTCCTTTCACATGGAGTAACATGAAGATGGGATCTTGTCTAACGGGTTTGAAAGACAAAACTTTCAAAAATTTCTCTCAGTACCAAATCCAGCATTGCCTCACAGGGAACCTGGACATTTTCTGTACCGTGTTTTTTCAGCTTGGGGAAATAAAGTTGCTTAGCTGCTGAAGATAATACTTTCCCTCCATGATTAAGAACTGCCACAAGTAGCCTATATCCAGATTTCTCCTATAAGCACATCCAAAACAGTCCCAGTCCTTAGGCCCAGATTTTCTTGGTGCCATGCTCAGCTGTGGAGACATTATTCCGGGCAGAGCAGACATAGGAAGCTCAAAAGCCTCACAACAAACACATTGTTCTAAAGTAAGTTTGTTATGAAACCACATTGTCATCAATGCTGACAGGGGCTATTTTGTTTTTTTTCTGAATACTGTGCAAAGTAATGAATCCAGCTATGGACTTGCAAATTTCCATTATACAGTCACCCAAGGGGCTTCTCCTTGTCCTTGCTGTGCATACAGAAATGTGCAGTCTAGCAAGTAACTTTTATGTGACTGCATATTTTATTTTTCCTCTAAACACTGTGCTATCAAAACGTATCTGGCCTGTCACATAGAGGACCCATGTGTCAAGATAAGCTAAATACCTTTGAATAGGTTCAAGATGACCAAAAATTCCATCCTTTTTGAGGTTCCATCTTTTTTTTAATTTTTAATTTAATTGATTGCTTTTGGTAGCACATGATTTACAGACTTTAAGCACACAACTTTAAGCACAGGCAGGCTCATGGTCAGCTGTTTGCTTTCACTATCTGTGGTTCTGTGTATCTGTGGCTGTGTGGCTGTGTTCATTTTCAAGCTGACATGCTCATAGACCTGGGTCTGATTGTTTTCAAGAGAAACCCAACTATTTTTATAAACCACAGCTTTTGCAGGATCATTCGTAAGAGATGATACTCTTTTCCATATGAATAATCACAATAGATTTGCTCTGTGTTCTTTTGGGTGTCATCTCTGTTTAATGTCACTGTCTTGAAAGGATTTCTAGTTTTTTTAATTGTGATTTTCCTTTGAGATAATTTCATGACTGACACATTACAGAAGTTGCATTCTTCTGTGCCAGCATCTCTGTCTTGATGATCCCCTGAATAGTGGTAACACAGAGAGTGAGGAGGAAGGAAACAAGCTGTCAGCAGATATGAAACCTTATATCTCTCAGTTCCCTGTCCTTTTTATAGCTTTGGATTGTCAGGAGAGAGGTACTACAAAATTACTACAATGAGTTATACATAGATAAAAGAGATGGGTGAAGAAAGAAACACACTTCTCTCTCCACTTCTGATTTGAACCAATAATCTCAAGGTGATTAGCTCTTGCTCCTCATCTTTAGCATTCTGAAACCCTGACAGCTGTATTTTCTCAAATAATTAAAGAGTGATTCTAGACCCTCTAATTCACAGAGATTTAGTATAATTGGTGATATTGTCTCAGAAGATTAGGCAGCCAAAGTGCTTTGACTTTTGAAAAGATAGAAATCCTTTGGCATATGCACTCACTACACTATTACCAGACTCTTCTTTTGTTTTGTCTTCCCACATTCCCACCAGTACACCAAGGTACACGTCAACAACAAATAACAGTACTTTCAGGTCTGACTAGCTTGCCTTGGTTCTGCTCCTATTTGTACTTTCTCCCATTGAAATACCGAGAAATACTGAAAAAGCAAGTATTAATGATCCTACAGTCGGTTCCCACAAATCCTCCCTTCCCTGCTCTGCCCCCACAAGGACAGCTTGAGGAGTAAGCAGAGAGAAGCTGAGCTTTGCAACATGCAGGAGATGTCCTCAGAAATTCAGTGACATACCCTGCAGAGTGCAACAGCAGAACACAGAACCGTGAGGATGGCCTTGGAAAGTGTCTGCAAAAGTCTCCTGCTAAGCCAACCCAGATGCTGGGGCCCCAGGGGCAATTATTCCAGTTTATGCCGTTGTGTGGGCATGTCACACATCCCTTTTGAAAAGGGACCTTCAGCTCCTAAGTGATGTCAGTGTAATAGTAGCTTTATGAGCTCAGCCCGCTTGCTTTTGCCCAAATCTGGAAGAATCCCTGCAGATGGATGAATGATGAAACACTGTTTCAGGCAGGGAAAGCAACAATGTCATTGTATTGCTTCTAATGTAGGAGTTCTATTTGGAAATTGTTATCAAATAAGGTAGCTAGGAACAGTTTTTTCTTATGTAAATCCTTATAAATCTCCTTTTCTGAAAAGGTGCACAGCAAATGCTGCTACTTTCAAATGCACCATGTAAGAAAGTTATCTGGAAATTGCAAGTATTTTATACATCTCTGCTTGTTGTACCCCCTGAATTAAGGGAGGTCATAAAATTTTTCCTCCTGATTTATGAATCTTCCTGTGAGAACTCAAATAGCAGTTTTCCCTTCTAATATAAAATTTGGCCACATTTCTAAGGAAATGGATACCAGAAAAACCTCACTAAGAATTCAGATATTCTCTCTCTCCCAAAGCCCTACCACCATGGACAAAAAACAGGAAGAAAAGAGAGAAGAATGAAATAACATGAAATGTCTCCAAGTGTCAAGAGGGATTGGTTAGGGGCAGGTATTTCTCATTTGTTTATTTGGTTATTTAATCCAGTGAGCACTACCACATACATTTGGCAGTGAAAATTCTTTCTGTGGTTGCTTCAGGGGACAGTTTAGGTGCCTTTTTTTTTTTCCTGCACAAACATAAGAGCTGCATCCAGTTAAAGCTTCATGCAGCACAGGCTGGTAGGAGCACATAAAGAATATGAGTTAATAACCTTTGTGTTTGGATCATCTCTGATGAAGTAATTATGAATTCACCAGAATTCATAATTACCAGAATGTGGCACATGTTATAATGCATAAAAAGGAATTTATTTTCTCAGTCAAAATAAACAAATCTTGTTAAGAATGTAAGCACTTTTTGATCTTTGAACTCCCATGGTGGGAATACTATTCTCAGATGATGTTTTAACACTGTGGCTTTTGCTGTAGAGCAAAATTGTAACATTGGTATAGAATTTCCCTTTTGTTATTATGTGGGTGTGAAAGTAAACTTCCTGAATTTGGGGAGGTGAAGGAGATACCTCACAGCTCATTTTCTTTTTTAAAATACTGTCTCTGAGTAACTGAATATCCTCATCTGTTTTCTGTTAGGCTCTTCAAGTCACTGAGGAAGGAGCCTTGGGAGCTGGAGTGGGATGTGAAGTGCAGGAATTCATGCAGTTTTCCCATTATTTATATAATGAAAAAGCCAGGATCACTGAAATAAGCTAAAAAGATTGTCACTCAGACCACATGCTACTTGCTAGCAAATTGGCAATGAGCCCCAAAAGCAAAACTGATCAAGCAAAGCAGAATCATGTCTCCTGTTTAATGCTACCTGAACAAAGCATATCTTATGCATTTCCTCCTTTCTTTTTTCTGGTTCAATTTTCTAACTAAAGAATATGACAATATATCTGAATTTCTTGTCATGCCCAGCTTACAGTTCTTGAAATTTATTTTTCATGTATTTGAAAACACATATCTGGCCAGAGGTTTCCAAAATAGCCTTCTGCCTTCCCACCAAATGTAAGTTATTATACTACCCTTAGTAGATTGGAAAAGCCATAGTAACAAATATATAATTTAGTAGGGATTTTTTCTGAAAGGTTTTTCCTGTGTGACCTTTTCTTAAACTCAGTTCCTCTTCTTTTCATCCCTTCTGAGAAATAAACATGAAGTGGTGAGAAAGAATTTGGTACAAAGTAGTTTAATAACATTATCATCCAGGGTACTGGCTATTTTTAAGACCTGTTATTTTGTATTTTGCTGTTCTCCATCACTTTCCTCTACAAGTCAGTTCTGGTTGTGTCTGAAAATCACACACTGGAAATCTGATCCATCTGGAAAACAAACAAAAAAGGGAAGGGGAAACTATAGAAAACGGAACAAATCCACCTTGATGTGTTTTTTTTATTAAGGCCTTTTTTTGGGTCATGTGGATAACAAGGCATCTAAATTCATATTACAGAAAAATGAGATTTGTGTCCATGTATGAACATCTACATCCCTTCTTGCCTGAAGGAAATGAGCTGTATCTTGGTACAATTGTTTCCAGCCATGCCATGGGATCACTCCCTGTTTCCAAGAGGGTTGATAAGGCTCACAGCTCTGCCCTCATTGCCTCCCTTTCTAAATAACAGCCTTGCAGCTCAGAAGTATCTCTTGCATGGAGATTTTTTTTAAAGCAAAAAGAAAACGGGTGCTGAAGAGTTTGTATTCTCCACGCAGTATTGGTTTTGCTGAGCATCAGCACTAATGTCATATGCACTGGTGTATTTCCATTGCTTATATGTGAACAGGGTGTGATTCTGTAATTTGCTGTTTTATACTGTGAATCAGTGTTTTTCAACACCATTTTTAGTGTGCAGCTCTTCCTAAAAGACTCGAGACAGACAAGTCGCTGTCTGTGGAGCTCACAAAGCCAGTTACATCCTGAGTTGAGGCAGATGCTTTTGGGCTTTTTTTTCCCCCAACAAAACGGTCTCTGAGGGTTTAGGATTAGTAAGGAAAGTCGGAAGGGGGGAATAAGAGAAGACAATGTGTTCTCTCTGGAGAACGTGTTAAGAGGCAGGACAGTTTTCCAGGTCTGGCATATTGAGGGTTTATATCATTGGGAGAGCAGCTCTCCTCTATAAATTACTGTGATGATAAGGAGAACACAAATCCTGCTCCTCTAACCAAGGAAGAATAGCCTGCATTTGTTTTTCTTCCATAATTATCTTTCCAGATACACATTCTCTGGCTACATAATGACTTGAAATATACCCTAACCCGTCGCTACATTCAAATATTTCAAACTCTTCAGACTGGAATTAAGAGAACAGTAACCGAGAGAGAAACAATTCTTATTTAGATGTTAAAAAAGGATGAAACCCAAAACAAATATGTACAAAGTCCTACATGCAGAAGCCAGAGTAGTCATTATGTCCCATTGCTGGGGTGCATGGTCATGCATTCAAGACCAGGCTCTTTGAGAGCCACCCTTTTGGAGACATTGCAAAAGAGAAGGAAGTGTTCTGGAGGCTCATTACCACAAAGCAAGGCCAAAAATGAGGCTTCTTTACTTTATTTCAATTCCCTTGCTTCTGTCAAGTCCCTATATTTTATTGTGATTACACTTTTAGAAAGGATAATTTAAATTACGAGCCCACATACCTAGAACATCAGAAAGACTTTGGAAGGCAGCAAAAAATAAACTACCACATCTTCAGCACATCTGAGGCTCCCCATACCACCTTTTTATAAGATGCCAATTTTTTCCCCTCTTGGATATGAATTTTTCAGCCATCTAAACTATTCTAGTCCTTCAGCTCTCTGGTATGAAGCAAACCCACAGGATCATGCACGGTGCTTTTAAATCACAGACAACTTGACTTGGGAGGCAGGAACACAGCACAGTGCAGAGGGCTTGTTATGATATTGTCCTCTAGGGTTATACCACTAGTTCCTGCTTTTAGTTTCCAAGTCATTCTCAGGATAGTATTTTGCAATTCTATAAACTTGAAGCCACAAAAGCATGCTAAGGCCAGATCCTCCAGTGAGAAAAGTTCACAAGTAATTTGACTTCTTCTGCTCCAAAGTTTCTCTGAGGTAAATTGGGTCGCTATTCTCTTGGATTCACAGAGGTGTGATGAGTCCTTTTTTTCCCCCTTTTTCTTTCTTTTTTTTTTTTTCCTTTTCTTTTCCTTTTTCTTTTTTTTTTTTTTTTTTTTTTCCCCCTTACAAGATCGGGCATTCAGAGGTAAATGCTCTCCTTCTGGTTCTGTGAAGAGCTTTTACATTTCAGTGGTCATACCATTGTAATAAGTGAAACCAAGAGACCATCTGGTCCTCTATTTGATCTCTGGTAATGGCCACTACCAGATGCTCCCGAGGACAGAACCGCAATCCGCAGCCGAATAACCAGACAACAAGAGAAGGGGGTTTTTAGCTCCTGTCAATTAGTGCCTCATTTATGCCTTATAAAGTGAGCATTTTTTATTTCTTCTACTTTTTGTTACTCAACAATCTCAGTCTTTAAATTGCTCAGTGTTATTTTGGCCTTGGATTCTAGAAATACTGATGGTAGAAATACATTTCTTATCATGTGTTGCCTTTTTCAAGGGTTTATTTCACTTTTATATTTGACAATAATTACAGGATTCTATGTTTTAGGATATAAAGGCAATACCCATTGCAGATAAGTTACCAGAAATAAAATAAATTCATTATTTTTTCCAGTGACCATCCTGTGCTTCAGCTTGGACTTTATGTTTCACCCTACTTCAGTGAGAATTTAGTTTTGTGCTCCTTAGAACAGAAACTGGAAAAAATCTTAATAGATACTAAAGCTGAATTTACAAGAAGCTCCTGTTTGAGTGGGCTTTGCTTTGATGCAGGTCAGACATAATATTGAATCCTAACTTACAATTCAGAATTATTGAGTCTAATTAGGAGCTCAGATCCCAAAGGCTTTGTTGATCTCATTTGTGTCTAACTGCATGTTTCTACAGCCTTTGCCAGAGCAAAGCGCCACCTTCATTAGTACCTCTTGGAGGTGTTGCTGCTTAATAACAATTTCTAGTTTGCAGGGTTTTGCATTAAGCACAAGCTGGGTTGATTTCAGGCTGCTATTTCTAACTAATGTGTTGTTGTTGGCAAGGCAGTGGGGTGTTCTCAATCAGCAATGGTTTGTATATTTTATGTTGTTATTTTTAGTTTTTAATAATATCCTTTGTTTTCCCTTTCATGCCAGAATGGTGAACATTTGTATCTTGTAAGATGAAATTTGAGGCACTGATTGTCTCAGCTCTGAAAGACTGAACAAGAACTTAAGAGCTGAGTCTCTGTATTACACCCAGGTGATGGAGAGTCAGAGCTGTGCTGCCCAGCAAACCAAAGGGGTATTCCATGCCTTATGACATCATGCTTAACAATAAAAGCTGGGAGAAAGAAGGAAAGGGGGTGTCTGGAGTTATGGAATCTGTCTTCCCAAGTAACCTTTATGGGTAATGAACTTGGCTGAGCACCTGCCTCCAGCTGGAAAGTAATGAATGAATCCCTTATTTTGCTTTGATTTTATGTATAGATTTTGTTTTGCCTGCTGAACTGTCATTATCAGAACCCAGGATTTTCTTCCCCTTTGCCTATCCCATTCCTCTCCCCCATCCCACCACAGGGGAGCGAGTGATTGTGTGGGGCTTTGCTTCCTACTGGGGTTACTCCTCAACAAATACTTAAAAACTCAAGTATCCTTCCCAAACAGATATTGACCTCTTGGACTACCTTTCCAAAACTGCTCAGATTCCCAAATTCCAGAGGTCTTTCAGACCATTTCTCAGATGTTTAGATCTGCTTTTCTCTACCTGTGCTGTGCTTTATAATTTTATCTTTCCATTTTGATGTTCATAAAAAGATCTAAGAGTGAAAATGATGGTTTTGGTTTTTTCTTAAAAGATTATCAGATAAAGAAAGGTTCACAAACCAGATCTGCTGTCTAGCCAGAAAAGAATGATGAAGAATTAATGAATATATTGGAAGAACATGCAGTAGAACATGATTTCACTTCAAAGTGCACTGAACCAGCACATTTATGACAGATTTACTTTGCAGCTACTTCAGGGAACACAATACAAGAAACAATCTGATGCACAAATCAAGCAATAGTGCAAAAGGCATTGAAAGTTAACTGCAGCATTGTGAGGGGTCATTCTGTCCAGTCTGTAGGAAACTTATTGATATCAAACAGCTGTGAAATGTCTTCTGCTTCATGGCAGAGTCATAATTGATTTGGCTTCATATAGAACTGTGTGTGTACATAGATCAAAAATTCACGTGTGGTCTAGAATATCACCATCAGTCTTTTGGACAGGCTTAATGTGCAATCTGCTGCATTGGTATGGATGCAAATTTGGAAGGTTTGAGGGGCTTGTGGTGTACAAGTGTACATGCAGATTGGTTCCTGGATAATTAAACATGCTGCCTCAGCTCAGTTAGAAGGTGGGGTATAGGTGCAGTTCTTTCAAGCCCTGCATAACACAAGCATTTCAGAGTAGGTCATCTGTTAGAAATCACCCAGATTACCAAGAAATGTTAAAGAAATTAGTTGTTTTCCTTTTACTAAAGACAGTTACCATGGTTTTCGGCTCAGCTTTGTGAAAATGTATCAGCAGTTTTTACAAATCACTGCAAGTAGTAGAGGGGAGGGGAAGAAATGAGTAAAAAATAATCTTTCTAGCATGAATATTTACTGTGGCATAAAAAGACATTGATTCTCACTGTGGTTAACTTCAAGGAATCCTTTGACAATAAAAAAGCCAATGACAAATTGGCACAGGGAAGGGATGAATGAAAGGAATAGGTTTTCAATATACACATAACCTAAGGCATGGCCTCAAGTCACCAGATGGCTCAAGGGATTAGCAATGCTGTATAGTCTTTTCACCTTCCCCTGTCCCCTCCCCTGCAAGCAACAGGTTCAAATGTTCAAGTAAGCAGCACAAGCATCCAGACAGACACAATGTAAATGATCTTTATCTACAACAGTCTAGTAAAAGTGATCACTGCCTAATAGTGCTATCTCTGTGACAATAATTATATGCTGGGGATGTGTGAGTGTTTCTTTGCTTTCATTGGGGTGAAATTGAAATCTTCCCTTTGAAATATTTTTGTTTATTTTCATGCTCTTTCAAAAACTTGATTATGTTTATGGTCATTTTGTAAATGTTGAAAAGAAGCACCATCCAGAAAAAAAGCAGTGCAGTTTAAAACCTGTTACAAATCTCACAATTGTTTGCTTCAATTAGGAAAGATCAGATGTGAGGTAAAAATCTGTGAAGACACAGAAGTGATACGATTCTGATTCTTAATTTTTAATATACAGTTTTCTGTCAGAGACCTTTAGATGAGTTTTGCTTCTGGTCCTATTGTTTTCTTAGGGTGACACATGCACATATCATAGAAGTATGATCATGACTGTTAGTAAATGAAAATCCTTTAGGAAATCTTAGTAAACCACACACTCTACTTTAGCAAGATTCCTATTTAAGATATCAGATGAGAAATTGTGAACTAAAAGCTGTTGAAGAGTTACCTTTTCCTCTATGTTTGTAGTGTTTGCTGAATAGAGAAATAAAGTACTTTAATCCTTGTAATGAGATCTAGAGGCTATGTTTCAACAGCATGAAAATCAATAACCAAAATCATTGAGCATATTCTATGTTTAAGTTAACAGTAATGAGTGAAGTGAAAAACAAGACCAAAACAAAAACCAAACAACTAACGATGCAGAAAAAGGTAAGGCAAAAAGCTACTGAGGTTTGTGTACAAATTAGCCCTGAATTTTCTACCATTTATTCTTGTGTGACACACCTTTATATGTGTCTAACTTGAGTTTTATGCTGTTCATACTCTGCTAGAACTAAATTACTTTCTTCAATAGAAGTAACAGTTCATCTTCTGCAAGAGAAATGCAGAAGAAGTAGAAAAAAACTGGTTGAATTTAATGATCTGATTTTGTGCTGCAAATTTTACAAACCTCTACTTTCTCCTTTTGCTCAGTTACTTGACTTCTGATGCCTATTTTTGCAGCTAGCTGCAGTACAGTGTATGATTTATACTTCAGATTCTAAAATATTTATTTTCTTAAAAGTTCAGGCAGGTTCTTTGCATTATATCAAAGTTTATTTTGCAAATCTTGATCTTTCAAGATGATATGCTGGCCCCACTGGCATCACTGGCAGGGCTGTTTTGGACTTGAAGAGAGGGCAGGTTGCTCTCAAGGATGCTCTTTTGGTAAGGCTGCAGCACTCCTAGGGAGCTCCTATATCCAGATTAGATCCATATTGCCTGGGATTTCCCTCTGTATGGTTTTTTTTCCTAGCACATGCTAATGGTACCTCTCGGGCACCAGTACCTATTCATCAGCTGTGCTATTTGGGCACACCAGTACAGGTAAAGGACAAGGTTTGAGCTGCAGATCCTTATTGACTCTTTTAAGTCACACTATAATACAATTCATTTTGGGGTTTAGGGCAATTCACTGCCCTCCTTCCTTTCCACCAAGGATGTAAGTGGTGAGATTGCAGATTATGGGGCAGACAGGCATTAGTTTGGGATGGGCACAGACTGGAAAATCTCCAAAACTGTGGGAGCCTCTAAAAGCCCCTCCCTACTTAAGCATCACACATATTCTCTAGAGTTAAGGTCCTTCTCTTTTCTTGTACTATATAGTAACATGGGGAACAAGGAAGAGGACTTCTCTCTCCTTTGCTCCTTTATATTCAGGCTGTCCCATTTATATTAAACAAAACCACAGAAGACAAGGATGCTCCACTTGAACAACAGTCCCTGACTATGCTAGGACCTTTCAGTAAATAATTGCTTTGTGCATAAAGAAATCATTAGATTAAAAGTCTTCATGGAAGAGGAGTTCAAAACAATGTGACAGCCATCACTGAGCAAGTTCAATACTGAATAAGCAATTTTTTTGCTCAGATTCTCTTTACTTATATGGTCTTGCCATTATCAGGATAACTAATGAACCTAAAAGAAAAGCACCAGGAAAATAAATAACACAATGTAAGCTAATCTTGAATACAGTTTGGCTTTTGGAAGCAGGAATGTCAGACTGAGCTGAATGTTCAACAAGGTCTGCACAGCAAATCATCAGGCGCAACAGAAGTTCACAGCAATTCACCTGAGAATAGGGGTTCACATCTCAATAATACTCTTTTGAGACTCTTTTTCAGGTTTTTCCCATTTTGTCTTTAGCTCCTTTTCTGCTATTTGATACTTTATAAGTAGCAGACTATCTTGTTTTTTCTTTTAGAACTTTGTTTTGTAATCTTCCTTGGAACTTGCTGGATTTTTTCTCTATTATATATCCAGTAGGGTATTGTGATACCATCATACCACTTACAGCATGAAGTTCAGTACACTTGCAAACTCAACAGTTTTACAGTGCAATTACTGTGAGGTATTTGGCAGACATATGAGCCTGCATTTCTTATCTGGGAAAAACTTCTAGAAGTTCATGAGTTAATCAGCAGAGACAAATCATGCTGACATTGAATGCATAAAGTTTGTTTTGTGTTTATGTATTGCTTCATAAAACTTGATCACACACTGGTACACTGAGAGTGGTCAGCTTTCAGCATCTCCTGCTTCCCCTGGTTATCATTGGCTTCTGACTCTCTGAAATACATGCATCATCCTATATCAGCTAAAGTTTCAATTCATGTAAAAAGGGGGGGTTATCTGTTGGTCCTCAATCATTTTAGCCTAGTATATTGGTTTCTGTGAAGTATCCTCTGTATAAAGTAATGCTCAGTTTGAAAGTTGCAGAACTGGTACCTAAACAGAAATTTACTGTAGTCACAGTATTTCTACATGAACTGTTTATTGATGTGCAGAATGTACAGCTATGGACTCTAATCATGGACAATAAAATGTAAGATATAAATGCTTTTTGGTAAAATACACTTTTTAGTCCTTCTCTGAGTGCTGTCAGTATTGTTTAAAAATATTTGAAGCTCAAAATTTGTTTTAGAGGAAAAACTTCTTAAAAATGTAACTGAAAGACTGTAAAGTTTGGCCCCTCCAAGTTCAGTGCCAATATCGCCTGTGCTAGACTTATTTTGAAACTGGGGAGTTTTGGACAATTTTGCAGTTGTTCTCAGATTAAAATAAAATGCAAACCAGACTCCAGAAATGTGTTATTGTTAGCCTGTGTCAGCTCCGGCCTCATAAAGTAAATTCGAAACTGGAACTTTGCAGCAGGAAAGCTCTCAGAGCGCTCGCTGCTCAGGGCCATGCGAGCTGGGACGGAGGTGGGAGGAACCCTCTTTTCAGAGGTGGGCACAGGCCATGCAAACAGATGTGGCTGGGCTGAACGGGGAGCCTGAATGGTGGCATTGTTCCCTGCCTTCCCGGGCTCCCTCCCTCCCTCCCTCCCAGCAGGGACCCGGCACAAGTCCCGCTCCCAAGACCAGAGCTTAAACTCTGCCCGTTACAACTCAAGGAGTGCACCGAAGTTTTGAGTCTGTCAAACACCACACTCGCTCACCTCCCCAGAGTCATTCCAGAGGCATTCCTGAGCAGTTTATAGGAGGGTTTTTTCCCCAACAATGTGGCAGAATTAATTTTAAACAGACGCTTTCAAAGTTTATCCAGTGGGACTTTTACATTTCATAATTCATTGTAGTTTAGTTTTGAAAGTTGTCTGTGACATGTGATGAACATATAAACAGTATCTTTAATATATACATCTATATTTGATGCTGTTCAATAGCTTTACATTAAGTACATTCCAACAAGGAAGTCTCAGGAGATACTACAAACATATTTTATGCACTTGCATATATTAAAGTAAAATCTTCTGAACTAAACTTCTGAGCTGATTGTAGGGACACAATTCAACAGTGTTGATAGAAGTTCATCTTTTAACCACCATGCCACTGCTGAGTTTCTGTGTGCATGTTCATGGACTTATTTCACTGGGAGCTGGTACTGAGGAATTCTTGTAAAGGTCACATATACGAGCATTTGGAAGCTTTCCCAGGTTGCTTTAAGTAACCCCAGGGACAGAGAGTTGTGTGGTTTCTGAGGCCTTTGTAGGGAAGAGGCAGAAACGGTAACTTAATTCTAGTTTAAGGGTTTAACTAGACTTTGTTTCATGGAGATAAAACAGCACAGTTGTCCCCAGTTTTGTTCAGAAACTGAAGCTATTAATGAAATAAATGAAACTTATAAACTGAAGTTATTCACAAAATATTTAAGTTCAGTGACTTGTTATTCATTAAATACACACTGTTGCATTCTGCTGCACAGGAATGGTGGTTTTTCCTCCCCCCTTGTAGTGATAAAAGTTTGTAATCCTTGTATTTCAGATTTGTAAATTCTATCATTGTGCCAGCTATGTGCGTGAAGGTCATGAATGCATTTTATAGGCATTCATTCATTTCTGTGAAATGAAGCATGCCAAACATCACCAGAACAGAAAATGAGAAAGTAAAACAGAAGAAAGAGGGTAAAGGAATGAATGTTTTGTAAGTGCCAGTTTGCATTTCTTTCATAGTCAGAAATTAGGTGTAATTCCTCTGTAACAGCTCAAAGGGCACACAGGTCTATTAATTTTCTGACCCCAGAGTAATTTTTTTGTATTAGCAGCAGCTTGAGGGAGTAAAATGAACCCAACAGCATTCTTTAAACAGTATTTCAGGGTCACCCTGCCAGCGCTCAATTTGCAGTTCTGCTGTAAATCTGCCACCATGGGCAATGTACAGGAGCGTGCTCAATCCCTTTTTTGGCGGGGATAGGACTCACTTGTTTATTTTTTGGCACACTATTAAAGTCTAGTTTGTTGTGGCTATTTTTTCTTTCAGTACTATGATTTTGTCTCAAAAATAGTGATAGGGAGTAAATAAGGTGGCCTGATTTAATTTCTTGTTCTGCCACACACACTGACTTTGTGTCCCGCGTCGTTAATAGATCTAATAGGATTTTGGCATGAAACCAAGGAAGGGGAGGGAGGAAGGGATGAGCTGCGGAGAGTGCTGGTGCCTTTCTCAACCCAAAAGCGGTGTCAGGCCTATCAGCCTTCTCTTTAGTCCCCCCTGACAGAGCTAGAGGCGTTTCTCTATACATGAGTGTGTCTCATGCATTCATGAGGCTTTTTGACACCACAGCTCTTTTGTTGTGAGATAGATCAGAGCTCTGCCCTTCTCCCAGCTGCCATATGGTGCACTGGAAAGGGGCTTTCAAAGGGAGAGCAGGGCCCAGGAGCTGAGGCAGGGAGAAGAAAGCGATCGAACAGCAGCAGATGAGATTGATTTACTTTCACAGGGAAGGAGGCAAGTTACTATGGCTGGTGGAGAGAGAGGGGAGGGGGGAGTGCCTTGGAATAGAAAGCTGTCTCCAGAGGAGGCGAGCAGGCTGTTGGGATGACAGCCATGTTGTGCTTGTATTCCAGGCACAGAGCTTGAAAATAAGCATACGCATTTTTGTTAGCTTGGTAATGCTGGCTGAGAAAAGCTGAGAAAGTCTTGCAGCCCCTCCTGTGCCTCAGCACAGGATCTCAGCTGCCTCAGCCCGGCTCAGATTTTGCATTTCTCTGAGAGTGAAATCTCTCTGCCCTGCCATGTGTGCGGAACTGTCAAACTTTAGTCTGACAATGTTAGAATATTCCAAAAATATTTTTCTTCACAATGGTGTTTGGAAAAGGACTGTTTGAAGGAAAACATCAGATGATAAATTCTTCTCTCTGTTCAGTGAGTGCAAATGCACTAAAATCAACTGAGTTTTTCAGACTTATAAGTCATTACCTTGTTTTACCAAGGTGACTTCCTCCATTAAGGAAGAGTAATTAACTGACGCAAATTTACTATGTGCTATTTTTCCTGTCTTTTACTTCATTCAACTTCAAAAGGAAGTCTGTTTCACACCTGCCTGCGGCCACTCTGACTTCCAGATTTGGTGACCAAATATATCAGCTTAAAAAAGAAAAAAATTATATGTGTGTATCTTAACCAAAAGAATTTCTTATTGAGATTTCTTAAATATTGTGGCAAATTGGACTTTGATCTTAATGTCATTACAGATCAGAAAAATACATATAAGGGCACAGTTCTCAAAACTGAGGAAAAATTCTGATAAAACTGATTGGAATTGCAGTTTTTATTCCCAGAAGAATTATTACATCTGCGTAATTATTTTAATATTCCTGCGGGACTGAACTAAATTATGCAGAATGCACAGGAAGGGAATCAACTACATTAACTGGAAATTTTGAAATATTTTGTTCTAAATACATTTAAGGTAATTTTGTGTCTCCTGAACTGCTTCATGAGAGCTATGGAAATTACAATTCAAGGGACATGTGAGAGGACATCAAAGATTGAGACCATTTCTACAGGAAGGGAGGATACATGGACAGAAGAGGCAATGAGAGGGATGTGGTACAAATATAAAAAATCATGCTTGGCACAGTAGCTAGGGAGCTATTATTCACTATTGCTCAAGTAAGTGACTGGAAGACAGCCAACACCAATTTAAAATAAAAATTTTGAAATGAATCAAATAAATTCTTTCATCTCACGATGCATGATTAAATTGAAGCATTCATTGCTACTGTAAATTCTGAAGGTCAATGGTTTAAACAGATTCATTTGAAGAAGAATAAAGTTGATATTACAGTACCTTAGATGCAAAGTGTAGCTCAGGAAGTCCTAGAAATGGTGCATTTTGGGGAACTGGGACAACACGTCACAAGAGGCAATTAATTCCTCATTTTCTTGTATTGTTTTACCTCTTCTACTGACCACTGCAAATGCCCAAATGTATATGAAATTAACATTTTATCTGGCCCAGTATAATTTTTCTGTTGTTCTTATAAAATATTTATCAATTCCAGTAAGCTGGGCTCTCTTGTTACTCTGTTTATCCAGTTGGGTGCCATTCATAGGTTTAGTTCTGCAGTTCACTTTTGAGATTTAACTGGAGGGAAGATATTGAAGCATTTGGGAGGTATATCAGACAAGGAAAGCTTTCTCAAAGGGGAATACTCCAGTCCATATCCCATGAGTCAACAAGGAAAGTTCAAGTGGTTCCTGAAAGCTACTCTAAACAAAATACTACTTTTCTAAAAAATGAACTACTTGACTTGGATTTGCCATAAGAATATGTTTAAAACTGAAAAATTTGTTTTTAATTAAAAAAATGTATTACAGATTTTGTTACAGGTAAATATTTTATACAAAGGTTGGTGTTTCCATTTCCCAAACTGTGCTGCTGAAGTTCATTTACTGACTATTGCAGATGGCAACAGAACTGTTGGGACAGATTACGCAAGTCCACTGAAACACTGAATACTTGGTGTAGAGAAACAGGATTGTCCTTTCACACCATTCCCTGGCCAGAGGAGTTGGAGAAATGCCAGTCTGAATTGCATTGGCTTGGATTCAGCAATCCCTTTGAGCGAGAGTCAGCAGAGCTTGTTTTAAGTTACTGATGGTGCTACACACAGCCCTCATGGAGAACATGTGCAAGGGATCACGTTCTCCTTTTATGCACACGTCAGGCCTCGAGAAAAGTAGAATGAGATGAATAAAACCACTTCACCAAGATTATTTCTGAGAATTTCTAAATGAGTCATCCAAGTGCCATGTCTTTCATAATTTAAATTATCTGTATAATTGTGCTTTTCCTTCTGCAAATCAAAACATATGCAAATGAATGAAGGAAAGGAAAATAATGTTTTTGTGAGCAAGTGGTGGTCACAAAAGAATTATTGTGTTACTTGTTGCAGTTTTTTCTGTCAAGTGAAAAGACACTGCCATTGCTAATCATCTTAAAAAATACTGCTGCTTTTTGAAAAATGAAAAGCAGCATTTGAGCTAAATTCTAACTCTGCATGGTAAATCAGTGTTAGTCACAAACATATTTATTCAGTATTCATCTTCTCTAGCTAATTTTACAGTAAGAAAAGAAAGATAATTTTATACAAAAGAATGAAGAGTAATTTTTTTCTTCTTTTATCACTATTATTGTCATTGTTTTGATTAATATTTTCACATAAGAAATGAAGAAATGCTCTGCTGGGTGGCCTGTCTTCCAGGAGTGCTATAGAGAAGGACATGTGAGCCTTTGTACTTTCAGAAGTTCAATCCCCTCAGTCCCTGGACTTCCAGAATTTGGTTTAGGACTAGGCAGGCATGCACCTCTTTTTAATCTATTTGATAATCTTTTGACCATGAATTTAATAACTTAAACTGCTAATACCTCTAGAGACAGGAAATTGAAAATATAAATAACTAATGAGAAAGAGTACATTCTTATTATGTTTAAATCAATGTTTTACAATGCAAAGGAAATTGTTTATTAAAACACACCATTTAATATGTTTTATGGGATTAAAGGATTTGACCAAATAGCTCTTGGTTTCCACATAAGATTTAAACCAACTAGCATAATTTGTGATATTCAAATAGACAATAAGTTTTAAGATACAACGTATATAGCTATGAGTTTAATTGTGTCAAGAATGCCAAGTAAAATAAAACCAACCAAAACTGAGGTGTTCATAAGTTTAATGGAAGAGAGTTGAAGTACTTAACACCTTGCCATATTCTAAGTAAACTGCTTATGCACTATCATATGGTCATGAAAGAAGTGAAATGTTCTTAACAAAGTCATGCAAATTATTGAAGTTTGATTTTCATAAGGACTCAGTCTCAAGTATAGATTAGAAGGATGAATACAACTTGCAATTCCTTTAGACAGATGTCTTTGTTCCTAAAATTAGTCTGTATGTATTATATTTGAGCTACCTGGTAAAACTTCCTTATTCTTATAGACAGAGAAGGAGCTAGAATCTTGGTGCTTCAAGGGTAGGTAAAGCATGTTAATCCATGAAATGTTTCAGCAGCCTCATAATTTTCCCAGTGTGCCTTGCTTGTGAAACTGCATTGCAAACCCACAGTAATGGTATTGTATGGGGATAGTTTTGCTCAGTTTTTAAAAAAAGGATGCTAAAGCATCTAAGATATCTTGCTTCAGGTACCACAGCTACAGAGAATCCTAAGGCCGTGTGATCCAGACTAATATTTATCCATAAGGATATGACATTTATCTTGATTTTCACTGAATCCAGAGTTTTAGAAAATCATTTGACAGGACATTAGACAAGCATTGCTCTACTCAGGCATCTTAGTGCAGGATTCTGAGTAGCACAGAAGTGTCAAACCACATTTGATTTCAGTTGCTGTTACTCGTGTATGGTTTTGACAATGAAGGCATTATTATATCAGATTTATTCAAGTACCCTAATTAGGCATCTCTTCACTTTACAAAAATGATGTCCTGTCAACAACAGCAATGACAGCAAGAAGGATGGGATATCTGTAGAAAGAGATGCATATTTTATATTTAAACATAATGTGATATACTTAGAGCCTGTGGTACATATTGTTTTGAATTATTTCAGAGAAGTTAACTCAGAGCACTAATTTGATCTTGAGAGCCTTGCAGCCTCCAGGTAGGTCATTGCTACAGTTTGGAACTGGAATTGCTCTTGAGACTTGCCTGGCATAAGAGGATTTTGGGAGAAAGGTTTCTCACTGATGATACTCAGAGAAAACAACTGCTCAGAAAGGATTAGGCAGCTTCTGTTTTATCAGAGAAACCTTTAAAAGCTATGGATGACAATACTGAAAACTTACATTTGGAAATGCATACACAACAAAGTTGCAAGTCCTTTTCTACATTCAATGAAAGATTTTTTTTTCGAACACTTAATGTATCACCTATTGCTACAAGTCATTCTCATTTTAGCAGCATCAATTCAGCAGGACTGAAGTAAATAGCTCAGATACTGCATGGCTAAATTAATGCAGCAGTTTCCTGGGAGAACAGTATCCCACAACTTGACACTAGCTAATCCTGTGCTTTTGAGGGAAACTTTCTTTTCATTTTCTACCCAAAATTACCAACAGCAAGATGAATCCAGCTTACAGGTATAGCAGACTATGCCTTAGCTAGCATTTCTGTTTCTACTCAGCCTTTACAAGCATAATTTCTGTTAAGAAATTATGCCTGTAAAGGCTGAGTAGAACCCTGCTCTCCAAATAAAATAAATTTAATTTAAATCTAAATTTAAATTTAATTTAATTTTAAATATTATAATTTTTAAAAGCAATAAATAGATCAGTAGAATACAAGCAGAATGCTTAAAAGAATCTTAGGGATTCTTTAAGTCTATGTGGGAAATAAAACATTTTTATGTAATAATTCTTATTCCTGAGTTAAAGGCATTACCAAAACTGAGTAATATAGATTATCCTTGGTGCTCATGCAGAAGAAATCATGGTGAAAATTGTTTAACATTCAGTCATTCATAAAAATAAATTTTCTGGTTTTTTTTTTTTTTTTTTTTTTTTTAAGACTATATAGATCCAGCCAATTCCTTTCACTGGAAACTCCTGGGTTCTCAGCAGCTTTTGTTGAAAGCAGCCTCTTAAATGACTTTACTGACTTAAGTTACAAAAATTTTGCTAGATACAGACTTTTACAAGCATTGTAGTGTAGTTAATTAAAAGAAAAAAAAGGACAGTATGTGTGTGCTTACATCTGAAAGTGTCCAATGCTTTTACACACAAAATATCTTCAAAGAAAATGATACTGGTTTTGTCCATGGCATTGCACATGCTGAAATATGTGGTATCCTGAACTGTGTGGCCTGGGAAGGAAAAAAATATGGAAAGACTACCTTTCATGCTTAATGCCCAATAAATGTTAGTGCATTAAATAATTACTTTGTGTCCAGCTTCATTACTCTGTCTGCTCACTGCATCATATTTCATTGATTTCTGATAAGCTGGAAGTGTACTTTGGTTTGGTATCAAGGTTTAAACAAACTTTCTGCCAGATGTTTTCTGCTACATGCTGGAAAAAGCACCCAACCTTGAACATGAGTCTTGTCATATTGTACCCAAGTTGAGCACAGGTCAGTGGCATACATTTCTACAGCCCTGAAAGATGCTTTAGGTAATTCCTTAAACAAAACCAAACATAAGCAGAGGCCATATTTCCCTTATAGCTGTAAAAACAAGTCCCCATTTCATTACCTGGTACAGTGCAGTAAGCACATTCAGCCTCTGAACAGAAACACATTTCCTCTGGTATTTCAACCCTACAACACATTGAAGAATCCCTGTGGCCAATTAAAGTAAGATGAAAAAAATCCCATCTAATGAGAAGCAGGATATTATCCTGTTCATCTCCTTTATGGTGTCACATGCCTTCTGATGCTAAGGCTAGATCATATAGTTCTTTGGTCACGTAAGTAAGTAAACACTTACTCCTCTGAATCTCCCCTCTTCCTGTCCCTGCTCCTTCCTCTCTGACCCTCAGAGGACCTGTATAAAGAGCAAAAGAAAGGGGAAAAAACGCAACTTACATGTGCTAGGATTTAGCTTCTGGCAAGAGACATTATAAGGAATTCATTTCCTGGCACATAATTTACATGTCCAGTCCTCCCTCCCACTCCTTTTCTTTCTCCCACCCTTCCCCCCTGTTCCCCTCCAAGCTGTCTTCTCACTCTGCATGCTTGCTGCAGCTTCCTGCCTGCTCTATGTTTGCTTTCTATTTTCACATCCATGGGAAAGGAATCTGCCCTAGCACAAGGCTGCTATCCTGCTCGTGCCCATGCTGGTTGTCACTGCCACTTTTAGCTTAGGCCACAGGTATTTGGACTCCATTAAGTGATGGTGAAACTAACCAGCAAATGAGAGTCATTAAATTTTAGCCGAGTCAGCTGGAGAAATTTCCTCTTTGAGGTTTTAACTTTCTGCTTGCAAGCTCCAGACAAAATAAAATAATTTTAAATTTTAAATATTTAATCTAAATCCTGGTTTAGGGTTTTATTTTTGGGGAAAAGAGTTAAGTCCCCCTTGCTCATTAAAAGGCTCTCTGTTGTGTATCTTTGATGCTGCTTTGGGCAGCTCTGCTACTTTGATCCTCTTAGAAACAGGCTCATTACAACATCCACCTCACAGAGTAACACTTCAAAGCTCTGCAAAGGACAAAGGGAGGAATTTAGAAACAGAGCCAAGTGGCTCTCAAGTATCTTGCCTAAATTAACTTTGTATTAAGTGTTACTGGCCCAGCTGCAATTTTGAGAGGAGGGAACAAAGCAGTAACTCTACGTGCTTCCTTCACGCATTTTATATCAAACTAACAAATATGCTTGAAATCTTCTAGGACCCTCTGCCACAGCATCTGCTAAACAAGCAGATACCATAGTTGTTGTTTCAAAGTTAGCAGTTGCTCTGAAGATGTAAAAAGGCAGGTTGACATTGTCAACTCACTTGATTTATATTGTTCAGAATGATGGAGCAAATATTAATCAGCCATAATAATGGAGATTACCAGAGGAATTAGGCAAATCATTATCTTCAGAACCAGCAGTAACCACATTCACCTTCAACATTTCCAGATCTATCCTTGCTGTAATGATTAGCATTATGGGTCTTTCTCCAGCCTAAATTTATTACTTCTGACATGTTTGACTCAGTACTTGAGTCAGGAAGTCATTACTGTTCCAATATACTACTTTCACTATGTGCTCTCTGCACAAACTGCAGTGCAGTGCTGTTAACACAAGCTTCTCAAGCAGCCTTGTCCCAGTGAAGGTACAATGGCAATTAGAGAGCTCAGCCATACCCTTTGTGTCACAGTCAGGCTGCCTAGCAGGAGTGGGCAAATCAGCCTGGCCCTAGTGGGTCTGTGAGCTTGGACTCCCATCTTATATTGCCATAACCCCTGCTGTGAGAAGGGTTCTTACTTTTGAAATATCAGGTGACTCTGGTTTGGGTGGTAACAATTCCTAACATAAACCGTTTGCATAACATGCTGTAAGTCAAATGCAAAAAAAAACCCCTCTATTTGAAAATCTCTATGCTGGTCTCTCTCAAAGAGAGCAGAAAGACTTTCAGTTGAAAGTTATGGTTTTATTATTTATTCTATTTATTCTGCCTTTTGAATCCTTTACCAGGAGGTTTTTCTCAACAAATCAGAGTTCCATTTTCTGAGATCCCACTAAAATAATCTAATCCTGTCAATATTTGCTATGCTTGAGATATTATTTAGAAAATTCTCCTTTAACTGACAGGTGTTTTACAGTACTGAGTGTTACAATGCAAGCTGTGCTTCTGCTTTGAAAGTCTAGTAAGAGTGTAATAAACAGAAAAAAAAACACCAGGAAGCCTTCACCTCTTAGGCTGCAGGATGGAGGGTGCAGATGGCTGCCATTTATCAGGGTTAAACCATGTTCATTATGTACTTTATTGCTCCAGAAGAACTGTCATGGTACCTTGCTCACACATATTTCTACTCTATCTTCCTAGCAATCCTTAAAATGTACTTCTGTGTCTCCCTGAACCATTAATTTCCTTCTTGCAAAGACTTATCAGTGAATATAAAAAATGAACTATGATTTTTTATAGGGAAAAAAAAAAGAGATAGTGCTTTATAAACATTCTATAATATACACGATTTCTTTGAAAACACAGAAAATCAGATTTTATACACAATTGGTCTGCCCACATGCAATCCTTTGTGAGGTATGAATTCAGTGCTAATATAATTTCAAGCTCCTTGTCTTGATTCAACAGGACTCCCAGGAGTCTTCTGGGAAAACAGAGAAAGAAAACACTATTTCAATCTCTAACATGAGATTAGGTAGAATATTTGAGGATCAACAATGAAGCTGGTAATTGATTTATTAATTCCACTTAATGAGGAATCTACTTCCCAGCCACTCCAGCCCATACCAGCCTACCCTAACGAATAATATGGTGGCCTCCTGCTTCAATTTTGTGAACGATTTGTTCTCTGCTGTTAAATTGTTAAACTGGAGATCAAGTATCACTCTCATTTCCCTGTCAGTATGTCCTGGAGCTGGAGCATTCTCCTGGAGGTTACTGTGGGCTAGAGAGCTGCTGCTGTTTTGGAAGCCAGAGAGTTACATGCTGTCCTGGACGTGGAGCCACAGCACAATAATTTATTCTTCTTTATTTTTCTCTTCAGGGTAAGCCACGTTAAAGTCGGCCTAATTTATGATTGATCAAAGCCTTCCAACCAGAAGGCCACTTAACTTTTGCACTTCAGTGACAAGTCTGGAGAATCCACTTGGCACAGGCAGAGCCCATGCTTGAGGTTAGGAGTGTAAAGAGTGCAGAACACCTGCAGTGTGACTTATGTCTTCATATAAGAGTAATTTACCACCTTGTATGCCGGGTAAACAAGAAATCCTACATTTGTCCATGTCAGGTTTGCTTTGAAGGTTGATACTTGCTCTGTCTGGAACATCAGTCACCGGTATAAAGAGACTGATGTTTTGCAATATTGCAGATATGTGTGCTGCATGCTGCATGAACTCTGGGATCAAATCTTCCCTTCAGGAAGTGGTCTTTAGGTAGAGCAGCACTTCACTGTTCCAGTGAACCTGATCTCTGATGTGATTTCCCAAAGTAAAGATCAGCTTTTAATGCAGTTTCCTAAAATTTTCCCACTTTCATTCTCTCACTAGCCACAGAGCTTTTGGGCACAGTCAGCTAATCTCAACAGCAATATTTTCTCCACCAGCATATCAGTGACAGAGCCAAACAGTGACAAATAGAGTCCTTTTATAAATGCAGTTATTCCTCAGTATTTCATTCACATTTCTGTTGGCATGGGGATGCTGTCAACATTGTGATTTTGAAATAGCAGGGCACTAACACAGTGGTTGTTTCTTTTATGTAGAGAGGTATTTACTTCCACGACTGTGGTAAGCAAAGCAGGAGATCTTGAGATATTCTAAAATATTCTTCCACTTGTGAACCGACCTCTGCCATTTCTGTCTCTAAATTTATGGTGTATCTATCACCAAGAAACTCAGAAGTATTTGAACAGAATACTTGCTGACTGACAATTTGCCTTCAGGAAATAAACTTCTGTAACTAAGCTCCTGGAAAGAGCTCTTTTGGGGCAATTGGAGGTTTACTGTCCTGATGTTGTGCACACCTTCCTGAGGGCAGTTCTTTCAAAGTTATATCTTGCTCTGAATTTCTCACCGTTTTAAACACAGTTGATCTTTAGGCAATGAAATATTGGTTTCTATTCACATCTGAGTTCTTCTCAGTTCTGTCCCCTGAAGTAGATCCTAATCCATAATTCAGTTTCTTTTTAATATCTGCTTCAGGCATATCTTTATGGAGAAATAGACTGAATTTTACACAGTTGTTAGCACACCCAATGGAACATCCATGCCCAGTATATGAGGAAACCCAAATTTTACTGATCATTTCAGTTGGTTCATAATGTTTAACAGCTCTCTGCCACGCTCAAACAAATAAGATTTTCCTTGGAAACACTAGGGCTCGTATTTCACTATCTATTACATTCTCCTACTTCTCCATTTCACTGTTGACTGAAAAAGATCCTAATAGACCAAATCATACTCTGTTTTAAAACCTGCTTACTAGAAATCCCAGTTTAGTTCATGCACAATTTATTCTATTCTATTTTCAGCTATGTATCAGCCTCTGGTACAGACACAAAACCAGCGAGTAGTGGTTTATATTGCACTATTCAGAAGTCCCTTGATTTGGTCTGAATCTAGATCACAGGTGAGTTTTTAAAAACTATTCTATGTGCAGCTGCTGTCCTTTGGACAGCTTTCCCTCTCCCTTAGTCCCTCTTCCAAAGATGTAACTGGTTTACTTGTGAAGCACCCCTACCAGCGCTATGACTACATCTGATTCATCGTGCAGTGATCTGGAATGTCATCCCTCTACAACTTATAAATATATTTCTATTTTTAAAGCAACTTAATACTTCCTTATAAGGCAAAATCAAATCCTGATACGTTCCTCAAAATTGTGACAAGTCTCTGGGAGACTGTTGCCTTACTACACTTTTCAGTCCATACTAAGTTTCTCTCTCAAAATCTTAGGTTTATCAGCTTATGCAATTTTCAAAAGCTAAAAGGAATACATAGTGATAGGAATATATTAATGAACTTGGGCTGCTTTCTCATGGGAATCTTGTTTATCTATCTGTTTACTTTCTGAGTTAAAAAAAAAAACAATGCTTTTATCAGGGAAGCTAAGAAATCAGAGGAAACTGTAAAAGACAAATAATGGAAAGGACTGACAAATTAGGACTGGAGGGAAAGGAAAGTGCTAGGCTTTTTTTTGCTTTTAGTTACAGCTAGACCTCATTTTACCCCGAAACTCATAGGGAACTCCATTCCCTTGTTCCTTTCTGGCGGAAATAAAACACAATGACTCCAGTTCTTTTCCAAAAGAAAGATTAAAAGGTACTTTTTATTTTTTTTAATTTGATAAAATGCCATTTTAGAGGCCTCTGGATAAATAGATACTCTAAGCAGTCTAACATTTCTTGCATTGTGTGCAGGTTAGTTTCTAGATGACTGAGATGGTAATTTCATCTGAACTGTTCTACTCCAAAATATCTTGAGAGTCGACACCATACAACAGTATCTAGGTGCTTGTGACTACAGACATTTGTAGCAGTAGAAGATATATTCATTTCCCATCCATATCTTTTACAATTTTCCATAGGAGAGAATCGTTTTGCTTCTCTTTATTGCACATGTTTAATAGACAATGTCTCTATTTTAAACACAACTTGTCATTTTGGAAAGAAAAAAAAAAAGCATATCTTAACACTTAGTAGTTTAAAAATGAGCACATTGAAATATCTGTTTTTACTGACAACAGTTGAAATCAATTCTTTGGCAGGATGACACGTTCCACTTCCAAATGAATTCTGAAATCTCTGTATGGATTTTTCTAAGGTATTTACTGAAATTATGAATAATATTTTGTAATTTATGGATCATTTGAAGATCTAAGGCAAATGAAGACAGACAGATCCATAGTAATGGAATTTCAAAATTATATCTGCATCATGGGTTTATCAAGATTATGTACCCAGACTGAATGCATTTCATTTAGCTTGTTGTTTTCTAAGTACAAGAACAGGTAAGCACCTTAAGGCTGATAACAATGGTGTGTATAAATCTAGATCCTCTAGTAATTATATATTTTTTTTCTACTAATTCATAATGTTTTCCTATGTTTATGCATTTTGGGATAGACAGTGAGCTGTTAATCCACTAAGGTATGTGAAATGGGATCTCTTACATCATCTGGGATTAACATGCCACTTACGTGGTTGTTAAATAATGGATGAGATAGAGGAGGCTGAGGACTGGGTACCCTCGGTGGCTGGTCCTGATGCTGCTTGTGAGACCTCTGGGTTCCTCTGGCTGCTGTAGGGGCAGTCTGGTATGCCAGGCACTAGACAAAAAGCCTGCCAGCTTCTTTCTGCAAGATGAAAAAGGAGATGGTAGGGTCCAGTGATTCAAAGAGACTAATGTGACCAAACTGAGACACTAAACTGAGCAGGCATAATTCACAAAGTAGTGTTACTCCAGGGAACATGACAGAGTGCTCTGGCCCACAGAGATCTAGTTTTGATGTACTGGCGCCCAAATGAAAAAAGTAGAATTTAGGATCAAATAATTTGTTTCCCACTCTGACTCCTCTTAAGATGTTGGAGAGGGTTCACAGGAGAGCAGAGAGGTTTAATGCCAAGGCTGATGAAAATTGACCCATTTCTGTTTACCTGGGACCGGCAAAATGGATTTAAGAGAAACTGTGGCAGAAAAGCCACACGTTTCAACTGATGAATTGATCTAAAATTGAATCTCTTGAAGACAGCAGATGGGAAACAGAGCAAAGCTGTCATAATATGGTGGAACAAATAAGGACATTTCCAAACCAAATAAATAAAAAGATGAAAGCATAACAAAGAGCACCTTTATGGAAGTGGGTAACAAAGGGCTATGGACTCAGCCATTGTTCTGTTTTTTTGCAATCACCAGCACTGTTATAAGCCATAAGCCAACAGTAGCCAACTGAATGACTGATCTACACATTGACTGCAAGTACAGTGGTAGAATGAGACACAAGGCATTTTTATCAATTCAATGAAAGTATGAGGTTGAGGTACTGATATATCTCTTTTTCTATTATATGGAAACTAAATTGGTCTCACCAGTATTAAAAGTGTGATTTAGAGTTGCCTCTGAAGTGCATGGATTCTACAAGCTTCTGTCTCAAAACTATAAAATTATTAGTGCTGAAGGCTGGTCACAGTGCTCTGCCTGCAATTTCTGGACTGAAACTGTTGCTGAGGGAACAGATATACCATTTTCTACCTATATAAATCTGATGCAAAGTAATTATATAGGGGTTCATGTCAGATTAGCTAAATTGGTTCACAATTTAAATCAATGCAAGATGTTAGAAGTGGTCCTAGGTTCCAGATACAAAGGTTTCTATAGTGCTTAGTCATGGGTATGGAAGAACATTTGATTCTAATTGTTCTATTTTTCCATCTTAACTCATCTAACACCTGTATTACCAGGCCTATGCTGGAGGTCCATGTCTCCACCATCACCCCTCTTCCTCAACTTGCAGATAAATGTAAGTGCCTAGGTATAGAAAGAAGGCCACTAAACTTAAAAACAACAGTTGTGAATAAAATGTGGAGAAACTGGTCAAAAATGCCATCTGTAATTTGCTAAGTCTCACAAGGATTATAATAATTTTTTGGAACCGCTTTGAAAGTGGTACCCTGCTACTTCTATACTCTTTGTTTTCTTTTTTCTTTTTCCTTTTTCCTTTTTTTCCCCCTTTCCTCCTAAAAAGCAGGATTTAAATTCCAGTTTCTGTCTGGAATTACTTGTCCTTTAGACAAAATGGTGTTTTCTTTCTCTTCTTAACAGGTATAGCTGCAAACACCGAACTGAAGTGCTTTCCAGACAAGATCACAGCACACTGGTGGTATGAGCTGGCCAGTGGCAGGTAGAATCAGCTGGCAATACCTGATGTGGTTTATAAGACTTAGGTGAGATATAATTTGCAGGCTAACAACTTCCCTGTATATATAAATGTCTCACAGATATTTTCTTTCTTTCTGAGCTGTATTTCTGCCCACCCTGTGCAGCTGCATTTGTAAGATGCCATGTAAAGCTCCATTCCTCTCCAGTTTGTACATGGGATCAGCCCTGCACTAACCATGGCCACAGAGAGCCCAGGCTGAACCCTGGTTCTTTTAGAGCACAGTCAGACAGCACTCACATGGGCCTGAAAAACCCTATAGGATTTAACCTTTTGTGTCAGAAGAGCCTTTGAATATCCATTTCTTTTCAGAAATAATGGCTCTGAAAGTTCCCAGCGTTGGCTCTGTGGTAACATTTTGCTCCCACTAGTATCACCTATAGGTCAGGATTGAGTGGATGAGTTGATTGTAGCACAATGTAATGTCTACTGTCCTATTCTTACCCTTAGAAGGAGCTAGAACCCTTTATCCACATTTTATATTAATTTATGCCTAAAACTTAATTAGCAAAATTTATTTGCTAATTATTTTCTTCTTCATCTTTCTATACCCTGACACCTTAATTTTGCAGACATCTTACTACTGTTAATGAGAAACAGCTCCCTCTCTTTACCATGCTTGCTTTCCCTCTCTTAGCACTGAGGCATCAGATGATTGTTCACTTTGCAAGACTTGAAAATGTTGTGTCGTGCTTCTCTTTTGAAGAACACATTTATATTAACAAAGCTGAAACCAGGAGCACTAATGACAGCCTTACAAACATGATTACTAGCTGAGACACAAGTACAGTCACTCTCTTGAATACATCACCCAGGTATTATTTTCAGCTCCAGACCTGAAAGCAATTTCCATATTCTACAGACAAAAACATGACACCTATCTCTAGGAGAAGCAGAACCAATCTAATATCTGTGGAAATACAACGCATCTTGTAAATTACGCTGTTTCAGGGACATCTATAAACTCTCTGTCTGGAGGGAAGTCCATTAATTCCAGCTCCTATAAAGTCCATCATCTACTTAAGACATGGAAAAGCTTTTAACGAGCAAGATCTCTGGCTCTCAAGAGACAAGGTGTTCTGAGAAAACAAACAATTCAACTCTGTTAAGCTAGTGCTCAAGACCTAGTTCCTGAAAGGAAAAACAATGCCAACTCAAACCACCAACGTGTTGAATTTGCTTTTAGGATATCTTAAAAAAATCCTAATAAGAAAATCCAGGTGACTATTGTGCTAGTAATGTGACAGAAAGAATTAGTAGTGGGCAGGCTGCACTCACAGCACTCTGAGAAAAGGCAACAGTGCAGGTCTTGGTTTCTCTCTGTGAGCTGAAGTTGTGACAGGAGTATGAGGAGAATTATTGGGCGACTGCTGAGCTGAACAGATACTGCCTGTACACCAGATACACCTTGTCTTTTCATGCCAGGTTAACTGCTCTGTGGCTGAAATATAGAGTGTATTGTTGAAAGAAATCCTAACTCTATATGGGAAAAAGGAATTACTATTTTTATTTGAGTAGGGAAGGCTGTTTTCTGACGCTAGTGTGCCTTATGCAACAAAGATTGCCTGCTTCTTCCAGATAAGAATCATGATCAGTGTTATCTGTTCTAGGGTAATACCCAGGTTGGGAATCCTGTAACCTCTCAATTTTTAAAGTCCTGCTGGAGCTTGGACTGCAGTGTGCTGTCTTGGTTTGAAAGACAGGCGTATCTGCCAAGGAAGGTGGGGACCTCCCTTGGAATATGACCCCCTTTCTCTCCAGATTATTTTAACTTTGAAGTTAAGGGGCTTTCAGGAAAAGATAAGGGGAAAGGAATAACAGTTCTTTACCAGTGTGCATCACAAGGCAAACCCGCAGCCCCCTCAGCAGCAGCACAAAGGCCCCGCAGCCTCTCTCAGCCCCTCCGGTGCAGTTCCAGGCACGGCCAGCAGGGGCGCTGGTGGCTCCCGGCCGGGCAGGGTGGGTGCGATGATTCCCCCGCGCCTGCAGGGGGCGCTGTGGCGCCAGCTCGGCCGCCTCTCCACACCGCCATGGCGGCTCGGGCAGCAGAAAAGCGATGGGAAAGGGGCTTCCTTTACAAACTCACACACACAGCTGATCCTAGTGCCCCCTCTGGATGGCAAAGGAGCTGTAGCGGGAACCTCATAAGCAGCAAGCTGGAATGGCATGGAGGAGTGTAGCCGACTCCATGGAGCTTGTTAAGGCTCCGTGGCATGCTGAGACTTAACAGTAAGAACTGCAGAGTCATGATGAGACAGCAAATAAGTTCCTGTCTTCTGTCTCGACCCATAGCTAATCTCTGTAACCCCATAGGCCACTTTTTCCCTAACCCTTACTATTAGACAAGTTTAGATCCCCCTATACCCTATAAAAAGGGCCTGTTTTAGCCCATTCGGGAGAAGAGCTGTTGCTGGAACCCTTCACAGACCCCTCAATAAACCATCGCTTTAGAACCGCCAAGACGCTCCTTCTCCTCTCTCTTGTCTGCTTCTGCCCTAGTCAAAGGCGCCCTAGCAAGCAAGCTGAAATCCTAAGACAGCTGAGAATCCCTAAAGAGCTGAAATTCACTAAAGCTTGCTTAGGGTGGCCAGCAGCTACGAGCTGACTGAGTATTTGGGCACTCTGTCTCCCAGAAGGACTGAGTTATCCAGATAGGCCTGCATCACTCAGAGATAAACCCAGTCTGAGGATTTGGGTCTTATCAGAGGAGCAAAATCCCAGAGTGGTCACTGAGATGTGTCAGAAACTCTCCAGCCATAACAGGAGTTGGTCCCTGCAGGCTGAGGATGCGTGGCTGCAGTCTAGCAAAAAACTTCAGAGCCGTAGCAGAGACGGGCAGGCAGGGGCCTGTCTCTGACAGGAGAGGCTCCCTCAGAGTGGGAAGGGGCTCAGAGCCCCAGGGTTTCCCCTGAGGCACCCAAGCAGATGGTGAAGGTCCTTTTGTTTTTAGTGAGGTAGGGTGTTCGTAAGGTCCCAGTGTTAGAAATAGGGCCAGGAGACCAGCTCCTTCAAAAAGGCCTTTATTAAAGACAGCTCTGGGTGGGGAGCCCGATGGGTTGCGCACACCACCGCTGCTCCCACAGGACCACGCTGAGGAGGAGGAGTGCACCTTTGTCTTTTGGCAGAGCTGGGGCTTCCATCCTCACAAGAGTCCTTAAGAAGATAATATTGGCTCATAGTCCAGAGGTATCCTCTAAGCTGGGTACTATCCAAGTTATGGTGACAGGATGGAATATAGCTCCGGTCAAGAGTGGGTGACTTAGTGTGGTTCTGGTGGGTTAAAGTCAAAATTTATGCGGTGGTTTGTTGTTTTGAGAGGGTTCATATAGTTCCCACAGCCTCTCATTTGAATTCAGTCAGGGCACAAGTCCTCCTGGGAGCAGGGGAGCAGGGGAAGTGGTTCCCGATGGGAATGGATACAAATCCAGGGTGAAACGGAAAGGGGTACAAACACAGAGTATGACCGGGAGAGATACAAATACAGGGTAAAATAGCAACATTTAACAACGGCAACTAAAGGCAAGTCCTAGAACTCTAACATTCAATGTTTAACCAATAGACCAAATTAAGACCTTATCAACTTCATCAACAGCAACTCTGAAAAAGAGCTCCCCAGGATTTCATTCCTCACACCAGTTCGATGGCTGCTCTCATGAGCAAAGGCTCAGCCACAGCAGGAGAAACGGGACAGGGCTGGGCTCTGGCAGCAGCAGCAAATTCCCCCCAGGTAAGCAGCAGCTCGCCCATCCTCCTCCAAGTGGACAGCGAGAGAGTGAGGAGCTGTGCTGCTGCTTCCCCCAGGCCACATCTCCTGCCATCTCTACCCTGCCCAAGAGAATGACCCTCAACCACCACACTAATCCAGCTGCACTCCTCCCCCTCCTCTGTGATTCCTTCTTTTTGTCCCATTTTGTTCTATTTTTCTTTTTATCCCTTTTAAATACAGGTCGTTATTGTTGCTCAGCAAGAATGTGGCAGAAAATTCCCTAAGAGAAGGAAAAACAACCCCGAAAAAGTCTAACCTCCAACATATGTCAAGTCTGAATGTTTGTAATACCAGCACCTATGGCAAACAGTAAATCTGTCCAGACTCAGGCTCTGAACCAGTGACACAACTCCTTGATCTCCTCTGATCTCACAGCCTGCCAAAAGTAAGCCAGACCTGTTGAAATTGCTTTAGAAGGCTGCTTCTCAGGTTTGGTTGGAAAGGGTAATATGCTAGTTCATTCTTTTTCAGAGCTCAATGAGAAGAGCTTTCCTTGTGAAGACTGTTCTATAAATTTTTTTTCTGTATCTAATAAATTTATTTCACTGTCTCTTCTCTGTCAGTGTTACAGTGTTGACAAACTTTGCCTGGCACACTATTTTCACTTATTTTGTCCATAGTATAATCAGACTGTCTGGAAACACACACTGTAATTAGAAGTTTTATCACATAGAAAAATTAGTTGTCTGATTACAATTTGGCAATCCCTTCTAAATTTAGCATGTTAGTGTTGTTATTCTAACAACTATTCTATGCAATGTTACATTTGTCTGCAAGTTGAGGAGGAGGGGTGATGGTGGAGACACGGACCTCCAGCATGGGCCTGGTAATACAGGTGTTAGATGAGTTAAGATGTAAAAATAGAACATTTAGAATAAAATGCTGAATTAGCAAAAGGGATGAAAGTTATTCTGCCACCTGATGGTTTGAGCTGAGGCGCAGTGATTTCCTGTGTGCAACTGTCCTAGTTCAAAGCAACAATATATTTTATGTGCCTCTGTTTATCTTATTTCTACTGAGTTTCTCACTGTTCTTGAAAAACAAAACAATTAAGAAGGATCTTTGATAATGAACTTGATTTGTTGTTCCAAACACAGTTTCTGGATATCCTGGGCTAGCCTACCTTCATTTCTTCCTCAACAATGTAACCTTGAAGATCAAATGTTTCTACTATAATATTTCTTTTTTTCATTTGTGTGTGTGCATGTGTGTTTGTTTTTTCCATATTATCTGGATTTGGAGTCATAAAATGTCCTGAAGCAGACCAGTTGTAGTAGAACTCTTCTAAACCACAGCAAGAAGTTCTTTAAGTACTAAAATTCATTGCAGAATTCCAGCATTTAATTCAAAGCTGGACAGTGTATCACAGTGACTATTGCAAGCTCATCACCAGTAAAACTCATCTAACTTTATGTTTGCTTGTACAAATTCACATAACTGTAGCGACTCTGTAATATATGTAAAATACAGGTCTTTGGTCAGGATAAAGTGCTTGCTAAATTGCTGGTGTGATAGTGTGGCTGACTTCAAAACAAATAATCATTGATTATTTCATTCATTTAGCAAGAGATTACCCCAAACCTGACCTAGCATGCAATAATTTGTGACCCTCAAATTGAGGAGAAGCTCTATCATAGATTAGAACTAATTCAAAGCCTCCATAGGATTTTCTTTTGCTATTACCCATATACTATGGCAGTTCTTCTTCCCTCTGGCCACAATGCATGTTAGTGAAGCTAAAATTTATTTCCTGAAGCCATACTGCCTTTAGCAATTTCACATAGCTCTAAAGTATGTGTAAATATCTCATTTCTTAATGATGTTAATGTTGCTGAGTGTATAGGTCTGTACTACTCAGAGTTTTATGAATAAATATCATCTCTAAATTACTCATCCTCTTTGAGCAGTAACCACTCAGACTCTCAAGCAAGCAGAAAAAAATTCTTGGGTTATTTTCTCCTCGATTTACTTGAATTTCTAAAGCCTTGCAAACTTCACATACTTTTAATGGTCTGTCTGCTTCAGCATTATAAAACTTTTAACACTTCACCTTTGCATTCTTCAGGATGTGATCTTCAGCTTCCTCTGGAAGTACTAAGACAAGAATTAATTCTGCCTCTCCAGCAATATCAAGTTTTTTCCTATAATCAGCATCCTACTTGTGTTCTGTAATGGTCCTATTAAGGTCCTTCTTGATAGTTTTCTTATCTCCATACATTCAGATTATAATTTCCTTTCTATATTATATCTTGTATTAAAAAAAATCCCTAAATGAATACATTTTTAAAACTCTCCTTGATCCCTTGTTTACACTTCAGTTTTTCAAAAAGATAATACCTGACCAGGTGATTATGAAATAAAAAAAATACAGAAAAATTATACAAAAGTATTTTTGAAGAAAATATGCAGTGTAAAAATAAGCTACTCAAAACTTCTTCCTTATGCCACTTTACCCTTTATCCTCTCTCCAGAATCATTCTTTAATACTACTTTTACATTATCCTGAAATAAAAGCTTGAAAAGTTGCTGTAATATGGGAAAGTGTCAGCTCTAATAGCACATCTGCTTGGGATACAGCACTCCTCCTTCAGAGGAATGTAATCTAGGCTTTTATTAATAATACAAGGTATCTCCAGAAGGAGATGATGAGGAGACCTGAACTTTTCTGTTTTGAATTCACTTTGTTAATAAAGGTGAGTTCCAGGATTGTGTCTGTCATCCAAGTAATCAAAATCTCCATTTCTCTACTTCTCTATAATATTATCTACAGCTTGTTTGCCTGCCCTCATCTTATATAAATTTTATGGATTTTATTCATGTGTTATTCCTATGGCCTGAACTGAATAATTTGTGTTTTTTGCTGTAATACACAGAAAAAATTGCATGAAATCTTGCAGAATCCTAGAGTTTTTCAGTTACTGAATGAAAAAGGAGCTGTCAGGACTAGATGTATTTTTTTTTAAGGGATTAAGTGTCTAAATATTTAGCTGGGCTAGTATTTCAGTTGTGTTTAGGTGACTAACCATCCATGGTACTGTACCTTCAAAGGTTCCTGCAGCAATTATCCAGATTATTGGACATGAAACATCTTTCCAAACTCTTGCCTTTGCAAGATGGAATTCCAGAGTTTGCTAAGATGTTTGTGAAATTTCTACAAAGGAATATTATGGACCCATACATCAATGTGAAAATTGATTACAGAAGTTTGTAACAAATACTATCCATCTTACTTTTAAAGTCCTCTTCAGGTTTATCCACTGCTGTTTATTAGGTCTTTCAGATATTTTCATTGCTTTTTTCTATGATGCTGTTACCCATACACTGACTGAGATCTATACAGTGCTGATTTACATAGATGCTCCTTTCCTGGCATTGCAATGGAGGGATCAGGCTGCAACTGAAAATCAGACTTTTCAGGATTTTGAAAGCTACTCTTTCAGACCTGGGAACTGGGTTTTGTTTGGTTTTCCTCATAAATTCCCATTTTTGAAAGCTTTTTGAGAGCTGCAATTTAACTTCCTTTGGTAAGCAAGTGAAATTAAAAGCAAAATCTTTCACATGTTTTGAGAAAAAGAGTAGAACAGAAGCAGATACTTCTGTGGTCAAAATATACTGGAAGATCTTAGTCTTTAGACAAGTTCTCATTTAAAGTTTTGTTGAGAGAAACAGGTTCTAGTAAATATCTTAATTTAGGTGAAGCAGCATATTTTGCTAAAAACTATGATTAGTTGAAAACATCCCGGACTGCTTCAGCAGGAACACAGAAATTATGCCACGTTGTTAGGCTGGTTTGCAGTCTGCTGACTGCAGAATGCTTTTATTTTGTTCCAGCATCTGCACAAGAAATGAGCTCAAATCATCAGAAAAGCAAAGGAAGAAGCTGCAGCTTCTCATCAGTCCTTTCTTCCCCAGTTCTGCCAGGTGACTGTCTCTGTTCTGCTGCTTCCAGGAGTTTCTCCCTTTCCTGTACTGCCGGCTACTAATTGATCTCCTGCAGCATTTTTCCTAGCTTCTGTTCCACTCTGTTTCTTGGTCTTCAGTGTGGACCCTGGGACCCCTTTCTGCTTGTCACTTGAAGCATCCAGACAGCCCCAGTCCAGGATATGCTGTGTATTTCTCCTGCTCCCCTCACCCCAGGATTCTTTTTTGTCACTGAGCATATCTGGAGGTGCCCCACAGCTCAGGAAAGGCTCTATTCTTTGCCACATCTTCTGTTATTTTGAGCTCGGCAACTGCAAATCCCCAGGAGGGCACCCACCATTTCTTTCCAGCTGGCAAGGAATCTTTCTCTCTCTTCATCTTTTCATATTCCATTCACAAAAGACACAGTTGAGGTTTGAAAGTGGTAATTCAATCCACATGTCCAACCAAGGAAGGTAAACTAATAGCCAGTGCCCCTCAATCTGTGTTTAAAATCACAGCACTTAGGGCTTTGAGTACCCTGCATATGGGCACAGCTTATCCCAGAAGTTTGCAGAAACTTGCTATTAGATGACCCAGTGGGACCAAGGTATCATTTCTTCCCAAAGCTGCAGAAACAAAATGTAGCACTTTCAATTGCAATGCCTAATTGTGAACATTAAATATTTTGACAGCTGGAGGAGAAAACACGTCCTGGAAATGTCCAGGATTGTTATTCATAAAGTGATGTAATGGGTAGAAAATCTAGCTACTTTAATATATTAAAAAGTGAAACCTTGCATTTCCTGACAGAACCTAAAAAACATTTTGCCTTGGAAAGAAAAACAGAAAAGTGAAAGAGATCCTTACTATGTGGTGATTTTGTAATGATATATGCTGATAATCTTTCTGTTAAGCTGATCTGAAGCCAGGAAAGATTCTGACTTTAAAGATCTTTGAATGTAGGTCTTAACCATATAGAAAGGATAGGTTGAAATCTGCATGAAAAAAAATACCAACTCCTTTATGCTATTCCGGTCTTAAGGAACATCCCTTACACAGACACACAGATACACAGACACAGACAGACAGATATCACTTTGTGCTGGCACTGACTGTTAACACAAAGAGGTTGGTCTGTACAAGGTCCTGCTTCCTCCACCCCAATCGAACAAAAAGGGCAATGAAAAGGAGCACAAGCTATTTTTTATCCAGAAACAATAATGCGGAAAAGGAATTGTGCATTTGAGATACCTAGAAATGAATTTATTACATTCAGCTAAGTAGAGTAAGTAAAATACAGCCCCACAGGAGAGAAGGTGTTTAAACTTTGAGCATCTGATGCCATCCCTTGACTTACTTAACTGTGCTGCTTTGCTGAGTGGAAAATCTAGTTACTTGAATGTATAAGGAAAATGAAGACTTATATTTCATGACAGAATCTAAATAACATCTTATCTGTCCAAGTGAAAATCATGTCCATTACACTAGAATGATTATGTACATCATCCTTCTAGTTTACATTGTTAGTGTGCTTTTACATCAAAGATGTCATTTTACCTTCCATCAGACATCCACGGATTTCTCATGCAGACTCTCTCTCCTCCCGCTCTGCCCTCGCTGCTCTTTGCTTTACTACCAGGTACCATGAAATTGTAGCTGTATTTCTTGAGCTGTTTTTCACAGGTTGGAGTAAAATATATTTATAACATGAGTAAATTTTTCAGTGTAAAGGGTGTTTCTTCATTAAGAAAATGTCTGAACTTGGAGTAGTAACTGTATTATTAGAAGCAAAGTTTCACTATAAAGGCTTTAAATGATGTCTTAAAGCTTTTTAAATGCAGTGTGTTGTCTCTGTTGCTCTGTAAATCACTAGCCTGTTAGAGGTCAAAAGATTATCCTTTAGAGAAAGGCTTCATTCTTTATGAAGCAAACCGATGAACCAAAGTTACAAAAATAAGATGTCTGCCCTGAGACTTAGGTGGCAAAACACATCTTCGCTGTCAAACAAAGCAGAGATGCTAATATGAAGATGGGGTCTATTGTTTTCCTGAGATGCTTATGGATAATAGCTTTTTGCTTACTGTGGCAAGTTGAGGCTAGGGCATAATATATATTCTCAGTGTTCCTGACTCTTTATCCAAAAAAAAAAAGAGTTAATGGCACATTACCCATTCCCAGTGGTGAGGTATATACAAGAAGGAAGTATTTCTCAGAGTCAATAAACTTCACTGTATTCATTCGAAATATCCTTGGCTTTTATGTTTGACCTTGGGATAAGTACATCATTCCAATAAGGGGATTAGAATATTATTATCTTTCTTATTCAAGACTTCAATTGATCGTAAGTTTATAGTAAAATTGCCAGTGTCCCTGCGGAAATGTGTGTATGTATACACAGATTTCAAGGAATTTAGTTGTGAAATATGACTCCCAAGTGTCAGGTATATAGTGTTATCAATATGTTTCTGTGGTATCCCCTAATAAAATGGTGATAAGTTAACCTCAAGCATGAAACTTGGATCCTTGACTATACAACAGCTTTACCAATCAGCAACACTGTGATTTGGACTTAAGGATATGGAAGCATTACGTGTCTGCAATTTGTAATGAAGAATTCCAGATGTGTGTAAAAGTCCCTCTAAAACACCAGAAGAGGGATAAATGTAAATGTCCTATGAGCATAAGCACATGAGTAGAAGGAACCCTTTCCTAAGCAAAACATTCAGCATTAATTTATCTGTTCAGTCTTTTTTTTTTCATCCGCTGGCGGCTTAATGCTGAAAGAAAGTTTTCCTTATCTGAGTTGATGGCTAACAGTCAAAGTTGTTCTCTTGTCTCTGTATCTTTCAGAGGCAGGGAAACTGATTTATAACAATACATGGATGCACTGAATTAGAAAAGACAGTTTCAGAGCAGTGACATGTTTTTCTTCCTACAGTGCACTCTCCACTGAGATCTGTCAAACAGGCTGCAGGAGAAATGTGCGTACTTGGAAAGGTTCTCCTGTGCACTCTCTCCTCTTCCTTCCCTTTCCCACTTGTCCTCTTGCTCCTCTGATTGTGAACAGAGAACTGCTCTGCCAATCAGAGGGTGAAGGAGAAAGGGTGAAGGTCTTGATTCATGGTCTAAAAGGACACAGCAGCTGGTGAGCTGAAATCCCAGTTCCTGAATAGAACTGAGCCCATCCCTTTGGTGGCATGGATGGCTTTCACTGCTTTGCAGCTTAGCAATTGAAGACCTTATCCAAATTTCACCCCAAAGCTGCTATAAAAGGCTGTGAAGACTTTGAAGTTAGACACAAACTTGCTTTTACTTTTGAAATTTCTAGGGAAGATTTGGTGATTTTTGTTGATACTTACGTGTCCTAAACTGTTTCCTTAACAAAATGGCCGCTTGCATTGATAAATCTTACCCCAGTTTTCCAGACTAAGAGAAGCTCCCTTGAAAACTAGACCTTATGTATGAATTTTAATTATTTTATTTAATAGTTCAGAGGTGGTACTTTAGCACACTAAACTGTGTATTCAATTTGATATGCAAATTTAGGACACTATGTCTTTCTTACCCAGTTGTAGGAAAGAGACAGTTGTACCTAGCTAGAAACTATGGATGCTTCTATATAGAATAAGCACACACCCTCTGAGGCTTTTGATATTGAACACATCCCTACCACTGAAACATTTTTTCCTAGCTCTTGCTCTGTGTCCAGAATTCAAAAGGAAGTTTCTTCCATTCTTTCATGAACTTTCAAATCCCATGAGCAGTGTGCACCTTCGTAGCCCTTATTTTTTTTGGTTTTGCTAAACAGAAATAACAAGGAAAAATTTTCTGTAAGTTGTCCCAGTATGCATCTTTCTGTAACAAGCTGAATCCAAACTGAATGTAAACTGGCTGCTCCTTCCACAAAGGCCTTATGAAATATAGCTCAGTGTGCAGAAAAAGCACATTTGCAATGTTGTACATACATATACATAGACTTACATATGCAGAAATTTTGACAAGGACAAAATTTTTAACATTCTGGATACATTTTACCACAGACATTCGACTGACTGAATGAATAAACTCACCCTGTGCACCTAGAGATATAGGCACAAAAACATCAGGGAAAATAGCCCTTGAATCTGATCTGACATTGAGTTCATATCCTTCCATAATTGTTTTGGAACCTGATGCTGTTGCTGGGGACTGCTAGAAAACAGTAATGTATTTTCTGGGGAAAATTTGGGATTAAGCATTTGAAAGCAAAGATGTTGACTTCTTCTGTTTCCCAATGACAAAATTTGAGTTCCTTTTAAAAAATGAAAAATAGCTTTCAAAACAATTGCAACTTCATTGGCTTCATTGTAGCTTACAAATGTAACTATTAACCAAATTGATTTTAGTATAATGTTGATTATATATGTGTTTATGTGTATTCATGTACTCATATTTACATATTTACAAAAAGGTAAAGAAGGATTATCTTCTTTTAAGCCAATCTTTAAAATTGCAGAAGCAAAAACTTAGTGCAGTTTAGGTGACAAAGAGTGTGCAGTGTTCAGAAATAACTAATATATAAGCATCTGTATCAGGAGTTTGTATTAGTAAAATTAAAATTATCAGAATTATCAGCCCCCTTGATATGATGGTTTTTATACAATGAAACAATTTATGTGTTGTGGTTATTATTATTATTATTATTACTATTATTATTGTTGACATTTGGGTTTGTTTTCCACAATAATAAATATAATGCAACATGAAATTTCACTGAGAAGTTGTGTCATAACACAAAACAAAGAGGTAAGATCCTACTTACTAATCTATTGGAGAAAAAAATGCAACAGTGTAACAACTGCAAATGCAATCTGTCCTAGCAATGCATTTTAAGTCCTACATTTTGTTTATATCTATTATATTTTTAAAACTTTCTTATAAATGCTCTTTTTTTCCCCTAGAGTGTAGAAGATCTTCAAATCCAGAAGTTCTCCACTCCCTGTATATTTTTCTCAGAGGGAATGATTGCTTTTTAATCTGCCATTCATCTCATCCACATAGGAGCAAAGTGGATTTTCAGGTTAGACAATTTTCTTTCGGATCGATAAGGGTCATTGGAAAGGTGAGTTTGAAAATCAGAGTAAAAAATATATGTATGTGACTCCTGTGTAAATGAGTCCTTAAATATGTATGAAATAGAAAGATGTTTGAATCCCTCTTCACCACCACATCCCAAGTGGGCTCTTGGTGCAGCTTTGCAAGTGAAGTCACATTTTGTCAAGGGGATGTGCAGGGTGTTTTTATTTCAGGCAACTTATTCCTTGAGGTTAAATACATGCCTGTATGTAGAAAAATTGGGTCATGTTCTATTAGGTTTTGCAAAAATAAAGGTAGGCAAAAAGTGGACTTTGTAAAAGGCCATGGAAGTGCCACTGTGAGGCTGTGAGTCCCTGGGCAGGCATGAACTGTCGTGGGGGTTAGTTTTGAATTAATAACGATCATGTTTCTTGGAATTGACCTGGAGTTTGAATGATAGATTTTTACAACAATAAAGGTTTATAAATGAAAGACAGGAACCTCTTTTTAAATTTTAGAAGGAATCAATTATTATAATTGAGGTACAAAGACTGAGCTGGTATTTAAATAACAGGGTTTTCTCCAGTGGGTCAGTCCAAAGACAAACAGCAGGCTGGCCATGAAGGTTTCAGGCTGTTTGAGGTTTTTTTGGCTCTAAGCAATATAAGCTTTATGAAACAACTGCACATTGTCAGTTTTAACCATTATGTGGACTAAAGAAATGGGAACTGGCTTCTGCTGCTAAGTGTCTGATGTCCCTCATTTCTTCTGATCATTTATAATTTTTTGGTTCAGTCAGATTTTGGGTAGTCTTGCCATTAAGGTTATTTCCACATAAGCTTTCAATCAAAATATTTTCTTGACCTGTGGGCTCTTCCTAAGTATTTCACTGCTCAAATCCTGGTCTTTCCTGCTTAAAACCTTTGTAACTTGGATGGGAGTTAATGAGCCCCACCTGTCCTGGCTCCCAGCATATGGGCCTTGCATCAGCAGAACTGCCCTGCTCCTGTGTACAAGGCCATGAAATTTGACATCCCTTTCTCAGTGTCTTTGTTATGTCTTGTGTGTTTTGTTTTGTTTTGTTCTGTGGACTATATCTGCCTTTAAACTGGCCCTGAAAAAGGAACTGAATTCAGAACACCAAATTCTCTGTGTAGCTATATAGACACAACAGCACTGCAGTTGCCCATTCTCTCTTCACTTCCCATGAAATATGGTGCCAAAATCTGAGTTTTAGACTTGATAAAGTCCTACATGGAAATCACCTATTTTTACAAAGGATCTACTCCTTCTACTAAAAAAAAATTTAAAGGGAGAAAGCTCCAAGTGTGGCACACACTTTAAATGAATATAGTTCCATTGGCACAGTCAAGAATGTGCCTAATTTTAGAAAGACATATGTGTGTGCAAATAAATGTATATCCACACATATATAAATTTCTGGCTCAGAAAACATGTCACAATGAGCAGTAGAGAAACAGCAAAAGCAATTTCTCTGATAAAACAAAAATAGCATAAGGCATCTAGATCAAATATATGTATTTTTCCTAGGGATTTTCCATTCAAGGTGGATGTTGATACTTAACTTTGTAGGTATTCTCTCTGTTACTGCTCACAGCAGTTGTGTACCATAACAAACCTAAAAGTCACATAATAGGTTGTCATTCACTGATGTAATTTAGCAAAAGAGATTGTGTAAAGGAATGGTCTGAATGTTTTGTACTTAAATGGATATGGGAAAATTCACACTGAATGGAAAGAAAAGTCTAATTAATTGTGAAAGATATTCTTCTTAGGGCCTTTTTAACCACAAACACTAAAACAAACAAATTTAATCCCATTTCTATATCAGTTTGATCAGTATCAGAAATGGATATTTTAAGAATATTCTTCTGCGATTGTTTGATGGTAACTAAGTCCATCAGGCTTCTCAGTATCAAGCTGATGAAGCTGAAAGAACTGACTCAACCACCAGTTCTGGGAGCTATCTCAGATCATACCCACTTGCATTTATAGCAGACAGCATTCAGAAGCAAGACCCCATCCAGAACCAGACTTAGGACTGAGGGAAGATTTTAGGGCTGCATGTTTGCAGGCTTCAATTTTTTCATAAATTCCTTACTATTGTAATAAATGGCAAGAATACTGAGAGAGCAGTTTTGCATAATAACACACGGTCAACCACGCCGTAAGGTAGACGTACCAACTGTGAGCCTGAGAACTGAAAACTGCTATAAAGCAGTACTTTCTTCAGTTTTCAACAAAAAATAACTGATTGGGGGAATTTTTGTAGGGAAGAATAGGACAAAGATAACATAATAGGACTTACCCGTTAGTAAAGCCAGGCTGGCTTTTATTGGACTCATGTAAATTTATATTTATGTAATGCCTTTAGTTCAAGACTGATTTTTATTTTTTTCCTCTTGGGGTAGTCATGATTCTTGCTTTAAATGTGCAGTGTGGGCATTTGATTGGAAGTACACCAGGCTTTCATGATAAAATTATTCAATTTTGCAAACTGATTTTACAGTAGGCTGGTTGCCCCACAAAATTCCAATGATGAGATGTCAGAGAAGAGCTCCTTCCCTCTCCATTCTCTCTCTCTCACTATTTGTGTATTTGTACAGTGATAAACCTAACAACCTCCAGGGCTCTCATCTCCATGAGACTCATTTCACAATTCTTCCATTGTGGAATATCTACTAAAAAAGAAGTAGCCCTTTCGCTGTTGTGTTTTTTATGCACCATAAATTAAACTCAGTGACAGAGATCAGGGCTAGCAATTTTTGAAAGGAAATGTCTCTGAACTGTCCTTCTCAGTTCATCAACATGTGAATCAGTAGACTATGGCTCACCCTCAGCTGATAACAGAAGTCAGACTGTTTGGTCTCTTTTCCATGGCAGCTCTTACATAGGTTCAGGGTTTCTTTTCTTTTTTATTTCTGTAAAAAGATATATTCTTTCAGGCATGTTATTGCTGCTACAGTGCCAATATTTCTTCTGTCTTTCAAGGAAATTAATTTATAAAAAATGGATACCTGTTCAGTTAAACTTTTATATGGCATAAGAGAAACTGAATCTGGCCCACATCAGTAGTTATACAGTGGAAAACATTTTATCTCCTTCTTTTAATCCTGTCAAAAGAAGAGACCTTGCCTGTTCCCTGGTAGAATCTGGCCCAGTAGCAGATATTTGGGGAGGTGGACTTTAGAGACATTCAGGTACTCAGGTATTCAGATATTCTGTTAATATATACAATCCAGGGAAACCAGAAACACAGTACCTCCTTCTGCAGCTTCCAGGTATTTTATTTTACTCCCTGTAACTGAAGAGATTATGTTTTACATCCAAAGTCAGACCAAAGTCAAAGAATGGGACTCACCTCCAGTGAGGTCCCTAATGGCACAAAGAAGTCAAATCATCCCAAGCCATCAGGCACTAATAAACTGCAATGATGTTATTGGCTGCAGGTATGAGGCATCCATATGATCTAGGAGCCACCTTTAAATTTCATCAGGTGATGAAATGCATATCAGTGCATGCACTTTGGCTGAAATTATAATTCATCAGTGCCTGTAAATATCTGAGTTAACAGATTCCACCCTTCTTGTGCTCAGATCAACAAAAACTTTGGAGTTTATCTTCATTAGTTGTAAATGCAAGCTGGTGTTAGAGCCATCTTAGGAAAAGGTTCTCTGACATTTCTAAATGAGCCAAGGTGATCCCTAATGAAAAATAATAACTGGTTAAGATAAAGGTTTGCACAGCTGAAAAAGAAAGCACCCAGGTTTACTTTTCAAACAGGCCTGAGGAAATACATGCTGATGGCTTATATAGCATGAATGGCAGGTTGCACATTACTTAACTGGTTTAAAATCAGTACAAATGTGTTGTCTAAAGTGATCATAAACCAAAGTTAACAACAAACCCCCTCAAATGTGTCAAAAACACTGAGGTTTTTTTAATACATGCTTCTACAATTATCACTTGGTTTCACAGCTTTTAGAATTCAAGTGAAAAATTTTGAGGAATTTTTATTGTTAAGTCTTGAACCATTTCTTTATTAAGGAACTAGAAAAAAATAATATTTGAACTATCTTATAGAAGATATAAAAACATATTTTAAAAAATCAGTGCTAAAACAACACAGTTTTGCTGGAAGTTGCTGGATTGCTCTTAGCAACAATACTAATCTTTGTAGTGGAGCTAAACTTATATATATATATATATATATATATATAAGATTTATTTATTATATATATAAAAACCACAATTTATTTCAAGGAAAAGTCCACACAGCTATATTTGAAAAGCAAATATTTCAGTTTATGCTTAGTTCCAAGCACCACAGTATTACTATTTATTGGTGTAGTGAATTTATGGAAAACAAATGCCAGCTGCCTCATTATATCATACTGAAGTGTTCCAAGATCTGATGTTTTGGACTATAGAATAGAGGGAAAAATTTGGGTGTACCCATATTTTTGCAGCCTGGTGAGAGAATGCATTCCAGTAAATTAAGGTTATTTTGGAAGAGTCTTACATATTTATTCAATTGATGTTCAATTGAAACAAAAACCATTCTGATAGAGGAAAACTTTATTCAAATGGTTCCAGGAAAACACATATTTTTGCTATGTTTTCTATACACTTTATATCTTTTTGCTGGCCATAAAGGTGTTAAACTTTATAGTGTGAAAGCAGCTGAGCTCTTTCATTTGAACTAACGAGCTCCTAATGAATTTTGTGGATGCTAGTATGTACACAGTACATTTCATACAGTTGATACATAATGCTCTACTTCTAAAATGGGTCTGTGTAAATTAACTTTGAAGGGTGTACATGCTGGTCTTTCACCCAGTAATTGCATGATGTGAACCCCCAGAGCAGCTGATTTCAGAGTTCACCCTGGCTGATTCTTGCTGGTGGAAATTTGCCACAACGATTACATCATCTTCCAACAAGCCACATGTGCACGACAACAGTCAGCAAACAATTACTTAAAACCCTATAATATAATTTGTAATTTGACTTAATAGCCTTTTCTTTCAGGGTTCGTATTTCCATGACAAAGCCTGGGGAATTGGGGCACTTCTGCAAACAGGCAAAGGCTCTGGACATCATCAGTGGGGGAGATGGCCTTGTCCCTCCTCTCCTCAGTGCTCCAAGCTTGCACAATGTCTGTACTGCCTGGAACTTGGGATTAAACCTGTGACAGTCATCATTTTGGAAAACTTTTTAAAATGCTCCCATTTATTTCTTTTTCGCCTTGAGCAAAGCCAATGCCCATCTTATGTTTTCTCTAACAAGACAGCAAGGGGGGAGGAAAATAAACCTCTAGTCATGATTTATGGAAACAATAACACTTCCTTGAGTTTTAAAAACATCTGAAACCAAATGTCATGCCCCTGCCTCCCCTCCAGCTCTCTGTGATGTTTTCCATTCTCCTGTGTTACAAAGACTAGTAAAGGCTGAGTCTCAGGAAAGATGTATTGTGGTAAAAGTATTTCTGCTTTAATCTAATATTGTCTAGCAAGGTCACAAGTCACTAGCTATGCAACATTTGAAAACTACAAAATTATTGCAGATTCAGGCCTTGAAGCTCTTCTGTTTTCGTTGTTCATAGACAGAAATCCTTGATGTATATACAGGAGATAGACTGGTTTAAGTTCTCCCCCTTTTCCTCCCTCTGTGCTGCTTTTAGACATGTGATTTATTTGAAAAATGTGTGACTTTTCTAATCATTTATGGGGTAAGGGTTTTTTGTAGCAATAAAAGGATTTAAGGCCAGCAAGGAGGAATTATGCAGCTTCTATTGTAAGGAAATGTAAAATAATTGCAGTTTTATGTGGGGTGAGGACTCTTGGAGGAATGTGAAGTCTTTATCTGCAGATGTGAGTTAACATTTTGTTTAGACTGTGGCTGCCAGAGGAAGATGTGAATAAACAGAAGGTCCTACTTTCCATAAGAGGCAAAAAATTTTACTTTTTAGTCTTGTTTCCAAATTAACTCAAAGGTGGGAAACGTACTTTTTCTGCATATCTTTAAGGAAAAAAAGGGAAAAAATAATTTTTCAGAATTTAGCAAGTGGTTGGAAATACAGAAGGGCAATAGTGATGTTATTACACACAATACTACTGAATCACAGAAAAAGATTACAGACTACTTACACATTACCACAGATCCATAGAATGTGATTTTCAGGAATTAAGCAACAGAAGGGAAAAGAGAAACTACTACGAATATTGAAAGTGTATCACCAGTGCTGTCTGCAAGGCTGTTGTTTTTAGGCTGTATGTAGCTATTATCTCAATTTGCTCTTCCTTGCCTGAGTGTTCCCCTGTGTGATTTGTTTTCACAGCCCCCTGCCCAGATTCAGAGGCAGAGGAGCCCATAGGTTCAAATGAATGATAATGAGCATTGTCAGAGAGGAAGGAAAATTGAGTCCTTGCTCTGGCTGCCTGGCCAAGAGCTGCAGGAGCTAATTGTGTCAATGGTAATGAGACCAAGCAGGCAGCAGATGCTCACGTGCCTTTACAATCCAAATCCCACCAACAAATTCCTCCCACAGAAACTTTGAGGGATGTCTTGGCACCCTGGAGATGGTGATAGACCCGGTCTCAGCCACATGCCACCTGCTAGAGCCATTGTTTAAAAAAAGGAGGAGGGAAAAAAGTGCCTATTATGATAACAAAGTTGTTTGCTGTCTCTTGCAATGACTTTCCGGCACTAGTTTTACCACATTGCAGCAATTGAACAAATAAAAAAAAAGGAATATCTGATTTTTAATAGAAATATTTTCACTGAGCACTGTTAATCACTTACTTGGGAAGCCAGATGTTAAGTATATGTTAAATATTCTGCTGAAAAACCGTGCTTGCCTTTTTCCCATTACAGCTCCCACTGTGTCTGCTTCCTCCAGCAGGTTTAAATTTTCACATATTTTCCCATTACACTGGAGCAGGGAGCATGTTTTCCTCTTTTTTTTCCCAGAAAAGTCAAGAAGAAAAAAATGCAGATACTCATGTGGAGTACTGTATAAATATTTATTGTAAAATAAAACAGACAACATATTTGTTCCTTATTCACAAAGCAGGCTGGGTGGTGGATTGTGCCTGGGGTTTTGAAGAGAGAAAGGCAATTATGGGTTCCTTAAAGACAATAGTTTTTAATGAAAGCTTTCTAAATTCTGCAGTAGAGAGAGGTTTAGATCCTTCCAGGAAATATTTGCCCAATACTAGCTGTTTCTGGGGAAATCTGATGAAATCTCCTTACTTGCCACAAAACTTTGTGTCCAGCTTTTCAGTCCTGTGGGGTTCACGCTCTTCAAGACATTTTTAACTGACTCTGATGCTGTTCAAAATCTTTCTGGGCATTGGGCTGGTTCCCTGTCAGCCTTGGCATTAAAATCATAAAATCATTAAGGTTGGAAAGGGCCTCTAGGACCATCAAGTCCAACCATCAACCTAAAGCTGGCAGATCCACCAGCACCATATCTACAAACAGCACAAAAGCATCTTAAAAACTCTGGAGCTACCTCTGGCTCCAGGATGGCTGAACATGGCTGAACTCTGGCTGTGCTGAACATGATTGACTCCTTTCCTTCTTGAGAGACCTTGATGTCCTTGGAACATTTTAGTCAGTAGCAGCTGCTGGAGGTAGATACATGAGTGGATCTGGATCATTTGGCTTAGGCTGTCAGTGGAAGACGGAACAGATGCTTTTTCTGGTAAAAAGACACTTGAAACACCAATTACACTCCTTTTTTAAACTCCCAGAGGTAATGGAGGATGTTACAGCTCCATGAAAAGCTTGGATTGAGCCAGTTATTTGACAGACTAGGTATTGCAGCCCTGACTAAATTCACATCTACACCAAACTTCAGATCTTTTATTTCACAGAAACCGCACTCCTTCAAAGAAAATTATCTCAAATGCAGCTGCTTCTTTCTGCTCTTTATAAAGAGTGGCCTTGAAAGTATCATCATATCCTAGATAGTGTGTTGTAGGGAACAAGAGCAGCACATTTGTCAGAGCAGAGTAGCAGCAGTTTAAGACACAGAAAGCCTTTCAAATTTATTCATAAAAAGTATTTCAAATTCCAGAGCATGTGGTGTATGTGTTTGCTAACATCTGGAATAAAATCAGATGTTGGAAATCCAATGCCAGGACGCCACCTTGTAGAACTGATTACAATACCTCAGGCTGAGAGCACACATGCTGCTGGTGCTTTCCCTGTGAGGAAAAAAGAGGAAAAGCTTTTCCATGGGGAAAAGAGAGATCTGGGCTCTCTGCCTGCAGTGGTGACCACCTCAGCCCCATGGTGGCTGCACCACTGGGGCACAGGAGGTGGTGAAAAAACACCTTTGTTCCTTGCTTTGCATGAACCAAAGGTTTTGGCCACTGTTCTCTGAAGCATCTGGCTCTCTGCATTTTTATGTATTTCAGTTGCAGGGATAATAAGAAATCAAAAACAATGCCTTAGGAAATGGGAAGTTTTATCTGTTATACACAACAGGAGCTACAGCTTGGTTTGGGTGGCTTGGTAAGGAAGTGGAACAGGGCCACACAACATCACTTTTGTTGGCTTGGGTGCAGTGGGAAAGAGATGTGTTACAGTCCTGACTGGTGCCTTTTCTCCCAAACATACAGAATGCTCAAACCCTCTTTTGGCTCTAGAACATGTATTGCTCTTAAAAGGCAGTTCTGGGTAAACAGCTATCAATTAGAGACATTTTACTTCATACTTTACAAGGCAATAACTAAACAAAATGACAAATGCATTAAAATGATCAAACAATGGAATTTCCATTGTATACTCTGCTATATGAACTAATCCTAAAAAAAATTCAAAAGCATCTGCTGGTATATTGCAGGCATTTGTTTACAATAGAGATTTAGTAAACTGTAAGATTTATGCATATTTCTCTCTTTTCACTTGGCAAATCTTTGAGAGATAAAAATTTTATTGGTGCAGAAAGAGACTGAATCTCTAGGTGCTTACCATGCATGGAACACAAATGGGTTTAACCCACGATTTATATACACAAAGCTGCTGTGCAAAATTGCCTTGGAAATTTACTTATGTAGCAGAAAACATGATCCCCTGCCCTTTGCTAGGATGATTGATGATAATGTAAAACCTAATTTTAAACTCACATTTCAAAAACTTTCTCTCCCATCAGCAGGTGTATAGAATTTGGTGGTTTGATGTATTTTAATGACCCATCACATCATTTTTTAAGCAAGTTGAAAAAGTGAAAATTATAGGTCAGGGCTCTGAACTAAACTTCTCTGTTTACTGCTTCTTCTGAGTCTTGGATTTTGTTCCAGGGCTTTGGCTGTTTGTTGGGTCAGGAAAATACTTTTTCCTGGTACAGCTATTACCTTTACCTAAAATCTTCTGGATGTCTGTGAGGTGACAGAGTGGCCTTTGAGACAGCTTGTGGAGGACACTGCACAGTAGGGGCAGCATTCTGGTGGGAACAGATGCTGTTAAAATACATTATCTTCAGCAGGAAGTACTGTAAGGCTTAGGTATAATCTATATAGTCAAGATACAGATTTTGTGGAGGTCAGGATTGATAACATTACGTGGACTTTTGCTTTTCTGATTTTTCTGCCAGAATCCCTTACCCAATTTTTGACTGCCTTTTCATGGGAACTAGGTAACTGATGTCTGAGACATGTTGTTTAATATTCCACAGATCAAAAACATGTGCTCTGCCTGAGATATTTGGTTTTAACTAAGAAGACTGTGATCCAGAGGCCACATTTTTGATGGTTCAATGGTCTTTTCCACCTTTAATATCTCTTAAAGTAAGTCAGCCTCTGATGTTCCTCAGTTCTGAAAAAAATATCAGGTATAAGAGTAACTGATGAGATAGTAAATTGGACAAATACAGCATTATTTTGTGATGAGTTCTGTTACATGGTTGTCTATGCAAATCAGTGGAATGAAATGTCAGCTTCCTTCCACCCAGTCCAAAGAACAGCATCACATCTATCTTTGATCAGCTTTTTGGGGCCAAGAGTGAATGTAAAATGGCAACACTCATTTGCCTACAAGAATACCCCTCACTCAGTCTGGACTCAGCCTGCAACGGATGGAAGTAATACTTTTACTTAGGGAAACAGGTTTGTTGAAGTGGGATGGAGGAAGAGAGAGGGAGAAAGGAAGAAAGACGCAAAGGGAGAGAAGCAAGGGGAGAGAAGCAAGAGGGAGAGATGAAGCTCCTCAGTTGTGTTGTTCATTGTGATGGAAATGTCTTTTAATATACACTACTGACTTAGGAAGACTTGTCTTTCACATTCATTGCACAGGTGTCAAATCAAATTTTATCTTGCAATGTCTTGTGCACTGGAGCATAGCTCTTGTGACATTTTGTAACATAATGCAACATAAGGTAATAAATCATACAGAAGTGAATAAAATCTCATTTTGTGTATGTGTCTTGAGGACGGGAATGAACCAAATGGCACAGTGCTAATTTTACTGTGCTTCTATCATTGTTAGGAAAATGGATTTTTTCTCTCCTCTCCTTGCTGAGGGACTATTTATCAAAATTCTTCAAAGTAAAATTATTTTTCACCTAATTTTTGCATATATATTTTGCATCTAGGGGCTCATAAAATTTTAGAAGAAAGTATAAGAGCTCAGTAAAACTCCTCACAGTAACAAGACAGACTTTAAAGTGTATCGACCCCAGAAATAAACCTCCTTTCAGCTAAGTGAAAAATAATTAATCTGTTGTGCAGCTGTGGTTTCTGAAGCAGTACTGCAGGCAAATGAAAGTGCAATTTAGAGTCAGTTTGTTTTTCCTGAGTACATCAGTTAAGAAATGGAGTGCAACTTTTGGGAAGAAGCTTGTGGTGAATAGGTCTTTTAGGTGGGGATAACTGAGACCAGTCTCCAGGAGGCCAGCAGCACTCTGGTCATGTGCCTGGCAGCACTCACAATGCCATGCTCACTAAGAGCATCTGCTGCCTGCACGTGGGACTCTCTCTTTTCTTTGTCAGGGAAGTCTGCCATGTCAAAGGTGCACTGGAGTTTAAGACACTTTCAGACAAAACTCTTTCACTGGATGTTGGAGATGGCAACCTTGGGAGCGCTCCGATTGCTCCTGAGCACCCTTAGAGAAGCATCACTTCCAGAAGGGCTAGACGCTTCAATATTGCTTCATCTAAGCAAACAATCTGAAGATATGATCTTTCCCACTTGCAGCTTATCAAATGAAAAAAAAAAAAAAAAAAGAAAAAAAGAAAAATGAGATTTTTCCTTTGGTTCAGAATTTAGGTAAGGACTATTGTGACAATGACATTTTATCGTAAGTGCCAGTGGTCAGTTGCAAGACAGTGTGGACTTAAGTGATAATATAGCATGTAATATGATAAAGTTTTCAAATAAAAAATAATTTCCAAATTCAAAAAGGGGGAAAAAGAAAAGAGGTGCTGTAATTCCTGTTGGGAGGTATCCTGCTCTCTATTATTATACAGAGTGTGTCTCCGAGAAAGACCAATGTGACAAAGTGGAATTACTACTTGGAAAGTGATAAAAATTGCATAAAGCAAGCTCTGCATATCTAAGTCTACTAAACAGCTCCTTGGAAGAACATGCAATCATTTAAAAATACACATAATAGTTTTAAAGCAGTGGAATTATTTTTACTATGAATTATTCATCTCCTGTACTAATCATGTAAAGGGGTGGTGACTTCTTTTATCAACAAAATACTTTTTATTGACACTAAGAACAGCATTTAATTGAACCTCTTTGCCCAGTTATCATCAGAAAAGAGTTTACATTTGTACTGGGGAAAAATGTTTTAGGAAGATTTATCAAAGCTGCAAAAAAAGCTGTCCATGAACTAATGGAATTATACTATCTTTGAATTCTCTCCACCAGAACTCAGAATGGTCACTAATTCCTTTCTTTGCTCTTTTGGTGTTTGCAAAGGGGTTCACTAAAGCCTGAATTGATATAATTATTGGCTTGGATTGTTAGAGATTTAGGCCAGATGGCTATGGGTTTCTAAAGTCCCAGTTGCTTGTGTTAGCTTTTCTAGTTTGCCTATAGGGTTTTGGGGATCAGCAATTTGAAAGGGCTGCAAACTTGTAAAACAGTATTATTCATGGGGGCAGAATGTTCATCAGCGTGACCCAGTACTAAATACATTCATTATGGGCATTTCTATTCTGCACAATTTGCCACACGGTGCTAGTTTGTGGTTGAAAAAAAAAGAGACAATGGCTTATAAAATGCTTTTGAATGCTTAAAAAGAAGGAGAGTTCACACTGAGCCTCCTCTGCTTTCTTTTTCAGCAAAAACCTTCCTAGTGACTTTGGCTGAGCTCTGCTGAGAGCAAGTAAATTGGGCAAATAAGAGATTTACTCTTTACATTTTTGGGATATGCCGTGGGGCGGACCATAAGAGAGGGAGAAGAGCAATAAAAGAGTGATGGTATCCTTATGGGAAACGCTAAAAATCAAATGGACAAAGTTAGCAGAAAAACAAAGAGAAACATAGCAAGCCTGTGGATAAAATGGTAAAAGCCTATGTAAAAAGGAAGTAGAAGTCACATAAATAGATACATTTGAAGTGAGAGGAATGCATCAGCTTCCATGTCCTGAATGCAGCCTGAAGCTCACACATCGATCTGTAACATTTCTGGTTTGCACAGAATGCATGCTCGACTCAGACACAAGATTATATTTTTGTGTGCAAATGTGTGGGAGTGTAAATAGTTTTCTGCGACATCAGAGAGGGGAGGAATTTGTCGTTTTCGAAACAATCTGTCTTGTGGCTCCTTTTCCTTTAAAATACTTGGCATGTAGAAGGTGTGCTTAGCACAGGCTGTCACGGTGGAGCATGAAGTGCTATTTCAAACAGGATGAAAAAGATCACCTGAAGTAGCACTGGAACAGCAAATAAAAAGCTCTGAGACAATCGCACACATGGACACACAGAGGAACGGGGCTCAGGCAGAGGCAGCTGCGCTGAGGGCAGAGACGCTGCGAGAGGCAGCCAGAGAATGCGAAATGTTCCTGACTTGGGGAGAAGGAGGAGGACAGGTTTCGTGGAGCGGAGGAGCTCTCGCAGGGCTCCGAGCGGGAGCACAAATACTGAGGGCACGCAGGTTGTAGGCAAACAAGCAGCACGAAGACGCTCTTGCGGCACGGACAGCGAGACGTCAGCCCCGGCTCTTTTACTAAGCAAAGCCACTTAAAAGCTCGCAGCGAGTTAAACAAGGGGTAACCTAAAGTATGTAAATCAGGAGTGCGATCGCATTTCTCCTGGCAGGAAGGGGAGGAATTAAAATCACAAAACCCCGCTTGAAATTGCCATGAAAATTCGGGGGGTGGGGAGCAGAGACGTTGATTTAAAGTTGCCCATTAGTCATTCGCACCCCCCAGCCCCCATCCTTGGCGGGCGCTGACCGAGGGGCCCCCTCCCCATCGCTTCCCCTCCCTTCCCTCCCCTTCTCTCCCCTCCCCTCCCCGGCTGATTGGCTGCACTGGGCTCAGCACAGGCCGGGCAAAAGCTTTGTCTGGGGACTTGGAGTGAAGTTGCGGAGGAATTTAGGCTGGAGCCGGCGAGGGAGGGCGCTCAGTGCGGCGGCGAGCGCGGAGCAGGCGGGAGGACGGGCTGCGCATCCATCCCCATCCCGCCCGCGGTCCCTGGATGCCGAGGGTGGGAGAGGAGCACGCTGCCCCCCGGAGCATCTCAGCCTGCAAGAGGAGCGCCGAGTCAAATGAGAAAGCGTGGATTGCTTACAGACTGTATCTGGATATCCCGGAACGGTGTGTATAGAAAAAGCCAAAAGTTTTCTGATCTGTAAGTTATTAATACTTGGCTGGCTAGAAAAGGCGTTTTCAAGCTGCACAGGACCAGATGTGCTTTGGATTTAAGGTACCGAAGGAAGGCAAAATAATTGCTTTTTAACTTATTGGGAGAAATTAATTGCAAAAACTTACAAATGTATCGAATCAACAGTAAAATGCACTTTTTATTCCTTTTTGCACTGATCGTAATATCTTGCAATAATGCTGTGCTGGGCAAGAATTTGAAATACAGGATTTATGAGGAGCAGAGGGTTGGATCAGTAATAGCCAGACTATCGGAGGATGTTGCTGATGTTTTATTAAAAATGCCTAACCCTTCCTCAGTTCGGTTTCGAGCCATGCAGAGGGGAAATTCTCCCTTGCTTGTAGTCCGTGAGGATAATGGAGAAATCAGCATAGGAGCTAAAATTGATCGGGAACAACTGTGCCAGAAAAACTTAAACTGCTCCATAGAGTTTGATGTGATCACTCTGCCCACTGAACATCTGCAGCTTTTCCATGTTGAAGTTGAAGTGCTGGATATTAATGACAACTCTCCGCAGTTTTCCAGAGCTCTTATCCCTATTGAGATATCAGAGAGTGCAGCTGTAGGAACTCGGATCCCTTTGGACAGTGCTTTTGATCCAGATGTGGGAGACAACTCCCTTCACACTTATTCCCTTTCTGCAAACGATTTCTTTAGCATTGATGTGAGAACCAGGACTGACGGTGCTAAGTATGCAGAGCTGATTGTGGTCAGAGAGCTGGATCGTGAGCTGAAGTCGACTTACGAACTCCAACTCACTGCCTCTGACAAAGGGGTGCCTCAGAGATCTGGGTCATCCCTCCTGAAAATCAGCATTTCTGATTCCAATGACAACAGCCCTGTGTTTGAGCAGCAGTCATATATTATCCAGCTCTTGGAAAACTCTCCTATTGGGACTTTGCTCATAGACCTCAATGCTACTGATCCAGATGAGGGCGCCAATGGGAAGGTCGTGTATTCCTTCAGCAGTCATGTGTCTGCCAAAATTATAGAAACTTTTAGGATAGACCCAGAAAAAGGTCACCTGACCTTGCTGAAGCAAGTGGACTATGAAGTAACCAAATCTTATGAAATTGACGCTCAGGCTCAGGATATGGGGCCAAATTCTATTCCAGCTCACTGCAAAATTATAATTAAAGTTGTGGATGTGAACGACAACAAGCCAGAAATCAACTTAAATCTGATGTCCACAGAGAGAGAAGAGGTAGCTTGCATTTCTGAGGGGTCACCCCTGGACACATTTGTTGCCCTGGTCAGAGTGCAAGATAAGGACTCTGGTGTGAATGGAGAGATCGCTTGTAAGCTCCATGGGCATGGCCACTTTAAACTTCAAAAGACTTATGAAAATAACTATTTAATCTTAACTAATGCCACTCTAGATAGGGAAAAGAGATCTGAATACATCTTGACTGTAATAGCAGAGGACAAGGGAACGCCAAGTCTCTCCACAGTGAAACACTTTACTGTCCAAATCAGTGATGAAAATGACAACCCACCCCGCTTCCAGACAAACAGATATGAAGTTGTTATCTTGGAAAATAACTCTCCTGGAGCATACATCACATCAGTCACAGCCACAGACCCTGATCTAGGTGACAATGGGCAGGTGACATACACTATTTTGGAGAACTCTGTTTTGGGAAGTTCTATAACCACCTACGTGACCATCGATCCCTCCAACGGGGCGATCTATGCCCTGCGAACCTTCGATCATGAAGAAGTAAATCAAATTGCCTTCATGGTCCAAGCTAGGGACGGAGGGAGCCAGCAGCTCATTAGCAATGCCACGGTTGTACTCACCATCATTGATGTGAATGACAACGCTCCAGTCATCGTGGGGCCGGCGCTACGCAACAGCACAGCAGAAATCTCAATCCCTAAAAATGCTGAAATTGGCTTTCTTGTCACCAGGATAAGGGCTACAGACAGAGACTCTGGTATGAACTCTGAGCTCAGCTGCTCCATAGCAGCTGACAAGGAAAACAACATCTTTGTGATGGATCCCCAGACTTGTGACATCTCTATCAATGTGAGTGTTGAATCAGTTCCAGCAAAACAATGGGAGTTTTTGGTGATAGTCCAGGACAAAGGCAGTCCTCAGCTTAGTACTAAAGCTCTTCTGAAATGTACCATTTTGGAGCATATTTATTCATTTTCAAGCACTGAAGCAACTTTGATAAGCCAGCCCTCCCTGGACATCTCCATGATAACGATTATATCCTTAGGATCTATATGTGCCGTGCTGTTGGTTATTATGGTTATCTTTGCCACGAGGTGCAATCGCGAGAAAAAGGACACCAGGTCTTACAACTGTCGCGTGGCTGAATCAACCTACCAGCACCACCCAAAACGTCCCTCCAGGCAGATCCACAAAGGGGACATCACACTGGTGCCAACGGTTAATGGCACTCTGCCCATCAGGTCCCACCACAGAGCTTCACCATCATCCTCCCCGGCCCTGGAGAGGGGTCAGATGAGCAGCCGGCAGAGCCACCACAGCCACCAGTCCCTGAACAGCCTGGTGACCATCTCCTCCAACCATGTGCCTGAAAACTTCTCCCTGGAACTCACCCATGCCACACCAGCTGTCGAGGTAAGGTCCAGACCTTGGTTTCGCACATCCATTTATGCAGACACTCATTTGGAAGCCTACACACCCCCTGCCTCATGGGAATGTGTCATGGATTTCTCTTCGATGTCACAGCTTTTCAGTTTTACTCCAATATCAACAGATTCCACTGCCCTGAGGAACTGGGTTAATTCTATTGGCAATAGCATTATTCCTTGGTTCTTCCCTGTAAGGCCAAAACAGTGGAGTGGAACATAGTGCTCTGCACTGGTTAACTGTTCACTCTTCCTTGCCTTCCCTCTCCCTCCTCTCTGTGCAGCTCCATCTGAGAAAGGGGGCCTGAACATTTATATTCAGAAACAATCCAGGAAACTCTTTGATTAATGGGGATGCAGAACTGAAGCATTCTGACACAGTTTGAGTACAGCTGCAGTGACATACAGCTGCACTGTATCCCAAACTTTGAGACTCTCTGTCTTAGTTTTTACTGCAAATGCTGGGTCATAGCTTGAATAAATAAGAGCTGTGTCCTGGTAACTCTTCACATGTAAAGTAAGGCTGTTTTGTTTTGAATTAGGATCCTGGAATGTTAAAGGCTTGATTCTAATATTTTAAACCAAAACAAAACTCCACCTCTGTTTAATTGCTTGTTTTACTTGTTAAAGAATAAATTATTAGGAATTCAGAGGCTAATGAACAGCACTGAACTTCCTCATTTTACAGAGTCTTCAGATGTTTTCTGTGTTGAACACTACACTATCAAATAGTCTATTATACTGCATTAAATATGTGCAGGAATTTGATTTAATTAAATCTTAAAGGAGAAAAAGAAGAAACCTCAAACAAACCTGAGAAACAAATTAGTGGTTTTACACCTAGGAGCTTGAGCTTTCATTTCAAGGAATCAGTCTTTTCACCTTTTCTTTAGCAGGTTTCTCAGCTTCTCTCAATGCTTCATCAGGGCCAGTATCAACCAAGGCCAAGTTTTCGAGGAAACAAATATTCCAGAAGCTACAGGTAAGAATCCAGTTTGTTCTGCTACATATGAGTGTAGGATGAGAAATATAGAGACATCTATATTTAAACAAAAAGTGGATTATAACGCACTTGAGATAATGTAGTTCTCCACAATTCTCTTTACAGATACGCCCTACAAGATATGGATAAATTCAGCTTGAAAGACAGTGGCCGGGGTGATAGTGAAGCTGGAGACAGTGATTATGATTTGGGGAGAGAGTCTCCAATTGACAGACTTCTTGGGGAAGGATTCAGTGACCTTTTCCTTACAGATGGAAGAATTCCTGCAGGTAAGAGCAGAATGGAAGCTGAGCAGTTTATTTACAGTTCTGCCTGGCTGTCACTTTGATAAACCTACTACTGAGAAAGCAAAAATTCTTTAGCTTTCAAGTCCTATATTTCCTTCCTTTTTTACTTTGCTTCATGATAAATACTGAGTTGAAGCCTTGATGTATCTACTAAAATGAAACCTCAGATACAACTGTAAATCTACCCAGAGCAATGCCTACTGTATTTTTTGTTACTCACATCATGAGCTGGCTCCAGATTCCTCCTAAAAGTATGATCTGCTCCAAGCCCTTAGACTTTTAATGACTGGGTGGATGTTTTTGCAAAGCCAGGCAGTTGTGGTTTGTTAAAAATACAGTGACCTACAATTTGGGAGATAGGTTTTCCACAGTGGATTTGATCCATATGACAAAAACCTTTACTATTTAGAAATTGAGTATGAAAGTGAACTAGAAATATGGATGGAGAAGAAAGAAAAGTGTTTTTCCCACTGAAAAAATGAACTTGAGTGGAAAGGGAAAGTTCTAAATATTTCCCAGATTTTAAATCTTGCAATGCTAATTTCTGGAAGCAAGAGCTTAAGAGGTACAATTCAAGGGCAGAGGGCAGAAAGGAAAAAAAATTAGAAAAGGGTGAGTGGCAGTAGGATAAACACGCATACACATATTCATGCATATGAAGTATTGCTTTTAAATTTATGCCCAAATAAAAGTTGAATGAAAGGTCATGGGAATTCATGCTTAGTACAGATAGAAGAATTTTGTAATTACTTTAATAATTATACAGCCTCTGGTTGTACCCTAGATCTTGTTCTTACTTCAGATCATATTTAGTTTTCTCTGTATAACCAGAGGGCCAGATAATTTCAGTAGGGTTCACTGAACCACGTTTATAAATTGAACAAGTTTAGTAAAGCAATTTTATAAGTGGAGGCCCTTTGCTTTGGGAGGTGGTGCAGCACATGGCCTTCCTAAAGTGACCCCCATGTATTAATCAGGGTTGTTATGCTAGACAAGACAGAACACCAGAAGTTCAGATTGTTTTGCACATACAATTTAACTTTAAAATTTTCTATGCATATTTTGCTCCAGTCTAGGTCTTGTATCACATACCCAGCCATTCACCTGCCTCGTCAAATGCGCTCAAAACCAGTGGCCTTGAAGAGTTTGTTTTCAGAATCTTTTACCTAAATCTGGACTTCTAATATATTTTTATCCTCATCCTCCCTAACTCCTACTTATTCCTCTGCCAGCTAGCATGAGGCATGTCTCATTCTCTCCTATGCTCTAGGAAGGAGGCAGGGAGGGATATCCTGGAGCTCTGAGTGGGCCTGGGGAACTTGAAGTGCAATGGTGTTGGCACTGGCACCCTGCCCTGCTGCTGCCAAGGAAGAGTGATCCCTTTACAGTGGGCAAATGGGAATGGTTGTCCTCTTAGCTGGCTGAAGTGCCCATGACCCATTTTCAGCTCTTACAATTCCCTCTCTAAACAGTAAGCCTAAGGATAGGATTTCCAAAAATGCCAGGCTAATGAAATTCAAAGTAAGGGAAACTCCTCTCAGTGCAGACAGAACTGGGTTGGGCTATCAAGATTGGTATTTAGTCTCACCCAGATGTCCATTTATTGCTATGCTTGGCCTTAATCCTTCAGATAAGTCCATTGAACCTGTTCAGATGAGACCTGAATTGATCTACAATCCCAATATATGAAAAGGAAAAGAAAACTTCCTGAAGGTTTCCTGTTCTCCATTCTGAAAGGTTTCTGCATTGTCAGTCTAGACACAGGCAAAAATGCTGTGGGAAGGTCCTTTCAGTTTGTCTATTTAAGGTGGAACAAGAAAGGAATGGAGCCAGTCCCCCAAAACTCCACAAATTACATGATTGGAAAGTTCCATAGGTGTCATTGAAAGACTTGTTTCATTTTCTTTTTAAATCTTAACCATCAAGTTTAAGTTCTGGAAAAAAATAAAAAGAGGAAAAAAAAAAAAGCTGTTGTTGATCTGGCCATTTTTAAATTTATTGCTGATTTAAGGACAGATTTTTTTTGTGTCACCATTCAGTTACTTCAGAGTATCTTTTGATCTTATGTTCAGGAATGTCAGAATTTATTATTTTAAACTAAAACCATTCCTGATAACAATGGCTGCAAAACTGTCATTAAGACAAACTTCACTACTAATGAAATGCCAGAGCACTGAAAGTATCTAATGAATTTAAAGGAGTCTGAAAGGAATCTTCTTAATTAGGAGTATAATCCTCACCTTCTGGGATGACTTGAGAACTGGTCACGGATCACTTATATGTCTTTTGACAGTTCTAACTCTTGGGCATTTTCAGGAAAATGTCATATATGGGAACAAATACTTGCAGGCATTTCAGTCACTTGTATCAAAACTTCAGCCACTGATATATTCTAGTTTGCTTTTTTTGTTTGGAACTTCCAGGATCAGCAGTTATTTTGCAATAGATTGAGCAATATCCAGGCTACAGTCTGAGCTTGTAATCTTGAAGAAATTCATACTGTTGCAGGCATGACATGGAGAAAGTTTATACTCATAGGAATGGAAAGGCCATTAGAAAAGCAAACAATATGATAGGCTGTGTATAGTGCAAAAATATAGTGCTGACAGTATGAGAGTAGGGCTTTATAAATCACTAGTACATCCAAAACTGAAATACTCTGTTCCGTTCTGCTTACACCACTACAAAAAGATTTTTTGATAAATGGAGTGGATCCAGAGCCAGATGGGAAATGTGTTGAGGGAGCAAGGAAAACTTCCAGGGCATGACTGCAAACATTTCTTTTGCAGTCAGTATATGCTGAGAAAGAACAAGAAACTATTCTGTGTGGGATAATCTAACCATTAAGTGATATGGGCAGGAGTTTCTTATGGTCGAAATATGCATAATGCAAAGAGTCTGTCATTTCTGAAAGCTGTCTTGAAGTTGGTGGCTCGGACCCATTAGTGCCCCAGCAGCACCCAGATCTTCTCCAGCATATCTGGCAGGCACACAGACTCATGGCCTGAGGCGAGGCTTTGTGTCCTACCATCAGCTCGCTTTGGGCTGGAAAATTAAGCATCTTTGCTGGCACATCCCTCCCTGCAGGTCTGTCAGATTGCGCTTTGCCTGTCTCTGCTTCCAGGAGCCATTCCCAGGCCTCTTGGAATATTTGCAAAGGACCCTCGCAGTGCCCTTTTGTGGGCCAGTCTGGAGCAGTGGAGCACTCAGAGTTCAGTCGTTTGCCCCACGTTATTGTTTCTACCGGAGAGAAACAGGGAGAGAGTTTGAGAGAGCGGCTCTTCCATCTTCTGCTCTTCAGCCCTCATGGCTGAACTGGGTTCCCATCCAGGGGGTTGGAACCATCCTTATGCCAAGGCCTGAGCCAGGATGGGCCAGTAACCTGAGCTACAGAGCTGCAAGTGCTCCTGAGAGTATAAATCCAGTATGAACACCAGAGTCACACAGGCTGGGAATTAGACCCTCGAGTTCTCATAGTGGATTAAAATTTAACTGATTTAGTTTAAAAGGTAATATGGCAGTGGATCACCTTGAGTTCTACATACACTTCATTGTGAGAACAAAGGAGTTGTTTAATGGAAAAGGAGATCCCTCTGCATATTATTATTCTTTGCTCTTCATTTTCCCTGTCCATTTACTCCCACTTGATTGCTCTGATATGCCTCAGTTGTTGCATGTGGAAGACTTCTCTAAAACTCAAGTGAGTGCTTGGAGGTGGAAATTTCTTCCTTTCATTTTATATTTTTTAATGAGCTAGAACTGTACAAAGGGTTCATGTGGCTTCAAGTCACAAGTGCTTGTTTTTCCACCTGCAATTCACATGTTTATCTTCATCTTAGCTAAGAGATTGCATTACTCTCTTACATGAACTGCACTGGTTGTTCTTGTTCTTGGCAATGGAGGTACCAGACTGTTTGTATTTGCCATGTTCCTGCACAGAACAGAGAAGAGGAATTGTGGGAATCCATAAAATCTGAGAGTTTTGGGAAAGCTGCAAAAGGCAGGCCCCAGAGACAGCAGAACTGTGATTAGAGCTAAGCAGCAACCATGAGATAGGTCAGCAGAAAAATTATTTACCAAGTAGAAAAGCAAGGGCAAATAGAACAATGAATTGTGTATTAACACTTGTCTAGAATAACTCTCTAAGCTACAGAAAAATTTATCTAGCAAGATATTAGAAAAGTTGAAGCTTAATAATGGAGCTCTGTGCATTGTGTTTAAGGCTTACAAACAGGTATTGTATTTGAAATAAGCAAGCATTGTTTAACCACAGGTACCTGTGCTTATAGTGGTTGGATGGAACTACTGTCAATGTGCTTTTGCTTTGTGTGATTGGTCAAAAAATTTATAAAGTGAGTTGTAACATTGAGTTCTTTGTCTGCTGCCTGGGATGTGAGCTGGTGGCATCTTCCCATTGTCATAACCATGGAATGAGAGTGATGTTGGAAAATGAAACAGCTCGAGGCACATTCCACAGCAGTCCCAGCCAGTTTGTGATTTGTAAATAGCCTCCTGCCGGCATCAAACACCTCTGGGGGATTGCAGTGCTGGTGGCAGGCACCCCTGTGAGTGCAGGTGCCGAATGCAGCAGGAGGGGTGCTCACTCTCCCGTGTCTCTCTTGCAGCCATGCGCCTGTGCACAGAGGAGTGCAGGGTCCTGGGCCACTCGGACCAGTGCTGGATGCCCCCGCTGCCGTCTCCTTCTTCCGACTACAGAAGCAACATGTTCATCCCTGGCGAAGAGTTCCAGGCACCCCAGCAGCAGCAGCACCTGCAGCAGCAGCAGCACCACCAGGGCCTCGAGGAGGATGCCCAGGCAGCTGACTCCAGTGAGAAGAAGAAGAGCTTTTCAACATTTGGGAAGGACTGCCAGAGCGAGGAGGAATCAGGGGACTCCTGCACCTCCTCGCTCCTCTCGGAAATGAGCAGCGTCTTCCAGCGCCTGCTGCCGCCCTCGCTGGACGCCTACACGGAGTGCAATGAGACGGATCGCTCCAACTCACTGGAGCGCAGGAAGGGACATGTGCCAGCCAAGAATGTGAATTATCCACCGGGGGTGGCAGCCTGGGCAGCCAGCACGCATTTCCAAAACCCTGCCAGCAACGGGCCCACTCTGGGGACTCACTCGGGCGCGCAGCCTTCATCCAAATGGCTGCCGGCCATGGAGGAGATCCCGGAGAATTATGAAGAGGATGATTTTGACAATGTGCTCAACCACCTCAGCGATGGCAAACATGAACTCATGGATGCCAGTGAGCTGGTGGCAGAAATTAACAAGCTGCTGCAAGATGTCCGGCAGAACTAGTTGTTTCAAAAGCCTATTTTTCCATATTTATGGAAAACTGGAAGGGGGAAAAAAAAAAGAACAAAAAATAGACTGAGGAGAACTGGCATTGCCAACTAGTTGCATTTATCATAAATGTGTCTGTGTATGTTGAATATTAAAATACTGTATTTTCATATGTACACAATGCAAGTGTGATTATCTTTATCTGTATTTTAAAAATACATTTGTACCTTATATTTATGTGTAATTTAACAAATAAATTTTATTTTTGTACACCCACAGCAAGCATGTTTTCCTAAATGTATATAGATGGTACCACCCTTGTCAAACTTAGAGCATTCTTGCCACACAGGCATGTTTTAAAAAAAAGAAAGAAAAAACAAGAAGAAGGATTTGTTTTCCATTATCAGTTCTTTCAAATGTTTCAAATACAAATTCAAAACACTGAAAAAGTTATGCAAATGTTAGTTTCAGTAAATGATCCAACACCTTTTTTGCAATGTTTTATTCTTATAATAAATAATTGTAACTCCCACGAAACCTAAAATGTCCTTTTTTATTTTGATGCTTTTGGTCTATAGAATAATTTTCTAATTTAAGTCATGGATTATTGCAGGCTGAAGTTTTCCTGTCTTTGGCACATAAGTGTTTTCCCCAGTGAACAAATGATGGAATTCTGTGATGGGTCTTCCACTGTGATCTCTGCAAAAAAATGTAAATTTGCTGTGCTGTTGTTACACTGCAAAGCCAGTTGAAGTCAGCAGTGTATACTTGAAAGACAGCAATAAAATCAGCTTTTCCGACCTCAAGCTGAATTCTGAATTTATGTAAATACAAAAATTGCAATGAACTGCTTTATCTTTGTAAATGACACCAAAATAAAAGCAATGTTGCATCTTCCAGAAAAACAGCTATATTTTGCCTCTGCACAGCAGCTACATTTTATATTAGCTATTTTCTCTGTTGTAAGTGTGCCTGTCTTTTGTTTGCAAAGCAGTAGAAAAATGTTTGAACTTCCTAGCAAAGGGCAAGCTAGCAGGTACATTTGCTCTGGCTGCATCCCATCTTTCCATAGTGGGGCTTTTCTCTGTCCTGAAGCTTGGTAAAAAGTCATTTATATTATGGTGCCATTGCTGTTGTGGGGGTGATGTAACTAATATTGCTCAGATAAAAGTCAATGTCATCCTTTTAGTTACTGCTTCAAAACTGGTTTTGTTAGCCTATCACACACAAAGAGATCTTTTTAGTAGTAAACAAATGGATTTTACTGTTGAGAAACATGGGTGGGTTTTGAGGTTTTGAACCCCCTGTGCTCATTGCAGGAGTGTTAAGAGACAGCCGTAAAAAACTGTATTTTTTGGCATTTATGCAAATGGATATTTTATGTGATATATATTTTTTTGCCTGAACTGTGGAAAACTTGGAATAATCCAAGTTAACCTGGGCACAAAACTGATACATTTGTTCTGGAGAATGGTCCTGGTAAAGTATCTTATAAAATATTTTTTTTTTTTGTGCTAGATACAAAAATTCCTGCTTAATGTTATCCCCCAAAAGCAAAAATTTTGTTGTATGCATAAGCTTCATTTGCTTTCTTTGTGTGCAAGGAAACTTTAATCTCCTTACTGGTTCCACAGTGCTGTAGATGGGACATTTGAAGATGAGTAGACATTTGTTGACACCTGAACAATGGAGAGGTTCTCACATTGTTTACACACCAGGAGCTCAGTCTATGCTTTAGTGGTTAGAAACACCAGGACCTAACATTGGGAGGTTTCTTACAGCACCTCTGAATGCAAACAGGACTTGAGCCTCCTCGAGTTGCCATCTCTTTTTGAGAGGAAGAAGCTGTAACACCACAATAAATAATTGACAGCTCCTCCCTGTTTTTACCCTTCATTCCTACTAATAGGGATTATTGGCCCCACAAGCCTCACCTGGGTCCCATTCTCCCACTCCCCCTCACTCCAGGGGCTCAGACTGGAGCAGGCAGTTGTTCTAGGAGTGTCTGTCCTCTTTGGCTCTCAGGGTCCACTCAGGACTGACTTCATAGCTGTGTCTCCAGCCCATATCCAGCTGCTGCTGTCTGGAGTCCTTGGATCCTCATCCTGGTTTGTCACCTTGGCAATGGATCCCTTTGCCAGCACCTCCCTAAAGCTGCTGCATCCAGTTTCTGTGGGGTTGCACAGTGTGGGTCCTGCTCATGCTGGGGTTGCTCTCAGCTCCTGCTCTTCTTGATGCCTCAAAGCAGCAGAATCAGGCTGCCTGAAGCCAGGATGCTGTAGCAGTCCTAAAGTTTACAAGGGCATAACCTCCTCCTCCCTAACTAGGCTTTCTGTCTCATCTCAACCTCCCCTTGCAGTTTCTCTCTTCTTCAGTGTCCAGTTTTAGCCCTGTTCTCCAAGTTCCCTCACCCTTACCCCATGTTAACTCCTCCTGGCTCTCTCACTCCGTTTCCCTTAAAATCTGACCCAGAAACTAATCCTTCACAGTCCATAGATATATTTACAGTGTCCCTATAACCCTACTCATGACAATTTCCCAATTTCTATCTCTTTAGCTGGACCTAGCTAGCACATCTCTCAAATCCTCCCTTGCCCTAACTTTTTGATGTGTAATTTTAATTACAATGTAATTGTGAGCTCCTCTGAGTTCCTGAATTCCTCTACACCCAATGCCTTTTTTGGGTGCCTGTACAACATGGAAAGGGCTGACTTGCATGGCTGAGCCTCTCCAATGTTGACTTTTCGCAGAAGTGGGAGGGTCAGGAAAGCAATTCTGAAGACAAAACTCATGCCTGCCTGGTTATTAGATTCCACCCTGGGCATACAGAGTGTGTGAGGTGTACAGGGTGACTGGTGGTTATGTTAAAATGTACAAGGTGGTAGTGTGAAAACAGTTCTTAAACTTGTAGATTATTCTTCTGTTGACTTGATAAAACATTGCTGTCTGCTACAAAATCAGCAGCAGAATATGAAACTCCCCTACATTAATAAATGCAGATAGCTGTTTCTCCTCATTTCTAGAAGAGGAAATATTAGACATTCAGGCTCAGACTGCTTTCTGTCTACAAGCTTGCAGGACAGCCTGATAAGCTTCATTTTCACAGTCATATCATCCACTAGGGATTACCAACCTGTTTTAAATTTAAAACCCCTAAATCAGTTTATGCCTACTGGCCTATGTCACATGGATAGTCTCAATGATTTAAGGAGCCATTGTTTGTAGAGAGAACTTTCTAGAAAAAAAGTAGATTGCACTGAATTTCTCTGGTAGCACTAGGAATCCAAATATCATAAAACACGTAAGGTTTTCCTAGAGGGGATTTCTGTACCAACACACAGTAATAGTATTTGGTATGTGCACTGCTGCAAGAATTTTCTCATATAAAGAGAGCAGTCTCCAGGAGCAAGAAAGTTTACTTAGATTGTATCTGAAATGCATTGGAGTTTGAATCATATTTATTACTGATAGGAAGCTTATTAAAAGATCAGTGGATAGCAGTAAATAAGAGAAAGATCTGTCTTATTCCTGCTTGGTTTAGAGTTTCTCTTTTTTCCTTTATAAATGAGATAAACTATATAATATTCATATAGGTGTATGTGCACTTATATAAAAACCCTAGCACCAAAACTTTTCTGTGTAAAGAACAGGGAAAACTGATAGTGTGCAGATTAAACAAAATATGTAATAAATCTGGATTTGCTGCATTTTGACAACTCACAGAGAGTTAGGGGTTGCTGGTGTGGTTTAAGCACCAAACATGACAATGATTGCTCTGCCCAGAACACAAGTTCCTAGCGCTTCTTTAAATGCTTACTAGTTTTTTCATTCTCGGTGGTATAATGACAGAAAAGGTTGTGAAAACTGGCAAATGGTTATCACCAAAATACTGGTTATCTATGTAGGTGTTCAAGGCCTGGTATGGTGGGGCTTTGGGTTGAGTGGTCTAGTGGAAGGTGTCCTTGAACAGGGCAAGGGTTTGGAACAAGATGATCTTTAAAGCCAAGCCCAAACAATTCCATGGGGTAGTGACTGTGGCATTCCTTCTATATATGGAATTACTGAGACTTTTGAGCAAATACAAAGTTAATGGATGTTCAACAAGTACTTTTTTCCATGCTCATGTAAGTTTTTTATATTCACTTCTGAAATGGTTACGTTAAAAAATGTACTGAAATAATGATCAGAGTTTTTGGACCACTTATTTAAATTGTGTTTAAGCATTTGTGTCCCTGCTGCATCACACTTTCCTATTAAGTGCCCATTAGGATAAACACCTTGAGAGAATGTGGCTGCCAATAATGTCTTGGCTGCATTCTTTACCCTGCAATAGAACAGCAAATCAAACAAAAGACCACAAAACATTTAGCCCGTACAGTTTCCTTACCTTTTTTTAAATGCAATATTAGAATTCATAGAAAATGCCAAGAAGTTTAATTTCTTTCTTTGCAACCTGTAGAGGATTTCAGTTTCTCAGGATTAGGACTTGGAAACCTCCATTTTTAGCATTAGATTAACACAGCATCTGACCTAGCAGACTACAGTATACATGTGGGTATTTTTCAATAATTCAGGCTGTTAACATTTTTAGGCACAATTTCTCTCCTTTCTGTATCCCAGGGTCAAACTCTGCCTGCACACAAAACTTGGCTTGCAACATTTTCCACAATGAGTGAATATAAATAAATAATAATAATAGAAAAGAGTTATAAGTACTTCAATCAGTAAAAATATTATTAATTAACAACTGTGCTGTGTTGTGCATCCTCAGAGCTGTAAATCATAAATGACTGAGCACTTGCAAAAAGTAATATTCTGGGATCAAGTAACCTGCTACTGAAAAAAGCCTCTCTGAAGAGACACACAGGAACAGTTTAAACCATACTGTAAAAACTATTTTACAGGAGAAATTGGTAAATAATACTTTGTTTAATTAAAACTCAGTGGAGACTCTGGAGAAACTGGGTAATAATTGAAGCTGAATTTAACAGAAAAAAGGCACTCATTGGCTGGCTCAGCTGCCATGCTGCTGTCCACGCGTCCTACCATCCAATCAGCTCCTTCCACACACCCATGTGTTATGAATTCAAACGAGGCCACATTTTGGGAAGGAAAGAGGCTCTCGTTTATTAAAACAAACTACAGAGGATGGGGAGTTTGAGATAAGCCCAAACTCCCATGCAACAACCCAAAGATAACAACGCGTCCCAAACACGCTGGATACTCCCACAAAAAGTAGGCCCTTCAAAAGAAGAGAAACCCCAATATGCCTGAAACCCTCATTTTATAACCCCCTCAGGTCCAGGATTGGTGGGTTTTGGATGCGCACATTGATTGGTTGGTTTCCGGCGTTCTCATTGGTCCTTATTGATATTCATTCTGGACCAATCATTTTCTCGGGGCATCGAATGATTGGTCAAGTCCCCTGTCCAATCACCTCCCGCCCCCCTTTGACCATTGCCCCCACCAAACCCTGGACCTGCCCTCCCCAGGACCCACCACAAACACCCAACAACTCACCCCAAAACAACAACTCCCAACCCAGCCCCAAGCCAACACAAATTGAACACCGTTTATAACACGCGTTCCTTCAGCCAATCAGCTTCCTGCTCATACGCTGTCCACGCATTCCTTCAGCCAATCACAATCTCACTTCTGATTCTCTCCTCACTCATAGCTGCCTCTCTCATGTCTCAAATGACTTCCAGCCATGCGGCCTTCATCTGTGCCAATCTGTACGGCCTTCTGGGGAGCGTAACCCTTAATCACTCTAGTAATTATTTCCCCATGTGCTGCATTCAGCCAGCAGCCATCCAGCACCCCCAGGTCTCTTTCTGCCTGGACACTGTCCAGCCACTCTGTCCCAGCCTGGAGCACTGCAGGGGCTTGTTGTGGCCAAGCTGCAGGACCCAGCACTTGGACTTGTTAAACTTCATGTTGTTTGATTGAGCTCATCCATCCAGCCAGTCCAGAGCCCTCCTATGCAGAGCCCTCTTACCCTCCAGCAGATCAACACTCACTCCCAGCTTGGTGCCGTCAGCAAATCTACTCATGGTGGACTCAATCCCCTCATCCAGACAATGAAGATTGTCTGGATGTCTCATCTTCATCAATGAAGATATTAAACAGTACTGTTCCCTAAGGTCCCAGCACAGAGCCCTGAGGGACACCACTGGTGACTGGCCCCAGCTGGATGCAGCACCATTCACTGTCGCAGACATCGTTTATGGAAAATCCTTTCCTTAGGATTTTTCCTCCTGAGAAGCTGGGAGGCCTCAGGAACAAAATGCAAACATTGATTATCTGCTGCTGTGGAATGCAACAGGTGCATCTGTGATTGGCCCATGTTGGATGTTTGTAATTAATGGCCAATCGCAGCCCAGCTGGCTCAGACAGAGATTCTGAGCCACAAGCCTTTGTTATCATTCCTTATTATTCTATTCTTAGCCAGCCTTCTGATGAAATCCTTTCTTCTATTCTTTTAGTATAGTTTTAATGTAATATATATCATGAAATAATAAATCAAGCATTCTGAAACATGGAGTCAGGTCCACATCTCTTCCCTCAACCTGAGACCCCTGTGAACACCATCACAGTTCACCAACACTCTCTGGCCAGGCCATCCAGCCAGTTCTGAACCCAGCAAAAAGTGCTGCTGTCCAGGCCATGGGCTGCCAGTTTTTCCAGGAGAGTGATTAGCAGTGGGAATTATGCTTAAAAAGGAAGTATTCTTTCTGCAGTATATGGAAAATGAAAGGGTCTCGTACATGGTACATGGGTTATAATAACTTGCCTTACCTTTTATAAGGTAAAATTTCAGTAGTGATTGTATTTAGATCTCAGGAGAATTCAGGCTTTCCAGTTATTATTATGTAGAGCTAAAAAGCTAAGACAAGGAAAATAAGCAAAGTTTAGATGAGAGACGATTGTGTTTGTGTCTCATTTTCACAGGCTTCAGCTGATCTTGAAATAAAATAGTTTCTCTGTCTACACATAAAACACATTTGTGACATGTTTAAAGGTGCATTGCCATAAAACATAGGTGAAATGGAGGCATGTATGAGGCTGGTAATAATTTTACCTGCAAGGACTCTTTCTAGTTATTCCTGGGTGGGGTAGTAAGAGAAGCTTTTGCCCTAGAAAAAGGCTAATTGTAAGAGCTGAAGGTGCTGCCTGTGTGTGAGAGATATGTGGAAAAAAATCCATAATCAAATTATATAGTACTGTGCAAGAAGAAAAAGAGAGGAATAGGTTAAAAAAAAATTGAATTTTTTTGTTTATCAGGCCTGTATTGCTTCAAGTAATGCCCATTATCTGTAATATTTGCAAACTGGGAGGTAATGTGGGTGGCTTGTATAAAAATGGTGACAAGCAACCACAGCAGCTTACCTCTGGCAAAAAATAAGGGACATTTTTTTATTCAAATATAACGGAAGCATAAGCTTTGTAATTTGGCAGGCTTGAGACCACTTGAGCTTGTTTTGACCCATCTGGTTTTCCTAAATTCTTGCAATATTAGGTCACCTAACTAGAAAGGACATGCTGATTTGTATCAAGCTGGAAAAATGTTTGTGGTGAAATGATTTATTTATAATCTTTTCAAAATATCAGAGACTGATATTATAATCCTCATGTTTGAATTTTTTTTTGTGGTTGTGTCTGATCTGACTGTGGAAAGCCCTATAATTTAAACTTTTAAATACTGTTAGGAAGAGGATATCATTTGAGAAGGAAAGGAATCTGGAGTTCCAGTGGTGCAATAAGTGAATGGGCTTTGCACTGGTTTAAGGAACCAAGTCATGCTATTACAACTATGCTTTATGATCCTAAAAACCTGTGTAACAAAACCCCAAATATAGAAGTGTTTGTTGAAGGGCAATCAAAATTCAGGTATGTCTGATGGTTCTTGTCTCAGCTACTGTAGCACTTAGAGCAGCACATGTTGGAGTACATAGCTTCATATGGGAAATAGCAGAGATTTATCACTGAAAACATCTATAACTCAGTGGCTTCCTTCCATCATGGGTGGACAGAAGTAGCACATTCTGATGCCCTGTATTACTCAATGCAGATTTTTTCAACACTGTTTGTGAAAGTCTACAACAAAACACTCTCAGAGAATATGCAGCAGTTCAAGTTAACTGTGCAGAGACACAATTTCTAGATTATGTAGTTCTGCACTTTTGCATGTATAAAATTACCTCATTCCTTCATATCACAGTGAAACTGCTTTCTGGAAAAGGTGTGCACGTGTCATTAACTGCAGTCTTAAAATGCAAGTTTTAGACACAAAGAAGCATGTATATAATGTGTCAGCAAATAGCCAACAGGATTATTTCACAATTACACTAAAATGGAACTTCAAGTGTTTAAATATGAAGCATAATCACTGGTATCCATGAAAATTTTACTGAATTGAAAATCAGAAAAAAGAAATCATATTCTTGTGAAGGCCTGCATGCTACGGAGTTCTTAATGGCATAATTTCTGAAAAGTATATAAATTCAAATGTAAAATAAGAATCTGTATGTGGAACACACTACTGTTTTGCAAGTAAATATAGTGGGTTTTTTAGATTGAAGCATAGATACTGAAAGAGAAAATATTCACAGAATTCACAGAATGACTAAGTTGGAAGAGACCTTAAAGATCATCAAGCCCAACACAGTCCTAACACCTCAACTCAACCATGGCACCCAGTGCCCCATCCAGTCTTTTTTAAACACATCCAGGGATGGTGACTCCACCACCTCCCTGGGCAGAGCATTCCAGAAATTTATGACTCTTTCCATGAAAAACATTTCCCTAATATCCAACCTATATCTCCCTTGAGACAGCTTGAGACCGTGTCCTCTGGTTCTGTCAGTTGCTGCCTGATGAAAGAGACCAACCCCACCTGACTACAGCCACGTTTCAGGGAGTTGTACAGAGTGATAAGGTCACCCCTGAGTTTCCTTTTCTCCAGGCTAAGCAACCCCAGCTCCCTCAGTCATTCCTCATAAGTCCCTGCTTTATTAAAAGACTAAAAGTTAGAAATTATGCCAAAAAAAAGTGTAGGTTTTTGAGTGTGGTTATTTCATCTACATACAACACATCTTTGGCATCATTGCCATGACTAAAAACTTTTTAAAGACTGGTGTTAAGAGTAAGGTTTTAGTGGTAGTGCATCATTGAAAACAAAGAATAAGGTTTTAGTGGTAGCGCATCTTTGAAAACGAAGCTGAAGTAGAATGGCAAACCATGTATCATCAGTACCCACTTTAATTAGCATGTGGTGGAAGAATTAGAATAGACACCATTTCCCTGAAACTCTACAAGAACCTCCCAAAAGGCACTGTTGGTTTTCAAACAGCTTATTTTAAAACTGAGTGATACAAAACATAGTCTTCTTTAATTCCTATTCTGCTGATTATCCTAGATTTCCAAGGAAAAATGAAGAGCAGGGAAAAGACCTGGCCAACTGTGCTCCGCAGTTTAAATACTTCACTGAAGATACTGAGCCTGTTTGGATGTGGAACATGGTTTTCTGGCTAAATCCCCTGAAGCCAGGTGCTGTGCTGGAGTTGGGAATGGAGACTGGTGAATCTTTTCTGGGGTCTGTTGTCTCCAGGGTACAATTTGTCTGAGGCTGATGGGAACAGGGGTGGATTCTGTCACTGCAGAGCTGGTTCAGTGAGCCCAGTGGTGCCAGCTCAGTCTGTTTACAGCTTGGCTGAGGCCTGAAAGGGCTGGGTGTCCATCACCACTAGCAGGAGGGATCCAAATGGATTTGGTGCCTCCAGCCAAGGCTGTTGGCTGCATGGGTGGCAGCCAAACATATGGTGATGCTTTGGGCTGGCTCCTGTGGGGAGCTGCCGCTGGAGGCTTGTGCTCAGTCTCTCATTTCCTCTCTGCTTGATGTCCAAAAATGTTCACATCCTCCTTACACCCTGGGGCTCTTACTGAGCTGGCCAGGTAGATAACAGATTCTGGAAGAAGCTCAGCTTGTAAACTGGGGAGTGAAGGGTGAGATCTGGCATCTTTTTTGACTGAGTGCATTGTCCTCAGTAATGGGCTTTTTCACTGAAAGCAGCAACACTATTATTATCCCTCCATGGAGTCAATAGGAAATAAATGAAAGCCCATCTGACTTTAGAAATGAAAATTGATTCCTTCAATTTGGAGACAGCTTATGTTCGTTCCATTCCTCTTGGAACCTGAACACACAGAAACTGCTGCCAGAATTGGTATGACGCTACAAGGGTGTCAGAAGCAGCTCTCATAAGTATCAACAGGAGGGGAAGCACAAACAAACATGGGTTCAAGGGATTGTGTCTGTTTGGTTGTGCTGGGGGTAAACCCTGAACAAGAGAGAGGAATGTCACCCGGCTAAGAGCGTGCATGGGAAAATATTTCAGCTCTGGTTCTTGTCTTGAGAGTTGTTCTGCAGTATGTTTCCAGACAATTTACAGAAGAGTTACTTATATACATGTTTTTGGGCAATTTAGTTCAATATTGAGCCTGGGACTCATTATACAAGATGAGTGAAATTAGCTAAGATATGATAGATTGCTGCTATTGTTTTTTTAGAAGTAATATTATATATTTAATAGCATTACACAGTTTAGTGATATCTTCTCATGAAGCATAATTTGAAAGAATGATACCTAAAAGCAGAAATAGAGAGGAGACAGAAATATCTCTCCAGGAATTTGTAAATGTGAGGGAGTTTGGAGACAGCATAGCTATCCTTTCTGTTTTACCTCAGGCTTTAAAATACTTGTTTCAGAAGAGATTATTGATGAGATAGAGATTCCATTTGCAATACAGTTATAATTTTTTTTCTCCAGTCTTATTCCAACCTTCTTGGGGATGGTGGTCTAGTCATGGCTCTCTGGAAGGGCTCTGTGCACGTCCCAGTGTTTCTCTCCAGAGCTTTAGTAAATTCATCTGTTACCCATGAGGAGTTTCAATCACTTTGAAAAAGTCTCAGTAATTTAAGTATCTAGAAAAATTGCATTTATTAGGTTATTTTAGCGAGCTTAGTTACACACAATTTTCTGGGGTGTCCTAAAGCTCCAGGATCAGTTGACATGGAAGTCACTCCTAACCAGCACTGGAGTGCTGCTAGTTGAATCACTCAATATTCATGGCTGTTTAATGTACTGGGCAAATAACCTAGAATATATATATATATATATATATATATATATATATATATATATAGCTAGAACTCAAATTTATTTTATAACACAACATGAAATTCAAGAAAATGTTCAATCTGTTTAGGTAAGAAGAGTATTCTCTCTAGATTATTTTTGATCTGCTTTTCTGATTGGGAACTGGGGGGTTTTGTTTGTTTTCATGGTGTTTTAAGAAGATTGATGCAGAGTATGTTAACGACTAAAAATAAAATCAGAAGAACTTATGTTCCAGGCAAATTGAATTGGCTGCAGGACAAACAAATTATGACTGAATACAAAAATGTTTAGAGTGGTTTTCATAAAGGGAACATCAATACTGTGGGCTACTCTGGATGTTTTCTTAATTTTACAAAAATGATTTTTTTTCAAATGTGCTTACTTTGAGAGATTCAGTGAGGGAATACACTGGTTATTTAAACATACGAGTTACTCTGATTTAAAATAGTACAACAAACTCAGTCCCTGACAAAAACTGCTTTGCAAAGAAAGCTACAGCCAATTACATCAGAAAATAGCATTGGTTAATTGTTTATGATGATGCTAACACCAGAAGACAGGCAGATTTCCTTCTTACCCTTTCAGAATGGTATATATTTGTGTGTGTATATATATATATATATATACGTATGTATTATGTGGGTATATATATATATATATATGCATGTATAATATAAATATATATATGTATCGTTCAATCACTTCAAGTGGCAGGTGAGAAAATAACATCCCAACTGGACATAAAATTAGAATATTTTTAATATAATTCATTTAACAGAAAAGCTAATAAAATTCCCATATTTCTAGAGAGATTTTTAAGAAGTAATCCAGTTTTTGCAGGTAAGAGCTGATACATAGGGAAGTTCAAATAACTGGAAACCATTCATGTATGAACAGGTTACTTTCTACTCCAAACCATGCAATTATTAATGGCAAAGACACAACAAAATTTAAGACAGTTTAGGCTAAGCAGCGTCACTGGCAGTGGAAACTGCAGTGTATTATTTCTTACATCTTTTTGGGAAAAACACAATTTTCACTCAGACTTGTGTTATTAATGAAGTCATTTGATATTTTTGGACTGGAATTTACCAGCAAAAGCTTGCCAAATGCAATATATCTCAGCACTTTAAACTCCAGGGTGGACAAATGTCTCCTTTTAAAAGTATTTTGTGAAATAGGGCAGAGTCTGCTATAGCTTAAAGAAAGCCACACATTGATATCTGTGAGGGTTTAGGGCTGTAAGACTCTGGCTTGGCTGGTTTGATGGTAGAATATTTTTTTTCTGTTGGATATTGAAAGTGCTTAATAATTTTGAACAATGAACATATGCTTAACATAACTCTTCACTTATCTGGGCTTTAGTTCCCCCCTTTTCTCTTTTCTCTAATGAAATGCAGTTTATAAAAAGCTTTGTGGTTCCCTAACCCAAAACCCTCAAATGTCTTGTCTCCCCTTCACAATAGTAAAAGCAAAGGTTGAGAGACAATGAGGGGGATGTGTCCTTGGTCAAATTCAAGAACAACTTTAACAAGGAAAATGGTACCTGGTTTACCAAACATGAAACTTGATCTCTGAAATACTACAAATGGAAAATCCACATCTTCATCTTGCTTCCACATCTGAATTTGTTTTTAAACAAAGTTTTTAAACAAAGGAAAGTATGTTCCTTGATGTGGAGCATGATTAAGGGAATATTGGACTGTCAGCAGCTGGCTGTCCAAGAGAGGTCCTCAGGACCACTTTGACCAGCTAGAGAGCAGAGAACAACAGGGGACCAGCATCATGGGACAGCATCATGGGACAGCTAAGAGCCTTAGCAACCATGGATTATGAGAACTTGTTAGGAGACAGAGGCAACATTAGGAAAAATGTACTATCCTCATGGTATGTCCTGTACTACTCAGAGTGAAGGCAATTTTGTGTTCTCTGTATGTGTTTGTTTAGCTGGAGGCAGTTGGGAACTGAAGTGATGAGTAACAGAGATGCATGTTTAAATTTAAATGAAGGCTTCAGTTTAAATTAGGATTCCAGGACTTGCAAGAAAGTTCTGTAAGAATTAGGAGGTTGGAGGAATTGCAAGACTGCAAAAAAGCAGTAAAATAAATGGCAGTCATTAAACAATAAGAAAAAAAAAATAGCAGAAATGAAAGAGCAGAACACTGGTTTTAGTCCAGAAATTGGCAAGGAGCTCTGCATAAGCAGCTCATCCAGTTTCTGCAAAGCATAACAAGATGGAAATTATAGGCAGAAAATACTTATTACGTTATGCAGGCCATTTTCCAGAGCTAGCAGAGAAGGAAAGAAGTGGAAAGTACATCCCGTGTCACTCTCATGTCCCCTCTGGCTATATTCGGAAACGGCAGGAATAAACTCTGGAGGGAGCCGCACCCAGGCACTTCTGGCCAGGGGCAGTTTAACAGTGCCTGAATGCTGGGAACTGGGAGGGGAGATCGGGGGATGCTCACACAGATGGCAAACCCCTTTACATTGTGACTTGGAGTGCTTCTGTTGAATCCATTGGCATAGGAAGTGACCAAATGCTGCGATGATAATCTGGCTTGCTGCAAGAGCTGCTCTCTCTTTGTGCTCATGCACCAAACCCTTCCCTTCTGCCTTCCTCCCTGGGGCTGTGCTTCTCCCATGCTGGAGGTGTGCCTGCGAGGCCGTGGATAATTTCTGATGGCCACAATATACCCCAGCAGGACACTTGTCAGCAATCTGGAAGTTTTGCAAATAAATTAAAACAAAACAAGACATAACAACAACAACAAAGCATTAAAAAAACCAAACAAACAGACAAAAAATCATGAGACTTGAGCTCTTCTGACCTAGTAGTCAGAACATTGTGAAAGAGATATGAAAGTTTCATTGAAGAGGGGAAAAGTCCATTTGACTCACCTCAAGCAGCTGACAGCTAAAAATAATAGAATTTTAAACTAAATGAGGTCTGCCTCTCTCTGTCCCACTTTATTTGCTGTTCAGCTCTGTGCTGTTTTATTATTCTGGTTTTGAAGTTCAATTCCAGTAACCACTACCACCAAAGCCAGGTCACATGTGTAGCAATTCAAGACTGAGTAATTTTGGGAGCCTTTTTCAATCACTCAACTACAGGCATAACTACAGCTTCCAGAAAAGAAGTGTTTTCTTTTTTTTTTTTTTGTTTTTGGTTTTTTTTTTTTTTTTTTTTTTTTGTTTCCCTGTTGAATTTTGTTCAATTAATTTTTTTCTTTAAAATGCACGTTTTTAAGTATTTTTGCAGATTGCTCTGAAACCACCAGATTTGTTTAATTTTTTGCAAGCACAGTTATACTTGCACTCCCCCTCTGTTTGCTGAAGGTGGTTGCTGATGTGACAATTTAAAATGCAGTCCCAAGCAGCCAGACACTTACTGAAAATGACATGGGGTATGCATGTTTGAGTAGGACAAAGAAACAGACATAAAAAATATTTTAAAATGTAAATTATTCATACTAGGATGTGAAAGGTATGAAGTGAACTAATTACCAACTTAGAAGATTAAGGAAATATTTTTAGATAAGTTTTTTTTTTTAAAAGAAATACTCTGACATCTTGAAATGTGAAGTAGTGGGTGTTAAGGAAGCCAAACTGTGCTGGAGTCTTCTTTTAATGGCAAAAATGTTCTACTCTTCTTCTCCAAGACTCCAGTCAGTAAATGTTTTTTAATTGTTACCATATGATGTCTGCGAGATCTGAGAGTCGCCAGTTTATGAGGAAGTGTGGGTGAGATCTTTGTGGTGTCAAAATGCCTGGGTCCTTTGAAGTCATGATCCCTGAGCAGATTTATATCAGCTGCAATATCTTGCCAAACTGATGAACTGGTTATTGCTGTGTTTTGGAGAAGGCTGGCCTTTGATCTCAGGTACTTTTGGATGAAAGGACAGCTCAGTGTGTTACTCAGAGTTCTATACTCTACCAGGGCTTTCCTGTGTAACGTGAGGGGAGCTGGAATGAGAGGATCTTTAAGGTCCCTTCCAAGCCAAGCCATTCTGTGGTCTCAGAGGAGATTTGTACTGGTGCCTGAAGCAGCTTGCTGCCCACAGTCTGATGGGGATATTCGTGGTTCCCTGTTGGGGAAGATGAAACAGTAAAGCCTCATAAATATGATTTCCTGGCAAAAGATTTGGAGAATATAGAAACTATAAGTGAGATTGAAATGAAAGCAAGCTTTGAGATCCCTCAGTTACTGAACACCTGGAAAACAATGGTATGGCTGGCTGAAGGCAATCCCCTTTTGATGAAACAATTCCCTCTGCTTGCAGACAGGCCCAAGGGTCAGAGCAGACCCTACTAGCTCAGCAGAAAGGGTCCAAAGAGTAGTTTTTAGGGTTTAAAATATAACACAGTATGGTAATCTAGTGATTCTTATAGGCTGTATGTAAATGCTATAGGATTTGTATCTTGTACTAGATTGGTTAGTGAGAATCAGAATATGCACCCAGGCTCTTTGCAATAAACCCCAAATCCCAGCAGGGCCCTGCACCCAGGCCCTTTGCAATAATAAACCCCAAATCCCAGCAGGGCCCTGCACCCAGGCCCTTTGCAATAATAAACCCCAAATCCCAAAAGGTCCCTGCATCCAGGCCCTTTGCAATAAACCCCAAATTCCATAGCCTGGCTGCAGAGATCTCTCGTCTCCATCCATCCCGACTGTCCTACCCCCCGATGCTCCTACAGTTCCCTTCTTCACCTCAGGAGATGAGTAGTAAATTTCTAATTTAACTATTATATTAGAAATGAAACCAAGTAAGTATTGTGGTTTCAATCTAGTTAAACTCTCTGTAGATATTCAGCTCCAAGGCACCAAATTTTATTTAGTTATTTACTAGCAGATTATGACAGGTTTTTATAGCTGTTCATTTCTCTCCAAAAAGATTACCAATTGGTTTATTACAAAGAGGTAGATAAAGGTCAAGCAAAATAAAAACGAGATGGACTGTATGGCAGAGAATGCATAGATATGAATCAGACTAATAAGAATGGTGTTGGACTTACACTGCTAGAAAGACTGATACTCACCATCATACAAATTGGATAATATTTTAAGTAAATGCAATGTTAGCAGAAACTGGCAAACAAGTTGGGGAATAATATACATGGTAAAAAATTTTTATGCTTATTTTCATAGGCAGTTACACAACATACCAGTTTCTCTTACTGAGAATGTGTCCTGATAGAAGTGAAAGTAGAATGTGAGAGAGAGATAAGTGGTCCACATATGCATTTTTTTCATTTAGTGTTTGTGTTCCAAAGCATCTAAGTATGTAATAAAATTCAGTGACATACTGAAGTATTTTTCCAGTGAAAAAACTAATATTCACTATGTCAAACCACTTTGAATTACAAAACCTGTTGAAATTGTATTATATTTTCATTATTTTTATAAGTAACAAATTGTATTATTGACATATTTTTCTGAGAAAAAATGGAAATGTGCATATTATTTTCATCTTTTGAAACAAAATAGAATAGCAGAATAGCCAAAGATTTTTATTTGATGAATTCTAATATATAGCCAAAAATACCTTATTTTTTATAATTAAAATAATTATATTACACCCTCTTCCATTATAATCTAAATGAGGCTTCAATATATAATATTTTTAAAAATAAAATTATTGTGGCGGCTGTCTGCTATCTTCTTACTTTTCACATTAGTGGCTGAACTCAAAGATCTTTGAGCTCTTTTCCAAGCTAGACAAATATTTCTAGAAAAGTCACTGTACATTCTGACATAATGGCAGCATGTTTGTGACAGTAAGTCCAACTGCTTAACTGTATTAAGAGAAATAATTTTATTAGTTTTTCGAGAGGCATAATAGCATTTGAAGGAAAACAAACCACTTGATTTGCATTATCTCTTTCAAGTTTTTTATTTTAATTGGAAGGTCAGCATTCTCTGCCAAGTGTGAATATAAATGAAAGAAAATTCATGTACAAATCATTATGCACTACTAATTGAATTATGGGAAATTATTGCTTTTAGCTTCTGTTTAAGGAAACTGTTGTTGCTACCTGATGGGAGGAGGAGATAAAGTTCTGTCTATTTGAGGGTGTCAATGGGCTATTGACATTGTCCATAAGTCTTACATGCTCTTGCAAGCTTAATCCTGTTCAAACTAAAGCCTAAACACAACCCAAGAACATCTGCAAACTCTCTGCTACCCCTTGCATATTCATCAGCCTGTAAACCCATGAAATGAGGGTAAAGGAATGTGAACTATAATTAATCTGTCTTCACAAAGTCCATTTATAAAATTATTGTTGCTAATCCTCCCTCTGTTTTCAGACAGGGAAGGAAAAGCTGGCCTTGCAACATATCTAGACGTTCAACAGCTACGAGGGCCCCAATGGGGGAAGAAAAAATCCAAAAACCCAAAAGTTCTGGAAAACCTGAGGGAGATGCTGCTCATCACTGTTTTCATTCTAGATCTTCACAAATTTGTGCTCGATGCAGCAAGTTCCATGTGAATATTAAACTGAAAATCAAGACCAGAGCTTCTGGCCTTGTGTACCTATGCATGTGGCTTCCTGATTCCACAAGGCAGTAAAAATCAGACTAATGCAGGTACTGGTTTGCATTAGAAACAGGGAAATGATCATGGTCATGACAACTATATTATGTGCTAATTATCAGCTGAGGCAGAGACTCTTAAAAGTAGGTTGCCCATCCACTTAAATATGTTTAAATCAAACCTAGCATTTACAATCCTTTCAGAAACCAATGAACATTTGAATTGGTCTGTGAGGCTTAAATAGATTTTAAAAAATCCGAAACAACTACCACATACTATCACAGAATCACAGAATATGCTGTGCACAGCACCATCCCCAGGAGTCACACCATGTGCCCCAGAGTATTGTCCAAATATTTCTTGAGATCTCTCCTCCTATTTTCAATTTTAATGATTCTGAGAATATGTGGGGACTAAATCTTTAGCACTATTGTTAGTAGTCTTTTGTGTTTCAGCAGTGTCTAGATATCCCAGTGTGAAATAGGCAATACAAACACATAATCAAAACAAGCTCTTGCCACATCATGTTGCTGGGGAGGAAATAGGTAGAAACGGGAAATCTTTGGAGCAAGGGTGGTGTGGGCAAAAGACAGCTCTGTCTGATGAGGAAGGTTATAACCTGTCTTTGCATATCGATGACAGTCTTCAAGACTGAGTTATGCAGATTTATACTGATGTATTCCATAGTTTATTTACAATTTTGCAATATATTGACCTTCACTGCACCCCAGTACTGAAAATATAAAAATATTTTCAGTATTTTAGCTTATATGAGTCAGGTTTTATCTCTGCATTCTAAGTCATACTTGAATTTATTGGAGATAAATGATGGAAAGATTTGCCATTTTGATACAAGGTAGATAAGAATCTATCAATACCAGAATTACCTATGAGTAAGATGAAATTTTGACAGAAAGCAGAAATCTGAGGCAGGCTAATAAGAAAAAAAATTGATCTGAAATTTAAAAGAAGAATGTTTGATTCTACTATTATAAGTGGTGTTCGGAGCTAAAGCATTTGCTAAAAGTGCATTTCAAAATGTTTAGTGGTTTAAACTTTTTCTTATGCCAAAATAATCTTCTATACTCAGGACAATGCAGATGTTGTAGGTTTCTCTGCAAACTGGATCCTGATAATGCACCTCATTAGGAAAATCACTGCAATGCTGTGGAAGATGAATCAAAATAAATATTGTTGTATTACTTATTAATTAGTCTTTATTATATTATGCTTAGACTAACGGCCAGTGGACTCACAAGAATGATCACACAAAAGGTGATCATGAACAGGGACTTGGCAAATTTGAATTAGACTTTTAACTCTAATTAAATTTTCTTGAGCTTTTCTGAAGAGGCTCTTAATCAAAATGCTGTAATCACCTTGTGATCTAAACATCCAGAATATTATTGAATGTAACAACTCTTCCAGAGAGAAAAGTTAATGAATTTTCAGACAACATCACCAAGAACCTAAATATTTGCCATGATTAGTGACTGGTATCATCCTTCTCCCAGGAAACTATTGGAAGCTGTTTTCAAAGCTTGCATTAACTGTGGCACTGAAATATTTGAGAAAATTAGGATTTCAAGGCTCAATACCACAAGCATAGATGGAATTTTATTGGCATGGAATAACTTAATTGGCATGAGAAATTATACTGAAATTAAGTTTGGTAGGAAGGCAACATGAATGTCAGTCCTAATGTGCAATACCTACAATTTAAGTAGAAAGTATATATTTTATAAGTAGAAAAATCTTACTATTTTAGATGAAATTATTATTGGAATAAATATAATGTATGTTTGGAAAATCAAAGTGTAAATTACTTGGAAGAAGCCCACAAATGCTATTTTTTGATGAAAGTAGGTTAACTTTAATGCAATAGTTAAAATTCCTCTGGAATTCATGGAGTAGTTTAGAGGGTCAAAACCCAAAGGTGCATAAAGTTTTATGGAGCCTGAGGGCTTCAGCATACCTTTAAAATGGCAATGTGATCTCATTTCCTATGCAACTAAGCCATAAGATGCATCCATTATGTTTTCATTTAAACAAAGATGCAAAGTTTTCTGGCTAGGAGCAGCAGTATGGATCAAGCATAGTGAATTTCTTAATTTACATGTAATCAATATAACGTTTTTCTTATAATATAACTGAGTTGCTCTCAGTTATCAGTTCTGAGGATGTACATCCCAAAATTGATGTTACTTTTATAAATACATTTTTTAATTTCTATGGAAGGATAAAGGAATCAATTTTTTAGTAAAACTGCTGAAATACTGTCATCTATGAGTGGTGAGGCGTGAATAACTGTGTGTAACTACAGGAGGGAAGCATTTGCCTTTTTTTTTTTTCTCTCTTGCCTGCTTTATGGTTTGTAAATGATAAATGAAATTTACTGGCAATACCCTGCAGTAATATTTCAAATTATGCTACAGAATACACTGAGAAAAGTATTGAGTTATAGCAGAACCAAAGAAGAAGGTCCTGATTTTTTCTTTTCTGGAAAAGTGTGCTGTATTAGAACATTCGTCACCCAATTTCAATGTTACGGGATGCCACAATGCGTCAACTTCCATGGGCTGGAATATTTTATTTACTTTAAATAACTTTAAAATTATGCCCACTATTAAAATTGAGACTTAGGAATTAAGTGAAGTTGAATGTCAGTTTTACAGTGTGACGCTGGGTGGTGGTGGGTGTCCCACCAGCCCCCAAAGCAAGGCTGGAGAAAGGAGCTGGAGTGGTGCATCCCTGCTGCATTCTTGCCTAGACCTCCCTCCTGACAGCAACCCCCCTTGGCCCCTCCCGTGACAGAAGATTTTCATGGGCACGTTTTTATGATGTTTCATTTGTTAATGTCTTTGAATGATGAAAACCAAGATGAAAAAGACATTACCCTAAGCCAGGGCCATGGGTAGTGTCTGCAGTGTCCTTTCAGCCCTTTGAAGCAGGATCCCTTTGTTGGCTCGGGTGACTGGCGGCTCTTTAACATTCTGAACCTGCTGTGGCTGCTGGGGCAGTTCATCACCAAAGAATAGAAAAGGGCCCCTGGCATATCAAATAAAAAAAAAAAAAAAAAGTGGGGGAGGAAAGGAGGACAGAGAAAGGCAAGTGTCCAGCACACAGACGGTGCATTGTGCTTGCAGGGTTTCAAGAGTCTGCCGTTAGGTATATTTCATAATGTGAAAAGACAGACCAATTTTGGCCCCCTCGCCTGGTGGGATCAGTGCTGTCACTGCCATTTATTTTCAATCCCCCATGATTTCTGTATTGCCAACAACCTTTTTTGCATAAAAATGAACCATAAAGGCAGTCAAAACACCTGCTTTACTGACAGCCCCGATTAAAGCTTTGATTTATCCTTCAAAGTGTGAGCTGATCTGCTGTTCCTGGGGCCTGGCACTGGTGTGTAATTCATCGGGGGCTGAAGGTCTCCTTTCTGTCTCCCCAGCTTCAGCTGTGGGCGCCTTTTGTACCTGCTTGAGAGCTGGGCCAACTCCGAGAACACCCATCCCAGCTGGAGGCTGGGATTTTTCCATCGCTGCTTGGTCCGTTTTATTTAGTGACAGTAAATTACAGGACTAATTGGAGAGGCCCCCCAATGCAGGACTGTGTGGCTCTGAGGAGGCAGCCCCACTCCCACTGCGGGCTCTGGGGAGCAGCTATTCCAGATGGATAGGAATGCTGTCGGGTACTCCCACTTCATGCTTTCCCATCACTAAAAAGATTGACATTTGATGTGGAAATTTTAGGTCATGTGGGAACCCCCTCTTTATAGTCAAGTTTTGTTCTGTGATCTCAAACCTTCATTTCAGGGACTGCAGTGGCAGGGCTGTGCACAGTGAACTCCCCAGGCTGAAAAACAGCACAGCACGTGGGAATGAGCCTTTCAAGCCCTTGTGGGGCAATTTGGGTGAGAAAATTAAAAAGCTTTGTCACTGTAAGTGTGAAAATAGGTGTTTCTTAAAACCACTGCAAGGTTAAATTGGGTCAGAGTTTTTTTTAAAAGCTAGCTTGTAACCTGTATATTAATCCCTCCCTGCCCCCCCCGCCCAAAATAAAAGCAAACAAAAAAACAAACTTCAGCCTTTAAAATACTTAAGACAAAATTGTCTTGTGAATATATTTGACTTATGCACCATCATTGATCCATTTTAAACCACTAAGCTGTTATAGACACAGAGCATGGTACAAAAGAAGGCTGAGCAAATCATCCCATGTGGATCAATGCACAGAAATTTCCCAAAGTGTGATTTCTTTTATTTGAGATGCACTTTTTCACTGAAATGAAAACTTTTGGAGGAAAAAATATCTGTGTATTATTATTTATAATTTAAACAGGAGCAAAAAGCATGATTTACATTCCAACTTTGTTCTGAAACAAGACTCTATTTTGAAATGTTGATTGAGTCAACACATAATCTAACATGATACCTGTGCAATTTGATGTTTCGTTAGGATCAAAACAATTTCACCTTTAAATGTTAAAGAAACTTCATTTGGTGGCAGTGGGAAGGAAAGGCACTAAAACATCTGTTTATTCTTTGTCTATCACTGCCTTTCTCAGTCTTCACTTACTCACCCCACACTATTTCCCTGTTTAGGCTACCATGTGTTTTACAACCCTACAAACAACAAATGTAATTCTTAATTTTAAGGACGGAAAATCTCTTGCATCTGATATTCTTTTAAATAGAGCGAAACCTCCTTGAGAAAATCTGAAACAATTCATGACAAAAATAAAATTCCTGAATAATTTTGCTGGCATAAATACTGCTTTTTTGTTGGTAGAAAAAAAAAGAGGTAAAGGTCAGAAATAGTGACAGCCAAACTAATTTTGCTTTGTTTGTACAATGGAGGAGACATTTTGCATGAAAATGGTCAGTCCTGATTTTTACCTAATGCATGTGAGCTTATCAGTCTTGACATTGGTTTTAGTTCCTGCTGGAGGGAAAAATTTCAGTCAGCTATGACTAGCTAATGCAGATTTGAAGAAATGACACACATATGAAATGCTGAGTTTTTTTCATTTATACAGATCATATAAGAATTTTTTCATGTCTCCCTCATCCATACAACCCTTCACACTGACCGTTCTTTGCTCTCTTCAGCATGTTTTATTTTTGTAAATAAGAATTAAGTACTTTTCTCCTAAACTTTCATTTCCATGTATTTTCTCTCTTGTATTGAGTGTATAAGCTATATATACATACACCATATAAATGTGTATACATATACATTTTATTGTGTAATACAATTAAGATGAGACTGAAAACATGTCTCACAAAGCCTGTAAAACTCCAATACACATAGGAACAAATCTGTCTTAAGAAATTCAGAGATGTTTAAGATATTGCAATACCATCCCTGTGAGAATCCCAGTTCCTCTTTTGTTCATCATATATATCAAATCCAGTGCTGCACCAGAAAAAATAACATTGTATCCTAAAGTATTCCTAATGGAGATAAAGATTAATTATACAAATTAAAGCCTGAGTCCGCCACCTCTGTGTTGCTCTGCACTGGTGTTGACACATAATGGCATGTCCTGATGGAGTCTTGAGGGAGCAATTGAGATGGAGCAGTGGATGTTGTGAGACAGAGAAAACACACTGGGAAACAGCTCAGGCAGAAATTCTTACTCCATAGTCCCAGTAAAGAAAGTAGAGAGATTATTTAAAGCAACCTTATCCACAGCCAAAATTATCTCTAACTTTTGAATTTTCAGCATTAGAGGTGCAACAGCTGAGCAGCTTTAAATATCTTCTAAAGAGAAGGCATGGATGGCCTTTTGGTAATGTTACTGTCCTCTACATGTGTTTGTTGATGCACACATCCTCTCATAACCTACTCCCTTCACCCTACTCATAACCCAAAATAACTTTTAAAAATATCAGCTTTGGATTTAGATGTGTTTATTCTGCCTGGCCCTAATTACCATTTCCCAAATGGATCCAGCCTCAACTTAATCCTTATCTTGTGTACAGTTTCTCCAGCCAGGGCATGAACATTGCTCCCTGCTGTACCTAAAAGTTAGAAGGAAACAACCAGCACCTGACTGTAGTTTAACTGCACAACATTTAAACACTGTGTAACATAACAGGTCCTCAATTACTTGACTGCCTCCTGAGGGATGTTGGAAAACTAGGCAAAATACTTATCTGAATTCTAGTGTGTCAGCAGAAAGAAATATTTTGGAGGTACAGGACCAATGGTTCTGTAGCTTTTCCTTGCTATGCTTTATCAAGCCTTCTTTCAGAATCTTTTAAAGACTGCTTTCGTTACTCATGTTATACCATGAAGGCTCTCACAATGTGTTCTTTATAAAGACATAGTAATGATTGTTATTAACTATACAGTAAATAATAGAAGTAGGTCTTAGTAAACTCTGTAAAACAAAATGAAGGAAAATTTTCAGAGGTAAATCTCCAAGCAGAGAGATTGGCGACCCTGAAAAAGATTTGCAGCCAAATGTCTTTAAACTGAGGCAAGCACAGGAAAAGGTGCTTGATGAAATTCTGGCAAATATTCACAACTTAGCAGTGATTGAAAAAAAAATACAAAAGAAAATAGAAAAGAAACCCTTACCTGTTGTTACAGATATGTAAATACAGATTTTATTATATTATAGATCAGTTTTAAGGTATTTTTCTGGAAAAATTATTAGTTTTACTTTTTGGAGTAAGTTCCTTGTTATGAAACAAAATTGCTTTCTTCTACAAACCAGAGCAGCTTTATGAATTTTAAATCACCCATTGCACATATAGCAAATGTTGGATGTTCACAACTGGTTTGAATAAAAAATTTACTTCTCTTTTTGTCTTTAAAATGTTACTTAGCCAAAAAGATATTTTAATAAATGCATAAAACATGTTCATTAAAATGCAAAATTAATAGAGTGCATATTTCCTTGCAGATACTTTTGTAATTGGTTTTGCCAAGGGTAGTTTAGTTCAGATGTGATCCCTGTTTGTTAACTGAGGGCCTACTCATTATATTTTATACAATTTCACTGTATTTTCCATATCATGTATTATTCATACTGTAAAATTTTAATTTTAGCCTTATTACAGAATGGTTTTATTTATTACTATATGCAATCTAGCCTCATATGTAAAAGGACAAGAGTAACTTCCAGTAACAAAAAACATTAACTTGACCTCGCAGAGATGCGATCATTCTCCAGCTGCTTGAGCTGGGCCAGGATAAAAAACTTTGTATACAAATATCGTGCTGCAGCACCAAACTGTGGGTACCATCCTGGGGTTGTGTTGCTCAAGGCTTTGCCTCAAAACAATCGGCTTGGTTTGTTCATGCTGGGATAGTGTGCACAACTCCAGCTCTGCAGTGGGACTTAGGGGAGTCAGTGAGATTCTCATGAAGCACTCATGAGGAGCAACATCTTCTGGGAATAGAATCCAGGCCTAATGTAGGTATTTAGGGATGTTCAGAAAGCCAGCCCTGGGAGTCCAACATGCCAGAGAAATGATTGCTTATCAAGCATGGGGTGGTCTAGAAACAAGGGGAAAAAAGAGACTAGTGTTGTACAGCACTAGAGGTGTATCTCCTTGTCTAAATGAAATAGATTTTTTTTTTTTCTTAAGGAAGAAATAGCTAAAAAACCTAGAGAGGACTGTCTTCAGTATAAACAGAAAGCTTAACAGCCTGGTAAGATAATTTTCTCTTTTCTTATTTGAAATACTCTCACGTTTCACAACTGTACCACATAATCTGTGCAACAATAACCCAGAGATGTGTTATAAAATGGTTCATATATATGGTCAGAGCACACTACTTTCTTTCTAGGGATTCTGATAGCTGCCAGTCAGTTACCTCAGGCAATGCTCGGCTGGGCTCAATGAGTTCCCACTTGACAAAACCTTTCCTAGGACAGACATAGACAAAAATGTATTCAAATTGTGGGTATGGAAGTCTCCTTCTACTGACTAGTGGGCCCTTACATTAAAATTACAGAATCAAAGAATGATGAACCATAGAATCATTAAGTTGGAAGGGACCTTAAAGATCATTTGTTTCCAACCCCTTGCTGTGGGTAGGGGCAGCCTACATAGACCAGGTTGCTCAAAAATCTGAAATTCTCTAGGATCAGATGGACCCTGTAACTGCAAGCAAAGGAACTGGTGAAATTTAAAGTAACTGTAACAAGGCTTGAATTTATAAGGGTTAACTGTTTAGCTTTGGTTAGTTTGAAATTATTTCCCTGCATATACATAAGGAGATTCACATTTAATATTTTTACTTTAAGAATCTCCCATTGATTTTACTGCTGAAAGTTGCAGCCAAAAGCAGAAAAAGAACATTATAAAAATGTTTCAGAACAACATGACCTGTCACACCATGATCTGGTGTTTTAAAGCTTGAAGGGAACAGCAGGACATCAATACTTCCTGCTCTCTAATTAAACACTGATGATTCTGCCTAGAATTCTATTTTAAATGAAAATGTCTCCTTAATGTTTGCTGTAACAACACATTGACAACAAAGAAATTGTGTTTGTTTTCCCAGTTGGTTCAGGATATGCCAATGAATTCAGTACAGGTTAATCAATTCCTTTGATGGTTTTGTTGAGTCTCTCTTAAGAGTCTTGCCACCAAAATCTGACTTTATATTCATAGATCCTCAGTAAGCTGCATATATTAAGGAAACAGGTACTGCATGTTCCCTCTGCCTACAAATAGCTCATCTTCCTCTATTAAGAGCAGAAATGTAACTTAAGTCAAAAGATGTTTTGAAAACCAAGTGCCTTTAGGTTCTCAATACTTACATTTTGACGCTTTATCTTCCTTACTGCATAAATCTGCTTTTAAATATGTATAAATAAGCCACCTATCAATGCTTCAGGGTAGTTCATTTATCCTATTCTATCTCATTGCCTGCAGTCATTTTACATTTTGCTGAAGACCAGTCAAGACTCATAAGCAACATCAGGCTTGTTCATCTTTTAGATAGGTGATGTTTAATGAGTGCTTATAATTAATTACACTGTTGATTACATGGGAGGGAATTGTCTGCCTCTTGTGAAGGTTGGATTAAAGGGGAAGTAATTCCTTGTCCCTCCCAAAATACAAAATAGAATACAGATCTAGGGGATGTGCTGTTGATCTTATGCAGGAATGTGACAGCTGTATGTAGTGTTTAATGGACAGCTGGTTTGCTCTTATATCCAATCACAGCATTCTCCTGCAGCTGTATTTGGATATTGGGCATCCTTCTGTTCCTCTCAAAGGTTAGGGACCATGACTAACCTGACAGCACTCTAGTGTTAAGGAGGGAAGGGTGTCTGTGGGAACACCTAGCAGTACAGCTTCCTGGGAGAACCACAGCTCAGTTTGATATTTTTCTGTACACAGCTGGTTTGCGGTAACATTAGAGGTAAATGTTTGTCGTAGACATCTTTTATGGAAAATCCTTTCCTTAGGATTTTTCCTCCTGAGAGGCTGAGAGGCCTCAGGAGCAAAATGCAAACATTGATTATCTGCTGCTGTGGAATGCAACAGGTGCATCTGTGATTGGCCCATGTTGGATGTTTGTAATTAATGGCCAATCACAGTCAGCTGGCTCGGACAGAGAGCCGAGCCACAAACCTTTGTTATCATTCTTTGCTATTCTATTCTTAGCTGGCCTTCAGATGAAATCCTTTCTTCTATTCTTTTAGTATAGTTTTAATGCAATATATATCATAAAATAAGAAATCAAGCCTTCTGAAACATGGAGTCAGATCCTCGTCTCTTCCCTCAACCAAAAACCCTTGTGAACACCATCACTGATGTTTAAGTTAGCTGATCAGATACCATAGAAAAATGGTAATATTACAAGTGTAAGAACAGAAGTTTTGGCATCACATAGCAAAAGACTGAAATACCAATTAACTTCTTTTTGCATGTCCAAATGGTATTTTGCCAATTATACCCCAAACAAACCAGAATTTCTGTACCTTAAATTTAAAACAGGATTGTTGAAGTCAATGGAAAACTGTAGTGTATCTCAGGGGGTTACTTTATAAGGTAGAACTTGTTTAAGAATGTTTATTCTGGCCATGTAATAGAGGATAAAAATGTTCGAGATACTTTCCCCTATTCCTTAAAGACAATTAGATTTTAAAAAAAAGCTACAAAAGAAAACATTTCTTATAACAAACATTTACTTAGAAATCTAAGACTCTCTGGAGAGATGAATGCTTTTCAGTGACACTCTCTTTAATGTTATCAAGTCAAAATCAAGCAATTTTTCAGCATTTGTACTTAGCTTTGAATAACAACTACTACTGCTTCTTATGTGAAAAAATCTGATGTGTTTGAGAGTGTCTCTTTTGCTCTAAGTTTCTCAGTTGGCCAAAAATAGATATCTACTCCATAACACTAAAGTTGCACTTACCAACAAGAAGTACACTCTCCCCATTGTAAGAATTTCTCATTACAATCTTTATTGCAACTCCTGTCCAAATTTTTAAGGCCTAACATTAAATTTCTTTTTGTGTACTTGGCTGCATCTTGCAAACAGGTAATATAATCAGTGTTTTACAACAAAATTATTGAGTGGCAAGGCATAGAATTCACTGGCACAAATTCTTGGATGTCAGAACACTTTGATAAGATGCCCATAAGAGACATCTAGACCTTACCATGAATATGAGATAGGTGACATTAATTTGGCAGGGCCCTGTGCTATCCGGCACAAATTTCTTGAATAATTTTGGGACACTTTGAAATACTTATTTAATATATTGTTTTCCTGGAAAAAAATAATAGCACTTGATTCAAGGAACAGAGATAAAAAATAAAAAATTCACCTTCTGTGTGCTTTTTTGTGCTGGTGTTATTAGAATCATAACATACTTATGAAAATAAAGTATTAATTTCTTTTTTTTTTATTTTTTTAAAGAGCAGTATTTTTATTTGACATTGTCAACTTCTGTCTGTACAATGACTTGTGGATATGTGTCAGCCCAGAGGATATTTTTCTGGTAACACAGTGTTCTGAAGAAGTTATTCATGAACAGATGAGCAAGTTTCATTATCTTCCTGTTTGATTGAGCAAACAAATTCAGCAACTTACATTCTCCTTTAACTTTGTGTTCCAAACATTGTTAGATTAACCAGAGATTTGAATGAGTTTTCTGTCTGTGGTAAATCTTAAACAAAATCTGACATGACTTAAACATGTTTAGTGAGCAAACAGTACTGAGGAAATGAACAAAAAAAAGAGAGAAGAAGAGCTCGTGCTGCATGTTTTGCAAGAAAATCCTGAGGCATTGGGACCATGTAATTTCTTTTTTCCCTTTTCCATTTAGTAGGGCTGGCATTTGCCGAATTGCTCAAGAGACGTGTTTCAAAGGATGAGGAAAGTAAAAAATGGGAATGGTTAGTAGGTGACAGAAGGTAGGAAAACCAGAGGATGGTAGGAAGCTGAATTAGAGTCCCAAGGATGGGCATTCATACCCCTCAGACTCCCTCTGTTTCCACTCTTTAATGCTGCTCTAAGGATGGAATACCAAACTAAATCCTCCAATATAAGTTTTCATAGCCAGCAGGTGAGTTTCATATGCCCACTTTGAGTGATGTTTCTGGTCTTTTTTTCTGTCGCTAGTGATGGAAAATAAATTTCACCGGTGGAAACCCTTCTGTTTTATTTCAGGAAAGGGAATTTTGTTCCTTGGCACAGCTAAGTCTACAGATCATCTTGAACAACAAATATATGTTCAGTTGTTGTTTTTTTTTCTCTCTCTGTATTCATTATTTTAAACAGAATGAGGCTTGATTTTAACAGGCCTAAAGAGAATAAAACTTCAGCTTTCAAAAACTATTTGTTTTCCCCATCTCTTCCCCTGCGCAGGAAACTCTTATTATGTGGCCTAATCAGAAACAGATTTCTGGGATGGGAATGCACAAGAGATAATTTTAGCCAGCTGAGGAACAGAGACAGACTTCTTTGGAAATCTACTATCTGATGAAACAACAAAGGTTTGGGTATGAATTATTCAAGACCATAGTCAAACTATTCAGGAAGAACTTTGATATGGGGCTTGAAGAAAACAAGCCTGGAATCTGTTTAGTGAATTTCTCCAGCTTGGGTCTCTTGAGGTTTGTTGAGTTGCCCACATGGGAGTAAGAGAGATGCACATTTTTGTGATCTTGGGAATGGGATGAGAGGCAATATTATCATTAATGATGTGCCAGCATTTTCACCAATAATTCATATCTACAGGGAAGGTTGTATCACAGTTACATTGATTCTACATGCTTGCATCTACCATGAAATTTAAATTTGATTGATGCACTGTCTATACTTCAAGTCAAGCATATAAAAAAGTAATGGACATCCTGACATACTTTGTGATGAGAAAAATACTCTTGTGGGGGTGTGTGTGTGCACACGTGCCCATGTATCATATTTTTCAGTGCAAACTCCAAGTTTCTAAGGAAAGCAAACACTTTGTGTGCAAAACATTTTTTTTCCAAAAATATATTTTTAATGGTAAAGAAATTAGGAAATATCTCACTGTAAAGATTAAACTATTAGATTCATAACTAATCCATGAAACTGTAAACCTTTCAGAGTTCTGGAATCAGCAGCTGAACTCACTCTGTTTCCATAGAGAGCTACATAAAATCAGATATCTTTGCATGGTCTAGGTTAGAGTGAATACGTATAACTCAGTTATAAATCCATCATTTGTATTAATATGTAGTAATACTTTTTTTCACAAAATAAATATCCATTTTATGAACATGTAATATAGAAATTGTATTATCACATGTTAGAAACTCAGTCATTTGAACTAGGACTATGTCAACATACCAGAAAGAGGAAAAATTAAAGCCATAGTAGATTTAGTTGCTACCTAAACTTTAAAAACAGTCCTTAAGTCATGTCAAGATTATCACAATCTCCCCTGTAATAAATAACTCAGTCTTCATGTCAAAATGAGTAATTTTGCTGCATACAAAGATGTTGTCCATCTGCAGTGATATTACCAATTCACAAATCATTTGCTAACAAATCTTTCAACCTTTCGAACAGTCCTGTTTTTTGTTGCTTTTGCTTTTTGGGACTTTTTTTCATTTTTACAGCCATTCCAAATCTCTACTTCTTCTATTAGTCTGAGTTTATTGGGCCAATAGCAAGAGAGAATCATCAGTACATAAAACTGGGACATGAAAACTTAAAACAGGACTGAGACCTGTCTGATCTGAAGAAAAGTAGGTTTAAGCCAATTTAAATCACTTCAGGCAAAGAAGGTAAGAGCAATATTTCCTCAAGATCTGAAGCAGTGAGCTTCTTATTTTTTTCTGTCTTGGTAGGATACAAGAATAAAATTATTGCTAAAATAGCTATGTCAGAATGTTAACAGCCAAATTGTTTTGGGTCATGATAAGCTCAGAAGTGGCTGAATGAGGCAACTGTGGCAATATTTCTCTGAATAGACTAGACCTATTTGTCCTTTGAGTGGCCTCAGTTGCATTGCTGGAACTCCTGCCTTACCCTCATGGTACTGTTTACATATGTCCACATTCAGTTTGATCTCAGATCTTCTCTTGAGCTTTTCATGAGTATGTAAACATTTAGATACCCTGTAATGTAACTTTTATCAGTAATATATGCTATTTATTAAGTGTATTTATTAATTTATTAAGTGTATTTATTAATGCTAAACATTAAGTGTCAACAAGAGTGGTCAGAGCACTTATAAATGTGTTGTTTAAACACATGGATGAGCCTAATCTAATCCTAAATGGCATAAAGTAACTTCTTCAGAAACAGGAACAAGGCTGTGCTACAGACAGATTTTGACATTTCATGATGTTTTGTATGCTGAATCAGCTTCTGTTGACAGCAATTCCTAGGTGACTTAAAAGTCACTGTCCTCCAGAAAGTCAGTATGATTTGACTTCTGTTTCTTCTGTCTCTTCTGAAAATTAAACGTATTCTTCCAAGACACTCAGACACTGGAGAAAGTATGCTACGCCTACTAATTTTACAGACAGTTTCATGGAAAATATAATTCTATAGTGAAAAATTAATTACAACAACTGTGCTTTCATGTTAAAAAAAGATACTGTATTAAGACTGTTACTGGAAAATAGTACAGAATTTCATTAGAATATTTTGGCTTTGAATTAAAAGAGAGGATCGACAGTGATCCAACTTTTGGCATTTAAAGCACACATGAACATTTACCCAGCTACTAATGCATATAGCAGCATTCTGATTTGAATACTTGATTGTGTCATAGTTGTAATTGTTGTACAGAGCACAGAAAAAACATTTTCTCAGTTTCACAATTCGCAAACTCATTTTCATTTGTAAAACCAATATGGTAAACATTGCCTGGGCTGATGTCTCTGTGTTCTAGGGAGACTTTATGATGCTTTGTCATGGTTTCTAGAGGGCCCCCAAATTTGAGTTTCCTCCCAAATTTGCCCTAAATCTGTACACCCTGTTAGTTAAAACCTTTTGTTTTCCTTTTTCCCAAGGGTGTATCACATCAGCAAACAAAAAAATAGTTTGCTTATCTAAAGGAAAATTTTGCTATGAAATGTGTTATGAAATGGTTTATCATCTGTCTTTTTAACTTTAAATTTTCAAAGGTACAAACATAATGAATTACCCGTGGTTTTCCTTTTTTGGGGTTGTTTTGGTGCTTTGGTGGTTTTGTTTTTTTTGTTAGATTCTGTCTTCTTTTTTTTTTTTTTTTTTTTTTGGTCTGGAGAGGAGGAAAGTAGAATTTCTGCTTGTTTGTTATTCTGATTTTGAAACTCCAATAGTCATGATAGTTTCATAGCCTCTGGAAAATGTTAGTAGTTTTTCCATGAAATTTTTGTTAGAACAGATTTAGCCTGAGGGAAGTTTTGAATATTGTAGCTAGTTTAAGTACCTTGGGAACAGCTCCTTTATGGGATGTGTGCAAAACAGGTGTAGAGTTACAGAAATGAGTCATGAATCCTTGAGTGGGGAAGTTCATATTGTGAAGATATCTGCATTGAAAAACAAGCTGGAAATGCAAAGGAAGAAATTCTCTATGTAAGAGAAGCACAATTAAAGAGAAACCTCATGAACCCAAATTAGCAAAGATTCATTTTAAAAACAGAATCTAGAGTAATCATAGACTGAGCAGACATTGTATGTTGAAACCCTATTTCCCCCCTTTTTGCTCATGTTCCCATCACAGCTTTTGTAATAACCTGCCTCAGACTGTGGAAACTCAAGTTCAAAGTAAGTTTCCCAATTTATACCATACATTTATACTCCACTACTATAAAGCACAGTGCATTCACAGTGGCCATACTCATGAAGACTAAGTTTTGAGGGCTCTGTGTCAAACCTTGAATGAAACCATGCCATGTTGTGATACATATAAAAAGTATTTTTTCTTTCATCACCACGTTCCCCACCTGCTCTTCCATGGTGAGCACAGAGAATGATAAGCCAAATATTACAGGAGAATGATGAACACAATAAGAATTATATTAAGGCTCAACATTCTTGGCAATGGATAAATTTCTGCTTTAATTTTTCTGTCTTATTGAATTGTGGTATTTTTGGGGTCCCCTGTGGCAGGAAGGAAATGATGAATCTGACTCCATGTTCTTAGAAGGCTAATTTATTATGTACTTATATTATAGATACTATACTAAAACTATACTAAAGGATGCTTACAGAAGGCTTAACAAGAATCATAATGAAAAACTCATGGCTGCTTTCAGAGTCCCAACACAGCTGGACAGTGATTGGTCTTTAAGTCAAAACAATTCACATGAAACCAATCAAACAACCACCTGTTGGATAAACAATCTCCAGGCCACATTCCAAAGCAGCAAAACACAGGAGAAGCAAAATGAGATAATTACTGTTTTCATTTTTCTCTGAGGCTTCTCAGCTTCCCAGGAGATGAAATTGTGGCGAAGGGATTTTTCAGAAAATATGACAGTGACACTGAATAGTGCCTTGATGTAACTGTTCAGGAATTGTACGCTCCAGAGCTGCCCTGGCTATGAACACCTTCACATACATCTGCCAGTGCGAGCAAGTCACGAAGTTTACTACAGACTAAACAAGGATTTCAAGAAGCAGGAAAATCTGCCATCAGCTTTTCCCTACATATTATCCTTTAAGCTATTTTAAATGGCATCCCCCATCTTGTATAACTAGAGCCAAAGCAGCCTGAATTTTTTCATGTCCAGCTGAAATTCAGCCTTTCTGTATTGCATCAAGAGGTGATTCATGCATTCTCTTTCCAAATTTGAGGTAGTCATAGGCTTTAGTGCTTTACCTTGTTTCTCATCCTGAGTCCCAAGGACTTTGTATAGTAAAAGGAAGGGTTACTCTTTATGGTTTGTGCTTCCCACATCTTAAATACTACATGAGCTTCAACCAAATGAGTTTTACTATCTTTATTTTAATTATGTGCAATTAAAATTCTATCAGAATTCCCTGCAGTATTTCTTCAAATTATTCTCCCCAGTTAGTGTGATGATTTTACTGACTTTCTGGAGAGCAAAACTAAAGAATAAAGAACCTAAGCAAAAGAACAAATAAATAAATAAGGCTAGTCTGAGATGTAACCTTTTCTTGATGCATGTCAAAAATAGGAATAATTTTTAAATTATTTTTTAATAATTAATTCATTAAAAATATTAAAATTTATAGAATTTTACTTCTTTTTGTGCATAAATTATCAGTGTAGTCACCAGGGATAATCTCTGGACTCCATGTTGTTTTACTGAATGCAGAAATATTGCAACAAATAATGAAGGGAAGTTGATGTATTCATAGGTTGTCATTTGAAGTTGCATCTCTGTGAATATCCTCAAGTATGCTGACCCAATATAATAAGACTGAACTGAAGGAATTCCCTAAAACAGGAATTTAATTTTACCTGGGATCTCTGGAATTGACCAGGAAGTCATCACTTACTGCACGTCAACAGAATGAGATTACAGGAGAGATGTAAAATATGAACTAACCTGTAGGAAATATCTGTAATCTAGATGAAAAATAAGGCATCAGTTTTAACCAAATTCCTGTGACAAAACAAGAACAAAGCATCTCCAGCATGTGGCACTTGCCCGTCTGTCCTTGACAGTGTAGGGAGAGAGAAAGTAGAGCTGTCACCTTTTCACCAAGGCAATTTACCTGCATTCTCTGTGCCCCAAATCAACACACCAAAACTTTCCTGTTTGTCCAAGGAATAAAACACAAGCAGACTGCTATGGCAGTGCCATCAAAGAGTTCCCACATCCTCCCTCCAAGCAACTTTATGCAAATCTGAGCCCAGGGTTCTATAATTTAGCCTAATTTCTAAGCTCTTTTTACATGCTGAACCTGGTGGCATTTGGGAAAAATGCAATGTCATATTCATCCACTGTGCATTGATAGAAACTGATAGGCATGCATTAGTCTTGACAGCAAGCTGTGAATAACTGAGAGCTGTGTACAAAAAAGTTGGATCCTTGCCATAGATTAAATAGATACTGTGCATAGATTGATAGGTACAGTTTTTTTTTTTTTTTTTGAGGAACAAAAGAGAACAACAAAAAGTTGGCTTACCCAAGAACCGCAAGTGAGATGAACTGGTGACAGAAGCCAGCTTAAAGAAAAAAGATAAAACCCCAACACACAACTTTGAAAGTTCCCATGTTTGTACATGCCAGATCCTGACATCTTTCCCTTGAAAGCTTGATTCATTTTATAACACATCTCTTCACAATGTCTCCGCACTTTTAGGAGTACTGATGAGGTGTCTGAGAGTTAAAACAAAAGCAGTAGGGCTGCAGATATTTTTCAGATTATTTTTACTTGTGAGAGGGATTGATGGGATAATACTATTAAATAAAAACCCAAGAAAACCAACAGCTAAATCAGGTATAGAAACAAACTGCAATTTTGATTTTATAAAGACAAATTCCGAAATGAATAAATGAGAAAATGTGATGTTTTTGAAACACGGGCTTTCTCTCTGGGTACAGTGGAACCTACAGAGAGAGAGGACAGTCCTCCTCTGGCAGTGCTGAGCAACAACTGAGCAAATATTTGATCCTGTTCAGCCATCCATCTTCTACTGAAGAGCGATGTACAAGGCACTCTGCCCTCAAATTTGAAGGCTTCTTGTCTTCCAAAATGACCAGAAACTACTTTATCTTGCTCCAGTTCTGTAAGTTGACTCAATGACACAAGATTTTTCTCACTTTTCATATATTTGTTTGATTTGTTGCAGAAACCTTACCCCCACTACAAACCACCGCAAAGTCACACTGAATTGAAATCAAGGCAAGCACTAATGATGTCTCAGGTTTTAGCTTTTATATTTTGCAGATTCTGTGCTGCTTTAGTGTGTGGGTCTGGGCTTCACCATCAGGGGATGGTGAACTCTCTGCACAGAGCAGGGAGACAAAACAATTCCTTCTCCAGCTGGGGACCAAGGACAAATGATCCCAATCTCAGGTCCACGAGCACAAACAATGGTGGAATGAAGAGAGAAAAACAAGAAGGATGGGACTTTATAACCTAAAGCTGTAATTGGACAATTAACTCCAATATGCTAATGGACCAGAACTTATAGAAGTGAGAGACCCTGTGACCAGTCGTCCATTTTGTGACCATTGTGGGTTCATCTTAGGTGCAGCCCTGGCTGGGCTCTTGTGCTGCCCAAGGTGGATCCATTGAGGCCTTTTAATAAATCTATACTTTATTCTTTAACTCCATCTAGTCTCTGTTCTAGGCTAGCCTTCACAAGGCATCAGTAACAACATCACCCTGTATTCTTTAATGTAGCTGATGGTGTAAGGGCACAAGCCAGCTGGGAGATGAAAACGTGACATGGTATTCTTGGCAGTGTATCCTCACAGGAAATGTGCCAAGTCAGCTTCTGTGCCAATTGATGCCCCCATAAGTGAAATAAAATGGAAGCACATGACAAGGGTGCAGGGAACAAGTACAGGGGGCTCACGTGAGGGTTATGTCTGTTTATGCTCTGGTTGCAGGGGGGTTCTCTCCCTGCATCCACTGCATTTTCCATCTCTTGCATTCCAAGAGGGGATGGAGCTGCAAGTGCCAGGGCAAACACGTTGTGTTCATTGTTGTGTTTGTGGCACAGTGAACATGCCACATTGAAACAACACCCCTGGAGGCTCCCTGGGAGATCTGTGTGTGCTGAGGAATGCTGCAGCTCTGAGCTGTGGAGGGGAAGGAACTGAACCTACAGTAACTGGTCTGCAAACCGTCTGTGGGACGTTCTCTCATGATCCTCAAGGAGCTAATTGATTGCATGACATTACTTGCCTTTGTTTCTAACTGGGGGAAATGGAAGGAATGGAAAGAATAAATAATGTAAGGCTTTAAAGTGGGCCAGAAAACATAAACACATGTGGCACTACAACCCTGGGAAACATCCTCATTAAATTTATTGCAATGTATTTTTATGCATTGTGCATTTGACCCATTATATTTATACCAGAAAGTGTGATAATTTTATTTCCCAGATATGGGATTGCTGCAACTGCTCTGACATCATCCTGCTGTTAGAGTTCCCAAGAGTTTTAAATAGTGACTGTAGCTTTGACTTTTGAATACATCTAGTGGGCTAACACCAGAAACAGGCCTGTGGCTTGCCTGCAGCAACAGCCATGTTCCCCCAGGAAGATTGGGATTTTTGGAGGGACTCTTTTTCTTTGGAAAGATCTCTTGGGTGGGAAATAGTCTGGATTAAATCTATTAAGGATTTTGTCTCCCAGGTATAGCTGAGATAAAGTGTTAGTCATACCTAAGCAACATCCATCAATAAGTTTGGGCTATGGGATGCACAGTTTGAATTTAATTGTACATTCTTTATTGAGTTTGCAATTACAGCTCTAAATCTTAACAGACGTATTTTTGGTAACAAACCATTTTCTTTCCTGAAGAAAGTTCTCTAAGATATGCAAAAATAAGCACCCTTATTAATTTGAAAATTAAGGATGTATATCTTGGAGAAAACCATACCTGTAGAAGTGAAATTAAACCCACTGGTAGAAGCAATGAACAACCAGGGCTGGTGGAGAGCAACCACTACACTTCCTTTCCTAGACAAGAACCAGAGCCACGGACCAAGCCCTTTGTTCCTCGTTGCTGTGAGCAGCCTTCCTCCAGTGGCGTTCCCAGCCCCAGCTGCTTCCTGTCGGATGCTGGCAGTGGGAACCAAGTGCCTTTGATCCCTACCAACCCATGCTGGCCTCCCACCAGCTCTGCTTCTCTGTATTCCCTCCTTTCCTACACCACCCACCAGGGCTGGGGTTCCTTCCACTTCCTCACAAACCTGATACTTTAAGCCTTTCATGGCAGCGCAGCATCCACCTGCAATCTGATGATTACTTTACCAGTTTTCTGTTCTTTCATATTATCATTCAGCTCTTATTAGATGATAATTAAATGATCTTTCTTGCAATCCAAATGTCCAGGGAAACAGTAGCCAGCCACAGCTCACAGAAACTGGCAAAGGGATATCCTTCCTAAGTGGGCTGGCTGAAGAAAACCTTGGACTAACGAGAACAGTCTTCTATATCAAACAGGCATCATGTCAGTTTGCAAAAATCCTAGAAATAGTTTATTTCTGCTGGTGTTGATAAATAGTTGATCAGCCCATGAAGCACAGCAGAGAATTAAATTTTCTGATCTGCAGAGACTGGAATAAAAGATAAAACCCCATCAACATAGCTTATGTTTTTACAGCTGGGAAACCCATGGTGGTCACTTCTGAATGACTTGTAGATCCTAGATATTTGGGATGACATTTTATTTTTGGTGATGGTCTGTGACCCTTCTCCCCTAGGGAAAAAATATTGGATATGGATATGATAAGAAATGCATATGGACCTCTTGGCCTTTATAAGAATAAAATACCAATTGCATATCAAGATAAAAATTTTATTGGCTATATTAAAATGTTTGAGAAGTAAAACATGCCTTCCAGATATTTTCACATCAGGGATCTCAGCTCTGCTCAATTTTTGATATGTGAAATAAAATATCCACACAATGTAGTAATAATTCCACATTGCTGTTTTCCCCCTTGGCATGCCTAACAATTAGTGTCTGATTTAACATTTTGTGTCTATAAAGGTGTTGATGTCAACTGAGCTTGATCTTTTTCAAGTGCTGCTTCTTGTTCCACTTTATATAAAACTCCAAAACACATTCATCTCTTAAGCAGGATCCTTGAATTATAAATACTTAGTGTTAAAAACCCAATGGACTGAAGGTGAATCTTTCTGATAAAAAAGATTATTTTTTTGTATCAGCTTTAGTATTGGACACATCTTGATTATGCACCCATAGCCATATGGCCATTCCCAAGCACTTTGGATTCTAATTATTGTGGCACTATTTTTGGGTATTTTGTTATCAGAAAATTTTATTATATAATAAAATTGGAAATTTTATTATAAATAGGATATATTTTCTTCTGCACAGAAGGTGTATTTCTCCTTGGAATTGTGCTGGAATATCCCAGGAATCTCCAGGATGAGCTACATGGAAAAAGGGATGTATTTGAAGGGTATGATTAGTTCTTGTGGAAGAGATGACAAATTCTTTTTGCTGTGTCTGTCTTTATAGGAATGGGAACGCTGGTTTAAGGACACTGTCTGTACACAAACACAGCATTTGGGACAACTCCTAGCAAAACATCCAAGAGAGATTCAGATTTCATAACTTGCAATCTATCTCTCAAACTCACTGAGAAATCAAGATAAAAAGTATTACAAGGAAGCATTTTTTGGGACAGAGTTATTAATTTATGCATATCTTTTCCCCTGTTAACACTCTCCTTGCCCATTTGCCAAAGAGGGAATTTAACAGCAACCAGCAAGCTCTTCTGTGGCCTTGCCTTGCGCTTTGGTCTTCTGAGAGCCAGTGGAGGAAACCTGGTAAGCTTGAGCTAATTCTGCTGAAGAATTCACCTGATTCTCTGTGACAGCTTACAAGATACAGGGATCAGATTCCCCAATTGTTCAGTGAGGGAAGGGAGTTGAAAATAACTCTGTCCAGCTGTCAGCCTCACTGGAATCATCTGAGAAACCTCGCAGATTGCTTCCCCTTTGTCCTTCTCTCACAGGGTTTCCCATGGGAAAAGGAAAATCTAGCCCAAAATGCATGGATAACTTTTTTCCATTAACTTTGCTGGTTTTCATTATCTGGTAATTGATAATAAACACCTAATAAAAGTTTTTCACATTCTTTCACAATTTCTTTGCCAAAGCAGAAAAGAGCAGAAAACTTAATAGTGAAGGGATAGGACATTGCAAGGGAATTTTTTAATATGTATAAACAAAGACTTCTTCTATATAAGGATAAGAAGATTAAATTTCTTTAATAGCTGGGGAAAGGCTTGCTTGCTTTAAATAACTATAGAAACTTCCTTTGTGGTGCAGCATTCCAGAGTGAGGCCACATAATCTCTTGGTGCATGTAAATTGCTGTGTGAATTATGTTCCAGTTATGAATTTAGAACTTAACTGTGACTGACTCTAAAGGGAGGAAAAACTCTCACTTCACACAGCTGTGGAAGAATTACCAGGACCTTTAGCACTGGAACTTGACATGAGTGTTGGCAATGTCAAATACTTGGATTGTTCTCAAAACAAAATGCTGGAGAAGTGGAGTTTGTTCTGCCTTTCCATGTGTCAGCCCATGTGCATGGAAATATGTGCGTGGATTCCAAAGAGCAGTACCCCAAAAAACATTTCTGATTTTCTCCTGCTGCTCCTTCCTAAGCATGATGGGGGTCTCAGGGGTATGTGCCTGGTCCATTAAGATTTTGGCTGCTGTGTCTCTTTTTCCCCCAGGACACTGTGCACATATCCCATATCCTTCCAAAGGCTATGCCTGGAGGGATGGTTTATTACCCTGCAATCAGCACTTCATTAAAGTAACATCATAATAGCTGAGATGAATATTTTCATAGTCACTTCATTTTACATATTTCAGCTTCGTTTCTCATCTGAGTGATCAGAAAGTTTGATTGGTTCTTGTTTCTTAAGTATATGCAAACAATTAATGTAGTTTTGGTGTGATACAGCCTTCAGCAGTGTGGAGTTAGTCCATGAAAGCACAGGTGCTGCAGCTTCTGAACGCACACTTTCTAATACAACTTTGGAAAAGAACTAAGTTTTGAAATACGGAACCCAGTACTTCAAATTCAGCAGAAAATAGTTCTGAAGAAAATACCTCAATAAAATCTTTATCAAAAGCACATCTGTGTTTTATTGTAGTTTAAAAATAATCATTCGTTGCTGATGATGGGAAGGAATTTACTGTCTCTTCTCACTTAGAAGCACTGTGTTCTATACCATCTGCTGTGTCCTCTATGCAGATCTATGAAACTCTTGGAAAATGAAAAAACTGGGAAAATTGTACATGGACAGAGAAATCGGTAAGATTGTCAACTGGAGCTGAAAAATGTAAAATCTTTTTCAAAATGTGACCTAAAATGAAAAAAAAATAAAGAAATTACTGAAGCTCACTTAATCTCTATTACGGTGAGATTTGTGGCCTTACTATTTATGTAAGGCTAATTTAACCCCTGTCTCAGTCCACTTGTGCAGCAGCTGACAGGGAGATTGTTATATCCATTTTTGGTGTCCATTAAAAGATCCGTTTGGACACCCATAGTTGTGCTTCTCACCATTTTTGTAAGACTTACCTAAAGTGGGTTTTACTGTTGCATGTTGTAGGGGGCAGTGTATTGTGATTTCACATAAATTAAGCTATAAAGAGAGGAAAGATGTGTATCATTAAGATTGCAGCCACTTTATAACTCTTACTCCTTGTCCCTGCAAATGGGAAATAATCCTTTTTATTAACTGTAGCTCATACAGTTTCAGTGCGCTATATAAACTTGGCTGAATTCTGACTGTAAACTCCAGATATCAATGGGATGGAATGCTATTCTAGATTCCTTTATCTCTGCCAAGTGTTTGCCCTAAGTATAATTTCTCCCTAGAGATTCTCTGTGTGTCTGGCTGCATACCATAAGCAATTTTACTGGATGTTTTTGGGGCCTGTCCTGCTGAGTCAATCAAAGTTCTGCTTTGTCTTCAATGGAAGAAGGAACTAGTCCTAAATTGAAAGGCTTTCCCCTGTTTGGAGACTTTTGCAGGATTACATTACCATTTTGTTCAGCTGAGCTCTAGCAGGTCACTTCAGGATATATTCATGCTTGGGACCAGATGGAAAATGTCTTTTGCAATCAACAAAAAGATTCCATTGTTGACATTTCAAATTTTTTTTTCTACAACTGTAACTGATTTGCTTTCTACAAAATTTAACAGTGTCCAAAAATGATTACAAATACTTTGCAATGAGATTACTTTCATGGCTCAGAGGGTATGCAGTATCGTAGAAATTCACTTTATTTTGGTATGTTTAGATTCAGCTTGAGTAGAATCTGTTCTGATACATTATTTGACTTTCATGTGGAATAACTTTATGGTTGTTCAGTCCACTAATGAATCTATCTGAAAAACCTAATCATATCCTGGTAATTGGATTTCTCTCACAAACTCTTCCCTTCTTCACAAAATAATTAAGTTATGTGACAGAAGGCTCTCATCCATGCAGGCAAAGAGTAGAGGAACAAAGGTGGGTGGGGGGAGCTCCCCTGTTCTTGGGCAGATTGTCCTGGGTTGACTATATGATGCTTTTATCCCCAATCATCTTGTTCTGTTTATGCTGAATAATAAGTTTTGCACCTTTAAGCCTTGTTGCAGAGAGTGAAGGGGGCAGAGAAGAAGCAGCAGTTTGTTTTCAGACACTGCACTCCTCCTCCACATTCCTGCTCCTGGGCTGTGCTGTCTGCGGATGGACAGACAGCAGGACAGAGCTCTCCTTTGCTTTTAGTTGGTGTTAGCTAGCTGAGGCAAAGTTCCCTGGACTGTGTTTTTTTCCCTTTTCTTTGGAGCTGTTTAACCTGCTCTGGCCTGAACACCCAGGGGAGCACCGGCAGCTGCACCTGAGGCCCACCGGGCCGGGCCTGGCCTGCGACATTGCCAGCACTGAGGGACTGACCAGAGACTGAGTGAGCTCAGCTGCAACCCAGGGAGGGACTTTCTCAGTTTGTCATCGCTTTTGGAGCAGCAAGGGGCTTTATTGTTTAATATTGTTTAGGTTTTATTGTTTAATAAACAGGTTTTATCCACCTTTCTCCAAAGAGTTATTTTCTCCCAGACCGGCTGAGGGGAGGGGCTGATTGAATCTGCTTTCCTAGAGGAGCCTCTTTGGGGATTCTCTCCAAAATTTGCTCTGAACCAAGGCACAGATGGATGAGCACCTTGATCTGCCTCTTCCAGAGGCAGAGGCTGGCCCCACAGTCTGGGGGCAAAGCCCATCCCCATGGCTCAAAGGAAAGGCTTTCCCACACGACTTTGGGATGCTGCCTTAAAAGGGCTGTGAATGGGATGCAAGGGAAAACATAGGGAGAGATCATGAGGCACGAGTGTCTGGTGTGTCAGCACCTAGAGCAGCTGAGGGGCTGCATGCCAATGTGATTCCCAAAGTTACAGGAGCTCCAATCTATCCTTATGGAAAGAAAAATCTTTCACAAACCCAAGGAAAATATCTGCTTGCTTTGCTGGACATCTCACCATCTACTTGAATAGACATTAGGCTAAGAAACATGGGCCCAGATAATAGACTTATGGATTTATTAAAAAAGGTGTGGTGGGAGATTGGAGTGAAGTACAAACTTATACAATATTTTAAGGTTTGAATATGGTAATCTTTCTGAATTGTCAGTTTCTAAATCTTGAAAACCACACAGAGATTCTTGTAAAGAGACATATTTCAGAAATCTTCCTCCAGAAACAGGCAAAACAGTTTTGACTCTGCTATTTCATTTTTTTTTCTGACTGAGGAAGGAAAGTACCACTGGCTTCACTATTCTGCAACATATGCTCAAATTGTTTGTCTCATTTCCAGAGTGAAACAAATGTCATCTGTTTATCAGAATTGGTTGTCTTCAGTTTGTAAAAAATAGCTAGTGTTTAGGTCTAAAATCAACAATAGTTTAAGATCCTTGTTAATCAAAATCTGGATGTAAAGATAGACGCTGTGTCAGGATTTTTTTTACTTTAAAGAGTAGATAAAAATTTGAAGCAGATGCTCTCACTTGAGGGATCAGGATATTAGTTTACATGTAAGAGACCTCCTGTTCTGTAACCCAGATATGTATGTTTGAGCTTTTTCAAGAGGAGTCCCATGCCTTCCACTGTCAGTGTAAAGAAGAAATTAATACAGGACCTCCTTACATTCTTCTGCTTCCCAGAAGACAAATGAATCCAACAGGACAAAGCCATCTTCATGCTCAAAGTACATAACTCATCTGTCCATAATTTATCTAAACTCTGTAGTAGTGGCATAGTGTTTACTGAAACTGAAAAAAAAACACCAAAACCACCCTCCAAAACCCTCTAAAGTTTTATTTCTAAAAGCCAGCTTTTGAAAATGCAGCACATTGAAGAGTTTCAAGAAGCAGATTGCAGTTACTGCTGCAGAGGTAATTTTGCCTTACGGCGCAGAGCGGGGCTCAGCCATCAGGGCCAGGACTACAAAAAGGTTCCTCAAACGTTCCTCAAAAATGTTTCTCCCCACATGAAAAAGAGCTCACTAAAACATTGTCTAATGATTTGAAAACAACTGGAAGCAATGAAATTACTGTAGTACATTACTACATTAAAGGGTTTAAGTACTTTTTTGTTATTGCTCAAGTTTCCAAGAATTTCCATGAGAATGTTGCACAGCCACGTGCCTCAGATGGGAGATATTTCGCAACAGGCTGCAAGTGAGGGGTGGCTCTTCTCTGAAAGATGGGTAAGAGAGGGTGAGGAGCACAGAACTGGTTTTTGGAAAAGTATGATGTGGCCAATTCATTCCAGAAAACAGTGTATTTGGAGCTTAATAAAGGATTGGTAATTTTATTCTTGCTGGAGAGAAAGTGTCAGGGTTTCTTTGGTGATCATGGACTTAAAGTTTGTTTCTTGACTTGCTTTTGGAGCACTGTGATGCTTCTCTTTAAAATTGGGCAGGTGACACTGGCACAATAGTTCTGTGACTTGTCATGTGTAACTCAGCTTGTTATGAAGAGATAAATATATCTACTTATATTGTCTGGTGATTTATATGGCCTAAGACATTTTTATGTTGTCTTTTAAAGTTTGATTGCTCTTGAGTTTTATTTATATTTACCACAAAGGAAACGTTTGAGTGCTACATATTCAGTTGTGTTATTTTCCTGCTTATATTCTATGATGAAAGAACCAAGGAAGTTGGAAGTTTGATTTTAATGTCAGTGAGATGTTTGCTCTGAATCAGCGAGTTACACACCTGTAGTAATGTATTTGGTGTTGATCCTTGGTGTGTGTTTAAGATTATAATCCTGAGATTACTTTTGCTGAGGAAAAACAGATTAGGCAGTGACTGGGCATTTGGTTATATGGTTGAAAATAAATTTTAATTATTTATATACGTTTTTTTTAAAGTGTGTTTATTCCTCAGGTTTTTCATTCCAGTGACCCTCATACATGACTGAGCACAACACTGGCAACAGGCTGTGGCCAACAGCCACAGAGGTAATAATGCTGCCTCTTTTTTTTGTTGTGTGAGTTTTGATCCACTCAGAGGAGAGTGCCTTATGTTCTGGAGGATTTGGAGTCCCTAATGAAGGAAAAATCTGTTTTAGCTGTCCTTAGAAATTTACTTTAGAAGACAAAAGGAGTAACAGAGTCGTAATTTGTAGTCAAGATTATTTTATGCCCCCCTAGATAAGCTGTAAAATATTTATGCAGCAGATTTCTTCTTTCTGTGGCAATAAGTTTTCCATAAATATATGAATGTGTACAGTTGTACAGCACCTTGTCAGTAGTGATCCCCCAGCTAACCTGAGCTGGCACATCCAGGGGACACAGTGCTACGCCAAGAAGATATGAGCCTGATTTCTCAAAGCTGTGCAAAACCTGAAGTGGCAATTACAAATTTCGAATAGCAATAAACAGCTTGGGCACTGTACATTTCGGTGTGAGTGTGCCCAGATTCTGGCTGGAGGGATAGAGCATCAGTCTTTTTAGAACATAACACCATGTGCAACGGCCTAGAGCTGGTGTGTCCATCTCCTCTGATCATCTGCTGCAAACTAATCCCTGAGATGAAAAGCAGTCGACAGAGCAGACAGGGATGCAGCCTAAAAAGTTTCATGATAAGTTGAAAAATAAAAAAACAACCCTTTTCCATCAAGGGGGGGGGGGGGGGGGGAGAAATAATTTAAATGCACAAATACATTTTTTGGGTTTAAAAAACCCCACTGTTATAATAGTATATTTTTATTGTAATATAATAATAATAATAATATAATTTTGGTTTGGGTTTTTTTTTTTTTAAACCCCAATTTTGGGGGGCTTTTTAATTTGAAAGTTTTTAGGGCTCAGTGCGTTTGTATTTATTTACTCCTCCATTTCTTTCCAAGATATGCCTCTCTTCTGGAAGCTTCCATTCCATTCCAGTCCTCCAAAAAGTAGAAAAATGTCAACAATTTAAGCATCATAATCTGTTGCTTGAGGCAGATGAAAAAGTAGAGCCAGGGGCTTACCGTCCACTCTCTGCAACATATTAACAAAAAATTGTAGGATGAAGATACTTGAAGTTCCTTGCATGTATCTGGGTTAAAATGGCACAGATATCTAATTCTATCAAATTGGATTTTTTTAATCTCAAATAAGAATATTTTTGTAAAGGATAGAAAAGAGTATATTGTAAATTTATATAGAGCATGTAAACAACATAACACTTTCACCATTACTAATTAGATTTGCCTGTTTGGCTATGAGTATTTAATTCACAAACATATACATAATACTGGATTTGAAATATTTTCCTTAAATCCTTTTTTTGTTTTGACCCAGATATGTGTCATGGAATAAAAGATTACTTAATGTGTATCTTTTTCAGACACTATTGCAGCAACCTTTATAGCTTTCACTTATGTAAGTTCTTATACTGTGCTGTGTAATAACATTGGAATTTCCAAGCTTAAAAATGAGATTTTGCAATAGTTTGTTCTTCCCCCTGAAAAAAAAAAAAAAAAAAAAAAAAAAGTGGCACTAGAAATTTGGACAAAATGTAATTAAAACCCATACTTTTTATTTTTTTCTTTTATTATCTAGGTAAAGGTTTTTCTTAATCCTGATGCAATAGCATATACAAGTGTGTGTATGTTTTGGGATGGTAAAGCTCTCTCCATAATGAATTACTGAGAGTAATTTCAGTTATTAATTTTCACTAATTAGTTGAAAGCCACACTCTTTACTTTTTCCTTTATTATCTAGGTAAAGGTTTTCCTTAATCCTGATGCAGTAACATATACAAGAGTGTGTCTGTTTGCAGCCTGCCTCCATGTTCTGACGTTGCTCTCAAATGATGTTGGATCCCTTCCAGGAGCAGAACAGTGCAGCAGCTGGTCCCAATTACCCTAACTACAGTGTGTCTACAAGCACAAATGGCCAGTTTTCTAATTTGGCTCTCTGGTTTAATGAATTAGTTATTTAATAATTTGACAGGAGTCCTAGTGTTGTGTTTAGCTGCTTGCTTCTGTTTAATCTCCTCGTCGTGGCTGAGTTCATACAGTCCTGCTGCAATCACTGGCTGCTATTGTAAGTTATGTAGATGAGAGAGCAAAATACATTGCAACACATGGCATACAGTTGTTGTTATTTTACCTCAAAAGGCCTACAAGCTGAAAATCTGTTACTTGATAAGTTTTTTACTAACAAGAGCTATCACTTAATACAGGTAGGGGTGCAGAATTTTGATCATCTTTTTCTTGTCTTAGAAATTTTAAATAAAAAATTAACATTTGAAAGACACACATTCTACTTCCTCTTATATACATTTATTTCCTTCATGGGATATATTTTCAGAGGCTTCTAGAGAGCTGCAGAAAAATGTACCTGTGTGAGCACAGATAGGAGCTTGCTCATGCAGGGGGTGTGGAATGATGCACAGCTCTCACAGTGGCATTAGGAAGCATCAGTGTCTGCACAAATGAGAGAAGGTGCACGTGCTACGAGCACACAGCATAAACCTGCAAAGGAATGGTCTCAAATATATTGAAAATTAGAATATTCGCCTGTTTTCTCTCAACACTTTGCTTATAATAAATCACCAGGAGGTTATAGTTACCAAGCAACCAAAACCTATTAATTCCCAGTGCAAGATTATGAATTCCTGCTGACTGGTAGGGAGGAGGAGGAATTGAAGGATGCAGCTTGGCGAGAGTGAGGGAGAAAAACTGTTTTGAAATAAGGATATTTTTTACATGTCACAGTGGTATCAAAGGAAGCAGCCAATTCACATTCCTTTTGCATTGTATTGCAATGAAAACACTCGTTCAGGAAGGCTCCAGTGATTCTCTGTCTACAAAAAGCCTTGAGGGAATTGAGAGTGGGGTGGGGAGGGGTGTTTATGTGTACTTACTCAGTGTCTTCTGCAGCCTGGGACTCTGGGTGGGTTCCTGTTCCCCCAGTACCATAAAGTGAGAAAAACAGAGCAGGGAAACTGAGAGTCATGAGGGGGCTGAACAAGACTTTTACTGGACTAGGCTGGTTTGACACCACTTTCTGATATAGGACTTTCAAGATTATCAAAATCTTGAAAGATTATCAAAATTCACTTGAACCTAAGGAATTTGCTGATAAAAGATTGAAGTAGGTTGATTAAATGATATCATGGCTTCATGGCATGTAGTTCTTGTGTTCAAGTTCACAAAATGTCATTTGAATGATGAATCTTGAATTTAATGTCTCTTCATTTTATCTCTAAAATGAAGAGACACTAAAGATGTTGTGCAGCATGAAAGACACATTTGGTGTAAACTATGAGCTGGAAGCCCAGAAAAGTCAATGGCAAACTGAATAATAGACCACATCACAATCCAAAACCAGCTGAGAACTGGTTATAACAAGGAAGAAAATTATTTCGTCAGCGACAATTTTTTTCTCTAAAGAAAATACATAACTATAGTCTAACTGAATATGCCACAATACTACTACTCATAGTAATACTACTCCTACTACTATTAATAATAATAATAAGTACTTAGCCAGCAGTAAAAATGATCAATTATTCCCATGATAGAATTAGGACAAATTTCTTTATTTCCAGTCTTCCAAAAGGTGCAGATAATTTTAGATTCCTTTCAACTTTCTCTAGTGCTCAGTGGAAAACAAATACTTACTTATCTCGAATTAACTATAGATTATATAGTTAATACTTACCTCAAATTAACTATAGATTATGGAGGTATTCAAGACCAGGCTGGACTGGGGCTATGGGTAAAGTGGTCTGGAAGGTGTCCCTGCTGTCAGAGACTGAAATGTTTCATGCCTTAAACATTGTTATGGAGGAGTTTTGCCCATTATAGCAAAATTATCTGTATAACAATATTGATCCTTAGGATCCTTTGTTTTTTGGGGAGACTCTCACCACCTCAAGGACCAGCTGGAAAGGATCAACAGAACATCACTGGGATCCATAGATGGTGATATTTTCTTCAATACATCTCTGTCACTATCTGCCCCTCACCTCTTTTCTGTTTATTTCTCTTCCTTTTTCTCTCTTTTTTTTCCCTCTCTCTCCCTCTCATATTTACTATCAGATAAACCCCACTGCATTGACTTTGCTGTATGGTCTCATTTGAATCTTAATTCAGGCAGAGGCATTTCTAATAATTTAAAAAACTGGACCATAGCACCTGCCCATGACAGGGGGTTGGAACCAGATGATCTTTAAAGTCCTTCTGACCTAAAATATTTTATGATTAATCTGTGAGTTGTGCTGCTTATGAGTCCTAACTCATGCTTTACATGAAGTTTTTGAATGGTATAAACCTGTATTTTTAAGTGATTTGAGAGCCCTTGCAGCAAGCTTGGCAGTGGGCAAGGATTGTTAAAAGAAGTAGCAGAAAATGAGAGAAAATTTTTTCTCTCTTTCTCCCTCTCATATTTACTATCAGATAAACCCCACAGTATTGACTTTGGCATATGGTCTCATTTGCATCTTAATTCAAACAGAGGCATTTCTAATAATTTTAAAAACTGGAACATAGCACCTGCCCATGGCAGGGGGTTGGAACCAGATGATCTTTAAAGTCCCTCTGACCTAAAACATTCTGTGATTACTCTATCAATGTCATGTAGCACATCACACCACGGTCTGGGAGGCCTGATGCTCATGGCACAGGAAGCTCACAAAGTCTGTTCGCAAATTCTCTCCTTTCCATTCTAATAATGTTGTCAGCAAAGATTCATATAGAAAATAAGTGACTTATAGTAATATCCATATAAATGAGATTTATCAGAGCCCTGAAACTAATATTGAAACTGTTGCTCTATTGACCCTCCATTTCTGTGTAAATATTGAAAGAAATTCAAGACTTATAAAACGGACATAAAATGATATAATTTCAGACTAACTGGCCTTAGGAACAAGATATAAAATGCAATCTAAAGAATTTTATTGGTGAGGCCCTATATTCCTTTTAGGATAAAAGAAAAACTCATATGGAAGTGTCACATAACAGAGATATTTCTAGAGGAATTAAAATAATGAATTAGAGCTACACGCTATGAAGAATTTGATTAGGAACAAGTTTTTTGGTTTTTTTTCAAGGTAAACACATGGTTCCAGCAACTGTTTTCTTTTTGAACAAGACAAAAAGTTATTTTGAACATGTGGACTTATTGTGGTGGAAAAGTTAATTTTTACTCAATGTTAATTGGCCCACTTGTCACTGAATTCAAAGCAGGACTTATTGACCACAGTGTGATCAGATGTGTTCAGATAATCTACATTTTTATTTGACTAAGATGCAAAAGCATATTTCTTGTGTCATTAGCATAAACATAAAATTGTCTTAAATACAGTGCCCTCTTTCAGTTTTACTAGCTCTTGCTTAAATGCATATTAAATAGACCCAACTGTAAAATTAAAAATGATGAAACAGCATATCATCCAGACATCAACACAAGAACATCTAACCATGATTACCCAGATAAGATGTTTAAATTCAGTTGTTATTGCTATAATTCAATCCTATGCTGGCAATTCCTTGGGAAGAATCCAAATCAGGCTACAAGGATGTTAGTGGAAAAGAAAGTTACCTGAATTTCAAGGACTTGCTAATAATTTGTAATTATTAGCCATAGTTACAAAATATTTGTAATTACAGGAAAATTTTCAATGGAGGGCAGTTAATGGTGATTTTTAAAGTTATGGATTGTATGGAGCTGCACACAAATATATATCACATAAAATTATCAAAAAAAGTCATAGGTTAAAAACTGAATACTTTCTTTCCTACTATAGGGAATTCTTATGGAATTTAGTAATTCAAAGTAATAATTTGTAAGTTTTTAGTGGAAGATGCTTATTCTGTTGAAAGCAAACAAAACATCTTTCAGAAAGTCTCATATTGCGTTTGTGAAAAGTCAATGGCAAATTTAATGGCAAAGTAAGACTGAATTATGCTGCACAGGATTTACGGAAATAATTGCTGAGCCACCATCAGTTTTATTAGATCTGGCTACCAATATTTCACAGGGCAAATTATAGAATTTAACTTACTCAGTGACTTCAAAAAGCTAAAGTTTGTCCTGTTTTGTGGCCCTTTTTTAAAAAAGAAGATCCCAAAAATTAGCTTAAGAATTTACTTTTTTTTTTACTTTTACATTAGTCTATTCAGAATTAAGCTTCTAAATGAAGTGAAATATTTTTAAAAATCCAAAATTTAAAACACAGGTTAAGTTCAATTCTCAATAGAAACACTTCAATTTATATTGTGTATCCATGTGTAACAGCCTAAGTTCTTGCAATGTCTGCAGTGATATTCAATTAATAATTGACAAAAAACCCCATGCATGTGATTCAAAATAGTGGCATGTTTCCATTCATCTCAAATCAAGCATGAAAAATATTGATTTTCTTTTTGGTAGACTCAAATCTGAAATAAAAGCACTTAGGATTTTCATTCAAATCAGAAAAGCTAGAGACGAGGAAAAATGGCTTTGCCCTATATGTACGGTGTGTAATGGATGCATCTCCTGATATGATTTCACATTTACAGGTGGTTTACAATGGTTTGAATTCTGTACTGCTGGCCTTTCAGTGATGCTTCTTTCAGTATTCTCTAGTACAGGTTACTTCCCTTGCTTATAAAAATAACTGTTCGGGTATCTTTCTTGGTTACCTCAGCTTATAAAAAGAACATTAATTTGCTATTCTGCTGCTAGCTTCAGATACTCATGAAATCCATGGTTTGCAGCCTTGGAAATACTGTCAATATTGGTGCTTGCTAGGATCCTTAATTTCTGCTACCTTGTTCTTATTACTTCCAAAATTATTTCTCTGTATTTCTTCTGGACCTTTAAAGGTGCTTTCTGTTTGTTTCTTAATAAGACAGAACCAGACAAACATTTTTATTTGGGAAAGATCTCTGTGATCATTGCGAGATCAACCTATTTCAAGTCACCACCTTGTCCACCAGACCGTGGCACTCAGTGCCACATCCAGTCTTCTGTTAGACACCTCCAGGGGTGGTGACTGCACCATTTCCCTTGGGCAGCCCATTCCAGTGTTCAATCACGCTTTCTTTGTGATGGAATCACTCCTGATGTCAAACCTGAACCTCCCCTGGCACAGCTTGAGGCCATTTCCTCTCTGAAATAAATTAATACAAAGCATTTGCGAAATAGTCACTGTGGTTTGAGTGTAGCTAATTTAAGATGCAACACCTCACTTGTACGTTTACTGGCACCTTTCCCTCCATTGTTCCAGGTACTAAATGGTCATTCAGAGATTGACTGAATTGGCCTGGGTTGTTGCATTAATAGACAACTAACAGGACTCAGTTTCTTCATGCAGAAAAGCCAATTCTTTTTCACAAGGCTCATATTTATAGGAAATGGTAGAAGGCACTGTGCTAGACTTAATTGGCTAACAATACACTGGCATTCAGTTTATTGGTGGGTAAATGGCCAGGTTGTACATCTGTCAAATCTCTCTATATTTGATCAGTTTACATATTTTCTTCATGGATTCTCATGTGACAGATCTGTTGTTTATTGAAGGGGCAAACGGTTCTCCTACCAGAATAGTTTGTTGTGTTAACTGCCTTCATTCTTATGATTTCTCACATGGGAAGTTATCTAGCTGCACTTGGAAGAAGTAACAGGCCAGCAGGTAATTTAGCAGAGCAGGGCCTGATAAGGCCTTTCTTTTATAATATCTCTACATCTATGCAACACTGGGTTATAGAGAAACAGTTTCTGCTACTTTAAAAAGCCATAGTCATTTCTACATTTTAAATTAATTGTATTATGCAGGAGGCATTTTTGACAGGACCCCTGGAAAAAAATGAGTGTAAAATGTCGCAGACATTTCTCCACAGAAATCCTTTCTTTCAGATTTCTGCGTCTTCGGGAGGCCAGAGGCCCCCGAAGAGAAGGTAAACAATTATTATCAGCTGCTGTGGAATGCAACAGGATTCACCTTGATTGGCTCATTTTCTATGTTTATAATTAAGGGCCAATCATCAGTGCAAGCTAGGGGACTGAGTCCCTGGACACAACTTTGTTGTGGATTCTTTTCTATCTATTCTTAGCTTAGCTAGCAGCTCTGCAAACCTCTCTCTATATTCTATTTAGTATAACTATAATGTATTATATCCTATATTAATAAATCAAGCCTTCTGATCAAGAAACAAGATTCACCGTCTCTCTCTCACCAGCAGCGACCCACACAGGACGCTGTAATAGTAAAACAATGCAGAAGGAGCAATACCTCCTGACACTGCTGTCATAAATATTGAAGTTTTTAGATGCAGGTTTCTAGCACCAATTTAGATTTCCAGGGTATTCCACCTGGCTGCCAGATGTTGTTCTAGATATAATGTTCTTGGTTCTCTGCCATGTTTTCCTCTATGCTGAGGTCTAGAAGAAGCTAGAACATCTCAAACAGCACAAAACACCTGTATTTAAGGAGATAAGTTGCTCCTATGCATATTGATACCCTCCTTTTTAACGGATGGATGGATGGATGGATGGATGGATGGATGGATGGATGGATGGATGGATGGACGGACAGATAGATAGACAGAAAGAGAGATAGATGATTGATAGATAAATAGATAGATAGATAGATAGATAGATAGATAGATAGATAGATAGATAGATAGCTTATTGCACATCAAAGTCTGTGGTCAGTCTCCTAACCTCCCTATAAAAAACATAAGCAACGTTGACCTCCTGTGAGCTTAGCTAAAGATAGTCTCCAAATTTGCAGGGGCAAACTGTGAAAAAAGAGATCATCTGTGGCTCTTCCAAGTGAAAAGAAAATGCTGTTGCTCTTATAATGAATTTAAATTCTTCAGAGCATCATCTCTCACCACAGTTTGGTCCTCTGTCAAAACAAGAAGGCAGTAAGGCCTAGAGATATAACATAGCCCCAGATCTAAATTTTCATCTCCTGAATGGTTTTCTGGTTTCTTCCAAAATCATTCTCATAACAATCTCATTTGGGAATAATGAAAAACAAAACAACTGGAATGTGGTACTTTATCCAAATTGCCAAATCCAAATACACTGGTATTTGGAGTTCTGCTTTGCACTTACCTCTGTGTTAGCTTTGAGTTCCCACTTGCTTTTGGAAGGAATTGTTTCCTGAAGATTGCAGCCATTGAGGGACGTCGACCGTGGTCTGCAAGCAAAGCCAGTTTATGACACTAATCACCAGTATTTACAGTTCTCTAACGTCCTTGCAGAATTTTCCACTGGGACCCCTTTGCCTCTGTTCCCTTAGCAACAAAATCTTTTTGGTTATCAAGCCTCTGTTCCATTCTTTTGTGCCAGCAATGTCCTTGTTACGTCTTCTCTCATCAGCAGGGTCAGAGTGACCAGACGTGATGTCCCCGCTTTTGCTCTTGCCTTGAGTTTACCTCTGCCGTGGACTGCACTGTGCCAGGGCCAGGAGGTCTGTGGCACTGCCCAGCTCAGCTTCTGAGCCTGTCTGATCTTCCACAGCAGATCAGAGGGCTCATTAAACATAATGAATGAAACCTTAATGATTGTTAATAAAGAGGTGACATTAATTGTCCCTTCACAGGACTGTCTGTAAGATGAGAAAGACTAACTTGAGATATCCTTTAGATTCTATCATACATCGGATAAAACCCGTTTTCAGTTCTGTTAGGACAAAATTGCCACCCATTCCATTATCTGCTGCCCAAATATCAGGAGAGAACAAGCCTCTCCATGCAATATTCAGATCTATGAAAAGAGAAGGAAATTAAATCCTGTTGCTGTGCTAGTGGCATCTTGCCTTCTAAAGAGATGATGAGTGCACCACGTTTGAAAATGTCATGTGTACATTTCTGGGTGATTAGTGATACCTGTGTCAGCACTGCTGCAGCAGGGAGCCTCATAGCTCAGGAAAATTGGGGAAAAAATGCAGAACATAATTTTTCTTTATCAATTCTGCTAAATATGCAAATCCAAACATTTCCTGCTTTTCTCCAAAATGTATGTACTTTTCCCAAGACATAGCTTTGAAAGAGCAGCTAAATATCTTTTATCTTTATAAAACTCTCCTAATGACCTACTCTTCAATGTAGCTATGAAATTTTGCCAATAATGTGCTTTTTTCCTTGGTGTGCATACCTTTACACCAATATAGTAACTATCATATGCTCCAAATCAAACTGTTCAAAATTTGTTTATTCATCAGGATTAAATTAGAATGTTACTTCATGTTACTTCTAATACTTTTTCTCTGCTACATTTTCTGGAACATTTTAGTTTTTTATTTCTGAGGTATTTCCTGAAAAAAGGAGGTAGAGCTATGACACTTCAGAAAAAGTGCTTTCTTTCTAGCTAAATACATACTATTTGTGAATAATTGGGCCAGTATGGCAGAGATCACTTTGTAACTCTGGCTTGAGAAAATATGAAAATAAGAGAAGTTCTCAGGACTTCAGGATATGTGTCAGTGGTGGTGGTGTGTGCATGGATGGTATTTTTTAAATTGAGATGTCCAGAAAAGAATGTGAATTTGCAATAATGGCTCGAAGAAACAGCCTCTGATTTCAGCTTTGACTGCAATAATTTCATGATTAATTTATTCTTGACCTGCTTCTGCTTCTTTACAACAGCTCTTCCTCAGAACCATGAGCAGAAGAAAAAAATATATGATCTGGGCAAGGATCTGAAAATACCCATTATAGTCAGGACAGTGCATCCATAGGCAGTTGTTTGCCATCAGGGAAAATTAAATTCTGCACATAATACAGGTTCAGAAATTGTACCCATGAATTTTTGCCAGATAACAAGTCCCTTACAGCTCAGAATTGAAATTCTTTATGTTCCTTAAGATGCATTACTGCTCTAGAGCTGCTGCCTGTCAACACAGGTTGAGACCCCAAATTACTTTATCTTCTTATTCTAATTCTTACTCCTGTAATCAAAGGAAAACAACATTTCACATAGCCTATATGAACCGCTATGAACAGTCACATTTCAATATGAAATACAAAAATATGAAATGTGAACAGTCACATTTAAAAAAGGGAGCTGAAATATTCAAGATTTGAATGTCAGATGCTTACAGCAAATGCTTGTTTTCAGTCCAAAGATAAAAAAAACACATAAAAGGCTATGCCAAATTCAAGTAACTTAAAAAATATTTTAAAACATTCCACAAACAGAATGAGGCATTTGGTTTTAATTTTATGCATAACCAGATGTGTATTGAGCAAGACTGAATCCACTTAAATATAAAAAAAATGCAGCACTAGGGCTTTTGAGACAAAATTATGGAGCCCATGTAAAATTTTCTTTCAGTTCTGTGTGCATAACATTTCAAGTCTCTCTGTATAATTTATAGTATATACCCTGTTTTTAATTTATCTAAACGCAAGGTTTGTTTCATAAACATCAAAGATAATGAAAATGCCTTTTTAATTAATCTGTTGGAATCTACATGTTTACTCCACATTAACTTCCTTTATTTGTCAATCTCACACATGAGAAATGACCCCTCCTGTGCTGTCTCTGCTTAATGTCAAAGCTGTGGGGAATAATGTTTATAACATCAGCTGCATTCTCTCACTGATGTCTGGCTATTAATGCTGCATCTGGAATCAGAAAACTTCAAAATGTCGTTCACTACTACCTGTCTGGGTGGCAGGGAGGAAATGAAAATAAGTTGTTTTTTTTTTTTATTCTTGTCACATCTAGTTGCAGGATTTATTAGCAACACACCTTGTTCCAGTTACATGGAGCCAGATTGTGCCAAAGCTGCTGGTCTGTTTTCAGAAGAATTTTTACAGTTCCTGAGAGAAATAGCTGGGAGTAATAGAATCTTATTAGAAATGAATCTGTTCACAGCTAGGAAAAAAATTGCTACAGCCAGGGAGACCTGTGGTGTCATACTTAAAATTTCAAGCATGGTAGGTAAAATTATGACTAAGAGGAGGGAAAATATATTGAAAGAAAATTCTTCTAATTCAAAGCTTATCTCCTCATGATTTTCCCCATCTTATGCTTTTGCTGATAGTTCCCATCATGGGGCTGTTAGACCAGGGGATGGACCTCTCTTTCAAGTCACTTTGTGGTCAAGCCTCAGTGTGTCTTAGCTAATGAAATGAGATAGGAGATTTCATACTTCCCTGCTACAGCTTGGCAGAAAGCATTTTACCCATCCGGACCAAACCTGAAGAGCTGAGGCATTGAGAAAAGCTAAAAAAGAAAAAAGAGGGTGCTTGAATGTCACATGAATGAAGCAGTTGAGTTTGTCACTATCCAGGACATCAGGGAAATGTTGAATCTCTTTTCTCTTGTCATTAATGTCCTTGGGTTTGCACAACTAGCCCTGGCATTCAAGGTGTAAAAACAATATTTCTAATCCAAAAGACATGTTGCTGTGGTGGTGATAGGTAATCTAGCATGCCTTTGGTAGGTCAAAAGATTGTCTATTTCTCCAGCTAAATATTTTCAGTTTTAACTAATGGTGTTAAGCCCTCCCTCCACAAAGATTACATTTTTCTGCATATAATACTTAAACACGAAAAGCAACACAATTATGTAGTTTTGGTAAAAGGAAATGGAGGTAACAGTTATCCCTTGTGCTCTTGAAAAATGTACATTGACATTTTCCCAAAATAGATAGATATAGATGTAAATATATATGTAGATGATAAATATAGATGATTTAGATATAGATATAAATAGATAGATGATATAGATATAGATATAGATATAGATGATATAGTTATAGATATAGATATAGATATAGATTAGATATATATAGATATAGATGCTATAGATATAGATATAGATTAGATATAGATATAGATATAGATATAGATATATAGATATAGAAGGAAATGGAGGCTAGTTTTCAAAGAGATGCTTAACTTTTGGTGGAATTCAAGAGGAATTCAGTAATCTATGGCTGATATGTAGAAGACCATTGATGGTTCTAGAGCCTGAAGCTACTTTCATCTTTAAAAGTGCAGGCATTAATGGTACTTCCAATCAAAATATTAAATATCTTCATATCCAAGATTCTGGCTTTGGGCAAGGATATTTCCTTTATCTTGATTTGAAATGATGCTTGGATTTGCCATAACATGATTTAAAAAAAAAACCAAAAAACTGAAATTGTGCAAGACCCATAGTTAAATGCAATACAAATGTTAAAGTGTAAAAAAAAAAAAAGTCAAAAAACCAGATGAGGGATTTCTGGATCCCTAAGCAGCCCCAACTGCTGTTCTGCTGATAAAATATCCACACCCTGCTGAGTGGACATGAGCTATGTAAACAGATGTTCTTAAAGAGACAAGGAAGTGTTGAATAGCTGACTTATTTTGTTGCAGTTCTGCTCTGCCTGACAGTTAGGGGTTTAAAGGGTGTTGCCATGACCAGCAAATCCAGCCAGGCTTGAAGTGCAGCTAAATCCAACACAAACTCTCACCTTTACTCTTTTGCCCTCTAGACAGCTGCAGGTCAATAGTTATTTTCTGAGTTATTTGGGGATAATCAGAAAAGCATGTGCAAATATTGAAAGATTGAATTTATATATCTGGAACTGATTCAGGTGTTTAAAAAAATTATTATTATTATTATTATTATTATTACTATTACTATTACTACTATTTAAAATGGGACTTTGCCAAATCTTGCTGACTTCTGAGGAACAAGGAAAAAACCAGGATATTTATTATTTAGTCAATCAATAATGCTGTACTTTTCTACAACTTTGGAGTAATAAAATGTAGTGCTGCTTTATAAATATAACAGACACTGCTTTGCTTACTTGCCAAAATTAGAATTTACTTCAGCTTGAAAACAGATTCCATTTTTTTCCTGTAGAAAAAAATGTAGCCTGCTTCTAAGAGAAGGCAAATCACGTTACAAACATGCTTGCTCTAAATAATTCATAAATACAGCAAGCCTTATCATGGGCAGCCCTTACCCATAGTCCAGTGTGGAAGTGCTGTGTCTCCCTGACCCTTACAGCAGAATTCAGTCGTGCCTTTTTTTTTTGTTTAACTGAGGCAGTTGCAGCAGTGCAGCGTGGATTCATTGTGCCACACAAAGCCACTCAGGAGTGCATTTCAGGCAGCTCAAAGTCTCGGGGAGGGCGAGGGCCAGACAAAGCCCAAGCTGCGCTTTGAATGCAAATGCTGAAAACTTTGTCAGTGTTTTAAAATTAAGTTTCTACCATTCATATGTTAAGGCTTTAGGGAGATGAATTAGGACAGCTGAGAAACTGATTACAGACTCATGCTGCATTTTTTCACTTTGCTGTTCACATAGGCAAGCTGACATGGCCCCTTACTGAAATACTTCTATCTCGTGATACATGTATCAAAAACGAATGGATAGGATGGTTGATTTTGTGCCTTTCTTGTTCTGCCACATGCTTTTACTTTGAACCACATGTCATTAATAGAGCTAATGGGATTTTGGCATGGAACCAAAGGGGTGGGAGGGGAGAGGGGGCTGGGGGGAGATGGATGGGAGCGAGATGAACTACAGAGAGAAGCACTGCTGCCTTTCTCTGCACTAAAGCCACGTCAGGTTTATTAGGCTTCCCTTTAGTCCTTCCTGACAGGACTGGAGGCACTTCTCTGTGCTTGTATGTCTCATGCATTCATGAGCCTCTTTGACACTATTGCATCTTTTGTTAGAGCTGAAAATGCAGATCATTGCTCTGCCCTTCCTTCAGCTGCCATATGGCATTGTGGAAGGGAGCCCACAAAGGAAGGAGAGGGAAATGGAAAAAAAAAAAAAAAAAAAAAAAAAAACAAAAAAAAGGAGGAGGAGGGGGAAGAAGAAATGAAACTACCAGCAGATGAAATTGATTTATTTTCACCATTAGGGAGTAGGGGGATGGAAGCCTTTTGGAATATGAAACTTTCTCTCAGAGCAGGCAAGCAGGCTGCCTGCATGGCAGGTCTGGTACATGTTAAAAAATAACATGGCTTGAAAATAGAAGCACCATTGTTTTGCTTAACTACTGTAACGAATTTCTATGAAATGGAATGCACCATCTAAAGTAAACTGCCAAAGTTGCAGGCTTCTTTTCTTCCCCACTTCCTGCAAGAGGTAAAATTAATGTAAACCCAAATGCTCCAAAGGTGTAATAGTCTGGCATCACTGTGTATTTTTCTGAAAACTCTCAAAATATCTTTGGTCTAGTCTGCATCTTGTGGTAGTAAACCCTTCCTAAAGTAAGTAACAATTAGAGCACTTTGTATAATTGCTTTAGAAACAAACCAAAAATGTCTTGGAGAGAGAGAAGCTTCATATTTCAATGCTTTGGTTAGTTTTCTGTGGGGTCCTTCCTTTATGGAACACCAAATAAAACACCAAATAAAATCTTTAAGAGAAATGCAGTGCTGTGTATTAGCTGAACTTGATATTCTTGCTTACTCCACTAGGTTTATATTCCCTCCTCATATAAAAAAACACAGGTCAGACTGGATATAAACAAATTGGGTTTTCCAAAATAGGTTTTACAAAATTAAAAACTTGAAAAATTACTTAGATTAATCTAATATTAATGAATTTTCTTCCTCATTCTCCTTGATATTTTAAAATGGATGTCAATAAAGAGGTGGCTTAAAAAATTTCCATTATGTCAGAAAAAATTGTCTTTATTTTTGGAGGTTTGCTCACAAGATCCTGTTCAAGAAGTTAGACAGTATCAATTTAAATTTATGGAATTCAGTTTGCTCCTTTGCTTTCATTAATCTTAAGACCAGGTAAGCGATCGAGAACCTTGCTTAATCAAGGATTAGATGCACAGGTTCTACAGTTAGTTCACTCATATTTGGAACAATGTTTTGGTACAGCTGTTTGGAAGGTTCCTTTTGATGCAATAGTTTACTTCTGTACTGAGTTCTGTTTTTCTGGATGTGTGATATGTGCTGCGTCTTGGGTGAATATATTTTGTGTGTGTGTGTGTGTGTGTGTGTGTGTGTGTATGAATATATTCCTGATGAAAAGAATACACTGTTCAATTTGTTCCATTCACAAATGTATAACCACAGACCTTTGAAGGAAACAGGGCCTGTGACATGTATTGGCAGTTGAACATGCTGTATTTCTGCAAAAATTAGACATTTAAGGTTACTTGCAAGAATGAGGTTTAATTGCTCTCTCTGCATAGCTGTGCTGAAAGTGCTAGTTTTTCTAGTCTCCTCTTGGAAAATGGAGGTTTTCCATTCCTCCTTTCCTGAATGTATAAAGTACTCAGCCTTGACCACGACAGGAAAGCAGACACAGGCAAGCATCTGCCTTGCAGCTGAATACTGCACTCTTTACCAGTCTCTGTTCCCCTCTCCCACTGGAATACCTGTCCAAGACCCAGGGCACTTCCAGCTTACAGAATTCCTATGGCTGGAAGGCCAATAATGACAGGATGTAGTGAAGGTGGCAGATGCTGTGTCTGAGTGAGCCAGTTCCTGGATATGTTGGCTGGTGAGGGGTCCTGGAGTCCCTGAGCAGGTGCAAGCCTTGTCTTTACATTTTTTGCTGTGCTTAGGTGAACAGGTCTCTCAGGAAGGCTCCCACTTTACCTTACTGGTGCTTATTAGGTAATAGGAATGAATCTTACTGATGCCTAAGAACTGTGTGAGGGACAGACAGCCTTTTGGTTTTGGCTAAGGCAATGACCCATCACAGAATCTCTAAGATTTTATTACCTGGTTCTGATTTTGTAACACTGATTCTTTACTACGATGTTTACGCTGTAGAATTGACCAGCCCTGGATCCAGATTTGATTGCCTTGAAGCTGTGTTATTCATAATTCACACACACTCTGTCAGCTGCAAAGTTCTCATGAATATTTTCTCATGTAGATGGATTTTATTCCAAACTTCCAAGTTTCAGACAGGAACTGGCCTATGCATCACATTCTTATTAAATAATACTTTTGGCATTTGGTAGAACAAGGGACATATTGTGACTATCAGGAATAATCCATAGCTTGATAATTATGCATGATAAGTATTCAGCTTTTGTAGCTGATCTGAAAGCAACTCAGATACAATCAGAGGTTGTTCATGAATGAAAGAACAAACTCTATGGCAAACATTAGTCATAAAAATAATCTACTATTACAAGCTTTTGTGCATCATCAATAAACAAAGTTTAGAAATTATTTTGTTTATAGTCCTCATCCATTCAAAGTTTCATTTGATGTTCCTTATGGCTGAGGGGGCAGGACTGAAAGAGGAGACAGTGTGAACAAGGATGAACATATGCTTATAATATTCTGTATGGAAAGACTGGGCATGGCCCCAGCCCTAAACAACTGCTTTTGATTTTGTTAAGACTTTCTTTTGTGTTAGTTTTCTTCAGAAACAATGAAGCTGCCAGCTTAATGGGTAAAGCACAAGACACTAGGAGATAATATTTTGAACAGCTTCCCCCAGATTAGATAATTCCCTTCTAAATGTATGACAAGTGTGGCTACACATTTCACTCTTTTCAAAACAGAACATAAAGCTCATGTCATTGGTTTCATCTTCAGTTTAAGATCACAGTAAAAAACCCTTATAGCTAAAAAGAAGGAGCATGAAAGTACCAGTCCCACCAGTAATTTTAGAGAAAGACTGGACAACACCAAATCCTACCTGCATGTCTCTGGTATGAAAATGTTCCTTTGTAGTATATGTAGGTGCTGCTTGCATGGTTAATTCCAAATATCAGTTCTCAAAATGCATCTCAGGGTGAAGACATTATGCCCATCTGAAGACTAAAATCAAACATCCAGTTTTTGGGGGAGAAATTTAAAGCTCATAGTTCCTCCGTGGAAGAAAATTCTCACAAATTAATTTTATACTGAGCAAATTGATGAGTAGTCAAAACTTTTCTATTGGGAACATACAGTTAACTGCTTGGACTGGCAAGCAAACTTAGCTTGATCCTGACTATCTGCTTAAAGCACTCCAGACACAAGAAAGAGGGAGAAAGTAAGGACCTTTTAATACCAGACTCTCCTGGCTGAATGTTTTTTACATTAACTGCTGGAAGAAACACAAAACCTGCACTGAGGAGAGAGGAGAATGCATGAGCTGCTCTCAGTTTCCCAGACATTCATGCTCCAGTTAACTGTTTCTCTTAAGCAAAGTGAGACAACCACAACAGAAGAAATATGCAATTATGGATATTCCTTGGAGGTATGGGCTTGAGTTCTGCAGGGTGAAGAGAAAATTATATACAAGGCTCTGGAATGATTTAGCAAATGATAAAAACCAAAAATATTTCAAAGGAACAAGCTCCTGTCATTTTCAAGAGTGATACAAAACAAAGAATAATGGGCATTGCCCTTCTAGTGACATATCAGACCATGTAACTTTTCTGTCATCTAGACCTTTTTATTTCACTTAATCTCAGTAACTTTGGAGTTGGTTTATCATTTTACTGAAATACCATCACAAAAAAAAATTCAAACTATAGATTATGTTGCTGATAAACATTTATGCTACTGTCTACATAAAGAGACATAACATTGCAACTGCTCTTGTGTACCTTTGTATCTTGTTGAAGTGTCATAATTTTTTATACCTATTTCAGTGAGTTGAAAAACTGACGTGCAAATTCAAGATGTTCTCTTGTAAAACTGGAGCTCTGAGTACAGATATACTCTGAACAGGTAAAATGTACAGATTCTATAGAACCATTTAGGTTTAATAAAAGAAAAAAGAAACTGAAGCATTTCAGAAGATATTAACAAAGTAAGATCTAAGAAAAGCTTTTAATTTTTGATTATGGATGTTTGGCAGTATGCATTAATTTGAAATCCTATTACATCTGAATGGGATGTAGAAAAATGGATCCAGGAATTGTTGTCTGGTTTATTGTAAATCTCTCTCTAGTGTACACAGAAAGGGGGAAAAGTATATGTGTGTGGAGGGGGAATGGGTCTAAATGAGGATTGGATCAATAAACTTTGGCTAGATCCTGCAGTAGGCAAATATAGCATGGATTGAGTGATTATAGATTATACCAATAACGTCCTGGGTAGAGACTTCTGCTTTTATTTATCTTTCTATTTTTAATGGCTAATGTACCCATTGTACCCCTTTACATGTGAGTTTATTTTCTCGCTGAGCAACTCTCATCTTCTTCTTTCACTTCTGGTTTGTCTGTTTTTTTCTAAGCCACCACAAAAAGTACTTTGGAAGTGGAGACCAAGTGGATCACAGGGTTATTTTTCACCAGACATTATTTACTTGTGTTTATCCACTCCCCTGTTTTTGCTGGACGCTAACAGTAAATCTATTGCTGTGTACCTGACAAGAGGACAAAATGGTCTCAGTGTCACTTAAATAAATGGCTCTCAACACACCAAAGCTCCCCGCATTCTAGCAGAATTTGTAGAGATTCCATGTTGCAGACTACTGTAAAGTTCCTAAAAAAACCTTAGAAAAATGTGAAGTTCAGGAGTGTTATGAAAGGCCAGCTGTAAAGAAACATATCGTTCAAATGCATATTACAAGGCAGGTGAAAGTGCGTCTTTTGCGCTTTGAATAATTTCTTTTCCTTGCCTTGAAACAGAAGATGAAACTTTGCTGATCTTCTCCTCTTACACTCCTACAGTGAGAGGATGGGATGTGTGCGGGAAGGAACACAATTTCACCTTTGCTTCTGATGCAACTGTTACATCAAAAGATTAACCAGGAAAAAACCCAACCATCCAAGGCGAGTTTCTGACTTAGCTCCAAGTTTATCCCTCTTTTCTCCTTTGCTGACTGAAGGATTTGTGGTCATAACTGAAGCCTACTTTAAAAGTCTCGTTGCCTTAATCTTTTGAGACTTTTGACCCTGAACAGACCTGGAAAATTGAAATAAAAAGAGGTTGAGGATACATCCTGTACTAGCTGAACCTCTGGAAGATATTAAATTGTAAAGCAGTAGGAGAAATTTAAAAAGAAAAAATAATAATTGGCAACTTTTATGATCTGTAAATGCCATAGAGTGAAGACTGTTGAAAATGAGTGGGAGACAGATATGGTGGGATAAAAAGAATCAATACTTGAAAAAATGTAGAGGTTTTTATTACAATTAATAAATGAAAAAGTCACACGACAAAAACAATTAACTTCCTATCTTAAAACGGGCCAAAAGACTTTATCACTCAAAATAGCAACAATTTATTGCTTACAATCAGTAGGTCCCATGCCATTTTTTTTTTTGTCTCTCCACCTTGCCATTAACTAGGAAAAGTCACCCAGGCTGAACCAGTGGCTTGCATAAGGAATCTCCAACGGGAATAATGTCCTTACACCATTTATTTGTAAGCCCCAATTATGAAATTTTTTGCCTTCATGCTAGTGACTTGTAAGTGTGGAATTATGGGTCTATCCTTTTCTTTTGCTCCCAGAATGTCTCTTTGAGATCATGCCACATACCTGTGGTTGCACATTTTCCTCAAAAGTGGTATTGCTAAAAAAATTGCCAGTGGTGTTTTAGATTAGAACAACAAATACGCGATGCAGCCATGTAGGTGCTCAAAGCTTTGAAAATCAAATGCCCTAGATTAAAGTGTTTAGGAAGAAATTCATGAAAGTCTATCAATAATTGTTAGGAAATGTCTACAGCTCAAATTTAGGAAGCCTACAGTCTTTAAATAGTTTGAAATATGGGTCATATCTTCGGGGAACATTGTTCTATTGTTGATGATTATCTGCTGCTGACCACTGCCACAGACATGGCACTGATCAAACAAATGCTTGTGCAAATTCAGCTTTAGGTAGTTTATAATTCTGAGGAGTTACTTTAAATATTTGTGGTGGTGTTGTGGTGGTGCTTTATTTTTGACTGTTTTCTTTTTTTTTCTTTTCCTGAAACTTTAATAACCCATGATACTATGAGGTCAGTACCTCATAATACTCATCAGTAGCTAAAGTGAAATGCACCAGCCCATTCAAAATTTTTGTACCACAGCAAAGTGTGCAGATAAAGGCATTTTATGCATGGGGGGGGGATCACATTCACTGTCAAAAGAACTTCTCATTAGAAAGCTCTGTTGAAATACAAAATGTCCACCAAGATGCTGCAAATGTCAAAAATTATCTTAAAAAAGTGTCATGAATGGGTTTCCTAGGCCGACATCAGTAGTAGGAATATGTGTGTTTTTAAGGAGGGATATAATTTCTTGCACCTAATTAAAAAGATGCAAGAATGAATTTAAAAGTTTCAGATTTTTTGTTAAGGGTAATCAAAATTTCAGCTACATTTCTTAAACAAAAGGCCTTATCAACCATTAGTGATAGGATTCCTGAAAAAACCAAAGAAATAAAATACATTTATTACATCTTAAGAAAAATCTTACTAAAAAAATATTTATTTTTTCTTTCTTTCATGAATATCCCTCTCTTTTCAATGTTACTGGTTCAAAATAATTTGCCATTGAATATTAGCCTCTGTATACTCTGCGTTTGGTCTCAGGTCCCTCCCTTATGCTGAAACAAAAGCCTTTAGATTTAGCTCTGATCATACATGCATCTGTAGAATAAAAGTGCTTTTGTACCTGAAGAAGGGAGCAAAATGGGAGATCCAATCATTATAAATTCATGCTTTATACAACCTAGGGAAAGAAAGTACTTCAAAGAATGTCACTTTTAAACCTAATTTTGCTTTGTGTCCGCAGCAGTGGTGGAGTTATTGTGATCCTGCTGTAATGCCTTGTGAGAAAACATGTGGGATAATGCAACAACCATGAAATTAAAATGGACTACTTGTGTAGGGAGGACCATTATTACCTTGTGTCATATTTCTCAGAGGGTCCATTATCTCTTCATCACCAGGAAAATCAGGCTCTGCAATGAAGGTCCACAGACTGAGCAGGAGAGCAGGCAAAAGAGTGGAGGAAAGGCCATGGGAGAGCAGAATGTGCCACTGTCACATCTCACCAGCCTTTATTCAGTGATCTGAATTCGGAAGTTCAGCAGTTTAAAAAATTTGTGTCATTTATAAGTGCCAGCTGCTGAAAAAGATAAAGGAAGAAGGTAACCTGTCTAAAACTCAGGAAAAAAAACCCCAGCCACAAGACCCCTGTACCTGAAAGTACTTTAGTTTATCTTCTAGCACAGCCTTTGAATTTTAATGAAACATTTGGGGAAACTTGTAAATGAAAATGGAAATGTTGCCTTCTGAGAAGCTGGCCTGGTACCTCATGTGAATTATTTAGAGACAACTTACATTGTTTCTGCTTTTAAAGAGCTAAGAAAATGTTTGTATGTTGGGGGTATTTTTAACTTTTCTGGAGGGTTTTGTTGCCTTAGTCTTAATTGATTTTATTTCCTCATCACCTAATTCCAAATGCTTAATTCCAAAATTTCTTCAAAATACAATAGCTATGCCACACAGCAATTAAATAAAAGTACCTAACATAATAGTATTAATGAATTTTTACCTGCTCATCTGCAACTAAGGAGAGGAAAATTAAACTTCTTGATAATGCTGGTTGCATCACAGAGGTGTGAAAGGGCCCAGATTGCAATGTGTCAGCTCTAAAACCTTGCCTCAGACATAACCTCAAGTACCTGAAATGCCTCAAAAGACAAAATATGCAAAACTAAAGAACTATTAGTCCAAGAAGCAAAGTCTGGAACTGCATCACTATCTAGTTTTTTTTTTTAAATTACTTAATTTATAATTTGCTTATGCTTATTGTACTTGGGGCCAAATTTTAAAAAGCTTAATCAATGATGTTCTAATACTGAAGTAGAAAAAAATATCTACCTATCTGGGATATTGCCCAATTTTTAAAATTTCTATTGGTTTGAAAACAGGCTTTATGTCTTGTTGTTTTTCAGACATTTAAAGTAAATCTGATCCTAAAACAAGTAGGTGTTCTCTTATTTTTAATTTACAATAATATTAATATTTTAATGAAATATATATATATGAAATACACAGATATAATATTTCATCATTTTAGATATATGATATATATAGATATAAGTTGATGGAATATATATATAATATGGATTATATAGATATAGATATAGATATAGATATAGATATAGATATAGATATAGATATAGATATATAGATATAGATATAGATATAGATATAGATATAGATATAGATATAGATATAGATATAGATATAGATATAATAACACCAGAAATAAATGGAATTTCTTCAAACATTGAAGGTAATTAAGGATATTATGACCAGGAGACTGTATGCCAAATGATACTAAACATTTGAAGTATTTTGCAAAAAAATGAATGTATTAGAAGTAAAATCAAAGATATCACAGACCTATATGTACCTTATACTTGCTCCATTGGTGAAAACCATTGGAGAATGGTTTCAAATATGTCGTAGACATCTTTTATATAAAATCCTTTCCTTAGGATTTTTCCTCCTGAGAAGCTGGGAGGCCTCAGGAACAAAATGCAAACATTGATTATCTGCTGCTGTGGAATGCAACAGGTGCATCTGTGATTGGCCCATGTTGGATGTTTGTAATTAATGGCCAATCACAGCCCAGCTGGCTCGGACAGAGAGCCGAGCCACAAACCTTTGTTATCATTCTTTGCTATTCTATTCTTAGCCAGCCTGCTGATGAAATCCTTTCTTCTATTTTTTTAGTATAGTTTTAATGTAATATCTATCATAAAATAATAAATCAAGCCTTCTGAAACATGGAGTCAGATCCTCATCTCTTCCCTCAATCTGAGACCCCTGTGAAGACTGTCACACAAATATATTTAAATTACACAATTACAGAATCATTTAAGTTGGATCATTGGGTCCACCTTTGACTGATCACTGTGTCAGCTAGACCATGGCCCAGTCATTTCCTGAACACCTTCAGGGATGTGACCCCACCATCTCCCTGTGCAGTCCATTCTGATCTCAGCAACCCTTTCCACACAGAAATTCCTCATGTGCAGCCTGAGCCTTTCCTGGTGCAGCTTAAGGCTCAATCCTTTTGTCCTGTCACTGGTTACCTGGGAGGAGGGGCTGACCTGGCTGCAGCTATTCCCTGTATTTCTTCTGTCAGTTCCACGCACAAGTCTTGGGTGGTGCTTGGCTCTAATTTTCAGGCAGACGAGGTGAGTTCTCGTAGCAAATCAGTGAGCTTTTCTTTGCTTATGCAACTCCTCTCCCCAGCAGTCAGTGGAGTGAAGCTTTCAAAGCAATCACACTTGCAGAATCCTCAAGTGGCCTTGTAATTGGAGCTGTGGGTTGTTCTTCAGCTGGAGAAATGCTGTATTTAGCCCCAAGTTTAAAGATTCCCCCAGATTCCCGTAAGCACTGGGGGGTATCCTGTCATTTTTGTAGCTATAAAATTATAGCAAGAATGTCTATTTATTTTTTAGCAATTGAGCATAGAACTGTTGGGTTTAAGTGCTTTTTGTTTTTATGCTTATAGAGGAATTATAGCAAGGCAAGGCAGAGACATAAATGTCCATACTTTAGAATGCATACAGTAAAGAAAAATAAAAGTGCGCTCCTTTGGAATTTTATTAAATAAGGTTTTCTGGTAGAATAAAATTGTAATGCTGTTTTTAACTGAAGATTGAAAGCCTAATGCTTTGCACCTCAGTAAAATTATGTCCTGATAAGATTATTTCTCACACATACTGAAAGATCAATCTCTCATTTTAGTGAGTAAATTGCCTTATGCCACCTGCATACCCCACAGATTTCTCCTTCACGTTTCCTTTCTATTTTCATATCTATGGGAATGGAATCTGCTGTTCATATTCAGCAAATATGCCTCCTGCTGCTGCCTCTGCTGCCTTAGATTTAGGCCTGCATTACCATGTCTTTTGCAATGATGCTGAACCATCAAGATTGTTTTTTGCAGCCTGGAGATTCTGGCACAATCCTCCCTAAAATTGCTGAAATGGTTTCAGTATCTTCTTTCCAACTATTTTCTCACTGGATTTTTTGGGTTCACATAGACCCATTTAAATGTATTTATGATAGAATACGCCAGGATGACTCTGCTCAACTCAGAGAAGTTTAGATTCCTGCAAAGATGATCAGAATACATGAGGCAATGCCAAGTTGGGAGGATTTTTTCCCCCTATGTTTGACAAGGATGCTCTACTTTCTAACTAATTATTCCTGTTATAATGCAGATAACATTCCTTGTTCCTTTCAGTTTTTATAGGTCAGAGATGTTTATCTTCAGTACGCTATGACAATGCATGCAGAATAACTCTCTGTTTGATTTTTAATGCACTCAGTAGTTACAGTGTCACCAAGGACTTAAACCTAGGTACAGAGGATCAGAACAAAGTCTGAGTTTTCAGTGAATCAGAGTTCTGCTTTGCTAATGTCAAGGAAGTGAAATGATTGCTCTGTTTTAGATATACTAAAGGAAGATTATAGTTTCAGAATTGCTGTCTCCAGCTGTCTCCCATTTATAGCCTGTTTTGTTCTTTATCATCTCTGTGTTTTCAATGTTTTGCTCCCTTGCTTTCAATTTAAACATGGTGCAGACGGCTTACAGCATATTGTTGGATGTGAGGCTTTAAACTGACAAATTTTCTCCTTTCATATCCTCTCCAACCCTTTCATTGGATTTCATGCCTTACCTTTGCAAATATTTGAGAAGATCATAAAGAGATCAGGGAGAGAAATGTTCCAGACAAATAAGACCAGTAAATTTTCAGTGTGTGATTTGTTCTTGGTGTAGTCACCATCTATTTCACATAAAATAAAGAAGTCTAGGCATTATAAAGCTTACACAGAAACCAAGATATATAATATTAGGAAACTTGGTACTGGGTGAAGTTACCAAACAATAAATGTGATGAAAAGCGACCACCAACAAACAATCAGTGAGTGACAGGGGGCAGGAAATTAAAACCTTTGGTACTCCAATTGGTACCGTGTTCAGTATGACACTGAAAAACAGGGCTGTTGTGATAACACAAGAAAATCAGTGTGATCATTACATTTGAATCTAAACCTACCTCTGCATCTTGGACCAGTTTTTACTAAACATTTTCTTTCCTGAAATGTGATGGTTAATCCAACAGTCTATTTTCCTTATGAAAGTCACAAACACAGCTAATGAAATAAAAGGTTATTTTATCAGAAACTTGAGGTATTGGGAACTGTAGAAAATAGGATATGTGGGCTGGATTCTCAAGTTTAGCAAATTCATTTCACGCACGATTTTCTGTAACATGGAGCCAAAGCAGCGGAGTGCAGCCCTGCAAAGTTCCCAGTGGGTGGGGGAATGATCACAGAGCTGGTAAAGGTGAACCTCAGAAGCTCTTGTATCTCAGGGATGAAAAGAAATCACAAAAGGAAAAAAACCAAAAAAACACTGAGAGGCATGGTACGGCATGGAAGATCCAAGGCTGTACAACAAGAGATGGCCTCAGAAAACCAAGGGTTACAGATTCAAATCCATACTTCCTTTCTTTTCCTTATTATTCAATGGCAATGATAAAGGCAAAAATTATCTCTCCATAAAGAATATTATTGCCTATTTTGAAGGATTTATTTTAAGATGAAACTTTTTTAATGTTCAAAGTCATTGAAAAGAAAATATATTTTGTACATTAAAAACACATAGTTAATCCCAGCTGCAAATTGTAAATATACATCTCTGAAAATTAAAAAGGCCACCAAGAGATGTTAGTCAGAATGAACAGATAAAACAGATAGAACAAGTAAAAATTCAATATTCTATAGCAGATGAGAAAGTGCATAAGCAGAAAATAAGCTGCTACAGAGGGAAACACAAATAAACCTAGGGTTAAAAACCTGAGGCACTAAAATGTGTTCTTGAAGCACTTCTTTGCACTAATGATGAACGTGGGGAGTAAGTAAGATCTCTCCTTAGACCTGCAGTGAAGCAGACACATATCACAGAATTTCAGAAACACATACCATTTTTGCAGTTTAAATAAAGTGATAATTCACCAAAGAGAATGGGGAAGAGCACTTCAGCTGCTGTCTCAATCACTGTAAGAAACTGGCGGCTAAAAAGAGAGAATCCATTTAACGCCATGGAACAGTGAATCCGTCGTGGTCAGTCACCTTGCAGCAGTTTGGAAAATGCCTTTGGCCCATGACTTATGGAGCCACCTCAGGGCATGGACTGCCATATACTGACCAACATGGGGGGCTATTACACCGGGAAATCCAAAACCAGAACCTACATGGATCCTCCCAGATCACTTCCTCTTAATACAAATTAGAGAAACAATCCAAGGTCTAAAACTAAAACCCGGTGTCCCTTTGCTTAGAGAAAAAGGAACCCTAAAAGAAATGATGAACCTTACAAAACCCACCAAACAGCAATCCATGAAGAAAGCAAAGACAAAGCTAAAAACCAAAACAAAACAAAAAGAGCATGGATTGAAGTTATGTTTTTTTGTATTCCTTTATGTTCCATGCAGAAATTTCATTGGACTGCTAGTCTTTTATTTTCTTACTGTACAAAAAAGTCCCATAGCTATTAAGAACACCTTTGGTGTTTAAAGCCTATAATAACAGTGCTTCTAAGTTTAAACCTGTTACAAACATACAGCAGCTCATTCCTTCCAAGAAAAGGCCGTTAAGTGGAAAAGTTCCCAAAGGCATAGCTTATAGCGTATTTGCACATGTATGCATTAACGTTTTGAAGAATCTGACATTTAATCATTTTAAGGACCACCTCTAGAACAGGAGCTACCTGAGCCTATTTTCTAAACTGTTTAAAATTTTGTGGTGGAAAAAGTGCAGTGAGTTTTTTTCCTTCTCCTGTGTAAGCGTGGCTCTTAGGGGGCCATGACTCCAATCAGAGACTGAATATCCGTGGACAGAAAATAGCACCAGCTGGTGCCCTTGCCTGGTACTTTTTACATTTACTTTAAGGCGCTGGCTGGGAGGAGGGGTGGCAGAGAATGCACACAGAAGACAAGAAACAGAAGTTGTGACTGGAAGAAGACCCAGAATTGGCTGCAGCAGCTCTCCACCAGCTGTCATTACAATGTGCATTGTGTACATTTGCACGGTGTAGAATCTAATTCAGTTTTACAGTTGGAAAAGAATGGCAGGCAATCACCAAGCATCCATCACCAAACAGCATGATAAATAAGCTCTTATTTGGATCATGTATTCAACCCAGTCAAGAGATTTGGACTGGGAAAAAAGCAAACAGAAAAGACAGGATCAAAAAAAAACAAAAAACAAAACAAAAACTCCCATAAATAAAACAGAAAAACAAAGAAGTATCTTCCCTGCTTCTTTTGGCCTTGAACACTGGCAACTATAGAGAAGTAATATATGATTATGGTTTATGAGCTTAATCTGAGACTTGCAACTGTAGTAGTGTGAAGTGAAAGGAAAAAAGCAATGCTTGTGAGGGTTCTTTGATATATGTCCAAGACAGTTCTTAATGCTTAGAGCAGTGAAATATTTCCTTATTGGCCATACTTATTCAAAATCATCCTGCATTTAAGTAATGATAGAAAGGGATAGAAATATCTAAAGAAAATAAGTCTATATTTCAAAGCAATCTCTGCACTTCTGGCCAATTTTTAGTGATATTTAGCCCTTGAGAGATTCAGAGAGGTTGCTGCTTAAGTGTTTCAAAATCATCTGTCAAGCTAACTCCTAAAGGATATCAGGTGCTTGGGTATTTTATGTCTGCTTTGTGCTATCTCTTAAACAAAGCTTTACTAATGCAGTCCTATGCATGCAGACTAACTTTTAAAATGGCTGAACATTGCGTTCTTTCAATACAGCCTCACGGAATTTTCAAATAATCTGTTTACTCCCAAAAGGCTCCAATGCATTTTAATACCCTGCAATTCACAGCCTAGCTGAGGGTTCAGTCCCAAATCTAAATGGTTAATAATAATAAAAAAAAAAATCACTAGATTTGAATTTAGACATATAACAGACGCATACCTTTAGCATGGCACAAATTTTAAGTAAGAAACATTAACCTCTTTCACTGTTATTAAAATTAACATATATAACGGTCATGTTATTAAAGCTTGCTTGTTTTTTCTTTGTTTTGGTGTTGATATAAGGATGAGAGGGCTGGTAGGCAGGGGTGAAAGATGGAGAGATGCATTAAACTATTCCCAGAGCTAATGAGTTTGCTACCATCTTTTCTTCCTATATATTTGCAAATGCTGGCATTTTTTGTTCAGTAGCCAGAATGAAAAATCACAAGCATTTCTGAAGGGTAGTGGGAAGCTTTCTGACCCAAAATAATTTGTTTCCCCTGAAGTTTTTAATAACTATCTTAGAAAAAGTTACATTTTCAAAAAATAGCACCGCTAAAAATTGAAAGGATCACTCCAAGGGGAAAAAAATACTTTAGCTGTCAAAATAGAAATATTCTTTGGATTGTATGGAAGCTTTTTTTTGAACCAAAATAGTTCTCCAATTTGAGTTTGACAGAGATTTTCCTCTTCTGAAGCTGCACTCCTCAACAAACCTGCAATATTTACTGTCACTTTCAGCTGTTGTGCTTTGTTGGGTATGATTAGAATGTGCACTCTGTTCACTTTTAAAAGAAGCCACAAAATACTGAGAGTTCTCCATTATTGCCAGTCTGAGACAAAGTAAATATATCAGGTCCTTCAAAGATTTTGTTATGTGTTATAAGCTGTTATAGCAAGAGCATGCTGATGGCAATTGTAGCTCTGAGGCTTACAATGGAAGTCATGTATCCTAATTCACACTTCAGATTAAGTTATTTACACTATCCCCTGAGTTTGCCTTTATAAACTTATGTCCAGCTACTCCATTGCAGATACTGAAGTCTTCTATATAGAGGCTTTATATAAAGCTAAATTAATTAAATTCAAAAATTAAATCGAATTCAAATATTAAAAAAGAAGGCAGCGAGGTAGTGAAGACACAGATCCGTCTCCTGCTCTCATACCCTTGGTGCCCCAGATCCCAGTCCTTTCCTTGTGCTGTGGAGCTGGCTCTGAGCAGCCCAGCATTTCCTGCCCTACCTGTCCTCCCTTGTGCCCTCTTCCTCCTCGTCATTCCAGCACCTTCCCACACACATTTTCCCATCCCAGACTTCCTTCTCACCAGGCCTCCTGGGAGCTCATAAAGCTCCTCTCACTCTCCGGCACTTCCTCCCCATATTTTTGTCCCGCGTTTCCTCCCACGCTGATCACATCCTTTCTCAGCTTGCGGTTTCCAGCCCTGCTCAAGTTCCCCGTGTCCCCCTGCTCCTGGGGGCTTTCTGCACATGTTGTTCCTTCAGATTTTGCTAACAGCGCTCTCTGCATGGACACTTCTTCCCGTGGCCTTTGTAGCCAGCCAAATTCCCCAGGACCTCAGAAAGCACAATCCTTTGCTCTCCTGGGTTTTCAAGAAATCCAGGAATATTTCATACACAAAATTCAAGGCAGGACTCCGAGGGTAGTGATGGGTAAAATTTTAGTCAGAAATGGATCTACAAAAGCTATAGTGCCAGTGAATCTTTAAATTATTTATGGTATACCATTTGCAAATGGGTTGGGGTTCATGTTTTAACAATAATTTGGAAACAAGATAAAACACAGATGTTATTAACAAGTTGCTTTTAGTAAAAATCCCATTGTTTTTTGTAGCTAGTTTACCATTCCAATGAGTATTGTGAGTGTCAAACATGTTTGATAGAATAGATTAATTGTATAAACAAATAAGTTTTAAGGAAATGTGAAAACCCCATCCTGGCCAGTCACATCACTAACTGGTTCAATATTTAGAACTACATTGAGAAATACTAGGAATATTTACTTCTAAAAGCTATCTCAGCCATGCTGGTTGATACTTTTTCTAGGGCATAACTATTGCAGTACATACTCAGCAAAAATATATTAATATGCCCCATGGAGGTAGTGAGGGGTGGGGATGTAACAATTACACCTTATTTCCCCAAAATTTCTGCTATGACGTTGAGTGTTTTTGACTCAGGACAGCTTGAATTGTGTGAAGTCACGTTACATTTCCCTGTATTTCTAGCCTGGCAGAAATGAAGCACACGCTGTGTGTGCCCTCTATGCCCTCCCCACAGCACAATCCCTGCGGACATGGATGTGTGCGGGCATCCCGGTGCCTGGAATCGCGTGTAGGGGAGACACCTGCTGGTGCCCGGCCTCGCTGCCTGCCACAGGATTGCTGGAAAGCAAGGAGAAAGATAGGGAACACAAATCAGCCTGTAAAATGGGGTTTGCCACCTTTTTACCGTGAAAAACTGAGGTTTTTTGTGGGTTTTTTTTTTTTTTTAAATTTTATTTTATTTTATTTTTATTTATTAGGCTGGGTGCTGAGAAAACTTTCGCTATTTTTGTTTTGGGATGACAACCTCTCTGGCGCTTGATATAATCAAATCACGACATTGACTTGATTATATGATGGAGGAAGAAGTAATTGGACTGAAATTAGGTGTGCGTTCAGCAAAATCCAAGGTAGGCATATTTTAAAGGCAAGTGGCTTTTTGTGGTTTCAGCCCAGGCAACCACCAACTCACTCCCCAAGAAGGAATGTGATGGTGTTCATCCCTGTGTCTCAGGTTGAGGGAAGAGATGAGGATCTGACTCCATGTTTCAGAAGGCTTGATTTATTATTTTATGATAGATATTACATTAAAACTATACTAAAAAAATAGAAGAAAGGATTTCATCAGCAGGCTGGCTAAGAATAGAATAGCAAAGAATGATAACAAAGGTTTGTGGATCGGCTCTCTGTCTGAGCCAGCTGGGCTGTGATTGGCCATTAATTACAAACATCCAACATGGGCCAATCACAGATGCACCTGTTGCATTCCACAGCAGCAGATAATCAATGTTTGCATTTTGTTTCTGAGGCCTCCCAGCTTCTCAGGAGGAAAAATCCTAAGGAAAGGATTTTCCATAAAAGATGTCTGCAACAAAACTTGTATGTTAGGGGCAGCCAATAAGAGGATTCACAAGTGGCAAAAGATTTCTTGCCTAAGCCCTGGATGAAGACGTGCTAATGACAAACCTAAGTGTGATTGTACAGTATTCAAATTCAATATTTTTGCCAAAGCAAAAATGTCTGTCTAGTGATGATTCCAAGTAAATTTGTGAACTACATCAAAATTAAGGGTATTTTTACAGAAAATTAGAGGATTGGTTAAAGCGGTTAATTTTTTCAGGTGTCATGCAGTCTCTCCAGGGGAACACAAGAGAATTACTGCAGAGACATTCTGTACAAATGAAAATAAGGTAATTAATATGTCTTTGGCAAAGAAAGCTACAGTCACCAAAAATATAAATGGATTCAAACAGTACCTAGTCCAAATTCACAGAACAAAACATGCTAATCAAGGGCTATTAAACAGTCATCTGTGTAACAAAAAAATAAACATTCAAAACTGTCATTTCTCCGCAGTACCAGTAAAACAGGAGAAACAGATAAGAGATTAGTAACCAATTGCTAGACAGGGATGGTGCTCACACAGCAGTTCCACAGCTGATGATGTATCCCAAAGAAAATATTCTTCTTCCTCCATAGCACAGGGTTGTCTTTCATTACCAAGCTGTTTGTTTGGCAATGGCTGTGGTTAAAGGGTGTTTAGGTCCAAACCTGTGCCCTGCACACGTCCTGAATATGCCCAGATTCACCTCTTTGCCTCTGCCTTAGCATCTGTCAGCAAGGTGAAAATTCTCTTGTCCCCACCATCACTCTGCACTCACTCATTCATTCCCTTTGTAAAATAATCAGCAAAAATGGGCACTGCTTATATTAGACTGGACTGAAGTTTTGAAGCAGACCTTTCATGTCCTGTATCCATTCCTTCATTCAGTCCTAAGAATACAATTCAGAGGTGCATGAAGCTTCATTTATGAAACTGCTTTGCCCATTAGCATTTCTCAAAACTGCTTTGTTATACATCCACAAAGGATTCTAAGCATCTTTCAACAATATTTAAATATTTTTGTTACTGAATATTTTATTTCTAAACATCTTTCAACAACACTTAAATATTTTTATTACTGAATATTCTGTTTAACGTGTCGTGAAAATTACAGACTGAATGTTTATGACTGATAATAGAGCCTCTATAATTTACTAAAACACATTTTGACCTGCAAATAAGATAAAGAAAATCCAAGCTAATAGCAGGAGACCTCTCCTTTCCCCCAGCCAGGATCCTGTGTAGTGCTCAGTTAATTAACACATGCTCTTTCTTTGTATCTTGAGGCACTAATTGGTATATCTCATTAAAAAAAGCACACAGCAATAGCTAAGGGGGCCAAGGAGAGGCAAGGCTTCTGGAAGCCCAAATAAAGTTGACTACGGAATGAAAAAAATATATCTCTTTACTTCTCCAGGTGGTGGCAGAAGCTTTATAGATAATTTTGCTTTGCTGAGCAACTCTGTCCCCTCAAATTATATTTATTCACAGGAAATGTTGTTTCTCAGACTTGAAAATAGCTCCACCAGTCCCCTCCTAAAAGCCCACTAAGAATATAATGCAGAGCAGTCATTAGGATAAAAGCTGTGTTAAGCCCCTTGACTTACTATTCATTTTAAATTATGCTATTTTCAAAGAATTGTAACAATTTAGATTAACTAAAGGAAGTAGATTGTGAATAGCTTGAAATGCAGAAGGGAAAGAATAGGGAAATAGAAGGAATATCCTTTGTGTGTTAAGGGATTAATCTATCAATAAATGGTTTGTCCTTTTTTGTTAGTACATGGAATAAGTTCATGGCAAAATTTCATCAAGGGGGGATTCATAACCCAGTTTCAAGACTAACCTTGTCTCATTAAAATTTTTCAAGTTTGAAAGGCAAGAGTTTATAAATTATGCAATGTATACATAACATACAAACAGGCTTTTGCTGATAAAAGATATTTGAAAAGGCTTTAAGAGGCACACAGATCTGCACCAGCTCCTGTTGATTTCCCATACAATTTAACATGCATTGAGTCTCTAAAAGAAGGGAGAACTTTTAAGATTATTAATACAGATACTGCATAAATCTGTTCACATTTGTGGGCTTTGCTGTGTTTTGAGGCAGCTGCAAAGCTTTTGCATAGTTTTCAGAGCTCTTCACGTTAGCAGTGCTGTATGGCACTTATTATGAGTATTGGAAATTCCTTTATTCTGAGGAATTTTTAGGCACAAAAATAATACAATATTATCCATACTATTCTCCTCTCCTTGGCATGAAAAGTTTGGTGGGTTTTTTTGTTTGCCTTTTTTTTTTTTTGTTTTTTTTTTTTTTTTTTTTACTATAAACTATTGCTGACGCATGTTTCCTGCTGTATAAATGTGAATTCTGGTGTGGGTGCAAATAGGTCAAGAAACAGGAGCTGAACTTTAATCATCTCTCCATTTTCAGTCTGCTACAGCATGGGAATGTTGGCTAATTCAGCATTATTTAAGATAATGTAGTAGGAAGATTGTGTTTGATTTTTGAGCTAGTTTCAAATAACCACGATAAAGGAATTCTTCAGACTTGGCCAACAAACATCCAATGCTTTAGATTTGTTTTCTCCGGGAATTAATTGAAGAAACAAAACTACCCAAAAACCCCAAAAAAACCCATCAGAAATGTCCTCAAACTTAAAAAATCTCCTCCCTGCAAGCAAACAAACACCCCAGTTTCCTTCCTTTCTTTCTTCCTTTCAGATTTTCACTGTAACTCTTACATTATTTAAAGAGAGTTCTTCAATTATAACCTTTATTATGCTACCAGAAGTGATGCTGAAAGCTGGATAGCTTTGCACCAGTATCACAAATAAGTAATGGGCTATGAAAATAAATTGCTATTCATCTTGCAAAATGATCAGTGAAGACTTCAGTCCATGTGCTGTGGAAATTCTACTTATTTATATTAGACATTGTACTATAAAAGAACAAGAAATAATATAGAAAGGCTAGCTGTGTGGGTATGTAGGAGTACTTCATGGGAACAAGACAGGATACAACATCCAATCATTCTCAGTAGGTACAAGCAGCTTTTTATCTAAGTCAGGGAAAAAGAAATGTAACTAGTTGAAATTCAAAACTAAGCAGATATGAAAGCCTATTAATTATATCAATAAGGAGAAAAGGGATATTTAAGTAAAGAAATTATTTTTTCCCAATTTTCTAATACACCCAGCTGCAAATTTTATTTTTCACCGGGCATTTCCTGTATATTGATTTAAAGTTCATATGTATTCTGTTTTTTAGCAATACAAAAATTGTGGTAAAAGTGAAAAATTTTCATAACACCATTTCTACCCTCACAGTTATTTTTGATCGTTAATTAGATGCCTTTGAAGCAAATTCTAGTCCAATAGGCACATTTGAAAAGTTACCTGTACAACTGCATGAAGTAAATGTTGTTGTCCTTTTTTTCTTGGTTGCAAAACTTCCATAACTGTCTAAGACAGAACCAGTTCGTGTGAATAGGAACATGAAATGAGAAAGGTTTATTGTTGTCGAAATATTACCTTTTTTTTTTTTTTTGGTAGTTCCTTTTTCTGTTAAAATTGCACAAGCACTGTTTTGTTCTGAAATGACAGAAATTCTAGTCTGAGTAAATAAAACATATATCCCTATGTTGCTGCTCCTTTTTGCAGAAAATTTCCAGTTATGGAAATGACAAGCTTAAAATATGTTTTTAATCTAATCAGAAAGCTTATGCTTACTAAAGCCTTATCTTTTTATGCCACCCAATAAAGGAATTTTTTCGATTAGGCCACTTTATAAGAAACATCAGTAAGTTCAAGATCTGGAGTCTTAAATCAATCCACAAGTCCTTTATAATATTCTGCTAAGACCCAGAAATAAAATATCAATGGCATTTGTATTCCTGCCTGGGACAGCTACCAGGAAAAAACCCCAAACATTCAGATGCTACAGGATAACCACTTTTTGTGTACAGTGGAACCAAATATACACCACTGTTACCTACCTTGAAAAAGGGCCTCTGTATAGCACTGCAGTAAGATTGGAAAGAGCATGTTACCTTTTACAGTGTTTATTGTTTCCACAAATGGCCATTTTTCTTTCTGTGAAAAAATGCAGGAACGTGACCTTTTGTTGCTTTTGCATGAAATGAAGAATGTGATAGAAGCATGAATAGCTTTTTTCTTTTTTTTTTTTTGTCTGAAAGGGAAAGGAAAAAGTCAGCATCTGGATTCAACAATATAAACAAGGAACTCTATCCTCAGCACATATGAACTGGTATCATACTGAGTCCCAGACAAACCTGTTGTTTAAGATTATCTTTACCAGAAACAGACTATAAATTTCTCATCTCAAAGACGAGAAAAAGACAAGGAATGTACCAAGACTAGAAAAAAAATGTATTGCAGTCTCTTTTAGTAACAATCAGCATGTTTGTCTTTGCTTTACATCTGTTACTATTTGTGTACACATATTCTGGAATGCTTGGTTTTTCACCTCTCCCCTCTGCTAAACATGTGCAGACTTCTCAGATAATTCCATGTTCACTGAAAGATCTTTTAGTATGACCTGCATGTGACATTCAGGAAACTTATGAAGCTTTGAAAACTAGAAATTTCAGTGATACAATTGGTAAGCAAAATTACAGATGGCAAAATTCTAGAGAAGTTTCACTAAAACATAAAAAAGCAACATCTTAAGTAAAATTGCATAAATAATAAGGCAGTTTAAAACCCCAAAAAACACCCTTGGAAAGCCTATCAAGATGTCAGAAAATGGATACCAAAACTTGATGCAGGTCATTAAACATCTTCTTGATCCCAGGATGACCTTAAGATCATTTTCATAAGCAATATTTTTATTCACAGCTGTTAGTGCCTAAACAGAAAGTCAGAAGCAAACTGACCACTGTGGAAATTATAACTGTCATTTATTCTCTTCTAAGGGGTGAGTAACTTAAAAAAAATAATGTAGTAGTAAAAAAAATTTTAAAAAATGGCTGTGGCAATTGTGCAAATAGGATACTTAATGTAGAAATGACAGAAGTGTCAAATTCAGCTACAAAATCTTTAGAACATATATTTTGTATGCAGACTGGTATGAATATAGTTAGCAAATTACAGAGGACTTTTACTCTCAACAACACAGCTAACTTTAAAAAAAAAAAAAAAAAATTGGCTATAAGAAAAGCAAATATCATGCCTGTTTCAAGAGAGCAATTAACCAGTCTGTTCTTGGAATGATTTATAATGGATCTGTCATAATAGATGAGTACCCAACAAAAACTAGCATCTCTAAATATTTTTGTGATGTATTTTTCAAGACTTCTGGGGTTTTTGTGGTTTTTTTTTTTTTTTTTTTTTGTAAGATCAAGAGTATCTTGCAGGGAGAATAGGAATATAGGAAAATGGGAATTTTGACACCTGCAGTGGACAGTACACTGTACATATTCTGTAAATCCCATATTACTATATTGACACCAGAAGCAGAGGCAGAGCAGGCACATATGGCAAGCATTCAGAACACTTGTTCTGGGATTTATTTCCTTGCCTCACATTTTCTCATTTCTAACATAAGATGTTAAAGATATGAAAATGTCATAAATATGATTAATGGCACACAATTAGACTTCCACAGAGAGATTACTCAAAACATGTATAGAACAAAGAACCATATCTCTTCAACAATGTTAGAAAAATCTCCTTCAGGTAATGAACACTTTGAGAGACATTTAGGAAAAAAAGCATTAGAACCTTGCTTAGTCATCAAAATTGGATATTTTTATAACATTGAAGGACTGACCAAAGCTAGGCAGAGTTACCTAACAATGTGCTTGTGAAGAGTTTGCTGGCTTCATGCCTGACCATATCTTTAGGCTGTTTGCCTAAATTTCTCTGACTTAAAAAAAAAAACAAAAAACCCTTTCAATGCAGTTTTCTCTTACTATGTGATTTATGGAACAGCCACTCAGAATCAGAACATTAGGGAATCTGGAGCCTCAGGATCCGTGATAATAGGAAAACTTGAAAGTCAAGTTTGGATGTTCAGATTTGCTTCATGGAAAATGTTTTTAGTCTTAGGATGAATGTTTGAAAGATCCAGTGGTTCTCTGACTTATATCTTGAACTGAATAAAACCAAAGTATCCAATGTAAAATTCTGTGAGAAACAACATACTAATGAGTTGTTGAAACATGAGTTTCGCAACACTGTACAACACTGTTAAAGAAGGAATGGTCTCAGTAATTGGAGTATTCCACATGACTGAACCTTTAGGTATAGATGAGTATTGTATTCCTTTAAGTGTATTTCTTTATTTTATATATGGTCCAATTAATTAACAGGTTGTTTAGCCCTAAAAATTTGCACTTTTTTGTAAACTATAAACAGAGAGAGAAGTAAGATTCATATGTTGGAGTTAAAAACTAGGATTTTCAGGAGAGTTTTGATCAGATATTTACATGCTCAGAATTAAGTGCCTCAATGCCTGTCTAGTTAATGCAAACCCAAACACAAGGTTTTTCTCTGCATGTAGCCACTGCGTTTCTTGGTCTGGACTGCTAAAAAGTCCTGGAAATAAGGAATCTGCCTCTGGCCACCATGCTGAACAGAAGATTCTCAAAGGTTTTAATCTATGTCAGCTATGTTTCTGAGACAGACAGGATGTCGTTTGACAATTTTTTTACTTCAGAAAGACTATTGTAACAATTTTCTTAAAATTTCTGTGTTGTTGTGGTAACGTATTTAGGAACAGGATGAACAGTACCTGCTAATTCATGCCAAGGGCCGGTAGAAACAAACTACCATCCTTTTACTCAGGCAACTCTTTTCAGCTGTTCCAAAAATCCCATGGAAACACAGGCTTCCAAGTGCTCAGTGTTACTTCTGCTTCTGGCCTGCCCAAGTTCTAATTGCTCTCCTTCAGCTGCCCCTCCTTCAAAAGGCTCATTAAAAGACCTGTTGTTAGTCATTAAATTTGCAATGAGACTTCTGAGATTGATGCTGGGCACATTCTTGGGAATATTTACATATTCTAAAGTACATATGCACTCCTTTTTAAAGGTCTTAAATAACTGCCACTGTCAACATTTTATGATGAAGAAAAATATGTAAAACCACTCTATTGGGTACATCTGGCTTGTTCTTTGTGACAGGTCAAAACGAGTAAAGGGTATTGTGTATGAAAGCTCCTTTTTTTTCTTCTAATCTTTATAGAACAAGAAAATAAGCAAAGATGCTTTCTCTGAGAAAGCTTTTCTTCCATAAATGTTTTTAAAGGAAAGTATTTTTGTCATTCTGCATGCTGGGTACTAGCCCCAGTTTGATCTGTCATAAAAGCAAATAAAGAGAAGATTACTGGTTCCAAAGGAGAGATTTCTCTGCTTCTCCAGATTCTTCAAAATTAGTAACATCTTTCTTGCTCATATGCCAGATCTCTGGGCACTCTTTGCAGCTGTCCTGAAAACAGCATTTCCCAGCCCATACCACTGCTTCTCCTGCAGGATCCTGCAGATGACAACATCTGGCCTTAGTCCCTAAGCCAGAGGGGCTCGTTTTCACAACCCTCCAAAACAGAAGCTATTACAGTGAAGGTGTTTTGTTCTGGTTTGGTTATTTTAACAGAATGAGACATCCTAAAATCACTGGAGATGGTGTACATTGGAGTAGACTTCATGGCACATGGCGTCTCAAGCATCAAGTATTGCCATTACACCACACTTTTTATCTTCAAAAAGATCTTCAGATGCAACATTTCTGGACCCTGCTCTTTAAAGGAAGCAAATTTTTGGGACGTGTTGAAGATTTATTTCAGGTTTTGAATCTGCTATGTATTTAGCACCTTTCATAGAGGAATTACAGAACAGTTAAAAAATAGTAGGAAGATTAAATTTGGTCGAAGTTGTTGTCTTGCAGGTATCAGAGAGTCATGGTCTGGCCAAGGACATGATGCATTTTTCTACCTGTGCTCCACATTTCAAAGCTCTTTGCTGCCTGGGGAGTGAAAAATGTGGTGTTCACAGACTTAAAGCATCACATTCGTCCCTAGTTTCTGCTTTGAGAACCCAAGGTTGTACATAGAAATACTGAGACCTGATTTTTTCTCTTTCTTTTTCATCAAGCATCTTATCAGAATCTCAATAATGGCCATGGCTGATTATTAGGAAGCTTTTCTCTGTTCTAATTCACCAGTGGTAAAAGCCAGGTGTGTATTTATTGGGAAATAATGAGTTTAAATAGTCCCCAAGAAAAGCAGTGCACAAAGGTTAAGAGGACACTAATACCTCCTTTAATTTAATTCCTCCAATGCCTTTCATGTTCCTGACTTAAAACTGTCAGTGATTTAACAGCAACAGAAAAAAGGAATATCATTCTATAAACCCAAAAGATATGTCTAAAGTAGGGGACAAAAAGTTTCAAACTGCTAGCACATTATATGCCTTCATTGTGCATGATTTTATTTGAAGTTACTTAAATACTATGGTGTCTGATGGCAACATAAAACTCAATTTAAAAGATGTTTTGTACTTCAGATAACTTTGGATGAAATGTTTTGGTTTACTACTCAGTTTTCTTTTAAACAGTGACCAAGAAAAAACAATGCAAATTTTTTAATCCAAATTTAACATTTTGTCTTTAAGATAGTAGCATTTTTCAAGAATTCATATTAAATTATTTGAGTTTATAATTTATAAATCTAATACATTCTAGAGTTATTAGATTTATACAATAAAATTTTTGCATTATTTTACAGCAAAATAATCTTCCTTTGTCTTCTAAAAGGAGGACTTGTTTGAGAGATATTGTCAAAGTCACTGCTTCTGGTGAAAAAGGTTGAGCTCCTGGCTGTGTCTGCTGGGCGGAGAGCTGTAGGAGTTAACTCTGCTGATGGTAATGAGACTGAGCAGGCAGCAGATGCTCACGTGCCTTTACCATCCAAGTCCACCAAAAAAATTCATCTCACAGAAAATTTAAGGAATGTCTGTTGCCCTGGAGAAGGTGACGAGCTCAGTATCAGCCATATGCCACCTGCCAGGGCCACTGTGAGACAAACCACAGGATTTCAAAGCAATATGAGAAGTTGCTTAGTCACAATAAAACCGCTCTATTCCGAGTCGCATGATCTTCCCTTGCAACAACTTTGAAGCAACCAGTCATGCTAAACTCTGAAAATAATTAATTTGTTGAAAAAAATTAAATTAATTTGAGAATATTCTGTAAGATGTTCTATTTATAATCACCCATGTACAGGAATATACTGTTCATTATAGTAGGTTATTAGTCCCATAAAATCTCAAAAAACTTTACACCTACTAATTTACATTTACAATTTTAACATCTGTTTCCTTGAAGGTTTTGTGAGGGTCTGTTACCATTTTGACACACCAGCATGTTTGATATCACAATGAGACAAAAAAAATATTCGGTAAAATATGCAAGTGTCTTCATTTACAAAACCTGTAAAAGAATGGTGCCTCACTCTAAAGAGGAGCTTCTGAGCACTGCAGAATGTATCATGCGTGTCTGTGATGCCTTGCTTGGTTAATAAAAGCATATTTTTCCTCTTGTCAGCAATTCTGGAATAAGTAGATACAGAATAAAAAAAGAAGTATCTTGTTATTACAGCGGCCTGAGTGGGTCGCTGCTGGTGAGAGAGAGACGGTGAATCTTGTATCTTGATCAGAAGGCTGAATTTATTAATATATGATATATAATACATTATTACTATACTAATAGAATATAGAGAGAGGTTTGCAGAGCTGCTAGCTAAGCTAAGAATAGATAGAAAAGAATCCACAACAAAGTTGTGTCCAGGGACTCAGTCCCCTGGCTTGCACTGATGATTGGCCCTTAATTATAAACATAGAAAATGAGCCAATCAAGGTGAATCCTATTGCATTCCACAGCAGCTGATAATAATTGTTTACCTTCTCTTCGGGGCCTCTGGCTCCCGAAGACACAGAAATATGAAAGAAAAGGATTTCTGTGGAGAAATGTCTGCGACATCTTGTGACCTTGGAAACTCACATCTCGTAGACCAAATCATTGACAATGTGGCCAAAAATGCTCTTGGACAATTGGTACATATTCCTGGGTGTATGTGTGAGTGTTTGTTTCGGAAATATAGGAACAAAAATTAGGTTTAGGAAATAAATGATGGGCATACAAAGACAGAAATGTCTCATGACAGATAGTTTCAGATGATCCAACAGCCCAATTTGAGTGAGAGGTAGAATGGGTTTGAGCTTGAGAATTAAGCAGCAGAGTCTCATTGAAAAAGCAGAAGAAAACATAAACTTTTAGAATTACTGTAGGAGTCTGAGACTGTGAAAATTTTTCTCCTCTTTCAAATGCCTGATAGTTCCTAATATCCAAACGTTGAATATTCCTGTCTCTCAGAAGCTGAATTTGGCCCTGTATCTTTGGTTAGTCTTTATTTTACTGCCTTGTAACAGTAAGAATTGTATTTCACAAAACCAAACCAAACCAAAATTACAAACAATGATGCTCAGTTGTAGTTGGAGCTCAGAATGTCTCTGATTTACATGCTGGGAGGGAGGTCGGGGCTAGGATTTAGTGCCATGGACAGTTCAGATTTAGTGCAGAATTCATAAGGTCATTGGAAGGACTAAACTACATATAGTTTATTTCAAATTTACAGAATCAGCTGAGTTAACTAAAAGAAGAAACAAAATATTTTGTGATGCAACCCCTGTAATTCTTTACTTAAAGAGCCATGAAACTCAAATGTAGCATGTGCTAAATACAGACATTTAATTTATCTTCATTTCCCTTACTTAGTTTGCCGTAATTATCTCCCTTTCTATATTTGAGAAGCTGAAGATTGTTGGAATAAATTTTGAAGGATTTTTTTTGCCCTGGAGTAACTCATTCAGATTCAGGCTCAGATTCATTTCAGTAGGAAAAGATTGAGGCTTACATATTTTAGAGTTTTAGCTCCAGCATGAAAAATAACCTGTTTATTTTATATATATGTTCCAGTCTGAAAGATTTTTTTTTAGTGGGAGAAGAGAGAAAATTGGAATGGATGACAATCAGAGGGAAAAAAGTACTTATTTATCTCTGGATTCATTCTCATTTTTAATATTGTCACTCTACTATACAATCTCAGAAGCTACAGCCTTTGCAAGGGTTCATTTGCATTATTTCTCTGCAAAACTTATTTTGGAATAAAAACGATTGCAATTCTTCTGTCAGTGATGTAGAATGCAGAAGTAGAACAAAATAGGTATTCTTAGTCTGACTCTCTTTCTGAAACATATATTCATGACTTACCACCTTCATCTCCACTTGCACACTTCAGCAAAATAGGTAGGAAGAGAAACTGTCTCATTGTAAATCCATCATAGCACTTACAGAAACAGGTGTGGGTATTTTTTGAACATATTTCTCCTGGCAATTAGAAGATATCATAATAATAGCCTTAACCATCAATGCAATCAAGTATAATGCAATCTTTCAGTAGAGTTGTTAGGGTAAAAGGTCTTATTAACTGTAAGATAAAGTTGATTTGTGTTTGGAAAGGTTTACACAGTGCATTTACCTGAGATAATAAGGTGCTGTTCTTCATACAGAAAGCTCCTGCTAGCCCCGTTTTCCTAAATACACTTGTATTTCTTTGTACTCATTCTCTGATTATGCTAAACAGCAGCTACAAAGAATACATTTTGTCTTTTGAGTGTTGAGCTGGATGCTGCTCCAGAGCTGATGATATCCACTGCAGAACGTGCAGAGTGATATCCATGGCACAGAACTGCTCATCCCACATCTGCCTCCTTTGGAAAGCTGGGAGTGCTCCTGTCATTACAAAATCTTGAGAGACCCATTTGCTAAGGTTTGCTCAGCTGCAAGACAGCCAGGTAGGTGCTGACACCAGCTCTAGTTTTACTCTAGTGGAGATGTTCCACTCTGCAAAGCACCATTATTGCTTCCACTGTATCTCTTAACCTTATGCCTACTGTGCACAATGACATATTCATGAAAATAGATCAGTTCCATGAACGGGGAAATTTTTCACTTGTTACCTTCACTTCCGCCCATGCACTCTAATTCCAACAGAAAAGGATGTAGAGTTAAGATTAAAACTTATCTTCAGTGTTCAATACTAATCTGTGTTGGTGCTTTGTTCATTTATTATTCATATTCATTTCCATATGCAAAAAGCTGTTTCTGACCTCTTTTCACAAAGATGAGATTCTGCACATTGATTCTTGTCTTTTGGACTGTAACAGGCCATATGAGTCCCTTCACAGAGAAAATACTGCCTTGGTTAGCACTGTGGCCTCATAAATGCCTTTTCTCCCATTTTCTTTGTTCTCTCACATGTTCACAAGGTCCTTGCACACTGTTGATGTTCTCATGCTTTCCCTGTTTCCCAAACATCATATCTAGAGCCTTGTTTTTGTAACCACAAGCAATTCTTCCTTCCTTGAGGACTCCGTGGGACTAATTAAGATAATTAAATGGGGAAAATAACATACACAAAAAATATTTCTCTCCTGACATTTTTCTATATGTGGTCTTTTCAACTGAAGTACCAAATATTTTTTTGAATCAGGCTTTAAAATATCCAGACAGTGAATGTCCATTTGCCTATGACAAATCTACTCACCTTCCTTCTGGAGTGGGTGAATTGTGATAAAATATTGAATATGGAATGTTATATTTCCTTATAGTAGTTTAAAAGACCTCAAAAATAATTAAAATATTAAAATTTATTAATAAAATGTCCCTTTTTGTTATGGTTTTAGTAATTTCTCCTAGGTTTATATCTATCTTGTCTATTTATGGTTTCATTCTGAATTATACACTCATTCAGAATCTGACACTAAAATTAATACAAATAACTTTTTTTCTTTCTGTTGAAACTATGACAATATAAAAACTCTTTAAATCAATTGTGCCTTTTTAACTTTTTTTTCCATTTGCAATTTCAACACTGACAGACTTGGGTTTTTTAGGCAAAAGTATGGTAAGAGGACATTTATCACAGCTTTAAGAAAAAACTCTGAGTGATAGAATTGTATTACCTCTGAAACATCTCTTCATATAGCTACAAACTTGCTTTTTATTTTATTGACCTTTTCAAAGTTTCACTGAGAGTACTGAATTGATGACATTTTATCAGTTTGTTAAGAAGGTAAAATTGCTAGTTGTAACTTTTTAAAGCGCTCGTTTTTAATGGCAGCATTTCTTGTTTACGTATTTGATTTCAGGATCAGGAAGTGAAGAGTACAAGGAAAAAAATGATATTTTGCTTGGATATTTTTGTACCAGGCAACTTTTTGACTGACTAGGGAACCTTGGTTACAGAATTATCTCTATTATGGCCTTGTAAATGGATTCTGGTTTAATTTTATAAAAAGCATTTATATACATGTTATTTCTTTTTGAAATAAAAAGACTAATTAATTAAAATTTAAGTCATAATCACTACTGTAGCACTTAAGATTTTAGTAGTTTAAAGTTTAGGAGTGGGCAGTTGAGTCAAGCTCAACAGCTTTATTGCAGCTGTCACACCACATCCCACTAGTGACTGATAAATTGCCATCTAGAGTTGAGGGACAAACGTTTCAAACAATATTAAAGGTGGCAACATAAAAAGTAGTCCTTCAATGAAAGCTTTGAGGTTCACAAAATCTAGATATTCGCACACGCACCCTCAGGTTCCCACAAATGTTATAAATGTGTTAATTAGCTTATCTAGCAAGTATATCCCATGGGAGAACAGTGTGCCTGATGTCCTACCCGTGGGCATGTCTCTTGGAGTCCCTGCAGGGGATTTTAGCCCCATGTTTTGTTATGTGCCCCAAGCAGTGGTGCAAAACAGGGTGTCCTCATTTGTCGTAGTTGGCACGGTCACAATACAAAGCAACACTCCATTTTCAGAAGGTTTCAAACCCTAGTTTTATTACAGCATGCATGTTTTTTATGTATTCTTACAAAACTCCTAAGCTTACACTTATTGGTCAGAAGAGACAAACAAATTGTTTATTGGAGTAGACAGTTGCAGATTTCTCTTATTTATTATTCTTTCTTTCTTGGTTTCTATGGCAACGACCTTGGTAGAAAATTCTTTCAGGGGTAAAACATGGATCCTCTTATCAAACTTCTCTCTGGCTCACAGAAGTCACTGTAAAATCTCTTCCACATTTGTTACCTTGCTAGAAATTATTTTCTTGAAAATAAGACTGAACAGAACGCAGCATAATGTGTGAGAAAAGGTAATCTACTATTCTAAAGTGGGAGAAAGTCTTTAAAACTATACAGCTGTAGTATATTAAAACCATAAACTGTAACTGAAACTATATGTAGTGGAACTATATTAGCAATCTACAAAGGTACAAATATATAAAGATGCTTAAAAATCTTTAGGCATCATCAGATAAGTTCTCTTGTGCTTTTGGTAGATTGGTTCAGCTGGCCCAGAGAGATGCAATGAATCCACAGAATATCCTGGCTGTTCACTTTCACTGCACATACAGATTTCCACAGAATTTGCAGCAAAACCATATTCATAGATACCTGTTTTCTAGGACAATGAATTCTTACTGATGCACAAAATGCTATTTTAAGTAAATGGAATTTTTAGTGATACAGAAGCCAGAAGCCATTTTGCATTTTAAAATCTACTTATGGTCTTTATTTTAGATATAAAGTCTACTTTTGTTTCTCAGCAAGATTTCCCCAAAAGAAAAACTATAGTGTTATGAGGAAGATTTATAGGAAAAAGCATCAGTCCTAGAGATTACACATACCTAATATCTGAGGGGAAAAAAGGAGTTTGCAAGAAGCACAAAATAAAATTTAAGGAAATGTGACTTCTCTACAATTGAAAAAAAATTAATTTGCATTTCAATATTTTGTTCAGAATCACTTAAAATAGATGAGTAGACTACTAGAAAAGTTGGCAAGGAAACTGCTGTTCATCTTCAGGCAGAACTAGATGTAGGTAATTTTGGTTTGAGGTTTAAAGATAAAATTGGAATTTCTTGCCAGTGCATGAATTCAAAGGCACAAAAGGCTTTAATACATTATGATCTCGCAGAGCTGATGACAACCAGCTTGGTTTTGCAGGTTTATAACATCATTACAGCACCCTTCTGCTAAGAAATGAAGGGTATTTGTCTTCAGATATGTATTGTTTGTGGATAAACTGGAGCAGAACAATGAGGCAAAGGCCTTTAAAGTTAATTGTAACCACAGAGAGCTAAAAATTCTACTGTGAGGAAGTACTCTGTGATTCCTCTTACTGTGGGGGAAGATCTCAAAAGAGTATTTTCAATAAAATGTTATTATTTAGAAAATGAGAGTTCCAACCATTGTATAAAGCCAAAAACATACTTTGACTTGATTTTAAACTGCTCAGATGCAGCAAAGACTACAATACCCTTCTCCCTTGCCTTTTTATTGCACACAGAACCATAAATCCATATTTAAAGAAAATCCAGTGCTGTTCAAAATAACCACTGAGAAATGCAATTGGGTAGAGACAGACAAAGAGCTTTTCCTGTCACAAGGGCATATTTCTGGCTTGTGTTCACTTGATACATCAGCCTTTGGATTAAATACTTATTCGTTCCTCATTCTGGCTGCTATGGTCCTGCAGAAAACATAGACAGGAAAAAAATAAGTCAGGTAACTGAGCAGAACAGTGAACAGCTACTGTGTAGAGCAGCATGGAAAAAAGGAAAAAGTTTGCATTTATGAAGCCTTTACAGAGATGATAAAATACAGCTTGCCAGGGGACACTGAAACTAGTAAAAACTTAGAGAATGCTCCTAACAAGCAAACAAGATGTGATTCTTTCATTTAGTCATTTTCTGCTCACCCAAAGATTATGCAGTGTTCCATGAAATCAGTCCTAATACCATTTTTTGGATTTCCTCTCCTGTCCATTGTTGCCATATAAAACATGACCTATTACGCCATAAAGGACAGGTCTAAACTTCACAAACAGACTCAAATTTAGAAGTTAGCTTCAAGTACCAAGAGAAGGTTCTGAGTTTGAGTAGGTAGCTGACTTCCTTCAGGTATCTGATTCATGCCACAGTTGCCAGCAAAAGCCAAAATAGAAGTTGGATTGTAAAATGAGGACCTGGGAAGTTAGGAGAATACAGATTTAATTTAAAGACTTCTATCACTGCATGGATGCTTAGTTTTGTTTACTACAGGGTGCCACAAGCATGTCTTGGATGTCATGGCACCAAGTGGAAGCTGTATATCCTCCCGAAGGGCTGAGCTCCGGCTGCTAACAGCAGAAACTGGCCTTGTGCCCCCCTTGCTGATCTTCTGGCATGGGGTACATTTTTGCTGAAGATCATGAACAACAAAAGAAATATGAAAAATTTTAGTCTCAGGAGGAACTTGTCAGAAAAGGTGCTTTGGTAGCCCAAAGGCATTCCAAGCCTACTTGCTATCAATAACAGAGTTCCTAAAGCTTTTTTGTGGAGCAGGGTTATCTCACCAGCAGGCAAATTAAATCGATGGATTTTATCCTAGATTCCTGATATGTTTTGCAATGTTTTTCAGTTGAATGATAAATTGCAATTGTTACAAAATACGTACCAATATTAAGAGGAATTTTAGACTTGGAGGCCTGGATTAAAAGTGTTTTGTTAGACATCAAATTGGGTGTCTAATTTTTGTCAGTCATTTCTTAAGTATCACCCACCTAGTGATACTGATATAATTCATCAGTACCTTAATGAATATCTGAATGCCTTTGTTTTAGAGTGACTTAACAGCAGTATTCTTGGTAAATAATGCGTGCAACTTTTATTTATTGAGCAAAAGTGAAATTATATAGCGCTAGAAAAAACTTTCTTGTTTTGTTTCATGGAATTCATTTCAGAGGAGTTTGTGCTTTATAATAGCACATGGCAAACACTTAGAATTTTGACACTCAAGGTAAAGCATACCAGAGTGGATTATTAACCCTACTTGTGGCCAATGAACTAGTCAGGGATTCGTAATTAGAAAACAACTAAAGAGGAGTAGTAAAACTTATTCCTTTGCATTGGGAAATAATTGTTTCTGTGGAGAAGAGGCTTTACCCAATAAAGACATTACCTAAAAAAGCTAGCCTATTTTTCTATTTGCTGGTATGGCCTCAGTAACTCACTGTTCCTCTGCTCATGTTCCTTATTTGTGTGTCTGGACAAGCACATACTTTATGTGGTTCACAGCCATGAAAATAGTGACTTGGTAGTCAGTTCAGGCATGCAGAAATGAAATGTAAGGCTGCTTTAGAATGTTTTTTAGTTTCTCTCCCAAATTAAAGTTTTTTACATTTAATGAGCATGCACTCTGCTCTCTTGCAAGTAAAAGGGCTGAGTTGCTGACTCGTGCTTTTTTTTTTGCAGTTTTTCCTTTTCTGAAGGTCAAGAATGAAATTCACCACAATATTTTCAGATTACTTTGATTACAGTTTGTCAGTGAGACCTGTGAATGATGGGAGGGTTTAAGAAGGCCTCTTCTGATGGTATTCACCCTTTTAATTTTCCTTGAGTTTGAAACCCCAGACACCAATTCCATTTGGGAAAGCCTAAGGAAGAACATCAGAAAATAGTTCACTCTATCTAGTACACACTCCAATTTTCTTATGTTTTTCATATGTTTTAATAATCAGGCCTATTGATACTGTTTTTCCCACAGTTGGAAATTTCAACCTATGGAAAGAGACTATTTAAAAGAAATATGTCATGCTTTTACTAAGGGAGATTTTTTTCGCTTTTCTATGGTAGTCTTCAGTAGTCTGTGCTTCTTGCAGCTTCATTACTTGATTGCATAGTTTGCAGATTGAGCAACATGTATTGTTTCCCAGCTTTTTAAAATGACTTGTTGTAAGTAGCAACCTGTTAGTGAGATTGAGTATTTTGTTAACTCACTGTGTTGCTGATTTAGCTGCATTTTTTATGGCTTGGTTTTTATTCAAGTAGACTGACTTTTTGATTTCAGTTTTTGATTATGCTATTTAAAAGCAACTAAGATATTTAAATAGACGAATTTTCACATTCTTCTTTTTACAATAGCACATACTTAACTGATTTAGAGATTAGTCTGAAGTATTTGACTGATGCTATTTTACATATTAGTTAAGCTGAAGGCTTAGGCATTTCTATAGTCAAGCAGATAGAAAAACAGGAATCAAGACTGAAGTGTTTCCTAAGTGAAACCTCTTTTGTGTAAAGATTAAGTGTTGCATTAAATATTCAGAAAATGCAGCGGTACAGTTAAATAACAAATTAAAATACAAATAAGACTTTGTAAGAGTAGATTTTATAAATTGACTTTCTTATAATAATAAAATTCTAGAAATAGGCAGAAGAGAGGCTGTGTGATTAAAGACCTATGGAGAAGCAGATAAAATTTGATTGCATTGAAGCATATTGTCCAAACCTGGGGCTAAGGCAAATAAATATAAAAAATAGTTTTCTCCAAAGGTATCTTCCAAACAGCTACTTACTGTGAGGTTTTTGCTTCTTTTTTCTGACTTAAGTTTTTGCAATATTTATTTTTCTATTGCCTTTCTGATATCTCTAATGGCCAACTCATTTGCATCTCACCAACTTGAATATAGAGATATTATGGAAAACAATAGCCAAGGTCTCACTTCTGTCATGGTAAATATGTCTGTTGCATCCCCCATACCCATAAACCCATTTATCTCATCATTGGAGTCAGGGAACATTTGAAGCTGATAATTGCATTGGCTGTTCTGAACCATCATTTTGTACTGTATGTGCTTAGAAATGACTTTCAGATTTACCCTGTAGACATCCAGGGGATTAGGTGGAAGCTGATCCAGCTGTAGATCCAGGAATTCTCTTTCTTGCCCTTCTCCAAGATAGGTACAATGTTTTTCCTATCCCCATCACCGTGATATTTCAAAAATGATGGAGAAAGGTATGACAATAATATTGGCCAGCTTTCTTAAAACAAGATGCATTCCTTCTGGTTCCTTGGGCTCGTGTACTTTACATTACCTGTGATGCTTTCTCTCCTGGTAGGATTCAGCATCCCTGCCACACAATTATTGTGCCCTAAGGGTCTGGACTTTCACAAGGCTGCAGAACTCCTTTAGCCCTCGTGGCGTATTAGCACTTCACTGGCCCTTCAGTTTTTATTAGAGTGTGGTAGTTCTGTGTTAGATACATGTCATTGGCTGTTGGCATGTAATGTGATTAGTGCTGTGAATTAGGATGGAATTTATCAATGTAGGGCGTGTCAGGATTGCATTCTACTCATCTTTCTGACAGTGAACTGGCCGTGGCTCTAAATGCAGCAACAAATGGGGCATTACAGAGGTACAGGCTATGATATGGAAATGGATTTTCAATTCTTTGCCTTTTCGTCATTGTTTACGGCAATTGCCGTCACTCATTTTAAAATAGATTCTTATTTTCTATGAATGTTTCATGATCTATAAATTAATTCTTTTCATATTTGGTTATATAGTTACGTATAAATAGAGAGCACTCTTAGGATTAACACTTCTCTCAGGAGTTATGTGGCAATGGTAATAGGGAGATAGGGAGATACAATGGTCTACAATGAGAAAAATATTGAATATGGTAATGAGAAAAAAGCTTACTGAAAACAGTTTTTATGAAAAATTCACTTGAAGGAGCATAAAGTAAGATTGAGCCTTGGATATGGGGGACTAGAAACAAATCAACCACTGGAACAAAACAACTGTGCATGCACAACATGTGCAGAAAGATCAGCTGTCAAGAGATTGGCTTGATATAACCTTGATTCCTAACTACTTGGTTTGATACATTTTCATTTAATAATTCTTGGGATTTTAGAAACTTAAATATTTTTGAGTTTGCCATTCTAGAATGCCTTAAGTACCATCACAAAATGCTATATCTTAATCTTTATAAAGGCATCTGAATTTTTTCTTATGGTTTATACAATAATAGTTACAGCATAGCTATGTAAACTACAAGAAATTCCTGAGGAAAACTCTAGAAAGTTCATCACAAATTAGGCTTATGTTGGGTGCATGTATCTTTTATGATTAGGGAAGCCACAGAATTGAAGGATGTAGAGTTCTGATGCTTCTTTAAAAACAGAACTTTCACAAACACTGTAAATTACATTTTACTTGATATTATTGAGATTTTGTGCTGATAGCAGGCACTGCTTTGACAGTAGCGTGCATTTACTTATCTGCTTTGATACCAAATCTGCACAATGCATACATGAATTATTTATTCAGGGTAGAATTCAGATTTATTTTAGTAGGATGTTTCAGCATGTCAGAGAAGGACTTAGGGGACTGATACACAAAAATTGTGATTTTTTTAGAGTAATGAGCCAGGCTATGTAGAGATAGGGCAAATAAATATTGGAATAGTTGTACAATGACAAGGGGCATATTGCAAATGGGAAATATGACATTCAACTGGCCTGAATAATTTGAGTGCACAGTGAATGATAGTATCATCTCATATCTTGATAGTAATGATGCAGTAATTCAGCACTGGCTGCACTGTGCTTACTGATAACATTCCAAATCAGATACCATGTGGTATTTGCTATTTACTGGCAGGGATTTTCTATCAAGAAAGGAAGGCAAGCAGAGAAAATCTATATAAATCTTGCACTGATATTATGGAGCTATTTAGTACCAGAGTTCTATAGATTTTTCTATAAAAAGCATTTATATTCTATTTTTTCCCTGCACCTATATTTTAAATGTCCACATGAGATGTTTTCAAAATAAGCCAAGAGTTTAGATATCTGAAACATTTTGGTATATACTACTAGAAGAATGTAGGACTTTTCTGTACGCAGCACCTTATAATCATCATTGAGACTGGGAAAGAGAAAAAACATATAATTATTTCAGTGCAACTGTGGTTGGGAGCAACACATCTTCAGATGCTACAAAAGTCTGCTTGGATTCCTATTATATGTAGATAAAGATGTTTATTGTAAATGTACCACAGTTTCCAGCCACTTAAATATTTGGTAAATAATGAGGTGAATACAATATTGCAATATTTTATGCCTTAGATACCATGTTCCTTATCAAAGTCAACATTTGCAAGAAAGGAGCCTGGGTGTTGCCATATTAGTGCCAGATGGGGTGGTCTGTACTCACTGTTAAATCTCAGCAATCAGGAAATTTCCTTAATCCTTTGGCTTTTGAAAGATGTTTCTCATATTGTCACAGATAAGATTTACCTGTCAAAAACACTGAGAATATTATTGACAAATGAATAGTCAATATCGTTGCTAATTTGTTATGTCAAATAATATAGAAATCTAGAAGGTTGAAAAGTATGTTTTTTCACAAGTAAAATCTATCTGTACTTCAGACTTACAAATTTTTAAACACTGTATTCTCCTTCAGGCAACTGATTTATCTTGTCTAATTCATTTAAGGTGAGTTAAAAGAATAGCTCAGTTATTAATTATTGAAATCACATTGAGTCCAGGCTGGGGTATCAACAAGGTCTGTGCAAAACACATGAGTGACCTGAGGGTGGGAACCAAGGTGAAATGGAGATCAAAGGAAAGGAAATTGAAAAGAATTAGAACGAGATGAAAAAAAGCCAGAATCTATATTTTCATCCATATAAATGCATCTCCCTCATAGGTATGTGGAAGTCTCTGGCCTTATTCACTAGAATAATTTCTTCACTTTCCAGCTTAAAGAGATGTGTAACAGTGTAGTAGAAATGTAGATTTTGGAGTTACTCTTCTAAAGGACAAGTTATTTTGCTAAAAGCCTTTAGTCTATAGAGCCCTTGACATGAAGTTATGTTATATTTGATTCACATTTAGAAGGATCCGCATTAGAGAAAATCTATAGCTAAATTTCTTAACCTTTAACTGTGCTGCTGGAATCACTAGCTATAAATCTTGGTTCTTCTTTTTCTTTTTTTAACAGTGTGCTTTCTTTTGTTAACAGTGTGAGAAGAAGGAATGGAAAACCAAATAACCACATAAAAAAGAAGTTATGTATGTTGTCTATTTTGGTTGTTTGTTTGTTAGGTTGGGTTTGGATTTTTTGGGGGGTTGCCTTTTTTTGAGATTTTCTACTTTTTCAAACATATTTCTATTTTTCAAACTGAATTGAGAATACAGAAAACAGATGGGGGCAGAAGGGAAGATATATGGAGCTTTTATTATATTTTTTTAAAGTTTCAGCCCAAAGAAAAAATCCTGTTGGCAGGTTATTTCAGTACTGAAGTACGACTTTCTCACACATAATGTTTTTATCAGTCCATTACTTCATCTATTATTTTTGTGCATGCTTGTGCCTGAGGCTTATCTCCTTTTTATGTCATCCCTGATAAAACTGTTCATAACTTTCCTAAACACACATGAAAATTGACCTCTCCACTCCACCACCGAGGCTCTTTGATACTTAAGAATTTTCTCTTTCCTCTGTTACAATCGCTGTGTCTTCACGGCCATTTGTGAAGATCTGACTTGAGCGCACCAAGCTTGTAAGGCTGGAGAGACAGAGTACCACCATTCATTAAAGATTTTTTTAGCCCTTTGTTAGAGGCCCTCTGCACAAACTGGGGAGTTTAGATCTCCATTACCAATGTCACGCCCTCCAGCTCATCCCTCCTTATGCCCAGCTGCAGAGCGTGATGGAAAGCGGTCCTGATTCTGCGAACCTTTGTGTTCCACCAAAGCCTGACTTTAACCAGCTGCTTGGTTTTCCAGCAATGTTGTTGTGTGGAGGAATTCTTCCTGTGCAGCTTTTTCAATTGCAGCTGGGGGAAGTTCTCAGCCTCCCCCCCACCCCTTCCCCCGTGTCCCCTTGCCCTGGTACAGAAGATGCATTGAGCGTCTTCTCCTTCTCTATTCATGTTCTCAGCCTGTTCCACTACTGTAGAATACAAACACCTAAGCCACTTAATACTATGATAGCTTCTAATGGGGTCTTTATCCCATTATCTTTATCTTTATGGAGTTTTTTTTCTGCAAACACTTTTGTTGCAGCAGAGATTCTGATGCTCCATGGAAGGTAACAGGGACATACACGTGGAAAAAGGTGGAGGAAGGTGCACCATGAGAGATGACAACTGAAAGGCACTTGGAACTTCTTGGATATATGCAGGATTGCAACAACATTTCTCTTTAGCTGCATAAGAGAATTCTTACAGGCATGCCAGTGTGAATCTTTCAAAAGCAAAATTATTTTATGGAAAGAAAATGAACAGTGTTGTAGGAGATTATTTTGCTCAGGGCTACAAAGTACAACTGCATTACATGCTATATCTATATTTGGTATTATAAAGAAATCAAAGATCCCCCTTAAAGCATTTTTTTTCTGACAAGATTTTCATTAAAACCCAGCTCTTGTTATTAAGCACATTATAACATAATTAAAATTAAATAAGTCTTGTGGGAAAGTAATAATATGACAAAGAACCACCCCTAATTAATTTTTTTTTTTTGCTTTGAATGGGTTCATTCAAAAGAGATTCAGTCTGAGAAACAATATTATTAGTTAAGCATGTTTTAATTATCTTACTTTTTAAAATTTATATACTCAGAGGTACGAGTTTGATATAGCAGTTTGAAAGACCTTTAAATTATTAAAGAAATAATTTGCCAAAAGCTTTTATGCCTCCATGTAACCACAGTGTGTTGTCATGTAATATTGAAGGAATAGATTATAGCGATTGGTCATTGGCTTGCTAACTTTGCCCTCCTTGGAAGCTGTATTGACTTTTTAAAAAATAGCAGACATTATGATTTAATTAACATTGTTAACATGTCTGCAAATACCACACACTATCAGTAAACCAGGTGCCTTTGACACAAAAGATTTTTTTTTGGTACACACAGGTCTAAAATGGTAAATTTGAGGAGGCAAGGAGAAAATCAACTCAATATAGACTTTTTTAGGGTGTTGGACTGTCAGAGACTAAATTTCTAGTTTATGGCTTAAACATCTTCATGAACAACTTTTGCTTATTATAGCAAGACTATATTACAAAAGCTGTGTTGAAGATCACCACACCCTGAATAATTGGATCCTGACTGAGGGTCTGGACTGCAAATTGACAGTGATAAGATAAACCTCCACTATAATGCATGAAGAACTGAGTTCAAAGCACTCAGTGTGCTTTTGAACTAGATTTTAGTCATCATTCTACACCTTAAATGATGGTCATCCTTGAACTTTCACAGAATAGTTCAAGTTTATAAGATGCATCCTTTCAAAGACATTCAAAGGACCTGTCAATGTATCAGGCTGTTTGAAGGGTGGTTATATATTAAAAAACAATATAACACTTTATAAATCAATGCCTTATCTCACTTGTTTCCTGGGAAATTTATACAAGGTTAAATGTACATACAGAGCCTTCTTTATCAAATTTAGGTAGGTTTTTTGTCTGTTTTCCATGTAATTGGTCTGCAGCTCTTTTAGTCTTTCTTAGTCATGCTTTTTTCTGAAGTCTTTCTTGTTACATATATTGAAAATATGGTGATACCTTTTGTGAAGAGAAATAAAAAAATCAGACTCTGAATTAGTTCAGGCATTAGGTTGTTACATAATCTTTTTTTGAGAGACGTTATAAAAATGCCTGTAAACTTTTCAAAAATGAGATGAATACATAGTCCTGATTTTCCTTCAACACAATTTTACTAGTTATCTCACAAAAAATCCCATGTTTTATTCTGCACATTGGATAAATAACCATTGTGATTTATTAGTTCTGTGCTGCACTGTTGTGCTGGTATGCAATTATGGATCTCCTTTACAGAAAACTCTGGTGCCAGACGATTATCCTGGTCTATGGTAGATCATAGACCATAGATGGATAAATTTGAATATCTATTCTTACTTTTGTTTGTTTGTAAACTTTCCTTGATTCAAAGATTACTTAGAGTCAAAAAACCCTGAGAATCACAGTGGGTGTAGCTTAAGTGGTCAAGATCTCCAGGGAAGAATTAACAGCACCAGGTCTGCAAGAGTTCAAGTAGCACTTGGATAGTGCTTCAAGGAATTTGCTGTGATTCCTGGGATAGTCCTGTGCAGAGCCAGGAGTTCAGTTCCTTGGGGATCCTTTCTGGCTCAGGGTATGCTGTGATGCTGTCTGAGTCATTCAGGTTAGTCATCGAGTGTGGCCATCAACCACCTGGGAGAAATGTTTTGCCCTTTTTCTTTACATATTTGCTTGTCAGTTTTTTAGTCTTCAAAAATTGGTTCATAGTACTACACTAAGCTTCACTCAGAAAGTTTCTGAACAGGAAAAGTTTCTGCTTCAGGAACCTCAAAAAAGATCTTGGTCTTTATCCTCAAAGATCTGGAAAATTCTTATGGAGTGCCTTGTAGGAGTTTTTCAAATGCCATATGAAAAAAACAGATCAGAAATGTTGAATTGCTTGAATATATAATTCCAACATATTGAAAGAGAATTAAATTGCTTTTGCACGCATCGCCTCATGGCTGTCCTTCCTTGGGTACAGTCAAGCAGTGCAGCAGACAGCCCAGAGGGCTTGTAAAGCCTCTACCCTCTGAGGCTTACAATGCAAAGACAAGATAAAGCCCTGAGCAACTTGGTCTGACCTCAAAGATGCCCCCAAAGATGTGGACAGAAGGTTGGATTAGACTTCTCAAGGTTCCTTCCCGCTGGAATTATCTTATGATACCAAGAGTTTTCCTGAATGAGTTGGATTAAATGCCAAGAATAAAACACATGAAAATTTTACAGTCCTAAATCTCCTTTGCTAAATCTTCCCATTTAGGCTACTTGTTTAAATCAGGACATTTTGAAAGAGTGAGACCTGATGAAAAGCAGAGACAGTATTATAAACAATCTTGCCTATGTTGGTCGTCTGCGTGTTGCTTGTCTCTAAGCACATCAAGGACAGTGACAGTCTATTCTCACAGATGGTGTCTGTGAGAAGAAACACAATATTTTGCTGGCAAGTTAGGCAGAGAGGGAAAACAACTCAGCTTCTTGGAATATGCCAACCAGAAAGAAGAAAACAACACATCCATTTCATGCCATTGAACCTGGAATGCTAAAAAAGAATAGCTGTCACCTGATTGCAGTGAAACCTTCTACTGTAGACTTCTTGGCTAATCCTGGGAGCACCAACATTTGCAACCAGAATTGTCAGCTGCTACTCCTTTTACTGAATAGAAACGCCCTTCAAAAGCAAATAAAAGGTCAAGACTAATTAAATAAGTGTAAGGTCTGTGTTACTCTGATTTTCTCATGCAGCCAACCCAGAACTTGAGGAGATCTATTCAGCAAGGAGAAAAAGGACTCCTTTAAGAACAGAGGGAATTTGGCTGAGACAATTTGAGTAATTTGAGACTCTTTAATGTTGTAATATTAGCTTGGTGATGTGGAAGACAAAAATTAACATATTTTCTGTTTTTCGTGGCCCTCTATGTGTTGGTTAGATGTAATTAAAACTGTAGTCTAAGACAAAAAATATGAAAACATTTCTGAAATCTGGAAATGGGCTATGTAGATCCTCAATGGATCTTGCTGCTGCATAACGTAGTGAGAACCTAGTATTTTATTTGACAATATAGCCAATGATGTTCTATTTTTTCCCATGTCACTGGATAACCGTACAAAAGGTAAAATCTTCATTAAGAGACCATCTTGGTGTATGAATAAAATTATATTTTAAAAAAATCCAAACATAATGCCTTTTTCTAGATTGCTTTCCTCCTATTTTTACTCTAAGTGTACAATTAAGTAAGATGTTGAAGAAGAATGTGGTTTTAATTCAAACATTAAAAAAATTTAATTAGTAATTAACATATGTTTTTTATGTATGTCTTTAGAAAAATAAAATGCATATGTGGCAGCTTTATAAAATAAATATATTGCTTATTATAAAAATATTAAAATAAGTTGCAAATGCAGCTTGCTGTAAGCTTAAACATGCTCTTTATAACTTCAAATAAGCAAAGCTATGCTGCATCATAAGGAATAGGCCATTATTTTTTAGAGATTGTCTTTATTAGTGTGATGAAGCTTTTCAGTGTATAATTCAACTGCTGTAGTGCTGAAAGAGTTCTTTTCGAACTTAGGAATTTTGGAACAAGTGCTTGTGGCTCCCTCCAATGGTAGGAGGCTACTATTGCTGGGGCCATGCCAGAGGAAAACCTGGAAAATCCTGGAGTACCAAGAACTCCATGAAATGCCTGATTGCTTTCCTTATTGCACTCTTAAAAGCAAACAAAAATCTTGTGGGATTTTTTGCTTGAACAGTACCAAAAATTAATGAACAGGGAAATCTCTTCCTGTTGTAAATTAAGTCTATCTGAAGGTAAGATAAATATATTTATCTGCTAATGAAATGTATCTTTTCACCATCCAAGGTGAAGAATTTAGAGAATATTTGGGTGATGAAGATCATAGTAAGTCAGTAATAAAAACATAATTTTTTATGATTTTTTTATGAATCACTTAAGGTACAACAGTTAATTGCCCTCTGTGAGACAAATCTTCAAAAGCTACATATCAAATAATTTTATTAAATACTAAACATGGTGGACAAACTCTAAAGTTCTTTGTCTACTGCTGAGAATTTTCACAATTTCATTCACAATACATAAGATGGAGGATTTCCCTCATCTTTAAATACACACCTGGTCAAAGACAGAGCAACTTAATGCCACTGTAAAATGTGAGAACTAAAAGCTATTTATTGTTTTTGAAGAGACACTTCTTCGCCGGCAATAGGGGACAAAATTTTACAACACTGAATGTAAGTATTTGGGTAAAAAACCAAAACAAACCAAGCCAAAAAACCCTTAGGTAAATAAGAACATTAGGAACTCCATCAGGAACTCAAACAAATAAAAATCAATTTTTGCCAATATGTTTTTATCTTTCTTCAGGAGAGCCTTACACTACTTAAAATGCGTTATTCTCCTTCAAAACTAAGTATATTCTAAGTAACTTACCAACTGCTGAATTAGAATTTTGACAGAAATTTCTGGTGAGTAGCAAAGATGTACAATTCTTTATTGTCATTAATTCTTTAGAACAAAAGACTATTGAACTTGGATTATATCTGATTCATAGTTATCAATGTTTATAAACAGCATATAATCAACTTCTTTACCCAAAGGCCTTTACTACTATTTTTTTCCCCTCTAAATAATATTTTCTTACAGTCATATGAGTGCTAATTTCACTGATGTAAATGGACCATGGTAAATTCCTACAGGAAATATCTTTTACACCTGGAATTGGACAAAATATGAGACTGGTAGTCTTGTATCTCTTGAATTACTTCCTCAGCCAAATAATAAAACTCATAATCTAAATCCTGCTGATGACCTATGCATAGAATTTTCAAGTTTAATCCATATTTTTATACTTTCAATTATACTGTATAATTTACAAAGCATTTCTAAATGTAAAGGAAAAGCAAGCACCCAGCCGAAAATCCTTATATTAACAAATCACTCATGAAGACTGAACACTTTTGTGATTATTGAAGGATTCCTACACGAGGAAGTGTTTCTACTGTGTATGTAAGCTTCCAAAGGTTTATGCTATTAACCATCTGCAGCCATATAATGACAGACAATCCTTGCACAAAGAAATTGATATAGCAGTGGTGCAGAGAGGGAAAATATTTCTCTAAACGTGTAGGTTGTACTGATCTCTTCGGTAGGAATGTGTTCCCTGTTGATGGAGTGACAAAACTATCCTTTGTCTCCTAAAAAAGGGAGAAAAGCCCAGAAGTTTCTCGCCTCAATTAGTTTAAAAGACACCTCATAGGACCTTGGGGACTTCACCTCAAACTTAAGGATAGCCAAGTGGACAGAAGCCAAAAAGTCCCGCCTGAGCAATTCACTAGAAAAATAAGAGAACAAGGAAGATAATGGCTTTTGGGAGGTGTTTTACCAGGAGAAGAACCTCTTGGCTTGGCTCGGTTTTTCTCTGTAAAGAGCTTTGTTATTTTGCTTTTTATTAAAACTTTTCTGTTTCCAACACTACCACAGAAGCCATCCTGCTGATTTTATGCCATCTGAGGTGGCTGAGCTATCTCAGGTGTGATATAAATCTCCAAGAGCTTATGGGACTTGGCTCGAGGAGACCCTTATATCACTCTTCAAGAAACCAGGTGTACACATATGGCAGGTGCTGCTGACACACCTGAAGGATGGGGTGTATCCAGGGAAACCTGAGCAAGCTGGAGAAGTGGGCCCATGGGAATCTCACGAGGTTTAACAAAACTGTGAAAAATGCCAATCACTTGTTTTTTAAAATTTTAAAAGTTTAATAGTAATAAAATGGTTATAAGAATAGCAATATAATTACAGTAATAAAAATTTTGGACAATTTGGATTAGGACAATATGAGAGAATAGAAACAAAGAGTTGCAGACGGTGCAGGTACCTCTTTCTGGACAAAATAAGCCTGAAAAAGGACACCCGTTAACAGAGGATTAACCCTTAAAAACAACAGCCTGTTGCATGTTCATACATCTCATACATGATGCATAAATTCCATTCAAACACAGGATTCTGTCTGGTCATCGTCAACTTCTTCCTCTCAATCCTAATGGCATCTTCATGGCAGAGTGAGGCAGGAAGATGTTTGTTTCTTCTGATAATGGGGCAATAAATTCTCTTTCTCTCAAAGATTTAGGTGTCCTGTGGCTGCTCTCTCAGTGTGAGTCCTTTCTTTAGAAAAAAAAGTATCCTACATAGCATAGTTTCTGTTTTAAATTTGTTGTAACCTAAAACTATATTGAACACACTATTTAAGAAAATTAATGCAGCATAACTTTCTAACATAACACATATAATATTAATTTTATTATTTGTGAAAAGCCAATCATAAAATAGACATTTTTCATGAAACCCTTAAAGCCCAGAAAGCCAAATGTGTCCTGGGCTGCATCCAGAGCAGTGTGCCCAGCAGGGCAAAGCTGGGGATTCAGCCTGTCTGGTCTCATATCTCGCCCCTGGAGTTCTGCATTCACTGGGGTTCCAAGTACAGGAAAGACATGGAGCTGTTGGAGTGAGTCCACAAAAGATGATCAGAGGAATAGAGCAGTAAAATAATAAGGAAACAGGTGCTAGTCACAGTTTTTACAGAACAAACCAAGACTTGCCCTGTTTTATACTACTTGAAGAGAGAAGCACATCTCTAATTCTCATAGTAAAGAATTTCTATGTGTCATTAAACTATAGATGCTAAAAGATATGCTTTTCTCTCTTCTGTAATCCACTATTGTACCTCTCTCTTGCTTCCTAGGAACAAAGGGGAATCTAAGAGAACAGGCACACATAGTTTACTGGGAGGATTCAATCTTCTGCACATAGCTCAGTAAAGAGTAAAACTAGGGTCAATAAAAGCAGCAATATAGAGTTCAAAAGATACCTCAAAAAATGACAGCTACTGTAACAAAAATATATTATTTATAAGTCTTTAAATGTTCTTCAAGCTACAGTAGAACAGTAGGCTCTCCTAATTTTTCCGTCTCTTTCTAATGGTTGTGGTACATGAAAAATAACGGAATCAAGTTTTGCAGAATCTTTGTTGAAGAACAAATTTTACTGTTTGAATTTGGCTGTCTTAGCAAGTGTCTTCTGTGACAGTATGAGTGGTTATGAAGTCCAAAATGCCTTAAAAAGGTCTCAAGAAAAACAAATGTCTTTGAGTAAGCCCATATCTCATCCTATCTTATTTACTTATTTACCTATTTGGTTTAATCATTCCATAGCCAAGACTGGATCCTGAATCTAAAGTTGGTGTGAGGTATTAAGGAGACTGTAGAATCACAGAATAGCCTGGGTTTGAAGCACCTTCATGATCATCTGTTTCCAAACCCCTACTCTGGGCAGGGACCTCCTATGCTTTCAGGTAGAAGAAGCAGTTGATTTCTTTGATTTTCCTTGGATTTAATGTTTTATTACTATTTTCAGAATCTCTTCTTCATATATATATATATATATATGTATATATAAATATATACATATGTGTACATATATGTTTATAGATATGTATTACATATATAAAATATGTGTGCATATATATATATATATATTTATATAAAAGACATCTATCTATCTATGTACATAAATAAAAGACATTTTTATGTGTTCAATATATTTCAGATATAAATAATAGTAGAGGGTCAATCAGGAAGGATGCAGTCAGCAGCCAGGAAGCAGTTGCCTATAAAAGAGTTGAATGCAATATACAGGTGGAGGATATGACCTATCCAAAAACTGCACCTACATTCAAATTACTGTAGACCAATTGTTAGCTAAATCATAATAATTTAAGTAAGAAATATTCTTTTTGAGGAAAAAAAAATCATCAACCATGAAGGCAGGAAAAATAAAAAGAAACCAACGCAGGTGTGACTGAGGTCAGAGTGAAAAAGGTAATATTTCTGTCAGCAGGGCTTAACAGCCATCCTTTAACATCAACAGATTGCACTGCCTCTAGGTGAATGCTAACAGCTATGATCATCTGAATTCTGAGGACAAAATGCTCCGGCTTGTGCAATGCTGGTGTCAGCTAGTGCTGCAGTATAAGTCTCCCTCCCTCCATTTGGTCTCTCTAAATTCCTGGGAGATCTAAATTCTCAGGACAGCGCTGTCAGAGTGGGACCTGCTTCCAGCAGCCCTTTCCCAGGCGGCTCTTCAGCCTGTCCCTAAAATGCGTTTCCAGCGGAGCTGTCACGGACTAAACCGCGATATGCAGAGACCTCTGGAGACTGGAAAAGCGAACTGCATCCAAGGCAGTGTGCATCCAGGGATTGCTTCGTGCGTGTGATGATAAAATCACCCGGGGAGCTTGCAAGCAGGCTTAAGAGTCAACAAGGATCTGATTCAGACTCTCCTGATTTGTGGGGCAAAAGTCACGTTCTTGATATAGTTTACCTTATTTTCTTCTAAACTAGTACAAAAAAAAAAAAAAAAAAAAAGGTAAAATAAAATATATCTCACGTTTATGATGTAAAAGAAAGCCCCAAACCCTAAATATATTGGATGCTTTCCTTATGTAAAGTTAGAAAGTTAGAATGCTAAATAACAGAACCTTTGAAACTGTGAGCTCGGTTCCTATGCTGCTAGCCCCTAAAACCTGGAATCCATTTCTGAACCCATTGCTTGTTGTTTTACTTTCCTGGAGCCTGTTTAGAGGCTGTATCTATTAACATTGTCTGAGAAATGCCACAAGGTTCTGGTTGAGTTCAGAGCTAATTACAGCTCTGAAACAGACCTTTGTAGGATTGTCATTAGCTGTGCTTGTAATTGAGACTGAGGGGTTACCTCATTTATTTTCCCAGCGAGCATCTCTTGATATGTTTGACCATGGAAAAATTGTGCTCACCTTGAAGGACACTGAAGTCTGCAACTACAGCTCCAGCTTAACCTTTGTGTTGCTGATTCTGTACTTTATTTGTGCAAATTGAGTGTTTCCAAGTCCTCAGCTGTGTGTTAGGTGTGTCATTGGTTCAGTGGGTCCTCTGGTGTTTGAGCACAGGGAATTTGACTTGGAAACAAGAAAACACTTTGGCCTGAAGTACTCTTTCACTCAATTGTTACAAGTATCCTCTGTTTGTCTCTTAGACCTTGACTGTGGCTGTACAGCTAATACCAATTTTTTGTCATTTTAAGTTGTGATTTTGCAGAGGAAGTACAGAGAAAATAGCATGTTTGGAGACTGATAAAAAACCACCATGAAGATCCAAAATCAGATCCCTATTATTTCAACAAAAAGTGTTTCTGCATTTGATTTCATAAAGTCCTTCCCCAAAAGTGGACTTGACTAATCCAAGTTGCCAAATCTCTGTAAAGTATGCAGAAAGGCACAGTTAATTTTGGAATTAAATGATAGTCAAATGCAAGTGGGCAACTGTGTCTGGCTTTTCAAGCCTGAAATACTGGCAAGCTTAGGTCTTGTAAATGGTATTTCAGGAACTATCCTTGTCTCAAGCCATTTTGATTGCCACCATGGAAAACTGCAAGGAAACAAAGACAACTCCACAAAATGAAAGCAGACAAAGTAGCAGAAACCTAAATTTCAACTCTTTAAATTATTTTTTACTTGGGATGTGCGATATTTTCCATATCTCAGTTTTGTTTTTTTTTCCATTTTCATCATATGTGTTAAAACTATTGTGCACATTTAATGTCTTCAGTGTCTGTGATTGATTACAGGGTAACTTTAAAAGTTTGTTTTTTGAATCTCTTTGTCCTTCACACTATTACATAGGTTCCTAAAGAATTCAACATCCACTTAATATGTCAATAAAAATGCCCAATGAATGTCCAAGAGAATGTGAGGAAATTAAGCTCTTGCTCCTTAAATTATGCAACAAAGGCAGAATTTCACTTTTTTATACATAGCACTCAGGGAATTAGACTTTCTTTCTTTGTCTGTATTTTTGTCTAGAAAAAATGAGAATCAGGCCTATTCATCTTTTCTTAAATTCCCTTATGAACAGAATTTCTAAAACTTTCAAATGAACCTGTCAAATAAATGCTGACAATAAAATACAAACTATAGGAGGGAAATTAATCTTCTGGGCTACATATAAAATGATTCACTGGAGCTCAGTGGGCATTTTTTGTCCCAGAAGTTTTAAGCCTTGCTGATGGCAGGCTGGAAGGTATTTTGTGGAGGCAGCCTGCTTTGAGGTGAGTGTACATAGACACTAAAAATGTAGATGTAATTTTCACAGGTTTTCAAAATGCATTTTAAGAAATCTTGTGTGTAGTGACATCCAGACTTTCAGGATCACTTCCCTGAGAGCACTCATTTCATTCTACTGTTCTCTATGAACAACAGCTTCAGGAGAGAAACTAGTTCAATACATGAAATGCTTGAAACTGGTGTTTAATACGTGCCTGTAGTGATAAATTGTGAGGTGCATTGACTTTAGCTTTGCTTTGAGCATCCAGTCAGAGGTACTGAGAAACACATTCATTATTTTGTACATTTTCATCTAAGTGCTGTTCTGGCAGTTGGTGCATTGCTCCCTGTCAGTTCTTGTGTTCATCTACAGTTTCACCTGTAATGAACTTTAATCAGATGCACTGGGGCTTAAAGACAATGTTTTTAATGTCTTAAAAACATGACCCTCTGTTTTTTAATTTCCCCATAAAGTTAGGAAAAGATGCACTTGAGGACGTGATTCCACCCTCACTTCTGACCCACCACCAAACCATCTCTTTTGGGTCTTCATTTCTTTACGTCAAAAAAAGGCGAGACTTCAGATTTCAGGGTATGAAAGGAAGATCCCCTGAATTGATATTCTTCTATCCTGGAGTGATCTTCTATGAAATCTGAAGATCTATGGTATAAGCATAAAAAAAGAATATAATAAATTCAAAGTAAGGTTATTAAAAGACTTCTTAAAGTAAAAAAAAAAATATATATATATATGTTAGAGTGTGAAATTGTTTTCTCATTTATTTATTCCAGTGGCTTCTTCAGAGTTAATAGTTGTCAGATATAGACAGTGAGTTAAGCAGGAAAAAAAAAAAACCCAGACAAGCTTAAAACCATTGTCTAATGAATAGGTTAGAGGAAAAAACAACAGTTCTAATGGACCCCCTCAAAAAAAATTTAAATTATATTAATGAGTTCCATGAATTTTTGACAAATTTTGGTTCAGTATGTTACTACCTTTGCCAAGGTTTTAAAATAGTCACACTGGGGATATCTGCCTGGGTACTCTGAACATCTCATCTGGCAGATGAGAATGTCCTAAGCAGACAAAAAAAAAAATAAAAAATAGAGCTCATCTGTCCCATTTCCTTTAGATTTCCAGGTCAGTATTTGAAAATATTTTAAGACAGTGCCTTTTATTTTTCCTTCCTGAAAATACAGTATTGAAGTTGAAAGGCCTAATTGCACCGCATGACTAAAGGGTCTAAAATATCTGCTGCCCTTCTGATTGACAAGAAGGTCCTATCCAGGTTAGGAAGAACTGAGTGGGGGTCCCACTTCCTTGTGTGGTATTCTTGTTATAATTTATGTGGTTGTTTAAGACCCAGACTGTAAATAATGTATAGTTGCAGTAGCACAATCTGGAGAGTTATGGTGAGATAACCAAAGTCTAATGATGTGATAATAATGAAATAAGATGATCATTGGCCCTGTTCTGGGTTTATACCTAAATGTCAAATCAGAAGGGTTGTAAGTTTTGTAAACTTACAAGCATCTACATCCAAAGTCAAAATAAAAGTGCAGGGATCATAAAAATTGTCAAGTCTTTAGGCTGTTGGCATATCTGGGATGAAAGCCATAACTGCTGAGTTAGGGTAGAAGATATTCTTATCCATCCCAAATGTATTTATCATACAGAAATTTAGAAAAAAAAATCTTGCTGTTACCATGTTATGGAAGCCCATTGTAGCAGCAGCCTAATGGTGATTCTGAACTAAGTTTATATAAATCCATTATTTTTAAAAAGCTCAGGAAGAGGAAAATAAATAAAAATCTTCTATGTCTCATATAACCATCATTCCCATTTAGTATCTTTAAGAGGCCTCACTTCTCAGTTTGAAACAAAGCCTTCTTTTCAAGATAGAGCTGTTTTATTATACTTTTTCTGACTTGCACAAGACTTTTTGCTGTTGTAGTTTATTCAGATAGAGATAAACTGATTTTTGTGACTTCATAAAGTCTAAAAAACAAAAACAAAATGAAAGAATATAAATATTTACAGCAAAATGTCAAGGAAATATCTGAACTTTTTGATTTGATTGTATTGAAAATGTGCCTGAAACAAACAAATGACACTGTAGGTAGAAAAACATAGCTGGGGATTCACATCTACAACTTTGTTCTACCAGCAATTCTCTGAGCAATTTATTGTAACTGCACACAAACATAGGCAAGCTGTCAGCTGATAAAAACATGGATTATAGTCTTACTGGTTGAAGGTGTGGGACATTTTAACACCAGCTATTTTATAGCAGCTCCAAAACCCCAAGATAAAATGCATAAAGTATGGAGTGGTCCTCCAAGACTTATATTGGTTTATTTTGTTCAAAATAATAATTTAAGCATACAGAAATCTATTACTCCCGCAGCAGTTAGATTTGATGCCATTTGAAAAACAAGAAAACAAATCATAGAAATTACACATAATTGTGTGCACTAGAGCTGCCCATTTAATATTGTGTAGGTCTGGACATATACTGTATTTTACAAATCAGCTTCTCATGAAAAAAGCCAGAATTGATGAGAATTTTTCAGTCATGGGTATGACTGGGGAAAAGCAGATGCTACTAAGGCTGTGCACTCTGTGCATGGTTCTTCAGTGTTCTGCAGCAGTAACCTGAAATTACTAATAGTCATAAGGAAGAAATTAACTGAAGTGGAGGAAACACTGATTGGCATATTAATAGTAAGGTTTTAAGGAGCTGGATGAATTAGACATAACAACTGGTTAAGTGATAGTAGAGAGTATCAGGCTACAGGAATCGTAGCAGAATAAATCTTAAGTAATTTCATTAGTTATCTTGGCACACAAGAATAGGATGGTGTAAATGAAATTTACTGATGACACAAAGCTGGAAGGCCTTGCCTTGACAGAAGAGAATGACAATGTCAGATATGGAACCTATAGGAACTGAATGAGAGAAATGGGTGAAGTTAAATACTATAAACATAGATGCCATTTATATTACAGGCAAACATCATTCATTCTGCCACAAGAGCGACCATCTTAATTTGATTGGATGAAACAAAACATGAAAAATCTAAAATTCCAAATATTTCATAAGATGGATGTCTAACATTAATTCTCTTTCTGAGCACTCAGTTTCCTGGAATTCCTTGCAAGTGCTTTTCCGTGCCCCCAGGAGATGGGTTTTTTTTAAGGGTGAAGAGATGCTCTGTCAGGTGTCTGCTGTGTAGCTGTGGAGATATTTATGCCTCTTACAGACTAGTGGTGTTGGATAAAATCTGTAAATCTTTCTACCTATGCAAACAAATCTGGTTTTGCATTTCTGTGTCACCCCATCTGTCACTGGATGAGTACTGGAAAATTCAGTGTTTTCTAGGAGTTACCCTGAAGCATTTAGCAGTCAGTCACACGTAGACCAAACCTCTGTGTCCACTATCAGGCTTAAACCCCTGAGGATTTGTTCTTCCCATTTCTTTTTGAAGATGACAAGGCCTTAAAACCGCGCCTAGATGTGAGTGAACAACCCCTGTGCAGCCCTCTGCAGCCCAGACAACTTCTGGCAGCACGACTGTAGGTCAATTAATTGAATTGGAGGCTAATTAACTGAACAAGAAAGCACTGATAAGCACATCCATTTTAAGGTGGTGAGGAATGGGATAATTTTTTTCCTTAGGAAGTCTTACTGAAAAGTCTCTAAAGTCAACTTGGTAATGCCAAAATATTTTTTTTTTCCCTAGAAACAGGCTTTCATCAAAATTAAGGGTTCGACAAAACAGATTTTATAGTTTAAGTCTGTATTTTACTTAAAAGATCATTTATTCCTTATTATTAATGTACAAAAAATTTAGTGTTTCCATATAAAAATATATAGACACTAGAATCAAAGTTCTCAAATTATGGAAGTAAAACATTTCAGAAATTATTTAGAAAACATCTCTTGGACAGAGAAAGTTCACGTCATTTCTTGCCAGAAATTTCTTTCTCCCAATTTCCATTTCATAATAATTTAAACTAGTACTTTGTAATTAAGTAAATATACTTTAATGATATTTCCCTTCATTATATGTTCAATTTACATGGAATATGAAGTACAGAGTGGGGGTTGCTGAGTGGCTTAATTTAATATTCTCAAATATTCATGAAGTGTTTAATTTCATGTTGTGAATAAAAAAGGAACAAAAATATTTAATGGTAAGGGTTGATAAGGAGTTTAAAGGAGCAAGACATTTACAGTACTGTAGATACATCAAAATAGTCCTAGGTAGTACAAAGTACAACAATCATGTTTACTGAAAAGGAATGCAGAACATGTAGTAAAGAAAAAGCAGCAGCAGATAGAAATCAGGGGCATTAAGAATGAACCGGTCTTTTTCTAGTGCAAAACATTTTAGTTTCAATCTTCAGAACCTATTATTAGATGTCTTTCATGAATACCAAACCCCTTTCTCCACTCACATTTGATTCCCACTTTCAAATTTATATACTTCAGAGGAATTGATTTCCTTCTTAATGAGTCAATTGCAATCAATACTTGCAGTGAATTACAGTCATGTTCCTTCACATGTTCCCTGCTCCTCAAGGAGATCTACAGCACACAAACCAGTCTACTGAGCACCCACGTTGTTTGCAGTAACATTAATAAGTACTGTGAATTTTTTTTCCCGTGGGCTTATGCCGGTTTTGCCTGGGTTAATTTTCTTCCCAGAGGCTGCTATGGGGCTGTTTTGGATTTGTGCTGAACACAGGGTTGATAACACAGAGATGTTTTTGCTATTGCTGAGCAGGGTGCACACAGAGCCAAGGCCTTTTCTGCTTTTCCCCCCCACACTGGGGGAAGTTGGGGGTGCCTGGGAGGGTGGGAGGAGACTCAACCCTGACAGGTGATCCCAGCTGACCAAAGGGATATTCCAGACCATGTGATATCATGCTCAGAATATAAAATGAGGGGAAGGAGGAAGCTGGGGACATTTGGAGTGATGGTGTTTGTCTTCCCGTCTCCCATTGGGCATGATGGGGCCCCACTGGAGATGGCTGAACACCTGCCTGCCCTGGGGAAGAAGGCAATTAATGTCTTCTTTTGCTTTTCTTGTGTGCAGTGCTTCTGCTTTCCATATTAAACTGTATTATTATCTCAACAAAGAAATGTTCTACCTTTTATCCTTCCTATTCTCTCCCCAGTCCCACTGGTGGGGGAGTGAATGGCAACATGGGACTTGGTGGCTGGCTGGTGTGAAACCATGACAAGGCTTAAGGTCAAGCAGCTAAAAACATAGACTTCATTCTGACTGATGATTGGAAAGCGATTTTTAGATAAGAATTTACAGCACAAACCCACTGTTGTAAGTGAGGCTTTGGCAGTCGTTTTCAGGTTGGAGAACTAACTGTAAATTCAGCAAGCTACAAGTTCTCTGTCCATTATCAGGACTCTGGTGCCCAAACAACACACCTCCATCACCAAAAATGAGAACTGTACTGGTATTAAGGCCATTCAATACAATCTTTAATGCTCTTGGATCATATTTTTCATTACTGTGTGCAAGGCACGACTGCAGCACTCACTGACTCGAGCCTTTGCCGAGGCATCTGTCTCAAAGGTGCCCTTGAGGTCAGACAGTAGGATTGTGGGCAGACTGCTCAGCCTGTTCAAGGGGCTTGGAGGGAAGAAAAGCAAAGGCCCTGCAGCTGCCCCAGCGCAGCAGCCTGCGGAGCCAGAGCAGTTGCAGCCGCTGCAGGATGGTGAGTGGCAGAGCTGGGCCGCAGGGCCGGTGCCTGCAGCCAGCCTGGCTCCATCCCATCCCATCCCATCCCATCCCATCCCATCCCATCCCATCCCATCCCATCCCATCCCATCCCATCCCATCCCATCCCATCCCATCCCATCCCATCCCATGGATGTGCCCATAGATGGGATGAGACAGGGGCCAGGGCTGCCCCCTGCGGTGGCCGTGCTCCGTCCCCTGGGCACCCGGGGGGCTGTCCCTGCCTAGGAAGCACAGGGCTGGGCTGTGATCTCTGGCCTCTCCCGCAGCCCCTCAGCTCTGGCTGCTCTCACTCTTTGCCAAATGCAGCCAAGGACCGGACTCAAGAGCAGGAGCCCACCTGTAACCGCTTCCGCAGAGCAGCACAGGTACCTGCGGCCATCCCCACCTGGGCCGGGCCTGCTGGCACTGCTCAGCTGAGCCCCGTGCTTGGAGCAGGCCATGGAACGTCCCTCTCTTCCCGCCCTTCCTTCTGCTGCAGACACTGCGTAGGCTTCTGCTCCTTGGCTGCACAAAGGCCAGCGGCACTGGCACCAAGGGCATGGCCCAGCCCGACTCCAGGCCCAGCCAGCTGTGGGCAGAGCCTGCTGCCAGCTCAGTACCCTCTGAGATGACCGCAAGTTCAGACTGGGAAATAGACGAGGGCTGGGAGGAGGCTGACACGGCCCTGATGGAGGGCATGGCTACCACCAACACCATCACTCAGGGCATCCCAGAGACTGAGGCCATGCCCACGCTGACTGTGAGTCCTGGACCCACTCTGGAGTTTTTCCAGAAGGGTTTTTATTCTCTGCCGCAGCCTGGGGCCAGGGCTGAAGGCCTCCCAGGATCACATGGCCCCTCAAGCCATGTCCACTGGGCCCCCTCAGCCCCATCACAGTGGGCTGGGAAGGCAAGCACTTCTTGGGGGAAGCTGGGCAAGTTGCTCCCTTGGACGGCACTCCAAGTCGTACCCATGCTGCTTCCTCCAGGTGCAAGCTGCGGTGAGTGCCATGCTGCAGAGACTCACATCCTGTGAGTCTGTGGATGCCGGGCTGCAAATGGCCATTCTCAGCCTGACTGAAGAACACCCTGCCCCCGTGGTGATGAGCCTTCTGCGCTGTGCCCCAACGTGTGACAGGTACGGGGCACAACTGCCTCGAGAGCTCAGTGCTCACCAGCCTGTAGGGCCCCTGGCCCTGTACAGCCTGTCCAGCGGGCTCTGCCAGACAGGCGGAGAGCACTGGCACCCTCGGGCCCCTCTGTTTCCTGAGCCTGCTGTCATGCTCCCTCCTGGCCCCACGCACCTGCACGGGGCATGGTACTGACACACAGCTCTGGTCCCACAGAGCTGCCGCGCTGATGTGGATAGCCCACTGGCACCTCAGAAGTAGCCGTGGAGGAGGTACTTCCAGTGCTGCTCTCTGCCATAGAGGAGCAGCCACCGTATGGTGGCTTCTTCTGCAGCAGGGACAACAAGGCTGTCCTTGCCCTGGCTGTGAATTTCTGGAGCTGACCTATGTTGGCCCTCCAGGTCGCCTTCTCAGAAGCTCTCCATGTTCTCCCCACCCTGCAGCTCCCTGCCTGGGCTGAAAGCTGGGCTAGGGGCAGCAGGCCAGGTGCTCCCCATGCCTCTCCCCTCAGGCCCTGCCTCATGGACACCTCGACACTGAGCGCTGCCTCGGGCTGCTTTGTTTCTTGCAGGCAACTCTGGTGCTGTGGAGGATTGCAAGCATGCCTGAGTGGCACTATGCAATAGTCCTTCATGCTCCCCACCTGTTCATGGCTCTGCTCTTGCAAATTTTCATCACCACGGAGCAGAGGCCAGAGGATGTTGAGACCTGCAGCTTCTGGAGAGCGTGCCAGGAGGAATATGGCCTTTCCAGCAAGCCCAACAGGTGCCAGTTGCCCTGTTCTTCCCATGCCCTTGCATCCAGGGCCAGTGCTCCCAGAGTGACCTGGCCTTGGCTCGGCACACAGGTTTGCAGTGCAGACCATGAAGGCTCTGCTCTCCCGACTGGGCTTCAGCAAGAACCGGCTGGCTCTTGAGCACAATCAGCTCTGGGACACCCTGCTCTGTGCCAACAGCCAGCCCTATGCAGCGGCTCTGCTGGCCAGGTGAGATCCCCTACTCCCTGCCGCCACTGCCAGCATTTGTGCCCCCTGCCCAGAGTGCCCCACACAGTCCCTGGGGCTGTAAGCAAGACGGCCTTGTCAGCAAGGGAGGGCTGAGCAGACTGGGAAAGACTGGGAGAGGAGGATGCCCAGCAGCAGCTGCCTCCCAAGGGGCCCATGTGCCCTTGCAGAATGCTGGGGAAAGATCAGACCTCTGTGAGTTACTCCTGGGAGAGGTCTGCCCACCCGGCTCAGGGCCTTGGTGCCTTTTTCCCCTGGCAGGGAGATGCGCTGTGGCTTGAGCCCCTTGTGTCCCTACATGGCCTCGCACCTGCTCAGCCTGCTCGTCGGGAAGCAGCCCCGCTGGCATCTGCCTGCCCTGGCCTTCCTTGTGGAGGTGAGCCTGATGGCCAGCACTGCCTGGCTGAGCTGCCTCCCTCCTGAGCTCTTGGGTCTCTCGTAGCTGCAGCTGCCTGGGACGCCACCCATGCCCTGTGCTGCTGCCAGGGCCCGGCCCTGTGCGGCTCTGGGCTCCTGCCGGCCGGTGCCCCTGGCACTGCCCTCCTGTGCCTTTCAGCTCCTGGAGTGTCTGGACCTGAGCCAACACGGTCCCAGTGCCTTGCTGGTGGTATCCAGGCACCTGCACAGCCAGTGCAGGGACAGGCTGTGCCTAGTGCTCAGGGGCCTCATGGTGCTCATCCAGGAGCCCTCACTGGTGAGAAGGGGGCAGTGGCTGAAGCCGTGATGGCAGCAGCGTGGGGCTGGGCAATGTAGACCTCTGGGCTTGGCTGGGCTTTGGCAGAAAAGGCAGCTGCTCCCAGCTCTCCTGCCTCCTGCTTCAGCTGCCCGAGTGCCCCAACCAGCTATTGGTGCTGCGGCCGTTCACGGCTTCACAGCACAGCCTGGTCTTGCACACAGGGAGAAGGAATATGCGACCCCTGTCAACACCTGGTGCAGCATCTGGCTGATCCAGATGCAGAGGTGGTCTGGATGAGCCTCTGTGTGCTCACACGTATGCTCCAGGACAATGACCTCGAGATACCCACCGTCACCGCCCCGAAGCTGGCTGAGCCCCTCCTGCCACACTTTGAGAACGAAAGGCTCTGTGCCTCCAGCCAAGGGCACTGGACGCTGCCTGCCTGGAAACTTTGTGCCCTGTGCACTTTTGGGCCTTTGGCCCAATGGGCCTGGAGTAGTTGGTGCTTAGGACTTTTCCTTTCCTCCAGGACAGCAGCCAGGTGCAGCTGCTCTCCATTCAGCTCTTCTGCAAAGAGATGGAGATGGTAGTGGAAGAGGGGGGAAATCCTCTCACGACAATTGTGAGCCAGAGCCTGCTCCCTCTATTCTTGCGCTGGCACCATGAGAACCTGCACGTGGCCGAGGTGAGGTTTGGTGTGACGGTGCCGCATCCCTGGCAGGGGGCTCGGCCGCCTCCTGCCCCAGCGCCTGCCGGGCTCCAGCCTGCCCTGGCCTTGGCACAGGGACCCGGGTCCCGTGTGACTCACCTGGGCTCTGGTGCCACCCATGGCTCTCTGCTGCTCTGCAGGCCTCTCGCAAAGCCCTTACTGTTCATTTACCTGTTTTGTCAGGTAACTGGCAACACTCTATTGGAATGGAAATAGTGAGACCTTTCCCTTACTTGCTAGTGAAAATTACCTTTTAATATTACTTTTCAATATGAACTCTACTGCTTTCAGCTTTCTTATCAGCAGTTACCTTTGCATATTTTTGTCTTTCCACTATGGCCTTTCCTTATTTGTCATCCTAATTAGACTGTTCAGAAGGCTTCTAAGAGATGAAAGAATGACATTAAAATAATTATCAATCTATCTCACTTTAAGGAGCTGCCTACCCACCAGATAAAATGAGAATACCATACCTCGTAACTATTGCACACAGAAGCACTAAGACTCCAGTTTTATTTCAGCAAATTGATACAGAAATAGTTGATATTGCACAATTAAATTACATCATTAAGTTATCGTAGAATGGTATCTGACAAGTAGAAAATATATTCTAGTTACTGGCTGTTATTTCCAAAACTGTCAGCTTGACTCCAGATAGCAGAGAGTATTTTAGAAGCAGAATATCCCAGTCTTTTCCTGTATAAACCCTATCATAAGGTAGGAAAACAATATTAAAATTTAAAGTACTGTTTTTTTCATAATGAAATGTATTGGATGAAAATAGATGGGAACAGAAAACAACATGACAGGCACATGCTGAGATTTTTATTTCTCCAAAACAAGTAGAAACAGCTAGTTTGATGCTGAGTCACATGGAACTCAGGGAAGAGTGGAAATGTCAGTGAGTGCAGTCACTGGTTGAAGGTCCAGGTTGGTATATTCCTTATTTTGAAATAAGAAATCAGTGACTTCTGTGAGACTGCCACTAAGTACTCTGTTTTTCTCCATCTCCTGTACCTTTGGAAAGAAATATTCAGGCCAATTTCCCTCTCTGAGGCAGGACTCTTCAAAAGACACTCAAGAATTTAGTAACATTTTGGTTCAGGTAATATTGACTTGACTCCAAAAATGTCCCAGATAAACTCTCCAACTGCTAGGTATATTGTAATAAGTGAAACTTCACAGGTTCTTGCATAATCTGGCAAATTCCACAGATCTGCAAAATGCAAACAAGACTCCTGCTTTGAAAAAAAAACCTGACAGTACAGTTAGCCTTCTGGAGAATAAGTGTTTTTCTCCAAATTATTTCCTTTTCCTTAAATATCTAGTACTCTTATCTTTCCAATGTGCCATGGTATATTACCTCTCTTCCCTTCCATACAGTCAGTTCCTAAAACTCAGCAGCCAGAGCTGTCAATATCCATGGAGTTTTTGTATTTTTCTGGACACTTCCTCTACATCTATCTTAATTATTCTACCTTGATAATAGATAAATAAATATAAGCAAACATGCAAGTAAAAATTCCCAGTGACATATATTATTCATTTAATGGTTCCAGGCTTTCAGTAGAAACAGTTTTGTCTGGTTTTTTTCTTAGTGTTTTGATTTTAATTAATAATGAGAGCACTTATGGAAATAACTATCTCTCCAGTAGATATATTAGAGCATTATCTAATATTGATTTGTTTTTATGGTCTACAGACTCTAAGTCTGAAATCTGATGCTCTATGAATTGGGATTTAGTAATATTCCTAATTTTCTTCACAGTCAATATTTATACTAAGATAGTCTGTAACATTTTCTCATATTTGAACATCTGCAAATACTCTTAACTGTAGTGTGTAAATGTCCTGTGAAGATGTGTTGGAGCCCATACCAAAAGACCTATCTTTAGTATCTCTAATCATACTAAATATGAGCCATAATAAGTATGATTACTCAGTGTATAATATTTTCTGCCGTCATCAAACAACTGGAAGGAAACATTCAAAGTGTCTAAAATATATGTAATTTTGACATGGAATTTAGGGACATATAAATACGTGTTAGCTGACTGTCCTCTATTCTTCCTTCTCTTCATGATCTATTTTTACTATTTCTCACAGACAACAAATCTTACACATGTAACCCATCAAACTCCATTTTACCCTTTTCATTTAATGTGGGCAAAACAGAAACCAGTTTGAAGCTGAACCTAGTTCTTGATTGAATCCAAGAGCACTTAAATTTACAATTATTCTACATTTTGTGCTGGCTATGAAGTGAAAAGGCAGATCAGAAATCAAGCCTTCCAGCTTGCCTTTCCTAAGGTAAGCGTCATCAAGGAAGATATGTGTATTCCAAACTGTAAATCCAGGAGGAGGTGTCTAGATTTTGTAGGAAAAGGTTCTGCCTCCTTTGAAGAATATCAATTCCACCAGGTTTCTAATTTTGGGGAAGAGTTATTCACAGCTTTTATTGAATTTATAGGTATGGAACACAAATTGTAGGTAAAGATTTAGAACATGGAGATAATTTATAACTTCTCTTTTTATTTGAGGAGCAGAGTTTATTATAGTCTTTAACACAAAAAAATCAAATTATTCTGTTATATCTTGGAGTACTTTGATTAGTTTTGCTGACAATTCTTCAACAGCAAAATTACACACTTCATAATATTACTTATCTGAAATTATAGAGCAACATACATAGAATATGATGCAGAATTTATGCTTCATGGGGGATGAAGCTATAAAAGTTTAATATTTAATCATAGCTCAATAAATCAAAGTAACACCATATGTTCATTATATATATATATATATATATATATATATATATATATATATATATATATATATATATACATAGCCATAAAATACATTACACTTAATGTTGTCTGACTGCTCATAATTTACATGCAACCCTTAAATGACTAAGAAATGGGAAAGTGCACTGTGGAACTAATCAGCAGAAAAGAATTGAGGTTGTTGTAACATTCTATTCTGCAATCAAAGTAGTTCCATACAGGTAACTTAACACCTTCTTTAGCAAAATGAGCCCAGACAATGAGCTCATATCCGTGCATCCTGTGCTTTTACCAGCTTCCAGAACCACCAAAACTGTGCTGGCAGAGCCAGTTTAAGGTAGATCAAGATATTCAGTAAAACCTTGAAGTCATCCAAGGGTCTCCCAAGCAAAAATTATTTTCATCCCTATTTCTGTATGTTCATGTCAGCTATTTACCATGGCCCCAGCTATATAAATATCAGTATTGAAAAATTTAAGGAGATGAAAACAAATGCTACAGCAATACCAGAGAATTTCAAAGTCGTCTTTGTATTTTGCACTGGTAACAAACATAGATGAGATACTAACTATTGGTAATGGAAGACAGGAGTTTTTCTTTGCATTCTCTAAGTAAATTTGAAAAGGAAACATATGCACTAAGGATATATGAAGGTGTGTAAGAGTTGTGTTAGAGTTTGGCTCAGTTATGATATAGTAGAAATCAGATATTGACTGGTGCAATTGAAATGTGGAAAAACAAACACAACAAATTGACAATCACATATTTCTCAACACATGTATGGTTTTGTTAAAAACAAAACAAAACAAAGCAAAAACAAAATATCACCCCCACCCTACCACACAATGACAAAAGCAACAACAAACCCACAAAACACAACCAAACAACATAAAAAGAAATTTTACCTGGCAACTGTTCTAATTATCTAACTCCAAATCTTATCACAAAAAAATCCATTTTATTATAACTGCCAATAATTATATTGCATTTAAGACAATTATTTCATTTAAATTACCTTTAAAGCATTAGAGAGAATGCTGAGAGGAGTCTTTTTACTTCAAATTGACCATGTTTGATATAAAAAAATTATGATTTGGCAGGAGATGCATATAACATTTTGCGCCATTCTAAAGATACAACAATAATTAATTTTTCAAGGCAATTCAAACACGTGACTGTTTATTACTAGAGTTGCAAAGTCAATATTACTTTTGAACGAGTGAAGTGCAGGCATATACCTCCTACTGAAAAAACTTTAAATTTTAATTTTCCCTTAAGCAGAACCAGAATAAGAGCAAGTTTGAAAAGGACTTTGAACTATAACTTTGAATACTTTCATATTACTTTCACAATAAATGATAAAAATATATTTTTTTATTTTGTCTCTGTGAGACAATCAGGGTCTATAAATTCTTCCTTTAATTTTTATTAACTTTAAACTTGAACGTGCTAAGGAAGGTAAATGTGGGGGGAGAGGTGTAATGCAAGTAACACTACATTATGAGAAGAGAAACACAGCTTATGGAAATACCATGCCACTGTGCAGGCACTATCTTCTAGCATTTTTGTGGCTGACACACAAATGCATATTTGACTAACAAGAGTGAAGGACAGCTGTTATTAGTGGTGTGTCTTGCACAGGTAATTCTGCATTGCTCGCTGTAAATGAAATAAATCCCGTCACACTTTTGCATGGCTCTTGCAACCAAAGGTCTGTGTGCTCAATATGAAGTAACTGGGATGTGCAGGTGTAGGTGCCGGTAGGCATCATCCTGTTCCTGCTATTCCCCAATATATTCTTCCTCTCATTTATATCTTATTGTCTCCTACACTCTTTACCTAATAGAGGGGGAAATTGTGCACAGCAGGAATTCAGATACCCTGCACTTTGACAGTCAGTATTTCCTTTTTGTTGGGGAGGATAAAAGAAAGGGGGGAATTACAATGGTTCATGATTCATATGAAAATGATACCTAGTTCATGCTGAAGAATGAACTATTTATTTGATAACAATGTGCCACCTAATAGTAACTCAGCATGGAAGTGAACTAAGCAGCATGTTCATCAGCACAGGGGATTCTCCACAAGTGATTATCTGCTTTCCAAATCTCTCACTGAAAGTAGACTGCTGAGAATCTCTGCAGTGGTTATCCTTGCTTTCTGCCTATGTAGGCAGCAATCCCTGTGCACTGTGGATATTTATTGTCATAATGAGACACCAAGTCAGCTGACAGGCTTGGGTCTAGTACTAGACACCCAGCATGAAATAACAACCTGTGGAATCATTATCTTTTTCTCCACATGCTGTCTTATGTTGTTGAGGGTTTGGGTTTTTTTTGTTTTTAATCCATGAAACTGATCTAAATTATTCAAACACAGCAGCACAATCTATTTTATGTGTTTGAGCCAAGCCCTATTCGATCATATTCTCTTCTATTTGTATTTTGAGTAGAACTCAGAATATTTGTATTAAGATAGGAACCATGTGGCAGACACAAGTGCACCCTTGCAAAGGATTGCATGCTGTTTGGAAAGCTGAAATTCTAATTTCTCTGAAAAACATGAATTTTAATGTGACAGCAGACTACAAATTCAAACTGTGGTTGTGTTACTGAACTTGATAAACTTATAATGGCATTATATCAGACATAATCAGTCTTCCTCATAAAGCTCAAAATGCAAACCATAGCCTTGATCCTGCAGAGACCCCCACCTAAGCATGAAGTTTACATAAATCTCTCCAGCAGCACCACTCTTGATGAAATCTACTGAAGTGCTGTAATTTATAATTATGGAGGGTAAAATAAACCAAAAAGCTTTAAAACAATGGAGTATTCCAAACTGAAGAAAAACATGTAGATGTAAATAATTATTCAAGAGTAGCTAAGGTTAAAAACACAGCTGAAACACAGAAAAAACACAGGACACCAGGAACACATGAGAAGTGGTTATGAATCAGTGACATAAAATATTTACCAACCAAAATGATGTGGATTTTCCTCTGGACTCAATTTTCCCACCAAATTTATTTTTGTTGGGTAAAGTGAAGGGATTAGAACTTGGTCTGATGTGTCCAGACAGCCATACAATGGCTGAACTGAATTCCTCATTGGTTCCCTTTCTCCTTTTTCACTTTAAAATGAATTAGAAGTAAATAAATTTTTCACTCACTGAACTGATTTTCAAATACTTTGGCTTTTTCTGTTTCCATAAAAGACAGTTATGTAGTTTCAAGATGATAAATAATAAGCATATAAGTATTTTTTTTAATATCAATACCACACCCATTATTTAAAACAGTTAAAAACAATTGAAGATAAAACAAAAGTCTTTCCATGCAGAAGCTAGTTGATGTTAAGAAATGAAGCTGGTTTTTATTTTGAAGTGGAGTTTATTTATTATTTTCTTCTGAATTTAAAAATGAGACTGAATGTGTTTTCTGCCTCCAGTAATACTTATCTTTCAGCAGGATAGGCAGGAAGATACCATAATGTTTTATTTTTTAGTGATTAAGTAATTTATCTCTGACTGTCCTAAGAAAATCAGTCCTTTGAAACATACAATAGGTGGCAGCCCTTCCTCGTGTGCTGCATTATGGACTGGCAGATTTTGGCTGTGCTTCCACTAGGCTTGGATTTCACAAACTTATAAGTTCAATTAACTTGAGTAAACTTGTTACTCAGAAGTTTGAAACTGATTGATTAAGAGAATAAATAATCTGTGTTGTTTTCATTACTATCACATTCTCCTTGCATACTAAATTGGAAAAGATAAACTCGGGAGCACTCTAATGAATTGCTAGGAATTTGTGGTAGTTATCTAATGTTACCTTTCTTTTGGAATGTAATTTATCTTCTTCAGTTTAATTGACTTGTTTAGTCAAATATCACACTGCCATGCTGAGCTTTTGGAAAAAAATATTTCATCAGTTTGCTAAATAATGAACTCATACATATCTAATGAGGCTGCAAAGCAAAGCAGAGTGCATGCATGTAGGGAAGGAAGAACTGTCCTAAACAAAAGAGGAAATTGTTAGGGAAAAACAGAAGAGACTCTTCTGTTTTGAAGTTTTCATGTTATTTAGCAATCCTTATCAGCCTTTGAAAATAAGACAAAAAGATTAGAAAAGCTGCAAAGTTTTTTCATTATCATAGAGAAAATCAAACACCTTTTGTTCCCAGGTATTTTTTTTTCTAATAAAAGAAGATTTTTTTCTTTAATTTTGAATGCAAACAGAAAAATGTCTTTATTTATTATTTTTTTCATGATCATGAAAAAAAAATCTTCATTATCAAGGAAAATTTTATTGTAATGAGATAGCTAATGTTTTTTCTTATCAGAAGAGGTACATTATTTCAAAATGACTGAATGAATTATTACTGAAACTATACAACATTCATTAGATTTTGTTTGATTTGATTAACTCTATGAATTTCAGTTCCTGAGTGCTTTTCAGAAAAAGAGTTCATCTTTCTTGTTAACTCTAGTGACAAAATCCTTAAGTCTCAAGATGATAGATTGTACATTTTCAAGCAAAAATAAATAACACCTAATTTCACTTTCCTAGGAGAGATATGACAAACTGTTGACTTTGCAACTAAATTTTTAGAAGATGGGTTTTGCTTCATGTCTCCTGGTTGGGTTATGCTATATCTAATAAGAGACAAGCTGTGTTTGGGGAAGTATTCTTCATCTCTCTCTAGTTTTAATAATATCCATTTAATTTCCTAAGTGACCAGGGGTGCCAGTGTTGATTCTGATCTAAGGTTTCATTGAAGTCAAATGTTCTCAGATTCATAGTTCAGCTTGTAACAGACAAAATTTCATAAAATACCCCAACATAATTCTAATCAGGTAAAAAACATTATTTACCATGTATGTTACATTAAGCTGCTAAAAGACAAGATCATGAAACAAAGTTAAAACAGTAAAACAAGTCTTAGATACTCTTTTCCTTGTATTTTTGTCATATATCCTCACCTATGAAATGGAAGGAAATGTAATGACACAATTTGGTGAAACATCCTTGTACTATTAAATACAACGTAAATACTTGCTGCTATTGCCATTAATGGAAATTTTCCCATTAATCTCTCTGTGTTCCATGGAGTCCAGGCACGAATTGCAGTAGAATTGTATCTGAAAAGTTATTTCATAGATTTCTTGATGTATATTTTACTTTTACATAAGGAAATGGCATTGTGAGAGTTTACTCTATGAAGTTCAGTTCTCCTCTAATGTCTCCTCATGATTTACTTTCTGTCACTCCTGAATCTACCTTCACACATTATTATGCATGGCTGCTGTTTCAGATGCATTACATCACTCTTTATAAGACTTAAGCTTTATGTTGGCATCGTTACTCTTGCACAATCCATTTAGCTACTGTATTTCAGTTCCTGAGCTTTTGATAAATTTGGAATCATGACTTAAATATTTACCATTTTCTGTTGAAGTGTCTTAGAAGAATGGGATTAGGCATGCAGAAAGTGTATAGGGAGTTTGAAGATAACAAATGGTACATCAAGCACAGCTTAATGTGGTTTTACTGGAGTAGAAACAGTGGTAATAAATCATCTGCCAATGTTGATAATAAAATACTACATTGGCCTTCATCAGACACAAGAGAAAGGTTAAATGTTATTTCTCACAATAACCATGTGGTCTTCATTCCTGACATCCTGACTAAATTCCATCATTATTTTCTGTAGAAGCTGTGGTCTTTATGAAAAAATATTCCATTAAGAAAAAAAACCGATGCTTGCTAACCTATAATATCCCTGGAAAACCTTCATTCATTTTAAGGTTATTGTACCACATAAATTGTCTTCCATTTTGGGGTAAATACAGCCTGCTCTGCAAAAGTCAGAAGATAAAGACTGGAATTTATCATGACCAGCTTTGGTTATCACAGTTGATTTCTTTGTAATCAGTGGAGCTGGTCTGTGTAGTTTAGTGTTTAAGGCAGCTAAACCCAGCATTTTTAGTCTTTATGATGTAATTTATTTATTTTTGTATTTATTTGTGAGTTGACTTGTTAAATGATATTCTCCACTGGGGTGATGGAAAGAGAGGTGGTGCAGGGTTCCTTCTGATCCCCAGTGGGAGAGGCACAAAACCAAAATGCTTGATAAGATACTGATTTGATAAGGCAGAGTAGGAAGTGGCCTATGGACAATTAGTGAACCTTATGTCCCTTCAGCTGCTGGGCACCCTGTGTTCATGCATCTTTGGATGGAGCCTGCATGAGTTTCCCTGTGGTGTGCTGTCCAGATCAGAGCAGATCCTGTCTGTGGAGAGAAGCTCCCCCATTTTGGTACCTAGAGCTAATATGTAATTTCTTCATGAGAAAGTGCCCGTATTCCTTAAGGATGTTCTCATGAAAACTTCTTGTCATGTTACCTACAAACCTGAAAAACATTTAAGAGCAGGTTGAATGTAAGACTATCCATCTGTCCTTTACTGAGGTGTTGTCTTCCAGGTTTTTGTCTGTCCAACCCAGCTCCAAAAGGTACAACATACAAAACATTACTCAGGCACAGCATGGAGTTTTTCCCTTTTCAAAAAATTTTTCTGAAAACACAACAGCATTTTCTATCAATGTACAAATACTATTGATGATCCTGGAAAAATATTTACTTGTCCTTTCACTATCATAGCTATGGCATCAGGCCCTGTCTGCCGATATCATGAGCTGCTTTAGTAAACTGAGTGAAATGCAAATTTTTCAATCTTATCTCTAGCAAAGTTCCTGGAGTTGGCATCTGCAGAAAACTGTCCCTCTTCCAAGTAAGACCTGTGGAGTCAAACCTCCTTTATGGTTTATTTCCCATTTTGCACTCTGCAAGCCACCTCTCTATTCTGCCCCATTGGAAGAGATTGTTCAGATCTGCTGCAGAGATGGGATGAAGACACCATGATCAGAGAGTCACAGAATGGTTTGGGTGGAAGGGATCTTTAAAAATTACCTAGCCTAACTCCCCTGCCATAGGCTGGGGCATCTTTCAATAGATCAGGTTGCTCAAGGCCCCGTTAAACCTGGCTCTTAACAATTCTGAGAAGGACCATCTGCAACTTCTCTGGGCAATGTATTTATCATGCTGAGGTCCCATGTTCAAATCTCATTGCTGAGAAAATGGTCTCTGTTTATTTTAGTGAAACTGATGTACAAAAAATGCAAAATGAACAAATCTCAGTTTGATCTGTTATGGTCTTTTTTTATCTCCAGTCAATCCAGACTATTACTTTATAAATTCTAATTTCCTAGCTGGTTCGTACCCCTCCTTGGGAACTCAAGTACATAACTGTTCAATATCAGGTATTTTAGCTGCTGATGGAAGCTTTACTGTACTTATTTAATTCTATATCATTTGTAGGGATTGGTTCATCAGTGCATTATCTGGTTGTTTGGGGATTATGTCTTAGTTTTCTCAATTGCTGTGTTTGTGACCACCCTTCCACCACCACTGTCACTATTACTCAAGGCTCTGATGCTGTTTGAATCTGTTACAAAGGATGACATCCAATTATGTGAAGTGTAAAGCAGATGGAGGTCTCAAACCCTTGCATTGTATCCTGAGGCAGCAGGATATAACATGAGATGCAGAAGTTTCATTAGAAATGCACTGAGGGTGAGGACTGGAAAACTTAAAAGAGAGGGGACAGACAGAGCAGGATAGGGGTGTGGATTATGTGATGAATTCACAGGATTTTGTTGTATTTAATTATTTTCAGCCTGTTAGACAAAATATGTTTTACTTATGTTATGCAGATAACATTTGTGCCAGACGTAATTAGTCTATCAGAGTCTATTGCCAGTTTTAATCAGGTTGTCAGAATCTAAATTCTCTAGAGTCATAATGTAAACAATTCACAAGCTAACAAGTACTGTGTGAAACATTGAAGCATCTTCAGACATCTGTGAAGCCTTCAGCTGCAAAGCTTTCTGATTTTTTTCTTCTTTTTTTTTTTAATTTGGAACTCAATTGCTTCTGCAAAATTTGATTGAAGGCTTAAACATTTTGAATTAATGTCAGTCTGTTTCCAGGATCTGGACAAGTTCCTGGAAAGAACTTATGTTTCACAATAAATTCCTGCAAAATGTGATGTTTTCATATAAGGTTTATTCACAGTTTTAGAGACAGACTCTAACAGGAAAGACTTTTAATGCAACCTTTTAATAAAATGTGGGATTTCTTTTGCAACTGCAGAGTGTAACACCCAAGTTTCAATATTTTAACAGTATTTCTGAATTCACAAACCTGCACCAAACCCTTTATAGTTGACATTATTTACATCCTCTCAAAAAAAGATGTATTATTTTTTAGTTTTGTTTCAGAAAGTTGGCCAGTCTTGCTTCATTTACTGCCATTATTTATTCATGGAACTTCCCAGCATCTACTGACTGGTGAGTTAACCACTTTAAATGTAAAGGTTAGAACTTTGGATATTCTATTAAACCTGTAAATATGTTTTTATATTCCTTATAGAAGAAAGTTTATGCAGTTTTCTTCAAAGCATACTTTTAAGCAAATCCGCTAAATTTTTCACTGAATACTTTCATCTCTGAGAGCACTACTTGGCCCTTTTTTGGTTTTAAAACTTACATGTAGCATCATTTTGGATCAATAATTTATCCATAGAGATCTTCAGCTTATTTTCAGTCACTGAAAGTTGAGTCTGCTTACTTTCATAAATGGAAAATAGATGTTTACTTGATAGGCAATTCCCTGCTAGATCCAGAGAATACCAATGACCCTTTACAATGAAGCTATAGCAGTTTTGAAGCTCAGAAGGAAGACAAATTGGAGACTTGCCATTGGCATATAAAGCTGCCTGCATGTGTTAGAGATGCTTCCAACTGAGATGCAAGAGGCCAGAATCTGTGTTGGAATAAATTGGCATGATGTCATTAAATAGAAGTGGAGTTGTGCCCACTTATATCAGCAGTCAATTTGAGAACATGTCCATACATCTTTTACATTTATTTATAATGGAGAGTCTTCAAAGCCAGCAAACCACAAATTACACGGATTGATTCAAGCACATAATTTTTATTTCCCTGATCTAAATCAAGTAGATCTTTCTCCACAAATGTGCTTGAAAAATATTCATACATCTTTAGCAATGGTCTCCAGGTTACCTGTTAGCTATTATCCATATGAATTCCCTCTGCCTTTTGGAAGGGAAGGGAAGATTTTTGACACACTGTGCCTGTAACTTTGCTCTAAAGGCAGGTATTACAACTCAAACTTTCTTCATTTCAAGTTGCAGTGTGTATTTTCCAATGCTTTTAAGAAAAAATAAAGGATCTTGAACTACAGTCAGGGTTCTATAGACAATGGTGATTCTCAACTGTCAGTGTTTAAATTAATTTCCAAGGTGATAGTTTTCTAATTGTAGTATGCTTCCTAAATATTATGGATTTAACTAAGTTTATCAGACTTTACTGTGCCAAATGAGCAAAGATGTGATCTTGCTGAGGAACCTATTAATGTAAAAGGATTGTTGGGTACTTAACTAAAATTTTCCCAGTCCAGAGTTGGCTTCCAGGCTACAGGAACTAGAATTACAGTTGGCATAGATTGGCATTACTTGTTTTCTCAAGAAACAGGGCAACTGATAAAGTATGTGGAGACTGAACTTTTTTCCCCTAGGGTTTTCCTAACTGGCAAGTTTGAGATTTGTAGAAATGTTAGGGAGATGCTGTTAGCCAGAGGTTACTTTCTTATGGTTAAAAAGTGTTCTGTGCGTCAAACTCAATTTTTTACACAGATAGAAAATTATTTTCAAGACTAGTTTACGATTCATTTCTAGTAAGGGACAAAAGTATTGCTGGAGATCTTTGAAGGAGTACTGGCACTTTCTGTGGCCTTCCTTTTGAGTGAAAAACCCACTTATGAATCTGCACAAACCTTGTGTCTCAGGAGGTGAATTTTGTTCTAGGCCTCTCAACCATGATGCCAAGTTATGATCTTATGATAATGAATTCTTACTCAGTTCTATATTTAACTAAATATACAAGTTTAAATTATGCAATCTGGGGTTTTTTGGCCTGTAAAAATTATTATTATTTCCCTTTGAATTTTTATTTCCTTCACAAATCTATGCTCTTTCTAAATTATGCTAAGTTTAAGTTTAAGGCTTTAATTCAAACTTTGTTGTAAAAAGTCCATATTAGTTAACATCAAAATCATTTGTTGTTAAAAAACAAGAATTTTGTGCAACTCAAAAGACAAGGACAGTGGAAGGAGGAATAAAAGAATAAGGAGTGCACCTGGTATAAACCTCTGTCAGAAGGTCTTGTTGCAGACCCAGAAGTATAAGTTTTTCAAGGACTTCCAGAGATACACTCAGCTAGAGACTTAAATCTTGTAAGAGCAAGGAAATATTGTTTCCAAAGCAGAGAAAACTCTGTGGTTCCTATTTGTTTATAAATATCTGCTCTGTTGATTTTTAAATTATTTTACTTAACAGCTGCAATATGCAGATATTGGAAGAGGTAATTTCAATTCTTCATTCTGCTTCATTGGAAAAGAAAATAGAAAGAAGATTTTCACCCTTCCATGATGCTATCTCATTTATTTGTGTATACAGAATATTATTGTGCTTTTCTGTCTTTCCTGCAGAAACACTTTCACTTCAATGAATATTCATTAAGATGGAGAAATTTACTTTGTAGCCATTTTTAAGGACACCTGTGCAAGAGGCGAAAACCTGAGATCTCCTTTACATTTACCTAGTAATAAAAGACTTTTTGCACTACATGGCTCATGCAGAATACCTAATATAGCTCATTAGCACTTAGCAGTAAAGTGGCAGAGCTCAATTTCTGTTGTGAAGCAAGTTAGCAGACAAACATGAACTTAGGTCTCCTCCTGCAAGTTAACTGTCCTGTCCTTTTCTCTGAAAGTGTGTTATTTCACATTTCTTTCTTCTGTGATTTGAAGGTTTTTAAATCCCTCTGCTCATTTTCGATCAAAATTTTGCAGATAAAGTGTTTAACTCCCAATTCTTTTAGGTGAGAAATTTTGAAAGATGTTATTTTCATGTTAAGTCAAAACTAATTTTTAGAATCTTGATTAGTCAAAAATGAAATAAGGAAATATCAAGCTATTGTGTAATCTGTTTTTGCCATCACAAGGAAGAAGAGTCATCTTGTAACCCAAAGTGAGGTTTTTTGCACAAGGTAACTAAGCAAATTGCATGGAAAAGAGAACAGAGAGCAGTTGCCATTTCAGATGTATGTACTGCTTAAAAGCTGTCCAAAACCTTATTAAGGATCTGAATTTGATAATTGTATTTGATTAGCTAATACACAGGTATTTTATGTAACAAATAACAGGCCTAATGTATATGATTACAGATCTACAGAAGTGATGGTTGTTGGCAAAAGATAAAGCATGTGTGTGCTTGAGAATCTTATATAAAACAGTTGAAAACATGGAACTTTTTCAAGCCTTGGAAGATGAAGCTTCAGCTAAGAGATAAAGCAAAAAAGAAAACCTTACAATAAGTTCCTTTCCTTTGGCCAAGGAGCTGATGCAGCACTCCCTCAGAGGTCATGTTCTAGGAGGGTTGATTGAAATTTGGTTCTGTGTTGCATTTTGTATATGTCTATACATTACTCAGGAGAAAGGGGTATTTTTCCCAGATAGGCAGACATCTTTCCTATCAAGGAACATGAATGATGTTCTCCAATCTGGGATCCTCAAAATTCCAAGGGTTGGCACTGAAATGGCCAGAATTTAAAAAGTGATTGAATATTCAAAATGCACCTTTTTCAAGAATTTGATAATATAGATACATTCCTGAGTTAAAAACAATACTGCTTTGTAACATAACACATAAATATAATGTGCTAGACAGTATAAATATGGGGAAAATATTCCTCTATTCCTTTGCTTAAAATAAATAGAATGCTGGCTTTTTTCAACCTGCTTTTTTCTCATTATTTTTGACTGTTGCTCTGCCTAATTTGAAGTTTACGGTTGATGTATTTTGTTGGGGATCACTGAAGGAGACAGGGTAATTGAGTTACTTTCTTGAGGGAGAGATTTTCTTCAGCTAGGAATTAGATTTATGCCTTAGCAGAATATGGTAGCTTTTGATGTATCTTTGTGGCATTTGTATAGAGATGAAACTGTGTAATTTCCTTTAATCCTGCATAAAATATTAATTTTGTGCCCATCTTTCATCTTTGTAGTATACTGGATTTATGATGAAAATTTGAGTGAAAATTCAAATGCTATGCTTGATAAAGTACTACCTGGATCCAAGGTAAATCTGTTTCTGTTGTGACACCATTGATTGATTGTGTCTAATTAACTGTAAACCTGTATTTTCATTTTAATGACAAAATGTGAAAGAACTAACTGAAGCAGAAAAGAGGAAGGAAGGAAGGAAGGAAGGAAGGAATTAGAAACACATAATTTATAATCTCAGTTCCTTAGTTTACTCTAATAACTCCAGCACACAAATATCTGTTTCTGCGATGGAACACTTCATAGAGAGAGATATTTTACCTGACAAAAGAATACAGTTATCAATAAACTAGGGAATTAATATTAGTGAATTAAAATTATTTGGGAAGCTCCTTTCTCACTCCTTAATGAGTATAGGCTTACAGCTGTAAGTATTCAACTCAAAGTTAAAATCATGATGTCATTTGCAGCTGGTGGGATGTCAATATCCAAGAAGAGTTCTGAAAGTACACTCTGCACTGTGTTGATGTCACTTAAGAAGCATTTTAAAGAAAAAAAAAAATCTTTCTAGTCTCTTCCGGAGGTTCTATATATTTTTTTCCAATCCTTAATAAGGCTTTTTGAATTCTTGTTTAATTAAAACAGAGAGTTTACTTAAACAGTGACTTTCAAAATTATTTCAACATAAAAATAGACCAAGATCATGGTTTATTTTATGACTTTGATTGCCATTGTTTATCACTGCATTTTCCTTATGACAGTCAGGTATTAGTAGCAATCTTCTCTTGACACTGAAAATGATGTTTAAAATCCCTGGAGTATTTAAAACAAGAGAAAGCTCTCAGCATGTCCTGGTGCCATGGAAACCAATATTTACTCTGATATATCAAGAATAACCTGACATCTGGATTTGTCAGTGGCTTTGCATTTTGTATAAGGAAACATGCAGTCATCATAGCATGATATTGCGGGGAAAAAAGACAGAATTAAACCAAAGAAAATCCCACATTATTAGATAGAAGCAATGAAGAGTTGTTGCCAAATTTGCAGTACATGATATTTACAAGTGATCTTTAGTACATGATATTAAGCAGAGTTGTAACTGTGTTACTGTTGGATGAATCCCTACACTCAGCATCTTAGCAGAGTGTGCTGCTCCAGGGACCAACAAATGAACTCTCCTCTATGTTCCTTCCTTCTACAAACACTGTGGGGGCATGACAAGTGCTCAGAGCTGGAGAGAGGAGAAAGGTGTTTGGATTTCTGCACACCTAAGGAAATATGTGCTATTCTAACTCATTAAACCCCTTGGTTGCTAAAGGTTTACACCTGCGACTACCCAGTTCTGACTAATATATTTCTACAAAGGTGGAAATAACAGCCCAATGTGGGACTGAATGAGTTCAACTTAGAGGAAGAAGGAACTTGCACTTTCCCCTCTGGAAAAAGTTTCTGTATAGATTATTTTTACTGGGGTTTCAATTCAGCTGCATCTGGTATAAATAGTACTAAGAAATGTAGCTACACTTCAGGCATCTTGATAGAACAGGAATGCAAATTCCTTTTATGCTGCATGTGAAGATAATGAAACCCAAATTTTGAAAATGGTCCCTTTTTCTTTGATGAGTTTGATGAAGTTTTCACTAAAAAGCCATTCTGACTAAGAACAGGTTAAATCACAACTACTTTGGCATCCTAGGCTAATTTACTGTAGGTTTGTTATGACATGTTCAGGTAGTAATAAATATTTGAATAATTTCTGTACTTTTGCATTTCAATTTATATTTGAAGCAAAAAAGTGATAGCGATAGTGATAGTGATTATTTTGGTTGAGCATTTGTTTCTTCCCCATTGCTTTAATATACCTGGTCAGTTTAAGATAGTGAATAAAGCACAAATTAGGTCAATAGTGGTAAACATGCTTTCTGTTAATGAAATATGACCTAATTAAACGAGTGTTATAAAAATTTTTCCCCAATAGAAAAAGCAAAATCAATTGTTCCCAGTATCTCAAATACAGATTTAAACCACCAAGACAGAGTCCAGGCCCAAAGTGGCTGAATTGTTCTTAGTCCTAGGTTATATCTATGTAAAAAAAAAAGGTCTTGAGTTTCTATATGAGATGTGTACATTATAATTATTGGATAGAGGAGAGCTAAAAACCTAAATGTTTTTCTCTATGCAATATTCTGACAATTAAGTCACTTTAAAATAAAATGATGAACAGCCTCTTCCTGATAGCTCCTTCCTGATAGCCAACTATACCAGAACCATGGCCATTTAAAACTTAAGATAAAGGAAATGCAATTTGGGGGTTAAGGCATGCAGATGTTGAGCAGTGCTATAAAGTATTGTCTGACTCTATAGATAGAAAAGTTCTTGTTGTATGGCAGTAAATTGGTTGGTTTGTAGTTTCTCAGTCTGGCAACTGAACTTTTAGTGTTGGATATGGGGACTTTGCCCAAAACTGCAATAAATTGCATGGTCTCAAATTTTGAAGAGAGGTTCTTCATACTTTTTATTGTTAAAACATTGTAATAATGTTATCACTGAATTATAATGTATTAGAAAACACTTATTTTTTAGCACTTAAAATTTGGGTGAATTAAATGCACATGTTTTTTGCTAAGCTTCAGTCACCAATTCTCCCTGCCTCTTATTGATTTCTAGTATCTGTTTTTCAGCGCAGGTTTGCTTTTAGGTTATCTAAGGGAAACATCTCACTCATGAAGGAAAGGATGGCATTTGTGGTTACAAAATGTTTCTTGGCACATTCCCCCTGTAGTTAGAATTGTTCCTATCTTGTTTTCTAGTGAATTAGCTATGTGGCCACCATTTAAATCAATGGATTAGTTGTTGGCCAATGAGATTAATGTTTTTTTCAGATAAAGCTTTTTTCTATATGAGCTACATATGAGACTGTGTGCATATGTCTCTGTCTCTTCTCTTAAGAAGAATAGGTTTTATGAACAAAGAGGAAAAGAAGCCATAGAGAGACTGATGGTCCTGGTGCATCTACCTTGGATTGTGGTTGCTTCAGAGATATCAAATATAGAAAGGAAGAAATAAAATGTGCAGTGGCCTGCTCTGTCATACAGAACAATTTCTGTCTAGGTGTTTAGTTTCTTTGGACATCAGCTCTGCAAAAAGACTGTAATACACAGAATTCTGAGGCAAAATATGCAAATATCAATAGCATTACACTACTGGACTAGATCTGACATAAATGGGATAAAAGGGTTTTATTAGCAGTGGGCGATGTCAATTTAAATTACTGGAGAGAACCAAACTAAAAAAAACAACAAAACCAAAACCAAACCAGAACATTTGGATGTTCCAAGATATTTGCTAAAATTTAAGTCCTTAAACAGTGCTATTCCAAGTCAGGTAAGTTAATCTATTCCTTTTGGCACTGTCTTTATAAAAAATAAACAGCTAACCAAAACCAGAGTTAGTTCATTTGATCTTTGCAACAGGTACTTTAAGCAAAAACTTGCTACAAATGTATTTGCTTAGGAGGCTGGATGGATTGGTTCAGCAAGTGAGTATATTGCAATGGTCTAAAAATTTTTGTTCTTCCTATAATTCAGTCAAAAGTAAAGAGGTAAATTTAAAGTAATGAATTCTGGGTCTTGAAAGATTGGTATTTTGTCAGGATCTAGAAACTCAGCAGGAAAACCTTTATTTCTTAGTGCAGAAGATTCTATTTTAAATTGATAACATACTTACTAGCCTCTTTCACTTAAGTTTTTTAACTAAGTTCCTAAGTTGCTTGATGAGCTGAGGAGATGTAAAAGTCAAGTTTTGCAATATTGATAACTGCAAATAACTTGTACAGATTCTCCAGATGTATTGGAAGTATTTAGGAATCTGTGCAGGCTTGAAAGTTGACAGAGGACAATTTCTGTTCTTGTGAGATTTATAGCATAGGTCTACAGATGCTGTAATGTAATTGAGGGAAGAAAAATGGTCCCATATTACTGAGGTAGACATTTTGTGTTACATTTCCTAGTATTGCACAAGTAATCTGTTTTTTAAGAACAGTAAACTTGTTTTAAATTTTCTTCTGTGCGAGAGTCTTGCAATATAGCCTCACTTATACAGCAAACATTCTTTTTTTAGCTATGTGTTTTCATTACTCTAGGGAAAGGGGGGAAAATTGAGGTGGATTTGAAACGCTTTTTATGGTAAGCGTCACAATGCTCTATGAAAAAATGTCACGAAGAATGTCACAAAGTAGAAGGCAGAAGATAACAGTTCTAATAATATCTTGTTTGGTGGGAATTAAACTGACTTAACAAACCCTAATTGCAGTTATTTATTTAAAAGCAAATTTTCCTGACACGACTTTGTGATGCAAATGCCTCTGACTTGTGAAAAATAATTTCTGTGACCTCAAGGATGAGAAGCTAAGGCTGATGTCTAAATAAGGGTTTCTACTTAGCAGCCCAATTCTAGCGAGTAAATATTGAGTTAAGTTTGTAAAGAACTGTTTTTCTACCATCTACTGCAATTAAAATATGTTTAACAGAAACAAAATAGTTTAGAATAAAAGATATGGAAGAGACATGACTGGATGGCAACTGTTTTGTCAATGTACACATGTGGATGAGAAGCACCTTAGTTTTGTTTTTCCTTTTTTCGTAGTCTACTGGACTTCTAAAATTTTTGTTCAAATAACTGTAATTTAATTTGGCAATCTTTCACATTTTTGTCCTTTTCTTCTAATTCTCCTTGCAGAGTGCATTGAATTTTGTGTATAGAAATTCTCTCAAATTCTACACTAACAGTCACTTGTGTCAGGAGCTTTGGTTTGATGTGATGTCCAACATTTTTCATCATTTCTAAAGGCTCCATGACTTTCATGTCTATTACAGAAGAAGGTCAGATAGTTTACAGAGAAAAATTCTGCAAGCACAGAGAATCTTGGCACAGATTATATTTTACAGATGTCAATAATTTAGTCTATAGTTTTGTAATTTTGGGGCATAATTTTATATATTTCCAGATGACTCCTTGCTGATGATCAGGTTTTGTACTTCATTTTTATTTTTAAACCCAATAAATAATACTAACATTTCTTTTTGATTTGAGCATATTAGGTTAGCATCTTATGGGAAACTGGAAATGTGGAAAGGTAAGTGAAGTTTAAACTCTAAAGGGAATTTTGAAGAAGTATATTTAGGTACTAGGATCAATAGATTAGGCTATTAATGACTAAGCAGCTTCTTTGCTGACATACTTCAAAATTCCTACTTACATACTCAATGACATACTCAATTCCTATTTTAACTTAGTTATGGTATTCTGTTTTGAACATGTGCGTGTGTCTTGCTCATGATGATTCCATTAAAAAACTTTCCTTTCTGCCGAATCCTAATGCAAAATATTATTTGAATGTTGTTTTTAACCAGAAAAGAAATTAATATTATCTGGTAATTGTAGGAAATCAAACGTTCATAATTCTTTCTGTTGAGTACAACTCCAGAACTAACTGGTAGTGTGACTGCCTATGGGTTTTGCCAGTTCCAACAGGCAAAATTTAATTAAACAGTACCTGCAAAAATTTGTAGAGTAGGTAGGACTTTGGTAGGGCAAGAAAATCCCTTAATATTCAAGAAGCAATGGTGATAAGCTAAAAAATTATTTCCGATGAAGTTGTTGTCAATGTTGCTTTTTTTGGCTGACTGTACAGTTTGCCAGTTTTAGATAAATTAACTTGTTGAGCCATAAAAGGTTTTGAGTGCCTCAGTTTTGTCTTCTGATATGTACAAGGTACTTAGAGATTCTTTCTTGGAGCTACTGGCTGATGGAGTGATTAATGATGCTACTGCTTGGTATTTGCTTTCTCATGCTCTGTGTGATTTAAATAATAAATATTTTTGTTTTTTAAATTAAGGAATTCTTTAGTTGAGTACTTATTATGCTTTAGAAAGCATGAAAACCACATGGCTTTCTACTTCCTGAATTTAAGAGTTGTTATAACATCTTAAATACTGCATTATTTACCAGCATGTTCTGGCTGTTTTCCTATTCTATTACTAAATAGAGAGTTTAATGTCTTGTTGCAATAGATGAAAATATATGCATCTATTTTAATAATTCATTATATGGTTATTAAATGCATAACCATTTTCCTACAGTTTTAATATCCATATTAAAAATAATTTTCCCCTGCTATGTTCAGTACATTCACACATATTTGTTATTAATTCTTTATAGTGTGCTGTTAAAAACATATTTTACAGAAAATTTTTAGCTCTTCTCAACTGTAGCCCCTCTAGATGTTACTTTTAGTAGAAGAAATATTGGATTAGGGATTCCCTGGACGTACTTTATATTTCATATGATGGAAACCTAGGAAATCATGTCTTCCATGAAAGAAATGTCGTTATCCTTTTTTGGTTCTGTTTTCACTACTTAATTTTACTTTTTTTCAGTTGTGTACAAGTTGATTTCCTTCCCAGAGGCTGCTATGGGGCTGTTTTGGATTTGTGATGAACACAGGGTTGATAACACAGAGATGTTTTTGTTATTGCTGAGCAGGGCGTACACAGAGCCAAGGCCTTTTCTGCTTTTGGTATCAGCCCTGCTGAGGAAGTTGGAGGTGCCTGGGAGAGTGGGGGGAGAAACAGCCCAGAAAGGTGACCCAAACTGACCAAAGGGATATTCCAGACCGCATGAGGGCATGGTGTGCGCCAGAGCTCAATGAGTTTTTTAGTGAGAACACTATATTATACATCTACTATTCTATTATATTAAAACTGAATGCTCTTGACTATTAGGAAGTTGTATAAGTCTCAGCTCACTTTTAAATTATTTGTAAACTGTTATTTTGAACTGTCTTTATAAAGGATCTTGTCTCACTAAAACTTGTTACCCAGGAAAAATCCAAGCAAACCCAAAACAATGCAACTTTATTTCTAACATTCATCTTCTAATCTGGAAAAAATTATAAATTGATTTAAGTTGACCTATTTCTTATATAGAAATTATTCATTGAATTTTTGATTTAAACCAATCTCAGTAGCTGTCCATACATCTGCTATCCTTTTCCCTACTGTTAAGATGCTAAATCTCCCTTTTCCCAAATATTAATTCAAACAGCAAATTTTTTGGCTAAGAGAATTTGTGTGCAACCATCTTGTCCTTCAAGAACACAGAGTTAATAAACCCAGCCTTCTCCAGGAAACAGTTATAAATTTATGACACTGCTTCATAAAGATCTGTAAGTTTTGTTGCAAAAACATATGCTGTTGTTATGGAACACTGGCGTTAAAGGTATTAATTGCTTTCTTGTTTTAATCTTACCTCAGTTTTGGGTAGTTTGGTGTTTTTTCTTGTTTTTTTTTTGTTCATGTCCATTTCCAGTGAGCAAACCTACATCTCTGGAAAATAATAAATTTTCTGTATCAACCACTGATCCTTGAATGTCAGCTCATACTGCAGTCAATTTTATATTCTTGTTTAAATTGCTGGTAAACTTGAGTTTCTGTAACGTTGGTTTATTCTTTACATGTTGTTAAAACAATCCTAAACTTTGTAGGCCAGGCAAAACAGTTTCTTATCAAAACTTATTTTTTGTACTGTTTGTCAAACAACTCCTCTCTTCAGATGTGGAGAGGGATGGCAGAATTAAAATGTAAACCTTGGGTTTGCAAGAAAAACAAGGCTTGGTAGGCACTAAGATCTATGAAAAACTGGTCTGCAGTCCTACACTCAAGTGGCTTTAATATCCACAACTATAACATACACTAAATTATTCCTGATTAATTAAAAAAGAGGATTTTTTAAATATAGCAGTTGTAGGACTACCCACTTTTATTGTGGTTTTCCTTAGTTTGTAGGTATTAAACAGAGGCTAATGGATCCTGCAGACTCCTTTGTGGAGAAACATGATGCTTCTAAAAGTATTTTTAACAGTAAGGTCCTGCCTGTATTTTTCTGGGCTGCCAAAAATGTCTCAAATTTATTTCTGGATTAACTAGCTATAAATATAGAAACAAAATAGTAGAGTGATAAATTTTTGGCCTTCTTACTTAAGTCTTGTCCTATTTGCATTGCAGCACAGTTTAGAGTGATTTCCCCCCTTCCCCACTGACTATTGGAATATACTGTGTGTATATTCCAAACTTTGTATTGGTGAGAGAGACACACAATAGTTTTTCTTGAAATATAAATAACTTGTCATTATCAAATGGCCATAAACTTGTGAATGACCACAAACTTTATGAAAAGCTGTAGGATGAGAAGATAATGCTGCTTAACCAATAGTATTAAAGGGGGCTGACTAGATAAAGAAAATAGAATTTTTTTAGCAAAATTGTAACAGCACGGATCTTAACAAAAAGCCAAGCAAAATATTTCCATTTCACTATTCACTCTTTGGTCTAAAGAAGATTAAATGCCCCCATAGTATTTTAATTCTGAAGTATTATCAGAATTAAATATTCTGATAATATTTTTATCATTCTGGGAGGTCTCAAGTTAGAAGCATCATGTGTCTGCTGGTAGGTTTCCTCATGTTTCTTACATGTTTACATATTGTCATTGGTGCTGCAATGGGCAGATTTCTGCAGAATGCTTATTTGTTGTTTCATTATCAAATCTCACTGGTGAAAGCTAAGATTGCAGTAATTCTTTGTTTACAGCATTATTTCAGGTTAGAAAATATTTTGCTGTGATAGAATATGCTGCAGATGATTGTATGTTTTGCCTTATTTTGCCTTATATAAGATTCTTAGAAATTATCAATTTGAAAACCAGAACTTATAACTTTATAATAAAAATTAACTTGTAAATTTATAATAAGTTTTCCCAAGTTCTAGCTGGATCAGGGAGAAGGATGGTGATAGTGTCACTGAGAGATTAATAGTAATTTTGTTCCAAAATAAAAATAAATGGTTCTGATTCTAATCCTTTTTTTGTAAAGGTAAATAGAAAATCTGGGTGTATTATATGTGTGTATGACTGGTTTCACTGTGTGATTATGAGACAGTAGAAGAATCTTTCTATACAGCTGAGACTGAATTCCTGTGAGTTACATTTAATATATTATACTGCTTAATTTGGGATTTTTTATAGTCCTAAATACATTGCTGTAAAATTCTTCACTGGATTAGCATTACTTTATTTTAAGATCACTTTTGCTCTGATTTTTAGATCACAAATATTTGTAGTGTATATTATGAGAATGTTTACTTGTTGAATTTTAGTCCTGGATCTTGACCTAGCCTGGCAATTCATTGTCTTCTAACCCTTGTGTGTTCTGTTTATCTCTGTATCTTTAATTTCAGCCCTATTTGGAAGAATAGTAATTTATGAATAAATAGTTTTATAAAATACTAAGTTCTCTTGATGAAGGACTTAAATCATTATATTCTTATCTCTCTTTTTAAACAGTCTGTGTCAAGCTCAGTGTGTCAGAAAATTAAAGATGTCAATGTTTTAGATAATCTTCTTGTTCTTTGTTCTTTCTTTTGCAGCTGGACACAAATTTGTGTTTTCCAAGCTATCAGTCTGGATGAAGACACAATTTGTAATGTATTTGCTCTTTCCATATATATTTTTCATGTATTCTGGATAATTTTTGTCTTGATGTCATGAAGATCATTGTGATCTGCTGTAAGGTAGTTTTACAGTCTATTATACAATTAAATTTTTGCATATGCACATACATAAAAGGGATGAATAGTTTGTTATCTCAATACTCCCAGTCAATGTGCTTTTGTAGGTCAGTCAAATGACTGCTCAAGCACATCCACAGTCACTTACTCTGCACCTATGTAAAGAGTGTGTGTGGCTCTGCTCCTCCTTCACTGCACCTAACAATTATAATGGAGTCCAGTCTCTAAAAACATAATGTCTAAAAGCATACACTTATATGTATGCATCATTATTAATTTTAATTGCACCATTATTGCTTATACTTCAAGGCTATTTCAGCTATTCAATATTGAAAGAGCACTGACCACCTGCAAAAGCTATTTAAATTGTTCACTGCAAGTCTATGTGCCCTTCCAAAGGCTTATTACTGATTGTGCTTGAAGATGATGCCAGGAATTTTAAAACAGATGATTCTAATTTAGTCTTTCTTTGAAATATTTTAGTCATATTCCTTTGTCTTTGAGAAAAGTGCAATTTGGTACAACACTCTCTGAACACGGAGCAAAGGCCATATGGTGACTTATAAATGAAATTCTAGCACCAGATGTAGAACTCAGAGAGCATGGCATGATGGACAAAAGAATTAATATCTCCATCTAGTTAAACTGAAAAAAAAAGTTGAATGAGTAGGCGAAAACTGGGAAAACAGTAGATCTCTAGAAAGAAGTAACACAGATAAAATCTACATTTTTCTTTACAATAGTTCTCTAAAGTACTTTTATGCACTACACATAAAATGTGCAGCCTACGTTTCAAGGATGGAGGAATACTGTTTTATTCTCAGAATAACTTACTAGTATTGAATATTGAATGACTTCAAAGTGCCCACCTGGGTATGTACAAGCCTTGTGTTTGACTGGTACAACTAGGAATACAGGAAGAGTAGGAATTTGTTTAGTTATTTGCAAACACTTTTCTCTAATAATAATAAAGTTGTTTCATTTTTTGTTTCTGGTATGTTTCTATTTCTGAACTGAAATGGAGTCTCACTTAAGTAGCTATAAACCAAGGGCCCCTAATTGGTCATGAAGCCACTTTATTTGTAATCCAAGTAGTTCATCTGTTGAGATAAACTTTCAAAATCATCTTTGGTGTCTTCCCTACCCTTACCCCCAACAGAACATTATGCCTTTTGGAATTTCCAGTCAGTATAGACTGTCAATTCCTTAGATTTGTAAGACAAGAAGTTTTGATGGGTTGTTTGGGAAAGAGGTAAGGAGATTATTTCATTGGAATAATGAAAAAGCTGTAATATATAAGCAAAATTAAAATAACTACTTATCACTGTTTTAAAGAGCCTAAAAAAAAAAAGAAAGAAAAAATTCAATATTCAGAACTATGGAGGATATTTGAGTTCTAAGTAAAGGTAATACTTTCTGAAGTTAGAGAAAAGGTGTGTTATACCTTTTTGATAAATAAAAAAATTAATGCTCTAACTCAAGAAATTAGCAGGAAGATTTTGCAGACTGCTGTACAATATTTCAGTGCAGACCTGGAATAACTCACTTTTTTATTGCTGAAAATTACTAGGGTTTTGGTTAATACTTTTAATACTTGTTTTTTTCCCAGCAGAAAAATATCCTCAGTGTACTGCTTTATAATAAGATGTAGCCACAGATTCAAAATATGCACACATTCCTTGTTAGTCAGCCAGTGTTCTGGTTTGTGTTCTGCACTACCTGATTTAATTACCATTGCTAAGGTGCTTTCTTATTTGATTTTAAGATAACTCCTTAAGTCTGATCTCTAGACATAAAAAGGTTGGAAGATGTTCAATTAAGATGCATCTCCTGTTGAATTCTCTGCCTCATAGTCAGCTCTTTAAAGGTTTGAGGCGCTCTATCTGCTTTGGCTAAATTCGAGTCACCACAGCTGCTTCTCTCATTTGTGTTTAAGCCTTTGCTGAGCCTTTCACAATTTCAAGTGCAGCTTTGCACTTGAGATCGAAGAGTGGCAGACCCTACCACTAATACTGTACAAATCTTTCTCCATGTCTGTGTTGCTGTCTCCATCAGAGTCTCAATATTTCTTTTTATCCATCTGTCGGACTTCCTGGTATGGGGTACTTCATGTAGGAAGATGAGAAAGACCCATCTTAAGGCCTGAGGCTCAGGTTCTTTGCTATTTGATTAGTACTCCTTGTTATTTCTTATCCAGCAATAAGTCAGCAGCAGGTAAATAGAAGGCAAGGGATTTTTCTTTCCCTCCCTTCCTTCAATTGTATATAGGAATAGACACATTATAGGAATGTGCTTCTTGTTCATGGAGTGACAAAACTATCTTTTGTCCTTTTAAAAAGGAAAGAAGCTTAGAAGTTTTTTTCTTCAATTAGGTGAAAAAGTCATTTACAGGTCTGGAGGACATCACCTTAAGTTTTAGGATAACTAATTAGACAGGAGCCAAAAAGTCTTGCTTGGTCAATTTACTAGAAAAAGAACACAGAAACTAATGGCTTTTGTGAGGTGTTTTACTAAGAGCAAGAACTTCTTGCATTTAGATCAGTTTTTCTCTGTAAAGGGTTTATTATTTTGCATTTCATTAAACCTTTTTGTTTCCAACACTGCAACAGAAGCCATCCTGCTGATTTTATGCCTCCAAAGGTAGCTGAGCTATCTTAGGTGAGAAATAGATTTCCAAGAGTTTATGAGACCTGGCTCAAAGAAGCCCTTATTACTACACATTCTACAGCTACAGCATTTGTCTCCATGTTTTTCATGTAATTTCCAGTACCACATGAACTAAAACCAGTTTACAAAACACTTTTACTTTCCAGAAGTGCTCACAGTACACATACCAAAAAGGCTATGTGTGACTGAACTAACACTGAGAGAGTTCGACAAAAATCTGCTTTCTAGGAGCATTCCCTGACTGTACTATTTTCCAGCAGTTTATTATTTTAGTCAGGTCACTAAGACCTTTTTCTAGGTAGAAAATCCTGGGCTCTGCTATTATACTTTAAATATTGGGTGCTGTTGGGCAGAAAAATTATCTAATAAAATGCATATTTTATTAGTCTATTGTGATTTGACATCTATCAGAAATGCTTCTTTGTTTCACACTTTCATGTAACTTATATCCATTACATGTTCTTTTTTTGCCTGAAAGTTGATATGAACTTCTGAGAATAATTTCGCTTTGATTTTTTTTCTTCTTTCTTGAACTGAATTGCTTAGAAATAGGTCTGAAATTTCAAAAGCTCCCTGAGTATTCTGAATGCTCGATTTTCCATTAATTTCAAATAGTATAAGTGGCTTTGAAAAAGACAGCACAAAGGCTAAGTTACCCTAGGGTGACATTTCAAATTTGCTGACGTTGATAGTAAAATCTACACTGATTTGAGCAAGACTAAGAGTTTCCCTTGCATGGTGCTGGGATAAGGCTCTAAACCAGTCAAAATCTGTCAATTTGAAAAAAAAAATGAAGCTAGTCTTTAATATTAAGAAAGACAATCTCTGTTCATTTAAATGAAGTTAACCTCTTGCTTAAAGGTAAGTATTTTCATATTTTCACTGTGTGAGAGACTGAGAGAAAGTCAGTTTTAGTCTCGTTAAAGTGGGAAAACTTGCCTAGATTGTCAAGAGGTACAGTGCTGAAATTGCGTGAAGCAGGGAGGACTTGACATTTCTCTTTAAATCTGTGGTTTTTTGCCTTTATTTCTGTGAACATAATTTGTAAGAGGAAAGGTCAAATCATCTCAAAAGTAGATGTCTGTCTTAAGCTAGATAGGCAGCAGATGTAGATAGCATAACCATTTACACTGCAAGCTCTCAGAGAGAAAGCCCTATGAAAATTCAAGTGTAATTTAATAGGGATTGTCTTTTCAGCTGGAAGCATTTTGCTTTACACAAATGCAGTCCCTTCCAAAAAGTGTAAGAGGCATAACTGAAGTCCCTTTTGGCAGGAAGTAAACTCAAATAATTGTAGTATTTTATAGGCTCCAGCATGACCAGTATTGTTGAATAGCAATTTCTGACAGGTATGCATATGATTCCTTAACACACTTTCACTAGACCTAAGGGCCAGAGAACTTCATCGTCCTCTGAAGTAGCAAAATCCATTATTGGATTTTTCCTCTTATTATAAAGAACATCTATTTATTTGCTGAGTTGAAAGAGACCCGTAAGAATCATCATTTGTAATGTGTGTATGTAATGATAGAGTTATTTTTTAAAATTAAATATTTTTATACCACTTATGTATCTCAAGACCATTGGAAAGATGAGTAGAAATAATGTTAACCTCTCCTTCACTTTTGTAAGCTTTTCTGGACATGTTTTCTAGGTCTTGATAGTTTTAAGAAATAACAATGGAATGCATCCCCTTCCCTCTGTTATGATAACTCACAAAAACACCCAAAACAGCTGCACATGCAAAAGCAAACCTTAGGTCATTCAGCTTATTGAGGCATAGAGAAGTGCTTGTAAATTGAAAGAGAAGAAAGGTAACAGTTACACTATTCACTGCTGATCTGAGAAACAAATCTTAGAATGACAATGTGTGACTAATGAAAGTGCTAGTTGAAAAAGATCAGGCTACTTTATTTGCATTCTGCCTTTTGTTTGTTCTACAGATATTAGAGAAACCTTTTAAAACCAGCCCCACTATGTTCTTTTTTTTTTTTTTTTTGATTCTTTATATATTAGGATATAATATCCACAGTCTTTCCATTCACCAACATCTTTATATTTGTAACTTTTAGAGTCTGATTTCAATGCCACACTGCCTTGATAATTTATAAGAGTTCTGCATCAAACAAGCAATCCTATTACTCAATAAAAACATTCCTCTACAAGTTCTCTTGTTTTTAATGTTCATGCAATCAATAGTAGTGATTGGTGATATTTTTTTCTGGTTTTGTATATTGGCCTAGTTAGAAATTTAAAAGGTGCATTGGGAGAACTGGTTCAGTTCCTTTCAGAAGTAAATAAAAACATCTATTAAAAGAATAAAATCCAATTTTCTTTACTAAAGAAACCCATCTTCAAACCTTGTTTTTATTGAATTAGAAGGCTGATTAAAATAAGGAAATATTTCAAATGCTTTACTATTTTTCTTAAATGAAATCAATGATTTCCAAGTGTGTTATCATGTTAACATGGTTTCATGGTTTAGAGACAAAGACAAAAATGGTATAAGAAAGCTATAGAACATTATTTTTTAGCATTTTTTCTAAGAAAAGCATTTTTTTAAGAACATGCTAGAAAAGTTTTAGCTAAATTCAGTTAAATCTGTCAATATTTATTTTGTGTTTACTTGCAGCTCAAATATGAATTTGTTGCTTGAAACTTTTTTCAGATAAACTTGAGACATCAAGACTGCATGAACAGTACATCAGTTGTGGGAAACAACATTTAAAATAACCAATTTTCGCAAGTTTTCTCCCTTCATGACTTTTTTTCCTTCATCCTTTTAATTTTAGTTAATTTTTATGACCTATCAGTAAAATACAAAGTGATTGAGGTGTAGGTAGGAGCACCCCAGATTAGAGATTCTGGTTTCATCTACTTCCCTTTAAGGGACGTCAAATTTATCCTTTTTCTACAGCAAAATAGAAACCATCTGGTTTAGAGCTCTGTGTAATTGTACCCGGAACATGAATCCTGCACAAAATCTTGGCTTCACAGGCCTGAAGTCCTTATGCCTCTGACTTCTAGGAGGCATCAATGGTAGTGATTTTGGAACCTATATGTAAAATAGAATATTAGAGTTTGTGGTATTTTTTGTCCCCTCACCATGCAGCATAATGGTGCTCTGATTTAAGTCTTCGATTTATCACCTCCTTTACCTTCGACCTTCTTTCTCCGTTTAGCCTATGAATGAGGATGCTATGGATGAATAAAAAGAATAAAAGCTTTACTTAAAAATTATGGCCTAATTTGTGTCGAGCATTTATGGGATTGAATCCAGCCAGGAAACCATTGAAGTTCAGACAGCTTGTTGAAATTTGACATATCAAGACTGAAGGAGGATGGATTCCTTCATGACACGAGCAAAGTCCCTGTTTTGTGTCTAAAGATTACTTGAATTTCTCACTGTTTCAATAATTATACTTGAAATGTAATAAAATAATTACAAATAAGTGTGTTTGACAACTTCATCATCTTTGTGTTTTAGGATTCAACAGAGAGTTTCATCTTATGGGATTTATTGCAAGTTTTATTTTCCACTTGTGAATGCAATACTGAATCTTTGAACATGCTCCCTGTTGTGGCATTGAAGTACAGTCAGTATCTTATGATGAACCTACTGTCAAACAAAAATGCTTTAAAAATGTAATAATGTCTTGAACTTCTTTATTAGAAAATTATGTGTGCATTTAAATCTTTGTGGAGTGAACAAATAGAATGTTTGCATTTTTCACTCTGACTTAATTAAACACAGTCATTCTCATTCTACACGTCTTTTGCACTATATTTTCAATAATGAAAAATTATGTTGGCATAGAGTTTGAGCACTGTTGCTGAGGATACTTAGAACTGATCTCAAATTATTAAAACAGAAACATAAACCAAGGTTCTGACTTCTTAAACTGGATTTTAACTCTGTCTTTAGATTAAGCAGTGCCTACGTCTGCCCTCTTTCTGGCTTATGCATTTTGTTTACCTGTAGCTTTGTGACAGAAAAGTCAAAAGAAGAAGACAAAAAACATCTTGCATAAGCAGACAAATGTTAATTTCTTAATAGGAAAAAATTATTTAGGAATAAAATTATTAGGAGAAAATGTTGTACATGCTCAATGCAATTATCCCATCTTAAGGGTACAGTGAAAAACATAGAGAAATTAAAGCAATGGGCTACTCCTCCAGCTTATGGAATGTATTGTGTATCCTTATGGTAGTTCTATTATTTTGTTGAATCCTTTAGAGAGGAGCTTTGAATTTGAGATAGACACAGTGATTGACATCTCATGAGTAGTCTTCATTCTAAATGTAAATTGTACTTAAAAATGAGCAACATTTACAGCTATTTGCCTAAGACTTTAAGCTGTCTGGAAAAAAAAGATCTCATATCTTCAAATATTTGTCAGTTCTTAAAAGGCTCAGTGTCCTTTTTGTAGTGAGGGGCCCAGAACTGGACACAGTGAGGTGTGGCCTCACCAGCGCTGAGTACAGGGGGGCAATCCCTGCCCTGCTCCTGCTGGCCACACCATTGCTGATCCAGGCCAGGATGTCACTGGCTTTCTTGGCCACCTGGGCACATCTGGATCATGTTCAGCAGGTGTCACCAGCACCCCCAGATCCTTTCCAGAGAGGTTTACTTAATGAAAAACCAGCATATCTTCCCACAATTTCTCCCACTGTCCTAGGAGGCAGGATCTAGAACAACTAGAAGTCACCCTCCAATCTCCAATCTCAATTTACTACTTTCCAGGCCCTACGTGCTTTTATCACTTACAAGACTTTACAGTTCCTAACTTTTACTTTTCTAAGAAGGCCATATCTTTCAGGTTTTATTTTATTGTTTTGAAATCTTCTAGGCTTCTGTTGAAAAATACATGTATTTCTGTATTCATTTTATTACATAATACATTTTTGGATAATTTTCAAATATGATAAGCAGCCTTTTTCAGAGCTCTTACTACTTTTTGTTTACGTATCATAAAGAAGTGTTTTTATACTCATTCCTTTCCTAAGAATTGTGTTGAGAAAATTTAGTTTTTCACAGTAGTTAGTATTATGTTTAGTAGCTCGTAGTTTATAGAAACTGTCAGACTAGTGTGCTGGTTTGGTGTGAAAAATGCATGTAATTTATTTAGCTTTTTTATGTAATTTAGCTTTTTGCAAATATTAAAATGAATATTATATTTGTTGTGTTAGAAAGTAATGCTGTATTAATTTTCTTAAGTACTGTGTTAAATCTAGTTTTAGGTTATAAAAAATGATAAAGTAGAAACTATGCTATGTAGGATACTTTTTTAAAAGAAAGGACTCGCAGTGAGATAGCAGCCACAGAACACCTGAATCTTTCAGAGAAAAAGAATTTATTGCCCTGTTATCAGAAGAAATGAACTTCTTCCCGCCTCGAAGGTGCTGTTAGGATTTGGAGAAAGAAGTTGACCATGACCAGACAGAATTCTGTATTTGAATGGAATTTATGCATCATGTATGAACATGCAACAGGCTGTTGTTTTTAAGGGTTAATCCTCTGTTAATGTGGGTCCTTTTTTGGGCTTGTGCTGCCCACTAAAATGTACCTGGACGTCCATAACTCTTTTTTATTTATTGTCTCATATTGTCCTAATTCAATTTGTCCAAATTATTATTACTCTAATTGTATTACTACTTTTTATAACCACTTTATTGCTATTAATCTTTTAAAATTTTAAAAACAAGTTATTGGTGTTTTTCACATTTGGCATGGTCTGGTTTCTGGTAGCAGGGGGGGGCACAGAGATGGCTTCTGGGAGAAGATGCTGGGAGCTTCCACCATGTCCCTGATGGTTCTGAAGATGGACATGCTGCTGGCCAAGGCTGGGCCAATGACAGATGATGGTAACACCTCTCTGATAACATATTCAATGAGTAATCAAAAGGAAAATAGTGGTGGGGTTTTAATTCCAGCCAGAGAAAAGGACGAGGTGAGAACATGTGAGGGAAGCGCCATGGAGACACCAAGGTCAGGGGAGAAGGAAGGGCAGGAGGTGCTGCAGGCCCCAGAGCCGAGATTCCCCTGCAGGCAGGGGAGCAGCTGCGGCCCTGCAGCCCCTGGGGATCCATGGGGAATGCAGAGATCCATGAACAGCCCCTGGGGATCCATGGGGAATGCAGAGATCCATGAACAGCCCCTGGGGATCCACGGGGAATGCAGAGATCCACCCGCAGGGAATGGGGATCCACGGGGAATGCAGAGATCCACCCGCAGGGAATGGGGATCCACGGGGAATGCAGAGATCCACCCGCAGGGAATGGGGAAGGTGCCCTCACAGAGTGGGAGAGCCTGGCGGAGGCTCTGCTCCAGTGGGAGGCCTGGTGGAGAGAGAGGGCGCAGGTTCCAGGCTGGAGCAGCCTGGCCTTGGAGCACTGCTCCCTGCGGGCAGAGAGACCCACGGCACTGCGGTTTGGGAGGAATGTTCACCTCTGGAAGGGATTCACATTTCAGCAGTTTTGGTAGGACAGCTACTCATGAGATTGGAAACACCTGGAGAAGTTCACAGGTGTCTCCTGTGGGAGGGACCCCACAGTGCAGCAAGGGAAGAATTCCCTTCCCTGGGCAGCAGAAGAAAACCTCGGGTGATGAACTGAGAAAAACCCCCATGGCTTGTCTCCCGGTGCTGTTGGTGCTAAGGAGAGAGGGGCTGGGGGAAAAAAAAGGTGTTTTTAAGGGGTTATTTTACTTCTCATTATCTTTCTCTAATTTTTTTAGTAATAAATTCAAATGACTTTGTAACTCTAAATTGAGCCTGTTTTGCCCTTGGAATGTTTTTTCCTGGAATTTATCTCCACTGATGAAGCCTTCATTAAACTTCTCTCTCCTCTGCCCAGCTGTGGCAGGAGAGGGTGAGTGCCACAGAGGGTGAGTGACACCAGCCTTTGGCCAGTGCCAAACCACAACAACTAGCTAAAAACTGAACTCAGAAGTTTGTTGTTTTAGATGATAGACCAGCCTTGAAACAGTTTCCCCCCCTGGTTCATGACTGATACAGGAAACCTATATTTCTTTTGTGCACTTCACCTGATGATTTAATTACAATTTTTGCAAGTTTTTCCATAGTATGTGATTTTTGAAATTTGACTGCACAAATAATTAATTAGCCTTGCATTCCTATATCAGATACTGACTTGCCTTTGAGAACAGATACTCTTCTCTTCTTCATTTTCAGCTTCTGCTATACATTTTTAATTTTAGGTTATGGCAATTAATGGATTGTTCTGTATGTAATGAGTACATGATATACCAAATACCAGCAGATTAAAGATTTTCCTGTGCTAATTTCTTCATGTCCTGCTAAGATTCTGTTCAGATTCTGTTCATAAGAACAAACTTCTGTCTGTATCTGTACTATCTACAGATAAATATTTTTGAGCCAAAGCCAGTGGGCTTTTGTAGTGAGGGTGATGGTGACAGGATGGTTCAGGAGAAAAAGAAGAAACAAGAGCTTTAAGTTATATGTAAACTTTTGGATGGCTGATGGAAGATGATAAAGTTTTAGAATTAGACTTCCTAAATTTTACTCCATGCCATCTTATCTGGGAGAAATGTGCAATAGTGTTTCAGTGCTTCTTTTTCTAATGTTTTTGTATTTCGTTTATTTTTTTCCTTCTGTCTCGAGGAAAAAGTAGCCTAAAATGTAATTAAGTAACCTAAAATCCACTTTAAAAGTATAAGGGTTAAAAATAGACCAAAAAAGGTACAAACTGCCACTTCTGTGATCTGTAAGTTGCTCAGAATCTTCACGCAGACTTGGGAACGAGAGTTGCATTTGACTGTTGGAAGTTGAGACAGAATTCAATATATGCCACCCATAAATGTCTTAATTGAAGGTTTAAACCTCCACATTGAAGTTTATACTCCTCTACTGATGTGTGCAAACAGCTTGCTCAATGCCCCTGATGTCCAGAACACAGCTGTTTTGGGGAGAATATCTTCTATTTAAAGGGAGAATATTTATCTTCTTTTTATCAAGTAGAGAAATACAGTTCAATGTAATCAAAACTTTCTATGGGATTTGCCATTAAGCTTTTTGCTGTATGTTCATTATACAGCAGACATGGCAGCTTAGAGAATTTAAAATTAATCTTTTGCTCTTTTGCTTTTATACTTTTTCTCAAAAATAAAAAGTACTTTTGTCAACATTTGTAGCATTTCCTTTTTTAAGCTTGTTTGTGTTCTGCAGAACAAGTATGTTGTCCAGGGAAAGCAATGCTTCAAACAGGAAAAAATATTGTAGGGATATCTCTTTCATTGCTCCATCTTCACAGCATGGACATACTTGGCCAAGTTCCTTTCCAGTTTGTCCCTTCATTGTCAGAGCACGACAGGATGGCTGCTTTGACAATGAAGCCGTTCACATCTCTGCGGAATGCTTAGCAACAGATGTTTTGGAATTCTGTGGTGCTGCATTAGGCTGCTAAGTCAAAATACGTCTGCAGAAAGGCAACGTTCTTCAACAGAGAGCAGCTCTCTTCACAATCTCATTGCTGCTCGGCATCGTCCGAGTCTGAAAAGGAGCGTGTGCATTTTGGTGAATCGTGTAAACTGCAGAACTGACCTGCAGGAGCGCTTTTCTTGTTAGCTGGTGTGACAAGTTGGTGGGTAATGCATGGTAAAAGACAAAATCCTTCACTGAAATAAGGCAGTCAGGTTGAAATATTTTTGCCTGCTATTGCGAGGCAATGGGGGCACATCTTGTTGAACTGGAGGTTTAGCGACACGTTCTCTCGTGCTGAGTGTATGCTGCTCCTTGTGCCAGAGGAGCAGGGAGCTCCACCGGAGCCAGCAGTGGCTGCCTCTGGTTCTCCAGAAGGTGGTAGCATTGCTCTGTGCTAGTGCAGAGCATCTGCATCCCTCTCTGTTACTTCCAGGCCTTTATTCACCAGTGCCTTTTTCACGCTCAGGAGCCATGCTTCTGTAGTATATTTCATATTTAAATAACTAGAAGATTATTTGTAAATTCAGGTTTGATGCCTGTTTGGTTTTTTTAATGCTTTAGAAGTGTGTTTTTTTATTTTGTTTCTTTCTAAGTCAATCTGCAGGGATTTTGCTCCTCAGTACTGAAACAATGAATGCAACGTGCACACAAAATAGATCTAGAAAATGCAAAGCCACAGATCCACAGCAGAAACTGTCTTGGAGGACCTTCTGCTTGAATTTAGGCTCCAAAGATGTATTACCCTATTCTGAAAGTGAAAAAGCGAACTGATTTTAAGATGCGCTACACAGCACATCTTCAGCCCTGGGAGGGGGGTTCAGGGGTCTCCAGGACTGTGGCAAGGCTGGAAAAATGGATCTTGGTCTGGCATGGAGGAAAGCTGGAATCCTGTCCTTGTGGCTGCGACACTGAGAAAGCCGAGCCTATTACTCAGCCCCTAAAATCCAGGGTGATGAGGCTGTTTTCTAGTTTGATTCCCACTCTCTGATTTATCAGTGGCAGAGAATTTTACCTGACTGTCAGTTCTGACAGCAGCAGAAATTTAAATAGTAGAAGGCTTTCCCAGTGGAACAAGCTGCAGCACAAAAAATGCTTGTTTTCCTTCTGTGTTTCCTTAAACCTCACAAATCTGGTAATTAGCCTGATTTTTCCTCACATGGAAGGATTAAAAGAAAAATTATTTATTGTTTTTATGAGGAAATCCATAATGAAGTTAACAGTATGATTGAAAAATTTTCAAGAGAAGAAAAAAGAAATAAACTTTAGAACAGGAAAATCAGCACTCCCTCAATACAATCAACAATTACTGTAGTATGAAGTAATCTCTATACCTAAGAATAAGAGAAACAGGTTCAGAGCCACTTACCTTGATTGATGAGGAATATCTAAGAAAGCAGAGATCCAAGTGGCCTTTTGAAATGTGGAATTTAGAAACAGAACACGACAAAAAGCTCTAAGTTGTTATTATGAACACAATTTATAAATGAAATAACTGTGTTTTAGATTCCTGTGCACTATATATCTGGGCAAATATTAACATAAATATTTGGGCATATGTAACATAATATTTGGGCAAATATTACCATATTATCATTTAAAACATAAATGATCCTCGTCCTTAAGGGCCTTAAGGTTTCTCTAGGAGCAGGTGGGAAGTTCCCTGTAGGATGGTGAGAAATGACAAATTGTAGGAATGGGAGGGGAAGGAGATCACTTCTAGCTTGGAGCAGAACCCACATGCCTTGGGTTTGTAATCAGTGTGATTCAGCTGTGTGAAAGCAGCTGCAGGCCCCTGCAACGATGATGGAAGGCACTGGATTTGCAGAAATGGTAGTGGTGGCATAATAGTGGACTTGAGGGCAGTGGGTTTTGTTAAGAAGCTGCGGAGTCTGGCTTCTGCTTCTCTGCAAAAAACCAGCCCTTCCAGCAATTTACCATAGCACCTCATAGGAAGGAAATTCCCATATCTGCGCAGAAAGAGATCAACTGAACTCAAGAATAATCCCAGTTCAGTTACAAGACAAGGTTAATGATGTGTTAAACAAAATTTTCATAACAGCCTGATATGCAAGGATCTTTTCAATAGCTTGCTCTTTAACACTATGAGTTTCTGTATAGAAACTTAGCCTAGGTGCTGAGTATATAGGGGATTGCTTCTGCACGTACACTTTACCCCACAATTAATTAGTAAATTAAATAATTGATCCATCTGTAAATGCTATCTTCTGGGCTATAGTTGCAAACATCACTTTTCCACCAATCTCTGTGGTTTAAACTGGAAAATATGCCCAGTTTCCAACTTTTGACTACAATAAGAGCAACCGCCATGAGGTGTCAGCCATGTATGCCTGACACCTCTTTTAAATATAAACCCACTTCTTTTCCCTGGGGTCTTTATTCTCTTAAAGTGTTAATGAAGCTATTGCAGTGTCCTGGTTTAGGGCAAATTTGAGAGAAAACCTCTGAAAGAGTTTCTCTAGAAAGCAGATTCAAGCAGCCCCTTCCCCAACTGGTTTGGGAAAAGATTTTCTTCTCTCCCCCACCCTTGCTCTTGGTACCAGTCTTAAAGGTGCAAAACTTATTTCTGAGATAAACAGATGAATGGGGATAGAATTCAAAAACATAAAGTCACCCTAGGACATTAAACTTCATAAATGTTCTATCAGTTGTTGAAATATATGCCAAATTTTCTCAGTTTTAGAGCTCTTCTCATTTTGCTGTTTCCTTGCAGCATGAGTTCAGTGGAAGCGGAGTCTTGTGTCTTCTGTCTAATGGGACAGCCCACAAATAAAAATTGAAAGACCTCAGGGGAGCTAGACTGGGCTGTGTTATTTTTCTACATCATGTTTCTCCAAGGAAGTTTCAAATCCACTACTTGCTGAGTCTTGCCTTCCTAGCAGACCCCTACTACTTTCCAGAGTTTAATATTCAAACAAATTCTCTCTAAATCACCTTTCTGTGCAGAAAGAGATATAATAAATCATAAGCACAGGAGGCAGGCGATGTAGAAACCTATTTGGCAATAGCAGTTGTTGCTTTTTTCTTGCTAACGACTTTCTGACAAGCTTTTTGCTTGATGTTTTTGTTATCTGCTAAAGTTAGAATGGAAAATCAGACAAAGGCAAATTCCTAATGCATGCAGATCTATAGGTATCAATTAAACTTCAAAATTCCCCAGGCAAATTGTCTTCAAAGAAATTCAGGCTTCTTCCTGTCCTTGCCCAGTGGATTCCCCAGTGCTGCTGAATGCTCCTCTGAATGACTCCTGATTTTTTTTTTTTTTTCCCAAAGCCTTGAAGCTGATTTTCCTCTAGATGGCAGGACCACTTCAGGCTTCACAGCAGTCGCTGAGTTATTGCTGGCCCTGGTCCCCAAGGTGGTTCTGCTAATGTAGCTGCTGGGAGAACTTTATATGTGGTGAATAACTGCAGAGGGGTAGGTGAGAAAGAGCCTCTGAGCACTCTGCTTGGAGCACTTCTGAGTGATACAGCTGCTCCTGTGACACTCACCTGCATCCCTGAGCCTCTCTTCAGCGCTGTTGCTTGCCATGGAAGAATATACTATATATGGATATAGTATATCAACACATTAGGCTCCTCCCTTATGAGTTCATAGGGCACAAAAGGCAAATTTCATGTGAAACAAAAATGAAATCTCTGCTGTAATCTCTGTGCGTTTCAAGAGGTACAGGCTACACCAAGGTATTCTATCAGTCAGGGGTGCTTTTCTCATGAGTGAAAACAGCAATGGTTGTGTGTTGTTGGCATATCAAGTCACCTTCCCATTGTTTGTTTATTTTTTTTTACAGCAGCAGTTCCACACAAGCAGGATCAAAATCATTGCTCTGACATCCCCACTTTCTTTCCATACAGTAATAAAGGCTTTCTTCTGTCTTTCGTAGAAATAATTAATCTGCTGAAACAACCTAGGGGTTCTTTCATTGAAGTGGGATTTAAATATTTTGGCATTCAACACCAGTTAAAGGAATTTAATAAAAAAGCTATAATTTATTTTTCCTTTCATGAAGGGTTATTCTCTGTATGTAAAACGGTGACAAACAGAATCTTCCTCTCTGAGATGCTCTTAAGAGTTATAAGAAATGTAGGAAGATGCAGCAAATTGGTTCAGGGCAATAAGTACAGTAGCATTCCCACTTTTATAACTAAAGGTGTCTTGGTTACTGTAAGGAGGTTTCTCCTTGTAATGAGGTTTTTCAAACGCTGTTAGTGTACTAAAATGATTGCCAATATAGTCTGTTTTGAAAAACAGGATGAAGTTAAGAATTCAGGTAAGCAATCTGCGAAAGCAGCACAGGAGTGCCAAAGTGATTTTGTTAATATGCTCTTAATAGGCATGAGATGCTCTGAGATGATTTCAAAGTTATCCAGGAATTTGAAATCTGCTTTGATTATGCCTATGTACTTATATTATATTTAGATCAAATTATGAACTCATTTGTAGTTGATAATTTACTGCCCTTACTAGGATGAAGTTGGTGTTAATTCTCCTGAAAACTGGGACAGGAATAATTTTCTGCTTGCTTCCATTTAGCACGAGTTTGAAAAGGGGGTTTTGTGGCAGTAGATAACCTTTTTCATCAGAGATAAATATTTGAAAAAATTCAGTTTTCCCTTTCCTGACACTAAGAACTCTATAAATCTTAGTAATTCTTAGGTCTCCATAACTTACAGCTCAGCATACTGCTAAAAACTTTCCTGAATCTTAAATTTATAGATATTTCCTGACAATAAAAATTGAAAACTTTGTTTCCAGTTTTAATGTAAACACTCTCATGGTATCTTTAACAACAACATCATGGCTTTATGAAGCTAATTTTTCCTGTCAACAATTTCTAAAAATTGTTTCTGAATACTTTGTTGCAATAACTTCCAAGAGTTGATCTAATGACATCTAAGTGGTCAGTAAAACCTATCATTGAGTAAATGTGTTAATAATGTTTGATTTTGTAAATTGATTAATACAAGCATGATGGTGATGATGATCATTATGTGAAAGAAGAAAATTTCAGAGCTATTATATCCATACTTGAAGTAGCATTAAGCAAAGCTTTTCTGACATCCCCATTCTTTAAATGAAATATATTAGAAACAAATCAATGCCATACATTTCTTATAAAATCTTTTAAAGTATTTTAAATGGTTACAAATACTGTCTGAGTTCCTCATTTACATGACACTATATAATATACTAAATTTTAGAGTGTTGTGATGCATTTCATTTCAGAAGCCAGTAAATACACTTTGTTAGACATCTGAAAACCCTGAGTAAAACTCTAAATATATTGGGGAAAGACCAATATGCTGTTTTCCCTGGGGGAAAAAAATAAATGTATTTGAACCTGGAAAACTGGCAGAAAATAAGGGCTTATTTAAATCAATTTCAATTCCTATTATTCAAAACAAGCTATATTTGGGAATTTAATGAATACAGAAGTTAAGTAAAAAGACATTTAAGAGATGTGTACCACAGTGCTGCTGTAGAAGAATACAATATTCTTGAGTCCTTCACTTGCATCATATGGCTTAAAAATAGGACCAAGACTACAAAAATGACAATGTCAGTGTTTTTATTTATCTCTTAAATGGTGAAAAAATAAATGGCCTACTGTAACTATTAAATTTCTGTAAAGTTTACATGGAAATTTACAGTTGTAACAGAAAGAAACAAGTGTGGATTAGATTACAGTTGAGCCACTGAAGCTTTTTTTTAAAAAAATTAGCTAAATTTTCTTTCAAGAATGGTCCTGGAGTGGTTCTATTTCTTTGAAGAAATGAAAGAAAGCTTACTTTGTCTGTTAAAACCAAAATTTTTTAATTAATACTACTGAATGAGTGGGCAAGGAGGAAAGAAACTTCCCTGAGTTTTAACTCCTCTCTCTGAACAGGTACTTAAAAGAACATGGAAAGAAAAGCAAAGGTAAATTAAGTTCCTTGCTTCTTTCAGATATTGGCTGTTCTTGAGCTTGGTAATTGTTACTAAATGAACATACATATGAACATTTTGCCTGCAAGAGTGGTATTTTCAATTTAAACAGCACTGGCAGGATTTGTTTCCAGCTGTTCTATTTAGAAATTGCTTCTTGTAGACAGTGTACCTTATCAATGTTGGGAGCTTTGAACATGCAAAGAGCCTTGCAAGTGTAATGCAGTGACAAAAGGTCTGCCAGTCACAATTTTCTTTTAGAAAATGTTGTAATTTTATTTCTTCAGATGATGACTTTGTAAAGGAAAGAGGTTCCAAACTGGATCTGAAAACTGCACATCCAGCTTTCTCTGAAGCTTGCCAAGGAGACTATCAGAAATGCCAGAATAGTGTACTTTCCAAAGTTTTAAGAAGCCCATTACTTATTCCAAGCACCTGAGACCATCCTGTCTTGCTTTGCTTGTCACTGGCATCTCACCAGCAGGCTGGAGGGGACATGGAGGAACTCTGTCCTGCTGACACTTCTATTCATGGCACTTATGTCTCTGTTAAATGCCAGCTGAGTGTCACTGCTGCTCGCCAGCCAAGACAGCGGAATAAGGGAAAACCTCTGTCCCCAGGATGCAGCAGGAAGGGCAGACAGGTTCCCAGCTCTGATTGATTAACATCTTGTCACAAGTCGTGCTGTGTGTGCCTTTGGCACCAGGAGTTACAGGATGTGCTGAGTGTACTCACTGCTGATGCACAAGGCTGCACCTCAGTGGGACTAATCACACCTTGTGTGGCTTCTTGCATACCTGTGTGCTAAGGATTTGTTCAGGCAGGATTTTCCTGCCCATTTATCCTCCACCCAGACCCCCACATGTCAGTAAAGGCCCCAAGCTACTATCTAAACAAAATTTCTTACATGGAGTCTGAGGCCTCATCATATGCTAGAGGCGACAGAGGTGTGTCCTGTTATTTTTCCAAGCTGAAGCAAGGGACAACATCCAGGTCCTGGCATTGCTCCAGTGTTCAAAGTTGTCGCAGACATCTTTTATGAAAAATCCTTTCCTAAGGATTTTTCCTCCTGAGAAGCTGGGAGGCCTCAGGAACAAAATGCAAACATTGATTATCTGCTGCTGTGGAATGCAACAGGTGCATCTGTGATTGGCCCATGTTGGATGTTTGTAATTAATGGCCAATCACAGTCAGCTGGCTCAGACAGAGAGCCGAGCCACAAACCTTTGTTATCATTCTTTGCTATTCTATTCTTAGCCAGCCTGCTGATGAAATCCTTTCTTCTATTCTTTTAGTATAGTTTTAATGTAATATATATCATAAAATAATAAATCAAGCCTTCTGAAACATGGAGTCAGATCCTCGTCTCTTCCCTCATCATGAGACCCCTGTGAACACCGTCGCACAAAGTCTTTGCCAAAATAAGATAATATCAGTAGGAGAGTTGAAACAGCCTAAAAGCTTCACCTGTTCTTTTGTAGGAAAGTGGTGTGGAAGAGGGAGATGAGAAAGAGATTGCTGTGGTGGGCTTCTCTGGCAGAAGCAAATCATTGAAACAAGATCCTTTTAATGAAGGTGTATGTTTTCCAGTTGATCAGAAGTTGATCATTAAAAAAATGTTGTGTTCTGCCACTGAAATTGAATTAATTTTAGATTTGGAAGTATATTGGAAACCTCTAATATTTTTTTTGTCTCCTAAGATCATGGTATTTCAACAAATTTGAGTAAAATGAAACCTGTTTTAAAAAATGAAAGCCTGCTTTCAGCTTGATATAAGTTAACACTGTAAAGGTAATGAAAAAAGAAGATTAATGTTATCTACTTCTAGCTTAAATACTTTTGTTCTTGTTCTTACCTAGTCTCTTAGAAAAGGCAGAAAAGAGTGATGCAAGCCTCCTCTTTAGCTGCTCTAAACAGTTCTCCAAAACCTCTGAAAATTAATTCTAAACTGTGCCTTAATGTGCCATGGCATGCCTTGTCTAATAATCCTACTGAAAGAAAATCTGGTTCTTGCATTTCTTCAGTGTCCAGTTGGTTTTGAAGTGCCTCCAGCTGAAGGCACTCATGGTGACATATGGGAATTGATTGTTGCTAGGCTCTTGCAGGCCTTCTTCTTTAGAAACAGTTTTGGCAACTTTGGGAAAAAACAGGAATACTCAGTTTTAATATGTCTGTTGAAAAGATGAAGGCAAAACATTTTCAGGGAGGTAGTAATGTGAATTCTAATCCATTCAAAAGGTTTAGGGTCTTCTGAGTTCTTGGAGAAAGTATATCCTTGAAGGCAAGGAGAGAATTAAGTCTTTTGAGAGGGATTAATTTCAAAGTTAATTTTTAAATTTGTCTTTACTTCCTTATGCCTGTGGCTGAGTGCATTTTTTGTGTTATAGGAATGTCATAATTTTGAATATCATATAAATTATTCAGTATAATCTTGGATTTAAGAAGCCTCCAACTATTAACTTTTAAGTATTTCAGAACCCAAAAAGTAAGTTGGGAGCACAGTAGCTTCTAGACTCTCCAAATGGTCACCGACTTCAGTATGCTGAGTAAAACTTTTAAATGTTATTATATTATGCATGCTAGAAAAGTTAAATATAGTTGTATGGTAAACACAAATATACTATGCAATCCTCTAATAAAGAAACAAACATGTGGGGCTCTAGATTAGAAGTTGTCAGGTTCTTCCTGTCAGTAGTGAATGTATGCCAAATTCTGCCTGAGTTGTGCAGTGAAAATCAAACTCAACTTTGCAATTTGCATTTCAGTTGCAGGGCGTGAAAAATGAGTATTTTTTGATTGGCTTTTGCAAATATTCAAATTAATATTATATGGGTGTGTTAGAAAGTAATGCCGTATTAATTCTCTTAAGTACTGTGTTAAATATAATTTTAGATTATAAGAAAATGTTAAAGTAGAAACTGTGCTATGTAGGATACTTTTTTTAAAGAAAGGACTCACAGCAATATAGCAGCCACAGGACACCTGAATCTTTCAGAGAAATATAGTTTATTGCCCTCTTATCAGAAGAAATGAACTTCTTCCCGCCTCAAAGGCGCTGTCAGGATTCAGAGGAAGAAGTTGACAATGACCAGACAGAATCCTGTGTTTGAATGGAATTTATGCATCATGTATGAAGTGTATGAACATGCAACAGGCTGTTGTTTTTAAGGGTTAATCCTCTGTTAACGTGGGTCCTTTTGCAGTCTCATGCTGCCCAGAAAAGGTACCTGGATGTCTGTAACTCTTTGTATTTATTGTCTCATATTTTCCTAATTCAATTTGTCCAAATACTTATTACTCTAATTGTACTAATATTTTTTTATAACCATTTTATTACTATTAATCTTTTAAAACTTTAAAAACAAGTGATTGGCGTTTTTCACACAGGGGAACTTGGAGCCAATCTTGCTAGAAATAATCACTGTTACCATGTGTAACAATGTGGTGAAGAATGCTGTCCATACTATGAAGTTTGGCATCAAAAATTAGTACTTTGTCTTCCTAATTACCTGCTAAAAATCTTGTTAAAAATTCACCATAACAGAAAGCCAACAATGACTACGAGCATGTGTGGAAGCTCTGAAGAAAAACTTCAAAAATCTTCAAACTTATTTGTACTCTGTGTACTTGTCCTTCCTTTTAAATTGATTCCTCTTACTTTTTTTCCTTTGCAAATGGGGGTTTTATGGTTTTAAGCATACTTTGTCTTTTTTTTTAATATCTCCATTTTCTGCACCCCTATTTTGTTTGTCTTTGCTCACTTGTTTTAAAAATGGCTTCTTTATATATATATATATTATATATATATATATATATATATATATATCACTGAGTTTTTAAAGAGTAGGAGCTTATTTCTGCAGACAAATCAGGTAATATTTTAAGCCTGTTATCCATCTTGTCCATTTAAACCTGTTGCTCTGAATATTTCTAATGAAATGCCTTGAAGATATCTTTTAGGAGGCTTTTGTTTTATGAATCCCTCAATTTTGGGTCTATATTCTATTTAAATAAAATAATGTATCTGCTATCCAACACCATGTTATTGGCTTTTCTGAATCACTGGCTGTTGAAAAAATAGAATTTTTTTTTATGCTATTGTGAATCCCTCTCATAGTGTGAAATTTGATTTAAGATGTAATCTTACACTGCAGATTTCCTCACAAATATTATTTCTAAGTTCCATGTGCATTTTTTTTTTAATTTCAAAAAGACAAACCTTTGACAGAATGGCTCAAAATTAAGTTGTCTTCAGTAAAATATATCTTATGAACATAATACAACTTTCTTTTAAATAAGCATTCTATTAAATAAATATTTAACTAGAACTTAAAAAAATCATTCATGAAAAAATCATTCATGAGGAAACTTTTTGGAGTTACATCAGGGTTGAATTTTAGTTTTCCTAGAATGCCATATCCTTTCCTTTGAGTGCTAACACACTTTATCTCTGGTGTGTACAATATTTCATTTAAGCAGAAAAGCAAATAGGTTTTCATAAAGGAATGTCTTTTCACTGAAAATATTGATGTACAAATACTGTTTTATAATATACTAAAAATCCAATGGAAAACATTTGGTTTGAACATGATAATTTGTTTTGGCAGTGAGGAATATTTTGCTGACGTAGGTATCTGAATTGACCAAAGTTTCATATTTTGTGGGAAGCTTGGGGTAGGATGACAAACACATGTACATATCACACTGACCCCTAAATGATGGTCCTTGATTGAATTTATCAAAGTGAAAATATGTACTTCACTATATTGAATGTGTGATTAAATAATCTCATAGGAACTAAAGAGACACCTGGGCTTTGTGCTAAAAACCAGTCAACTCATCTTTCAAGGATTTCTTTATTAATCAACACATCTCAAGGTGGTTAAAAGCTCAAACTGAATTACCCTTAAATGTAATATAAGGTGCCAAATGACCAATGATGCACATATTGGATCAGTAATGTGCTTTTCTTGAGACATTTTTCTCATCCATTCCATTGCTGTGATTTGCTAATACACAAAGGATAAACTATAACAAAAAGCAAAATACGTAAGAGATTAATATGTATAAAAGCTGTGAAATTATTGTATTAATCTTTAAATATATGGTCAAGCTGTGACATTGAACATTCTTGCACTGTCATCCGGTTTGATAGATGACATAAGCCACAATCAGTAGTTCTGATTTTTCCAGAAATCCTCTTGGACCTGACCAGTAGTAAGAGTTTCAGGAAGACCAGATGCAAAAGAAGTGAACACAACATGTTTGCTGAATTGCAGAACCTTGGACAGGGAAGTGCACAGCCAGTGCCAGCATGCCCAGAGTGCGACTGAAAATCACAATTTAGTGAACACGACCATTTAGCAGGAATAGCTATGGTCCTAGGATAAAATACTGAAGCAAAGGTGATAAGAGGTTGGATGTGCTTCTTAGGTATTCTACTGCTTCAGAGGTGATGCATTTGAGGTGTAGATGTGTGATCAGCTTATATCAAGCATGAGAATACCGAGGTAGGTCACAGAGATTCTACTGAGTTGTCCTTTCCTTGTTATACACATCAGCTCCAGGCAAACTGCAGTGTGTGGGGGTATTCCAGGAAATAAGGAGCCCAAAATTGATGGTTAAAGATAGATATTATTGTTGGGTAGGTCTGACAAGCTTATCAAATGCAATTGTGAGTTCTGAGACTACAACAGTGAAAAGATTCAGCTACTGACACCGCCATCTCACTAACTCAGCTGGAGGTGTCTAGTAAATGGAAGTCAATATTGCACAAGCTGTAAATTCAAATACAAATCACTACAAAAATTCACTTTCTCTGCCACTAGGATCTCGTTACTGATAATTTATGTTGGAAGGAGATAGTACATTTAACAAAGAAATCTAGCTGCTGTTTGCACAGACCTGCTGGAAAGCTCCACCTGGTTTTAGCAGGAAGTTCTTCAGGTGTGGCATGAGTTGCAGTCTGAGTTGCACTATATCCATCAATAGAAATTATCTCATTGATCAAGGCTGCTCCATTTGAGGAAAGGACCAGAAGTTGAAGGGACTCCTATTTCTTGTCAGTGTGCCACCATTTAACAGTTTACCAAATTTACCTTGGTGAAAGGCTCTGAAACATTTTGAGAAGCTTTGGCAATTCAGTGAATACCTCAAATCTTTTTCTCTCATACTGATAGAAATTATTGCTATGAGAAGCTGCTAGGGTCCAGAATAGCTTGTATGTCTTATTCACATTTATAACATTAGCTGCTAATTTTCATGCTATGACTGCACAGACAACTTCCAGTATGAAGCTGTTCACAAGTCTATTGCTTTTCTTCAGTCTTGCTCATTTTAGCTTGTAACAGATTAAAAATAGAAGTCATTAGACATTGGGCATTAAAAATGAAACTGAAACTTCAGGTTGTCCTAAAATATTTGCCTAGTCTAATATATTCTGATGTTATAACTTAATATATTAATAGGTGCTTTTTTCATACAGTGGGCAGTTACTTGGATTCATTTCACTTCTTTTATTTGCTGATGCTCTTTTGATGTATTTAGAAAATTTATACTTAACTGTTAGTCACATGCTTTGATATCAAGGTACCTACCTGTAAAATATGAACTGCAATATAAACCCCAAATTATTATTATAGTAACAATCAGTATTTTTAAACAGTTATATGAACACATAACATCACTGTTTTTCATTTTCTTTTGAAGGATTGGATATTCTGGAACATGTTTTTTCTTTACAAAGTAGTAATCATATTCTTCAAAATGGAAAATAATTTAAATAAATAAATAATGCAAGGAATTTGAAAACAGGGGATGAATAGGAAAGCACATTTGTTACTACTTTTTTGTAAGGAAAATATATATTCTAAAGAAGTAATTTTTTGGTGTTACAATGTGTTTTTGTCACCTGATGGGTAACGTGGAAAAATTGAGCAGTATCTGCTGATTAGATAAGTTTATTTTGTTCTCAAGTAATTATATTTACCTGTTAAAAATATTTAAAGACATTATTTTTTTGCTTTCCATAGATAGGAATCTTTATCTACATAAGTGAGGTCTGCTCTAACATAAAGTTATTCACGTGATCTTCCTTGTTCACATATTACTAGTGTATAAAAGCTCATGTCCTAAACTCTGTTTAGATACAATTAGAACTAGCTTCTCTTTTTTATAAAAGAAAATATTGTAAAATTGTATTTTTCCCATGTAATCACTTAGGCTGGATTTTTTGATTTATATTGTTCCTATTTTTTTTTTTCATTTTGTAAATATTCAGAGAATAGCTGTTGAAAATAACAATCCCCCTCCCTCTAGAAATATTAAAATTTAGCAAAGGGAGCATTTTCTTTGATATATTATGCAGTTTGCTTAGGCTTGTCACATCAAAGAGAACACAAAATTAATTTACCTTAGTTTAACTCTCTTCCAATGCCCAGAGAGTAGGAAAATCAACACTGTCTGTGCAAGAGAACACAGGAATTAGGCAGAGCATGCATGGTGCTTTCTCCCCAGTGTCCCTCCAGTCCCCAGCTACTCATTGCTCAGGGGGGTTTTGACAGATTTCTGTGTCCAATAACCTCAGCTGCATTTTCTGCTGGTTTTCCATGGGCATGATTACATAATGCTTGAAAGAAATGGATGTTTTGTCATGGGAAAGACAAATTTCCTCCCTAGTTTTTTTATGGATCACATGAAATTTGTTTGGTATTTCCTGATGATTTGATTCAGTGCCTTACCTGCATGGGAAATGAGAATATCTTACTGAGCCTCTATGTTGCTTGTGATTTTATAGACATTATTATATACAATTTCAACATAGTACTCTGTGATTAACAAAGTGATAAGTCCCTTTATTTTCTATTTTTTTCCCCTTTTCAATTTTCAGTCTAACAAGCAAACACTGATAGAAAAAGTTAGACACATTCACAGATGTGTGTGGGGGTATGGAAATCTCTTTAGGCTGCTGATGTGTGCAAACTGTGTGGAAAAAAATACATAACCTACTTTATGACTGTTTTTGTGGGAGTGTAATAGAGAATTCATGAATATTCACCTGCTTACAGTTGTAATTTTTTGTATTTTTAGACTAACATTAATGATTTTCTATAATTAAGGAAGCAAACATGTTTGCGTGATGGTAATTCAGGGAATAAAATTAGAAGGATTTAAATTCAAGGACATTTGAGGAGTTTAAAGTCCAAAACACATATATTTTTTAGAAAGTTTCATTTAAATGGTTGTCGCCATCTTTTCAGCATGATCCAGTAATTCTGTTGAAGACTAATTATGTTAATGTCCTAAAATATGCTTAGCAGCAATTCAGCTCTCACCTTTTTCTCCTCCTATATTTCCTTGCCCCACGAGCAATCTGCGATAGTCGAGCAGTATTACACTTGACCTGAACTTGTATTCATTTTGTGCATACCTCCATGCAGCAGCAAAGTAAACTTGACAGCTTAATTCTACGTTAGGGGAATGTTTGCAGGGATAATCCTATTCACACTGCAGGATAAGGATGCCCTGCTCATGGCTCTGGCCTATAAAACCATTAGCTTTAAATTGTGTGCTCACATTGTGATCTTCTTAGTCTGTAAACCAGCTTTTTTTTTAGCAGTTTATTGGTGAGAGAGGGTAATTTTATGATACATTTTCCTAGCCAATGCCCACTTCCTTTTAAAATGTAGCTGCAAAAAGCAACAAACCCTTCACTTCCTATGGATTATCTGATAGAAGACACATGATATTATGTTTTAAAGCTGTAAATTTTTTGGATTAAATTGTATTTAATGACAAAAAAGACTATCTTGGTGTAGAGGTCTAAAGATAATGTTTCACAGGCCTCTACAGGTGGAGGTAGAGAAGTATGTGGCCAGAATATACATTAAGATACCTGACTTAACTCCCTTTTTCTTAACTACCTTATAGTAGGCCGGTATTCCTCCCCTATGTATAAAAGATGTGATGCTGTGGGATAATTTGGATAATTTTTGGTTTTGTTGCTGTTTTTTGTCATGCTGTCCTGAGATCCTGAGACTTCTGATTGGAGATGGATTGCAAAAATAGCTTGTATATATATATTTTTTTTTTTTTTTTTTTTTTTTTTTTTTTTTTTTTTTTTTTTGTCTACTAAGCTTAATTAGTTATTAGGAAAAATTTATTCTCCGTGTTAAGAATCAACAAAAATCTGTCATTTATAGGTAGATGTACAGAAAATATATTGATATTGTATGTTCAAATAGAAAATACCTCTAAGATCATCAAGTCCAACCAGCACTGCCATGTTTACCACTAAACTGTACCCCAAAGTCGTTTTATTTATTATTCTTTTATTTCTTTAATATTTATATGTCTTTATTTTGAAGGGCAACTGTTAATATATTATCTTTATGAATTCAAAAGCTAAAATATATTACTTCAAAAATACCAGGAGTGCACCTGAAAATTCATAGTAATATGTACCTTGTTAATATCTTGTGTGCAATGTGGCTGCTTTTAACCATATCTAGAGGTGGTTGTCCTAATTTTGCAGATGTGGAAGTAACAAGAAAGGTAGTCAGACTCTTCAGAGCAGATAGGGAGTAATCCTCATGTCCATTTTTCAGTGTTGAAATATGGATCTAAGAGGGTGCTAAAGGGCCGATGCTTGCTCCGCTTGGCCCCCTGTGGTAGAGGTGAAAATCCTAAACCTATGTTCAGCCAGAATTCTCAGTCTGGGTCCATGTGCACACGTTTCTGACTCTAGAGGGAAGGTCCTAGCCCAGCTTGAGTCCTTTGTGCCCACTCTTCATGCCCTGTGTATTTTATTGTCCTTGGTAACCAGTGTGCCCTGTATAGCCGTGATCCTTGCACGGAGAGCCACCATGCTGTCCATGCAAGGATCATGGAGAGCAGCTTCTCTGGGTTTTTCCTGGTGTAGCTGCAAATTATAATACTGAATTCAATCCAATTCAATCCTACAAATCAATCTGAATTCCATTTAGGTGTTCAGTAGAAAGTGCAAATTAAATCTTTGGCTTCTACCCTGCAACCTTCAGTGCTCTGAATCTCACGAGCTCAACAGGACATTAAACTCTGTAAATTTTATGCACACTCTTGGCATTAACTTGGCATTAGCCAAGACTCACATGTCTACTGCATTTCCAAGTGCTTTCTGCATGTGAAAACTAAAGACTTTTTACTCAGAGCTACAACCAAGACTTTGTCATGTTTGTTGCAGCTGAAGGTCTGCTGTGGCTTCATGGTTTTGCAACGTGAAAGCCTTGATGGTATGTACCAAAATCTTGAAGAATGGGTAATGAACACAGGAAGCACTAGAAAATAATCAGTATTTCTTTAACAGTTGGTAGAAAACCACTGAACTATGATTAGAATTAAGCTTTCCCTTAGAATTAACAATCTCTCAAAGTCTAGAAAGCTTTGGGAAGTGGAACATATAAGAATATTTTTGGATATCCTGCACCTGATCATTCTTTTTAAAAAAACATAAATTTATTCACAAACAACTCCTATTTTGTAAATTAAATCCTCTGCACTACTAGTCAGGAGTATATGAGAGAATAAAGGGTTATTTCACTAACAATGCACTAAAAATTAGATTAAAAAACTGAATTGAGAGACTGGGAGAGGAAAAAATGTGCCTTCAGTACATGAAATTAAAAACCTAAATAAAAAAGTGCCTCTCTAGGAAAAAAAAAAGGGTTTTGATTTTTAAGGTCCCTGAAAAGGATTTAGTGATTAATTGCAGACTAACACTTGATGAGTACCTTTTACATATGTGCAGTGTGTTTTTACTGCATTATCTTTGGGATACTTAGTTTGTGCAAAACTAATGTAACCTTTTCACTTTTTCTGGTTAAACTTTTCGGTATCATGAATAGAGACTCATTTCTTGCTTGAGACAAAACAATATTTTTAAACCTCATGGATTTATAGGGAATTTTGGATAGTTTTATCAAAGGGCTAATGACAAAATTGTTGTTTCCTATTTTTACAGAAAAAAAATGAGTATCTGCCTCTTTCTGGTGCTGGTACTGACAGTGTTAAGCTTTAAGTGTAGTCCAAATCCCAGATAACTTGGATTTCACATCTGACCTGTTTCAGAATAAAGACTAGCATACAGATTTTTGTCATTTTTCTTGGATTACAGTGCACAGTAATGCCCATTACAGCAGATGACAAACTATAAGCACAGTGCATAAACTTTCAGTGAAGACCTTGTATTTATACAAATATTAAAAAATGTTAATTTGTACCCATCAGTGAAAATTTGGTTTTGTAAGGCCACATAAAATTTTGACTTTCTGCAAGCACTGCCAAGTACTATAATAATAAGAAGAAATGGAAACACTTAGAGTTGCATATCAGAATATCATCACTGCCATTATACTACCTACAAAAGAATACCTGGAATAATACTGATCTAGTGGGGTGAAATGCCTTCTGTTTTATATTCTAAAATAATTATTGTGAAAAGAAAAGGAGGAACAATGAAACATGCTTAAAGTACAGAGGGAATCTCTTAAAATCTGAAAATAAGATAGGCTTTATTAATGAAAATTAGAAATAACTGAGAGAAAATACAGTCTTCCATGCTAAAGATCCAGCCTTTCTCTGGGCCTTGTGAACATAAAGAATACTCTAAGGAGCCACTTTCCAGTGTTCAAGATCTACACCTGAATGAGATAGTATAAGGAAAAGAATAGTAGCAAAGATGACTCATTTTTTCCTCCTTTTGTATGAATTCCCACACCTGCTGTGTGCAAGAAATTATTTTCCCTTGAATAACTTACCAAAGACTTTCACAATCCTTTAAAATACATCTCCAGTTGTCATTGTTTCAAAGGCAGAAACAAATGTCAATTAAGTGCCAGCTGAGTGTAAATCAATACTGTGATGAGTGGTTTGCTGATAGGTGCTCAGTGCAATATGCTATCCCAAACAGAGTCATTAGAAGACCCAGATAATCTATTTAAGTATCTCTGAAGTCAACACGAAGCCCATAATGTCCCTTTTCTTAATTATTTGTTTGACAGAATGGCCATGCCAAATAAGTCCCTAGAAATTAAGGACAAATTTTGAATTAATGTCAACCTACACTTTGAGCTACCTGTAGCAGAAAGAGGCATGAACAGGGCAGGTTTTCAGAACCCAAGGTTAATAACATAAGGATTTGAAAACCTTGCAAGCCAGAGAAAAATGTTGAACATGAATGTTGCTCCAAATGTGGCACAGCTTGCTGCCTAGCATAAAGGTGAAGGAATACAGTGCATGCTGGATAATATGGATATAGCCATTTCGTTCCCTTTTATTCTTTATTGGTTTGATGGGGTTGTACACTCAGCAGACCAATTTTGCAATCCCAACTCCAGGAAGTCAGTAGCACTTCTATGGATTTTAGGGTACTGTGTCCAATTTGTTTGATATGGGAGGAAGATCTGCAAAAAACCCTCAATGGTATGAAGGTAGATATTGATGTACTTTGAAGAAATTTGCATTTTATTTAGACAACTGATTTTCCTTGTACAATACTACAAACCCCAAAGTTAAATGACATATACAGCTGTGATGATCTCCTATAGATGTAAAACCTGCGCCTAATTTTTCTTTTTTTGAAAACAAAATAATCTATGTCCACAGCAATACTGCTTCAGGTTGTGATCCCTGAGGATGAATTAGGCTTCTGTTGATATGCTGCTTTGCTTTCTGCTTTGGCTGGGTGCTCTCACTGTTTACCCCACATCAGGTTTGGCATTTGATGGAGCTTTGTGAGCTGATTCAGCACACACTAACCAGGGAGTGCAGCGAAAGGCAAAAATGAGGTGTACTGCTCACAGAAGTGACCTTAATCATTCGAGCAGTGAGAATTGCACTGCTCCCAAGGAAGAAAGAAAAGCTGTGAAAATGAAGAGAGCCAGGAGTGAGGTGCCCTGTGGCAGTGATCTTTTGATTATATCAATGATCCTGGTGGACTTTGTCCTGAGATACTGTTTTTTGTGGCTTTTTTTTTGGCAGAGACTGCTGAACATCAATCTGACAGTACCCCATGGCAGTTCTTCTTCTCTTATCAGTATGGGTTACTCACCTTGCTGGTGCAGGGATAGAAAATATTTGAGCCCTAAGTGCCTGGAGTTACACTTAGCTCTGAGTTTCAGTGTTGCTGTGCATCTGCAGTAATTTGACAGATGAATTATGCAGCAGCAGCCAATGACTTGAACAGTTTGGTGGGAGGTCAGGGTGGTGCCTCTGCATCTTGACAGATGAATTATGCAGCAGCAGCCAATGACTTGAACAGTTTGGTGGGAGGTCAGGGTGGTGCCTCTGCAGATCAGGAGAATTCAAGAGAAGCCTTAGCATGAAACAACTAAACAAGAAAAGACTGTCTTACTCCCATATATGTCGTATTGCTGGATGAAAGTTTTTTTTTCATGTGTGTTTTAGTTTTAACTACAGACCATATGTGCAAAAATGCAAACACACGTGCTTACAGCATGGGTAGTGCTAATTGCACTTGCTTAGCATTTCCTTTGGTCTCAGTCCAGCCAGCCAGGCATTTGAGGAATATATAAACAACATGAGGGTGAAATGTATTTACTGACCAGAAGCCAAGGGGTGGAATGGCCTGACAAAGGTGTTCTTTCCTGTAGCAGTAATATACTTGTGACATTAAAATCAAGTCTTCAGATGCTGACTAGATACTTGTTACTTTGGCATGCTTTATTGGTAAAAACTACAGCAAAGCAGAAAAATAAACCCTGCAGGAAGTGGAACTTCAAAATGAATGTGTTTTGACTTTGGCTGTCTAGCTCTTGCAAAAGGCTGTAAGATCTTTGGTGTGTTACCTCTCACTCCTCCATGAAGGACTCTGACTTCTGCTACCACAGAATGTGAAAATGCCATGGTCTGCTACTGGCAAGCTGGGACTAGCAGTTGTTTGTGACAATCCATTACATAGGTTACAGTCTAAATATTTTTATAGAGTTATAAAGTAGAATGATTGTACCATGAATTTTTTCTGTCAGAACTACTTACAGTATAGGAGTGGGGCAGCAGTCAGATTGGCTTGTTATTCTTAACCCAATGAAAATAGCCTGAGGGGTGCAGACATCACTTATTGTAACTTGGATTGTGGGAAAATTGCAGGCAGAATCTTCACAGCTACGAATCTAAAATCACAGTTACTGAAGTAGTCAGCCACACTCTATCAACCTAGTAGCTCCTATTTTCAGGAAAGTTGGCTGGCATGAAGAAAACAGTACATGACATATGCCAGAAGGTTATTCCTGATTGAAAGAAATACTGATTTTTATTTTGTCACTTTCTTCCCCCAAACACTGAGGGGGAGAGACAGATGCCTTGTGCTGCAGTACACCCTGCAGTATGGAAATGAAACACTGTCAGGGAAAGTATGAGATGGCATCATTTTGGGAAGTTTTAGCCAGGTTTAATAGACAAACTCCTGCTCGGTTCTGTGTGTGAGTTTGTCATTAACGCAGTGCTGGTAAGTACAGGTCACGGCACTGCTCCCTCTTGATCTTAACTATGACAGCTGCATCTGCCAGGTGTCCTTTTAGCGGTAGAGAACCTTAATCTACCCTTAATCTAAGGTATGACTAAAACTGCTTTGGTTTGAACACTTTGGTGTTTGGTGTTTTTTGGTTGTGTATTTCTGTTGCACACCTTTGGGTTAGTAACCCCAAAACAAAGCAACTGCACAAAGCTCTGTCTTCATTGTCCTTAAAATCCCAACCCACACATGGTTTAAACAGTACTTTTATTATATGGAGGTGGTAAGTGTTCCATACAAAAAAACAGCTCTTTAATTACTGCTCTGGGCACTTGAATAAGGGCAAATGAATTTCCCAATAAACACAAGTGTTTACTGGGAAATTCAAATAAAGGTGTAGGAAGGAAATTCAAGTGAAATTCAAATAGACTGTGACATGTTGCAGAATTTTTAAAGCAAAACTATCATTAAAAGAATATTCATGTTAGTTTTCACGGCTACTTCACATGTGCTAATTCTATTGCTTGTGAAACGCTGCTTTTTTTGCAGCACAGCAATAATATTTAGTGACAGTGTTTTTACAGACTGTTTTCTCCTCCACTTGATTATTTCGAGTGCCTTGGTTTTTACAGCATGTTCCTACATACAGCTGTACCACTGCTGTCTGGGGCAGGTGTGCATGACCAAGACAGGAAAGTCTTTGGCTCTCATCACTGCCCAGTAACCACCAAAGTGTCTCAAGAGTATTACACAGTCTCAAAGTGTTATGTTAGAATAAATTTTAAAAATTAGTTATAGAACGAATCTGAGCTAAAATCTGAACATGAAGTGATCAGATCACGAGTCTGAACATGACCTGAACATGAAGACAGTGATACCACCAGGTTGGAAATGAGGTCACTTCAAAACATTCCAGAAAAGCTGTGAAACACAGTTCTGGACTAAGCTCCTGTACAGCTCCTGTGAGTACTTGTGTAGAGTGTCAAGCAGGATCATGCATTTGTCTGCTGTAGACTGAAATCTGCAGATTTATCTATTAATGCCTATAATCAGGCAGAATCAAGCAACTAAAATAGAGAGGCCTAAGATGGCTGAAGAGCCAGGGTGAAGATAAATAAGGTAAGGGAGTCAAAAATCTGCTCTTGTTTTGTTCAAATCCTGTGCAATTCAGTTTTAAAGGGACCATCTAATCATTATGCAAGACCATGTTTTTAATCACCCTTTTTTTTTTTTTTTTTTTTAAATTCTAAGTTTGCTACAGCTGAATTTCTACAATAGTAAGGAGGGAAGGCTGGAAGGGAAAAAAGGAATCATATTTCAGGGGGTTTTTGACACCTACAAGAACTGCCTTTTAATGATTAACACCAGTTATCAAATCTTTCCCTTTCTGAAATAGTATCACAAAGATCTTCTCCTGTTCCCAGCAGTGCCCCACTAATTCAGCTCACTAGCAAAATTAGCAGCAGGAAACAAACCTTTGAAATTTTCCTTATTTATGAATAGCATTGTTGATGTGATAAAGGATATGGGTTCCTGCTGTAATTGTTCCTGTGTTAAGAAGGCAGCATGTTATTTTCTCTCCATCAGTCTTTAAAAGAGAAAAATCAATGGAAATAAATACACATATAATTAAATAGTGGATTAAACAGCCAACTGAGTGACTAAAAATTTCTTTCACTTTTGAACTCTTCTAAATTTTTTTTTCCTTTCTCTGAGGGATAATATTGTACTGCCATTTCTTCACAAACGCTCGATAATGCTAAAGTGCTTTGAAGTTGCCACTGGAGAAAATAGTACAACAGATGGAGCATGAATAAACTCACAATGCTGTCTCCTTAATCTCAAAAAAGGCAATTTTTCTTGGCAAAAATATTTAATATTTAATTCCATTTACTTATAGAAGTTTGATCCCAGATGAGAACACAAAAACTGAAGCAGAGCTGTGCATATAACAGCCCAGTGCATCTATATCCTGGCTTTTTTATTGGGAAGATTAAAAAAAAAACTTCATATAGCATGTGTTAAAATAGCTGTGATAGATCTTGTTCAATGCTGATCTGGAGACCACTGGACCCAAAGGAATCCCTGAGTTAGAATCACAGTAAGGTGCTATTACTCTTTCTGCATTGTATTGTGGAAACCAGAGCCTGGCCCTCACATTTAGTATGACTTTTCTCATGTGTAACTGTTATCAGTGGTTATAGGTGAAGTTGCAGTTCTGATATGAAAAGTAATATTTGAACCTCAGGTGTATTTCCACAATAAATAAAACATCTATGAACTTTTACTACGACTTCCTGAGATTCTTTTTTCTGTTGGTATACAGCTAAAGAAAAGATGTTAAATCTTTCCTTTAGACATATCATTCTCACAACAATTTTTCTAAAAGTCTTTATCTGAAAGATTAAAACAAGCTGGTTTTGATGTTTTTGACAATCATCCTGCAGGCAAAAAGGCTTTGGGACACCCATGTGCTCTTCCTCCTTCAGTTATTAAAAAGATATTATAGTTCCTTTAGTTAGGAAAAAGATTGTGAAACAGGTTTCTGTGCATTTTCTGTAGACATTTTTACATTTGTACATCTTCTAGACAGTATATAATTTCATACTGAAGTGGCAGTTGTGTTCTTATGCTCTCATGCACCAACTGGTCCTTAATGGCACTCAGAAGTTGCTTACCTTCCTTAAAAAGTTCTGTGCTGCTGTATTTTCAGCAAATTTTCAGCTGTATTTTCAGCAAAATCAGTTCTGTGCTGCTGTATTTTCACTGTGGATTTGGTTCCCCCACCTTATTGAGGGCTTTATGTTGGAGCTGCACAACCTCATCACTTAAAATGTGAGCAGAGAGATGCATGGTGTGTCAAGCCTTACAAATTCAGGCAGTAATACTGTTTCTAAAACTTGGGTTCAGAATTTGAAGGGTACGCTCAACCTGACTTTAAACTTGTTAGAGGCAAGATGCTGGAAAACATACACTCAGAAGATGTAAATCATGAACACCCTGTGGAATCTAAATGAGTTTGGATAAAAAGTCACAAAGTTTCATAACAGAAATACAATAAATGTAATTTCTAGCTACACGGGGTTTGTTAGATATTCCTATATCTAATCCTAGGAACTGATGAAAAAGATTGTAAGCCTGCAACAAGTCTCTTTTTCAACATACTTTTTGAAGTGACATCAACAGCCAGTCAAATTCTTCACCCCTGTCACACAGAAATAAAGGAAAACATTTTTAAAAACAAGTTTTTTTGGGTGAACAGTAGCATGTGTTTGGTGTGTTTTTGTGTCCTTTCTGAAGAAAATGTAGGAAAAATATGCTTGAAATGGCTTCTTTGCAAGTGATGCAGTTTAGATTAGCAACTAGATTCATGGTGTCTGTATTGGTTATGCTGCTGCAAAACTGAAATCCAAGCCTTTTAAAAGCAGATCTAGACCAGCACAGACAGAGTACCAGTCCTCTGCAATGAGAAACCCCATGTTTGTGTTTAGCGCCGCTCATGGTGCTACATTCTTCCTTAACATAAGCCTTGAGGAACAACTACCACAGCACTTCCCACTTTGGACATGGATTATATTAATCTTTTTCCAGTTACTGAATGTTTTTTTAAATTTTTTTTAGATATTTAAACAATATGTGAATTAGTTGCCTGCTTAAACCATCTTCTCATTTTTCCATGCTTCTAGAGAGATTTGAGACCTTTTAAATCTCTTTTGCTTTGCCTTCTAGATCCAAACACTCCTTTCTTTCTCCATTTTCCAGGAAAATAAAACATTTAAAAAGACAGAAACAGAAAAGCACCCCAGACTCTCAAATCATTGCCTTACATCCACATGAAAAACAAAGGGCAAGAGGAGATGTCCAAGAATGATGTCACAGATTAAAACCTCAGCCAGTTCAGGATCTGTCTTCAGAATCTGAATGGAAGACCTGTTCTAGGCAGCCCCTGTAGGTGTGAGACCAATGCCATGAGACATTGACACCAGGACAATGACTTTGGCAGAATACCACTGCTGATAACACATGAGGACATGACGCATGTATTCAGACTGTTATACTGGGTTCGAGCCCCACGTTGGGCGCCAAAACATTGGAATATAATCCCAATATTACCAGGTAGATTGTGCCTGGGCTCGTCTGACCCTTGCTGCTGGGCCAAAGGCAGAAACTGTGGTGTTTTACCTCAGAGACACCTTTGGCTGGCTGGATGCTGCAGCTGGGCACTGAAACAAGTCCAAGCTTGTAGAAACTCAGTTTACCTCAGGTAAGAAGGCTTCAGGCTAGGGTGAAGAGGAAAAGGAGACAGATTCTGTTGGAGGGTTTATATCCAGAGTTTATTACATGGTCTCAGAGGTCTGAATCTTAGGTAACAGCTCCAACAGAATGCCGAGCACACGGTCCAGGCTCAATTTAAGCCCAGGGACAGGGGGAGGAGAAGGGACAGGTGAGCACCAACCTGGTGGGAGGAGGAGGGTCTCAGGGGACGAGGGACACATAGACAGGCCAATGACCCCCAGGCCTGAGGGGGGTCCTTTGAACCGGAACAACCACACGATGGCCTTGCTGGAATGTTGAAACTGATTGACAGCCCAGCAGGGGGTGAGGGGGAAGGGGAAGAGGTATTGCCACACCTGGGAAGGGACTGGGAAGTAAAACAGGAAATTGCAACACACTGCAGCATTATATATAACAAGAATGTGTGTTAAGAAGGAAAAATAATGCTACTGGATCAAGCTCTCAAAGGAGAAGGAGACTTTTAACTAAATTTTTGTGCAAAGAAATAAGTGAAGAAAGGCATTTTACTTGCAGTTGGAGCAGATGATCTTCGTAGGTCCCTTGCAACTGAATTGCTGTATGGGCTGACCCTGGCTTGATTCCAGATCTGCTCTCTCACAGGTGAGAGAAAATATAATGAAGGGTTCATGGGATGAGATAAGGACTGGGAGACGTCACTCACCCAATGCCTTAATGAGAAAAATAGACTCAAAATAGGGATGTGAATTGAATTTATTGCTAACAAATTCAGAGCAGTAAAATAACACCCTAAACACACCCTCTCCCCTTGCCATCTCTACCTCCTCCCAGTGGTGCAGGGAGACAAGGAATGGGGGTTTTGGTCAGTTCTTTCCCTGTAGCTTCTCCTGTGCTCAGGGAGAGGAGTCATTCCCTGCTGCGCCGTGGGGTCCCTCCCCAGGGACACAGCTCCCCTCTCTCCACAGGTGGAGCAGGTTGGCTTTGCCGGGGTGCCAAGTGCCCACTAAGCCACTCTATCACTCCATTTCCTTGGAAACCCAAGGGAATATTTCCCTGTCTGCTCTGGGGTGCCCTGATCCCCAGGAAAACACTGACTTTGATCCTCATTCATGGAGAAAGTTTCCTAAACTCCAGAATAGACTCAAATCCACTAGAGTGTGAAGCATATTGTAGAGAGTAGTGTAGATGTATCCCTTAGGTGGGAAATTTAGGGTTTGGGATTTTTAGTATGTTGTGGATGGAAGCAAGATGGAGGGCACAGGGTGTCGTCCTGACTTTCTACTTCATGCTTCTTCTTCCTCCTTCTTCATGGGTTTGGGTGGCATTTTGTAATTGTGGGGAAAGGTCCATATTGTGGGCCCTTTGGGATCAGTGTTTGGGTTAAAAGGGAAAATAATCTAGGTGTCAGTTCTTAATGGGATAGTTTAGCTTTAAAAGACCTTGTAACAAGAGATTGTTGGCCATTTTTGTGGTGCAGTGTGCAAAATTTTAGATAAGATAACAATAAACAAGAACCTGAAGACTGAATGACCCAGTCCATCTCTTTTTCCTGACACAAGACCACTCCGGGAGGGTCTCCCCCAACAGGGGAACCACCTGGGAGGGCCCTGCCAGTGTCCCAGAAGTTGAGGAATTGAAAACAGGTACCCCGACGCACTTTCCCAATGAAGCAGGGGACAGAACAAGATGGCAAACAACCCGCGGGTGAGGTAGGGAGTTTTATTATAGTGAAAGAAAAGAAATAATCGAGAGTCTGTTCACACATAAGAGAAAAGTCAATCTCTACTTACCATCAGCAAGTGATGTTCGGACATTTCCTGGGAAGCAGGGCTTCAACACACTTAATGGTTCCTCTGGGAGGCAAACATTGACGTATCCTGAATGCACCCCACTTTGTTTTGATTTTCTTCTTAAATCTGTTATCACAGAGGTGTTAACAAAATTTCTAATTGTCCCAGACTTGGCCAATGGCATGTTCATCTTCAGAGCCATCAGGAATTGGCTCTGCCCGACATGTGCGATGGTGTTCACAGGGGTCTTAGGATGAGGGAAGAGACGAGGATCTGACTCCATGTTTCAGAAGGCTTGATTTATTATTTTATGATATATATTACATTAAAACTACACTAAAAGAATAGAAGAAAGGATTTCATCAGCAGGCTGGCTAAGAATAGAATAGCAAAGAATGATAACAATGGTGTATGGCTTGGACAAAAAGTCCAAGACAGCTGACTGTGATTGGCCATTAATTACAAACATCCAACATGGGCCAATCACAGATGCACCTGTTGCATTCCACAGCAGCAGATAATCAATGTTTACATTTTGTTCCTGAGGCCTCCCAGCTTCTCAGGAGGAAAAATCCTAAGGAAAGGATTTTTCATAAAAGATGTCTGTGACAGACCCTTGGTGGAAGCTTCCAGCAGCTTCTCACAGAAGCCGCATTTGTGGCCCCCTGCAACCAAAACCCTAATACAGGCAAAACTAATACAGCAGGTATCCCACAGACCTCCTGTAGACATCCTCCTGGTTCCAGTTTGGGGCTCCTCCAGAGGCTGCAGGTGGATCTTTGCATCCCCATGGACCTCCATGGGCGGCAGGGGCACAGCTGCTTCACCGTGGCTGCACCATGGGCTGCAGAAGATTTCCAGCTCCCGTGCTGGGAATACCTGCTCCCTGTCCATCTCCACTGACCTTGGTGTCTGCAGAGCTGTTCTTCTCACATCTTTTCACCTCTCTCTCCTTTGTCCTCAATTACATCTGTAATTTATTTTTTCCACCATCTTAAATCTCTTATCAAAGAGATGTTACCACCATTTCTAATTGGCCCAGCCTCGACCAGCAGCACATCTATCTTCAGAGCCACCAGGCATTGGCTCTGCCAGACAGGGAGAAAGCTTCCAGCAGTTTGTCACAAAAGTCCCCCCTGCAGCCCCCCTGCTACCAAAACTTGGCCATGTAAACTCAATACAACTGTTCTATTGTGTTTCACTAATTCAACAGAAATCCAGTGCAGGTTTTCTTGCACACACCTTCTTGGTAAGTCTTCAAAATTCAATTAGTGCAACCTACTCCTGCTTTGCCAAGATAAGAATATCAGAAATTTTAAGAACGTGAAAATGTTATCTACATAGCAGGCTTCTTTTTGTTGTTGTTGTTGCTGGTCCCAATCCATTTTTCAGCTTTCTTAGTATTGCTTCAATCATTCCCTCCAGAAATACATCTAGATTACTCTTGAACTAATTTATATGTTTGGCAGCCACTGCCCTCCTCTATAGCATGTGTCTGCAATAAACAGTTTTGTTTTCACCAAATATGTGACTTTCAGCTTTTCTACAGGCATTGTCACCAGATTAATGTCAGAGATTTTCTTTAAAGTGTAATCAGAAATCTAAATTAATTTTGTTATTTTCCATTGTCTCTTACATATCTGAAATGTATTGGTTATTTCAAAATTTGTCTCTGCAAAGAGAATGTATCTTTATCCTGGTGATAAAATATAGAATTTAAAAGTATCTTGTCAGATATTTGAAATATGAACACAGACTTAGATACCTTCCCCCTGAAGGGAAACTAGACATGTATCTGCACTGCAACAGCAGGGTGAAAATAATTTAAATAAGCAAGTTAAACAAGTTTGCATGCCTGAACTTGTTGACATTCCCTTTTTTGTTGTTTTTGTGAGTTGTTTATTTTGCTTTGCTTTGTTTTAGTAGTGTTAGCAGGTGCTTACAAGTGACTTCCATGTCAAACATAAAATCAAGACAGCATTTTCAAGGAATGTTTGTTTTGTTAGGGACTCTTTTCCTGGTTTTGTTTATTTGGGATTTTTTTACCTCCAGAGAGACCATTTTTCACCTTTAATTTTCTTTATCAAAGCTTTTATCAAAATGAGAACATTCCCTGAATGAGAAGCTCCTACAGAAAGCCAGAGTATGAATTTAACAGTATCTCAAGTTGACTCTTACAGAGATATTTATGATGTTCTCATCATGGCTACAAAGCATGTTGAATGTTGCTTAATAATTCTCCTTTTTTTAAAGGTAATCTTTGTGATGATCATAACTGTGTTGAGGTAAACTTCATCTCACCAACAGGTTCTTTGAGAATCTCCCTGTATGAAATGTCTCCCAAGAAAGGAAAATGAAGACCAATATTTCAAGTCACCAGTGTTATTGAGGTCTTTCCAAACATTTTGGGAAAATAGAAGTCAGAAATTTAGATGTTTAGGAGACTCAATATTTTTTAATGGAAATTTTAATGTTCTGTGTGCCAAAACTCTCTTTATAAAGAAACTTCAGAATCCAATGTATTTAAAGTTATTTTGGAGATTTTGTTTATGGCCTATTTATGTTTATACTTCATTAAAGCTCACAGTACTTTTGTTGCAAAACAAAATTAAAAAAAATCTGTATTAAAAAATAGTAAATTTAAGTTGTAGAATCAGTCCTTTGTGTCTTACAAAATGATAGTTATAATTTACTTTTTGTGGAATGAAAAAAATGGATAATTTGTATTCCTGATGCCCTCTGCCCTATATTTTGTTCCGGTTTTTTTCAAGCATGTTCAACTTGCTTAATTTTCCCTCCAAACAGACAGAAAATGTTAATCTTGAAATATTAATTTTTAATGAGATAATTTCCCAAAGTTTTCCTGGGAAGCCGGGGACTGCCAAGCATGTAAGGTTCCTCAGCAGTAATCTAGATGTATTTTCAGAAGGAAAGGTTTTTATATTTTACAACATAATCAAGAAATGAAACATCCAAATATTTTGTATTTCATTTAGATTCTGAGTGTTAGAAGGTGGTTTTGGATCAAACTAAATGCCAAAATATCTTTGTTGATATGGATGTATTTTTAAATAATGTACTAGCCAAGCACATTTTATAGAGCAAGGACTGAAAATTTACCATTAGACATTCTCATACTATTGATTCCAAAATGTTTGTGCCTTGACTGTTTCACATTGTGACTTTAAATTATGATCTTATGACTATATGCAGTTTACATCAATAAAATAGATTTGCTTCCACCTTTGATTGTAAATGTTCCTTTGGGAAATAATTTTTTTTCTCTGTATTGGATTTTACCAAGTCTTTTGTGAACTGGGTATAGAATAGCCCTCTGAAGTGTTTAAATTGTCAAAGGTCCTTGAAATGGTAAAACAAAATCAGGAAGCCAGAGCTGGGTAAATTCTGGAAATAATACTTTCAATTAAGCATGGCTTGCTTTAGAAGAATCAGTTTTAATCATGTTAATTTGAATCATTACTTTGAGGTTATATATTGCAATAAAATTTTCAAGAAGATTATTACTAACATGAAATCTTTATTTTTAAGCTTTATAATTCAATTTTTGCAGAGTATTTTTAGATTACTTTAGCACTTTCCTATAGCATGATAAATGTTTTCCATTTCTGTGCTGCAATTACACACCTAAATATAAATTTGGAGAAAATAAACTGGCCTTTTGCTTTCACTCATTGTTGAAATATTCTTAAATAATAGAGATTTTTTTAGACCAGCATTTTCCATGGATTTTGAAATAGAAATTGCAAGGGGGTGAACAGAATACTATGTCAAGGTGTTCATAATAATAACGTTCTTGGCATTGAGTATACTTACAGGAGAAAGGTTTTGAAGTTGGGAAACATTTGAGTTTCTCTTAATAGTCTTTAAAAGCCATTTATTTCTTCCTTTTTTCCTAACTCTGAGAACTGTTCTTTAAATAACTATTATTAAATTTTAGGATCTCCTTTATTTTAAAACATTACTCTATGCAACTTAAGAAAACACTGAGTTATTGAAAACATTTTTCTGAGTACCTATAGGGGACCCATTAACAGGCAATTAGTTTCTAAAGGATTCTAATCTCTGACTGTGCTTTATTTCAGTCAAATTAAAAAAAAAAAGAGCAGAGAGAAGAGCCTGAGGAAAAGGACTTATTCAAATATGGAAGATGCAAAAGGAAAGGAGGATTCTTTCCATTAAAAAAAAAAAAAAGAAAGCAAAAAGAAAGTGCAAACAAATGAAGGAAAAAGCACCGATAAAGAAATCTGCAAAAAGCTCCAATCAAATCAAAATTAGTCATCCCCAAAAAACCAAAATCAAACCACAAACCCCTGAAAACAACCCCTTTCCTTATTTCCTTTTTTAAATTGCTTTTTGAAAGATTATAAAACAGTAAACTATACAACATTTTATCTTGCACCTTAAGATTCAGATTAGATTCAAATTCCTCAAATTCCTAAGGGTAGTTTTCTGATGAACTTCTGGTGATGAGTCATGGCTTTTTCTCATGAGAAGGTAGGGAAGAAAAAAACCCCAAAACACACGAGCTATAATTCTTTAGAGAGAGAAATAATTTATTTTGAACTGCAGTTTTCATTAACCACAGTCCTTTGATGGATAAAATGTCAGCATATTAAGAGAAGCATGGGGATTTGTTACAAAGTTGTATTCAAGATAAGAATATTTGATAAACACAGGGCACTCTTCTGTTTCAAATCTGTTCTTCTTGCCCTTCTTTAGGGATAAATCCAGTGTTGAATAAACAACCCTGCTTGGCTTTGTAATGGAAATATATTATGTGTCTTTCAATATGGAAGTGTAATTATCCATTTATTTGACCATTTTAGCTGCCTTTCATGCTTAAGCTTAACTTTGAATATTAAATCATGATTTGAATGCAAAGTTCAGCTGTCAGTTTTAAGCATTTCTTCTAATGAATGACTGAAGAGGGTCAGAGGTTCCCAGATACTAATCCACAGAAATGAAGAGTAAATGAAGTTCTTGATGAGACCATGAAGTATGAATTATTTTTTCTTTTTCTTTTTTTTTTTCAGTAGGTCATTACAGTACTCTAAAATTTGATCGCATCTCATATTACCCTGGAGTTTGCTTAAAAACAGATCTTGATGCTAAACAGAGCACAAATGCAGAAAATAATTTATGGAGGGATTTGAGTTTGCTTCTCTTCCTCCTACATTTTGTCCTAATTGAAAGTAATTTTACTATCACTAAAAACCCGCACATAAGCCTTATGTATCATGCTTGCAACCTATTTAGTACCTCAAATCTAGAGGTTTTTTGCATTGATTTCTTTCTGATTCTTTTTGGGTATTTTTTATTTAATGAACATGTCTAGAATGAGCAGGTCAAAAAATATGTATATCTCAGATAATTTGTTTGGTTTATCTCTTGATGTACACTATTTAAAAGACTTAAGTCCTATAAATGGACAACAAATTAATATGTTTCAAATATCAGTAACTCAATAGAAAATACCCATAGAGAGCTGTATGTCTCTTGTTAATTTTATTTTAAAATCTTATTATTTGGGTGATCACTAGCAAAAGTATTTTGGGTTTTTCGTTAAAATACACCCCCTTGAAAGAACTTATGAGCATGATTCAAAATCTGTGTCTCATGTCTGCATGTGTAATTGTACAGTAATCCCTCATTTCTATTTAAGCTAAGAAAGGGGGCTTAAACTGTGAATGTTGAGGAAAAACAACCTGAAAAGAGAATGTGCATATTGGACTGAATTAATTATACTTGCACATCAACAACTGTTCTGAAAAGGGATCTAGTGCTTTTCCCAGCAATGTGAGCTGCTATTTTTGTCAAAGACTTTCTTAAAATACCCTTTCTAGAAAGAGTCAGCACTTTTGCTGCACCATAAATTCCACAAGTCTGACTCTACAAGTAGTGCTGGAAGTGCTACCTTTTTTTTCTTTTCTTCATTTCCCCAGTTGCAGTCAAGAAATATTTACAGAGTGCTATCAACATTAAATGCAGTTCCATTGTCATGTCACTGGGATGTGTGCTCAGGCAGGAAAATCTTGTATACTTTGGATCCATTGCTATTCTTTTTTGTTTTCACATAAAACCAAGCATGCCTTGATATAATTTTCTTTCAGCTGTCAGTTGCAAACGTCTTCTTAATTCTGCATCTAGATATACAATCAATTATGATTTCATATTTTAGTGGTAGCTTTGTATCTAGTAGTTGGAATCAGTACAGATATGTAACAATTTTTATTAGTCATAGAAAAAAAACCCCCAAAATTTGGAGAATTTTGGATACCTTTTAAAGACATCCGGTCTTTCTAAATTTGGTAAAAACTACTTCCTGTAGTTCTAAAAAAATTGATTAAAGAAACAAGTAGTCTGCATGAGTTAAATCCACCTTAGAAATGAAAGAGGAGAAAGTAATAGGAGAAGCTACATTCTTTTATCAAGTTTGTCTGAAGCAAAAGATGAACCCAAGAGCAGAAAAGGCAAAACCTAACCAGGAATGAGACAAGCACAAGGCATTCCAGAAGCCAAGAAATGGCTGAGTAGGAAAGAAAAAAAGCCAAAAAATAAAAAAAATCAGTAGAAGTTTTAAGTACTTGATTTACTTTTTAGTCTTGATCTTTGCTTTTCTTTGCAAATTTCTGCTCCTGTCCTGTTGCAAGACTGCTGTTCTGATGCTGGGGCACTAAAAGAGAAGAGGCAAGATTATTACACAATATTAAATAGCTTTCATGCTATGGCTTCAGTGACTCCAGACTAGAACTCTGATTGCAGTTTTTCAAAGTCAAACACTGTTCAAACATGGATTTTAAAGTACATTTAAAAATATTAGTTCTTGCTTGTACAAAAAAAAATATGCTGTAGGTGTTTTTGCAGAAGTTTAGGCTCCTTCAGAGTCACTTACTAATAACATAAAATTTCTCTTCAAATCAAATAAACTTCCCATCAATAGCATCAAAGTTACACAGGAAAAAAAATCTTTTCACTTTCAATTGTTACAGGCAAAACATAGGATGATACAGCAGTTCTCACTGACTGAAAGGTGACTTTTCTTCTACTTTCTTTTCATTTTAGCTGCAGAAATACAGCTCATTATTTATGTACCTCTGTTTTTTTAGTTAAATGTGTTGAAATAGCCTTACAAACACAGGCCATGATGTAAAATTTTAATTTGTCTAATAAGAAATTTGGAGTCTAATTAAAAGTTTATAGTAGGAAACACTCTTTACTCCTCCACTTGTCCATAACTTACTTGTTTATGTCAGTTCAACACATTTTGGACATGAATACTTGCTAATAATTTTTAAAACTGTTAAAAAATTGTCATTCTCATACTGCACACAAACATGGAGTGACAGAGGGGAAAAAAAAGCCTTCCCAAATTTCTTCTATAAAGAAAAACCCCTTGCAATGCATCGCTGAATAAATGGAAGCAATCTTTCAAACATTGCCCTCTTATTTTCTAATATATATTCACAAATCACTTTCTTCAAAAGACCAAATGGGTGATAAAACAATTGCCTGTGCAGCAATGGCCTAGATGACAAATGCTGGGCAAATGCGGCATGTTTAATTCAAGTTTTGCATTATGTTTGATTTAGGTACATCAGATTATTTTTTGAATTTATCTTATAATATCTGCCTAATTTAACTTTATTTTATTTTATTTTATTTTATTTTATTTTATTTTATTTTATTTTATTTTATTTTATTTTATTTGTGAACTGCATGAACTGCTGAAGATGGGCATAAGTGTTGTGCTGTGAACATGCAATAGATGGACAAAGACTGGGCAGCTACATCCATGGTAAATCACTTTTAGTGAAACACATAACCTCATTAAAGTCAGGATTTATGGCCATTCTTTTAAAGGGAACAAACTAATAGCATGAAACCTCCTTAGATTAATAATAAAAAAAAGAAAATGTAATGAAGGGAAAGACGTAAAGAATTCAGGTTTAGCAAGCACTACAAAGGACTTGCCCTGAAGTGGTGTTAGCTACAGTCCACACAAATTACCTCATTTTTATCATCATGCCTCCAATGGAAATTCAGGTGTAGAAATGTACTCATACATTGAGGTTGTTCATGAGAAAATGACGTAAGATGTGTATTCTGTCCTGTTGAACAGAGTGAAGAGATCAAAGCTGTTAATTATTGTTGATAAACATTATTTCTGTATGTCTCTTGGAGCTGCAAACACTAGGCTATTGTCTATAAAAATGTCCTCAATTCTTTTTACTTCCATTTTTAATGCTATCGCAGAATGCTTTTAGGAGGACCAGGAATTAAATGAATACTAATTATTTTATTAATAAGGGAGTTGAAAGTTTGTTTATACTTTGGCAAATGCTGCCTTGCATAAAAAATACAAATTCAACGCACTACAAAATCCTCACAACCCAAGAAAAATCCATCCAGATAGACAAAAAAAAAAAAAAAATCACATTAAAACAATGCAATATGCTGTGTGCTTTTCATGCTTTTTTAGACATGAGTTTCTAGACATAAGAAAGATTGGGTTTTCCAGCAGTTTTTTAACTAGCCTCAGAAAATTCTGTAAAATCAAGTGGAAAATATAGCATATATGCAATTTCTCTGAAATAATCCTAATTGCTTATTTGCAAAACATAATTGTATCCCAAAAGACCTAAAACTTTCTGTGTCCTCCCGCATAAGGGAACATTGTTGGCTTTAATTAACAATGCTTTTCTTGTCTTGATGAGAAATTATGAGAACAATGAAAAGGGATTGTTAGTGATGGATTTTGCTTTAGTTTTCTACGGGAATTTTTTTGAGTAGTTTTGCTTTAAGATTTTGACATGAAATCCAATTTATTAATCCATGCAGGTCCCACATATGCAGTCAGCGTTGAGCATTTAAATTCTCAACTCTTTTAGATCTGTTTATAAATTTAATTACATATTTTATACTTCACCTACATTAAACATTGACCAATAATATAAAATAACAATCACTTCACCCACAGAACAACACAATATGTAGCAGAAATACTTTGTTTGCAAATTTATAAAACTTATTGAAGAAAGCTATTGAAAAACTGACTCTCTTAAGCATAAGTTTCTCAATAGAGCTGGTTTTAGCTTTTATGTTTTTTTTTTTTTCATTCACCTGAGCCTCTGAAGTTGCAATGCTTTCCCCCCTTTATGTTATCTGGCAATATAATTAGATGCTCAAAACCAATAAGATACAATTACACCTGCTTTTTCAGACTATTTAAAAACATAGACACTGTTTCACTGAGTAAACCAATGGTGCTGCAATCTCTTTGGTTAACACATTACAAATTTGGCATTAAAATGGCAGGTTAAGCAGTGTCAATTCAGATTTCACTCTTTTCTAATGCTTTGCCTGAAATATCAGAAACTTCCTGGGAAAGGAGAAATTATATCGGGCTGCCTTATTCTTTGTTTTAATGATATTTAAAGGTCCTATTTCAGATAAAACACTTGTCAAAGAAGTTTTCTTGCTGTTTGAGGTGTTTCAGAACTTTTTCTTGCTGCCATTGATAGAAATGTGGATCTGCAAAGCCTAGGTAATAAACGTTTTAAAATATTTAAAATATTGATGCTTCTTGTTGATATTAGCAATCATAGATGGTTTGTACTTGGGACATAGCATTTCAAGATTTTACATAAAAAATGGCTTTTATCCTTGGTAGCAGTGATTGGTTTTTCAGGCTTTTTTATCTGTAGAAAAAAAACTTCTTAAAAGAAAATCATATATCTCCCCACTCAGCCCTCAAAAACTGCAGCCTGCATGCATGAATAAGTGAAGAAAGATAGGTCATTGCCTTTAATGGGAAACTTTTAGTTTTAAACTGGTTTAAAACAAGTTATGAGTTTCTTTCCATTTTGGTTTGTCCAATGAAGTGTTTGAAATTGCTACCTGCACTTTGAAAAGTAGCTTCATAATTCTGAGTTATTTTCTTCTTAGAAAACGAATTTGTAACATGAACCCCCCTTTATTTGTTGTGAAAACAAATGATGTTGTTAACATGTAGAAATTATAACTTTATGTCAATTTAAATGCCAGTATAACCTTTTAATGCCAAAATATTGAAGGCATTTTTGCCTTGGGATATAAAAGTTTCTGTATGTAGGTTTTTGGTGGTATTATTACTTCCTTTTGTTCAAAATTTCTCTTCTCATTTTGTGTTTTACTGTCTCTTCGCTACGTAAATGTCTTTGCCTTTATTCTTTAGAATAAAGAATAAGAATAATAACTTTTTAGATCAAAGAGCTAATGACTTTTGCTCACAAGGCTGTAAGTCTGCATTATTTTGCTATGCAGCACTACTTTGATGTCAAAGTCTCTCTTACCATTCCACATCAATGACGGATATAGAAGAGGATGGGATGAGGTTATTTTTCACCAACCCAAAACACGTTGCAAGATACAAAAATGTTTTTTTTTCTAAAACTTCCAGAATGAAGCTCTCAAAGAATGAGCTCCTTTGCTCAGTCAGGAGTAAGTGATGTTTCTGACCAACACCAAAATCTCCCTGAGTGACTTTTGTGATAAGACCTGATATTAAGAGATTAGTGTATGGCCTTGAAATAAGCTCTCTGTTGTGCCACATCAAGGCTTCAACCAGCTAGAATAAGCTGAGCATATTGTGCTAACCTTGAATAACACTTGTGGTGGCACTATTTTTAAGATGGAACTACTTCCTGCCAACATATGGATCTTTGAACTTAATTCCTTTTAGGTAAGATGGGTGGTATTTCTTTTTTTTTTATGTAAAAACTGAAAGCAGCATACCAAACCTAAGAAAAAAAAACAAGACAAAACCAAAACCAAACCTTCTCCCTCAGCCTACCAAAATACCTAAACATTTTAAACCACCACAAAATTGATCTTCTGAATGAGAGGTACTAATTTAAGGAAATTTTTATGCCGGCTAGCAGCCTGCTAAAAGCTGTCTTCACTTCAATGTACTACTAACAAAACTTCTTAACTTTAATAAAAATATTTCTTCAATATGGCATATCTATAACTCAGTTTCCATGACTATGAAATGGTTCAGATTTTTTTGTGCAAGTTGTGGCATTTCTACTGACTTTTGCTGTGTAGAATCAGCTCATATCACGAAGAGATAGCTACAAGAACTATTGTTTTATATAAATTTCATTATGGACTACATTTTGCGAAAGGTATATGCTTGAATAGTAGGTTGAGTTGTTGAGCATCTCACAAATATTGCATTTCTCCAGTCACAGAAATAAGAATGCCTGTGCATGTTTCATACAGCAGCTCAAGCACTGAAAATAATGTTGTGCTTTCCTTGAATGCCCTTTAGGCGCAGCCAAAACTTAAAACCTTTGAGGTCTGTAGGAAAAGGAATACCACTGTTGAAAATGAATGAAGAATTACAAAAAAAAAAGAAGTTGAAGATAAATTCACCTGTGAGATACTATTTCTAGTACATATGCATAAATATTACTGTATGGTTATTGATTAGTGTCATAAAGCTACACTGATGTAAATATAGATTTCTTATGTTTGAAAATAATATATCAAAGGTCTTTATTTGTATAACAACAATTTGGCCTGGAGTCAAGGCAGATTAAAAGATCCATTATTACTTCTATATCCTTTTTCTGTTATTCACTGTGTCCCATTGATTTTGATTTTGAAATCTGCTGAGCTGCCTGAATTAAGTCCCACAAAACAATCCTAAGCATGGCAATAACCATGATGCCACCCTTAAGTCTGCGGTTATTTCCTCTAGAACTCACAAAAATCTCTGCTCCTTTACTTTGCAAGGCTGCTCATAACCTCTGACTATTAAAAATCTTGAGAAACTTACACTCCTAATGTGCATCCAGTCTCCCAGAAATCAGTGGAAACACTCCCATTACCAATGCTCACAAAAGGCCACCCTGCAAGATTGACTTTGGACATGAAAGAAATCCAGAAGTTTCAGCTCTGTTAAAATGATCTGGGCTTTTTCTGCAACCTGAACAAGTGTTTTTGGAGCAGAAGGGCGAGCATGTAGTGGCAGGAGAGAAAGGAATCTCTTTGAACTCAAAGTGGGTATGTTTAGATCAGATATTAGGAAGGAATTTGCTATGAGGGTGGTGAGGCACTGGCACAGGTTGCCCAGAGCAGCTGTGAATGCCTCATCCCTGGGTGTGCTCAGGGTTGGCTTGGATGAAACTTTAAGCAACCTGAGGGGTTGGAGCCCTTTAAGGATTTTTTAGGTCCCTTCTAACCCAAATTATTCTGTTATTTTATGATTCTATACTAAATTGTTCACATCTGACTTTGTGGATTAAAGAAAATGGTCTCAGCATTAGTTGCAGCACACACAGAAACAAGAAATATGTTTACCTTTTATATTAAATTTGAGGTTTATATCAAATGTGACACTCTTATTTGGGATAATTTCCCATGTGTAGATATTGATTCTGCCAACAGTGAAATTTCTTCAAATATTATGAATCACTTTTGACACTTTTAAACAGGCATAAAATTGTGTTACATTTCTTAAATGTTAAACATCAATTAGTTCCTTGTACTCAATCTCCCTGAAGTAATTATACCTGTTTAAAAAAAAGCAACTTTCACAACAGTCAAGGGCTGTGCATATTTTACAGTCCAGAGAATAATTGTTTTGCATGGTTATGTCAGGAAATGTTAAGTGGTTCTGAGTTGACTATGCTTGCTGTTGTCATTCTTTTTTCTTTTTTTTTTTAAGTACTTCTATGGAGGGCAAGGAAAACAAACAAGTGATATGCACAGAGACAAAAAGAGTCTTGGCAGTTCTGGCCTCAGTAGTTCAAAATAAATCAATGAACACTGTTTTCTATGAATATTATTGTGCAAACTCAAGTTCACTGTGCTGGGTTTGCATGGTAAGTTTTAGGTAGCAGAAGGGCCTATGTGGGGGCTCCTGTGAGAAGCTGCCAGAAGCTTCCTTCAAGTCTGATGGAGCCAGTGCTGTGCAGCTCCAATATGGATCCAATGCTGTCAGATTTCATCTATCTCACATATTTGGGATTTGTATGTCTATCTGTGATTTATTACTTGTTCCGTGTCTTGCCTCTGGTTTTGACACTCATAATGAGATACTGTGCTCTTGTGCACTCTTACATTCCCCACATTCTTATGGTTAAAATATTCAGATTTAGAGGTCAGAAGAAAATCCACAGTGAGGTAAAAAATGTCTGGGTTTCTTGAATACTGTTCCAACTTCTAAGCCATCCTTAATGATGTTATTCCCTTCCTAGTGGTACTAATTGAAGATAAAACTGTGTAACTTTTGTGGGCTGTAGTCTCAATTTCCATATCTCAACAGTCTCAGAAAGCTCAAGGATTATCTTTTTGTACGACAATTTATGAAACCAATTAAATGATACACTAATGATTTTTACCTTCCCTGACCCTTAATGCTATATTAACGGTACCTATTTATTTCCCTATCTTACCTACTTCAGGGATCCATCCCATAATTTATTAGAAAGACATTTGTTTCAGATGTCATAATACTACCTATGGTAACTGCTGTGCCAATATTTCACTACAGATTATAATGTTGTCCTTCTGCATTGAATGCCTTTGAATTTTCAGCATTTTAATGAGGATGATTGGACAGTCCTGTAGTCTTATCTTTTAGTGTCTTAGGAAAAGTAACAAGTTCCAAAAGAAAGCTGGGGAATCTCAGGTGCAATCAGGTATTATAGAACATTCATTATAGGGTACCTCCAGAAAATCTCCAACTAGCTCACTACTGCTGGCACTGCAGCTTTTTCACAACAGATCCATCTATTTATTTGAATAACAAGAGCTAAGAGTTATAATAATAAACCAAAAATTATAAAGAAAACAATATAGGTGGAATTTTAGAAGTAATATAATTATTTTCTTCCTGGGCACAAACCAACATTTATGGAAAGCTGGAATAAAACTTTCCCTGGGGAGAAGTTATCTCATAACTGCCTATTGCTTTTCTTCACCTGATATTGCTGCACACTTCTAAAGCGGTGAGCCCAAGGTACCTGATGCATGCTAATATCCCCAGATTGTTGCCCAAGGCAGCCTTTAGACTCTCTCACATTATTGCTATGTCACAAAAGACAGCCAGTGATCAGGCTGGTTTATGATTATGGAAATGACCAGTGCAATAAGTAGAAGTTAAGTGCAAAAAACGCCAATTTTTTTTAATGAATGAAGGTCTACATCCACTGCTGAAGTCAAAACACTGCCTAAGGACAGAGCCAACTTTTTTTCCTTTTGAAAATGTGGAGGGAACCATGTTCATCTTTGTTACAAAGAGTTAAGAGAGTTTTTCTTAGATGAACATTGCCCTTAATATTATCTTACTTTTCATTAGCTTCTTGTCCTATCAGATGCAATAAATTAATCTCGTGTTTACCCTCATGGTTTCATAGCATTAAGCCTCTAGTTTTTGTATATAGTTAATCCTCTGCAAATTGAATTTTATCATTGTTCCTAGTATGGATTTTCTTGCCTGGTGGGGAATTGTGTGTGGGCAGGTGAGTACACTGAGAAAGGGCCTTTTTGTCATTGAGTGGCTTTTCATCACTAATTTTTCCTTGTATAATGATATTGTTCTCTGTGATTTTAATTTGAATACTCTCAGAGGCAGAAAGTCTCCTTATTGAATATCATTTCATGGTGTTTTGTGTAAGAAATAGTAATTAAAAATTATCTGCTGTCAAATTTTGGTACAAATTGAATACTAATGGAAAACCTATTTTCCTTTGTGATTTTTTTCTTCATTTTCCTTATTCGCACTTCTGTCATCCTCTGTAGGTCTTGAATATAACTCTGAGTATGCATTGCCTTGGCAGATAAAATCACCCAAATAAAAAAAGAAATCTCATGTGATTTCTGCGGTCTTTGAGTGTGCAACTGGTGCTCCATTGCTTCATCATAAAAATTAAAATTCTCACTTTTTTCAGCTTATTACAAAACAATGTTCATGCATGTAGTAGCTGTGAGTATGGATAAACATCCTGCCATTTTGCGGTAGTCAACCTGGTGATGCTGAGGGAAATCCTGAAAGATGTGCCAGTGGTGTTGGAAAGGCTGAAAGATTCAATATGAATAAGATGCAAAACTCTAATAGGTCTGATTATTAGTTGATTAAAAATGAAAATAATAATGGTTTTGCTTTGTCTTAGTAAGAATATGAATAGAAATAATTATGGATTTGTTGACAGTCCAAGCATGTTTACACATCTGAAAGGCATTCAGTACATTTTACAAGACATGAAATAGAATGTTAGAAAATATTTTTGAAGATTATTTATGCTGCAGGCCAATCTCACTGTGTAGAGGTTGGTCTTTTGTAATTATATACATTTTAATTTTTATGAACATATGTTCTGTCAATTCTTTAGGATAAAATATTTGTTTGCAAGAGCTTATGGCCCATGTAGTACTTAACAAGATGATAAAGGACTTACTTAAGGACTTTTTTTCCCTTGGGTTGTTAGCATAAAAACTTTGAAGACAACTTTACAAAATTTTGAAAGAAAAGTTCTTGGTATTATTTTCATGAGATACCTGTGTAAAATATTCATGTTGCATCAAATTGTCTTTCTATCCCATATTTTTGTTCACATTGCAATAAAAGTCATAATAGTATTATTTTACTCTCTATTTTTGTGTTCAGATGTGGCTGTGCCTTAACAAATGTTTGTTGTGTTGCTGTTATAAAAAAGTGTAATTATATAAAGAACATTACTGTGCCATCCATGGCATAGCCACTAACAAAGACATTATTCTTGTCCTTGAGGAATTTATCACTCAGCAAGTACAGTATTTATTTGTATGTATTGCAAAAAACAAGAAACAACCACCTAGGTCATAATGTTCACAATCCTGCAAAACGATATATAAAAAAAATTAAATATCTGCAAGAACTCTTTTTTGGCCCTTCCACAAAGATGATTCTCTTTTATTGCAGTAATTGTAATTTTTTTTCCAGCGATGATGCAATGAGTTTAACAGTTCTTAAAAATGCTCCATGTTTTTCATTATAGTAAAGGACATCATATTGTATTGGAAAAAATTTTAGCAACTTGTTCAGGGACAAGAGAAACACAATGGAATGGCTGAAAGCTATTGCCTCTCTGGCCTTCTTGGAAATTAAATTCCCGTTTTGATGAAAAAAAATTGTTTGATAAATGTAATTCTATTAGAATTTAAAGTTTGAGAAACTGATGTATAAATGATTAGGCTTGCTATGACTAATGCATTTTTGCAGATGGCTAATTCAAAGAACAAATGGAAAAGAACAATGGAATTACAAGTCTGACTGTGTCTTTTTAATTTTTAAAAGCTTTACTTCTCTAATTCCATAGACATGAATGAGGAAATCAGGGCCTTCTATGGAAAGGAGTGAATGAAGGGAGTAGTAAAAATTTGGTTTTTATTGCAAAAGACTTTTAATAGCTTCCTCTCTCTTATAGTAACCATCAAGGGAAATATATCATCATGAAGTGTTTGGATTTATTTTTTATTTATACACATACACAAATTCTTACTCTCTATTGTAAATTGGAATAAATTTAAGAATTAAATAAATAAACTTTTTTATGTGATATATATTTTATAGAAAGAATACTTGCAAAAAAAGAAAATATTTTGCATGATTCCTGATTTTCTGTACCTAAAATGTTCCTTTGTTTGGGCTGCAGAGAGAATGTCAAAGCAATCCAATAGTACAAAAATGTATAAAATATTTTTAGTGTTGGGAATTCTGACAAACTCAAAAAGAAACTGGGCAGGTTTTGTTTGAAATACTCTTTCCAGAATATCAAAAAAGTAATATATATCATCATTCTTTCTAAGCAACGCATCAATTTAAGTGCATTCTTGGTGGTGTAGGGATTCTGTGAAACCCGGAGACTGAAGTTTCATTGATTTTCTTGTTTCACGAAAAACCTTTCATAACATGGTAAATTAATTCCTAAGTGGTCTTTTCCTGCTCATTATGGCACTTGGACTCGTGAAATGCCTTAGGATGGGATAAATTTTGCTTCTACAGTGCTACAGAGACTTGTTTGATCTGCTTTAGGAAACCAGGAAAATGATACAGGAATCCCTCAGTTGTGCTGTGTAGGCTGGGATAGTGCTGCTAGTAACATGGCTAATGTTGTTCATCCCAAGTCTTCCAGGCCCTGCCAAATGTGCCCTGCAACATGAGAAACAAAGGCTACAGAAAAATATTGCTGGTTTTCTACCTTTACCATATCTTATTCCCGCAGTCTTTCATGAACATGTGGATATCTGCCATGATTGTATTTCTTTTGTGTTTGAGTGCTCACATAAAGTCCTGCATGTGAATGATGTTTTTTATGATGTTAAGTTTCTTTCTCATACTTTGTACAAAGATCTTTAAAATCAGTAGAAATTCTATGCCCGAAGATACCTAGAGTAAATCCTTGCTTTTTATGGCTGTTTCAGAATTTCAGCCATTTCTGTTATCTACAGTTGCTGTAGATTATTGAAATTATTGCATCAATAAAAGTCTGTCCCCTGTCTTTGATGACTCAGATATTTATGTTTTTGAGAGCAGAACAGAAATCTGTTTCAAGCATTATCATTAGTGGTAGAATGCTGAAAATTTTCTTGGATTGAGTAACAAAGTTAATCTGTGAAATGTCCCATAGACATCAGAAAGTGAAATGGACTGTTATTGGAGGTATCAAAACTGATATAGTGCTGAACAGGGTGCTGGCAACTCCAAGAAAATGAGGAAGAAAAGGGAAGAAATGGTAAAGGGGATGAAAACTATTCAGTTTGTAATGTTGAAATAGGAAAAGGATGTGAGAACAAAGCTGTGAAATGGAATTTGACAACATGTGGCTTGAAGAGTGTGGATTTGTTTCAGAAATAGTGATGCATTATTAATGACAGAATAAGAGTCAGAATAGAAGGATAGATGTGAAAGAATACTGTCAATTTGGTGTGTAGGGCCTGGGCTATTCTTAACAAAGATGTTCAATAGAGAACACTATGAAAGAATAGAAAAAACTATCTCTACTGAAATGCTTGCAGATGCATTTCAGAAAAATTTGGACGTAACTAAATGCATATAGCTCCATCAGGTTTTCATTTGAATGAAATGGGGGCTAGCTGGGAAGAGGAATGCTGTGCCCCTCCTGCTTTTTATTGCCTTCAGGGCACATCTTTCAGGTCCAGGTTTCTGGCAGTCTACTGTTAGCAAGCCCCCTTCAAGTATGTCTTCCTCACAGATTCCAGAAACTCAGAGATTTTCATGAGAAGGCCTAATCCTGTCAAACTAAGTTTAACTAAAAGTGGGAAAAAAAAAAAACCAAAAAAAAAAACCCAAAAAAAACCTGCCACAAACCAAACCACAAGATGAAACGTTTCTTACATTTTAGTTCCATCAAATTAAGAATTTACCCATTTTTAGACTCCGCAATTATTTTGACTCCGCGTACCTGGACCTCCAATTGTCTTTATATGGGCCATCAAAGGCTGTCTACAAATGCCTATCAAACATAGCTTTTCCTCTTTTCCTTGTTTTGGGAATCCCATTTTAGGAGACTACATTTGTTTTATAGTGTGCAAGTGCTTATGTATTCATTTCAATGTGAGAAGATAAAACAGGATATAGAGTATGTTAGCGCTAGAACTATGCATATTTACTTTCCACATTGCAAATTTATGCAATTTATGTGGCATCAACTGCTGTATTAGAGCTGGATCAATGGGTGGCATTTCACTCCTTATAGGCAGTTTATTAACACAATGGAGGTAACTAATTTAAAAGGTCTCAGATGCCTTCCAATGAAAGGAAAAATTCTATGTACTGCCTTAATTAAAGGCAAATAGCACTGCAGTGCATCAGTCTAAGTGTTGGTTGTAATCTGTTGGTTTAAGTTTGCATGGATTTTGTTGAAAACCATGGAATGATTTTATTGCTATTAAAAAAAAAAAAAAAAAAAAAACAGACAAAACTTCTGGCTCTGCCCTGAGTACAGAAGAGAGTCACTCTCCACTTCCCATGGAAGAGTAAAAGGGAGAGCAGAGTCATGGACTGTTCTTTATCACAGTGATGTAGGGAAACAATAAGGGCTTTTTTTTTCTGTGTATGCTGCTCTTCCTCATTATATTAAGCTTGGAAAAAATTCTCCTGTCAACTTTCAATTTTCCTTTTTCCACCCTGGTGCTGTTTTTCATTCTTGGCGTCCCATTCACCCTTAAAACAAATACAAATGAAAGAAAGGAAAGGAAAATGTGCAAAAATGGCAATTGTTGTGTTTTAATTCAGAGGAGGTGACAACTCCGCAATATTCTTCTTTTGTAGGTGACTTCTGTTTATGAAAATGCCTTTGCTAACAACAGCTTAGGAGGAATTTTTTGTTTTTTATTTTGTTTTACTTTAAAGAGTTCTTTAAAATCCATTCTATGTGTTCTTTTAATAGTCCAGTCTCTGATGGATATTCTGGGAAGATGCTTGTACTACAGTTTTTTATTAATATAAGTTTAGGCAAAATGATAAAATTATAACAATATTGATATTTGTGCAGATTAAAATTCCTTTTATTAGTTTTGAAAGTGATGTAGCAGAAAAAATCAGAACCCCAGTAGCAGTATAGGAGGCTTGATTCCTTCTATGTCATAATTACAATAATATTCTAGTTCATTGGAAGAGAAACTCTTATGGTAAGGGTTGTATTTTGCTAAGGAAAATTTATTAAGGATTCAAGGCTGATTTTCTTGAACAGAGTTTGTGTAATCTCTCTTAACATAGATGGAAATCTTTGTCATCTGTATTAATGGAAGACCTTATTCCTAAAGCACGTAATTTGCACTTTTTGATTTCTTTTCTTCTTATGTTAAATTTAGAGGCAAATCAGCCTGAACCATAATTTTGAAAATTGTTTGATAGAATTCTCCACAGAAATGCCATAGAAATAAAAGGACAGAGTAGATTCTTATCTTTAAGCAATTTAAATAATGATAGGATTGTAGAAAATTAAGGGCTGGAAGGAATCTTAAAGATCATCAGCCCTCAGGCCCCTTCCACTTCCCTCTAGACTATGTTGCTCAAGACCTTACCCATCCTGGCTTTGAGCAGTGCCACGGATGGTCCATCCACAACCTCCCTGGGCAACCTTTTCTGGGTCTCACCACCCTCACAACAAAGAATTTTTTTCCTTATATCCAACATAAATTTCCTCTCTGTCAATTTGTATCCATTACTCCTTGTCCAGTCACTGCAGTTCCTGATCCAGAGCCTCTCTCTGGTTTTCCAGATACTGGAAGTGTGTTATAAGGTCTCCATGTCACCTTCTCTTCTCCAGGCTGAACAGCCCCAACTTTTTCAGCCTGTCCTCTTATCAACTGCTTCTCCATCTCCTTACTGGTTTTGTGTCCTCCTCTGGACTTGCTCCAACAGTTCTATGTCTTTATGATGTGTTGCAGACATCTTTTATGGAAAATCCTTTCCTCAGGATTTTTCCTCCTGAGAAGCTGGGAGGCCTCAGGAACACAATGCAAACATTGATTATCTGCTGCTGCGGAATGCAACAGGTGCATCTGTGATTGGCTCATGTTGGATGTTTGTAATTAATGGCCAATCACAGCCCAGCTGGCTCGGACAGAGAGCCGAGTCAAAAACCTTTGTTATCATTCTTTGCTATTCTATTCTTAGCTAGCCTGTTGATGAAATCCTTTTTTCTATTCTTTTAGTATAGTTTTAATGTAATATATATCTTAAAATAATAAATCAAGCCTTGTGAAACATGGAGTCAGATCCTCATCTCTTCCCTCATCCTAAGATCCCTGTGAACACCATCACACTGTTGGGGACAGTGGAACTTTAGGCAACTTTCCAGGTGGGATCTCAGCCAATATTTTATCCATCAAGTCATCAATCCATTAAATCCATGTCTCTCCAATTTAGAGACACTAACAGTCAACTCTGGATGTATTCTGTTTTACTAAAACCACTGCTTTATGACTTTTGCTCATTATTTGAATAAACACTATTATTGGAAAAAAAAAAATAATTCGTCATTGATTTTGCACAGGTCCAAAACTCCACAATTATACTGTGAAAGACTTAGGAAAATGGAATACAAGAATAATGGGGGGGAAAAGAAAGAGAAATTCATAGCAAGAGTGGGGGATTGCAAAGAGTGAGGCTGGCATTCAGATAGCCTCAACAAACTTGATTATAATACACTTCTCAATGATAAAAGATTATTTTGTTGAAGTGACTTGCTTTAGAATTTTTTCAATTATTTTTTTGCCACCCTTCTTGAAATTAACAATGTTTGTGGATTTTATGCCAGCAGGCTTCAAGTTTAACTCTTCTCAGAATACATATTACAGGATACAATGGTGATAGGTCACGAAAATACTTCTAGAAATTTACGGTGATCCTAAAAGAAAGCATTCCTTTCCAAAAGACTTCAGAAATTATAGATGTCAAAGACATTTAAAGAAGATGGGATGTTAAAAAGTAGGCTGGAGAAGAAACATGGTAGGATTGTGAATTGAAGCAGAAAATCAATGTAATTAAAAAAATATGGTGATTATAATCAGAGATTTACTTGAAATCAGTGTGTCTTCAGGGAGAACATGGTTTGTCTTCCTATTTCACATAGCAGTATTTTGTGCATTTGTAGAAAACTAATGTAGCTCAAAATGAATAAAAAAACTGCCTAAAAGGATCCTGCTTAATCATTCTAGACTGGATTTCATATCAGGTCCAAAGCTGAACTCTTGAAAATACTGATATATGCAACATAATCTATTTTGCTAAGACATTAAACCAGCTCTCCTAAGCACCTGATATTTTAAAAAAGGGATAAAAGGCCTTTCCTTCTTTTGGACCAGGTAATTTCAGTCTCTTCCCATTCCTTTTCAGCGCTATTTTTACCCTAGTGAAAATCTCCAGCCCCTAAGAAAACCAATAATACCAACTGGAGGCAGAGTACATCAGAATGGATCGCGTTAAATGTAACCTCGGGTCGCGCCCTTCATGGGGATGGATTTTCCAGCCCATCATTAAGGCACGCTGTGACTGAGATCAACATAATGAGCAGCAGCGCCCCAGGCTGTGTCTACCCCAAATCAACAGCCTTGATCTAAACTTTCCCAGTGTGCTCCTTGAATCTGGCAACTAAAGGAGTATATATATCAATACTCCTTTCCATTTTTTTTTCTTTATTTTTGTGGGGGTTTTTTTTGTTTTGTTTTGTTTTGGGTTTTTTTGGGGTTTTTTGGTGGATTTTTTTGTATTTTTGAATTTTTGTTTTTTCGGTTTTTTTGTTGGGTTTTTTTTTTGGTGCTTTGTTTTACAGGCTTTTTTGGTTTTTTGTTTTTTTTTTTTTCTTTCTGTTTGGTTTTTTGTTTTGGTTTTTGCTTCAGGTTTTTGTGGGGTTGTTTTTGTTCTTTTTTGTTTTTTGTATTTTTGTTTTTAGGGTTTTTTTTTTGTTTTCTTGGTGTTTTGTTTTGGGGTTATTTTGTTGGGGTTTTTTTTTTTGTTTTTGCCTTTTTTTTGTTTTGTTTTTTGTTATTTGTTGGTTGGTTTTTGGGGTTTTTCTTGGTTTTTTGTTGTTTTTGTTTCGGGTTTTTTGTTGGTTTTTGTTGTTTTTTTTTTGTTTTTTTTGTTTTGTTTTTTATTGTGGGGTTGTTTTGTTGTTTTTGTTTTTTGAGTTTTTTGTGGGTTTTTTGGTTTTTGGTTTTTTTTTCTGGGGTTTGTTGCTTTTTATTTCTTCTTGTTTTGTGGTTTCTTTGTTCTTTGGTTTTGTTTGGTTTTGTTTTGTTGTTTGTTTGGGTTTTTTGGGGTTTTTTGGGGTTTTTTTTTGTATTTTTGGGTTTTTTGGTGTTTTGTTTTGGGGTTTTTTGGTTGTTTTTTTGTGGGTTTTTTGTTTATTGTTTGCTGGATTTTTGTTTTGGTTTTGTTTCATTTTTTTGTTTTTTTGTTTTTTGTTTTGTTTTTTTTTGTGGGGTTGTTTTAGTTGTTTTTTTGTTTTTGTACTTTTGCTTTTTTTTGTTTGTTTTTTTGGGGGTTGTTTTTGTTGTTTTTTGGTTTTGGTTTTTTTTTGGGGGGGTTTTGTTGTATATTTTGTGGGGTTTGTTTTTTTTGTTGTTGTTGTTTGTGGCTTTTTGTTCTTTGTTGTTTTTTGTTTTTGTTTTGTTTTTTTTGTTTGTTTGTTTTATTTTTTGGATTTTTTTTTTTTCGTGCAAACTAAAGCTAGTTAGGTGATGATTCAAATTAAATCACTTTGCACATGTCTGGGAAAAAATGTATAATCGTTTACCTGTGCAAACGTGCTTTCTAATGCTGGCAAGAATAATTCATGTGGGTGTTCATCATGATGCATTATGAAAATTCTTTGGTGTCTCACTATATAAAACCAGCTTCTATTAAATAGGTGTATATATGCCCTTGTTCATGTAAATGCACATAATCACTCTGAGAGTGCTTGTAAAATAATGGAAGTTTTGATGCAGAACTGCAGTTTATTTCCTCAGTCCAGTTCAAAGCTTACACTCTCAAGGATAAATGAAGAATAAATCATTCCAGTATAACACTCCTGGTAAGCTAGTTGAGTGCAATTAAAATAAGAAAACTGGTGGTATTTGAACTATTTATTAAATCAGCATGATAAAATAGTTGCATTAATTACCAGCAGAGATAACATGTGAGCTATGACCATGGACTACAAGAAGCAAGCAGTCTGTCTAAATCAATTTTAATTTCTATATTTCTCATAGAGCAATGTAAAGTGAATTGTCCCTTTGCCGAATTGAAGAAGTGAATAAAAAATTCAAAAGTCCACTATCCTGAGTTTCTGTAAATGTTAGCATCCTTTTTGTCAAATCTATTGCATTTATATCTGCTCATTCAGGGTGAAGTTTTTGGGGTTTGTAACCTTTGCTTTTGATGACTTTAAGGAAAAAGCCTTCTAAGCTTTTCAGCAGATGTGTTCTGTTATTGTCATGCCTGTTTAAATGCTGCCGTGCCTTGAACAATATACTTCAGTAAACAATTACATCTCCTGAAGCTATCTTGCTCTGAAGATCTGAATGTCCCAGGTCTTAATGGCAACCTTAATCACAAAAAATGGGTATTCAGATTGTTAAAGCCACTTATTTGCTTGGATATTTAATTGCCTTTTATATAAACAGAAGTATAAATGATTATTTTGTGGTTTTCACAATTATATCAAGTAAATCAAATTTCAGCACATTAATTTAGAAGTAAAATAAGTAGGCTATTAAAATATGGAGAGTTTATTGTATGACAAATTTATGTCTATATATTTATTCAATAAATTATGATTCTCATATTATTTATTCTTTATCTCATTTATCCAAGAGATTTCTGGAGTGTGTCTATAAACTTCTGTATACATTTGTGTGTTTATATGTGTGCACATTGCATGCCACCAGAAGGGACTAGATGAAGTATAGTTTGAGTTAGGATGTGTAGGAAATGTTATAAGAAAGGAATATTTAGTTTTGTTTTAACAATCAAGCAAAGCCATGCAGAGCACCCAGAAAGTGAAATTGTAGCTTTTTGGGATTGGTTTATATTGACTGTATTTACTTATCTGAAATAAAATGTGGTCAAGCATTTTGTATTATGAGAAGAAATGAAAGTTTTCTAAGACTCTCACACGGATGTAATAGCATCTGACAGATTGCATTAATGTGTGTTTCCACAGTAAAAATACTGTTTTAATTAGCATATAAAGAAATCAGGGTAGTGCCAAAATTGGTGAAATGCATGATGAAGAATAAAGTTACTAAAGATTAGCACTGTTTATTTGATATCAAACAATGCAACTGCAGTATGAAATTATCCTCACAAAATGAGATATATATATATATATATATATATATATATATATATATATATATAGTGGGAATGAAAAATGGCCTAAATTACAAAAATATATATTAATGAGGACTTATCCAAGCTGTGCCAATTCTTTGATGAAGTTATGGATAAAAAAAAAGCCTACCCTGGCATTTATCTTGACAAAATGTGTTGCTGTGATTTGATAAGAAAAGGTGTTGGCTTTATTTAAGCCTGGCAAAATGGTCAGCAATAGAGGCAGTCAGAAAGTTTTCAGGTACACTTAATGTCTTTGTATTTGCTATGTCTTTTTGTTTGTTGCCTTTAGCTGTGCAGCAGAGATGACATCTGATGCAATCCTGATGTGATGAACGGTTATATTGCTGATTTGATACGATATGATTTGATTTGATTTGATTTGATTTGATTTCATCAGGAATATTACTGTTCTTACTTAGGTGTACTATTTCTACTCCTTGACCATGGAACAACTCCTGCAGCCAAATCTTCCTAGAAACTCTGGGAAATATTTTTTTAATCCTCTTTTACACTGTCTGCATAAAGTGAACTTTATATTCTTTATCTTTATTCCTTAGTGTTTATACCAGATTAAGAAGAGATGCCTTAAGAAAACTCTTAGATCCCTTAGGGATAAATAGAAGCAGCAATGTTGCGGCAAGACATCTGGCAGAACTTCCAGCGCCTTTTCTTGAGCTGAAGCCCTTTTTCATCTTCTGTTCATCAACAGCTGTTCAAGCCATGCATGTACTCAGTTACATGTAAATGTAGGAAAATAGACACTTGAAAAATCTCATCAGATTCTTTAGTTTTTTCTATAAGTTAATGTATTTCCACACTTTCTGTTTAGAAAAACTAATGAGTCTTTTCCTCTACATTTTCATTGGAAGTGCGCTTTTACATTCAGTTGGTTTTTTCTTTACATGTTGAGTCTTGTCATAAATTCTGAATTATTTATTTAACTAATGAGTAGGCAAAATTTATTCTGCAACTCCCTTTGGGAGATGGGGAAAAGGAACATTAAGTTTGATCAGTCTTCTGTATTTCAAATAGTAACTCCTGCTACCTGCACTTCTGTGAACGTATTTTCTTTTCAGTAAGCCTTACCTGACTTTTTTCACTTCAGATTTTTTGAGAACAAGTGACACCTTGGTAGGATATGTACTTAGATTTTGTCTTGTAGATGTGCTGCTAAAGGAATGGAACCAAATTGCCATTGAAAGAAAAGCTTTTTATTTTGTGGCTTTGTGATAGCATTTTAAATATATCTGTCAATTATTTTAAGGCTTTTAGGTTCCCCAGCTGATATGCCCATATATGCATTAACAGCAAAGTTTTCTAATCAATCTTTCTAGTGCTTTGTTCCCTTAATTGAATACTAGCCACACACAATTGTCATAAAATTCCAAGGAATATATTTTCTATTCTTTTCCTGGTTTGCTGTTTTCTTATTGCCCTCAGGCAAATCTTGAAAGCAGACAACTACCACATATTTCTTTCAGGCATCAAAAAGTCCTTAGTTTTATATGGAAGGCCTTAAAAACCTCGAAGAGTACTTCTGGCAGACAAAAAGATGTTGGTTTCAAGTTTTGAAATTCCTTTCTTCAGAGGTTGGAGCAGGACTTTTTTGTTGTTTGAGCGAGGCTTGGAAAGAATCTGGCTAAGCATCAAAAAAATCCCAGGAATTTTTCCAGTTATTTTATAGTTTCTACTGTAGATTTTTTGGCAATAGCTTGCATTCTTGATGCATTTGTCACTATGCCATCTCTAATGATTACACAGTCAATATAGTCTACCTTACTTTGCAGATGGTTCATGGAATTTTAGAAATTTCATCTGTTATTTCTAAAAATCTGTCAGATTTTCAGTGAGGTAATACCATCTCTTAGGCCAGTAATATAATCTCTCAGTATTTAGTCTCTTGATATATTTTACTGTAATTGTGGGTTTTAAATTCTTTTTGTGGTTCTTGACGTCTTGCTTATTGTACCACAGAATCTGTTTTGGCTCTGTTCTGTCCTTCACCTGTTTTCCTCAAACTTTTCCTTTTGTAATGTGTTCTGTTGTTGATGTCACTTGCATGTGCAAAATGTTTTCCTGACCAATCGTTTACCATATTTGTTCTGTACTTTCACAGTAGGTCAGACCTCTCAAATTGCTGACATATTAATAGGTGATGCAGGATCTTATTACTGGGCTCGGTCACATCCCTATAGTGTGCAAAAAAAAAGTTTTATAGAGAAAATAAGCAACGAGAATAAAAGTCACATGCTTAAATAATTAAGCCACATGCTTAAAATGTTACTAATTTCAGTAATATTGGTGGTGGCTTTCACAGAAACTAATCTGCAGCACAGACTTCATTGCTAATGACAAGCCCAAGACTGCTACTGGTGAAAACAGACCCCATTACTCCTACAAATAGACTTCAATTTAACCTAAAATATAAATAATGTAAACTATAAGAAATAGAACAGAGAACGAAATAGTAATTTAGAACTGACCTTGCAACAGAGCTTAAAAACATCTTCGCTAAAATTTTTAACCTATAAGTACTTAAAATCAACCACAAGAATAATTAGCATAAAAATATTTCCTTCTGGGATTTGTGTCAATCATAAAATGTTCATTTTGCAGTGTTCAGAAATGCTTTTTGCAGCACATTAGATTTTTCTTCCATCTGTAGCAAGTCCTGATTTGGCAAAACCAGGAGTCTTTTCCATCTCAAAATAGTCATAAAAACAAAAATGCAGATAGCATCTTCCAGGGGGTCTCTTCTTCCATTCCTTCATAAGACTTTTATCCCAGTATCTATTCAGTCCTCAAAAGATGTAAGGGAATTATTTTGTGTTCTAATGCAACAAACAGCTTATTAATGGATCATGACACTTATTTACTGGTATTTATAACTCTGCCCTGGTAAATGTCATATATTTAGGAAACAGCTTTAGCAAGGTGAATAACTTGACATGTTCTGCCTTTTTCTTTGCATTTCCTTTAGTTCCTGATACATTCAGTGATACCTTTTGTTTAATAAGTCTTTCTGTCCATATTTATTGTTATTTGCAATATTTTACTCAGTAACAGGCGTTTAGTTAAACTTGTAAAGTTACATTTTTGACATGAAAGAAATAAAATTTTATTCTGGGTTAAGTACAATATATTATTAGCACTGGAGCCTCAACTTTGAATAGTCTTTTAATTTTTATTTAATTTAATATATTATGCAAATTACAACATATTCCTATTCTTGTTCCTATTCTATATCCATTATAATTTGACATTTAATGTTAGCTGCCTATCTTACCGCCAATAACCCATCTGAACCTGCACTCATTAATCCAATTACTGAAAAGATTGGAGTTCTTGCCTGAATCTCCTCCTTCTTTCTAGGGAAAGCAGACATGTGTCACAAGACAGGATAGATCAGAAATATCAAAGCCTTTCAGAAACTCACATACTTGCATATACTCTCCCTAAATGTTTCCTTGCAATGTGGCCTTGGGGGTAAAAATTCCCAAGTCATTAACCTCAATTTTTTTTTGGGGGGGGAATGATGATTAAGTAAAAATATCTAATAAAATAACTTCATTGTGTACCATCTTCTCACTGCTGCTATTTTGCTTCATTGAAAAACCTTTCTCATTTACATTAAATTTTGAACAATGTTTCCAAGTTTCAAGTTGCATTCTCTTGCCACATATACACATATATCATTTTATTTAAATCACAGAATATTCTGAGTTGGACCCTCAAGGGTCTTTGGGTCCAACTGTTTTGTGAATGGGAGTTGAACTCTGTAAATACTTATTTAGTCTTTCCCCTATGCATTACATTTCTATGAAATGAGGCCTAAAATTAATTGTACTCTTTCCATACTTACCATGGTAGGATATGGTCTGAGCCCTTAGTAAGGTTAGAAATTTCAATACTGCGTTTTAGGAACTTTTTACTTCTGGGAGTGCAAGACATAAGTGATACCAGATAAAGACATCCAAGACTCCCTTTTCTCTAGTTTTCCTACTGTGCCCAAATTTTAAAGACATAGTTTTATAAAGCCACTGTTTTTCTCACTCAGAAAAAGAAGAAAGAGGACTTTATAGCAAGATATGAAAAAAAAAATCCTTTATTTGTAAGAATGAAAATTTTCTGGTGGCTTTCCAGCAGTACTGAACCTATATAGGTCAAATTAAATAGAAGTAGATGAACACTAGTATATTTGGCTGCATGTAAGAAGCTGATGCTTTTCCACTTCAGAGGCTAATGAATTTCATGTTATTTACTTTCATTTATCATACTAAAACATAAGGATACAACATAGCAAATTTATTAGTTTTGAGCACCAAATTACTTCACAGAAACAGGATGATCTTGTCGGCTGATGTAGTAGAAACAGAATAAGTGGAGGGGAAAAAATACAGAGCTATTTTCTTTATGGGCTATTAATAAAATTCCTTCTTGCATTATAGTGACTCTTGTACGGTGGTTTGCTGGTTTTCTCATTGTCTAAAGCAGTACACAGTTCTTCTCTGTGGTTGTCTGGGAGAGAGTGAGAGCACATTGGTGATAATTGGTCTCCCCTGAGTTTTTATTTTTTGTGCTTTCATAGAATCATAGAATAGTTTGAGTTGGAAGGAACCTTAAAGATCTTCTGGTTTCACCCCTCCCTGCCTGGCAGGGATGCCTTCCACCAGATCAAGTTTGGTGGCATTGTGTAGTAACTCTGGGCCTTCAGAAGTATGAATACTGCAATGCCATTGCCTGACTGGTGGAATTTGTACCATATAATCTTTATTCCTATTTATTTTACTTTATGTAAAAATACTTCTTCTACAAATATTTTTAAAGAAAATCGTTCCATTCTTCCACCTAAGCAGCAGTTCTCTGAAAATCCCTCTGATACCCATGCCTCCAGAGAGATCACAAAGAACAGAATGGAAAGCAATTTTTATTTTTCATCCTTCTGTGCACTAGTCTGAAAGCAACGAGTGGGAGATTCTAAGTCAGAAATACAATTGAATAGGAAAATTAAAAGAAATGCAATAATACAGAAACACTGGCAGGGTCAGAATACGACCTGACACGCTGTGGGTCAGGGTGTTGGCAGCAGTCCCATTAAATGGTGGCTGCAGCCCTCCTGCAGTGACAGGGGTGGTTCTGTTGAAGCAGGGATCCTGTAGAAGCGTTTGAACTTCCTCTGAAGGTTCAGTGGTGTTTATGTAGCTCTTGTCCTCTGGGAATCCAGTGGGAAAAGGCTGCCTGTGGTGTTCCAAATCTCAGATTATATCCAGGTAGGAATGTTTGGCTCCTCCCCCTGGGTGGAGCATCTCACAAAGGGATGATGGAATTTTATCAGCCATGCAGTGACACTCAGTGACCCATTCACAGAAGATATCCCCTGGAGTTATCAGGACTAAGTCATGAAGGAGATAAAGAACAACGCTCCACCTGGTTTTAATAGTTTATGAAGATGGTGATAGAATACATACTTTGGGGTACATCTTACATTGTAACCTAAGGAATTCTGTAGTACCCCTCCTATTCCACTATTCCACAGACACTGCATTTGGGGGTTTTTGATGTTTTTGTGGGTTTTTTTTTTCTTTGTTTTTAAAATCTTTTTCTGTTTCTGGTGAGGCGTCAATATTCTTATTGTTTTGAACACACCTACGATTTGTTCTTTCAACCATTTCTTATATATCAAGTATGTTGATCTCAGAACTAAATAGTAGATGGCAGATGATTGATGTGTATTTAATTGCCATAAAATGATACTGCCCTGCAATTAGCCTGACAAAAAATCCTCTGCTTTCAGAGGTTGGTCCTTCTAAGACCTGTATGTTATACAGTGTAGTAACTTTTCATGCTTGGCTAAAATCTATTTCTAGTATCTGAAAAAAGGCCAGTTTATTTTAAAGTAATTTTATTTTGAATTTTAACGTAGTTGCTTTTCTGTCATTTCATTTTATAGTGATGGCAAGTGTCATGGGGTCAGCTGGCTTTGCACAGGGGATGTGAAGCACAGATAATATACTTTATTAGATGTGATTACATTGGTCATAGTGGAACAAGGACTTGAGCCCAAGATCTTCAAAATATCTGTCTACAACTTTTCTACAACAAATAATTTATTCCAAATATTGTACTTTTGTTCTGAAGAGATGGATGAATATTTACTTGAACTTACTTCCATTTATCAACATATATATAATAATTTTAAAATATTTGAATAAAGCATACATTGTCTTTGATACAAAGGATATGAACAGGGAACAACTGAAATTTAGATTATCCTTGATCATGCAGTATTATAGAGATTTACAGTTTTTAACATAATTTAACAGTCTTCGTTTTGAGCATTTAAATGTAAAGTAATTATTCGCTTTTTATTAACTGAAGTACATGTAGGACCACTGAAGATAATCTGTTACTGTGAAATTTAAAGTAGAATTAATACTGGATATACTTATGTTTATTTTCCAAATGCCATTAGGATTATCTGTTTTTCATCTCCTTTGTGTTTTCTAAACATTATTAGAAATCAATTCTTTACATTGAATAAAATTAAAACAATATTTTTATTGTCTAATTAATTTTGCTAATAATTAGGTAAATGTATTCTTAATTATTTAATTAATAATTAAATTCTCTATAATATAAATCCCCTTTTTTCTGAGGCAGTGACTCTCGGTCCTTCAGAAACATGAATGCCCAAAGGCAGGCAGGCTGAGGTGGAAGAGTAAGGTGAATGTAAGTCTCATAAATCTGGGCTGCTTTGAAAAACCTTATGAATGGTTTATTATTACTTCTATGTGTTTTCTTTTTTTCCTTAACCTGATCCTGCCTGTCTGATCACTGTGATACTTATGTGAATATGCAGTAGATTATTTTTCGCTACTATTCCTAGTCAAGGCTTTTCCTCAGTGTCACCAAATGGCTGGTACACTTTGAAAACTGGTACACTATCAGCAGATTCAGCAGGATACCCAAAATATTTTCGTTTTCTTCATTTTGGCTTGTTCCCCATTAGTAAATCATAGTCTTTTTCCCTTCCAAGCAAATGATCTTTTGAGAACAAATTTTCTATGCTATGATAGGACCAAGATTTGACCTGCAGGGTATACCTCTCTAAAGAAAACTTAGCCCCTTAAGTGTTTCATTCTGAAAATAGTTTCTCTAGAGTGGAAAAATTCTAAAAGGAAATACAACAAAAGCAAATGACGCTAAGGAGGGAGCTCCATTCTGCACAAATCTGTATGAAAAAAACCCATAAATGAGTAATATTTTAAAAGTTAAAGTTTTAAGTGGAAAAGGATGGAGAATCTTTTTTTTCCCTCTCCTGTCTATCAAAAGTTTTTAAATTTTAAGAAGAGTGTTTTATTTGTTTCTCCAATTTTGTGTAGGTTTATAAGGAATCTTGTTTCTGGTGTACAAACTTCAGGTGATTCAGAAGTAAAACTGAATTTTGAGTGACTGCTCACAAATAGGTGTTTATGACAGGTAGGTGGGTATCCTTAAAGAACAGCAGCTGGACTTTAAATTAAAGAAACATTTCCCCAACAATCTGCTTTTGAGCTGCTGAATATCACAGTATATTTTCCCTCCTTATGCTCCTGAAATCCCTATTAAGGGTGACTCCAGGCATGTAAGAGAGCACAAGATGCAAGTTTGGAAAGATGTCACATTCTCGAAGTTTTTGAATTCTTATTTAATGGATTGTGGGACTGGTTGGTGTCACTAGAATTCCACAACAATTACTCAACAAGTTCTTTTAACTACAGTATCACTAGATTTCTTTCAGGACAGACAGATATACCATATTCTTTGTTTTTGAGTTTAATAGCTTTGAAATGTTCAGGAGTAAGAACCTGTACAGTGACATACAGTGCTATCAGGAAGCTCCAATGCAGGAAGAGGATGTTTCTTGTTAGTTTTCAGTCTCTAAATTTTATTACAAGTTAAATGCTCAAAATCATGAGATATGAGGCCAGTATCATATCTTTCTTTGCATATTGATATCTAAAGACGGTTGAGATAAAAAAGCTCCCAATAATTTTTATCCATGATATTACAAAAATAAACTTCAGTCAGTTTTCAAAGTTCCTTATTATGACTGTAGACCAAACATTTTTAAAAGTGAAAATGTACATCTAATATACATCTATGTCAATTTATTTTATACTAAAAATTTCAGATTCATTTGTAGTCTGAAGGATCTCAACATGTATAATAAACCCAGCAAAGTTGATGGGATGAAAGTGTCTCTCAGAAATAATGTAAGAGTGGGTAAAACCTTGACTTACAGTTCTGGGAGACAAGTGTCACTTTTCTGTGTGCTATAATTGCATCTGTAAAAACACTTTTCCAACTCACACAGCCTAATAGGTTGGAAGAAAAGAACAAAAGTAGAACTGCCTGGTGGAGATTTTTTTGTTAGAGCTATTAAAAAAATTTTTAAAAACCCACAAAAACCCATATAAGAATTGAATAGCTCATTCTTTTCTTAACTGCTAAGTATTTGGAATATTGAGGCAGACTGAGTCATAAAACATAAGGTTAGAAAAGAATCAAAAAAAGTTCCAGAGAACAGCTTTCTTTTCCTATTATTACATGTTCTTTTACACTTACAAGAGTTTCTGGCTTTATTAGCCCTTGAGCACTGAGCTACTCCCTGGAGCTGGTCTGATCAATGACAGGAGAGAGTCACTTATAGATAACCCACATTTTGGATGCTGAGGACGTCCAGACATATCCAGCCAGGATCCTCTCTGTCTGGGTGATCTTGTTCAGAGAGGCTTCTTATGGGTAGGAACTGAGTTATTTTTTCAGCACCTTTTTGGTGTAGAGACGTCTGAGACGTAATATTGTTATCTGAGTTTCTTTGCCCTGCCAACCGCTCCCCATCAAAGAGTTTTTGGCTGAGCTTATCAGGGATGTCTCTGGGCTTCCTCTAAGTCTGTGTTGCCAGGTTCACTGGCTTGCCTTTGCCGAGGTTCTGTCACAAAATCAAGACTAGGTGGTCAGGCAAAGAAGTAAAATGAATCATAAAAGGTCCCAGGTGTTCTTCTGGCAATGACTGCTATTCTCCTGCGAGGTTCAAGTTTTGGGTGTCTGCCCCGGAGGCAGCTAAGTCTAAGAGAAGTTTTCCAGCTTGCAGGAAGTTAAATGAATTTAAGTTTGCAAGAGGAAAATCAATGTTTGATGCTAAAAAGGGGATGAATAAAACCCCTCCGCAACCAAACACATCCATACAGAAAGTCAAGAAGAATCAGTCAGCATGGGTGAGCAATACTCAGGGGGTTCATGGAATTCAGTATTTAGGTGGGTCAGAGAAAAGCTTGGACATTATGCAAAGAGGATTCCAGAAGTAGTACCATAGCCTGCAATTTCAGTCAGGTCCTGCAAAATAAGAACTCTGGACTAAGACCAAGAAACGTAAAGGTTGGGTTTTTATTTGGAACTGAATTTCCAGGAAGATAAGCTAACTAAGGTCCAGTCTTGATTCAGAGAATCAGTGAGAGGGTCCAAACTTGAAAACAAGGAATATTTTGGAGCTAGATTTAGAATGTGAGCTTTAGGCATTTTAGGATTTGATGTTACTAGGAGTCTCCTAAGAACATTTAGGAGAAGGACTGGGTCACCATGCGAAAGGCAGCTTCTGGGTCAGTGTTCATATCCTCATCCAGGAGAGGATTTATTATGGCAAAGGAAGCAAAATTTAGTTCTAGGCATGGCAGGAATTTTTTGTGTTGTGATTAAAATATTTATTGAGTTGGCATTGCTTTGCTCATTTCTGTATCCAACTCCAAATGAACTGCTGAGGAAGAACTTATTTGGGTGTTGGTGTTATTTCCTATAGGAGCTGCTGCTGAATTTAGTGGTGCTGAATCCTGAGACTGACTGCAGATTTCCATCTTGGCTTCTCATGGCTGGATCCTCATTCTAAGGTAACTTCCATTATGAATGTGAAAAGTTTTGTCAGACAGGTAAATGTTAAGGTTTTTTTTTTTTTTTTCTTTAGGCTGAGATAAGGAAATGAATTAAAAATACTTTCTACATTATGAATAGGGTAAGGTTTCTAGCCTTTCAAAAATTAAAAACTAGTTGTAACACAAATTTTCCTGCCAGTAACTTAACTGACATGTTCTGAACTACAATTTTGTGATGATTTTTCCTATTATAAAAATAAATTAGTCTCTCTGGCTGTCAATGTCTTTCAAACTCAACTTTTTAGCAGGCTTAAAATATGCAAGAAGTATTTCTTTAAAGACTTTCTTTGCATAATTCGTATTCATTATTCTACAGCAAATGTTTCTTTCAAGAAAAAAAGGATGAAGAGTATGTTTATAAATTATGACTAAGTTTAACAAATTTAAATATAGATGTGGCCAAATGTACTCTCAAACTTCAGGAGCTTCTGAATGTGAAATGGATTAAATTCCTGGCACATTTTCATACCCACTGAATTACTACATAACTGTTTAAATCTTGGATTTCTTTTTTCTCAAGAAGAAAGAAAAAGCTCTTGTAGTGAAAGATTGGTTTGTAACTTCAAGTGGAGCCTGAAAATTAAATTTCTTGCTCTGCACAGAAAAGCCCATATTTTGTCTGAATTGTTTTACCTTCCCTTCATAATATTTCTGTTCCTTAAATCTCCTTTTCTCAGTACTTCCATCCAGTATTTTTATATCATATTAGAAATGCACTTTTTTTTCATACACATCCACATCTCTAGTTCTATAAAGAAGACTATAATCACAGTTCTACAGAGATACCCTTTAATTCTACGCCATTTTCTTAAAGCCTTAAACTCTTAAAGATCTTTTAATGAAGTCTTGTGCTGCTTGAGAGCCTAATGTGGAATAGCAGCTAGCAAAATCCTGGCCTGGCCTGTAAGAAATGCATGGTTTTTTTTTCTTTATTTACTGAAGCTTCTATGTCTGAGAAAACAAACCATTTAATGAATAGTTTTTGCTAAATAATATTTTCAAAAAAATATTCATAAAAATAATATTGAAATGTTAATATGTTCCTTTCATCGCTTTACTGATTTCTTATTTGGTGCATCATTTTCACTGAACCAATGTTCTAAGAAACTGCACTACGCTTTATATTAGAAACACAAAAATTTTGCTCTACTTTTGAAAGCTAAAAAAGGGTGGAAGAAGTTAGGAAAAGTCAATTTCATGGTAGAGCTTCCTAAATAACATAGATTATCCCCACTGTCAGAGTTCGTTCATACCTCAAATCTTTATAGAGATTAAGAAAAAAAAAAGGCAATTCAACTCTGTCCAAGTACCACTGAATATATAATCTTCAGGCACTAATTTAATAATAGGTAGAGATGTAGTAATGCTCCTGAGACTGATACAAAGGCAAACTAGCTGTTTATAATGAAGGTGGGAAAATTTTTGTAGTATGATGTAGGACAGATGGTCAGTGCACCTGTTGGCTTTGACAATAATAACAGAGTCAAAATTATCTCACTTGTTTATATTTTTTATTTCTTGCAACTCAGTGCAACGTATCACATTAGTAATAGGTTAATATAGAAGGAAAGATTTTTTTTCTGACTACTTCTCAAGTCAAAATTAATGCTTAATTTAAGTGCAAGTTTGATAATAAGAACAGAAAAATAGTGTCATTATGTTTAATATCATATATTTTCCTGAATATGACTCTTACCCTACACTTAAGAGTGTAGGATGAGAGTCATACTCAGGAAAATATAAGAGTCATATTCTGATAAATAATGAAAATGATTATTATTTATCAGAAGTGATTTTTATTAGATTAGCTAGATAAATGTAAATGTAGCTTAATCCTGTTCTGTTTTGGCTCAGTGAACTTAGCATTTTTTCAAAACTTAAAAGCATTTTCTTCATTTACTCATGCTTTTTCCTAAAGAGATGCTGTCCCACACCAGTCTACTCCACTTTTTGGAGTGAATTTCATCTTGTGCTATCAGAAAAGCAAAATCTAAAAATATCTTGAATCCATGGGCTGTTGAAAAAAGGGAACTTCTTTTTGTATTTGTAGTTTGTCCTCATCAAAGATCTTTTCCACATTTCAGATGCCTCTGGCTTTCACAAACCATTCATGAGCATTTTGACCTTGTCACCTGTAAAACAGTCTGGTATTGGCTTGGGAAAACTAGAATTTTATTGGATACTGAAAAGTGAAGGGATTTTATAGTGGTATCCTGGTATGCATGTCTGCACACAGGTGAAAGATATAAAAAAATTATGTGTTAAGTGGAAAATACAGTTTTACAAACATATCAAGTAGATGTTTAACACTGACTCATGGCAGCCAGATTTTAGCAAATGCTAATTCCGTTCCTATTCCTGATGATAGGATAAATCTTTTTAAAAGTCTTAAAGGATTGCAAACGATGAAATAGGATGCTCACAAAAATGAGAATTTAAATAATAGCTACCTGACAGAAAAAGCAAAAACATTCAAATTTTTTATTTTGAAATTCTTTATTAGTTTTATCTATCGGTTTTTGTATCTTTTTTCACTAAAAACCCATTCAAATTTGGAGTGTCAAGCTGGATTATTTTCAAGGAGTTTTAAGAAAATAGCAAAGAATAGGATTGCAGAAAAAGGTGGGGTTTTTGTCTTTTTTTTTCTCTTACTTTCTACTATAAATCCTGCAGCTACTTTTATAGCAGAACAAAACCCAAATGTTGAGGTGCTAGGAATGTCAATTTTGAGGCCAGGCAATAAAAAAAAGATCAGTGCAGGACACTTGCCTCTTGCTCTACTACTAGCAGCAGATGTCTCTACTTGGATTTATGAATTTGAATAAACTATGAATTTGCATATGGATTTTTTTTTATTTTTATGCTGAAAGGAAAAACCACAGCCTCTGACAGAAAAATGAAGACATCAGAGCTTTCAGAGGTATCATGTGGACATATGGAACAAGTGAGTAGTTCATAATGCAAATGAAGATAGCAGCGTGATTTTGCGGTGTTCAGCTATAGGCAGTGTCTATAATCTGCATTCATTAAAGTTCAGGGCAGCTGGAGCTATTTGAAAATAAAGTGTAATTTTCTGGATGAAATGCATTTTGGAAGGGAACACCCCCCCCAAAAAAGGAACATTAGAAAAATCTTCTAGTTGCTCTGCCTTGCTCACTCTTCCAGATAAGGGATGTTGTTTCTCTCGGTTGATTTTAATGTTGCCTCTCAGCATTTTTCTGGTGCTCGCTCACACTCTCATCTGGTGGCCTGGGGATTGGAGACTTACATCATTGCTCTCCATTTTGCTGACAGATGTCCTTTAATTCAAGCTTAGATTTCTAGTTTTATACATTTCTGTTGTTCTTGACCTCAGTGATAAATTTTGAGCAATCAATATTTTGTGTGAAATTATTAACAACAGCATTTTATGTGGACATTATTTTCACAGATTTATCTCAAAGAGATGGTGGGTAGGAAAGAAAGTGTGCATGATTATCTGCTGTGGAAACACCTAACATGAGAATAAGAATTTCCTTATTTGTTCTCCTATCAGTGATTTGGTATTTTACCACTTCATTACATTTCGTAATACAGCAAAGTATAAAGATCTTTGCATATTTGACAGAGATAGTGCCAGTGGAGTTTCTGCTTCATAGCTGCTCCCAATAAATCCAACAATGTTTTTATCAAGAAAGAACACTTTCATCACTGTGAGGTGAAGGGACATATTTTGTTATAAAATTGATTTTGGCCTGCACAGCCAGGATGAATTTGACTTCTTTTCCTATGCTCAGAGACTCATTGCATGACTGAAGTGACCACAGGCTCTGGACTATGTGACTCCTTTGGAATCTACAAGGTCAGTGAATTCCTGGACAACAAATTAGGTTGTACTGGTTTTGGCCACTCAAATTAAATTTTGTCCAATTACGAGCCAGACAAAGCATTTTTGTTGACTTACCCTTGTTCTGGTAGTTATTAAAAATGCCTTCATCTTTGCAAAATTATTTTCATCAGATAGTAGTGCACTTTTAATTAGTGCCTGCAATGCTATTTCAAATATAGGTATTCCTGAAGTTTGTAATATACATGTGTGTGTGAAATATCGTGAATGCTAAACAAAATCTCCCAAACTTTCCAAATGTCTGTGTGATTCAGAGGTCATTATTACAATTAAATGTTCCTGATTTACAACATAATATGGGCAGCCTACACATTAAAATTTCTTGCAAAATTGAGATAAGTACTCTATAGCAAGGTGCCACTGGCTTTTGTTTTGTGAAGCTGAAGGACGCACGATTATGTGGAGTGTGACACAGGGAAATAACCCTTCTGATCTATCTTTGTGGTCCAAAGTCATCCAGTAGCACTCAAATACAAGAGAGGTGTGGACATACAGGAGAGGGCTCAGCAAAGGAGCAACTCTCACACAATGAAAGGTTGAGAGGGCTGGGACTGCTTAGCCCAGAGGAGAAAATGCTCCAGGAATGTCACCAGTGTGTAAAATACTCGGAGGGTGCAAAGCAGACAGAGCCAGTGGTGCCCAGCTGCAGTGAAAGAGATAACAGGCACCAAAAGATGTGGCATCAGGTTCCTTTCCAACATCAGAAAAGTGCAACCAGGCTCTGGCACAGAGATAATGTGTAAAGCTCTTTCCTTGGAGATATTAAAAACCATCTGCGTGTGGCTCTGGACAACCATGTTCTGGGGTGATCCCATTTGGGCAGAGGGGGGTTCGATCAGATGACCTCCAAAAATCCCTTCCAAACTCAACCTTTCTGTGATCCTGTGTGAATGTCCTAAAATGACCAGCCTTGGTCCTGTCCTCAAGGCAAAAGTCAGAGTTGCTTCCTTCTTTGGATTACTTAGGGTCAGCTTCTGCCATATCACATTACACTGTGTTCTATGTGATGTCATTTAAGATCATACAAGTAACCCAGAGTGAAAGCAGGAAATTAAAGCACTTTTTCCACTTCCCCTACAGCAGTATTTTACATGGCAAATTTCTGGCTTATTTTTGTATTGGTTTAATTTGCTGAGAGAAGTTGAAATCACCTTGGCTTGCAGTGCTAGTTTCACTATCCATCTAGTTTTAATTTATTAATTTATTGATAACTCTTTTGCTGATGAAACCACTGAGTCTGAAAGCTATCATATTTATTCATGTTTTATTGTTTTACAAGAATATAAGTCTATGCAAAAGTACATTCTCAGAAGCTTTGTGTTTAGGGTTCAGATATTTTAAATCTATCCTTTATCATTTACAAATGTCATAGAAACTTTATGTGAAATGTTTGATAAGTAAGAGTTAACTTTCACTATATTGGGGTAATTGTAATTCATGTAGATATTGCTTTTGATGTGAAAATTAGAGTTGGAAAAATTGAACTGGGGATTACTGACCCCTCCAATAATTGCAGAACATGATATATTGTACCCCTCAAAGGCACAACAATTTTTAGAGGTCATGCTATTTTGCAATGACATGATGTAGGAGAACTTAATTTTACTTGCATTCCTGAAAAATGAGCTACATATTAAAACCATGCATCTATAAGAACTTAATTATAAGGAGGGGCCAGCTCAATGAGCAAAGTTTCATTACATTTTACTGTAATTGTAAAATCTGAAAACAAATGGTAAATTAAAAAAAAAAAAAAGTAAATTGGTTGAAAATATTTTTTTTGTTTGTGGTATCTCTCATGCAAATATATGGGAAATCTTCACAGGACCATTTTTGAACATAGTTACAAAGAATGGAGTATTAACTTCTTAACTTGATTTGTTACTTAATGATACTTTTGGACAGTGTGGGTCTTTGTTCCCTTCCTCAGGTGTACATTATTTTGGGAAGGCTTCCTTCTGTTCCCATTCCTCTAAACTTGGCCTGCTGCTTTTTCTTCTTTACCTGAATTGTAAAGCTCTGTGAGGAAATATGTATTTGCACTTTGCAACTGAAACAGCTCCAATTTCTTTCACTGTGTTGTCTGGAGTAAGCTGCCTGTGACATCTCTTTTCAGATTTGTTTTTACGGACATCAGATCCAAAGCAGACACGCTTCCTTGCCTTGGATATCTGTCAGCTGATGGACTACAATTAGGAAAGTTAGAGCTGCTTTTTTGAGCTATGATGAGAAAGCTGAAGAAACTACATAAACTCAAAGCCACCCTGTTTCAGATGGAAAAAACTTTCTTGTTTTCTGAACCACTGAAAGCAGAAAGCTGAGTGAAAAGCGCTAAAGCTTTGTGCGTGTGTTGGCTGATTTACCTGCAGCACCATAAAAGAGGCATACAAGGAAGACAGAGTACGACACAAAAACCCTTATCTCACTTGCAAGAGTAACTTGAATTGTGAAACAGTTTTGGAGTGCCGCTGCTGACTAAGGACCAGCTGGACTGGATATACTCCAAGATTTCTGTTGGAGTATAAGAAGCCATAGGGGTTTTGATTGGCAGCCCTTCCTGTATTGGTTCGTTTGAATTCTCAGGGTTCCTGAGGATTTGGCAGTAAATTGAAAGCAGAAACTACCAATTATTTCTGAAAATTTTTGCTGTGAAATCACATACAAATAAGAAGGCAGAAAGTATTAATTCTGCAGAAATGGGATGTTTTTTTCTACTTCGTATTTTATTTTTAGGGTGGAGATGAGCCATTTGATTAATGCAAGACACTAGTCCTGATGTCACAGTGTCATATATAGGGAGTTAATAATCAACCAGATCTTTATTTTTTACAGAGTGTCATTTGGAGCTAGATTGTTCTGCTCATTGTTCAGAGTAATCACAAGCCATAGGACCACAACAGCAGTGTAGAATGTGAGCTAATAATAACCTGTGCCATGAGACAGGGTTGATAATTTAGGTTCAGAGCCACGAAAATGCAGGCACAGCACTCTCCAACATCTGTCAGGATGGCACATGTTCTAAAGCTGTGAGTGAAGAAAGGAACAATTCTTTAGATTTCAAGTATACAAGAGAGAAAATGGTGGTGGAAGGAAAGGATGAAACAAGTGACAGGGTAGTTAAAGAGGACAGCAACGATGCTTGTAGAACCTGCCTTTAGAAGAATAGGAATGAAATGTAACACACATAGAGAGAGCTGGAAAGCCAGACTAAAGTTAAAATCAGGGAGCTGTTCTCTCTGGACCTCTGTGGCCCCCAAACACCGAGAGATGATTTTGCAAGATGGAGGACATTGCCGAGGAGCTTTCCTGGTTGAGAAAGTTTGGAGGTGTAAACTTTGTGCGGTTGTGGCATTCACATTCTCTGATTTTTCTCCTGGGAAATCGAGAGGCCTCAGAGGATAAGGAAAACAATAATTATCTCATTTGCTTCTCCTGTGTTTTGCTCATGTGGAATGTGTTTGGAGATTGTTTATCCACAGGTGATTGTTCCATTGGACTCCAGTGTGAGTTGATTTGACTTACTGGCCAACTGGGGCCAAGATGTGCTGGGACTTTCGAAAGAGTCACGAGTTTTCATTATTATCTTTTTAGCATTCAGTAAATATCTTTTCTGTATTCTTTAGTATAGTATTCTTTAATACAATATAATATTATATAGTAATAAATTAGCCTTCTGAGAACATGGAGTCAGATGCATCATTCCTGCCTCCATTAGGGCATCCTGCAAATAAAATATGCAGCAAGAAATCAAGTATACTATTGCTGACGCTGAAATTCTGCTGGGCTTATAACTGTGGGCAGTGTTAATTTAGCTGAAGAGAAAGAAGAAATGAAATTAGCAGCTTGATAGTCTTTCATAATTGTTCTTTACTTATTCTTTTATGTTTGCATAACCTTTAGTCTCTGAGGACTCCTGAGAACTTAAGAAAGAAGTTTTTGTTTGTAAAATACCAAAGTTTTGTAATATGAATCAATTACTTTTATATCTTATTTTGTGGCTGTAAGATTGTAGAAAATTTCTTTTATGTCATTACCATTTTAAAAAATTGTACAAATGCCCTTAAATATAGAAACAGAAACTTTTCTCCTGGCTTCACTCTACATGGAAATACTTTATTTCTTCAGCTATCAGGTTGCTCCCTGTTTGTTTACTGTATCTAGTCAATATTGCAATTGGGATAACATATCTTATTTTGTCAATATTTGTAGAGTGTTTAAATCCACTTAAGATCTTCCCATATGAAATGTAATCCTAAATTTACATTGATCCTTGACACATTTACGGCTCTAATCAGCTTACTTGTCTAGGTCTCTGATGTGAAGTTACTTAAGTAGAAGAGTCTGTGAATATATAAAATAATATTTTGTGGTTATGTTTTCTAGTGCTTATTAAAATGTTCTTATTTTTGACATCCAGAAAAGTAAGAAGCAGTGTTTTGCAAGCGACTTTTATAAATTGTCCCTAATATTAGGATGATAATGTCTTTGCAGTTCTTGCTACCCTAGTGGATATTTAAAACACAGAAAATTTGTTGCTGTTTCACAAATGTACAAGGAGCAGTAAAGAAAATATATCTATGCATAAGTGTATGGCTTTCAAATAGAGAAAAATATTACTATTCTTAAGCATTTGAGAATAATTCATCTGTGGTTTATCTGGATTATTCTTGTTTTCTTTGACTTTGAAGTTCATGATATTTCTGCTACAGGTTTTAACTTATATAATTCATTTTATCTAAGTAAAGAATTTTTTGTAGGGGTGTAAACTGAGTAACAAAATCATTAATCTTGCTTAGAGACATTTAAAAAAATACATACAATTCAGTAGCAGGTATCCTTTCTTCCAATTTGTAGTACACAGGCTTTTGTTTATTTACAAGGTGAAACTGTCCATTTTCAAATAATCTTCAAGGGTAAGCATCCATCACATTTGTATTTCAACATTTATTATGACTGATATAAACGTATACTTTAAAAGAAAGAAAATAATATTTTAAAAGAAGATACTGCTTTATAAAAGAAATTTAGCACAGCTGATTCAAGGTAAGGATAAGTTACTGTGCAAGAGAACAGTGAATTGGCACATTGATTTCTGAAGGCTTCTGAAGATTTTGCATTTAGTTAAAAATATAAAATTCACAGAATCTTTGATAAGTTTCCTGTAAGTTCATACTGGCTCAGGTATAATATTCCTCCAAACAGATCCATAAGGAATAAAATTTTTGAAAGCTGGAAATGTTCTTGACTGAAAATCAATTAAATTATTTCTATTGGCAGCATATTTAATACAACATATTTTTCTGATTTCTATTTAAAATTAGTATCAATTAAATATATTCATGTCCATGTTGATATGTTATAAATGTATTTTATCAACTCACCCTAACTTTCCAAAGAGATTTATTATGTTTTATCAAATATCTCAACAAGTTCTTCAGAAATCTTTTAATAATATATCAGTAATGAGAAACTTCAATATGGTTCTCTAGTGCATTCAGAGAATGATAGAGTATTTAATCTTAAATTGGTAAAAAAGATATGGAATGATAGACAGAGATTTGATCCTTTAATATTGCTCAGATATGCACATTAGAGGAAACCCTGGAAATCTTCTTGTGCTCTGATTTTATTGTATTTATATGCCCAGAGCTAACTTTAAGCTTTCAGTGTGTCCTTTTCCCACCATTTCAGTCAGAAGGATCTGAGATTTAAAATGAAAATTAGGAAAAAAGTTAGTAATTTGATTTGAGGCAGTTGACTGACAAAACTAATTAACAAATCAAAGACAGTCTTCAATGGGGAAGGCTCTAAAACTTGAGAGAAAGAAAAAAATGAGAGTTCCTCTGAATCCTAGCACTGTCACAAGAGCACTAATATGTCAGATATAAATTCTGAGTAATGTTTTTTATTTAAAATTATACTCATATCAGAATTTGATTGTGAAAGCAATATATGTAAATAGCCTTTTATAAAAAGTAATATTTAGAACACACAAAGATTTAATGAGTTGCTTGTCTCCTAAGATCTAATTAACAACTTGACAAAATGCACTCTCTAAATCCATTAAGAAAAGAGAAATCCGTTTTTCTTGCTCTCATCCCATCAATGACTAATGAAATTAATATTTTACTATTTCTTGAAGATATCTTCAGGTTTCCAGAGAACATCCTTTCAATCTTAATTTCTATTGGGAAGAAGATATGTAACATTCTACATCTCTAAAATTATTTCTGACAAAATGGAGAGGTTTGTGGTCCTACAAGTGAGACAAAGGCCATACTTAAGAACAGAATCAGACTGACTGGTTGCAGTTAGCATTAAATGACATCCTTTTCTTCCACATACTGTTTCTGCAATTCATGTTTCTTGACTATTAGAAAATAATAACATTTTGCAAGAAGGAAAACACGTATTCAGCCAGTAACCTGGCAAAACCAGGCTTACAATGTCAATCTCCTGTCTCAGGTATCACTGCTGCTGTTGTCTCCTAAGTTAGCAGCCAAGGAAATAATAATTTCAGGATGTGTAGGTTAACATCCACAAGACTGAAAATATCTAAGGTCATAAACTGAGTTGCACCTTCACCCATAGCTTGAAAAAATATTCTTGTCTGTCCACTTACAGATCAAAGATATATTTTAGCTGCAGGATTCTTAATAATAAATTTCTCTAAATATTTCCCTTCCAAACTCAAAAGTGAAATTTATTTTTCCCTTGTCTTAAATGTACTCTTGTTCTAATAGAAGAGAATTATGGTAGTGTATTACAAAAATTATTGTTTGTTTAAAATTATTCCTTTGAAATAATGATTAGTTGGACAACAGAATAAGGCTAGGAATAAGGAAAACAAAGAATACTAAGAATAAAGAAAGCAAAGGTTTAACTGGAAACTTGTTTACAGTCATATTTCAGAATCTCAAGACCTGCCAGAAACTTCCTATCTGTCTATGAACAAGTGCATCCCAGGTAGCTTTTAATTGTCTCCTGAAAATATTTTAAATTTAAAAATGTATGGATTCTTGGACCTTAAGGGTCCTTTCCAACATAAATGATTCTGTGCAAAGACCTTTCACAATATTGTGTGTGTGTTGTGCTGTGGGGTAAAACAGATGTTTAGATTAGAGGTGCTGTTCTCACTCTGGAAAACAATAAACAGCAAAGTGCAAATTCCCAAATGCATTGCTTCAGTTTTTGAAATGAAGTTATTAATACGTATGAATAAAAAATCAAGTTTGAATTACATAACTATATTTAATCATTCTTTATGTGTCAAAATTGGGGAACAATAATAATAATAACTAATAAATAATAATAACAACTATTTTTTCTTAAAAAGATAACAAATTGAAGTAATGGGCACATTATATGTCAAACCACGACAATTTACTTAACTAAAATAACAAAAATCATGGTGTCCAAGGTAACAAAGAGGCCAATAAATTGCAATAATTTTAATATAGAGTATTCACTTTACTCCCTATTTTTAGCAAGATTAAATAACATCAACTATGTAACATAAAATGCAACATCTTACCAGTTGAATTCATTAACACAATAAAATAAAGAAAAATTTTGAGGGGCTGGAATCACTTAATAGCTTCATTTACAGCTACTGTGAACTCTTTTCATAAATGAAAATTGATACTACTGCTTTATTTTATGTTATGATGCTTCCTGAGGAAAGACTGCTTATTTCAAACCTGCTGGGATACAAGGAGGGAACAGGGGCAGGGAAATATGGACAAATCATATCAGTTATGAATCTTTGCTAATTGCTCAGCATGACCATGGGATGCTGTTTTAAAATAACTCTCTGGAAGCATCAAAAGAAAACCAATATTAAAAGACAGAGAATTTATGATATTAGTAACTGTAGAGAATTGCAACTTAGACATGAGCCAGCTTAAATTTAAACATTTATAGTAATGACAGAAAGACTGTGTCTACCTTCATGATACTGACATCATTTAGGCAGCTTTTATCAATTTAAAAAAAGTGCTCAAAGTTTTCAGAATGACCAGGTCTGCTAGTTTGGGGTATATTGTTCCTCTCAGAACAAATTGTGTCCTTTCTGGCAGCTGTAAGGAAGGGATTCCTCAGGGCTTAGTGGAAACCTCCGGGCAAATCTCTGTGCCTCTGCAGACATTTTGAAGTGTTGGCAACATTATTATTTTTTTTTTTTTTTGCAATAGCAAATTGGCAAAGGGATTTACTTGGAATTATAGCCACTTTACAGGTTTGTTTTCTGTTTCTCCCTGCTTCTGTGTTCAGATTGCCCATCAGCATCAATATATGCAAGAAAGAGGATTTTTGAATTTAGAAAAGTTGACTGCATTACACATTTTGTAAAAAGATTTGGATTAGCCTATCATAAAAAGTGCCTTTCAGAGCAAAACTTAAAATTTATTCAACATACACCTATTGATATCCTGTCTGAACAGAAGGGTTCAAGAAATTCATTAGGGTTTTGTTCTTTGCTCCTAATAAATTTGAATAATATGTAACCTTGAGGATTCCACCACCTCCTAGAATACTTTAGGTTTCTGGAGAAATTTGTAAGTGATTCCAAGCAACTAGAGGTGATTTCCTTTTCAGTAAAAATCCTGCATTGTTCATGTGTCATCTCCACCAACAGTCAGATAAATTATTTTGCATTACTGATTCATTTTATGAGAGATCCAAATGACCAACAACTTAGAATAGTGATTTTCCCTTGTAGGAAATAGAGAACTGCTAAAGGCACAGAGGCAAAATGATGACTTAACACTCCTGGGGGATTAAGAAACTGTGATTAGCATAGAGATGGAAGAGGGCTGAAAATCCAAAGATGCCTTTGCTGAAAACATTTGCTTAAGGACTCACTTAAATGTTCTCTAATTCTGAATCTAAAAGCCCTAAAGCAATGTCTGCATTTTCAGCTGCACCCTTCATTCTTTCACTATCAATTTGCACCACATGTTGATGAGATAAATTTCTCTGTATTTAGATACTTGTTTTTTTTCCTGCATTGTATTTTCACATAAAACTGTGATACAAAAATAGGGTATCCTGTAGCCACTGTGCCCTTGATTCAGATCTTGAATTCACTCCCTGTCAAGAGTAATCTTTCATTAATATATAGTTGGTTTTCTGTGAGAAGAGTCCTTGGTAAACGTAGGAGAGGTGAATGATTAAAACAAATGAACAAAGAAAAAGCCCTTCATGCCTACGAATAGAATCAAGGAATGTTAAGGGGTTGGAAGGAAACTTTAAAGATCGTCTAATCTTGCCCAGCAATGCAAGAGGTAAAAATAAAAGGTGTTTGGTCCACCTCTGGGTTTGTCATCAGAGCTGATTCCCCCAGCTCAGGAGCAGGAGAAAGGGTTACTATAGAAATAGCAGAGCTGTGTAGGTTGGTGATGTGGATGTAAGAAATGCTGTGGTAATTTTGTAGCGTAATAATCCTGGTATTGGATCAATCAAAGATTGCTAGATAGATATGTATTAGTATATCATCTGTCAGTAAGTCAGATCTTCTTGTCTCTTAATATTCCTGTTAATAAATGCAGTGAAACTATAAATACAAACCCTTGTTCTTAATGGGTTATCTATTTCTAGTGTACACTTTCATTTTAATGGGAGAAACCCCAAAATTACTACAGTGTCCAAAACTTGCCAATTTTTGGTCTCTTTTAAATCTTAGCCAAATAAAGGGATTTTTTATTTTATATTGATTCAGTTGTTTGGACCCACATAGCTAGCAATATATTCAGTAACTTCTATGAAATGTTTTTTTCATTAGAAAAGTAAAATTTTCTTTTTCATTGAGATTGCTGCTTTCCTTCTGCAGCTGAAATTGTGGCAGACCCATACATCAAGTCAGCAAAAATTATCTGTCTCTCCCAGGTGAAGTTAGGAGAAAACATGAAAAACTTCAAGGTTTATGTGTACAAAATACATTTATTTGGGGAAATGAAAATATTGCCAGCAATAATAATCCTGTTGAAAACCAATCTTTATTTATGCTCTTATTTCAAAAACAAGTCAGAGGAGAGTTTAACAAATCATTATTTTTGTGTCTGTGGAGCTTGTTTTAACAATAACTCCTACCATTCTTTAGTTTCCCACGAAAAACATAAAACAAACAGGTATTTAATTTTTATGTATTTTAGTTTGGCATTTTCACATTTTAGGCATGTATTTCTGAATATTCCTGTAGGTTCCTACTTTGTTTCTTGTATTCATTCAGCCATTTTATATGTATCTGTAAGTACCAATTGTTAAAATTAATTGTTTAATCTTTGTAGTTATTTGAGAAATCTTACCTGTTAAGAAAAGTGTCCTTCCAGCTGAAGATGATTGTTTTATATTGAAGATTAGAATTTTATTTTCTTATGGAAATAAAGGTGCTTGAGCCCTTCTTGGGATGCTACCTAGTAAAAGATCACTCTTATGTACTGATAACTTAGTACATTTTGTTTGTAAATGGGCATTTTCCTGTTACTTCTAGCAATTTAAAGCATTTTTTCCTGTAATTGCTCTGACCTAAGCCATTATTTTGACAGCATTCTATTATTTTTATTTTTTTGTCCTCTGGTTGTTATGTGAGTGCCCACAAGTACAGAAAAGAATCTCAATTTCCCTGGATTTCCAGGATATATCAGGCATTTACCACTTGGAACACATTTTTTTCATTGTATTTCCAAATTCTATTGTAGTTTACTTTTCTCACATCCCATGGAATCATAGAACAGTTTCAATTGGAAGGGATCTTAACGATGATCTGGTTTGAACCCTTCTGCTGTCGGAATTTTCTGGCCCTATAAAACAGTAGCTTTCCTATTAATGCAAATCAAATAGGGCAAAATTAGACTTATACTGAAGAACACTGGAAGACCAAATTGTGAGAATATTTGAAAAGGCAATGTCACAGCCCTGAGAATTCAGAGAACAAAGCATGTGGTTGACTTATGGGGAAAGGTGAATCGACACAGGTAAAATGGTCTCCAAGAACTTTGACTGTCAGAACATGTAATGCAGACTTCTAGAACATTCTTGCCTCTTTCCACATCACTTTTGGTTGGCAATGTCTGCCACCCTAGAGATCTGATTTGGATGGATTGTCATGTCCCGTGTTGTCAGTTAGCAAGTGGAAAAAGAGAAGAAGAGAGGACAGCTAAGATCAGGATGTAGAGAGAGACTTCAGTGACAGCACAAAAGAGGATTGAAGAGAGCCCATCTGCCAGAAATCACTGGAGTCGTTAAAAATGTCTGCATAACTAGATGAATGTTTTCCTTTTACAGAAAAAGGATATTTATATATGTGTGTATATACACACACACACACGCACATATATATATATATATACACATACATATATACATACATACATGTATAGTTTCATGGTGTCCATATGGGAAAGAAGAGCAGAATGGCTCTACCAGGCTCTTGTAACTTTTAGGAACAGGGGAACAAACACAAATTTATACTACTACTTTTATCAATGAATACAAGAGAAAAAAGGAAAAAGAGATGGGGATCTCCCATTTTCCTAAGATCTTAATGAAAGATTTAATTAGCAGCTGCAGCATTGTTTTACAATAAATCAATTAATCTCTCCTGCCCTTTCCCTTGTGAACCTTTTAAAAACTCACAATTAATTAATTGAAATCTTTTGTCACTTAATCATTGCCCTACAACCCTGAATTATCATGTGATGCAATAGAGTAAAATGCCATGCTTTTGATGCACATGGGATGACCCTTCTAGCTTGAATTAATTTACAGTGGTTTTGCAGAATAATTTGTGGCAGACTCTGCTGCTTTTCTTTGAAATTTGAAGGGACCTTCTTTGATATGCTGATATGCTTGTTGATGAGGAAGATATATCTACCTATGAGTGCATCTAATTTATACATGTTCTGTAGTCATAAATATACACTCATATCATGAGAATTATAATGTAATATATAACATACAATACAGTTTTTTCCCCACTGTTCATCTTGCAGCACACATCCTTCATACTTCAGTCCTGCAAATCAGAACACAAACATTTCTGTGCTGGAAATGCCCCTATGAAGGAGACAACATTGACTTGGAGCAATTCCTTGATTTTGAAATAAAAGAAGAACTTAGCCATATTTTACCTCATATTTGTCACATATTAGAAACGTTGTGCTTAAATTGAGAGAAAAGTGGAAGAGTTGTCTTAATGCTGCATATTCAGAAGATGATCTGCTTAAAGAATGAAGCAGGGAGGAAGGGGATGAATATTTCACTCTGGTGTACTACAGGGTCCCAGATGTCCTTGAGATCAGTCCTGCACTCGATTACCACATCTCTAAAAATAGGTGAATAAATCATGAAATTTAATTAGGGTGTGTTGGATATCTGCAGAGAGACAGTGGTGTTATTAATAGCTATCTTTTTATGTCTTACCTTTATTCTTATTTATGGGTTAACAGGCTAAACATGTAATCCTATGCAATACTCAAGGTGATTTCCACCATTACCAAAGGCATCTTTGAAACCCTGACATGAGAGGGCTGCAGCCAGCTGCTTCCCAAAGGTCATCAGATGTTTGAATTACTTTTCTGCCATTAAGGTGAATGATTATACTCTCTCTGATGCTTCATGCTTGTGTTGGTAGGGTTAAATACATTCAAATATGAAATAAAAAATTTGGGAATGATTTATGCATATTTATAAGAAATTCTTATTGTTCACAAAGTTTGTTTTGCTGACACTGTTTATAAAAGCACAGGTGTGTCATAAAAGATTTCAGCTTGAAATATATGTGCTCCTTAGCTTTAATTGGGCTGTTCTTTTCTTTTTCTTCTCCCTTTTATGAAGCACATTCCATCTTTAAGAAATTATCTACTAAAAAATAATCAAGATGTTCTAAAGTATTGAAGTTGCCAAAAAGCAATCCAAAGAACTTTCTGCTCATCTTGGTTTTGGTTGTTGTCTTAAAAGCACAGAACAAATATTCACTTCACTTTAGTAAATGCACTTTGATTAATATTGTATGCTCCATTTTTATATGGAGATTCCAGATTTCAGTGCTCTGAAATCTGCAGTGACAAGATGCTGTTTGGAAGGCCTTGGAAAAGAAAGGAAAAATTATGTTTTGCTAGCAGAGAACTAAACCAACAGGTGCCACATTGGCGCAAGCAGGCACCAGAGCTTTCCTGTGCCAGTTCCAAAGCACATCCTTTCTCTCCAGCATCCTCTCCTCTGCTGGAACAGAGAGCAGAGGAAAATCTCTTTGCCAAAGGTAATTTGACCAAATTACAAAGGCCCTTCCTTCGTCTGCTTGTCTGATCTGCAGCCACATCTTCACCAAAAGGATTCGTGCTTTCCCTTGCCCAGACTGCCCCTTCTGAACTACAGAAAACTTGGAAATGAATTTCCTTAGAAAGGGTTTCTAGAAAGAAAAATGTTGAAAGCGACTAGCTAAATGTTGGTGGAGTAACTGGGTGAAGGAGCTGCTGCAGTTCTGTTGCTGTGGCTGGCAGATACAGAGGCTCAGCTTTCATGTGAAGGACAAGATTTAAGCTGAGCTCATCAGGCTGTAGGAAACCTGTTCCCTCCTGGTTTTCAGTGAATCAGGATGATGCAGAGCATCTGCAACTATTCCTAGGACTGCTAAGCTAGAATTTACTTGAAAGAGAATGTGCTGAAGTTTAATTTTTGTCAATCAAATTATGCACAAGCTTTTGTCTATAGTATGTGGTAAAATTGTAACCATTTTGATAAATTTCATCTTCTGCTAGGCAGGTGCCTTTCTCCCTTAAAAACAAGATACAAAAATAATGAAAAAAAAGTATATAAAAAGAGGACTTTTTCAGCTTCACATACTTATTACAGCACTTCATAATTACATGGGAATTTGTCCATGACAAGAACAAGGCAATAAACATGAAAGTAAATAATTCTAAAATAAAATGTCTTTCAGACTAATAGACTGATTTAAAAGCAGTGCATTAATAAAAATGCTAAATGACTTTTGAATTATTGAGAAATTATATATGTGTAATTAAATACTAATAGAGATTTGTTTCAGAAAGTGACAGTGATTTTTGATTTAAATGTTAAGATTTTGGGTTTTTTACCACAAGAAAGCAATGTTAGGATATTAAATGTGGAAATGCAGACTACCACATTTAGGACAATGATTTTAAGGCAGCAAATTAAAGTTTCAAAGTGTTCTTTTCTGGAGAGCTCACAGCATCCTGCTGGGCATTATCATGGTGTTAGTAAAAGGAAATTCAAAGGATTTTATTATGGGGACAACCAAGTCAGAGCAATCTGGAATATCCTTGAGAGCTGAGAATAAATAGGAGGCAGCTGAACCATTAAACCAATGTAGGGGGCCTTTGTTTGTTTTATTGTTTTACATCAAGGTTGTGAGCCTGCTGTTTTCTATTCTCTGTGAGTTTTTCTTTGAATTAGCCCTGTGTTACAACCACTGAAGACAATGAAATAAAAACATTGCTTAAGCAGATGTTGGACTAGAAAATGGGTCCAGATCATTAAATATATTTGCTTCATTTAAATTATTTACTATAGTTTTCAAAAAGAAGTTTTTTTAGGAAAACCCATGACTAGTAAAGACACAAGTCAAGTCCACCTAAAAGCAAATTGTTCAATTATCAAAATTTGAAGTTGAGATACTACAGTTGATAAATGGGATACTCTTTATATATATATATATATATATATATATATATGTATGTATGTATTTTTGTATTCTAGAGCAATCAATCTGTATGAACATTTCTGGGTTTTTGATGGTTTTGGGTAGGTTTTTTGGTTCTTTTTGTTTTTGTTTTCGTATGTTTTGCTTTGTTTTGTTTTTTTGTTTTTGTTTTAATGGGGAGTAAATGATACATGAAGCTATTGGGGAAAAGGAAGTTCTGCATTGCAGAGTTTTGCTCTCTTGCTTGTTTTCTTTGCAATACTTCTAAGACAAAGATACCTTTTAATTTTTTTTTTTTTGTGAAGCAACTTCCATCACTTTTGTGGGTCCTAAATTTTCCTTATTTTAAAAGTCTGGAACTAATGATCTATTTTTTCATTGGATTCTTAACTTTTTTATTTTATCTCTTGTTTGTTAAGTTTTTTAGGAATTGAACTATTTTTGAAGCAATCTTAAAGGAAGGTAAAATCTGATGTTCTATACTATGATATAACAACACTGAAAAATGCTATGAAATTGCATCCCATGTACTTAACACACAAAATCTATAACTTTCACTGTGCTTCTTTTGCATCATAACTCTCAAATAATTCCTGATGAGAATAGTTAGCATGAATTTACCAAGAGCTAATAGCGCTTGGCCAACCTGATCAGCTTTGGAGATGAGATGACTTCCTCTGTGGATAAAGGCAGTGCAATGAGTACTGTTAACTTTGATTATTACCTGCTTTTCATTTTAGTCTCTGCTGGAAAATTTGCATTGTCATAATATTAAACTGCCTTCTTTGCAGAAGCTGGTCTATGAAACACTGTGTGGTGTTCAAAGGAATACTTTTAACATTTTATATAATTATCCTCTTAGCTTTTTTCCCCCTTCTTTTTCTTTTGATGGTGCAAAACCTGGATTGTCAATATTCATGTTATTGTTCTTGAATTTTAAGAGGAATTTTTTTCATATTGTATAAAGGATGTGGGTTGAAATTAATCCCTAATGAAGCTTCCTCTAAGCACTTCTCTCAATGATAAATATTATCAACACCTTAAAAATAATTAGTCTGTATGTCAGAGGTCACAAACTGCCATAAGGTCCATAGGATAACTAGAGAGAGGTTTGTACAACTCTGACCTTGGAGGTCACTTTTCAGTGTGACAGTGTGAGAGAAGTGGAGACTGTGTTATATTCTTATCTCCTTTTGACTGTTTTGTGTTTTTTTAAGTCATCTTCCTTCATACAATGATTCACTAAATATCTGAGCTCTAATTCACAAACATGCTTCTATTCACAGCACGTATGTACAGCAGTATTCCATGGTGATATGAGAGGAGAGGTTTGCTTCTTCAACCAGTTTTGTCGGTCTTATTGCTGAGAAGTTAATCTTCATGGAAAATATGCCGGTGAATGTCTGCAATCAGCTGAAGTATAGCTGTCCATTCTGATGGGAAAAAAGCAGAGTTTTGAGATATTTTGATATTTTGCCTCTTTTTTTTTTTTTTTAATATATATTTTACTTGGTCTTCAGCAGACTTTCCCCACAACTACTCAGTCCACTACCATGGAGTCATTCACCTCCTACTTCAGGTTATAAGGAACCTTTACATTACAGGATGTTAGCTCGCATTTTGTCCTTCAATCTTGAACATCTTGATCCATCCCTAGCCTTGAAATTATCCCACTGGCCACATTTCAACATGGTTTTTGTTGGACCTCAGGCACCATACACCATACAAGGCAGCTCATCTAAAAGTAAGCCAGAATTGGATATCAATGACTTATATTAGGAAATATAAATAGCTTTATAGGTCTTAGATTAACCATTGATGCTAAAGTTTACAGAAAGCAGCAAAGACCAAATATTTTACGTTCTGAACAAAAAGGTATTGGTTCTTGGGAGGAGCAGAGGGGAACCCAAAAGAGAATGGCTCTTTCAGGCAGTCATTCCAAGTGTTGCTGCCACCAAATACATTTCCAGGATGTATTTCAAAAATGTGCCATACCCTACAAAACAAAATAAACCCAAAGCAACCTGCTTTCATTCTATTTTGGAAACTCTAGTGGTCTTCCTTATAGGTAGATAGAGATAGATTTTGTATGAAAGGATGAGACAGTTGTGGCTTTTTTCCTCTGTTCAGAATTAGGCAGGTATTTAGGGGAAAAGTCAAGTATTTTATTGTATATTCTTCAATTATGTAGTAGTAAGATATTCAGAATTAATTTATTCTTTGCCCCAATGTCTATGTGCTTATTATTATTATATTTGGATGGAAAGTGGCTCTGTGAAAAGAAGGGAAATTTCCTGTACCATGTAATAGTCTGGAGGTACCTCTCACATACCAGACTTATTGCACTAAATCTGTCTAGCCCCAAACACTGAATAAATGTCTGATTTTTTCCTGATCTCTGTGTGTAATGTAGATTTTTAGAACTGGTTGCACTTGTTGTTAACTGTGCGAGGCAAATAAGAGTTATTACCAAAGGGAGTGGCATTCACTTCAGCTGCTCTGCTTTGGATAGACAGGAATCAAAGCCATAAGCACTCACAATTCAGACTGGTTTATTAAGTGATATCCATGGCAATTTACATTAGTGGATGGGAGAAACTGAAGTGGTCAAATTGTCCTTTTTTTTTTACAGCATGTGTCTAATTTTGCCAGTTTCCTCTGGCTGCAAACCTTTAAATCCTACCTAGCTTACATTGCTAGAGTTTGCAAGAGCTGGTCTAATCTGCGGTTCCCAAGGGCAGAAAATAAATTAATTTTTAATAATAGCAATAAGAATAATACAAAATGAGTCTGGAGCTATCATGGGACACATGACATGGTTCAGAAGACTTTTCAAAGAAAGCTGTTTCTGTGAAATCTGTAGGGCAGGTGATTACTAATGGGAACTAAAAAGTTGATTATTAATCTAACTTTTCTAATAATAAGAACAGCTGAACCTTGGATGGTAGTGATTATAATGGGCATAAAATGACCATATTTTTTATATTAAATTCCATTAAAATCACCACAACATACAGTTTATATTATGGCAATGAACACAGCTGAGAGAGGAAGTAGTTTCTGTGTGCACATTCAACTGTCAAAATATGAAAGTTAAATTATTTGACAAAATTTTTTATTTGGTTTTCATTGTTTTGAAATGCCCCACCTTGATTACTTTTTTTTTAGGTTTTTTAATAGTATTTTCATGCAGAAATATTCTTTGCTGTGATGCCTGATTGATTTTTTTGGTTTTGTTTTTCTTTATATATTCTCTGTATTTTTTACACATACATTTGTACCTCTGTTGACTATTTTGTATAGGTATATAGTTGTGAAGGCTGACCTAGAACAGAGACTAGACAGAGCTAAAGAATAAAGCAGGGATTTATTAGAAGGCCTTAATGGATCCACCTTGGGCAGCACAAGAGGCTGCACACAAGATGAATCCCAAGTGGTCACAGAATGGACGACTGATGATGAGTAAACGCACTTTTACAGGTTCTGCTCCATTTGCATATTGGAGTTAACTGTCCAGTTACAGCTTCAGATTATGAAGTCCCATCCTTCTTTTTTTTTTCTCTCTTCAGTCCACCTTGTTTGTGCTCTTGGGCCTGAGATCTGGATCAGCTGTCCTTGGTCCCCAGCTAGAGAAGGAATTGTTTTGTCTCCTTGCTCTGTGAAGAGAGCTCACCATCCCCTCATATGAAGCCCAGACCCACACACTAAAGCAGCACAGAATCTGAAAAATGTAAAAGTTAAAACCTGAATCATCACTGGGAACCAAGGTTGAAAGCAGCTCTTTAGGCACATTTTCATCAACAACATTTAGTCCTTAAAAAGTGGGAGTGGGATCCGGAGAGGGTTGAACCATAGAAAATTATTATTATTATCACCACTTATGTCTCTAATTAGTGATTTTTGTCAATTATGCTAATTTGCTAAACGGTATTCACTTCATGGGGGGGTAGGCATTTTATGGGCATTTTCCATACCTGCCCCTGGACCCCTCCAATAAAGACCATCCTTTATATTGCCTCCTATACCAATAGTATCTCCAAAGTGTGTTGTTTCATTTCTAGGCTCTTTAAGGCATCAGCTTGATTAACCGTTTCCAGGGACAAGTCTTATCTCAGTGTTCAACCATCCAATCCAGTCATAAATGACAACAAGATTAGACATCATGGCCACACTTTCACAACTCATCTTGACTCCATCAGTTTTATCATCACTGGAGGGAGATGAAAGGATATGAATTGCATCAGTTTAACGCTGCATATTTTCAGCTATGTTTTTATTGAAAACTCTCCCAGCTCTAGGCAAGCTACATAAATATGAAACTGCTTAGACTATTAGGCAGATAAATTTATCTCAAATAAAATATTTATGCATTTCATTGTTGGATTTTTTTGAGATGCAGTGAAATAATTAGAAGTAGTGCTTTCTCCTTTTTATAGCCCCTAGTCATTATTGCAAATATATTATTTATATGTATATATATACATTTTCGATTTTGTCTCATTTAGATATCTCAAATACTTTTTTCTCAAGTTTTTCAAGGTCTCTTTTAAAATCTGGGACTATTTTCTATATGCAGTAAATAATCATACACTCATAAACATAAGCAATATTGGTATTCATTTATATAAAAAAAAATTCAAAATATAAAAAGTAAGTATATTCCTTGGGAAAAAAAAATCCCTATAGTTTGGTGTCAATTTGTTATTGGATTTTTATTTTTGGACAAAATAACTTTGATGTGTCTGGAAATAAATCAACCAAAAGCCCCAATTATATTATTACTACTGTTTTTGCTGTGAAAAATTTGTTCACTTCACCTTTTAACTTTAAAAATTACCTCTCTATATCTGGATCAAATTTGTTCTGATTCCTTCTTGGATACTTTCCCTAAGCTCGATTTCTGCTCAAATTTCATTTAACAGTCTTTCCATTTGCCTCAGAGGGTTTTCCATACTTTTCTTCCATTTCCAGTAGAAATCTTATTTGTTTTATATATTGGCTTTGGTTCAGTTGATTCTCAAGTATTTCTTTTTCATAATTATTTCATATGTATTCACCTACAACTTCCAGTATGAATCTTAAAATCTAATTTATAGAAAAAAATTTTGCTGCCTGGCTAAATAACAGTGAGTCTTTCTTATTAGTCAGTCTTCTCATAATTATTTTGCATTGCAGTCCATAACTAATGTCACATATGTATTTTTGACTAGTATATTCAGTGCTCCATATTATTTCTATAAATATTCTAACTTTATGAAATGCCTTAATGCATCTTTTGCACAGCCTGGGGTGGTTTTTTTGTTTATTTATGTGTGCGATAATCTTAATTTGATGTTTTTCTTCATACAGTAATCTATTTTGAGAGTAATTGCTTTAGCTGAATTTGAGCATCCAGAAGAATTGGACAACATATATGAATGGAGTAAATATCAGTAATTTACATTTTAATTATGAAATATTAGTGTGCAAACCCCATGTCGAATTGTGTGTCTTCAGATCCTAATTGCATCATGTAGTTAATATTGATTGTACTCTTGTTAGTGACATCAGAACACAGCCATTAGTTATTAAGTCAATTCTTTTTTTTGCTTCAGGGATGTTTGATGCCTCAGTCATGATTAGACACAACTTCCATCTGTTCTGGCCTTAACCAAGTGATATCCGACCCAAACAGAGCGTGCAATGATTCCAGACTCTATCACATTGCTTGGCTCAACATTTTTAGCTCTGGTAACTGTTTAATATAATTTAAAAGTCTGGCAATAAAAGTCTTTCAGTTTTAAGAAGCAAAATAAATCTTTCAAAAAACATCACAAATTAAAGACAGTTTTTCAATGTGAACAGAAATCACCAAACATTGTCTTCATCCCCATTAGATCATACCATGTTTTATGGTGTTATTTCATATACATAATGTGTAATTTAATAGTAGAATAGGGTTGTAAGGGACCTTTAAGATAATATTTTCCCTCTTTTTTGCTGCACTATAATTAGCTGCTGCTGTGGAAAAGAAAAAATTGACTCTGCAATTTCTTCTGCTTTGTTCCTATATGTGATGGTAACAATGACAATGTTGATGTTCAAATTCATAAAGCCTCCTAAAAATCTTTCCCCTCTTTCCTGCCCTCCCTCTAATAATGTTTGTTTATATGCCTTTTGGTGGGCTAATATAGCCCCCTTTCTTTTTCAGAAAAATGAATATCTCAAAACACTTGAGATGGGCAGGTATAGAATGATAATGATTCAGGATGGGAATATTGGTCCTGTGACACAAAATAAGCAAGAGAAGGCACTCTCTAGTCTTCACTGGTAGATGCAAATAATTGCAATTATGAGGAAAATCTATGTCTTTTTACTCATTGCTATTTGATTGAGTCTGCCATCTTACACCTAAAAGTAAAATTTTCATGTTTTTAAAGGAAATTAGCAGAGTTCAGATCTTCACACTTCTACTGTTCTGGGTGTAACAAGATTTTAAGCTATCAGCAGGGTAAAATAATTACAAGCAAGATGCTGTCACATTACATCAGTATTTTGGTTTGATGTGGAAAATGTACAAGGTTTTTTGTTTGGTTTTTGCTTGTTTGGGCTTGTTGGTTTGTTTGTTTTGCATTTTATAAACAGACTGAAATGACATCATGCACAAGAGGAAAAAGTAATATAAGAGCAGTCAACGTATGTAAAACTATGAAAGTTATTTAGTAGTCTGTTACCTTCAGCCAGTTTTGCTCATTAAAGTTTCTAAACAAAACATAAAGTTTCTTACAGGTGCAAATGAAATTAGTCCACTCTGTTGAACCAGGACAGGGTGATATGTATTTTCAGATCTGTGAAAATGGAGGGGCAAAGCAGGGGAAGAAACGTCAGTGGAAAGAAAAGGAAGCCAGATGCCAAATGTGAAGAATGAAAGGAGGGACTTCACCTTATTCCCAGAAAGTTTTAATCTCCATATAAACTTAATAATTTGTAGGAATTTGCATATTAGATCAAATAAGTGAGCTAGTTTGCTTGGTAGCCTGCCTTTGAAAGTTTTCAGCTTAGATAACTCCTACAGACAAACATGGAAATTAAATCAATTAGAAGCTGATAAATGTGCTGTCTTCACAGTCCTTGATTATAAGTGTGCTTGCAGTTATGCATTTAGAGTTTATATAAATATAATTCTCACATTTATATAAGTGTGAATGCATATGTATGTGTGTAAAATACACAAAGAGTAAACTCTTCACATAGTGTTTATACTACAATAAATAGGCAAATAAAGGTTTGCAGGAACACTCTTCTGGCCTCTTTTTATCTCAGACCAATAAAGAAGTTACCAACTATTGATCAGACTAAGCTGACTTTTGCCCATTTCTGCATTGTCCAAAGTGCAGTCTGAATTTTCACTTTATTATTTTTTATCTCCCTCCCTTCGGCTATATTTATCTCTTTAGACTTTCTTTGTGAATTATTCCTGTAAATACAGCTATTTATACAAGAAGGGTAGAAAAGTGAATACCACATGGTGCTTAAATCAGGATTAGTACCTTACTATGTCAAGCTTTTGCAACCTCTGCATTTTCACAAATTTACTACTGACAGACACATTTAAGAGAGAATTTTGCATCACAATCCTGAAAAAAAATCAATAGAATTGCTTTACTAAACTGCCAAACCATTCCCAGAAGTTTTGTTGTATAAACTTTTACCTTAAAATCACAGTTCAAAGGTAAGAGAATGTTACAGCAATAAGATGTAAAGCAAACTTTGGATGTTCTTTCCTTTATGTACATGAAACACAGTATTAAATTACAACTGTAATGGTAAAATATGGTTTTGCTTTTTTTTTTTTATGTACTCTGCATTGTATTTACTTGTATTTAGACTATTTTTTTTCTTTGTACTCCTTATGGTAATTCACTTAGGAAATCAGCTCTTTGCAAACAAAAGTAGGCATTGTTTCTGTTTGTGGGATTTGGATGAGTACATATTTAAATGTTGAAATATAATATGGGGATAGGAAAACATTCTTTGTTTGCCAGGAAAGGACATGGGCAATCCTGAGAACATATGGAAATCCTTATTTGATTAAAAACAATAGCTATGTTTCATTAAGAGTGAACCAAAAAAAAAGCTGGTGCTTGGAAAGCTTTTGTCTTTGGTCTAGCTTCTTCTGTTAACATCTGGAAAGTTCCTGGGTTTGAATGCTAAAAGAAATGGACCATGTGCAAAACCAAGAATTTTCTTATTGAGGTCAGAAAAAGAGGCACAGTAGTTGTGTTGAACATAATAAAACCTAATTACTAACCTAATTACTGGAGATATTCCATCCTTTAGCTTTTCTGAGAGCATTTGAATAGACTCAGTATCCTCCTGCTGTGAGGTTTGCTGCCTTAAACTAAACTGGGTTGTATGTTCTGGGCTTGGCATGAATCTGCTCTCTTTAGGTACATATTTTCCAGTTTAGAAGACAGCTGTCCAGAAAAAAAATGCAGGAAATTATCTCCCTGGTAAGAAATAGAAAAATAGTGAACAGAGCCAGTAGTAGAGTAGGATTGCTTTTTCTAATTCTGTGAAAACCTAGTAAGGAAAAATCTGAGGCAGACTGCCAACCGAACTTAAAAAATGTAATTATAATGAATATAAGTGACATAATAAAATGGACATATTGCAATCTGTATCATTATTTTGATGAGATGACTGATGCATGCAATGACTTCCTCTGCTGTCTGGTGCTTTTTATCAGAGATGTGACCTTTGCTAAAGAGACTGACAGCTTTATTGGAAGTGAATATCTAAGCACATATGTAATTTTTTCTTCATCATGATTGTAAAAACACAATTATTCCATGTATTAAAACCAGTAAAAGAACCATGATCATCATGGAGTTCCTTAACTGTTGAGAAACAGGAAAATAAATTTTTCAAGACCTTAAAAGAAAGACATATCTTATAGCACAAATTTTTTTTAAATATCACTCAGTTTGTAAGGGTGGGTGGGGAAATCTGGTAATATACAGAGAGAAATTGTTCCTTACTAATGAAAATCATCACCTAAATAGTGATGGGTCAGGCAGAACTTGAACAATTTTCTTTTATCCTTTTTTAGTTGCTCAGATACTGGGACGGGGTTTTGTTTCATGACTTCTGTAAAACATGGCTCATTTCTAGTTAATTATAACAACTCCTGGTTTCAGATAACTAAATAAAATAGTAGACATTGAAGAGATCCTCTTTAGCTATATAAACTACTGATAATAGGCATATGAATAGCTCCAGGTGAGCCAAATCTCTCTGGGTTTACTTCCTAAATTTCATCAACATTTTTGCTTCAGTTATATCATCATGCCAGCACGTACCTGTATTTTTCTATAAGCTGCCATTTGTTTATAGGAAGAATATACAATGTAAGTAATGCATAAAAATAAGTAGATACATTTGGGGCAAATGGTGAAAATCATTTGGGTTTATTTATTTATTAGATGTAGTCCAGAGTCATAAATATTTAATTGTTCACAAGAGTACTTCTATTGGTAAGCATTCCACAGTGCAATTCTATTAATTTGAAATACAAAAGTGGACTAACAGCTAAAACACTTGAATATTAACTATTTAGCATCTAGACTATAAACATGGCATGAATAGGTGGCTGCCAACATAAAAAAAAATTATATCTGTCTAGTGAAAGTAATTAACAGAAGATGTTGGTTTAGATGGATGAGATCTAAACCTGAAAACACATTTTATCTGTTGCCCCTGTTGGGAAACAATTCTGTTCAAAGTTCAGGTACCATTATCCATGGGGATAATGGAAGGCAACCAGGTAGGTGTATCATCCATAGATATTCATATTTTAGCCTGTCAGTGCATTACTCTGTGCTTGGCTTTGCTTTGGAAAATTATTCTTTCTGTCACTGCCTTAGAGCCTGTCTTTGTTTTATTGGTATGGAACACTTATAATTTATTCAGAGCTGCTCTAGTTGAGGGTAAAGTTTGTTTTCACACTAGCAACTTCACATATTATGAATGGCATTTTATGGCTATTTACTGCTCTTATCTCCATTTGGGAAAGAGCAATGCCCAAATGAAGAAGAAGCCAGAGGTGTGAATCAAAAAAGATTTTAAATTTTGATTTATTAGTCTTTATTTCAATAAATTGCTCCATAGCTCATTTAAGAGTACCTATACTGATAATGTTTGGGACTAAACACCTTATTTTAAACATTAACATTTCTTCTTAGACCATTTACTACTGTAGAGCGTTTTCTATATTTTTGTTAAATATTCTGGTAATGTAATTTTGTTTGAGGATTCTTTTAAAAGAATCTGGTAATAAAAGAGGCCCAATGACCATCACACATTATATCCTGGGTTCTTCAGTACCATGACCAACATAATACAATATAAATCTCACCTATTCTATTGTTAGGTGGTTTTGGGATGCCAAACTTGATTATAGTCAATAAAGAGTAGCCACTGAGAACCTATAGGATAACTCATTGATTAGCAGAAAAAGTAAGTGTAGTTTAATTCCATATTTTAGGTTACAGTAGAAATTGTCACAGTACAACTGAACTCCATCCGCATCAGCAAAATTTGCTATTTAAATCACATTGTTGAACAGCTGTCTTCCACAACTTCTCTGATATCTCTTCATTTTCCAGACTACTGCTTCTTTGAATAACATAAATAGAAAATGTTTTGGTACAATTTAAATTCTATAGAAATTAATTTTTAAAGCTATTTAGGGGGCACACTCTTCTGTGTTTGATTGGAGCTGCTTGAATATTTGCTGAATTTCTGTACCAGTGATAAGATATGGTCTCCTCCTGAGAATGTATGGAAAGAGAATTACAGCATGGCAGGTTTGGAAACGTGCAACTAGGAGCTTGTGCAAAAGCTGGAATCTGTCAAGAACCCTCTGCCTGCTGCCTCAGTTGGTACGCTGTGTTGAGGATTCAGCACTGATTATTCCAGTTTTCCAGGTTATTCCTCACTTTTCTAAACCAATAAGCAGAATAAAACATTTTTATAATGAATTTGAAATAGCTATGGCATGTCTCCTCTCAGTTGCTTTATGATGTTATTTGTTGCCTATAAATATACACATTCTTATAATTTATGTCTCTTTCTTGCTCTCTTTCCTACTTATCTCTTTATATCTTGGGAGAGAAACACCTCTGTGAGGGAAGGTCCTTTTTAAAGGAAAAAGTTTTACATTTTCTCATGTGTACAGACTCCCAGCTTACTCTCTGCACTTTCTGTAGGGTATCTCAAAAGTCTCTATTTCCAGTGCACAAGTCAGTTTCAGTAGCCTGACCTTTTCTAGTGGAATAATATTCCACATGAGAGTTTCCTACTAGATCTACTACTGAACTCCATGAATACATGATCTTTCTCGACAGTGGAATGGGAGCTGAAGCCTTTGAACCTAGCCAAGGATTCAGGAAAGTCTGACTTTTGAGTAAGGCTTTGCCTAACAAACTAACTTTCCCTTTGAGCTGCGTAAATCATGAAGTAGTTCTTTGGTCTTGGGCCAGGAGACTTGGCACCATGCACCGCCACGCCATTTATTTGCTGGTGTGTCATTATATCTCCAAAGGGTAATGCCATAAATATCTTCATAATTTACTGCAGATAATGGGCTGCAGACTCCCTGGCTTTTCTCTTAAACCTCTCAGCAAAAAAGTTGCAGAGACCCCACAGCTTCTTTGAACTCTCTCTTGTGATGCCAAGGCCTGTTCCAAGAAAGGAGATCTATCTCAAAATCTCCAGGATTTTGTAAATGCAAAAGAAAATGGACGACGTGAGCTGCGTTTTTCCCCCATTAATTTCACATATTTTGTATACTTAGCTTGAGCAGTCACTTGATCATACAATTTGACTTTCTGCACATTAGATAGCCAGAGGTCCATGATATTGCTGTCTTATCCATGCATTAAGAACAATAATTTGTTTCCTGAAGACTTTGGGAATCTCTATAGCAAATTAGTTTATTTTTTCAAAACTTAACATCTGAAGCGCATTTCTAAACTCAACTGTTATCTGTGAGCTGCACAGCAAAATAATGCAGCTCTCCAAAAAGACCAGCAACTCAGCACCACCCACAGAAGGAAAAAGGATATCCACCTTAGCAAGTACTAAAGAGCCAAGGGTACTGCAGATATTTGCACTATATTTTTGAATTAAGTTAGATCATGCTATAGAAATAAAAAGTGGCAATTTCTGAAGTTTCATCTGGTAATGAAAAAACTCTCTATTTTTATCATCTGTCATGGACCTTTATGGCAGTCAATCCAGCAAGTGTGGATATCAAATCACAGAACTGATGGAATATTTCTTACCAGACATTTACTCTATCATTGTTCCAATAGCTGAAGCAAAGTAATAAGATTAATAAAGACAAAAAAATTACTTACATAACATGGCAGTTGCTGACATACTATCTTACATGAAGCTAACAGTATATGGAAACACTTAAATGTCTTTTAGTAATCCAATCCTGTTTGCAATAAATCATTGTTTGGGATTTTTTTTTATATGAACAGAATGTGAACCAGGATTTTCCATTCAGTTTAGCTGCGAATCCTTTTTGCCAATGAAGTACTTATATCTTAAAAAAAATTTAAAAATAGAGATTTCTATTTTAAAGTACTAGTTGTTAAAATGACAGGCGGACAAATAAGATATCAATGAACAAAGAATTGAGCAGATGTAGCCCTATTGAATGGTGATTTTCTTTCTGGCTGTGAAGTTGCTTCAAAACAGACATTATTATTATTAATAATATCTAATAATGTCTTAAACAGACATTTTAATCATTATTATGATTATAGGGAGCATATAGATATGGGACAGTTTATGCTGCCTATGTGTGACTGCCCCCAAAAGCAATCAAAACCCTTGCCTGATTTATTACAACTTTGCTAGCAGTATCTTTATCATGCAAAAGTAACAATATACAAAAAGAAAACAAAATAGACTGCAAGCCTCATGGTTGTTGGCATCTGTTTTACAGTTTCATTTAATTCAGTTATGGAATATAATGCAGGGATGCCTTAAGAATGCTGATAGTTGAGTTGGTATTTGTTATTGTACATGATAGAATGACCTGAGTTTCTATTTTTTGGTGTTTGTTTTAATTTCTATACATGCCTTTTCCTTCTCCTTTCCTTCTTTGTGATCCATTTTCTTTTATTTGCACTGCATTAAGGAAATAGTTTTTTTTTTTTGCCAAAGGCTTGACTCATATGCGTTTACAGAGTACTTATTCTTAATGTTAACCATTTTGACTAGTTTTGTGAGATTGTCAACTTTGTATATTATCCTGCATAAAAATTTGCACCCAGTCCTAATCTCTAAAATGGTAAAATATAAAAAAAAATCTCTAAAATTGTAAAATACGTTAAAAAAATAAGAAAATTAAATTCTAAAGTACAAAAAAGAAGGCAAAATATAAAAATAACTTAAAATAATAATAATTAAAAAATAATAAAAAGAAAACACCATTTAGTGTTCCCTTGCTCTTTTTTGCTTTGATTTTGGATTTAATAAATGGCGCTGTTTTATTATGAAAGATGCAGGACACTGTGAATCTTCTGCTCTTTAGTTCTATATTTAAAATTAACATAATTTTTGAGAATAGAATTTTGCTTATTGTTAAAAAATTTTAAAATATAAATAATAGGGGCAAAAAAAGCCAGATAAGATTTGTAACTACTTAGGTTTTCCCCCTACATAAGTGTTTTTCTTTCAGCTACATCAAAATACTTTCATGCTGAAATTATGTAGAAAAATATGATAGATGCAGATAATTTTTTCTGATGATCTATATGATGACCAAAGATATGCAAGAATCAAATGCTAATTCTCTGAATTCTCTGTTCTGCACAACCATAGGTGGTCTAGACAAGAGATTGTTTTCTTCCACAGCCTCGGTAAGTACTCTAACCCCTGGGTTCATGAACTCAGTATTTTTCTTGATGGTCCAATGAATATTGAGCTATTTGTATAGTTTTCTTTCAAGACTGGAGACATAAGATCAACACTGAGTATTTGGATGGTTCTGTGTGAGAACAGAAACATGTACTCTTCTTCTTTGGTTCAGGCTGTTAGGAATTTTACCAAAAATATTTTTTCTCCAAAATCATGAAATTTTTACATTAAAAATCCCTGAAATTAGCGGAGAATCCCAATGAGAACTTTGTATATCAATGTGTCATGTTTCCTAACTAAGGAAAACAAAACAGCCCCCTTCAAATTTCTACTTTATTCAAGGAAAACAAAACCTCTTCAACTGTCTCAGAAATACTTGAAGACACAGCAATTACTGGCTTTTTTATTTTTTTCTTTTCCCCCCAAATCTTTTAATTGAAATAAGTGATAGAAAGGCTAGAGGTCAAATAGCTATCTATAAATTTTTTTTTTATTGCTATAAAATTATACTATCTTGATAACTTTTACATATATTATTAGCATGTTCTAGCATCCATCTGTCTTTGCTAAGAATGCCTAATTGTGAAAATTTCACACTTCTGAGGAACTCAAAAGAAAAGATTTTAAAAACCCACAAAAACCCCCAAAACAACAACCAAACAAACCAGAAACAAACAGGCAAAAAACCCGTCTGAAGTATTAGATGTAATCTTATATAAAGGTGAAAGTGATCCTTTGTTTCTGAGAACTGTAAGCAAACATGCTAATATTTCACATGCAAAATCCATTAGTACTTTTCTTTGCCATCTGGAATACAGTGAATTATTTCTTGGAAAAATCTGCACTATTTTTAATGCCCTTTAACCATATACCTATTAGTAATCTTCCAGCTCTGAGGCTCAAACCAAAGCTAAGTGAACACAAAGATATTTTTTAAAAGATGAACAGCTTTCTTTTGCATTAAATTGCATTAATTTCACCCCACTGGGCTTCAAGTTCTGTTCCTTTAAATTGCTATGTAAAAAGGCACATGAGCATAGGGCCATTGAGATTTGTTTCTGCTGATGTCAAAAAAATTTACATGCAGTGAAACGTAACAAAGTGCTGAAATATAGTAACATAAAATATAAATATATAAATATAAACCACAAATATTCAAAATAGGCACATTAAACTCTGTAAATCATAGATAATTGGATGGGGCTTGCTTTAATTTAATTAGATGTGGCTCTCTGGCCCTAATGCCCAGAAAATATTCTGGTCTTAAGGTAGTTATTTCTATAAAATGTCAATGTTATACTTCAGTTATCACTGCAATTGTTGTGGTTTGAAGGGTTAAACACAAGGAACTAGGAAAAAAATGTGGAATTCCTATTGCAAGCTTTGGCTGGGAAGAATAATAATCCTGAGCTGAGAGAAGCAATTCCCATTGTCTTCCCTGGAGAATGAAACTCTGTATCATTGAAATGCTCTTTTATACCAGAAATAGATTTCAGTAGAAAGGAAGATTATACTGGTTAATATGATTTTTTTTTTAAAGTTATATTTCAATTTTCCATTGTCCCTAATCAGATCTTAAATTCTCTGAGACAGAAACTGTCTTGGTAAACGAAACCCTCTTAATAATTATGCCTGTAAAAAAAAGTTATATCTGAGACTGTAAGTTCACAACAGTTAAGGTTGGTTCTTACTTTTTTTTTTCTTTTTCTCCTCATCTTTATATGACGATCACTCCCATCCAGTGCATACTAAGAAAGGATATTTTTCTGTTAGTTATATCTGATGTCATGTGCACACCCACTAAATGTAGGAGAATGATGTTTCCCTGATGTGAGAGGGCTGGCTGAAGTAGTTCAGGTCATGAATGAAGTAGAAAAAGAACCACACAGACTCACAAGATGGGCTTCTAATACTGGACAAGATCAAAGATCTATTTTGGAAACATTCAAAATAGACAGAGCTACAGCAGAGAGTAATATTTCAAGGGAAAAACTTGTGAATTAAAATGTGTACATTATTGCTTTTTAAATACATTGGCATTTTGCAAGTGGAACTGGAATATTAAATTTACAGATAAATAACATCAATCCCTTTTGAAACCTGTCAAAAAACCCTAAGCAATTACATGCTATAAGGTGCATAAGGTTTTTCAGAGCTTTTATTTGGCAGCTGTGAGAGTGTAGGGCTGAATTGATACAGAAAACCATATTTAAAAAAAGAAACTTCAACAATAGAGCAACCCTCAAAGCAAAGAACAAGAGGACATTCCACGATTATAAAGGACTTTCAGTTTTTGATTTTTCTTTACTTATTATTTAGAAATTTATCCACACTGGTCTAAGACCTAAATATTAAGTACTTACAAGGGACATAAATGCATTCAACCAACCAGAGATGTGTAAACATTTTTAATGATTTGAACTAGAATGAGATTCAGAAAATTTACAAATATTCAGAAATTCTAAGAGTTACAGTCTTGTTCAAAATGATTAGCAGACACAAAGTTGTCAGAATTTAATCATGCAACAGAATTGCTCTAAGGCATTTTTCCTCCCTTCCAAGTTGCATCTTCACTCTTCCAGAGGATTCACTCTTTTCAGGTGATTTTGGTGTGAATAAAGGCAAATCTGTTTACACTTGACATTTTAAATAATCCTTTTGTCTTGGGCACAGCTGAAGGAATACAAGATGCAAGAGACAGTTGTAGTTGCAAAATTTAGCTATTACTTCTCCTGAGAATTGCCAGTAATATGTTTGGGGACAACTTCCTTCTTACATCTGACAACTATTTCTAGAACCATTGTTGGAGAACTATTACTTTTTTTTTCCTTAAGAAAATGAAGAAGAAAGAAAAAAATGCTGGTTTAAAAATTACTGTCGATATTGCCCCTCCAATTTTTTTTTTTTTTTTTTTGTGGATCTTTTTGTTAGCTGCAGCAAAATTCTGCTGTGAGAAGCAGTCCATCTTTAAGAGATTCTCAGGATGGAAGAAAGTTCCAACACCAAGAGTTAGTTGTAGCCCAAGATTTCTAGGGAACTTGACATTTTCTAGGTATGCATGTTTTCCCATCTGGAGTCATGTAGGCATATTGCTTGCAAGGAATCTCTTTACAAAATATGATGATTTTCGTTGTGTAGAGGTTGATACTGCTTTACTTCAGCCACTGGTCTTTTTTATCTTTTCTATTTTTTTTTTGCTTCCTGAATAAAATAGCCCTTCCCAGTATTATAGATGTTATTATTTTCACACAGTAAAGCTAACATGCTAACATGAAGCAGAGAAAAAGAAATCCCTTTAGCAGGCGACTTCTGCTCCTTTGTGCTCAGTCTCAGCTGACTGATTCGCCCTGAGTCGGAACCCTGTCTCAGCTGCAGCTGTCCCTGACAGACAGACACGCCTTGGAGGAGGTGAGAAGTGGAGAACTTGGAAGTTCTTGTGTTTCCTGGACAGTGGAAGTGTCAGTGTCAGTGATTCCTGAACTTGGGAGAGTGTTTCCTGCCCACTGTTGCCTTAAGCCCCAAGACATTCTCCGTGTCATCAGTGCCAACTGCAATCCGGCTTGAAAGAGAAAGGTGTTTGAAAAACCTGTGTCCACCTCTAAGAATGGACCAGCTCATCTTTCTTTAATTCTTTTGGCAATGATGGGACTGTAGTGATGAAGCATGAGAGTTTGGGAACACAAAAACCCTTTCGCAAGTGTAAAAATTTAGATCCAAATCTGCCTGCTTGAACAGCAGAGCTGTCTTCTAACTAAAAATGCTGACAGCAACTATCTTATTAAATAAGTACACATGTTAAAGCATAAATACACACTTTTAAAATTAATCTAATACATATTGTTCTAATAGGAATATATGAATATCTATTTTAGGTTTTGAAATGAAACACAAGAGTGCTGTAAAAATCTGTGAATATTATAAACCCTTTACGGATGAGATTTTTTTTCCAGTTAGACTGAACAGCAAATAACATTCACTCACCACAAACTTGTATTAAAATTCATGTATAAAAGAGTAAAAAGTAGCTAAATTCTTTAAAGCAACTATAACAAATATTTGTAAAGTTTTAATTTTGTAGGTTTGTAGACTGCTATAATTTCAAACCAGCTTTGATGATAAAGTGAATAGTTTACATAAAAATCTAATAGATTTGTTGTTGTAAACTTACAGAATAGGTCTCTAAATTGTAATTTTTTTATTTCATTCTGGCACTCACAAACATAGTCTCATCAGAATTTTTCTGTGAACATGATGAGATTTCTGTAACATCTTGTAAGCCCCTGAAGTTTATGGCAAACTGGTATTCATAACATCCTATGAAGGGACTGTGGAAGTATGCACTTAGTGATTCTTATTTAAATAAGTGTAGCTACTTTGGTAGCTATCTGTACATCAAAAGCACTTTAAATTGTATGTAGAAAGTAATTTACTAACTGGAAAACTTTATCCAACATATCAATAGGCAGTCTGTACTGATGTGCGAAACCACTCCTGGTTTCAGTACTTTTTGTTGTCTTAAAAATGGGGTAAAAATGAATGTGCTATTAAGAGGAAGTCAGTGTAATATTTTGGAAGTGTGTGAAGAAAGCATCAACAAAGGACTAAGCAGGGTAAACAGAATAATATATTGTGCTTGTTATTCTAGGACTAGATCTGAGGAGAAGCATGACAGTTCTACTCCTACCCTTTTGCTGAAGCCAGCAGAATTGGAGGAATTCCCGAAAGACTCAGAAAAGTGTCTTGGTTTGATATTGGCCAAATGCCAAGTTTCATGCTATATTTGTTCTATAATTTAAAATGTTTCTAGTTTCAATCCTCTTAATGCTGTTCTTATGATCCTTCTTGGACTTTTTATTGTCAAATTCTGTGAAGACCTGTTGTCCCTTCCTCCCTGTATAAGGCTTTTGGTCATTCCTGTATCTTCAGACATCTTTCCTCTCTCTCCCTGCCTTTCTTCAGTGCCCCATCTCATTTCCTTGGATCTGTGGCATATGAGAATAGCAACTTGCTTGCCCTCATGCTTTGGCCTAATATCAAAAGACAAAACTCTTGTGGCAGTATTAAAATAGTAAGATAAAAATCAAAACTTTCTAAGAAGCTTCCTGGTACCCCTGGTTATGGGCACACCTGGCCTTGGATTTCTACAATTTTATAACTTTAACAAATTAGCATCTCAAACAAAGACTGTCCAATTAGAGAATAATTGTCTAATAATTGTTCAGTTATTGTTACATAATTTTCCCCCATGTTCTGTTTCGTTGGAGTTGGCCCAGGGCTTCTTTGCCCCATTTCTTGTTTTGTCTTCCTCGATTTTGGTTGCAAAACAAAATGTTCTTGTTTGAGGTTTTTTTTCTTGAAAAAAAAGTCAAAACAGTATTTCAGGACTGTGTTAGAAAATTATCTGACTCTTCTAAAAGGTAAGGGGAAAAGGGCAGGAAAAATACTAGAAGCTACAGCCATGTATTAGTACTCTACAAAGTTACTAATTATGGAAAATGTTTAGAAAACATATTTAGGCATAAAAATATTTAGGCATCAAGGGAAGAAGCAATGGCTTGGTTTTTCCAGGTGATACTCAGGGAAAAGCAGCCTCTGCCCAGCTCTGGCTTTGAGGCACCACAACAAAAACTGGTCCTTGGTTAGTGTGCACATTCAAGTGCTCTGTGCTGTACACCTGCCTAACAAGTCTGTTACGTTGACATCAACCTTGCTCTTCAGTTCAGATTTAATTTTAATGTTTTCCTAGGATTTTTTATTTCACTTAAAGCAGCTTGAGAAATTGAAGCTGTTGCAAAACTTTGACATTGTTCTGGATTGATTGTCTACTACTAAAACTTTATGGTCTTCTCTAAAAATCAGTCCTTGTGGAAGGAGCTCACAGCTGGTCTGTGAGTCAGAAAGACTTGGTTGAAGAAGAGAAACTGATAAGAGTTGCCTTTGCCCCTGAAAGGAGTTCTATCAAGTCCATTAGCATGGAAATGGAGGAGAAAAACAGATAAAGAACGGGCCTGCAATTAGATTTTGGCAGAAAACAGTAGTGGAGACCACCTTGCTCCAATGAACATTATGTTGACTTATTGTGGCCAATGAATAGACATAAACTTTGTGAGAAGGTACAAAAAGACAGCATCCTGCTAAAATAAAGGAGAGAGAAGCCTTCTCAAATGCATGGTGTTTTTCTGCTTGTTACAAGCTCTAAACAAGGACAAGTCCTCTTCGTAAGAAAATAACTTTTTTTTAAATGGATGCAAAGAACTACCGAGGTCTCCATCCATCTGGGAGAAAATGCTGATGTTTTGAAAGAGTTCCTATGCTTAGCTGAGGCTTAACAGTGCTACATTTAGAGGCTGTGACAGAAATGATGCTGATTTGTTGTAGAAACCAGGCTCAGTCCCTGCATCATCCCCTGTGCTGCTCTGTGAAACAGAGGCAGATGGAAGCGATGGCAGTCACTGGTACCAGAGTGGCTGCAGACACTGATGGGCATTTCATATGCTGCCCATATGGTCCCTGTGGGAGACCTATGGCTTTGGTTTTTGCCTTAAGTTTGTCCAGTTCTGTTGCAAGATTGAATTCTCCCTGTTAACTCTGAGCAGAGAAGGAATTTATATTTACAATTTCATTTAGGAACACAACCTTCAAGAAGAGAGCTGCATTAGAGAAAAAAATAAGCATTTTATAGGTATTCTTTGACTATTGACTTGGATTATTCTAGTGCAATACCAGCTTCCAACCTTACAAAAGGTCAAAGCTATTATAGATTGATCCATTTCATCTCCTGCTGAGAAAAATAGGAAGACTTCAATGACTTCACAGGGAGCTTAGCTGGTATAGCAATGCCTTCCTGAGAAGTACTACGTGGCCTAGTTGAAATCCACCAATTATACTATATTTTGCTGCAAGGTATGGGTAAGGTCACAGTTATACAAGTTCTCAATTTAAGTGCATGTTCCTACCATTCAGATCGTGCCAAGTTAGCACTGGTTCAACAAAATCCAAAGTATATAAAAACAACAGTAATCATTTTATACTAAGGTCATTTATATTCTATATGGTAATCATTATATATTTTGTATTCATCAAATAACAGGGTGTTTTTAAATTTAACTTCTTATTCCACAGCGGTAGTGGTTGGCATTAGACTTTGATCTTGGTCCCACAAGCGTGTAAACATGCAAGCATAGTAAGTGATTTTAAGCATTTCTTGAAAAGAGTTGAAATACAGGCTCTGGGAGAGTCACTCTTACAAATATGCTCATGTCCTAACTTCTCCATTATTCTCCAAGCATCCTCAAGTGATGATCACTTATAAATGTTCTAGTCTGGTTTTCTGCTTCAAACCAGTGTTTTTCTTGATTCAAGGACCATGGGAAAATTGTCATTCCAACATCTTTTTTCTTAAGACTGTGTGAGATATCTTTGATTTACTCCTTGCTGAGGGCATCCCTGCCTGGCAATAAATAAATATATCTCTGGTTTAATGCTATTTCTCCCCTTGGGTGTCTTTCAAATGCTTTTAACTACAAGGGATTTTGCTGAAGTAATCCATCAATGCTGGTAAGACCTCATTCAAGTCGTGGAGGTCAGTATATAGTAATATAACTGGCTCCCAAGGATGTTAAAGAGCATTTACCATGAATAAAGCCAAGCCTATTTCATATAGGGATGTTCATCTAGGTTTGACAATTTTAATTAAGGAAGCCACACAGAATTGGGAAATGTTTCTCTGATTTTTTCCTAACAGTAGGCAAGCAGTTTGAATGGGGTTAAAAGCATGTACTTCAGTTGGAGAGAATAAAAATGGAAGCAAATAAACAAAGAAACAAAACCTCACAACAACAAAAGCCCACCCACCTTCACCATAACCTCCCCCACTAGAAAAAAGAAACCAAACCCTTTTTCAATATTTTCTGTAAAAGAGTCAATTATGAAGGCAACTACCAAATTAGAAGTTTTTTCTTTCCCTTTAACTGATGTGAAGACAGAAGGAAAAGCAAAGCAGGCAGGAAAATTCAGTTTTCTCCATCTACCAGTGCTCACTCTTTTTTATTTTTCAGCTTTTGAATCAAACAGTAAACTTTTAGAATTGGACAATGAGTTACTATGTATTTTAAATAGCAATAAAAACAATCTGATGTGTTACTGTGGAAATAGTTCATAGCTTTCTGGATAGTTCTGAAGGGATTAATTATTGTACCCCTGGAGTCAGGCTATAAAACAGCTAAAGTGGAAATCTGAAAATGATAAATAGTACTTTGCATGTTCACCCTGTTTTATTAATAGCATATGTTTTGTTTACCTTATTTTATTCCTATACTATGTGGCCATTGTACCCTGGATATTTATGTGCAGCGTGATGTATATTACCATTATTATTATTATAAAAGAACACTTTTCTGTTATTGTGTAGCAAAACCAAGACTGAGCACCTGAACAAACTGACAGATCTTCCAAGGAAATAAAATATTTCACTACAAGTGACTTTTAGGTATACAAGTACTTGGTGTTCATAGCTATTGCTTCTGGAGGGGATTAGGTGCATTCCCATTCCATCCTAAAACTTAGTGCCAGGCTGGAGCTAATGCCAAGGCTGTTGATATATCAAAATTCTTTACTGCAGCTGTGCTTTAGCTGCATGCTTTTTGTTTGTTCCCATGCTGAATAAAAGCCTGCAGACCAAGTTGCCCTATAATTCTGGATAATTGGGTTATTCATTTTAAACCCCTTGTATGGTGGGAAGAAATAATCGCTGCGCCTGTATGAATTGGAAAGGTGCCATTCCATTGAAACCAAGGTGAGACAATTTGTTTCTGGAATATCAGGGACAACTGAACTGCTGCAGAACAAATGCCTTTTTGAGATAAAACTAGACTAAACAGCTTTCAGCTTCCCTTTACTTGTTGGTGCCTGCAGTTCCGAACATTTTAATTGAGGTTTTTCTTTTGTTCCACATAAAAGAAAGCATTGTCCATCTGTTTGAAGTGAAATGTTATTTTGCTTAAAAGAACCCATTATAAAAATTGAACTGTAATCTATTATTTTAAAAGCATTTGGTCCTATCCTGAGTTGATGTAAAATTAATATTAAGTTATAAGAACAATACATGAGAAAAGAATCTAATAATTTACTTCTTCCACCACACAATTTATGTAAGGATCAGCGTTTAATATTTTCCTAAGATAAGCAACACCATTTTGTTTATCATACAAGTGATTCTATCTGTCCTTTTTGATCTGTGAGATGTAAAGCCTTAGGAACTAATTAAAAGCTTTGGCCTTGGACATGATGTTTCTTTGTTTTCTCTGCCTTCAAAATATTGTTATATTCAAGTTTTTAAAAAATTCTTTACAGTTATTCTAGACTAAAATCCATAAATCTGAATACCAGATATTGCTAAGCTATACCTACTTTAATTTCTTAAAATTCAAGTATCTTTAAACATTACTACACATCAAAGAATTCAGACACTGCTAAGAATTAAAGATGAACAACTAAACTTTGGCTTTATTAATAAAACATTCCAGCTCTAAACAGTGGAATAAGTTTTCTCTTCAGTTATTGGATGTCCAAGGAAAATAATGAATTCTGAAGAAAGTAAGATGATGTTATCACAGTTTTCAATAAAAGACAAATACTTCAGGGAATATTTTTCTATTTCCTTTCTGATAATGACTAAGTTCTTGCACAACCATTCAGAATGTAATGAGCTATTTATGGGTATATGAAGGTACAGCTGCATTCATTGAGGACATTGCCTTAAATGTGAGCTCTCTAATATTATGCATAACTGATATATATGATATTATATCATAATCTATAAAATCTTAGGCTGAGTTTTTCTTTGGAGTTGGTCAATATAATTTTTTCTATTGAATAGTACTGACTATGAGCAGCTGACTGTGAGGAAACTCCTCAGTACATGTAAGAAGAGCAAAACCATGAGTAAGGAAAAAAAAATGATGTAAGTTTCATTAACTAAAGGAATAATCACTAGATAACCAGTGGGTTTAAAGAGGTTCACACTAATGCATAGCATTTGCTTTGTAGAAATTAATGTCTGGAAAATATACTGTATAGGAATATATGATAATTTACATATAGTAATATGAGAACATTGAATGGTGTTACCTCTCAGCTGATGACAACGGAGTATGCCTAATTAAACCATTTATCTGTCATGAAGGAATGATAAGTTGAGATACTTCAAATAACTTTTATATAAAACCAAGGAAAAAAATATCTATTTGAGAAAATAAAAATGAAATATAAATATAAAGAAAGCTGCACCATCTCTTAGTAAAAAATACTCTTCATTCAAACAATTCCAAAATGTTTAAATAAATAAAAAGAATTAACAATCGTAGCTATTAAAAATAAGATTGATAGGGAAAACAAGGGTGTTTCTAGCACCTCATGACAATTACTACTTGCAGTGCTCTTCACAAATACAACATATGCATTTCATGCTCTCCTGACTTGCACAAAATGCTTTCCATGAGCTTTGCCTGGACTTGGCCTGCTTGGCCTGTTTGCCTCCACCTTTTTGGACCAGTGGTAACATTTCAGTTGGTGCCTGCTTTGTGCAGTCAGTGAGAGCTGGCAGCAGTCAGACCTTAAGTTCCAAAGTCTGTTTTGAAGGAAGAAACTGGCAGGATAAATCATTGTGCATTATGGAAACTGGTCTGTGGCAGAGAGCATAAACTCGGGATTTCTCTCTCATTTGGAAATGGGAGATGCTGGAGGTAGATTCAGGTGCTTGTTAAAGTAAATTGTTTTACTTTTTAGCCTATTTAGCAACTGTATAGGAATATCTCAGCTAGAAGAGGAAGAGTAGGAATGGAGATATTAAAGAGAACTAAAAAATTAGTATAATATTCTGTGTGTGTGTGTGTATTTAAATGCAATCAAAGCTCCTGTCAAGCTCAAAATATCTGCAGATCAAAGGACAATTCTACTTTGTGTGTGGCATGCCAGAGCCAGGGAGGAGCAGAAGTGTTTCACATCAGCTGGAAAACTTGTCCCTGCTATCAGGAACCTTTCTCTAATGCAATGCTTCTTCCTTGCCACAGCTTCTCTCTGATCTTTCTGTCACAAGAGCTAAGGAAAGCTTTGATCCTGCGCTAAAATCCCATACTTTGATTCTGTACTAATCTCACACCTCCAAAATTCATGTTTTCCCATCAGGTGGCCCGACACAGTGCTGTGCCTCTGTAAGAGCCACTTGATCCATGTTATCACATCTCTTGGAAATTAAAAATGGTATCGTTTTAAAATGTAGCAGAACAAACAAAATGCCAAGGACTGGTTTTATTTTTATGTAAATAATGGGCAAGACAAGAATGCAGCCTGTTCTGTTTCTGTTTAAAGATATGATTGTCTGTGGGATGTGCTTGCAGAAAGCCTGTGGAGCTGATCAGAGGATTAGCTTTTACAGCAGCTGTTGCTACTGAGTAAGAGAAAGCCAGTTCTAATTCAACATATTTCTCGTCACTTAAAGCACCTGTGTTACTCAGACTGGCTGCTCATAAGCCCACTTCAGTTTCATTTTTACTTAAATTCAAGGAAGCCTTGAATATTAGTTTTTAAAGTACCTGTATTCATAGAGCTATCTGACTATTTCTTCCTGAAATGATATATAGTAGTTTATCACTTCATCCTGAACCAGAACAAAAATTTATAAAGAATGGCCTGTCTAGAAATACTTTATTTTGAAATGAAGATTTTTCTTCCTTTCTGACAGCTGAGCTGGAAAACTTTTGCTGAAAATAAGTGAATTAAGGGTCAAAAGTAATTTATACTCTCCTGACTAAAAATTTTAAATGCGTTTCCACTATAATTTTTTTCTTTGAATATATTCTTTTAAGTAGCAAGAAATACTTAATTAATCTCTTATATAAGTTTTTTAATTAGTATACCTTGTCAAGGTCTATATATCTTGCTCTTATTATTTTTGGAGCAGATGAGCCTGAATGCTTGTACTATAGAGTGACTTCAAATGAATTAATTACTGAAAATTCAGGGACACGAGATGAGACGCAGAATATTAATCTGAGAAAGGAAAAAATGTTAGATACTTAGGTAGAGAGACAGAAGGGCCAAAAAAAAAAGAAAATCTGGTGGCTGAGAGACTGAGGAAGACTCAGTCTGTCTCTTTGAAAATAAGTGTCCTGATCAGGTTTTGCACTAGCTCGGAGAATCTTGGTGAGGATACTGAACTGGGGAGTGCCATTCCCAAACCATGACAATATTTATGGGAGGATGATGAACAATGTTAAGCTTGGATAGTATCTGCATGTTATTGAGTCATAAACAAATGCCTTGAAAAATTGTATCACCTATTATTCACTTGTTGAAATGTCTGGACTCCATATAAAGTAAATCATCAGAATAGCACCTGTTTGGAAAACATTTCTATGATACCTAAAATTTTAAAACTAATTTTAGGGGAAGAAACCCCTAGTATTGATTTAAACATCTGTGCCAATAGTGGAAAAAGGGAGGCAATGATAATATAACTGGGATATTGAATTATAGACATATTTTCACTTGTCATATTCTTAAGTAATACTAGTGGCCTTCCTCTGTAAGGATGTAATTAAAATTTCTAGAAACCAATCCAGGCAAGGCTCATGAATCACACAGCTTCCTCATTTCCGTTTTCAGCTGCTTCCCAAATGGATAAAGTACATATTACCACATTTCCAGCCTACAAAGCTTATATTTGACTCTGAATGATATTTCAATTGTACCACATGTTTCTGCTTCACCTTGTTCCTACACGGTTCCTACAACTTTCTGCTAATGGAGTCCATAGATCCGTAATGTAATCATAGTTTGCTGTTTTCCATCCACATCCCCCCCAAAAAAACCCAAAAACAAAAACAAAAAAAAAAAAAAAAACAAACAAAAACAAACAAACAAACAAAAAAAAAAAAAAAACCAAAAAAAAAAAAACCAAAAAAAAGCACAGCATCATCAGGATTGTAAGAGACCTTTAAGATCATCAAGGCCAACCATCAATCCACTGCCATTGTAACCCCTAAACCACTAAATCCCAGCAGCCAATGCCAGGTCCAGATTCTTTTTGAGAACCTCTGGGCGTGGTGACTCCAGCTCCCCACGGGCACCCTAAAAGTGGGGTTTTTTTCCTAATATCTAATCTGAATCAATTCTATCTAAGCTGTTATTAATTCACAGAATGCATACTTTCCTTATACTTGTTGACTTCCTTATTGAGAATAATTCCCCAAGCAAAGAATCTGGAGAAATCAAGTTCCTGTGAATTTTTGCCTCAAGACCTGTAAGTATGCTCTAAACTCCAACTGGAAATTCCCTATGTACAAAATCTATAATTTCTTTGTTAGCTCCACTTCTTTGATTAAAATAGAGAAAAAATACCTTTATATGTTTCACAAATCTGCAGAAATTGAGATATTTTAAAAAGTAACCCTTTTCTCTCAAACTAGACTTAGGTGTAACAGTGGTTTCAGAATATAAAGGTGCAGAAAGACTGATTTACATCTGCATAGTGTGATGGAATGTTTTATGTCCTAGTTTGATGTTTATTTTCATATATGTGCAAAAGTCTTGCTGATTTCAAAACCTGGAAAATAGCCATGGGATTTAGCTTCCTTATCTCCAAATTTAAATTTACTGCAGAAGATGAAAAATGGCATTTCAATGCAAATACTCAGCAAAACATGGGAAAGTAACTATAATTTAATAAGCAAATTATTTTTCTATTAATTAAATGTATATTGATTGCTTCAAGAGCAATTATTACAATTAGCAAGTATGAGAGAGATTAATCTAGTTGCAATCTAATTAATTTAGAATTGCATGGGCAATACAAATACATAATTAGAAGGAACTGTATTTCTAGGAAGTTAAGGATTTATTAATGAAAAATGTTCTGATTGTATGAGTACTAATTACAGAATTCAGGGAATAACAGTTTTTACAAACTGCAGTTTTTAAAAACTGCTAGAAAAGAATATACAGAAGAAGACATGAGAGAGGTACGAGCCTTGCTCATAGCCTAAGTTTGGATTAGAACTATTTATGTTAAATTAATAAAACTCAGTTTCCTTAGCAGCCATGGGCAGAAATCCTTCTATATAAAAGGCACAAAACTTCTACATTTGCAGTTGATGGACAAAGGAGAAAATAATTAAAGGGCTGTCATTAAAATATGGTGTTCCCTCTTGCAGTGCAGAGGCCATAGTGTAGCAAAGAAAAGCACAGGACAGCTGGGATCCAGGCTGCTGGAGGATCCGTGGATGTGAGAAGCCTGAACAAAACAACCCCCTGAGTAAATTTCTGGAACAAGGATGAATGGCACCTTTTCCCTCTACTCACACAGAGACCTCTCATGAAAAGCCTTGCACTGTATTTCCTAACTGTTATTAAATCAAAATGGTTTACCTGACAGGGCTGAATAATCTTTATACAGGGATTTTGGAGGAGATGTACCATAAATTTTAGCAATGCTGGGCAGTATTTTATAGCTCTGTAGGCCAAATGAGGTTTGTGGGTCATTCTGAAGCCATTGCTAGCTAAACAAGCAAGCAATGTGTTTACCTCTGTTGTCATTAAAGGAAAAGGGACTGGATGAGATGCGTCTCACAAGGTGCTTAGCAAAATTTGATGAAGCATTATATTTAGAGCAAAACAAAAACAATCAATCAAGGAGAAAGGATAAACTAATCTTATGCTACAAGACCATGCAGAAGGGGGTTCAAATGTCATTTAACTCAAAAGAGTTACAATTTAGCATTTAAACTTTTTCAGTTGTACTCAGAATAGAACTAGTATTATAAGATGCAGATTTTATTTTCTTGATAGAATTAAGCTAGCTTTCTGCCATCAAATGCAGTAGATGCAGAAATATAGACATAAATAGGAAGAAGAAAAGAAATTTTTGAAAAATTAATCACATTAATAAAAAAAACCAAACCTTTTTCTCAGATACATGATATGGAGAAGCAATGTATATTTGCGAAAGATTAAATATAATAGACAATATGTGGAAAATAATTTGTTGCGTCTGAATCCTGAGAAAATTTTCTTCAAGACTTCATTTTCATTAGTGTTTTCATTAGGGACTGCAGGGATGCCACAAACCCAGAGTCTGTGTAAGGGACAAGGACAAACTCCCCCCAGGGAGGTACCTGGGTTTTCCTGCCTGGCCTGAGCAGATATTAATCCATCTGATTCTGTGCTTATTTGGGGGGACCTTCACCACAAAGCCGACAGACTGGAGAGGATGAAGGGAGCATCGTTGGGATCCAATGATGGTGATATTTCCTTTATTCTCTCATAGTCACTCTCTTTCTGTCCCCCCCGTATTTTCTCTTTTTTCTTTTCTCTCCCTCTCTCTCTTGCTCTCATATTTACTATCAAAGAAAACCCATAGTCTTTACATTTGCATGTGGTCTCATTTGCACCTTAATTCAGGCAGACACATCTCTAATAACCTCTCAAACCTTGACAGCCATTTCTGAGAAAACAGTAAAGTGACTTGTAGAGGGTTGGAGTGCATCAATAGTGTCATTGGAGAGCAAATCCCCTGAAATTGTTTTACTTCTTTGATTTTGTTACTAAGCTGTTTCCCATCAGTTTCTGTGGATAAGACAATTCAAAGCCAGTCAAATAACTCTGCATATCATCTCTGTTGCTTCTTTTTACTCTCTTCAAATACATCTATTTTGCTATATAGAATAAAACTCCATCTGTCTCCATTTGTTTGAGTTCTCTTTGAGTACTTCATACTCTTCCTGATAAAATATTCCAGGTCACAGGCTTGCTGCAGATTGCTGGTTTCTTGCCTCTCTGGCTCTCTCCCCATTCACAGCTCCAGTGCTGAGAGAGCAGGGGGCAATCAGAACCCTTCTGCAGCAGCTCTCCCATCCACTGATGACACAGACTGTCCATTCCTGGCTTTTAGTGTGAGAAACTCTGTTGTGTCCCCTGACCTATCGCTCGTGTGTCAGTGAAACAGATGTTTCTCAGAGGACAGCAAATGTATCGAGAAAACACTTTGTTGTTATAGCCCCTGTACCTAGATGTGGCAAATAAAGGCTATTTTGGGTTGTCAAATGTATAATAACTTGTGTGTAGAGATTTGTAAAAAGCAAAGTTTGTTCTGTAAAACTTCAATCTTTTCACTGTGTAGGGTCTGGGAAAAGTTGGTGTTCTTTTAGGTCAAGGAGATGTGATTTGCAATGCTTTCACTTAGGAAAAACTTTGTGAAGGAACATAGGATCCCTCTGCTCTGACACACTGGCTGTTCTCCCTGTTTCCTTTCAAATTTTTCCCAGTTTCCCCTTTCTATTTCATTCTTTTTGTTTTTTTCTTAAGCTAAAATTTTAAAATTACTCAAAATCTACATACTTCTCCAGATATGGGCAGAGAGTGGTGGGCTTGCCAACACATGTTGTACATGTGGGTTCACGCATTTGAGTACTTCAGAAGTCAAATCATGAGAGAAGCAGAAGGTACTGCCTTTCAAATAGCTGCATTTTCATTTTCCTACTCATTACTGGGATACTCCTATTATAAGTTAGACTTCTTCTTACTTTCCTGTTTAAATGCATTTCCTTCTAGAAATCTCTGGTCATGGTAACACCTGCACCAGGAAAAGGCAATATTCGATGGGGGAGAAACCCAGAACAATACATTCAAAATGATGTATTTGTAGGAAAATGGATGAGTAAGAGGTAATAGCTAGACAAAGTACTGAATCCTAAATATGTTACAAAGTATTAACCCTAGCTGATGCACTATTAATGATCAAATACTGAGTATTCATAATATATTTCATTGAGGAACAAGAAAGGGATCATATGAGTGTCTGTTTTCAGGACAAATATTTCAGTGATGGAAACAATATTTGAAGTTTTGGGTTGTTATTTTTTATTATTCAAACAAAATAACAGGTTGAATAACAGGTATGAATAACAGGTTTAAAGAGACTCCCTCTCAAACCTGATTGATCCTGTATGATATGGTAAAGTGATAAGAATGCATGTTGGATGTCTGTCCATCTGCAAAAATCCAGATGCAATTTCTGCATCATTTTAAAACAAAATGTCTTAAACCTCTTAACATAGAAGCAGTTCATTTCATTTTTATATGGTTTGCCAGCAAAAAGAATTGCAAAATTAGAGACAGTGATATGTGCATTTTACAGTAGGAGTATCTTGTGAGGAAGTTAGAAGCTGTTCTTTAGCATGTAGGTAATCATCTTTGGGCTAATAATGCCCAGGAGATGTATTTCCATTTCTAGTTTCCTGTAGGCAGAGTAGAATGCTGTCAGCCAAGGTCATTACATCCTGCACTACAGAATTGCAGGAATTCAGCCTCATTCATCTGGGAGTTATTATAAAGTAGCTATTGACAAATGTGAAAACCTTAACCTTAAGAGAAAAAGTGAGATAAACTGTGTGTTGAGCTAAAGACAATTTAACAGGTAAAACTGAAGACCACATCACATGGAATGGGAGATCCCATGGGCCAGTTGGAGTTGGCTGTCTCAGCTGTGTCCCCTCCCAATTTCTTGAGCCCCCTAAGCCCTATTTGGGGTGGAGTGAGAGGCAGAAAAGTCCTTGAATCTCTGTAAGTCCTGATCAGCAATCATGAAAACAGCTCTGTATTATCAATACTCTTTGGATCACAAATGCAAAACACAGACAGCAGCTATTATGATAAAAATTAACTTTATGCCAGTCAAAACCAGCACAACAGCATGGATGCTTTTTTGATTAAGCCCATCACCTTCTAAGATTCCCTTAAATAAAGCATATTATGATTAGGAAAGCTCTCTAAACTAACAGAGCCTATCAATCCTGAAGGATTTCTCTGTTGGGGAGAACAGCTAAAAATTCAAGAACAGCTGAAATTTCAAGAACCCATGGATGGTAGAATAAAGCCCAAAATATATGTCATGCTGAACAGTAAATAGCAGAGCCATTCTAATCTGATGGGCCTCACAGCCTGGGAGCCATAATAAGTGTTTAGCTGCCAAGGAGCAGTGAGAAGGCATATTTCTAGTAATGGTTTTGGATTTCCCAATTTAGAAATGGCCAGTGTTGCCTATCATTTTCTCTGATAGTACGGGCAGCATTTGCAGGATTCAATCCATGTTGCAGACATCTTTTATGGAAAATCCTTTCCTTAGGATTTTTCCTCCTGAGAAGCTGGGAGGCCTCAGGAACAAAATGCAAACATTGATTATCTGCTGCTGTGGAATGCAACAGGTGCATCTGTGACTGGCCCATGTTGGATGTTTGTAATTAATGGCCAATCACAGTCAGCTGGCTCGGACAGAGAGCCGAGCCACAAACCTTTGTTATCATTCTTTGCTATTCTATTCTTAGCCAGCCTGCTGAGGAAATCCTTTCTTCTACTCTTTTAGTATAGTTTTAATGTAATATATATGATAAAATGATAAATCAAGCCTTCTGAAACATGGAGTCAGATCCTCTTCCCTTGTCCAAGAACCCCTGTGACCACCGTCACAAATCCATCCTCAAAAATTGTATTTTGATGAACTTTATTTGATCTCTCACCTTTTATTTTTTTTCCTCTGTTACTACAGTTAATTCTCTTGAGTGTAATATGAGGCTACAACTTGTAATGTGCAGTTAAAGTGTGTTCTGATTCACAGAGTTAAATTCTGGTTTTTGACCTCCAGAAATCATTTTGCTGCTCTGGTACTTGAAACTTTTGGGGCTATAGGGCATAAACACTGATGAACTTATCATCAATTTAATTTATTAATTTATTCAATATTTATTTCATTTCATTGAAATGAAATGGGCAAATCCTTTAAAGTGAAAAGTGGAGACAGAATATATATATATATATATATATATATATATATATATATATATATATATATATTTTAAATATGTTTAGCTAAAGAGAAGCTCACAGCATTTCATTTTGACACAGAAATTCTTGGACGTATTTGTTTGGGGTTATTTGGTTTGTGGTTTTTAGCAACGTGTTCAACTGTACAGAATAATTTTGTATTGTATCCTTCTCAGAAAACAGTTTAGATAAGAAACAGAAAACATCAATATTTCATGCATAGCTGTCACTGAATATTTGTGCAGCTTGTCTAAAGGGTACCAAATAGTGAACTTATGAAAAATATGAAAATTCCTAGAAAGATGCTGTGGCAAGCAATGCAAAATATGCTACTTAAAATTAAAAAAAAAAAATACATGAAGCATGATAAAGCTGACAGAGAAAATTTTGTATTTGTAATTGAATATAACTGCAGTTAAAATAATAATATTAGTGTTTTAGAAAATGAATATATTAAAGATACACTGTCACTGAAATATATAGGATATAACAGGATAGTAGGATGTAGAATAAATATGTCTACCTGTATTTTGCTCTACCAACATCATATATATACAGTAAAAGGCATTATCTAACACTATATTTTAGGGTTTAATTTTAACTCTTAGAGTGGGAGAGTAATTTGTAGGTATTCTTCAAAATTATTTGATGAAAATACAGCAGCTAGTAACTTTTTGTCCCACAACTTACAAATAAAGTGTAAAAACAAATACGTTGTAAAAGCAAATAAGGTCTATTGATTTCTATAATTAAGGCCCTCATTTCTACAAAAGAAAAAAGTGTCTTTTTTTTTTTGCTTCCGTTCAAGATGCTATATTAGAAATTGCTACTATAACACACATTGTTTTAGGTGAAATTATTCATTTCCTCAGATAAATTTCTATGCTCTGAAAGTGATCTGTAGTCTCTTTAGTTGACTTTAGCAGCCACTAGAAGAGCAACCCACACGACAGTGCCCCACACCCTGCCGTGGAGCCCATCACTATTTAAAGCTCCCATTCAGGGTAGTAGGGTTGTGGATGATTTCATTGTAATGCTCTACATCTCGTCCATCACCAGCATTCAGAGCTGATTTTTTTTTTAGCATTCAGTGATGTTTTTTTAGCAGAGCTATCTGCTGCCTTCATCTTTGCTTTTGACATGCAACATGAACAAGGAGAGTATTTGTGGTACCTTCTGCCAGACAAGTAGTTTTGAAAATAGATGCTGACTGGATAGCCAATGCAGCTAACAGATGGTCTTGTAACATGTTCTTTTGAATCATTAAAAAAGAAAAATAGATTCACTTGAGCTTTTTTTCTCTCAGCAGACAAGCTCTATGACAAACAATATAATCCTGCTGGTTCCTTAGTCAATGGTAAAAATACATTGTGTGTCTCTAGAAGACAAGGAGAAAGACAAATTTCCTAGGAAAAGGAGCCTGTAGGTGATATGTGCTCTCTGAGTAAAACTCAGTGTTCCTGAGAAAGACTGCTGGAAATCATAGCCAGTGGTACACCTATGCAATTGAAATGCCATATTACTGCTTTTTCTTTATCTGTTGTTTTTAAAACAATGATTATTCCTAATCACAGCCTGCACACAATTAATCATCGTCAGGTGGCAGATGGCAAAAGAGTTTGAAAACTGATCTCTTTATATATTTTGGGTATGCTATCATTTTCTGTACTTTATTGCTTCTTCAGCCTTCAAAAGTAGAAATAATATAAACCCACACTTTTTTTTTTTTAAACTTCAATCTTCATTGCTATTCATAGCCTGTGGCATTAAAAGCTAGCTGTTGTGTAGCAAACACGATGGTAATATTTCTGAATCAGCAAAGAAAGGAACATATGAAAATACCTGAATACCAGATTTTCCATTCTACACCCATGAGGTGACCACCAAGCAATAGCCTTCTGCAAGTGTGTGATATAGTGTGTTTTGGAAATGTTTTCTTTCCACTTTGCACAAGTGCCAGCAAGACCTTCAGTGACAAATTAGGTTTGTCATCTGTTTTGCTGCTTCATAAAGTCTTTGCTAAATAAGCCTGTTCAGTTATTTAAGTGTGCTCAGACCTGGAGTCATGTTTGCCAAGACTCAATTTCTCGGTTATCTCTCAGTTAATTATTTAACCATGGTTTTAGGAATGCAAAATTTAGGCTTTCATTTTTATTTGCTTCTATTTTTAATAGAAGAAGTAGGACTTTTCAAAACTTTTAAAATATGAAGAGGGCATCTAGGCTTTAGCAAACAGGACTTTTAATAAAGTTCAGACTGATCCTAAGGAACCGGGTACCATTCACTTGATAAAATCTTCTATTTGTTAGAGGGTTATTAAAGATGTCATTTGCTAGGGGAAAGGACTCTTAAAAGGTACTATTTTAACAAGTCCACCCTATTTCTTTTCAGACTCAGTTAGTGATCTTCATCCATGTACCAACACAAATGAAACGCACGGCATGATGTCAGTATTGATTGGCAGGCTTGGCGTGTGAGGCTGGCTATTATGGGCACACAGTGAATTTCCCTTTCAGAAACTAATTGGCATCTTTGCAGACTTAAGCAGCTTGATGAGGGCTAATGTGAGGAGGGATGAGGTCCCAGCATCTGTCCTTGATGATAGAGGTATATATCTATTGATTTCCAAGTGGGAAAGCAATGTCAGCGTGTTGTACGCGTGCTCTGTGCAGCAGATAAGGTACCACATTCTCTAGCGGAGATGCAAGCCTCTTCCTCAATTATTCATTCATTTTCTACAGGTTTCTTGCTTGGTTCTGAGAACAAATTCTGGTAGTCAAATGCTTAGGAATGTAAATTCAAGAAAGAAAATTTCAACCTCAAGTGGTAGAAACTTCTGAAGGTATTAGAGATGTTCTGAGCACTTAATACTCAAAGCAGAGATATAAATATGAATAATTTTCTAGGAAAATATGCAGATGCTACAAAAAACAAAAGCTGCCTCTCAGTGTCAATTGGATTTATTTCATTTCTTTTAGAAAAGAAAAAATTATTTGTTTTAGTTGTCTCTAGTTCTGAAATTAAAACAATTAAATTTTTTTCTGTATTCAAAGATTGCCCCTTTTTTAGAAAGCACTTTGTATCTGTTAGTCAGATGCAAAAATATAAAATTGAAGTAAAACAACCATTTTACTTTATAAAATATTATTTCATAATAAATTATTTTTTTCTCACCTTGAAAACTGAGGAAATATAATTCTATAGAAATCCTTAACTTCTCAGTATATAAAAAAAAAAATAACTGGGCTTCTTCCACTTCTCCCCTTCTCAGTTTTCTTTATACTAATAACAATTGCATTATAGTTATTGCTATAACATGTACTGGTATCTGTCATATCCTCATTGTAAAAAAGAAAAAAACCCAGAGTTTGTGTTTCAGAATAGATCAATCCCACTGGCATCATCATGCAGAAATGCTGCAAATACTCAGATTAGACTTTAACAAGGCCTTTCAAAGTTTAGCTGGTTTCTAAACAGTAAGTCACCATCCCAGCATTACAGGTGAGCACAGATATGGGTTTTCTTCCTATGTCTTTATCCCGTTTTCCATATCTGTCTGGCACAGAAATGATCAATGTCTTTGACATAATAACTGTATTCTTCCATTTCATCATGAATTTCAGTAATTGTTTTGAAGGAGCAAAACTGTACTAGTTAAGAGTACACAAAACAAATCCTCCAAAGCTACATTAGATTCAGATCCCCAGTCTTTTTCTGAAGTTTATAATTTCTCCTTCAAGTTAAAGCTATTTCTTGGAGAGTAGGGAGGGTGAAAACCCAAAACAACACCTATATACAAAGATAATAAAAGCCTTAATTACTTATCAGGGAGAAGATATCCTTGAAGTAGATATCAGTGGAGAATAAATACTGTGAAATAATAAGTGCTCTAAAATAATAGCATTGTATAAGTAATTTAAGGAAATAAGAAAAGCACTGCTGGATGGTTGATCAAGGAGATTGATGCTTTTTGTATTTTTTCTAAATATGATGTAGCTAATGTTAACATTTATCCAAAACATTTTTTCCTTTTAGTGCCAGTTTGAACTGAGTCAAATACCTTATATGTTGTACAAAATATATGCCATTAACCTTTGTCATTTGCTAGAAAATCAAAATAGTTTTTATTCTTCTCACAACCTCTGCCCAATAATAGTGCTGCCACAGAAGTTTGCATATTAGAGGCTTGGCCCCATTTCAGAGAACTGACCCTAATGAACTCAGCTCTGACTGTGTAATTTACCTAAGAACTTTCTACCACAGGTTTTATGAAAAACGGTGAGATCAATACTCAGATGACTCATTTTTCCAGAATTTCAGAATATTTTAACCTTTAAAGAAGCAGGGACTCTAATGCTTTTTTAAAAAACAAAAATTTGCTAACAATGCAGGTCTTTTATGCTTAAAGTGGTTTAAATTATTAGGAGATATATTGACATACAGTGTGAGAAAATTTTGAAGAAAAAGAACACACCCAAGAGGCAACTCCCTATTTGCTGAAAGTAACTAATGGGACAAATAAGACATTTCAGAGCATCTCACACTGTTCTAGATACATCTCAGTTATCTGAATGTCATATTAGTGCCAAACTAACATCTTATCCTCAATTTTAACAACTCAGTTTTGACTTGGGCTATACTACAAGTTGGAAAGAAGAAAGGCATCTAGTCTTGCCATAACTGGGTTTGAGGGAGTTGTTTGGATTTGATTTTTAAATCAAAAATCATGAAATCCACCTTGCTTCTTTCAGCTCTACCATCCCACATTGTACTCACACAAAAAAAAAAAAAGAAAAAAGATGGCACAATTATTTTGAGCTTCAATTACTGTTTCTGTTGGCAGTCTAGGAAATTAATATTAGTTCTTTCTATTTTGTGTTCTACCCTCATGTTGGACATTCTGCCTCTTTGTGATGCTCTGGTGACTTTTGAAAGGGAAGCTGTTGTAATCCTATTTACCACCAGATTTTCTGCTAGTTTTGCAAAATGAGGTTCAAAGTCATATATGCTGAACATCTTTAGGTATTCCCATAGCATCTATTTAAATTTAGAGGTAAAAATCCCTTGTGAACCTTTGCAAAGGTGGGTTCTGATTTCAGAATACATGGTACAATCCATGGAATTTACCCTCCAAGTATATTCAGAAGTATAATCACCTCTTCCATGAAATCATAGACTTGTTTCAGAAGTCAAAATATGCCTTCAAAATACCTTATTTTACTCCAAACCATCCCTCAAAATACCCCACTTTCTAACATTAATGCTGAAATCGAACATATTGAACAAAATAATGTTAGAGTACTTTTATTTTCTTACAGGAAAAAAACCCATGATTACCTGCATAGAAAGAAATATTAAAATAGCCTTCTGACAAATTTTTTTCATTGTTTAACATATGTCCACATTTTATCCTTTCTCTTTCACCTTAATACATTCATTTTAATATTGTTACATTCTTTCTTATTAAGAAGACGAGAGATTGCAATGAGAGATTAGTCACTGCTATGTTGTCCATATCAGCTGAGTGACAAACAACATGCCAGTCTGAATGCTAAATAACTTATCAAACCTGTGCTCCTGGTAAATGACTGAATGCATATGCAGTTTATACCTCACAATTTTTCTATCAACTAAAGCAGAAGTCCCTCAGATGACAGCTTCATTCACTATCTAACCCTAATTTATCCTTTGAGCACTGTCCATCCTGCACAAAATGCAATTAAGTAATTAAAAAGTGTATCAAAATGCATACAGGAAGGGGGGGTACAGGGAATTAAAAGTGCAAAGTCAGTGGTAATTCTTGCGTTTCTTCATTTTTCACTCCTCGACTTTGCAGATTAATGATGTCTTTAACAGAATTTTTATATGTAACTTTCTATGTTTGTTGAAAAGTGATTTGGAAGCAGCTCAGACTGGCTGCTGGGGAGGCCAGCACAGAGGCAGTGCCATTTAGAGTGGTAAAGTCAATAAGCTCAGCCCATTTCCACTCAGCTAATGAGATTTACAAGCAGTAGAATCTTGCAAATTGTCACCTTTCATGGAAATCAGTCACAAAAGGCAAGTATTTTCCTAAAGATTTCTGTACGTTATTTGCCAGTAGGAAATTGCACTCTCTAATAACTGTAGTATGTATTCCAGATTTTCTGCAAATTCAGTCATTTCTTCCTTTTGTTCCAAGTCTGGGTAGTCTAAGCTCTGTGAGTCTTCTGAAGTCCTGAATTCCTGCTCTGCTCCCTTACATATAAGACTACTAATTTTATTAGTATTTATTGTAAGGCTGTTAATTTTAATATGACTTTCCTCTGCCCTCTAATATTTTAATCTGACCATGACAATGCATGCCAGGTGTGCAGTCCAAGTCTGATTTTAAAAAGCCTCTGACAGGGGTATGACCAGACTCAAAATTCATGGTATATGTGACAGTATATGAATATATAGACAAAGGCAGGAAGGTAGGTCCTGCTTTATTCACAAAATTATTATAGTAAAATGGAATTTTATGGATGTCTATGAGTGTTGAATCTGTATTAAACATTGTTGGACACTGTAGCTGGATGTTTGAGATTTGTTGTGGCACTGTTGGGAGCATCAGTACAGGGTGTGTCAGAGAGATTTGGGCATAAGGGGGAATATTTTCTATCCTTTCCAAAACAATGCTACAATTCTTGAGGCACAAGAAAAAAAAAAACTTTCAAAGTGATTTCTGTTAGCCAAGATTGTCAACTGAAAATATATTTAGTGCAAAGAAGTTGAGCTGACTGTAAGGTGGCATTTTTCTGCATTAATTATAAGGCAGTTTAAATAATGCCTGTTTTAGAGTGGGTACTGTCTTTGGCTTGTTGGAAAGCAGAGAGGTTCCAATTCTTGGATTCTTCATAACACTTGGTAAACCTACATGTATTAAAAAGAGAAAAGGTTTCTATTTTATGTCCTTCAATGTGCATTTGAATTATTTTCCCACTTTTTAATTCTGCATTTGAAGCACATTGTCTGACCTGGCTGTCCAGTAAAATTATAGTTTAAATGAAAGCTCTGGTAATTTTTCATGAATCCCTGCAGGCTTTCTGCTAAAACTGAGTGTGCTCATTGCAAGGTGCAAGTGCTATGTAGTCCATCAGCACAGTGACATTGGGAGCTGGTTTTATTTTAAGTCTTATTTTAAACAAATTGTTACACTTTATTTAGAATGTATTGAATCCATGCTTGTAATCAATATCAGAATTTTCTCTGAAAATAGTCTGTAACTCACTCAGGAGTATAATAAATGTCTGCATGAATAGGCAATAGCCTGAAACTCCTAAAGGAAAAGACATGGCTTGACAGGATAGCATTAAAAGAAAATTGAATCTAATTGTAATAATTATGATGTCAACAAAATATTTTTAGCTCTAGCCTTTCACTGAAGTAGTCCAAAACGTTGGAGGGGGGAAAGACAACATTTTTTGTTAAAATAATTATTGTTTTCATGACCTATGTCCTGCTTTGTAGATTTTGAAGTATGTAATAGCCCTCAGGGGGGACAGTGCTTTTCTTGAAAAGTGTGAGTCTGAGGCCTGTAGAGATGTTGAAAAGAGTGAAAGACAGATGCCTCTTTCTGCACTTGAGTGTAATGCTGTTTAAAAGAAAATGCAATGTTTAAACGATCCCCGGTTGTCTCTTTGACATATTCTGATTGTAGTCAGCTCTGCAGGGAGATTTAGATGTCTCTCCTGTCACATGGAAGACTGGGAACTATAAGGAAGTTAACAGAAGCCACAGATGAAATTTGCTTCTACAATTGCATGATGAGTTCTGTTCAAAAGAAAATATTGCATTCCATTTTCACTTTTAAAATGAAATTTCCCATTCTGCTCCCATCGTGCTCTGACAACCTCCCAGCTGGAGGCTGCCATCAATGAGAGCAGGTGAAAAACACTGACCCCAGAAATGGTCAAAAGCTTTGGATTCTAAGTATGTGAAAGTAAATATAATTCAAGAAGGATACTTATAATGTAGAGAGTCCCAGGGGCTAAACTTGGGGTTAAATTTTTGATTTCCAGTAGGTGTATGCGAGGAAGTTTTCATAATAATGAGAATCATTCTGTACTGTTTCTTACCCTCGCAAAGATCCAGGACACTTTGCTGCTTGCACAGGGGTACAAAGACAGCGCAAAACTTTTATTTCTGCAGGTTGTAGTGGTGATGCTACACTTTCAAGTTGTTGTAATAACAAAAGTATCATCTACATTTCCTTTTTGTAGGTTGCATATTAGGTGCGTGCAAATTGGCTGACGAATTTTCGTTTCTCCTATTCAGTTGTGAACAAAATGATGAAAGATGATGTTTTTATATATCTGTTTTAAGACTAAAGCTGAATGAAGGGGACACCATCTCAGAAAGTCCCTAAGCTGCTCACCGTTGTGGTCTGTGCAGTTCCATATGGGAAAGAATCACTAAAACCTTGTCTGTTCTTGTGTTCTTGCTCCAAGCAGCTGCTGCTGGTTGGGTGTGGACATACCAATTTATATTTGCTTCTCAAGGTCACAGCTGAGATGCACAGAGAACTATTTGTACTTACTTTTATAGCTAAAAGAATGGAAATCTAATTATATGCTTAGAAGTGTTTCTATCTTTCATCTTTTAATGGAATGTTTCTTTACAATTTTCTTCATCGTTATTTATTAATGACAATATTGAGTTAATATTCCTAACAGTATTGTAGATAGGTACTTTTTTATCTCAAATATGCTGAAGTCACCAATATAGTTTAGAAGTTTATGTATTTTAGCTCAAGTTTTATATAAAATTTCTTTCCTTCAGAGATTAAATTTTACACAGTGGCCATGATGACAGCATTGTCTGCAAGGGCAGAAAGAAAACACTTTTCTAGTGAGGAAAGCAATGAGTTATAAGAACAGCTAAGGGCAGGATGGAAGAAAGACCATTAGTAAACTCACAAAGAGATTTGGTCTGTGTGTCTCACCATTCAGAAGAATTTCATCAGTCACCATGCACATCCTTGTAACCTAATAATTCATGATTGATTAACCCCATCTAGCCTACCATCTTCACCATTTGACTCAACATTTTGTGTCTTCTTACAGCAGAAATTTGAGGCACAAGAAAGAAATCACTTTCAAAGTGATTTCCCTTAGCCAAGATTGTCAGCTGATGATTTTTTTTAACGCAAAGAGGTTGAGCTGACTGTAAGGTGGCATTTTTCTGCATTAATTATAAGGCAGATTAAATAATGCCTGTTTTAGAATGGGTACAGTCTTTAGCTTGTTGGAAAGCAGAGAGGTTCCAATTTTGCCTGTAAATGAAAGAAACTCATGTTTGCCAATTAAATCAAGAGGCTGTTTCACAGACAATATTGCTAATAGCTACCAACTAAACTCCAAGCTGTTACTCTGCATTGTTTAATGAACTGCTTTTAATACATAGTAAATGCTAACCTCTGTATCTCAATTTATTGAGAAAGAAGGGAGGGATAGTTAAAGATATCTTCAAAATTCTATAGCATTGTAGGAACTTTCTGTGCTAATGAAGCACAGGAATTTGATACTCTTTCTTACACTATTTATAAGAAACCTGGAGAGAATAGTGCTACCTAAATTGTTTTTGACAGTGCATGACAAAATTGCCACGTTCTGATGCTATACAGCCACTGTAATTTTTTTTTTCTCTAAAGGAGATATTTTAGGCATGCCATGCAAACTTGCTGCTTGTATTCTTCACTGTAAACTGCACAATACTGATGATAAAATCAAAATGCTTCTCACGTTGGGCACACTAATGTATGCAGCAGTCTTGTGTGACGAATGAATAAAGGAATTGGAAACAATGCAAGAGTTTCAGCAAGAAATATTCAAAACTCAGGAATTCTATCTTGAATATATATATTTTTTTTTTTTTTGCATGCAAGGCACAATCTCAGGTATTTGTTTCCATCAGAAGGCCTTCTTTACATCTCTCAGCTCTTCTCTGAGCACAAGTAAACAAGGCATCAAAGCTATCTAACACAAAAAATAACTGGTTCAGGGAGAAACCGTGAGCTGGCAAAACTGCACGCTGGGAGAGTGTCCTTAGTCCATTTCTTGTTACTGCCATGTCAAAAAAGTCCAAATGTCTTGACACTGGCATAGAAATATAGCAAGCAAGACTAATTGCAGCTTAGGTTGATATGACAAAGTTTTGCTTTAACCACACAGAATCTAGAAGTGAATGGCTTATTTTTTTTTTCCTTTCTCAAGTTAAAATCTCAAACAATTAAATAACAGTGAGAAAAAGGAAAAGCTTTCATTTTTCTCTTTTTATCTACATCTTGGACATTCATTAAATGCAGCAGAAGATGAAAAATATAATTTTTTCTTAGAACCTGCCTCATTTTCTGCGTTTATTTCCAGCTTACATCTGTTGCTAAAATGAGAGAAAACAAAAAAACAAAGGAGAAAAAAGGAAGAATTAAGGAATTTTCAAAGACCTGTTGCAATCAGCAATCTTGCTCTTTTTTTTTGTTACTATTTTATAAGTAAAACAGACCAGAAAATTTACATTTATAAGCTGAGGGGGTGGTGGTAGTGGGAAAACAGCCACAAACCAAACACACAAAAACCAGAAATGCAAACTTCTGACTTTACAGATGGCTGTTTTTCTTAATTATAGGGATAACAGTTTAGTAATACCTAATTGGTCATGCTTGACAAGTAATAGCAGTTTTTCCAAGACAAACAAATGTTCACATTTTTCATACTTAATCAGGGAGTTTATGTGCAAAAATGACCAAATGTATCATCTATTCTAAGCCTCCTATGTTATTTTGTAATAAACCACCATCTGTACTTTGATTTTACATTTTTCTGATGACCACAGAATTTAATTATATTGCAGATGGGTTTGGGGAAGAAACTAGATTTTTAAAAATTTTTAATTTTTTTATTTAAATAAACTACAAAAGCTCACTTCATTAATTTAGAAATGTCCCCAGTGCTAGTTTATTTTGCTTTTATCTGGAAGGTAGTGAACGTCCAATAACTGCTTAAATCTTTCTTTCCAGTGTCTTCTAAACTCAGAGACATTTCTTGATATGGGCATTCAGATTGTGAAAGTGTATATTTCTTTCTGTGCTGTATATTTACATATTGGTTACTTATTTTCTGAGTAATTTAACTGTTAGTGAAGAAGCTTGTCAATTATGGTTAAGATATTAGTTTATTCATATTCTGAGAGCTTGTCAAGTTATATATTTTATTTTCTGGTTACTTGTCACAACTTAGAAGATTTTGTTTTTGTGAGTAAATATACCTGAAATTGCTATTCTTTACTAACGTTTCTTGGTGTACAGTTCTTTCACATAATATTTCTGCATTTTGTGTGTGACTAATACAAGTAAGGTTTTGAGGTTTTTTTATATAAATCATTAAATAATGTGAAAGATTTAATAATTCATTCAATAATTACAAAAATTAGAAGTGAATAAATAATTTTAATATTCTTACATATTTTAAATGTGGTCCTTCACCCTTCATCCTCAGACTCATTGCTGCTTAGGTTGATATGACAAAGTTTTACTTTGACCATACAGAATCTAGAAGTAAATCTCATTTTTTTTCCTTTATCAATTTAAAATCTCAAACATCTAAACAACAGTGAGAAAAAATGAAAAGCTTTCATTTTTCTCTTTTTATCTACATCTTGGACATTCATTAAATGCAGCAGAAGATGAACAATTTAAATATTTCTTAGAACTTGCCTCATTTTCTGTCTTTATTTCCAGCTTACATCTGTTGCTAAAAGCCATGTCCCCAAGCCAGACTGGGCATGCCCCATGTAATACTCTAATTCTACCCATGTGCAAGTTTAGAGCATTTGCCAGTTCTTGGCTTCTTTTCTGCCTCTGTCAAGGTCGGGGTTGAAAGTGCTCGAGACGATATTTAATGTTTGGGCTCAAATGCTTATTATTTCTTATCTATATCACAGTTTACAAGTTGTGAGGTCTACAGCATTCTACTAACAAGCTACAAAATGTCTAACTGTCTTTCTCTACGAGGTCTTTTAAGGCTAAACTGTCCAATTAAGAAATGACACCTAAATTGTTTTTATTTTTAACCCAATAACTAATCCTTTGTGCCCTGCAATGTGGATTTTTTCTGTCCAATTACACAATACCACCCAAACCCATGAAGAAGAAGATGAACAAGGACCAGCCTCTGTCCTAAAACCTCCATTTGCTTCACATATATCTTTATATTCTACAACCTTAAACTCTAGGTTTTCCACCACGTGATATTACACACTTCTAATCTAAACACCCATAATCCCACTTTTATCATTCAATTTTGGAGCCTTCTCCACAGCCTCAGGTCAAATGCAGTGTCGTCTTGAGGATCTGTGCCTTTCATCACAGAAAGCCCAAAACTCTCAGTATCCAGGGTTCCAACAAGCACTAAGGTAGGAAGGTTGTGAGTGATACTTAGTGCAATTCAATATCAGACCTTTACCCTATATTCCACTAACTTCTCCATTTAGAAAAGGTCTTGGCTATCTCAAGGAAAATAACCTGAAAGATGAACTCTTCTCTTGCCCCACCTTCTGATTATACCTCCTTCAATTCCATGAAAAATGGAATATTATCAGTGCAACTGGGAGGACATGTAGCTCTCAGCTATTCATGAAAAAACATGAAGTGACCTGAAAGCCACTTACACTCTCTTTTTTTCCCTTTTTCTTCTAGCTGTGGTGGGTTGGCCCTGGCTGGATTCCAGGCATTCATCAAAGCCAATCTCCTACTCCCTCCAGAGCTAGATAGAGGAGAGAAAACATAACAAAGGGTTCAGACAAGGACCAAGAGCGATAATAAACTGGTTACTGGCATGGGCAAAACAGACTTGATTTGGGGAAATTAACTGAATATATTCCCAATCAAAATTCAAGCACGATAATGAGAAGTAAAATAAATCTTAAAAACTTTCTCCCAGCCCCTTCTTACTTCCCAGCTCTACCCTCTCTCTCATCATGGAGTCCCTCCCACAGGAGAGGGTTCTCTATGAGTTTCTCCAGCATGAGTCCATCCCACACAGATTTTTACAAACTACTCCAAGTTGCCTCCCTTTCCACGGGGTGCAGTCCTTCAGGCACAGCCTGCTCCAGTTTGGGTCCCCCACAGGGTCACAAGTCCTTCTAGGAAATGTTCTCTAATGTGGGCTCCTCACTCCAGGGCTCTGCCAGAAACTTTTTCCAGCGTGGGCTTCCCATGGGTCCACAGCTTCCTCTGAGGCAATGTCCTGGGTTGACTATATGATGCTTTTATCCCAAATCACCTTGCTTTGTTTATGCTGAATAATAAGTTTTGCACCTTTAAGCCTTGTTGCAGAGAGTGAAGGGGGCAGAGAAGAAGCAGCAGTTTGTTTTCAGACACTGCACTCCACACTCCTGGGCTGTGCTGTCTGCGGATGGACAGACAGCAGGACAGAGCTCTCCTTTGCTTTTAGGTAGTTTTAGCTAGCTGAGGCAAAGAAGTTCCCTGGACTGTGTTTTTTTCCCTTTTCTTTGGAGCTGTTTAACCTGCTCTGGCCTGAACACCCAGGGGGGCACCGGCAGCTGCACCTGAGGCCCACGGGGCCGGGCCTGGCCTGCGACACTGCCAGCACTGAGGGACTGACCAGAGACTGAGTGAGCTCAGCTGCAACCCAGGGAGGGACTTTCTCAGTTTGTCATCGCTTTTGGAGCAGCAAGGGGTTTGATTGTTTAATATTGTTTAGGTTTTATTGTTTAAGGAACAGGTTTTTTCCACTTTTCTCCAAGGAGTTATTTTCTCCCGGACTGGTTGTGAGGAGGGGCCGATTGAATCTGCTTTCCTAGAGGAAACCCTTTGTGGATTTTCCTGACCCTTCTGCCCTTTAAGAGTTGCCCTAAGTTGTGCTCTTTAGGTTGCTTTGAACATGCTGCACTCCAGAGCAATTTTACCATCTACTCTTCTTGCTTTCAGGATGAGTAGGTAATTAACTGGGATAGATGCTAACAAGATTCCATGAGATTAAAATTTGTGGTGAGCAGAGGGTCCCAAATGGGCATAGTCTTGGCCTGAATGGTCTTGAGAATGTAATTTTTCTCCCCTGTCATGAGATAATTAAGCTGATTCAGACAGTGTGAAAAGGCAAAATTGCAGTGGAAAAGTATTTAAGCATATTATAAGATTTGGGTCAACTTCCAGTTCAGCTGACTTTAGACAAGCAGTACAGGCTACTGCAAAAGCATCTGCATGTGCATCTCATCTCTTACAGATTTGATATTTTAGTAATTGTGGATATGAAGAAAATATGAACACTGTAATTGAAAGCATTCATGAAATACTTATGACAGAGATTTTTCATTCTGTACTGGCTGTAGATTTTATTTTTTTAATCTTTTCCCTCTTCTTCCTTTGGTTGGTTACTAGTTTGCTGTTAGAATTGGGTTGGGTTGCATGGCTATTCACTATGATATTTCAGCACTTTTGCTTCCAATCTCAGCTTAGATCAGGGAATATAAATATGTGCAAAATGGAAATTGGCTGACAAAACAATAAGGCTTTTGATTTGCTTGTTTTGTTGAAAGTTTTTATGGTTAAGTTTGGATTTGTTTCAAGTTGTGGGCTAGGATTTGTGTTTATTTTTATTGCATGAAAATTTTATTGCATTTTCTTGTTGATGTATGAATAAAAATAAAATGTGGAATGGGATATTATAAGAAAATATGCAAAAGTATAAACACAGCATATATAAAATTAAACATACACAAAAAATTTAAGGCAAATACTTTATTCTGTATACTGGGCAAAAACCTTGTAGAATTTTAATATGTATGTGCATTGAACTTTCATAATGTGAAATTCAGTATTTCCCAAATAAAATAAATTAGTAAATAAATATTACCATAACAGGAAAATAAAAGTAAAACAGAAAAGAAAAAAAAATCTGACACAGGTTATATGCCATATGGGTATCACAGGCTGGTTCATATTGTCTGAAACTCATTAAGATAATTCATCTTTTCTTCACACTTAAGTTGAATTTCAAATTTACAACTATAATTTTCAAGTGTTCATTGTTTTGCATTAGTAACTTGAAAGAGGTTTAAACAATTTAATCTTATCATTTTAAATCTTTGTGCATAGGCACACTGTTCCCAAGTGGATTAAAACCATTGAACATCATTTAGATCGTTATCGAAACTTGAAACACAGAGGAAAATGCCAGAGGAGAAAGCAAAAGCACTGTTGTGCTAACATACACTAGAAAAGCTTGAACATGAGCAACTTGATAAAGATTTAACAGATAACTTGAATTGTGGGATAGCACACGATTTAATAAATAAAGAAAATGAGTGTGATTAATATCTGTCATGGTTTGGAGAGGTGAATTCTGTTTAACACATTTGTTAGCGTTTTTTGATGATCTTGTGTCTACATAAAAGTTGATGGCAACTTCTGCAAATCATTTGAGATTTATGGTACTCTTCCATGAGATTTTGATAAAAAAATTACCACCAAAAACTAATTATAAACCTGCCTTAAATGCATTTTCCACAGGGATTTAAACAGGAAATCTTCCTCCAGGGATGTGTTTCAAGAACCTTCAACAGTCTATTCTTAGCCCCATTATATGCACTTTCCACACAGATTTAAAAATATATATATAAAATTAATTACAGGTAATGTTTTTTTATCACACTGAAATTGATGGGACAATGAACAAAAATAAGTATGTACCAGCTGAACTATATTCTTTGGTAATATAAATACAATTAAACAATATGGTCAGAACCCAAGCATCTTGCAAAATTATGAGCAGTCATTTTTGTGTATAGAGACAGTTATAAAAATAAGTGAGTTAGGATATTATGTATTTATGTATATATGTGCATGTGAGTAATCATTGTATATATATTTAATATGTAAGATATAGCTAGCTCTGAAAATCTTTGGCAGTACAAAAAGGAGCTTGACAGGAGGAAAACATCAGATTAAGATATTTTATTGTACATGAGAGATGAAAAAATTACTAAAGGGTTCTTGAAGATCCAACATCCACAGTCTTGAAATAAGATTGCAAAATTAAAAAGAGAATTATAGGAAAAACCTTTAAAGCCTGAAGAGAAAAAGTAAAACGTCTCAGTGCCTGTGTTTAAATTTCTTTATTATTGCAAAGGGATATGTTTAGTCTTGATCAGCAAGTACAATTATTGACATCCTTATGGGCGGAAATGTTTCTGACAGTCAGGGGTTGGAGGGCATGGTAGTGAAAGACTTAACAAGGTCTATGGATGATCCACTTTTTGGGAGATGACATTAGATAAATTAAAACTAGAAATTAACACTTATTTATCCACAGTGAGAAAGACTAGTCTAGAACAAAGCAAAAATTTGTTGGAACATTTTGAACTGTTCAAGACCTGGCTTATTTCTAAAATATAGTCTCAAGGTCAAATAGAATTGGTCAGAGATATAGAAAATGTTGTGTGATGCACTTGAGTGATGTTAAGATTTTCAGGTCCTGATTGATGTCTATTCTGAGATGGTAAAATAAAGACACAACACAACCCCATAGTGAAATTTTGTGAAAACATCATATAAGAGGAAAGCACATATATCCTCAGAAGGTAAACAAGATATAATAAGCTTCTGTTTTCTCATGAACTTTGAAAAACAGTGAAAGAAGTACCTTAGAATCCAAAGTGAAATTACAAGTTCAGAATCAAAATTGTACTGAGCACAAAAATAACCCCAAATCCATAAGCCTGGAAAGGAAGTAAGAATGAAACACCCTTAAAAATTAGCCTTAGAAATTACTTAGGTTAGTAATAAATTATATTTTGCAATGAGCAGGTGTTAATAAACTTGAAATACAGCTTTGTTTCCCTGAAGGGGACTCTTAATTTCCAGCTTGTTGTTTAAAAAAGCTATTTATACAAAAGGCCTTTTGTGACGGTGGTCACAAGGGCTGCAGGATGAAGAGAGAGGTGAGAATGTTGACCTCATGTTCAGAAGGCTTGATTTATTATTTTATGATATATATACTACACTGTAACTACACTAAAAGAAATAGAAGGAAAGGTTCCCAGAAGGCTAGCTAAGCTAAGAATAGAAAAGAATGAATAACAAAGATCTGTCTCTCAGCAGAGAGGGAGAGCAGCTCTGCCGTGAGTGGTCAGTAAATCCAAAAATCCACAGGAGACCAATCACGGATCCACCTGTTGCATTCCACAGCAGCAGATAACCATTGTTTACATCTTGTTGCTGAAACTTCTCAGCTTCAGCAGGAAAAATCCTAATGAAAGGATTTTAATGAAAAGATATCTGCGACAGGCCTTTGGTACTTACTCATCCTGGTATTTCGATTTGACAAATAAATAAGAAATAAAGTTTTTTAAATGGAAAATTTCTTGAGACAACATGCATTCACATACTCTTACATTCTTGCCATCGCTGCTTATCCCTGGAAATCTGAGAATAAAGGATGAGATCCTGTTTGGAGCCTCTCAGAGGTGCAGTGTGAAGTCCCACAGCACAGAGAGCTGGTGCAAGCCGAGGCTGCCAATTGCACAGCAGCAGACCAGAGCCCACAGCCCAACTCTGAGACGCCCAGGAAGTGATTTCAACTGACAAGAAATCAAGTAGGGTTGTGTCTCCCTGGTGTCACCAGCAGCGTTCAACTAATTCAACACAAGCATCTTACTTAAAATAAAAAAAAAAAATTCTACAGAAAAGATATTGTACTTGCATTAGCTGTACTCTGAAACTGGGCAAAGTCCACAAAAAATGAAGGTGAGATTTTCCTCATGGAGCTTTGTCCCTTAGCAGTTGTTGACTGTTCGAGTGCCAAAAGAATTGAGTCTTTACTCCATTGTATTTAAGCACTTTCAGTTTTTTCATCATTCTATGAAAGAAAGGAGCAGGAATCACTGCCTTTGCTTTGATCTATTCACACTGTCCTCACTGTTACTCCTATTGCTGCTTGTATTGCAATTCCCTTTATGTTTTATTTTGAAATATTTGAATTTGTCTACAGAATCAGAAGTTTCACAGATGCCAATGACTCCCAAACCAGCCCAGTGGTCAGAGCCAAGATCTGCAAGAAGGCCTGCCTGAGCCAAACCTCCTCCAGCTCCATTGCAAAGCCCCTGCTTTCAGCAGCTGAGGATTTTCAGCAGTGTTCCATCCTGCTTTCTGAATGTTGAACCTTGTAGAGGATCCCAACACTAAACTTCTTTCAATGGGTCACCTGTCATGCTCTCACACTAGAGGATATAAAATTCAGTGGGTACTGATTACATGGTTGCACCATGGACCTCATGCACAGCAGCTGCTGCCTCTCATATTTATCTATGAAAAAGTTCATGATATGAAAACTTGCAGGTTACCTCTACTTTTACCGTTGCCATATTATGTTTCTGATTTTCCCTACTCTGACATAAATTATTCTAGATTAAGATGTCTTTATATTTAGTATATATCTTAAATATCCACTTTTCTTGCTGAGAGTGTTAATTTTACACTCGCAACTGTTTTACTCATGCTGAGAGGTTTTCCTGTGCTTCTTAAGCCCTGCACACAGTGAACTGAGATCACACCTAAAAGCGTCTCCCACTTTTTGAATGTTGCAGTCATACAAGCTGAGAGATGCCATTATCTCTTACTCTTATTTCTTCAGAGAGTAGATAATAAAAGATTAGACATCCCTGTACGATTTTTAACACCTCCTATATATTGCCATCAAAACTTCCCTGGCTTCACTGGAGCAGTGATAGCCCACTCTGTTCCCACTGATGGAAGCATGACAGGCCACTGCCACTGATATGGATATTTTTCTGTGGCTGTTCAGTCTGAACAAACAAAACTTGCAAGAACTTGAGAAGAAAGTGTTTCTTAGCTGGGGTATTTGTTAGAGTGGGATTCTGGTGCTCAGGCACAGATGAGCAGCGATGAGCACCTGGTGTGTGCCCTGGGTTGTCACTCTGCCCAAATGTCACAGGGCTGACAAGGAACCCATATCCTTAAGCAGGATACGTGGATCCCAAGCAGAATGCACTCCATGATACCAAAATCAACCATCAGTATTTCCTGGCTTCCTATAAAATATGGTTTAAGTTTTTTTATTTTATTATCGGTGGGTTTTTTTTTTCCTTACATCTCTTCCATTCTCATAAGGTCTCTATTTCTCTGTGCACAAAATTGAAGTCTTAAGTTTCATGAAAAATCAAAACAACTAAAGCCAACAAACTCTGGGCTTCTCCCACCCCTATATAGGATGATCAAGATTCTAGAAATTTCAGAATCTAAGAAAATATATCATGAAAAGCATTTTCCTTTGTGAGCCACAGAATTATGTGCTGTCACAAATCTGAAGTTTTAGCTATCATGAACCTCTAGATTTTTACAAGTCAACAGATGGTTATCAATATTTGATTCTTTTCAAAAATCCTGAATATAATTTCTTTGTGCATAATTCCCATTACTGTGCTCAGGTCTTTCTTCTATGAGCATTGTGTTCTTGTTAAAACCAAAGAGGTGATACTATAAAAGCTGCTCACAGATGATTTTAACACACTTTTTTATCCTGTTCTATTTTTTAAGCCAATATTTTAAAAAGAACTTGTAGCAAAATGTAAACTTTCGAATCTTGTTGAAAATTAAGTTCTGAATTCTCCTAATCATAAAGTATGTGCTGTCCTATATATTTTTTACTTAATATAAAGAAAAATGAACGAACCAGGCATAGACCGAGCTAGGCATTGTTTTGATGATTTTTTCATACATCATTTTGTACTTTCATATATCACTTTGTACCTTCCAAAGGGATATTATTTGTGCCTTCAAACACATTTTGTGCATTTTGGCAGGTAAAGGTTCAGGGTCATTCTGAAATTCTGCTTTCCTGTTCTGCATAGCAAGGACCATCTGTAGTGAATAGTTCCCTCTTACTAATTGCAGTCATTTGTTTTCAACATTCCTGTCTTGTAAAGCCTGGTTCAAATTCATTTTTAAGAGAGAAACCGAATGTTAAAAATATATTTTGATGCAGTATATCTGCATATGATGGGAGCTGAATGTGTGCCTGGGTTTTAAATCTCTGAATGCCTACCTAATAAGGTAATTTGGACAAGGTTAGTTTCTTGCTAATGGCTTGTGTCAGCCTAGCACAATGTCCTGGTCTTTGGCGAAAGTGCTGCTGCAATACAAATATGTGATAATAAAAGATACTCATCCTGCTGAACTTAAGCTGTAACATCCCATTTCTTTAGCAACAGGGCCAAGCTCTTCTGCACTAAATCAGTTCTTCCTCTCATTTGAACCTTCTTAAAATTCCACATGCAGGTTGCCAGCTAAGTCATTATTACAAGGACACATCCCAGAGTTTTAGCCATCTGAAGCAATGCAAGGAAATAAGTGGAAGATTGATACTTGAGTTGATGTATTTTTTCTTTACTGATCTTCTGTTTAGTGCACTTAATTTATGTCAGATAAATCACTGGAATTCTTTTCAAAGATCAAGTGAGTAAAATGTCATAGCATTAAGCATAGGTATCCATTTTTTTTCCTAAAGGTCTTGTTGTCCCCAGGTACATGCATGTAGAAGGTTCTTGGGGAAGAGCACACATATGGCAGAGTCTTGTTGCCTGATTTTTGTAATATTCTAATCTTGTTTTTATCTGGATTCAATTTACACAAGTGAAGATTAGCTCTTTTATTTGAAATAAAGATTGTTGAGATTAGCAGTTGAAAAAGAAACATCTGTATCTGAAATACAGCTGAAAATGCAATTGTTTTTTTCCAGTCATCAAGATTGAAGTCACCAGGTGGTGCTATTACATAGTATTGCAAGACCTTCTTCTTAAATTTCTTTAATTACTTTTTTAATTTAAGGAAATGTTGAATAACCCCTTTGCCTTACATTTGAGAGAGGCTAAGGGCACATTGACCTCTGACTTTTATTTTGGGAGTAGAAAGATTTGTGGGAGGTGAAATGGGTGGCTGAGGTTGTTTTCCTCTAAGACAGTATAGTTGGCATTCTGGCTGTGGTGGACTTTGTTCCTGGTCTGAAATAGTACATAACTTATTTGACATGCAACATATTTTTTGCCCCTTAAACTGTAAGATAAACAAAATAAAGCTTGAAAGTACAAAAAAAAAAAAAAAATGTTAGGAAGAGAAAAGAGACATCAGGAGGGATAACTATGCTATTGTTTGCCTGGAGAATATCATCATGACTTTGAGGGGATGTTATCTCTGTAAGAAAAACTCTTCGTGATTAGTTTCCATCTTCATTGTATTAAATTAGAGACAATAAACATTAGAGTAACTATTAATTGAGGTGACATTGATTTAGATTTTTATCAGCAGAACCAGTGGAAGTCCTATAAATGTAAGTTGAAAAAAATCAAAAGGGAGAAAGGTAAATAGTCATTACCTGCCAGTACGTGTGGTGGCATAATAGTGATAAAGAAAAATACCTAAATGGGAAAGTAGCCATCTGGAGTTTAAGAGAATAATGATTCAATCTGCTTCCAAAGATTCAGCAATTTTAACATAAAAAGTCTTGTTAGAGACTAAGATGAGACTCTTTTATCACCCCATACAAGGAACGTGGATGGTGTTGCTTATCTCACCTCATTAGCATTTTAAGTAATAGGAAAGACAATTGTGTAAAGAGAATCTGATGAGTGGAGGAGGGGAAAAGCATTCCGAGTAGTAATTGATGTTTATTTATATAGTTCACATAGGCATGTGCAATTTTTTTCCAAGATAGGTTTAATTTTTGAAATTATTCCTGACAATGGTTTTCTTCTCTTGATGCTTTAACTAAACCATGATGTCTCTACAAATTCAATGCAACCACTTTTTAGAATATCCAAAAGTAGTGATGTAGCTGCATGATGATAAATATGAATAATGTCCCCCATTTCTACAGGTTTTTAAGTAATTTTTCTAATTTTGGTGTCTTGGGCAGGACTGAAAGAAATATTTTACTTATACAATGTTCTTTATTAGATATCTAAAAAATATTTGAAATATCATTCGGTTAATCTTTAGAAACAGACGTTTATTTATGCTTGAAATATAATTTCAAAATGTCTCAAAATTATTATAGGTAAGTAACAATTATCTACATCAGAAAGAATAGGAACATATATGTTCTACTTTCCAGAATGGTCATTTCTTTTCTTTTTTTACTAACAAGTTATGATAAAGCTCCATGATTAATGCAAATTAGGACATGGCTATGTTTGATGGACTGGGATACTGGTCCAAGTGGAAGTTATTCCTGAGAGAAATCAATTTTTAAATTTTTCTGATGTAATAAACAATTTCTCATAGGAATAATAGTAAATAGAATTGGTAATGGCCATCTTTACAGTTTAATATTTTCTTTCATGTGTACAGTGTTGAAGAAAATAATTCATGGATTGTATTTCTGTGTTACGCTAGATAACTCACTAAAATGTTCTTTTAATAGTTCACATCTTTTTCATTAACCTCTTGAAACTCTATTCATCTCCATTAGGGTAATATCATATAACAAAACCAGCAGAAAAACAGAGACTATTTTCAAGACAGAAATCAGTACGAGGCCACGTACGAAAAAACAGATTTCAATGAGATCAAATCTTCAGCTTTTTTCTTTTTCCTCTTCTCCAGTTTCCTCTGCCTGAGCATTTCTTGCTATTAATTGCATTTCTATGCTGCCTTTCATTCTGCTCTACTTCAATAATATGAGGAACTTCAAAACAGGTTCATGGGTGCAATGCTAAAAGCTTCACAGAAGATATGAGAAGAAGCACAGTAACATTGTTGAGTAACATTCATCTAACACTGAAATTTATGGTGCTTTTACTCTGCTGATATCATTAGATCTTTCCTATTTCCATCCCTGCATTTACATCATGAAAACTGAATCAGGTATTTAGAACCTAGAGAATGTTTCTGTTTTAAGGCACTAGTCTGATTAAATAATTGGTTTATTTATAAAATTAACACATGAGTAGTTTTCAAAATGCCATCTTTATTTTGAACTTTATGCCAGAGTTATATGGTGCAACACTTTGTTCTGAACCTTGATGAGGTGTGACTCTGAAATCATATTCTACATGGATTTTAATAAGGAAAGGTTGGCAAAGAAGAGAGTGTATCACAACTAAAAGTAATGCTTGCTGAATAGAACAGTTCTATTCTAGAACACTTATACATGTTCTGTTTGAACACAGAAAATGGGTATTATTATAAACCCCCTTTACTGATTTATTTCTTTATTTTAATCTCTAGATAAATACAAATTTCAAGGTGCCACAAATATGTTTTTCAGCTTAAGAACATCTGGGAGATTTTTTCTGTTGTGAGGTACTCCAAATTGTTGTGGTTTGAAGAAATAAGGTTAAATCTTACAACAGTTTTGTGTAGAATAACTTGTGTGCCACTTGAAATTTCTCCCAACCCTATGAGAACAAAAGAGGACTTGAGCTGACCTTTGTGCTTAAGGCACATTTAGAGGAAATTCCTTCTAGAGACACCTAGAAGAAAGGAGGTGTCCCCCAAAAGAGGGATATGGAAGATCTGCTTTTTCACTCTCAATATGCAAGATTTCCTCCTGAAGTGAGTGGAAGTTTTAAGTGTGTACAGAATGAAAAAGCAATAGCAAGGTTAATAGAAGATCCAACTGTAACCCATGAAAATTTGGGAAGCAGTGAGAGCAATAATGCCATAGGCTATTGCCATGGAAATTAAAATGTATTTATGTGTAACCCCTACAGGAAGCAACAGAAGTTTAAATGCAGTGAAGTTTATTTTCTCTAGTATATTAATTCTGTTCCCATTTCAAAAGAATTCCTGCTTTTTACTGAATCCCAAAATAGATTGTGCATTGTTCTTGAAAAAATCCCTCTCAGTATTTCAAGAATTAATTTTAGAACAAATTGTCCTCCACCTCACTCACCAATTTGTAATGCAAATTTTTCCAAAGTCAGTTTATAATTTTTAGGAATCTAATCCTGAAAAGGATATCCAAATATAAATAACTAAATAAGATGAATACCATCCATGACTATTTTGCACCTCTAAAGAATTTACTTTCCATAATTATAGCTACAGATGCTATTAGGAGACATTTTCAGGAAATCAGAAATGGGCAAGTAGGACATGTAGAGTGTCTAGATGAGGAATGAAGATAATAAATTCAGATTTACTGTTGGTAAAACCCCTAGATATACCAAGATGTTTACTTTTCCATTTAGATCACATGTTCAGAAAGCAAGTGGCTTTCCACATATCCCCCAGAGTAGTTTTAATACACATTCCCTGGACTATGATGGCTCTCCTACAGTTTTCATTCTTTCCTTGAATTTGTCATGTCTCAAATGAATCTCCCAGCTCCTGAGCCTTCTCCTTGCAACTGAGTCTTGCTTCTGGAATGAGTGTTTTGCCAGCCCACTTTTCTGAGACCTCTCACCTGCTGTAGTTAACATTTACAAAATGAGGGTTTCAGACTGCAGCTGAACCCAAAATTCTCAGAAATTCTCTTTCCTGATCAGTATTTTGTCTCCTGTCTCTTAAATGCTGCAGATATGAACAGGTCTCTTTGTAAGAGGAATGAGGTGGGGGAAAAGTATTTTGAACCATGCTTTCTTAACATATAAATGGGAATTAGAGTGCATATGCACAACTGCATTTAGCAATAAAATTTAACATAACCTCACATCTTAATGTCATTTAAATCTGAAAATGTTCTAATAGAATCTTAGCTTCTAAGGCCTCTGAATTACATCTCTGCAGCTGTAATTTTATGTCTGATTTTAATCTTAAAAGCTATGAAATTAACACTTTACTGATTATAAACTAAAACACATTTATGCATGTCTTTGGATTAAATAAGGTGATGTGGTTATTTCTTTTGAGTAGGAATGAGATATTTGCTGAAAGAATAAAATACCTTTTAAACTTTATAATCTCAGGTTATAAAATAAGGTAGGGTTTCCTTTTCTAGCAATAAGGGAGACCAGCTCTGTGTAGATTTATTTGCATTGCTGATTGTTTATCAAGGCTAGACTTTTCTGAGAATACCAGGAGATGGGACTACCAGATATGAATTTAATCTCTGTTAAGATAATAGCATCATTTAATTAGTCATATCAATACAGTTAGAAGGATATTCAATTACTGTTTTATATTAATAGGAAAAGGTACCACTTGCTTATTGAATCACTATTTTACTCAGTATTAAATTCAGTTATGTGGAAAAAAGTAAGATCTTAAAAAAAGCCAGAAAAAAAGGAAAAGTTCTCCATAGATTTAGCCTGAACTACTAAATAATAGGTATTAGGCAATAGATACTATCTAAGAAAGTTAATCAATAATGGCTCACATTTATCAGCAGAAAAAGCACAACTAATGTCATAAGCAGTAGAATCATATTACTAAGATATAAAGCTGTGTACTACAACATTTCTGAGCTAGGGAAAAAACCCTAAACAATAAATATTAAACTAAAAGAAAAGCATAACAAAGATCTCTTTAGAGTAGTTGCGATAACACAACAGACGGCAGATGACAATATGCATGTTAGTAAACACCAATCAATTTATTTTCTTCATTCTAGTTTCAAGGGCATCACATCAAGAGCATCTCACAGAATAAACAACAGTCTCCTGAGAGTAGTCCTTTCCCTGGAGGGAATTGATATCTAAACCAGTAGAAGTATTTGTGAAAAACAAAAGAATTTACCATACAAACAAAAATTGGGCAAGGAGAAAAACTCAGAGTGATGACATTAGAAAATTAGTCAAATACCATAGTCCTAAATCCAGAAAGAGCTTTATGGGCTGCTTCATCAGGCTTATCCAGCTAATTAGGAATACAAGACCCAGTCTGAAATATGTGCAGAAAAATTGTTCAGGGCTCAGACACTCCGGGAAATGTATGCATAATATAATTAAATAACTGTACTATAACTTTTTAAATGTTTTATTAGCATAAATATCTAGTTGTTGTTTTGTCTTTCTTTCAAGCATATTTGAAATATGAAGATCTTTGAAATGTGAAGATCTTCAGAGAAATAAAGCCTTTTTTTTTCTTCAAGTAGGGGTGGTCTGTCTACTGAAGAACACAAGCTGTTTTCATGTTCTCTCAAGTAAATCATAATATGATGGGTGAAACAGCAGGTCTCCAATTAATAATTGCCATAGTGAAAATAATTTGTCATCTGAGCACAACTCCTATTAGGGAGCTCAAACTACTTACTCCATTTGTTATCTCACTGGAAGAAAAATATAAGGAAATATCTATATATCTCTGCTGCATTCAGGTTTGCCTGGATATAGCCTCACTTCTGACCACCTCCTTTGACTTTCATTTATGTTGATGAATTTGTAGGTCACATTTTTCAGAATTATTTAGTGGCCTTAAAAACAAGTTCAGCTGATTTCTATTACTTGAAAGAGGCACAAAGTTTTTATCTCCTTCAGTCCACTTTAACTCTGACTTTCATGAAAAAACAAAAGATTTTGGGGGTATCATTTGACTGTAGGAACAGGATGAACTTATTAGGGTATAATATGGATATAGTTTTCTGAAGAGACCTTACAGGACTCTACAGTGTTTTCAGGGGCTACAAGAGTGCTGGAGAGGGACTTTTTACAGGGGCATGTAGTGACAGGGCAAGGGGGACTTCCTTTGAAATTACAGAGGACAGGCTTACAAGAAATTCTTTATTATGAGGGTAGAAAGGCCCTGGCATTGGTTTCCCTGAGAAGTTGTGGATGCCTGTCAAGATCTGATTACTAAGGTTCTTAGAAATAACTCTGCCTGAATTAAGGGAAAAATGAGACCAAATAACAATAACAATGGTATGGGTTTTATTTGATAGTAAATATGGGAGAGAGAGAGAAAGAGAGAGAGAAAGAGAGAGAGAAAGAGAGAGAAAGAGAGAGAAAGAGAGAGAAAGAGAAGGAAGGAAGTGGCGGAAGGAAGTGGCGGAAGGAAGGAAGGAAGTGGCGGAAGGAAGGAAGGAAGTGGCGGAAGGAAGGAAGTGGCGGAAGGAAGGAAGGAAGTGGCGGAAGGAAGGAAGTGGCGGAAGGAAGGAAGTGGCGGAAGGAAGGAAGTGGCGGAAGGAAGTGGCGGAAGGAAGTGGCGGAAGGAAGTGGCGGAAGGAAGTGGCGGAAGGAAGGAAAGAAGGAAGGAAGGAAGGAAGGAAGGAAGGAAGGAAGGAAGGAAGGAAGGAAGGAAGGAAGGAAGGAAGGAAGGAAGGAAGGAAGGAAGGAAGGAAGGAAGGAAGGAAGGAAGGAAGGAAGGAAGGAAGTGTCGGAAGGAAGGAAGTGTCGGAAGGGAAGGAAGGAAGTGTCGGAAGGAAGTGTCGGAAGGAAGTGTCGGAAGGAAGTGTCGGAAGGAAGTGTCGAAGGAAGGAAGGAAGGAAGGAAGGAAGGAAGGAAGGAAGGAAGGAAAGTGGCGGAAGGAAGGAAGTGGCGGAAGGAAGGAAGGAAGTGGCGGAAGGAAGGAAGTGGCGGAAGGAAGTGGCAGAAGGAAGTGGCAGAAGGAAGTGGCGGAAGGAAGTGGCGGAAGGAAGTGGCGGAAGGAAGGAAGGAAGTGGCGGAAGGAAGGAAGGAAGGAAGGAAGGAAGGAAGGAAGGAAGGAAGGAAGGAAGGAAGGAAGGAAGGAAGGAAGGAAGTGGCGGAAGGAAGGAAGGAAGGAAGTGGCGGAAGGAAGTGGCGGAAGGAAGTGGCGGAAGGAAGTGGCGGAAGGAAGTGGCGGAAGGAAGTGGCGGAAGGAAGTGGCGGAAGGAAGTGCGGAAGGAAGTGGCGGAAGGAAGGAAGGAAGGAAGGAAGGAAGGAAGGAAGGAAGGAAGGAAGGAAGGAAGGAAGGAAGTGTCGGAAGAAGGAAGTGTCGGAAGGAAGGAAGGAAGGAAGGAAGGAAGGAAGGAAGGAAGGAAGGAAGGAAGGAAGGAAGGAAGGAAGGAAGTGTCGGAAGGAAGGAGAAGGAAGTGTCGGAAGGAAGTGTCGGAAGGAAGGAAGGAAGTGTCGGAAGGAAGGAAGGAAGTGTTGGAAGGAAGGAAGTGTCGGAAGGAAGTGTCGGAAGGAAGTGTCGGAAGGAAGTGTCGGAAGGAAGGAAGGAAGTGTCGGAAGAAAGAAAGAAAGAAAGAAAGAAAGAAAAGAAAGAAAGAAAGAAAGAAAGAAAGAAAGAAAGAAAGAAAGAAAGAAAGAAAGAAAGAAAGAAAGAAAGAAAGAAAGAAGAAAGAAAAGAAAGAAAGAAAGAAAGAAAGAAAGAAAGAAAGAAAGAAAGAAAGAAAGAAAGAAAGAAAGAAGAAGAAAGAAAGAAAGAAAAGAAAGAAAGAAAGAAAGAAAGAAAGAAAGAAAGAAGAAAGAAAGAAAGAAAGAAAGAAGAAAGAAAGAAAGAAAGAAAGAAAGAAAGAAAGGAAAGAAGAGGGTTGACAGAGACAGAATAAGGAAAGACACCACTCCATGGATCCCAACGATGCTCCCTTGATCCTCTCCAGTCTGTCGGCTTTATGGTGAAGGTCCCCCCAAATAAGCACAGAATCAGATGGATTAATATCTGCTCAGGCCAGGCAGGAAAACCCAGGTACCTCCCTGGGGGGAGTTTGTCCTTGTCCCTTACACAGACTCTGGGTTTGTGGCATCCCTGCAGTCCCGTGGTGCCTCAGGAATGGCTCCAGGGGCACCATGGGGGCACTGATGGATTCAGGCACCCCCTCAGCTGCTCTCCCCTGCAGTCCCATGGTGCCAGGCCTCAGGAATGGCTCCAGGGGCACCATGGGGGCACTGATGGATTCAGGCACCCCCTCAGCTGCTCTCTCAGAAATGTCCCATGGTGCCAGGCCTCAGGAATGATGCCAGGGGCACTTTGGGGCACTGATGGATTCAGGCACCCCCTCAGCTCTCTCAGGAATGTCCCACTGGGGGTTCCACAGCCAGGCTGTGTAAGTGGGGATGGGTTCCCTGCCCCTCAGCAGAGGTTCCAACACTCCCAAACTTCCTCTCCCCACTTTGGTTGGGGTCAAATCTGGACAAACCTGCTCCCAGCAAAGGGGTCTGTGGGCTACGGCCTCCCCACCCCGAGGCAAGCCAGAGATGATTCTTGGCACAGTGGCTGCGTTTGCTCACGTTCATTTCCTTGTGGACTCTTTTGTTTCAGGTGACTGAAGAATGGATTTTCCCTTTATCCAACCTCAGCAGTTTGACTTTCAGTCCAAAGTCGCAATATCAGGTACCTTTAGGGAGGCTTCTTTGGTTGTATCTTCTTTATACAGTTTTTGTTATCATGAGCAAAACATCATATCAATGTTTGAGGCATGAACTATTTCAGTCTCTGACAATGGCCCATCCCTGGGTGTGTTCAAGGCCAGGCTGGATGGGACTCTGAGCAGCCTGGTCAAGTGGAAGGTGTCTCTACCCACGGCAGAGGAGTTGGAAGGGGATGACCTTTAGGGCCCCTTACTAAATCAAAGCTATTCTATGATTCTCTAGACGTGGTAGAACTTAGAAGGGACACAGAGAGGAAAGGACTTGTCTTTCTGACTTGAAGAACTTCAGCATTCATCTGTACTCACAAGACTGAGATTGAGATATCTTCTCTTGAATTAATGTAAACTAATGTGTAGGGCCACCTAATCAGTTTACAAGTCTAGATTCAAACTGTTTTCACCAAATAAACGGTGAGGAATTTGAGAATGGGGACAGATTGCAGAAAAAGCTTTCCACTAAGGCATTCAAAAGTTATACCTAGCTTCAATTTCAATTTATGACTTTATTGTGGTAATCAGGACTAATCAGCTTTGGTTTAAGAAGACTGCTGTCTGCCTTACTGAGAACATAGGCAGGATGTGTTCATGTCTGCATGTCAGCCTCCCTAGATCCAAACTGGATATCCCGAGATTGGTATCCTGTGACATTTTTGGCAAGTGCAGCTTTTCTGCACCATTAGTGAGCTTGCTGAATCAGTACTGCAGGAGCACTCCTAGGATCAAAGGGATGGCATTAATCCTTTGCAGAGGCCAGCTTCTGGAGCTGAGAACATGAACATGCCTGGTTTAAATCTTTATTTTGAATCTCTAAGCAAGATTTACCTAGTGCAGGACTCTATACCTGCATCCTGACTGTATGAACTTCACAGCATATATTGGATTTCAGCATGTAGTGTGAAGGTATGCACTGGAAGAACTAACTTCCATTTTATAGTTCCTAAGGGATACAAAGCTTTAATGCTCTCCACAAGCTTCATGAGGCTTTGAAGTGCTCAATAACTTCTGTATTATGCTGTTAATATTAACTCCACAGGGATAGATTAGTCATTCAGAACCAGTTAAGATTTTTGTGTACTATGCATTTGTTTCCTTTTAGGAAATATTTACTTATACCTTTCTATCAAATATAAATACATAAGAAAATAAAAAAAAGATACAGATATAGCTTTCAGATCCTGTGGTCATAGACACATTCTTCGAAAGATTATAAAGTATTTATTGTCTGTTAATTCTCAATTATATTGGCAAGGTTTTTAGGATTATTTGCATTTTATGCTGTACATATTCCATTAGGAATTACTTTGATGGTAAAATTTAAAATAGAAACAGAATCAGCAAACTCAAAAATGCATACTGATAAAAATTAGGTTTAATTTAATTAGAACTGTATAAGCCAAAAATATCTATATTGATATGTGCATACATTGAGACATGCTATTGAGTTATAGGTCTTTTAACTTGTTTCAGTCATTTATGTCTCTTGAAGTCCCTCTAAGATAAAAATACTAAGAAAAGAGATTGTTTATAATTAAAGAAGAAATTAAAAAAAAGAATACATGTATCTTTTCTATCTATTTATCGAATTTCCAAGATGTCCTTGCAATATTACTGCATTGTATATCAATGAGATATTATACAAGGTATTATGCTTCACATTAGAAGAAGTGAAAATTACCTGACCTCCCAGGATAGCAAGGCACCAGAAATGAGATTTGCTTCAAAATGTCAAAAAAAAAAAAAAAATTACATAAATTACATTTATAAAACATCTTAACAACATCTTAATTCAGAATTTTCTCGTTTTATTTTTATTATGTGTTATTTCACAGGAGGAAAAAAAATTCTATTGCAAAACAGTCTTCAGAACTTTAAGTAGTTTTGCTAATGTTAGTAGATTTTCTTAAATGTGTATCTCTATGTATTATGAATGTATTTGTTTCTCTTCCTGAAATAAAATTGGTGGGGAAACTTTCTGAACAATATTATATAATGCATAAAACCTGTATATGAGCCTTCCTTATTAAGACAGTATCTTAAAATTTTGGATGCTTCTAGACCTCTTAATATGTAATCCCTCAATTTATTGTGTTTCACTAAAGCGGGAACATTCACCATATTGTAAACAATTTCCTGGGAAACAGTTCATGATATTTGGCTCCACTCTCATCACAGCTTTTTTGGAGCTGTGTTTGAGCACTTTGCAAATGTCTCCATTTGGGATGCAGTGAACTTTTATTTGCATCATTATCAGTAAGTCATCTCTAGTTACATTTCTGAAAGCTGAGATATTAACTATGATTATCTAATATCTATTTTGCATAGCCAAATGAAACAGAGCGGTTCTCTGGGGCCAGAAAATGAAAACTCTTTGTCAAAATCAGTAAATATATCAGGAAAATTTCCTTTAAAAAGTATTTTCCTGAGACAGATTCCAAAAGCTAGTTTCAAAGCTGTGCAAATATTTTCATTCAGTGGTGTTCTTTCAAACATTTTGTTTTTTTAACTGACTTTATACTAATGTATATGGGATAGCTTACTGTCCAAATTTAAATATTCAATATGCTCATTAAAGTATTTGAGTATAAAGCATTTATTATGCTATAGAGAGTACAAGTGAATTTTAGATTTTTATGTTATTGCTGTGCTGAATTACATTTTGCTCTTCCCACCCTTTCACCCTTTCAAAATTCTCTTTTTTTTTTTCTCTCAAGAATATCAGACTTCCGAGAAGTTTCTCTACAACTATATTCGAGGCTGTGTAAGCACAAAAAAAAAGGCAGAGGTTCTTTATAAGTGACAAATAAGGAGTGGGAATTTGTCTTTCTGGTGGAATTCAGCACAAGTTTGGAAATAATGATTAAACAACATTCAGCAAATACTACTGGCAGAAAAAAAAAATTAACATATTCTACAAATTTAATTAAAGAAACTGTTGTAAAGAGGAGTTCATAACTGTCACGGTTTGACCCGGAAACAGGATTTCTGGGATGCTGTGGATGGGGCCAATGAGTGCTCAGATTTGAATATTGCCATCTGGCCCAACCACTGGGCATTGGATCCACCTCTGAGAACACAGGGTAAAAGCAGGGCTCTCCCCCTGGCAGTTTCTCTTTGGGTTTCCGGCGGGAAGGAGTTGGGTCTCTCCCCCGGCCCAGTTGCTGGCTGGGCGGGGGGAGGGGAAAAGCCATGCGGCCCGGCCTGGGAGAGGTAGGCCTGGCCCCCCCAAGGGTGGAAGGAAGAAGTAAAGAAACGCTGGGAAGCAATGTGCAGCCTGTTCCCCCCCTTGGAGTCAGACAGAGAGAGTGCAGCCTGTGTTTGTGGCCGTTACCTTGAAATTCAGTAAACATGTGCTGGCAGCAGGCAGCCCGGCTGAGGAGATTGGGGGGGGTGTGCAGCCAGGAGTCCAGCCGCTTGGAGGAGTTTTTAACCCTTCTTGGACAATGAAAACTTCACAGAACATTAACCCTTCCTAGACGAGTGATGGAGGTCTGGACCATAGAGAGAGAGAGTGAGAGATGTTGGGAGAATGGAGAAGATGGAGTGGCATTTTATGCTGGACTCTTTTGTGTAGCCATGGACAGAGCCATGTTTCCGTGTGATACAGAGACTGAGTCCAGGGGGAGAAATGTCCCAGTGCCAAAGAAGATTCAGTGTGGGTACCCCTCGGCCCCAGGGGGTATATAAAATATGGGGGGGATAGATGTCCCAAAGGTGAGATACTGTGCTTTTCTGGAACTGGACAAAGCATCCTTAAAAAGACAACCCTGGAAGCAGCCCTGATTCTTGTTCGGTGGTGAGAGCACCGGAACAAGGATGGAAGAGGCCACCACGACACAGGGAAGGACTCCCTCTCCTCTTGAGGAACTGAAAGTTGAGCATTCTAAAGGGTGGTGCTGGACCCAGAACTGGTGATTTTGGAAGATGTATTGTATTGGGAATTTAGGGGGGAGGAGGAGGAGAGTGTTTTTGTGAGGTTTTCATTTTCCTTGTGTTTCTTTTTTTTTTCTTTTGTGTGTAGTTTAGTAATTGTTTTTTGTAGTTTAGTTAATAAACTTTTCTTTTTTTTCAAGTGAGAGCCTGCTTTGTTTATTCCTGGTCAAAATCTCACAGCAGACACCAGAGAAGGTGTATTTTCATGGGGGCTCTGGCTTTGCCAGGCCTAAACCATGACAATAACAAAACACCCAAAAGTAGCATCTCTTTAAAAATTCCACAGCTAATGCAGGCACTTGTTTATTTTATTACGATTTATGAGCAACTGCCATAAAAAAACCCAAGGACAGGTGGGTGGATGGTGTGACTCAGGTAGTGTAGGATCACTTCCTCAAACTGGGTGGGTGATTGATTCACAGAAATCAACTTAACAATGCACTTGTGTAACATTTGCCTGGAGACTTCACTTTGTCAGTAGTTTTTGGTAGTATTATCTCTGAGAGAACAATAGCAGATGATTGGCAAGAAAAAAAAGCCAGTGCATTATTTCTTGTAGAGAGGAAATGGCTCTTACTGAATTTATTTTTTATTTGATGTGCTATTCCCCAGATGTAAAATAACTATTTTAAAAGTTTGTACTTTGTTTCTCCTCTTAGGTCATTGTGCCTAAGAAAAGTAGTTTCTTTTTTTCTTTCAGGGTTTTAGCTTTGAGTTTTTGTTTGGTTTTTTTGGGTTGGTTTTTTTTTTTGGTTGGTTGTTGTTTTTTTTTTTTTTTCATCATTTCCCATGATTTCTGTCACTATTGAGTTACTTGCTCTTTGTTTAAAGCCTGTAACTTTAACTGCAATACATTTTTTTTTCATTCTTTGTAAACAAGATCCGTTCTGGTCGATTTTTCTTTGCTGCTGTATTCCATTTTACTGGGAAAAGAACAGCTGTGTATAATTTTACTAGCCTCCAGCAAACTTTGAAGGGTTTCTGAAGTATATGATGTTGGGAAGAGAAAATCAGGGAGAAAATCTCTGATTTTATATCAGTTAACAGATCTCCTTGGCTTTTCCCAGATGCTCAATGAATAACTATGTAGAGATGCAAATTTACATAAATCTGAGGGGCAATTAGAGAAAAAAAGAGGATGCCTCATATTTTTATTGCTTTCCCTTACTTACATGACTAAGACTTACATTAGAAATGTAAATCCTACATATATTGAGTTATCCATGGAGGAGGGGAAAGCTGTTGTGTGCAAATAAGCAAGAGAAATAATCTTTTGTATAATAAATAATCTTTTTTATAATAAATAATCTTTTGTAGCCATGTAGGTATGAAAATCTATATTAAGGCAATTGAGACATTAAACTATTGCAGAGTTCTTGGGTCAAGTCTGTGAGTATAGAAACTGCTTAGAGAAAATTAAAATTGTGGCCTTGAGTTATTATAATAAAGACCTTCATTAGTACTTCTGGATAATTTTTAAAAATAATCTCACCCTTTTCACCATTAATTTTTTATGTGGGAATGAAAGAATTGCCTTAACATAAAAATTCCCTTTATATTCATTTATACACCAAGGACAGTTAAGAAACTCATTTCCTTTACAGCTGGTCTCATGACTTTGGGGATTTACAGAAGTCAGGAAAATGTTTAAACATGTTTAGGTTTAAAAAGCAAAAGTATATGGATAAATAAAAAGCCACTAAACTGCACCCTCAAAACAAAGTGGATTCAACTAAAACATATTCCTTTATCAGTCTGTCTTTGCTAGCAAATATATCTTATTTTTGCTTCCAAAATGCACATACTGATTTCATCCAGAAAAGACCAAAAAATATTTTACCTTGCAAATTATCTAGAAATGTATTTTTGCAGAATGATTTTTAATATTATGATTTTGCTAGATTTATTTTTGTTCTGAAGACCAAAGGAGCAAGAAGCTTTTCTCTCTTAACAGGAGGAAGAAGTTGACATGACAAGATGAGAGCCTAATAGAAGGTGCTCTTCCCACCTGACAATAAATATGGGCACTCAATTTTTTTGTTAAATATAAATATGTTAACAACCTATGGAAGTTTTAATTTTCTTTATCTTTAACCACAATAAACATTCACATCAAACAGGACAATGAGAAAGTCTTTGCTTACAAGGACTCTTTCCAGAGTTCATACTAGAACAACTTGTAATTTATCTGGTAACACAAAAATGTCTGCTGACTTAGTTTAAACAAAAACAATCTGATGTTTCCAATTTAATAAGTTCATACCCAGGAAATTATATGTGCATATTTATCCAAATTCCTTACAAAAAATCAAGTTTTTGTTGTTTTGAAAAATGGCATTTGATCTGAAGGCACGTTCCCTGTAGAGTCCGGGAATAGATAAATTCTCTCCCTTGTGATCTCACTACTCTTCATGGGGAAGATGTTTTACTCTAAAGCATGATTTTGTTAATAGATGGTCATAAAAGACATTTAATGGAACTATATGCAGTTTTTTGAGCTTCCCATTATCCCGAACCACCAGCACTGCAGTGCCTACCCATGGAACAGTTCTTCCTTCCTCTTCTCCTCAGTGAATCCCAGAGCTTCAGGCACTACACCACAACTGCCCTTAGGACAATTACTTGAAAAGGTGTCTGGTCTTTTAGATTTCTGAGTTCCTGATGTCCTAAACATTCTCTGGAAGCTCTTACATCTGTTCAAGAAAAGACTGTCATCAGTAATAATTTTCGGAGAAGATATTCAGGGATGAGAGAGAAAATGACTAAAAGAAATTGCTCTGCTTTCAACAAGGCTCAAATATTGGGTGGAAACCTCTATGAGGTCTAGCTAATTCTCATTCCTGCATTAACAGAACACTACTCTTGAATTAAGGAATGTGAATTAGCAGTAGAACTCTTATACTTGGCATTTTCTTTCTGTAAAGTGATCTGCAACAATTTTATCCCTGAAGTGATGCTTTCGATCAATTGTAGAAGGAGAATATTTTCCCCTTTAACTGGAATATAATTCTGACAAGTTTTCTTATTATGATCTTTCATTTCCAGTGAGGCAACCTTTCTGATTATAATTAAAATCCATTGAAATTCAAAGGTACTTATGAAGGAATTGAATTTTAAATATTTGAATCCTTCAAGTACTTCATAACTTGAGTTTTCATACCATGGGAGACAACCCAGCATGTATTTATCTCATAGTTGAAATACAATATTTTTGAAGAAAAAAAGCTATTCTGTATTCTATACCATTTTATAATATCTCTTTTTTTTTTGGTGAAGACTTCAGTAATTAAATTTATTTCATTCATCATCCTGTTCAGGCTGTTGACTGAAATGCTGACTTGTTGGAGCTAAAAACTCCCAGTAAGCCCAAAGATTTCAGATGAATAAGAAATACAGAGACAAATTCCAACTTGGATTTGTCTCTTCCAAGTCACATAATGTGTTTTCTCAAATTATTCTGTTTTATCTTCATTCCTTGAAAGCTAGAGGGCAACATTGTTTCAAAAGACGCAGCAAAAGCACATCACTAACTGCAAGAAGTTTTGCACTAATAAAAGTCTTTGTTCTGACATGTTCTTTAACTAAGTTGAGATACTTGCCTAAGACATCATTCTACAAGGCTCACTTAATAGGGCGTTTTGAAACTTGTCTTTTCATGTGCAGTGGCTGGCGTGAATTTGTGATGGTGGATTGGATAATGCATAGGAATATTCATGATGGAAGTTGTGTTCTCTGTCCAGTGATAAGGAGAAAGTTAATTTAGCAGGCAGTATTATTTAGGGAAAAGCATTTTTGGTAGCGCAGTTGGTTGGTGCAACAAACCGACCGACCGACCGACCAACCAACCAACCAACTCACTGGAGGCATCAAGATTAGATGTGACCAAAATTAGGTGAGACCTGCTTTTCCTTTTATACAAATCATGTTCAACTAAAAATGCAGCAGCTTCAGAGTTCACTTAAGCTGGTATCATGCTGTTTACTGCCTGACCTGAATGTGCTTACTCCAGTTCTGAATTTGGTCAATGTTCTTTGGACAAAATGATCTGATAAATTAATTAATTTTTCTTTGGATGGATTAAGTAACTCTTCTTGTTTTACTCTAAAGCATGATTTTTTTTAAATAGATGGTCATAAAAGATATTTTATGGAGGTATACAAAGTTTTTTGAGCTTCACAAACTTGGCAAAATGTCCCATCTCCGAGTAACCAAGACATTCAAAAAGATGGAATAAGTAAAAACAAGTAAATAACAATCTCAGCATCTATCAATAAATTCTACTGTTGTGCATTTGGCATCCAAACATAGAGTAGCAGCTCAGTTAAATCACTATTCCATGGAAAGTGAGTTTATAAGCTGTATGACTGGATCATCATGTTCCATTTGGAAAGGAAATAAACACTTAAAAAATCAATCCTCGGTTCTAACAGGACTAAAACCTGAGGTTGCAGAAATGATCCTTATAAAAGTGCTTTTCAGGTAAAGTGTTTGGAAATATTGACCTGAGGTCCAAAAAATCTGCCTCTTTCATTTTATTTTATTTTATTTTCCTTTATTTTAGACATCTGGTTCCAAATGAAATTACTCAAATATATTAAATACTCTGGTTTCAGCATTACTCTGGTTTCAATTTATTGTAATGAAATAAATTCTTAGTAAAAAATGTTATGACTCTGGTAACTTGGTTAAAGCTGTTTATAGTGAATACATTTTAATTTTTGGTTAAAAATGTTTTTGAGATGTTAGTGCAAATTGCACCTGAAATATGCCAACCTAAAAATTAGAATAATGTCTCCCTTACAGAGGCAAACTAACTGAATAAATAAAAATGTCAAGTTGTAATTTAATTTCAGATTGGTTTTATCTCTGTGTTTTTATTCCAGTTAGATATATTATTTCCTACACATTTTTAGTGGATTTTGAGAGTTTTTAAAAGGCTTAATATATTTTATTATTTGTTAATCAAGACCTGAAAAAACATATAGTAATATTGCATTATTTAATGCTTTGAATAAATATTTACATAAAAGTTAACTCATCTCATTTCTTTTATATAATCTCCTGCAGGCTTTAATTGTCCATGTCTATTTTACTCCACAGGAATCTTGCAAGCACTATTCCCTTGTGATCACACAGAGATCTATTTGTCCAACATTGAATTAAGTTTAATGAGTATATTAATTTCCCTTCATACACCTTATGCTGATAAGCAGATAGGTGTTTAATATTTTTACGGGGGAATAATCATATTTTAAAAGAGGAGGGAAAGAACCCTGAAAACACAATAACCATGGTACCCATTGATAACCACTCCAACAGTGGAAATGTGAGAAAAAAAACAGGAATGGGATTTGGCCCATGGATTTGAATGACTTTTAGAAAATGAGGAGGAAGGGAAGGGAAAGGGAAAGGGAGAGGGAAAGGGAAAGGGAAAGGGAAAGGGAAAGGGAAAGGGAAAGGGAAAGGGAAAGGGAAAGGGAAAGGGAAAGGGAAAGGGAAAGGGAAAGGGAAAGGGAAAGGGAAAGGGAAAGGGAAAGGGAGAGGGAAAGGGAGAGGGAGAGGGAGAGGGAGAGGGAGAGGGAGAGGGAAGGGAAGGGAAGGGAAGGGAAGGGAAGGGAAGGGAAGGGAAGGGAAGGGAAGGGAAGGGAAGGGAAGGGAAGGGAAGGGAAGGGAAGGGAAGGGAAGGGAAGGGAAGGGAAGGGAAGGGAAGGGAAGGGAAGGGAAGGGAAGGGAAGGGAAGGGAAGGGAAGGGAAGGGAAGGGAAGGGAAGGGAAGAAATGTTGTAGCATGTGGTCTCATAGAAGGAGTTATGGATAACTGGAAGCTAGATTTTAAGTACAGCTGAAACTTTGTAATGATGTGAAAGTTATCCATGGGTTAAAAGTTATCTATATCCTGTTGTGACCTCAGGTAGAGTCTATCGAGCATATGCTTATTTTAGATAATCAGCTTTGCCTAAATAATTCTGGTTTCATTCATAAATTTTAAACATCTTTTGAGTCTTGATGGAAGATGAAGCCATTTAAGGTAAAAACATTTAAATCAGGTGCTTTTTTTCCAAAATAAATAGAGGGAAAGTGGTCATCTTTGCACATTAGTACTTTTTCAAATAAGTTTGCTGATATGAGAAGATTCAGATGCTGAATATCACCTTTGATTTTATATGCCCAACTGCTGTTCATAACTACATAACATGTAAGTTTCATTTTGGTACTTTTCAACACATACTGTTTTGGTTTTTTGGGGGGTTTTTTTGGTGGGTTTTTTGTTTTTTGTTTTTTTTTGTTTTTTTTTTTTTTTTTGTTGTTGTTGGGGTTTTTTGTTTGTTTGTTTGTTGGGGTTTTTTTTTTTTTTTTTTTTTTTTATTTCTGTGTTGCATAAATGCAAAATAACATAAAACCAGAATTCAGTGAATATCTTTTCAACTAAGAAAATGTATGCAGGTCTCACAATTTTACAAGACATAAATGTTAATCTACTATCACTCAAAGATATATAGATATATATATACATGGAATGTTGTTTCAAGAATTATAGCAGTTCTCCCAAACATGCATTGACAACAAAAAGAAGGCATGTTTTTTTACATCTTATGTTCCAGTCTGTACTTTGGTAAGTATTCATAAGCCAATATGTGTTCAGTCCTCTGATTTCATCATAAAGGGGTCTAATTAAGAGCGTTTTAATTATACAGTTTCCAGATCAATTTCTGATTATGTTCAGTGGGGATGACTTCAAGGAAAATCCCTTCATAGTCTTGTTTAAGTGAAGTAAAGATTTTTAAATTTAAAGAGGAGCACGACATATAAGAATACTTCCTTGCTATCCCCAACCTTTTCCTGCTTTATAAAGGTCACTTTCTTTCCGTAACATTGTATTTCTCAATTTAAGCTCAAAAATAATACACTTTTTGATAACATAAACTAAGGTGCTCTTGTAGGTAAGAAATAATTGCTAGCTTGCTGCACTTCATTAAGCCAGTACTCTCATTCTGTCACACAATTTAATAACTTTTTTCTATCCAGTTGGAGTATTTTCATGTTTGCTTTTCTTCCTCACTCTATTTCCAGCTTTTTTATCAGCTTTAATATAAAGACATCATTTAACACCACACAATAATCACACAATTGCAACAATTTTAACTAGCTCTGTCACAATTTCTTTATGGTTTGTTTTTTGTAAATTAGAATGACTGTAATATGTGTCATCAAAACACTCAATAGAATCTGGTAACCTAGAAATTACTGTGGAAGAATAGCTGGAGAATTAGCTATACTCTGTTCTTCTTCCAGGCCAGAATTGCAATGATCCTACCTATTTCCTTCTTACATATAAGCATTTCATCCTGGAAACATGCCCTTACTAAATACCAATTATGTGCTTTTTGCAGCATGGCGTGTAACTAGGAAAAGTATTTCCTTGTAAATGGTTCATGTGATATGTAATCAAATATCCACACAGTAATTATATAGTGGCACTAAATTAATATAAGTATTAGGTATCATTGAGCTATTACTGATTTTTAGACACTTGGTACCTGAAAATCCTTCCCTTAAAGACTGACAACGCATTAACACATAGTGTATTTTCTCAGTTCCTGAAACCTGGTAATTTCTTTCATTATGTGATTATTAACAACTGATGAAAGCAGTCCTGGAAAACAAAAATCATACAACCAAGCAACAACCAACAAAACCCCAAAAACCACCCCCCAAAAAATAAAATAGAAGGGATACTTTTGGGGGAAAATTATTTGGAATATTATGTGGAATGTTATTTTTTGCAGTGAATTACTATAGGTGTGATTCCCTTTCCAGATGAGAATACACGAAACCTGGAATGTTTCTCCAGAGAGGTGTGTGGCCAGACACTGTGTTAATGCAAACTGTAGCATCATTGATTCAGCAATATTCTTAGAGGGAAGCTGACAACTGATTTTTAACTATCTGTGTGTGACTTAACATAAGCAATTGGCTCATTGTGAAGAAGAGGAAAGGTAACGTGGCATCTCAGCTGTGCCATGAGCAGAGGAGGCAGCTTGTGCAGCCCCCTGAGCCAGAACTGGGGAATCCATTTGTCTAAGTACAGATCTCAGCCCTCTTCATCTTGCCATGCCAGGAAAACCCTGGCAGCAAGACCAGCTCCTTGCTTTGTTCTCTGCGGTGTCAGTGGGGCAGCCGTGCCATGTGGCTCTGGAGATGGTGATTGCAGTCTCCATGTGGGCTCTGACTGCTGCTCTATGAAAGATGAACAGCTCCAAGATCTGTGTCTGATACATAAATTATTCACGGAGTGATGTCACATAGAGGTACGAGTAAGCTCATCTTACAGCGTTGACTTCAGTTCCTTCTTCTTTTACAAGGGGGCTGCTGATGGTTACACAGTGAGGGAGGGGGAAGGATTAGCTCATGATCATCTTTCCTCTCCATTAAGCTGATGTGCTTTGGCTTCACTTCACAGTGCACAGCATGGTGGAACAGAGTTTCCTTCCTATGGAGGCAGCACCGCCTATGGTTCTGCTATGGTTAGACACACTCACATAAATTTTTGTCGTTTGCTTACTGCCTTGGGGTTTGCTAAATAGGTGTTTCAGGTACAGCAGTGATAATTAAATAAGAAATTCTGTTTAACTCATGAAAAGACTCCAATGAAAACCTTTTATACTGGCAAATTCAAAATTAAGCTAATATTTTATCTAGGGTGTATAATGAAATAAGAAGATGAACTGGAATGCAGTAAAGACAGAAAATCAGGATCGATTTCTGTGTTTCTAATTTATTTAATTTTGTCATGAGGTAATGATTTTTACATTTCTATATTTAATTCTTCCATTTCCATTTTAATCAAGTGAACCATAGTCTATGGAAGATTATACACTTCAGCCTACATATGTCAGGACTTTAATGACACCTCAAAGCAATTTCTGGTTTCTTATTTGTTTGTTCTATGTAGTTCTTATTTTGCCCATCTGTAACAACACTTTAAAAATATTATTCTTCCAAGAATTTACTGCTTTTAAGCATGGTTTATTCATAATTGGTGTGTGAAGTTTTTTCACAATAGAAACAAACTTGATGCATGTAGTGCAAATTCAGAACGTCTCAAAGCAAATTTTGAAAGACAGCTCTTCAGTTGACGAGTCTCTTGAATTTTTACACACCTGTTAATAGGACTTCACATTAGTTTTCTGCTCCTTTTTTCTCTCTTTTCCTGTTAAAAATCAATCATAGGGATTTCCATAATGAACAGAGGGCTTTCCAAGTGCCAGAAAATAAAGATTTCTCTTATACCAACAATAAGAGGGAAAAAAAAGAAAAATGTAATCTTCAGATATGTAAAGGTAACAACTAAAGATTCCTTGCTGAATTCAGATCCACTAGATGAAAAACTATCAGCATTATTTTACTCTTAGAATAGGTCACTTCAGAAAACTTAATCTTTGGGATTTAATTAAAAAACCCAAGCTAACAACTTTTGCATCATTCAATCATTTATAATCTCAACTGAAATTTAGGCATCATTACTTCAAAGCTATTTTTTGTAATAACAAAGAGCTAACCAAAAAACTTACCAAAGTGGGGCTTAAACAGGACTAATGAAAGCAGGATTTTTTTTTGTTTTTACCTCTGCCTCTCCGAAAAACAACGGAAGATTTGTTTCCTCAGCTGGGAATACTTAGGATGAGCTTATCTTTTTCAAAAGGCAGGCTGAGCATGTGAACAGATTGTATTTGATGCCATTTTTGTGCAAAACCCCTCAATACTAGAGGTTGCACAAGTGCTTTCTAAAATGCTATTCCATGTCTCAAAGCTCAGCAGATTTGTATCCATTGCTGATGCATATAAAAAGAAACAAAACCAAAAGAACCAAAATGCCAAAGCATATGATTTTTGTGTATGTTCCCTTGCCAAGAAGCCATTTCTGCTCTTTCATCTCCAGCACTTACAGGAATTTTGATATGGAAAAGTTAGTGCCGAGTTAAACAAGGAATTTTAAAACTACAAAATGTTTTCCTGATAAACATAAACTAGGTGAAATTCCTTACTGTTCTGTGAAACCCAGTGTGATCACCAGTAATCCCTCAGGCTCCCTCTGCTCTTCTGGTGATAAAAACCAGGAGTGATTTGGCTGCCTGCTGACTATTTTGCTGTTTTATTTGCTGATTCAAGGGGTTGTATACTCCTTCTTTTCAAAATTAATTGTTGCTTTCCATAGTTCTTGATGGGAAAAAGCCTCTCCTATGAATAGTCTCTGCAACCCTGAAAGCTTCCAATGTTGTAAAACATTGCAGGACTTTTGTTTAATATAGGAATATTTCAAATTTTCCAAACAAGTCTCATATTTAGGAAATGCATAAATACTGCTGGAAATACATCTCCAAATGATGCCATATAACTGATGATTGGTTTTGTCTTGGAATTATTTTTTATTTAGTAATAACAACTTGCTAAAAAGAACAAGCTGCACATTTGTGTGAATTATATTCATTATGTGACAAAAAGAAATATTTTTTCCTAGTTGTTACAAGGATATATTTCTGCGTAACAATGTTATAGTGGTCTTTGTAAAGGTTGTCAGTTTAATAGTTGTTTCAAATTGAAATTAAGGTTTTACTTGGATGTGTCATGATCGTTGGTCATCATCATTTTGGACTAAAAATGGATTTTAAATGCTGATGCATTACTCCTCAATACAAGAGGTATTGTATGGCACTTTTCCATGGCTTATGAAGGTTTTTCAATTAGGTAGAGGACCTGCTCACACAACAAGCTGAGGGCAAATATTTTCTGCTGGCTTCAGCAGAAGAATTTCCATCAAGCGAGAGATCACCCAAGTGTGGCAAGAAAGGATTTGGTGAATCACTTTTTACAGAAAGGTACACATAGGTGGTCTTGAATTGTCAGGCTCATGTACAAAGGTGCCTGTTGTGTTTCCAACCCAGAGCAAATTTCATTTTCACAGGAGAGTAAATTATACTATTAAGAATCTTTTTTAGGCAAATAATGTTCATGATGAATAAATGGTGTTCAGAGGAAACATGTGGTAACTAGTTTTTAAATTATTAGCCTGTTTTATTAACGGGCAAAAAAATGAGAAAGGAATTGTGAATGACTTTATAATTTCTAAGTAGCAAGCTGTGTTCCAATTGTTTTCTCAAGCATTTTAATTCTTTTTGGAGCCTTGATCCTCATTCAGGCAATTGGAATACTTCCAGACATTGGCTGCAGAAACATAGATACCTAAAAAGATAAAATAATCTGCAGGACAGAACATAAAATTCAATTTTATAATTTGTTTCTTCCTCCCATTCCCCTTTTGTGTTGCTTAAATCATTGCTTAGCTTTCTTAACATTAGCATTAGCAAAACCTTGTTTTGGCTAAAGAAGTAAATAAATATTCTATCAATTTCTATTTGTTTTAAACTTTATGAGGTTTGGTATTTACCCAAAAGCTATTTTTAAAAAAATCATCTTAGTGAAATCAAATAATAAATATAATTTATTAAATTAACTTCATGTGAAGACAATCCTGTTCTGAGGTGACTGTATGGTCTGGTATCCTATCATTTGGGGTTTTTTCTGTCCATAAATGGGTCCTGAAGCTTTAAGCCAGGCCTAGAGAGAGAGGGGGAAGAGGTGGTGGAATGCTTGAGGTGCATAATCAAAACAGAGAGATAACATTTCAGACCCCTCCTAGCTTACAGCAGTTGCAGAGTTAGAGACAGACAAGGAGATTTTTTTGGGTGGTTTTTGCTTGTTTGTTTGGGTTTTTTTTGTTTGTTTTGTGTTTTTTTTTCTCCCTGCTGGTTTTTCTTTGTTAGTGATGGCAAGAAAAGTTTTCCCAGGATTGTGTTTTTTCTGGGACTGCTCCAGTGTTTTTCTCCAGTCTGGATGCCCAGGACAATCACGCAGGGGGCCCCCAAGCTGCTCTGTGGCTGGACACCGGCTCCAAGCCGCAGAGGGACTGAGAGAGACTGAGCAAGCCAAGACACACCCATGAAAGGACTCTCTGGATTTGCCATCTCTTCAGAGCAACAAGAGGTTTCATTGTTTTTTCACTTTTTCATGTTTGTGAGTACTTTGCTTGTGAAATAAAAAGTTTTTTCCCACTTTTCTCCAAGAAGATTATCTCCCAAAATGGTTGGAGAGGGGCTGCTCGAATTGGCTTTTTAGAGGAGACCCATTTAGGAAGTTTCTTCACAAATTTTGTTTCAAACCAGGACAAATAATTAAACAAATTGGAATTTTATTTATCAATTTATCGTATATCATGAAAAAACCCAAACCATACCAGTCAGCAGAACAGTCAAAATAAATATTTTCTTTTAATTGTTGTTTGCCTTTCATATTTTATTGCTGTGTTATTTCTGTGATCCTTATTCATGGATATGCTGTGTGTTGTTGGATAGGATCAGCAGTCTGCATTCTCTGATGAGAACCTTTCTGTTAGTCTTGGCAGCACTATTCTTGCCTGAGCAGACATTTAATGGAACATGGAAGAGTTTCAGGAGATTGAGCCAGGTCATCTCCACCCCAGTACCCAGCTTATTTGTAGAAGGCAAAAGGTTTTAAATCCTCTTAGAGAAAAGAATTGAACTGTGATTTCCAAATAACTTCTAAATGCTTTGACTGTAAAAACACCTAATTAAAAAGGAAATGTTTATATGTGTAACTGACCATCTTTGGAATAAAAATCACTTGTGCCGCTGCCAGGTGCAGTGAATTCCAGCTCTGAACCACAAGTTTAAGAAGGTTTCTCTGTACAACCATGCTAAAGAGATATTCAGTATAAACAATCTCCTATCCTGGTGTATTGGGTTCAGCAACTCTGTTCATTCTTTTGAGGTGACCAATGCTCCTAATAAGGCTAATTTAGGGATGTGAATATTTTACAGAGGTCAGGCTCATAAAAGGGATGTTGTTTTTTGTGGTTCTACTTCTCCTCTCTCTTGGATTATTAACACTACCCTAATTTTAAGAAAATGTTTCTCCAGATTCCAGTCATCTTATCTTTCCTCTTCTTGTTTGAGAGCATAAAACTGGCCTACTAGATTATTATAAGCTTCATATTTTTGTTTTCTTTCAGTGATTTAATGCGACAAGAAATATAATAATTTATCCCTGGCTATCAATAATCGTCTTTTCATGAGAAAAATATAATTTTCAGCCTGGCATTTATACTCTGTTCAGATCAATAATGAGCACAAGGAGTAGAAGAGAAGGATTAACACATTGGGTTAAAAAGCCCTTTGAGGAAAAATCTAAACATTCTTTATATGATCTCAAATTTTATATAGATCAAAATTATAGTTCAAAAATACTATGTACTTACACAGTCCTAATAACAAGCAATCCTGTCAACACACCTGCAACAATTCTACAGAATAGTTCTATGTTTTTTCTATTAGATAAATCTTTTATTTTTTGCAACAGATACCAGGTTCCATTTTGACATTATGGTTATAATTGTTGTTAATAAAAGGGGAAAGGAGAATAGGGGTATCACAGCCCATGATTGTATAATAACAATGGCCATGATTGAATTAGTCTTGGTTCAACATTTTAAAAGCCCCTAACAAGATTATATCAAAAAAGAAAAACCCAAAGAAAAATAGATTGTTTTACCATTGGCCTGATTAAGTGATGCAGTTCTAGATATTTAATACTTGAACTCTTTAATTTGGTAATGGAAAAATTCAGCAGCCTGTGGCATACATGACACCAAACTTCATGGTCTCAATGATCATCTCTGAACAGCTTGGGAACCTCCATGGATGAATAATTGTCTTGGGGTCTGATTTACTATACCATTTTTTTCTGAAAAACATTTCTTAAAACATTGAATAAAATATGAACTTGTCTGATGCCAAATTTCTTGAAACCAGTCATTAAGATTTATTATTTCCATTATGAATAATGTCCATTATAAAAGAAGAAAAACATGACTGTAAGGCAAGCATATATTTTCTGTCATAGCACAGCAGTTTGTCTTCAATGACTGATGTTGTTTGCTGTTTGGGAAAGTAATAACAGAGAAACAGCAAGCAAGAATTGTATTTTTAGCAGAAACTCATTGTTTACATTATTTTCATTCTTCAATAAAGTGACTGCTTATTATTGTCAATAGTGACAACCAAAAGCTACCTGACCTCCTCTTGTAGCTAGATAAAGCTACAAATTTTGGTGAAAAGTCATAATGTAGAAAGCATTAACAAGAGGCCTCACCAAAATGTACACATCATGGCATATATTATGAAATTTCCTTAATAACACATAATTGTCTCCTTGAGTCCTGTGTGCAGTTTGGGCAGCACAATATAAAAAAGACATTAAGCTATTGAGAGTGTCCAAAGGAGGGCCATGAGGATGGTGAAGGAAGAAAGCCCTATGAGGACATCACTTGGTTCAGCCTGGAGCAGGCTGATGAGAGACCTAAGTGAGGGCTTCAGCATCCTCACGAGAGGAAGCAGAGAGGCAGGTAAGAGATGTCCTCACTCACCTGACCAGTGACAACACTCAAGGGAAAGGAATAAAGCTGAGTCAGGAGAGGTTCAGGTTGTATACCAGGGAAGGGCTCTTCAAGAGGATAGTTTGGTACGGAACAGGCTCTTCAGGAAAGTTGTCACAGCACGAAGCCTGACAGAGTTTAAGTAGTGTTTGGACACTGCTCTCAGGCGCAGGGTGTGGTACAGGGTCAGGAGCTGGAATCAATGGTCCTGATGGATCCCTTCCAATTCAGCATATGCTGTGATTCCATGGTTCTTTTCTTCATGAGTGTCTTGGGAATGGTTTGTATCCCATAACCATCTTGTTTTTGTTTTGTGTCCAAAGTGCCACTGCCCCCACCCTCCAGCTCAGGAATATTGTAACGGGTGAAGGGCAGCCCAGGATCCTGAGGGTGTTGGGAGCCAGGGGCTGATTTTCCTTCTGGTGGGGTGATCGACACAGCTGCCACACGGCACAGTGGGTCTGACCTGGGGACCTGTTGCCCTGTGGTTTTTGTCCTATTTTGTCCCCTCTTATTTTTTCTTCTCCTTTAGGCACTCTGACCAGGGCCTGCCAGTTTGTTTCTCTGCCCCTGGGGAGCCCAGAGCCAGTGCGTGCTGTGCCAAGGCCTGGAGCCAGGAGCGCTCCTTGCCAGGCTGTTCCCTCTGTGCGGCCGCCCGGCCTCGGGACAAGCTGTGGCTCCCTGTGCAAAGGAGGGATCCTCCACACAGCCCCACTCTGTTTTCTGCCACTGCTTCGGGGTTTTGCTACACTTTAGCTCAGCATCCTGCATCCGCCAAGACCCTCCGCTGCTTCTGCCACCGCTTTGGGGTTAGTGCTACACTTCCATTTGCTGCCCCTGGGGTCTGCTCGCCTCTGGTCTTCCAGCCCGCTGCTCCAAAGCTACTGCTACAGTCCAGCTCGCCACCTGGAGTGGCACTGAGACCCGCTGCTCCCTGTGAGCTTTCCAAACTCAGAGGAGGAGCCGCCTCCTCTCTTTCCCTTTTTGCCGCCTGAGCCGCCATGGCGGTGTGCAGAGGCGGCCGAGGTGGCACCACAGCGCCCCCTGCAGGCGTGGGGGAATCATCGCACCCGCCCTGCCCGGCCGGGAGCCACCAGCACCCCTGCTGGCCGTGCCTGGAACTGCACCGGAGGGGGAAGGGCCCGACCTTGTTTGTTATTGCTGCCGCTGTTGTTGATTGTTCTATCTATCTAATTATCATCTATCTATCTATCTATCTATCTATCATTATATCTATCTATAATCTATCTATCTATCTATCATTATATCTATCATTATATCTATCTATCTATCTATCTATCTATCTATCAACATACTAGTAAGGTCTCACAGTTCAATATCTAGCATTTATTTACCTCTTTTCCATGCTGTGTGTGTGGTGGTGTTCGCAGGGGTCCCAGGATGAGGGAAGAGATGAGAATCTTGACTCCATGTTTCAGAGGGCTGATTTATTATTTTATGTTATATATTATATTAAAAGAAAATGGTATATTAAAAGTATACTAAAAGAATAAAAAGAAAGGATTTCATCAGAAGGCTAGCAAAGAAAGGAATGGAATGATAACAAAATCTTGTGACTAACCAGTGAGTCTGAGACAGTTGGACTGTGATTGGCCATTAATTAATAACAATCACATAAGACCAATCAAAGAAGCACCTGTTGCATTCCACGGCAGCAGATAATTATTGTTTTTCTTTTCCTCTGAGGCTTCTCAGCTTCTCAGGATCCTGGCAAAGGGATTTTTTAGAAAATGTGTCTGTGACACTGTGTGGGCATTCTGTTTGTCAGTCAATGGTTGGGGTTTTTTTCACTTTCATCTGCTAGCATTCACTTGCTATTGGCAGATTGCTATTAGGGATTCCTTTTTAGAGGAAGCACTCATTCCAGAGTTTTTCTCCCAAACTTGCTCTAAACTGAAACAATGAGAAACAGCTGGAAAGTGACTGTCAGACTCACCATTTCATCCTTTTCTTGAAGGCTGAGGACACAATACTGGCTTGACTTGGGAATGAACAACCTCACGAGCTGGCAGCAGCTCAGCAGCTGACCTCCTCTGAAGGTAGGCTTTACTTCTTCCCTCATCTGTTCTTGCTCTCCTGTTAACTCTTTGTATTGACAGGAACATCTTCCATTCTCTTCTCCCTCTTCCTCTGGCTTTGTTCAGAAGTGCATCTGCAGTCAGCAACTAAGTAGACATTTCCCACCTGGTATAAGTTCTCAAAATCAGTAATTAAAGTCCAGCCTCATTTTTCACCCCTCACCCTTTTTTTGCTTGATAAAACTGAACTGCTAATGGTTCTGGGAAACCTGAACTGCTGCTGCCTGCAGTTGGCCAATAGTGGACAATTTTCTCAAACCATTTTGTTACCTTGTAGGTTTGTAATCATCTGTTTGAGAAGCGAATGAAAGTCAGTGTTTCCCCAGCAGCAAAATGTTATTATCAAAAGAAGAGCAGTTTTCTGTGAAGTATCCCTTTGGAGGAGTGTGGGGCGTGTCCTCCTGTGTTTATTTGCTCAGACCTGCCAAGGGAGCTGGGAACTTGCACTGTAGGTGATGCAGGAAAGTACAACGCTACAGGAAGCTCTCTGAACAAGTCCCATATGAGGTTTCAGAATTCACAGCTATTTATTTGCAGTGGTCCTCTTCTCTTTGATCTTTCTTGTATGTCATTGCAAAGCCAGAGACTGCTGCTGCCTCATCTTTTCAATTCCTTGGCATTAAGAGTGTTTGTCAGTGACCTGTACTGCTGCTGTCTGTGAGTTGTGGAAGGTAAGGAAAAAGCTGAATGAGAGCACAGACAGGTACAATTCTTTGTGCCCTCTCAGCTTTCCTGAGAGCCAAAGGGCACAGCCACAGACCATGGTCTGTGCTCCCACGCGGTGCCTGTGGTGGCCACCAGGAAACATGTAGGCAAGGTATTAAAAATTAACACAAGTATTTCCTTCACAAATGCAACTTAGAAACCAAAGTAACTGATCACAATTTGTTCTATTCAAAACATTCTGCAGCTGAGAACATCATTATAACCCCAACTCTAGGACTGAAAACACGTCTTGTTTCTACTCTTTCTAAATAATGCAATGTGCTGTTACAATATATATGTTTAAGCTGATGAAACTTAAATCTTACTATGAGTCTTGATTGTGGTGGGGCTTTTTTCGCATGGATTCCAAATATTTATCAGTAAAAATGTCTCTAAGTAAGTTTCTAAAATAATTTCACCCAATAGGATCAAAGAACTACAGAAAATCACTTTGCACAAAATACAATAGTGTGTATATTATATTATATTTAGTGTAATAGTATATACTATATGTATAGTAGTATATTGTATTATATATAGCATAATATATTTCAAAACATAACTTGTATAATCTGTATAACTATAAGAAGATTTAAATTTGTTTCTTTGCTATAACACGGTTCTAGACAAACTTTCCAAAACAAAAATCAAGGAGCACTTGAGGAGCAGAAGAAATAAATTTGTAATAAAGGCCTAATATTCTGTTCAGATAGTGAATGAAACTCTAGGAACATGAGTATTTTTCATCGTAATTTTTCATAGTAAAGATGTCATTGTAATAAAAGTATGTTTTTAAATTAGTGACATTTTCAAATTGGATTCAGATTTATGAGAAAGCTGTGATGGTGGGAAATAATCCAAGGAAAAAAGCTCAAAAATGTTAATTAGAAAGTACAATTCTTGTTGTGTCTTGAGCTACCAGAAATATCTGCTAATTGCTACCAGTCATCTCCTTTCAGTTCAAGCTGATCTAATTAATTTCAAAACACCCGTGAATTTCAGAGCCTGGATTTCTAGGTTTCAGAAAATTTATTTGCTCTTGAAGGCTCTAATAAAAACTCATATATCATCTGAATCAGGTAGATATTTTAAAGAAGATCCCATTTTAGGTAGATCCACAGCAAATTTTCCTTCTCATACTCTTCTTTCTTAATACAAAATACGTGTAATACACAACATGCCTGCTGTAAGCATTTGAGAACTGTGTATTTTGGAAATTCAACTCATGCATAACATAGATAGAGATAATTTTAAAAGATGCCATCTATTTATATATATTTTTTATTAATCACTCACCTCCCATGAAGGTGAATTATTACAGAAATTAGCTGTATGCATGATGCATTTTGCCTTCTGGCATTCTGTGGCCCTTCTGAATTAAATTTTTCTATATGAAGTATTTCAGCTGCATTTATATTTTGTCTTTAAGAATTACCCAAGAACAGGATGCAAAACAGTTCCCTGTGCACATTTAACAAATTTAGAGCAAGCATTTGGACACAGGGGTTTTGATTAGAATTATATCTAACATTCGAAAGCTCTATCTGTCAGTTGTTTGAGAAGCATATCTAGGTCGGGGTTAAAAATTCTTAAACACAACTGTACATTAAACTCAGATGGAAGTGATATTAGGTGAAAGTGTGAAATTAGGTGTTTGCTGGTTGGTTTGTTTGTTTATTACCAGCAGAAATTACAAGTGTGATGATGGTGCTCAGCTTTTCCCCAGCTCGCTTTCCTGTGCAAAGGCAGAGTTGGGATCCCCATTTAAATATGGTTGAGAGATTGTTAGCTTTGGACATCTGAATAGTCAAAGTGTGCAGTGAATAATCACAAAGTGTGCTTCCCTTCAAGTATCTGGCCAATGATCTCCCTTTTAGCCTGAAGCAATAATTGTCTGTGCATTTTAACAGTTCATTTGCTTTCACCACACTACTTGTTTCTTAGCACATCGGATTTTACGCTGTTTTGAAGAAAAACCCTTGTGATGGTTGAAATGAGCATTTGTATTAGATGTGGTGCAGTGGAAGAAACTCTGATACTGGCTGTGCACATTTTTACATGGATAAGCAGTGTCTATGGATGCCGTCTCTTAAAGGATTTATTTATATCTCTTCTCTTGTAGAAATGATGGATGAAGGTGCCATATTTACCATATAATAGCATTTTCCCAGATATTGTTTTTTTACTAATACAAACACAGCCATAAAACAAATACTCTCTGTGGGCTCTCATCACAAAATTAGAGAGAGAGTAAAGTTCATGTAGCACTCTAAATGGTGACCAACTACAAGAATCATTTCCCAAATGGATAAAGAAAGGAAAAGAATTAAGCACACTAATTTCTAAGCAGTTCTTTAGCCCAAGGAATTATGTGAGGATAGTGTAGCATTCATAAGAGTCCTACAAAGTTATGCAATCAGCTTCTGCTGCAAAATGTCAGTCTGTACAAGATTAGTATAAGGGATGAACTGAAATGTGTGCTGCAGCCTCAAGAGGCAGCACAGCTGGGGATTATAAACATGCTTCTATTCAGTTTAAGTACAGTCCAATGAAATCACCTTATTTCAAATGCTTTTTGCTATTGAAGGTTTATGGAATGCATTACTTTTTTTCTCTCAGTGCATTGGAGAACTTGTTTTTTGCAGAACAATTCTGGTCCAAACTGTTGAACTGTTTTCGACATTGAGTAAAATTGCCCAGCATATTTTATTTACAAGAAGGAAAAAGCTGGGGGGAGATGATGGAAAATAATTGCCCCGTGGAAAAATTTTCTGAATATGCTGTTTTCTTATTTTCTCTCTGAGATAGTTTTAAGGACTATAACGCTCTTTACTACAGAAGAACTTGACATGCAAGGTTTATCTCTCCCTTTATCAAAGCTGTTAAATTTAGCCATATCTTTTATTGATGGGAAACACAAGTGCCTCACTGTACCAAGCTTATTTTTCTTACTCTTTTAATTGAAAATATCTTGTACTCTGTTCTCAGATATCTTACATGTGCAATACAACCACATGCTGTTATATAATATTATTCAAGTTGTCAGCAATCTGAAAATGTACTAAAACCATTAAGAAGTTATTTTCATGTAGATGATAACAGGTCGCAATGCTTGTATGATGTGCTTATTGTCTTATATGTGTGTTTAATTATGTGAGAAACAAATATAATGGGTAACAACACAAAGCAACACACAGTTTTGAAAACTGAAGTTTATCTGAAGGATGCAGAGACTGGCTGGAGCTGAAAAGTGTGTTGTACCACATGCCTATCTGCTAAAACTTTAATTTACTATTTTATCCGAGAAATTCATTAACTTATACAGTATAAGTTTGCAGTAATCCTTAAAGTAAACAGCAGTATTGCTGTTAATTAATTTTTCATTTTATTCTTTTGGTAGTTTTTCAGCTTCTGAGAAGGTGTTACCATGTTCTTTTTCAAAAAAACCCACATCACCCTTTTCTTGTTTCCAAGGCATTCTTTAGACAACTGCTGGATGACAGATGGTGACCATATGTCTCTTCAAATCTACAACATGTGTCTAAGTGTTACCAGTGCCACCTTTGCTTTTCAGGACAATTTGGAAAGAAGAGTTTAAAAATGGTAAGGCATGTATGTGGAAAATGTAAAGTCCCTTTTGCAGTGGAACCTGACCTTCTGGATTGTAGGGATATTAGCTATTCCAGACCTTTAAGGAATATTAGGTCTTAGAGTTTTTAAAAATTTATTTAAATCACTGTGAGTGTAATAGAGTATGAATGGACTTCCAGTTTTCTTTAGCTGATAGGAAAATCCCATCTACATAATTTTTTTCATATATAGTTGAGCTATTTCTCTGTTGTGTCCCATAGTGTAGCTCCATTCCAGTGTTGCATTAATTTTCCATGTCCTTTATATTCCTGGTTGAACTATTAATGTGGACTTGAAAGACAGGGTAAGTCTTTAACTCTTTGACTCCCTTAAATGCTCTTTTCTTATTTTCTGTTTTTTTTCCCTAATTGTGTCACCAAAACCCTGAGCTGATTTTAGACTGTACTGTATGCTCAGTCATTGAACACACAGGTTTAAAGAATTAACAAAGAGTAATGAAGATCACAAAGGTAACTGGGATCACAAATCAAGAGAGTGATAAAAAGTTGGCCTAATCTCAAGTAAGGTAAGCATTTATCATATGCTTATCATGACTATCTACACTTTAAACATGATAAAGCAAATGAAATCTTTGTGCTTGTGGTAAGCATGATAGCCAAGGGGAAGGGAATTTTAACTGCTGAGAATTTAGATCTGAATTGTTAAAGAAAATGTTTTTAAAAATCTCAATGCTTGGCTTTATACAAACTAAATCATATGCTACAAACTGTTAAATAGTAATGTAGATGAAGTTATTAAATTATATTTCAGATATAAACTGATTAAATATGTATCATTGTCATAATCCTTGTTTATTGAAACCTGTACAGAAAATAATAAGGCTCTTTTAATCAATGCCAGAAGACTTAACTTTAAGACATTTGTTCTGACTCTCTGGTCTTCTGTCATCTGTGCTTTCTGACATGGCAAGAGTTCTTGCCAAAAACAAATGTAATATTATCAATTAATCTTCAATAACAGTGCAATAAATGGCAAGCATAGTGAACAGATAGCCTACATCCAAACAGAATGAAATTAATTTTACCCAAGGAACGAAATGTTGTACCAGAAATTCTGTGAGTAAAAGCACTCAACCACAAAGAAAATGCTAACTCAAGGTAAGTAAAGGAAAGAAAAAAAAAACATTTTCTAAAATGCTTTTAAATGTAAAATGTAAAACCACTCCTCCTCCATTCCTTTAGTCCTGACTCCTGAGGGAAACCAACATATTATCTTCAGAGGCTGACTCTGGAGTCATAAATCTAAAAAAGATTTAAAAATCACAGACTCAGCAGATGTATTAGTTTTCTGACATACGAAAAATTTCCTCACACCTAACATCCAACTAAGCCATCAATGTTCTAAAATCAATATAAAGCTTTTTCTTTCTATCCAAGAGGGTTAATGACTTAATCATTTCCCTGTGTCCTAAGAGTCTTTTCTATTCTTTTGGTTCAGATTGTTATTTTAGCTCCAATTGGTTAAATGGCTTATGTGGTAAATTAATGCCAATGAAAAGTTCTGATGTCTCCTGGTTTTGTTCTACTTTTGTGTCAACATTTTGAAAGAAAAGTGAGAAGCAGTAGAAAAGCTAGAGTCAAGATTATAGATGCTTCATTGACTTCAAATGACAGCTGTACATTATTTTCATTTTAATTCCAATACAAATGTGATATTTACTTTTTGGAAACTCTGATAATTCAAATTTCATTTATTTCATATATCAGAAATTGCTCTGTTAGTGCAAAAGATTTGGAACTGGGTGACTACAATGAAGATGTTGTCAAAGCTACAATTTTGTGCAAAACATCTTAACTGTCTTCGCATTTCTGTGTGAGCACGGTCTACAAAGTTGCTCCTTACAAACACATTTGAAATTACATTCAGGGTATTCCACTCAAATTAAATTTTCACTGGTAAAATATTCTAATTCTTCCTAATGTCTTTAGACAATATTTTTATTCCTGGTTAAAATGCTTATCATAAATTTCTGTAGGCAAAATTGGCATATTAGCACTTTATACTGTAAAATCCAGTATAATTACTATGGCAATGCTTCCACTAGTTTTGTAAATTCTCTGAAGCTGGAAAAGCTTAATGAGCCTTTCTAGTGTGATAGATAGATTAGTGTGAAAATTAATTTGGGTTAATCAACCTTACCTGGAAGAAGTATGAATGTAAAAGAATATTTAAGTAGGAATTACCTATTTCAAAGTATCAGTAACAATTTCACTGTTAAATATTCCTCCTTAGAGACCTATTTTTGATTTGTGGGGGTATCTAACTATGGGATTGCTTTATCTGTAAAGGATTATGCATGTTAAGCCTTCCTTTACAAAGCATTTCTTTTAAATTTAATTTCATATTTATTCAGAAAAATATTTTTAGGTTTTCAATCCTGCAATCTGTCTTGTACCATTTTTTAAACTTTTGCTTTCAAGAATAGATGAGGATTGTACAGTTTTTGTTGTGTGCAAATTTCATGTATCCTTAGATTTTTCAAATATGAAATTATCAGTTTCACTAGAATCTCTGAAAACAGCTAAAATAAACTAAATTATACTAACACCCTCCAAAGCTGCAAAGCAAAGGCTTTAATTTGACAGGCAGTGTCACTAAGATTAAGATAAATTTTTAATATGGGCATGTCAAGGAAATAAGTACACTTACGAAGACCTGAACAGGTCTGCTTCCCTTTTCTGAATGAAATATATTTGCAATTAATAAAAGGAGGAAAAACTTTTGAAAATTTCATCAGAATAATTGTAGAATTTTCCCACTGGTGTTAGATTTAGATCTGTTTCAATAGATTAACTTCTACAGACATCAAGCATGTTGTATTAAAAAGGCTATATGAAATTTTTATTCTAGAAAATTCAAACCGACAAAGTTTAAAAAACAAAATTCATTTGGATGGCACTTGCAGATGTCATTATTTTTTAAAGGGGTACAAGGTTGCCCAGGAAGTATGTGGAAACTTCAAACATTTTTTTCACTCACAGTTAGGAAGTCATAGGCTGAAGTAGGATTTTAGAAATGTGGACTTTTTAAGACTGATAACATCACTGCATCATTGACTCCATATGTGTGGAATGGTAAGCAAAAACTAGCAAATGTAATAAAAAAATAGCAGATGAAGACTGATAAAGGAAAGTACTAAACAAAATTTGAAAGGACGGTAATATGTCCCTAATCGCTACATGGAGAAAATGAAACATTTTACAAAATACTTGAGAAGAAATTATTCTCCTAATGAAATATGTGTTACTATGTTGATGAATTGCTTATCAGTTTGCAGGGACTCAGGGAGAACTAAAAAAAATAATGGGTTTTGTTAATTTGACAAAGATTTTGTTAATTTAACAAAAAAATAAACCTTTTAATTACTATGGTAGAGATATAAACTAGCTTTTATTACTATGGTAGAGATATAAACAAGCTTTTTTGCCTTAAAGAACTTAGAATGTCAACTTTTGAAAAAAAACCCTGCTATGAAAGGTCTATGCAGTTGTTGTGAAAGCCAAATGCACGTGTAATGGTGAGGAATTGTTGTAAGGGTTGGAAAATTTAAGGGAAATTAAACTAATTTTGCAAATGGCAGCCCTTTCACAATTTTGTTTGTGAAAGCCTCCAGAAATGTAAAAAGAGAAATGTAGATTGTAAAGAGAATCTGATAGAAATGTGATAGGAAAATCTTTCATTACCATTTCATCTGCAGTTTTGAAGTCTACCCATAGATCTATTTTTGGAGGTATATCCCTGCTTCTCTACACAATCTGACATGGGATTGCTGTTGCAGACTTCAGCAGGTAGCAGGGACTAAGTGAGCACATGGAGGGCGTGACAAAATGTAGGTACAGAAGCAACAATTTACCTAGCTAACTAAAAACCATCACTTAGTAGCATTTTTCTTCTTAGGTGTCACGATATGCATTCTTCTAAGGTATATGGATGAAAAGAAATTTTTTGGCTTAGCCTAGCTAGCAAAGTTGATGTGTGTGAAAGAATTGTAACTATAACTATAACATAAATTACACACTTTATCCTTAACAACATAATTCTATCTTCAGCAATGAATAAAATGTCTGGTATAGAAAAGAATGACAATTCTCTCCGTGAATGTGGAATCACTTTTCTTGCTATGGTAACACAAGACAAATGCTTACACAGATGATTTGTTAAATTGACCAATTCAGAGAGCAGTAAGCTTTAAAGAAAAATCAACTTGAAAAGTTTATTATGCTTGGTTTGAAATAATAAGCCAAATGAACCTTTGGATGGAGGAGTGAGCACCACTGCTGGCTACTACTCTGAAGGGACATGGACATACTTTTCCAGCAATTTGTCAGAAAAAGACAGGAGAGTGTTTCTAGGCATTAGCAACAGCTATATTATCTTGGCATTCTGGAGCTGGACATCAAATAAAATTGGCAGAGCTGTAGAATTAAAATGGATCAAGTGAGGCATCTGTACCAGAACTGTCTGAAGATGTGACCATTGATGATTTCTATGTCAACCACATCTAGAAATTTCTAAAGACCTCTAAACTAGTTTATCTAAAATGCACATTTTAAAAATGCATTAATAATAAGAGAATAGGTAATAAAAATAATCTCTTTGTTAAATGCTGCTTAAATCTATGAAATATACCTTGACCACCATCACTCAATTTAGCAAATCCTAAAATTGAAAGCGTATCAAAGTAGGTGAACTGCAGAAAAATTATTTAATCTGATACATGAAAAGGTAAAGATCAGGGCATGTGCTAACGGGAGATATACAAAACCCAGGAAGAGGGTGGTAGGCTTTTTATCACTGTGAGAAGAGTCCAAACCTCCACTACAGTATGAGGGATTTTCCTTAAAATCAATCAATCAAACAATCAAACAAACAAACAACAGCACAGCAAAAGAACCACAAGAGAGAACACACATCCCCCCTCCATGGTTTTTTTTTTGGTCAGGAATAGTGACTACAAGGATTCTATTTGCTTCAAGAAACTTGGTTTTTTTCCTGAAGACAAAATAAATACCTAGCTTTCCATCCCTTTAAATGAACACAACTATAGCTGAGATGCCATGGAATGTGGTAGTGGTTTTGTACTACGATATTTAATTTTTGCCAACCTGTACATTGTGATATTTCTATTATAGCACTGTATATTTTTCTGCTCCTCCTGTTTTGTACATTTTGACTGATTATAAAATTATATTATTTTGGCAGAGGTGTGGTTCTCATGTTACAAAATATAGAGGTGCTCTATGTGTGATTAACATTATTTTCTGGTCTTTATGTAAAAGAACTTTTCTGTTTCTGTTGGTCTCCAATGAGTTGCAACAAAATTTTTGGCTGTGCAGGAATATCACTCTTGTTATATTGCAGCAACATTTAAGATTCTAAGCCATCACACCTGGTTAAATGGGTAAAACCTACATTCAGGAGACTGACTGGATATTCCAATACTAACATACAGCCTGCTAATTATTGTAACTAGGAGCAAAAATACATGAATGATGTTAATTTTAACTAGGAATTGTTTCTCAAATTACTTTAAGGTGATCTGGTATCTTATGTATAAAATGGAAAAAAATCCCTTCATTTTTCAATCTACATCTAGATATTCATGAAAGGGAGGAAAAAAAAAAACACCAAAACCAAACATTCCAAAGAATTTTGCATGGTATTTAGAAAACTAGTTTGTATTTTGTTCGGTATGGCATGAACTTAGTCTGGTGAGACAATAAAGTCAGATGCATCTGTAATATTTGTACTATAAACTACTGCAAATAAGAGATAGCAGAGTACTTCCTGCCATATTCCTTCTTCATACAATTAAACTTAGTATATAGATGTATATCAGTTTACATTGTTGTTACATGTATTCCTGAAAAAAATAATTAATAGAATTTTTTTGATTATTTGCATTTTTGAAGGAAGATAACTGAAAATAAGCTATGCAATTTTCATCAAATATGCAAATCAGAGACGTGTGTTTTTTGTTTAACTTTCATTTATCCGGATGCAAACAGTCAACGGTGAAATTTGAAAAGTTCAAAAATTTTGATTAAAATTAAAATTCAAATTAGACTTTTTAATCAGCACTTAAAAATCTTCCAAATACTTGACTAATAATAAATGCATTTTTATTCATTACTGTGGCAATTAAATGCTAATTTTTTTATTATTATATTGAAAGTTTAAAAAAAATCCAAATTGTTTCCAGCTATCAGAAAAACTGTAAAAATATTTGTACTTTCACACTTTTCTACTGTGATCTTATGTGTGTTTATACTTTTATCTCGGAATATACAAAACCTTCTGTTCTCTTTCATGCTGGGAAAAAACAGCATCCATTCCAAATGCTTGAATCAAGGGGAAAGTGAATTTACTAGTGAAATGTTTTGACAAATCAGAAGCATTCAGACCATCTACCCTGAGTTTCAGAAGTGCCCGTGGTCTGTTGCCCTGTTTTTTTAAGTTCTTCTAAGCCTTCTGATGTTGACATTCTTGTAACAAACTTTCTCACACACTTTTCTGCAAATACTCATTGTTTTGCATTCTTTTATGGAGGAAGAGAAATTTAATAGACTGTTGGTTTGTCCAGTGTCATTGGAGAGGTGGCACTGTCACCCTCCAATCCACTGTCACTTTTGAAAATCTATAAATCTTAAAGTCAGAAGTTAAACTTCCCTCTTTTTACCTTAAAAATTCCAGTGTCCACGTCATTTTATTTTGTATCCTATAACAACAGTGGTCCCCATTCTGATTTATGCAAAAAAGTGCATGTGTTGAACAGCTTAGAGGCTTAGGCTGCATTCCTGAATTCTTCCATTTAGATTTCAGTGTGAATTTAGATGCTTACATTATGGCACTTGATTTTCTGTAGCTGTAATTCTTACTCATCCCACCAAAATAAGAAGGATCAGGTGGGGACCTGAACTTTTCCTTTCTATAATATGGAAGGCAAGATTATTTCTTCAAGCTCAAGGCAAGATTCAGATGCTTTTCTTTATTGGTGTTCATGTCCCTATTAGCTGTAAACATTATTGTGTCAGTAGGGTTATTAAAACAGAAGTGAAAAATCTGAGTTTGTCATTGATTAAGCACACTTTTTTAAGTGGCAAGTATTTTCTGAAAAATAATTTTGGAGTATTTTCTAAATGAATAAACTCAATTCAGTATTGCTGCAACAGTCTGTTTATTATATTTTCATAGGGATAGAAGTTAAGAAAATAACAAAAAGCCCCAAATTTTGAATGTAGCTAGCACATGCTATTTATTCTCTTAAAGTTTGTTTGTTTGTTTGTTTGTTTTAAGGTTTACATCAGAGAAGCAGAATCAGCTTTTTAGTGTCTCATCTTACTTCTGTGAAAGCACTCACAAAGCACATGACGGTGGCTGAATGAAGCATCTCAGGAAACAATTTCCTTTACAAAGAGGCACTTTAGGTTTACAAGTGTGAGAGTGCCTTGGGATTATTTTTTTTTTTTGAGTTAGTTTTACAAGACTATCTTTACAAGCATGTTTTGTTACCCAGAGTGCAGTACATGAAGAGATGACCGCTGGTGCAGGAGATCCTTACTAAGCAAGGCAGTGTTTAACCAAAAGCAGACTGAAGCAATGGAATTTTAGGATGGAGACCACTGGGAATACAAAATTTTCAAGGCCAAAAGCTAAAACTTTCTGGAAAGGCACCACAGAAACTGTGGATGCAAGAACTTACTCTGGCTATTAAAAATAAGGACAAAAAAGGTAACTTTTTTTCTTTTTAATATGTGAGTTATTTTTCTAAGCAATCTCATGAGGACAGAGAAAGTGGAAGATGAGGAAAAATAGAGATAACAGTGCCAGGAATAAAGCCTGACATGTTAAAAGCTGATAATTTTTTAAAATTAGTATTGTCATTGTAGACAGCATGATTTTAAAAGAGGAAGAGTGTCATTTTTTTCTGGGTTTGTTGGTTGGTTGTTTTGTTTTTTTTTAATTGATAAAATTTTCATGCAAATCACAAGTATTAAAACTGAGACATTACAAAATTCAAAATTTAAGAAAATCTAATTTGTCAGTTTTAGTTTTGACAAGGCAGGGAGTTTAGACTTCTCAAGAACTGTAATAGTTCTCTTTTAATTCTCTGGATTTTTATTGCTGTTTTGAAAGAATTTCCCAAACCCAAATGATAGGTGTGGGAAGAAGAACATAAAAAAGAACAAATAAACATGAAAATAAATAGCCCTATTCCATTTTTTTTTAAACTGAATTATATCGGACAATACAATTACCAAACCAAACTTGGTCAGTTGAATAACTACAATTATACCATCCAGCAACCAGATGTTATAAAATTAATATAGCCAAAAATATCACGAGAAAGATGAAATCGGCTGATAGTCAATTCATATAAATTCTCAAGTATATGCTCATTCCAGGGCACAGACCAAGTGTAGCAAGTAGGGAAATTTCAGAATAATCTCCAAATAGTTTATCCATTGATTCCTAAAGCAAATATTAAATGCTGATTCCTTACTAAACACTCTATTACTGTAAAAAAAAAAAAAAAAAGAAGAATTAATACAGATCTACCTTACTAAGAATTTTAATTCAGAAGAAATGCAGAAGAGTGTGATTGTCTTTGTAGTATTTTGAAATGTATGAAATGTTTATAGTTCATAGTATCTTCAGAATCAGGTGCTATCAAATCCAAGGTTTTCTTTTGGTGATACAACTTGAGAGATTTAATCTTCATGAATCTCAAAGTTAGGCTTTGAATTGTCTTGATTTTCATGTCTCTGTAGTGTCATTTTCAGAAAGCAGAATGCATTGGTCTAGGCAGAAAAAATAGATAGATTTCTAGCTAGATATAAAAGCAGCAATGTGATGAAGCAGAAATTTATCCACCCCAGATACTTGCTGAGGTACCAGATAAGATGCATCTTTGAGTGTCAGTGGTGACGTCTTTATGTACCAAGATGCAGTCCAGAAAATTATCACAACTTCTCCACAAATAATGAGATTTATTGGATCTGTTTAAACAAAAAAAGGCATTTAGCTTTGATCTCTGATTTGGGTCTGGAGCTTGAGAACCTTCAAGTGTATTTCTAGAGCAAGTAATTCAAAAGAAATTTGGCAATGTAAAAAGATGGTCAATTCTTGGTTCTTTTGAAAAACAGGACTTTGCAGGATTGGTTTGGCCAGAGCCTCTTACACAAGTAATTAGAAACCATAAATGAGGCTAATTTAAAGAATTTTGGTGTTCCATAAAGCAAAGGCCATGGCATGAGAGCACAGGAGCAAAACCCTCATGGTGCTTTCCAGCGGAGGCAGGAGTGGCACGTACTCAGAAAGAAAGAGCTGCTGGCAGTGGGATTTTGGAAGTGAACATTGATTGGCACATCTTTTGGAGCAAGACAGAAAGTCCAGCCACAAAGTTTGTTACCTTTGCATCTGGCTCCAGTCAACCCAGCAAAGCACTGAAGAGGATCAGGTGCTGAGGATGGCCCAGTGGCACAGGAGGTTATACCTACTGCACAATGAAGACTGAGCAAAATTCATGTATTAAGTTAATGACTTAAATTTATTAATATTTAAGATATTATTTTATATTTTCCTTGCTTAGCAATTACTTGAGTAGAAGGATTTAAGAACTGATATCATGAAATAACCATGAAATATCCTGGCAAGAACAGTCAACTGAGAGCATTGCACAGCAAATGTGTATTGTGCAATAAGTGACAGGTGAGACAAATGAGCTTTAGAGGCATATCTGTGCAATCCCACTCTTAATCTGCTGAAAGGCTTGCAACCCAAAGGCCATGCTCCAGAGAGAATGGGAACTTCCTAGGCAGGAGGTTATTAGTTTAGTTCATAGGGTTGTACATCCTGAGGAAGCTTAGTCATGACTGAGGGTCAGAACACTAAAGGTACATTTGGCCAAGTATTGTAGCTCTTGACATGCTGTGATTAACAAATAGCTGCAGCAAAAAATCACGAGTTTCAAATATTCAGAACCAAGGGGATGTCTGAATTCAGTCAGTTTTTTCAAGTTATATACAACACAGTAAGGAATAGATTTTTTTCAGTAAGACCGGCAGAAAATTAATGGTCAAAGCAGGTAATCACTGGACCAGCAAAGGTACTTCCAGCTGTGATCAATGCAAGTCATAGCACATCCCAAATTCCTTTACTGTCTGTGTATTTAATTCTATTGTGACTTTTACCAAAAATAGGGAGAAATGCATGGGTTTGGCAGGTAGCTCAAGTGATTTCTGAACATTACCAATGGTATTATTGTTAGAAACAGAGCTAGAAGCAGGTGACTTCTGGAAGGACCTGTCAGTAGTAGAGGGAGCAAATTTCCTGAGATAACATACTTAAGCATCAAATTTTAATGCTGCCTGTGTTTTTGGGGAGTGGTATTAAAGAGTTCTGTGGAGAAGGCTGTGCTTAGAAGTGAGAAGGTCATCTCTATTTATTCTTCCCTGTTGCTCTTTTGGCACTTGGGAAGGGATAACACAATAACATTTCTGGAAGTTTTGGAATATTTCACTTGTTTTCATGTCCAGTAGGTTAAAAAAAAGTGCTAAATTTTCAAATAATTTTTCCATATTTTTTGGCAGATAATAGAGAGCTGGATTATTATTAATTATGCCACCATTTACATGAGATGTAAATTTGAACCTTTAAGCTCCTCTAACATTACAACTGAAAGAAAAAGAAAGAGGAAAAAACTCAAAAACAAACTCTAAAAAAGCAATTCATGAATACTTAATGAATGAGCAAACATATGCATCATATAAATATTTTCCTTCTCCTCATCAGTATTCAGGGGCTGTATTGCCATCTGGCAAAGGTTTCAGTTGACTAACGCTGAAGCAATAAATTAATACAGTAAAAGATGCTACCAACAGTTTTAAACCAATTAAAATGCCGGAAGCAGACTATGTGTGTTAAAATGTCATGTCATGATCCTGCAGTCGAGAACCAAAGAGCTGTAGTAATCCAAGTGTGAAAGAACAAAGATTGCAGGATTCAGGAGTATTGCTTGGTGTGAGCCTTATGGCATGCACAAATATCCTTGTAATTTAAAATGGTAAATATTCTGCCTCATGGGAGGGTGGACAGTAGTTTTATGATAGAGTTTGTCTCAATTTTTTTAGTTGTTAATTTGGATCCAAGAAGAAAACAAAGGGAAAAAAAAAAAAAAGGTAAGTGAAGTGTGTGTTTTAGCTCTCCTATTACCATCCAAATAATGGAAAAATGGTTGAGAAATATCTCAAGCTACAAAGTTTCACTGCAAAAGGGCACAAGGGAACAAGGGGGTCAAGGACCAAGCAACAGCTGCACCTGTGGCTCTGTCTTGCCAGGGCTTAGACTGCAAGATAAGAACCAGGCTCCACAGGATCCCCATCCAGAGTTACCCGTTCCAGCACAGGCCAGCTTCATTCTTCAAAGGAAATGAGCAGAGCTTGCTGCTGTCTTTTGAAGGGTTTGGTTTCCTCCAACTTTTTGTGGAGACTGTAAAGGTGGATACTGTGCTTAGGAGTTTGAGACTTTCCTTAGAGAAATGCCTTGTGGTCAGACTCCTTTCTTGGGGAAAAATGTCACAATTTGCAAGCTGAGCGAAAAGTTCTTGTAGTGGTAATGCAAAGCAATGCCATAACCTCTCCTGGAACAAGCGAAAGAATTTCATTGAACTTCGTAGGGATTTTTTCTTCTTTTTTTTTTTTTTTTTTTTTTTTTTTTTTTTTTAAATCAGGACAGGATATTTTAAAACAGTATGGCAAAAGGACGTTATCAAAGATCTTTCTGAAGGTTTCCAAGGCAGGGATACCTATGGGAACATTCAAGACAGGGAAGAAGCCCATTCCCAAACCTGTCAGTTAGGTATGTCACTTTTGTACAACATAGAAAAGAAAGAAAAGAGAAGAGATATTCCATGTCCTTCAAAAATGACAGTATGAAAAAGTGGAAATATTTTTCAAGAATTTTAACCACTTACTTGCTTTCTACACGTGTTTATGAAGGTAGTAATAGTGTGGCTGTGTTACTAGAAAATACAAAACATTTTTAACATCTTCTGCAAGTCGAGTGGGGGATGTTTTTGATTGTAAATTATTATCAACATCATTATGAGAAACAAGTTGAAACAATGCAGTAACGCCTGCTAACAGCAAAACTATGCTAGGGTTTTTTTCTGCTAAAACTTATTCACTAAGAATAGAGCTAGATGAGTGACACACAAAAATATACCAAGGTGGAATTTTGTCTTTTAGAGACATGAATGCTATTAGAGGATTGTTGTTGAAATATTTCAAATTACAAAGTGATATATTGGGATAGTTTTATGTATTTTGGAGGCACAAATGATCATTTTAATGTTGCCTGATCTCATTGCTGTGGGAGAAAGTCTTGTCCTTTTTTTCATGAATGGCAATGATTTAAAGATTTGAAAGGAAAACATTGTGCTTTTCCTGAAGCGTATATTACTAATAACTAGTGCACTTGAACAAGTCAGACATCCTCAACTTCCATTGCTCTTAACATTTCCAGTTAAGTGACTTTAAAAAAAATTACTCATAAAGATTTACGTACATTCAACTAAGTTAATTTTTGTATCTGTCATATTGAAAGTGAAATAAATTTTAAAAAATTAAAATGCTAAAACACTCCAAATCTATTTACTGAATGAAAAGCCATTTTCATTTGAACCGTAAGATCTGACATAATATCGGTCATAATTAATTCAAAATGCTCAGAGTACAGGAACTTTAGAGGGGAAATGCTATGAATTGACCCTTCATTATATAGAAAAATATGTGTAGAGGAGTTTTCTAGATGAAAGTAATGCTTATGATTTATTAAAAACCAATTATTTTTCATGAAGATTACAATGTAAGATTATTTTTTTTTATAGTGATGCAAGACCTTTGAGAAATAACTTACAACTCCCCATGACAACCCTTCCCCATATTTTTATTTTTCAGGGATCTCTTTAAAATAACATCATAGGCTATTATTTATCAGGGAGATAAAAGCAAAGGAGTAATCAGGAACTGAGTTTTGTTTTCACCATCCTCATCTTTGTAATCACTAAGGAACATCAGGAACATCAGCTTGCACCCACAGCAATCTGCATCAATCATCCATAAGTTCGAGCAGCTGGAGATTTTAAGAGCTTTCAACAAAATGATTGTAGTGCTGTGGTGACTGACATACCTCCACTCAGCTCTGTTCTCTCTCTGCAGCTCCTTTGATAGATTAGGAAAACTGAATATTAAATGGTTTCCTTTTATAAACACAAAACCCCTCAAATTATGAATTATTTATGTTAAATTTTGATCAGTGATATGTGAGAAGGCAATTAACTATTAGAAGATATATATAACAATTAACTATTAGAATTAACTATTAGAAGATGAGAAGCAATTAATATTAGAAGATATATATATCTTTCAATAATTTCCAGAAATAAGACTGTCTCCCATATTTTCACTAATATTATGCTAACAGCAAGGAATGATAAATTGCTAAAGATAATAATAATTTTCTTCTAAAACACCTTTTACATTGTCCATGCTTTCCAACCTAATCCCAAAGCTACCTTGAAAAGCAAGGAATGCAAATAATTAATTTAAGAAACATTCAATCAGATGGGAGGTGATACACCATTGAAAATACATGAAACAGGCGTTACCAAATATTCTCTTTTTAGACATGGGCAAATCTTGGTAGTAAGAACTGGTGAGATTTTCAGAGCCAGCCTGTAGATACCTATATGGAAGGGTTAAATTGCTCCAGCTACCAGAGGGTGCAGCAGCTTGGGAAAGGCAGGGGCACCATTTCACCCCACCTTTCAAGAGAATATAATGTGTAGCCAGCAGGGAAACCAGGTACATCTTCCATCACAATCCATCCTTTTCCTTGGGCTGCATAAACCATCCCTTTGTTGCAGAATGAGCAGTTTGTCGGGGACGAGCCATTTGTCGGGTGCAGGGAAAACTCGGGCCTCAATATGAGTCAACAGCAAGTTCCGTTTATTGAAGAGAGCATCAGACACTTACACAGCAAGTAATAAGCTTATGAATATTCTGTAACCCAAGTGATCCATTGGTTAAACTATACCATCAACTCTTCCTCATTCCTTTGGGCCTACATTCCCTATTTCCCACATCTCTCTGTCCACTTGTTATCACACCCAGCTAGGCCCAAGGACACGCTATCTTGCAGGTGCAGGACTTGGAATTAGCCAAGGCCTTGTACTTTTCCAATCTCTAGTCAGCTAAAATCCCAACATTCCTTGAGATCACATCATTGGTCCTGAAACCGGTGAAATGATGGTGAGTTAGTTACAGGGAAGTGAAGCATTCCTCCAATGACAGATAGTAGAAAGGGCCTGACTCCTGTGCTGCCTTCCCTCTCCTTCCCAGAGTGGACAGTGGTGGAAACCACCCTCTGCAGTGATCATCTGGGGTCCTCACACAATATACACTCCAGAAAATGAACCTTTTGCTCTGTTTAGCCCTCAAATTTATGGAAATTTCTTTTTTTGTTTTGCTAAATACACTCGGTTTGAAGCTTGGCCTAGCTTGTATAGTGCCATTCTATCTTGAGGAAGGTGCCAGCATGGCCAGCAGTCAATAACAGCCTGGACATCCAGGAGTTTATAGTTTCTAGAGCACCATTTTTTAAAGAAAAGAGCAAACTATGCAACAGAACATGAACAATCTTAAAATTCAGACAACAGGGATTTTCTGGGGAATTGAGTTAAAATAAGCAATTTGAGAATATATTCTGTGTTCTTGCAGAGCGTTTTATAGCTGCAGTGAACCACTTAGGCACTTTTCTCTTATTTGAATAGTGTAGTGTTGCTATTAATGTTTAAAACACAGATACTTCTTGTATACCTTCCCACCTGATGAATCTTAATGAACCAGTGCCAGCTGAACAGGATGAGTCATTGTCCTATTGACCCATGTTCAAAATAACACTCAGGATTTGTCTAATTTTGTCTAAAATTACACAGGGCAGGCAGAACCTCCAGGGAAGCTTCTGTATGGAGATGCTATTTCCAAACCAGATAGACAGGATGATTGAACAGATAATTTGCAGATATGATTGTTATTGCAACTGCTCGCCTTGAGCTTTAATATGTGCAGAAAAACCTTTTTGTTGGTTTCAGGGCCTTTGCAAGCTGCTGCCGTGGTAATTTCACCTCAGTGATTCCAAAACCATCTTCAATTATATGATCAGTTTTTTAAATAAAAGAAGACCAGGAGAATTAGGACATGTAAATGGATCTATTCAGTCATAGTCATCTTTATTTTTGCCGTCTGCACGTAATTGTTATAACTGATAAAAAAACCCTCTTCTTTTTCTGAAATTAAAACATTAGCAGTATGCAAATTACTAGGAATATCAGTGCAGCAGTTCACACAGTTGTAGAGCACATAATATTTTGCCCTAAACTTGCTTGGATAGGCAGAGAAATGTGTGGATTGAACTTCTGAGATATTAGTGCTAAGATGCTGTCTTTATTTTCTCATTTTAGTTGCAAAATTATTATCCCAAATAAACCCTAATGGAATTGTTATTGTCAGCACATTTTACATCCCAAGCATGATACTTCCAAAAAAAAAAATAGTCAAGGATTTTAATTTTTTTTCATTTTACAGTTTTAAGATAGAGAATTTGTGAGGTTCACTAAGACTTCACATAACTGAGAGTCAAAATGGAAATGAAGATTAGGAACTTAAAGAATAACCATAAATTATCTAAATTTTACCACCTTAAAATTTACTAGATTGAGAATATATTTTAATTGGTATTTCCTGCATTCTACAGAAACCAAGAATTTAGAACAAGAAAGGGATACAATTTGATAATATCTCTTTCAGCAAATTTTCTCATTCCTGAACCTGTGTCTAAATCAAAAGCATTTAAAATCTCAGCTCACACCAAGATGAGAATTTTAGTATAAATATTACATAACTGGAGATTTTCCAAATACTTGTGTCTTAAATTTCCCTCCCTTAGCTACCTTATGGAAATACTCTGTTTTTCTGTAAAGTGCAAATTAATAATTCACTAAGCAGAATAGCTCAAAATATATATGGGTATATCAGACAACCCTTTTCTCAGGGTGGAATTTAAAATCCAGTTGTCTTATTTTGTAACTTCTCTGTCCCTGTTTGTTTTGCATATAAAATTTAATACTGGTTAGAATATTTTTGTGAAATATATTTTGCTATATAAATAAATAATTATATTCTAAGCTACCACTGCATTAGAAATGTCAACTGCTGCTCAATCAGTTATCAATTAACTCTCTTGTACAGTGTTACCAGATCTGTTGAATTTCATGGCATGCTGTTTACTGTAAAAACACAAAGAATTTACAACACCGTTTAGAAAAATGTAATTTACACACCTGAAAGCGTCTTACTGAAGTCATGTATCACTGTAGCTTGCAACTCCTACGGAAATATGAATTTAAAACTTGGTGAGTGTGAAGAGAAATGCTTTGAGATAAGCTGAGAAAGTAGGCTGCAGAACATTACACCACAGCATGGAGACATGAGCAGAATGTGCTGTTGGGGAGTTATCCTGCCTGTGAAAACATGGATAGTTGCACAGGACAATGTTATTGCTTGTCCTGACCAGGGATCCACAGTTATAGCCCTTCATTAAAACCAGCTTAATTTCATGCCATGAGTCTGCCTACCTGTGGTTTCTTCATGGTGTCTTCCTTTGTCAACATTCTCTTCACAAATATTTCACTAGAAATGCAAAAGTTAGCATTTTCCTGGTAATTTTCCAGCCTTTTTTCATGTCAGAGGAGTCTTAGCCAACCAATGGCACTGCATGCTATGCTGGCTATGTCACACTGCAAGGCGCATGATCTGAGTGCCTCTAGCTCCCTGTCAACTTGAGTCACCATTGTCAGTGGTGTGGGCAGCATGGAACAATGCCTCAACTGTATTTTGTTGGACAGAGTGTTGCCATGATATTTTATGAAAATAACCCTTTCCTTAGGATTTTTTCTTCTGAGAAGCTGAGAGACCTCAGAAACAAAGCGTAAACAATGATTATCTGCTGCTGTGGAATGCAACATGTGGATCTGTGATTGGTCTCATGTGGTTGTTTTTAATTAATGGACAATCACAGCCCAGCTGGCTCGGACTCTCTGGTCAGTCACAAGACTTTGTTATCATTCCTTTCTATTCCTTGCTAGCCTTCTGATGTGTAGGGGGATACAGTATGGGTAAATGAAGATGGTGTAGAATGTAATCTTATCCCCCAGTGAGTTGCAGCTGGAGCAATTACTAAAGATTAGGAGCAGGCCTGATGTTAACAGGCCTGTAGCCAATAAGAGCAGTGGTATAAAAGATTGGATTGGTGGGATCTGGAGCCAGATGGCTGCTGCAAGGACTGGGAACAGTCAGTGCTCGGAGGAGATGCCTGCGAGAAACATCAAGGAGGTATGGAACTCTGGTGATATGGAATCCTTGCACTATAATGATAATAGAACTCTTGGTATGTAAGGCAACAGTGATGAAATCCTTTCTTCTATGGTTTTAGTTTAGTTTTAATGTATAATTTTCTTTTATTATAATATATATCATAAAATAAGAAATCAGCCTTCTGAAATATGGATTTAAGATTGTCATCTCTTCCCATGTCCTGGGACCCCTGCGAACATCACCACAACAGAGAATCCTTTCCTTAATATTCTCATCCTCAATACCTAGAAGTCACCTTATCAGATGAAAGTAAACATATATTCTAGATCCTGAATACCTCAGCTTCTCATTGCTGCTTATCTGAGTCTTTGTCATTTGAAGTAAATAGAATGATAAGTGTTGATGATACCACAGCTTGACCTAACAGGAAAAGAAAAAGGCTGATGATAAACCTCCCAGCAATGCTCAAGAAGGCTGAACTGTTATTTAAGAGTTTTGTTTGTAATGTTTTTTAACAAAGGTGTGATTTAGATATGTGCTCCTGACAAAATATCAGCCACAGGGACATCTTGGGTCATCATGGCAGGTATTTATGGTTTTGTCTTATAGCTAAAAAGCAGAATCTAGATTTTGTTTTCTTTTGTAGTCAAAGGGGAAACTTAGTCTTTAGCCCTGCTGTTCCTCCTCTGAGGGTTACCTGGGAAGGTATGTTGCATGTATGATTTTCTTCATGCAAGCTACAGAATGGTTTCTTCTATACAATATTATGTGTCAAAATTTTTATCAGACTTGACATTTTTGGGGTTTGCTACAATATGCAATACATGTATTTAGAAATTTTCTTAAGCTATCTGAAGAAAGAGCATGTGTGTGTGATGACTTAGAGAGAAAGTCATCATCTCATTTTTTTTTCTAGTGGCTTCACCACCTCCCATCACTCTGTACCCTCCACCCCTTTGTTTTGTCACATCTGAGGAGATTTGTGGAAGGAAAGTGTAAAGTGATTTTCTCGGTTTCCTAGGCTGCAGGCTGATTAGACATGTCGAGGTGCACTTTGGCTCTGTGACAGTGCTTAACAAAACTGGTGGAGCTGGCAATTCCCTTAAGGGACATTTTTAGTACATAACTCTTAAATAAGAAAACATCTGCTGTTTTTCATTCTGCTTTTCTGGATTCTCTTATTCTATCTCTCAAAATTAAAGGTGCAGAGACAATTGAATATAGTTTTATTTTTCCTCTAGAAAAAAAAGAGTAAATATTTTTTAAAAACTGCTAAACTGTTGTTGAGATTCATTACAGAGGCAGATGGGTCAGAAAATCATCACAGAATTGAAAGTATTGCATACAATTGTCCTACTTGCTAGCTATTTCTTTCTTGTACTTTTTTATTTCATTATTTTTCCTGCTTTTGTCAGGAATGTTCACAAAGCAAATTAATTAGCTGTTTATTCTTCTGTGTGATATAAGAGAAATTCTAAGGTCTTGCCTGGACATCCATTACAAGCACACAAAACATAATTTCTTGTAAATTACTGTTCTCGTTGATTTTAATAGGTCACTCATAAATTGTCATCTTTAGAGGTCACACAATTACATCTCAAACCAACATTAATATGTTTAGAGTAAAGTCTTGTTCAAGTCAAAGAAGCAAATTATCTCAAGTCATTTAGGAGTAATGCATTCAGATGCAGATAACAAATGCTGATGAAAAAACTTGCTAAAGTATTCACAGTCTGGGAAAATCAAGGTTTGCCTTACTGTGTATCCAAAAGGACTGTACTTCTGATTCAAAATGTCAGATTTACTCCAGTCACTTAATTATTTACAAATGTAGTTCAGATAGAGATAACTGGAAATTTTAATAGGTTTTATGTGACCGAGTTTCTAACATGGCTTAATTTCTTGGGATTGTGTTTGGCAAATGATGGAAGCAATAGATCCCTCCTTCTGTGGTATGCTTGGATGAAAAAGAAATATCGCAGGCTGTATCATGACTTACACCTCGACTGCTTCTCTGTTCCTGCTCAGAGAGAATATGGAGCTGGTATCTCTGGCAAGGCTGAGTTTGCTTTTCATTTTTTCATTGATGGTAAAGTCCAACAATCCCAATTCCCTAAAAACACAGCACAAGTTGATAGGCAATCACAATAAATAAGAGCTATGGCAAAAGGCAAAACATCTTTGCGATGTGCTAACCTTCAGATGTCCAAGTTTCCACAGGAACCTATTGCGCTACATGTGTTCTCAGGATCTTTTTAAAATGCTTTCATTTCATGCTTTCACTGGGTGTAGTTAAGGAAATTACTGGCTGCTACAGGAGGAGAGAAGAGATATATCAAAAAGAATATTGTAGAAACCCAAGAGAGAGATTTAAGGGATGAAAAAATCGACAAATTTCAACTTGGTAGTAGTTGTGTTTTGTTCAATACAGCTAAGAGGAACATTTTGAATATTTGATTGTTTGAAGTTATGAAATTGATGGTTTTGATAAAAAATTTAGTGTAGATTTCCAGTGCTGAGTTCTTTTTTGGTACCATCAAGAATTATTAAGGAGAAACTGACTGTCAGCTGTTTGACAGGAAGATTTCTAGGACTCAGTTTTCAGAGCACAAATTGCTTATACCCTTGTGTTTGTGAGGTTTCAGGGCTTCTACACTCTCCTCATAAAGAAGCTGCTGAAACAAAAATTACTTTTTTCCAGTTAGATGCATTCAAAACCTCGCTATCAGTTTTTATTAAAAATGCGAAATGAATTTTCAGCAGAGCTTTGACACTTACGTTGTTAATGTGCCTTCAGGCATGTAATTAGTAGAAGACTTTAATCTTTTATATTCCATACTTTGATCAGAGCAAATAAGCTTAGAGAAGCTATAAAGAATTGACCAGCATCTTTGATAAAAGAAACTTGTAAGCACCACTTGAAGATACTTTTATAAACTGGAATGCACATCATTAGTTCTGCTTATAAGAGAGAGAATGTTCTCTTACTGTTATTATTGGTATATCACTCCATCCCATAGAGTATTGTGGTTTTCTTTTCCTTATTCCCGTTTCTTTTTAAACTTGTGAAAATTTTCAATATTCACCAAAAAAACCCATGAAAACTGCTTTCTGTAGCTGGCTGAGAAATAAATATTTTCTTCTATTGTTGACTCTAAACTAAAAAATTTAATTGATCATTAACAAAACAAGTCTAAATAGGAAGATGAAGCTGTTTGCTTGGTTTGCATTCATACTTTGAACATCTGATAAAGATTAAAATCAGAGTGCCCTTAAGTAAACTAGGAATTTTATACTCGATTAGCAGAACAAAAAGCAGGTTTTTTAAGTCAGCACTCTATAGTAGTTAAATTTAAAACTTTTATAAAATATTACATTAAAAGGTGTGAATTCCTTAATCCTACAATTTTTCTTATTCCTCAACAGATCAGACCACTCACTAATAAAACCACAGAGGGAGAGGTGTTGGGTCCCACCTCAATAGAGAATGCAAGTTTAATCAGAAAGTGTCATGACCAGATTCGGTTAATTTTTTCTTCTTCCCTCTGTCTCTGTAATAAAATTGAAAATGTCTTTTTGTCCCTGAAAATAACAAAATCAATTTGATATATTTGTGACTTATGATTCAGATCATACTCTTGACAAATCCCCAGAGGAGACCTCTTGTGAAACTACATATGCTCACTGTGTATGTAGTACATGAAACATAGGGTCACATAAGAAAAAAAAATATGACCCCAAACTTCATGCTTATTTTAGGGACATGATAAAAAAGACACTTATTTCATGCATTCCATGCAGATCTCAGTTGTTTCATGGACTACAGAACACATTAAGTATCCAAAAGAACATAAATAATCCTATATGATCTTCAAGGAACAATAATTTACGTATCCTAATTCTTGCTTATATAAACACTCTCAAATATAAAAAGAGGGTTTTTTATTTTAAAGAGTTCCATCCTCTCTACATTATGAACTGCACTACTCCAATCTCTGCTCCTCAAAAAATCTGAATGCAGAACTTGCATTTTATCTCAAGGTGTTACCTCATTCCTTCCCAGAATAAATATCTGCTAGGACATTTATTTATACAAGAAGCAGTAATATAGCATCAAGAAAAGAGGAACTTTTCAAATTCTTCCATCCTTACTGTCTATGGAGCAGACCACTGCTTCTACGCTTTGTAGTAACATTATTGGCACTTCAGGCTTGGGGAGGGGAAAGAAATTTGACAGATATTGCTTTAAGCTTATTTATTCCAAATTCTTTTGCAAAATATGATAGTAACGGTTTCTTTTGTCAAATATCAAAATCATTTAGACTATTTGTGGAAAACATATAAATCAAAGGACTAAATAAAATAGTACATTTAAGGTGATTTCAATTATTTTGCCTCTCTCTAGTCCATTTCTCATTTCAGTAATTTTCCTGTTTCCAAGGCTTTGCTCATTATTTGGTTAGTTTTCTTTTCATAAAAAAGTTATCTGTGAAAATACAAAAATTAATCACTTTTCCATCTTTGTTCTAAATTATTCTTTCGTGAGTAACTTCAGACAATTCATTTACCAAAAGAGACCTCATTTTATATCAATATATATAGATCTGGATTATCAAGAAGTGTGCTTTATCAAGAAATAATCTTTATAAGAACAATTTTTCTGATTGCCTTCAAAAAGAGACATTTAGTCTAAGGATTGTGATGGAAAAATGTTATATTTACTGTTTTGTGTTCCTTTTAGTGATAAAAATCAGAAAATCCTAGTTTAATGTGTGCCTTGGAAACAAGAGTGGGGCATCTAGTGACTAAGACAAAGGGAGTTAGAACTCATAAAGAATATTTAAAATAATACTTGTTATTACTTATTTTTTTACATGAAAAATTCAATACTATTCAGAACTATTACTACAGGACTGTTCAAGATTCTTTTCATTAAAAATACAATGCTTTGCACACTACTTAGTACCTCCTATATTTAATCAGTACATTAAAAGAGATAGGAGCCTGTGAGGAGGAAAAAAAAGACCATAAATTGGTATTGGTATTGTTGAAGACTTCATCATAATGAATATTTCCCAAGAGCTAATTTAGCATAGTTTTACTCTAGAGTATCTAAAAAGCCTCTGAATAATATTTTGTATTGGAAATTTTTAGGTTCCATTTGCAGAGAAAGTATTGAGTTATTAAATTTGAAAATTTATTTAGAGTGAAAATACTGCAAGATGCATATTGCAAGAAGTCTCTAAAATAACAAAAGAAAAATTTGTGTTAGTAAAGGAAATAAGTGATGCCTGGAGACAGGTTACTGAAAAGCTTTAAAGCTTACAGATATTGAACAATATCATAATTTATTAGATGCATTTGTACAAGGAATACAAATTAGGTATTTTTTCCGAATTCATTGTAAGACAAATAGTTGTTAAATAAATAAAGGGTGAATCAATGCTATTAAAAAAATACTAGGGAGTTTTACCCTGATAAAGAATTCCAGCAGCAGAGTAGCACTGCCACCCCATCTCTGCAGCTAGAAGTCTATTTGTTGTGCCACAAGCTGCATTTGGCCTGAGCAGTGGCAGGGCAAGTGAGACGCCGTCTCAGCTCATTACTTGCTGATGGTTTTCTTCCTCTCCTCCCCCTCCAGGTTCATGCCATGGATGCCCAGTGGTGCTGAACATCACAGCTGAAACCACAACTTGCCTACCAGGAGCAGAGGGAAGATGGATCATCTTCAGCTGCAGCAGGGAGGGTGCAGTGATGGGCTGTGATTCTGTCGTTCATTCAGACCACAGCTGGGTGAGGAAACTTCCTAGCGAGGGTGTGAGAGTCTGTCTGAACTTTCCCTCATCTGCCTCACAATCGTCATTTGGGGACCACTGAAGAAAAGACTTCCCCTGCCTAAAATCTGTGGCTCTGAAGGAGAAAGTTACACATGCCAAGGGCCCCAAGACCTGAGAGCGCAGTGCTAAGTTATTGTTCACAGGTGGTGTTTGCTGTATGCTCCACTGAGCCCAATGAGAAGAAGAAAGAGGCACAGTGCCCTTTCTGCAACAACAGCCTTGGAAGGGTGGACTTCTCCTGAGTTTTTGGTGGTCCCCACAGAAGACCCTCACCTGTTTTACAACCATCGTGACAGACAGACTGAGATGTAAGGAGCCTCTCCATCAAGGACTGAGACATGGAACCCCCATGTGGAAAGGCCCCTCTGCTCCTTCCAAAGACTTAGACATGAAAGGCCCCTCTGCTCCTTCCAAGGACTGAGACATGAAACCCCCATGTGGAAAAGCCCCTCTGCTCCTTCCAAGGACTGAGACATGAAACCCCCATGTGGAAAAGCCCCTCTGCTCCTTCCAAGGACTGAGACATGAAACCCCCATGTGGAAAGGCCCCTCTGCTCCTTCCAAGGACTGAGACATGAAACCCCCAGCCCAGGGAGTTGTGTGGGGGAGGCAAGCTGACCAAAGCGAGATGTTTGCCTGCAGGTTGTGACCACTGGACCACAAAAACAATGGCTCTCACTTACTGCTGAGAACATGGGGCTACCTGTTATATCTATTCCTTATTGTATCTGTTTCCTCCCCCTCACAATTTCCAATAGAGTTATCATAATGAAAACCTCTGAGTTAGCTAGAGATTTAAGATCTCTCCTACATAACAGGTGGATCCTCGGCTGGACTGGACCAAAGGACTTTGTCTCTACATTTGGTAGTTATACCCCTCTCTCTCTTTTTCTCTCCCCTAATCCCTGTATCACATTTTTGCTGTGGTCATTCAATAAAGGTGCATTTGTTTTGATCATCACTACAAACCCCCTTTTACCGTGTCGGTTTTTTAGACCCTGAGATCAAATCCACGAACAGTCATGAAATCCATTCGCAAGGATGGATCCTGACAGAGGGAAAGCAGCAGCTCCTGTATTTCCCTCTCCCCAGCAAAGAGGAAGCGGCTGCACACCCAGGTGGGACAGGAACAGCACCTGTGAGATTGACACTGGTCCTCCATGTGGACTTGCTCATTTGGAGACACTCCACAGTAGACTAAACTTTCTACTAAAACATTGAGAGGTCATGTTTCCAAAACACAAGTTATCTTTTATGAAAAAAGTAGCATTCTTTGTGGCCAGTGCTGATGTACCTGTAAGGATCCTCACTAGGCACATATTCTATTTCCAGCCTGAGCCCAGTGGATATGAGGATATGAAGATATGGGGATACTTTCCTCAGCCTGGAAAGTATTGCATATACAAAATGTGACAGAAGTTATGCCAGTACCTCATTACACATGCTTATCCTGCTGCTATACACAAATTACATTAAAAACACCAGAACAACTGGTGTATAGGCTCATCTTTTGTTTTTATTTGTCACATTTCCCTGCAGTTTCCTTACGGTTTTGATGAAGTCTTTGTGTTTTGAGAGTAGTATTTATACATTGTGTATACATTGTGTAAGAAGCATTTAGGCTGACCATGAGGATCAGGAAAAAGGCTGGAATGAATATCTTAGGGTATTTTTCAGTAATGGGAATCACAACATTTTTGCCTGTGTCCAGTGGAGAAGAGATCTCAAGGGTATGGCTGCCATAATATTAAGGAACTGCCAACAGCATAGACTGACTCAGAGATGTGAATGTTTGTTTAAACTTTCTCTAAGGGAGGAAACATTGCTTAAAACTATACACAGCTTATTTCCATGCCTTTGTGTCAAGAATGAAATTCTCCTAGTTTTGGAAATTAAACAAAACAGCTGTTTATGTAAATTAGTTAATGCTGTTTAAAAAATAAACAGCATTTTTAGAAAATCATAATGTGGACTTAATAGACAGCTGTTGGAGAAAGTGTGAACACAGTAATATTATCTAAATTCAAGCTGCTTGGAAGCTGGAGGCTTTTTCCTAGTTTTTGTTTTATTTTGTTTTGTTTTTCTTTAAGACTCAAAATGTACTGCTTGAATAGGTGATACACAAACTGTTAAAATGTCACTTCAATTCTCTAGATGAAAGTTAACAAATCCTACATGCTGAAGCAATGTGAAACCAAATTTAACAAAAGTCAGGTGGCTGTTATTTGTGTACTCTAGCGCGAGTGCTGGCAACTGTGCCGTGATAGAAGATCAAAGCAAAACAAACAAAACCTTACAGTGCTTCTATGCTTCCCCAAAACAAAACAACAGTAATTAATGTTGGATAAAACACTTTTGGCTGTAAACTGCTAAATATACTCACAGAATACATTATCCTCCCAAAGTAGATGTTATTCATTAAATAAATTATTCAAGAATAGTCTTTTGCAGTATTTGACCATCTCTCTATCTGGTTGAATGCCAACTCATTGAACAAATTGTTCAGAAGATAACAGCTTGATTCATGTATAATGTATTTGAAAAGCTTCTTTTCTGGTTCTTGCCATCTCTGCTGAGACCAAGTAATATCCTGTGCTTTTATTAATAATTTGTCATATGGCTGACAAAAAAGGAATATAGGCAGCAATAAAGGACAGGATCTGACTTCTTCTGAGGTTAGTGGGAGCTTTGCCATTGATTTAAGTGGGTTCAGGGTTCCACCTGAAATGTTTAAGTATGCCTTTGAAATGTGATATACATACTTAGTGTATATTTTCATCCACATTCTAAGGAACTGATTCTATTTTAATATTCCACAGTGATGACAGTGTGCCATAATATTTGGGTATAATCTTTCTATAGATCATTGATACAGCAATAGAATCATTATCCAACCCAAACAGAAATGTTTGTGTTAGTTACCTCTCTTAGAGTCATTCCTTGAGCTTATCACAAATTGTAAATCGCAGAAGGTAGGGAAATTTCACTATGAATACAATGGGGATTTTGATATTTTTTTGGTGATAAGCATATAAATAAAAAAAAAAGTTTGCAAATTTATACTGTCTCTCTGCTTTGTGAGAAGCTGGAGTCAGAGGTGATACACAATAAGCAAGTTTCCAGAAACCTATTTGCTGAACAGCTCCTGCATGCTGAAGACAAAGTGACAATGATAAAAGACCCACGCTGTTGATTACATTAGACAAGACAGGACAAAATAGCACAAGATATATTAATGTTGAAGTGAAATTTAAATCCAGGTATAAACGACTTCAGGCAGTGTGTATAAAGCAAGAGAGCTCAAAAATAAAGCACCATGCATTTATCCAAGGCTGGGGGTTCATCTATCCGGGCTGTGAATGTTTTAAGATGAAGTTTGAAACAACAGCATTGACATTTGAGTTGGAAATACATGGACTGCCTTACTGCTTGTGACCACTGTGTTGTATGTGGAACTAATGTTCAGTTATTTTTTTTCTTGGAACATTTCAGCCTTTTTCTCAAGTCATTACTTTCCAAAACTGTCATCTTATATGTGTGACCTTCAATTTATATTGCCATGTTTAGATAAGAGCAGCTTATTAAATATAGCATTTTTCTATCCTTACAATTTGTAGCATTCCAGTAGCTGAGGCTTTTTAAATTGATTTTCTAAATACAGTCCAAAAATTATTTTATACCATTAGGCTTTGTAAATTTCCTTGCAGAATCCCCACCAAAAATTCTTGGAAGGTAAATACATAAGGATTTTTAAAGAAAGAATCTTTTGTGGTTTGTTTCTGTGTTACTCTGAATTTGTACAGTATGACAGCTTCACTGAGTGTTACAGCTGAAGGGAGATTTAAAGCCAGAGATGCTTTTGCACAAATGAGTCTTCCCAGCTCCTGATCGCAGCTCCAAGGGTCGCCATTTGGCTTATTATGGAAGATGGAAGGAGGAAGAATATTCTCTGGGAGGGATGAAAACCTCTGGGACCTTTTCCCCGTCTTGTTCTGTTGAGCTTTTAGACTGACAGCTGCCTTCTGAGTCCTGACTTGATTGTGCCCAGGGTGGCTGATATTTGGGGTGCTAGTGAGACCTTTGCTTACATCAATACAATGGCTGAGTCGTGGGATGGCCTAATGATTTTATGGCACTAGGAAGATCATCTTGTTGATCTGTAGTGTAGTCTACCTACTCAGGTACCTGAAATATTCACACCCATTTTTAAAAAGAAAAAAAAAGTTTTAAAATTAACTCAGTGTTGACTTCATCTAGCAGGATTTTCTGAAGATTGAAAACATTTACCTAACCAAACTGAAGAGGTGCTTGCCTATAGCTAATGAGATTAGAAACATTTTTTTTACAGATTAGAGAAGTGTATTCCCAGAAGAGTAGTGTAATGGAATAAGATGCGTACTCTGGAAGAGCTAAGAACCTGTGACTATTCGAATATTGCAGTACAGATGGTGGGTGAAGCAGGGTGCACCTGCACCAGCAGCATGCAGGTGTAATATTCTTTTCCTTCCCTCCCTCCTTCCATTTTTGCTCCTATGTCTTGCAATTTAAAGGGGCAAAGAATTCAACTTACAATTAAAAAAAAGCACAGCTGATGCTTTCCCCTTTTTTTTTCTAATTTGAAATAAGAGCTGGAAATATGACTTTTTTTTCTTTCTTTGTGGGAGGAGTGGGTAAAATATTTGGAGCTGTATTTCAAGTAGTAATTAAAAATTGTGAACTCAGCTCACAGCACTCTAAATGCATACATTTTAAGTCAGTTTGCATGGAATATTTATATGATACAGATTTAAGACTAGCCTTTTGTACACAGTTTCCTAACTCTAGGATCTTGGAATTTTGTTTTTCTTCCCATTGTTCTTCAAGTTCCTTTACTGAATACAAATAGCAAGGCACAGCTGTGGTTATCAGGTTTGGTTTCTTATGCTATCTTGTTTCAGACAAAACTTAAGATAAAAGTTCCTTTGAGAATGTAAAGGCTTGAAAGTTTCACTTTTATATCAGTACCTACCTCATACCCTTACAAATTTGGAAACTTTCATTAGAAAGAACAGCTACCAGGTCATTTTTGCATTCTGAATAGAGTACTAGCACAGAAGAGTTGCATATCCTGCATCTTGTAATTGAGGACTGTGAAGTCAAAATAAATAAGAGCAGTAAAAAATCTATAACTGGGTATTTGTCTAATAGAAAAAGTACATCTGTTCAAGAGAATTTGAATAAGTGTGGGGCATTTTTTCCATATAGGTAAACAGCACAAGAGTTCACATGTGGATAAATTGAGATCGAATGAAGACGGAATGCTGTAATATTATTTTGAAAGAGAGTTATCACAACATTAGCTATTGATATATTGGTGAAGATCTGTATAAGGAAGTTGTCAGAATGCAATTTCATTTGGGCAGACTTTTTTTAAACAGAGAACTTATCTACTAGATCATATTTGAGATGTGAGAATATTTAGGTATTGGATTTATGTTGGAGTTTATCTTTCTTGCTCTATTCACTTTTTCAAATTCTGCCACTTGTGTTTTGGCAACAAATCTGTTCTTTTAAAATTCCTGTTTCATTTCAAGCAACAGCAAAAGTATCTTATTGCTTACCTGGGTACCAGAAGGAGTTACAATGGGAAGAAATGTCCTACCTCAGGAGCATTAACGTGATGTCAATAGTGGAACCAGGAGGAAGAAGAGAGGATGGGTTTCATTATCAATATCACTTTCTCTGCAATCTCAAAAGATGTGCATTTGTCCAAGTTTCCAGTCAGAGACTGATTTTTATTTTGAAGCCTTGTAGGAGTCCCGCAGAGAATTTTTTAGGAAATTTCTCTAGTGTTTGTTGGCTTGGCTTGTTTTTTGCAGCCACAGTCATCTCCCTATCACATGCTGTAATCAAACCACATCTCAGAAGAATGGGATGGACATGAGAGCTATAGAAACTTTTTCGGTCTGTCCTCTAAAATTTAGATGTCCCACATCTCAAAGGAAAGCATCAATCTTCTTACACCCTTGCAACTCCCTCCCTCCAGTACTGGTTCCAACACCAAGTACAAGGGGACAAATGTTGCACAATGCCATTCCAACACAAGATTTTGAAGCAGATAACATTTAAATGGTAAAAAGAAGCTTAAAGCTCACTTAAAGATTATATTTACACTCATAATTAACATTATCGAAACACAAGACAGAAAAATAAAACGTAACAGTAAAATGCTTATGTGAATTTACATTTGTCCTGGAGTGGCTTTATGATGCTTGTATCCCAAATTGTCTGTTCTGTTTATGGTGAATATTAAGTTCTACACCCTAGGTCTGAGAGTGAAGTGGGGGGAGAAGGAGAAGCAGTGGAATATCTGAAGTGGTTGTCTTCAAAATATAAAGAGAGAGTTTCAGCTTTCTCTCTCCCAGACCGTGTCGTCTGCAGCACAGACGGACAGCGAGAGAGAGCTCTCCTTTGCTTTTTATTTATTTTATTTTTTTAGCTAGCTGAGGCAGCGAAGTTCCCTGGACTTTGTTTTTTCTTTTCCTTGGAACTGTTCAAACCTGCTCTGGACGGAAACTGCAGAAAAACACTGGGAGCTCACACCTGTGACCCACCAGGGCCCAGGATGCAGCATTTTTCAGTCCAGGAAGGAATGATAACACACTCAGCGAGCTGAGCTGCAGCCCGTGGAAAGGACTTTTTGAATTTGCAATCGCTTCAGAACAGTGAAAAGCTTTGTTGTTTAATATTAGTCATTTTTTATGCTTGTGAAAACTTGCTTGTTAAATAAGCAGTTTTTTCCATTTTCCTCCAAGGAAATTTTTCCCAAACCAGATGGGGGAGGGGCCACTTTAGTTTGCTTTTTAGAGGTAACCCATTCAGAGGTTTCCTCCCAAGTTTGCCCTAAATGAAGACGAGTACAACATTTCTATCCAGAAATATGAATTGAAAACAGAAATATAACAAAGGACTCTTAGTTAATTCCTTCATTATTTTCTTGTTAGTAATTTCTCAGGAAAGAGCCTTTCCTGCAGCAGATGTCACATTGTTATCCTTGGAAATTTAACACAGTGAAAGTGATCCTGCCAATGCAATTGGGCATATACTACAACATAGCCACAATGCTGCTGCAGTAAATTGCAGTGATGTGTTTATGTAGCCTCATGGCTCAGAATTCCTAGATAAACCATTAGAACAAATCATTAAATATATAAAAATATTTTACAAGACAGGAGATGCCATTATTCTCTGCTCTCCTTCCTCATTGAGAGCTCTCCACATGCAGCAGTAGATTCTTTATGATATTTGGAAGACTCAGTGTCTTAGATGTTTTTAAGTTTAATTGAGTTTTAATGTGCTAAGGCATTTTCTAACTCATACAGCACTCAAAGAGTGATAGGCATTTAGGGTGTGAAAGCAGCAAGACATGCTCATGTTTGCAAACTGTACAGCTAGAACAGTTTATTTAAAAGAGGTTAAAGTTGCCTTTCTGTTCTTTTACATTTTTTCACCCTAATTTTCCTACCTTGTTTTGTTTTGAATTTACTGATTCATTATAACTAGAGGATGATTAAATTTAGGTTGACTTTTAAGGATTTTGCTGCATATGCAAAATAAGCTAGTAAAGGTAGTTCTAGCACTACCCAAAGATGCTCAAGTGTTTCTCAGTTGATTGAATCCCACGTCTATCCTCTCCTACTCTCTCCTATTCCAACCTCCATCTATTATTTCCTGCTAGCCCTTTACTGAAAAATTTCTTTCTCTTTATTTGTATTGATCCACCTGGCTATTCTTTTTTAAGGTTTACTGTTTTTATTCTGAAGCAAAAAAAAGTTCACAATGTAAACTTCCACTCCATATTTTCTTTGACATGAAAATTAACCAGCATAACCATTTTAGAATTTGGTCCTCATTCCCTAAAGATTCAAAATCCTATTTCCTGCAGGTCTATAGTTTGTAAACTTCATAAGAAGAGACAGGTTATGAGAACACAGTACAAAAACAAGAATATAATACTTAATAAAGGCTTTCAATATACATAAGGAAAAAAAAGGTTAGGGTTTTCCTTTAAAAATTCATACATCCCCTCTGATTATGTTTTTTAAAATTAAATTTTAAAATCAGCGATATGTTTTCAACCTTTAATCACATTTCCAATTGAAATATAGAACTTAGAGGAAAGTGCTCAGACATTTTTATATATGAAAAACTTCATTATGAAAAATACTCTCAACACAATGTTTGGATTTTATTTCTTGGTAAGGATGGCTCCATTTAATTATGTTAAGTTTTGCCTAATTGAATCATTACTAAAGTTTACTACAGATGTGTCAGTTTTCACATCAGAGAGAGGTTTTCAGAAAAGTGTCCAGGATGTTAATTTTCAAGATGTAGTGAAAGATCATCCCATTGACATCATCAGAAGAGAAAGAGAAGCATTTGAACAAGAAATTGGGAAATTTAGGTAAAATACACAAATAAAGTAAAAAATACAGTAGCTTTTCATTATGGTTGATATGGTAATTAAAAAAGATTACTGAACACCTTTATCTGTGGATCATAATTGTTACCAAACATGAAATTTTGTGAAATTTATATCACCTTATCTTTAAGCAATTAATTTGGTCATTACTAAAATAATTGAGAGTTCCAAACAGCACAGCTAGACAATGGCAAAGAATTTAGGAATAATTAGTTTTAAAATTATTAGTGTCTGATCAGCCTCAGTAGAAAACAGTTATTCTCCCTATTGACTTAAAAATTTGGGTGTAGGTCAGGGAAAGCAATGGTTCATGCCTTAAACATGAAGGAGTTTAGACCATTATAGCAAAAACTGTATGAAGAAGCCACAAGAACAGAAGCCCTTGAAGATTCCTGGCTGGAACTTCAGACTGTGAGTTAAGCCACCAAGATAAGATAAAGACAACGCTATTGTTCCATCATCTCAGGTCTGGAGAGAAATAAACAAGGCCAAGGTGTAGGGGGGTACAGTGTGGGTAAATGAAGGTGGTGTAGAATGTAATCTTATCCCCCAAAGAGTTGCAGCTGGAGCAATTACTACAGATTAGGGCCAGGCTGATGTTAACAGGCCACACCTGTGGCCAATAAGAGCAGTGGTACAAAAGATTGGATTGGTGGGCTCTGGAGCCAGATGGCTGCTGCAAGGACCAGGAACAGTCAGTGCCTAGAGGAGATGCCTGTGAGAAACATTGAGGAGGTATGAAACTCTGGCAATATGGAACCCTTGCACTATAAGATGATAAAACTCTTGATATGTAAGAAGCCGCCAAGGGAAAGGAATGCATCCACAAGAAAGCCAAACACAGCAGAGAATCATCCCTGTCTGCGTTTGGGGTGGAGGAGACCACAGCCCACACAGGCCAGGTTTGCACAGATAACCCTAAAATTAGGAGTGGGGAGGAGGTTTCTGATATTTGTGGCATAACTTCTGGTTAGAGGCAGTGAGCACCCATCCTCCCTTACACAAACCAACCCAGCTGTGAAACTCCACAGGCCACATCCACAGGACATTCTCATGAGAGGCACTTGAGGAGGTGCCATAATCCATCAAACACCCCTAAAGGGATCTCCAGAGGCTTGCAGCAGAGCACTGCACGAGATGCAAAATGATGCAACAGATCCAGAGTCTGCTGCAAGAGGCTGTGTCAAACAACCCCTGTGCAAGAAAGGTATCTGGGCATTCCCACCTGGCCTGAGCAGGTATTGATTCATTCCATACTTCCCAGGTGTCCTTCATCACCAAGAAGACCAGCTGGAGAGAGTCATTGAGACATCAGTGGGATCCATGGAGCGCTGATATTTTCTTTATTCTGTCTCTGTCCCTTTCTTTCTGTCCCTCATTTGTGTTTTGTGTTCTGTTTCTTTCTGTCTCTCTCTCTCATGTATTTACTATCAAACACAACCCATAATATTGACTTTGGCATATGGTCTTCTTTGCATCTTAATTTGGGCCAGAGGCATTTCTAGTAACCTTAAAAACTGGACTATAACAGTGTCAGCTAGAGGTGAGTGAGGGGAGAGGGACTATAAGGCAATACTGAATCAATACTATTGCTCATGAATGAAGCAATCTTAGCTATCTGCTGCAGTGGCTGTTAAATGAGTCTGAAGTTCTCTGCAAATCTCCTGCTGCTCTATTTATTTGTGCACCCAGAAATCCCCATTCAAATGCACATGGTGTCTGAAGAGAGAGATGAGGTCAGGCTGTGCAATTGCTCCAAATTCTACTGAAGCCTGATCTGCTTGGGAGTAGGAGATATCAAAGTGAATGAAGAGTGGAGCTGATAACATCCCTTCAGAAAATGAGGCTGACTAAATTAATTTCTTAATTATATGGATGCAACTGAAAATTCCAGATTTGCCTCAGAGCTATGTGGAGGAAACTTGAGTTTATGTTCAAGATCATTTTTGCTGCTAATTATACAAGTAAAAAAATTTAAATTACCTTTAATATTTCAGCCTATTCTACATCCCTAATTTTTTAATTCAATATTTTTTAATGTATGAAAGATAGAGGAATAGACAGATAGAGGAATAGATAGGTATCTTCCATGCTGCAAGAGATTCCCCTAAAGAGCAGTTAACAAAAAAAAAAAAAAAAACACCAAAATAAAAACCAAACAAAAACTTTAAGAACCTTTACTTCTTGTTCTAATCCTGCTGCCTTAAGGAGGCAAACTCATAACCCTTCAAATATTAAATTTAAAGAAAATCTAGAGATCCATCATGTTCTGTAGAATGATCATTAAAAGCGTCTGAAATCAGCTAAATGTTCCAATTAGAAATGAGAAATACAAATATTCATAATTTAAATCTGTCCAGACATAAGGTAAACGCCTATTCCATAAAAGTCATTGTAACTCTTTTGGACTTTAATCTCTTAATTTGGGTTGTTTCTCTCATTGCCTTCTATATTGCACTTAGAATCTCTCATCTTTCTTTTGTCAGGTGAGGAGATTTGCAGCAACAACATGATAAGTAATAGATATAAGTCTATTAACATTTTCTGTGTCATTGAATACTTTATACATACTGTAAAAATTAAAAGATGAGTGGCAAATTAACACAGAATTCATAACAGTGCCTGTAAGAATTGCATTTTGGTGGCTTGGCATGTCATCATCAGTAAGACAGAGATAAGTTTTCTCAGTACAAATAAAGTAAATATTCTCTAGATAAACAGCTCTCTACCTCTCAGCAACCAATGTTGCTTCTGGGTGTGTCTTGCTATAGCTTGCTCAGTTTTGCCACCAAGCAGAGGAAATATTTTCCCTGAAGCACAATTACAATGCTGTCTACATGATGCTCATGCTGTGTAAACAGTATTAATGAACAACAGATAAAATTGACACTTTATTTTGCATTTTTTACAAATATTTTGTATTTAGAACAGTCCTCTTTTCAAAATATCAAATTGTTGTGTAAGCTTTTGTTATGAAAACTTCATAAAACACTGCAAATTCACAAAGATTGACTATTTCTTTGTAAACTACGCAATAGGAGATACCCTAGAAAAACTTTTCAATTCATTTCAGGTAGAAATGAAACAGTTTTCTCTTGAAATGTTGCCAGAATTACCCGAATTTTCATAGGGAAGGAAGTTAAGCTTGTACAAAATCCTTTGTGAGATTATGGTTCATTGATACTGCTAGAGAAATTTGGTACTGTAGACCAATTTTAATACGAATTTTTGACTAAGGAAAAGGCATTTTTGAAAAGGCCCAGTGAAAAGTGAGGAGTTAAAGCTCCATATCTCTTTGACAGCCAAAATGCCAACATCATTCATTTGCCCTGAAGAGCTTCAGATCTAAAGAGATGAGATGCACAAAAGAATAAGAAGTGAACTGCACAGGCAGCAGGTCAGCACCAGAGAAATCCAAGTGTCCATTAGCCCATCTACCTTTGGAAAAGCTTGTGTGCGAGGCATAAATGGGCAAACGATGATGAGAGATCATTCTTGTGTAGTAGATTTTGAGGTCTCGCTGTATTTTTTATAATATAATAAATGAAAACCATTGGGCTTCAGCATACTAGAAAAAAAGAAGCTGAAAGATGAGCAGAGCTTGTCACAACTCATTAGGGAAGCTACAAACTTTTCTTTCCTGAGAATTAAAGCTTATCCAGACTTAGGCAGAGAAAAGAAAATGAATTAAATAGCATTTAGATTCTTTAAGAAATACTTGTGGCTACTGATGAAGCAGTGCCCATATCTAACTTACATTTCAGCAGCAAAAAATCACTGCATCTCTGCAGTGCTGCTATGTTATCTGCTCCTTAAGAATCTTAGGAAGATTTTTCGGGTCAGTGGCTATATCCTGCCTGCCACAAGTTTGTTTCAAGTCTGCTCAGGTCCCATAATCATATGTTTCTAGGTCACTGCATAGGAGAACCTTCTCTGAAATAATTATCCCCTGAGAACAATTAAATAATTAATTTCTACGCCAAAAAAAGTCATACCTTTTTTAAACTTACTGAAAGTAAAAGTGATTTCTTCTGATTATTTCTTGAAGCAAACATTCCCACAATACCCAAGTTGTCTCAGCACTTTTATAGGTAATGGGAGTGTAGGTACATTGAATTTATGGTGTCTCTTCATAATCTTTTCTGAGACAATGTGAAACTGTGTTTTACTTGAGTCTGAATATTCCATCAAACACAAGGTCTGCTGCATCTGAGCTGCAAATGTGGTGGTACAAACTTTCAGTGCCTGCAGCTGGTGTCTCCATTCTTCAGGGGCAATAAGTGACTCTTAGTTTACTCATCCCACCCTGTCAATGTCAGCCTCTGGAGCCCAGCTATTACTAATTCTTGTTGCTCATGGAAAATTGGTGCAATTCCTCTAGCAGTAAGGAAGACAGAAATCAAAATAGACATCTGTCTTTGCCTCTGGAAACCTCTGCCCTTTTTTTTTTTTTTTTTTTTTTTTTTTTTTTTTTTTTTTTACCATCAGGAAAACTTTTACCCATCTCAACATATTGTAGGTATTGCCTCCAGGTTGCAGAAGAAAGTGTTTAAGGACTGTGATTTCTAAAGCTTGCTGTCAAGTTGTCTCTGTCTAAGTTTAGAAGTTTAGCTGACTAGGAGTTTCCACAGTCAGATAATAAACTAGAAGAAATTTTAAAACTTATTTCTGCATCCTAATATAGTACTCAAATAAAACTGTGCTGGTTCAAAGATATTCATGCATAAGATTACTGGTAATTTCAGGGTTTGTACACAGCTACAGTTATTTTTGACACAGCTCACCATGTGTGTTTGAACTAAAGCAATCTGCCAGTCAGGAGTATCTGGCACTGCTCATCACCTGGAGATGATTTTATGACACTCCCTTCAGATTTTCCTTGCACCACAATCCTTTATTCATGTGCGCTCATCTTACATGTTGGTGGTTACTGTGACTTTCTTGGCAACCTGCTTAATACCCAAAGTTTGTCTGAAATGAGAGGGGGACATTGTGTTTTATGGTGGGACAATGTGACAGAGCTCAGCAGTGCAGTGGCATGGAAAATCATCTGCCACACTGGGAGGGGCTGAGTGATGCAGCCCAGACCAGTTTCCAAGACATTTTAAGAGTAGAACCAAAGCAAGTGACTGTTCCTTCCATCTTCCTGCTCTGCTTCATCCATATGCAAACTGATTTGCTTTGAGTAGAGTATTACACAATAGCTCAATGAGGCCATATTAATTCCATCCTGTTCTGCATAAATTGTTTTCAGAGTACACTTTCTTTCAGAATTTCTTCTTTCACTGTACATTTTTCACATGCATGATATACATCTCTTCTTCCTCCATTTTTCTAAATTCTGGATACAAGAATATAGCTGGATTTTTATGAACTCTGCACATGTATACCAGTCTCATAATGGACTGAGAAAAATGGATTGAAAAGTCAAACATGCAGGCTGGAGATAGTAATACTTTATCCTGGACCCTTATTTGAATGACTGCAAGAACAGGAACTAAGTGGTTGTTATTATGCAAATATTATTCATTCTTAGCATAACCTTTGCCTCCTCATGAATTAATGAACCCCATAAAACACATTTTGAAATGAATGCTAATTCAATCTTTGTGTGAATTGGATTATGGGGGTATGTAATATTTCAAAAATAGTATGTAGTTATCAAAAAAAGATTAATTGAAAACAGTGGCAATGTAAACCAAATATTGAATACTGAATCAAGCAGGATATCTGAAACATGAGTGGGTTTTTTGGCACGTAACACTACTATCTCTAAAAACACATACCTAAAATTATGGAAAATAACTTTCCAAGGTTGCACAATTAAAGCTTTTCATGTCCTCTCTCCATGAAAAATTTTTTGAAAAAATTTTGCAAAAGCAGCTTTCTTGTTCTGGAAGAAGCTTGTCTACCTTGATGATCAGCTGCAAGTAGCAATGTGGCCAGCAAGACAGCAAAACTGCCTGCAAGGTAAACAGGCCTTTTATTTCCACTTTCCCCCTCCACTCTCATCCCTCTCCTCTTTTTCAATGCATTTGTTTCTAAATGACAAAGCCAGACAGCCCAGCAGTGCTCTCTTATCAAGATAAATTCCCTAAGTCATGGTGAATGTTCTCAGACTAAACTGTTGACCTTATGATAAAAAATGTCAGTTGTCATCAACAATCAGATACTCTGCACAAAGAGGCAAGAGAGAATGTCTGCAAATGTCTGCAGCTTGACACATGTTGTGCATAACACATTCCTGCATGGCCTGAAAATGTTGGGCACGTCCCTTTCACAGCTCCAGAGCTCTGCATTGAGCCAAACCTAAACAGGGGAATGAGTGCTGGAGATGAGGATTTGTTCTTCTTCTTCTCTTTCTCTTTGGGAATTTTTCTGCCATTTGCTGCCTGAGAGCAATAAATGCTTTTGTTAAGTTGTATACTTTTATTAAATATGTTTCATTTATTTATTTATTTATTTATTTATTATTAATTTATTTATTCCCCTGAGTACAGAACTGTTATTCCTTCTCCCATATCTTTTCTTGAAAGCCCCTTAATTCCATAGTTACAATAACTACAAGGGAAAGGGGTTCCTATTTTCCATCCCAAGGGGGGCTCCTGCCTTCCTTGGCAGGCATCTTTCCTTCAAACCAAGACAATGAGCTATTATTTTTGCGCTCCAGCAGAGCATATCTGGACAAAGGAAAAATAATTTATATTAAATACATTTCTTACTCCACGTGTATTAATTAAATGAAATAGAAATTTCCAGAGAAAATGTAATCAGCTTAGTTTTCCTTATTAAGCAAATAGATTTCATAGAATCACTCAACCATTTCATTTGGATATGCACAGAAATTCATTTTAGAAAGATGAGTTTGGCCACAAATAAGCACACCTTAAATCAAAAGTTGGACACTGAAAACACAAATGCTTCTGAATTGGATCACACTGGACCTAGCTGGACACATGCCTTCCCTTCCTGTCATAGCTATATCACTACACTTTGCTGTTTGCTTTCCAATTTTGGTTTGAATGCAACAAAGTTACAGAGAGAATCAAGGACAAGAGAAATATCATTAATGCAGCACTTGTTTTGTCATTGTCAGTACTTCTGGACACAGCTTTCTCAGCTACTACCAAAATGTTGGTTCAGTTACAAGGGCTAGCTGATACAGATTAAGAATCTTTGGGCACAGGTCCATGAAATGGTTTTAGAGATTCACAATGTTCTTACCAAGCTCCCACAGCAGAACTGATTTCCTTGTGTGCAGCCCAGGGGCTTGGACACATCAGGGTGTGATGCACAACAATAACAGCGTCCACATGAAGCAGTTGTTGGGTTAAAAGAATATAGTCCTTGATGTTTAAACCAAAACACAGTCCAGCTCCTGGATAAGTGCCTTGACTGCAAGGCTACCAAATCCTTAAGCATCCTTAACCCTAGGTTATGAACCATCTGCTAAAAATCATTTACTCACACCATCTTTGAATCCCCTGACCATTTTTATGAAGAAGTATTATCTTCCACGTGAGAAATGGAGAAAATAAATATTCTGTCTAAGACTCCCTGCAAAATTTCAGTCTGTGAGGGAGCCATGCCTTAGATTGACAACTTTTACAAGTCCAGAGGTTTCATCCTAATGCTGACTTTATAACACCAGTTGCTCATATGTGGAAGAGAAACTTTCTGTTTTGCATCTACAAGTTCCCTCAGTGGAACTGCTGCATATTTGATTCAGTCAACCAACCGACTTTTAGAGTTCATTACCTGTACTCACATAAAAAAGACAGTCAAAATCCAAACATTGTATTTATTATTTTTATTATTTCATTCTGAATATGTATTACATGTGCTTGTTGCTTTTACTTGGGTTTTTTTTGGGGATGTTAAATTTTCTGATCTTCCCCTTTAGCAGTGAACACTGGGAACTGCTACATGCTAAGAATTAGAGTTAAAATTGTCTATATTTTTAGTATTTTACCACTAAAAAGCACAGTTCTTATCTAAAGCTTTGAATTTCTCTAAAAAGTTATAAATCATCATCTTAGTTTTGAAAAAATGTTATTTCTCCTAGAAATTCTGAAATTTACAGAAATTGGCAATTGATATACTGTGCTGTTTTTAAACTGCCTTACAAAAATACTTTCCTAACTCAATGCTGAGTATGAGTGCTATTCAAATAGCATATCTAAAAATAAAGCCAAAATAAATACCTTCCAAAATTAAGAGTATCTCAAATTAAAAAAATAAATAAAATTAGCCTGTCTAGAGATATAAATGTCTTTGTAGGAAATAGGAAAATGGATGATGTGGAGAAGCACAAAGTACAAAGAAGAAATATCATCATAATAGATTGCATTGATACTCTTTTTTAAAACGGCAACAAGTAATGGGGAGAAATATGGCAAGAACAGGATAGACAGAGCAGAAGGTGATACAGGAGATCATTTGAAGCAGAGATCCAAAAGAATTAAACTGGGAAGATCAGAGGTAATGATTTGGTAGTAAATGACTATTCTTCAATTGTCATATATTTGAGAATATTTGAAGTGCTGATTGAAAACTTTGTACACCCTCCCATAATGCTGAACCACATGGCAATAGCTCTTGCTTCACAGTATGAATGCCCAAATAGAACAGAGCTGGAGCTAATTAAAACAAATTGCAGTATATTCTTTATTACCATAGTTGAAAAAGTTAAGGATTCTTGCTTAGAATATTGAATGGCAGTGGTAGGAAAAATTCAATCTAGAAAGCCTTTTACCCTTCTGCCTATGATCTTCTTGGTGTAAAAAAGGCCCACAGAGACAAACTCATTTTATTGTACTTATCATAAACAAAAACAAGTTCTGAAAATTATAAAGATGTGGAAGACTTGTTTCCTTTTCAACCTTTCCTGCCCTAGGTAGCACCCTGAAGAAGTTTTATAAAATTTGTATGAAGTCGTCTTATACTTATTTAATTAACTACAAACTAATTGTTTTTTTAAGAAATTGAGTCTTAAATACTCACTTAACTTTCTTAAAATATGAATTATGTCATAAATGATATAATATCCTATTCCTTATTACATCCATGTAAGTCAAATAAGACTTCATATAGTTCCATAGACTATAGTCACATGACATGTGATTGAAGTGACACAATGAAAATGATATAAATTTATATTTTGTTAGTGAAACATATTCTTTGTGATTCCACAGCATAAAACTTCCTGGTTTGGGTACATTGTCAAAGATATCTTGTTCATTTTCATTTGGTCTTTTTACAAAATAGTAAACTAACTAACTAACTTTTAGAATTTCTAAACCTTTTTTGGAACATTACCTTCTTGTTGCCACAGAGCTCCAATGGGAGAAGAAAATGCGTAAGTGCAGTTGTAATTCTGAGGAAGTTCTGTGGCATGTTTGTGCCAAACCTTTGTGCTCTGCTATGCTTTTCAAGACAGGTATGGCTGCAGATTTCTGGGCTTTATCCCTACTGGAAGAGGAGAAAAGCTTAGGATGTTTTCAGTTATCATTTTGAAATAGAGTTGTCTTGTCTTGTACAGCTTCTCTTTCCAAAAGTAAACGGCAAATCCTTTATGACTGCGTTCAAGTTGAGTTTAATTCACCAGGTCCAAAGGTATTTCCACCTCTGTGCATCACAAAGAGCACAACAGCACCACTCTACAAACTGTGACAGCTGTGGTGTAAGTGCAACAGCAGGAGACAGCGACATAAAATTCTTCGTTGTTATGAAGCAGAAAGCGATAAAATAACAGATTTTTGTGTGGTCTGTTTGTTGGTTTTGTTTTTTTAACATACAATTTAGACGTTATCACTATTGTAATTGCCATTTCAACATTATACATGCTGTTTCACTTGAAAATAGAAATTTGACAGATGTTATGACTAATTAGGCCAACATGGGGATTGATAATATCTTGTCTTTTGTAACAGACAATTGCATTCCCTATTCTCCTAGTTTCCTCCACTGTTTTTCTTAACCTAATTCTTCCACAAGGGAAACAGCATGGAATGTTGTATTTACAAATCAATCTTAGTTATGCCATGATCACTTAGTACACATGGATGTGAGAATAACTTTACTTAATATTGTAATTGAAGTTCAGGTGATTATTTTGAATTTTAAATTGAAATTTATTGTAATTGATGTCTAGGGGATTATTTTGTGTAGAAACAATAAACAAGTTTAAAAATACATCTATTGTCAATCTGATGGGTTCAATATAAGGAAAGAAGTTCTGTCCAAGCAAGAGAGATCTCCAGGAAGACAAATGTAAGACAGATTTTTGCATTTCTGTGGAGTGTTTAGTTCAGGCATGGCTTGAGGAAAAAGGCCACGAAGCCATGCAACTGAGAGAAAAGTAACAGGTAGCTGTGAAGCAGTTTCAAAGCAGTTTCCAGCCTGACTTCTATAAACAATTAGTCTCTCTCAGGCATCATTGTATAAACAATAAAGTTCTCAGGCAGTCTTCCCATAACAAAGGTAACATCCTCTCTGGGAAAAGATGGCACCCTGGGAACAGTTATGGAAGTTTTGAGAACCGTTCGTATCACAGTGAGAACACTGGTTTTGTTTTATGTAAACAATCAACGGTATTGTAAAACAAAAGGAGTGGTTAGAGTTTTCTCTGTTAGCCTATCATAAAGCTGTATTTTGGAATATGCATGAAGTTCGTTAACACTATTATTTAAGCTGACTGATCGATCAATAAATCGAGTTCGATGCACAATGGTCGTTCTCCCCTCACTTCAACAAATTGGTGACACCTGGACGTGATAGCGGATACCACGACGATCGCGGCCACCACGGGGATACCGAACACCAAAGGATAAGTGAGGACTGGTTCAGGCTCCGAAGCAGCGGGAGCGGCAATAAGCGCGAAATTAAAGCGGAGGAAAAAAGAAAACCGCTGATACGCGCCGTGCCCTGGTGACCATATTAGATGGGTCCAGCTGATACGTGCGGCAGAAGTCTGGGAAAACACTGCTAGGTGAAAGTGCGCACTTAAAAAGAGGTATGGAAAGACAAGCCGCATATGAACTTTTTATTACATTTTTGCAAAAAAGGCAAATTAAGGGAATAGACTTACAGAAAGAATTGCAAGGTCTTTTGGCTTATGGTCTGGAACGGGGAGTCTTTGTGAATCCCCACACGGTTCACGAGTTGTTGGAGTGGCGTAAATTTGGTGATATATTATGGCAGGCTACGTTAGACGATGATAAAACTGCTAGGAAAATGGGTAAATTATGGCGGGTCATTAACAACGAACTGTTGCAGTTTCAGGCGGAAAAGAGGGCTGCCTATCAGGCTACTGCCGCTCACGATCGTAATAAAGAATACGATCAAGAGAGGGAGTTTGATAAAGAGTCGGGGACTCCTCTCGGCCCTGCAATGAGGACAGTTTCATTACCGGCCTCGCCACCTCCCTCGACAAGCCAGGCTGTGAGCCAGGCTGTGAGCCAGGCTGTGAGTCCGGCTACAAGCCAGGCTCCGAGCCAAGCTCCACAGGGCGCTTTACTACCCTCCGCGCCGCTTCCACCGCCTCCTTTAACAAGCCAGCCCCCCCTAACGAGCCAAGCTCCGCAGGGTGCTCCGCAGGGTGCTCCGCAGGGTGCTCCGCAGGGTGCTTTATTGCCCGCTTTGCCGCAGGCTATGCATAGCACTTCTGAGTCTCCCGTATTGCTTGCATTGCAGCAGCCAGGGCCACAAACATGTGTTCCGTTCCCGAAAAGTAATCAAAACCCTGGGTTGGAAAACGATCGAGCGGTGATGATTGCACGGGAAAGACGGGATGCGTGGGCAGCTCTTGCCAAAGATGCAATGGAGAAGGGAGACCAGAAGTTGATAAGCTTAGCAAGCGAACTGGCTTGTCCGGTTATTTTCACCCCCCAGGCTGGCGGAGGCATTCAAGCGACAATTAGTGCTTTAGACTGGAAGATGTTATCTCAGTTGCAAGCTACTGTTAGCCAGTTTGGCTTTAAAAGCGAACCAGCCAAGCAAATGCTCGACTATATTTTTGACACCAGTATTCTTCTTATTAATGATTGTCGTGGCATAGTTAAATTAATTTTTACCCAACATCAGCAATTGCTTTTTAACGCCCATTGGCAAGCGTTAGTAAATGAATGCGTGGCAGTACAAAGACAGCAGGGTGACCCCCTCCATGGCATTACTGTTAACGAGCTTATGGGTCTGGGACCTTTCCTTCGCACTGAGGCACAAGCCTTAATAAGTCAGGAAAAGTGCCGGGAGGCAATGAGGTTAGTCAGACTAGCAATAGAAAGGATGAAGGAACCAGGAGGGGTACCAGTATATATGGGAATTAAGCAAGGTAGAGAGGAATCATTTGGCGCTTTTATTGATAGAGCTGCTGCTGCAATTGAGAGGGCTGGAGTAGCAGAATTTATGCGCGGGGCCCTTCTCAAGCAGTGTGCGATCCAAAATTGTAATTCTACCACTAGAAACATACTTAATACCTTAGGAGCAAATTGGACTATAGAGGAGGCATTAGAGAGGATGGCTCTTGTGCCAACCGGGCAGCAGGCTTTAGTGGTAGACGCAATTAAACAGCTAGGAGTAGAGTTGCAAGAACAGGCAAAGTCGTCTCAGAATCAGGTTTTAGCCGCACTTGCACCTCTTCAAGCGTCAGCCGCATTTGCAGCATCAAATAAAAAGGGCCGCATGAAATGTTATCGCTGCAGAGGCTTTGGCCATACGCGCCAGGAGTGCCAGGCTACTGGAGTCTGGTGCCAGAAATGCCGTATGGATAACACAGAATCACAGAATCACACAGAATCACAGAATCACAGAATTTTCAAGACTGGAAGAGACCTATAAGATCATCTAGTCCAGCCGATGTTCTAACTGTTCAACTAGATCATGGCAGCAAGTGCCACATCCAGTCTTTTTTTAAATTCTTCAAGGGATGATGCCTCTACCACCTCACTGGGTAAATGATTCCAGTTTCTGACCACTCTTTCTGTGAAGTATTTCCTTCTTACTTCTAACTTACATCTCGCTTGACGCAACTTGAGACTGTGTCCTCTTGTTCTATCCGTTGTCGCCCGGAGAAAGAGGCCGACCCCCAGCTCACTACAGCCACCCTTCAGGAAGTTGTAGAGAGTGATGAGGTCACCCCTTAGTCTCCTTTTCTCCAGGCTGAACAACCCCAGCTCCCTCAGTCGCTCTTCATATGGCTTGTGTTCCAAGCCCCTTATTAGTTTCGTTGCCCTCCTCTGGACACGCTCAAGTAACTCAACGTCCCTCTTAAAGTGAGGGGCCCAGAACTGGATACAGTACTCCAAGTGAGGCCTCACCAGTGCCGAGTACAGGGGAAGAATGACCTCTCTGTTCCTGCTGGCCATACCATTTCTGATAACCATCATACAAGCGCTTGTAAGTGGAGGTCGGGAAACTTCTCCAGGAGCGCGTATTCCCGCAGCAGCCGCGCCCAGACACAAGTTGCTGCTGCAGAGATAACACCCCCCCGCGCCTTCAATCCTCCACAGCAGGGAGCCTCCATCCCTCCGCAGCAGGCAGCTTCCAACCCGCCGCAGCCGGGAGCCTCCAACCCGCCACCGCAGGGAGCCTCGGCATGGACCTGGCAGCCGCAGTAGACGTAACGTTGATGACTCCGCACCCGCAGAAAATCCCTACGGGGGTTCAAGGACCTATTATTATACAAAACAAAGCGATGGGTGCGCTACTATTTGGGAGATCTTCTGCTTCTGTGTTAGGACTGTTTGTGTTACCTGGCGTTATTGATGCGGATTACACGGGAGAAATTATGGTTATGGTTTATACTCCTTTTCCTCCTCTCCAAATTAACAAGGGACAAAGGATTGCTCAGCTGGTACCGCTTGAGCAAATGATGAAAGGAATACAACCCATTAAAACTCAAGAGAGGAGAGACAGCGCTTTTGGTTCTACAGGAGGACTTACTTTGTTAACTTTAAATCGTGCCGAAAGACCGAAGAAAAAAGTTGAGATAGAATATAACGGACAGAAAAGGTCACTTTCAGGTCTGCTGGATACCGGAGCAGATTCCAGCATTATTAGTCCAAACTGCTGGCCTCATCACTGGCCCTTGCAGCCGGCAGCCACTGCTGTATCCGGGGTAGGAGGATTCACCCTGGCAAGCCGCTCACCCCCCCTTCAAGTTCATATCGACGGGCAGCTGACGGCGATTTTTTTCAGTGGTGCAGTTACCTCCTACTGTTCAATGCCTTATAGGCCGGGACATAATGGCTCAGCTAGGGGTTGTTCTAACAAATGAACACCCTTTGGAGTAAAAGCCATTCCTTGGACTTTCCCAATTCCCATTACCTGGGTCGATGACACCCCGGTATGGGTTAAGCAATGGCCTTTGAAAGGGGAAAGTTTGCAACACGCACATCAGCTTGTGTCAGAACAGTTTCAACAGGGACATTTGCGTTTGTCTACCAGCCCCTGGAATACTCCAATTTTTGTAATTAAAAAGAAGTCAGGGAAATACAGACTGCTCCATGACTTGCGTGCTGTTAATGATCAGATGGAACCTATGGGCTCATTACAACCTGGATTACCGAACCCAGCCATGATCCCGATGGATTGGCCTTTGCTAATTATTGATCTTAAGGACTGCTTTTTTACTATCGCCCTGCACCCGCAGGATATGCGACGATTTGCATTTACATTACCTGTGATTAACAAAGAAGCACCTGATCAGAGGTTTGAATGGACGGTTCTTCCGCAGGGCATGCGGAACAGCCCCACCTTGTGTCAGCTTTATGTCAGTGCAGCTTTACAACCTCTCAGAAAGCTGTGGCCTAATACAGTCATATATCATTACATGGACGATGTATTGCTCAGCCGATGCCTTTCACACAACAACAAGTCCAGGAAATAAGAACAACACTGGCACAATACTCTTTGGTAGTAGCTCCTGAGAAAATTCAGACAACTGCTCCCTGGAAATATCTGGGATGGTCTATGACAGAACAAATTGTTAAACCTCAAAAGCTGCAATTAAAAACAAAAATAACCAACTCAAATGAAGCTCAAAGATTCTTAGGTGATTTACAGTGGTTAAAACCGATGGTGGGAATACCTAATGAACTGCTTGATGAGCTGCGTCCACTGTTAAAAGGAACTGATCCAGCTCATCCGGTGTGCATCACTGATAAGCAACAGCAAGCCATTCAGCAAATTATGGACTGTGTTATGCATGGACATGTTCATCGAAGGGATCCTGATGTACCCATAGATCTTACCATCTGGAAAGGCCCACAATATCTTTTGGGAGCACTTACACAATGTAAAAAAGAAACAGGGGAAACACGGATATTAGAATGGATCTCCCCCCCACTGCAGCAAAGCAAGACTCTTCTGCAAAAAATTGAAATGTTAGCGAATTTGATAAAGAAGGGCAGAGAAAGGATGCTGCAGGTAGCTGGGTTAGAACCAGCTGCCATCAAGATACCTATGAAGAAGGATACCTTGGACTGGTGAGGAGAGTAGTATTAATAATTGGTTAGCTGAGAAAGGCCACGCTGAAATAATGCCGCTGGTTAAGCTGAAGGAGAAAAGCCAGCAGTCAGCAAGCTAAAAGGAAAGGTCAGCAGTGACCTTGCTGCAACATGAGGAAAGGGAGTAGAGATTAGTCCTGAATATATCCTGAGAATATGTGAAAAGTATCAAAAGTAGAACCATAGGAATGCAGAAGTAGGCGTAGGTGCTGATATGTAACTGACCAATCCTGAGCTCAACTTTTGCAATATGTATGAAGCTCATTATTAACTGTATTTAACCCGCCGTACTAATCAATAAAATTGGGCCTGTGATGATCAAACCGATGTCTGGGTCTCCTTCCGTCGACAGACTGGTATTTGACTCATTCAGAGGAAATGCAGGAAGCCCTTTTGGGAGCATGTTACCCTATTGAAACACATCAGCTTCGACCAGCGTTCATTCAATGGATAGGGGACTGGGACTGGATAACTCGTCCAAAGCGAGAGAATTCTCCTATCTCAGGTGCCATTACTGCATTTACAGACGCTGGCAGGAAATCAAGAACTGCTGTAATAACCTGGCAAGAAAAGGGAGTATGGAAGCATCATATTCTGCAAGCAGAAGCAGTGGACAGCCTACAAACCATGGAATTGTTAGCAGTGGTTTGGGCAATGGTACAATTTAAGGAACCTTTGAATGTTGTTACAGACTCTCTGTATGTAGCAGGAGTTGTAGCAAGAATTGAAGATGCTTCCATAAAAGAGGTGCAAAATCAAAGACTATATGAACTACTATTGCAGCTAAAGAGAGCTACAAGATCCAGGGAACATGCTTATGCTGTAATTCATATTAGAAGTCATAAATGGAAGGTTGGTTTAGGTGAAGGAAATGATAGAGCAGATAGACTGGTTACTATTACCCAAAGTACACCTCTGTCAAGTCACCAATTGGCTCGAGAAGCTCACTCAATGTTTCACCAGAATGCAAAAGGCTTAAGCAGAGAATTTAAGATAACACTCTCTGAAGCAAAAGCCATTGTGAGGGCTTGCCCTACTTGTAGCCATCATAATGGGGGAAGTGGTTTAGGCCTAGGAGTAAATCCACGAGGCCTGCAAACAAAGGAATTGTGGCAAATGGATGTTACACATGTTCCTAGTTTTGGCAACCTAAAGTATGTACATGTGTCCATTGATACTTACAGCAAATATTTATGGGCAACAGCTCAGTCAGGAGAAAAAGCTATTAATGTAGAAAGACATCTGTACAGTTGCTTTGCAGTGATGGGTACACCAAAAAGAATTAAAACAGATAATGGTTCTGCCTATACCAGTCATAGAATAGGGAAATTTTTTAGAAAGTGGGGAATTGAACATGTTACAGGTATTCCTAATTCCCCAACAGGGCAGGCCATCATTGAAAGGGCACATGGTACCTTAAAGAAATATTTAGCCAAACAGGAAGAGGTGACTGACCCCCACTCTAGATTACTAAAAAGCTTATTTGTGATCAATCATTTATGTGTGTTTGGCGATGTAGGGCAGCCCCCAGCAGAACTACACTATAAGCCACAAGAAACTGGTGAGCAAGAAAAAGAGGTATGGGTAAAATACCGAGATCCCAAGACAGGGCTATGGAAAGATCCTGCTAAGCTCCTGTTCTGGGGAAGGGGATATGTTTGTATTTCCACCCCTACAGGAGCATTGTGGGTACCTGCCAAGTGGACTAAACCTGTTCTTGATGCAGCGGCTGGTGGATCAACTCACAGAAGAGGACAAGGACCGTCTGGAGAAGAAGCTGCTCCTGATCCTGAGACCACTACTGCTTCAGCTGAAGGGACACTCGAAGGCGATCGACAGGGCCATAACACGCCGTTGCCGGACAACCAGGGAACTGATTGACATTACTGAACCGTTATCATCTTTCCATATAAAAGGACCGGCAAAAGAGAACTGCCTTGAATGTCACAGCCCAAATTGTGCTGCTTGGGTTGCACTGTGTTGCGGGGGTTGTGACAGGACCTTTTGGGTGGATCAGTTGTCACTTTTTCGTTTATGGTGTGATACCTGTAATCATAGACATAACTGGGAACATAATTGGGAGTGGGCTCTACGGAATGCAACAGGACTAAACACTGCCTCAGCTTTAGGTCTTTATGAGTCACATGAGCAGAAAATCTTGGCTTATTATCGGTGGGAGGTGCAGTGTATTTTGAAAAGGGTTAAAGCTCAAAGTGCATCATATATAGCCTCTGTAAGGTGTAGAAAACTGGTGCCTTTAACACAACATTCTGTTGTAGGGCCTATAAGAGGAGATCCCAATCAGGCATTAGACAACTGCATTAAAAGATTACAAAGGTGTGGTCTTCAGGTCTCAGGAACAGTAAGGTTAAAAATTGACAAGAAGAAGAAGGTCAAAGTAAAACCAGAAAAATGAGGTTTCCTTTTATTATATTACTTAGTGTAGTGGTAGCTGAAGAATTAAAGGTAACACATTTTAGTCAACCGAGAGATAATGTATGGCTAACACTTGCTAGGCAGATTAATCAGACTTTGCTTTGTCTCAGCATTGGAGGAGTTACTAACCCCTTTCGAACCTGTTTGGTAGGGCTCCCAGTATGGTCTCCTCAAGAATTCTGCAATTTTATTAATAACCGTGCCTTATGTATGCGCAGTATGGTAAATATTAAATTGCCTAAAGGGTATACTGCCAGTCAGAGTGATGACTACCGTCAATGCCTGTTAGTTCAATCTCAATATTCCTTTGCATTCTCCACCTGAGGAGTTAGAGCTTTTCGGAAGTGCAAATGCTAGCATGACCAGCACTTCCGATGGTGGGTGGTTTAGCTTTGACTATTCTAATCCTCAAAAGATGAATCCATATAAACAAACATGGGCTACTTTGGATTCAGCTCTAAAGCCAAATATAGTGTCTAAACAACTCTACAACCATTGTAAAGGCTCTAGAATTATGACACCTAAGAAATTACCTACAGGAATATTTCTAATTTGCGGAGATAGAGCCTGGAATGGTATACCTGCTCAACCTCAGGGTGGACCTTGTTATTTAGGCAAGCTATCACTATTCCACCCTAATATATCTATGCTAATGCAATTAAGTCATAAGATAAGCAGGCAAAAGCGTAGCTTACATGATTTAGACTGTAGTCAGATAGGAGATCCATGGTTCTGGAGTAAATTTAAACAAGTGATGGTTTCAGCTTTCCTACCATGGGGTGCTGCAAGCAAAGCATTGACTCTAGCAAAACAAATAGGGTGTTGGGCTAAGGGTGAACTGAATAAAACTTCACAGATATTAGATATGTTAACTTCAGATGTACAAAGTGTTAATCACGCTGTTCTACAAAATAGAGCTGCTATAGATTTCTTATTATTAGCACAAGGCCATGGGTGTGAAGAGTTTGAAGGAATGTGTTGCATGAATTTATCTGATCATTATGTATCTATTCATGCTAAGTTGAAAGAGCTACGGCTAGGGCTTAATAAGCTTAAGGAAGAAGAAGGATTGGGTATTGATGAGTGGCTTAAAAGTTTCGGATTGGGACCCTGGCTAAGAAACCTTATAACATGTGCTATAGGGATATTAGGGGTACTCTTATTGCTTTTACTCATATTACCTTGTTTCTGTGGCTGTATCCAAAAGATGATTAGTAGGATGATAGAGAAGACCTGGCAAACTAAGCTCCTTTCTCTTAAAGAAAAAAACGGGGGAAGTGTGGAGAGTTTAGTTCAGGCATGGCTTGAGGAAAAAGGCCACGAAGCCATGCAACTGAGAGAAAAGTAACAGGTAGCTGTGAAGCAGTTTCAAAGCAGTTTCCAGCCTGACTTCTATAAACAATTAGTCTCTCTCAGGCATCATTGTATAAACAATAAAGTTCTCAGGCAGTCTTCCCATAACAAAGGTAACATCCTCTCTGGGAAAAGATGGCACCCTGGAAACAGTTATGGAAGTTTTGGGAACCGTTCGTATCACAGTGAGAACACTGGTTTTGTTTTATGTAAACAATCAACGGTATTGTAAAACAAAAGGAGTGGTTAGAGTTTTCTCTGTTAGCCTATCATAAAGCTGTATTTTGGAATATGCATGAAGTTCGTTAACACTATTATTTAAGCTGACTGATCGATCAATAAATCGAGTTCGATGCACAATGGTCGTTCTCCCCTCACTTCAACACATTTCCTATTATGAGTACACTCAGGCTCCTGCACTAGACTTATTTGATTATATATTTCTAACCTGTATTTTCTCCTACTGAAAAAACAGAGTATACCAACAATAAAATTTGAGATAAAATATATTTTCATGATGTGGACTGATGTTCATTAAGTTATGAATCAAGATGTTGAACTACAACATTTTCTTAAAAAGCAATAAATTGTTATTTAATGCCCTAAAGGGAAATTGGATGGTTTGTTGACCGAAGTATTGTATTCAATTATTTCCTTGCTCTGTGAGGTAACCATCTTCACTGATAAAATGGGGATTCACATGGTCATTTCACTTCTATGGTTTGTCTATTTATATATGGAGAGAGTTACTGTATATAATAATGATGTTTCACTATGTTTGGAGAGTATATCGGAAAAAAAGGTAAATTTGTTTATAATAATTCTTGATTACTTCACTCCAGCTTAATGAGAAGGATGTGAAAGGGTCTCATCTAACATTTTGCACAGACTGCTGGCTGCTTCAAAAGCTCTTTTGTATTTGAATACCCGCAGGCTGAGCACAACCTGGAACCCAAATTTCTATTTGAGCAGATTTGCCTGTTCCACTGTTGAATTGCCCATAAAATGGTGATCTCATCAACAGCTTTAAAAAATAACCTGTATCTCTGCTGGTGTCCTCTGAAAACAAAGGCCATTAGTCATTTTTTCCACAGCCCTAAACCAGGGGTAGCTTTGTCATATATTAGGTGCTTTATCCTTCCTACCTTCTGCTTTTCTCATCTGCATCCTAACCATAAATATTTATATTTGCTCTTCCCAGTGGGATCTGATGTGGTGGGTTAATATGAATGACTCTGAGCTGACATCACAAAATAGTTTTTTTTAAAATCTCAGACCTTTTGTGGGCCCTATTTGCATTTGGAATGTGAGTTTTGAAGTCCAGAGATAACATTTGTCAACTCTGCAGTTTAGAGTTGGCAATTCAAATTCCAGAGGACACCTCCAATGCGACCTTCCCTGGTCGCTCCTTTTCCTTCCCCCCTGTCCCCCTCTCAGCTATTTGAGGCAGCGTTTACTGAACAATTCTGTTTTTCCAGGTGATGGCAACAGCGCTGGCAGCTCTGCACAGCCAGCCCCAGCTCTGGCTGTAAATGCTTCCTGAGCAAGTCAGTAATTAATGTTGCACTGATGACTGGTGGCATCTGTATGAGTTTATTATCATCTGTACTGAAACGCAATGTACAATGAAAACATGGGGGACTCTAAAGAAAGAGGCTAATAAATTTACATGAATTAACATTAAATTTAATTTGCCACATGCCAACCAAACTGTGCAGCAGATCTAAATCCTTTAAAAGACATAGATTTCTCTGCTACAGCTGCTTCCCAGGCCTGGCTGCTGCACTTACTTCAAGACTTTTCTCCATTTCTTAATTAAAAACAATTTCCACACATGCTGACTAATATATGTGAAGTATTGTTTTCTCAGTTAGAGAAAAAATATATTTACTTTTATTTTTTAAGAATATTGAAACCATTAATTTACCCATGCTTATAATATAATGCACAGAATAAATAAGATCTATTACAGCCATTTTCACTCTTGCCAAAATATGAAAGTGTACTGGAAAACTAACACTAATGAAATTATACTTTTTTTGTAGTATTTAGACTAAAATATGATACCATTGGAAATAAACAGGACACTATCTCCTAGTTACCTGTTCTAGCAAAGAACTATAAATTGACTCCTTCCTTAATGGATTATGTGGTGGCTTCTGCCATCTCCCAAAACACCAAGCATTGGAATGAATAATGTTAATATTTATGTCACTGTTTGAACAACCATAGTGTCAAAAAGAGCTCAAATCCTCAATAAGTGTAAAATATAAATAACTAGAAAGAAGACAAATAAATACGGCCGGTGTTCTGGTTTGGGATAAATTTAGTAAGGAGCTTCCAAAGGGATGATTCACTAAAGAGCAAAATGCAGTGTCCCTTCTCCCCACCTGTTTGGGAGATAAACCTCCTTCTAGAATCATTAAAAACAACTGCTTATTTAACAAGTAAAGTACTCACAAACGTGAAAAATTGAATAGTATTAAACAGTGAAACCTGTTGTTGTTCTGAAGAGATGGAAAATTCAGAACAGTTCCAAGAGAAAGAAAAGCCACAGTCCAGGGAAATTCCCTGCCTCAGTTAGCTAAAAAAAAACTAACAAAAATGCAAAGAGATCTCTGTCCCTTTGTCCATCTGTGCTGCAAACACAGTCTGGGAGAAAGAATGTGGGGGATCAAGTGCAGTTCCTGACAACAAACTCCTTTCTTCTTTCTCTCCACCTTCACTCTCAGAGACAGTCTCAAAGGTGCAGAGTTAAATATCCAGCATAAAGAGAACAGACAATTGGGGATACAAGCATCACAAAGTCACCCGACAACAGCAGGAAACAAAACTTTTTATCGCAGAAGTTTGTCATGATTTCATAGTTCAAAAATATACATTTGCCCAATTTTACAGGGAAGTGAATGTAAAATCAAAGTCCAAATACAGGTTTCATTATAGTCCATGAGTCCACTAAAGTCTTGAGTATACTGGATGTCACAGACAAAAAAAAATTACATTTTTCTGGGAACCTGCAAGTCTTTTGACTGGAATTTTTTTCAGAAAACTGAATGAAATAAAATTTCCCAAACCAAAGTGTGATGGTGTTCACAGGGATTTTCAGAAGAGGGAAGAGACGAGAATGTTGACTCCATGATTCAGAGGGCTTGATTTATTATATTATGATATATATTACATTAAAACTATCCTAAAAGAATAGAAGAAAAAGTTCTCATCAGAAGGCTAGCTAAGAGTAAAAGAGAAAGAATAACAAAGGTTTGTGGCTTGGACAGAAAGAGAGCCAGCTCTACCATGTTTGGCATTAATTCCAAACACCCACACGAGACCAATCACAGATGCACCTGTTGCATTCCACAGCAGCAGATAACCATTGTTTATAATTTGTTTCTGAGGCCTCTCAGCTTCTCAGAAAGAAAAAATCCTAAGGGAAGGATTTTTAATGAAAAGATGTCAGCGACACCAAAGTATACAAAATTATATTGAATTAATGTATTATCTGAAAAGTCTTCAGCTTGATTAACAGAATATAGTGAAAAGCTGAAAACTGAAAGAGTCTTTCAGGTGTAGAAAGTTCTATTGATTTTAAATTTTTGCTTAAAACCTTGGTGATTCATGCAGTCTATCCATGGGTCAGCCAGAGCTGGTTCCCTGCAAGGAGAGGGGAGCCATGTGCTCGGTGTAACTGAGGTGTCTCTACCATGGTGGCCACTGGTTCATCTGAAGCCACAGCTTCTGAGGACATCTGGGTCCCTAGATCTCAAATAGAAATCCCTCTGAATGTACTGTGTACCAGAAAATCAGTTTGATTTTACAATATGTACTTTGGAGGAAATACCATATTTAAGCAATTTTTCAGTGCCTATATTTGTTGCCACTCCTACTGTAGCTGCTTTAGTAGGTTAGAAAGGAAAAAAAAAAAAACAACTAACAAAGCATCATTATAATATTTTCAAATATAAACTAGCAATTTATTGCAAAAGCATATTGCTAGTATGTAATATGGTAACTAGCATACTTTTCAGTGTAAAAGTTTAATTGCAAAGTTGCTAATTTCACAGCAACAAACTCCTAGGGAAAAAGGTGGCTATTCCAGGTATGTTAAAATTAATGCAAAAGAAAACATATTATTTAATTCCTCTATCTTTCACAGCTTGTCAAGGTTTATGTGTAACAAAGAAATGGCAGGATGATAAATATCACAAAAGGAACAAAGAGATTTGAAAAAAGTGAGAGCTACACAATGTTTTCCTCAGTCGTGTGCATGTCATCACACTTGGCATGGGAAAGGTGTTGTCAAGCCAGCAGTGATTACTGAGTACATTAAAATTTGATTTTCGGTCAGAAAAATACGATCAAAAGAGTAGAAAATACAATTGGTCATCCACTTTTGTTTCTGAGGCTCCTTCATTTTATGTAAGGATTTTCTAATTTACTTATATTCTGCCCTTCCTTTTCTCCTTCTTTTTGTCCTTTATTTAAAAAAACTGAGAGTGAAAGAGAAGATTTGTTGGAAATGAGATTAGGTTAAGACATTCAACAATGTATGTTTAATGTGACTATGAGAAAAGAGCTCCTCTGGTAACAAGAAAGATTCAATACTGAGAAACCAATCTGTTAAATAATAATTTTTTTCTGAATGAAATACAACCAGCTGCATATTAGATTTATAATTATAAGAAAAAATTAAAATATGTTGTCAACTTTAGGCAGGTACCTTTGACAGAAAAAATTCTCTTGATATATCTTTGAAGATATCAAAGATTTCACAGCAAAATAAAATGCTCTGAAAATAATTGCTACCCTTTTTTTTTTTCATGTCCCCAAATGTACTTTAGTTGACATGTACAACTACAACTACTGTTCTATGTGTTTTTTAGTGCTAGAAGGACATAGTAATTGTAATCCACCTTAATTTTCTATGAAGCATACAAACAGATGATTTTTTTTATCTCAATACATTTTAATTCCAGTATATCTTAAATCACTTTCCAAATGTAAAATAATTTACTATTGAACTATATTGCTTCTGGAGAAAAATGTCACCTGTTTGTCAGAAATCAAAGGCTCAAATATATCCAGCTGTTAGTGAATTAACTAAAGAAATTGTTTTTCATTTTCTGATGGTTACTTCATAAACTGTCTGGCTAAAAGAGAAGAGTTACCACAATTACTAGATGAGAGATTTGGATAGGAGTTGCATAATCTCGTTACCTGTAGGGGGATAGAGAACTCAGAGAGAACACAGTGTAGGTTTGTTAATGAGAACCAAATCAAGCACGAGAAATACCTGAGCTGTCTTTTAAAATCTTCTGAAATGCATTAAGCACAATTGTGTTTCAATGAAAGCTCTGTTTTGGGTAACAGATAATGCATGGAGGCATCAACAAAAATTGTGTTTCTAAAGGCAGTACGAAACTTTCTAACACCAACAGTTTGGAGCATAACATGGCACGTGAGTGTAAACATCAGAGCCTGGAGAATAGAAATCAGCATCAGATAACAGTATTGTAGAAAAAAAGGGTTTCTATCTATAATGTTACATTCCATCTATATCTACATCATCTATATCTATCTATATTTGTATCAACAATATCTATATCATCTCTATATATCTGTATCTATAGACACTTATGTCTTTATCTGTGAACTTGAGGTGCAAATTCTACACTAATTTCTAGATACAGTTGTGGAGAGGAAGACAAGATTGTGAGTAGAAAGAAGTAGTTTTTTAGCAGGAAAAAGAATTTTTTTCTTTAGCAGTAAAAAGAACACAAGCAAAAGTGGATCAAATGCTCATAGTTTTATTAAGTTGGTCATATTGCTGTCATCCAAGGCAAAATAATAGTAAACATACAGATAAAATACTGGTTATAAACATGTAAATGAAATTGTATAATTAGTTTCAGAAATATATTTCATTAAATAGAAAGTGAGTCACAACAAGGGGAATTTACTGCATTTTTTGAATTTCTAAATCTGGCTAAAGTAACCTGGGGAAGCTATTACATTGCCACTTAAGCAAGTAAAAGGAGGATTAAAAATCCAAGAAAATATATTTAAAACACTTTTTGAAAAGACTGAATTTGACCACTTAGAGATGGAGGAAATATTTTAACAAAAAGAATAAATAATAGCAAATAAGTAGGGTGAGAGAGGCGGCAGCAGTCTGCATTAAAATTTGTTAAAACGTTTTAATGATTGATGGGGAATAATTATTAAATTAAATGAGAATTGCATTACAATAAAATCTTTCATGATGCCAGGTTGGTGAAATGGTAAGGATGGGATTCACAATCTTAGATAGCTGTGTTGTTTGCCAGCCCTGACAGAGCCAATAGGTGAGTGAAGGCAGAAATGGTTGGAGCCATCCTAAGGTGTTTCATCAGGGTGGTAGTGAGTGGATATGGCTCCTCTTCAGTATCTTTGCTCTTCACTAATTGCATTAGTTGTAATTACATGCTGTTAGTGGCATTGCTAACAAGGCTAATGAGTCAAATGCACTGGACTTCCTCCTGCCGGATAAATTTTTAAAGGCTGTTAAAAAGTTGGAGTAGGTTTCAGGAGAGATCTATGCATTATTCAGTGAGTAGTAGACACGTCTTAATGTGAGAGCTTTAGAGAACTCAGTCTGAAAAGATTTAGAGGCAATTTGATTATTCTGCACAAATACTTTCAAGGAAAAAAGATAGTGGATTCTGAAGGACACATAAATCTACTGTAACAAGAGCTGGAGACCAAAATCAAGAGTGTTTGCTTTCCCTGACATACAGCTGTGCAGACAATTCCCCCAAACACAAACTGTTTTCAGGTGGAGGGTATTGATGACCTCCCAACCATTTAGTCCATGATTTACCAACCATTTTACCTATGACCTACCAACCATTTAATCCATGGCCTACCAACCATTTAATCCATGGTTTACCAGCCATTTTATCCATGGCCTACCAACCATTTAATCCATGGTTTACCAGCCATTTTATCCATGACCTACCAACCATTTAATCCATGGTTTACCAGCCATTTTATCCATGGCCTACCAACCATTTAATCCATGGTTTACCAGCCATTTTATCCATGGCCTACCAACCATTTTATCCATGACCTACCACTATTTTACCTATGACCTACCAACCATTTAATCCATGGCTTACCAACCATTTTATCCTTGACCTACCAATCATTTTATCCATGACCTAGCAACCATTTTATCCATTACTTACCAAACATTTTATCCATGACCTACCACCATTTTGCCTATGACCTACCAACCATTTAATCCATGGTTTACCAACCATTTTATCCATGACCTACCAACCACGCTACAGAATAACCAGTGCCTCCTGTGTTACCTTTGAATGGGCTGGGATTCTGGACATGTAGTCTACAAAATAAAGGTGCCCCTTGTCCTGGCAGAGATCAGGTCAACTGCTGTGGTCACCTTTTGGAAGCCTAGGCAGAAACCTTAAGAAATTTTAGGTCATTAAAGAAGCCATTTGAAAAAATTAAAATGGCAGATGTCTACTCTTTTGCTGACTAGCATTCCACTCTGTTCTGTGGAAAAGCATTGAACCATTTTACCTTCTTTCCTATCTATCCATTAAAATATAATAGATATTTGCTTCTCTCTAAGAATATTTGTCTTTATCATATTTTATATCTTTAAAAGAAAATATCTTAAACCCATAAAGTTATTTTAATCTTTTTAAAGGATCCTTAGATCTCAACATTTTTCTAGTTTCCTACATCTGCAGGTTTTAATTTGATTCTTCCTTTGCACTGGTATATATCACAATGAAGTCTACTCTACTCAGCTTCTGGAACTACACACATGTATGAGCAATAAAACATTTTACATTTATTTGACAAAACAGATAATTTTATAACACTGATTTAGAGAACTGGTGAAAAGAATTTTCATTTTATTTTACATTCTGGCAATGTTTATATTAAAGTGAATTCTTATTCTTTTATTGGCTGGAGTTTCTTTCAGTTCAGCTTGGGGAAACTGACTATGCTAAATGTATAAATAATACTGGAATTTAGTGGCAGCTGTTGCTTTGGTGGTTTTCCAAGATTAGGAAATTGTCTCACTATAATAAAGCCTATTGAAATGCTCACCATGCTGAAAATGAAAGCAATGTATATTTTAATGAGAAAGAATTAATTAAAACAATATTTTGTGAACAAGTTGTATACAATAATTTGATGAATAGTATGCATTGTAATATGTAATTTTCAGTTGTGACCTTTGATTTTGATTGTCTGAATTTTTACTAAGATCTTCATTAATTTTAAGAGCAATTTGATAAATTGCAACCTGAAAACATTAATAGAACAGTTAAAAACCAGAACAAGAGTATTTTTCATATTATCCTTGTAAATGAAGTTATGAAGAAATATCGCAATGTTTTGCTTAAATGCATTGCTCAGTAAAAACTTGGTGTGACATAAGACCATGAAAGCTTTATAAACTTTGTGTGCTTTTTCTTGGACTCAAATAGTAGTATTTCCACATACATTTTATGGGACTTGAGTGTGGGAAGCAAAGTCCTGTAATCCTTTTAACTTTCAGGTTCATCATATTCTTAAATGCACCTTTAAAAGGAGGAATGTTTCATTTAATAAAATCTTTACCTGAAAAAAAAAATGACATGGAAACCTGGAAAAAAAATGTGAGTGATTGAGACTCAATGTTTATGTCTCTTGGTACATTTTTTTATGCACATGACACCAGAGTTCACAGTAAAGAGGAAGAGTAAGGCTCTGTTTAGGGAAAAAAATAGCTTTTAATGTAATTTAAACCACTGATTTGGCCTTGTCTGGGAATTCTATTAGCTTTGACCTTACATCAGACTGTCAATTTTTCTCACAAGCCTTAAAATACACCTTACTAGAACCAGCTTTATGCCCAAGTGTTACACAGAGAGCTTGCCTTTAATTTCATCCTATCTGTAAAGAAAGCATTTCTTCAACCAGGAAATGGGAGTTTCACTGCTGAAAATCACAAAGGAAGAGCAAATTAAGAATGAGGTTTATACACTGCATTAATTGCTAAATTTAAAACTTAGCAATTAAGGTATTAACCCCTTTTTACTTTTCTTCTGAATGAGGAAAAAATGTATCATAACATCTTTTGAATTATTCTACATTAATCCAAGAGATTGTTTTTTTTATAATTTTACTATGCTTGTTATATTTTCTGTCGTATTCCAACATTTTATGTTGAAAATAATTTTTTAAGTTGATGTGTATCCAGTAGAGAAAACAAAGCTTCTATAAAAGGGAATCAGTACAACATAAGGAAACTATAAGATTCAAATCACATGAATGTAAATTGGCAATTATAAGTGCTAATAATAATTCTGTTAAAATACTAATAAAGAAAAATTATCAACCCCAAAACCTCAGTTTTTTATTTAATTATAAACTATTACTCATATATATCAAAACAAAACAATTCATATTTCCAGATGAGTTTTTTGCTTTTTATGATAAAGAGTTGTTGGATTGATTTATTTTTTTAGGGGAGGAGGATGTGAAAAGAAAAGGAGGGGTAGAGAAATGGTTGTATATATCTAGTTAATTGATTTTTTTAAAGTATAGTTATTATACATGGTAATATTTATGAACACTTTATTTGCTTAATTTTATGTTACCCAATGCATATTAAAGTAGCCCCAAGGGAAAAGACAGGAAAAATCTAATAGCAGTATTCCTCTATCTGGTGAACAAAAATAGCCAGTTGCTTCTCTGTTCAGAGATGAAAAATATTGTTTAGATAATTCATCTGGCACTCTGACACAGAGCATGATTATTTTATCCTGATTCATTTTCTTTAGGCCAGGGAGGAACCTGTGTCTGATAATTTAAGTGTCTTTCCTTGTGAGATGGTCACAGCCTGTGAGAATTTCTTTATTGGCCTCTAATCTTTCCCTCACCTTTTTTCTAAAACCTTTCCTCTTTTGCTAGTACTCACAAAGTCAGAAAATCCCTTCTGAGGCATTTCAATGGAAAACACCTGGTGGGATTTGAGAAAAAGAAAAACAGGAAGGTGTTCATGAGGAAAATAGTTGAAGAAGGGAGATTTAAGAGAGAAAATCTCTATTTTCATGAAAGGACTAATGCCTGTTTTAACAGATAACTGTTATTTTTCAGTATGTGGGATGGAACTCAAGCTACTTAGAAAGGATTCAGACATGGACATAAGGCTTAAAACAATTGTCCTTTATCCTTTAAACTTGGGAACATTCCATTTTTTGTCCTCACTTCCTTTGCTGCTCATGGTTAACTTTTACCACAGTAAAATACAAATCAGGGCATTCCTTAGCCTCCTCTTTGCCAGGAGCAGTTTATTCCTCGTTGCTTTACAGCCACTATGCACAGACACACACACACACCCCAGCAGTTTGTTTGTTATACTTTTATGATTCAGCAACCCTGATACAAGTCATTAAAATTTTGTTAAAACAGCTTTCCTACCCAGTGACTGGTTGGTGGTTTTGCTATTAAGAATGATTAAAAAATAATGTGAATTTTGAATCCCTAGAAGGTTGCACTTAAAACACAATAAAGGCTCACCTCATTACTAAGACTAGTAATATTAGACTCAACTTAGCATGAATATTATTCAAAAGCTGCTATAGCAGAGTTTTGTTGGTAGGATCTACATTATTGTTAGTGCCAATCTGCTGACATTGCCTTATACAATATACTGTTATTAAGTATCTAATAATTTTTCAGACTTTTATTACAGTCAGCAGGACTTCATTCAGCAGGACATTAAGAAGATATAGGAAACCAGAACATTTGCAGCAAGCCTCACACAGCTCTGCAGGAGTTCTGCTTTGCTCTTGCTGTGATGAGTCACCTTTGGGTAGAAAAGAAAACCTCATAAAATCCTTTATTACTTACGCTTATTAGAGAGGATATTTACTGTGCTGTGGTTTAGAACTTAGTTCTGAGCAAGCATGGATTCTAAGAAAGCCATGTTTTCCTGTTCTCTCTCTGCCTGCTGTCTTTCCTCCCCTCCATTTTTGCTTCATTCTCTAAAGGATGTCAATCACTAACAGCAATTTTTCTCTTTGAAGGTTTATATCACTGCTGAATCCTTACAAATGAACTGTTAATGTGCAAGCACCAGGATCCTCCATTCCCACACAGCAGGCCCTGAAGCTCAGCCTTCCACCACTCTGATCCAGACCGTTGGCAACCTCATGACTTGGAAAAGTGATTTTTTTCCCATTCCAAGATACTGTATACACTGCGTGGCTCATCCGTCAACGGCTTTCTGGTTATTAATTGCTCATAAATGTTCATGAATTTGTGTCACCCTGATGAACCTCTTAACTTGCATACAAGCTATTAATTATTCATTTGTAAGCAATTATGCTGATGATTTTTGCATCCTCTATAGCAGCTCATTATGTAAACTAACCATGTTAACAGTCCCTGTACTGATTTAGAGCTGAGATACAGCTTTCCCTGACAGCAGCTAAGGACTGCAAGATTAAATTACTTCTTTTAACAAAGTACAAATTATTGATAGATATTACTTCTTGCCTTGGTAATTGAAAAAATGGAAATCTTTGCTCAGAAATACAACCAAAAATGTCATACTTTATTTAATTAATCTAAAAACCCATAATCACTGTCTTAGTTATGAAAAGAAAAGGTGAAGTAATAATTATTTTTAATGGATTTGGATCTTGAAGAAAAATATTTAGTTAAATGATTGGAGGTCAGGGAAATTTGGCTGGGGTATTGTGGGGGTAGCTGGGATGGGTATCCCTGATGAAATGTGTCCTGGAGACCCCAAGGGAATATTTAGGGGAGTTAGGTGGGGAATGACACTCTGAATCACAGCATGGCGTTTTTCTAACACCTTTTTGATATTCAGTTTTGAGAAGGTCAACACAAAATGAGCTTGAGACTATGACAATATCCAGAGAGGTTAACAAAGCAGGGTATGTAGATCCCTAAAAAATAAATTAGCATCTAAAAAAAATTTACGTTTTTGGGAGAGAACAAGAAGTTGTATTTCTTGGACATAAGGGGTCATATGATAGAAGAACAATGCTCTACAATCATTGTTTAATTGGAAGGGTTGGTTGCAAGATAAGTTTCAGGAGAGATACAGAGAAAAAGACAATATCCAAGCAGGAGTTAGCAAAACCATGCTAAGTAAATTCATGATTTACTGAGATGATAAAGCATTTGAGAAGCCAAAATTTATGGAGTTGTAAAAAGCATATAAAGATTTTTCAAACACTATTGAAATTAAAGTTTTTTTTCTTGATTTATTTTATTTTCAGGGGAACTGAAAAGGAGGCTAGAGAGAGGCTTATTTTATTCTTACTTAAATTCTGTAAACTCTTGATTTACATTTATCTTCCTGGCTTTCTGTTCACACTGTACTGTTGGGAACTGACATGGAAGGATAAGTGGAAAAAAACAAACAAACAAACAAACAAACTGTGAAAAACAAAAAACAAACAAACAAAAAGAAACCCCAACACTTTCCTGTGACAGTGTTCACAGGGATTTTTGGACAAGAGAAGAGATGAGGATCTGACTCCATGTTTCAGAAGGCTTGATTTATTATTTTATGATATATATTACATTAAAACTATACTAAAAGAATAGAAGAAAGGATTTCATCAGAAGGCTGGCTAAGAATAGAATAGCAAAGAATGATAACAAAGGTTTGTGGCTCGGCTCTCTGTCCGAGCCAGCTGGGCTGTGATTGGCCATTAATTACAAACATCCAACATGGGCCAGTCACAGATGCACCTGTTGCATTCCACAGCAGCAGATAATCAATGTTTGCATTTTGTTCCTGAGGCCTCCCAGCTTCTCAGGAGGAAAAATCCTAAGGAAAGGACTTTTCATAAAAGATGTCTGTGACATTTTCCCACTTTTTTTAGGTCTGAGCATCCTAATAATCCCAACTCTGCATCTAGACACTTCACAGTGCTCGAGTCCATGATGTCTGCTTGGTAGGGCTCTCAGGTACTCCAGAACAATCTTCTAAGGGCATTTTATAAAATGGGGAAAACAACCAACGACAACCTGTTTGCTTTTCCTTTCTGTTGTGAAAATTCATGTCAGACAGATGTCGTTTTGTTTAATAAATGTGTAAAAGAACAATGTGTAAGAACAATTTCTTTGCCAATGGTGTTATTTTCATGGATCCTAGAAAGCAGGGCTTTTTGTTGTTTCTCATGTGGCCTTTACTGAAGGACTGGCACACTACTACACTGCTGTCCCAGGTTACAATATCCAAATGCATTCTCTTCCCATCCTCAAGAGCTGCTGAAACCAGGAGGGACATTGTTTTTTCATCTCCTGTTAATGTGCCCATCAATGTCTTGCCACGTGATTCAGAGATGACACTCTCCTGGAGCCATTTCTGTTCAATGGGTAATCAAGGACCCACTGCACGACTCAGAATGATATCAGCGCATTGCCAGATGCTCCGCCCAGGGGGGAGGAGCTAAGCATCCCCACCTGGATGTAATCTGGGTTTTAGGACACCACAAGCAGTCTTTCCACTGGATTCCCAGAGGAATGACCACCCTTGCCCACTGGTCTTACAGTGGACAAGAGCTACCAGATGGTTTCTACAGCATCACCACTTCAACAAGACCATTTCATCAGGACTGCTGCCACCACCCTAACTAGTAGGGTGTCAGTGGTTTTTCTTTTGTATTATTGCATGTATTTTGGTTTGTTTTCCCTTTTCCTAATAAATTGTATTTCTGACTTGGAGCCTCTCACTAGTTTTGCTTTCAAACCAGAACAACTGGCAAAACTCCACTGTTCTGCTCTGTGATAATATTCTTTTAACTTGCAGTTAGAATCTGGAATTAAGGGTTGGGGGTAGCTTGAAGTATGCTTAAATCTTTCAGTTGATGTACAGAGGAGTTTAGTAGTTTAAATTATGTAACACATTCACATTATGCCTATTATCTCAATTTTCTCAATTTGGAGAGGAGTCATGTAGGCTTGGAAATATATGATTTTTTATGATAGAACTGCTTTTGAATATACTCATTATGCATAAGAGTAATGACTATTTGTTAATAACAATCACACCATTGTCAATAATTTTTAGCTTAGTGTGATGGTGTTCACAGGGATTTTTGGACAAGAGAAGAGATGAGGATCTGACTCCATGTTTCAGAAGGCTTGATTTATTATTTTATGATAGATATTACATTAAAACTATACTAAAAGAATAGAAGAAAAGGTTTCATCAGAAGGCTGGCTAAGAATAGAATAGCAAAGAATGATAACAAAGGTTTGTGGCTCGGCTCTCTGTCCGAGCCAGCTGGGCTGTGATTGGCCATTAATTACAAACATCCAACATGGGCCAGTCACAGATGCACCTGTTGCATTCCACAGCAGCAGATAATCAATGTTTGCATTTTGTTCCTGAGGCCTCCCAGCTTCTCAGGAGGAAAAATCCTAAGGAAAGGATTTTTCATAAAACATGTGTGCGACAGCTTAGTAATAGATTTTAAGAGTTGCTGGACTCTATGAATAAACACACTTTCAGAGAATCTACCAAGCTGGTATAATACTTCCTGTACTCACTTCACTAAAGAAGTGGGAAGCTATTTTTGAAATCTTTGTATTTATTTGTCAATGAGTATCATGAATACCTCTTAAGTATTTGAATATCACGTAGGTGCTTTCCCAAAAGCAATCAATATTGCAGATTCATCAGAGACTTATTACTAGCCAACACAGCACACCTATCAGTGCTCTTCCTTTCAGCCGAGGCGCACCTCTCTTATTAGTGACACGCATTAACCGTCTTCATTTGGGATTTTGCATCACTCAAGTAACTGCAGGATGATAGTTAGTTTATATAATGAGCAACAGTGCAAGAAGCAAAATATTCAGCATAATTAATTAGTAATGAATAATTAATGCCTTCCATATACTTACAAGTTCATCCAGCTGTCATGTACTATAAATGCATGAGAATTTGAGAAATTTAGCAGCCAAAGTGATATGAGTATGTGATAGTTGAATATTATTTTTATAATTTTTGATCGAAATCCTGCTGTCTACAGCAGACTTCAAGCTCTAAGGAACTGTGGGGCCTTTGCCTATGACTAGTAAAATATTATTTGTCAGGAACTGCTGTGATAGGACAAGGAGTAATGGGTTCAAACAGAAACAGGGGAAATTTAGGTTAGATATATGGAAGAAAGTCTTACTGCGGGGGTGGTGAGGCATCAGCACAAGTTGCCCAGAGAAGCTGTGGATGCCCATCCCTGGAAGCATTCAAGGCCAGGTTGGATGGGGCTTTGGGAAAACTAATCTAGTCTAAGAGGTCCATGCCATGAAATCATTCCATGATACAGATTTGAACAACATCCATTTTGATAATCAGATATGCAAAGATAAAAGTAAATAAGGTATAACTTCTCTAAGAGTAAAAAGATACTAATTTTTTGTCTTCTTGCTAACTGAAATTCACATATATTTGGAATCAAGCAGATAATTTCCTGTGAAAAAACACTGAGAACTATCCCGTTTTTATTCATGTCTGAGGAGCCCTCTTGATTGATAGAAGCAGAGAGTTTCCAGGGAAAGCTAAGACCTATACATTAATGAAAACATGTACTTGGAATGTAGATGATAAAATTGTCTCAGGTGAACAAAAAGCCGACAATCACCTGTTATTAGATATTTCAGCAAATCCTTGGAGAAGATAGATCTTATATGTAAGTCTACTTCAGGAAAAGTTTCAGTTTCAGCTCACAAATTTCTTGACTCAGGAAACATCTTACCACGGGGCACAAATCAGAGGACAGGCTTCATTAGTTTCAGTTCTACATTGAACTACTGGTTTGCTTTTTTGTTTTATTTTTTATCTCAAATCCTTGGTAGTTTAATTCTACATAGTCTAATTTATTGGCCTATAATGGTAGTTTTGTTTTCAATTTATGATTGCTTTACCTTATTTTAATTGACATTTCTGGTCTTTTAAATTATTTCTGCATGGAACTTGTTCTCAAAGGGTTTAATTTGGATCTGTGTAAAAATTGATGAATGTACAGAGGACTGGGAAATAATAAAAACAAAGAGCTGGATACGAATCTCGAAACTCAAAAACGACTCCCCAAAGGGAGATTCTTTCAAGCAGATCAGTGTCTTTCTGCGTTGAAGTCAACGGAGCTACACTGGTTTACACCTCCTAAGGATCTGGATACACACCATTAGTACCTGATTCAAAGCCCATAGAAATAATTTGCCTTTAGCATTGTAACTTTATGGCTGGAATAATCTGTTGGTATTTATGAGCCTCCTTCTTAATGAGTTGTGACATGTTTTTTAGGGAGCCTGTGATCGTACCTTGGCCAGGGTAAATCCCTGAGGAGCAGTTTCTTCCTTGGGATGCTCTTGGAGTCGTGCACACCTTCATGATTGCTGGATATAAATAGGCAACCCAGCTGTTGCTGTTGAGGAGATGTTGACTGCACGGTGGGAGGGAGGGGGATATTCTATGAAACTGTTTACTGTTTGTTTGTTTGCTTATTTGTTTTCTAAAACATACCTCAGGCAGTTTTTGGCTTCTAATACTAGGAACTGAAGCTGTTAATTTTGAAGCCCCCATGAGAATAGTGAAGAAGCCCAATGCTCAAAAGAGTTTGGTAAAATATACCTCCCACTCATTTATTTGCAGCAATATGTCCACTAGGGAATTTAGTTGTCTAACTACTTAGGAACTTAGGAAATTTGTGGGGTTTGCCCTCAGGAACAGGTGGAGTTATATACCTTGCATATATCCATGAGGAAGTTACCCTGAATCTTGGCTGAAATAGGTACCAGAGCAGCAGAACTGCAGCATAAAAATGGCTGAGGGATGACTCAGTGCCTGCTTGGTACCGACTTCATTGGTTTTCCTTCCCTTAAAATATAAACATTTTACAATTTTTCTTATTCCTTTTCTGCAGGCTTTGCTTGGAAACCTCACAAGACCAGTAAGAATTTTATTATGAAACTTTTCTGCATGTTCTATTTTTGAGTGGGTTTCACCTGTATCGTTTAAGCATTGTAGCTCCTGTCCCAGTACAGTTAGGCCTGGGCAACAGCAAACAGCAAGCAGCATGTCAGACAGAGAGAGCTGGAGGAAATACAGATGGCTTTTCATCCACCTTGGGTTTTTTCTTTCATTTCAAAACTATCTGCTAAAATGTTTCATTCACTGGGTGGTTTATCACTGAGATGCCTTATTCACCTGAGATAGCTCAGATGAATTCCTACCACATATTTTTGGTGGGGTTTTTTGTATAGTAGCAGATACTTCATAAAATTATTGCTGACACTTTGGGTTGTTTACCAAAGACAAGGAAAAAAAATAATGCACATTGATGTGTTCTAATATACAGAATGAAGTGTTTTCATCTCAGCTTATCAAGATGTAATGGCAATCTATTGCTCCAATAAATAAAGAAAATATGAAATTGAAATAACTTGATGGATCTCAAAAAGCACCATCCTTGATGATGGAAAGGATGATTTCATCATTACATTTTGATTATTTATCCCTTATTTAATGTCATTCCTTGTTTAAGTTTGCAGCTATCAATGCCACCAGTATGCACTCAGATTGGTAAACACAGCTGACAAACCAAAAAATAGAACAATTAGAGTTTTTTTCTTGTTTCACTTGGGCAAAATACTTGCAGTTGCTGCAGTACAAATGACCTTGAAGTCTCTCACAGTTATGAAGAAATTCTCATTTTTCCTATACATTCAACATGACTACATAGGTTGCGTGCTGCCACTCTCAAATCTAAGAGTAATAAAATTTAGAAAAAAATTAACTCCTAAATGCAGAGGAAATGTGAGTAATGAATTTCTCAACATGTCCTTGTGCTTTAGACTTTTTGCTTGATGCCATCAGTGTTCTTTTTTGCCTTTTTCTAGACTCCTGTGCATGCATCCCATTGCTCTTTGCCTCAAGGTGCATAACACCCATATCATAAACCATGAAGGTTTTTGAGTGATACATTTAATGTAAAACTTTCAAATAACATGTTTATAAACTTTTAACAGAGATTATTTTAAAAGAATCTCCTAATTCAGAGCTGAAAATAACTTTTTTTAGCTCTTTTGATGCCTGGATATCATAATTCTCATTGAAAGAGAAATTGATTTCATTCATATGATAGAGTTTATACTTTTAGAAGAAATAAAATTCCAAAAGCCCAGACACAGAGCATTTGCATTGATTTCAATTGCTGAGATAATTAACTTCAGGAGTACTTAGATTTCACTTACTTCCAAATTAAAAGTGCTTGGTTCCAGGAAATTTGAGACCAGTGACTTTGTGACAGCTATAAGATGGTTTTCCTCCTTGTTAGAGAGGTGAAAAGCTCTGAGGCATCAGTACCAGGTTTGTGGTGAATTGGTTTGGTTTTTATGTCTCAGTTTTGTGGAAAGATGCCATGCTAGCTGGCTATGAACTGGGAAAAGCAAAGTGCACACTGACATGGAAGCTGTTAGGAAAGTAGGCAAATCCTCCCAAAACATAAAATTATTTTCGCAGAGACAAATTTTTTTTTTGAGTAAATTTTTATTGCCACATTTGGCACCTATTGGGATAAAACCCACAAATTTCTGAGTCAAGCTTATGTGTGCAATGCCCAGGAGAGAATTTGAAGATCACTTATGCATTTATTGTGCATTCCTTTGGTCATATACTACCTGGTATTGGTAAGAAGTTGCCTTTGTGGGAATATGGCATGCTAGTACCAATTTTCAATAGAAAGTAAGATATCTGTCATTGTTATATTTTCTGAAAAATCCTCTTTGCCCAGGATTTTCCCCTGGAAAGCTGAGAAGCCTCAGCTTCTCCTGTTTGCTGCTCTGGAATATGGTCTGGAGATTGTTTATCCAACACATGAATTGTTTCAACTTAACAGCCAACCATGGCCAGCTGTATCAGGGCTCTGAGGAGTCAGGAGTTTTTATTATTCATTCTTGTTAAACCTTCTGGCTGTATCTTTTCTGCATTCTGTAGTATAGTTTTAGTATAACATTCCATAATATAATATAATATAATATAATATAATATAATATAATATAATATAATATAATATAATATAATACCATAAAATAATAAATCAGCCTTCTAAGAACATGGAGTCAGATTCACTCATCTCTCACCTCATCCTGGCAACCCCAGCAAATACCACAGATATCTTTTCTATAAATAGCTTTCTAAAATTTCTGCTGCTTAGTACCTCTTACTCTGAGATTGAGAGGATCCATAGCGTGACCATGTTCACAGGGGTCTTAGGATGAGGGAAGAGATGAGGATCTGACTCCAAGTTTCAGAAGGCTTGATTTATTACTTTATGATATATATTATATATTATATTATTTATTTATATAAATATATGTATTTATATTTATTTATATTTTTATATTATTTTGTATTAATTATATTATTTATATTATTTGATATTATATGGTATTATAATTATAATATATATTACATTAAAACTGTACTAAAAGAATAGAAGAAAGGATTTCATCAGAAGGCTAGCTAAGAATAGAATAGCAAAGAATGATAACAAAGGTTTGTGGCTCGGCTCTCTGTCCAAGCCAGCTGGGCTGTGATTGGCCATTAATTACAAACATCCAACATGGGCCAATCACAGATGCACCTGTTGCATTCCACAGCAGCAGATAATCAATGTTTGCATTTTGTTCCTGAGGCCTCCCAGCTTCTCAGGAGGAAAAATCCTAAGGAAAGGATTTTCCATAAAAGATGTCTGCGACACCTGCAGCATTGTACATTGATGCTCAAATAATGAGAAGGTAAGAGCCTTATCAAAGCTGTAAACTTTAATGGGCTGGATTTCTTTTGAGATATCCTTTGAGATAAGCAGAGGGTTTCCTCTGGGGTTTTCTGCATGTGTTCCCAGTATATTGGTTCTAAACCTCTAGTTGAGCCAGACTTCTTTTTTATCAAGGAAAAAGTAAACTGTTGGAATGAATGCTGAGTTATCTTCAATGTGAGCACTAAATAAGGTAAATATTAAAATTATATTTACCTCTTTTTTTTTTCATGGTCAATCTGCTGATTGAATCAGAGAGAGAGGACTTCTGAACACTACAGAGTTTGCTGTCATTGCATGGCTTAGCTCTTGTTACATCTCTGTCATTATTTGGTAACAGAGACACCCACTAATGTGAATGCATCAGTGCTGTCCATTGCTGTACTATTCCTTCTCCTATAGGGGATATAGAATGAAATCAACCATCTAATTCCAAAGGTTCACACACTGCTGAGTCACAAACTAGGAGCGGCAACTTCTTAAAATATGCTTTTTTAGAATTCAATGTGACTACTTTATGACCCTAAAAATGTCAGCCCAAACTATCTTAGCACTGGTGTTGTTTATTTGAAAATACAGTCACCTTAATACTACATGTATTTACTGCCTGTGCCTTTTAAATAAAACTAGAGTTTTTAGAAAGAAACCAATGCCTTTTGAGATTTGTACAATATATGTATTATTTACTTTATGTGTTTAATCTCTCTCTCCCTTACCTCTATCTCAAAGCAGTCAGTTATTGGATAGCTAAGTTATATTAAGAAAGCTATGAAAGATTACTTCTATTTTTGTGGGAAATTACCTTATTACAACACATCAGATATTTATAAAACTACTGCATTAAAAAAAGAAAAAGGGATTTTTTACAGGGAGCAGGAACAATGAAAAAGATATATGCCTTGTAAAGCTCACTATAGATATGAAAATAAACACCCAGAATATAGGCATGAGCTTACTAGAGAAATATAAATGATACAGATAATATTTTGCAGAGATCAACAAAATCCCAAATCTGATAAATTTTGTATTAGAAGAAAGATTAAGGCAACAAAGGGCAAGAGTACATTGAAAAACCATTTCTTACATTTAAACTAGTTGAGGAGTTTCATAAACACTTTTTAGTGACTGACTTTCAAGGGTCCCAAGTTGGATACAGGGCATATAAAAGAAGTTCTTCTCTTTTTAATGATCTTAGCATTCTCCATCTATTTTATACCTCAAAAAATAAAAGACAGATTTTCCTGTGTGTTTTTTTCTAACATTGTCAGAGGTCACCTGCAACACAGCCCCTCAATGGAATAATTTCCCACAGGCATGTGTCTTGCTTCATCAGAGCTGAGTAAAGTTATGTTTTCCAAAAGACGATGTTTTTGATACATCAGATTTACATTACTTAGGTTTAGGAAGTCACTCTGAAACTGACGTTTCTTTCCCTTTAAATTAAGCAGGAGATTTTTTCCCTTTCCACAGTTTCTACCCAGAAAAGGCCTGAAAATAAATATCTTCTTCAATTTTCCCTAATTAATTCTACTTCTGCTGTGAACAAGGGTGCCAAGCTCTTGAGAGCAGCACCCCAAACAAAGGAAGAATTCTGCATTTGTTTCTGCATAAACGCGCTCGTTACTTCAGTAGTCTAACATACCAAATCTCACCAAATTAGCACGATTTCAGTCTCTGTAGCTGCCTCCTTAAAAGCAAGTAGGAAAAAAAAAAAGTGGGAGACCATGTAGTTCTGATTAGCAGTCTGTGTTTGTTAGAAATTTCAGGTAGTCCTTCTCTGCATAATTCTGGTTTGAGGGAACAGAGCAGTGAACAATGTGCCCCTCCTGGACAGAGGCTGGAATGTGGCAGGGGGAATAGTGGAGATGCTTCTGTCTGGGTTTGGGGGGAAGGAGAAATCATTCATATAGACAAAAAGACAGTTTGAATTTGGTGTTAAAGGCCCACAGAATTTGATGTGTGCTTTACTTCATTAGGATTTTCCTTCCAGAGAAGTATTAATTTTTTTACACTAACCTAAATATAGGATAAACACTGAATACACTAAAGGATGAAATCAAGGTTAATTAAAACATCTAAGTCTTTGATTACAAAGGTGATAATTGCAGTAGAATTAAGAACAAAATAACTCTATTGAATAGTTCCTTATTAGGTATGCTCAACCTTTTTTATCAGATCCTCAAAGGGTTTTTAATACCCTTTTTGTCTCTTTATTCTTATACTCTTTGTTCCCTAGAAAGACAGAGATAAAAGAAGGAAATGAAAACTGAAAGGGAGGAAGAAGGAAATTAAAAAAAAGTCTTGCTAAATTTATGCAAAATACCTGTCTTTCTGTGGGTAGCCTTCTTCCATTGTGACATACTTCTATTTCCTCACTTTCTGAGACACACAAATATTTGCTGTTTACAAGAATTTGGTGTAACAACTGTATGTAGAAAAGCAAAGTCAACACATACTGATATATTGGTATTAGTGATGGAGAATTTTGTTTCAAAGGCTGAAACTGGGAGGAAAACAAAATATTTTACCAGTACTAGGAGGGAAAGCTCCTAGTATAGCTAATAGTCTGCACTGTCAGCTGCAACTGTGACTTTCCAGGAAAAGGACTGTAAATGAGAAAGTAACATTTCTTTTTTATCTTCCACTTTTTTATTCTCTTTCCCTCTTTATGCTTAGTCCACATTATAAGAAGACTGGACTACAGTGTAGCAACTGGAGTAAAAGTACTGCCTCTGAAATATATCCCTTTCTTTTCTTAGCAAGGACACTTCAAGTTCTTGAGGATAATAGCTGAAAGGAAGGAGCAACAGGAAAGATTATTAAAATGGAGGTGTCCTTAAGATGGTTTTGAGGAGGTTTCCTGGGTGGCCCTGTTTCATATTGTCAAATACATTTTTTTCATCATGAATAATGCGCTCGCTGTTGGAGGGCTGCCTTAGTGACTTCCAGATCCAGGTTTTGTGAGGCAGGTGTGGCTGGCAGAGCTGAACATGCCCTTTGCCCAGACCATCCCACTCTCAGGGAAGGGATGCTGCTCGCTGTTCAGCTTTCTCCACGAGGGGCCTCAGTGTCTGGCTCTTCAGTGGCGCCAGGTGAAGTACCTGTGCAAGTGAGCAAGGGATAACAGCACCACTGATGCCCTGCACCTCTTTCCATCATCATGGCTTAAAATGACAGGCTTAGCCTCTCTCACACAGTCAGCTCTGCCAGGATGCTTATTTCACATATCATCTTGAGGATCAACAGCACTGTCTAGAGGTAGAGCAGCACATATAAAGCAGGCTGGGATCAATAGTGTGGAACAGGGAGAATTCATTATACTGTGGCTTGAAGTGAGCCTCCAGAGGTGTGCCAAGGACAAGCTGTTCCCAGTTTAGATGAGGACACAGGCACTGCCTTTTGGCTGATGTGCTGAGTGGGGGGTGGCCACAGGCAGGGATTTCCAGCCCTGTGGAGAGGTTTTAGCACCTGGGGTGGTTCTTGTCAATGTGTTCATACATATGTGTGGCATAGACATTTTCTGAAAAATCCCTTAGCCCAGAATTTTTCTCCTGGGAAACTGAGAAGCCTCAGAGAAAAAGGAAAACAATAATTATCTGATTTGCTTCTCCTGTGTTTTGCTCATGTGGAATGTGCTTGGACATTGTTTACGCTCAGGTGATTGCTCCATTGGATTCTGCTGTGAGTTGTTTTCACTCATTGGCCAATCAGGGCCAAGCTGTATCAGGACTCTGGAAAGAGTCACGAGTTTTCATTATTATCTTTTTAGCATTGTATAAGTATCCTTGCTGTATTCTTTAGAATTGAATAGTATTCTTTAATATAATATAGTATCATAAAATAATATATTAGCCTTCTGAGAACATGGAGTCAGATGCATCATTCCTTTCTTCATCTGGGGGCAATGCAAATTCAATGCATATGTGCCTGAGAGAGGTGGGCTCTATGGGGTGCCAGCTGAGAAATGTCAAAAAGCATCACCCACATGCTTCCACCTCACTGTGACTTTGGGGAGAGACCTGTAAGACAGGCAGATTTTGCTGCTCCAGATGTAATTGCTGGAAGATGGACGCAGCCCCAAGGCCTGGTCAGTGACTTCTTGTTGAAAATTGCAATGCAAGATGTTTTCCATTACCATCTGTATGGCAGATTACCTTTGTGAAGTGGGCAGTTTGCCTTATCTCTCTCTCTGAGTGACCACAATCACTCTTCCCTCGGGAGGGGACATCTGCTGATAACAGCTATTGAATGTCACTGCATGGCTGATAAGAACTATAACATCCCATTGGGAGATGCTCTGCCCAGAGGGAGGAGCCAAGCATTCCTACCTGGTTATAATCCAGAGGTTTTGAGACACCAGCACGGCTTCTCCACTGGATTCCCCAGAGGAACAGCAGCTGTCTCCTCTTCCACTGGATCTTTGGAGTAAGAATCCTTCTCTACAGATCCCCTTTGCTCCAACAGAGCCACCCCTGACACTGCAGGAGGGCTGCAGCAACAATTCCAATGGAACTGCCACCAACACCCCACAGGGTGTCAGGCTGGGTTCTGACTCTGTCAGTGCTGTTCTAGTGCACTGCATTGTTTATTTTATCCTTTTATTTTTCTTCCCTATTAAATAAATGTTATTTCCTGCTCACATATTATTGCCTGAGAGCCCCTTAATTTAAAATTTATAGCAATTCAGAGGGGTGGGGAGGGTTTACATTCTCCATTTCAGGGGAGGCTCCTGCCTTCCTTAGCAGACTCCTGTCTTTCCAAACCAAGACACTTCTGCTGCTGCTCCCCATCCTGTCTCTCCTGGCCCAGAAGCCGTGGGCTCAGCACCTCCTTCCATGGGTCTGTGTGGATCCAGGGGCTGGCACACTGCAAAGCTGCCTCAGCACCTCAGGGAACTCCCTGCCGAATTTTGGCTCAGGGAGCTCAGGCTGAGAATACAGACTTACAGAATAGTTCTGACAACAGCCACAGAATTATTCCTGCCTGAAGCAGCAGCTAGAGAGAAAGCTGCTCTGCAGCTGGGTGAGCCCCTGAGAGTGAGATGAGTGGGGGCAAAATATCTTTTGTACTGGGGCTGTTCTTGGAAAAGTTTTGTGGTCCCTTCAAGGTTTCCCGTTTGTCGGTTTCTCGGCTATTTAGGTGACCTGGAAAGGCCCGGGGTGGCCTTGGACAGCCCGCTCTTCAAAGGACGAGAAGAGGCTCCAGATCTTTTCTCAGTCTTGGTGTTTATTAATTGTTTATCTAAAAGATTTTCTCTTGGCCCGACAGAGGTCTGCACAGCAGCCAGCCATGAGCACACTGCGAGCCCCCGGGGCGGTCACCTATCTTTATACTCAAAATTACGTATACAATATTTATCATTTTTCCCCAATACCTTTTACCCTTATTAACCAGTGCACTTTTAGTAATAACCAATCCCAAAGTGCCAACATCACCACAGAAGATGGTGGCCAAGAAGAAGAAGAAGAAGAACAGGACACGCCCCAATTCCTCCATCTTACTTCTTTAGACCCCTCTGTACAGAAATCCTAAACCCTGTGTCTTACACTCTAATTAACTTATCCCTTCACCATTTACCCCAGTGAAATCCTCCCATCCTCATACAGGTGTCGTCTCCCGTGTAGGATCAAAGTCCAGCCACCAGACACTTCTGGCAACGTTCCAGGACTCCCGAGCCCCCCAAGGGTGGTCTCGGTCACTCTGCACATCAGTCCTGAGGTGCTGAGATCCCACATGCGTTCACCTGCATGCATCAGGGCCAGTCAAAAGGTTGGAGCCCTGAGTGGCCCTCACCTTGGAGAAAAATGCCTGGTTCGTGTTGGCAGTGTAAATCCCAGCTTATTGCCAACACTGCAAAAATTACAAAGACTTCAGGAAACACTCAGGGGATTGGGCTAGAGACCTTCGCTGTGATCAGTACCTGCAGTGACCTTGGGCCCTTTCATATACAGAAACAGAAGAAACAAGTAGGAAAAGAAATGCTGTGTTTCTCACTTGCCTTTAGGCAGATGCTAGAAATGCTGCAGCTTGAGAAGTGTCACATTTAGCTGTCTTCATTGTAATTAGCTGTTATTCTGTATTTGCTGAAAAGCTGGAAATACATTTTGGCAAAAGGAGCTGGGAGTGTTTTTCAGCTGTTTCTTTTGCTGTACCATATTCTTAGTCAATTAATTTTAGTCTTTCTGTATGTTACATCTAATAGTACATTATTGCTAGAACAACAGTGCCTTTTCTGATATCTTTAGTATTCTAAAATTAAAAATTATTAAAACTGAAAAGGCATGTTCCATTAAATTCTTCATTATCTTTTGTAAAAACAAGTGAATTAATTTTGAAATTCATGGCTCTTATTACACAAATGAATACTTTATGTTGTTAGTAGGCAAATAGTTTTTCTTCTGTTTTCCTATTAATTTCAATAAATCTGTCTTTGAGTGTTCAAGTGGCTTTTAAACTTCTGATTCAAAATATTATTTTGACTTTAAATTTTGAATTTCATCATTTTAAGGAAAATTTCTTAGATGTTTCTATTAGATGGACACGTGTATATATACACAATTTTGGCACTGCTTAGAATTGAAATTGTACCTACACTCAAGGTTGTTTAACCAGATAATACCAGAAAAAAAAGGGAAATCTTAATTTGGTTTTGGTTTATTTTACTTATGTTTTTTGTATACTTTTGAATTTTGGTTATACAGAGATAGAGGGCTGTGGTTATATTTTAATTTTCCCTTTCCCAGCTAAATGATCTACTGCACTAAATTAGTTATATTCTAAAAGAGCTTCCAAATTGATATATTTTGCTGGGGTGGCACTAAAAAAATGAAAGGCATTTGGCTCCTGAGATTTTTTTCAGTTGTTTTAAAAGATAAGCCTATCTGAATACATACATTTATTGTCTAAATTGCCAATTTTTAATTTAGTGAAAATTAGTTTGATGTTTTCATATTCCTAATTTTCTCTCAAGTGTAGTTAAGAAATCTATTTCCCCTGAAGTACAACTAAGTTCAGTACACTGAAGTCAGTACTGTTTCCTCCCTTATAACAGACTCACAAACTTGAGCTTTGTCTCTAACTTTAAGGGAATTTTAAGGATAAATATATTTTCTAGTACTTTTTATTTTTTTTTTTGAGTGAGTGAGTTTTCTAAATCTAAAATTCTGAATGATGGGTATTCACTATACATGAATATATCAAAAATTTTTTTGGACATATAAACTCTCACAACATTCTTTCAAGTTTTCTGCTAAATTTCAGCAACACAAGTGGACTGTGCTCTTTTTCATTCTAATGTGATTTTGATTGGATACCCCTGCTTGTCTTGATATAAAGTATTAAAATTCTTCATTTATCCTTGTGACAAAGTGTATGACCTTTCACTTTTCTTGCATTATTATTCATCCTTCTTTGATATCATTGGTGTGTTATTTTCAGTGCTCTGACATTCCTGGCATGTTCTTCACGCTTTTGACCCAGAAATGTTAGAAAGGGAGGCACATTTTCAAAGAAGTTTGTTCCTACAGGAAAGGTAAACACATTGTTTGCAGAAAGCTGCTTTTCTTCTGCCCTTTGTGCTCCTGGATTCCTTTGTTACTCTTTTCCCTTTGAACAATTAACCTTAATGTATGTCCTCACCAGCATTTGACAGGCTGTGAGGTAAACTCACATCAAAAGTCATCTGTATGTTGTGGTGTAGAGTATAAAACCTGAGTTAAATCAGATTCTCTGTTCTTTTGTAGCACTCCAAACAGCAAAGTTATTGAGATTAGCATGATTAAAAAAATTAATTTCACATCCAATTCTTAGTATAAAAGTCCCTGGTTTTTGATACATGATCGACACATATGAAAAATACGGAAACTATTTCTACAGTCTATGTTTTGGTTTTTTTTCTTCTGCCAATGGGAAAGCTTGGTCTCTTTAAACCCAAGGTGAACTGATTAATAACTGTGTACTCCAGAGAGGCTTGTTACCACATGGAAGTTAAATTGTTGTTGACATTTTTGATGCCTAGTTGCTGGAAAAGATCCTGAAACTCAACAGTCCTGTTTTCTTAATTTATCCATGGAGATATGAAGCCATGCAAGGAAGGAAATGCCATGAACTGGCAAAGGTTTGCCCACAAGTTCTCAAGAGAGACATGTTGGCATTTCTACCATATTTGGAGGTTTAGCCATCTTAGATCTGAATCTATGTCCAGTCTATGCCTAAGTGGTCATGTCAGCAATAACCTTTATCAGGTGTGATAACTTACATTTTACACACTTTAAAATTCCTGCTTAAGAGAAGAGGGAGATGATGTGCACTACTTGACTGTTTATAAATGTAGAGGCTAGAACATTGCCCAGTTTGTGGGAAGTTCACATTAAACTGCCTCTAGATAAAAATCTTGAATTTAAGACCCCTTTTTTCCCCCCAACTATGTGTCCTGCATAGGACATTCATTTTCCATACTCTTTTTCTAGCAGCAGGAATTTTACATCCTTTGTGAGACAATGAGCCAGGTTGGACATAAAGGCTGTACACTGGTTCTAACCTCTGACCTGCCAGTTAGAAAATTCCCTGGCAAGGGAATTCCAAGACTTTAAATAATACCCACTGACTGAGATAGCACGTGCTCTATTTTCTGAATGAGTCAGTTTACTTCTGATATAATTGAATGAGACAAAACGACAGCATCTCTTTTTGTGCCCATTTAGAAGACAAAAGGCAATGAAATAATCTCAGGGATTCAGGTAACATCCAGCTCTCAATGGGACTTACCTGTTTAGAGCTGCATACATGCACCTCAACCAGAGCTGTGGTGGATTTCTGAGCACAGAGGATCTGCAGGCACAGAAGGAATCACAGATTTATGAAGGCTGACGTACTGGTTCACATGTCCTCTACAATTTCTTGTAGCTTGTCCTGAAAATGTGTGAACACTTCAATTTCAACCAGCTAATGTTGGCTGTGATGGATAGCAAGACTTAAGACTTTATAAAATATCTTTCATCGCATTTTCTCAAGACTGGAATGACTAAATGAATGCTCAGAGCAACAAATACTGTAGAGAGGACTCCAGTATCCTGTACACAACTTTAGCATGAGAGGGCCCCTAAGAGGTCTTTTTTTTAATGGATATTGAGTGAACAATTTGTATTGCTTGAAAGAGAACTAAGCAAGTCTGACTTGTGATTCCATCTGCTCACATGAGAGGAAATAAACCAGAAATGTACGGCACATTTTATGATTAGCTGATTGATTCAGCCAACTCTAGTCATTTAAACAAGTAGTTTAATATAGACCAATAGGGCAGAATTCAGACTCTGTCATAAATTGTTTGAAACCTTGTTCATTTTTGTATCTGTTTTTGCTTTGTTAGCCTGGCAACAATTACGACAGTGTTACTGAATTCCTTTTTACATTTAGAGAAATTTTTTTGCAAGCCCAATATGGCTTTCATTCATATGGCTTTCAAACAGAATTTTTTTTGTAAGATTGGCAAAATAATTCATACTCATTTTTTATTTAACAGTAAGAGTGTTAGAATGATAAACCTAGGAGATTGGTACAGATTTTTTATTGAACTGTTTTTCAATAGTTCCTTTGATTGATAGTTTAAAAATTATTTGTCTCAACTTCCTTGTACTTGCAGAGAACATGCACCAAGAAGTCAGGATACAGGAGGATTGTGACATACAGTGTTACCAACTCTTCTGACAGTAATTTATTGTCCCAACAGTTATGTGATTTGATTACTGTTTTACTGTGGGTATATCACTCAAGACACTTTAGCTAAAAGGAGTCTACTGGAAGCAGTGTCTCTAAAGTACTATTAAACACTCAGTTTATTACTCAGGCTAAAAGGATAATTAAAGACTACACTGAAATCTTGTAAAAAATAATATTATCATTCCTGACCACTTGAAGTAGATTTTGAATTTCCTGCAGTGAGCTGAGTGGAAAATATCTGTAGGTATGATCCACCTTTTGGAGGCTGAGGAGTTTTCTTATTCCATCTGTTAATTAAAACAAGAATATGGCTTGACTACAGACTTTGATTTACAGATTTCAGAAATTGGAAAAAAAATTGTGATCAATGTCACCTGGTGAGCAGGGAACCTGGGGTTCCCTGCTTTTATTCACTTTAAGTGTTTCAAGTGAAAAATCCTATCTTGTGGTAATTTCAAACTTCTCTTCAATTTTTCCCCTCTTTTCTGTAGACGATACACTAGTTTAGGTTCTTGTCTCACCTTACCCACAGAGAAAATTAACTTTTTAAAAAAAACTTCATTTTTAAGCAAGTACCAATTACTTCTGCAGGATACTGTCTTTTCAAAACTATTACAGAGCATATTTGACCAAATCTTTTCACTTACATCATAGCTCTATTTTAATTCTTGGGATCTTTTTTGGATGAAAAGTGCTGGTGCACAATAGTAATGAATATCAAGAAAATTATATTTAGTGTTTACTACAGGCTTGGAGAAGCTCTTATTGGTGACTCTCTACAATAGGTTTCTTCTGTAAGAATTATGAATCTGAATAAGGGCTGGTCTAACAGACCATGAAAGTTTAGGTTTTTCTAATGAGGTGGCCATAGAATTCACTTTTAAACAGGAAATTGAGATTACTTGCCTAAGTTTAAATCTGTTACTTAACACATTGTCATTTCATCCTTAAATCCTTAGTAATGTTTTTCTTTCAAAAATATGTTCTGGGTATAGTATAAAAGGCTAAAACATAATAAATGTTTGAAAGATTCTAATTTACTACCTTATAGCTGATACAATATGGCATTTTCTCCAAAATTATGAAAATACTATTGTAGAACAGGAGATGGCAATTCTAATATTGGTTTCAATAAATGACTGATAAATAAATTTTACCTGAAAATCTTTTTACTTCTTCAGCTCTTTCAGATATATTGAATAATTGCATATGAAAAGTAATTTAGATTTTGAGATCTCTTAAAAGACTTTGCATGCATATTATTTCTTTACTTAATAGAAACAGATTTTTTTCACACTTTCTTTATTGGTAAATCTGTGATAATAATAACATGAATTTAGCAAACTTAGCTGGCAGTGCTGAAACTGAGAAAACAACTGAATCGATTTAAGCTAAACCTGCCATGAAAATATTTCATTTTGAAACATTCTTCTTTCACCTAGTAAACCAGAATTTTTGTATATGACATTTTTATAGCAGAACAAAATAAGCTTTGATGAGCAAACTGGTTGGATTGCTGAGAGTGAGCTGATCCAGCTGCTGAAGATTTCAGACACAGCAAACCATGTAAAAGTATATAGAGCAACATGATACACACACACACAGAGACATACACATACACACAAATATATATATATATATATAATTGATCCATATGAATAAAATGGTTTATAAGGCAATTAGTTTGACAGGTGAAGGAGAAACATTACTCCCCAAAACACAGATTAGCTTGGGTAAAAAAAAATACATAGGATTTTTTTTCTTCATATGGATCGACTATGATTTCCTTTATATGCTTCTGCAGCTGCTAGGTTTATGACATGTCATTAGTGATAGCATTATTGATGGCATTGTTTATTTTTATGCAGGGGGTGTGTGATTATTACATTGACATTGTTATATTTTATATCAATTTTGCATGTTGTCTTGAAAATAGCTGCTCGTGAAGTCAACACTGTTCAGCTTCAGAATTCATCATTGTAAATGCATTACACTTCCTTTTTTCCAGTCAGTTTGATCTCTCTGGGAAAGTATGTCATGCATCTTTATAAACAACATGTTCTGCTCTGTGGAGATGTGTGGTAGTAAAAAAAAAAAAAATCAACAAAATAGAAACAAAAGAAAACAAAAATCCAACATGGGTTCCCCATGTAAAAATGTTTTCCCTTTGGTGAGCTTTCTCCGTAGTTATGGAAAATTAATTTGGCAAGATTTTTGTGACAGCAACAATGCATGTTGACAGTCATAGAATTTGAGGTAATTATACTGTAGATTTTACTATATGGTGCCATGTCTTGATCTGAGACACAAAGTCACTCACAGTGAAATCCACCTGCTTATAAATATTGATGTTCCCAACATGACTTGTCAGACTGGTGATGAGTACAAGCCCTTTCTTATAATCCAGCAAATTATTGAACAACACAAGTTCGCTGTTGTTTATCTTGCCAGCTTTGTTGTGATCAATTGCTGTATACCAGATGTCAGCTGCCAAAGCAGCACATTGAAGTCATCTGTGATGAGCAGTTTGCCTGCCACAGGATCTATGACAGTGTTGTAGTGAAGGATGTTGAACTTTTTATTTCCCTTACAGAATTAGGGCTTTTTTGTCTCAACTTTCAGTGACAGCGCTGTTGAACTTGCCACATAATGCTAGTAGCGCTGGTCTGAAATTCCTGCCTGGTTGTGTTTGATTTTGGTTCGTTGTTATTTTTTTACTGGACTATGTAACTTTGCAAATTGTGCGACGTTTTTGGCACTGCCTGGGCATGGTTTCTGTACCCGGGTTCCAGAGATGATTAGCTCAGCTGTTCCTTCCTGCATCCTCTCAGTACTGGAATGGCTCTTCAGTCTTCACAATACCCTTTGCTCCATCGACAGAGGGTTTTTGTTTTATCCTTCTCTCATATTGTTATGGGAATGTTAGTATTGACCATTTGAGTTGTCACCAACTCGCTTCAGTTTTCAATAGGATCAGACATAGTTTTTGTGTAAATATTTCATACCTGGGTTTCTTTTGCTCACAAGGCAAATGGGTTGTGCTTGATTCATGCCTTCTTTTAAAACATACCTGAAAGGTTAGTAGTTTCTGAAGTCAAATTTTTGTTAGTAAATATGGGGAGCAGTTTTGAAAATCTTAATGAAATCTTATCTATTCTATCCAAAACTGAAGCTGTAACGCTTTTGAAGGGCAAATTATTTTGTTCAGGAACTGATACACTTAATGGGATTGGAGACTTTAGGAGCATATAAAGGTTAATAAAAGGTGGAGCAATAAAATTGTAAGAAACTGAGGTCTTTGAGTTGGACAGTGGACAGTGAGATCTATTTCAATAAAGGGATGAGCAAAATGTGCTGAGTATTCCTCCAGAACTCTTCTTTCAGCAAGCGCTATGATGAACATTTTAGCGGTGTCCTAGGTCATATGAAATATTCCTCGTTAGCACGCAGACTGTTGAGGAAAGCTCCTGAATGAATCACCTGAGATTTTCTGCTGCAATTCTCCATTGTTTTTACTTGTCTGTGCCACTGATGATTACTTGGATAAGGAGTAAGAGGCTTCCTCCTCTTCCCTCAACTAGAACCAGACGGAAAACTCAGCAGTGACTGAGAGGTGCATATGACTTTGTTAAGCCCTACCAGCTTTTTGAGAGATGTTGTACAGTATATTTGAACATTCCCTTCTAAACCAGGTCCTTTTTCTAAAATACTTACGGATGACTCTCTGAGGAGTAAAACTGAGGATGACAAGACTACAGAAAACTTATTTCACTCCTTTCCAAGTTTGGACTTCCAAATGTCATAATTCAGCTGGTTTTTTGTTGTTTGTGTGAAGGTTTTTTTACAATAGTTGTTATGTTTCTTCAGTGAGCATTGCATGCTAACCGATATGTATATGTATTTTCTGTGCATCTAATTTTCATATTACAAGCAAGTTTGTCATTGATATGAAGCACTGCGGTAACCAGCTTCCTGTTTTAAAACAATATATGAAATGAGCAGTGTTAGAGGAAGATGAAAGATTCACTGAATCTTGAACTAAGAGACCAGGGATTTCTGACAGGTCATTTAGTAAGGCCCTCAAATTTAATATTTCTACAGTACTTCTGAAACACAGTACTTCTATTTAAAATGTTTTGTGCTCTTGTTGCTATACCAAATTTTCCTATTTTAAAATGACATGGAATTTATTATCTTTAACAATTATGTGCTCATATTTTAAGCATATATGTGTATATGTATTTATAGATTAAATAGTTCAACTTTCACAACTAAAAGATAATGACATTTTAATGTCATACAGCTGAAACAGTTTCTATTCAGTGTGAGGGCATAATAACTGAACAGAATAAATTTGTTGGAAGTAAGACAAAAAAGAAGTATAATAAAATCTTTCTGGCATTCCTAAACTGCTGAGAGAAAATAAGATTCAATGGCACAAAACCTGTATCTGCTGAAAAAAATCAAATATTTGATTAGAGTTAAAATCAATGGTGAAAATGTATAAATACACTTGGAAGAGGATCCGTTTCTGTTCCTGTATATTTCACATGTGATACATGGGGACCCAGAGAGAAACTGTCTATTTAAACTGTCACACTTACATTATAGAGATAACATTTTCTGAAACCAACATGAGCGCTGGAAGAAATAATATAAAATCCCAATGAATCCTCTGTTGTCCACATTCAAGTCCTTCTACTCAAGCGAGAAGAAAGTCCTAATGCCAGTGACAACTTTCTTCCAGAGAAATGATATAAACAATTTTTCTATTATTAAAAAAAGAAGAAATTAAAAAATAGAAGAAAAAGAATAGTGCATTTCTTTTCCATGAATGACAAACTGAGACTGAGGAAGTGGTTTAAGAAATATAGTTGGAATTAAAAAAGTTTCTGGGCTTTTTTCTAATATATTCTATTTCTGTATGAACTGTTCTGTTTCTGTACTAGAACAGCTCATCCTTAAAATTGTACCCCAATAAGCTGAAATGACCCATGGTGGTAGTTATGGGGGGAAAACTAACAAAACATGGGAGGGACTTCACAATTGCAGATTTCCAGGAGGCCGCTATTTGTCCAAGTTATAGCCATGAGAGAGCTGTTTCTTGTGGAGAAGTCTCCATGGCCTGGCAAGAGAGTCTCCTCTCCCCAAGAGAACTGAAGGAAGACTATTTTAGAGGTGGTAAACTGACTGAAAGTCCCAGGTTTTGTCTCTTTATGTTGTCAGTGTGTTGAAGTGAGGGGGAGAACGACCATCCTATAATGCATCGAACTCCAACTTTATTGATCGATCCGTCACCTTAAATAATAGTGTTAACGAACTTCATGCATATTCCAAAATACAGCTTTATGATAGGCTAACAGAGAAAACTCTAACCACTCCTTTTGTTTTACAATACCGTTGATTGTTTACATAAAACAAAATCAGTGTTCTCACTGTGACACGAACGGTTCCCAAAACTTCCATAACTGTTCCCAGGGTGCCATCTTTTCCCAGAGAGGATGTTACCTTTGTTATGGGAAGACTGCCTGAGAACTCTATTGTTTATACAAGGATGCCTGAGAGAGACTAATTGTTTATAGAAGTCAGGCTGGAAACTGCTTTGAAACTGCTTCACAGCTACCTGTTACTTTTCTCTCAGCTGCATGGCTTCGTGGCCTTTTTCTTTAAGCCATGCTTGAACTAAACTCCCGACATCAGTGGGGAAAAAAAAAGAGTGTTGGGGGAGGAGAAGTGTTCTGAAGGCTTATTCTTATTATTTTTCTTTTAATTGTGTTAATACAGTTTTCTTTATACCCTTTAAAGTTTGAGCTTGCTTTGCTCTCCTCCTAACCCTTATCTCACAGAAGAAAATGAGTAAATAATTCTGGTGGATGCACTGGCAATTTGGTCAGCATAAGACCCCCATTACCACATCTATAGTATAGACACATAATCTGAAACCTGTGAACCAGAAATAGTAGTGAGTTAGAATGTGTTGCAAAAATACTTTGTGGTCTTGAGTCACTTGGTGGCATAATTTATCGAAATGTAAATGTAAGCAGAGTTGTAGTAGTAGCTCAGGTGCTCTGATCTGGATTTATGAACGTGTTAGACAAATGGCTGCATAATTTTGTACCTGATAGATTGCTTAAACAGTGGAATTTGCAGGTCCATGATCAGCTCATTTCCACTACTTTCTCTGACACTTTTGGGTAATGTTAATCTTTCCATTTACTGAGGCAGATTCAATAAGATAAAGTGCCTTAATCTTTCTTATTGATTTATTTAATGAAATTTCAAATTAAAATTTCCATTCAAGTATTTAGAGTTGAACTTGAATCTCAGTTGAAATTCTTTTCAATTGCAGCAACCAAATGCATAATACACATACCTTGACAAGACCAATTCATGATAAATAAAGAACATATTCATAACCTCCAGTTTGCTAAATATTTGGCTGTCTTATATTTCTCACTAGTGGCTCCACAATATTATGAATATTTGCCTCAGCAATAGAAGTATAACTTGCTGAAATATCACAAATCCATTTTAGTATCTTTTCCGATACCATAAGGCAAAATATGTGTAATAATAAAAATCTTGTGAGGTAACATTTCCTGGTCTATGGAGTCAAAGTTTGTACAAAATCTCTCTCTCAATATTTTCCCATTAAAATTTCTTAATAGTAGCAATTCATTTTAATTTTCAGAATTTTAATTCCCAACCGCAGCATTCTGAACATATGCATTTAAGAATCACTAAGTGAATATACAGAAACTAATTCTGAATAAGCCCTGATAGCACTTAATTCAATAGAAGGCAGAATCCCCTTAAAAATCCAGGTGCAATTAATCACTGCTCTGATAGAATAGTCAATGCTTTATGATCTTTAGATGTTTTACAGTGAGGTAAAATAATCTCTACATTTTATGGAGATATATCATCCTCATTTACCAAAAATACAATTCAGTACTTTTTCACCTGATCCAACTAAACCAGCTGAATGATCTTGAAATTTAAGTTAATTGATTTATAAATGGTCTTACACCAACAAATGGTTTCTGTGGAACTGGGAGACTTGGTGAAGTGTCAACATATTTTTGTGAATAAAAGCGCTTTCTATAAATGAAGACAAAAATCTTTGCACAAATATATTACACTGGGGTTTTTTGTTTTTTTTTTTTTTTTTCTTTTTTCCTTTCTATTTGACGCTATGTGAAGTTTTTTTACACTTATTTATAAGTTTAAAAGTTTCATAATTGTCTTTTATAAAAAGCCATCACAATGGGAAAGAACAAAGGGATTATTAACCACATTGTTTGCCTTGTTGTTACAGAGATGTATAGGACTATTCTCTTCACCTATAATATCAGTTGGTACTGACAAACACTTGTCTAAATTTCAAATGGTTGTGACATTTCGTATTCCCTGTAATCCTTCAGTCTGTTTAGAAATCTACTTTTGTTCTATGCATGATTTCCTTTGTCCAAGGAAAAAATGTGACCAAACCCACTCGTTAATCAGAAGATCATAAAGAATATTCTATATTAGAGTGTTAATATGAGAACTTGCATATGCATGTGTATAACTTTATATACAAGTAATAAAAATTATTTGCTCCAAGGAACTATAAGTTATTCAAGACAATTTTCCAGTCTGGTCGAAAACATCATGTGCTTTTTAGAACACCTGCAGAATTCCACACTCATGGAATTTTCTTGGTTCCAAACATTTAAATCACCTTGGAGATAGAAAGGTGTTGGGTTTATTTTTGCTTTTATGAATGTGTTCTTCCAGAATCCTTCTGCTGTTTACTCTTTGTTCAAATCCTAGCTGGCATTTAAAGCAACCAACCACTACCTCCTGTGCAAAAGGAAATCATAATATCAGTACGCCGATCGCATCCTACTTTTGCAAGATAAACTGGATGTTCTTGCTGTCCTCAGGAGTGCTTCCAAACATGTCTGTAGGAAAAATACAATAATATATTGTGGCTTAGTTTCTTACAAAGGCCACCATTGAATCACCCCTGCTACAAACACCTTGCCACCTACAAACTGTGCTAACATCTTAAAAAATTCCTAGAAAGAATGTATGCCTATATACAGTATCTGCCAAAACTCTTCCCTGAGGCTGTAAAAGAATCTGGATAAGTTTCTCCAGCTTTCCAGATGAGTACTATAACCATCAGCCTGAGAGAAAATGAATATTCTGCTTTTAGATATACTTTGAAGTGCTACACTTCCAACATGGAATTACTCTTTCAAAGCCTATTTTTAGTAGAGGTCTCATTGCTATGAATACTGAATTCAAGATGGCATCAAAGTGCTTAGTTTTGGCTAGAATTTAAGACAAATTCCTCTCAATGGTGCTTCCTCCAGACACAAATAACTCTCCACATTGGAGTTGGTTCCTGGATTGCTCTGGCCATGAAGAAACTTGGGTGGTACAGAAGATCAGACTGAGACTGTGCCTTCCCATTTATTGTTTGGTCGGGAGCTCATTGAAGGAAATCTAAATTTTTTTCATTAGCCCAATGGCATTGCTACAACTGGCACAAAATGTTTTGATCTCTGATCTATTTCTTGGTCTCTTCTAGGGCCAAAAAGATAATATTCTGAAAGGGCTGAGCCATTTGTTTTATTTTAAGAAACTGTGCTAGAAACAGAAAAGTGCTGATAATTATTTTTTTGTTGTTGTTCAACATGGGCATACTGAGAATGCCCCACTAAGGCAGACCCCTCATCCATCTAGCACAGAATTCCATGTCCAGAAGAAATGCCAGGATTCTCTTGCCCTAAGTTCTGTCAGCTTTGACAACTGTTGTGTTAGGGATATTTGAGGGACTGTCACACTAATCCTTTTTGTACGTCTGTTGTCCAATAATTTAATTAATATGTTAACCTGCTGTGTGCATGTGTCTTTGTGTCTACAAATTCTACCACCTGCTCTGGCGAAGAAATGTTTTCTTTTATCTCTGTTCATCTGATCCCCTGCTATTTCTATCAAGGACATGCTTGATCTTGTATGCAAGCACCAGCTGTGCATAAAATGTCTCTTTTCATCATGATTTTATGAATATTGGTCAACATTTCCCCTTCAAACAAAGGACCACCAACCACATTAGTCTTGTACAGCAGCTGCCCCGTGCCTTTGATTTCCTTCTCTAATGCCAGTAGACTCTTCCAGAAATGGAACGCCAGAGCCACACACAGTGCTCATGTGTGGATTCAGTCTTTTTATGCAGCAAGAGAACGAAAAATTTTGTGGTTTTCTCAATATCTACCATGTTGATGTACAACATGTCACTGGCTGCTTTGCCAAATGCTGAACATTCAGCTGATGAATTCCAAGGACTCTAAAAAGTGATTAAAAAAAATCTCTTCTGAAATGCAACAGCTAGCCCAGTTTTTTGGAGTTTATTTTGCTTACATAATATCTCATTTAATTTTTCTCATAAACAAATAATTGGCAGTTTGGGGTCCCTGGTAAAAAGAATTATGGAAAAATATTTCAGTTGGTGTTTTTTCTTTAGTCATTTTAAAATAAACATAAAATAAAATGGTGATAGAGTTATAGTGCGGGTGCTACTTGGAGTAATAGTTTGGATACTTTCCTGTGAATTAATTTGCACAAGTAAAGATTAATACAACAAAAATTGTGCCTTGCAGAGCTGCATTTTTTGTTTATCTGTGAAAAATAAATGAAGACTGGTCAAACATTCCAATCAGCTGAGAAAAAATTGACTGGAAATGGTAAAAGAGAGACAGATTGCATTCTGAATGAAAAGAAGATTGTATCACTGGGGAATTTTTTTTATCTTGCAAATTAGGAAGCAAAAAATTGGAAACAAGGGGGTGAAAATCAGTACATTGAAAACTACATTCCAAGTAGAAAGAAGAATAGAAAGGGTGACTGTTGCACTCTGCTCCCTTTGAGGTCCTATTTTGATTCTCAGGTGATCTCTTGGGATGACGTTTGGGCTCCTCCTGCAGAAGGTGATATTGATCAGGCCTTTCCTTGTGTTAGGATTCAGCATTAAAATCCTCTGCCCAAATTAAGGTGCAAACAAGAGGAAGTACCAGTTCAATCATTGTCACCATCATATTTTCTAAAAAATCCCTTTGCCAGGAGGATTTTCCTCCTGGGAAGCTGGGAAGACTCAGAGAAAAGTGAAAACAATAATTATCTCATTTGCTTCTCCTCTGTTTTGCTCATGTGGAATGTGTTTGGAGGTTGTTTACCCACAGGTGATTGTTTCATTGGATTTCTGGTGTGGGTTGTTTTCACTCATTGGCCAATCAGGGCCAAGCTGTGTCAGGACTCTGGAGACAGTCACGAGTTTTCATTATTATCTTTTTTAGCATTCTGTATGTATCCTTTCTGTATTCTTTAGTGTAGTTTAGTATAGCATTCTTTAATGTAATATAGTATCATAAAATAATAAATTACCCTTGTGAGAACATGGAGTCAGATTCATCATTCATTCCTTCCTTCCTTCCTGCCACGAGGGTCCCTGCAAATACAATAAACCATACCAAATTTATTTTATACTATTCAGTGTACACAGAAGGGAGACGGTGGGAAGCAGAGAGAAAAGCAGTGAGGTGCTGTGAGTAGAGGATGAATCCAGGGGTGTCCAGTTGGTCTTCAGCGCCCTGGGCTCCTTTGGAATGGCAGACAGTCTAACCATATTTGCTTAAGAGCTACTCAGAGGCCTGAGAAGACTTAGAAGACTTGCTTTATTTCAAGGAAGGAAAATGCATGATTCTTCACAATTCAGAATTTATCAACAGAACACAGTCTCCATTGTTTTTGCCATAACTGAAAATGTAAAAAAAATATATATATTTCCAGAAAGTACTTTTTATTCAATTTCCTAAAACTGAGTATGGTGTTTCAGTAAGTGTCAAAAGTGTCAGTGCCCTCTACAATGAAATTCAGAACAGCAGATGTCATCTAACAACAAGGCACTGTGCTGTTATAAGTGGTAGATCTTTGTGTTTAACACAATATTGATTGTATTAAAAATTATAATGTGGAAACTTTAAATTTTTTTATGGATATGTCTGTAATATTTTGACTGTACTGACATAGTTTGCTTTGTTTATTCCATATTTCTTGTATTTTTCATTTATGAATAAATTATGTAGAAGGCTGTTAAACAACATAGACTGTTTAGCAGAATTAAAATTGGGTTACTCAAGATCAGGTTCTCTACAGATTGATTCAGCTTCTCTGATGTACCAGGCATAGTGCCAACTTCTGCCAGCAGAGAATTTTCTCCTCATTTAAGGTTCTATCAGCTTGTTGTATTGTGCTCTTTTCCATGTGCCTCTTCTAAATATTCTTTCATTATGTGATCATGGAACATTATGTTACTTAGCATACATTAATACATTAATATCAAGGAATCATCCTCTTCTTTGACTGCAAATGTCTGCAGACATGGTTTGTTTCTGTATGCATATCGTCCTTTGAATGATAAAATAACCCTAGAGTCAGCACAAATATTTCAGATAGCAATACAGTTAATATTTTCTTGTCAGAATCATCTTCAATAATGCACTACTATTGTGCCAGTTTCTAAATATGCTTGGCTTTATGTCTGTTTTTCATGCCTACTATGCTCAACTTCTGATTTTTGACTTGATGGGGTTTCGAAACCTGTTATTAACCTTTCCTCATTGGTTATTTATTGTGTTCCTTCCAGATCATCTAGCGTGTGAGGAGCAGAGAGTCAGGGGTTTGAATTCTTGCAAAGATTCTTGCTCTTTGCATTAGAGTCAGTACAGTCAGCTGCTCTCTCTGCAACCTTTCTTCCTTTATTACAGTCTGTTCTGCTTCTCAGCAAGGTAGAAAGATGCTGTTGCAATGAGACATTAAATTTGCTTTACTTTTATAGCCTGCCATCCATATATGCAAAGCTTTGTGAAGTTCAATTTCCAAATTTTTTTGTCTCTAACAATCTGCTTTGCTGCATCTGTACTTACTCAATACTTATGAGTTAAGGCATGCTGCCCTAAAGGGATTTGGTCAAAGTTATGATGTTGCTTTATTATTCCTCCTGCATAAAATTCTTTCTCAGTTTTACCATTACTTCATTGTAATACACCCCAAGGCCACTTTGGGTTGCTTTGAAGAGCCTTGAAAAGCAACAGTATAAACATTAGCAATTCATGTGAACAAAACATTCTAATAGCTATGCTGGAAATATTGAAATATTTACTGGAAAACACTGAAGATGAAACATATCCTTACAGATTCAGCACCAGAGAAAAATCAGTAGGCTGGTAAAACTTTTGTTGTTTCAGATCCTCTGAATGAACCTAAAACATATTGTTTGCTCTCTGTGCTGGTGATACTATAGCAGCAAATAAAGAACAATGAAAAGAAAGCAGAAAGCAAGCCTGAGATGAAATATTTCAAACACTTTATTCAAAATGAGTAAAAATTATGAAGCCGTAAGAATCATATAAGCAAGAAGGCACAAAAATGAAAAACATATATATTCATTTAACCATCCTTATACAAACACATCATAATTCAAAATATAAGTGACTGGGGAAATACCAAGGCTTTACTTTCTTTCTATATGAGAATTTCTTATAACTGCAAGTAATATTACTTGCAGACAGATATTCTCCGTATTTTTAAGTAATTGCTGACTGTCCTGTACAAAGTCGACATCTTTCTTTTTCCTTCATCTTCCCTACAGAAGCAGAATATGGAAAGACGTATGCTTTGCATACCTAATGCTTTCTGCAGCACATACTGCAGGGTTGAAAAAAAGGCACGCACACACACACACACACAAACAGGACCCAGACCCAAACCATCTTTGATAGGACTTGCAGTGCCAAGATCAGTTCTCATGCTGGTACATGAATGAGTAGTATATCATCATGAATCAATGCCTTATCAGAGCTATCCAAAAGCCCTGGGATCAAATGGTATACACAGATGGCAGAGTATAAATCAGGTTGCTGGATTTCCAAGGGACTGTTTTGTAGTGCATTCATTTCCACTGGAGATGCAAATACGTTCTCACCATCTTACACAGGGCTTTTTTTTTTTTTTTTTTTTACAAGAGTAACCAAGCAAAATAAAGAACTATCAAGTTAAGTATTGTGTAAATTAGTACAACAGGCAGAGCTTCTTGACATTCTCCCTACAGTGCATAAACACTTAAATGAAATAACGACTGGGCCATTACTAATTATCTCTGAGAGGTTTTACAGGACAAAAGGTGGGTCCCAGAAAAGTGAAGATGGGAAAAGATAAATTACTACCTTATAAAGGAAGCGAGGCCACAAGGAGTTAGAGGGATGTAAAGCTGCATTTTGTTAACAAGAAAAGTTGCAAACCAATCTGAGAAACATTCAGTTTGTAAACACCTGGAGGGGAATAAATTAAAGCTGATAAGAAACAGCCATGTCTGTTAGTCATGATACAACTTGCTCAGTGAATGGCAAAAGCAGAACACCCAATAGTTCAAAATTAATAAGTACTGCTGAATTCTTCAAACATTGAGAAAGTTGTTATAACCTCTGTGGTCAATTGACCCTAGAGGTAGGAAGAGAAGAATGATCAAGCTAATTTGATCATCCTATATCTGTGTTTAGGTAGATGGTAGGATAGTTGTTTCCACATACAAAAAATGGATTTTTCATTTGATTTTAAAGACTTGATAGACAGAAATATTTCAGAAATAATAGCAGCAGTCAGTTCTGCAATATAATTTGGAAGTGGATTATATGACTCATGCTTTCATGCCCTTGTATCTCTGCCTTGAAAGCAAATCTGTTTTGCAGTGTCAGGCCTCACAAATTTGCAATGGAGTCAAGGAGCTCTACTTCCCACCTCAGTGTTTGAAGTGGTGGATCAGAAAAAGCCCCACATTATTTCATTGCTAACTACAAGTTATAGCAAATACTTTTGAGAATAATGAAAGAAAACCCCTTTCATATGTGCTGTGTTTATATTCCAATGTAACATTTTTAAGGGTAATTAATTAGTTCTGGAATTCCAACAACAGTAAACAGAATCCTGTTATTTTGATGAAAAAAATCAAACAGCTGAGGGAGCTGAGAGTTGAATACATGAAGCTCATAGTTCTGTATACTAGAGCTTCACTTTGGAGAACATTTGCAAGAGTGATATCAGCTGTTGTGTTGCTCCTGTAGCATTTTTGCCCGTTTCACCAAATATTTAATATATTGAATGACCCATTTCTCAGACAGTTATGATGGGACAACCTAGAATGGGAAGAAAAATCATTTGCAGAACATCCTGCAAATGAAGAGAGCAGCAGATGTTAACTCATCATTCATCTGCTTTGCCTCAGCTGAAAGAAAATACCACAAGATAGTTGAATTGAATGATCATACAGGTCTTTTACAACCTGATTTTTTCTATTAATTTGTTCTATTTTACAATCTGATTTGTTTTTTCTCACCTTTAATTCATGATAAAGGAGGATAATGTAAAGGCACACAGAATACAGGGTAATTGCAGAAAGAAAGAGCAAAGTGCCAGGGAAATATAAAAAGTTCCTAAAAGAGACGTGAGTGCAACACAATAAATAACAGAGTTGCAGTTATTAAAAAAATTGTGCGTCTCAAATTAGCAAGGGGTGTATTATACTTTGGGGATCTGTCTTTGCAGCCTTTTGCAGACATGTGCTGTTTGCACATCACAATAGCAGCATGTAGCATCGTATCAGCAGCATTAACATCATCGTGCCCATGTGCAGTTTGGCCTAAAGCATTTGTAGGGTTTTCTGGTCATGAACCACATCCTCAGAGCAACAGCCCATCGTTCTTGAAATTTCTCTATGGAAAGCTAAGTAATCCATATTTCTGCTCTCACCTGTTTGCAAAATACAGGGTTTATATAAAAGGAGAAGCTTGTACGGCAGGGTTTACAATCAATAATTGAGTTACATAATTGACAACAAAAGGTTACAAGTAAAACCAATATCACTAACATCTTGTCTGTTAGTTATATAACTGGATTTTGCTCACTTAATCTGCTTCCCGTGTACAAAAAAAAAGAAAGAAAAAAAAAAATCTAAGATATATGGGCTAGTGCCATCAGAAATGCTGAAGAAATTGCTTTGTGGCAATGATCACAACTGCAGCAAAACCTGGAAGGCCTCTCTGCCTTGATATGAATAGTCTGTAATGGTCTTGGCTTCCTGTAGGTCTAAAGAAGCTACTTGGGCCTTTTCCTTTTCCCTTTCCTTTCCTTTCCTTTCCTTTCCTTTCCTTTCCTTTCCTTTCCTTTCCTTTCCTTTCCTTTCCTTTCCTTTCCTTTCCTTTTCCTTTCCTTTCCTTTCCCTTTCCTTTCCTTTCCTTTCCTTTCCTTTCCTTTCCTTTCCTTTCCTTTCCTTTCCTTTCCTTTCCTTTCCTTTCCTTTCCTTTCCTTTCCTTTCCTTTCCTTTCCTTTCCTTTCCTTTCCTTTCCTTTCCTTTCCTTTCTTCCTTTCCTTTCCTTTCCTTTCCTTTCCTTTCCTTTCCTTTCCTTTCCTTTCCTTTCCTTTCCTTTCCTTTCCTTTCCTTTCCTTTCCTTTCCTTTCCTTCCTTTTTCTTTTTTTCCTTTTTCCTTTCCTTTTTCCTTTCCTTTTTCCTTTCCTTCCCTTTCCTTCCCTTTCCTCCCTTTCCCTTTCCCTTTCCCTTTCCCTTTCCCTTTCCCTTTCCCTTTCCCTTTCCCTTTCCCTTTCCCTTTCCCTTTCCCTTCCCCTTCCCCTTCCTCTTCCCCTTCCCCTTCCCCTTCTTCAGTTTTATCTTAAGCTTCCAGAATCTACAATTTCATTTTCACATATAGAAACCCTGCTACAGTTTCCTCAGTTCTAGATACCTTTTCCAACCCTTTTTGTTTTGCCTTTTGAAACATCTGATTTAGTCTTTATTGCCACGATTTCTATCATCCTTGGTTTTGAAAGCTGTGTTTGTACAAAATAACATCCTTGTTCTCGAAGGGACTCTTCTGGTGCGATTATTCCTCTCCCACCCAGGTGCTCATGGACGAGACACACCATGAATAAAATGCTATTTTATTCATTTATAACATAGCTTCAGAGACTGTGGTGAGTTACCAGGTGTCAGTGGAGAGTGGCAGTGATGTGTCTATCAGCACAAGGTCCTGCTTGGACCTGGCTGTGGGAGAAACTCATTTCTTACAACCACCATGCCTCCATCCCCAAGCTCTTGAATTGTGTTTGCTGTGATTGAATTTTTATTAAGGAGACATCATTACAGTTAAAATAACTATTCAAGTCATTCTTCAGCAAAAACTGTTAGCAGAATCAGCCTCATAACTAATTGGCCACTGGAGATCATTAGTGTTGTATGAAATTGTTGTCTGAAAATTAATGCTTTGTATATTGAAAAGTAGACACAGCAGATTTAGGTAAGTGCAAATTTTGCCTAGTCTATGATAATACTATAAACAAATGAAAAGAAAAACTCCTTAAATTATAAGACAGAATGTTATAAATTCATAAAAAGGAAAATACCAAAGCATAAAGGAAAGATGCAGAAAGAGGAGATGAAAAATAAATTGTATTGATTCTGGCTGGCTGCTATAATATCTGTTAGTATGTGTGAAAAAGTTTCTTCTAATAAGTTCAAATACATTTTTAAATAAATAGAAAAAAATGTGTGTAAAAAATTCATTTAAACATAAACCATTAAGATAAATAAACACAGTTCTAATGTTTCAAATGGATTTTATAATTTATTTCTGATTGCACTTACAATTCCGATTTTAAATTTCTGTGAACATTTTTGTTATTCAGTCTATCATGCCACTATTATTTTTACTGGATTTTGTTTATTTCATTAATAAAGATCAAATTCTAAGTAAGTATTTCAGTAAAAAATTTACCAACAGTAGAATTTATTATAGAAATTAGTGATTTTGCACAACTTTTGGAAATTTCTGCTCTCTTGGTATTACAGTGAAAAATATATGATTTTTGTAGGCATCTTCTATCATGCACCTTAGTACACATAGCTTGACTTCTTTATAGAGTAAAAAGTAGCAATTCTAAAGTATATGTTGCATTGTTAAAGAGAAAACTAACATAATTTAGTAATTATATAGCTTGTAAATTTAAAAATAGTAATTCAGGAAACCTCTCTAAACTGTTCAAGATACCTAAGAAAACCATGGCAATCTCACGGTTTTTAAAGTGCTCTTAAGGTTATATAAATGGTCACAAAACTCTGAGCGTGGGAAATGTCCAAAAAGAAGCAGGTATGAGGCTGTTCCTCAGTATTTCACAGCACTTTGTTCTCTGGCATTTTCTTGTGTGCTAACCAAGCTGCAGCAGGGAGATAATGTGCACATGTGTGTGGTCCTAGGAAGAATTTGAAAAGCAGCTGCTGAGCATCTGCTGGTCTGTCCTTGCACCAAGGACTCAGCGGAGGAGACGAGGACTGCACAGGGGATGCCTCTATTTAAAGGGCTTATAATGATCTAAAAGCCAAAGCTGAGATCTTGGAAACACCCACCTGCTTCAATGAACTTTTCTTAGGCAACTTATGGCTAACTTGAAAACTCATTGCCCCTTTTCCTTTGCTTTTTTTGTCTTATAATGTCTAGTTTAGACTCCTCAGCTCACGGGTCAGTCCTGAGCCCAGCACAGAGGTTTCTCTTGGCCCCAAAACCTGGAGGCGTGCTCAGAGTTTAGATGCAATATCAGGCTCCTTGGAAAGGGGCTAGGAGTGTTGTGATGCTTTCTTTTATGAAATAACATATGACTAATGCCCTATAATTCAGACAAGAGCCCTTTCCTTGGGAAGAAACTGCTATATTCTAGTAAGTTGCAAAACTTGTGTTTCTTGCTACCTTGGAAACCGCTGCATTCAAAAGCTAGAAGTCGTCCTCAGTTGAAACAGATTGTTGGGAGGGTTCTTCTCTTTCATAGACAGCTTAACTTTTCTTTTTACCAATTACTTTTCAGCATAATGACAATGAGATTTTTTTTCTGCTCTCGATAAATGAACAAGAAAATGTAGGAAGATTTTTCTAAATGTCTGCATAAAGTAGTTATAAAGTTTAAAGGTACTTTGATCTTTTTGTCTCTTCATTGATTTTGAAAGAATAGATGGTTAAATAGATTTGTGTCTAAAGAAGCATTAATTTTTCGTGACTACTATATTTAATAATATTTAAAGTACTTATATAATAATATATCTAATAATATATAAAGTATTTACATATTTATATATAAAGTATTTATAGTATTATGTAGTATTTAAAGTATTTATATATTTATACATTTGTATTTATATTTATATATTTATATACTTATATACTTATATGGCTATATTATATTTATATATTTAATAATATTTAAAGTATTTATATATTTAAAATATTTATATCTGTAAATATATACAAGAATATTTACATTTTGTATAAAAATATCTATACAAAATACACAAAAATAGAAGAATATAAAAATTATTATATGTTGGTTGACAATTATTATAAAGTTGGAAAGGGCTGCAATACTCTAAGCCACGGTATCTTGGTGAAACAGCAGAACTGTCACTCCTTAATCAGTAAGACTACAGTATTTTGTACCTTCTTGCCAGCAGCATTTCATAAATTTTGATGAACATGTTTTCATCATCGCTGGCCGGTCATAGCTTCTGTCCTTTTCTATGTGATAGGAACAGAAATAGAGTTTGAGTACAGCAAAGATAGGAACAGAATTTCTTGGGTTCCAAAATGAGTTTTCATTCCCATCAGAAGCAGTGAATGACAAAAAAATACAGAAGTAAAAATATGCTTCTTCCGTGTATCTTTAGGATCTTAAATCTCTTTAGCATATTTTATACAGCAAAAATTATTCCCAACTCAGTTTATATTCTTTCCCATGCCTATTTTTAACGTAGTTTTAATACTTTTGAAACCTATTTTTGCTGTATTTCAAAGGAGGTGTCAACATTATCTGGAAGAAAGTAAAGAAATCTGAGAATCTTCAGAACTTTTGTGTGTATTCCTGTCTCTACCAGTGACTAAATGGGTAGTTGAGTAAACAACTGACTTCTTTACATGTCAAATCAAGAATTTATTGAGTTTATAAGAATAGGCCAATCCTCCAGACTCAGTTAATCTTGGGGTTTGTTTGTTTTTGTTGGGTTTTTTTGGGGCTTTTTTCCAAAATTTGTGGGGAAAAAAAAAATAGTGTCGATAGAATTAAACAAGAGTCTATATTTTGTCAAGGACAGCAGGTTTCTGGCTGCAAAAAAAGTGGTTCTCAAAACTTCTACCTTCACCTGAAAATGAAACTTTTATGAGAAATCCAGTCTCCCACTGCCTTTTAATCCTGCTATAGACTTGCCATGACTTCTGAGACCAACTGGTTCCACTGTACTGTAACTGCATTGCTGAAACATCTTTAGAAACACTCTAAAATTAAGGAAGATTCACAGAAGTACTGTACTAAATGTTGCAAAATATAATACATTTAATTTTAAGTCAAAAGACGCAAACCCATGCAAAACATAAAAGCTAAAATGGACAGTGAAAAAAGGCACAGTTGTAGATCTTCTGCAGCAATATATTTTTTAGTGTTTTTTAATATAGTTAGATAATGCGATAAAATATGGGAAATAAAATTATTTCATCTTTTTGGTTATTAAAATATGATATTGAAACAACAATGAGAGTATATGAAATTAAGAAGGCATATATTAATAACCACTGATTAGTCAAAGGCCAACATTTACCAAAACCATAGACAGGTTTTGTATTTTGGGTATCCAGTAAAAATACTTTTAAAAAGTCTGATTTCTTTCTTTATTGAAGAGTTCATGATTAAGAAATCTCTCTTTGAAAGATTGAAATATTCAGATTTGAAAGAAGAGGAAAAATAGAATAGAGTATTCACAGGAAGAGAATAATTAATGATTCAGTCAAGAATGACAAAACTAGCATTGACAGACTCCATTGTATCATTCACAATTTGCCAACAATTTATGCCAACCTATTTTTCTTCTTAGTGGCACAAAATATTTTAGATCAGTTTTTATGTTTAATTTAATTCCATTACAAGGACCATTCAGTTTTGTGGGCTGTCCAACATATAAAAACTTACTAGCGTGTCCACAAAGGTTTTTGCAGTGAAAGTTTTGTTGCACTTGGTTACATCTCATGGTTGTTTTTCTGTTACTGTGCCTGAATGAGTGAGGGTTTTAAAGCAACAAGCCAGTTCAGGTGAAAGCCAGGTGGCCAAACCACAAGTTTGAGATTGGTCTTCATGGCACTGTGGTGACATCACAAAAAAGTTTCTCTTCATGAAGTCAGAAAATTAAATTTTCTTGGAGGGGTCCCAGTGTGGCTGGCCAATCACAGATGAAGGCATGCCTTGTGCATTGTTCTCTAATCATAATCATCCACTTGGGAATTCCTAGTTCTCTTCTTGCTGGCATTAGTACAAAGCTCTGCTGAAGGTCACCAGGCAGTGACAAGAAAACTTTAGAATTGATTTTGGTAAATGTTACTGTTGCAAGATATGCCTTATATTCCTCTCAAAAACTCTGATGTGGGACCAGTTACAGTGATAAAAATTTATCTCAAACATATTGGATGATTATCTTGCATTCTCTGTAGACTTTGCTAAGAAGAGCCCATTCTTTGCCCTTGCTTCAAATTGCAGTTCTCAGTCAAGCAGAGATTTCTTTGTTGAATATTGCTCATGTGATGCTTCTCATACTGTGTGTTTACTTTTTTTTTTAATGTCAGAACTCTGATTCTCTTTGATCTTCTGCTTTATAATTTTCATATGACCTTCAAAGAGGACACAGAGCTGAGGCAGCATATGCAGCAATGTTGTGAAAAGCCTGCTGAATAAAGATTGTTGTTAAATAATTTTTCTTTGCAAAATCTGATAATAAAACTTACACTTACAGTACATTAATCACCAGAAACATTTATATTCAGTGTGCCTTCTGTGTGTATATTGTTATAAATATGTTAAAATACTGCTGATGGCTAAAAATGCTGAAAGTACTCTGATTTTTTCCTCTCCCAAATAGAGTAACTCTTTAGATTTATAAAGTCTTATGAAAAGTAAAGGGAGTTTTGGATATTAGAGAAAGAAGACATTTTTTACAATATATTTTATCTTATCACAGATCATAGAAAACATGGATAGTTCCCAATTCCAGATAACTTGAGTCCCATATGTATTACTAGAACTTTTGAAAAGTTATTTGTGATAAGGCATTGGATTCTTAATCTTAAAGTAGGTTTTTGTGTCAAGATAGTAAAACGTGATATCAATTCATAATTTTTTTATATGTTGCAGGTTTTTTCTTTAAAGTAGAAATGCTTAGAAAAGATAATGACAGTTGTCTTCTTTATATACTGCAGACAGAATATTTGGCTATATAAGTATCTAATGTAAATTTGGCATTATAGTTGCACATCAGTCATAACAAGATCTTTTCTTTTATGGTAAGAATGCATAAAGATCAATTCTTAAAAATGAAAACTCATTTTATTTTCCACACATGCTGTTGTTATCCATTAGCTGTTGTTGAAAAAAAAAGTTTGTAGTTGAATTATTTCTTTTCTGCGTGTAATGCAAGAATTTCAATAGTGGGCAGTTGACGTAGATGAAAAGAATAACAAAATTTTTTCAACTGGTGTAATATCAGGATTTTAGTCTGATAGAAGAAAAAGGGATACTTGTTGAGACACTCATAAATTTTGAATGTATTATAGATACATTCTACATCTCTTTGGTTTTTTTATTGTTTTAGCTGCAAAGAAATGATTATTTCATTTGAATAATGTGTTAAAAGATATTGGCATGGAAAATGACCTTTAGTTTAAAAATTGATGTAGTATATTCTAAATCAAACTGTCTGCCAAAATATTCCCTCTTAAGCAATAGAATTACTGAGAAAATATACAAGAAGTCATGAACACAGATATTTGTGTGTAATTCTGAACTTTTCTTCATAACCAGATAACTGGTAATGAAGAATTTGAAATAGAGAACACATGAATCACAATTTTACAATTACTTGAAGAGAATTGAAATACCCATCAGTAATAATAGCAAACTCATTTAAAATCAAAAACATTGAATGACTGCAATTGGCTGTACACATTCCACATCAGTTTGCTCCCATTTGGACTTCATTGAATATTGCTGAAGAAATATTTGGTTTCTCTTTGCAACAAACCAAAAGTTTTTCATTGATTTAGATGAGTGTTGGATTGTGTTGGATTTTGTGTTTGTATTTCCATGTTTCTTTCAGGAGACAGATAAAGAACCCCAGTCTGTCCCCAGCCTTTCCAATTCACAGGCATGGTCTGGATTTTGGGGTGTGGTACAGAAGTATTTCTGTATGACTCAGTAGCCACTAGATCTTGTGTTTGCTGTTATTACCTATTTGACTATTTTTGTTTGTTTGTTTTCCAGTTTAGACAAAACAGAATTTTTAAAGAAAAAGACATTTCGTACAATCTATTTTTTTTTTCAGTCAGCTTCATTGAAAAATCTTTCCTTCTGCTTTCTTTTGATTAACCAAAAGGTATCAAAATGTTAAATAATCATTCATTAAGTTACATCAGTCTTAGAAATATTCATCAAACCATGCAAACAATAAGAGTCCAAATATTTTCAATGCCTATTGGAAGTTATGTTAAATATTTGCATATTAGAGAAAAAAGTTATTATTATTTTTTTCCTTTTCACTGGCCATATAATCTTCCAGTCTGAGAAACAAAAGATATACATAAATTTTTCATTGTTTATAAAATTATTTTGTGGATGATTTGTACAGCATTGAACACAACTTTTTATGGACCAAACTAATATAAATATTTCTTGAAACAAAGAGTATTTTCATAGCACATTACATAATAGACTAGGTGTGAAATTAGTTTTCTGGTGAATGGAGACCCTGAAGGTTGTTAGCCTTTTATTATGTACAGCTCCTTTTCTAGCTACATTAATTTTTTTCATAGAAAATAAAATATGCTTCAATGAATTAATTAATCTTACAGCATATAGACAGATTCCCAAATATCTTCTCAGTTATTTTCACACTCATCTGTTAATAACCAGATACAAGTTTGCATCATCTACCTTGTTAAAAAGTACTAAAATGTCAAGAAAAAGACGAAAATATGTTTTTGGTGAAGTGTGACATTTGTGTCAGTTCTAAGGCTAGAGCTTCTCGATATCTCTCTGGTATATCATTTTAGTTATACTCAAAAGATTAAGGATCAGGAAGAATTTTAAAGTCTTGTTCTTGTTACAAAGTTCTTCTGATGCTCTTATGGGACCTCACCAGTGTTACTGCAAAGCTCTTGAAGGCATCTCCCCAGTATTCTCAAACCCAAATGCTTTTACTGTCATTCTGTAAAGCTGAATTTCAGTTGTAGACACACAGGAGAAGCTTCCTATGTACACTTTTAAGTGTTTAATCTGGGTGTTCATGTATAAGATAGTTTCAGAGAAGATGATTAAATCTGAATATTCTGATTATATTAATTGTAAGCTAGGAAAAGCTCAAAGTAAGCAGAACTTTCCTCTCACAGAAAAAATCTGCTAATCAATGACCTTTCTTGTCTTTCTGGAAAGTGTCTATTTCCTAGGACAGAACAATTTTCTGTAAGTGCACTAAATACGAACTGAGATTTTTAGCTGCAGCAGTACAGGCCTGTAACAAACCTAATAGTTCAGTAACTGTAAATCATCAGTTGTGTGCAGGACACAAATGGGTTGATTTTCCTTCTCTACCTGATTCACATCGTGGTACTGAACCACGGCTTATCCTGACATCTGTCACCTCTTCGTGCACTTCTCCCAGCTCTGATGTTACTCCAAAACACTTGCTGCCAGGCCACGAGTTAAACCCTGTAAAGGAAAGGATTCAGATATGTGTGTGTGTGTGTGTGGTGTGCGACTGAGAGCAGGGCAGCCAGAGTGAGCTGGGCTGGCACGGTGGTGATGCTGCAGCTGGCTCGGGAGCTGAAATCCAGGGTTGCCAAGCTCGTCCTTTCCGTCTCAGTGCTTTCAAGCATCTCGCAGCTCCGTGATTGCACTTGAAGTGGTTTGATACTGTTGTAATGGGGACACTTAAAACCTCAATTTCAACAGTAGATGATAATTTCTCATTGATTTCTGGTACACGTTTTAGCTCCTTGACCTAAATCTGTATCAAATTTCTAAGAGATGTCAATGCAAGTTGCTGCTGAAGAGTACGCAGAGAGAATGCACTCAGCATTTTAGAATGTTTCAGTATGGATTGGTGGATAAGCATTAACTTTTCCTTTGAAGTTGCAAAATAGGTCACAGATAGTAACTATAAACCATCACCTTTTCTATTTAGGCCACGTACTTTCCTATTAAGGTGCCGGCTGAGTGATTTCATGACATGTCTAATCTTTAATTGAAATATTTATTGGTAATCTGGGAGCATCACTTGCTATAAGTTGTTTCATATTTCAAATTCTTTCTGTAATTTCCCTATACTGACATAAATCTGATTACAGGAAGGTCTTGCAGAAAGTCCTCTGGGGAAGACTGAAACAGTCAAAAGCAACACACTTCTCCACCTAGGGAAAAATTGGAAAAGGCAGGGCTGTCTGGAAAGCAAGAGTAGTTTAAACTTGTACTCAGTCAGTGCATACCTTTTGACAGTCTTTGCCTCAAGGGCTACTGTTGAGGCTCCATTGAAAATTAAATCTGACCCTCACCAGTGGAACTCCTAAGAAAGAATGGACAGATTTGACTTTTCTGTCTTGAAAGTGATTTGGAGTTGAGTTGCATTTGCACTTCTCTGTACAAATTACATGAAGTTCAAAATGTCTGTTGGAGACTGAATGCTATAGTTTATGGCTTATACATCTTCATGAAGGACCTTTGCCTATTATAGCAAAAACTGTACAAAAGCTGAAGAGAAAACCACCAAAACTCTGAATGAGGAGTACTTGTTGATGAAGAGAAGAATACACTCACACAGGGATCAAGCTTAGCACCTTTGGGGTCTCAGCTGCCAGGCTGGCACAGACCCTCACAGCAAAGAGGGAAGGAGGAGAGGTTTTGGGGGGGTGTGTAGTGAAAAAGCCTCTGTGTGGATGTGACAGCTTGGTCAGAGTGTGAGAAAACTTTTTCCAGAATCTTGAGAGACTTTAGGGAGTTGAAGATAAACCGTGAAAAATTGCAGTGATAAACAGTGATAAACTGCAGGTGGTGTTTTCCTACTCTCTCTTTTCTTGTCTTTCTAAAAGATTGTTTATAAGAAAGGCATCTTGTTAATTAGCCAGTGGGGTGAAATGCATTGATTGATTGACCAATCAGGTGTATCTGTATCAGAACAGTGTATAAAAAGAGGATCTGAAGTAAAGATGTGTACTCTGTGAAAACCAGCCTTCTGGTGAGTCTGTGTTATTTCTTACTCAACCGTGACAGCTCTGGTCAGTGAACACCCATCCTCTGCTGTGCAGACCCTTCACCCTGGGGAAAGCTGCATCCTTGTGAAGGACAGCAGAGGGGATGTCATGGCCCATCAAAGGTCCCTACCCAAATTGTCCTCAGGTCCTCAGATCCAAGAGATCCACAATGCAAGGGACAGTGTCAAATTTGCCCTCTCCAGGGGAGGCACATGGGCATTCCCACCTGCCTCAAAAATAAATTTATTGATTAGATTCTATACCCTTCTGCATGGCACAGCATGGCATTGTGATGGGGAAGCCTCACCACCAAGAAGATCAGATGGAGGGGAGCCACGAGAGCTGTTAGGACACCTGGAAGGGTGATATGGTTCCACCTAACCCGTGTCACTCTCTCCTTGTCCCCCCAGACCCCATGCACATTTCCTCTTTCTTCCTCTTTCTTCCTCTTCCTTCCTTCCTTCCTTCCTTCCTTCCTTCCTTCCTTCCTTCCTTCCTTCCTTCCTTCCTTCCTTCCTTCCTTCCTTCCTTCCTTCCTTCCTTCCTTCCTTCCTTCCTTCCTTCCTTCCTTCCTTCCTTCCTTCCTTCCGCCACTTCCTTCCTTCCGCCACTTCCTTCCTTCCGCCACTTCCTTCCTTCCGCCACTTCCTTCCTTCCGCCACTTCCTTCCGCCACTTCCTTCCGCGACTTCCTTCCGCCACTTCCTTCCGCCACTTCCTTCCTTCCGCCACTTCCTTCCGCCACTTCCTTCCGCCACTTCCTTCCTTCCTTCCTTCCTTCCGCCACTTCCTTCCTTCCTTCCTTCCGCCACTTCCTTCCGCCACTTCCTTCCTTCCGCCACTTCCTTCCTTCCTTCCTTCCGCCACTTCCTTCCTTCCTTCCTTCCTTCCGCCACTTCCGCCACTTCCGCCACTTCCGCCACTTCCTTCCGCCACTTCCTTCCGCCACTTCCTTCCTTCCGCCACTTCCTTCCTTCCTTCCTTCCTTCCGCCACTTCCTTCCGCCACTTCCTTCCGCCACTTCCTTCCGCCACTTCCTTCCGCCACTTCCTTCCGCCACTTCCTTCCGCCACTTCCTTCCTTCCGCCACTTCCTTCCTTCCGCCACTTCCTTCCTTCCTTCCTTCCTTCCTTCCTTCCGACACTTCCTTCCGACACTTCCTTCCGACACTTCCTTCCGAAACTTCCTTCCGAAACTTCCTTCCGACACTTCCTTCCTTCCGACACTTCCTTCCTTCCGACACTTCCTTCCTTCCGACACTTCCTTCCTTCCTTCCGACACTTCCTTCCGCCACTTCCTTCCTTCCTTCCTTCCTTCCTTCCTTCCTTCCTTCCTTCCTTCCTTCCTTCCTTCCTTCCTTCCGCCACTTCCTTCCGCCACTTCCTTCCGCCACTTCCTTCCACCACTTCCTTCCTTCCTTCCGCCACTTCCTTCCGCCACTTCCTTCCGCCACTTCCTTCCGCCACTTCCTTCCTTCCGCCACTTCCTTCCTTCCGCCACTTCCTTCCGCCACTTCCTTCCTTCCGCCACTTCCTTCCTTCCGCCACTTCCTTCCTTCCGCCACTTCCTTCCTTCCTTCCTTCCTTCCTTCCTTCCTTCCGCCACTTCCTTCCTTCCGCCACTTCCTTCCACCACTTCCTTCCGCCACTTCCTTCCTTCCGCCACTTCCTTCCTTCCGCCACTTCCTTCCTTCCGCCACTTCCTTCCGCCACTTCCTTCCGCCACTTCCTTCCGCCACTTCCTTCCTTCCTTCCGCCTCTTCCTTCCTTCCTTCCGCCACTTCCTTCCTTCCTTCCTTCCTTCCTTCCTTCCTTCCTTCCTTCCTTCCTTCCGCCACTTCCGCCACTTCCGCCACTTCCTTCCGCCACTTCCTTCCGCCACTTCCTTCCTTCCGCCACTTCCTTCCGCCACTTCCTTCCGCCACTTCCTTCCGCCACTTCCTTCCGCCACTTCCTTCCTTCCGCCACTTCCTTCCGCCACTTCCTTCCGCCACTTCCTTCCTTCCGCCACTTCCTTCCTTCCTTCCGCCACTTCCGCCACTTCCTTTCGCCACTTCCTTCCGCCACTTCCTTCCGCCACTTCCTTCCGCCACTTCCTTCCGCCACTTCCTTCCTTCCGCCACTTCCTTCCGCCACTTCCTTCCTTCCGCCACTTCCTTCCTTCCTTCCTTCCTTCCTTCCTTCCTTCCTTCCTTCCTTCCTTCCGACACTTCCTTCCGACACTTCCTTCCGACACTTCCTTCCGACACTTCCTTCCGACACTTCCTTCCGACACTTCCTTCCTTCCTTCCGCCACTTCCTTCCTTCCGCCACTTCCTTCCTTCCGCCACTTCCTCCCGCCACTTCCTCCCGCCACTTCCTCCCGCCACTTCCTCCCGACACTTCCTTCCGACACTTCCTTCCGACACTTCCGACACTTCCTTCTGACACTTCCTTCCGACACTTCCTTCCTTCCTTCCTCTTCCTCTTCCTCTTCCTCTTCCTCTTCCTCTTCCTCTTCCTCTTCCTCTTCCTCTTCCTCTTCCTCTTCCTCTTCCTCTTCCTCTTCCTCTTCCTTCCTTCCTCTTCCTCTTCCTTCCTCTTTCTTCCTCTGTCTTCCTCTTTTTTCCTTGTCCTTCCTCGTCCTTCCTTGTTTACAATTAAATAAAATGTACCAAGGTCTTTTGGCACCAACATCTTACCTCGTTTGGTTTTAATCATGTTTTTTGGGTATATTTTCCATCTTTCTGAGTTGGATCTGTTGTATTCATAGAGGCTTAGCTTCCGTTCTTCTTCTGTGTTTAAACCAGTTTGCTGCAATGTCTCAATTCCAGTATTACCTAAATCTAAATATTATCTGAATTAGCTTTTCCTATTTTAAAAATACTTTCATGATCACTAAGTCAGTACAGTAAACTCTAAGGTGCATGTAAGGGTGATATTCCATATCAGCCTTTCACCTGTTTTTTACATGAGATGTTTTACTATTCTACAGGAGGTGGGGACCTGTTTTGTTCCAGATTGGAACAAAACAAAACACAAGAAAAACTTAACTTTTAAAAGTTTTCCTACAAAATTTTTATTACTTTTCTCTCTGTAGGAGTGTTTGTAAGCTGCACAGAAATTAAAAACAAAACCCAAAAGCAAAAAACTCCAACAATATTTCCAGGACTATGTACCTATTACTAAAATAATTAAATACAAGTTATCTTCATAGAAAAAACATGGAAAAAAAAATCTGTTTTGACTATTGCACTTGGAGTAATCATTGAATATGCTATATAAGGAGAAATGTTCACATTGTTAAACAGGTCTGATGGCATGGGGAGAAGATGTAGAGGGAGTTATTTTCATCCACAGTATACCTATAGGAACTGAAGTTGCCTTTTGAAGGCTTAAAATATCTAGTCAAAAACTTAAAAGGAAAAGAGATAAAATAAACATCGCATTACAAGCTTTAATCAGAGAAGATATAAAACAAAAGGTCTGCAGGGACATGAAAGGTATTTATGAAATATCTTTCAGGAGAAAAATTGTTTATACAGATAATAGTAATTAATTTACTAAGTAGCCCAGGAGATTTGGTAAGTGTATAACAAAACAGTTTGTACCATTGATCTCTCTGAGCAACCTCACAACTGTGGTGGAATTTGCAGCTTGTGTTCCAAAGATGGTGCAAAGACTTAATGAGTTCACTTAAAGGAAAGGATAATAAATTATATTTTAGATAACGGGAAGGCAGCTAAACCAAACAAGTGATTACAGAATTTAAAGTATTGTAGCACAAAACCGAAGAAGTAAAACTCAGGGAAAAGAACATTCATAATTTTCAGGGGAAAATTAAACTAGAAATATTTATACATAGTACAATTTTCTAAAAAAAAAATCAGTAGAAGTAAATCTTCTTAGATACTTTATAATTTCTGATTTAAAATTCTTTTATGCTTAGAAAATATAGAAGAAGGAATTCTTTAATTTCTGTGGTAGTGTTGGAGTTTCCTCTGCGTAGATGTCTGTCTCCACGTAGATGCGACCATGTTATGCAACAATTTTGTGACACGTACAATTTAATGCAGACGTGTGAAATCCTGTATTTTGTAATTTTGGTAGAAACTTTGCAGGTGCAAAAAGATGTTTTTTACAAAAATATGTAACTTCCACTACCAGCTTCATCCCAAGTAAGCCTCAAAGTTCTTTTATCACTATTATATTGCAGAAGCAGTACTCCACACTCAGCTAGACTAAGTGCTTAAATAGTATACATTGTGATGCACCAATATAAAATAAATGATGACTATTAGGGGTTGATAAAACTGAAGGAAATTATATTTCTACAAAGTTACTACAAAGTTCTTCACCCTCTGCTTATTTTTAAACAGTTTTTTTCTCAAACTGATCTCAAATTGCAACCCCCAAACGATTCATGAGTGTGCTGAGATTATTTGCCATATCTCTGTGATCAGTGGCACATTTTCCACTTCCCTGTAAGCTCTATCAGTGCGTCAGAGGGGAGATTTCCCCTCTCTCCACACAAAGATAAAGTATGCACCAGTTAGCGCCTTACCTGAGAAAGATTAGAACTACAAAAAAAAGCAATAGTCCGTGCAGAGAGCAGCAATAATAAAAAGGGTAATGAGTGTATTCATAATTAATTCTATTTAGTAATTTGTGGTATTAATATTACATATATTGGACTATATAAAATAGTCTTTGATTTTAGATAGAAACTTCCTAAAGCAGCCACAGGGGGCATTTGATGAGATTCTGTTTCTGTTCCTGAGATTGCCACTGGCTACTGCATGATTTTAAAATGTAAGATGCGGATTTATGAACTTCCATTATAAAGAAAGAAAACACATATTTTATACATTTTCAGAAAATACATTATTCTCTGAAGTACTTTTTGAGTTAGATACCCACATACTGTGTTTATTTCTTTGAACTCAGCCATTGCAGTGGGTTTAAAACTAGATTATAAATCATTAACTTTCACATCAAGCAGCTGGGGCTTAGGATTTCTGAGCATTGCAAAGATTCTCACTTGCCTAAGGATGTCATCATTTAAGACAAGTCTTAGAAGGCAGAGAGCCATACCATGGGGAAGAGATTCATGAAAACTTAACTCACAGGTCCAGGCATCACTGCAGAATTCAGCTTTTCACCATTTATAGAAACTTCCAGCTGTTGACCTAAGTGATAGAAATTTTCAGTGCATGATTCATTGCACTTTATCTTACTTTTTATAATGTCCTTTTTACAGCATATAAGATTCTTTGACCTGCAAAAGGCCAGGGATAAGGGAGGGAAAAGAGCACCAGAACTTTTAATTATGATTTTGATAATTAGGCTGATGACTTAATTTTCCCTAGAAGAACATTCATTGCCTTTAAGTGTGAATATGTGTTATTCAATTAAAATGTAATGCACTTTGTAGGGGAAGAGCATTTAATATTTGTGTTTCTGTGTGTTATGAATCAGAAAGTCCTCAGGAAGAAGGCTATCTCTAACAGACCTGGAAAAGCTAATGAGAAATGAAATAGCTGTAATTATTGTATTGTAATTAATTCTGTCCAACTCCTTTTCATACTGAGATTACAAATTTGAGTAAAAATTTTAGACACTTTTTTTTTTTTTGTTTGCACAGTAAATAGAAAAATGCATCTTACAAAGGGATTTGTAGGACTTCCTGAAAATCAGCCCAAAAGAATGTGAAGCTGACAGAAAACCCTGGCAATTTAATGCAAACTGTAGGCACTGTGGGCTGATCTGTGGAGTTCCACGGCTCTGCCTTCTCAGATGTTCTGTGTGATCATGCCATAAATTAAGGTTTGATTGAGCTGAACAATGTGGGGCTATGTAACCTTCTAGCAAGTGAATATTATGGTTGTGCCCTCTCTACTTGATAAACTGGGGAGCCTAGTTCAGTAATTTACGCAAAGTATCACTCTCAGCATTGCTGTTGCTGGTTTAACCAAGCAGTTACTTATCATTTTTGTTAGGCTCCATACATGCTGCTATTGTGAAGAAACAGAGGTTTGCTTTCTGGGCTTTTTTTTCTATCTTTGGTGTCATTTGGGTGCAAAAAGGTTATTGAGATCAAAACTCTGTTTGTTCTTTGTGCATGAAGCTGCTGGAATCTAAACTAGTAACTTCTAATAATGTCTAAGAACACATACTGGGAGATAGTTGAAGCCAGTCATGGGAGACTAAAGTTTTCAATAAAAATGCAGCACGGAATCCTCAATAGCACATCAGGAATAAGGGATAGCAGGGAGAATTACATTCTACAGCAGAGGAAATAATAATGATTAAGGTGACTGTTCTGCTAATAAATAATAAATCAACGAGAGAGTTCACTGATAATAATACTATTAAGGAGCAGAAAAGAGACTTTCTGTAAAGTAAGGGTTTTGCGCAACGTGAACAATTTAGCACAGCTCTGAAGATTTTGCTCTAGTTGATCAAAGAGAATTTAATGATCAAAGGTGCTTTTTAGAGAGGTGAAGGAAGAGTGAGAAAATAACCTTTATTGAGCGAGCATAAACTCAATATGTAATTCATGACCTCTAACAGCATAGAATCCTATATCATGGACAAAAAATATCAGTCTCTATCTACCTCAGCACATAATAATGGAGGAAAAAAGCTCTTTTTTCTTTTCTAAGAAGGAGAGGAATGGGCCAGCCTTGGGAGGGATGTATAAGAAATTATCTTTAAAGTGACTAACAGAATGTGCAGGCAAGAAGGAAAGAGAAGGTTTGAGCTTTACTTTGTTTTGTTTTCATCTACCGCATTTGAGGATCCCTCACAACTGGAAGGAGGAAGAGTCTGTGTAAGATGATCTGGTAGGAGCTGAGCTTTCCATTATCATGGGTTGATAAGAACCAGCAGTGCTGTTAGAATTGTAGAGAAATCACCAAATACCCAAGAGTTACCTGGCTTCTACTCATGAAGGTTCAAAGCTTGGCTGAGGATTCTTGGTGCAGCACTCTGTGGGGAAGGGCCCTCTTCAACACCTGTGATACAAGAAAGCTCAAAATGACTGAAATAATCTCAAACAGTACTTTTTAGGATTTCATTTACACTCATTCCAAATGTAATCACTATTGAACAAGTGAAATAAACCTCAGATACTCCACTGGTAAAATGCACCTACCAACAAGTCATGGAGCAGCAAGGAGTTTTTTGAAAGAAATGAGAACATGCCCATTGTTGTTACATAGGCTGGTGCTGATAGCCAGGTACAGGTTACATTTATTTGTGTCACCCAAATCTAATTCTGAACAGACAAGACTAGCTTTAAACCTGTTGTACATATTAAAAGCAGATGTGTTTGCCCATAAATTCATGCTCATAATATTGCATTGTTGAATTCCCCAGTTCCTCTCTGGCTTTTGTTTTTTTGGTTTTTTATGGTATAAAAGCCTTTAGTACTTCATAAAAAAGTTTGCTAATGAAACAGACAGCAGTTATTCTATGTTTCTTTTACTGTAGGGTTATTCACACCCTATTGTGGTCAGAGGGGTCCAATCCCAGCATGGACAATACTATTGTGTCGCTGTTTTCTCAGGTCTTTATAATTTATTTTTATTAATGAGGTTTTAATGACATAGCTCCAAGTTGGAGCTAGTACAAACAAGAAAAGTTATTTTCTCAGCATACATACAGGAAGAACCTCTAGCTATTTGCATCCTTGTGTGGATTTGATTAACTTACCCTTCCAGACCTAGTCTGTGGAACACCATCTTAATGTGAGAAATGGTTTATTAATTTTCCACAGATAAGTTTTGAGGAGAGTTGATCTATTTAAAAAAAATAAGTAAAGTAAGAACTTATGAATTTTACATGGCTGCTACCAAAAAAAGCATATAAAATATAATATTTTATTTCCAAGGATATTGTAATAACTAGTTGAATGTAATTTTTAAGAGCATAGACTGTGTCAAGGGAAGGATTTTAGAGATTTCAGTGCTTGAATGATTTAATATCTTACCAGCTAAAAGGTCAGCATCACAAATTATCTAACAAAGAAACAATGTACATTCTGATCTGTGTAAGGTCATTAGGTATCAAAAATCTAATTGCTGCAGGTGTTTTGGATCATGGAAAGAGAAGAGTTCTTACACTCTACCAGCAGTGTGTGGAAACACATAGCCCCCATCTCCTGGACAAGTGATCTGAGGGAATAGAAGAGGTGAAAGACTCGAGTCATTAGCAATGCCTGGCTAAGAAGTCTAACACCTCAGATCTCACCTGCTTTCATGTAGATGAAAAGTGTATATATTAAAAAAACTGAAAAGAGAATTCAAAAATTTTCTTTTTGAAATGGGATTCTCTGCCTTTTTTTTTTTTTTTTTTGTTATCTGTGGCATAAAAGCCTTTAGTAGTTCATAAAAAAGCAATAGTTTGCTAATGAAACAGACAGCAGTTATTCTATGTTTAAAATAGTGTTACTGCAAAGCAGTTATTCTGAAATATCTTAAAATCATCTCTATATAATAAAAGAATGGTAAAATAAAAATGAAGTACAATAACTTGCAGTTTGCCTGGTGATTTAAACAGAGTCAATTTTCATGTTTGCTCCTCAGTCTATTTTCTCTTTTTATATGCAGGATAAAACAAGTGAATAAATAATCCTGGGAGAAGGAACCGTAACTAAGAGCTCTCTGGCTCCATGTTAGGGCTTTAATCACCCTCCTACAGAGTCATGTCCATTGTTCTTCCCCCTCTCTTTCCAGCCCAATCATTTTCTCATTCTTTGGTCCATTTTTGTACAACTTCAGTGAGAGGGAGAAGAATGCTTCTATACTTCTGTGGAGACCTTCTTTCCTCCTCTGTCAAATGCCATGAGCCCGGTAAGTAAAGGAAAGACTGAGAGAGGGATTAGAAATTCCTGGACTTTTAAACATTGAAATATATTGTTACCTAACCATTAAGGTCCGGTACAAATCCTGTAGTGTTTTCAGCGACGAAGGGAGGAAATTATGAATCTGACTCCATGTTCTTATAAGGCTTATATTGTATTATATTATATTATATTATATTATATTATATTATATTATATTATATTATATTATATTATATTATGCTATGCTATGCTATGCTATGCTATGCTATGCTATGCTATGCTATGCTATACTAAAGGATAGAGACAGAAGGCTAAAAGATAACAATGAAAAACTTGTGACTCCTTTCAGAGTCCTGACAGAGCCTGACCATGCTTGGTCATTAAGTTAAAACAACTCACATGCTGGATAAACACTCTCCAACCACATTCCAAAGCAGCAAAACACAGGAGAAGCAAACGAGATAATACTGTTTTCCTTTTTCTCTGAGGCTTCTCAGCTTCCCAGCAGAGAAATCCTGGGCAAGGGCATTTTTTCAGAAAATATGACAGTGACACAATTCCCCTTGCACTGTAGGGTTCATTGCAAAACAAAGCAGCTGGAGTTCCATTTTGTGATGAAACTTTTCCAGTTTGTCTGTCCAGAGTGTTCTGGATTTAGCCGACTGCACCAGGAAAGAGAATCTCTTTTCCAGATCTCAATCTGGAGAACCCAGGCCTTTTTTGTGCTCTTCAGGCCATTTTAGTTCAACAGTGAGATTTTATAACATGCAATACCTACTAACCAGGGGTCATTCAAGTTACATGGCTAGCTTCTCTAAGCTTTGAGTCCTTCTGCGTCCATCTAGGCCTGGGTTATTCTAATCAGTAACAGTCTACAACTTATATGTGATTCTTAATGCAAGTCCAGCTCTGCGTCCTAGTTGTATATTTATTTTTTTGCTTAAAGCAAAGGCAAGCAGCAGGCTCAGTAGCAAGTCATCAATTCACTTTCAAGAGAGGTTGCTATATTTTAATGAAGAACAAGGAGAAACTCCTTTCATTGCTAATCAAAGTCTCACCTTAGAGTACCTGGTCCCAAACGAATCTGGCACCTGCCTGTGTGAAAAGTTTTTCCCTGTTTCACTCTTTGACTCTCTCACCAGTGGGGTAATACTGATGAGTGTTCAAACAGGTCCTAGGTGAGGGGAGGCAAATGTCAGATTCTGCTCGGAGGCATTGCTCTTTTCACTTCTCAGCCCAGGCCAATACTTCATTATATAAATATCTCCAGTTTGTTCAAATTCTGAGTGAAATAGGTTAGCTTAAGCTCAGGCTCCAGAACAAGTAGCAAAGACACCTGACATGAATCAGTGATGATGAAGCAACTTAGAGATTTGTTTCCTGCAAACCCTGTCACAGGCCTTAAAGACCTAAGCTATAACCTGCTTGACTCCACTAAGTGAATGTCGAATCTCTGGCAACATTTCTGAGAAAGGAAAATGTGAGCAGTTGGAAGACTGACCCAGAACAACCATGTGTCGCAGACATCTTTTATGGAAAATCCTTTCCTTAGGATTTTCCCTCCTGAGAAGCTGGGAGGCCTCAGGAACAAAATGCAAACATTGATTATCTGCTGCTGTGGAATGCAACAGGTGCATCTGTGATTGGCCCATGTTGGATGTTTGTAATTAATGGCCAATTACAGTCAGCTGGCTCGGACAGAGAGCCGAGCCACAAACCTTTGTTATCATTCTTTGCTATTCTATTCTTAGCCAGCCTGCTGAGGAAATCCTTTCTTCTATTCTTTTAGTATAGTTTAAATGTAATATATATCATAAAATAATAAATCAAGCCTTCTGAAACATGGAGTCAGATCCTCATCTCTTCCCCAGTCCAAAAATCCCTGTGAACACCATCACAACCACGCACATCAGGGTTGTGCACTAAGGCGCTCCATCACAAAATGCATTTGTTCAATGTCCTACTGTCCTACACACATTAACAGGATGTCCACCCAAGATCTCTGTTGATTGCTAATTTTTGTTTAATATTTTTTTTTTGTAATCTTCAGAACACAGTGTGTAAATCCCTGCTTTTCATCACGTGCTAGAATAAGTTAGTAAGTTTCCAAGGCTTACCGAGGAGCCCTATGGAGCAAGATTTTTGTTCCAGTTTTGCTGCCTACATTGTAGTTTTTAGGAGGCCCTAAAAGACCTGACTTCATTACTGGCATGGTTCTGGCCAGGACAGGGTTAATTCTCCTGTATTCTCCTGTCCATCTTACCACAGAGGGGGCGAGGGGGAAGTGGGCTGAGCAAGGAGTCTGGGGTGTTTCAGTGGGAAACATTAAACTGGGGAATGCCATCCCTGAACTACAACAACTACTGAATTTGAGTCTATGGAAAAAAATGAACTGGAATGTTCTTGAAGAAACGCGGTTAGTCCACATGAAAATGCAGTAGTTTGAAGACTGAAGAGAAAAAAATGCCTGCAAATTGATTAGTCATAAGGATCTCTAATGGAAGCTAAGAGAGAAAAGGTCATCTAAGAAATCTAACCAAAACTGAACTTGTGTTTTTGTGCTCTCTCCTATTTCCTTGGTTTTTGTTCTCTCCCATTCAGTTTCATCTGAAAGGCGTAAATGATGTAAATTTGTGGCAGATCTGAGATTGCTTTTATTTATACTGAAATTTATCTCATTGTATGAACTCCTTGCATTCTCAATGTAAATGTGCTTACAAAACCACCTATCAAGCTGAATATTTATATATCCAAATGCATATATCCAAAACCTCTGAAGATTTACAGTCTGAGATTTGTTATCTTTGTTCCAGGGGAATAAAATATGAAACATTTACAAAAATATGATTGTAAATGGAAAGTGATGGCTTTAATTAAACTTAAGGACAAGAAAGAAGGCTGAAGGTATTAAACAAATTTGAGTGTATTACTGAAATGCCTCCTTGAATATATTATTGAAATGTCTATTCAAATAATCGGTTTGTTCTCAGAGATATTTTCATACTGTACTTGGGATTAAAAAACTTGGAATAGCAATAGTAATATAGAAACTGTAAAGGAAAAAAAAAAAAAACAATACAAAAGGAACCAAAAGCCATTGGCCAATATGGTAACTCAGAATAGAAAACTTGCCTGCTTCAAATTAAAGATATGGAACTGTGACAGTGTTGGGAAGAACACACTCCCATTCAGCTCAAAGATCAATATGAACATGCAAAGAATATTGCGGATGCCTTTTCAAAGCACAGGAATTTGTGAGTTGATGGAAATGACTTCAGATCAGTTGGTTAGAATGATGTGCTCATAATGCCAAGGATACAGGTTCTATGGCCATTCATTGAAGGGTTGGACTTGATCCTTGTGGGTCCCTTCAAACTCAGGATATTCTGTGATTCTGTGACTCACAAAGGGTCAAATCCTGCAAATGATTCAGCTCTATAAAATTATAGGGGAAGTGAAAATACTCAAGGAAGTATTAGAGGAGTGAGCCTACAAAGTGGGCAGACAAAAGACAGATGGGAATCCAGAGATTGTGGAGGTTTACCTCCCCCCTGCCCCAAAATTACAGTAATTTTCTTTTAATTGTGAGAAAGGAAGACAAGAATCAACCATTGGGTTAAGCATAAGCAGAGGGTGGTTATTAACCAGTTAATTAATCTATAGCTCTGAGCTGAGCACCAATTCTGTGTTGATACTACTAATTTTAATAGCACAGGTTAGCTTAACAATTTATTTCTAAGATTCCTTTTATAAAATTGTGACTTTTCATTCCTAGGTGAGTGATTTCGCATGAGAAAAAAGCTGTTATTTTGGTCAGACACAAGTGTTCTTACTGGTGTGTTCCCCCCCCCCATTTTTTTTCCTTTAAGGAAGAGTAAGATTTACAGTAATTAATTGGAAATTAGGGCACTGATTTTCAATAATACTGATGCCCAAAGTATTTACTTTTCATCTGAAGATGCTGGTTCACTTGCTTCTGAAAACCTTTTCTATAAGAGCCTGAATCATAGTCATAGGAGGAATTTCTCAGGTTATCACGAATTTGTAACTTAGCCTTTGCAGATTCACACCATTCATCAATAATGTTTAATTCTAATTCCCATAATCCTCTAAAATCTCATTGTGCGTGAATACTTTGTGGATAAAAGGGAGTACAAGTACTCAAAAGATCAACGTTTTTCTGACCTCAAAGCATTTAACTGAGATTATTCCTATATAATGTCGGAAAACACCTGAGTTAGACACGTTAGCTCTGGCATAATGTTTTTGGCACACATTCAAAGAGATTGAGACTTAATTCTTGCTGGCATGCTCTGCTGTCTTCATGTGCATATGCTATATGTCTAAAGTGCTGATGCTATGGACTGAGGCAGAAAAGACAACATCTCTGCCCCAGCCTCATTGTTCAATCTAGCAAAACCTTTTCAGCAGTGTTACCAGATTGTGAGGGACTTTCCAGAACTTTCTCAGCTGAGGGAAATGCAATTTTCATAAATAATAAAATAAACTCAAACTTTATAAAAAAAAAAAAACCCATGGAAATGACCTTTAAATGTTCTAAACACCAGTAGTTCTATGGCATTACAATTTATTTAACCTTTGAGAGTGTGTTCATTTAAGTCACTCCAGCTTTATTGCTTTTTATCTGTAAGAAAATGAATTATGCCACAAAAGCTGGCTTTGTTCTTATTGGATAACAAATTTCTCTGCATTTTATATTTTTAGTCATTAATTTACAGGAAAAGTCATTTGATATGCGTGTCTCAGATTTTCTTTGATTTTTATTTAAAATATTATTTTCAAAATTTTATTAACAATATTTGCTGTGTGTTTTTCCTCCTTCATAGCATTGCCCTCTCAGATTTCTAATCTAATGATGCAGTGCTTAATGAGACCAAGTGGCTCTGCTATTAGTTTAGAGCTTATTTTATCTCTTTAATTTAAAATTAACCATAAATTTCAATTGTAACAGTGTCGCATATCAGAATATTAAAGTAATAAATACTAATAGTCATTAGAATAGAGGACCTTTGAGTCAGCCTGCTGCACCCTTTTTTTTTTTTGAAAATGGTGTGCCTAATCTCCATTTCAAAATGCCTTATTTCATGCACAGAATTTAACTATTCTTTTCTTGCGTCTGAGACAGGTTCTTCTTGAAAAGCCAAGTGATGTTTATTTGCTGGAAAGATTCTGGCCTGAAAAAAAATTGGGAAAGAGGGGACAATGGTGCTCTTTTTGCTTTGAATATATCACCACTTTCTTCTGAACAGCAACAACTGGACTTTGGTTTTGAGTGCATCGTCCATCTGGATATTTAGAAAAAATACACTGCTATTCCACTTATTGTTCAGGCTTTAAAATAGAGGGGGGGTGGGGGGAAAAAGTGACTATTTTCATTAATGCAAGAACCAATTCAGGATGCCATTGCAGGTGTTGTGTCTGCACAAGAGTCCTCCATCTGCTTTGGATCCTCCACAAGAGTGATTAAAAGCACTGTTGGGAGCATCTACAAGATCTTAATAGTTTTGTAACTGGGACATACTACCAAGATTTTGAAAGATTTCAAAGATTTTAAAGCTGATTTTAAGCAAGATTTTAAAACTGAGACATACTACCACCTTTCATAGTAAAGGCCGTTGAGAGCCACATAAATTCAGGTCGGAAGCATTTAATAGTAAAAGTTAAAAGCCAAAGTATCATTAAAGATAAGAAATCTCAAGGTAAATACTGAAGAGCTCTTCTGTCATTCACATGAGTGGTTGGCTCTGAAAGCCGTGACATACAGAGCTACTTGACTGAATGGACTATTGTTTGACAAGATCCATTGAAATTACCAGAGACTTTGAAGCCTCTCAGGTCAACTTCAGCATTTTCTGTAAAACCATCTTTTTATGAGCAGAAAAATGTGTGCTTCCAAAACTATCTTTGTCTTTTTCATGTAGCCAGACAGACACATAATTTCTTTTCAAATATAAAAGTTTCTATGAACACCTTGTCACTTTATCTTCTGTCAAATAATACACTTTGCATAAATGTATTGCCTAAATCGAATGCTTTTACTGAAAATAATAATTCATATTTAATGAACAGGGCTTATATCACACTTTTAGATTTTGGCTAATATTGGCTTCATCCAATATATCTGAAATTACTCTGAAAATTTTGACTTTTAGCAATGTTACACCTTCCAACCATCGGTTATGTACTGTAATCACCAGAATATATTGCTCACTAGACAGAATTATATTAGACTATTATATTATATTTAGAGAAGCATAATACAAGTTTAAATGGTTAATAATATACCTGCATGATTACTTTTGAATATGTATAAGCCATATTTCTGAAAAAAGAGTCTTTTCTACTAAGTACTTTCACTCTATCAACTATATGATATTTTAAAATCATATTTATTTTTTTTTAATTCTGGTTTTATCATTAAGAAAAAAGACTTAGTTAATATTCTCAGTTCCCTACCTATTTGCCTGATATGGCAAGTGAATTTAAAATCACAAAACTGTTCAAAATATGTTTTCTTGCTTTAGAATTTATGACAATGTGATAATGAATATTACCTCATTTCTATTCCTTTCATCTAAGTTTCTTATAAAATCCAAGCATAAATTTTGTACCTTGGATGGATGCTTACAGCTATTTCACAACACGGTACAGCAATGTTCTATATACTATATTTTATATAAAGAACATAGATGAAGATAAGGCAGAAGTCTATCTATACTATGAGAACTTGCTGTATACCATGAATTATGAAAGCCTGTGAAGGGAGGAGGGTACTGCTCTTTCCCTGAAAATAAAAACCAAATAAATGCTTAACAAACTTCTACATGTTCTTGTGCATTTTGTACTTCCACATGCACTTCTACGTGCTGAAAGATGGTGAATGACACAGTAGCACAGAAACCTCTGTAAGTGTGGATTGCAGCAAATCTGAGAGAAGCAAGAACAGAGATCAGATAGCTTTGCCTCAGCTGTGACATGAAAAGGGCTCAAAGATAACTCTGTGGAATTGGTTTGAAAGTGCCTCCTGCCCTATCCAAACTCAATCAGGTAGGCTATTTTGGGCAACAGGATTAGATAAACAGATTGCTGCAGCGCTTCTGCTGCACTTGTCCTCTGAGCATCGCCTCAGTGTGGGTACCCAGCCATGGTTAAATTCCATTGTATGCATTGCTGCCTTCTTCTGTGTATTTTCCACTTTTAGGCTGGAGGGTAATTCCTCTTTCACACATCTAATATATTCTAATCTCAATAGGGCTCTTTTACAAAGAGGTTTTTGTTGTTTCTTCGTAGGTTTTCATAATATCTACAAGCAAAGGTTAATTCTCCCCAGCGTCAGGCTGTATCTGTCCCTGCAAGGCCAATGCTTTGTTTAGAAAATGTACCTTTTGTTGACTTCTCAGTCTTTTCATTGCCTTTTGGAGTCATGGAGCACCCCAAAATTATCTATGGCATCCTTTGTTCCAATGCATTGATAGAATACCTTTCATTGTAAATTATGCTTTCAAGGGCTAGTTAAAATAAAGCATCTGAGATGTTTAGGGAGAGGAGCTGTTTGCTCTAATACAGCAGTATGACTAAGGGAAAAAAGCTTCAAAGGGACTTTTTAATGTTTTAGAATTTTCAAGCTGAAAAGAAGCCATTAAATATTTGGGGAAGAGAATAACTTATTTTCTGCAGATGAGTCTATCAGTTAAAAGAAGCAATGTAATGCAATTAAAATTAGGTGGCTAATATAGACAGAGGTTTCCATCTGGCATCGTATTATTAGAAGAAAAACAAGAACAATAAACAATTTCACTAGACTGATGGTTTCTTCCCTTCATTGAATCTCAATACTAAATGTAATTAGGATCTCTGGGCCCCAATGACTAATATAAATTTCTCTCTTCAGCTTTCCTTTGTGCAAGCTAATGAAGTAAGTAAAATATCTTTTTTGTCTACTGGAGGAGTATTCTAGACTTTAGCTTCATGTCAGGCATAAATCAGGCCTCACAGTACTTTATATCCTCAGAAAATCCCAAGGAAAGAGAAATTCATCAAGAATAACACCATTAGTGAATGCCTGGAGGGCAGCCATCTTATTCTCTTAAATCAATGGATAAACTGCTTGTACACAATCAGAGTTTTAATTGATTGATATTTGCACAGAAAAGGATAGCAAAAATACTGTCATTATGCTCTTTTTAACAATTGAAAAAATATTCTGAATCCAAGCTTTTATTGCTGAGATCTATCACATTTTTATCCTGCTGCTTCTCACAAATATTTTGTTCCTAATTTCATGTGTTTACTTATATACTCATCATATACTTTATAAAAATTAATGGAAAAAAGAGAAAAAAAAAGAGTAGTCCTTTTCTAAAGTAATTTTAAAATCTTTCAGGATGTAAAAATACATTGTAGGATTTATGTTTGGGTATTTTGGGGTGTTTTTTGGGGTATTGCATTAGAAATACTTCTATAATCTGTAACTAAAATTGCTCTGAGAAACTGATGGACAAGTTATGATGATTCATGCACTTGCACTTGGTTGTACTTTCTGTTTCAGTATCAAGACTGCTGGGTGCCAAGATCTGATTTGGGGACATTTTGGATCACAAACTCTTTCCTGAGATGCTGACTGCCATCAGCCTGAATATGTATTTTGGGTCAGATACCTCTCTGGTTTTGGAAGCTTTTCCTCACTCCATTATTAAAAAACAGAGCACATAATACTGTAACATGAAAAGCTGCCACAATTTTGTGTTCAAGTTGGCACTGAGAAGTTTTCTAATCCAACATCCTCTGTTTTAATTAATTTATTAAAGTATCCAAAAAAAGTAATAAATTACCTCATGTCAAGACTCATTTTTTCCTGTAACATTTTTTAAAACAAATGTAAGATCACAATCAAATTAAATTCTTGCAGCATACTTTCCTTACTACGAGATACTTTCCTATTATTCGATCCACATTACTTAAGGCATGTTATTATTTACTTTCCCAAGAGAACTCAGATGTATTAATAATTCAGACTTATGAAACACTGAGAAAAACCCTGTGTTTTTTCTCCTTTTTGATGAGTGAATCATGTTATTTTAAGGAGCTTATTTCAAACATTCTTTTTTACAAATGGGTATAACAACATCATCTAAGAAGATGAAAAAATTCCATGTTGCAAGATCCAGATATAGTTCAAAGAAATTTTAAATTAAGACAACTAGTCAAAATTGAAACCGTGTACATTTATCAGGAAAGCTCTGAAAACAAAAAGCACAAATAAAATGAATGGAGAGAGACAAATAAAATTATCTATCAGCTAAAGAAATTGCTAACATAAGTTAAATTTTGTGGTTTTAAATTCACATGGCTTCTAAGTTAGTAAAAGGTCTGTTGCTACCTTCCACTACACACTTGGCTCCAGAATCAACTCAGGAATTTCTATTTTTACTCTTCTCTGGAAGTATTTATCCCACTTTTCTGTGTACCTTGGTTTCAAAGCAGCTGGTTTGATCATAAGCTGTTTTATTAAAAAGTGTTGCATTGGGACTGTAGGGACCATATATGGTCCAATATAGGGGGCACCTAAGGTGATCACATTTCTCTGCTTCAGAGGAAAAGTAATCTTTAAACTCCAGCTGTAACTACAGCAAAGTTTGTAGGTGTTACAATGCAGTCAGATGAGATGTTCACACTTTAGACATTGTTATGAACTGCCTTAATTAAAAGTAATGTTTTAAAATGAATAGTGGAGAAGAATGGAGGTGGCTTCACACAGCACTTCCTAATTTCTGGCTGTTCTGCACTGTGTATCTGTCTTTTGAAGGGAAAGAAATTGATCTCTTTCAAATGCCTGTGGAGTATTGGCACTCTGTATTTTTCTCCCAAGCTGCTTGCAGTAGAACATATAAATTCATCTTGCTCTGAATATTTAGGTCTAGCATTGACACATGCTGAAAGAGGGACACTTTATATTCCCTAGACTAATAAATTGGGATTTTGAGCAGTTCAGGCTTATTTGTTCCTGGAGAGATTAATCTTGCCAGTCTTGGTCTCTATGCTTTATCAAATACAGGTCATCTGCTTTAGTCCTGCCTCTTATTCTTCCTACCAGTTACATGCGGATATAACCAGCAGTTATATCCATATGTGCTTTTCCTTTCATATTTTACCGTAGATACACGAAAATTTCACTACAAATACTTGGAAAAACCAGGCGAGGAGAGTTAATTAAGGTTGGAGAGAAGCTAGAGATTTATTATAGGCAAATTATTTTAAAATCACCTTTCATTGCATGGTCCCTCACTTTTTTCTTTCAATTGCCTAAACAGCCTGGCCAGACAATAGGAATAACATTTAGAAGGCTTTTCCATGGTTCTCATAGAAATCACTTACATAACTGTACATAACTCCTGAATAAACATGATTCTTCTTAATTGTTTACTTTCTGTATTTTACCTCTCTTTTTGACAGTGCTTTCAAACTTTTTGAGTGTAGTTTCAAATTAAAACAGGAATTTTGGTTGCTACCTGACTTCAGCTGATAGACTCATTCATTTTATTTCTGTGGTACTTAAAACTATTTCTACTTTAAAATTCAAAATTGACTTGGGAAAGAGGATTATTTCTAAAACCAGATCGATTTACTGCTTTTTGAAGTAATTAAAATGAACCCTTTAGAAGATCTTTGGCGTTTAAAATAAAATACAAATGTTCTTTGTTATGTATTTGCTGAATAAAAATTTAAATCTAAATACTATCAAAGGTGCTTACTTGGGAAGTTTTTAAATATGTTTGGCAGTGGTACAATCAAAATGAGTAACAGTCTAAGTACTGCATAATTATTTCTTTCTACTTCTAAGACTAATGTACTTTCAGAAACACATCACTCAAATTCTTCCCTTGATCTTTAGGAAATCCAGCAGTCAAGAGTAAAGGACAAATGGGACTCTAATGGGTACTCATTCCCATCAAAGGGCATGCAAATACAGTATTTCTTTCATATATTCTGACTCTGCTTATAATTTTTCTCTTCAGTCCTTTTGTTTCAGTGTGGAAACTGAAAAGCTGTAATGTGCAAAATTATTGGTGATTAATTAATTTGGAGAAGGAAATTCAAAGACCTCACAAGATCAAAGTGATAATAGTCAAAGCAGGTGAAACCTGCATCTGTTGCCTAACTTAACTTCGGTGCAGTGAAAATTAATTTTATTGTTTTTTAGAAATAGCTACAGTATCTCATCAAAGGGGAAGGATTATAATATTTTGGGGTTTATTTCACTATTATTTAGAACCATTACAAAATCATTAGTTTTGTAATATTAAAAAATAATGTGATGACTTTTTGCTGCCCTTAATATTACTGGAAAGCCCAGTTATACTTTTCAGAAAAAAATATGCCATGAAAGCTTTTAATTAAATTCGTTAAAAATTGCATTGCATTGATTATTCAACCTTACTTACCCAAGACATGATTATACAAAATAGGGTAATCTGTTCCCTGGCTGTAACTTATATAATAAAGTATCTAATAGGAGTTGCCATGGTAATAAAAATTAGAAAAGTGCTTTTTCAGACAGGAATTCAGAAATTGAGGGACTTCTAATGTTGTGATTTTTCTGGAGCAGAGGTCTGCTTCTCATGGTTTTAGAAGCTTGTCAGAAAAAATAATGTGATCCTTAAAAACTTCACTTTTAACATGTCCTTTACAGAAATATTTCTTCATTTTATGCTAATTACCCCTTTCTTAAACTTCTATGTTGCAGTTATTTTGGGTTTTGCTTGGCATAGAGGAGCTAATGGACATGGGAGTAAGACAACTGACCATGAAGGCACCTAAAATTAGGGCCCCTGCAGTTCTTACTCTCGTGCCTTGAATCACAAACAATGAATTTAGGGATCTGCAATTCTGTTTGGACTGGCACCGTTCAGCGAGTTCATTAAGGGTGATGAAAAGATGATGATTTTAAATTGCAGAGAGGCTGCAGGACTTTGTGGACAAAAAAAAAAAAAAAAAGCTGTGGCAGAGTCCATTCTATAGAGCTGCCATGAATCTAGGATGGGAGTGATTTCTGAAAGAAAACAAAACCAAGGAGAAGCCATCACAGAGCCAACAAGGAACAAATCCTCCAGATGTGACAGCTTTAGATGCCATGCCGCCATATCAAACTTTTCCAGTCCCAGGGTCTGCAGCAAGTTATAACACTGGAGGTATTTTATACACTCTTTCTAAAGGTAAAGGATGAATTTTCAACATTCTAAACCACTGGGTTTTTTCTGTTTAGGTGACCTGGAAAGGCCCGGGGTGGCCTTGGACAGCCCGCACTTCAAAGGACGAGAAGAGGCTCCAGATCTTTTCTCTTTCTTGGTGTTTATTAATTGTTTATCTAAAAGATTTTCTCTTGGCCCGACAGAGGTCTGCACAGCAGCCAGCCATGAGCACACTGCGAGCCCCCGGGGCGGTCACCTATCTTTATACTCAAAATTACATATACAATATTTATAATTTTTCCCCAATACCTTTTACCCTTATTAACCAGTGCACTTTTAGTAATAACCAATCCCAAAGTGCCAACATCACCACAGAAGATGGAGGCCAAGAAGAAGAAGAAGAAGAAGAGGACACGCCCCAATTCCTCCATCTTACTTCTTTAGACTCCCCTGTACAGAAATCCTAAACCCTGTGTCTTACACTCTAATTAACTTATCCCTTCACCATTTACCCCAGTGAAATCCTCCCATCCTCATACAGGTGTCGTCTCCTGTGTAGGATCAAAGTCCAGCCACCAGACACTTCTGGCAACATTCCAGGACTCCCGAGCCCCCCAAGGGTGGTCTCGGTCACTCTGCACATCAGTCCTGAGGTGCTGAGATCCCACACTAAACGCTTAAGAAATACCTACAGAATCATGCAAACCTGATAATCTTATTCCACAAGAGTAGACAAGCATTTACAATAGTTGTTCAAATGACCAGTATTATTGAAAAATGCATATAATAATATTTCAGGTTCTTTTGTGCAAATGTTTCTGTGAAATATAAGAGGCAATTACCAATAATTACTTTTGTATTGGGAAAGTAATATTTTTATGTGAATGAATGAATGAATGAATGAATGAATGATCGATGTTAGTTATTTTTTAATCTTTCTCTCAAAATAATATCTCTGCTTCTTGCTCTGCTTCAAAAATATTTTAATTTAAATCTCCAATCTCATAACCCAGACAGCAGTAATAAAGAGTGAATAGGAAAGAGAACAATTCATCAGGAACTCACTGGCTGAAATTTGTTTGTCTACATGATTTAAGCAAATATTAAAATCCAAAATGTGTTCACATCTGGTCCTGGGCAGAAAGTTGGATCAAATTCATCAGACTGCATTTGTAAATAGAAATCCATCAAAGTCTAATTAAAATTCACTTGAGTAGTGATCATGGGGCAGGACTATATTGTAATTAAATAGAAAGTAAAAATCTAAACCATAAATGTTAAACATCTCCCATTTTGCTTTACCAATGAAATTAATCATATTTCAAATCAAAGTTTTCAATTTGTAGAATTTATTTCAGTTGAGAAGTGATAAATAACTCCTTTATAATTACTGTAAAAGAGATATTAGGAGTGAAGGACCCAATACTTCAGGGCAGATTTCAGTGAAATACAAAGAACAACATTTAAACACTCTGTACCATACGAGATAATAATGGTTCAGAGGACAGGTACTCCACTTGTAATGGATCACTCTGAGGTCGCCAAGTTTTTATCCCATTAAAGCATTTGCTTTTTAAGATGCACAGAAGTATTTAAAATGGAATTCTCCTTTTCTTTATTGTAAGGTACAGGTTAAATGTGCCTGGAACATTTTGGCTAAAATAATATGTCTGTGAATCCATTGGGAAGCCACTAACTGCCAAGGGCCATAGGGATCCTGGAAAAGCTCTTACATTACAGTCAGGAATGCTGCTGGACACAATTTAATTCAGTAAAATTCGTAATTTGCAAGTTTTTATCTTAACTTTTTTCTGTGGTAACTTTTCTCAGGACTTTTAATCAAGGATTTCCAAGTGGGTAATGTCTAATATGTCTTACAAATGATAAGAACCTAAAGCTATGGTATAAATAAATACACACATAGTTTAAAATATTTTCCATTTGCTTTTCCCTCTTCAATGACTTATAATAATAAATTATTTTACAAGAAAAAAAACTAATTTAATTTTTTTACTTATCTTCATGTGTAAAGTTATATCAAATTAGTAATTTTCTTTAAATCAAGATTTTTTTTTATTAGGGGTAACTCAATTTTTAGGATGTTAATTTTGTACCTTCTATTTTTTTTGTAAAATTTAACACTGAGAATGCAGTACAAGAAGCTCTGTCACAATCTCTATAATCCAGAAAATTAGTTCAAGCTACTATTTAATTCAAAGAACTTTTACTTCATCCTTTCTTAATGCTTAAACCAGCTAAGTAATATTTAACTTACACTTTTATTGGACATTAGTTCTTAAGTGTTGACCTTACATTCTTAGTGCATAACTAAAAATGCTGTGCTTTTAAAATGTCGAAAAAATTTAAACATCTTCCAAAAAATTAAGACCTTGTGATAATATATAAGGAAAATTTAAAATAAGCTGAAAGTTCACAGCATGTAGAACCATGTTAATCATTACTAAAATGAATGAAAATATACTTAAAAATAAAACATATTCCAAAAAAGCCTGTGGTACAGCGTATATTTATGTGCAGTTGAACAAAGTATGTATGGTATAGTTCTTGAATAGGTATGCATTTGAAGCCAGACCTTGTTCTCACCACTGGAAAGGTAAAAAATATTTATTTGCTGGCTTTGATTTTTTTTTTTAATTTATTTAAGGCCAGATTCTCAGGTTCCTATTTAGTCTTTACTCTACAAAACTCACATTATGAGGAATTTTTCTCTTTGTTTAAAAATGAGTGAAGTAAATTTTCTCCACTATTCTAATTAGCAAATGAGTCACCTGCTGCAAGGATACTACACAGGCCTCAGATTAGACTCATATGTAGCGCATAGTAAGGAAAACACACACTGTGCCAATGAAAATATGGGATTTAAGCACTGTAACTGTGACCTTGGGGATCTGAGCATTTAAGACTTCACAGAGCCTTCAAATTAATTTGACTTGACATGCCAAGAAAATAACTAAAGGTCTGTTTTATGTGTAAACACCTACAACCTGTAGATTTAGGACGATCTTTTTCCACAATATTGACAAGAATTGAGGCAGGCAGCTCAGAGAGGAGCAGCAGCACAGGTGGGTAATCAAAACTCATTAAACTGCTGAGATGAGGGATGTGAGTGAGGAAGGCACAAGCGTTAGTGCCATGCACAAGGAAATACCGTGGGTTTCGAGCTGAAGAAAATATGTTTGAGGGGATACTAATATCGGGTTTTGGAATAAAGTCTTCCAGAATCCCTGCGTACTTCCAGCAGATTGTTATAGGCATGATAATTTTTAGAGATACTTCCAGATGCTAAGTAGTTCCTTTGACTTTCCTAGTATCTTCTACTCTCCTAAGCTAATAAGCCTAAAAGATGTTTAGAAATTTCAGTCCCTCCATGGGATTAAGCCAATTAAAAATATTGCTTCATTTTTCTAACACAAAGCATTTTCAAAAGGAGAAACCGATTGTGGCACTGGAATTGTAGCAGTCTAAGGGATCACAGCCAGTCCAAAGGAATGCAAAATCCCATAATTATGTTTGCAGAGTAATGAATAGGTAGGGAGTGCTCTGGAAGTTTCCAGCTACAGTCATAGTAAGATACACTATGGCATTGCAAACATTCTCTTGGAAAGAAAAACCTTTAGAGATGTCTTGAGGTACGTAGATGAAGATTTTTTATTCTCCCTGAAGATTACTACAGCTGGGCACCTGCCTGGAAGCTCCCTGCCCCACTGAGCTGACAATCCTGACTTTGTGACGGCCACTCCTGAGTTACCCTGCATGGACAGTAAACCTGCTGGGAAGCATAAATTGAGCATTACTAGCACTTAGATGGATGTTTTAAGGGGTTTTGAAGATGTAAAGGAGAAACGGGGGTGTTGCAAAAGATAAAGACTGGAGGGTACCTGAACTGATTTCAAGTGTTAGTGATTTGCAACACCTTTGTATCAATTATCAAGCTGCTGCCAGGGCTTAGATTTTGGCTGGGATAAATGAGATGGCATCTTTTTCAGCCAGGTATTTTGATTTAAATCCATGGAAGCCTTATTTTTAGTATAAGTGTATTTGTAGGTATAACTTTTCATGCCATAAGGCAATAAAACTTGTACTATTAACAAAAACAAGCACAGAAGCAGGAGTAAAAATAGTAAATTAGAGTAGTTTCTCTGTACTTATTTTCAGACATGTCCACTCTCTCATCCAAACAATGTCTAATATTTCAAGTCAGAATGATAATACTTATCAAATCTAGAACAGTTTGCTTTACATCTGTTTCCTTGCATTACCTCTGCTTACAGAATTTATACCCCAGACATATCGAAATATTTGTTTTAAAATCTCTCCAAAACACAAAACTTTCTGATGCACCTGTTCTTCCATCTATTATGCTTTGTGAACATTCTCCCTTACTCTATCATTTATTTTAGTTTGGAGTCTTACCCACTGCTCAGGAGTTGTTTCTACAAAGTTAGAGCAATGAGAGAAATATTGAATAAAGGCTGTAATACAATTGTAAACATTTTAAATAAGTATTTCATCCAAAATCAAATCTACAGTTCTTATTTTGTTTGGTCGCTGCACAGATTGCAGAACTCATGTTCTTTCCCAGCACAACATCAATAAGCTATTTTCCCCACCAGCTGCTCATATGCGTGGTTTGTTCTGACAATTAACCACAGAAAAGTTATCTCAGTATTTGATCTCACTGATGAAAAGACTCAAAACATCTTGACTTCTTGCAGTTATCGCTGGATATTTTCTGGTTAAAGGCACTCAAAGTAATATCAAGTTCCTTGCCAGTCTCTAATAACTATAATTCAAATGAGTTCTGGAAATTTATCCATGTTCATAAATGTATACACATACATCTGTGTGTAAATGTACATGTGTGCATATACATGTGTGTGTATGTATATATATATATATATATATATATACGTGTGTGTGTATGTGTATATATATATATACATGTGTGTGCATATATACATGTATATATGTGTATATAAACATATACACATATATACGTGTATATATATACGTATATATGTGTATATATACATATACACATCTATATATATATATATATGTATATATGTCTGTATATGTGTGTGTGTATATATATATATATGTGGCTTTGGAGTCCCTGGGTGGGCAAGGACAGGTTGGATTTCAATATTTCACCTCTCACTTTCCATCCTGGACTGCAGACATCTCACTGGGTGGGAATCAGACCAACCAGCAGCTGAGACCTTGTTTTGAACTCCCCGTAAATAAAACACTCTGTTTGTCTCATGGAGCTTTGGGGTATGCGTGTGTTGTCCTTGTCTCTGACCACCAACCTCACAGAACACGTGGCATTTTAATGTAATATATATATATATATATTTGTACACATACACATGTATATACATATTTTGACTTGTGTATTCCATTCAGTACTTACTTGGAAAGTAAATATTCTCTTATAATTGTCTGCATAGTGCAAGGTTATGTCCAGGACAGAGTCACACTTACACACTTACACAGTTTGTTCTCTGTCCTTTAAAGGGTAAGGGTCATGTGGCAGGCACAAAAAACTCTTGGAAGCTGCTGTTAACTGTTGTTCATGCAGGGAATTTTACTGTGAAATGATAAGCAACACCTCAGAGTTTAGCCAGTTGTGCCAGGTTCAATTGCTTTGAACACAGTGTGGCCAAGATATTACCTGTGTGTGAGGAATTTCAGTTTAATCCCCAGCATTATTGTTCAGGGAGAGTCATGGTGGCAGACTCTGACTCCTCCATGCCCACTGTCCATGCTGATGTTGCACAGGGCTTGCTTGCAAGCTTTGCTGAATGTTTGAGTTTTTTCTCCTGGCAGTACTCTAGTAAGTCCAAAGGCTGAAAATACTCTTTACACAGGCAGAAAAAAAGTTTCCATTGACCAGAGCTATCATTTTTAAAGGCACACTCTATATGACAATTCTAACTCCTCTTAAATTCCAAATGTTAATAGTTCCCCTTGGCTTTCTTATCTTTCTAGTGCACAAGTGTATAAACCTAATTTTTTTCCCAAGCCCACCAATCAAAGCAGCACTTATGATGTAGCACACATGGGTGTGCTGAAATAGAAGAAAATGTTAAACCCTGGCAAAGTCTCTATATTATCCTAGAGTTTCCTACTAATTAAAGATCTTTATGATGAATCGAAACCCACAAAGAAAATTGACTTTGTGACATGACCAATGTAATAATCTTAGGCAACAAAGAGACTCTCTGCTGACAGATAAATTACCCTCCTGTATTTTTAGGTTTTGCTTGTTTTCATCAGTAATTTCATGGGAAGCCTATAGGCAAGTAGAGGTATAAGGCAGAACTGGTTACAGAATGAACTTATGTTATTGAAAACTGTGTTTTTAAAAAGTCTCTGGCTATGGGTTTGTCAAAGAATGAAAATTCTTGCAATGCATTTGGAAACTGGATCTGCAGAAACAAACATATTTGCATTTGTGAATGTTATGGAAGCAAGTGTCTGTGAGTTGTCATCAGCTTATTGCTGAGAAACTCCTGAACCAGGAAGTACCACAAAAATCAAAAATAATTTTAAACTCTTTTCAGCTAATAGGATTATTCTCCTTATAAAATACATTTCTTTTTTATTATCACAACTTGTGCACACAAATGAATTTTCTGACTTTAAAAAAAACACCCTTTTTTCCCATGCTACAAATGCAGTTTTACAGATTGGAGCAGATGGTGGTTTAGAGTGTAGATGTACTAAACCACTATAAAGGTATAGTTACTGCCACACTGTGTGCAGACAGATGTTAGTAAGAGCTTATGAGTTTAGTCTTTTTTATATTTCCTTTATTGTAGCTTTATAGTGTATTTCATGCAGTTTGAAGAAAAATAATCCTATTTTCCTATCATTCCAACTTGTGTGTTGAATTTTGGCTTAATAAAGATTCTTGGATGTTCCAATGTTTTCAACTACCCTATCATTTAAATTTGCCTTTTATAACAAGCATTTGAATACAGAAATAAAATCTAATAATAAATGTTTCTATTTTTATTCCCCTAGGGAAAAAAAAAAAAAAATGTGTTCAAAGGAAGCAGTCAGAAGGGTTCCCATGAAGAGGAAAGTGTGAGAGGATGGAAATCTGTACCATGCTCAACAGACTTGCAGTCTGCCAGAGCATATGGGAAAGAGAATCCTTAACTGACAAATCTTTACTGAGAATGAACCTGTTAAGCAAAGCAATTTAAATGCAGGCAGTGTTCACTGGAGTGCTCCAGCTGACCTCAGCCTTCTCCTGATACCAGAGGGAAGCTTTTAAGGGATTTTCACTACCAAGTGGAACTGAACCCATAAGTGCACAGGAAAATGATGCATTTCTTGCAGCTTATTTTTTGCCTGAATCCAATTATGCCTAGTCAACAGCCAGCTGTTGCCTCAAAATAGCCTAAGCTGGGAACTCTCTGCAGAAAAGTTGGAAAAATGAAAGCCATCTAGTTGTAAGAATGGATTAGAGTGGTGATTTTCAAATTTCTCTTTTTTTGCAGTTTTGTATTTTCTACCCTAACCTAGGATTGCTAGATCACTCTGATCCAGATGCCAAAATGGCACTGCCAACTGAGACTCTCTTGAGAGAATTCTTCAGGCAAGTAAGTGGATTACATCTCAAGCACTGTATTGTCTGCAGTTTTCAATTCAGTTAAGCTCTGGGAATTGCAGATAGCAGCTGAAAGAGCCCCCACTTTAAAGAGAAAGGTGTAAGTGTCTGAAGCAGGAAAGGATTTTCTGACTGTGAGATTTGCCCTGGGAAATGGAAGATGGGTTTCTAAGGAAAGGAAAACAAAGGAACTCTCTCAGAATCTTCACAGACTGCAAATGGAAAACAGAGATTTAAGATGGTCTATACAGGCATCATAGGATTTGATGGACTGAAGAGGAAGATCAGGTGTGGGACTCAAAACAGCAAACACAATCAAATTTATGAGTAAAGTGACAGCATAGAAATAAACTAGTTTTTTTATAATATAAAGAATAGTCTTATAAAGAGCAAAATACCTAACAAAATTCACAAATGATGAGAGGTGATAAAATAAATTGAGGATAATTTTAAAATTAATGGGAGATCTGAGAATCAACTGCCTGTGAACATTACAAGTCAAGGTAGCTTGTTGTTTTTACAGAGAGTTGAGACATAGTTCAGGCAGACACAGTCATAAGAAATATCCCTAAGATGTTGTCATTTTACATGTGTCTATCAAAAGCAAGACTTGAATGTAAACATGGGTTTGGGATTAAACACTCAACAATTAGAAATGTATTTTCTTTTTATGCTGGCTGTAAGCTGAAACTGGACAGCCTTATGGTATTATTGATATTTCGTAGCACCCATAAACTTTTTCCTGTCTCTGCTTTTCCTCAGGGAGACTGAAGCTTTGATTTTTTTTTCAAAGAACCAAAGAAAGGACTGCCACAGAAAGGGTTTAGTGAAGATTTAGGTAAAAACTTGAGCAGTGTAAATAAGTATCAAGTTAGTATGTTCTTTCAAAATTATTCCACAGCCTCCAGAACTGGCACCCTGTCTACACTGCAGACTTACAAATGCATTTTTGATCAGCAGTTTGCAAAAGAAGATCTTTGGAGGTATCTTAATGGACAGATTGCAATTCTAACTGTGTCCATGCTAAAAACTCATTAAGGGCTGGTAAATATGAGCGGAATGAGAGAAAGCAGAAAGATTAAAGGGGCAATTATGATCCAGCACAGGAAAGCAGGTATTTTCATTCACTGTGCAAACAAAATTTCAATTGCCCTTTGGGCGCTTGTGTATCACAGGCAAATAAGCAGTCTGCAAGGAGAGCACTTTAAATGTGAATACTGTAACTTGTGGGCACGCAGGCAGTGGGTAGCATGCAGCAGGTATTAAATGGATAAATATGTGTAGAGACTGTGTTTGGCTGGGCAAGAGACAGGAGCCTGGCAGAGGGAATCATGGTGACACAACGCAGCGAGCTCTGCGCGTCTTGTTGGATTAAAGAGTAGATTTGTGTTTTAGCCAATATAATGTCATGTAGAGTTATGTAAATCCCATCACAGAAATGCAAACACAATGCAGCAGCAGCATTCTTTGGCATGGGCTCTTCAGCTGTTTTCCTGAAACCAATTTGATGTCTTGCTGCAGATTGTTTCTCCCTTGCGGCAAAGCCACTCTGTTAGTTGAATTCAGCTCTTTTTTTTCTGAATTATTATGATGGAAACCCCATAGTTTAATAACTGCAATGTTTATTTTTCTTAAATATAATACCTTAGGACAACTAGAAAGCTGATGTTCTAGTAAATGAAAATGATATTCTGCCATCAAGGAAGTAAGCAACCTTTAGATAAAAATCATTTAATTTTTAAGGAAAAATATCCTGACTGATAATACGATATAGGCATTCATATAATCTGGCAGGGACCAAAAATACTGAAGAAAAGCATTAACCAGTCACTGAGCTCAGTAATACCACTCCTCAAACAGTCCAAGATCATCTGATTTGGAGGCTCAGACTGGTTCAGAGAGCATGGAGAAGGAAAAGCAGCGCACGGGTTTATTTCCCCTCCTTCCATCAGTGGATGGCAAGAAGACAGAGCCAGCCCGATGACAGAAGATGACATGCCAGTCCTCATTTCTGTGCAAGGCAGCAAAAGAGAAATCCTTCCAGGGGGAAGAAAAGGAGTGAAAATAAGAGTAAAACTGCTGAATAACTGTGGGGAGTGCAAACCTGTACTTTGATGAGGTTTTCGATGACTTTCAATTTCTCCTTTGCCTAAGGCATCCTAATTATGGCTCTAATCTAGCCCCAGGTGCTGGAGGTGTAATACTAAAGATTCATGCCAACTGCCCTGATAGTTTATACCAAATTCAAAAATCACTTTAGGGGTGAAAGTTCAGACTTAAAGCACAGCTTTTGAATGCAAGCTTAAATGATACCCTCAAAATAAAATGCCTGCAGGTGCCCTCTTTTCACTTCGCAATATGTTAATATTTAGCCTAAAGTAGCTAACACATTAGGGAATTTTCCTTCACATTAGCTTTTTAGGGCCTCTGTATGATAGTATTTTAAACATCATGAAAAAGGGTTTTTTGAATATATCTACTTTAAGCTGTGTGATGCATTCAAAAGAGATTTAGAAAACATCACAATTATGACACGATGTTCTCAAATTATACATACTGAGGTTTATTTTCCTTCATAAAATCTTTTAAGATAAATGTGAATCAGTGTAGAAAAGTGAACATAGCAGCATTTAGTTTGCCTAGCATTCTTTGATTTTTTAGATCTCCTTACCTTCAGCTCTTTGTTAAGATGTATTGAATCACTGTGTGTGGCATTTAAAATTTCTCCTTCCAAAACCCAATCCCACTTTATGGTAAGATAAAAATCAAAAATGTTGTTTTTGTAGAAGTCAGCATTCCCTTCAGAGGTTCATAAGCATTTTGCAGCGGCACTATTATTCTCATGTCTTAAATCCCCCTTTTCAGAATATTTTGGTTTAGCGGGTTGGTTTGACACTAATCACACGCAACAGCTGTTTGCAAATGTGCAGCTATGCTGTCTGTTGAGATCTGTAAGAACACTAACAGCTTCTGGAGCTGTTGGCTGCAGCTGCTGACAGTGATGGAAATGGGCATCAAGCTGAGGCAGCCCAAGCTTGTCCTGGTGTTGAAGGATTACCCACCTTGAGAGTTAATTGGAATTAAAGGATTATCCCACCCAGAGAGCTAATTGGAACGCTGGATCAATGGTTGAGCTTTGAGGTCACTGGTTCAGGGCACAGGTGAGGTAATTTGTCTTGCCTGCAGATATTGGTTCACAGGAGCCCTGCGCAATGTAATGACCCACCACGAAATAATAATTTAGTCCCAATTCACATCTGTGTCAAGAGGCCTCATTTTTAGTTTATCAAAGCGATTCAAGGGTGTATTGACTTTATTTAGGAAATTATTAGAGCTTTATAAACAAGCTTTTACACTCCCTTACCATGAAAACCCCTAGATATTTCTGGATATTTCATAACTTTAAAGACTATGTGAACAGCAACATCTTCTCACCTCCTTCCTCATCCTTTTGAGGTGAATGCATTCCAGTAAAGACTGTTCCATGATTTTACCCTTAGCTGCAATAGTTGCAAGATGTTATTGCCTCTTTTAAGCCAACGTGTCATTTAAACTACCTACATTACTAATTTTAAATGTATAACTGGCAATCAAACTGAATTCTCATGTTTTTATATATTTTCAAAGTTTCTATTAGGTTTGAAATCAGTCTGTGTGTTAAAATTTGTAAGTAAGTGTAAAAATATAATAGTTGATATGGTTGATACTGATAAGTTGATACTTTTCAGGGAAACCCTGTTCTGAAGCAAAGAAAGCAAAACCAGAAAAAACCTCCACATTCCTAAGAGATTCAACTTCCACTAAGTAAACCTAAATAACGAGTCTAATCGATTAAAAGGAAGAATAAAATTCAGAGACACAATAGGCATTGTTTATCATACCTGTAGCTATGAGGCCATCCGAACAAATTTTCCCTTCAGTGTCTGAACCCAAACAAAAAAAAAAAATCAAATTAATTTTTTGAGGAATCAGTGTTATCAGTTATATTTTGATGACAACTACTGAAAACTTCAGGGGACATAACAGAGACATTCTTAGCTCTTGATCTTTACTGCAGAAAAACAAGACATAGGAGATGAGCTGATATTGAAAAAATAGACTTAGGCCTGAATATTTGCATAAGTAAAGCTGTAGGCATTGAAGAGACCTAAATAAGTTTTCAGGTACTGTTAAATGCACCATCTGTGCTAGGTACAACCTACAGGATTGCCAGAGTTATAATTCAGATTTAGCTTCAAAAATAAAGTCCTACTTTAGAAGTTTGAATCTTTTCTGTAAATTTTGTTGAGATTTTTATACCTCTAATATAGCAACAGAGAGAAAAATGATAACAGAAAGTAAGATCAGGACTATAAACTACAGAATATGACAGAAGGAATTCATGCAAGCTATTGCAGAAAGAGAATTGATTTTTTTTCCCTTGTTATTTTAATTTGCTTTGTTTTATGATGACTTGAGAAAGATAAGAAAATCCAGGGAAAAAGCAGACTGAAGAAATCTCTTTTTCCTATTTTACTAGAAAATGGGTATATTATGATCTTTTCATAGAAATGTCTCAAATTTTTATTTGACTTCTCAAGAAAAAAATGTATTAAATAGTAAAATAAAATAAATATAGATGGTAAAAGTAAACAAAAAATTGTTTTTGTAATCTGAGTTTAATTTACACTATATAATATTTAAACTAGCCATTACACAAATGACTGTATTCAAGGACAGAAAAAATAAAGATTGTCAATGTCACGAGCGTCACACATTTATGAAATATCACTGTTGGTTTTGGGCCATAAAAATTATAGCTTCACTTGCAAAAGAGCAATGAATCATATATAGTAGGCTTGGGAAAAAAAAGAAAAAAGAGCTTTCACCTACACTTTATTATTAACCAGAAAAGTTATTGCATTATCTTGAAAAGCACCACTGCATCTGGAAGCCCCTCCATGGCTGCAGGAGCTCTGGAGATGTGCTTCAGTGGAAGGAACACATTTATCTGAAAGCATCACCCCCAGTGTACCAGGCGCTGAGCTTTGATTTCATGGTCTCATGCAGCCTGCGCAAATATCTCTCAGTACAGCTTTTGCTAAGAAATGACAGTCAGGAGGGGAGGAACAGGAGCTAGATATCCTGTAATTTCAGAAGCTTACTGGCTGTATTTTAATTCACTCAGTTGCCTGGAAGTTTTACTCCTGATAGGATTAAATCCTTATTCTAAATAACAACATAATGATAGACTTGAATAGTTACCAGAGAGTTGCCTTTGGTGAAGAGTGAATTTCATTTCCTTCAAAACACAGGCAGCAGTTGGATGGTCTAAAATCCAGATATTTAAATCTGTGCATGACTGAAGAGAGCCATGTTTGAAGTTAACAGTGGAACAGTTTTTTTTAAAAATAAAATTAATTTGGGTCTAAGGCATATATCATACTGATAGGCACTGAAGGCATAACTGAACTGAGAAAAGAGTTATTATCTGTTACTATCTCTGAGAGTGTGCAAGATAATACTTTCACCCAGCTCCCTCACAAACACCGATCTTCAGTTTTAGTGTTTTGTCAAACTTTGGATGACTTTTCAGAAGCCCAACTCAAGCTCCCTTTTGACGCATTTCAGGCAAACATATAGCAAATCACTTCTCACAAAGCTTTGAGTACACTGACTTCCCTGTCTCTTTCACCAGAAACAAAGGATTAATCTCTGTAGAAAATGAAGGTAACTAGAACGTGCTTATCCAAACAGCTAAACTTTGAAAAATTGCATGTAACTGAAAAAAACCCTTAAAAATGGAAAGTGCTGCTCTACAGTGCTTTGCCTTCTTTATTTACTGTGGGTACAACAGAAATTTAGCAGAATAAAGGCAAACAGAAGCATTTCAGGACCAAAACTGCCACCGTGGGATTGGCATGCTCCCAGTTCAGGATAAACAGATCCATACCCCAAACCCCTTTTGTTCAAACAAACAAGGTCATTAGTTCTTTGTGTGGAACAGTTACTAAAGTGGATAAAGTGTGCATTTAGTGCCTGTCTCACTTGACTGTTAACTAAAAAGAAATGAGATACCCAAGTTATTCCTATATCCTTTCTCTAGAAATAAAAGCTAGATGGTTTCCAGGCATAATATATATCATAAAATAATACATTGCTAGAACCTTGCTGTTGAGAGATGTTGTAACAAAGCAATTGTTGGTGACATCACTGGCACAGGTGCCATGTTCACCAATCTTGTGATATATCCTTCTAAAAACTCTACCACACATTTCTTTAAACTCAGAGGAATGTTGCTTGGGTTACCAATAATAATAAAATGTGATTTTCAGCAGCCTGGGAAAGAGGTTGAATTTGAATCTGTGGTCCTTATCTTGCTTTCACATCGGCATTTTTCCTCAGAGTTGAAAGGGATAAATCCTACTGCTCTGCTTTCCTGGAGATCAAATTCCATGTGAAGCCTAGGATAAGCTCTGTAGAGGTACAGTATGCAAAAGTACTAAAGCATAAAGTTCAAGGCTGTGGCTATTATCTTTCTAATTATTCTGCTCAGAAAAGTGAAAATAGTGAAATGTCAACAAATGCCATTTTCTGTTAAAAAAAACCAAACTGATAAATAAGTCAATTAATTGTGACTGTGATAAATTAAATGTTTCCTGTCAAATGTGTTGGGAGGTGCTTTTCTGGTCTTTTCTTGGCTTCTCTTTGGACTTTATTTTTAGAGAAATGTAGTCATTACTGCAGTTATATTTGGAGAACATCATCTTCACCATAGCTGAAAAGTCACAAATAGGTGGCAACATGTTCTATCATAAGTTTCTATCTGGTTTCCTGCTACTAAAATTGTGATTTAATATCGATCTGATTTGACTGAATCTAGTTAAAGATGGGCAGTAGCTTTTAGTCAAATGCACACACTTCCTACAAAGGCTTTGTTGTCATAAATTCTTCTCTGTTTTTTTCTATAAACATATGGTTATATCCTGCAATGTGTTGACTGTCACTTGGAATCGACATCTTTATAGGTTGTGCCAGCCATAAGATTTCTGAAAACTAGTGTTTCAGCTTTTATTAACATCACACAGGAGCACTGAAAATGTGTTTAGGGAAAATTATGGCAGGAAAAACGTTTCAGTATGAAAATTTAGGCATGAAAAGTGTTCAACCCTGCAAGGAACATCTACTAAGAAAAAAGTTAATAGGTATAATAAATCTTCTAAATGAAAAAAAAAAAAACAACCAAACAAAAAAGTAAAACACTCTATGTCCTAAAATGCTATCGACTTTATATAAATTTAACAATTTCTTAATTTAAGGCAAGACTATACTTTCATATGCCAGACTAACAGAACAAAGTGGCAAATACAGATTCTATACATGCTTGAACTAATGAATTATTTAAAAAAATAAAAATTTGTTGGTCTTAAAGGTATTAAATTATATATTGCTTAGAATGAAAAGATTGATATAAATCAGCTTTATCTCCGCTTTACTTATTCTTTCATACCACCATGAATTTTACTTTATTTTCTAGTAAATGCAGAAAATGAAATAAATCTAATAGATTGATTAAATCTACTGTAAACTTTGTCAGATATGTTTCAGAACATGTAGAAATAAATAATGTCTAAAATAAAACTATGTCGTAATTACCATAATATAATAATTACTTTCTGGAATTTTTTTTCATAAATATTTGCCGATATGTTAGCATAACATAATTTATATATTGCATGAAGTAAAGCAAATAACTAAAGAATAGGAGAGAGGGAATCCGAGATTACTTAATACTCTAAAAATCTGTGAAATGAAATGAACACAAGTGCATAGAAATCCTATTATGCAAGCACAAGTCATCCATTTACTATTATTTTATTATTTTAAATAATATAAGATATTGGAACAATAGTCTCCAACTATGTAAGAACTGAGGGCAGAATTACAAAAACAATCAAACAAACAAAAGAAAGTTGCCTGTAAATTTAAAAAGGGAAATTAAAAACTAGCAAGCAGAAATCAATGTTCCAGCTCTCTCTGTGTACATAAGCATCAAAGTTAATTAATTATAGTTAACTTTCATTTATATTTATTTGCTGTTATTGTTATTGTTACTGTTATTATTATTGTTGTTCATAATAATAATAGTAATAATAATACATATTCTTGGAAATTCGAGTCAAATTAACATAATGCTTGTATGGGAATAAACTCAAGAGGGCAAGAGAGAAAATGCCAAGGGAATTGTAAAGTTTCATTATTTTCTTTCCAAAGCTAGGCATTAAATTTCAAACATTGGCACTTTGAATGATTCTAGCTATGTTCATTTTCTTTGCATTATTTTTGACAGCAAATGTCAGTCCCATACTTGCTGGCCTTTTAAATACAAAGTACTGCTTCATAATTTCTGTTGTGAGCCCTCTTACAGCTGAAATAATTTAATAAACACTCACTTGTAGATATTAGTTTAATTACTAGAGTACATGGCTTGTGATTTTCCACCCAATGCCTGCAACATACAATGAACTGAAATAATAAGCACTGAATTTAGACAGCTTCTCCTTTGCCACTGTAATGGAGTAATCAACCAAGTTGTTATCATTTCTACTTTTTAAGTACCATCAAAGGCATCTCAGCCTAAACTGGGTTTAGGAATAGCCTTTAATGTAAAGGCTTACAGAAGAAACCTGTGTGGTAAGTAAGAGTGCTCTGAAAGAGGAGCTCATCTCTTACATTTGGAAGAGAATCCTCTAATTTCCTTGCTGAATTAATCAGAAGTGTCCCTTCATCTTATCTTGTGCTACTTTTCAGTCTTGGCTTGGTCTGATATTTTGTTTAGTGTGTGAAATGCCAGCTAGAATGGTGTGAAAACGTTTAGAGTAACGCTACAAGCATTTTACCAAAGTTTTTTGGTTTTTTTCCTTACGAGCAAGTGTTCACTGCAATTCTTTCTGCAGCCTTCCTGCCCACTCCTGGGATAGTTGCTGTTTCCATGTCACTTGAAGCTCTTTGTGCTGGCATATGCACAGGAGCAGCAGTGATGAAAAGGTCCAGTGGTTGTAGACAGGATTGTGCATGTCATTAGAGTTTTTGATTTTTTTTTTTTTTTTTTTATTTTTTAAGATTAGGAGTTATTTATGCTACCTGAATACTGCATCATGCTTTCTGGAATCATTGAGTTGGGTCTCAGATAAATGCTATCATTTGTGTAATAAAATAGGGCTCAGTAAGTAACATCTATGTAATTTGAATGGAAATGCTCAAAGGATAAAGCCTTGAGTTAGGATAGGACAGCTGCCATTATATTGCACTGTGCAAAAATGGGAAATGTCATTTCCCTGGGAGCTATTGGAGGGCCCTTAGCTCTCACCATAGGTGGGAGTTAGGGATGATCTAAGTGCTATATTCAGTAAGACAAGGATGCAAAACCATGATTTTGGTGACAAGAAAGTAGAGTGCATTTCAGCAGAATGCAAGATAGACAATTTCTCTGAGTCTGCAATGTGGTTTTTGCACAATTGCTATCAGATAAATCTGTGAAATGTTTGGTAGCTCATCCTTTCAGGCTGCACTGAACCACAGCAAATTGGGCTTTTCCTTAGTATTCAATTTCACTTTGAAGTTAAAACTGTTCAAGTTCAGAATGTATGGAGTGAGAGTAGGTGTAAGAGCTCAGAAACCAACAGATTGGTCAGTGTGTCAATTCCAAATCCTATTTGAAAAAAATTATGCTTGAACTTTTTCTCCGTTATTAAATGGGAACAATCAACTGGCACAATGGACGGCAAATTTTCGTAGTCACTAGTTTTCTAGGGGAATACCATTTTCTAAGGGAATACCATTTTCTAGGGGAATACCATTTTCATACGCTCTAACTAACCCTGGTGTGGCCCAGAATTATGCTCTGTTTTACTGTAGCTTCCTGAATGCTTTGGGACAAAATAAGTGGCAAAGAGATCAGAACATCAATGCACGTACTAGTATTTCAATTGAGTGACTCTTATGGCTTTAATTCTTATGGCCTGCACTTGCCACATTGGCTGCAGAAAATCTTAATCACAGGGTGTCTATATTGATGTGTCTCCATGTCCTATGGCAAGGAGAGGCACCATCCACCACAGGAAATGCAACCTGTCTGTCAAATGCTTTCAGCTCTCCTCAGGGCACTTATCACTGGCTGTGAAAGAGGACCCAATACAATGGCATATAACTTAAGAGGATTTCTCTGAGCTTCAGACTAGAAGGAAGGGTTCTGCTCCTTTGATGAGGCTTTGAACCTGCAACTTTGTGCGTGCAAAGCCTGTACTAGCACCCTCACCTCCTCCCCATGCTACGAGTGTGCTTCAGGGAGAGATAATCCACGTTCTCCTTCCATGAATTTAAAACTAAGGGGGCTTGCAGCAAGCATTAAGCTTTATCTTAGGTAGTCAATACTAAAGGAGCATCCATATGTCACTCTGGTTTCAAAAGTAGATAAGGCACTCAGCTGCATTCTTTAATGCAAATCCCTCTAAAACCTTATATGCTATTAGTAGTCTGCTAGTTATTTGATGAAAGAGAAAATTAACTTTTCAAAGAGCTAGGCAAAAAATAGAACCAAGTCTATTACGCCAACCAATCCAATATTCTGCACAATGAGATAGTGTTTCTTTCTACTCATTATGCCTAGCGAAAGCAATCAACAGAAGCCTGAAATGATAATTGTACAAAAATGCAATCTGATTAAAAGTAGAGATCGGCAGGTATTGGAAATAACCCACCTATCTCTCAAAGAAAATGCAAAGTCTCTATGCTGCAAGTATGGGATTGTTTTAGCTTGGCATTGCAGGCTTGGTTTTCTTTCTAGATAAATTTGTCCTGTGCTAGGACAACTGTGCTCATAATGTGTCACCACATTTCTCTTCGCAGAGAAAAGCAAGGCACAATTCTCCCCAAGAATATTTCGGGTTTCACATTCTCTGAACCTCAGAGAAAGGAAAAACAATTATCATCATTTGCTGTGCCTGTGTTTGTGCAAAAGCAGAATGCAACATGGAGATTTTTTACCCAAAGTGATGGGGTTTTGCTTCCTTGGTCTATCAGGGCCAAGTGTGTCTGTTTGTGTCAGGACTGTGAGCTGAGAGTCACGAGATTCTGGGCAGGGTGTGCAGAGCTGAGTGCTTGGCAGATTCAGTTTAGATGCAATGTAATATACTGTAATATAATATAGAATAATATAGTAAAATAAAGTAATAAATTAGCCTTCTGATAAAATGGAGTCAGATGTATCATTCTGTCCCCTTGTCGGGGGTGCCCTGCGAATTTGATAATAATGGACATGTGTCAGTCTAAAACAGAAATAAGAAACATAAGAATTAAAGCCATAATTGTCACAGACGTGTTTTATGGAAAATCCTTTCCTTAGGATTTTTCCTCCTGAGAAGCTGGGAAGCCTCAGGAACAAAATGCAAACATTGATTATCTGCTGCTGTGGAATGCAACAGGTGCATCTGTGATTGGCCCATGTTGGATGTTTGTAATTAATGGCCAATCACAGTCAGCTGGCTTGGACAGAGAGCCGAGCCACAAACCTTTGTTATCATTCTTTGCTATTCTATTCTTAGCTAACCTTCTGCTGAAATCCTTTCTTCTATTCATTTAGTATAGTTTTAGTGTAATATATATCATAAAATAATAAATCAAGCCATCTGAAACATGGAGTCAGATCCTCGTCTCTTCCCTCAACCCGAGACCCCTGTGAACACCGTCACACATAATCACTCAATTGAAATACTAGTATGTGCATTGATGTTGTGATCTCTTTGCCACTTATTTTGTCCCAAAGCATTCAGGAAGCTACAGTAAAATAGAGCATAATTCTGGGTCACACCAAGGTTAAATAGAACATATGAAAATAGTATTGGACTTGACTATAAATTCTGTAGCAACAGTTAGTAACCATAAAATTACTAGATAACACAAAACTGTGACATTCAGGAACTCAAATTCAAAGTTGCATTAAATAAGGAGAAAAAAGATATTTCAGATACTGTTATTTGAGAATTGCTGGTGAGTCACAAACTGTCAGGGAAAATGCTCCCTTATGAATAAATTGGAATAGATGGGAAAGGATAAGTGTGAGACACTTGTGTGCATTTTTTCATGTACCCACAAACAGGCTGGGGACTCAGCATGTTCGAGATTAATTTGATAAACACCAGCTCCTTTTTCAGAACATGATGCATTGAATCTGCTGAATATAGGGAGAGATGAAGGGAAAAATTATCAGAGGAAAAGTAAAACAAGAGGGTGGATCTAAAATGTACCCAACTCCCATCTTGCATAATGCAGGAAGATTTATGTACACTCCATATAAACTGCAATGCATCTCTCTTCCAGCACACTAGCTGCATTTGGAATTATTTTTAAGTTCATATTTTTTAATTCCTAGTTCAGCCTGCCTCTCCCTCTTCCTCTCTGTTTCATGCAAAGCAAACATTTTAGTTCTTGGATTCCTACTACCTTGTCCCCTCTTTTCACAGGGAATAAATTCCAGCTTGCTCCCAAAGGAGGGGCAGAGACCTGAGGCAGAAGATCTTCATGAAGGCAGCTGAGTTCTACACCCATTGTCCAGAAATAAGAGAAAACTGATGCTGCTGATGTGCAGAGTGGATACAACCCAGATAACCTCTTTGCTGTGTTCTGGCAATACAGAATAGATACCTGTTTGAAAATATGGGTCTGAGAGGGGAGGCAGCATTGGCTCACTGCAGAGTACACCTGAGCTGTAATATAAGCAAGGCAACTGTGACCACGAGTGTGTGATTGCTTTTTTGTAAGCAAGGAGTGTGTAATGGAAAGTACTCAGCTGAATCTCAGCTTCAGGCAAACAGAAAATCAAGGTGAAGGTGCTTCTGTTAAAGAGAAGAAGAAAAATTGGAAAGTGCTGCTTATGAAGGTAAAGGGACTGAACTGCTTATTTTAGAAAAAGAAAAAGGACAATTTTCATTATTTATCTTATATTTAGGAGAAAGTGCTGTGGAAGGGACAAAGACCATGAGACTTCTCAGATAGTGTTATTTATCTCAAATGAGACAAAAGCTGTGCATAATTACTCAGATACAGGAAGGCTTCTTTAATCTATAAGCTGCTAATAATTTCCATGAAGCCACAACACTTAATAATATTTATGTAAAGAGAGTGGTTGAGGAAAGCTGTGAACATAACTATAGTAGCAATCAACAGTAGAAATATTCCACAGCAAACCACCTTATCAGTGAACCAGCTGGAAGAACAGGCATAAAATCTAGATAAAGATGACAAAATGCATTGCAAAGCTACAGCTGACAGAAGAATAGATAAAACCATTGTTTTCAGAGAGCCTTGGGGCAAGCAGAAATTCACCTGTGCAGACACTTCACATAGTTAACACACTGAGGGTCTCACAGTCTACTGGAAGTGCTGGTTTGATGTACAGCTTTCTAGCATACCCACCTAGCTGCTTCCCATCACAAAATCAGCCAAAACAGACGAGGTTGTAATCATGAGAGGGGCTCTGCAGATGGTCTGCCAGTGGTCCAACCTGATTTTCTGCCTTTGACAGAATGAGGAAATGACAGTGATGCCATTGAGCAAGGATATACAAGTCATGCAACTACCCATCCTGAAAGGGGGTGCTTCTTTTGATCTGTTTTGAACTGATCTCCTGCCAACAGTTCTTTTATTTTGGGATTTGGAACGCAGCAGTACTGTCTTCACTTTATCAAGCCATCCAGAGGAAATGGCTGCTGTGCCTATAGAGAGCAATTCAGCTGGTGACAAACAGTCCCAGTGGCATTGCCAGGCTTGCTCTACACACCCAGCATTTCTGCTTTCATATATGCAGGAAGTCATATAGTCTCAGAAATTTCAGGTAAATTAAGTTTCCTTGTGATCTGATATCACCAGCCGGGGTCTGTGAACAAATCACAGATGGGACTGGGCTGCTGTGGAACTGCCTTGAGCTGTTTCATTTTCCAGCATCACTCTCGTTTCATGGTTATGACAATGGGAAGATGCCACCAGCTCACATCCCAGACAGCAGACCAATAAATTAATATTACAACTCACTTTATAAGTTTTTTGACCAATCACACAAAGCAAAAGCACACTGACAGTAGTTCTATCCAATCATTATAAGCACAGGTACCTTTGGTTAAAACAATGCTTGCTTATTTCAAATACAATACCTGCTTGTGAGCATTAAACACAATGCACAGAGCTCCATTATTAAGCTTCAACCTTCCTAATATCTTGCTAGATAAATTTTTCTGTAGCTTAGAGACTTATTCTAGACAAGCGTTAATACACAGACCATTGTTCTATTTGTCCTTGTTTTTCTGCTTTTTAAATAATTTTTCTGCTGACCAATCTCATGGCTGCTGCTTAGCTCTGATCACAGTTCTGCTGTCTCTGGGGCCTGCCTTTTGCAGCTTTCCCAAAACCCTCTGATTTTGTGGATTCCCACACTCTGACTTGTCCTTTTTATCACAGTGATGCCCATCTCAACATTTTCTTAGGGACTATTTTATCACTATTATTCTTCTTTATCCCAAGCCTGTTCTGATAAACATGATTATTATTAAAAGTCATTTATTATTGTTTCTATACATTTAAATTCTTCAACAGGCACACTAGAATTACTTTCTAACATTAGTATTTACTGCTGTCCATTGAAATTTGCTCTTGGGAGCAGTTGCTTAAAACTGACATACATACAAAATATGGGAATTAGATGTAGGAGACAGGAGATAACAGAGTGGGGAAGGGATGTCAGTGGTACAAAATAAATGCTGTTCCCTTACAAAACTGCTGGAACTAAGGAATGTTTCCCATAAATATTTATTGAGGACCAAAATTGTGCAGTACTTCTGCCACAAGGGACTTTTATTCTAAAAGCAGTATAGAAGGAGAAAGGTTCTATGCTTTTTTCTGCCTTCCTCTTTCAGACTGTACTACTCACTATGACATCCATTTGCTGCATTACATTTAATTTACATATTTGACTGCTTCATCTGCATGAATCTCAATTATCCATCTTCTCTGTGATGACTCCCCTCATTCCATTTCTTCTAAGGAACTATTATTTTAAGACAGAAATAAATTGAGGGGGAAAAATGTAAATTATGGTTCCAGGGTCCCAAAAGCAGACTAATCCTGATTTGACATCCAGAATTGACACATATAATCTTTCACAGGCTGTAATTTTAAGATTGTGCAGCTTGTGGCCTCTTTGCCCTTGGGGATGAGGATTTTTGTGTCACAGCAAGTAAGACAGAGTCCTGTATAAGCTGCAATACATGTCTGTGTTTGGTACTGAGATATTTACTATTCTACTCTCAGTGCTATGTCACACCTACCATCCCAATTGTACCAGATGCCTTGGGACAAGCAGACATGCAAGGAGGTAGAAAACTTATTGTAAACCAGTTTTGACGTTTCCAAAAAAGATAAGAACTTTACAGGCTGAAAGACTGCACACATTTTTTTGACTTTCCCCTCCACATATTTTGCTGAATAAACTCCCCGGATTTAATATGTGTATTTTAATTTGTATAAATTGCATATGACTTATAGCTCTCTTTCAATGTGATATATACTAAAATAAACCGACCGTAATTATCCTACCTGCTTTTTAAAATTTAAAATAAGGGAGGAAAGAAGTACCAGAATTTTTGTCAGGGAAAAAATTATTCAATGCTAAGAGCATAGAGCAGACCACAGAACAGCCCAAAGAACAATCTGCTGGCAGCTAATGCAAAAACAAAGAAATTTTACGCCACCTATTCTCATTCAAGATGCTGTGCCCCATTTTATGACACTCTAAAACTGGGAAAGTGGATAAATGAGCAATTAAACATCTACCTAAGTAATCCAATCCCACATTTATCTTTATATCTGGATAGAAGCACAAAACACATAGTTCAAATTTTTGTGCAAAATGTTCTAGCCACCCCTCTTAGCACTCTTGAATTTTAATTATTCCAATTTTCAGTTTGTGTCCTCAAGTAGACAGATTCTAAATCCACAACATGTTTCGTTAAAATGAGCATTTTCCAAGTTGTCACTGGATGCTTCAGAAAAATGTACTGTGATATATTTTTTTTTTTTTTTCCGTAGAAAAATGAAGGATGCAGCTTTGTAGAGAGTTTCATTTTAATGTCACAGGGGTAGCCAGCTGACAGCAAGGTCACAAAAAGCCATTCCAACTTGCCAGGCCAGTTGCCAGCTGCAGCAGATTTGTCTTTCATGGGATTAATGTTCTACAATCACTTATACACAAAGCAGGTAATAGGAAAGGCATTTTGGGTTTTGTTTAACAATTATTTTGGCAACATGCATTCCTATCCTAGTTTTATCAGGCTTGCATACCATAAACATTTCATTTTTGTATAACACAGCCAGGATTAAGTGAAAGTAAAATAAGTTTCTATGGCATTAAATCACAAATGGCCTTTGCTCGAAAAGCTGTGTAAACATTCCAGCAGAAATGTTTCCAATGTAGGAATGGCACAGAAACAATGCATGGATTAATATGCTGTGTACCATTCTTCTTGCCAAAGAAGTTGGGGAAAGGTGATTAAAAAGGGTAAACTTGGTTGCTTTTCTGGTTACAGTTCAGATTGATTCAGGTTAATATGCATGTTAAGATCTTCAGGCTACTTTGAAAAACACGTTGCCTCAGGAATGCTGCAAAAGCACGCTTTATTTGGGCAGCATCCTATACAATGAAAAAAAAATCAGCAAATCTGGCTGTGTAGGCTGCATTTTCTAAAAAATCTTGATTGCACTGTCTCTTCACTGACCACTCAAGGTTGAAAATAGCTTATGCAAAAACTTATTTTGAGTACTTGGGAAAAAAGAAGTTAAATATGGTGAATCATGTAGTCTTAGCAATTACTGTCAAAGTCTTGTCATTTTGAAAGATTAGAGATGTGAAATACTTGCTTAAATTTAAAAATGAGAAAAATAGAAATTGACAATAAAGGAAAAAGGCATTTCAAAGTAGGTCCTATGAAAACAAATAAAAGGAACACAGTTGCAAGAACAGTAATTGGGTTTTCTACCTTCTTTCTTTGCTATGAGGAGGTCCTTTGAGATTTAAACATGCACTGACTCAGTCTCAAGGGGAAAGCAAGGAGAAAAGATGAGCATTTCCAGGCTAAAGTATAATTTAATCCTCCAGTTGCATGGTTTAGGGGGAGGAAGTGAACTGGGAGGACAGAGCAGGTGATATGTGAGCTGTGGGTTTTACAGTTAATCTGCCACCTTGAACTTCCTATTTTCTACTCCAGCAATATATGTGCTTCTGAAATCCATGTACACAATATTGTTCAGCTTCAGCTATTCAGCTTCAGAAGAGGTGATCATTACAAATAATAGGCATTAAACCATTTTGTGTATTATTTTCCTTTTCTTATCCAGATCACTTTTGACGTGGTTTTATTTTTCTTTTTTAAATCTGCAATTCATTACAGCATAAGGTTGAATTCTGGTTTCCTTGAGCTGTTGTAGATTGGAATTAGTAACATAAAATAATTTGAATTTAAAGGAAAAATCTGCAGATGAATTTAGCTGCTAAGATCAGAGCTACAAATGTACGGAAAGAAGCTTCTACAGATACGACAAGATTTAAGTCAATAAAACAGCTTGACACACACTGGCTGAGGGAGAATAAAACCAAGGACATTTGGTTTTATTTGGTATTTATTTATTATTATTTGGTAAACCCTATCATGGCAGTGGGAAAATCCTGAAAAAGAAAACAAGACCAGACACTAGCTAAGTCAAACTGGGAAGCCTCAGGTCACCTTATCCAGGGGCAGTCAGCTACTGCACTGCACAATGACAAGCAGTAAGGCTGTCAGTCTCCTTGATGTGCTGCTGAAAATAGCCACTCATGCACAAACTGAATGTCCACAGATCAGTCAGTGTGATGAGAATTCGAGAACCTAAAATTATTTGGAAATATGCCAACGGGTATCAGTGCCACTCACATGAATGCATTTGTTGTCTAGTGCTGACAGATCAGGAATACACAGGGTAGAGGACCTGGGGCACTCTGCATGTCCTGAAAGTGAATTGAATCACAGGGAGAAGCACAGAAATTGTTAGTAATTTTTGTCTTAATGATCAAAAATCCATTTGAAGGAGTACCTGTGGTAAGATATTCTTTGCCCTATAAACATTTGTCACCACAGTCAGAAATAATTTATGGAGGATAAGAAATGAAGAAGGAATTGAGGAAGGTGCTTTTGTATTTTCTGTCAAAAATACAAAGGGTGTTTCATGGGAATAAGAATGTGAGGACTTCATCCTACTTCCTTGATGCCTTGTGAAGTCTGACCTAGAACAGAGGCCAGACAGAGTTTAAGAATAAAGTAGGGATTTATTAAAAGGCCTCAATGGATCCACCTTGGGCAGCACAAGAGCCCAGCCAGGGCTGCACCTAAGATGAACCAAAATGGGCACAAAATGGATGATTGGTCACAAGGTCTCACACTTTTGTAAATTCTGGTCCATTTGCATATTGGAGTTAATTGTCCAATTATAGCTTTATGTTATGAAGTCCCATCTTTCTCATTTTTCTGTCTTCGGTCCACGTTTTTTGTGCTCTTGGGTCTGAGATTTGGATCAGTTGCCCTTGGTCCCCAGCTAGAGAGGGAATTGTTCTGTCTACCTACTCTGTGAAGAGAGCTCACCATCCCCTAATATAAAGTTCAGACTAAAGCAGTGTACACAATAAAGCAGTGCAGAATCTGAAAAATATAAAAGCTGAAACCTGGGGCATCACCCTCTGTCAATGTTACCTATGAGGGGCTGCCAATTTTCACTGAGATCATGGAAAAGCTCTGTTAAAAACTAACCCTTCTTCGATTCTTATAAACAATTTCCACCATTTGATTTAAATGTAAAATTTGAAATAACAAAAAAATTGGTTTTGCTAACAAAACTGATGTTGTTAAGACTGAAAGAGGTACAGCTAGGCCAGAAAATGCAAAATGTTATCTTAGGCTCATGCAAGTGGTTGTGTGGTTAATGCAGGGTTTTGTGTTTTCTAATTTCCAGGCCTGCCCCAGTTTGGTGTATTTTATTTTCTGGTTCTTCATCTGCACATACAACAGATATGTTGTTATGATGGAGGCAGGTAAGGCATCTTGACAGAGGATATTTCTAATTTTTCTCTGCTTTTCTGATTAGATTTTTAAGGCATTTTTTATGATCGTGTGTCTTTTAAATAACTATGTCAATTATATAAATATATAGAGAGACATAAATACATATAGACATAGACATATAGACATATATGGACTGATGGTTACAAAAGGAAAGTTATTATATTTCATGAAGTAACAGTAGATTTGTCTTAATTTGAGATTTTTTTTTCTTTTGTTATGAGTTGTCTGTAATGAAAACTGGAAATGATAATCTCATTTTCTCAAAGTATTTGATTGATGAAAGTTGCAAGGTTCTAACTAATAGTTTATGGGGTGTGATCAATTATTTACTCAGCTTTCTATTTACCTTGAATGTTTCATTGCATTTTCATAAACTGCTATCTACTGATTCTCCTGGCTGTAATTGGTTCCTTCATTTTTAATGATCCAAAATTAGTAGCATAGATCTAAAATAGATCTGAAAGAGCTCTTCACTGCTTTTATCATTGCACACTCTCAGTTATAATATCTCAATCTATTAAAATGGTAATCTAATTTTTTGATTAAACACAGATGGAATGCTATACTGGGAAATGGAAGATGATAAAATACGGAATAAATTGATAAACCTCTATGAAAGGTAGGACACTGGGGTTCTCTGTGGATGGTGCTCATTCACTCATTTTCAGTTGGATTTGGTCCTCTGCAGTGACAGTACTTGTGAATATTTCTTGAGTTCCTGAAAATTAAACTGCAGTGAAAGGAGTCCTTAATAGGGCTCTGCTCATAAGAATATTGAATTTGTGTTAAAAGGAGGAATGAATCTATATTAGGAGAAAATTATCTGAACAAGCTGCAAGCTGAAACTTCAAATGTGTTGGTTAAATTACTTTTCAAACTCGGCAAGAAAAAAATCTAGCTCTTCATTTTAACTTATTTTACAACGAATCCTCAGGAATATGCATAAAATATTTGAAATATAAGATCTTTACTTTTTAAACACTTTAGATCTTTAAATTATGATAATCTGAAACAGTAGAAGAGGATTTCATTTTTATGCAAAATGAACAAAAGAAGAAAATACTTTTAGTGGCATAGGCAACATTTATAACTGTGAAATGTCTTTTAAGTGGAAAATCATCATTTTTTTGTCCATATTGAGATATCCTAACAACTAATTTGACTAAAATACTGAGTATCATGTGTTCTTTTCTCATAACCATGCCACATATTTATGCTCCTAAAATGAATTTCAATAGTTTATAATGAACATTTTTGATGAGAATCTTCACAGTTCCTTAAAACTGAAACACTGAAAACCAATATTTCAATATACTGAATTTCCTTGGCATAAACAAGTTATTATGTTCTGATAAACTATAGTCTCAAGACAACATTCCTATGCAAGTGTATATTCAATTAAAGTTGATCAAGTCAGGAAAGTCTTTTGTTCCATAATTAGGTAGGTATTCTGTTGCAGACATCTTTTATGGGAAATCCTTTCCTTAGGATTTTTCCTCCTGAGAAGCTGGGAGGCCTCGGGAACAAAATGCAAACATTGATTATCTGCTGCTGTGGAATGCAACAGGTGCATCTGTGATTGGCCCATGTTGGATGTTTGTAATTAATGGCCAATCACAGCCCAGCTGGCTCAGACAGAGAGCCGAGCCACAAACCTTTGTTATCATTCTTTGCTATTCTATTCTTAGATAGCCTGTTGAGGAAATCCTTTCTTCTATTCTTTTAGTATAGTTTTAATGTAATATCTATCATAAAATAATAAATCAAGCCTTGTGAAACATGGAGTCAGATCCTCGTCTCTTCCCTCATGCAAGAATCCCTGTGAACACTGTCACAGTAGCCTGCTAACTTTTTAGAAAAAATATGGTAAAGAAGCAGCTGCTGTGCACTCCTGTCTGTGTCCTGGACATTTGCTGCAGTTTCCACTGCTCTGGGCACCCACCCATGACCTGGAGTTGGGTATGGCAGGGCAGTCAGACATTCCACAGGGTTCTGCTCCCTGCCTTGTTGCAGAGTCCACATCAGGAACAGAGGCTGATGAAAGACCTGAAATACACACAGGGTGCTGCAAAGTTCTGAGACAGATCTACATCCATTAGCTACAGTGAGTTATAAACCTCCTCACTGCAACTCTACTGGGGCCTCGTGACAGAAATTCAAACGATGAAAAATACAGCTTTTCAGATGGTAATGCTTGCTGAACCTGCTGGAGGAACTCAGTTTATTTTGCATCATTTATTTATTTCAAAATGCAGAATATATCTTCAAATGATAATCTCAAAAGACAGGAGGTTTTTTTGGTTAATTTTATTTTTAATTAAAAAATATACATGCCATTACAGCTGGGAGAATATGGCCTTTGAATTATGAATGTCAAGCCAGAAATGACAACTAATTGCATTAACCTAAGCTATCTATAAATATATTTAAATCAAGAAATAAATAAAAACATGCTTTCCTTTACTGAATATCAAGATTAAAGGATGCTGTGTCTCAGCTGAAACATCAAAGCCTTGAAAGAGTTTGGAGAAGAAATGGTGTGCTAATTCATATTGAAAGCAAAAGTATTCCTAAGGGAGACTATTCTAAACCATATGTCTTTGACATAAACTGGCAATAAAAGGGAAAACTACTGCTGAGAATTTCTGTGTGAGAAGTGCAGCTAAAATGTTTCTTCCTTTTCAAACAATTTGACCTCACTGGAAATATTACACATCCTTTTCTTGAAGTTCATATAATCTGTTGAATTGAGCTTGGCACCATTCATAGTCTCAGAAGAAATGGAATACATTTGGAAGTAGGCTGTAGCAGTAAGATTATAGTGGATCCAGCTACTAACTGGAGTGGAACCATCAGCAGAGTTCACTCCGAGTTTATTTGGTATCTATCAAAATGCAGCATTTGGGAGTATTATGGTAGGTTCCCAGGTCTGGGTCCGTGTGTTTTGTGATCTGTTACATGCAGATGTGGCACTTGGGGACACAGTTTAGTTGTGGCTTTGGCAGTGCAGTTTATGCTTGGACTTAGTGACCTTAAAGACAAATTATTCCTTTTCTAAGTCAAATGATTCTGTAATTCCATACACATCTTAGCTCCATGCCACAATTAGTCAGGCAACCACTGGTACTCAGTGCTAGGACTACTATTTGAAAGATACAAATGTTTTGGGGTCTTTCTTCCATTTATGTTACGTTTGCAAATTTAACTCCCCATACCTTTAATTTTCTGTCTACTGCTTTAATTTTTTCCAGGCCTGTCCCATAGTTTGAAAGACATACAAGGCATACCTTAGCCATGATGCTTCTCTCAGTGTTCCTGTCACACATACCCAGACACTGGGATTTTGTCCTCCAGTATACAGTGAATATTGCCTCAATTTCCTGTTGATGGTACAATGCAAGAAATCCTTTTCTAGGGAAATCTTGCTGCTCTCTGTGCGAAAATGCACCTAGAAAATAACATGTAATAAATAGAGTAAACAAAGAGATGTATGAAATAAATATTTCTGCCAAAAGCTACAGAGCCGTAAATGGTAGATGTTTGACAGTTGAGCATGCATCACACAGTTAAATTACCACATTTCTCCACTTAGATCTTTCCTCTTTTTGTGTCTCTTCTAAGTTTTATTGCCAATATTAACTGTTCAGGATTGGGTTAGAACTAAAATGTTGGCATTTGCAGGTGAAGGAGACAACAAATGGTAGATTTAAGGAATAGGTTTAGCTAACTTCTAATTTCTGTGTGAAAAGGTCAGAGCAATGCTAATTTTTACAATATGTCTGCATTTTAATATAATGGAAATCTAGGTAAAATCCTTATCATTGTACTATTTCTGCTGTAAACACTAGAAATCACTGAGTAAAATACAAAATCTTCATTGTTCCAGGAACCTAAAGACAATTTTTCTTCCCATCCCATTAGAGAAATTCCATGACCAGTTTTGTTTATACTCTCACTTTCACCCACTGAAGCTTGAATTAATTTTTGCACAGTAGAATAACTTGGAGGGAATCAAGTTATTCCTTCTCTCTTAGAAATCAGCCCATGGCCTTTCAGTAAGGGTGCTCATCCTAGAAATGAGATGAGTACTGGAACTCAAACATAAGACAGTAGCCACGAGGTTTCTCTGTCTAGTCAGCATTGATTTTAGAAGGAAGTGGCATTTTTAACTTTATTTGGCCTGGAGTTGATCCTGATGGGCATTTGTTGACAGTATCTATCATATTGACCTCCTTAGAGTATGCAAGTGTTCCTTAGCTTGATTTGTAAGAATTCAGGGATGGAATCATCTGAAATATCTTTTTTATTTTTACTGATTTACAGTAGTTCTCCTCAGTAAATGAGCCGGAAGAGTATTACATATTCGTTTACAATGTACAAATGCTCAATTTGCATATATTTAGGAAAGTGTACAATTTGGGGGCTGTAAAAGAAGTTGCTGAATGATTAGGATACCTAAAAATATACCATCTTTTCTTTTTCTTTTTTAATGGATTTAAAAATTCAGAATTTCTCACTGAGCCCATGTATTTACAGGTGCCAAATTCCTCCTTTACAGAAAGGTATACAGTAACTGTATTATGGAGGAGATGAAATGAATAAAAAACCTCTTCCCCAGATTTCCCTCTCCTACACCTCCTTTAGGATTTTATTTTAAAAAATGGTGCTATGGAAGTCTGTTTGTCGCATTTCTCAAAGCTGCAATACTGAATTTTTATACCAAAATGGTATAGAAATATATATACCCTTTTTTTTCTCAAGTCATTACATTTCAGATGAGAAAATTGCTAAGTAAATGGATGTCTTATTCCTATATAATTTTGATATTTGAACCATACCTTCTGGGCTAAAATCCCTATTTCTCAGATCAGCTCTCTAATACCTTACCTGATGATTTGTAGGGAAGCCACAGCGTCTCAAGTAAGCTATGGTATTTAATTTTTAAATAAAAAGTTTAATAATTTGATTATTCTTTTCAGAAAAAAAAAAAAAAAGAAAGAAGGAAAAGCAGGACGATTTGCTAACAATTTGTTTTTTGCTAGTAGGGAAAATCTTAGTTGTTGAACATTGTTATTAACTTTAACAATGTGAGTGCTGGGAACAGAAATTTGGAATGTGGATTATTCCGAGTTGGAACTAGTTCCTTTTGTGTCCCCAGAAGACCTCTTCCCAAAAATTACAACTATGTGCAAGTGTTGTTATATTTCCCCAGTTCATAACTCTAACATAAATAATAACAAACACTTGAAAATATTTGGAAAGGATTAAACCCTAACACTCTCCCTGCCTATTTTATTGTTTTCTTGAAAGCAAGGATAATTCCATAGATTCTAAATTCTGCAATGAGCCTTAAGGATGGTTGAATGAAACTCTTGAATGGTTACTTCAGTTGTTCCTGGGCACCATGTAATTGATGTCCATTTTTCATATGAACTTACTTTTACTGGTGATAGGCATCTGAAATTTAGTAATTACAGCCACCGATGAGATTTTTAGTATCTGAGAACTGCCATACCAATCTGGCTATGGAAGACTCCCATGAAGTAGTGGAGAAAAAAATGCTGGTGCATTTCCTGTTTTTCAGTGCTATTTAGTGGTAAAATTCAGTGGTAAAATTATTTAGTGGTAAAATTATGCTGTTTGGGATTTTTTCCCTTATTTGTTATTGTTTTGGAATTATTTTGTTTTGTTTCGCTTTGTTTCGTTACTAGAACTTATATCCAACATTTTAAAATATTACTATATTGTTTTACAAAACTCTATTTCAAAGAAACTAAGATTTATTAATAATATTTCTTTTAGAAAGGGCTAACATAATTTTCTTTGTAGCTTGAAATCTGTGTTCATATTACAGTAACTTCCAGCATATTAATTAAAAAAAACATAATTCCCTTTACTACTCCACAGTCTTACACTTTCAACTGTTCCCAACAGTAAATTGAAGCCCAATGAAATCTAATTGCCTGGTATGCAACCTGAGAGACATTTAAAGAGAAATTAGAAACTCTAATTATATGCTAACTTTCTTCCATTTATGTTACGTTTGCAAATTTAACTCCCCATACCTTTAATTTTCTGTCTACTGCTTTAATTTTGGCTTTTCATTATTAGCAGCACTAAACTATCTCCTGTTGCATCAATATACTCTTATATTTTCCTAAATGAGCACAGATCAGCTTGTGCTCCCTGATGTTTGTGTTGCAGTCAGAAGTCTCAGAAGTGGTTCATTGCATTTTATTATAGAGAACTTTTGTACAAAGAGATCAATTAAAATTACCCAAGTTTTAATAGAACATGAAGGGATAGACTCTTTTTTCATGCAGGATTGAAGGGAAGGGATTTTTCCCCCAAAGCCTCTCTGGTTCACTAGCCTATTAGCTGTTTTTACAGCTGAAAGTGTTATTTTTTTGCAGTTTACCACATGCTGCAGAGGGTGTTGATGACAGACAGTCCCTTATTCCACTTGCATTTAGATTTATTTAATTTGCCCATTATTTTACTTGTATTTTGAATATAAAGTGAGATGTGCAGTGGGCTTTTATTCTTTTTAGCTATTATTCCAGTGTTGTTTCCCAAGTATGGGAAATAGATCTGAAATTTTAGTATCTTCAGTTTTAATATTTTTAATATCTCCAGTGTATATATATTTATATATGTATATATATATACATATATATACGTATATATATATGTATATTATGTATATGTATGTTTATATATATATATATATATATATATATATATATATATATATATATATATATATATGTAAAAGTACGTGTGTATGCGTTGACTTCTACAGAGCACTCAAAGCACTAAACTAAAGCACTTTAAACTTGTAAGGTCAAAACATAAGAACATGAAACTGTTTGTGCTGTGTCTAAAAGCAGACTGCAGCAAATGCTTATGAAAGAATAAACAAGAGAAACTGGCAGTGCTTGTTCCTTCCACCCTCCAGAAAAGGGAAGTTCAGTTCACTAAGCTATAGATAACTCCCTATGTTTAGCAGCCTCTGGTTTATATTAAATAAAGTCCTAGACTTCTGGAATCATTTAGGTTGCAAAAGACCTCTAAGACAGTAACTTTCTTCAACCTCTGTAAATTTTAAATCATCAGAAAATTCTGTGGCAAGGATCTACAAGGTTAATTGTGAACTCTTTGAAGACCTGCTAATGCTGAAGCTCATGCCAACGCATTTATCTTTCCATGATTCTGCGTTTTTTTCATTTTTACATTCATTGTAATGTCATGCATTAACCTCGAATTCTTGAAGTCTCCCATATTATTTGTATATGGTTGGCTTGTTCCCTTTTAAAAATATTTGGGATTTTTTCTGTACAGTGTGAATGGTTTAATGCTGAAGGGAAAAGCTTTATTGAATCAAATGCCCATACCCATGTATATAAATATATATATATATATATATAAAATTATTAAGTAGTCATTATGTGTACACAGATGCCTGTATATGATTTTTTCTCCTCTGCTTTTGATCACCCTGAAATTTGTTTCTACATAAAGATGAAATATCCTGGGCATTTTATAAGGTATATAGGACAGAGGAAATATGTAGAAAAAGTAATTTCTTTAGGTCTAAAATCTGGTTATGTCCCATGATATTACTGGAAGTACACCAACAGAAAGTAATGTGTTATTTAAAAAAAAATGTTTATAAATTGTTTATAAATAATTGTTTATAAATAAATTGTTTATAAATTGTTTATAAATAAATCTACAAACTGAAAATATATATTTTAAAGTTGCTTTGTTTCAAAATTACATTCCTTCTATTCCACACATGAAGTGTTAAAATAGCATTTCAAATTCTACTCTCCTTTTGTGCTCATATAGGTTTTTCAAAAAGAATTGATTACATGACTGAGTGCTAGAAAGTTTGCTTGATTGTTCTCCATTATATCAGCTGGTCTAATAAAAGATATTGCCTCTGCCAACAAACCTCATTTCATCCTTCTGTAACTGCTTTAGAAACTTCTCTGCTTGCCTGAAGAATATCAGAGATACGATGATTATCCAGTAACCACTCACCTAAAAAGGATGCACCTAAAGCTAGAAAATGCAGCATGCATGAAATTTACTTTAAGTTCATATTAAATGATGGAATTACTTTGCACCATTTAACATCATAACTGATATGGATTTTACAACATAGTGATAGGAACTAAAGTATTATTCAGTAAACATACATGCTAAAAATTAAGAGACTCACTATAACCACTAAAATTAGAACCAGTTTTACATTAAGTGGAATGCCTTAGAAAATAACAATAGACTTGATTTCTACTTAGATATATATTAGGTGTCAATTAGCAGTAAATAGCATGTTAATTTAAACTTGATTATATTATTGTTGGAAGATTAATCATGCATATGCTGTATTATATGAAATATACGTTCAAAGCAGCACTAAGATTTTCACTCAGAATTTCTACATCTAACCAGTTTTGGATAATAAATGAATGGACAAAATCTTATAGTAAAACCAAAACCAAAGTTGTCATATCTGCATGTTGTAGGCTGAGAGCAAAGTCTGGCCACGGTGAAGTCGTTTAATTTTCAGTACCATCTGACTTTCATATTCTAAACTTTGATTCTGCAGACTTGTTTATTGAGCAAATATCCATCTCTAAAAATTTTGCATCTCTGTGTTGATATATATTTAGATGACATTACCAGGCCTAGAACTCTGGGACAAAACTGAAAAATAATAAAGTTGTAGGCATTCTGTAGGCAACTTGTAGGCATTCTGTACTACTAGCAAACTAATTTATGAAATCTGAAAAGTATCCCATGAGTGAGAAATGGTGTTGGGTTGGGATCTCTAAATCTGTTCTTAGGTTACAAGATGTGGCTGGGGGTGTTTATTGCCATCTGTTAGAGGTGGGGCAGTTATTGTCTGTTAATTAGGAAGTTTTCTTTATCTCTTCCACAAGCAATCCTCCCTCCAGAAAATATCTGCTGTTAATGGGCCACTGAGTGTCACTGCATGGCTGATAAAATTCCATCATCCCTTTGTGAGATGCTCCACCCAGGGGGAGGAGCCAAACATTCCTACCTGGATATAATCTGAGATTTGGAACACCAGTCAGCCTTTTCCAACTGGATTCCCAGAGGAGCAGCTTTCTTCTCTACTGGATTCCCAGAGGAACAGCTTTATTTTCCTCTGGATTCCCAGAGGAAGACCAGGCCCAGTCAGATGGGGAACAGTCAGAGCTTTCTTCCATGTGTCAAATTTGAAATTGAGTCATTCAGAGTTAGATTCAAAATCCTTCTTTTGCCTTCTTATAAGGCTTGTTACGTATCTTAATCTCTGGCTAATCATTCCAAGTGTCTGTTGTAATCAGCAGAGTTCTAATCAGTATCACTAGGATAATTACTTGCATCCTGAAGCAGATATCTAAAAGAAGCTAAATTAATTGCATCTTGAAAGTGGCTATTTCACAGAACTCACAGAATGATTAGGCTGCAAGAGAATAAAGACCACCAAGTCCAACCCAGCCCTAACACCTCAACTAAACCATGGCACTGAGTGCCACATCCAGTCTTTCCTTGAACACATCCAGGGATTGTGACTGCACTACCTCCCCGGGCAGCCATTCCAGAACTTTATCACCCTTTCAGTAAAAAAAACTTTATCCTAATATCCAATCTAAATTTCCCTTGATGAATCTTGACCATTCTTCTTACCATTTCACCACAAACGAAATGTAAAATTACTACCTCCGTGTCCAAAATATGTTTTATAGGACCCTAAAGTTAGCTGAGATTACTTGTATAAATTTTGCTGTAAAACTAAAAAACATTTGTTTTTGTAAATATAATTTTTTTAGAAATGCTTTGAAACTGATTTTAGTAACACTGCAAGTAAATTTTTATCAATTCCTCTTGTGGACGGTGCAAGCCTTCATAGATGCCACAAAAGTATTTGACTTCTTGGTTGGTGGTTTGTTTTTTGTTTTTTTTTTAATCATTATCACAACCTAATTTCAAAGTTAAATGAGATTTCTCATATGAGACTGTTCAGACTAACTCTGAACTGATTATAATAGTTCAGCTCATGTTGCAATTACACCAATTCTACAACTGCTGGTATGAAACCATCAGCTTTGTAGTGAGACTTTGTGTCCACTGGGACCTCCACCGAAGAGTGAAGCCCAGAATGATTCTCAGGTGTGCTCTGTTTCAGTTTACAGTGATCCATGTACCAGCCTTTTATGGTCTGACAGAATCATCAAACAGCATCTCCCTTTTGCTTACACTGGAGAACTTTAGTGAGCTTTGCTACCTGTTCCTGCCCTTTAGCAGGCTCTATAAACACCTTCTCATAGGAAAATTAGTTCATCTGGGATTCTTTCTGCTCTTTGTTATACACAGGTTTCCATTTAATCTTTTGTGGCAATTAAGCCAGGTTCTCTCAACAAATGCCTGTGCTGTTTCATTGTAATGGGGTTTCTTTCAAATAAAGGGCCTTGGGCTTTTTGGTGTCTGAAAACCCTGTGTTGGAATGCATGGCAAAGTGTTAAGGTACACAGAGACTCACCTCAGCACAGTGCATTTTCATAAATCATAACATGGTTTCATGGTCGTGTAATGTTTAGAGATTAAATGCTGACTCCTAGATTCCTCTCTTGGGCTTCTAATGAAAAAAAAAGTCGATTTCCTTAAGAAAAAAATACAGCATTTTCCTACTTTCCTTCTTTAATTTTATTTACTTTCCAAAAGCCCATTACTGAGTGAGCAAAGTCCTTTCCTATTTTGGAGCAGCCAAACACTGACATGTATTAAATTGTTAGACCTAATGCTTAAGCTGTGGTAGCCAGCTGTTATTTCTTGAAGTCATGAGTTTGTTTACTCTGGGTTACAATCATCAGAAAAAATATAACATCCTAATTTTGTAATGCAATGGGATCTCTTGTGTCTGCTTTCATTTTAATTTCATTTGCATAAATAAATGCTCCCTTTTGTGGGTCAGTCAGGGCATAACAGCCTGACACTGCTTTCACCTATTCACACTGACTTCTCCAGTTACTTGTGCACAGTTCTATAAGAATACTCAATAAGTTACTAGGTAAACAAAAAGGGCCATAAAATAATCGATATCAAAATTCACACATGCCAACACTTTTCTTCTGCCAAGATTTTTTTTTCTTAAAAGGAAAAGTATTTGTTATACAATTGAAAAAAAAAAAACCAAAACCACAGCTCTTTGGTTTAAAATATCTCTTCTAGAGTGATTCCTAACACTAATTTTTGGGATGTTTTCAATTAATTTTTTGGTAGTTTTTTGGGGTTTTTTTTTAAGCTAAAAGCTTCTACCAAAAATTACCTTCTTGAGAAAATAATAAATAAATGGATTAATTTAATTCAGGGATAAAAAGACAAAATACTCAGGAGTCAGTTTGGAAGCCACTTTAGCATGGTCTGTTCCTTGCTTCTGCTGCTGTGTATTGCAAGAGAGGAGTAACAATTGAAAGTGAAAATATTTTTTTTTACAGTTACAGACAAGTAATGTGCTATATCAACTGCAAGTTCACAGGCAGAAGATTATTTTCAGTTATTAACTATATGCTGACTTCCTATGTTGTCCAGGTCCTCTTTTTTTTAGGAGCTTCATAGTAAGTGTAATTTTTTAATTTTTTTTTCTTCAACAGAATATACAAAATCTAAGTCACCTCCTGAACTATTCACACACTTAGCAGCTAAGAAACTCTCAGACTATTCCTTCACTTCTGCTCTGTTTAACCTAGGAACAGAGACAACATAAAAACTCCAATAGATATGGTGACAGATGTAGAAGGGATGACAGGAAATTGATGTACAGAGGGGCTTTCAAGAATTCAGCTATACTCAAAACAAATATGAAATATCTTAGGTTCGTTGACCTGGAGAAGCTTTTGAAAGGCTCTTGTGTTTGTCATGAAAATCTCCAGTTTAGATTTTTGTTCTCCTTCTGTATTGAAAACAAATACACATACAAGAATATTTCCTTTTTTATATTGTAATCAAGCAGTGGCCTGCTTAAAAATAATATGATACTGCTTCCTATTCTGCAATTAAGGCTGAGTACAACATGCAGCAGAACAGGCTTGTGAAAGATAGACTGTAAAAGGGTAAGTTTGATGAACTGTTTCAAGTTCTTCTTGTTTTACACGACCTTGGACATGTCCTTCAATTTCCATAATTAAAAACCTGTGGATAATACACTATTATTTTGCACTTAGCTTCTCAATTAAACTTTAGTATTCTTAACATCTGGAAAGATTAAGAAAAAATTAGGCACGAAATGAAATGATCCTGTGAGATTTATACTAGACAGAGTTAAAATCAGGAAAAAAAAAAAAAAAGAACAATACATATACTTCAAATAATTTATATTAAGCATAGACTTTTTTGCAACTTAAGATTTGGACTATAGAGATATTTAATCCTGGCCACTATCTAACTATTTCTTACTCTTTCAAAAAGCAATAAATAAGAAACCCATAAAGAAGCAGTAGTTGTACAGTTAAGGCACACTTATAGATAGATTTGGACAATAAGAATAAATTCAGGTAAAGGGTACTCCACTGTGACGGTGTTCACCAGGGTTGAGGATGAGGCAGGGATGAGGTTCTGACTCCATGTTTCAGAAGCCTTGACTTATTATTATATAATATTATATTAAAACTGTACTAAAAGAATAGAAGAAAGGATTTCATCAGAAGGCTGGCTAAGAATAGAATAGCAAAGAATGATAACAAAGGTTTGTGGCTCGGCTCTCTGTCCGAGCCAGCTGGGCTGTGATTGGCCATTAATTACAAACATCCAACATGGGCCAATCACAGATGCACCTGTTGCATTCCACAGCAGCAGATAATCAATGTTTGCATTTTGTTTCTGAGGCCTCCCAGCTTCTCAGGAGGAAAAATCCTAAGGAAAGGATTTTTCATAAAAGATGTCTGCGACACTCCACGTCTGGGTTTTAATGTAGCTGGAGTTTGTTGATATAACTAATGAAATAATTGAATAACAAAAATTTTCATAATACCTAAGAAGAGTAAAATAAGATGAGCTCCAGTCTCTTAATGATCATCGGCAAAGCAGAGTTTCATAGTGCAAGCAGTTCCTGCCTGAGCACTGCAGAAATTCAGATGCTATAACATGTCCTGTGAGACTGCCCTTGGCACACACTGCTCAGGTTAAGCCCTGGACATTCATTCAGTTTCCTCTTCGGCCCTGTCGCACATCTTTTTTGGTCGCAGTCCTTTCTGTACTGTGGCCCCAGATGGGGCTGCTCCTGGGTTACAGGAGGGGAGCTGTGTGGTGTTTGTGCCTTCAGTGCCCTGTGTGTGGATCAGTGTGCACCGTGGCAATGCTCTATCCAGGCCCCAAGACAGTTGGACTCCTCCAATAAACTGAAAGCTAATTTCCAGCCCTCCCCCAAATACCCCCCCACAACCTCCCCAGTTAATTACCTTTCTCCTTTGCATCAATCATAAATTACATTTCTCAGGTGACTAAGCAAAGAGGTCCTTGCACTTTTGAGTACTCTTTTTAGTACTTGGACTCAATATTTCTACTTGTAAAAAAGGTGTAATGACCCTTCTTTTATTCTGAAGCATGTTGTAAAGCCTCTCTCATTATGTTCTCAAAGGACTACGATACTAGAGTGTTGAGTGCTTTGGAAATGCCTATGCATAAACATCTGAGGTGAAGCCTTGAGTGGGATCCAAGGGTCCTTGGATGCAATCCACAGAGAAGCCTGAACAGCCATGGGAAGGTTTATTTACTTCTCTAGCTCAGCATCTCTGTGGATTATAATTTTATTATGAAGCATAAAACCAATAAATGTAGAGGCCTGGCCTTTGTATTGAGCAGAATGGGTTTGCTACCTGCAGCGACATCTCTCTGCCAACCACCTGAACAAGTTCCAAGCAATTTGGAAAATCTCACTGTTCTTTAAAGTATAAATGGTTTCATGGCAGCTAGGAGGAATCCATTTCAAATTTGAAATGAATATTCTCCCCATGTGCCAGTGGGGAAAAAAATGCAAATTGCAGTACACCAGCTTATTAGACATGACCATCAGTGCCAAAAACAGAACAAAATTGAGCCCTTTCTGATATTAGGTTGCAGACAACTAAAAGATAAAATAAAAATTCCTAAAATATTTTTTCATGAATAGTACAGTAATATTTTCTGTGAAGCATTGAAAAATCATATCAGTTTGTGAAGTTCTTGGGAGCTTCTAGCTGAGATGCAATTCAAGAATAGCAGGAGTTTTAGTAGTATCTTTCATTTTGGTAGTTATTACAGGGAGGCAGTGATGGCAGTCGCCTGTCTGGCATCACTTCCAAGATTGTTACAGTGTTCTTGACTATTGCAGTGACTTGATGAGGGTTCCTCAGGGTGAGAGAGATGGACAAGAATCTTGGTCTCATGATCAGAAGGCTGGATTTAGTAATATATGATATATAATACATTATGACTATATTAATAGGAATAGAGAGAAAAGTTGCAGAAGCTGCTAAGCTAAGAATAGAATAGAATCTAAAAACAAGGTTCTGTGTCCAGGCAGAAAGCAGGATGATCTCTCCTGTGAGTGGTCAGTAAATCCAAAGACTCGCAGAAGACCAATCACAGATGCACCTGTTACATTCCATAACTGCAGATAATAATTGCTTACATTTTCCTTCTGGGGCCTCAGCTTCCCAGAAGGACAAATCTTAAAAGAAAGGATTTTTATGAAAAAATGTCTGTGACACTTGACCACTCAGGAGCATATGGGGCTGGCTGTCACACATAAAAGCAGAAAGCACAGGTTTAAAGGTGGGATGGGGAACCTGATCTGAGACGGTGTTCACAGGGATTCTCAACTGAGGGAAGAGACAAGGATCTGACTCCATGTTTCAGAAGGCTTGATTTATTATTTTATGATATATATTACACTAAAACTATACTAAAAGAATAGAAGAAAGGATTTCATCAGAAGGCTGGCTAAGAATAGAACAACAAAGAATGATAACAAAGGTTTGTGGCTCGGCTCTCTGTCCGAGCCAGCTGACTGTGATTGGCCATTAATTACAAACATCCAACATGGGCCAATCACAGATGCACCTGTTGCATTCCACAGCAGCAGATAATCAATGTTTGCATTTTGTTCCTGAGGCTTCCCAGCTTCTCAGGAGGAAAAATCCTAAGGAAAGGATTTTCCATAAAAGATGTCTGTGACACTGACCCCTAAACACTGTGCTCTCCCAGCACAAGGTGTTTGTGTCTGTAATGGCTCTTACAGGCTTGGTGCCTCAGGGAGGTCTCTGGGAGGGACAGCTGGGGCAGCCCCTGCCTGACATGGATGGGTCCTGTCACTTCCAAGGGCTCACCACAGGCACTGCTCGGCCCCTCAGGTGACACCTCAGGGAACTTTTCTAAAAAGTAGAAAAAATGCCAGACAGACTGCGAAAAAGGGAGGGAAAAGAGCAAGAGACAACACTGCAGGTGCCAGGGTCAGTGAAGAAGGAGAGGGAGGAGCTGCTCCTGTCATTGCAGCAGAGATTCCCCCACAGCTCATGGAAAAGCCTATGGTGGAACAGGAGGGAATGTCCTGAAGGAAATGTGTCCTGAGGAGAGGACTCTATACAGAAGTACTGTTGCCAGCCAGGGGTCTGTGTACAAATCACAGATGGGACGGGGTTGCTGTGGAACTGCCTTGAGCTGTTTCATTTTCCAGCATCACTCTCATTACATGGTTATGACAATGAGAAGATGCCACCAGCTCACATCCAGGCAGCAGACAAAGAACTTAATGTCACAACTCACTTTATAAGTTTTTTGCCCAATCACAGAAAGCAAAAGCACACTGACAGTAGTTCTATCCAACCACTATAAGCACATGTACCTGTGGTTAAACAATGCTTGCTTATTTCAAATACAATACCTGCTTGTAAGACTTAAACACAATGCACAGAGCTCCATTATTAAGCTTCAACCTTCCTAATGTCTTGCTAGATAAACTCTTCTGTAGCTTAGAGAGTTATTCTAGACAAGCATTAATACACAGACCATTGTTCTATTTGTCCTTGCTTTTCTGCTTTTTAAATAATTTTTCTGCTGACCAATCTCATGGCTGCTGCTTAACTCTGATCACAGTTCTGCTGTCTCTGGGGCCTGCCTTTTGCAGCTTTCCCAAAACCCTCTGATTTTGTGGATTCCCACAGAGTAGTTTGCTCCTAAAAATCTCCAGGCTGTGGAAGGATCCATGCTGGAAGAGGAAAAAACACGTGAAGAGTGTTGGAAAGGAACTGTTATGGACTGACCACAGCCCCCTTTACTCATCCTCCCTGTTCCACTTGGAATTAAGGGAATGAAGGTGTGGAGTTGAGCATGGGAAGAAGGGTTGGTATGGGAGCAAGATGTTTTAGTTTTCATCCTTGTTATTACCATCTGTCACAGACATCTTTTATGGAAAATCCTTTCCTTTGGATTTTTCCTCCTGAGAAGCTGGGAGGCCTCAGAAACAAAATGCAAACATTGATTATCTGCTGCTGTGGAATGCAACAGGTGCATCTGTGACTGGCCCATGTTGGATGTTTGTAATTAATGGCCAATCTCAGCCCAGCTGGCTCGGACAGAGAGCCGAGCCACAAACCTTTGTTATCACTCTTTGCTATTCTATTCTTAGCCAGCCTTCTGAGGAAATCCTTTCTTCTATTCTTTTGGTATAGTTTTAATGTAATATGTACAATAAAATAATAAATCAAGCCTTCTGAAACATGAAGTCAGATTCTCATCTCTTTCCTCATCCTAAGTCCCCTGGGAACACTGTCACAACCATCCAATTCTGTTTAAATTGGAAATACATTAATTTTCCTCAAGTCATGTTTTGGTTTTTTCCCTGTCGAAATCATGTACCAATCACTGTGGCAGTGATTGGTACATGATCTCCCTTTCTTTACCTTCATCCATGAGCTTTTCCATTAATTTTCTTTCCCTGGCAGGAAGGGAATGTATGAGAGCAGATATGAAGAATTTTGCCATGTAGCTAAGGAAAAGCTGCAACACTATCCAGAGAGAAAAAGGGGGAAATTGGTTGAGTTTTTTATTTATGATATTTCACTTCTGACATTGTTTCAGATGTTACTCAGTGTCTTTTCATTGGCTTCATGAGGCTGCTTTTCTAAAGCAGAAAGATGCACCTCTCATCCAGACATAGAGAGAGAAAATATACAGGCACAGTTATTAAAAATAAAACAAAGAAACTGAAACTAAACAAAAAGAAAACCCAAAAAACAAAAAACCCAAAAACCAAACCAAAAACAAACGAAACCCCTCCCCAAAAGACTAACCCCCCATCACCAGCAACTGCCCTTAAATTTAATTTCAGTATGAGTTTTGTGGTTTTGCCTTTGGTTTGTCTCTTTATTTTTTTGAGATTAAGACCTGAAACTATCTGAGACAGAAAATACATTTTGATCAAAAGTACAGCTATTGAGTAAATTTTATTTTTTTGTTAGGTAGAGATTTTCCATTATGGATGAAGAAATGGGATCACCTATTGCAAGTCAATGAGTTGCCTTATTGTAGAAGAAGAAAAAAATACAGTTAATATATTTTGATGCATTCAAAATACATTTTTAGTATTGCCTTTGAATTCTATTAAACATTTTCCTTTGACTAGCATTCCAAAGATAAGATTATGGCTTTTTGATTCTCAAACCTGCTGAAATCAATTTTCTTCTATGTTTTAACCTTTCTTTTTCACTCAAGGTGTATGGTATGGATATTGAAATGAGGTATTTCTCCATGCTATAAAATAATTTTCCAGTTTGTCCACTCTTTTGCATTTGTTTTTGCAGAGACACTGTTATTCTTCTGGCAGGTATTAGGGAAGTTGTTGCATGTACACCTGCAGTATAGCAAAGATGTATATTCACAGCCCTAAAGGTCCTTTTAATATGCTCTATAGTAAGTACAGAACATATTTTTTACAGAAAATCTCACTTAACATATACCTGTGATTTCTAGCTATCTATAAAATCTTGCTCTGAAATTTCTTAACATAGGTTTGTATATATCTATATCATATATCTGTATATCTGCATGAGAGTTTATGCATATCTATGTGTGTACCTGAATCAGATTTTTCCTTTGAGGATTCTCTTCATTTTTCTGCCTATTTTAGTGGAAATTATATTCCAGAAGGGCTCCTTGTAATGAAGAAGTTTATGAGGAAACTTCTGTGTGCCAGGTATTCTTCTTTGGTATGAAGGCACCAACTACCTTGCTGTGTGTTCAATATGCAGTCAGATATTCATTATTGAGCACTGCATGAAACATCATCACTGCAAACCAACCACATTATTTCAGTCTAGCTAAAATTAATGAATCTTCAGTTTTGGCCAAACAAAGATCACTTAAAATTTAGCTGGAGATGAGCAGCATTCCTTGCCCAGAGGAAGAGCAAAAACTTACCTCCCTATTTCCATTTAATAGTACTGCAGAGCCATAATATTTAAATATATTTCTGGTCATATTCCTTCCTCCTTAGGACAAGTACTAAAAGAATTTACTTTTCATCAAAAGCAGAAAAAATATTTATAGGTGGATAACTAATTTCTCATTTTTATGCTGAATTTGCACAAAACAAAACCTTGCACAGCTGCTCTTTGGAAGATAAAAAGGATTCAAGTTGCTGTAGCAGACTTGTGAGTAGAAATGTTTTCAGATTTTCAGGAAATCAAATTGCATGGGGAAAAGGAAATTTTTTTCTTTTTTTTCCCTCTAGAAATATTTAATCCTTTATTTATTCCTAATTGATTGGTTCTTACACATTGCTAGAGTATTTTTACTACTGCAGAATGCCTGGAATGAACGACAAATAAATAAAGTTCACCTCTTAATCACTAGAGGAGACATCCAGAGTGAGAACTTTGCTAAGGCAACAATTAGGAAGTTTTTTGATAGTGATCCTGGTTTTATGTCCACAATTTACTTTAATTATCTAGGCAATTATAAAAATGTCCATTACCATTACCTTACACCAACAGGTCACACAGACTTTTTTGAAGTACACTTGGGTGTGTAATAAAACCAGTAGACAAGTATTTGCCATAGAAATAAATATGTCACTGTTAAAATAAACAGATATTAAAGAAGTGTTTTACCAAAGGAAATACGGCAATTGCATGCAGGCAGAAAATAAGAGAACTAAGAGGGAAAAGCAGATTTTATTTAGAGGAGTTGTGGTGTATTTTTTTACTGCACAGAATCCATCCAATACACTATTTGAAATATTGAATTTTCTTCAAAATTGCTACCTGATTCTGAAATGAATGCAAGGCATCTCGGTTTCTCCTCAGATTCTCCAAATCACTCATCATCTGGACTTTCTGGTGTCAGCATGATGGGGACTATTTCAGGCATTTCTTCTCGCTGCTTGATTTACCAGGAGACATGTCGTGAGATTCACCTGGCCAGCAAATCCGATCTGAGAAGGCAGAGGAGGACAGTGACATGAGTTCTAGCCATTCATTAGACAGAAGCACCCTTCAAAAAATCAGTGCCTGCCTCAGGTGAAATAGATGTCAGATTTGCCTGAAGGGCACGGATCAAGGAGTACTGCCGACTCACACTACACACATCAAAACAGCCCGCAGCTGAATTGCTCTCTTTCCTGCTGAAACAGAACTTCTCCTTATGTGGGTGTTGCATAAAATGCGTATTTTAATCAGCTTGAAACGTATTTTAATTATTTACACTGATCTCACAATTTCCTCTGTAAAAGAAAACAAATATTATGCAAGATAATTGTCAGTGTTGGACCAATTCTTGCTGTCTCAGACCTGTGGAAAGATAGGAGGATTAATCAGTCTTCATGTTTTGGGTTTTTTTAACTGGTCAATGAAATATTTGGCAATAACTTGTAATTTCTAGCTATTGTTTCACTAACAATTCTGCCTGTTAGGAAAAATAATGTCCTGTGATGAGATACTGCCTCCAGCAAAGCTGATCTTACTTACTTATAACCAGCAACTCATTTCCTTCAATTCTTCTGAGTGTTCCAGGTTCCTTGGACATGTTAGCAAGGGGAAGTTTATTCCCTCACGCTTTCAGTAACTGGATTCCAGATTTACCCATTGAATATTTCAGGAGATTCATTCTGTTAAAAACATTCTAAGTTTGGTTTACTAATACATCTAAGGTGGGCTGAATATTCATGCTATTTGCCTGTTCTTTAGAGCAGGCTTCTCTTCAACCTCAGCCAGGCTGCCAGGCAGGTGAGATCTCAAGCATGATAACTTTACCAAAAATAGGTCAGCTAAAGGGTTTGCAGCAAGTTATCTCTTGGATAACTTGAGTACCTTGCTCCTGGAGCAGGTACAGTTTCATCTGTGTACTTCTGCTGCTTGCCAACAGAGGACAACTCTATGCCACGCCTGCCTTCTAATGCAGCATTTTCAGAAAAGTTCAGGTCATAATAAACAAAGTACTGAATCAGGTGTATGAACATCAATATGTCTTTCTCTCTGGATGTTAAAAAAAAAAAACAAAAACACCTAAACATCTCTATGTTGCACCACAAAGAACGCAAGAGATGTGTTGGATTATCTCTTGCCTGTTTCCCATTTAAATCTAAACAGATTTAGAATGGCTTTCCTGGTAAGAGGCTGCAATACAGCATTGAATCTACTTCCTAAAACAAGTAATTAATTGTTCAGTGGTATTTGATTTATTGCCTTGCAAAACAATGTAATTTTTTTAATAGCCTGAATTGTCTTTTCCCAAGGTTTTTATTGTGCAACACTGGCTTTTTTTTTCTTTTTTTTTTTTTCACTCATGATATTAGAAAAATCAGGAGTGGTAGACCTCAAAAGTTTCATGGTTCTTTATCTATAAATAGGGATAATATTTTTTGTGGTAACAGTGATCTGAACACTCATGACTATTTTTAACACTTGTTGAAAAAAATAACAGTGAATGTGAGAAAAGTCTGTCCTAAAGCATTTCCTTTTGAATTTTGAGAGGATTTTTTTTTTCCATTTATACTCTCATGGCCATTTCAACCAGTCATGCTTATTGATCTATTGAATAGACAGGAAAAAAAAAGAATCTGGTGCTGCGTTTTGTCAGTTTAAAATGCCTGGTTCACTTCTGGCAAGTAGGGGACATATGCGAAAAATAACTAGGTTCCTTGAGTCCTCCAAAAAGGTTTCTTTTAAAATGAAGAATTTAAGTAGAGGAGTTGTCTCATTGTTTTTGAAATGCTACTCATGCACTGGAGTGCTCATTTCCTGAATTAGGTAAATGGTTCAAAGAGAAAGTTGTGAGGAATTCCAATGCTACTACTCTGAATGATTTCTCTGATTTTGGGAGGTAGGATGGCTCTGCAGGGAGACCTGGAAAAGTTGGATGGATGGGCAGAGTCCAATAGGATGAAGTTTAATAAATCCAGGTGTGGAGTCCTGCACTTTGGCCACAAGAGCTCCCTGCAGCACTACAGGCTGGGGATGGTGTGGCTGGACAGTGCCCAGGCAGAAAGGGACCTGGGGGTGCTGGATGGCTGCTGGCTGAACATGAGCCAGCAGTGTGCCTGGTGGCCAAGAAGGCCAATGGCTCCTGGCCTGGATCAGGAATGGTGTGGCCAGCAGGAGCAGGGAGGTCATCCTTCACCTGTACTTGGTACTGGTGAGGCCACACCTTGAGTGCTGTGTCCAGTTCTGGCCCCTCAGTTTGGGAAGGACATTGAGACACTGAAGTGCAACCAGAGGAGGAAAGGAGGCTGGTGAGGGGCTTGGAACACAAACCCTGTGAGGGATGACTGAGGGAGCTGGGGGTGTTCAGCCTGGAGAAAAGGAGACTCAGGCGTGACCTTATCACTCTCTACAACTCCCTGAAAGGTGCCTGTAGTCAGGTGGGGTTGGCCTAATTTTCCAGACAACAACAGACAGAACAAGAGGGCACAGTCTTAATCTGTACCAAAGGGTTATTTGTGCTGGATGTTTAGAAAAAGTTTTTTACTGTAAGAGTGATACACTGCTGGAATGCTCTGCCCAGGGAGGTGGTGCAGTCACCAACCCTGGACGTGTTTAAAAAAGACTGGATGTGGCACTCAGTGCCATGGTTTATTCGAGGTGTTGGGGCATTGGTTGGACTCCATGATCTTAAAGGTCTCTTCAACCTTGTGATTCTGTGATTAAAACCCAAAAGATTGTTTCCAGCTAGGAGTGCAACCATCATTGTGAAAATGCCAGTTTCACACCACATTTCCCTAAGTTAGCACATTAAACACTTTAATTCTCTAAGACCTGGTGAATTTTATTCTCAGCCAATGAAGATAACTGAAATAAAGAGTTTCAGACATAGATTTTGTGATGACTTCTTTTGTAACCACTGACCCCAGTGTAAGTGACCTTTAGAGGTAATGTTGGGCGTTTTAAAAATATATATTTTAATATCAAGTAACCATTTCTATTCATGCTTGGCATATTTTACTTTTGGAAATTACAGCATTCTGATAGTTTTGAGGCCAGGACTAGAAAGATGGACTTCTCAGCCTTGGCTGCTCTCTTATCCCAAGAAAGATTAAAGATGAGTCAGTGGCAGTCCTGCCACTCCAAGCCTTGCAGTTTCCTTGGAAAAGCCTGGATGTGAAAGCTGGGAGAACTTTGTTACAGGGGCAAGAGTCCCTTTATGCCCAACTAGATGAAACAGCAGTTTGTCTGCTGCACAAGCATGTAAGGACGCATCTGCCAAGTATTTCCTATGTAGCATTGACCATGACTTATCCAAGGATTACATGTACAAAAAAGAAAACTGTGTATTTCCTGAATTTAATTTTGTGGAGCTTAGCCATGGTTCACTGTCTGACCTTGTGTTTACAGGATTTTATTATATGAAAGCACTACCCTTAGGAAAATGTCTTAATAGAATTTAATAGAGATTAATCCAAAAGGTCTAACTGAATTATTCTAGCAAATCTTAATCTAGAAGAATAATTTTTTATGATGTTCTTGAACAAGAAGAATCCCTTGTAAAGCAAACAGAAAACCAACAGAAAAGAAGAAAACTGTATAGATTTGAGCATTGTAGATATATGTGTAAATGTAGGAGAGTTTACAGATTTGACATAATATAATTAATGTCAACTAGCAGAATATAACAACGTACAGCTTTTAAAGAAGTACTTCCATACTTTAAAAACTGTGACATATTTAAATGACCACAAACATTACAGTTCATGATCTTGGGGCATAAAGCTGTAGAAATCTAGGTATCTACATGTAATGTTATAGAAAGTGGTAACGGCAGCAGGTGCAATCTAGTAAGATTAAATGTGTTTGAATAACTAACTATTAGATTAAAAATGAATTTCAAGTTAAAGCCGGTTTTGTAGTTAAGCAATTATTTATTTTACCCCTTACTGCTTGAAAAATATTTTTGGTTGATAAGGTGCCATGAGAAGTAGAAAGGGGCTGAAGAGAGGAGTCTGATAATATCCTGCACTCTTTATGCCAACATGAGATCTTATGCTATGTGTCTTTGTATCTTATGCAATATACCATCCTTAATGAGGTATTTCAATCACAGCCAAATGTCAAAAATTGAAAAAGAAAGCTATGCTAAACATTTTATAAATCTTTTCATTAATTAACACATTCCTGCAATACAAAATACTTCTACATGCTGCAAAGTAGGTCTAAGTTGAATAAATTAACAGTGATGCCAAAACATGGGAAAAACAGGATATAATATTAGCAAAAATTAATTGCTTAAGATAGACTTAGTTAATTTTTAATACAGACAAGCATACTTTAACACCTACTTTTACATTCTAAATAGGTATGAAGAGAATCTAGGATAATTTTAATGATAGCTGTCCTATATTCCAGGGAATCTTAAATTACAAAAAGCAAAGCTACTGTCAGCTACTTGACAGCAGGCAAATGTTTTCCAAGGACAGCATACTGGTGAAGATACTAGAGGCTTGAATGGCAGAAAGTGATGGATGAGTTTGTTTCTTGCCATCCCAAAGCCAAAATAAGTGGGTTTGACTTCATCTGCGCAGTATCACATTTCAGCTTGGGGGTGGAGGAGGAGAAACTTGTGCAGGCAATCTGGCAGGGAAAGAGAGGGATGGCACTGACATCTACATATGCTTCCCACTGCATTTCTTCTGCTCTCCTTGGGATGAGAGGCTTTGATCATAAACATTGGCCCAGGATTTCTGGGAAAGAGGCTTGGAGAGATGTGGGGGCCTGAATATATGTATTGTAACAATAAGATAACAACAACTGGTGACCCCGACGTGATGAAGAACACACAGCCACAAGGAACATCAAGAGAAGGTATGGAACCCCCCGATATTATAGAAGAGAGGACAGCCGAGAGCTGTGGCAGCCTGAGAGCTGGGACTTTAGAATGTCAGCCTGAGAGCTGGGAATTTAGAATATCATATGGCCTTTGAATCAAGGAGCTGTAACAGCAGAAAGCTGTGAGAATATGGCCTTTGAGGAAAAGAGCCTTGGAACATCTAGAGATTTGTATGTGTTCAAGACAGCCGAGAGCTGTGGCAGCCTGAGAGCTGGGACTATATGTGTATTGTAATTGTATAATTGTTAAAAGAAAAGGGGGGAAATGTGGGGGCCTGAATATATGTATTGTAACAATAAGATAACAACAGAGAGAGGTGCCCAGATGTTGTCTCTGTGCTCCCTTGGTCTGACCCTGCCTACAGCCACAACTGCACCCTCTTCCACAAGAACATCTTCCTGAAAAGGTGAAAATTTGCAGGGTGGCACCAAGAAAATATGGTTTCATTTTCAGATCCAGAGGTAACTGAAACTAGAGGGTTTTTTTTCCACTGGCAGATGCAGGTTTAATACAATTTTTTTTTTTTCCTGTTTCCTTATGGAGGTTTTTTTTTTTTCCTGTTTCTTCCAGCACATTAGTGGGTGATACTATATTGAAGTGAGATTCTGGAATCAGGATAATTTAGTGAAAGCATGAAAACAATAAGTGTTCCATGTGACTGCTAAAATGACTGGAAAATTTATATTATATGGAGTTTAGCAAGGCTTTAAGTTTTATTTTATTTTTTTTTAAGATACTTGTGGTAGTTATTAGCAATGCATTATTCACAAACTGTTTAGTTCTGCATATATATCCAGCCCAGTTTCTGAACAGCTAGGATTTGGATAACTGGAATGCACTTTTCATTCAAATTCAGATGCTAACCCAAAGGCCAATGAAACCTGCAGTAAAGTCTTCTTAATATATCAGATTTAATAAGATTTTATTTACTCCTTTCTTTCAATGCATAAAAGATGCAAAGAACCCTATGGGAAGGTGATAACAGCTCTCATCAAATATACTTTTCATTTTGTTTTAAGACAGATGGGTTAGTTTTGACCTTTTCACAATTCTTGTTAGGATCTATTGTTCTGCCAACTTTGGCATTGCTCATGCCCAGTCTATTACCAGAAGTCAAAGAGACAACAGAATCTTTCTACCTTTGTTGTGTATAAAAATTTCAGTCTTGCAATTTAATGTTTTTTTCACAAGATGCTGATTTTTAAAACTGATCAGACTGTTTGGAGTTGGCCACTTTTTCCATCAGAATAACAGAGATATGATTGGTTTGGTTGCTGATTGGTATTTTTTGGTAAATTAAATTAACTTTAATTAAACAGGTAAATTATTTACTTACATATTGAAAATTATTGTATTGGCAGGTTCCTTTTATTATTTATGTTGTCCAATGGCACAGAAACATCACATTATCAAATCACTTCATTGTTTAATCATAGTTCCATTTGATGTAATTCATGTTTGGATATGAATAGCAAAGGCCTATCAGTTTCAGGATCCACATGTTACACTCTGCATAGACATCAAACTATTGGAAGCCACTTGCCACAATCACAATTCAGTGCTTGACACTTTATTTCTTTAAATTATTATTCCACATATTTTTGTTATAAATTCTATATCTAAGCAAATGCTTAATGGATTGATCTGTGGAAAAGTATTGTAATGTAAAATAGTGCTTATTTTTGTTCTCTTTCTGTTCAGCAACACTGTTTCTAGCAGCCAGCTCTGTCCCTTTTTGTACAGAACTATTTGGTGGGATTAGAAGATGCTCTTTGTGCCCCTTTGCCTACCCCGCCGTGAAATGTACTTTTTTCCTTTATTTTTCTTTTTCAGCACAAGTCTGATGCCAGGGTTTTGTTGCTACATTGACAAATAATTTCATTAAAATGGGTTAAAGCAAGTTTTATATGTACTTTGTCATGATCCTTGTGGAACATGAAAGCTGAGTGCATGGGTCAGCTTTGAGGAGACAGAGGGTGGTAGGAAAAAGAGTGGCCAAAAGTGTTCATTCCCTCCTGGTGTAGGCCAGCACAATCTGTGGAGCGCCATGAACAAAAATAGGAGAAAAAAATCAAAATCACGAGGTTGAAGAAGTGTCTTTGAATAGATGTGTTTATTAAATGTCTTGTATCCATCAGTATGTAGGCAGTAAAAGGAATAATGTGGAATGCTGAAAGAAGCTGAGCATTTTCTTTTTTGGTTAGTAAGAGTGAGGTTGTTTAATACTACATGGAAAGATTTATTAATTCCCAAGGGTCTCATTAATCCTTACAGGACTAAGTATGTGTTAATACCAGGACTAGAAAACTGTCACTGTTTAGCAGCTAGCTTAAATGGCCTCACTCAAATTGCATTCATACTTCAGAACTCTGTATCCAAGTTTTTCACAGCAGAACCTGACTTATTAAGTGGAAGCCTAATCTTGTTTAACTTCATGGAACAATTAGCCTTGGCAAAAGGAAGAGCTCTTCTGCCTCGATGAGAAACTCCGGTGTTTCACTGTAAATTGTTTCAGGACTTTAACTAATTAGCTCCTACGCGAGTGAAGGAAGTTCCTGCAGAAATTAATAAAGCTCAAATTACCTACTTTAGAAGTTGTTGTGGTGTGTTGGTATGTTCTGTTTCTTCCCCCCCTTTGTTACGATGGTTCTGTCCTCCCAGTTTTCCCCACCCTAGTTTCTGTCTATTACTTAGTTGCTATGGTTGCCCCCATGTCATGTAATTTCCCCACCCTGTATCTCCTAATATGTATTATTTTCCCTCCTCCCTGGGCCCAGTCAATCACTCCCCACCACTCCCAGTCTTCCAGAATGTTCCTCTCAGTGGGAGTAGTGATTGGCTGAGGTCCCGGGGCCCCTCCTTTATAATGTATCGATTAGTTCTCCCTTACAGTCTATTATGTTAAGCACGTCCCCTGACTTCCCCTGATTGGTTTTTTGTAAATCCCACCTCCAGTTACCACCTCCCTTTATAATCCCATGCCCAACTTTTTTTCTGGCGCGGTCACTCCCTGCTGGTCGTCCCCCGGGACATTAAACTCGTTTGACCCCAGAGAGTGTCCGGCTCTTTTCTGCTCCGCCCTATTCAGCAGCTCTACCCCGAGACCTCGTCCTGCAGGCACAGCCCAAGGCTATTACTGCCGAGGGGTGCTTGAAGCTGCCAGCCCTGGGGCCTTGCCACCGGGGCTGACACCCCCTGCTGCAGTGGGACTGTTGGCCACCTTCTCAGCTAGCCAGGTCACAGGGTCTCCGGCCAGTCATCGCTGCAAGAAGTGATCCCAAAAAGAGTTACTTCCTTGAAGGGATGAAAGCTCTGCAATAGTTTATAGTTCAAAGCAGCAGGTATCAACGACCCATTCTCCAAGTCCTTTGCCCTGAAATTGTGAGATCACCAGTAGTCTTTTTCCTGGATGCTGCCATATGACGTGTGTGTCAGAGCCAGAGTATGTGCCTGAGGACTCTCTGTTCTTATTTTACAATTCTCTCCCCACACAAACTTATTATTCAACCTAAAATAATATCAGAAGCTACAACAAGGCATGTTTTAGATTTCAGCTGTAGCATATTATTTAAAAGGACTGGAGTTGTGAACATTTTTCTTGCTTTGACATTTTTTAAAGGACAAACAACTGACCTAGAAATTGATCCAGTGGAGATGGTACTGAATATCTTCTATCACATTTTCTTTTCACAGTTTGTGGCACTGCTGAGGAGGATTTTTCTGCATGCTACTGTGTTTGACCTAACACAGATATTCCCATGTAAGACATAAGTCCTTTATGAGCACCCTTGTCATCTCTACTAACACAGGGAAAGAGCACTGCCATGATTTAAAAAGGGACATAAATCAGAGATATTATATATGTAGATTAAATCAGCAGACCTTATTGTTAGCAGGCTCAGAAATTCTATGCCTCATGCAAATTATTTAAAACAGAGAAAACAATCCCTGCTCCTCTTCATGTGGCTGAGTAGCCAGAGTTGCTCTTGAATTTGAGGTTAAGGTAAAGCCAACGCTTCCGTTGTGGCCAGGTATTCTTACTCAATATGCATAAATGCTGAATGGAAATAGTAAATAAATTGTATCAAGTATAAAAGTAAGCTCACATTTGCAGTGTACCAATTAAGAAAAAAAAAAATCAATATTAGTCTGAAATTCCTGTACTCTGTGACAAAGAAAATTAACTATGTCAAAGTCCAGTGTCAAATAAAAATCATGTTTTAAATATTGGTCAAATACTGTTCTAAACTGAATATTGACTCTCAGGGCAATTGACTTGAGTTTTCCTTTTTAACTTTGTCCTAAGGACATTTTTTGGAGTCTGTCTTGATTAGAAAAAACAAAGATTTCTGGTCTAGTTAGTGGACTTTTACCTTGAAATCAAAAAAACATAGTCTGCAATCTTGCAATGGGATTCTGCAAAAAGTATGCATTTAGTTATACTCTAATAGTGCCAGCTGTGTAATGTTTTATTTCCTTCAGTGGGTTTTGCATGGGAGTTTATCAAAACTGATAAACTAAAATTGTGCTGAAGAGTTATAATTTTTCTTCTGTAATTATACTAATTTCTAAAACCAGTGTAAAAAATATAAATGGAAAATTCGTTGTAGTCTTTAAGCTGTTATCATTAACAAATATAACTGGTGACAGCTATGTACCTATATGTCTTCAGGGCAGTAAAGTAATTATAGTTATCTTATCATAACTGTATGCTAAAATATTTTTTCTATGTATAGCTTTAGTGAAAGGGTATTTGGTATTATATACAGCACTTCATGCTTAAATGAATAATAAAACATCACTTTTTACAACAGTATTTAATGTCAGAATCACATTTTCTTTACTTGTTAGCTCCTCTGAATAGACTTTTCATAGTAAATAAAGGACTGATTTCTGTAGGTTTTTTTATTTCCATGAACTATAATGAAAGGTATTTCAGTTTAGATAGAAAATATTCAGGTACATGATGAAAATTTTCATCATGTAGCCCCTTACAAGTTCTGAAGGTATATTGATTCCTCATATAATCAAAACAGTATTAGTCAGGATCAAGGATTCTCTATTTATGTTTTTATAAATTCTGTATCTTAGCAAATGCTTAATGGATTGGTCCATGGAAAAGGTAATGCAAAGTAAAATAGTGCTTATTTCTGTCATTTTTCTGTTCAGCAATACTGAGCCTAACAGCCAGCTCTGTCCCTTTTTGTGCAGAACCATTTGGTGAGATTAGAAGATGCTCTTTGTGCCCAAAATTTTGTTATAACAAAAAATAAAATATTTATAGGAGGAACAGTTCATTTACCTGCTGGTGCTGTTTAATGAAATGTACTGGGGTTTAGTTCAGACTGACTCTTGATACAACACTGAATTATTCAGAATGGTTAATTACCTCATCCATGGTAGAAGTACCTTGATTGATGCTCATTTGCATTTGGAACTTTTAGCTGGGATGTTTTTTGGTGTCTCTGCATTTCCTGCCAATCAGTGGCAGCACAAATCTGTAACTGGGTGTGTATGTACAACTTGGTTATTTATTTTAAATAAACTATCTGTTGTCCTGTTGTCCCTTCCTTTATAGGGCTGTTTTTATTATCTTTTTCCCTGCCTCATTACTTCCTCTCAACATCTTGGCATGCAGATTTTATGCCAATGTTTGGGGATTAATTCTATGACCGGGGTGATGTTAATAGTATTGGTGGCCAGGGTTTCTGTACAAATCACAAACGGGACGGGGCTGCTGTGGAACTGCCTTGAGCTGTTTGATTTTCCAGCATCACTCTCATTACATGGTTATGACAATGGGAAGATGCCACCAGCTCACATCCCAGGCAGCAGACCAAGAACTTAATCTTACAACTCACTTTATAAGTTTTTTGACCAATCACACAAAGCAAAAGCACACTGACAGTAGTTCTATCCAATCACTACAAGCACAGGTACCTTTGGTTAAAACAATGCTTGCTTATTTAGAATACAATACCTGTTTGTAAGCCTTAAAACACAGAGCTCCATTATTAAGCTTCAAACTTCCTAATATTTTGCTAGATAAACTTTTCTGTAGCTTACAGAGTTATTCTAGACAAGCATTAATACACAGACCATTGTTCTATTTGTCCTTTTCTACAGTTTAAATAATTTTTCTGCTGACCAATCTCATGGCTGCTGCTTAGCTCTGATCACAGTTCTGCTGTCTCTGAGGCCTGCCTTTTGCAGCTTTCCCAAAACCCTCTGATTTTGTGGATTCCCACAAATAGAAGGTTGTGCTCCCTCGAGTCCTGTCTGTCTTTGCATTGTTTAGAACAGGGGAAGAACCATGAAGTAGGCAGTGATTAAACAAACTCATCCCAGTTTTGGCAGCTCTGCCTGGCTCACACAGTGTGAGTGACCCAGGTGTTTGCAGGATTACAGGAGCCAGGAGCTCTTGCAAGGCTGCTGCACACAAGGAAAATGCACTGCAGAGACTTTGTGGTCGTGGTTAACACCCTTCTCAAAATAACTGCAGCTTCATAGCTTCTGATTCACAGCTCCCTTTTTCCTGGTTGGCTAAGCATGCAAGCAGAATAGATAGATATTTCAAGAGACACTCTCAGTCACTTTGTCAGTTATTTTTAGAGGTTTATGTCCCTAAAGGTATAAGAATATACATCTGAAAGCCTGTTTAGTGTCTCTGGAGTGGTCCTTTATTCCCTGCAAACGCAGTGGCTCCAACTATGTCAATTCATGTGCAATGCACACAGAAATCACTTGCTGTCCTTTAGTTCTCTTAAGGGCATGGAATCCACACTCTTGTCTCAAATATTTGCCTGTGCCATTCTAGTAAAAGCTCTATAAAAAAGTGCTTTGCACTGCTTCCTAACCTTTCTGTTTTAAGTACTGGAAAGCTGATATAGGGCTGCTTTTTTGCAATATTGGTATTGAAAACATTTAAAATTCATACAAAAATTGTTCATTTTGTCAGGAAGAATTCTGTTAGAAAATACCATTTTATTAGAAACTGAAAATTTTCTAAATGTTGGAAATAAAAATCATCTGCAATGATGATGATGAACCAGCAGTGATGACATAAATAAAAACTCAGTTTCACAAGCTTGGTCAGTCTTCTGGCACCATCACTATCACACAGCTGTTTCCTTACCAGCATTTTTTTTTTTACTAGGACCAATGAGTAATAAGGGGAACATTGTCTTCAAAACCAGATGTTTTTCTAGCCCTGTTGTCTTTAACCTATCTGGAAGATCTTCAAGGTCTGCAATTCAAAATTATGTTCTAACTTATAAAGCTTTTGGGTTGCTGGTGGTACATTGCCTCAGTTCTGTTACACATGGTTTAATTTCTGCAATTTGCTTAGTTAGCTGTGAAACCACCACCTTTGAACCTGGCACATCTGCCAAAACACAGATATGAAAATAACATCAGGGAAAACTTGCTGTTTAACTAGATACACTTCTGCACTAAGCTAGCTACCTAACCTTGCTTATTTGCAGTAAAACATAAAACACCAAAGTAATTTTGATTTGAAAAAGGGGAGGGAAAAAAACATTGATTTAAAATGTTTTTCATATTGTGTGTTAGCTTTTTTTTTTCCAGCCTCTTATATTATATTGGTTAGCTTAAGAACATACAGATCTGGAAACAAGTGAACTTCCTAAAGTTTGCACTAGAAGCCATGTAAAGATTTACATCTTCACTGCTGGAATGGAGAGTAATCACCTTGAAGAAGCACTTGCTGCAGAGAGAGAACTGAAAGCATTTAGAGTTAATAAAAATGGATAGTTATGTAATTCTAAATAAAAAAATCCTACTCCGAGAATTTATGCTTGCTGGCTCTGTAACCACATGCAGAAAAACCATTTGCTCTAGCTCATAATGTTTTTTTCACTTACAGTTAATGCTTGTGATTAATGCTGTCATTTATAAATGTGAGTCTAGATTGCTTTTAAGGAATAATTACCTACCTGTGCTTTTACATTTTTCTTTCAGTCTTAAAGAATAATTTGTCATTAGGAATAATCATACATTGTTCATTTTCTCCAAGTAAGCTGAATATTTGAAGTAAGTGGTAAATGATTTATGTTAGGGTATATCACAAATTCTTCCCTTCTCTCAGTTTCTGTCATTGCCAGCTCTCTGAGATACATACAAGTGTCCTAACCAGAAAACATAAAGTCTGTGTGTGGAAATGCACTTATGTGCTTATTTGCTGCAGTTAAAAACAAACAAACAAATGAAAAAAACAGCAAAAAGTAAAACCAGTATCCAACTATATTGGAGTTTGTGAGTTTAAATATGTAAAAATGCAGCGTCTTGGCATCCTTGTTTTCCTGGGTGTTTTATGTTCTTTTCAAGAATGTTTCAAGACATATAAAGGTGAGTGATGCAATTTTCAAACCTCAGTGATTCAAACCTCTCTGACTTGTGCGTAATGTTATGGATGCATTAGATTTTTAAGGGCTGGGCTTTAAATTTTACGCCTAACTTTTTACTGCCATCAAGCTGGGGTTGAAGGTCCTGATTGAAGTTTGTCTTGCTTCAATTTGCCTCCAAGGAAATTAAAAAGAAAATGTTGATATTTATTTTTGTGGGAATGGCAGGAGAATTCACAATTGAATCCACTCCTGGGTGAGAGGTAACCAGGACAGGAGCAGCATCAAGGAGCAATTTCTGCAGTGGGTGATGATGCCAATCATGTTCTTATCCTGCACTGACTTTGCCAGACTCATCGCAAACTGTGAAATTCAGAATCAGGACAACTATGAGCCAGTATATGCATGATATAAAGCCCAAATTCACATTATAGCTTCGTGTATAATAGTCACACATTGCTCTCAATCTTGACAGTGTTCCCTGACCTGGAATTCTGTGCCTGGGAACAGGTGAAGATGTAGCACGAAAGTAAAGAAGTAGATTTGCATTAGATCATTTTGATAATGATCATTTATGATTTTATCCCGCTTCAAAATGACTAAGAAAACCTGGTATTTAGGCCAGAAGTTATTTTATGGCATGTAATCATTTGGGTTTAAATTATAAAGAGAAATTTCTAATATGAACAACTGTGATCTGTACTTTTAATATTGCAAAAAAGGAAAGAATTTTTAGTTGAATAAAAGTCATACCAGCATGATATGCCTTGCCACAGAGCTAAATTTCATAGGAAAGAAGTATTTTCTGTTAGTATCAAAGATTTATTTTCAAAGCTGTTAGGCTATGCATGCACCTGGTGAGTTCCTTGTTTGCTGAACGCTGCTGCATTATCACTGCAGACAGCTCTGTGATCCAGAAACACCTGACCAATGACCAGAATGAGACCATTCCAAAGCATATGATTTACTGTAAATTTTCCTTGCCCTGAGAAATATGACTGACTGCAACATACATTCTATCAAATCAGCTTTTGGCTTCTGGCTTGTCGGCAAGCTAAAATCGTGTTTGCCAGCTGTAGCTGTTGATCTGAATGATCAGGCAAGCACAGACATAGGTAAGCCATTAAAAGAAGTTTTCTCAGCTGTCTCTCAGCTCCCAAAATTCCCCATTCCCACTGCAGTAATTAGCCAGAGCTGAGAATCAGGGACATATTCATTCCCTGTGTCAGAGATCTGTGCTCACTGCTTCAAAAGTAACCTTGATTAAGGTTTAAAACTCTGCATGGAATGGGAAACCTCTCTCTTCAGTGTGGCTCCTGCTCCTTACTCCAGTCTCTGTTAATAATGTGTTTCCATGGATAGAAACTCAGGGTATACACAAAAAAAAAAAAACCCACATGTTTCGTGCTTTGGGAGACCAAAGCTTGGAGAAAAATGCTACAGAGAACAACTATTAAAAACATTTGACAAAGTCCAAAATAAGGAATCTACATTTCCCATATGATGTAGAGAGAATTAAACTTACATTTTTTTTTCCTGAACATTGAAAGATTGGATATTAGGACCTAAAAAGGCAGGGTTTAAACACTAAGACATGAATTGACTTCATTACCTAATAAATCACTAAAACAAGCAGCACATGGGAGTTAAATAGAATAATTTGTTATTGTTCAGTATAGTCATCAGTCTAGACCCCATGGGAGCCAGTAAAAAAATATTTAGCCTATGTAGAAGTTGATTTCTCTTCAAAAGATTATTTTACTACAGCCAGATTTATTTGAGAGCTAAGCCCGTGCTCCAGATTTTTTATGTGTTTTCTTGATAATTTCTTGAACTGTTATTGGACCTACTGCTGAAACTTTATCTCCAGGATGCCTGAGACATGTCCATGATGGTTCACTCAGTTAAAAGCTGCTCTGCTCTGTGGAGCAGACTCTCAACAGCCTCAAGGGCTCCTGAAAATATTTTTATCTTTAGTTATCTAAGAATGATAGAATGACAGAGGAGCAGGGGGGAACTTAAGTGCTGATTAAAGCTCAAGTGCTCTGTCTTCTGTGACTGGTGCTTTGGAATACATTATAAATGAATTTTGGAAAAAAAAAATTAATTTCAGGGTAACAAATCAATACTTTCAGTTAAGTCAGGCATCACTTCTGGCTGAGTGACACATGTTAGAGCAATACATGAATAATCCTTTTCATGAGCAATTTCTAGGGGACATTGGGGTGGCTACTTTTAAGCCAGTATATAATTATCAGTTGAATGCCACTGTAATTTTTATTTCTGTACAGAATGGGGGAGGGGGGGAGGAGACAAACTCTTTGTCCAAGAGCATGCCTACTAATCTATCAATAATGTTTAATGCATTGATTCTGCAGGAGACAGATGACTTATCAGGATTGGTGTGTCTGTATATGCACACATATTTTACAGGTACATCTGTGCTTATAGATGTAGCAACGTTTTGCAAGTGGGTTTCATAACAGACCAATATCTTTTGAGAAAAAAAAAAAAAAGAAACTTCTAGTGCTTGACACACAAGGCACAATGATAGGCATGGCAAGGGGGCTGCTTGGGCAGGAGGAAATGGGTGAAGGGAGAAATTAAGGAGTTCAGAGCAGCAATGAAGATAAGCAGGCTTCAGAGCCTTTCTGAGGTGAGGATTAAAAGCTTCAAATAAATGCAAACTCTGGGGAACTGTGTGTGTGTGTGGGGGGGTGATGATAGAAGTGAGGAGTTGTGATGGTGTTCACAGGGGTTCTCGGATTGGGGAAGAGACAAGGATCTGACTCCATGTTTCCGAAGGCTTGATTTATTATTTTATCATATATATTACATTAAAACTGTACTAAAAGAATAGAAGAAATATTTCCACAGAAGGCTAGCTAAGAATAGAATAGAAAGGAATGATAACAAAGGTTTGTGGCTCTGCTGTCTGTCTGAGCCAGCTGGGCTGTGATTGGCCATTAATTACAAACATCCAACATGGGCCAATCACAGATCCTAGAAGAGTTTAAGGGAATTTTTTTTCAAGAGGAATTTAATTTTAGACAAGCTGACTTTATTAATCAGTTCTTTGCCCTGGGAGTCCTTTATCCTATGTTACTGTATAAAGAAACAGATTTCTTTTACTTTATATTCAAAAGCAAGTAACTCTGTCAGATTACAAGCAAATGAATCAAGGGCTTACTTTCGCCCCCCCAGAATAAACTGAATATATAACAGTAAATTTAAAACAGATTTAAAATTTTGGAATTCAAAAAGATTGAGTGGTAAAAATAATAAGTAATAGAATTTGTCAGCATGGATGGCTTTAAAATATGCTTTTTTTTTTTTTTGGAAAGCCAATAATTTCCTATTGTTTTATCTTAGAGATGAACAGTGCAGATTCAGGAAAGAAAGACATAGGTTCAAATAATGAAACTGATTGGGTATCTAATTAAAATACTCAAGTCAAAAGTGTTTTACCTTGAAAATTCCAAACCCTTCATATAGTTTCATTTTTGTCTCTTATCTACAAAATAATATGTTTTCAATTTTTTTATTTTTACTGCGCCCATGAATTTTTAGATTGCAGTTGTGTATGATTGCGTATTACCATGGTGAAGGATTTTTTGTCATCCAAACATGGATGAAAGTTAATCGCTTTAACTTCAATACTCAACATAAGCAAATATATAAGCATGCTTAGAGATGTGTCTTACAAATGCTCTGATAAACCAGATATTACACTTCAAGAACTGAAAAAAACCCTTTGCAGAGTGTGTTTTTCATACTGAAAATTAAAATTCAGTGAGATGCAGAGAAGAAATTACCAATAAAACCAAATATTCTTTTGTTATTATGAGAAAGGTGTGTCTTTGGGCAGCTGTTCTTTGTTTGCTATTTTAGAATATACCACATAGGCTGAGAAACATTAAAACTGAGAAATATTTATGTCTTGGTTTGAAAAGATGGGTGTCTCCTAAGGAAGGCAGGAGCTTTCCTTGAAATGGAAAATGCCAACTCCCCTTCCCTCGAAATCGTTATAATTTTGAAATTATGGGTCTCTCAGTCCAAGATATGGGAATAGGAATAACAGTTCTTTATTAGGAAAAATAAAAACACAAATGCAATAGTACCAAAAAAGGAAACAAACCACTGACAAAGTCAGAATATGGCCTGACACGCTGTGGGTCAGGGTGTTGGCAGCAGTCCCATTAAATGGTGGCTGCAGCCCTCCTGCAGTGACAGGGGTGGTTCTGTTGGAGCAGGGATCCTGTAGAAGGGTGGAGTTTTCCTCTGAACATCCAATGGTGGGGTAGACGGGCCTGGTCTTCGTCTGGGAGAAGAAAGTTGGGTCTTCCAGCTGGAGAAGTCTCCACTGGGTCTTCCAGTGGAGAAGAAAGCTGCTCCTCTGGGAATCCAGTGGACAAGAAATCTGCTCCTCTGGGAATGCAGTGGGAAAAGGCTGCCTGAGATGCTCCAAATCTCAGATTATATCCAGGTAGGAATGTTTGGCTCCTCCCCCTGGGTGGAGCATTTTACAATGGATGATGGAATTTTATCAGCCATGCAGTGACACTCAATAGCCCATTAACAGAAGTTATTTTCTGGAGGGGGGATTGGTTGTGGAAGACATAAATAAAACTGCCTAATTAACAGAAGATAACTGCCCCACCTCTAACAGATGGCAATGGAATACACACCCAGCTACACCTTGCAACCTGAGACAATTTACAAAAAAAAATTGTAATTTCTATATTTTGGGCTCAGTCCTGAATGTGGAGACATATTTCCCTAGAAACTGGGAAAGTACCCTGGAGAATTTTCTCTGTGTGCATTTCTGGGTCTCTTCCAGTGGCCACTGTGGTGGATTCAGACCTTTGGCATGCTTTGGTAAAACTGTTTTTAGTTTTAATTTATTAAGAGACAGGGCCAAATATCCTGCACTGTGTTCAAGCACCAAAGGCTATGTATGCTGTTGTGGTTCAACCCCATACATCTGCTTGCAGTGATAATACAGTGTGAGAATTCTCAGCATTTCTGCCACTTTTGTGAGACTCCAGCACACAAGTGACATGTCAGTAGAATTTGTACCTCTCCAAACACTAAGATGATTCATTCTATGTCATGCTTTATTAATGGCTTCATATTTTATGTGAATCATTATATACTTCCTTGTCCTTATCTTAGTAAATAAACCAGAAATTTGAACAAATACTGAGATTATGTTTGAGGGCTTGAAAGCATCAAATACAAGTAACTGTCTTAACATGCAGAGAACACTGATCTGTTTTTCTGCCTATTATTCATTCTGAAGCCTTTCAAATGTCTTACTTAAACATCATGAAAGTGAACATATTGAACTTGACTTAACAAGTGCCACCATGCCACAATATTAATTTTACACATACTTGAGTTACAAGCAAATATCACCTTGGGTCTTATGTGTACTACAAATCCTCCACAATCATGACATCCATGTCAGAATTTAACTCTAGCAGTGCTGCCACCTTTATTGACCTTTCTTGACATATTCATCCCTTCCCCTCATTTGTGAAACTGCAGAAACATGCTTTAGAGAGCACCTACCTGAAGTACAACATTGTGCTTTGATTATGTCCCCATAATATTTTATAATTAAAATTGATGGCATTAGTTATTCCATTTCCAAAACAGCCCCTATTTTAGTATAACTCAGACCTTAAAACAAAATTTCTGGCTTAACAATCCATATAAATTTATATGCATATGGATTTATTTTTTCATAAAATACAGGTACTTCACAGGGCCTTCCTTCATCCTTTTTGTTCCATTATAAAAACACAACTCTGTGAAGTCAAAGTGAGCTAGGGAAGCACTTGGCATTCTCTGGAATCAGAGGTATTTTAATCAGAAACATCTTTTTGAAGTCTCTGCTATCAAAGGAAATGGTCTTTTATCTCATCTTACCTCCATACATAAAATTTCCAGCAGTGATTGATAGAAGAAAATTTGTGAAGATCCTTCCAGTGTCCCTAAGGAAGCATCTCTTATTAGTCCACACCATAGGAAATGTTACAGTCAAGATGTGATTAAAATCACATAAAAATGTGATTGCCAGACTATTTGCAGGCTTTTGGAACATTTCAATATTAACTGAAAAATTAAAAAATATGGATAAAAAGTTCTTAAATGATGTCCGTGTAATACAGATCCCCCCTTCCTCCTGTACTTTGCGAACATATGTAAGAGGAGACACATGAAACAGAGGTAAGATACAAACACAAAAATTTATTAAAATTATTTTAACTGCAACATTAATATCCTACTGAAAGAATCATAACTAGTTCAGACATAATTTCAAATGAACAGGGGAGAACATATCCATACAGAATGTATTTGAGAAATTTAATTTGTACCCCTTTCCTGGTGCTATGCTACTCCTTCTCCAGCTACTCTGGGCCATAATGTTGGGGATTTCATGCTGGAAGACAGCAACATGAAGGAAACAGGTGAAGGGAAACCATGAGGATCTTCACTATGAGGCATATGATGTACATGTGAAGGAATTGTTCTTCCTGCCTTCAGGATGCACTAGGAATAATTTTCTGATGTTCGTTAACTTGCTTTTGCACCTACCTAATTCTTAATTTGCCCACAGCTCTGCATAACACCCAAATTCACTATCTATGTTGCCTTGTACTTATGTTGACATGATTTTTCTCCAATCTCTTTGCTGTCCCTAAAGCCAGAGGTGTCCAGATCTCAGTATGCATGGGGAGTGGCTTCTGTTGCCATTATAGCGCAGCAGTTCTATTGTCACTACATTGCAAGGGTTCCACATTGCTAGTTTGGTATCTCCTTGATATTTCTCGCAGGCACCTCCTCCAAGCACTGACTCTTCCTTGTCCTTATAGCAGCCAGCTGCCTCCAGGTCCCCTCAACCAACCAACCAACCCACTCTTTTACAGCACTCTTCTTATTTGCTACAGCTGTGGCCTGTTAACATCAGGCCTGCTCCTAATCCTTAGTAATTGGCTCAGCTGCAACTCTTTAGGGTCAAGATTTCTTTCTATTCACCTGTATTCTATCCCCCTACAGGTTTCCAGCCAAGGGATCTCCCGTGTCTGTACTCCTCTGTGCTGCGTTCTGTGTCCCCACACCCCAAAGCTGATCCCTTGCATTTCTCTGCGCTACCTCAGTGCATCAGAGCCTTTAATACCTCCCACCATGCAGAATGACTCGTTGTTGCTGCTGGCTGCAGTTTTCGTTCGTTTGTACAGCTTGTGGGTGGCACGGGGAAGTCAGAGGACAGCACTAACAGAGTAGAGTGCCACAGCTCATGGTGCAGGAATCGAGAGGAGGCTGCATGCCTGGGGTGCTCAGTGTGCATTTTTGTCATACATCTCCAGAGCCCAGCGCCTGGGTGTCATCAGCCCATACACCAGGCAAAATTGAGTGTTTGACAGAGATTTTAATGGAGGGCAGCACGAAAAGGCTGAGGGGAGATGCTGCAGGCGTTGTGCACAGCCAGTCCGTAGCCAAAGAGAGGAGAAGGCACACGCTGCACTCCAGAGCACTCATACAGCACACAAAACTGATCATATGCACCAAGACATTTATGTCAAGGCAAGACTTAATTTTGCAGTCTCAGTGATGTATACAGAGGCTGAAAGAAGAGAAAACTGAGAGAAAAGGATGAGCTTAGACTCGGTGTTTGTGTCACAAACATGAATGCTGTGATTTACCGGTATCCGGTCTTTAGGGTTAGCAGCTTAAGTATGTGGTTTCTTGGTTTGTCTCTCTTTATTTTTTTCCATTTTCTTTTTTTTCCATCAGACAAATGCCGGCTTTGAAATCCCTACCACAAAATGAAACCCAAAAATGTTTAAGAATCCTTAAAAATACCCAAAACTGAATGCCTATTAGTTTAGAGATCACGGTGATTCTTGTAAGGTTTTAACCTCTTGTATAACTAGGGATGGCACACAATATGAGTTATTGTGTGTAGATAATAATGATTTAAGGGCTAACAAAAAATTGAAAGTAGAATTAATGATTTAATGTAAAATTATAAAAGAGGAAACAATGTCCAAAGTCAAATTACTATTTTGACTAAGGCAGATTCTAAATCCTTCAAAACTGTGATCTCAAGGAAAGAAAACAAATTAAGGACGTATTTTACCTTCAGTTTTAATCTGATTACACCCTTAAGTATACTCTTAGCAGTGTTTTTTATTAAATATTAATAGATATCCTATTGATTTGGAATTTAATACTGCTGCTTAAAAAAATATCATAGATTTATCTTAGTCCAGATAGCATTAGCTAATATTAAGATTGCATTTTTTTATAAAATGACATTATGATTTAGGAAAAGGTAGAAAAAAGCAGCATAAATGACAATTCTTTCATTCAGTCTTGAGCCCTACTTCTACCTGCTAAAGTCAACTAAAATGTTCCCCTTTACCTGCAGGAAGCTCAAGTGGAGTTAGGGCTGAAAAAACACTGCATGTTTTTGTGCAACCTTTCTTTCATCTCTCACATAAGTAACTGTGTCAGTGACATTTAAGGAGGAAAACTACATGCCAAGTAAACACCCACATTTTCTCAAAATCATGAAAAATAAGAAATTTGAGAAGGCTCATGATCCATCTCACTCTAACCTTCTGAACTGGTAATTTGAGTATTTGTGCTGCAGACATCCTCTTTTCCTAAGACTACAAGAAATGAATGTTTGGGACATTTATTTAAAACTTTCTTCTATATATTGCAAAATAGCTTTAATTATGGAATCAAAAGCTTTTGCTGCTGTAATGTGCTTCATTTTGTCTAGCTCTTTACAGTAATTCTGCCACTGTCCTTCTAAGACCTGTGGTCAGGGCTCCAGGGCAAGCATTTGTGGCCTCTTAGTCACACTGAGGGAACCAGAAAAGTTTGAGATAATCTGCTGAACACATTATGACAAATGGGTCTGGTGGTTGCTTCACTGAGATTATCAGTATTTTAGGGCCAATTTAAAGTTAAGACTGCTGCAGATCCCCTTTATTAACTGTCTTTATTTTGTTACAGATATTAATGTGAAATCTCTACCTGGCAAACACATTTGCCCCTGCTATTTGAAAACAGCAAGAGATGACAGAGTTGTGTGGCATTTACTGGCCCTTTGAATATGTGCTAAAGTAGCATGTATTTCATATTTGCTTTTTTTTCACAAAATATATCCATTTGCACCCTGGGAATAAATATCCATGGTATCTTCATGGTATCTGCAGCAGCTGTGCTGTAACAACGATTTGTGTCTTGAAATCAGAGAAGCCTTTGTAGCTTTTGCTTGAGAAAGAGGCTCTGAAACAAATTTTCTCTCTCTACATCAGTCATAGAAGGTGATGTGAAATATGTACTTCATGGGGTCTTTCTGCTCTTGGTAAAAAATTGATGATTTTTGCCAGATGGTGGGGAATTAAATCAGGTAGACTGGAAACAACCATACCATAGAATAGGAATTGTTGTGGTTGAAAATAAATCTCTAAGGTCATTGAACCTGACCATTAACACAGCCCTACCAAACCCACCACAACCACATCCTTAAGTACCACATATCCATGTATTTTAAATATCACCCTAAATGGTGACTCCACCACATCCCTGGGCAGCATCTTCCAATCCTTGACAACCCTTTCAATGACAAATATTTTCCTAATATCCAATCTAAACTTCATCTGGTGCAATTTGATGCTGTTTCCTCTCATTCAATCACTCCATAACTTTGATTTTAATTTGAAAATGTTTATTTCTTATAAAGTGATAGAAGTCCCATTTTAAAAGAGAAATACTCTTAACGAGAATAATTTTTATCAATTTACCTGCAATGAAATAATGACATATTGGAGAACAGTATTTTCCTGCTTCAAGGTGGTATAACTTTATATTTGCATACTTTATTTTCTATGTTGTTTAAAATACCTTACTTTTAGCTGTGGCTCTTTGCACTTTAAAACCTGATTCTGCTCAAATTGAACCAGCTCAAAGACCTGAGTTCTGCAGTTCTTACTGAGCACCTGAAATATTGGAAAGGAAAACTTAAGCTTGGACTGAGTTTCTGCTTTTTAAGTTACATTAATAGCTTGGGTTTATTAATGGCTTAGGTTTATTCTCTCTTGTGCTATATATGATCAAAAAAGTTTCTCATTAAAGTGTGACAGTGCTTTATATTGCCTGTACATAAAACCTCCATGGTTATTATACAAAAAGAAAAGGCAAATGACAGTTGGTGTCAACACTAAACAGCTTAGGGAAAACTATTTCCTCAATATGTATGTAATTTAATTGAAATGCAATATTTCATGAATATTAGAAAGTGAGGCTTTATTAAAAATGGCAAGGAAAGTGAAAGCATGACTGTTTAGAGTAACAAGCAGCACAAATTTATTCATTCAATACATCACTGAATTATTTAAAACTCAGCAAAGCACAAGGTCATGGAATAATTTTGGCAAGTACGCACTTTTGCATGATGCATTTCCATAATTCCACTACATCCATAAAGTTAATCACATCTTTGGCATGCAAGCCTGCTTCATGCACTAAGCTGAGCCAGAAAAAGACCCTGAATTAAAACTTAGGAACAAACCAAACAACTGACACTACAAATGATTTGTGATAGTTGAAAGCAGATGTGAGCTCCATAATGCTAGCAATTCTCACAAATATTTCATTTACTGAATCCCATATTTACTTGCAATACACATTTACAAGTGGAAACCTGTCATTGGTCTGGAGGCACATCAAAATTAGTGTGCACACACACAGTTTGGTGCCACAAGTGTTCTTGAGGACATAATCATTCTTTTAAAAGTGAGAGCTGACAAGAGGTGTCCTTTGGACCATGGGGAAGAGGATGGTCGAGCTATCCTTGGAAAAAAAATCCATAGAAATTTTGTCAATTTTCAGTTGTGGTCATTAGTACTCACCTGTCCTGAGTGCAGACTGACTGCTAACGCCTTCTGCAGGCTACTAAACCAGAGAAGCTCAATGTAGGCAATTTTCAGAATGGCAATGTCATTCCTATGCTCCCAGAAAGGCAATGATATCTGGGAATTGCATAAGGCCTAGGGCTTCTCAGAGTATTTTTGAGATCCTAAGAAAAAACTCAGTATATTTTGAATTTTGCAGTAGAGTTTTGGCATTCAGGACTTTGCATCCTCTTTCCATACACCTCCATCAATTATTTAAGGCATGAGATTGAGTTTGATTTTGAGGACTCCCATAATCACAGTCATGCAGTACCAGCTTGAAGACAGTCTGTTCTACATGATTTCTGATATATGGCTAATTTATAACTAAGTAGCATTAGACTTTTCTTGATAAATGTGTCTGAATTCCAGTCAGAGAACTTGCTAAATAGAAGAATCCGTAATCTGCACACAGTGATCTTGTTTTCCTCTTTGCATGTTTTGAAACATCTCTACCTTAGCTGAGAGCTGCTGAATTTGTTAGTTCCCTTACACTTCCTTCACACACACACATGGAAGAAGTTATGGATCCACCAGACTTTCAAAGAAGAACATGATTTTCAGTCGAAGGCATGGTAGACCTAATTTTAATTTTCAATAATTTTCTCAAATTATTTATTGTTCAGCTCATTTTTTTTTCCAAATTAGTTTGAAATAGATGTAATTTATCTCAATATATTCTAAGACAGGTGCAGAAGTTAAATGAAAGATACAGCATCTAAATTTCCAATGTTTGCAATATGCTGAATGTATATTTTCATCACCTTTATTCTTAAGAATTGTTTGGCTGTATTTAAAGAAGAATGAAATATTTAAAGTTGCAATTTTTAAAACAGTACCCTGGTTCTATAAAGGCTGTTTATTTTTTGATTGACTTCCAAAAATTCTCAGTTCCACTTTCCAAAAAGTAGGTATCGTAATCTTGGTACCCTGGTCTACTCTACAGTAGTTCCATATATAGAAGTCAGTGAGTTTCTGCTGAGGTGATGCATATAGATAACTTATCCAATCACTTTGCTGCCTCTAAGAGAAATTGTTTTCTAAATAGTTCTGGACCTCTCTGATTAATAAAAAAATCAATGAGATTTTTATTTTCTGTATATAGATCTCAAAAACTCTACAGTATATAAAATCAAAAGCATTTTAATAGTTACAAATGGCTAATCCAATCTGGAAAGAATTAACATCTGTAGGAGGTGCTGAAAGTTTCTTTTTGTTGATAAATCTTGAAATAGATTTTCTTGCTGGAAAAGAAAACGGGAAAATGCTAGAAAGTTAAGATGATCTTTAGAGTATTTATTGGAAATAATAAGCAGTCATTTCTTCCACATTTTTGCATGTATTCAACATTGTCACTCAAGAAAATAGATACATTAGTCAATAACTTTAAGTGTTTTATGTGTGAACTTCATCATACATTTCATATCACTATAAATTTGCAATTTATTCAAAACGGAAATAGAAACTGCTTGAGTGCAGTAGCAAATGGCAAGAAGTTGCCATTTTGTTTGGTGAATTTGGGTGCAGACAACCCAGTAAGACAATTCTCATTCTTCAGTTTCTAATTGTGGTCCTACAGAGGACAAGTTGCAAAACTGCTCATAAGCCCACAGATGATTATATTTGTGGAAGCAGAGAAGACTCATACCAATTATCTGAAAGGCTTTCCTTAATATTTTAAGGATATAAAAGGATGCCTTTTTTTTTAGGATATCAAATATTTCAAGGTGCTACCAGCTCAGAAATTACATATTTAGTGCCAGGGCTCTGTTTTCAAAAGCCAGACTACTTTTATCCTGCTGCAGACACAATATCCTGAATGGGATTGCCTTTGGATGAAGATAAAGTAGGAGGTAACTCTTGTGGCCACATCAATGTAAGAACAGGTAGGTTTTAGGAAAAACAAAACACCAAAAAAAAAAAAAGTTTGCATTTTTAGTTTCTAATTTTAACATTTTAGAACTAAGAAAAAAACCCTGTACATTTAAAACTCAATACTGGCAGTCAAAAAGGTATTGTTGGAGCTTTAGCATGATTTTTAATAAGATTTATTTGTGTCTTAGAAGTGTCAAAAGTGCAGCTCTTTGAGAATTTTGGAAAAGTTAAATAAATGTAATCTTGTGTCTAAATCTGTGATGTGCTTAACGAAGATGATAGCTAAGGACCTTATGCATACAGTTCCATATTATGATAAAGATTAATATTCAGTAAGAAAATACCCATGTAATTTTGTTATTTTTCTCCCATCAATCTAATCAAAACATCAGCACTTTTGAAATGCTCAGCATTGTTGTTCTAAGTACCATGGTCACAATAATTAATCCATTTATTGTATCATCTCCTACTGGTTTAAGACACATGAATAATAATTATAGAAAATTATTATTAAAAAAAATCTGCTAGATAAAAAACTCAATTAACATTGGAAGACAGCTCAACAAAAATTCTGAGGAACATAAAATGGGTCAGTCTTGATTTATCTTTGATTGCAATACATGTGTGACTTATTTGTTGGCATTTAAAAATACTAATTTGGAGCTTTATGAGAGGATAGCAAACATCTTCTGTCTGCTTTCAGCCTAACAGTTTGTTGTTTACTTTCTGTATTAATTTAGCTGTAAGTACAATGAAACTGTCACTCTGATGTGACATTCTGACTTCAGATGTCAGAAAAACAGCAAATTATGTCTACCAAACATGCAGAGCCTTTGCTGTCACAAGTTATGCATTGTCTAAAGACAGATTCTTTTCACTGCACGGTTCTAGGAGGAAATTCACTGTAAATACAGCTCCATAAGAATCTAATATATAAATCATGGGTTATCAGTATTTATTGCCCCTTTTACTCATGACAGTTTGCAAGGAAGGGACCAAGAAAAGATCTGAAAAGATGATACTGTTTTTCTAAGTTACTCTCTGTCTATGCTTAAGGGAATTTGTCTTATCCTTAAGCAACTGGTTTGATGTCACTCCCTGAAGGTTCTGCTAAAGTGCTTTTTGTGTGACCTAACAGATAATAGTGCTGGGGTTTGGAGATGCTTGTTCTTCTCACCCATAATTTAAGTAGTCTTAGGAGGAGCACAAACTGCATTTTTAATGTATTTAGTAAAAGCCTCTCTTTAAAGGTGAATCACAAACAGTCCAAGTACTCCATCTCAGGTCATATCACCAGCAATTTATTAGTGCATCTTCCTAACAGCAATTCCCACTGCAGCAATTAACCCAGCTAACCACCCTCCAGAATCAAAGCTGTGTTCTGTTGGCTCCATTCTCCTGTTTTTCCAGGCTCTGCAGGTCCCTGGTGAAAAGAAAAACACAAAGAGAAAGAATAATAGAGCTGTTCTCAGAGGAGAAATCATGTTTGTCCTTCAGAACCATACCTTGGGGGACAAGGGTGGTCCAGTCTTCCCTGCTGATTTTTCTCCAGAGCTGTTCCACCTGTGCTCAGGTACTGGTCCTCTGGGTGGGCCGTTGATCACACAGGTCTGAAAAATCTGTCCCTGCTTTGAATTGATAATGCTGGAGCAGAAGCCACTGTAGATGACTTTGATCTGAGACTCCTGGAAAATGAATTCCTTTGGGGAATGGAACGTGCTGCCCCCCTGGCCACAGGAGCGAAGTTTTTCCCCAGAAGGTCGTGTTTGTTCAGATTCCTTCACGTGTTTTTGCAGAGCCTTGTCCACAGAACTGCCATTCCCACAGAAAATTACCAAGGATACTTCTGGGAGTGAAGTTATGAAATGCTGGGAATTCCTGGGGGGACACAGCAGCTCTGCCACTGAATGATGGACAGGTCCATGGACTTTACTGTCTAACCTGAAGAATGTTCCTATAATGGGTTGCAAGCAGCTTGTTCAACTTCACAAAAGATCAAAGATGAGATTTTAGTGTATCGAATGCAATGCAATCCACAGGCTGCCTGTATTTTAAATATGACATCTAGGGTGTGAATACTTCTATATTTAGTTCTGCAACAAAATCCTATACATTAGTGAAAACAAGCAAAAGATTTTATGGCCTTGTGCCAACACAGGGTTGTTATTTTGCACACAGGTTTGCCAGACTCTATGAAATTAATAAAAACTGCTCATGTTAAATGCCTCCCCAGATATTCTGAAGCTACAGATAATTCTGTGAGGTAAAATATTATAGAGGGTGGTCTTGCTTGTTAAAATGTTATGCAAGATTAAGCTGTGAAAATCCTTTCAGTGACCTTGCTTTATGAATAAAACACTGCTTGTTCCACTGGTGGGTGAAATTAGAAAATGCAGAAGAAAGGAAGTGACAGCTATCAGTCCTTGTGAAGTTATGTCCCGTTGCAAGCTCTGTGGGACAAATTGTAAACCATGTTATCCAAATGAAGACCATTTCAATTCTAATCACCACTATTAATATGCAAATTTTCTGAATGCAAACATTCCCACTACAGTAAGGTACACATTTACTTTGGAGACTAACAGACATCCCATTTTTTACAACTCCTTTTTCTCCATTTGTACCTCGGAGGCCCTACGTCACAGTTCTTACCATTGGTTTTAAAAATAGGCTGATTTCTCCCTGAGCACGTCAATGACACTGCTTCAGTCAGCAAGATTTTGGATTCCCATTAGTGCTCTGTTTCCCTCCTTAGGGATCTCTGGCACTCTCTGTTTGAGCCTCCCCATTAGGCACTGCATTGTGCTACCCCCAGACAAGGTGTCTGGCTGGCTCAAGCTCATTTTGCTCTCCATCATATGGATTTTATGTCATTACAATGTATTAGCGCTGTTGATATCTTCACCTTTCTAAATAGCTAAGCTAGTTCATTGTTCTGTGAATTTGTTTACAGCTTGCTTCTTTGATGGGATTTGGGTATTCTCAAGAGCCAAATGAAGAGAAAATGTGTTTAAATGTCATGGGCACCCCAGTGGCTGCCGCAATGCAGGGGAGGAGTGTAAGGAAATGGAAGGATTTTGAGTTTTAACCTTTACACCATTCTAAGTGCAGCTCTGTTCATGCTGAATGGAGGTGATGGCATATCTGTATTTTAAGCGAGAATGCTGAACAGATGTATAACAACCTCATTATATGATATTCGAACAACCCTGAAATTGTTTCAAAAGGGACAATTGCCTTTCTTGTTATTGTGTCACGCACAAAATTTAGACAAGCCACAGAGGAATTAGCTATTTGACAATTTTACTAAATACTACTTTATGTGAAAATTTACCACAAAACAAGAACCCCAAAACTTTCTCAAAGTCAAATATTTCTCAAAATACCCGAATTTTCTGCTTTCTCTGCTCTGTACAAACAAAAGTGAATTGGAGAGAACTTATCAAGAATATTCCTTCTTAGTCTGTCTATCTAATGTTTAAAATAATATTTCATCAGAGACTGCTGATGAAATATTATTTTATTATCATTAACTACATCTTGTTTTATTTTTTTTAGCATTAGCTAAAAAAAAAATTAGCATTAACTGCTTTATTTTATTTTTATTTTATTAGCATTAACTGTTTTATTAGCATTAACTACAATCTTGGAGTCTTAAAAATGTCTTAAGGTTTCTATGTCTGTGTCACCTAAGCATTGTGATTTGTTAATACATTTAATAGCACTCCAAGCATGACATTTTTATTTTAGCTACAGTAAAGCTCTTCTGCAAAATCTGAGGGTTAAAGCTAATTCACCTTCTGTCTAGAAATGTTCTTCAGTCCTTTCCTTTGTTAGAAAGGAAAATGGTTGTAAATACCTGAAAGATACAACTGTAGGCTTGGGTAGATTTTCTAAATATCATTCCTTGAAGGCATTATAAAATTATGCTGCCTAATGTAATGTAGATCAGTCAGCAAGATATTTTTTATATCAATCATGGTGCCATCATGTGCAGTATCTATAAGACATCTGATGCACTTCCCCAAGGAATTAAAGAAAGAGGTCTATCAGCAGTCATAGAAGAGAAAATACATTTTTTTAGTTTTTGTTTTGGTTTGTTTTTTTACAAAACAGTTCTTGAAGATGTGCTAGAAGTGTGAAAATAGAATTAAAAATAATAGTGCTTTATAAATTAGTTAATTTTTGGGATTACACGAACTACACAAGCAGCATTGAATTTGTGAAAACCTTTTTCCTCAACAACTTTCAGCTACTTTGTCCCAGAAATATGAAAGTCACTGGAGGACTGCAAGGGAGATTAAAGTGGCTGTGACGGTGGAATTGAGTGGTGTTTTGGGCCAGATGTTACAAAACCATGGCAGAGGTTGATCAGCCTTCAAACCAGTCACATCTTGTACCAAGTCTCTGAAAGCACCTTTGTGTTGTGGTGTGCTGTAATGTCCCATTTTGGCCTTCCAGGTCACTTTCCCAGGTGTGCCTATACTCTCTCCCTTCCCCCTTACCCCCATGCTGAGTGAGTCCTGTCACTCAGACTTAGCATTCCAGCAAGGCATCGTGTGGTTGGTCAAGTTCAAAGGATGCCACTCAGGCCCAGGGGTCATTGGCCTGTCTGGGTGTCATCTTCCACTGGGCCCCTGCCCCTCTCACCTGGTTGGTGGCTCACCTGTACCTCCCCTCCCCCTGTCCCTGAGCTTAAAAAGGTCATCAGACCATGCGGTCGGGATTCTGTTGGAGCAGTTGCTCACGTTCAGACCTCTGTAACCATGGAATAAACCTCTGGACATTAAACCCTCCAGCGGAATCCTCTCCTTTTTCTCTTCACCATCGCCTGAAGCTATTCCTCCTGAGGTAAACGGGGTTCCAACAAGCCTGGACTTGTTCAGTGCCCAGCTGCAACCACCAGCAAGCCAAGGTATCTCTGGGGTGACACGCCGCAGTTGCTGCCTTTGGCCCAGCAGCGAGGGTCAGACTGGCCCAGGCACAATCTAACTGGTAATATTGGGAGCCTTTTTTCCAATACCTTTGCCCTCAATGTGTCCTCAAATACAAAACTACATAGTAAGGAGTTAGTTTGGAGCTGTATAAAGTCAACTTTACTAATGAAGCATTTTCTAATTCTTTCTTACTTTCTATTCCCACGTCTGAAGGTGTTCAGGGATCCCAGAGCATTGTTTTGTCTTCAAGGATTTTAACAGAGTAGTAGAAAGATGTTCATACAGATGCCAGAACATTCCTTGCAGGTGCTGACATATGAATAGAATGTCATCAGAAGTCACGTCCTCATCTAGAAATTTTCAAATAATTATGGTTGCATCATTTGCAGGAAAAATAAATTAGTTATAAATCTCCATTGTACTTTTAAGATTTTTTTTACCAGTAATTACACCTTGCTGGCATGAAGATAAAAAAAAAATGTTATCATTTATGAGGTAAATTACCAAAAGACTTGAAGTAGAGAATTTCTTAGAGAAAATGCTTCACCAGACTGGAAAATAAACTTACCTCTCACTGGATTTTTTTAAAATAAGCTTGCATAGGAAATTTGCAGCGTAACAATAACTTGATTCCTTAAACATTTTAAAAATATTTTGTAGGATGAAATTAAAACCTGAGGAGGAACAAAAGGGACTTTAAGCCCTCCTGGGGTGAGACCATGGAGAATGTGCTTGAGGCACCCATCAGTTTCAGTCTTGCAGTGAGCTGGAGAACTCAGCTGTGTGCTGCTTCCTTCAATGAATCCACTGGGTTTGCTGAATTCTTTGCACACTGAGTCACAAGGAACTCTTTTTTTTTTTTTTGCCCCCAAGATAAAGTTTGGAAGTTTTAAACACTGCCTACCTAGTACAAGGATGCTACAATAATGTGTGTGTGAAAATACTTAGTTGAAACTGGTATGAATCATATATAAACATAATTGCTTAAACAGACTACATGCATTATGAACAGCAATTCCTTTTCTTCTCCAGAACCACTTAGTAGGAGAAAGCCCTGTGTGTTCACAAGCTTTACATGGTAAGAAGGATATTTTAATTATTTTGTTTTCATTTGTTTTATCACCAAGTAAAAGTTGATATGCTGTTTTCATTCTTTTTCCTCTTCATTAGCTGAAAAGGTGTGCAGTCTTTTTATATTCTTGTACTGAGAGAAGTATTAAAAAGATGGTGGTAGGTAAGGTCCTTGTTTAAAATATGGTTAGAAACTACTGACTCACTGTTTAATTCTGGCATTTTATAAATATTATAATGGCTATTACTCATTAAAAATTATAATATTGCAGGAAAAATTACTTCACTTAGCAGTTTTTAATTATACATTTTAAATATAGATATTTTTGTTCACTTAAATTCTTCTGAATTATCCAAAAGGTTCCAGGCCATGTTGTGGAATTATCTCAGATTAAAAGATCTGAGAAGTTTCCAACTCAAAAAGATTTTTAAAATGTTGAAATGTTTTATTTTTCCATTTATATCTGACTGAAGCTTGGCCATTTTTATGTCACTTGAATGCTATTCTAGTTCCTAAATGATTTTATTTTAGAACTACCAACCATGAAGTCCCTTACCAGCAATTAAGCACATCTTTTTGCTCCAGGTTGTATGAAATGCACTAAAATTCATGTAGCTGCTGTTAATGGCATAGTTAGTAAAAAGTAAGAGAAGAATGTTAGATTTCTGTTGTGATATTTGGTCAAGTGGAACTCTCTGTCCTTCTCCAATTGTACTCTGCAGTAAAGAAGAGAGCACCTGTGAGTAAGAGAAGCTGTGTTGGGAAGGACGAAAGTTTGACAAGAAAGTATCACAGATATCTATGCTTAGCAGAAAGATTTTTAAATGTGGAGTCTGATGAAGGAATAGAGATGGAAGCAAGTTTTGATATAGAAGAAAAGAATTGCTGAGCCAGCCTTACTGGATAACCAAGGAGGCAAAGGGTGTGTTAGTCAGAAGGGGTTTTTATGGCTTAGAGCAAAGGATAAACCCACCCCAAACATGAAGATGTTTTTACCAAGCAGAAAGAGAGCACAGGCAAACAAGCCTGCCAATGCAGCAAGTAGAGAAAAGGTCTCAGAATTTTCCACTGCAAGAAAATTGAAAAACAACTTCTAGCTTAAACTGTAATGTACTTACTTTTAGTGATTGGAGAATAGTAACATGAATATGGTAATTACAGTAGTTATGACAGGCTATAGATAAAAGTTAAGGTATGGATTGGTTCTACTGCATTAAGATGCTCAGCAAAGGAAAGTATAGAATGCATTGCAACCAAAAGAAAAGGCTATAATGCACTGTAACCAAAACCAAAGGGTCTCAGGGCTCCCTGCAGCTGGAGCTGGCAGCTGTGGGCACAGCTCTGTCACCCATGACCCTGGGCTGCTGTAAGCTCTTGGATGGAATAAACTGCATTTTGGAGAGCCCCTGGAGTCCCACATCCCTCATTCAGGCTCTTACAAAGCTGGAGAGAGAAGCTGGGTGCTATTTTAAGAGCACTTCTTGAGCAGGGGAAGGGAAAGCAACCCCAGAGAGAAGAGATTGTGTTAAACATTGATGGAAGATGGTACCAGGTGTTTTCATACTTCAACATGCAAAGGGGTTGGGGAGGATAAAAAGAAAAAATTATTATATAAATGCCTTTATTTGCCAGTTCATTATTACCAGATTAATGACACAAGCAGTCACCAACCCATCTGAACCGTCACTTCAGCTCTGTGCTTCAGGGGAGAGCTGCAAACACGAGCTGGTGGCTGTTCTCAGTGGACTGGTGGGAACTGGAGTGTCAGCACTCACAGGATCTTCCTGCATTTGTTTCCCCACTGAAGTTCTGTGTGACTACAACAAAAACTTTCCTTGCTGGTGTCTGGAAGGAAGCTCTGAGGGAAGTGGAAAAACATCACTGAGAACATTTTGCTGCTGTCTGTCCTCAGCAGGATTGTACCCCTTTGGAAGAAGATAAATCAGGGTGATAAATTCTGTGTTCTACAAGCTTCAAAGAGAAGAGTCTGTATCATACCAAATTAAGAAATGCATTATAATCTCTTAATGTGAAGGCAGAAAGACTAGTTAACATAATATGCCAACCAGAGATAGCACGGAGAACCCATCAAAGCACTTCATAGAAAGCGAAGAAAAATGAATTTGCCTCAGTGGCCAGTGCTCAAAATTATAAATCCAAAAGAAAAAGAACAGAAAAAAAAAAATAGAACTAGTGAGACTTCAAAATCAGAAGAGAGAAAGAAGCCTGAAAATAACTTCAAACTGCCTAAGGCAACCATTACAAGCAATCAGACACAAAATATTTGTGGACATGTGAAGCATAACTCAAATTCCCTGAGACAAATAGTTAATTTAATTGCTGAGGTAAATATCAGAATGTCATTAATATTTTGAAAATTCTTTGAGATTTTGCTTTTAAATGAGTAAACTTTTCTAAACACAGAAGAGGATAAAAGTCATGTCTGATATGTATCATAACTCTGTAAAATTAAGTAGGACTTCAAGACCAAAAACAATACAGAAAATACAAGTGAGGAAATGAGAAGTTATAGAAAATTATGTTTATTTATTAAACATATGTATCTTTCTTAAGTCTTTGTGTAATCTGAGGATCTGAACTATGCTAGCACAGACAAATCATGAACTCCTACCTTGTAATCTGTACTCTTCAGTTATCACTAAAAATAGTTAACAAAAATAAGAGTGATTAGTGGAGCTGTGAACAAAATTAATTGCCTGTCACCCTAATTTTTCTCTGCTTTAAAACTATTGCTAATCTGTGCCAGAGATGAAACAAAACTCTTTCAATTTTATCATTAAGCAGTAGATAGCTATTTCCTTTCAAAATAGGATCAAAATTCTGGATCTTATTCAAGACAGTGGAAAATTTGAGAAGCTGCTCTAGAGGAGGTGAAAGTCTTTAAAATACAAGTCCATATGTCCAGCATCTGAAAGCTCTCTACAGTTCTTTTCAGCTTTTCCAAGGAAATACCTTTCCAAACCACTAAGTCAACAAGAACCAACCAACAATTCACAGCAACAAGTAGTGGGGTGCCCTTCTATGGTGGCAAATGTGAGATATTTCAAGTTAAGACAACATTTTATCATTACCCAGTTGTTTTTTTTTGTAGTGGAAAACTTATTGACTTTGTGAGGAAATGTAATCCTCTGTCTAGTTATGAATTGGAAGCCTAAACCCTTAGAACTATTAGCTATGTGAAAAAATGTCAGCTTTTCCAAAAAGACCCTAATGAATTGCAGCATGATCAAAATTGTGCAACAAGGAAAAGCAAAAACAACAGCTGCCTTTTAAAAAAGTGAGTTAAATGGGGAATTGGCAAATTCCTTTCAAATGACCCACTCTCGTGAAAGCATAATTTCATCCTCACTTTAATTAGTCTAATCAAGATAATGTGTAATTAATCACTTAAAACTGGATGGTGGATTGGAGAAAAGCAAGTAGAAATTCTAAATAACTGTTTGCTGTGCAAGAAATAGGATTATTAGCTCTCATTTTAGTCCTCTAGGATAAAAAATTTCCCAACTAGCCTCACTACTCAAAGCAGTCCTTGATCTCCCAATTACATTTTCAATGGGGAAAGTTTCATTGCAGTTAATGATTCTATGCATAGCTGAGAATTCTTATATGCATAAACTGAAGATTTCAATTTACAAAGAATTATCCATTAAAATGCTGCTTTGGTCATACTTCTACAATGATTATTATTCCTCCTTCTTGGCTTTTAGAGTTTTTGGAAAAATTTGCAGTTCAAAATGCTTGTAGTGTACTCAATTAATAACCTTTTGAACTTCAAAGTTTTCCTTACAGGAAACACAATAAAATGAAAATATTTAGGACTTTGGAATAAAGCCAATATTCATTTAAAATAAAATACTGTAGAAATCACTGAATACAGTGATTTTTTTTTTTCTGAATACAGTATGAGACAAAGAGATATGCTCTGAAACCAAGCAGTTATTTCCCATCTCCTGGAGATATTTGGTGAATATCTATTCAACTTCTAATGCCTGTCAGGCCATGGACCTGTATGTCATGATGTGAGATTGCATACCTTGCCACAGAAATACAGATCCTGCAACTCAGGGCTCATTGGAAAGCTCCACCTCTATGTAGGTAAACAATTCTCTGAGAAGGGACTTTGCCTGTGTAAACATAATTGTGTGATTACATCCTAAAATGTTCTTCCTTTCCCATAAAACTTGACTCCTTGAAACAACTCTGAAAAAGGATGGATATGGAAGGAAAAAAAGGGTAAAAAAAAATCATTGTGTTGTCTTGCAAAATAATCAGAAAGAACAGCTGAAACAAGGATGAGAGACTTCTTGCATTACACAGATGTTTCCACTGAAAAACTTCAGCCCTTTGTGGATTTCAGGCATAAGACTGGAAGTTAACTCTGACTTTCTTCAGGAACATGTAAAATGGTATAGTTAGCTGACTCAGAAAATAGCTTTTTAAAAAACATCTTTTCAATTTGGTACGCTTACATCAATATGTTGTTTTTATTATATTGCAATTTGTAAAGTTTGTTTAGAAAATCTGCACCATAAGGAGTAAACTTTTGCTTATTTCTCATCTAATATAACTGGTCTTGGAGTAGCTGAAAGAGAAAATGGTATGGTAATTAAAAGATAGAACAAAAAATTCCCCTATAAAAATATCATATTACCTGCAGTGATTAAGATATAAGAAATTATGTCTTTCTAGGCTTATTGAGCACGAAACTGGAAAGTGGAATTAGGATTTTATTTAAGCAGCATGGATGCCACTGGGTTGGTTCCTATATCCAACTCATGTGATACAGAAGTCACCAACAGATCAGGAGAGTATAATTCTTCCACAGATCCAGCCTTATGTTTGCAAGCCTGTCAAAGAGGATGTTAATGCCATTTTAGCACACCTGAGGATTTTTTAATCCTCTTAGTTTTTCTGGAAAATTTAGGGGTTTGGCCATTCTTCAGTTTCATGCTTTCATTTCAAATATTTATGGCGTCATATTGCTGGAACTGTGAAAATAGTCATTACAGTGTTTGGACAATGCCATTAATGACATGCTTTAATTTTGGACAGCCCTGAATTGGTCAGGTCATCCTGGTAAGTTCCTTCCAATTGAATTATTCTATTCTATTCTATTCTATTCTATTCTATTCTATTCTATTCTATTCTATTCATGGTGATAATAAGGAATTCCCAAACTGTCAAACAAACCCCATTTTGTTTCTCTGCATTATTCTCTACCAATTAATGTGAATTTTTTTTTTTTTTCCAGAAAGTAATACTTAATAACTGAGACAATCTGAGGAAAATAGGCACTCGGGGTTTTTTTTTGTTTTTTTTTTTTTTTTTTTTTTTTTTTTTTTTTTGTTTTTTGTTTTTTTTGTTTTTTGTTTTTTTGTAGCAGTGGGTCTTCGGATAGCTTAAGGTCTTATAGGTTTGAGGTTTTTTTTTTCTAATCCTGCCCATAAAAAACTCATTCTAACCCTGGGTGAGCTGGCACAGTGTTTTGTGGGGTTTAACACGGATGGACATGCTCTAATTTTAAAACAAATTGGAGAAAATGTTTTGGTTTTTTTTTCCATCAAACTGGATTTTATTTTTTTCCTTTTCAGTCAACATGTCCCTTTTACATTGTCCCTTTGTCAGTGAATTGATGATATGATGCACTGTGAAGAAGAAGTGGCTTAGGCCAACAAATAGCTGGGGACTGCTCCATAAAGTATGCATTGAAACATGGCCTTGAGGTATTGAGGAAAGGCTGCAGAGGCAGCACACTCAGGTTTCCTCACCTCCTCGCCTCACAGTGACCCGTGGCCTCCAAGCTTTGTTTCTCTCTGAGAGCCGGGCAGAATGATGAGGACGAGAGGTCAACAAGTCAACACCACCCCATGCACCTCCCAGGATGCTCCTGAACCTGGCAGCTGTGAAATGCTCCCATTTTCTGCCATTCGCTCTCACCTGCGCCCCAAGCATGCCACACAGGAAATCTGTGATGGAAATGGAAACGGGCTGTAGGTTTTTCAGGTGAATAGTTTGTGGCTGGTTGAGAAATTCCTTGGCAGAAGGGACTGTGAGGGGTCTGCAGATAGAATATAGCCAGCCTTACATCACTGCCCAAGCCCACGGCTCTGCTCGGAAAATCCCAGGCTGCCTGACTAAATTATTTCAGAGCAATCAGAATGCTCTAAATTGCTTTTTAGAAGCAGACTGAGTCTTGCAAGTCTGAGATTCAGTGTGACAGTGTTTTCGGGGGTCTTTGGTTGAGAGAAGAGACAAGGATCTGACTCCATGTTTCACAAGGCTTGATTTATTATTTTATGATATATATTACATTAAAACTATACTAAAAGAACAGAAGAAAGGATTTCATCAGCAGGCTGGCTAAGAATAGAATAGCAAAGAATGATAACAAAGGTTTGTGGCTCGGCTCTCTGTCTGAGCCAGCTGGGCTGTGATTGGCCATTAATTACAAACATCCAACATGGGCCAGTCACAGATGCACCTGTTGCATTGCACAGCAGCAGATAATCAATGTTTGCATTTTGTTCCTGAGGCCTCCCAGCTTCTCAGGAGGCAAAATCCTAAGGAAAGGCTTTTCCATAAAAGATGTCTGCGACAATTCAGAGTTTAATATCTTGGTGAGTTTCATTGTAGTTACAGGTCCCTAGACAGTCAATCTACTTATTCTTTCTCACAAATTTCTTTATTTCTAAGAGCTTTGCATAATTTCCTATGTGTTTCACTTTTTTTAATCTTTGTATTTATTTATAATATTTTGTCTTTGATTTTCACCTGCATGTTGTGGCTCTTGTTATAGCCTTCTTACACAAACATCCTTAACCTTTAAAACTAATAAATGTAAGCAAGCAGCAGGTATAATTCCTGATCAAAGTTAAATTATAGTAAAAAAAATAAAAGCTTGTCTGTGTTAAACAGTATTCTTCTCAAGCTTATTATTTTGATTTACTTTTTTGGGGGGGAATTTCCTTATTGATTTTTTTCTTTCTGTATTTATGCCTACCTGATGCAGTATCTCACATTTTGAATAAATCTTCAAATGCAATCCCAACAATGTAAAAACTCCTTGACAGCCATCCTCTATCAGCCTACTATGCATATGTTTTTATATAGAGAGATACATAAAAAAATAAACCACTAGCCTTAGAATGTGGTTTATTATAGAAAGAATACAAATTTATCTTCTTCCAGATTATGTCATATGAGATCATATGAGATCATAAATTGTTCTGGAAGGGCTGCTGGCAGCCTGCTCTTTAACTGGATTAGGTTTGTCTGCATTAAATCAAAATGGAAGCTGGATGTGTGTCTGAAAGTCAGATTCCCATTCAGCAGCAGAGAGAGACAAAATCTGTAGGTGTAAACATTCCTATCAAAGACGAGATTATTAAGCAAACAATAACAAAGACAAAAGCAGCCTCATGAAAACCTCCACTCCTAACTGTATTTAGCATCAAATCAATATGGCAATAATGTTGTTGATTATAGCAGTGGTATCCTGCCCTCTGTTGTTATATCTTCTATATCTTGCTGAGTAATGGTTAAAATACCATCATAGATTATTGTCCTTAAAAGGATTTTTGCTCATTAAAGCTAAGGGAAAATGCAGTTTTTACTTTTATCAAGGTCCGTGTCAGCTCCAGGAAGTGGATTATCTTCTTCCACAGTCTGCCCTCTCCATTTATCATCTTTCCAGTGACTAGAGATATATTCTTCCTGACCAAAAAAAAAAAAAAAAAGAAACACAAAACAAACAAACAACAAACAAACAAAAAACAATAAACAAACACCCACAAAAAACCAAACCCAGAATAATTTCCAAAATATGTCTGTTTTATTTAATTTCCCCTATGTGTAATTCTTAGAAATAGTCCAAAACATTACACAGAGAATAAAATGCAATGCTAACAGTAAGGCAGATGGGACGAACCATGAGTTTAGGGAAAAAACGTGTGGGAAACATATCGAGGAAAGGAACAGACAGGACAGGATTCTGATTGTAGAACACTGAGAAAGAACAATAACATGGGACTTGTGTATTCTGAGTTCCAATCACCCTCAGAAACACAGCTGGTTGCTTTGGACATGGGTTTTGTACAGTGGCATAGTGAAGAAAGGATGATTTCCCTGATGGCAGCAGCTGGTAATTGTTCCTGGATGATGGGATGTGCTGCAGTTTCTGCTACATTAACAACCTAACCCAACTATATTACATCTAGTATTTCTGCTTTTTTAAATTGCCATTTATGATTCTAGGCATAATTAACACTGTTTTCAATCTCATTTGCATACTTTTTTCTTTCCCCTCAGTTGTTTTTTTTTTTTGTTTTTTTTTTTTTTATTTTTAATGTCGGTTCTTTTCCTTTAGCAACTTCATGTCTGCCTTTCTTAATGCTCTTGGAGCACATGCTTCAATTCCCTTTTCTTTCTTACAGTGGCTTTCTTTATCTGAGTCTTACTTCCATTGATACAAAGCAATTTTACAGATAAAGATTCAGAGTGCACTTTTTTCCATTTATAAACTTCTGTCTGTGCAAATCAAGTATTTAGATGCTGTGGACTAGTTCCTATACAGAGGACAATGACAATGAAACACTGCACTACAAAATTTAATTTCAGGTGCCCAACTATTTCCTAAAATGTATGTTTGGAGCCCATGCTCTCCCAATCCACTACACAGGAAACTTGAATAGAATTCAAGTCAAGCAGCTCACAGGAGAGCCTTTGAAGATAGCTGTAAGGAGGAGACATTCTCCAAAGACAAAGTTCATTCTAGAGCGTCTAAAAGGTGCTTATCCCACTTAAACAATCACCCCAGCAAAATTCTTTTGTTTAAGGCAAGGAATTTTTTTTTCTTTACTTTCTATTTGGAAATAACAAAACAAATAAAAAAATCTCCCTCTTGCTAGATTTGAGCATTCCTTGAAGGCTGATTCTGAACAGACATTTAAATTCCAACTCTTAGAGAAGAAGAGGGGGTGGAGAAGGAGACAGGGATGAAAAACATTAATATACTCTCTTCATGCCAAATGGTTCAATCTTTAATTAACTTGGTTTTGAACTTTCTTGAGCCTTAGTCGTGGTATGGATATCATGTTGCCCAGCAATATCAGCAGGATAAAGACACATTATCCATATGAAGAGTTATTGCATTTTCAGAGTACCCCATGGCAGGAAGGAATGACGAATCAGCCTCCATGTCCTCAGAAGGCTAATTTATTATTTTAAGATACTATATTATATTAAAGAATACTAAACTAAACTATGCTAAATAATACAGAAAGGATACTTACAGAATGCTAAAAAGATAATAATGAAAATTTGTGACTCTTTCCAGAGTCTGACAGAGCTTGGCCCTGATTGATCATTAAGTCAAAACCATTCACATGAAGCCAATGAAACAATCACCTATTGGATAAACAATCTCCAAACATATTCCACATGAGCAAAACAGAGGAGAAGCAATGAGATAATCATTGTTTTCCTTTTTCTCGGAGGCTTCACAGCCTCCCAGGAGAAGAATCCTGGGCGAAGGGATTTTTCCAGAAAACATGACTGTGACAAAGAGTGGTGGAAATGTGAATCATGTAGGTCTGCCTGGAGGAAACTTTGACAACCAGTGAATTTTTAGAGCACCTAAAGAAACATGAGTGTCTCAGCTGCTGGTAGCTGGACTAGATGATCGCTGTCGGTGCCTCCCAGCTGCAGCAGTCCATTCTGAAGTGTAAGCAAGGTTACACTGATCCATTCAGTGACAGTGGAGACCATGGGCACCATGGAGTCTGATCTATGTCTATCCACTTTCTTCAAGGTAAATTTAAATTAGCTTTTGGAGTTGGACTTCTTTTTTGTCCTGGTTTTTCTTTGTATGCTTCTTCCCCACTAAAGCTGAACTCAAGGGCTGGTTTCTGTTTTTCTGTGAGCTAAATAACAATGAAAGCCAAACATTTTATGAATTATAGTATATATGCATTATATATATGCATTTTTTTCATTATAGTATATATGCCATATATACATTATATAAATACAACTCATTTTGCTCTTACACCATTCTGATGGAAGTCTAATGATGATTATGAGTTTGTTGTACTGTGGATATAGAAAAGGAAAAGGAAGCAAACAAGGATGGTGCTACATTTCTCAGTATTAAGCAATTGTTTGAAGTTAGATGTGTATTTTTTTTTCTTTACCTTAAAAGGTTCTTTAGGATGTGGAGTTTAAGATACCAAAGGTAAATAGTTGCCCTGTTTTCAATTTAAAAAAATAAGTGATTTCTTAAATTGAACCTGGAAATAATAGATTGGCCATTATGCCTTGGTTTTAAAGCTTCAGAAATCACACAATTCTAGAGCACAAATTTGTTATTATGCATAGACCTTCAGAGTGGTCCTTTGGCTTTCTTGCAAGGTGTAATGACTGATAAGTTAAAATAAGATAGGTTTTGAGATCTCAGTTCTGATTTTCTTAACTTTAAATACTGGAATAATAAGCATTCCTATTTCTACAATAATAAACAGTCCAGAACACTTGTGTAGGTGACCTGAGCAAACCAAGATCTGCTAAATTGCTATTCCTTCCATAGTTAGAGCCTGTGCCAGTGGCCATGCAGGGTTTAACATTCAGCATGGGCCAAGAATCATTTGTAGGAGGCAGCTCAAATACAAAATATCTTGTTTCAGAAAGTAAGATATCTTTTTGTGACGTATGGAGCAAACATAGTGTGGGAAAATGATTAGGGGTAAAATTGGAGAAAACCAGGAAGTTATGTTCACGTTAACCAGGAAGTTATGTTCACACTTACAGTAAGGAAAATATAGGGTGAAACTGCCTGGGTGAAACGATTGCTCCTCCCTGGGTGGGATTGGTCAGTGCATCCCACTTCCCACACACAACACATGCTAAGGGGAACTAAAAGGAGGATGGAGCAGAGTGGAGACATCACAGCCATAGTCTGTTGAAATCCTTGCAAGAAGGGGAATTGTAGTGGTTTTGGTTTGCCAATTTGAGATTTCGCCAATATGGAGATTTCCCGGCCGATGCACTCATTTCCCTAAATTCCTGGAATATTCACTGAACTATCCCCTCAGTGGGATGCTGTCAGACTGGTTGGACACAAGGGTTTTGGCTTTCCTGGGATGCTGACAGACTAATAAAACACAAAGGGTTTGAGAAAATCTTCGCTTTTCACATGACGCCACCTTTCCTGTCCCACCTCATCTACTGCTATCCCCTCTACTGCCACCTAAACTCAAGGACTGTCTATAGAAATAATAATAGTGGAATTCTCTTTAAAAGCATGCATGGAGTAAGTCAGAGAAAGGCTAAATCACAAAAATTAAATAAACTACCAGAGTACACAAAAGACAATAAATAATGCTATGAGTGCATTAGCAGTAAAAGGAAAACTCAGGAAAGTGTTGTATGCTGCTAAGTGGTCTAGAAAGGCTCTCTGAAAAATAATGATAACAAAACTAATCAAAGTTTTTGTTCAAGTCTTGTCCATGTATGCCACTGGATATTATCAATTTAAGTAACACAATTATTATCGACCACGAATATTTTCTATCAGACTAAAGAAAGATGGATTTGGATACTTGAACAAATTGTGGTTAGAATGAGCTAAATGAGATAAAATTGATTCAAAGTTTTCCAAAGTACGGTTGAAATAGTGTCAGAGGCTGACTGATTATCTCTAAAAATATAACAGGAGAGGTTCCAGAAAAATGGAAAAAAAAACTGCTTAAAGGAACCACACGAAAATTATATCGAGATAATATAATTTATGAGAATAATTAACTGCTTATCAGCACCTAGGATAACAACAAACTGTTATGAGTAAGAGTTAGGGAGGAATATCTAGAAGAAATAAAGTTAAATTTACCATATTATGAGTGAATGTAACTTCCCATGCTATATGGTTAGATAAGAGAAGTAGATGCTTTATAAGCGCTTTAGGTGATTTTTTTTTAACCATGTCTTGTTGGCTGTTCAAGAAATGACATACCATGAATTTCTAGACAAAGCATGAAATGAACCTGTATAATCCCTGTTTAAAACAATCACATTCTACTTCCTTCAACAAACATATCCTTTCATTTTTGTAGGGGTTATTTGGTTGTGCCTTTGGTAATAAGAGATGATCAATGCAGGGTATTTTTGAAATAAGATATTAAAGATTATTCATGATTTGGGGCATCCAAGGTTATTAACTTGCTTTATAATGGTGGGTAGGAAATACATGAGATTCATTTGTTCGATATTTCTGCAGAATTGTGAATTCTAAAAGCTTATTTCCAGACAGACTTCCTTATTTTAACAGCCAAGGGTTCAGGAAAAGCCCCTCATTGCTCATTATTAAAGTGTTTTCTGTAGTTTGTCTAGTTGCTTAATGGTATGTGAGTTTTGATGTAGTTGGACTAACATGAAGAACTTTACCAGAGAATTTGATGAACATCAAGGTTTCGGTTTCCAGGCTAAATTATTGAGGAGAAAGTACTGTTGTAAATGTAAAAAAGTGATGCTGTAAAGGCATCATTACATGGTATCTACTTGATTTTTTTTTTCCAGAAGTTCATAGTAATTTTTTTTTCAGGAAACCAGATCTAAAAGGGGATTCATAACACTGGTTATTCAAAAGTGTCCTCTCGGGAAACTTATAATCACATGGAAAAAATTTGAAATAATGTGACACAATTTCTCATAAAAGACCTTAGAACCAAAATTTTGAGTTAGCCTGTGTTCAGTCCTTAATCCTATGAAACACCACCCTTTTCTCTTCCTAGACTAGCAGAAGACTAAACTGCTCTATATTTTAGCCAATGCAATCTGTAGGGACTGTTATTAAGCAGTCACCTTGGATAAAGAACCCCAAACCCTTCCAAAAGCTGGTGGTGTGGGCAGCAGACATCCTGTCAACGAGATAAAATCGTCTCCTGGTCAAGTGAGAGTTTGTCTTACAGCCTTGAAGGCAGGGGTGATATTACCGCACCTGAGTGGGCGCGGCTGGTGATAGAGAGACGGTGAATCTTGTTTCTTGAATCAGAAGGCTTGATTTATTAATATAGGATATAATACATTATAGTTATACTAATAGAATAAGGAGAGAGGTTTGCAGAGCAGCTAGCTAAGCTAAGAATAGATAGAAAAAGAATCCACAACAAAGCTGTGGCCAAGGACTCAGTCCCCGGGCTTGCACTGGTGATTGGCCCTTAATTATAAACATAAAACATGAACCAATCACCAATCAAAATAGGTGCCCCTGTTGCATTCCCCAGCAGCTGATAATAATTGTTTACCTTGTCTTCGGGGGCCTCTGGCCTCCCGAAGACACAGAAATCTGAAAGAAAGGATTTCTGTGGAGAAATGTCTGCGACATCTCACCTTTCTAAATTGTATAAAATAAAAGAAAAATGCTGATGTGGAATGAACAGGAAATTCCTTCACCTATAAAATATAGAATACTAACAATTCACTAAAACAATTCTACAATATAAGAAAATTGCCAAAAACAATGCAAAGGAAATTGAAGTCCATGCAGCTGAGTTTCAGGAACAGTCCAAGAGCCGAAGTTGTTTCCCTTGGAATATCTGAGAGTCCTTTTGGTCCTGAAACAGACTTCTGCAAAAGAGTTCCATCAATAGTTATCAAAAACCATTGACAGTCTTAATACAATTTTAAACAATTTAAAACAATTTGTAAAATTTTGAAATGTCCTTTCTGGCCTTTCAGTGCTTCAGCGCTTCAGAGCTGCCCTCTATTTTCAATCTTTTTTATTTAATTTAAAATTTTTTTTTTTTTTATTTTTTTTTGATCGAAAAGCAAAAGAGCGGCAACCGAGCAGAGCAGTTCCAGAGAAGGAAAGGCCCTGGGGGCCCTGGCCCATGCTGGACCAGGAACCCCAAAACTGGCTCACAAAGGGGGACCCGGACTGGTAGGACAAACCAGAATCCCCAGAAACACAAGGAGGCCAAGTGATGGCCCTGGCCCAGGAATTTCCTGAGCCAAACGGCCCAGGCCAAACCCATAAGGAAGGCTGTGCATATCCGCAGGCCTGAACCCTGCTGCCAGCACAATGGCAGCACGGGTAGTGAGACGCATCCTTTCCCCTAAACCACTGAGGCATGCCAGCAGCAGGGAAATAGAAGCCTTCCCCAGCAATCCCATCTGGGGTCTGGAGATGTTTGTTTCCCACAGCAAACCAGCTATGGTCTCCTCCAACTGTGCCCTCTCCCTCTGCAATGCAATGGGTTTGTCTCTCATCCGCCCCATGGCATCATCCCCATCCCCTCCGGGCTGGGGATCAGAGGCAGAACTCTCTGGATGCACCTGCCCCCCCATGCCACTAGGGCACAAGAGAGGCGGCGGCCTCCATGGGACAATCCCCGAAAAACCACCCCCCAAACCGCCGAGAATGCTGATCTTAAAAACAGGCAGCTGGACTGCCACAACAGTGAGCTGGCGGGCAGCCCCCGCTCCACGGAAGGAGAGACCCCCCTCCAGGGCGACTGCTGGGACGTCCGGTGGAAGCAGCGGGGAGGGAGCCGGAACTGGGGAGGGAACCGCCCTGTTCGTGGGATCAGCCGCGGGCTGCTCCGAGGGTCCCGCAGGTTCAGCGGCATTTTGAGCCCCATCCTGAACAGGAACTGTCTCGGCTGGAGGAGGCGGGGACGTGTGGGAACACGCTGTTGCTGCGTCCCTTGGCTCTGAAAGCGGCGGCGGGCACGGCACGGGCAGCAGCGGAGCAGGGAGAAGCGGCAGAGCGTCGCTGTTGCTTAGCAACAGGTCAATCGCCAAAAGTGCTGGCTCTTCTGCCTTCTCCGACACAGGCTCTTGCGGGGGCAGGGAGGCCGGTGAAACCGCGGGCGGGACCTCCTCGAGAGGCGGAGATGGGATCTCCTGGAGTGACGGCTCTAGCAGGGGCGTGGAGGAAGCCTCAGAGACCGGTGCCGCCCCCATGTGTGAAGGCGGAGTCTGAGAGGCCGGCGCTGGCTTGAGCGGCCGCTCCCATCCCCCCGGAGAGAGAGAAGGGGGGGGAGGAGAGCACTCCATCTGAGCATGCTCCGGAGCAACAGTAAAAAAAACTTCTTTGCGCCGCGAAGTTTCGCCCCCCCCCGCCGTGAAGCAGGGGGGGAAAAAAAGCCCAAAGTCATCACCCACCGGGTCTTCTGCCAAGGGTGGTGGAAACGGAGCTTGGCCATAACAGTTAGAGATCCATTGAAAACAAGCTGCTCTGCGTTTCAGGACAGGGAAAAGCTTTATAAATGCTGGGTAGATAGAAGGCAACATGCGTCCCTCAATGTAGACACGCTGGATAATGGAGTCCATGCACTCCCAGACAAAAACATCTAAAGCATATAAGACATCAGCAAAGAACCCAAAAAGCTTTGCCCATCGAAAGAATTCATAGATATCTGTTTCTGACAAAAGGAAACCGTCTTCCCTGCACCAATGTTTCCAGAGGGCTATAAGCTTTTCCTCTGAAGGGGAGAATTGAATCTCTTCTGGCAAGGCATGTGTCTGCCAAACGAAAAGCCACAAGCTACAAAGGGCTGGTTCATCAGGGATAGAAAAGTGAACAGTACCTTTTGAAAGAGTCCAGTTTGCTCCGGCCAGCTCCACAGGTCTGCTGCTCTTTTCCATCATCTTTCCTGATGGTTTTCCAGAAGAAAGTTCTGTTGTGGTCAGCCTTGGCTGTGAACTCTGTCCAAATCAGGATCTTCAGTTCTTCAGCTCCTGGCTTGAATCCACTTGTGTGGTCACTTCAAAGCAACCCTCAAATGCCACACATACAGGATTTTTACCCAGTGCAGCAATTTTGCTCCTCTGGTCTTATCAGATTAATCTTTGCTCTTACACGAGGGGTCACCAGAAATTACCGCACCTGAGTGGGCGCGGCTGGTGATAGAGAGACGGTGAATCTTGTTTCTTGAATCAGAAGGCTTGATTTATTAATATAGGATATAATACATTATAGTTATACTAATAGAATAAGGAGAGAGGTTTGCAGAGCAGCTAGCTAAGCTAAGAATAGATAGAAAAAGAATCCACAACAAAGCTGTGGCCAAGGACTCAGTCCCCGGGCTTGCACTGGTGATTGGCCCTTAATTATAAACATAAAACATGAACCAATCACCAATCAAAATAGGTGCCCCTGTTGCATTCCCCAGCAGCTGATAATAATTGTTTACCTTGTCTTCGGGGGCCTCTGGCCTCCCGAAGACACAGAAATCTGAAAGAAAGGATTTCTGTGGAGAAATGTCTGCGACAGGGTGACACTCCAATCCCAGTTGTGATACTGAGATTTGTCCAGTTTTGAATTATTGGGCCTGTAAAAGGCAGAAATGGTGTTGGGAAGAGCTTGAACAGAACTACTGGGCTTGCTTTCTGTAATGAAAGTTATCCTCAGTAGATCAGTTGTCAGAAATTGTTTAAAACAGCCACTGAAATACTCCAGAAGATGAGGACTTAGCTTTTCCTCAATGTCATCTTCCTAATCTAGTGAAAAGTAGTAAACAAACCTTGTTTCTTTAAAATACTCCTTTGATGGATCCATATATATTTCGGTTTAAACGTATACAAAAAAATATTGCACAAAATAAACTTGATAGAAATATTTTTTAATTGTTTTAGGAAATATTCCTGTAAGTGACATTCTTATTGTAGTTATGTCCATTCAGATGGAAAAAAAAAATCATATGGTATTGAATCCACTACAACCAAGATATTAAATTTTCATTTTACAAACTAAGTAAATAATATTATTTCACTACTGAATCAATGTATCCAGCAATTTAAATTTGATTTTATAGAAAAAAATCAAATCTGAAGCTCAGCAGACTTCTTACTAGTGAGTGATTTGACAATTGTGGACAAGAATAGTATAAAATATAGAATATATATATATATATATCAATTCATTGAAAATTTAAATTTCTGAAAGCCGTTTCTGATGAATTCAGCATGTCCAGTCACGTGCAATCCCTTATTGCTGATATCCAAATGCTAATATTTCTGATAGTTACCATAGATAGCATTCTAACTATGAAAAATTGCGAATATTTTCTATATAAATTAAAGATGTTGGGACAAAACTGAAAATTGCTTTTTGTACTCTACCTTCTTTTATAATAAATTTCACAGCTCTTCAGGTGGGGATATATAACAGTGCTGTGCTAACAGTATTCTGTTCCTTATTATTCTTTCCTAATAAAATATCTACCTCGAGATAAGTAACATCTGATGAAACAGTAGGTGAAGAGAATTTTACAGCAGTGAATGAAATAGTAATTTGAGGATATATTTATATCCCTGGAAAAAGGATAACTAAGGAAAAGGCTTTCTGCTAAAAACAAAAAAAAATACTGAAGAAAAAACTCCTTTGAAAAAAACCTTCTATTTTATGGGTATATAATGTGAAAGGATCTTAAAGAAATATGGTGCAGATCATGAAATAAAGGTTTCATGACAATAAAGTCAACTTTTCGTTGCTTGTTTGATGTTTGTTCTATCAAAGTTAAGTATATCTAATAAAAAAGAGGTTTCTTTTTTATTTTATAAATTGATCAAAACAATGCAATAATTCTTCTAAGCGTTAGGCTTAGAAAAGTCAAAATTCTCCTAAGGTACTGAGAAAACCAATCAACAGCATGTAGCTTATTGCCTTGCCTTGACATTGCATTAATCTCCCAGCACCCTGTAAAAAATAGTAATTCAGATAATGCCTTTCAAATGTTTCTCTGACATTTTAAAAATTAAGAGGAAAAACAATCGGTTTTGTTGCTGTTAAGCAACAAATGTTTTAATTGATTACCTGCTTTGCTAAAGAGAAATCAAAATCCTGTCAATAAAGTCCAAAACTCTGGTCAAAAGTAAACACAAAATATGTAATTGATTGTTGCTCAGCTAGCGTTTTGAAAATGAAATGTTCTTTAGAAAGTCTTCAGAATGGGAACCAAAATTAAAGCATATAGCTGAGTGGAAAGACCAACACGGCATGCTGTATTATGGTGTTACCAGTGTTATACATCATTATTTATGCTGTGGATTCCCACAGGATGGAAACTTCACATTTAGAGCAAGACTCTGAAGAGCTCCATTTGGGCTTGTCAGCCCAATATACACAATCCGATTTTATTGTGCACATATGACCTTAGAAAATATACAGCCTTCATCTAGGTGGTTTTGATAATTTCCATTTCTAACTTGGATCCCATTGTTGTTTTCCAAGATGACCATTAATTTACTTAGTGACCATGTAAAATTTTAGTATTTTTAGTGAAAAAATAGATATCCAAATAGTCAGCTACAAATAAATTAATTGAATAATATATGCAATTTAAATGGTATATAGTACCTTTGTTTATTAGGAGAGGGAAAATGAGGAAATATACTTTTGATAAGGTAGTATGTTTTTTGTCGTTATAATTAATTGTGGCCAGTAAATGCAAAATTAAATTCTAATAATGTAATCGTTTAATCATGTTTTCTGATGAATTTTGATGTGAGTATAATTGAGTGGATTGTGTAAGCAGTAAGAGTTGGATATGGATCATTCCTGGAGAAGATGATAACCATAGGTCAGAAAGGCATAATTAAGGTGATTTTGCTACCCTGTTCTAGTTATCTTCTATAACCAATTTTGAATGCTGGAATCATAATAAAAGACATTTTGTGGATTTGGTTTGTTTTATATTTTGTGTTGCTGATTGGTTGTTTTTTTTTTTGTTTTTTTTAAGGATAGCTTTATCTATTTGTTTCCATCAAAATAAACCTTTGTGAATATACAAGAGTGATAAATGTTAGGAAAAGCAAATTGAAACAGCTAGTGGTATTTGGATCCAATCTTATTCAAATCACATCTGGCATTTAATAAAACACTATTTCTAAAAAAATCTTTTCCTAGAATTGAGGAATACTCTGTAGCTGTGCAATCTCACCTGAAATTCTCATTTACTTATCTGCCCTGGTTTCCAATGTTACTAGATCTCTTTAATACATTTTTTTTATCTGCAGTAATGATTGCAGCCTGGTATCAATTATAAATGTGACAAATATGCTATTCATTTCTTATTACAGGACTTCAAATTTTTTAAGAAAAATATGAAATCCTCACACAAATGGCAGGACCTTTTTCCTTTATTCAGGTCTTCGGACTATATCCTTGGTCTGGTTTTCAAACTACATGATTGTGTTCCTGATTAATAGAATTTAAATTAATCATCAGTCATTGCAAAATTTCTACATCATGATAAAGAAATCTTCCTCTTAAAGAGCAGACTGCAAAAAATAAATGTGCAGATGCAAAGTTTGTGTTTGAGGACTGGCTAATATTTCACATTGCCATTCTGATAGTCATCCCAAGATTTAAAACTGCCTGCAGTATATTGTGTGCTTTTCGCTTTAAAAACCTCTGAAAACTGTATTCCATTCACTTTCATGATAGTTTTAATTACATTAATATTTAATGTACAAACTGTATTATATGACTGGCATGAACTGCCTCTTGATTTCATTTAAATAAAACCAGGTGTTCTAGAGTCTTCAGTTATTCACAGAGTACAACTGTCGTCACAAAATTTTTATCATTATGGAAAAAAACAAGTTATTTCTGAACAGGAACCAGTACAGAAATTTTATAAGAAATATGTAGCACTTCTGTTGTAGCATTGTGTTTTGAAAGCCATATTGCAAGTATAAAAAGCAGGTGAGTAAGTACCCTGGTATCTTTTAAGGGATGGGGAGGCTGAGTTGTAAAAAGATTAAGAGAAGGGCTTAAGGCTACTCAGGAATTATTAACAAAACCAGGATTATCTCTCTAAATGCTCTGACTTTTAGTCCAGCCTTTTTCCACCTTGTTCACACTACTCAGGAACAGAATCAGATTAGGCAAGGAGATTAGTTAACAGCATCTTAAGTCTTCTGTTACTTTCTTCCATGCAGTGTAAAGTCAAAATCGCTCAATATGATCTACTGCATCATACTGAATCTAATTGCAGTTCAGCTGTCCTTAGCAATTCCTAAATTAACTTCTTCTCTATGTATCTCATGTGGATCAGCATGGAATTTGTTTAGCCAGAATCAAAATTAAGAGTTGGGTTTTTTTTGAGGATGTGGTGGTTTTACTTGAGGACATGACTGTTAAGGATTTCACTGCGATAATATTTATATTTTACAGGAGCTTTCTAAACTGCTCATGACTCTTGAAGTTTGAAAGCTGCATCTGCTCTTTTTTCTGGAAGAGAAATATTAAATATCTTAGCAATATTTAACTACCTGGAGGAGATTCAAGATGTCTTTTGGATATTAATTTTGTCCAAAGTCGCAAGACCTAAATTTGTGTCTTGACCAGGTAGGAGTACTGTTACATACGGGTCTGTATGTCTCATGTATAATTTCTGTAATATTTAGGATATTTCCCAATGCTCTTTTGCAGCCTCTAGAAGGAGGAGAGATGTAGATGTTCAAATATAATATTCTCTTCAGTGTATGCTGTCAGATCCTTTTGGGAATTCTCCTACTTCAGCAGTGTCTGTTAATGTAAGTACTAATCTTGGGGTAGAGAACTGTTAGGGAACACACGCTGTGCAATGAAGTGAATTCAGGCGTTGACATTATGTTTTAGGTGCTTCTTGGAGCTAGATTTGTTCTTGGCTAGACTGAGTTCACCCCAATCCAAATCTGGGCTCTCCTTCTGCCAGATCAAACAGGTAGGCAGCTTTCATCCTGCAGTGTTTGTCCCCAAACCTTCTGTTTTGCTGCTGAGGGCGGGTTCACCGTGCAAGATTCTGCATGAATTTTAGCGTGGAGTATTCATAAAGGATGAATCATACTGGTGTTTGGAACAGCAGGTGGGTGAGGGTTGCAGGGCAGGGAATAGAGGGGTTTTGAGTATATTTTGTACCTCAAAAAGCACTACAGGATTCTTTTCATGTAATGTGCAGCACCCCCGTGTTGGTCTTGACACCGCTCTTCACACAGCCACTCGTGTGCTGACTGGGCTTGGAGAATAGATGTGCTGATTGTGCCTTTTGTTTCCTAAGCTGTATGATCTGCTCAGTCTGTCTGGATCAGGCAGGGGTGTGCCAGGAACCAGCATTAGGCTTGGTCCTTAGTTAACATATGGAGTACTGCTCCAAAACAAGTGAAAAAAAACCAATACTGCTGCCATTTGAAGGTGCTAGAAGTATAGAAAGTGTTGTAAATACCAGGCACATTGGAGAAATAGCTTTTAGACACCTTTGTTAAATATCTGCTTCTGTTTAAAGCTCTATCTGAATTTTAGGCACCACAGAGTAGTGGCTTTCATTTCTATGTCCCACAAAGCAATAATTTGTTATCTTGAAAAGTACAAGAAAGCCTAAAACAAAGATGTTTTCACTTTTTGTGTTACTGGAAATATAACAGCCCCTAAAAATGGAGCTGATCCCCTTTTTATCCCTCTGTTTCTTGCAATGAGATTACATTTTTGTGGTGATGCAAAATAATTCTACAGTATATTAGAAGTTCTGATAATAGTCATGAATTCTTGAAAGAGCCTGTGTAACAGTTATCAACTGTTGAGGAAACACAAGCAAAAACTATGTCCCATTATTAAAAAAAGGTAAAAAAAAACTGGTGATGAACTACAATTATTCCTGCTCAGGAAAATCCTTGTGGAAAACCACACTGTTCATAGAAAGCTGTGGGGTGTGAGTAAACTTTGTTTTCTTTCAAATGGAGCATCAGGAGTGTGATCAACTGTGATGTGGTGGGGAAAGAAAAATAGTGTCTATTTCAAATGTCGTTGTAATATACACTTAAAAATCAGAAGACTGAGAAGCTCTTTGTGTTTGTTTGTCCCTTTGCATGGCTTGTCACAGAAATAGTGCTGCCTCACCAGTGTCTCTGGAATGTCAGGCAGCTTCAAGACTTTTTCTTGTCTAGGGCCCCTTGCCTTTCAGATCACAAAGGAAAATCTTACATAATTCTTAAATATCTCTCTTCCTACTCAATTAATTATTGTTATTATTATTATTATTATTATTATTATTATTATTATTATTATTATTATTATTATTATTATTATTATTATTATTATATCTAGAAAATGATATTAAAAATTAAGGTCACAAAGTCAAGCATTCAAATTAGAAAACATTAAAATTAAAATTCCCCACGCAGCCTTCGTTTGGCTCACTTGGATGTTTGCATTATAATGGTCTTTAATTACATTACACAGAATTTTTTTTATATGGGATCCCTGGCTCCAACAGAGATGGTACTTCCTCAATCAGAAGTATTCAGTATTTTGTTCTCTTGTCCTTGTGTGTGGACATGCCTTATTGCTTCAAACTATTCAGACCACACTGTTTAAGCAGAAATTATTGATTTTTCTGTGCTATTTTCTAAATGGAACTCATTTATATAATGTCAGACATTACTTTATAGTCTCAAAATCCTCATAAGGTTAAGGGATTTTATTATCTTCATTTTACAGATGGTAATGGCCATGCAGAGAAATTAAGCTTAAATATATTCAGTAGGGTGTCCAGTTTGGGGTGTCTGTAACCTCTTATTCTTCAGTGTGCTCGGAACAGTGTAATTCAGAAAAAACTCAGGATATGGACCCTGCTGAATTCTCTATTTTTTCTAAATACTTAAAACTTGACTGGGGATCTGTAGTGGAAAAACCTCCAAAACAAATATTAAAAACCAGCCTTTAAAAATTCATTACAAATTTTTTTAATAAAACTTTTTTTCAGGGCTGCCAACGAAAAGGCTGACATCGAATCCAGGTCTGCAGTGCAGATACAGCTGCCTTTTTATTACTTCTGAAGCTCCCTCTTCCCTTTCCAACATATTAAACAAAAAGTAAATAGATGGTATAAAGATATATATGAATCTTCAAAGTGGAATGAGATAGTGAAAATACGAGTGATTTTCTGAAGTGAAGAATGGGATATCAATTGACAACAGCAAGTAGTTTAATAACAGATATAGGCAATGAGATTAAATTTTAGTTGGGGACATTATCTCAGTTTTACTGTCACTTTAAAATTAATTTTCTGCAAATCTTTGAATACGCTTATATGTATGATTGAGAAAGAAAACTTTGTTATATTTATGTTTATTGGCTATATTAATATCACGTAACTGTGTAATATATACATTTTGGACATATATCCAAACAAGGAACATAAAAAATCAACACTTCCAGAGTCTTTAAATAACTAAACCAGGCCTCTGATATTTGAGCTGTCAGAGCAGATGTCGAGCTGCCATCTTCATCCTCTGAGTGTATCAAGACTTTGGCAGTCATAAATCGTAGATTTTGGGGGAATTCACATGTCTACCCTGCCGATGGGGAACATTGGAGTAACAGGTTTCACTTGGGGATCTGGAGGGATTCTCACTGTAATGAGAAGGTTACAGTTTATTTCATAGTGACTTCATCATTTTCCCAGCTTCTCCTTAGTCTGAATGTCAGCTTTCTTCCCCTACAGCCCGCTTCAGTTCTCACCCATCAATTCACTGCTCCTGTCCTTTCTCATAGGATTTCTCCCTGTTGCAGACATCTTTTATGGAAAATCCTTTCCTTAGGATTTTCCTCCTGAGAAGCTGGGAGGCCTCAGGAACAAAATGCAAACATTGATTATCTGCTGCTGTGGAATGCAACAGGTGCATCTGTGACTGGCCCATGTTGGATGTTTGTAATTAATGGCCAATCACAGCCCAGCTGGCTCAGACAGAGAGCCGAGCCACAAACATTTGTTATCATTCTTTGCTATTCTATTCTTAGCTAACCTTCTGATGAAATCCTTTCTTCTATTCTTTTAGTATAGTTTTAATGTAATATATATCATAAAATAATAAATCAAGCCTTCTGAAACATGGAGTCAGATCCTTGTCTACTCCTTCATCCTAAGACCCCTGTGAACACAGTCACATCTCCCCATAAATGCCATTTATCTGTGTGTCAATTTCCAGGACCAATTTTTTGTTCTTTACAGTCGAAGTGAGCAACATCTTCCATTGTGATGTTTGGATGCCAGCAAACAGTGTCAGCACAAGCACATGACACACCTTTTATTCCTTTGTGTGGGATGTGGAAGTGCTTATTTCAGTGAGATTATCTCACTGAGGACCTTGTCAGATGGGATAATATAATTGAAGACCTTGTGAGATGGGATAATAAGGAAAAACAGTTAAGCCACAACAGACAAAGTGGCACAAATCTCATGGACTAAGGTAGAGTCAAACCCAAGAAACCAAGAGCCTTGTCAGTCCCATGAGGTATCAGGGAATCAGTCCCATGGGCTACCAGGAAAGTGCATGTGGGGTATTGCAGCCAGCAAGGATGGAAACCTGGGGTTCAAAACAGGAGGAGGAGAGGCAAACTGATGAGGGAAAAGGCAAGGAAAGGGAATGGGGAGAAACAAAGCAGAAAAGTGGGACGAAAGAGCTGGTCCCATACAAATAGGGCTGCTGTGCTTATGGACTAAGCCCTGTGCCTGATCACCGCAGTCTGTCCCATCTTTCATTCACCTTTTCCTAACCAGGTCTCTGCACAGTCTCACTGTCCATCCCATGTGTGAGCACTGCAAGAACTGGGTGCCATCCACTGGAGGAGAGTTGTCACAGACATCTTCTATGAAAAATCCTTTCCTTAGGGTTTTTTCCTCCTGAGAAGCTGGGAGGCCTCAGGAACAAAATGCAAACATTGATTATCTGCTGCTGTGGGATGCAACAGGTGCATCTGTGACTGGCCCATGTTGGATGTTTGTAATTAATGGCCAATCTCAGCCCAGCTGGCTCGGACAGAGGATGGTGACTCCACCACCACCCTGGGCAGCCATTGCAGAACTTTATGACTCTTTCTATGAAAAAAATTTTCCTAATATCCAACGTGTATTCCCCTTGGCACAGCTTGAGACTGTGTCCTCTTGTTCTGTCAGTTGCTGCCTGGTGAAAGAGACTGGAGCTTTGCTGTGGGTTGAACCTGGGAGTGGGAAATCAGGAGCTGCTGTGTCCCACAGCCTGGGCCTGCCCTGCACTGGGCTCCAGAGGCTGAGCAAAGCAGGAAGACCTGGGCCAGGGCTGCTCTAACATCCCTTAACAGACAGGTTTTCATTTGACAGAATTCCAGAGATTAATTTGGGCAGCATATAATTTTCAAACATTATAGTCAGATTTGCACCAAGCATCAGGCTAGATTATTCTAGCCTGATGCTTGGTGCAGATATAATGAGAAGGGTCTTCTTTTAAATGTGCAGGGTGAATAATGTTTTTTTTTAATAATGAAGTTTTTTAAAATATTTATTTCCTAAGTTACACTACCTATACATGATATTATTTTTTTAAAAAGTACAAGCATGAATAATATGTGTGAAATTTTGAGACAAAATGAATATGTAGTATTCTTCATCTTATTTAAATAAGGCTTGGCTCAAACTCCCATTTAAGATCATAATATGGCAGAAAATTTCTGTTGCACTTTTCCAGGCATGGATGAAATTAGAATTTATAAATATCAGTTGTTTCAAGGCTATGCTGGGCTATGAATAATGTCCTTTTCTGTATATCACTACAACAGAAAAAGGTAGCAGAATAATTTCCTTATGACTATTGAAAACAATGGTAAGCTGTCTCCCTCCTACATGCTTTCATACATAGAGTTTTCCCCATTGTAACAGTTGCTCAAAATATTATGGTTTAATATAAATCTGTTGTGTTGTTTTTTGTTTTTTTTGGGTTTGCTTTGTTGTTTGTTTTTTTTTTTTTTCCAATAAGCAGTGAAAATGATCTCTACAGTAACTAGTAGCTCAAGCACTAAGGTTGTTTGAGAAAATTGAATTGTGCTCAGGGGCAGCTGTGCTTATGAAGTGTTTAGTGCATGTAAACAAACAGAAAACTATGCATATTCCCTCAGCAAAAGCTACTTACAGGGAGCAGAGAGTGTCAGTAAATAGGTATGTGGGGTGGCTGTAGCAAATACTGCAGAGAGAGGAGGAAAGGCAGGTGTTGTTATGCAGTGACACCACACCAAAGACCAGTGTGTAATGTTAAAACATTTCCCCTTACAACTGGCCATGCACAGCACAGTGTACACTTGGAATGTTTAATGCTGTAGCATCTGCTTCTCTGTAAGGGTTTCATTTTCTTCTTCAGAAAGCCATAATCTCAAATCTGCTGTTTGATAACTCTGATGTGCTTGATGGGAGAAAAAAGGCTGCAGTGCTGTCACGATCTCTAAGTCAATTCCTTTAGCGATGAAAGAGACCCCAGAAATTTCACACAGCACACTGCAGTGAAAACACAAAATGCAGTTGCTTTTCTGCCTGCTGCACTCCAGTCATTTTCTTTTCTTGATGCAAGATGGAGTGCAGGTGACAAGGACTAGTCTAAAAGGTAAAAAGAAAGGTATTTCTTTTTTCTGTTGGAGCCAGTCATAAAAGAATGGATAGCTTCAGAACTGAACTTTGTTGCTTTGCTCATATTTTTTGCATTTTAAGGCAGGTAAATCTCTTCACGAGATGTCAATCAAAACTGGTTTGCACAGATTCTGTTTTGTCACAGAAACCTTGTTTGTTTGTTTATCAAAATCACTTTCTTGGCCAATATTTTTTAAAGTTTTAAATATTCTAACATGCAAGTATAATCTTTTACTATATATGTATATAGTTGTTGTTCCAGAAAAAAAGATAGTGTGATTTTTAATGTATTGAAAGATAGTTGAGAAATTAAAAATTAAGGATGCAATTGAATACAATTTTCATGCCTGCAGGTTTGACCTCAATGAATAAACAGTGAAGCTTATTTAGTTTTCTGTGGTTTCAAACAGTCCTTCCAGGCTATGGCAGCTTAGTCTTTTTAATAATGTTAATTTGCCTTTGGATAAAAGCCTGCTGCATCCACTGATTCCACAAATGAATGTACAAATATTAAAAGGGGAAAACGGATTTACACCTGAATATTGGATGGATCTAATTACACTTCAGAATCAAAAAATCCCACTTGTCAGGAATATGGTGCCCTAAATTCCATGCATAATTGTACATCAATTTTGAAAAAGTAAACCCACTATGTCACTGGCATATTCACATAGAAAGTGATTGAGGATCACAGCCTTTTGGTAAACATAAATGACCTATTGAAAGGTACAGGCTTTTTACTCCCTTTTGCCAGGTTCTATACAGTAATGATCACTCCCTCTGCATTTCTCCCTCTTCAAATCCTTTGCATACAATCTTTCCATTGCCACTTTTTTCAGGGAATCCTTGCAGCCTTCCACATCCATTTCCTTTCCTGAAATTTTCCTCAGCCCCTTCAGAGCACCAGATATTTCCTCCCTGCTTTGTGTGTAGTTCTCCCATCTCCACACAAAGGTTCAGTGCTTCTTTTTCTTTTTTTTTTCTGCAACTTGCTTAAGAACACATGCCAATGTGCTAATTCCATAAGGCTTCAATTTGCCTGTAATCTTTTTTTCATAATTGCTTATTTACTCTCACTCCTTACTTATTCCACCCAGTGCAGAGACAAGCTGAAAAACCACTGCAGTGTGATGCCTGAGTGTGCAAACACAAGTTGCTGTGGTGAACTGCAGGGTGAAAACTCAGTAATCCAAGTGTAGGTGAAAGAAGACAGACATTCCTTCCCATGCAGGAAAGTCTGGGATTCCCTGTGAAGTGGTTAGAAAAAAAGTGAGACACAACATCTAAATAGGAAGCACCCCAAAAAATTTTATTTTTGTTAACTTGCTAGTCAGGGTTTTCAAAGAGGGTAAGACTTACTGTCAACAGAGCAACAGTTCTTTTGCCAGAATGGTGCTCTATTTTATTTTTCCTGTCCTGAACAATATGTTTACTTCTATCCTCCAGCTATCCTTTCTCATTTTGTCAGGTAGGATAGGAAAATTGAAATCTCTCTGAAAAAAAATTCAAAAAAGCCTCTCCAAACAAACCAAAACAAAACCAAACAAAAATCCCAAACAAAAAATACCAAACAAAACCTCAAACCAAACCAAGCCAGAAAAGAAGTTACTAACTCAAGCTACGATAGGTTATTTTCTCACATTTCTTTCAGTGACATGTTACAAACCAAAGATGAATCAATCTTGATCTGCAAAAGTATTGTTCTACCTTCCACAATTGCTACAGATCTGTTTCTTACATCCTTTCAGGAGTACTTTGAGGTTTTTTTATCACCAAATGGGTATCAGGGACAGCCAAGGGTGATACAGACTCCATTCATCAGAAGGCTGAACAAATGCTTTATTAAGCTATACTGTATTACACTACATATACAGTACACTAATGTATACTAATTCTATACTAAACTGTACTATACTATACTAAATAAAACCCATGACCCTTTCAGATGGTCACAACACAGCTTTGACCCAATTGGCAAATCAGTCAAAAACAGCCATCAGCAGAGTCCAATTAACAAATCCCTTTTGTTAAACAATCTCCATAACACATTCCACGTGTGCCAAACAACAGGCGCAGCAAGTAGAGATAAGAATTGTTTTCTCTCCTCTCTCTGAGCTTTTTCATTGCCTTCCCCAGTAAACATCCTGGGAGAGAGAATTATGTCTCTCTCTGGTCAAAGAGGATGTGAATGCCACATTTTTTTTTTTTTTTTGTGGTAAAAATTTTTGTGGTAAAAATTGAGCTAAAATTAGACTCGGAAAACATTAGACGATAGGCCATGTGGAAGAAACCTGAAACTTGAGCTTGAAACCTGAAACCTGAGCTTGAAATCAGCTCAGAGGAGAAGAGGTTTCAAGTTGAGAGCCTGTGTTAATTCCAATGCATTAACATGGTTTAGCAGGTGACTGGAGCTGTATGGAAGGTAAGAGTAGATAGTCAGAAATACGAAGGAAGCCAGAAAAAAACCAGCAACTGAAGCAAAACTGTGGAATGTAAAAGGGGGTGGGGATGTTGAGGGGATAAAGGGTTTTTTTTTGAGTCTGGATGATTAATAATGAAAATATTGTGATTCTAAATCTTCCCTTCTTTATTAAGTTAAACAGATGAACATTAGAGAAAAGGCTAAGCCTTCAGGAATCTGGAGAAACTTGTATAGCAGAGAATTTTACAACTTCTTTATCACAGACTGGATAAGAAGGATTATCTTTCCTACAATAAGTTTATTTTTCATTTCTGACTCCTAAACTTCTTATCTTAAAATCAGAATAAAAACAATTCTGGAACAACTGTTGCTATCCTGAAAAAGACTTACTGGATAAGCAAGTAGAAGTTGTTTAGTCACAATTTAGTAAAAGACAACTTTCTCTTATCACCTATGCAAAAAAGTCATGTGTCCAGGTGAACTGGATTCATTTACAGGTAGAAAAATATAAGACTTCTGAAAGTACTTAATTGAAAGTGCAAAAGTAAATTTAATTTACCTATTTTTCCAGGAAGCTTTATGTATGCATATTCCATGTTAAGAAGACAAAACAAGAAAATACATTGAAAAAGACACATTTACATTTTAACTCACTAAAGGCACTAACTTGGACCGCAGTAGGGTGGTTTTATACCTGCTTAGTCATAGAAAAGGTTTACTCTGCTGTTGACTACATAATGCTGTAATTATTCTTCACCTCACTTCTCTTTGATCTGTATATTTTTGTTATTTATTAACTATTTGAACTTTTTTTCTAACAATGGTTATAATTATTTTCTGCATTAAAGTCAGTGTATTTTTCATCCTTAAAAAAATCAAGAAATATATTCATTACTAAACAGAAGAACGAGTCTGGACTCTTCACTTTTCGGTCTTGAGGTTGTTTATTAATTCTTATCTATAAAATTTTCTTTCTGCCCAGCCGAGATCTGCTCAGCAGGGCAGCCACAGGCACTCTGACCACCCCCAAGGCGGTGTCGTCTTTTTATACTACAAACTATGTATATCATATTTACTTTTAATTCCCAATACCTATCACCTATGTTAGACAGTGCACTTCTACCCTAAACCAATCCCAAAGTGCCAACATCACTGCAGCAAATGGAGAACAAGAAGAAGAAAGAAGAAGGACTAGACACGCCCTGATTCCTCCATCTTGTCCCCATAACCCCCATAACAAAAATCCTAAAATCTACATTTTCACCCTGCGAATACTTTATTATTACACCATTCAAACGTGAGTGACTTTCACGTCCTCATACAAAGCTGGCAATTCACTGCAAGGATCAAAATCAACCTGACGGGGTTCTTGGCGACTCTGGACATCCAAAGGGATGTGCTGAGTTCCCACAGTTTCCCACTGCCAGTGATGGTGGAAAAACTGCAAATATCTGCACCTATGCAAGGCTGCCTGTAAGGTTTTCATGTCATGCAGCCCATCCACAAAAACTTTTGGACTTCCCTTTGGTGAGCCCCTCGATGGTCAAGATTTCTTTTTCCAGGTCGATTTAACTCTTCTGCAGTTTGTCATTCAGCTGCACCGTAAAATAATGTGACAATAATAGAGGTAAGCAATACAGAAAATGCAAAATGGTCCAAATTCAAGAAATTCCCTTAGTGTTGGCAAGGATCTGAGGATGCAGATAGCAGGAAAAACTGATCACCAGAGATGAGAAATGGCTGAAGCATTCCTTCAAATGAGATTGAATATGTCACTATGTAAAGTCTCTTTCTCAGGAGTCTGGCAAAGGATGATAAAGGTAATTTCCAGCAAAGACAGTGGACTTTGTCATATCTGATTGTAAAAATGTAGGAAGACTTGCATTATTACTTCACTATCCCTGAAAATTAGTTTTTTTACTTGACTGTGTAAAGTCATTTTGGTAGAAGATGAGGTTGCTGCTTCAGTGCTCAGGCTGTGGTCCTTAAGAAGAGAAAGAGATGTACAGTGATGTTACACAGATGAAAAACAGTGCTCGACATTATTTTTCTACTTGTTTCTGTGGCATATCCTAGTACATAGTAAATTATTGCCTTAGATATAATTCATAATATTGTCAGAGACTCTAACTTTTACCTGTGCTTATCATTATTTCTCATCTTCATTTTTAATGTTGCTGTTGCTGTTTTCCTTCTCACTTGCTGTGTCTTTTGATAAATTAGAGGACAGGTTCCTTGGGACAGTAGCCTTATTTCCTGAATGCTCTCTGTGATGAAGTAAGTCCTGTTTTGGTCTCAACCAGATGTCTGCTAACACTCTAAAGAGAAAATAAGTGGCTTCAAAATGAATTGTGACCCCTGAAACAGCTGGCAGTAAGGCTCTCATCCTGAATTTGTTGCAGATATTTCACTGTCTATTTGCTTTGTAGCTAAAATGGTGTAGGGGGAAATTAGTCTAACTAAAAGTATTAAGAATTTAATGTCTTTCCCTCTTTTTGTGAATGAGACATCCAGAGGTTTAAAATCTCATCATTTGAACCAAGTTAGCTATTTCTTAGTTAGTTATTTATTTCTTAGTTCTTTATCTTAGTTAGTTACCTACCATCATTCATACCAATATCTGATTTTTATACACTTTAAACATATGAAAAAAGCCTCCCTGGTTTCGACCTAATATATGTCCCAAGTGCCAATACACTTGTCTGTCCTCCTGGTTTTGCTTTATTTTCCCTTTGCTGAAAATACCAGATTGTATTTACTCAGCTGAGTCTCTTGCGCCAGCAAGCAGCAGGCGTGCTGACACCGCGCCGCAGGTCACCGGGGACCCAGCCTCCTTGGATGCATTTAAATATTCTGATCAAAATACTGATGCTGTCAAAAGTGAAATATGGGTGTGCGTGTCGTGCGGCTCCTGGTTATCGTGGGATGTTCCACGTGAAATGAAAAGCAGAGCAGAGTCAGTCGTGTGAGAATCTCTGCTGCCTTTCTCTCTACGCTTCGCTGCCTCCTGTCCCTGCCTCTGAAAGCTGCGCGCAGCCGTGGAACACCCACAGCAGCGTGCTCCGATAAGAAAAGATAAGCTCTGAAATGGATGCATGGAAACAATCAGCAACTATGGAAGCTTAACTTCATAAAGAAGAGGTTTAGATGGGATATATTTTTATTTTTTAAAAAAATTGATATTTAGACAAATACTGTTAATTATTTTTTAATGGAGGCAGCATACAAGGCATTAAAATTAGGCATTTATTGGAACCCTGTAAGGCACAGTATAAAAAAATCTACGTGTCATTATAAAAGAAAATTTCACTTCATGCTTGTCTTCATTTAATTTGTCTATAATCCCAAACATATTAGAGAACTGAGTAGATGAGGAATTGTGTAGGCTTGAGATTATAGTAAAACTAGGGGCATAAAAAGTCAATAAATGCTTTTTGCAGGAGATGTAGAGATGATTTTTAAAGAAGGGAAATATAGTTCTACTGGAAAAAAGGAAAAGAGGGCATATACTCAAAGGTTGAATTTGACAGATAATTTAAATTGTTTTGGTGTGTTTGCATGTTGTGCTGCTGTTTATATGCAAGTCAGGATCTGGAAGAAGGGGGCTTTGAGATAAAGAGCTAAGTTCCTGTTTGAAAATAATGAAAGAGAATACTCAAAAATGAGTTTAAAAATGAAAAATGGATACTTGATATTTCATATTTTCCACATCCTCTTTTAAGCTATAACTAACAGAACTGAAGTTTGTCTGAAGTTGGTGACATGACATACACCAGTTTAAGCTTTTCCAAGAGTTTCCATACTTTAGTTTTTGATACTAAGAAATGAGTTACTGTTTTTGCTGCACTTAATGAGTTGAATGAAATTAAAAACCAGTTATGCAGCTTCTGAAATTAGTGGGCCTAGACACACTTGCTTTCACACAGAGAGTCATAATGAAAAGCAAAGAAATTTCATATCGTGAATGAGATTCAACCTGTTATGTTTAATTGAAATATATTTCAATGACATAGCTAACAAAATTTTCAAACAGTGCCAGTTCAGTTTCATATCATTGACTATTTTTAGCCAGCATCACAAATTAATTTAACATTTTCTGGCAATAATAATGGATATTCTAAAGTTTTACATATACTTTAGAATAAATATATAATTTTCAAATAAGTGTGGAGGATTTAATGTGAAGTGCTAAATATCAAGGCTAAATAAAATACATGGTTTTTTTCGATTACATTGTAAAGCTCAGTGGTTTGTTGGTATTTTATCCTTTCATGTTTTCCATGTTGTTTTTTTTTTTTTTAATTTTCAATTTATTGGGCCAATAGCTTCCCTTGGTACTTAGCAGAGTCTGTTCAAAGTTCTAGAGCAGAGACTGAACACCATTATTTCCCTCTGATGTATCATTACATCAGGGAAATATTACATTTCCCACTCCCCTTTCTCCATATGCAGCCTGTCCTAATGAAGGCTGGCCCTGACAAGTTTCTTCCTGTGAATTCCTTTGTTTATTAAAAAAAAACAGAGGTTATACACTACCTGCTGCTGGGCAGAAACCTCTGTGACAAAAGTTATTTAATAATACAAAATATAAAATCAAGAAGGGTGAGGCTGAAGATGCTCCAAAGAAATCTCTGACTGTAATCCCAATGTGGTATGAGAGAAACTCCTGGTGACAAAGGGCAACGATGCCAGCTTTGTAAATCTGTATTTTCAGATCTTCTTTGCTTTTTTTATAGATATCATTTTGTTTGGATTGTCTGAGTTCTACATCTGAGCCTGTGGAACGCTCTTTTCTCCACATTATCCAAAAATATTATAGGAGAAAATGTGATCAAATTTCTGGCACTAGAAATTCACTAGAAAATCATATGTGAATAAAATTTGATTTTGACTCCATCATAGCTTTCTGTTTTTTTACTGACTTGCCTTTTATGCAATAACTACCTAAAATATCTTGCGTACAAAGTTTGTAAAGCAGTATATAACCATAGCTTCTTCATGAAAAGAATAATTTAATATTCCTCCTTCATTTAAATAAATACTTATCAATTAATAACAGATTTCTGGGTATTTAGTGACTTAAATAATCGTTATAAATTTGAGATTTTATACAGGATTATTAAAAATTAAATAGCCAGCTTTGAGCATATTTTCTTTGAATTCCAATGTTATTTCTGCCTTACAAACATGTCCATTTAACAGGATCACGTTACTACTTTTGCTTATTTCCTCTTCCCTTTACTTCAATCTATCCCCCACACCAGTTGCCCACGATTGTAAAACAATAATAAAAATAATAATGACAAAAAAGACCAGTCAAATGTTCCTGTATAAACTTCTTTTGAACAATTTTAAAGTAAGCTCTTTTTTCTCCTCTTTTAATTTGGAAGTGAGCCTTTTTCCTTCTTAATTTAATTCCATAAACTCAGCTGCTCTAAAGGTTTAGCTTAATGGGTTTTTAAATACCCCTTGTCAGAATGCCCTGTGGCAATCTGGTTGTGATTCTAAATGGCATCCAGCTGGACAAGAATGGATGCATCAAGAGGTACACCAAAATAAAGTAGTTTTTTTTTTTTTTTTTTTCTTTGGATTTCAAGTAAAAATCCAGTATTAATTTCATGAGTGACTCATCTACATTCCATTTTCTTTTATGCAGGTTTTTTTGAAGGTTGCTTCTGGAAAAGCCACAGCCAAAGGAAGTGTGCTTACTTGGAACTTGAGGATCTCATATATATATATATATATAAAAAATGGAAAATGTCAGAGGGAGAAGAAAAAGGCTTTAAATTCTCTTTAAGTTATAATTCTATAGGAGCAAAACTTCTGCCTTTGGTTTATTCCTCATAAGTTGAAAAGAGCAAGTAAAAATAAATATATTTAATTTTTATATTTAAATTAAATAGATTTTGAGACATTTCTTCCCTATCTCTGTGTTTTGTTTGGTATTACTGACACAGTTGTCTCTATGTGTAATTCCAGCCCTGGAATTAGCAATTTGCTAATGTTACCATTTTGTAGAATGCCCTCTTGATGATTAAATTTGCCTTTTAACAGAAAACCAAACCAGACCAGACCAGACCAGAATGGAGAAGGAGATAAGAAATTTCTGTGTGAAAAAAAGTGTCCAAAAAAACAAAAAAAGGAGATGTTTTAAGATGACACGGACTACTATTCAAAGCACTATTGGATGTATGGAAAGAAAAAAAATTATTTAAATTAAAAACCAAATGAGAGCTGGGAATAGCAATGAAAAGGATGAAAAAAAGAAAAGATGAGAAATAAAAATGCATTTGGTGGTCTAAAGGAAAATCCAAAAAGGAAAAATCTTCAAAATCTTTGTTTCTAGAGTCGCTAGCTGTGAATTTTAAAGATCCAAGGCGGTGAGCAGTATTTTTTTCCTTTGTTTATTTGGTAGGACACGTGTTTAATTCTGTTTCAATTCTAAGTACCAGCCCAAAGAATTTTCAGCATGTGAAAATCTAGGACGAGAGTAACAAAGAGATCATCAATGACAGCACTGACAAAATTACTAAATAAGAAAAAATTACTTTAAAGCCCCAATAACTGTGCCTAAAGGTTGGGAAGGGGCAATTTGACCTCACAGGTGGTTATATCAAGGGTTCAAATATCAAGGATTCAAACAGCCTCCTCATGTGGTGAAAGGACGAAAGAGGAGTAGAGTTATGATCCCTTTGAGAATCTTCAGTTAAAAAAAAAAATCATTCCTACCTATAGAAACACAACTATGCTACCCACACCTCTAAGTTGTGGAGGAATAAACAGTTTATTTAGGTTCATTAACTCAAATTAGTGTTTTATCCCAGGATTTTCCAGATTTCTATATTCAAATAATTTAAAATGGAATATGAACATGTCCCTGTATTGAGAGCAGAAAAAAAAGGAATGAATGAGCATGCTGAATATTTTTTAAGGAGGTTTCCACATCCATACCGGACCATAAATTTGATGTCTCTTTATAAAACATTATAAGAGAGCCAGAGAGGCTCCTGTAACCTCTGAGATTAACCCTCATTTTCAATTTCAGTGGGGTTTGACAAGTGATTATTGTTGTTCTGCTTTTCTGATGGCACAGATGAGACTTTGATTGGCTCAGATGAAAAAATCATGATAAATCTCATTGCTGTGTGGGCAGTAAAACTGTGGCATGTACTGGTGAAAGTGCAGATTTCTGTTTTATCTAAGGCAAAGCTGCAAGAAATAGCCCCATCCAATAATCATGATAACATGGCTGTTGAAAGCAAAGAGTTGATAATTATCAGGGATCTCTCCAGCTACACAAATAAAACATCATATTCAGATTTAATATGTAACAATAGTGATATCCCTGGGAGAAGTATGCATGAGCATATTTTAGACTAAAACCCTGTCCTTTTTCAGTCCAATAAAACTTGTGGGTGGTGAGTGTAAGCAAATTTGGAAGTGCTTTATAAAACTTATTTTAGTATTTTTTTAAGTAATACTTTAAAGTGCATCAGAAAGGGCAATAAATTACCCTTTGCTTGTGCAAACCTGATTTTCTGACATTTGGTGCAAGCTGAGTTCCTGAAATAAAATACTATCATATACAAAAAATAGTTTTGTTTAGCTATAGATACCTTTAAGTACACTTGCCAGGATAGCTTTAAGCACAGTTATTGGGTTTTTTAAAGTAATTTTATCTTATTTAGTAATTTTGTCAGTGCTGTCATTTATGATCTCTTCATTACTCTCATCCTAGATTTTCACATGCTGAAAATTCTTTGGGCTGGTACTTAGAATTAAAACAGAATTAAACACACGTCCTGCCAAACAAACAAAGGAAAAAAATACTGCTCACTACCTTGGATCTTTAAAATTCATAGCTAGTAATTCTATAAAGAAAGATTTTGAAGATTTTTCCTTTTTGGATTTTCTCTGACAACCAAATGCATTTTTATTTCTCATCTTTTCTTTTTTTCATCCTTTTCATTGCTATTCCCAATTCTCATTTTGTTTTTAGTTTAAATATAATTTTATCTTTCCATACATCCAATGGTGCTTTGATCAGTAGTCAGTGTCATCTTAGAGTATGTCCATTTTTTTTTTTCTCTGGCACTTTTTTTCACACAGAAATTTCTTATCTCCTTCTCCATTCTGGTCTGGTTTATTTGTTCTGTTTTGGCTTTTTGGTGGGTTTTTTTTTTGTTTGTTTTTTGGTTTTGGTTGGTTGGGTTTTGTTTTTGGTTTGGTTTTTTTTTTTTTTTGTGGTGGCTTTTTTGTTGGTTTATTTTTGGGTTTTTTTTTGTTTGCAAGCTACACTGAATAAACTGCTGTGACTTTCAAATGTCATACTCTCAAATTCTTTCCTGCTTACTCACTTCCTTGGGACAGCTTTGAGATCGGTACCTTCTGCTAAGGACCAAAGGCAAATTTGAACATATGGCAACACTTCTGAACTATGCAGATATTTCACTAACCTACTGTTTCTAACAACCATCACTTGTTTATCTCATTTATTTCTATTATATACACTTGTTAAGAAGCATCAGGTCCCAAATGTGTCAGTATGTGAAGTAATTCTCATTATTTTCTCATGAGTCATTGTTCTGCATTGAAGTCTAGAGTAAGGTTTTCTGTGTGTTTATCCAATTTTTTTAGATGAGCTTAAATACTTGAAGCCCAAAGTGGAAAAGGTGATAGAGAAATTATCATCAATTTTGTGGTTTTTATTCAGTGAGTCACAAAATCTGAAACAAGGAAATGCAGCTTGAACAATTAATAGGCTACCCCGTAGAAATTGACTCAATATTGAGTTGAAGGTTTATTTTAAATAATCATGAATGTCTTGTTTCTCTCTTCATGAAGAACCCAGATATTCTTTCTTCAGTACAGAAAAGTTGATTATCTGCCACATTAAAAAAAAAAAAAATGCAGACCAAATTTTTTTACAGTTAAATAGCTTTGACCTTACACATGTTTTCAAATATTTTCCATTAAAAAAATTGCATTTTAGTAATAGACCTCTGATCAAACACAGATTGTGCTGTATGAGAAAACAACTTCATCTTTAAAGTAAAGAATGCCAATACATCATACATTCACTAGAAAAAAATTCCTCGATTTGGGGAGTGAAAAAATTGAATATATGATAAACAGCTCATAAAGCAAAGAAAAGAATTAACTTTCCAGAATAGGTGTTTAGAATTTAAACTAATGGCACAGGTAAAAACTCACCATATTTTTCATTGCTAGGCTATTAAAAAAACTGCCTTTAACATAACCCAGTAGCCATTTTTCTTTTAGGTAGATATGTATGAGATGGTGAATAAATTAATGTTTGTTATTTTACTTATTGCATTATATATGACTATGTTCTTGCCATGGACGTTGCAAGGAAGGAAAGGGTACAAAATACAACAGTCCTGTATAGAAATAGTTTACTGCTCCAGCTGATAATGACAAATAACATATTGATAAACATACAGGTTCTGAGCATATTTCTTGAAATAGATACCTTATAATTAAATTTAATGGGCATGCCATTTTCAGTGTTTAGATAGTGACATTGCAGAGCGTAAGGTAAAGTACATAAGAAATATACACTTTCTATAAATTATGTGTCCAAGACTGCATTTAGAAAGAGGCACAGTAGAAAATAAAGATGAAGAGATCTTACTTATGATGAATTATTCATGTTGTTGCAACAGGATAATATTTATTCTCAGTAATACACTTGTACCCCTGGAGACCTGAAATGCATTAAACATGTTTATTGTGGATTGATAATCAGAAAAAATATGAAATATTCTATCACTACAATTGTGGAAAACTTCTTCTAAGAAGGAGAGGGGACTTTTTTTCTTTTTTGTAAGGAATATCATTGAAAAAAATCTGGCTTATGACAAAACAAAAGAGTAATCATTACCTATTTCTGGTTAGAGCTATTAAAATTAAATTTCTCTGTTCTGAATACAAATATATAGCATGCTCAACTTGTCTGAGCAAGGGAAATATATTTTTGTTTGTTTTTTTTTTAATTCCATGCATCCTAAAAATATATATTTTTTTTTCCCAGTGCAAGTTTGTGACGGTGTTCACAGGGGTTCTTGGATGAGGGAAGAGACGAGGATCTGACTCCGTGTTTCAGAAGGCTTGATTTATTATTTTGTGATATATATTACATTAAAACTATACTAAAAGAATAGAAGAAAGGATTTCATCAGAAGGCTAGCTAAGAATAGAATAGCAAAGAATGATAACAAAGGTTTGTGGCTCGGCTCTCTGTCCGAGCCAGCTGGGCTGTGATTGGCCATTAATTACAAACATCCAACATGGGCCAATCACAGATGCACCTGTTGCATTGCACAGCAGCAGATAATCAATGTTTGCATTTTGTTCCTGAGGCCTCCCAGCTTCTCAGGAGGAAAAACCCTAAGGAAAGGATTTTCCATAAAAGATGTCTGCAACACTGCTCGGTAAGCAATGTCCTTGTGGTCCCTCATAGAGGTGTCTAAGCACCAGGATTAGGGGCTCGTGGTTGATTTACCCATCTCATCCCATCAAGATAGATCATGTAGTAGATTGAATGTGTAGGGAGTCTTGATACCGCAGAAAAGTGCAAGTTCTTACAAAAAATTTGAAGGAGAGAAAGGCATTAATGACGTGGCATGGTTGACATAGCAAGGAAGATTGGTTGTTTGCTGTATGTAAATGCAAATGGAGTTACTCACTGAGAAAGGTTTCTAAATAAACAGAAAAGAGAAAGAACTAAATGAAGTAAAAAGATATATAGCAGATGACAGAGAGGTGGTTAGGGACAGCCAGCACAGCGTCACCAAGGGCAGGTCCTGTCTGACCAGCTGTCCGGGGGTAACTTTATGATGCTTGAACCCCCGTTTTTCTGTCTGTCCCAGAAATAAGTCTTGCACCTTTAAGACTGGTTCTGAGAGGAAAGGGGTAGAGAAAAAGTGCAGAGTTTATTATCAGAAACTGCACTCACTCCTCCACATTCCTGTTTCTGGACTGTGTTGTCTGGAGATGGATAGATGGAGGGACAGAGCTCTCCTTTGCTTTTTAGTTAGTTTTAGCTTGCTGAGGCAGAGAATTTCCCTGGACTGGGTTTTTACTTTTCTTTTTCCTGTAACTATTCATACCTGCTCTGGACTGAAGAACCCAGAAAAACATTGGCAGCTCACACCTGTGGCCCACTGGGCCCAGGATGCTGCATTTCCAGCACCAGAGGACTGATAAGAGACTGAGTGAGCTGAGCTATTCAGTTTGTTATCAGTCTGAGTTTGTCATCTCTGAGTTTGTCATCTCTTCAGAGTGACAAGAGGTTTTATTGTTTAGTACTGTTCATTTTTTTTTGTGCTGGTGAATGCTTTGCTTGTTAAATAAAGATTTTTTTCCCACTTTTCTCCAAGGAAATATTTTCCTGAACTGGCTGGGGAAGGGGCCACTTGAATCTGCTTTCTAGAGGAATCCCTTTGGAGGTTTTCTCCAAAATTTGCCCTAAGCCTGGACACCAAACCAGTGGTCTTCCACGTTGGGGTGAGTCCATCAATGGACAAAGGAAAGGCTGCAGTTGTCATTTACCTCGACTCCTGTAAATCCTGAGACACGCTCCCTCCACAACATCATCCTTCTATCTGAATTGGGAAGAGATGGATTTGATGGATGTTAGGTGGCGTCTATGATTCTATGATAGTTATAAACAGTACATGGATAAAAATAACTAAATTAGAATGTCCTTAATATCTTGGTAGAACTTCCTTGGAAGTAAAAGCTGGAATATTTCCTGTATTTCCTGTAAATTCCTGAAATACAGGAATTTACAGGAAAAACAAGAAGCTGGAATCTTTCACTGGAAATACAAGAAGTAAAAGGCAAAGAATAAGAGGTTTCTAAGAGAGGGGTCAATAGTTCTATGAAGGCAATTTTGTGACATGTGCATCTGATGTGACTGAATAACTCCAAGAACCCATTTCTGTTCAAGATGCTTTAGTTCTTCTGTGCTCCTTGCTGTAAGGGTGAATGAGTTAACCTCCACCCCGAGTTCACCAGTGAGGAAACAATTTTCCAAGGCAGTGTAAAGTCCTAGAACTGGACATAGGAATTTAAGGGTTGGAAGGGAGCTGGGAGATATAAGAATGAAATTCCCTGAGGGGAAGTGCAGGGATTCGTTCCAGCAGCAAAAGCATATTTGGGCATAAAGCCTTCCAGAACAGAATATTTAGCTGAGGGCTTCTAAGGGACTTCTCATGGCCCTGGCCATCTCCATCCTGCAGCATGTCTTAGCAACATTTTGTGACTGCACTGTGAGCCAGCTTGGGAAAGCCACTGTGTTGAAAACATGAGGAGGTCAGGGGTGCAGTGGTGAAGAGCTATCGCCGGCCAGGGTCTGTGTACAAATCACAAACGGGACAGGACTACTGGGAATATGCCTTGAGCTGTTTCATTTTCCAGCATCACTCTCATTACGTGGTTATGACAATGGGAAGATGCCACCAGCTCACATCCCAGGCAGCAGACCAAGAACTCAATGTTACAACTTACTTTGTAAGTTTTTTGACCAATCACACAAAGCAAAAGCACATTGACAGTAGTTCTATCCAACCACTATAAGCACAGGTACCTTTGGTTAAAACAATGCTTGCTTATTTTGAATAAAATACCTGCTTGTAAGCCTTAAACAATGCACAGAGCTCCATTATTAAGCTTCAACCTTCCTAATATCTTGCTAGATAAACTTTTCTGTAGCTTAGTTCTTCTAGACAAGCATTAATACACAGACCATTGTTCTATTTGCCCTTGCTTTTCTACTTTTTAAATAAATTTTCTGCTGACCAATCTCATGGCTGCTGCTTAACTCTAATCACAGTTCTGCTGTCTCTGGGGCCTGCCTTTTGCAGCTTTCCCAAAACCCTCTGATTTTGTGGATTCCCACAAAAGAGTGTCTGTGTTGGTGGGGGAGGATGACAGTTTTCATCCAGAAATAACTCCTTGAGCTTTCATCCTATGAAGTCACAGTGGCATTTGTGGTGACAAAAAGGTGATGATGGGTGTGCAAAGCTGGATAGACTTAAATCTGTCTAAATTGCTAGGGGTAAAAGGCAAAGAGAAAAAGCTGCAGCAGGGTGAGTGATAGCTCCTGTCCATCTCCCAGCTGCAAACAGAGCTGGATTTGGTCTGCTGCACAGTGCCTGACAAGTACTGGGGCCCTCACTGCAGTCTCTTTTGGCCACCTTCATTTCTGTTTAAAGTCCTCCTTAGGAACTAAGACTATTCAAGTTCATGTTGGGGCTATTGGGTTAACACTATACTGTTGAATTTTGTGGAATACAAAATCTTACAATGAAAGCACTCAAGCATTTTAAAAGTTTGCATCTGAGGTTTCTTTAAAATGAAAACAAAAAAGCACTTTTGAAAAGCTTCTCAAAGCAACCCAGGAATTCAGCATGTGTGGCGTTATTCTTTATATGAAATTTATGAACTAGGCCATTGTATCAGATCAGCAACACACGCTCTCAAGACTTCAAGGACACAAATAGACCTTCCTGCAAGGCACATGGAAAAAGCCTTTACAGCATCAGAATCTATCAAACACTAAGTAATCCTGGCTAGAAAACTACGGAATTGAAATTAGCATGCTGAAGGAAGGAGATTAAATTGATATGTATTTAATAGAAATTTGGTGCTCAAAACATTCCTTATATTGTTTGGTACTTTTTGTTCCGATCTTTTCCTGAAATGACAAAACTAAAGTAATCTGCTAGAAGGCTTTAGGGAAATTTGACCAATATATGCATTTGAAATTGTCAGCACAATGTAGCAGTAAAACCACTACCAAATTGGTTCTGAAATCATGAAACAGAAAATATTACATTTGCAAACCACTGAATAATATTTTTTTATAATTGACAATAAGTTGGTGCTGATACCACCAGGACTCCTGAATTCTTAATGTAAAAAAAAAATAAATAAATCACATGTTTCTTCTTCATCTGTATCACCAATACAAACCTGATTTCAGGAAAATCACCACGTAATATGAAATCTTCACTGTCATTTCAATATTAAGTATGTAATATGTATAATATGTGGGAATCATGTGCATTTACCATCTAATAGGAGAGCAAGTAAGATAATTTTAAGGTGTTCAGCATTCATAAATTTATAAAAGTGGGGGAAAAAAAGGGAAGGACAGTCACAACAAAATTCAATTAGATATTTTTTTCTCTCAGAATTTGAACGAAACACTACTGGCTGATTCTGGATTATTTTTGGGGGAGTTGTACTAATAATAACAACAACAACAACTATTATTATTACTACTACTACTACTACTACTACTACTACTAATAATAATAATAATAATAATATTTTATCAATACCCAAGGCATCACTAAACATGGGGCAAGAGAACAGGAGAAGGTAAAATGTAATTTAGGGCTGTACTCAAAAGGGTTCTAACTGAACTAAAGGGATACTGAATACTTTGTTGAAAAATCAATCAATTGACTTAAGAGCAGAGAATGGAAATATTTTAACATGTACCTTCACACAGATACACACAAAAGCAGTGTTGAAATTAGAGAGGAATCTTTTATTTGAGTTTTTGTCTTATGCTTATAATAGCATTAAGGTCAGAATTTTAAACCAAGAATGCTTAAATGCACTGTCTTACTGATTAAATTAGATCAAGGAGAATGACAGACATAAGAATACAATTCCAAGAAAGCAAGTGATGTGTCCAAACCCATAGGCAAATTGTAAAAACAGTTAATCAAATTTACAAAAAAAACAAATTAGGAAAAAAGATGCGGAGGGCTGTCTGTAGCGATGGCATATATTAACAAGAAATAAGCATTGTTATTTTGCATATCAGTGCCAACAACATAAGTCATATCCTAAGGATATCTCAAATGAATTAAAACAAGGAAGCAATGTGGTATAACTGCTACATCTAAGTGAGGCTGGTAGAAATAATGTAAATGTTCGTCTTGCACCCCAAATACAATGAAGAGTTTTTCTAAAGAAGAACATAAATGACTCGACCACCACCTCACCCAAACTCCCAGTAACGGAGCATGTGATTTTATCTCTGCCCTATGTGTGCTCTGGAAGCTTCTGAGCTTGGCAATCAGAAGACTCTCAGATTTAAAGCCTTGAACACTTAAACATCAGAGACATTTATGTGGTTCATAAAAAGAGTACATGATAGATAAGAAATGTTCGTCACGTGAACAAAAAACAATGATGAAATGAACTCTGAAAGGCACTGTTCTTAGAAAGGGGATGCTTTAAAATTAGAAAAAGATTTTAGAAACCTGAGAAGGAATTATTTTTTTCCTGGGCAAAACAACTTTTGTTTGCAAGATCATGCTTACTAAAGGAAATTATTATCTACTTAGTACAAATTAGCAGGGATGGAACAATCTTTGTGTTTTTCCACAATCTCACTTCTGCAACACAGCATTCTCACAATAGCTTTCAATTTATATTGGTATTTTTGAGGCTGCTGTTTTCTCGCTGAAGCTGTCAGACTTTTGCTGTCCATGGAACTTGTGCTTCCTGTGGAAATGAGTGTCACAATGTTTTTAATTCAGGGGACTAGAAAGAATTCATGTTATGTCTAAACTTCAGTTATGTTTATATTTCATTTTGTGGGGTTTTTTCTCCCTGTGGTATTACTAAACAAGAAAAATGCTGATGAGAATAGGAATACCAATATTCCTTTACTTGGATTCTCAGAGCATTACCACCCCTTTTAGAATTTTTTGTTTAATGAGGTGGAACAAAAATAATGCTTTTCTTTGAAAGATTAATCTCAAAGAAAGCACTGTAAAGAAAAAGTTTCCTGTGATTCTAAATCAAGTTCTGTGGTTTGGCTTTCCAAACCTATTTAAAGTATATCCAAGAGTCACAGAAACCACACTATGCAGACAAGGCATTCAATTTGCAGTCCTAAATTAGATGTTCTTCTAACTGTTGAAAAAAAACCAAAGTATTCCTTTGGTAAATCTGCCATTTTAAATTGTGTGAAATTTTCTGTTTATGTTTTCTTGGGTTCCTTATTGTTTTTCCATCTGTTCTTTGTGGTTCTACTGGATTTCAATCACAAGAGAATAAAACTGTGAAAACCTGTGAAATATTTTTTATTCCACAGCTGGCATTTGGAGAATTTCAAATTTTAATGGGATTATTTGTTCAGTTCCACATTGCTCACATGATTGTTGTCATGTTGGGCAGAAATTAATCAACCAACACTGCATTCGAATGATTAACTTAACAGGAGAGGCAGCTGTTCTAGGAAAAGAGAAATACTTCAAAGTTGATGTCTTCTGAGGATACAAAGCATTTGGGGCAGGCCTAAGTATTTATAAAGCTTGATTTTGAGAAGTAGTTTTCTTTTTTTTTTTTTATAATGTGACCGATTTATATTTTGTATTTAAAGAGAAACAAGCCAAACAATGAGTTTACTTATTTATGTATTTCAGATATGGTTGGCATTAAATCACAAAATTTAAATTTCATAAAGTAACACAATTTATAATAAATTTGCTTCTCCTACCTTCTCCTTAGGCATAGCACTTGGTCCACACCCACCTATAAAGCCCTGATGGGCACCCTCATGACGAAATGCTGCCTGTAGCGGCTGATGAAATTTGGGGAGGAGATGAGAAAAGGGCAAATGTTGAACCACCCTGTAGTAACAAAGTTGATGGAAGGACAAGGAAGGAAAGGGAAAGAAAATAGAAATGCAAAATTTTTGTCGCGTTTGAAAACACCGTGAAGACTGGTCATACCTTTATGGAGAGTAAAAATAACAGTGTAATGGGACAAGGAAACTAGGAAAGAAATTAGAAAAGCAAATTATGATGCCCTCTTATATTGCAGGAAACACCTCTGCTGCTGCAAAATCACTACAGAAGAATATAACTTCTAAAACAAAGCTTGTCCATTGTACTGTTAATATTTGAAAAGTTCTCTGGGTAGGTTGAACTGAATCCTACATTATGCAACTGATATTTTCAAGAGAAAATAAGGAATTAGTGGTGATAGGGACTTATACCTCTTACAAGGGATTTATTGTCTGAATAAACTAAAGGTTATGAGGTTTTTGAGAGGATACAGTGAAATTCATGTGGGCAACTCTGCGAGAATAAGAGCCACAGGTATCTGAATTTTACACTTCAGCAAAATATCTTTATTTTTTTGTCAATTACCCATCTGCAATCCACACTGTCAATGTATCCAGTCTACTATCAAATTAAATGAACAGGAGTTTTATTTATTATTAAAGATAAAGTAAGTAGTATGGCCTCTTTTTCAAACACTTAAATGGGATTTTTTTTTCACACCATCATGAATTGAAAATAAAGCAATTGCTCACAAAATGTGAAAAAAATCCATTTATCTAATTATTAGGAATTCTGCTTCTATATATTCTTACTTATGCTGTTATCAAAGAGATGTTTTTTACCAAAACATTTTTTCAAGGATGAAGAAAGGAAAAAAGGCCTGGGTCCCTCAGTGAGTAATTTCATTCGCTGTATAAAGCTGGAATTTAATTTTGTCTTGCAGCTTGAGAGATCTCTGACAAGAAACATTTGATTAGCCAGTTATTGCACAAATGCAAACAAAAGATATTCTCTACTGTCTTACTGCACAAATTAAATCACAAAGGATTACCATTTACCTGGTGTAAAAGAGCAGTTTGAATATCAAAGTTCTGTTCTTTGAAACAGAGTTTGTCTGAAAAGTCATGTAAGGTAAGCTTTTTGTATTTGTTTTTTTTGCTCACATTCCTGAACCCCTCCCAGCCTTGGAGCTTTTCACTAGCAAATTTTTGTTAGATATTTCTTTATGGCAGAGATTATATGTTTGTAGTGTAGTTAGTATAATAGAATCCTGTGCTTAATGGAGCCTAGATATTGGTGGCTGTCAAGATGTTAAGGTAACAATGTAGTTTTAATATTTTATTTCACAAAACCAGTGAGAATTTACATCATCTCTGAACAGCTACATGTACTAGAAACTGAAAAGATGCACCATAGAATGAGGGGGTTTATATATTTATTATAAAAAAAATCACCTGAAAAAAATCCAAGACTGTTCTAATACAGTCTCAGAATCTTCTTTGTGAAATTAAAAGGGAATGAAATGACTAAACTGCAAAGAGAAATCTTAAGGAAAGCAAAAGTATTATCAAACTAAAACTGTTCATGGTACTGTGTGTAATAAAATTGGTGGGTTTTTTTCAGTCTAAGTAGCTTAGGCAAAAAAAAAAAAAAAACCAGCCTCTGTGAGTTTACCAAATAAGAACTTACAATCAATGTAAATTAAATTGAAGTTCTTTTTAATTTTAAAGTATCTGGGTTAGGTACATCCATGGCTAACAAAAGGGAGAAGGAGTAGGGATGCTTTGTCTCAGCACAGTATGGAAATGGGTTCCTTGGACATTGCATCTGAGTCAGTCAAGACAAATTAACTAATCAAATGTACTGGATATTTCTTGATTAGATGAACTCAAACTTGATATTAAATTTTAAAATATGAATTGTTGTTTCTCTCTCTTCTATTTGTTACTTTTTCTTTACTTAGAACTCTGTTTAAAACAAAGTTGAGTACTATGTATCAAGAACGAAAACCTGGCATATAAAACGCCTAAAGCCAGGCAGGAATTTGATAAAAACTTGGTTTTCATTAAACGTTCCTAAAAAAGGGGGGAAATTCTTTTCCCTCAAAAGAGCAAGGTGAAGAAATGTGAAAAAGGGAAGAGTGATGCAATGCTTGGATTTTACTGTAGGAGGACACAGTATGGGTAATGTAGAATGTAATCTTATCCCCCAAGGAGTTGCAGCTGGACCCTATTACTAAAGATTAGCAGCAGGCCGGATGATAACAGGCAACACCTGTAGCAAATAAGAACAAGTTGTATAAAAGAGAGGAGTCAGAAGAGGTAGAGAAGTCAGATGGCTGCTCTAAGGACCAAGCACAGTCAGGGTGTAGAGGAGATGTCTGCAAGAAACTTTGAGGAGGTATGAAACTCTGGCACTATGGAATCCTTGCCCCATAATGATAATAGAACTGTTGTAATATATAGGACAACACCTTAATTGTAAACTGCTCTGAGATTTCCTTCACAGAGTCATAGAATATGCTGAATTGGAGGGACCCACAAAGATCATCAAGCCCAGCTCCTGGCTCTGCATGGACACCAAGTGTCACACCTTCTGCCTGAGAACGTTGTCCAAACACTTCTTGAACTCTGTCTTGGTGCTGTGACACTACCCTGGGCAGCCTGCTCCAGTGCCCAACCTCTCTCTGGGTGAAGAACCTATTCCTGACATCCAACCTAATCCTCCCCTGACCCATCTTCAGGCTGTTTCCTCAAGTCCTGCCACTGGTCAGGAGAGTGAAGAGATCATTGCCTGCCCTGCCACTTCCCCTCGTGAGGATGTGGAAGGCAACACTGAGGCCTCTCCTCAGACTCCTCCAGGCTGAACAGACCAAGTTGTAGTGGGATACAATATAAGAAAATAAAGATAGTGTAGAAAGTAATCTTACCCCTATGGAGTAGCAGCTGGGCCAATGATCAAAGATTAGGAACAAGCCTGACTTTACAGGCCACAGCTGTGACTAGAAGAAGATGCTATAAAACACTGGGGTGGCTGGGTGAGAAGGGAACTGGAATCAATTGGCTGCTTTGTGAAGAAAAAAGAGCTGGTGCTCTGAGGAAGTGCCCATGAGAAACACCAAGAAGGTGTGAAACTTTTGTGACAAGGAGACAGCAGTACGGAACCCCTGCGATAAGATGACAATACCGAGTGACCTCAGCCACTCCTCACACAATTTCCCCTCCAGGCCCTTCACCCTCCTCATGACCCTTCTTTGGACACTCTCTAATGGCTTCATGTCTTTTTTTATATTGTGGCACCCAAGGTACACCAATGTATTTTAGGAGCCACACTAAAGAGTCAGAGTTCTTTCTATCAGAATATAACTTTGTGAGTAGCTGGAGGGTGGGAAAGTATTTTTTGACTGATGTGGGAGGTTTTAAACATTTTTAGGCCATATATGTAAATGCTCATAGTGCAGCTCTTAAGGAAGATGCTGCATTACCCATCAGCTACTTAAGTATGTTTTCAAGTCTTTGCCAATAGTTTTGTAATAGAGATCCAGAAATTAGTTTCTCAATAACCCAAAGATTTAGCTGCCATGATTTTAATTAAGAAGCGATGTTTGTTGCAAATACCAGATCTATCAGAAACCAGATAGGCAATTGGTTTTTTAATCTTTACCCACTGATTTCTGCATCATTATCCTCTTCATCCTTCAGGTAATGCATTCTTTGAAATGTTGGTTTTTTTAATGTTTTTTGCAAAAAAACTGATAAAATTGGTTGAGCTTAAGCATATTCCTATAATATTATATTCTGAAACATAATTTAAAAGTATGACTTTGTTGACAATGTTATAGTTAACAAGTAAAGAAGTACCTCATTGCATTTTCCCTAGATTAATTTTAGAAACATATTTCGCAAAGAACAGATATTTTATATTCATTTGAAAACGTGGCTAAGAACTTTCATGGAAAGAAAGCAAAACAGATGTTGATGCCTGAATCTTCTTATGAGAAAACAAAAGGAGCAAGTTAAGCGATTACTTATAGAATTGTACTTAAAATCAACAGTGATTTAACACTTTTGATAATTGTGTAGATAGAAACTTGAAAACTTAAAAATCAGTAGATAATTACTCTAAAAGCTCTCTTGCAGTCATAGCTCCCACAAAAAGGAAACCAAAAAGCCCTAAAACTCTATAGAAATTATTAAGTTATTTTTTCCAGGACTTAAAAATCTTAGGACCATAAGGCCTGTGAAAATCTGGGAGAGAGGTGGGCATTGAGTGAGTGGCTGTGTGGTGTTTATTTTCTATCTGGGCTTAAAACAAAACAAGCCATTTTTAAAAAAGACACAGTATTAAGGCAAAATTAAACAAACAAATAAACAACCCTTGTGTAGAGAATGTAATAATACCAGAACTCTTCTCATTTATTTCTCCTAAGGAAAGAAATTGCATTGTCTTCAGAATCCAATCTGAATAAGGTGTTCATGTGATGAGCATGTAATTGTGATATTGCTAAAAAATATTCTCAGAATCAGAAGTGTTCAGAAAACACATCAGTTTCATTGCAGTTTTCAACGTTCTTGTTGAAAACAAACCTTTCCAATCCTTCTGTGTTCAATGTGGATTAGGTTTTTTGTGCATTTTTTTCTTTTATTTTCAGCTCTGTGTTGTTGCGCAGTGTCCACACAGGCTTGCAGAACAGCAGTGAAGATCCTTCTCCTTTCTCCCTGCATCCTGGGAGGTGGTTCTGTTCCCTTTCTCCGTTTCAACTTGATGCTGTGAATTTCCCCTCCACACTGTGCCTCTGCAAGTCTCCAATTTCATTCCACACTGTCAAATCCCAGCCTCTCACAAAGAAAAACCACTGCATGAGACCAGAGCCTGTGACTGACATTGATTTTCACCCCTTGAGGATGGCCTGTGTCACTCAGTGCGATGGCGGGTCATCCACTGCCTAAACCAAATGTCAGGCTGTAATGTGCCACACAGCAGCCTCTCAAATTTTCTTGGACTCTTCTTAGAATTCCCAGGACCTTCTTTTGTTGAAAATATTATGGCCCTCTCTCAAAGTTATCTTATGCAGTTCTTGGAGTAAAAGAAACTTTAAATATGATGTTTCAAGCAACCTTGATAAAATGCTTATGAACTGGTTGAGGGTAAAAATTTAGGAAGTTTTAAGTTCTCTTAATTTCTGTAATCAAGATAAAACAAGGTCTGAGGAATCAAAAGATGGGAAAATAAAGACTCCTAGAACAGAAACCTCTTGAGACAAACATGCTTACAGCTTTTTTTTTTCTAACACTTACCCTTTGGAAAGTTCTTCCTAGATAGTATTTCAGTCAATTCAGTGTTGAAATACTAAACTTAGGCCTTACAGATTACAAGAAATTTGGCTGGTATAATTTAATTTTATGAAGTTTTTTATAGATCCACAAAGGACATAGAAGGAGTAGAAGAATCTATATATGGCCACAAGAGGAAAAATTTTTTATCAGCTTTTAAGTATAGAGTGTGCTTGGATATTTGATACTTCTGCAACCAGTCCTGAGTGATAGTTTCATTGCTGCTCTCAAGACAGCAATTCATTACAGCAGACTGACAATCATGAAATGAATGCACACAGTATGCTTGATATTTAGGCAGAAATTCCTCCTTATGTCTACGTACAAATATAATGAAAGTCCCATTGCTGTTTACAGAAACTTATTTTTTAGATTTTACATGTAATATTTCAATGATGCAAGGGGAAAAATAAAAGCTTTGTTTGAATGCTGCTTAAAAATGAAGACTGCAGTGTTTAGTGGTCAAAAATATTTTATTTAATTCTATCTTCCATCTTTGGTTGTGTATTTCTCTCATGTGAGGAAAAGGTTAAAAAGATTTTGAAAAAACCTGAAATGATTACTTGTGAAAAGAAATATGAAAGTCTTTCTGTACCTTAACTGAGTCATTCATTACAACAGAAACAAATAGTTTGTGGTTTGTTTTGTTTTTTTTTTTTTTTTTTTTTGTCTTGGGTATAATTTTCATAGAAAATAACATCAAAAGGGAAGGAGTATGAAACTGCTTAAAGAAGTGTGTCAGAGTACCTCACATTAGCTAATTTGAAGGTCTAAAGTGAGAAGTAAGTTGTGTCTGACTGGCTTTAAAAAGTGTACATTTTAAGATTAGTTTCTTAGGTTCGCATCTTAATATCTTTGAATGACTTGATGTTCAAGACAGATGTTTCAGCACTGATTTACATTGATTTGGAAAAGAGAAGTATTAATTTGAGTGAAAGCTGCTTTGTAGTCAGCTGCTGTGTAATTAAGCATATCTATTCATACGTTATCCATAAAGAAACTTCCCTAGTTTCAATTTTTTTTTATATGGATGATTTTTTCATGTGTATAAAATTCATATATCTGCATACAGATGTGCAAACTTATAGGCATATAACACCTATAAATTTATAAATATGAAAACCAGTAAAGATTTATGGGACCAATTCGAGCTTTTTAAATTATGGTCTATGCTTTCAAGATTAAAAATAACTCTGATGCAGGCATGTAAAGGAAAGGGTGTCTGTAATATGTCATTTTTGCATTGAAGTGAGCAAAGAGAGAGAGTTTATATGAAGATCTTTGTAAAACATATTCTTACCCCTGTGTTATAAGGGTATTTCTGACATCCATTCGATACATGAGAGGTCTGGAATACCTTTATTGCACTGTGATGGAGGCTTAGAAAAAGAGTGCCAGGTATATCATTTAACAAGTTTGAAAAATGGACAAAAAATAACAGGAGTTTTTATTCCCACTTTCATTGGCCAAAATAAAGTGTAGTTATTTATGCTTTACACCCCTGTTGAGCCCTTCCTGCTGCACTTCATCCATCTCAAATCAGCCTTCACTCATAAAAAAAGATACTAATTTAATTTGAGAAAAATGATACCTTCATCGGGCTGATTGTATGTTCATCCTTGTTTAATTCCTTATTTCATGTTTATGAGAGGGTGAAAGAAAAAAACCTAGATATTTATTGTTTAGCAGAAGTTCATTTTCCCCCAAAATAATTCACTTCCTGAGGAACTCAACATTCTAAGGATATTGTGGGTTTGAAGAAAGGGAAGATGGTGGATTCTTTAAAGGGGAAAAAATCCCCTAGATTATACAGAAACACATTAATCATGACAGGCACTTACAGAATGTGTTCCTAAGAGATACATTTGATTTTGCTGAAAGTGAGATCTTATTGCTTGCATCACTGCCATTACAAAGGGAATTCGACTCATTCTTCTAGAACGAAGCATCACTTTCTAAAACAATTATTAGTAAGGAAGAGCATTAAGATACAATACTTCTTCAGGGCTTGCCTCAAAGAGATTAAATGAGAAAGATTTACGTTACATGCGTAACGGGAAACAATACTGTAACAAAATGAATATTTTTTTTTTCGGCTATCTGATGAATGTGTGTCAATTAAATATAATAATTAAGAGGAATAATTGTGCCAAATATGTCTTATATATCAACAGTGCCAAATAAGTAAGAAATAATCAGGTTTTAAGGAAGACAAGCCTGATCTGTATCCACAGCTGAAAGATTGGGTGATTCTTTATGGGAACACCAGGTTGTACATGAGTTACAGTCAGGTGATGGTTCACAGGCAGCCTGGGAGAGAAAGCAACAAAACCTTCTGTGTTCATAGAGCAATCCAGAAAAGAAAGTGAATTAACCTTGTGAGCCCTCAAGCTCATTTTTGGCACAATGCTCTTTTTCCAGGGATGAACTATATAAGAGAACAGAGGAATGTTACTCCATCTTCACCTGCTGAGTTTGGTGGGTGAGTGAATACATAGTAAGGCAGGAGGGAAGATTAATTATGCTACTACACTGTTCTTAGCCTTGTGCTCCCCTTTTTTTGGGGCAAGATAGACAATAAAAATAAAGTTAGCCTGTAAACCAGAACTAAAAAGTGATAAAAAACAGCAAAAAAGGGGTCATCTCCTCTTACTTCACCCCCCCCCCCGCCATTTTCTTGTATGAGTGTGTTTGTTTTTTTCTTTTTTTTTTAAATGTTATTATTTTTCATTTATTTTTTGAGTTAAGATAAAGTCTTGTCTCAAGAGTCAAAACCTTTAGTTTCACTTTCTAAGAAGTTTATCATAATTGGTTCGCTCTTCCTAGGTGGGAATTTCTTGCCATTATGTGCTACTTCATGGATGGGTGAAGGTTATTTAAAAGTGGAAGTCTCAAAAAAGAGTGTAATGAGAAAAGGCAAGAAAGTGAAAGAATAATTTTCCTAATTTTTAATTATTCATAGAACTTGGAGCTGGGAATTTTTTTCTTACATGTTTATTTTTTTTTAATCTTTAGATTAGAATACCTCCTTATTAAAAACAAGGGACCATTCAACTGCTGTCAAATAGCCTTTAAAGTACATTCCATGCTAGATACAGAGATAATTTTGAAGAAACAGACCTATTCTTTAAATCAAGCTCAGGAAAATGTTTGTAGTCTTGTGCTGTTTGTGAGTCTCTGACAGCTAGTCTGTTCTACAACTCATTGGAAAAGCAAAGTTTATGGAAAAGTACAGTGAACTGCCCAGGAGAGCTGTCAAAAGAAAAGTCTAGCAGTATGTATAAAGCAGAATATATTCCAGTGATACTCTTTCTTTTAATAGGAAAACAAAGGAAAAATCAAGGCTCACCTCTACATTCTTATTTCTTTTTCTTTCTTTTACTCTTCAAAGCATGACACGTGTATTTGAGAAAATTCCTGCTTTTTCTTATTCCCCATTTTCCTTCATACAGGTATCAGGAAAAGGATTGAACTTCAGGAATGCTACAAATTTTAGGCAAATATATTTTGCCTAAAGAATGATTTTGGAGGCTTGTCTAGGAAGTGTAACTACTGAGTCATTTTTGAAGGTCAGCTCTGAATTTATTGTGCTCCTTTCAGGCTTTCTTAGTGCTGTAGTTACAGTTGCATAAACAGACCAATATGTAATGGAATTTCAGGAAGGAAGACTGTTATCTTGAATATTGATTGAGGAAATGTCCTAAAGGTTCTAGTTATAGATATTGCTGTTGAAATTCTGTTTTGAGAAGGCAAAAGTCAGCCTAAAACTGAAAAGAAGGAAATATTAAGTCAAACTAGGTGGATAGGATATTCTGCTGAGGTGCATAAACAAGCCCATGAGACCTTTACTGGGCTAGAGAACTTAGAATACAGGAAGGGAGTTCACAAATTAGAAATCATTAGAAGGGGAGGGGCAAGCCATCAGAATGATCAGACAATCAGAAATTCTGATGGCACAAGTTTGAAGAGTTTAATTCTTTTACTCTGCTTCATCCGTCCACAGTTATTTTGGAAAGTTTTCTATTCATGGTAGATTAACATGAACATGAGGGAAAAAGACTTTTGAGTACAGACTGATGTTTATTCTGAAGAAAAATTTTGTAGCAAAATCCAGTGACTGACAACCAATGGTTCTGTGGTTAAACTGGAAGTATTAAGAAAGGGTTTTTCCAGTGATGGTAACAGATCACAAAGCAAATTCCCCACTAAGCAGAATCCTAATCTGGAAAGTGTATCTTTCCAAAGGTTGTAAGGTCAATCAAAAATTTGATGCAATTTTTATTTTATATGCCTTTTGAGGAAGTTCAATATTTATTTTAATAATCCCTATGAGGCCTAGAATGTACAAATCCTTACATAAAATATAATACCATGATTCTGTGCCTATCTACAGTTCATCCAATGTATGGAGATGAATTATATCAATTAAGGTCAATTATGAAGATAAAATTAAGAACAAGTAGAACAACTCCAAAGTTCAATTAATCAAGACCTTGATAATATCTGAATTCATCTGTATATGATGCTACAAACATAAGTTGAAAAATATTGTCACACTCCAGGGACCGACTACAGCTGGATAACATTTGCAGTACTGCGGAAAAACAGATTTAAGATTTAAGAACTGGGGACATCAACAAGCAATGAAAGCAGGCAAAAAGGACACCTCAGGAAAGAAAAAATAAAATGTGACCAAATTCTAGAAAAGTCTCCAGCCTTTATAATACAAGGCAGGAGTAGAAGAAATTAGCATATTGTTTATTTGTATACTTGACAAATAAGAAGGATGCTGATAGTGGATGCATTACCCAGAAATATATTTCCTATTGACTTCTTCTTATCATTGTTTAGGATGATGGATTCAACACACTGTATTTAGTTCAGCAATTTGATGATACTTCTGAAAATAGGGAGCCTGGTTGTGATAACCTGCACAAGCTCTCAGGATGAAGGTGACATTTTATATTACATATTTATGTATCCCTTATCAGGTGGAAAGAAGACAACCAGGAAGCTACTGGTAATTTTTAACATATCTGCATAACTAAGAAGATTTGCAATCCAAAGTGTCGTATCTTTTTTCTAAAAATTTTCTTGGGTGTGCTACTACATTGAAAAGTAAATTCTCACTTTATGCAGAATTAATTTCCTGTGCTAAAATTTATTTTGTATTTATAAGAAAAATCCAAAAAGATAATCATACTCCAAAAATTAAGATGGATAGAGTAAAGGAAATTAAGGATTGGAATTTTGAATAAAGAAATACTGTGCTACAAATGAGTACAAAGATGCAACTTAGAGACAGCATATTCAGGAACTTCATCATCCCCTCAACAAAAGGAATTTTATTTTGATGTGGGTTATTTTCTACAAAGGTAATCTTTGTGTAACTGCATGGTGAGAAAAGCAGTGGAAAAATGCCGACTCTTTGGAATAACCACCCCTCCAAAAACATATTAATCAGAATAAAAAAGCAATTCTTTCTGAATTGAACAGTAATTAATATCAGCTTTATTTTGCCCCTCTGGGTAATTGTTTTTTAATGGAATTTTTGGAGAATGCAGACTATGATTTCAGCTGAGGATTAGTCAGGCATATTTTAACTTCATGAAACTTCAGTAGAGGTAGCCCTTGAGATTATGTTCTTTATTTTACCTTTGAGGAACAATGCTGGTCCCCTAAAGATGAAAATGTGAGGACATGGGGAGAAAAACAACCAGCCCCACCACAAAAGCTTAGAATGTTTTTTCTTTGTCCCTTGCAGACTTATAATCTGACCCTTTTAATACTGAGGGAAGAGACCTAAGGCAAACCAGCACATGATATAGTCGTAGAGGTGTCAGGAATTTGTTTTGCTTAAGTTGTTTTCTTCTATCACTGCTTCTATATATAGTGGACTTACAGTTGTGCCAAAAAAAACCCCCAAAACGTCAATCCTCTTTGATGAAACCAGATAACAAAAAAAAAAAAAACAAAAACAAAAAAAAAAAAAAAAAGGCCAAGACAGATAAGGAGTTTTTGGAGTTTTGGTTGCATTTGTTCTTCTCAGCCTGGCAGAGGTGTATGCCGTACCATAAAATATAGCAAGTTCTCTTTTGTTTTCAAACCTCCCACTCATTGGGAATGCCAATGTAGTTTTGCTCTACCAATGAGCAATTAAGAAAGTGTGATATATTTGGGGTTTAATTATTCCGTGTGCTTTCAGAAGTGTCAGACCAGACACGTCCTTTTTCTTGCCAATGCCATCTTTCATCTGCTTTTAAATCTGGAACAGCAGAGGCAGAGTTATATTGTATTTTACCTCTTCATTACTCTTGTTTACTGGCTGTTGCAGACGATATGAGCAACACAAAAATGAGAGAGACTTGGAATTATCTTGTTGGAGAAACTGGGTGATGATTAGCACTGAGGAAGCCATGGTGATTGTAGGAGAGCTCTTGCAGATACAACTGGAAAATTAGAGATCTTGGAGCTCTGGGTACCCCATCACCACTGGGTATTTACACTGGTGGTGCAGGCACAGATCTGCAGCTGTCAAGGCAAGAAGACATTGTGAGTACCATGGATTTTAGCTGGCTATTCTGGGATTCCTTCTGTCCACTCTAAAAAATTTAATGAGGAATTTAATTGAGTTTATTTGATTTTTTTTCAAATCAATGTCTCAAAAAGAATTCCTTCAGAAATGCTTGGCACCTGATTAAAAAAATTCTTTTCCAGCAAAATTCTTAAGAAATTTTATTCTCCACTATTTGACAGAACAAGTCTGGATGGAGAAATACTAGACCATGTTTAGTAACAAAACTAATCTTCCCTGGAAAGATATTATAAAATATCATAGACACCATTTTCTTTTTAATAACTATAGAAGAAACTATAATTTTGCAACTGGAGATGTCTTTTTGGTTTTCTTTTTTTAATAGTAGCAAAAAACTTTTGCTTTCCAACTAAGAAGAAAGTGCATTGAGGAGGTATTTACCAAAAAAAAAAATTAAAATAAGTTTGTGGTTTATTCTTTCTCACTCAAAGTAATTTGAGTGAAATATTTGTATCCATACACAGAGTAAATTTTTTTATGTGTGTTATATTATTCAGCTAGTGAAAAACTAGCTGCCACATGAAAACATGTGGATTATGTATGCTTATGAATTTAAAATTGCAGTTACTTGGATTATAATGACAAGGCCTTTATCCTAAGATTTTCAACAACATTTAAGCTCAGAGAAAATTTTTGAAGAAGGAAAACCATTATAAAATTCTGTCTTAAAATTTGTTTAAAACCAGTTTGTCATATGTATTTCATAATTTAAACATCAAAATGCCTGTATTTTTTGGGCCATGCTAATTCTTGTTTAGGGAAAACAAAATAATCAATTGCTGGAACTGTATTTTACCTGGTGACAGGCCAATTAAGTTGGCAGTATGAAAAAGATTTTTTAAAATATTTAAAACACTATTCTCTTAATTTTGAAGATCTATAGAAAGGCCCTTTACATAGAAGAAGGAAAGATAAAGACATTAATTTTTATTTTCTGCTCAGAAAAGTAAATGTATATTGCTTTTGAAATTCTGACTGTCTCCTGGTGAATTAAGAAACCATTAAAGTCAAGCACTGCACTCATATACTGAGAACAAATTAAAAATCCCCAAATAATAACTGAGCTATCAGTAGTGTTCTAAGTCATTCTGGCTGTCAAATAATCATATTTCTTTGTCTGCCAAGGAACACATTTAAAATGCAGAACAATAACCTTTTTTTCTTTATCTGTAGATATAAGGTGTGTATCGAGTTACGTCCAACACCTGCAACCTGTAGGTGGCTAAAAGAAAGTATGTGGGAGCTATAATGCAGAAACTGTTTTTTCAAAAGTAATTTGGTATGATTTATGGTGTTCTCATTGACATAATCTGCTTGAAGTGTTAAATTTTACCCAATCTGAGATGTTTAGATATTGTTTGTTTACAACAAGGAAAACTGGAATATAAAATGCAAAAGCCTTTCTATATTTGATAGCATTTCTTAATTTTTCGTAAGTTTTTCTGCTTGACTGAGTGCTTCCATTATACTCAACATTTAAACTGTGTAGACTGGAAGTACTTCTCCATGGCAGAAATGAGTGTGTTCTGGAAAACAAGAAGCAAGAGAAAAGGAAAACTAAAAAATCAACCAAAGTCCGGTATGGCTGACAGTGTTTTTTATTCAAGGCCGTGTCTGAGTCATAATTCATAACATGTGAAAGTTTGGGTTCTTCTTATCTTAATGAACATTCAAAGACTCACATGTATGGCAATGCATCTTTTTCTTGTGGTAAAATATAGTGCAGCCCCATTTTTAGTCATAGTGGCCATAGAGTATTAGATTTTATAGAGGGATGTCAACCTTGTGTGGTAGATATCAATATCATCTGTTGAATACAACTTTAGATAAGTAACTTTGGCCTCACATTAATGTGTATTCATAGGAGAACCTGGCAGTACTGTGGAGTTATTTAAAAACATTGGATATTAACATTTTAATAAGGTCTCTGTTCATTGATGATTAAAAAAATCAAGGTGAAATTGCAACTATTTTGAAAATATGGATTGAGCCGTACTGTGTCTAGTTATTAAAACTACCAGTATCTTTGCAGTTTTTATAGCTTTCTGAAATTGATATATTTTAGACAAGATGTGCTATAGATAATGGGCCAAAAAAAAAAGGAAGAAAGGAAAAAAAGCTTTAAAAGCCGGATAGCTCTTGGTTTCAAAATGCTTTCCATGACCTAAATGTTGTTCACTTCCACTGAAGAAGTGACTCGTAAAAGCCCATCGAAGTCTGCAGCCCTTTAATTAATACTTTAATATTTCACACTAGGAAATTTGTTACATATGGCTAAGATTTCCTGCTGAAATTAACTACCTTGACTGAAATTTGTGTTGAACCCTTTCCTACAGATTCAGCTGGTTTGGTTGTTGAAGTTTGGGGTTTAATTCAGACAAAAGAAGCTAGAATCATATTTTGAGCTCATTTTCTCAAAAAAAAACCCAAAAAAACCAGGAGGAACTAGATGCTACTATCTCATTGATTTTCACAGGAGTCAGCCCCATTTTTCTGTGTAAATTTTTATCATTGAAATTTCAATATTCAAATGTTATGTTGGAAATCCAGAAAGAAGCAAAAGGCTATCAAGTGTTTCTCTGTCTGAAGGTCAGAATTGTTTTTCTTCTTCATTTCATTTTGGTTTAGAGATTTTGTAGCTCAATAAAATTTTCTTTCTGAAATGCAAAAAGAGAAAATGCAAATTCATTGCTTGATGATGAAGGATGAACAAGTAAGTTCTTAATTTTTTAATCATCCATATTAATAGTCTTCATTTGGCATGCACATAATGGCATTTATCAAAGCATGTGAAAATACTTGACAGATCCTTTATTGAGGTTCTTAATACTTCATAGGATTAAATCTGTCTTCCAGATAAATGTACTAGTACTAATAATAATGTGATAAATACTTCTTTTTACTCCTTTCTAAGCAATAATCAAGCTTCTGTACTCAATCTGAAAATAATAAATTGCTTCTGGTGGTCCCTGTTTAAAGAAATCTAAAGTGAAATGTGGAGATACAGTTAGCAGATAAGATCTGAGTAGATGGCACTTTTTGTACAACAAATGAAAATTAATTCACTTTGTGACCTATTTAGAGAGCTCACTGTGTGGAAGGATCGAAGGTTAGGGAGACAGGGTTGTAAGCAGTAGGGGTGGGAACAACAGTGACTCTGATTGTCAGCTCATGTAGAGACATTCTTTTGTGCTGGAAAACAGAATATGACAATGGAATAGTGAAATATTCTAGGGAATAAATTAGGAGGACTAGACTAAAGGGGACTAAATTAAACTAAGGGGAAAGTTGAAAAAGAATTATTGCAAAATGGATTCTTTTGGTGCATGTTTTGAGAAATTTGATTGCACCTTTTTGGTTAAGTTTGACAGATTTCACAGGGGTTCTTGGGTGACGGAAGAGACGAGAATGTTGATTCCAGGTTTAAGAAGGCTTGATTTATTATTTTATTATATATATTGCATTAAAAATATACTAAAAGAATAGAAGAAAAGGTTTTCATCAGAAGGCTAGCTAAGCTAAGAACAGAAAAAGAAAGAATGATAACAAAAGCTTCTGTCTCATTCAGAGAGTCCAAGCCAGCTGGGCTGTGATTGGCCATTAATTACAAACATCCAACATGGGCCAATCACAGATGCACCTGTTGCATTCCACAGCAGCAGATAATCAATGTTTGCATTTTGTTCCTGAGGCCTCCCAGCTTCTCAGGAGGAAAAATCCTAAGGAAAGGGTTTTTCATAAAAGATGTCTGCGACAGTTAAGGGTTGCCTGATACCAAGCCTTGTCCATTCCTAGGCTTTATAGACTACTTGGTGTTTTATAATGTTAACATGATCATAACAATAAGCTTTTCATAGGCTGAAACAGTTTAATCTTTTTTTAGCAGGTCACTGAGCAGGGCTGACTGAGGAACAGGTTTGAAACACTCTTCTGAGTTGTAATCTCTACGAATATACTGTGTGTCAGTAAGTCAATCCTTTAATGCTAGACAGAACACTAAAACAAACTCTCAGAGAGGTGAAATAGTTTGATTACTTGAGGTAGAATGGAGTCAGGGTTAAGACAACAGAAGGAAAAGACCCAGAATCCTGCACTGACTACAGATCACAGAATTAGAGTGGTGAATGGGGCTTTGGAGAAATTGTGGTCAGCACTCCAGGAGCGTATCCTGTTCTAAGGAATGAGAATGCATTGGTTGTGTGTGGCCAGGTTTTGGCAGCAGGGTGACTACAGGGGTGGCTTCTCCTGTGTCTGATGGAGCCAGCTCTAGGATGGATCTGGCCCTGGATAAGGCTGAGCCCAGCACTCATGGTGGTGGCACCTGTGACGGTGTTGGATGAGGGAAGAGACGAGGATCTGACTCTGTGTTTCAGAAGGCTTGATTTATCATTTTATGATATATATTACATTAAAACTATAATAAAAGAGCAGAAGAAAGAATTTCATCAGCAGGCTAGCTAAGAATAGAATAGCAAAGAATGATAACAAAGGTTTGTGGCTCAGCTCTCTGTCCAAGCCAGCTGGGCTGAGATTGGCCATTAATTACAAACATCCAACATGGGCCAATCCCAGATGCACCTGTTGCATTCCACAGCAGCAGATAATCAATGTTTGCATTTTGTTCCTGAGGCCTCCCAGCTTCTCAGGAGGAAAAATCCTGAGGAAAGGCTTTTTCATTAAAAGATGTCTGCGACACCCTGTGCCACTGGGGAGAAAGAAGAGAAAACAGGGAATGAAGTTAAGCCCTGGAAGAAAGGAGAGGGGAGGGGGAAGATGCTTTTAATGCCTTGAGAAGCTACCTAGAGTGTTAAAGGAATAAATTAGGTATTTATTAAAAGGTCTTCAAAGGACACACCTTGGGCAGTGCAAGAGCCTGGCCAAGGCTACACTGAAGATGGACGATGGGTCACAAGTTTTCACAGTTTTATAAGTTTTGGTCCATTTACATATTGAGGTTAATTGTCCAATTACAGCTTCAGGTTATGAAGTCCCATCCTCCCAGATTTCTCTCCTCAACTCCCTGTTGTTTGTACTTTTTGGGCCTGAAGATGCAACATTGTCCTTGGTTCTCAGGCTGGAAAAGGATTGTTTTGTCTAACTAAACTGTGAGGACACCTTGCTAACACTTCATATGTAATTCAGTTATATACTAATGCAGTTCAGAATCTGGAAAGTATGAAAGCTAAAACTTGAGGCATCATTCTAATATTTATTTTTTTATTTTGTAATTATCCTACTGGGATTTTATTGTTAATTAATAAATCTAATTTCCCCAACTGGAGTGTTTTCACCCTTGATAGTATTTGGTGAGGGGATCTCTCCCTGCCCTTATTTCAACTCTTTTGTTGTATTTTATCTCCTCTGTTCAGTTGAGAGAAAAGCGATAAAGAAGCTTTGGTGGGCACTTGACATCCAGCCACGCTCTGAATTCGACAGGGATGCCCTTAATTGCTTTGATATTTAATTTTAATGTATTAGATATGAACAAGTTCTTGAAATTGTGGAGGCCAGTTGCTTATCTCAGGAAGGAACTTAGGTGCTCAGTGATCTAATGTTCACTGCACAGCTAAGGGGGAGCAGGCTGAGCATGTGGAAGATGAAAAGCAACTGACAAGAAATAATTGATGAATGATGCAGTTCACAGTTTCAGGAAATGAAAAAGAAGCAAGAACAGCTGGATGGGGACAATTCTCTCAAAAATATTTCAGCATTGTCTTGAGATTTTAAACACCCTCTCACATCTACTCACAGAAGTGTTCTCTTCCTAATACCCATCAGCACAACATTCACTTGTTAAAATTGTGGCCTTTTAGAAGAATTGGTGTGGAAAGTGAAGAGGAAATGGTGGTTACAGGAGAAGGCTTAACAGACCAATGGAAGCACTGAGGTGTCTTTTAGAATCTGAAAAGGAAACCCAAGGAGTCATGTAAAAGTAGACGGAAATTAATATGTCTGAGTACAAAAATTAAGGCTAGTATAACTATGTGAGGATAACCAGAAGTCTAGAAAACAGTGCAAAGGAAAATGAGAAAATAACTTAAAAATAACCAGGGCAGCTCACACAGATAAATGAGAAATTAAAGGAAGGCAAAAGAGATGCATTTTGATTGCTCAACGTGAACCAATATGGATATCAAGAGAAACAAGAGCACTGAAAGGCAAGTTGAATGAATTAAAGTAGCATAGTAAGGTGAGTTCCTTAATTTAGCTTATTTAAGGAAGTAGCCTAAGATTTTGAGATGCATAATTTAGTTATATTCAACAGAAGGCATTGATTAATATACTGGCAGTATTACTGAAATATTTTCCTTCTTTATAACAATTTGGATGAAATGTTTTCTTCTGAGCATCTCAGTTTAATGATAGAGAAGGACAAAGAAGATAAACATACTGCCTATGCTTAGGTATTCTTACTTTTCTTCTGCAATTCTTTAACTCTCTCTCCCCATTAGATTGCACCTGGGCATTGGTGAGATTTTTCCCCAGAATAAGTACTTTCCTTCTTGCACCTAAAGTGGGCAACACTGCTAGTGTTTGGAGGCAGCTGTCTGGCACATATCAAAACTGTCTGCAGGCTCAGAAATCTTGGGCTGTTTGGGGAATTTAGAATACTTTAAAACAGAAAGAAGGGATAGACAAGTATTCTCATATGCAAATGTTTACTTGTGGCTCCAAGAGACTTGGGGTATGACAAAATAGGTTTGATTTGTGGGCAAGATGATTTAGATTATATGTCAGGGAAAACGTTTTTTGTGAAAAGGGGTAATTAAGCAGGAGGAAATAGCTTCCCTTGGGAAGTTATGAAATCTTGTCTTAAATAAAGTCTTTTTGAAACAAACATCTGTCAAACATCTGTCAGAGGTAGTCTGAACCTGTCTAGCCACACTTCAGTGGACGATAGACTGTCTCAGCTTTCAAATCTGTTCCAACCTTACTCCTGTGATTCTGTGACATCATGGAGGATTTTTCTCCCTGACTGCACAAAAGCATCAGAGAGCCCCAAGCTGTAATTAAAACATCTGCTCAACAAAGAGGGGTTGTAAATCTCAACTCATAGGAGGCACACAATTAATGCTATCAAAGTGCCAGTCACCTTCCACTTCAAACTTTTGGAAAAAGAAGAGCTTTTTGTACAGCATCTTAGTCATCAATAATTAATTTCTAATAATATTTTATTGCTTTAATATTTGCCCACTAATATAATGATCATATCTTTCCTTTGACAAATAAGTCATATAAAAAAAACAGTTATTCCCAAATAGTTGTGTCATTCTGACCCAGTTATTTTGATTCCTTACTGATGTGCTTAGTAATTATACAAATGGGATTTTCATACAAATGTAATCCCTTTTTATTGTAATGCAAAAATTAATTTTTACACTCAGTTATATTTGCCTGGCTTAGTGTCTAATAGTTATGTGCCCACCATCCTATGTATTTGCTGTTATTTCATTGCTTTTAGTTTTCTCTCTGCTCTGTATGCAAAGGTAAAATCTCTGATGCCTCCTGAACAAAGCACTGCACAATTAATTTCTTCTTGCCTCACAGACTGTTCATGTTTTCTTTGATCAGAAGAACAGTGAAATGGCCTATACTTTTATTAAACATACAAAAGCAATATTTTAAAATGACACAGTGTCAGTCCCACAATTTACATGAGTAACTTTCAATAAAACATTATTATGAAAGTAATCAGTAAAGTGATCATCAATCATTTATACTTTTCTGTAGAGTGTGATGTTTCTGTGAAAACATAATCTTAAAAGTTATGTTTCCCCATTTGCCTCTTTCAGGAAGACATTCAATTCTAAGAGAAAAACTACATGGTTTTCAGTATGTTTGATCATTCACATTATTCAATTCACAAGTGTTCTACTTTGACAGTGGAATAGTTAAGCATTGAGAGGAAAGAAAGAAAAAGGAAAGACAAAGAGGAAAAGCAAAGGGGAGGAATGAGGAAAGGAAGAGGAAGAAAAGAGAAAGAAAGAAAAAGAAAGAAAGAGAAGCTTCTTCCCAATCCTACTGAAGTACTAGAGTATTGCAAAAAAGGTTCTTGTCTCATCAGAGTCAATATTCAGGTATTGAGTCTTGCTACATAATGATCATGATGATGACAATGGTGATGATGATAATAATAATGATAAATAATTAAGGATGAGCCTTCAAATCAGTCATGTTGGTTTAACAATGGAGAGATTTATACCGACTTTCATGGGATCAGACCCAAGTCAACAATGAACTCCTGTTTAAACATATTTCTAATTGAGAAAGATTAAGAGTTCATAATGCAGTGTTACTGTACGTGTCTAATACAGTACTTGCACTGCTTCTAATAGAATATTTGATAATTATTGCCAGAAAAAAGAATCCCACCATCAAAACAATTGAAATATGTGCTACTTCCCAACTCTTGTAAAAGATTCTGGCAATATTTTATTTGGCTATTGCCAGGTGGAAATATTCTAATTTTTTATTGCCAAACTTAGTGTCTTACCTTAATATTTCTTACCCTCATTAAAAGCATTGTACGTTATGGACTTTTCTTCCCCACAAAGATTGCAGCTTATAGAAACAAGTCATGGAAGAAAAGTAGTACAGGACAACTAACTCCTGAGGAATCCTGAATGTGGGCTAGGATAACTTAGTTCCATAGTTTCCTTTCTGCAAATATTTGACTCTGAAACTGTTTTGGAAATCACAGTCATCTTGCATGCTTGTGGCAACCTCAAAGTTTATTTTACATAAAGACAACAGCACAATAAAAATACTCTCATGACTCTCATGATCTCCACTTCTTCAAAACGCCCCAGCCAAGTCAATTTGGGTGCCATGTCTCCAGCATAAATCACTTCTTTCCTATTAAAATAAAAGACATCAAGGTTCTCCTGCAGCTGAGTGTGTTTGCCTCTCCTGCGCCCTTGGTGAAATACTTGGTAAAATATTCAAAAAACTGTTCCTGTGGCCAAACGCAGCTTTGCTTTCTAACCCTATAATTCTAATTCAGTTTTACCAGGGATAGATAACAGCTACATGCAAATGTCCACAACCACAAAGTATGTGAAAATGAGAGTCACTATTTTTCTGTTTGCACCAGCAGCTTTCCAGTAAAAATATTTTTACATCTGGACTATCTTTGGGACAAGCATATTTTTGGCACTGTGCTAGGCAGTGTAAATTACATTTTTTGATGCTTGCAAAATGTTCAATGAGCTGGTAAAAGGCTTTTCATTACCTATCTCATTTTTTTGGAAGGGAAGAAGATCCTCAATATCTTACATTTGGCCAAGCAAGGATGTAATGATCTTCCTGAGAGATGTTTGTATTATTTTCCTGCGTAGTCTTTGTACCAAAACATCAGGAAACACAGGGAAATTTGAAGAGGAAGAAACTCCTAAGGTAATTTCCTTTTTATGCTTTTAACTGGAAGGCTATGAAAATAATAGAGATTGAAAGCGTGGGTTTTTTTTTCTTCTTCTACTGTTATTTACCCAAAATCTCTCTTTTCCACGTAGCATGATAGATCATTAATCATGGCAAGAGTGAAATAGATTTTTATTAAAAATAAGATAGGAACAATCTTATTTTCTGTATTTTGCTCTTGTAATGAGCACAGAACTTAGAGGTCACCAAGAAATTCACACAGTGATTTTATGGAACAGTAGTAGAATGACACAGATATTTTTAAGCTTAACTTCCTTTGGTGAGTTAATGCTCAAAGTCAAATAAGGCAATCCAGTCTGCCTAAAGTATCTTGGTGCTATGAACTGAACCCTCAGTGCCTGTTTTGACCTTTAGTAGAGTTGCTCAGTGCAAGTCTTGATTCCCACTTTTGACAAAATCACATTTTGTAATTACTCACACGACTAAAAGTGAGACATCCAACCAAACAAAAAAATAAAGAACACCAAAGCTTTTAAAAAGCATTAAAAAAATCTGTTACCACTGTGTGTATTTAATAGCTTTTTTTCAAAAATAATTCAAAGTCAGAAAATGAGAACATTTTTCCAGTGTAAATGTTTCAGTATGCTTTTCTCACAATTAATTATTCCATGTTAAACTTCACAACCTATGAACAGAAAATGTTATCAAATTAGTATGTTTTGTGTTTATCATAAACAGCTGAGTGTGAATTTTATTTGCTCCACTAAAGCTCCTTGTATCAATTGTATGTGTCAAGGCATTTAAACACATAAATGCTTCTTGTATTCTAAATGCATATTCTGTTACATATTTGTTCCAGAGAGAATAGATATCACTACTTGTTTAGAAACACGTAAGTTTGATATTTATTACACTTTTCTCCTTGAAAATGTCTTTTAATGCCACTTTCAGTTCAAAGAAAATAGTTTCTTAGCTTTTACTTCTGGAAACAGCTTGCTTCATATGATCAAAAAGACAAATTTATATACTTTGATTTAGTTGTCCTTTCAATATATTATAAGAGATCATTCAAGAACTGTAAGCAAGTTCTGTTTTGCATATGAAAATATTCTTCTATGGAGAAAATAAGACAAAAATGTAGCAATTTAAAAGGCATTGAAGTTTTTTATTGCACTTATATTTGCACTTTTGCTAAACAAAATCTGTTAGTTGCAGATCTTTTGTTAAAAATGATAAGAATATGGATTTAGGGGACCAAACTAAACCATGAATGATGATGATAAAAGAAGGTGAACATTCAAAAATAAATTAAATATCTCTTTTAAAGGAAGTGAAGCAAATAGAAAGAAAATTCTATATTAAAAAGGGTTCCAAAGTACTATAGGACAAATTTTGACCCTGGAAGCATAAGGAGATCTCCTGTTGAGCTCAGTGATGCATGTGAGGGCAAAATTTGACTTAATGTGTCTGAAATGTGAAAAAGAAAGTTTATGAAGGGTCATTAACTTTGCTAACCTACAAGGCCATCACTCTGTTCACCTTTCCTACTCATGAAGAGCAAGGTCCAAGAACAAAACTTCTTGCCCTGTGCTACTTATTTCAATGAGATCTTTCATCTTTCTTTTGTTCAGAAATTACTATGCTGAGTTGTGTACATATTTGAGGCTATTTAACTATATGAAACTGCCTCCTTTTGTAGTAGAAACTTGTTCAACACCTGTCAGAGTACAAATATCCTACTTATGGAAGATGTGGTAATTTTTTTTTATAGACTCAATGAGTCTACATCACTAAAAGACCTAAAATCTGATGGAAAAGATGTTTACCTGAATTCTAAATTTTGAACTATAGTCCATGTGGCATAGAAAAAACTGTAGGTAGTGGAAATTAAGTAAATATTCAACAGGAAGGACACATAGCTCATTCTTTTAGTGTTTAGCAACATTTTTTCCTTTCTGAAAGAAGTTCTGCTAAAAAAAAAAATATAAAATACGGTTCCAGTGATTTACAAAAGCTAAAAACCTGAAAGTAGTGTAGTAATAAATAGTATTAATATTTATAGTAATAAATGCCTCATCTTTGCTGTGCAGTTGCAAGGCAGAGTACATGGACGTGTATGGTATGGTGAATTTATTTCACTTTGTACTTCTGGGACATAACTCCTCTTGATAATCTGGCTATATAGGCTGATCAAAAGTGAGGAGCTCATTATTCTTGTAAAGGAAATTTCATGTTTGTAAGAGTAATTATGCATATTTGTTCAGAGATACACTGAGACACAATGGATAAGAACAAATCCATGTCCTAACATAATAGAAATTTACATTTTATTCTGTTTTTTTTTAATTTAAAAATGCTAGGTTTCTTAACACAAGATATTTATATCCATAGCAAGAAGGAAGTGAGGAAAAGGAAGGAAAGAATAAATCTGAATAACAATTCTAAAGTGGTAGTTTAAAGAAAGAAAAGTGAAAAGCATCTTATTAAGGCATGGAGAATGCTTATGGACCATAACAACAATAGACCATTGTCTGAAATGTGGAACATGGAAATATGAAGGTCAGAATTAAGAATCCACAGATATTAAACTTGTCACCTGTGATGCATATGCCATATGACAGGAATTCAATTGCCTACCTCCTTCCACTGCCTGAGTGTCACAGTCAACTTTTATGAAAAAGTCTTTCCTCAGGAGTTTTCCTCCTGAGAAGCTGGGAGGCCTCAGGAACAAAATGCAAACATTGATTATCTGCTGCTGTGGAATGCAACAGGTGCATCTGTGATTGGCCCATGTTGGATGTTTGTAATTAATGGCCAATCACAGCCCAGCTGGCTCAGACAGAGAGCCGAGCCACAAACCTTTGTTATCATTCTTTGCTATTCTATTCTTAGCCAGCCTGCTGATGAAATCCTTTCTTCTATTCTTTTAGTGTAGTTTTGTCCCAGGCCAGACCTCATCAAACAGAAGCACCTCTGCAGTTTGAGGCTGTCCCATTGTGCTGAAATCAGGAAAGCATTTCAAAGAGCAGAGAGAGCCAAGTCTGCTCATCCCCATTGAATCAGCCTTTTAAAATCTGCAAGGCCTATTATGTGTGCACACACAGCAAAAGGCTGAAGCAGAAGGGAAGGACAAGTAGGATGAATTTATCAGTTATCTCTTTTTCTAGCTTTTTAGAAGCTTGTTAAAGAAAAGGAGAAGATAGAAGAGGCAGAAAAAATAGGTGAGGAAGAGTAATACTTCAATTGTAAATTATAGATGTAATATTTTTTAGGTACTTATAGGTGGGGTTTCTGGGAACCTGAATTGTAATTATGTGATTTTTTTAGGCTTTCAGGAAGTCAATTCATAGCAGGGCTTGTTTTCTAAAGAAGACCCACGAGAGAAGTGTTGTGGAATAACTGCTCTGAAGTTTGTATTCTCATTACTAACACGTTTCTTTCCCACGCTTTTTCTCCCTGTTTTGAAATAATGTAAAATGCTATAATGTTAACTTAAAAAAAAAAAAAAAGAAATTGGTGAAACAAAAAAAAAGTCCCCTCTCAAAATGAAAAAGAAAAAAAAAAAAGAATGCAGGAGTTCTACAGGCATTTAAAAAATTGTTACATTGGGATTATTTACAATTGAATTTTTCATTACTAATCTTGTACCCCAGGGAGCAAGACTTAAATTACTCTTCTACTCTTCTATCAAATACTGCCCCACTACAGAGGTTACTAAAGGTATTATTAATCATTATAAAATATCCTACATTATTTATTTTACTTGAATATTGTGGTAGCTTTGTTATCATCATAACATTTCATATGGCAGGAAGAGAGCTGAACAAATTACCTTAATTAACTTTATGTTGAGTCAGCTATAAATGTTCCCTGTGTATGATGATCTTTAGATTATCAGGAACTTTTGAGGTATTACATGTGGTGCTGCATGTTTAAGATGAAAATGTGTTATTTCTTTGACATCTCCCTCACTCCTCTTCAGTCTGCAACAGGTTTATTTTCAAAAAAAAAAAAATCATAACATTAATTTCCTGTCCTGTTATAATATATCAATATTTGTTGTTCTTAGAAATATACCTTTTCTTCCTATTAGTTGAACTAAGCAGGCTTCCACATGGTCCTTACTTCTTTCCTCTTTTCTTGTTTAAGCGCTGTGTAAGTGGCATGCAAGAAAATAAACTTTGCAATTATATTAGCAGTGGGGATGATTGGCTGGGACACAGTGAAGCTGAATTTTATTTTCAAATATCTGAAATATGCATGAGCAACACAACTATTCAGTAGAGATTTAGATCATGGGTGTAGATTTAATAAAGTAAAATGATGGCCATATATAAAAACATGCTATTTTACTGATGCAATAACTTGTGCTGTACTGCACAAATTATCATTTTTATTTCTATTTATTTCATCCTCTCCTATTTAAAATGTAAAACATACGATTTTATTTATTCTACTTAGATCTGAAAAAAAATAAAGGCTTTTTTTTTGCAGATATAGTAAATGCAAACATTGAAAGTGATAAAGAAATTACATTTTGATTTAAAAAGAAAAAATCATTTACTGTTATAAAATGGTAAACTTACTTCTTATTCTTCTTTTAAAATTCCATGTCTTACCTACTTTATATTATGATATGGCTACTTTTACATAATGTCAGCTGTTTGCATCATCTTAATAGCTATAACACACTTGTGTCCTCAAGACAAAATAATATGCTTCCAATACAATCCACCCCAAAACCAAAAGTGATGGAATTTAAGTTCCATAAAGTATAATTAAAGGTGACTGGGCAAATCTAAAATGTCAATGCTAATGCATTATAAAGAAAAAAAATGTTTCACAATAAATTTTATACTTCATATAGCTGATATTCTTACTGGTAGAATATATCTAGGTAACATTTATTCCCTAAACATAGGGAAAGTATCTTCCACCCTCTTAGCTAGTACTTCTTCACTCTAGAGGCAGCAACAAAATCTTTTCCCAAAAGATAGCTTAAGTGAATAGTAATGGATTAAAAGGCAATTAACTTCTTGGTTAATGACCAATGCAAATTGGCATGACTAAAACTTTCCACCACCTGTTTGTTTATTTATTTATTTTTTAGAAAATGATTACAATGGATTCACTCCAACTCCTCCCAAAATAGTGTCTGTATCAGAAATCTCATCATAGCTGGCAGTAATTGTGGTGGGTTTTGGCAGTTCCAGGCAGAAGTTAACTGGCATGAAGACTGAATTATCACTCCATACAGAGAAAACTTACCTTAAAGCTGGAGATTACTGTCTCTCCATAAAAACAGCAAATGGATGTTTGCTTAAAATGGTGGCTACAGAGATGAAACAGAAGCTATAATAATAAACTGTAAAAATAAGATTACTAGGTAGACACCATTCAGACACATTGATTAAAATAAGGAAAAGCCACAGGGCCAGCATCAAATAAGTGTATGAGGGAAGATACATATAGTTTTAGGGAAAAAAAAAAAAAACATAAAAAAGGAAATTAAAAGAAAACAAAAACCAAAAAGCAACAAGCAACAGAGAAGCTCAGTGTTGTTTTTCTAATAGTTTCATTTATTGAACAGTATAAGGCCAATTTACCCTTTTCTCATGATACCATGTATACATTCTGTTCAGAGTCAGAAGAGTCTCTTCAAATGTAGGAGATAATATAAAACCATTAGGCTGTATAGATTTTCTTGTTGAGTGGTAGGGGACATTGTAATTAAGGCACAATGTATAAATCAGAGAGATAAATTATGAAACTGAAGAAGTCAAGTTAGAGATTCTGAATATCATGGACCATAGGATTCCTCCTTATGTTCTATGTTTTATGTTTGAAGAAGTTCTTTTAGATGAGAAAGTAAATTATTTTTGCTATTAATTAAAAATAAAAAAATAAAATACAGCAACGTGTATTCTAGTTCAGGTCTACATGAACAGTTTTAATGAGTGATTATTAGTGCTTTTACAGTTAATTAAGTTTTGGATTGGAAAAGAAAAAGAAAAAAAACTAAATCCAAAGCAAAAATGTTCGGTTCAATCTCAGAACCAAATACATGTGCTGTTTTTGTATCTGTATTGAAGAAAACAAGCTGAAAGCTGCCAGAAATGTATAATCTGTATTTTGGTCCTTGGCTAAAAGATAACCCTGGGGGCTGATTTCAGTTGCTGCTCATCTCACAACCGGATCATAGCAGCAGGAGAGGATAAAGAAGATTTTCTCTTGATCCTTCCTTGCCCCTTTGTCTTGATTTTCCTTTCTGTCCTTAGGCTTGTTTCAATTGCTTTTTTTGTTTCTCTCAACAGTGCATTGTTGGGATTCTCTCCTAAGTCCTGATTAATTTCTCATAAGCACCCTAACAACTCTCATGTGGCAGACGTGCATCCAAACCAAAAGGAGAGCAACATGTCCCAGCCAAACACTCAGGGGGGATAGGGATCAACTCCACAAAGGCACAGCATATTCCATTCTCTTACAAATTCTGTGGCAGACCAGCTGACTGCCTTGGAGACTTTTCTTATCTGATGTCATGGGTTTTAGTCCTCTGAAGTTCCATTTTTTTTCCAAAGAGCACGTACCTATCTGCTAGAGATCCAAATGAAACTCAATGACCTACAATAGATTTGTGTGCACGGAATTGTTATTGACTTCTTGTGCATTAATAATTTTTTAACCGCCAAATCCGTCAAATTTCCGATGCATTTTGATATAAAAAGAAAATTCAGTGTAAGGATTTTTTAAGAGACACTGCAGGATACTGAAATGAAAGAGGAAATGTGACGGTGTTCACAAGGGTCTCAGGTTGAGGAAAGAGATGAGGATTTGACTCCATGTTTCAGAAGGCTTGATTTATTATTTTATTATATATATTATATTAAAACTATACTAAAAGAATAGAAGAAAGGATTTCATCAGAAGGCTGGCTAAGAATAGAATAGCAAAGAGTGATAACAAAGGTTTGTGGCTCGGCTCTCTGTCCGAGCCAGCTGGGCTGAGATTGGCCATTAATTACAAACATCCAACATGGGCCAATCACAGATGCACCTGTTGCATTCCACAGCAGCAGATAATCAATGTTTGCATTTTGTTCCTGAGGCCTCCCAGCTTCTCAGGAGGAAAAATCCTAAGGAAAGGATTTTCCAAAAAATCCAACAAGGAAAGGAAGAAAAAATCAAATATAAGAAAACAAACTAAAGAAAATTCAGAGGGCAAATCTAGCGCAGACCAAAATTAAAAGTCAGAAGTGATGATGAAATATGAAACAGCCCCACACACATTTCATCCAGGAACTGGGACTCTGGGGACTAATGCAAAACACTACAGCTTCAACAAGGGAAACCTGACTGGGAATTTTCTGCAGTCCTGTGAGCCAGAAGGCATGTCTAACCTTGAATTAGGTAAAATCAAATTACAGTAAACAGAACCAAGATTTCAACAATCTTTGCTCATTTCCTTTCTTTCTGTAATTTTAGAAGGTTTGAGTTTGGAAATGTTGAATTAAACTGAGTTTCATTTTAAAATCTTTCAGACACTATATTAGAAAAAACTATCTTCTCCACTCTTGTATTTCTTTTTTTAACCCAAATTCCTAGCACTTAGAGATGTTTTTATGCGCAAGTGTCATAGTTCAACACTCTTTTGGACTGGTTTAGTTAAATTACTCAGGGAGAGCCTTTTAGCTGAGAAAAAGAAAGCTGAGAGAGGATACCACAGACTTAAAAAAGTGAGAAGTTGGAAAATGCAGACCTGTTTGCTGAATTTCACAGAACTAGAAGGGACAAACACTGAAACTACTAAGAGATATGATTAAATTAGGAAAAAAACTACCATTTTTCCTCAGTGCTCAATAAACTTCTGCCTTTTGAAGAGAAAACACTATCAGTAGATTCAAAGCAAAGTTAAGCTTGGAGAGGTACTTGCAGGAGCAGGCAAAGGCGTCTCTTTTCTGTCCCTAACTCAGAGGGAATTCCAAGGAATACAGGGGGAACATGGCTATATACAATGGCCTTGTTTTGTGCCCTCCCTAAATGGCTTTCACTTCTCTCCCTCTTTAAAAAAGACCAGTCATCTTCATCTCTCTTCAAAAAAACCAGCAGAAAACATAAACTATTTGTGAATTTACCTGGATTTCTCACGAAACACAAAGAAACTTCAGAGACAAGATTTATGGAGCCTTATTGGGTTTTATGGATTTTAAGTGTGGCCAAAAAACAAAATTAAAAAAAAAATTAAATTTCATTTTCTATGTTTCTTCCAGACATTACTGGAAATGACAGGAATGAAAAACATGGCTTTGAAACAACAGTCTTAAGTTTTTAACTAACATAATAAAATATTTAGCTAATTCAATTTTCTTTTATTTTAGATTGTTTGCAGTCTAGATTCTGCTTTTGTCATCATCTAAACACTTGTATGAAATTTATAACTAAATTTGGTTACATTTTTTGGTTGTTTTAACACTCAAGTCACCGTTAAAAAGGCAGATCCTACAGGCACATGAAATTCTCTTCTAAGTAAGAATAGAATTACAGGGTCAGTAATGCTGCAAACCTCCCAAATCACTCTCTGTGCCTACTTGTAAGTATAAAAAGATTAATTTATTTTCTTTGGCATTTTTTTTTTAATTTTGGCCATTTAGCACTATATGTGAGAAACTAGGTAGGTAATAGATTAGAGTGGTAAGTCAAGATTTGAGAAATTTATTCCTCTACAGTTATTTCCAGGGAAAATAAGCCCAAATAATAAAGCTGTTCAGCTACTCAAGTCCCTCACAAAATTAAGTTAAATTTCCAAGAGCTTCCTGAGAATGTAAGGAAGGGATATATCTTTATAAATATGTACTGATGGCTCCATTTTGCTTGTCATTTAAAATACTTCTAAAATTGCTTTAACATGAGATTTAAAAATTGATAATATTAATTAGTATTAATCATTACTTCTAGAAAAAAAAATCCAAATTCCTATTTCCCTCATATTTGTGAGGGAAAATATACACAATCTTACAGATACTTTGCTCAAGCTTATATGAAATAATATCAGAACCATATGTGACTTGAAGATTTTTTAATAAAATTAGAAGCAGAATAAATCTGTTTTGTCAAATAAGAATTTGTTCTTATTTGACAAAATCTTTTTATATAGACAAGGCTTAATCATTCCTATAGGCAGAAGCAAAAAATATGTAAACTTTATCTTACATTTAATCTTTGCTGCTATTGGGCAAGTTGTCCAGAAGGGGTCTCAGACTGTTGCTTCCTCACATGTTTTATCTTCTGGCTATCTGATGGATTTATTGCTTTTTCTGTCACATCAGCTGTAACCTGGACAATATTGTCAATTATGACTCAAAGAATCAGTGCAGCAAGCAGCAGACTTGTGAAGAAGAGCTCAGATGTAGAAAGTGAAACAAATGGGATGGAAAATGGTGATTTCATGTTTGTCCATTTATCTTCTCTATAGATTTAGTGTGTTACTAAGGGGGAGAACATAGGAAAACTTTCAAATGTTAATAAAATAATTCTTGTTCAGAATTTAAATTTGCATTTAACATCATCCTAGCAGAGGCTGAGATACTGTGTTGTAACCAGAAACTTTTTCAATATCTTTTAAATTTGTATAAAGTTTTTTGAATAAGATTTAAAGGTTGATATCATCTTAAAAAGCTGGGAAGAAACTCAGTATATTGTTGCTTAATTTGGTATCATATCACAGTGGTTACATTTGCACCAGAGATGGGAGCATAGGCACTGTGATTCTGGAAGTGAAGTCATCTTACACATACAATTACAATATAGCATACATTTTAAAGGTAGATGTGTTGTAAATTATGCTGCCATTTTTTTTCCAAGGGGAAGGAAGAAAGAGTTCTACAGAATTCTCTCTTTTATTATACCAGAACTTGCCATTTGCTGTCAAAAAAATCTCAATTTTTAAGTGATTATTCTCCCAAAGTGAGTTAAACATTCTTACAAAGATTTTATGTTCCACTCTGACACAAAGTTTTACAATGTGAATAAAATGGTATTATTTGAACAACATATGTTTGCAGAAAAATAAATGCTGCTTCCAAGTTTGCTGCCTAGAGATTGCAGCCTAGATTCCTCACTTGTAATTATTAGTGATGATATTGGATTTAGAATCTTTGATTATTGTTCTCAATCACAATTAAGATAAAGTGTATCATTATGCTTCAGATTGAATACCAATAAAACAATCTTCAGGACATTACAAAAAATCTCTGCTTTCCCAGGACCCCTCTGAAAGCAGACACAGATTTTTAAGCTATATTCTTGAGACACAGATTTTCCAACATGTACTCTTATATTAAGGTTCCTAAACTATTGTAAAAATCTATTTTTTTAGTTATTTCAGAGGAAAACATAAAAGAAAATAACCTGGCACTCACATAATCATTTCCATCCCTCTGGCAAAGATACCATTAATAGTGAAATAAAGCTTCTTTTTTTCACCATGTTTTGTTTGGCTTTCTTGCTCTTAATTCAATAATTCACATCACCACTGTGAAGTAGACAGTGAATTATTTTAATAGTGTTAAAATAGGAGATTAAAAAGGTCCAGTTGATATTTTATCTCCCACCCTGGTTTGCCATCACATTAGAACTCATAACATTAAATTTTATCTCCTCTGTAAATTCTAGGAATGTTCTTCAGCTGTGAGATGGTGCTGAAGATGCAGGAGTTGTAAGCACTTGGAACATCTTTCCTGCATGGTTATGCCTCCTGGAAGCTTTCTGGAGTGGCTTTACCCTGGCTGGGTTCCAGGAACCCAGAAAATCACTCTCTCACTCCCCTCTGCAGCTGGACAGACGAGAGAAAATACAACAAAGGGTTCATGAGCTGAGACAAGGACCTGGAGAGATCACTCACGGATTACTGTCACAGGCAAAACAGCCCTAAATTAGAGACATTAATTGGACTTATTACTATCAAAATCAGAGCAGGGTAGTGAGAAGTAAAACAAAAACTTCTAAACACTGCTGTTGTTCCCCCACTGCTCCCTCCTCATCCAGCAGTGAAAGGAGATGGGGAATGGAGGTTAATGGTCAGTTTGTCATCCGTGGCTTCTCCCATTACTCAGGGAGAGGAATCACATAGCAGACATCTTTTATGAAAAATCCTTTCCTTAGGATTTTTCCTCCTGAGAAGCTGGAAGGCCTCAGAAACAAAATGCAAACATTGATTATCTGCTGCTGTGGAATGCAACAGGTGCATCTGTGATTGGCCCGTGTTGGATGTTTGTAATTAATGGCCAATCACAGCCCAGCTGCTCAGGCTCTCTGTCCGAGCCACAAACCTTTGTTATCATTCCTTTCTCTTCTAAGCTCAGCTAGAATTCTGATGAAACCTTTTCTTCCATTCTTTTAGTATTATTTTAATGTAATATATACCAGAAAATAATAAATCAAGCCTTCTGAAACATGGAGTCAGGTCCTCACCTCTCCCCTCAACCTGAGACCCCTGTGAACACTGTCACAGTACAGCCCTTCAAGCACAGGCTGCTCCAGCATGGGAACAGGGCCCCTCTCTCCATGGGCCTCCCACAGCTTCACAGCCTCCTCCAGGCATCCACCTGCTCCAGGTGGATCTCTGCATCCCTGTGAGCAATAGGAGCCTCCTCCAGCCAGGTCTCATAAGCTCTTGGAGGTCTATTTCTCACCCAAGATAGCTCAGCTACCTCTGGAGGTATAAAATCAGCAGGATGGCTTCTGTGGCAGTGTTGGAAACTAAAAAGGTTTTAATAAAAGGCAGATTAACAAACTCCTTACAGAGAAAAACCGAGCCAGGTGCAAGAGGTTCTTGCTCCTGGTAAAACACCTCACAAAAGCCATTAGTTTTAGTTTCTTTGTTCTATTCTTTTTCTAGTAAATTGCCCAAGCAAGACTTTTTGGTTCCTTTCCAATTTGTCCAATTAGATATCCTTAAATTTGAGGTGAAGTCCCCCAGGCCTACGAGATGTCTTTTTCACCTAATTGAGGAGAGAAACTTCTGGGCTTCTTTCCTTTTTCAGGGGACAAAGGACAGTTTTGTCACTCCGTCAACAGGGGACACATTCCTTTACCTGTGGATCTCCATGGGCTACAGGGGCACAGCTGCTTCACCATGGGCTGCAGAGGAATCCCAGCTCTGGTGCCTGCAGCATCTCCTGCACTGATCTTGGTGTCAGCAGAGCTGCTCCTCTCACAAGTTCTCACTCCTCTTATTTGGCCACAATTATAACTGCATAATAATTTTTCTTCATCTTGAATCTGCTATCACAGAGGTGTTACCACCATTTCTCATTGGCCCAGCCTTGGCCAGCAGCACATTTGTCTTTGGAGCTGCCGGGGGCTGGCTCTGCCAGCAGCTTCTCACAGAAACCACCCCTGTAGCATCACTGCTGCCAAAATCAGGCCATGCAAACACTTTCTCAGGAAGGCCTGATTAAAAAAAAAAAAAAAAAAAAAAAAAACAACAAAAAACCAAAAACAAAACAAAACAAAACCACCCCTTATTTATTCAATGCTTAGGGATGCCATGTGCCCCCAGATACAAACCACAGGGCACATCAAACATACATTTTATCACTTATTTTAAGAAGTACCCTCATATTCATAGCAGTCATTTGAAGTTTCAACAGTAAACCAAGTAAAAATTACAATCAGAAGCAAGGTGTGCAGTACGCTTAGATAAAGCTGTTTTATTTCTAAGTGCTCTAACTGGACAAAATTTGAAATGTTTCTCTCATTCACTACACTGACTACAGTGGGACTGATGAAAAGCAATCAAATGGGGTTCTGGCTGAACAGCATAACAATAAAAAAATAAAATGAATGATAAAATAAAAAATAATGCACATTTATAGTGAAAACCAAAATATATTGAAGACGCATGCATCTACATAAGGTAGCATTACCGTCATTTACCTGATTTAAAGGTGATCAACAACACAACCTGTAAAACAATTCAAGTATTAGTTTTCTTTCTCTTTTTTTCCCTCCTGATTTAGGTGGGTTTTTTATTACCTGCAATGGTGTGATTTTGGTTTTCATTGAGTAAGTGGCATTTATTTCCATAACCAGACTAATAATTCAAGTAACAAGCAGCTCATGGAATTGTAAACAACTAAATTTTTTTTTGTTTGTTTCTAGGTTGCTGGCATGTCTCTTACATGTAATGGCAAAATATTCGGCACTCAAGAGAAATGCACAAACTAGATTAATCTAGTTTACCAGAAGTCATAAATGATATTCATAAGAAAACACAAAGCCATCCCCTTTCCTCTAAACTCTCAAACACCTGATCCAGTAATTAATTTATTCTTAATTCAAAGTTTTCAGGACTTTTTCAAAGGTATGAAAAGGTGTTTTTTTTTTTTTGTCAGCATTATCATAGTTTGAACATGGTTAAATATTTTATTTATGATAATAAATAAGTACAATAAGGATGATAGACTATTTCCTGAAAATACATACTGTGTTGTATTCACACACAATTAGATAAATGTGCAGTATCTGTCCAAGAAACAAAAAAAAAGACAATCTTGAAAGCTGTTTTTAAATTCTTTTCTGTTCTTTTCCAAGCTGCTAGCAGCAGAGAGTACAACTGAAACATTGCTTTACTGATAGGTAAGCCACCTACAGTAAATATCTAATTTACTTCAGTTTTGGTTGTAAATCTGAAGGGATTCTACTGTGGGTTTGGTCATGCAAATCCCAATACAGATATTTATTTATTAATTATGACAATGAAATCCTGAAATATTACTGAGGTATCAGCTGAGACTGCAATAGCCCAAAATCTGACTTTTTAGTCCTCTGTCCATAGTTGAGTTAGCTCAGGAATGCAGAAGTTCTTCTGCTGTTAAGCTGGGTTGTTGTCACAAATCCACTTGACTCTCTTGTTGGATTATCTGGTTGTGTGGATTTACTTTCTCAATTCAACTTGAATTTTTGAAAATCTCTGGAATTTGATATTAGCTGTTGGAAGGCTTTTGGAAATTTATATTGAAAATATGTCTGCCACATACTTGCTTGTGACAATCTCTTTTTAATAAGAAATTCCCTCGTCAGTCAAGATCCAGAGGAAAAGAATCAGTAGGGCAGCAACACTGGTGTAAGGCATCACTTACATTTCTTACACTGGTATTGGTAGGAGCATGTTATCTTATATATCAAGAGTTCTATTATCATTATAGTGCAAGGATTCCATATTGCCAGAGTTTTTACCTCCTCAATGCTTCTCGTAGGAATCTCCTCCAAGCACTGACTATTCCTGGTCCTCACAGCAGCCATCTGACTCCAGATCCCACCAACCCACTCTTTTATACCACTGCTCTTATTGGCTACAGGTGTGGCCTGTTAACATCAGGCCTGCTCCTGATCTTTAGTAATTGCTCCAGCTGCAACTCCGTAATGGGGTAAAATTACTTTCTATACTACCTTCACTTTCTTATTTTGTATCCTCCTACAACTCCCCCTTTTTCTTTTAATTAATGAGTTTCAGCATTACCAGAAGGACATATTCAAATAAATTAACATTATGACACATTTGTACATTTAATTTAGAACTAAGAGTTATACAAATGTTCAAACAGCATATTATAGTACAGATATAAATATTTCTAAATGTTAGTTCAGTTTTATAGCTTTCCTTAGTTTACAAAGTACTTATCTTCAAAGTCTTTTATGTTTATATTTAAGAAATACTAATAGCTGTAGTTGATATATTTTTGCCAATAGTTTAGTAGTCAAATCCTGCTTCCCTGAATCCACAGGGTTATATGGTCTAGTCTCAAATCCACAGGACATCCCAAATGCACGGGGCAATATAGTTTAATATTTAAATCCTTTTTCTTCCAAATCACATCGGGATCACCATTTGTTTTCTTATATATCAAGAGTTCTATTATCATTATAGTGCAAGGATTCCATACCGCCAGAGTTTCATACCTCCTCAATGTTTCTTACAGGCATCTCCTCTGAGCACTGACTGTTCCTGGTCCTTGCAGCAGCCATCTGACTCCAGACCCCACTAATCCAATCTTTTCCACCACTGTTCTTGTTGGCCACAGGTGTGGCCTGTTAGCATCAGGCCTGCTCCTGATCTTTAGTAATTGGCTCAGCTGCAACTCCTTAATGGGGTAAAATTGCTTTCTATGCTACTTTCACTTTATTGTATTGTATCTCCCAACAGGACGGCTGCAAAAACTGCTATGGGCTCCAGAAATTTGTTCAAAAAATAAAGGTTCCCTCCCTGTATTTTATCATACACTTCTGCAGAAAAAAATTCCACTGAAGGTATTCCTGCATTTCTCTCACAGGACTAAGAAATCATATTTTCATATGAAAATTTATCAGAGTACAAATCAATGCAGACATCATTTGTATTTCTTAGAGCCTAGACACCAACTTGTAAGAGGGATGCTCAAAACCCCTCAAAGTACAGCACCTAAAGAGCTTCAAGTGCACAAAAGATGGTGAGAGAAGGCTTTAAAAGAACAGCTGAGCCTTGAGTGGGAATGGAGAACAGCTGGAGTTGTGAAAAGGTGAAGCAGCTGGCTCATGTTGTTTTTTTTCAGTCGGGTTTGGGATGAGGGTGAGATTTTAGCTTGCTGGTAGAGATGTTTCTTTATGACTGCTGTATGCTATCTGTGTCATGCCTTGTCTCCAGGGTGTGAAAAGAATAATTTTTCAGTTCTGTGATAAAGAAGTGAGACACAAACCAATGGAATGGAGGAGATATGTTAATTTTTGCTGATGCTTAGGTGTATGGTTAACTCCTCTGGGTTGCCAGTGTTGTTTTCTTGAAAGTTTGTATGCTGTTGTCTCTGTTTCTTTTCTCTCTGAATCCTTTTCCCTTTGCTAGGACTCAGATGTTTTATCTGAAGGTAAGTGTTGCTTCCTTCTTATTCAGGCTTCTGGAAGAGACAGAGAAAAGTATGAGGATTTGAGGTAGTGCCACTTAAGTTTCTAAACTTATTAAATAGAGAGATCTCCACTTTGTGTCTTCCACTTTCCTGTTCATAATTCTGTTCTACAATGAGTCTGTAGTGAGTACACACCACTTTACATTTGTCTTTTGTTTTTTCTTGTATCTCTGTGTATTGTTTTTGAGAAAGAAGATGAGGGCATACGAAGCTCAATCATTTAGGGAAATGGATATCTATAAGAACACATTGTGAGTCTTAAGAACTCTGTAAAGTTCTTATGATTTTTGGGTTTTGGAGGGTAGTAGGGTATTGTTTTTTTATTGCTGTTCTTTTTTTTTTGAGTTGTGGTTTTTTGTTTCTTTGGGTTTTTTTGAGTGTGTGTTCCATGTAAGAATTTTGAGCAGTCAGTCTAGGTAATGCATTTTAAAATTGTTAAAACCTAACTTATAAATAATAAACCTACCTTCTACAGTTGTGGACAATAATCACCCTGAAATGCCACTGATTTTTACATGATAGAGTGGGTTTTAAGTAGACTATGTACATTAGAATGAGAGGAAAATATTTTAGAAAGTTGCAGTTTCTAGCACTTCTTATAACTTGGCTACAACACTAAAGTTAGTTTAAAACAAAGTAAGTTGAGGCTGTGTTGAGAATGTACTACAAACAAAAACCTTGGGATTTTTCTGCTTATTTCGTTCCCTGTCTTTGTGTTTTTCCCTTCTCTATTATCTGCTGGATGGCTGTAAACTGTATTAGCTCAGAACCATGCAATCAAAGGTAGCTTGACCAAATTGAGTTACTTTAAAATAATTAATATTCACTATATAGAGATGTAACCCAGGGATTGAGTTAAAAATGCCTTCCATGCTCTTTTGTCTATAGGAGTTTTGTAATTTGTGCTTCTTGCAATCATGTGGCTTTCTTCAAATTGGGGCTTACTGGGAAACATGCAGTGCATTTTAATGCTGCCAATACCAATTCACACGCTCTATAATTCTTTCTTTCTTATTCTTTTCTGTTTTGTGCGTTTTTTTAGTGGATTTGGTGGTTTTGTTTTTTGGTTGGTTTCTTTTTTACTTGTTTTTATCTTTTTTAATCTTTCCTTTTGAAACATTTTGCTGGATTTATTTATTCACTTGATTTTCTTTTTATCAAGATTTGAAGGAGGTCTGGGACAGAGTAGATAAGAAAGGGAGAAATTATTAGTATATGTGAGAGAGCTGTATTCTCTCTTATTATTATTTTCTCTAGAAGATGTCCACTGGTAGTTAACTAACACTTAGATAAGGCATGACTCTTTGCTGTTGTGAGAAATGTCAAAACTACATTGCAAAAATTCGGAGTCATATTGTTTATAAAATTTTACAAGTCTCTCAGTGGATGTTCTTCAGACATAAATTTTGTAAGAGAAGACAAAAAATAATTGCTTCCTTGTAAAGCTCTGTATTTCTTTTCAATGAATTTATCATGGTTTAATCCTAGCCAGCAAGCCCACAGCCACTCTCTCCCCCACCAGCAGGTTCAGGGAGAGAATAGGTGGGGTAAAAGCCTGAGAACTCGTGGGTTGACAGTTTAATAGGGAAAGTAAAAGCCATGAAGACAGGAGACGTGAAAACAAGACATTAATTTACTGCTTCCCATGGCAGGAAGGTGTTCAGCCATCTCCAGGAGAGCAGGGACTCACCACAGGTAACAGTAGCTTGGAAAAGCAAATATCATCACAAGAAATGTTCCTATACTTCTTCCTTCTTCCCCCTGCTTTATATACTGATATAAAATGATGTCACATGGTCTGGAATTTCCCTTTGGTCACTTGGGGTCACCTCCCACCCTCCCAGGCACCCCCAACTTCCTCAGCAGGGCTGGTACAAAAGGCAGAGAAAGCTTTGGCTCAGCCATAGCAAAAACATCTCTGTGTTGTCAGCCCTGTGTTCAGCACAAATCCTAAACACAGCCCCATAGCACCCACAGGGATGATAATTAACTCTACCCCAGCCAAAACCCACACAGAATTCCTTTCTGATTTATCTTGTGGACAAACTGTCATTTGCTTTGTTTGCACACTTTGTTTGTGTTTATGGAAATACAGTGTATTTGCAGATCTGATCTGAAATAGTCCATCATGTATTAGAATAACTCTTACATAGAATGAAATCTTTCAGCAAAGGAACTTTATGAAATATAGGAGAAATTTCATTAATTCTTGTTTGTTTTTTCCAAATAAATAAAATAATTTTTTTTATTCTCTTCCATCATATCAGAAGAAACTTGTTAAATTTTGAGGATGTCAGAATGATGTTGGCTGGTTTGGTTCAGCTTTGGCTTTTCTTTTCTTTTTTTGCTTGTGGTTGAGTTTCTATGGTAGGCATGGCTGTTTTATTCTGGCTAAATTTGTTCTGCATTCATTTCTGAGAAGCAAAGGAACTTCTAGGTAGACCAGACTGTATCTAAATAAAAAGTGTTAAAAAACAAAGAAAAAAAAAGAAAGTATAAATAAAGCAGAAAGAACATCCCTTTCTTTCTCTGCAAGGTCAATTGCTTAATCCTTTTTCTCAGATTATACAAATTCATCAGTGCCCAGTGGGCCTGCCTGTCATTGCTCTGGACCTTACACAGTTCCTTAGCTTATACAAAATAAGTGGAAAGACATGTAAAATTCTATCAAATTCTATCAAATATATGTAAAATTCTATCAAATCAAAATGCTCTTTTATATCAGCCCTAATACAGCATAAAGAACCACATAAATTACAGCAGAAAGGGAGGCGTTTTTCATCCTGACATTTGATGCAAGGTAGAGCCTTGGTATAAATTCTGCAGTTCCTTTCCATTTTTGTTTGTTTGTATGAAAGACTTGAGGTTTTCAGGAGAAACACTAATCTGAAGTGTTAGAACCTGCAACGCTCCATCTGAGTCATGCTGACAGGTGAGAGTAAACAAGTATAAAAATGGAAAGTGTTTCTCTCCATACATGGGGGGAGTTTCTAGCTAAGTGAGGAAAACAGGGCTGTCTTCTGATGCTTGGTAACTGTTTAATCTGAGTTTGGGCTGCACCTGCCTTTAGCCAGTTACTTAAATTGATTTGGTAAATGGGCACTTTTCACAGAGAAATTAGTAGATTACTGAAATCTACAATCAAAGCCTTGCTGAGCTAACTTGTCTAAAAAGGATTCTTTTAACACGAAGTTTTGCATCTTTTTTTTTATCATTGCAACATAAAGACAAAGTATCTTAAATACTTCTGACATAATTCTATAATTATGTCATTTATGTCTATAATTATGTCACATTTATATAAAAACTAGCCATTTCTAACCAATTTATGATTTTTTTTTCTATTAAATATCCCAGGATAATCCTTTCTTGCAAGTAGATAAAATCACTGAATTATTAGGGTTGTAAGGGACCTCTGAAGAACACCAGTCCAACCCTACAGCCAAGGCAAGGTCACCTCAATCAGAAATGTGTCCAGGTGGGATTTGAATGTCTCTAGAGAGGGACATCTCCCTGGGAAGCCTGTTCCAGTGCCCTGACACTCCCAGTGCAAAGTTCTTCCTCAAGCTGAGGTGGAACTTCTTGTGTTTTAGTTTATGTGTGTTGCTCCTCACCCTGTGGCCATTGCCCTCGCTGGGCACCACTGAAAAGGGTTCAGTACCATTCTCTTGTCACCTGCTGTCCTGGCTCAGAGCAAATTTGGGAGAGAATCCCCAAAGTTGCTCCTCTAGGAAAGCAGATTCAATCGGGCCCTCCCTGTTGAAAGAGAAGGGAGACGACCCATCCTTTGATTCAGCATCGAACTCCAAATTTATTGATCCAAAAGGCACGTTTTTATAACCGTGTTAATTAAGATCATACATATTGCAAAACTTGAGCTCACGATAGGCTACCGAGCAAACACTAACCCCTTCCTTTGTTTTCAATACCTGTGGTTTGTTTATTGAAACCAAGATTTGTGTTGTCACCCTGATATGGAAAAGTTCTCAAAACCTCCAAATCTGTTCCCAGACCAGCCAAGGACAGAATGTTTACCTGTTATGAGAAGACTGTCTGAGAATCCTGCTGTTTATAAAAATGTGCCTGAGAACTTAGTTATTTACAGAAACGGGCTTGAGAACTGCTGCTTTACAGTTGCCTTTTACTTTTCCATCAGCTGTATATTTTCATGACCTCTTTCTTTAAGCCATGTCTGAGCAAAATTCTCCAACACCTCCCCACAACCAGTGCGGGAGAAAATAACTCCTTGGAGAAAAGTGGGAAAAAACTGTTTATTAAACAATAAAACCTAAACAATACTAAACAATCAAACCCCTTGCTGCTCCAAAAGCGATGACAAACTGAGAAAGTCCCTCCCCGGGTTGCAGCTGAGCTCACTCAGTCTCTGGTCAGTCCCTCAGTGCTGGCAATGTCGCAGGCCAGGCCCGGCCCGGTGGGCCTCAGGTGCAGCTGCCGGTGCTCCCCTGGGTGTTCAGGCCAGAGCAGGTTAAACAGCTCCAAAGAAAAGGGAAAAAAACACAGTCCAGGGAACTCCTTTGCCTCAGCCAGCTAAACTAACTAAAAGCAAAGGAGAGCTCTGTCCCGCTGTCTGTCCATCCGCAGACAGCACAGCCCAGGAGCAGGAATGTGGAGGAGTGAGTGCAGTGTCTGAAAACAAACTGCTGCTTCTTCTCTGCCCCCTTCACTCTCTGCAACAAGGCTTGAAGGTGCAAAACTTATTATTCAGCATAAACAGAACAAGACGATTGGGGATAAAAGCATCATATAGTCAACCCGGGACACTTGGAAATATTCATATGGATTAGAGAGTTCCTCTCTGCCTTCTCTTGTCCAGATTAAACAGGTCCAGATTCTGCAGTCTTTCCTCATAAGAGAGCTACTCCAGACCCCCTCATCATGGGGACCCTCTCCTGTAGCTTCTTATCTTTCTTGAACTGTGAACACCTGAATGGTACAAAAGTCACTGGATGTGGCCTCACCAGGGCTGAGTAGAGAGGCAGGATGTCTTGACCTGCTGGACACTGTCACAGACATCTTTTCTTTAAAAATCCTTTTCTTAGGACTTTTCCTCCTGAGAAGCTGGGAGGCCTCAGGAACAAAATGTAAACATTGATTATCTGCTGCTGTGGAATGCAACAGGTGCATCTGTGGTTGGCCCATGTTGGTTGTTTCTAATTAATGGCCAATCTTAGCCCAGCTGGCTCGGACTCTCTTTCCGAGACAGAAGCTTTTGTTATCATTCTTTGCTATTCTACTCTTAGCTTAGCTAGCCTTCTGATGAAACCTTTTCTTCTATTCTTTTAGTATAGTTTTAATGTAATATATATCATAAAATAATAAATCAAGCCTTCTGAAGCATGGAGTCAGATCCTCGTCTCTTCCCTCATCCAAAAACCACTGTGAACACCATCACAGGACACACTCTTCCTGATACACCCCAGAATACTCATGGAACTGAGAGAGCAGTCATAATTGCTCTCATCTTACCAATTTTGCTCTTTTTTTTGTCCCCCTTTGTAGTGTCCAAACCATAAATCGATTCCACTTATTCTGTAATGTAACTTGTAATCATGATACAGAGGAGAAGCAAAATGTACCTTGCAAATAAATTGTCAGCCCAAGTTGAAGTGGAAAGGCAGATCCCCAAAATGTGCTTGGGTCCTTGACCTGCTTTGATTGATAGATATGCATGACTGATGCAGTGGCAGGCTTAGCAAGCCACAAAGCAGTTTTATTTGACCAGGGAATTGTCTGGGTCTGAGAGTGCTGCTTATGTGGGGTGTGTCTGTGAATAAATATTTTTCAAGTTTGTATGTTAGTGGTGCCTTTCCAGCTGAGCTGAGTCTCTTGCCAGGAGCAGAGCCTGATATGTGTGTGCTGAGCAGAATGTTGAAGGGGGTGTCTCCTGGGTGTATGGAGGGCTCATGGAAATTCACTTGAACTCATAACCTGACATTTTACATATGTAAAAATAAACAAAAAATGCAGCCATGTTTGAAAGATAGTGCTGTGCTTATGTTTGCTAAAAAAATGAGGTAGCTCCTACTCTCTCTATTACAATGAGGCTTTTTTAGATTTTGGGTTTTTCAAGGAGTTTCATCAGGCTCCATTTTCTGTCCATGAGGCTGGAGAAATTTAACAGGACACAGTTTGAGCATTGTGTTTGGAAAGAGTGGATTTCTCCCAGTAGTGGATCCTATAGCATTATCCTAGCTAATCCCCCCAAAATCCCTTTCCTCTTGTACATGCTGCATGGTGGTATTTCAGGCTTATCCTGTACCATTAAAGTGATTAGGGCACCTGCTTTTGAAAAGTAGTGTTCAGATGCTGCAGTAACCCAAGAGGAAAGAGTGAGTCAAACTGAGGGGAGAAACCAAACCATTCCTTATCACAGCATTTAAAATATAGCAGTTGAGTTCTTAAAATATTTAAGATTTTAGATAGCTGTTGCACCTCAGCTATGAAATACTGCTCCTTGACTGAAGTGTGATAACCATGTGAGAACTCTGTTAAATTAATGTAGGGCTGGCAAGTTTTGTACAAGGGTATTTTTATCTTCTATAAGATATGTTAGCAGTGCTTGCTGTTGGTTATTATCTTCTGTCTTAGGGTAAATCTTTTAGACATGCACTTATGATTTAGCTGAGGGGAGGTTTTACTGAAGTGCATTTTTATTTCAGTAAATTAATGCTTGCTCAGCTTAATTCTTTCTCTCCTTCATTGTATGTGTGCCATGTACTTAAGAGGCTAATACTTTAATACCTCGTATTTTACAGATATTTTGATGATGTTTCTAAGTTGTTACCATTTTAAATACCTTAGTGATACTTAATATTAATGCTATTTGAATGAAAATATACAGGTAAGGGTAAGTCCATGACAGAGAGGTCATTGCAGCTCTTTTCTGACCGTTCTGAACCTCACTCTCACTAAACCTTATGCTCTTAACTATCCTAGCTATCCTCCCAGCAGCCCTGGGAGGTTGAATGGGTCTCAACCAAACACAAATCTGAAAAATTCTAGCCTTTTCTTCCATCTCCCACCTAGGCTGAATAGCAATCATTATCATCTACAACCCTAAACTCACCCTCCTCAACTTCTACCTGTACGCTGTAATAACTGCAACCATTTTCCTCACCCTAAACACAATTAAAGTCTTAAAGCTATCTACCCTAATAACTATGAACCAAAATTCCATCCTTAAACCTTAAACACAACGCTACTCCTAACCCTGCTCTCCCTTACAGGACTCCCTCCTCTGACAGGATTCCTGCCCAAATGACTTGTCATTCAAGAACTAGCTAAGCAAGACATAGCCCCAGCAGCCACACTTATCTCCCTCCTCTCCCTGCTAAGCCTATTTTTCAACCTTCGTCTCACATACTGCACAATAATTACACTCCCCCCACAAACCACATAAAACATTGACGTACTAGCAAACCAACCAGCATTACAATTGCTATCTGAACCACCATGTCCATCATCCTCCTCCCTATCTCCCCTATAATCCTTATCATTGTCTAAGAAATTTAGGATTACCTAAACCAAACTTCTTCAAAGCCTTAAACGAGAGTTAAACCCTCTTAGTTTCTGCTAAAGTCCGCAGGCCATTACCCTGCATCCCCTAAATGCAACTCAGGAGTTTTAATTAAGCTAGGACCTTCCCATTTACTAGACAGATGGGCTTTGATCCCATGATACTATAGTTAACAGCTATATGCCCTTACCAACAGGCCTCTGCCTAAGGCTCTGGTACATAACCGATGCACATCAATGAGCTTGCAACTCACCATGAACTTCACTACAGAGCTGATAAGAAGAGGAATTGAACCTCTGTAGAAAGGACTACAGCCTCTTACACACTCAGCCATCTTACCTGTGACAGTCATTAACTGATGATTATTCCCAACTAATCACAAAGATATTGGGAGCCTATACCTAAAAGGTGAGGTTATGTAGAGTAGTGGGATTGGGAGGAGTTTTATGATGGTGGATGGGAGGAAGCCAGTGGTGAGAGGAGAGCCTTGGAGTACTTCTGGGATTTAGAAGTTGAATGGTACTAGTCCTAGTTTTATTGCGATTGCTGAAGTGGGGATCAGGCAGGATGTTGGGTGGGTAAGTTGGGTGATGAACGTTTTCCCCAGGATCTGGATAAGTATATTTTCTCCATGCTGACTGTGATTAGTGCCCTCATTGGTAGAAATTCCATCTGTAGCTCAAAATTCTGCACTAGCCAGCATCTCTGTGTGGAAATGTTGTGCTAATGTTGGCTGTCATGTCTCTACCTTTTGCACCTCTTCCAATATTCTTACCTTTTCTGATTATCTTCTGCTGTCTCCACAGCCTGTTTGGATTTTTCCTGGGCTACCTTTTACCCTGCTACTGCCTCTCAGACCTGCCTGTGCTTTGCTCACATATCACTTTATTTTCTCAGTATTAGCATCATTTGGAAACTCCAATGCTATCTACAGTTACAGTCTTACAATGGTCAGTCTATCAGGATGAGGGATAAAGATTGCTTTAGAAAAGCTGTGACCTTTATAATGATAAATATGTAGTCCTATCACATAAATATAAAGCATCACAATAAATATAAAGCATTGTCCTAGTAGAACAATTCATGCTGTATGAAGAGTACTCTTATTCCTTGTCTGCCATTTCTATGTGTGCAGGACCTTTATTTAAGAATTAAATGGAAATAAACAGAAGCGTGAAGGCTGAATGAGACAGATTAATGCAATTTAAGATATGCAATTAAAACACCACAGACAGGAAATTTATTTCTATTAAAATAATTTTAGAAAGCGTTTTTATATATTAAAGAGATAATTTGTATTTTTATGGCTTGATTAATACACTGTGATGAAATTCTAAAGCTGCAGAGCATTAATTGCCAGAGAACTAAGACTGAAGCCTAATATTTTAATTCTAATGGGTTCAGAGCATTTTAATGGTCTTCACTTCTGCATATTTCTGTGTGTTTTAAGCCACAGAAAAATTGTTTGATATTAAGAAAGATAAATTGTTATAAATTTCATCAGGTTCCGTGAATAGGACACTGGACTGTGACTTAGAATGTCTGGAGTCCAATTTTTGCCCAATTTTACTATTTTCTAATATGATTTACACCAATTTCACACTCATTATATTAATTTTATTTTGAGTCTTTTCTGTAATTTCAGTGGGCTCCACAGTCGTTGTACTGTCAACCAGTCTATAACATTTCAGCCACTTTGGGGTCCAGATCTTGGCATTATTTTAGAAATATGAGGAAAAAAAAAGTAAAAATATGAATTTGTATCTAAATATGATACTGATATCACTATGTACTCCTGATACTTTTCTTTAGCTCCAAATTTTATGTCCTTAAAATTTACCCTGTGCTGTTAAAAATTTTGCAGACATCACGAGTAAGACGGAAATATCCTGCAGATGCAATTTTGGTTTTTGAGAGTGCAATTTAAACTTTCTCTAAGATTAATAAAAAAAAAAAGAATCACTGAACCATAAACATTATATTTCCTGGAAGTTGGATGTGTACCGCAACATACTGTCCATGACTAAAAATGGCAATTTTATGCTGTGGAAAACCAGTCACCCCAACATTCCTACTGCTTTGTGCTTTGAAGGTAACCCAATGATCAGATTGCAATTAATGTCTTTTCTGAGATCTACACACTAAAGATAGAGGTGCTTCATAGTAAAGAAAACAGAATTCTAAGTGTGTGATGAAGGAATTGTGGGGTGAAATCTAACCAGGAACATTTTAATAGTGGATAGACAAGATTGTAACATTTTTTAATCCTGATTTTAAAAACTAAGTAACCAAGCTGATTATATCTTCTTTTGTGCTCAAAGAAACATCACTTTATGATCCCTTGCTTTTGAAATGAAGTATTAAAAAGGTTTCTAGTGCACTTAAAATACAGGAAACTTTACGAGCAGGAATTTGTTTATTTTTCTCCAGTATATATGCCATGCAAAGTTATCAGCTTCCAGGTGGAATGATCGGAATTCATTCTCCTTTTGTGTGGTTTCAACCCAAATTTGTGAAGTGGAACCTTTGGGGTATTATGGAATAGTGTAATGGTGTTTTCTTTCTACTTCATAAGCTTTATCTTCCTGCCTCAACCATCCCACTTGCAGCAAAAATTTTCGGGGGAAAAGATATGGGTTTTTTTAATGTTATTTTTCCTCTTAGTAAAAGTGGGAAAAGAAAAATAGCATTTTAAACAGGCTACATGTCCCTGAGATGCTTTTATTAGTAGTAGTTCACTTTAAATTTGTAAACAGGAAGCTGCAGCAGCACCCATTTGTCTTTTTCTTTTAATAAATCAGGCTTTCCAAGCTTTGTTTTTACTGCTTAAAAGTGTGGAAGTGTTTAATGTTCACTTAAAACTTGCTTCAGGCAGTGTCTGAGTTTATCTGCTCATGTAAAGAACAACAGAGTATTTCAAACAAGCAGTGTGGCTGTAGTGCTCAATACAGAAATGTTTCAGCTACAAGTATCTCTATCTATATATCTTCAGTTTCCCCTGGAGCTTCCATTACATAAGCAATGTTTGGGATTAATTTAGATGGAATAATAATAATAAAAAAGTGTAGTTTATATTTTTGATCAAACCCAGTTATATTTGATCCTTAAAGGTTTAATTAACTATTGAAATTAAAAACAAATTGTGGTAAGATTTTCTCAACAGCCACTTGGTGACATAAGTCTGTTCTTTGGCATTATTTGGAAATATTTTATAACTGAATTACTCTGAAATATTTTCCCTTCTCTTACTCCTCAAAATTTTACCAGAAAAAGAGCATTCAGGTTAATGAGAAATATTTCAATTGGTTGCCAGTCTCTTCTTTTCACAGATGTGCTCAAATTATGAAAATGGTTTACTAAGAGGGTTTATCTGGAACTGCTATCAGTTTGATGAAGGCTGAACAGAATACAGCTGCAGGCATAAACACTCAATTACCTGAGCAGCCTTCTCCAACATTATTTTCAATTTGAGCTAGAAACCCTGTCCCTGTTAACTCATAACCCATCACCCAGTCTCTTTAGTTATACAGACCTGAGGGTAGAAACCAAATCTCTGCTGAAAGGTTAAAGAAAATACAAAAATATTCTTTTTGACTAGTGTGTAGTCCAGGAAAATTTTCTCACTCTGCTGGGACTTCATTGCTATGAACCTTTTGACCAAATTTATCAGGCTGATGGAGATTTGGTAAAGCTTTAGAGAGTACCATTAAATTCCATGTCTGTTGAAATTAAAATTACTTTCTTTTCTTGCACAGAAAGTGAATGCAAAGTTGATAATAAAAGTGCCTTCTATTAAAGAAGATTGCTTATGTCAAAAATGTGCACGTTAATCTGTCTGCCTTTGAGCTCATTAGGTTTTATCAAACTTGAATATGTTGGAAGCTAAGGAAAAAATGAATTTTAAAATGAAGCCTAACACTGAGATAATGTACAAAAAAAAGGCAGCCAAGATGAATCTGTAAAAAAGTTGTGTGTTCCAGAACCAAATAAGAAATGGCTTAAGGTTAGAAAATTATTTTAAGGAGAATGATTAAATGTTTAAGATAGTGATATTTGAAATTAACTTCAGTGATTTCACATGATTGAAATCTGCTACCTCTTTTGTGCTTCCTCATAGGTTGGGGGACAGAATTGGAAGCAAAGGAAAGAATAAATCCAATCAGGAATAACTTCTCGGTGTAGCTGGGTTCCCTTTTTGTTCTGGCTCATATCATGTGCAAAGCCCCATCCAACCTGGCCTTGAACATTTCCAGGGATGAGAAAGCTGAAACTTCTCTTGGCCACCTGTTCCAGCGCCTCACCAACCTCACAGGAAATAATTTATTCATAATATCTAATGTAAACCTACTCTCTTTGAATCCATTCCTTCTTGTCCTGTCACTACATGTCCCTATAAAAAGCTCCTCTCTGTCGTCCTTGGCCCTTGTTTCTCAGATAAAGGAATAACTAATGGATATTTTCCTTGCTGTTCTAACAATTTTGGTGTGGTTTTTTCCTGAAAAAAAACCCTCTGTGACTATTGCTGCTACATCCCACTTCCCCAAAAAAAGGTTTTGAAGAAAAATTATATTTGAAGAAAAATTATATTGTTTAAACTTGTTTTACCTAGGAACTAAACAATGAAAGGAACAGATATAAGCAACCTGACTTCTTTGCCCATTATGCCATGAAGAATATAAAGTTTCATCTATTAAAATTGAAATAATATATGATTGTTGTCCCCATCTCTCTCTGTGTATGTACACGTAGTATACATTCTAAAACAAAGCAAAAATCCCTTATCCAGGATCTTCTTAGAAAATAAAAGAGGTAGGAAAAAAAAAACGAGTAAAACAAGGATGAGTTCAGACTTATTTTGAAATTTATTCTCCTTCATCAGTTGTAAAATACTTTTGCATAGGTCGAGCATACACACACAAAATAACAAGTAGTTTTTTTTATGAAACTTTTGATTGCTCAAGCAAAGACAATGTGAATGGGAGACTTAAAGCCATATTTCATTTGCTGGCAGAATTCACTCGTGTTTTAGAACACTATCACTTGTGTTAAAAATCAATGTTTTACATCTTCAGTATTGCAGAAGGTGGGAAATTCCTCTTAATTTCAGAGCCTCATTTGCTGAGTTTAGGTTTGTGCTGGATGCCACTGTTCTTGGAAACTGGTTTTCATGTTGCACTCATGTTCACCTTATGGGTATCTTGTTTTTTATCCCAGATGGTTTAACAACATTTCTTTAAACGGGCAATCATCTAAGTGTGTTTCAGGAGACTTTGTGCAACTTTTAAAATTTCATTTTAAAAACCTCATAAATCTGTGTTATAAGAGATGTAAAGTCCCACAGTTGTGTCATTTATTCACAGTGGAATATATATTTTAATTCACCTGTGAGAGCTGAAATGTAGCCATGACATGCAGTGGAAAATGTCTGTGGACTGGCAGAGTGGGATTGAGGAGATCCGTGAGATAATAAGATCCTGAAGGAGCTTTTGACAGAGAGAAAGAGGCATATGACAATTAAGAAACATACACTTTGCGTTCCAAAAAGGCTTGGATATCATCTGTAACATGCTTCATATTTCTCTGAGAAGCCACTTGATTCTATGCTTTGTTTATTTATTGTTATAGTAATTAATATTTATACACAGCATGGGTGAAACAAGCAATCTTTTTTGATTCTTCTGATATGGGATTGATTTCCCCCTAAAATGGAATTGAAGCAATAAAGGGAAAATCTTATATTTCTGGCAGGTCTGCTAAATCCTCAGAATGCTATAGATGTGTATGACCTTGATAAAAATAGTAAGTGTATATATAGTTTTTATCACTTAAGTCCTTTGAGCATCTCCCAGAGATAAGAAACATTTGTCACATTTTTGAAGGGGTTTTCATTGACAAAGGCTTCAATCATGCAGAAAGCTGTTTTCAGATTTCCATAAAACAAAGAGGACACCATTTACATGATAAACTGCTCCCAGACAACAATCTTAGCTGACTACCCAAGTGCTACCCTGTGATTCTGTTGTCACTGATTTGTCCTTCACTTTTCAGCAGAATGAAAATGAAGGATTTGCAACTAATTGTGCCATGAAAACAGAGCTAATAGCTAATTTGTTCATACTAGAAAAGGGAAAAAAAAAGCAACAAAAAAAAAAAAAAACACAAACCCAAAAAGAAGATTCTAAGCCATTAGGGTTGAGTGTAAATCATATAATATGCAAACAACAAAGCATTATTAATGGCTGTACTGCTATACAAAGAGTATGAGAGTAAAATTTTGTAGTAAAATTACTTCTTGAAAGGTCTAATGTATTTTTTGACAGCATGAAGCCATGTATTTCTAAATGTCACTGAAAATTGTGTCTTCCAACAAAAGCTATGAATCTCTGTTATTTTTTATCAGTGCTGATCAAGAGGAAGAAATAAATTTTATATATATAAAAATATATCCTAAACTCCTGGTATTACCAAATTTTATTGCCATAAAGATATCTAGTTTCTCGTATTTTTTTGGTTATTTTTAATTTCTAATTTATTTTTAAGTTTTAATCTATCAAAATGCAAAGAAGAAGGGAATGAATACTTTAACAATTGTCACACTGAACTACTAATCTGCTCTGAGTACTCTGTTTTATCTATTCCCACCCAGACTGACAGTTCAGAATATAACATTTCTTACCAAAGGACAAAACCTGACCTCAACAGAGAGTTCAAGAATTCTCTTCTTTAAGATGTCCTTCTTTTTCCCTTTTTTTTTTTTTCCCCAAAACCCTTTTGGAATAAGATTAAAGGAGGTGTGACACCAATGTAGATACTTTTAGCTATTTTGGTCTCTGTGAAATATATTCCCTGTAAGCAAATATCATCACTAATGTTATCTGTGCCTTTTGTTGTGTGATTATCTGCTCTTGTACTTTCATCTTCCACATTTTTATTTTTCAGACCACTTCTTGTTGTGATTTTTTATGTTAAAAAAACCCAAACCATTTCCTGCATTCTTAACTACCACAGTTTTCGTCTTTTGCAGTTTCTGTTATTGTAACATTAGGACAATAGGTTTGAAGATGAGGAAATACTGCTTTTAACTTTGAGATAATCAGCGTAATTAAGGTCTGTATAGTCTTGGTTTAAAATTAGATTTGGATTTGGTTGCTGACTAAAATATTTTGAAACAGATTGACATTTTATTCCTGTCTGAAAAAAAAAATAAAAAAGGTAGAAAAGGAATATAATGGAAGTGGGAGAACTAAAATAACAAAAAAAAAATGTAATTTTATAACTTTGAAATCCAAACAACTGTTTTCAAGTCATCTGCTAATATCCCAGTCTATCTCACCGTGCAACTAGTACAACCTAACTGTCTTCAGGAATACAGACCTTGAGAAATAGTAATTGCAAGAGAAGCAGGATGAAGCCATAATTGATATTTTACTCTTTTTCTATATTGAAGATTATTTTGCGATTTTTTTTCTATCAAATTTGCAAAACTTAAGAAGACAATAGTCCCTTTAGACTTTCAAATGAAACAAACACAAATCCAAATAGAAAAATAAGAAGGGTAGAGATTCAGGATTGGTTATTTAATGTCAGCACTTCTATAGAGATATGAACATGGACCTTGAGTTGCCTTAATTAGCAGCAAAACTGCCCCATTCATTTGCTGAAATTATTCCATCACTGTATCTCTAGATGATGGGATTAGGGAAGGTGTATTTCCTGACTCTGTGACTGTTAATTTTTTTTTTCATGTTTTTTTGGGGGGGAGGTGTTGGTTTTTCTTGATTTGGTTTGAGTTTTTTGAGGGGGAGTGGGGCACAAAGGCATGGAAACAAGACCCTACTTCCTTCTGCTTCCTCTTACCATTATGACAATTTCAAAGGAGAGGAAACATTTTAGGAGTCAGGAGAAATTTTCACTATGTGACCAATAGGACTGCAGTTTGATTGTGTGCTTGACCAGGGCTGTGAGATGCATGACGAGAGTTGAACACTTCCAGAATCTGGAATTTCTTTTCTTTCTTTCTTTTCTTTCTCTTTTCCTTGTAGGACCTAGGGGACTGGAAAAAATTCTACTCTGATGTTTCCAAATTTATTGACATGATTTTGATTAGGCTCTTTTACTTAATTTTCTTTCTTATTTCAATTTGGTGACACCACATTACGAATGCTTTTTTATTATTTAAACGATCATGCTCCATTTTCCTCTGTCTATCACTCCTTATGCTGTTGTCCTGCATACCAACACGATGGTGAGGCCATCAGATTTGCTCTACATTAAAAAGCACAAGGAATTAGAAAACTGAAAGTCTTGATTATAGTTCTGCCATACATAAGAAGTTTTATATGTGTGAAAATTTCTGGCATACTTTACTCAGATCTATTTGGAAATGGATAACTAGCATTGAAAGTAAGAATATGCTGCAGTATAGGTGTAAAATAAGGAGGTTTAGGAGATTAAAAGAATTAAGAGAAAGCAGAGACTTCTAAGGAAATAGAATACTCATGTTGTACGGATTTTTGTCATTTGCAGTAATCTGGGCTGGTGATTCTCAGAATGTCCTCCGTAGTAGAGCACTTCTGTGGAGTCTGAGGAGCTATATTTCTCAAAATTGTACAGTAGTGATGAAAAATTGAAATACAGGGTCAACCCACTCTGCAAGGAAATTTGATTTGAGTCTGCTACAAGGAGTATTGCCACTGTTCCCTTATATTTTGCTGGTTTATGGACGTAAAATGAAATTCACCTCTTGTTCTTTAATATTTTTGTGCTTTGAGGACAGCTGAGTTTAGTATGCTATTGGTACTAAAAATTGGAAGGGAAAGACAAAATACAGCAAGCTAAATAGCAAAATTGTCTGGGATAATATAATTTATCTTTCTAAATAATATGTACATTACACAACCAGGTGAGTAGAAATATTAGTAAATTAAATAATCTGTTTTCTTACTGGGGCATAGGAAACAGAATAAACACATGATTTCTCCTCAGAACAATGATAAAAAGAGGTTCAGCTCTCATGTTGTTCTCCATCATATTGTGGTGACAGCATTTCTCATGTAACTCATGCAGGATGTTGCTTTGCAAAATATCCATTTATTTATGCATATAAATTACTGGATAGCAGCCGCTATATGGGAAGAAGAGAGAGGAAATCTCCTTGACTATAAAAAGAGATTTCCTTGCCATGCAAATAAAAAAACAGCTGAAATGCATCATAGAAATCAAATAGGATTATGATCTTAGTGCAAAGACTGTTTCCTTTCAGGTGAATTAAATCAGATGGTGAGGCACTCGATTATAGAAAAGAATGAATTGTATTGTAGCCTAAGATATATAGGATACCAAAAGGGAAAAATATTATGACAATGGAAAATGATAAGAAACCTCCTTAAGAGAAACTTTGAAAATATTTATTTTGTGGAAAAGAAATTGGATGACTAGAGGGGAAATGATTAAATATTGAAAGAATGAATGTAGCAGCCATAACTATCAAATGTTTCAATTAACCAGTTTTTCAGGTGTGATAAATTTCATTCTGTATGTTAGGCTAGAAAGTTTTCATAGTAAGCTTTTTAATGTATATTACATATTCTTTGAATTGTGTCATCTTAACTGCACATTTCCCTGTTTTCTCTTTTGTTTCTACATTGTTCTTCCATACCAATACTCATATTGGAAAAGAATGCTTATCTTTTTTATTTACTCTGAAATTAGAGGAAAAAGTTCCTCTCTTTAATTTTCACAATATGTGTAAAATTTGCATTGATTCTGAAAAGTATGGTGAGACAACGCCTATTTTTCTTTCCTTGTAACATAGAATCAAGAGATGGCACTGTTTAGATTAAAACAAACAAGAGGAAAAAATAAAACTCTGAATCCTCAAGGGCAGTTTGTTTCAGTTGCTGAGAATGGGGCCCCCCAACCTCACTGCCAGCAGTGGCAGTTCCAGTAATGGAAGTAGGATTTGCTCTAACCTGTTCTCACGCATTCTCCACTCCTACATCTCAACAGCCTCTCAGTAAGATTTTTAGAAACCAATGCTCTAGTATTCAGTAAAATAAATCTTTTTTTTAAGTCTGTAAGTTTTTCAGAGCAGGATCTTTTTTCCTCAAATAATCTCGTTTGTCATTACTTTCCCTTCAATAGCAGCTACTCATTTTGCAACTGGAGAAGGTTGTCATCTCACATATCAAATGCTTCTGTCCTTCCATCCATTCTTTGTTTAATTGACAAATGAATTGTACAAATTGTTTAATTTAATTTCTACAAATTGTTGTAGCTGTTTTTTACTGATGTTGTAGTTTAACCCCAATTGGTAACTAAAACTCACACAGTCATTTGCTCTCTCATCCCTGGTGGGAGGATAGGATAGAAAGGATAGAATAGGAACAGGATAGGATAGGAAGGATTAAATTAAGTAAATTTATGGGTTGAGATAAGGACAGCTTAATAATTGTAATAACATAATATGATAATAAATATTAATGAAATAGAGAATTAAAAAAAATAGAGATAAAAAAACCTAAAACAAGTTGTTTAAAGGAAATCACTAACTTCCACTGGTAGTAAACTGTTGCTGAAGCAATCTCCAAGCCAAAGTTGGCTAGCTGTCCTGACACCCCTATCTTATCTTCTATTGCCAAACATAATTTCACAGAGAATTTTCCATGGGGCTTTTTGGTACCCCCATGCACCAACATATACATGTCTGTATCTCTTTTACATGCAATGCTGTAAGATAGATACAGCTTCATGTACATTTTTACAGCATCCAAAATTCCTTTAAAAGGGCCTGCATTCTCTGCCTTTCTCTGGCAAAGGTCTAAGTGATTTGTTTTGTCTCCCTCATAAGCAGTGTGAAATAATTGTCAGTTTTCTCCGGCACATAAGCAGAACACACCTATCATTCAAGCACAATTTAAAATAAAAAACCTGAAAACTCATTCTCCTAAACTCTTCCAGTGCTAGAAAAGTAGAAGCACAAAAAAAATTGAAGCAAAGGAAATAAGGAAAGGACAAATGACATAAGGCCTTGTCTGAGTTAAATGATGAGTTTCAGCTATGGTCTGGAGGTGATTTTCTTCACTCATTACCACTCTAACCAGCTGCACAGATGGCCTCTGAAATCTGCATAAAGGCAAGAGCTCAAAGGTTAGGAAATAATGAAAAGATGATGCCTACAGTCAAGTGAAATTATAGCTTCTCCCGATTGAGGGAAATGCATACAATCAGAAATCCAGAAATTACGAGATGTTTAAATAACTGTTTAAAGTAACACTAAAGGGCAGAAAATTAGAGAAGATCACATGAAGGTTATAGAAAATTATGTCTATTAGCATCACTTGTGGCTACAGCACTAAGTAAGCTGTTCTTATTAAACAGTTTGTTCTAAAAGTCCTTCTTCTGTGAAATCAAATGCAACGTTTCCCTTCATCTCCTTACTCCTTGCATCCCATCTCTCCACTGCAAATAGGGAATGCAGCTGGTCACACTTCCAATCTCCCTTCCTTTCTTCTACCTGGGTGACAGCAGTAGCCCTCTGGGATTTTTTGAAATGTGGCTGGTGAGAAAGATATTTTTGCTGTTTACAATGACTAGCAGTGCTTGCAAGCACACAGAGAGCTTAATTAGTTTTTCTTTATCTCTGTTTCAGCATGTCCCAAAGTCTCTCAGTGCTGAAATACACACTCCCTCACACACACACCGAGGAGAGGGAAGCACATTGAGAAAGAGCTCATTTTGAGCATCACCTTATGGTTGTAGCAGCTCTGTTGGCTCTGCTTGGAGCAGTGAGAAATGTTTGGCAGCTCTGTTGCACGATTTTCTATGTGCTCATCAGTTTGATCCAAATGGGTGAACAGCTGGGATCTCACCATCTTGAAGACAATTGCTGCTGGAGTTCATTTCTCTGGCAGACGTTCTGCTGCAATCTTGCTGAAAGGTGCTTTGCTATTTCCCTTTCTCTCCCTTTTGCCTAATGAAAAGAATATTGAAGTGCAACCAGAGGGTCTTTATTATCTCTGGTTAATTCATTTTACAGTGAAGAGTGTACTATTTAATTTCCAACATTTCAGGGAAGGCATGACAATAAGTTTTTCTGGATGTATTTTAATGTGGCTTTTTTTTTCAGTTGAAGATATAAATAATTTTTTTTTCTTATTTAAAAAAATACCCAAACTATAACAGTAAACTTCAGTAATTATATGCAGAAGGCCCACATATGGTCCCATTGAGATAATACCTATTTGTATTGAGAAAGGATGACAGAAATCTTGATTTTCCCAAAAGGAAGAAAGTTAAGGTAATAGGGCAAAGATTCGTGAAGTATTCCTGGTTGGTTGTTTTGTATTTTTGTGGAAGTTTTGTGGAGTTTTTTTCCTTTATTTGGTTGATTTCGTGTTTTAAGGCCATAAAGTGCTTTAAATATTACGGTTCCTCCCACTTCTCCCCCAAAACACGAAGTGATGGTGTTGTTGATTGAAAGACATGCATCTCCCTGCCACCAAGTAGATCCAAATATTTAAATAAAATTTCATACCTCAGCTTTTTTTTTTTTTTTTTTGCCATATGTTTGATTGCAGGCACCAAATGATTTTATTTTCATTTTTTTTTTAATTCTTTTTCTCCCTGAGAAATGTATTGGAAGACTTTATCTTCTGTAACAGAGCACTTAATGTATTAAAGTCATTGAAATGACTACATACCACTCAAGGAGGAACCTTAACTGTTCAGGTTTCCCAGTTCTTCACAGGGGCAGGAAATTATCTTTTTTTTTAGTTATCATGGCAGAGAAGACTGAGGTAAAGCAGGTAAAGTGAATCATCTGTGTTCATACAGTTAGAAAATACTTGACCCAATTTTACTTTTAGAAGTAATAGACACATGTTAATTTTCTGGATGACTGCTGGTTATTTGCAGTCAGCTGATCTGATTAACCTTAATATTTCACATTATAGCCTCTCTGTGTAGGTATCTCTAGAGGAAAAGGAACTCTCTTTGTCTACATCTAATGACAAAATAGAATAAGAAGCACAATGGATTCTTGGTCTAATTTGCTTTGCTTGATGCAAGACTTAGTTCCTGATGGCAAAACATCATTTTTACTGCGTGCCTCTTTGGACAACAGTTAATATATTCTGAATATATTCTGAATAAGGATTTAATTATGGCTGCAGCCTCTGTTGTATTCCCCTGAGTAAAGCAGGTAGGTAAAGAGCACAAAGGCTGTCATGCCTCTTCAGCCTCCTCAGGGCTGTGGTGGGGCCACTGGTGGTTTTCAAAACTGGCCTTGATTTGGGAGAAGTTTGTGGCTCACGAATTTGCAGGCAGCAGAAAACTGAGGAATTTCTTACTCTCCTCCTACTAATTGCTATGTCTCTGACACTGACATAGATCCAAAATCATTCCATCTGAATGAAGGCAATATCTAAGGTGCCTTGGAACTAAAAGAGAGAGGCAGTGTGTTAAGGCTGAGCAGGGATGGGTCAATAAATTGGTAGTGGAGATCTACCTGGACACCTTGGGTGATGTATAAGCAGGGAAAATCAACATGGGAAAGAAATACCCCTGGAAAAATCATTTAATTGGGGACAAAGGGTCACATCATAAGCTGCTGCTGAAATAGGCTGTATGCATACTGATGATTTTGTGATTATTTTTCAAGGTTTTTGGGTTTTTTTCCCTTTCTTTTCATTATAAACTTGTTAGTTCTGTGAGAAAAAAATATTCAGTTTAGAGTATGTAAGGAACATTAAAGTCTCTTCTTTCCCCCAAAAAAATTGTTTGATCACTTTTAGGAGGAGGAACTAAATAGTTGAACCTACTCTTTCTTTGCTCAGAATAAAAAAAGCTGGCAGAGGGATTGTGTGTGCATTCTCAGTCCATCTAGGAATAACCTTTTCAATTAATAATTTTCTTCGCACAGCCTGTTCTCTGTTAGTCCAATCCAGAATATAACTCTCTGGAAATGTTAGCTTTCCAAGAGAAACCAACAATAAATCTCTACAAGCTGCTTAGAGCCAATTCTTATTTCTATACAGGAGAATGATGAGTATAGAAAATTTCTACTTCCAGATGCTTCTATCTCTCTTATCATTCCTTTAAAATAAATAAAATTAAAAAATTGTTCTTCTTCATGTGTTCAGTTTTTTGTTTTCAACATAGCTATATTTTTGGTGATTAGAAAAGAGAGGTTTTTCCAGTGCTGTGTTTTTTTAATTTTTTTGCTTGATGAGTTGGATTTAGTTAATTTTTTTTTTTTTTTTTTAAGAAAAGCTCTACCTTAAAAGCCTTAAATTAAATAAGAGTTGATTAACTGGATTTCATGTTGTTCCAAATGTTACTGTGGTCCAATCAGACACCTAGTGAAACTATGGGTGCCTTTATTTGTAAAATCTAAATATCCCAGTGATAAAAGGTACAATATTCTTTTTTAGGCTTCAAGCAGAAATCCTCTTCAAGTTTAGCTCTTTAGGTAGAAAAGGTCACACTTTCCTGTCAATGCAATGGATCATATGTCAAATTAACTTTGCTAACTTCTCCTAAAGAAAATTAGGGAGAGATCTCCTTAACTGATTTGTGACAGCCCAATATGAATAAGACTGATAATCATAAGTGTAAACCACTTTAAATAAATTAAATACAAGTATTGCAAAAATTGACAAAAAATATGGGAGGTTATTTGAATGAAAATCTAGTTTTAGCAAGGAGATGTCACAGCATTTTTGGGTAAGTTCAAAAGACAAACTTAGAGAAGTTAGAGAAGTTTCTTTCCCTCTTTGGAGCAAGAAGCCTGCAAGCTCAATCTTTTTTTGGACATGTAACAACCCTCAAAGAAAGATATGTTTAAAGTAGTGTTCCTGTTAGAAGTGGTGGGATTTGTCCTATAAGTATTCTACCTAATTGACCAGACATTGAAAAAACTGAGATGGGATGGAAAAAGCTTCATATCACTTGTTTCACAAGGGGACTTTCCTATCTGGCGTGTGTGGTGCTGTAAATCAAGGTCAGGTCTTCCACCACTTCCATCACAAGTTCCTCTAAATTAAATGCCCAATATTGTTTGTCCCTATATGACTTACTTTTCACTGGTTTTGGTAAGAGCAATAATTTTGTCTTCATTAAAGATTGTTTGGAATGGCTCCTTTTTTATCTATTCCTAGTACAAAACAAAATCTGTTGTATTTGCTGGGTCCCCCATGGCAGGAAGGAATGATGAACCTGACTCCATGTTCTCAGAAGGCTGATTTATTATTTTATTATGTAAAATAATACTAAAATATACTATACTAAAAAATACAGAAAGGATACTTACGGAAGGCTAAAAAGATAATAATGAAATCTCCTGACTCTTTTCAGAGTCTTGACACAGCTTGACCCTGATTGACCAATGAGTGAAATCAACTCACAGCAGAATCCAATGAAACAATCACCTGTGGGTAAACAATCTCCAAACACATTCCAAAGGAGAAAAACACAGGAGAAGCAAATAAAATAATTATTGTTTTCCTTTTTCTCTGTGACCTCTCAGCTTCCCAGGAGAAAAATCCTGGGAGAAGGGATTTTTCCAGACAATAGGAATGTCACACAAAATCCTAAAATAGGCTATGACCATTCCAAGAACTTAGGAAAGGTTCTAAGAAATAACATAAGATGGATGAAAGTGAGAAAAAGGACAAGCTTAAATCCTTTCATAGGAAAAGTCTGTGTTGAAATGCCATTTTAGTAGTGGCAGCTCCTGTGTTACAAGGTGACAAGATGCCATCCATGACTGTGAAGAAACATTCAGAGCTGCTTCAGACTTCTACAGTTTGTCACATTTCTGGCAACCATAATGTTCTGCTGTCAAGTATTTCTAGTTTTGTAATAGTGATTTTTGGTCCAGGAGTAAAAATGTATACACGTAACTTTCAGTTCTCTAACTTAAATAAAGCATGAGAGGAAAAAGAAATCCTACTTCACCAATATACGATGAGTTTTTATTGTACAGCCTTTTATTTTAATGGTAAATGATGGGAGGTAGAGGGCCTTTTCAAAAACAAGAGCGTTGAAAATACATTTCATACAAGGGAATGTATTTTTAATGAAAACTAGAAATGTGGTTTGAAGCTTACAAGCAGGGAAAAAAAATAAAATTAAGATTAAATTGGCAGAGTTGTAATATTTGAGGTTGTATCTGCATCTGAAATGTGATGAAATGATGTCCAGTCAAGAGAACCTGCTGCTGTCTGCAGGTTTGGATGAATAAATTGTGTTTATAGCATGATTATTCTGTTGTGAAATAAATTCAAAATTTGACTGTGTTGCGTATGTTGCATTAAGTCAGCCACATATTTCTGTAACTTCTACCCTGAGAAACCAGCCCAAAAAGAGTTTTAGTTGAACCAGAACCTTGGAACAGGCAGTGTGGTATAAGAAAAAACACTTGCTTCAAATAGTTAAACCAAAACCAGGACACAAAGTGTTTTCTGAATTCATTAATGGCTAGCAGTCAACTGGCAATTGGAGAACTATAAGTTCAGGATCCATAACTGCAATAAAGTAGCACTTGCAAAATGTTAATGAAACCTAAAATTTCTATTTACTGGCCTACAACAAAGTCTGAAGAAATGGCTATTCTCTGTGTACAGTGACATATATTCACTTACCCCTCCCAGCCCCACCTCAGCATTGGAGAAACCTTGGAAAAGAGGGATAAAGATCTCTGGACAGTGGATCAGATTCTCTTTTTTTTTTAATTAAATCTGTCTTTAGAGTGGGATAATATTTTTCTACCCTTTTAGGATCATGCCTAGCTTGAAAATAAAACTGGGAATAAACTAATTTGGTGTATTTACAATCATATTTCCAGATTTTTGATTTAGGAAGCACTGCAAGTGTAGTATGGACACTGTTTCTTCTGTGCTTGGACACACACAGACACAATACCTTTGTGGAAGCACATAGCTCAAAAAATTGACTGTTGCAATGTCAAGTCAGCTTGCTGCAAAAGAGTTTGGAATCATTTGCTTTAACCTGCAGGAGACTAATTCCTTGAAAACAATTTACAGCACATCGACAGACTGCATATACGACATTTTTCAGAAATACAGGTGACAAGCAGTGGCAGCTGATCTCCACATGATTATAAGCTGTTCTCAAAGGTCTGAATGTTCAAGACTGTTCTTGCTGTGCAAATATCTCTATGAGATTAAGAGAATCAGTGTCTATTTCTAGCAAGGAATTTGGGTATAATTTTGCCTGAGGTTGATTTGCCCAGCTCCTTTGGAGTTGAGTTTTTCCCCATCCAGGTGTACAAGGAAGGCAGTGGATAACACTTCTGTAATAAAATTAAATACAGGTGGAGTAATGCTTCTCCCAACTCATATATGCATGGTTTTCACTAAAGGCTTTACAACAAGATGTTTTTCTGTATTGTCATTGGGCTGACACTGAAGTTGTAGTTGTTGTCAGCATGATATTTTATGAAAAATCCTTTTGCCACGATTTTTCTCCTGAGAAGCCTCAGAAAAGAAATGTAAACAATAATTATAAGGTTGCTTGGAATGTGGATTGGAGGTTGCTTACCAACACATGCATCTTGGATTGGTTCCATGTGAATTGTTTTTACTTAATGACCAATCACAGTCCAGCTGTGTCAGACTCTCTGAGTCAGTCATGGGTTTTTATTATTCATTCTTTTCTAGCCTTCTGATGTCTCCTTTATCTTCCTTTAGTATAGTTTTAGTATATCACTTTTAGAATAGAAAAGAATAGAATAATAAATCAGCCTTCTGAGAACCTGGAGTCAAATCCTCATCTCTCACCTCGTCCTGGGGACCCTCACAACACCACAACAGTTGGTGACCACAGTTATAGAGATGTCTCAGATATCTGTCCATTTACTTCCCTTACTCTGCTTGGGATATATCCATTAAATAAGTGTGATTACAGCTAATTAACATGGTTTTTCCTGGTAACTTCTTACTGTCAGGCTGGCTTCAATACCAGTTTCATTATTTCTAGCCACTTTTTAGCCATTTACTTTATCCGATTTGAATCAGTTTAATTTAATCCCATAGTGCTCCCTCTCACTCCTTGCTTCTGCCTCATTCAATGCTTTTACCAGCTGACACTTTTTGTGAACTTACTTTAGCTAGAGCACAAAACTTGGATTGTTAGCCACATGAATTACTACTGGCTGCCATTAGTTTTCCATATGTTCTAGATGATTTAACATGTCCTGGATGGTTTCTTAAAAAGCCAGGGTTTCCTTTGGTTTAGATATAAATTCTCCGACTTCCTGACACCCAAGCCTCATCGCTGTGTTGTAGAACTGTAGCAGTGCTGGAGCAAAAATCCCATGCTGACTCCGATTTCCATGCTGGTATCTTTGAGATAAAGTGCATCCCATCAGATGATACAGGTATTGACAGATATCTGTAGGAATGAAGGGGAACGTGTGCGGCCAAACCTGCCGTAAGGAAGCGTGACAAGATAATGGTGGAAAGAAAACACATATAATTTTTAAGAAATCTTGCATTTAATTCCCTGTAGCCCTCAGAAAACTGAAGAAATTGTGTAGGCTCAGTGTAGAGCAGCTGCTGTGCACGGTGCCTCAGGACTTATGGGAATGCTTTATGTGGAACCTGAAGCTCATAAAACACAAGATATTTTCCTTATTTTCTAGCAGCAGCAACTCCTCAGCCATCTTTAAAGATAATTCCTCTTTTGAGTTTTTATTGATCACTCATTTTCAAGAAAGTGGTAACTTTCAGTCAACCTCTAGGGGTCAAAGAGTTCTCGTTTCCTGTATTAAAGCATCTCTTCTCTTAAGCCTTTTTAATTAAGGCATTCTTACAGACAGTCCTGAGAGTTAATCCCTTCTTGAAGACTGGGTAGCTTTGATTGTCCAGAATAGCTGAAAGAAATTATTGTCCAACAATATTAAAGGACTCCTTATCAAATTCTGAAAGATAACTAATTAATCACAGAAATAAAACTAAAATCTCTAAGTTTAAACTCTTCTCTTAACTGAGTTAGTGTTTTGAAGTGTGTCAAGTGACCTTACTGTAACTGTCTATAAAATCCTTTATTTTTATAAAGTAGAGGAGTATTGAACTCTTCTCTGATCAAAAGACATTGGATCCTGCTAAATCTTTGAAGGGAATATATATTAATCTTTGTATTGAAAAATGAATGTGAAGAACCAGTACTTTCCCTGTAAATATATACACGTTTATGTATAATGCACATGAATGTATAGACTAAATTTATGCTTTACCTTTAGACTTGGAAAAACTGTTTTTTATTGTTAACTAATCTTTTTCTAAAGAAATGAGAGGCAGTCTGCTTGTATGACTTCACAGTTCTGATAAGATCATAAGCACCACTGACTCTGAAACAGGGAAAATGGATTAAATTGGAATATAGATTAAATGGCTGACTGCAATTTTATTTCAGCTGCATTTAAACCCTGCACTGGTCAAATAGGTCAAATAGAAGCCTGAATAAGCTTTTGCTGTGATCTAAGGAGTTGTGTGTCACATAACACATGCCTTGGAGCTTGGCAAATATCTTGCTTCACCTAGTCTGAGGAAACAATTTGACATTCTGGTTCAGAATCCAGTACTTACTGTCTTTTACATATTTTTCTTTTTTTCTCCTTTTTTCTATTTTTACATATTTTATCTTGTCTCAGAAGCAACTAAAAGCTTTACAGTGTAGGTAAAACTGAATTTTTGTCATTCTACATATGAAGGGCCAAAACTTGTCTTTTACTTCTATAGTAGGAGGAGCAGAAGTTCGATTCAGCTGTTCTTAATTCTGTCTTTTTGCTTCCCATCCATCCAGCATCAGTACCAGTTTCTAGAAGGAGTTTGCCCCTATTAAAACTTTGGAATATGAAGTAATATAAAAGTCACGTACACAGAATTATCTTGAAATGTGAGATTGTCTTATGCATAATAGAAAATACGTCCTCAATTTAAAGCATCATTCATCCTAATAACAAAGAATTCAATAGTTAAGGTGTAGAATAAATCTGCAAATCGTTTTTCTGAAGATTCTTCTGCTAATTCTGGTTTAAATGAGTTAGCTGTGGAAGAAAGAGTTAAGTGGTCATCAGAATCTGAAAGCTAGTGAACAAAAAATATGCTGATGCTTCTTAGATTACAACATTTGAAAGTATACAGATGTGTTTTCAGGCCTGAAACTGTACTGCAATTGTAGCTGTCGTAGGTCCACTCAAATGAAACCTGTACAGGTCAATTAATTTAATGTTTTTCAAGTATATGAGGAAAAACAGTGCATCTATGCTTCCTGAAAATGAAGAACTTCAAATCTGGGTTTTGCATGAGTAATCAAGGATGTCTAGATGTGACACATAAGGCAGGTTAAGTAAAACAAAACAAAATTGTAAAGCAGAGGTCTCATACTGCTCCAGCTATGCACATTGTTATTATAAAAAACTACATTTTAAATGGGATTTAGTCTTATGTGTCATACCTTTGTTGCCATATTCATTCATTTGAAGCCAGATTTTACTCTAATTAAGAAGGCAGAATCTATTCTGAAATGTAAATTGACGTGGCAAGGAATAGCTGTGGGTGGCTTCCAGCAATCACCCAGTCCATCCATCCGCCCCTGGACAGAATCAGATGCAGACAAAATCTGCTTTATGTAACAGGTTGTTCACAACACCTGCTTGGAAAGAACTCTTCAACCATCTCCTAGATAACTTTTAGCATTTTTCATCCTTTGCTCCTTGTGCTTTACTTGTATTTCCCACCCTCCTATTTAAAAACCACGTTTTCACCTGAACATGGAGATCCACATTTCCTAATCTCTATGTAAAAAATAAAGGTATAGGGCTTGGAGGAAAATAGAAGAATATATTGCTTAATCAAATAAATAAAAGCATGTGTAAAATGTAGGTATTATGAAAAAGGAGGGCAAGCTCAAATAATTAAAAGGTATTTCTTATTAAAAAGATTGCACAGCTCTATATGGGTTTACACCAATATATTAATTACCTACTATTTTACTTTATGATAGTGATGAAATTGTATGTCATTATTTCAGTTGAGGTTTGAAGCATATTGTAATATTATCCTGAAGGTATGTTTAGGAGTTTGGTTGTGTTGGGGGTTTGGGGACTTTTTATGGATTTTTGTTGGTTTTTCTTTTGGTTTGGTTTGGGTTCTTTTGGACTTTTTTTTGGGGGGAAGGGATGTTTTTTGTTTTCCATTTTTTCTTTTTTTGTGTTTTGTTGAGGGGTTTTTGTTTGGTTGGTTGATTTTTGGTTTTTGTTTTGTTTTGTTGGTCTTGGTGGTGTTTTTATGGTCTTCGGGGTTCTTTGGTTTGTTCAGTTGTTTAGGGGTATGGATCTTTGGTTTCTATTATTATAATTATTTTTTTCCCTTTAAATCTTGTGTGATAATATTGTCATATTGAAAAATCCATGGCACTTTTTGAGTTTTAGGATGCACAAAAAGAACCCACAGATTTTTAGCATGTGATTGGTGAGTATCAAGGAAAAGTTTAAGTCTTTATCCACAGTTGTGTCACACTGGAAGCAAATAGCAATCTATACTTTCTATTTTAACATATAGACTGCAGATAAAGTAGATATTTTATCTGTATGCAAATTACATTTGACTTTATGAATATAGTCCTGTTATAACATATTATTATCTGAATTGTGCCATTAAGCATGCAGCGTTTTTCAACATCAATTTAAACAGAACTAAATGTGTCCTCTTGAACACAGTAATTGCATCCTAGCATCCCTTTTTATTTAAAATAATTCATTTTACAGACAATAATATAGTTTATCTTCTAACATAAATTCCTTGGGGCACAGATAATGCATTATTCTCTATTTGGAAGACAGGCACATCATGGGAACTACAAGAAATGAAGGATAGTAATTACATTCCTTAAGGGTAGTGGGAGAAGCTTAGTTTAAATTTTAGGGGAGATATAAATGAACATTCTGCATAGAATGAATTTCAAGCTAGATGATTTTTGTCTATACATTTAAAAAGAAAAGAAGCATTAAAAAGAATTAAAGTTTCAGGCTGTTTTGGAAAAAAAAAATACCTTGAAAATATGCTGAATGTTGGGATTGAATGTATTTTCTGTCAGATAAAATGAATTGTTATTATTCCATACTATTCCGGAATTAAAAGTAGCTGATCTTTTGTCTTAAAAGCAGTAAAGACTTAATTTTTTCATCAGCTGAACATAAAAATGAGTCAAGGAAACAAAGAAACCCTTCTGACACTTAAGGTTTTGAATACATTTTCATGACCTTTTAGGAAGCTTTTCTAATGAGGACAAACAAAAATTAAGCAGGTCTGTCTGTCCAAGCTGACTGCAAGCTGTATTGCACAGTGATTATCCTATGCCACTGAGGTCTGTCCTTGTTCATGGATGTGTAGCCAGTGTGTCAAATTCTGTGAAAACTGGAAAATGCAGCACTTAGCAAAGAATCAGAAAAATGAAGGGAAAAGTTATGCTTGTTTCATTTCTAACCTCTGGATGCTATAGGAATGCAAATGGTACTATCTTGACTGAATGAATGCTAAAATCAGATATTATTGACCAAATTTTCTTTCTTAGTTCATTAATATAAAGCTACAAAGCAAAGAATGGCATTTTTAAATTTGTTGTCATTATTCTGGGGGAACTCCTCCAGAATTAAAGGTATTAATACTTTGTTGTTTTCTATTTGCTCCTATGAACAAATGTTATTTAACTAATATTATTACAAATGCTATTTAACTAATACATATAATAAGGGCTGAAAATTGGTCGGATGGGAAAAGTTGAGTCTAAATTGTTATTATCAAACAATCCCAATGTAAATGTTGGTTCTTACCCTTGAAAGAAAATTAAATGGTTAACATCAAATATAAAATCTTGCTTTCAATGCAAGTATTTTAGAGACCCTTTTGAATTTTAATGCAAGAGCTATTCTCTAATTCATTTAAATGTAATCACTATTCTTAAGGTTGCATTTTATGACAAGTTTGACAATCAGTCACTGCAGGAAAAATTTTCAAACCATAAGGCCTTGAATATATTAAGAAACAAAGGTAGTTTTGTTATCAGAGAAGAGATAATTCTGAAAGCAAGCCCAGACAAGTTAAAAAAAAAAAAAAAAAAAAAAAAGAGAGAGAGAGAAAAAATTCTTTCAAGGCTTCAACCTTTAGAGATCAGTTAATCTGAAAGATTTCTGTCCTGCCTGTGTTTTAAAGGCTGCACACACGGGGATACACAGGCACACACAGAAATTCAGTGGTGCCCTCAGGGTGCCTCCGTTTGTATTACAGGGCAGCTCATTCGCAGCTCACCCGGGATAGAACTGCTCAGCTTCTCTTTGTGCTCTCAAAGCCACCTATAATAATACAAATAGAAGTACCCTCAGGGCACTGCACACAATGTGTCTAGAAATGCCACAGATCCTTTGGGGCAAAGCGAAAATACATTAAAAAAAATAAAAAAAAAAAATAAAAGAATAGCAGGAAGGGATTTGTTTTCCTCCATGGTAAATAAACACCAACTATTTGGTGATTTATGTTTCTGAAGTAGAGCTTGTCATTTTCTAAAAAAGTTGAGGTTTTTGTAGTATCTTTTAATTTCAGGAGCCAAACAATTGGTCACATCCTGAGGGATGTAGGTTGTTCCCTACATCCCTCCTGGGAGATTTGCCTGTTCCTGAACACAGAGAACACTTTCAGAGCAATTTACATTTTCTTTAATAAGAAACCAGGAGCTTCAAAATAAAAGGCTAAGCAGAACCAAGAGTCGTGGCTGAAATTCTGCATGATGGAGATTCCCTTTACAAAATAAGATTGAATAATATTAATGTGCTTGGGGTTTTTCACAGAAAATAATATACTTCTTTTTACAAAACTGAAAAAGGTACTTCAAAGTTTTGCATTTTATGAGTTATTCCTTATCTTGTCTAGCATATTAAAAAAACAAACCACTGAAAAACCCCAGGAAGCTTTATCCAGTCACACTGCCTCCTTTTATCTCAGGATAAATTAACATTAATATCTTTGATATAATGTAATAAAGTTTCCATTACAATTAGACAGAATTGTATTGAAAACAGTTTTACCCTATTGTTTACAAAAAAATGTGTAGAAGAGCGTGCTTTTGTCCTCTCATTTTTGGAACATTTAAATTTTTTCCTATGTTTCCTTCTAAAATGCAGGGGGCATCTTTCGTGCTTGTTAGGACTGCAAGAGAGTCTCAGTCACAGCTTGAATCAAGTGCCCTTTTGTGGACACTTACCTCATGGTTTGGATTTTTACTGTCATTCTAAAAGGCTGATTATGAGCAAAGGTTATCGATGAGCTTGACAGCAACTTCCAGTGATCTGAAGTAATTGAAGGTGTCCTGCAAATGTTACTAACTGGATTCCCTTGCTGCAGTGAAGGGTTTCATTTCCACCAAAACCAAGGGTACTCTTAGGCTTGCTCAAGAGTGTGGTTCTACAATTTTACCCTTTAGTTACTGAATATTTCATAAAGCTGTTTATGTTTCATGCTGTATTTTGCTTTTATGTTTCTACATTGCTACTTTATCACCAGCACATTGTATGTTTGACTTTTGCAGTTTCCTTTATATAAATTTTAATATCTCTAGTAGGACGTCTTTTTACCATTTTACCTCAAATTCAGTTGTAATTCTGAAAAGTATCTTTCTAGTTGTAGTTTCCTAGCAGACCATGAAATCATAGATTTGTTTGGGTTGTAAAGCACCACTAAGATCATTGAGTCCAACCACAAACCTAACACTGCCAGGTTCACCTCTGAATGTCCCTCGTGCCACAACTGTGATGGTGTTCACAGGGGTCTCAGGTTGAGGGAAGAGACGAGGATCTGACTCCATGTTTCAGAAGGCTTGATTTATTATTTTATGATATATATTACACTAAAACCATACTAAAAGAATAGAAGAAATGATTTCATCAGAAGGCTAGCCAAGAATAGAAATAGAAAGAATGATAACAAAGGTTTGTGGCTCAGACTCTCTGTCTGATCCATCTGGGCTGTGGTTGGCCATTAATTAGAAACATCCCAATCACAGGTGCACCTGTTGCATCCCACAGCAGCAGATAATCAATATTTGCATTTTGTTCCTGAGGCCTCCCAGCTTCTCAGGAGGAAAAATCCTAAGGAAAGGATTTTCCATAAAAGACGTCTGTGACACACAACTGCTTGTGTCCCTGAAGCCTGGCACTTTTGGGTACGCTGTTTTTTGGGGAGAGGTAAATATACCCCTTGTTTCCTAAGCCTGTGCAGAGTAAGGTGCAGACCTGATGAGCCCTTTTCAGGTTTTTTATTTGGCATTGTAGCACAAAGCTGCTGGCCCTTGTGACCCCATGGCCAGCCACATGGAACAGCAGGGTTGATGCCGGAGCCATGGAGGTCCCAAAACGTTTTGTGACCATCAGAATTATTGCTCCCACCTTCTCGCTTCCTCTTGAGGTCAGAACAGTGGGGTCAGGCCAATTAAATGCCCAGTGTGCTGGGCCATGGGACACCACTGAGGGCTGTAATGTCAGCTTTTCCTGTGCTGCTCATTAGTGCAGGTCACCATTGACAATGCTGCCTGTCAGCCAGCCACAAGCCAGAAGGAAACTGGAACTGTAAGGAAAGAAAACTAATTCAGTGTAATTTTGGAGAAGATTGGAAAGCTGACAGCAAGAGGAAAACAACTTGAAGAAAGACAAGTACTTGCTGTCAGGCGTTGTTATCTTTTAAAGGGCTGCTCCTAGGTTCTTGCAGTTTCTTGACAACTAAATAAAATTAGAAAGCCAAAATAAATTTTTGGCAATGTAGGTATTTTGTTGTTGTTGTTGCTGTTCTTTGATATCACCTCTAGACTCAAGAAACAGCATGATCTATGTTTTCTTGGTTCCAATCACTAACATGTCTGAAATTGGTAAGAAAAGCCAGAAGAAACTTCTTTTCCTCCAGCTTAAGCACGCTTTTCAAAGTATAAAATTTCTATTTGCTCTCAGTTTTGCTTCAGGCTGAGAAAGAAAGGAAACAGTGTTGTTTGAAAACTTGAACTCCTTGTGCAGAAGAGGTACAGCACCCCTTGATTGAATTCTGCTAGAGTAATTAAGTCATTACTACCTTGACTGAATGTTGTGATTTTTCCTTCAAACACTGAAAAATCGAACTCTTACCTGTGAGCACAGAATCAAAAATTAAGATAGTTTTTGAATATTTCAGAGTTTTCCCTATGCTCTGCAAAAAAGATGTAATAAAATGTGTTCTCATACAGGTATTAACAGTTTCCTTTTGCCAAAATAAATTTTCTTTCCTACTGCAACTGATTTTTTGAACTTGCCATGATTTCAAACACATCAAGATGCAGGACTAGATTTCTTTTGCTGCCCCTTGTTTCCATTTTATTCCATATTCTGTTGCAAGTTCTGTATTTTCATTTTTCATGCTATGTGAACCACTACATGCATCTTTTTTTTGGATGAAAAAAGTGGATAATGAAGAACAAACACTTTGCTGACCTGGTCTGAATTTTATGTATATGTTTGGTGATCATTAGGTGATGATTTTGAGGAGTGGTGAGGGACTGAGGAAAAACAAAGTTTACTTCATATAAAATACACTTTGGTTCCCCTCATAAGCCCCACACTATCTGAAATAAATGAACTCATCATTGTGGGTCAAACAAATTTCCTGTGGCTGAAAGGCAAGTAATGAACTGTAGGCATGAAGCTAAAAGCAGTACAGTTATTCAAAAAAATATATAAATTCTACAAGTATTGCCTCTGTGTGTTGAGGCACCTTTAATAAATGGGATTAACCGTTTTTTTGATATTGTTCAGGAGTTTTGAATTTGATGCAATCTGTGAAATTTTTCAAATGTTAAAGGATGATTTGGACTTCACTAAAAATTACATAATAATGATGATATTAGTTGGAACACAACACAGAGACTTAATCTGTCTGTGTTTCTTACAAGTGTTTACAGAAACTCAGTGTCGCTGTGTTGTCATCCAAACTACTCCAGCTTTGAGTTTTGATCCTTGGAGAAATGCTTATATGCACCGAGGTCAAGTCAAGAGCTTTATGATTTACTCCCTTTCACGGCAGTAAAACTGTATTTATAAACTCCACAGTGCATCTGGCCTCTAACTTATCATTCCTCAGGTACATAAACACACTGCTTTAACCTAGCAAAAATATTGTTTTGCCTCAGGGAAAAGTCCTGAACCCCGTCCCTGAAGAAATTCTTCTGCTTCTGCCTTTGTGATTAAATAGTAAATAGAGAGACTTGGTTGCTTTGGAATTTCTCCTGTGTTTGTTTGTTCACCCCTGGATTTTGTCTGAAATAAGAGGGTGGGGCTGATAAAATGGAGTGTAGGTTGCTGTACAAACACTGAAGATTTATCTACTGATACCAATGAGATCTAAGATGTTTATGCTTGGTAGGGATCTGTACCCTAGAAAGAAGAAAATACAGTCACAAAAATACAGTCACAAAATCTTTGATGTACAAAAAGTTTTTTTAATTTCAGTTACAACATATACATATATAAGTTACCATATATATAGCATTATTCCATTTATGATAAGGAAAAAAATTATTATTCTTCTTAGTTGCTAAGGGTATTTTTGGTGAGACATAATTCATTTTGCAGACAATTTTAAGCTCAAAAAGACAACATATACCTCACATTTCTGAAGGTGTTTCTTTTGTGGGAATAATCCTCCATGAGTCACTGACTCGGACAGTCACTGGGAGTTGTCTTCCTCTTGGATGTTCAGCATTAATTAATGCATGGTTGGGCTGGCTAATTAGGGTCTTTGTCTTCCACATTTTCCACAAGACTAAGCTGTGGCCAGAATCAGTTGGCTTGTTTTGATTTGGGGTTTTGGGGGTTGTTTGTTGTTTTGACTGATTTTTTACTACTTTTGGTTTTTTAATTTATTTCCCTTTTTTATTTCTGTTCCAAATTTGCAAATATACATAGGTTGACTTTGCTAGGAGTAGAAGATTGAACTGTTTTAAGAGAGAGAAACTTTTCCACATATCAGGCTTGATTTCATTGGAGACAATGTTGATGTGAATCCAGAATGTAAGTATATTCTATGGAAATCATGCTTTATATGAGTAGATACTAATATTTTTTTGGTTTCTTTCTTCCCAATTCAAGGCAAAGCTTCTGACAGAAAGGCAAACCTCTTGCTCTGAGTGTTAGGTTATTTTAAGCTACCAAGAGTGATAAATTTAAAAACTGGTTTACTAGCAGTACTTCCAAAGTTATTGCAAAGGAATGACCCAAGGTTTCTGAGACTTTGAATTTCCTGTCATTGTTTCTTACAGGAATTATATTCTGGGGTTTTTTTGGGTTTTTGTTTTTTTTTTTTTTTTGTTTTTCTGCTCATTCATCACCAGCTAGACCTGCTTTACTTGCAGTGCCTGTAGTTTGGTCACATCCAAGGGATAGAGAAACACAATGGACCAAAAAGTGAAGTAAAATATTTCTGGTATAAATAGCTTGAAGCTCCTTTGCCCCTCTTCTCACTATTACTGCTTGGCCTAACATGTTCTGCAGGCTTTCTATTTTTGTTGGATTTCACCAGGACAGAGTATTTCTGCTGGAAAGCCTTTATTTTGTATACTTTGTCTTTTTTCTGGGGTTACAGGTTACAACAATTTTCAGTCCAAATCTCTGAAAGGAAAATCCACTATATGGCTTAAAACTGGAGAACTATCTCCTACAGGAACCTAATGGAAAAGCATTCATTTTGCTGAAAAGGCCAAGGCTTTATGCTAGGCTTGTGCCAGATTTTCAGATATTCTTTTCTATATGTTTGTTCATATTGTCCTTCCAAGGTCTTCTAGCAATTAGTTTTTATTTGCATGCATCATTTCACTTCTTTGCTCCCAGGATACAGTCCTTGCTTTCTGGCTGTCCTATGAATTTTTTTCCTCTCAGCATTCCATTTGGGCTTTTCACTCATTTTGTTCAGGCTTCTATTTGAATTCCATGTCCTCAGGGTTTCTTTTTTTTCTTTTCTTTTTTTTTTTTTTTTTTTTTTCTTCCCTGCTTTCTTCCCCTCCTCCTCATTTCTAGATTTTTAGTTACTGACAGGGTGGGCTGCTTATCTGAACAATGACACCAGTAACTTATGTGTCCTTCTTTTAATGAACATTGCTTTTTTATATTGCCCTTTATATTTATAATTCATTCACTGTTTGGAGTACGGTTCTTCATTCTCAAAAATTCTATATAAAGGAAGAAGAAGCAAAAGACACTGCCTGGTCACAAATACTGACTGGTTTTTAATTTTATCAGGACTGATTGTGGAGTTTTGTAATTAGATATTAAGTTCTTCAGAAATTGATTTGACTAGAGAATCATGTTATATTCAGAGGCAAACTTCAGAAAAGGATAATTGGAAAGCCCTAAAATATATTAAAGGAACTTGTTTTTAAAAATGAGTTGGTTCCTTTCAATATCTATATTTTGTTATTATTTATGTAGTCTTACACATGAATATACTTCATAGATTCAAACTATTTTATGCAAACAGTAATCTAAATCAAATTATGTTTTCTACATTTATCGTGTAGTTTCAACTATTTTAAGTAAATATTTAAATTAAAATATTGTATATCTTTTTACTCTGTCTTATATTTAGGCAAATATTTATAAATGTAATACAATTTTATTTATTGAATTGTATTATATTTGATAATAAATATTTTAGAAAAATATGGGAACTATCAGTGAGTAGGTTATTTCTCCCCTGCTTTGAAGTAATTTTCTATATGTGAGTAGTTATTCCCTTTAGAAGTTCATGCATAAAAATAATTGCAATATAAAATTTCTGGCTTGCACTTTTCCACTTAGGGGATTTGCTGTAGGATGTATTTGGCCTCAGGTGAGCGGCTCTCTGCTCTCTTTGGGTTTGCCCTGTCCTTATCACTGCACACATATGTTAATGTTTGCAGAATTACAAGGTTTTTTCTAATTGTAAACTTTTTAATTCACTCCTGCCTCACTCAAATTAAAATTTCTGAGGATTGTGCTATGACGAGAAATGAAGAAAAAAAGATAATCGAGTATTTATAAAAATCTAAAGGTTTTTAACATTGGCCCCAGTAGTGAATAAATTTACTGGTACTATATTAGTGACAATTAGTACAATCTGTGAGCTGTGTATTGTTGAGGAAGTAAGGGAATACAGAAAATATGAAATACAGAAAGGTTTTCTTTTTTTCTTCTCCATATATACTCTATTCTTTAAGCATTCAGTTATTTAATTTCAAGGTTTTATTTAACTTCAGAAGGTTCATGTCCTTTGACCTATACAGTCCTCTCCATACCAGCTGGAACTAAGAAATGTATTTGCAGGACAAATAGGCATGAAAAGAACAAAGAATTGGATGCAAGGTGAGAACAGGACATTCAGGTGCTATATTTGGACTATAAAATATCTTTTGAAAGTAGAAAGCTGATGTTCAAATACAGCAAAAATTTTAATGGTGAATCTTCCTGATACCTGAATTTATTTTTTTATTCCTTGGAAAATTAGCGCATGACATTAAGTGCTACGTGAAGTATTTTTGGGTTGAAGAAAAATTCAATATATTAATTAGAATATACTTTTCCAATTATTTCTTCCAAGGATTTATTTAATGAATATCAAGACCAAGACTATTGATCTCATCTTTGTGCTGTGCTGGATCCTCTTTTCCCATCATTATTATACACAAGTAATTACATTTTTCTTGTTGATGTTGCTCATGAACTGTAGCACTGGACAGGATAGAGGGATCAATGTCATTAAATTTACAATTGAGAAGATGAGAGTTATTGGTGTAAATTAAATGGTCATTACCTGCCACAATTATGTTTGTGGCAAAACCTCTATTTTTCTCATTTGAACTTCTGCCATTATTGAAAACAGAAGCACTCAGATGTAAAGTCATGTACAAGTTAAAAGTGACATTGAAAAACCCCTAACACTGACAAATTAGTGGTAGAGATGGTATATGAAGGGGACAATACTTCTTTCCATTGTATTGATAACTATTGAATTGATATTCAATTTGGACTATTGGCAACAGTCTCTTTAAAATTAAAAAATAAAAAAACAAGCCATGCCTTATTTTGAAAATAATAATTATTCTTTAATATTATATTAGAATTGTTTTCTAAGAGAGATTTTTAGTGAGGTTTTTGGTAATTTCTCATTATTTTTATTTGTTTTAAATTGTTTATTTTCAGGCTATTTAAACATTTTCTGTGCCACAATATGGTCAGCTTCTGATTTTTGAATTTTGCAAGGGGCTGGTGATAGTATAATTTGCATTAAGTCTTTGAACTGCAGTGTGTTTATTGGCATTCTGTGCATTTGTATTGCATTACATTGTGTGTGCAACTGTTATCTAAAATGGGCTTAAACTGGGGAGCTGAGACAGTGTCTGTCCACACAATAAAAACTCTTTGGCTTTCCTTTACTTGTGCATTTACTGGTAAGTTAAGTTGCATCCATTTTTCAAGAAAGTTAGGAATAACCTCCTATAGTTTTCATAGTAAATTTACAAAAAAAAAAAAATCATTGCAGGCTCATATTTGTCATGCTGACCATAATTTTTTATTATTTCCTTGTCTGCTAAGGTACCAGGTAAAATTAACAAAATGATCCTGGTGTCAGTGTGTGGTCAGCAAATTTAGAAAATTCATCTTCACATGGATAAGGGTAAGCTTACCTGTAACTTTTTTTTTAAGTTATAGCTAAATACAGAATAGTTTAAAGAATGTACAAACCTGTTAAAATAACTAGACACAGTAGTATGAGTTAAAGCTTCATCAGGATAATTCAGTTTGTCCTTTGATGGGTGTATTCATGGGTAGAGCTGAAAAGCTTATGGCTTTTATATTATGTTAAATTGCTAAATGCCCCCAGACATGCTAAGCCAGAAAACACTGAAGATTTGTAAATGCTGTGCATTTATCTCATCCCAAATCACATTTTTTGTCTTTTTTCTTCTCTCCTACATTTTCCTTGGGCGAAAAATTGCTTGAATTCTGACAGAAGTTAAAAATAAAATTGAGCATATTAACATGTTAATGTATATTACAGAAAGGCTTTTTCAGTAAAGTGCTGATAACAGATGTGTTTTTAGAGACTAGTCTGCTGAATAGAAGTACAGCAGCAGCCTTTGTGTTTGGCAGCTTGGGAACCATAGGAATCACAAATGGTATGTAGGTGTTCCTCTGCATATCCCTCAGTGCATCAGTTCAAATGGAGCTATTGTCTCTTTAGTGTATTTGTAAAATGGCATATTTTATTCTAATATCTACATTTTTTTACTATTACAGAAAAGAGAAAAATGAATACATTATATGAATTCCTTTGCAATTATTTCAGATGTCTGTTGTGCTTCACAAATATTTCTGTGTGAGAAATTTTAACACATTAATTAGAAAGGATTTTAGGAGCTGTGCAAGGTTAGACACCACATATTCCTCCTTTTGTCAATGAATCCTACATAGTTTCACCTCTGTGGCTTAATCTCTCCCCTTGCCTCACACAGGAATCAAATAATGTAAAGCACAGTTACCCATTTAGAATATTAAATACAATATCACATTATTAGTTCCATCTGACATTTCAAACATTTAAGATTCAGTGAAGCAGGAAAATAAAATGTCTCTTAGCCAGCATGTTTCAGTCCTGGTGTTTACCCACAGTGTTCTTATGGGGCAGCTAATGAGAGACTGCTTCAGATTTACTGCTCTTGTGGGTATGAGACAAAATGCCTGATGGTCACTCCTGTGAATGTGTTGGTCCTTACTTAACCTGCATCCTTCCCTGGAGATGTCTTCCATCTGTATTTTGAGAGTTGGTGTTTTGTCATCTTTTACCAGAAGCTCAGGGAACAAAGATTGAGATTCTGCTGGCTTCTGTTCCTCCTTTCTTCCCTACTTCTGCTGGGTGAATTTCCTTGATGTTACTGTTACATCTGCAAAGAACAACTTACAGAAATACCTTTGAATCTATGACATTTTTTTTCTTAATCCATCAGAAAAAAAAAAATCTGTGAAACAGACATATTTTTATAAATTCAGATTTGATCGTTCTATGTTTTCTTGCTCACTGAAAGTTCTCTGAATTGTATGGAGTAAATCTGTGTTTCCCAGGGGTTTTTTGGGGGCTTAGTTTGTTTTGTTTTTAAATAATACACTGCAAGTATAACAATTACAAACAAATAAAACCAAAAGCTTTTCTAACCTTAAATTAGGTAATGCTATCAGAACTAGTAATTCTTCAAAACCATAAGAGAAAAGTTGTTTATTTTTCTTAATTAAAAAAAAAAATCTAAAATGAACTGGTTGAATATTCTGATAATTTTTATGGCTAATAAGCAGGTGCTTTTCCTACCAAGAAAAATGAGAATATCTTGTAGAGAATTTGTTGAAACAGAAAAATGGTTATTCTGTAAGAGTAGGTTGGCAATCTCTCCTGATCTGTTCTGGTAAAGAAGAAACAAAAAGGCGTCTTACTTAGAAAAAAAGGAAATGGGTTTCCAAGTACTGACAGTAACCCCATGCTGCTCTCATAATTATAATGAACACGGTTTGACAAATAATAAAATAAAATGAGGGTGTGGAAATACTCAGGTGGAAAGTTCTCAGGCCATTGCATGTATTCCAGTGCAGGCTAAGATCATAAGTCAAACTCCACAATTAAGCTTCACTTCATGCAGACCAATGAACACTTACTATTGTTGTTTGACCATTAATTCATAATGTGATTTTTACAGACATATCAAACCTGCTCTTTAACTGCTTTGATGAAATTGTGATGGAAATAAATGATCCAAATAAAATGAGTAGATCTGAGGACTGCTGGATCATGCTGTATGATGGGTTTTACATAATTCAATCCTTAATGTGTATCCAATATGCTTAAATCGTATTTCTAATTTTTCTTTAAATAGTTTGCATTACTAATTTGCTTCTAAGAGATTTCTGCCAATCAAGTTAAATACTTTCTGCAAACTGCTTACATTCCTGTCAAAGTGTACTTGTTATACTAAACACCCACATTCTGTTCCAGTTCCATTTTAGTTACTTTATTATTATTTTTTTAATCTTTCCTCCCACAGAGTGTTAGCGACTTCGTATTGATGGGCATCCAGGAAGCTGAACGCAATATTTCTTTTTAAAGTATATTCATTGAATCAGTGCAGATCTAGATGGTACCTAAAAAGGCAAATTCCAGGTTTGGAAAGCTGTGTGTGGGTGCACCAGCAGTTGTGCCAGTTTTGCAGCGAGGAGCAGTTCACATCAAAACCAGCAGCAGTGCTAAGTTCCTCTTGAATTCCACTTTGCAAGTATTCCCTTCCAATGTTTTGTTTTCCAGGTATCAAAAAGTGTCCAGTAAACAGCTGAGTGTGAACAATTCAAAAGCTCCCAAGAGAATAAATGGTCTTTGGACAGTGCACTTGCATTGGAGATGTAGTGTGAAGAATATTCTTTTTTTCTTTAGCAGATACATATACATCCTTATTAGTATGTGCATTATGTCAGTGTATGGTAATTCATTATCCTGTGTAAACACTATATCGGGATAATAAGAACATTGTGAACGCTTAAAAAACACCCTTTACATCTCACTCACGGAAACATTAAGGGATTTTAGCTTTGACAAGCAGCATTTTCCCCTCGGGAACAACAGTTTTGAAAGAAAGACAGCTCAGCTAGTTTGTCCACTACAGTAATTTAAGGCTAACATAATATATTAATTCAAAATAGCAGCACTAAGAGAATTTATAATTTTCAGGCAGGTCTTCATTATGTTCAGAGTTCACAGTGTGCATTCAGAATGCAAAATTTGCAAAGGAAGGCAGGATTTGGCTTTTTTGGCAAAGAGAAGAGAAGGTGTTGACCCACTATTCATTTCTTATTTAAATTCTCCCTAGTCAAGCAAAATTCCCTTTTGAAATTCATCACTTGACATCCATTGAACTTTTATTAAAAGAACTTCTGTATTTGTTCACGATGCAGAATTCTTTTTTCTTTCCTCACACTTTCTAAAAGGAGCTTTATTTGTATTATATCACAATATTACATATGTATTATCAGTTATGTTTACTGCAATTCCCCAACAGCAGCTTTCACCATGCAATTTCCTATTCATCTTTTCAGCTGATGAAGAAGCTTTTAGGGACTTATAAATGTGTATTTTGTGGTAATTTTAGAAAATTTCAGGTGCCAACTTTTATTCCAAGACTCATCCTCAGTAACAGTTTCCCTGATTCTGCATATCTTAAATATCAGTGGTAGGAGTTAGTCTGTAATGTAAATTAGAAGTTATTTTGTCCTCTGTATTTTAAACTTTGATTCCAGTGAAAGGGGAGCTGCAGCACAATAAATGGGAACAGAATTTTACCACAGAGGACCCAAATTCTTTCCTGACATTTTGGATTGTGTATATCATAGACGTCTTGTACAGACAGAATTATTTGAATTGTGTTTTCTCTTTTAACCTTTGCCTTCCTTTTTCAAATAGGTGTGATGCTCCCCTTATGTTCTGGTGAGATTTTGTTAGATTGGTTTCTTTATTTTTTTTTGGTTTAGTGACTTTTTGTTTCTTTGGGTTTTTTTTTAACCCTAGCCCTAGAGTCCTTTACTTTCATGGGCCTTTATTAGTTCAAATATGCAAAAAGCATTCCTTAGTATTTTTGACAATATTCACTTTAAAATAAAACTCAGATACATGAGGTTAAATCATTTCAGTTTCATTCTCTTTATCAGTGAGCTTTATCAGGTAATTTGTCAGAGGTCTGCCTCATTCCTCGTTTGAGTTCTCTTCCCTTCAGTTGCATCACTACCCACAACTGTTTCCCACCAGCCCTTATGCATGGATTTAAACTGCAGATCTATATAATGTAAAGCTAATGGTTCAACAGAAATTATGTTAGCATGCACTGGTTATAAATAACCTGCACTTACTTGTCAGAACCCAGGAATTCTGATGTTCTGTAGTGCTGGGTGTTCAGAAGGCACATTTAGCAGGCTAGCCACCTCGGTCCATTGCATCAAATACAGAAAACAACAGAATGAACAGGGGGCAGCTAGGATTATGAACTGTGCAGGAGTGCTAGGGCTTCTGCTGAGTAGATATTCAGAAGGTATAATGGAAAATCTGTTAGAATCTTGGCGACACAATCATTCCTGGCGTCCCCAGGAATATGCATCAGCCTCTTGAGTGTGGTTTGCTTGTTTGTTTTGGGTGTCTTTGGAGATGTTGTTTGGTTGGGGTTTTTAGGGTGATATGTAGTTATTTTGTTGGTTTGTTTGCTACTTGCACTCTTTGAGTGGTTTGGTGTTGGGTTGTTTTTGTTCTTGTATCTAACTTTGTATAAGAAAGTCATCATTTGAAGAGTTCTTGTACTCTAGACCAATTACCAAAACACCTTCAGACAGTTTTATATGAAACATAATAGCAAATTACTTCAAGAAATCAATTAGCTGCAGCTGGTTTCTTCTTGAGCAAGTCTTGGTTACAAAGCTTATTTTCTATTTTAAGCTATCCCATATTTGCCATCTGTGTTCCCTTACTGTTTGGGAAATACCAGCCCCGGGGACAAACTCTTGATCTTACAGAAGAACATGTTCCTAGATTTTCAAAAGTTTCAAATTTTACTTCATTTCCTTAGTCTATTTTTTTAAGTTACAATGTGTAATTCTCACACCAAGAGAGCCAAGCCCTCACTCTGAAAAGCAGGAAAATCTATGAGAATATAGGTTTGAGAGATGAGAGATTTAGAGATTGGGATGAGAGATTTATTCATATGGGCTCCATAGCTGTGCAAAATTTATGGCTTGAGAAGTCCCAGTAAGGGCTTGATGCATTCAGTTGTGTTGGAATCCAGAACACTTTTGGAGAAATAATTAGTGTTCTTTGTTTTCCTCAATGTGAATAACAAGGTCATCACTCTGATGTGCTTTTGCTTTTGAAGAACATAATCATAGGTATGTGTGGCTTTGAATTGTAATTCATATAACTTAGAGGGCAATTTAAATCAAATTCTGATACATTACAGTAGTTATTTCCATAGCCTGCTGTCTAGCTTGTTTGTATCTTTGGATGTATTTGGGCAGCTGTAGATTTTCTCAAGCACAAATGTAACAAGAGCTTTACCAGGCCCAAGAAATCTTACAGCAGGAAATTATTTTTGTTTCTGAACAATAAAATCCCACATATGCAACACTTTTAGTCTAACTGCATGTGAAAGGACATGGCCTTAGATCTTCAATTTGTGCCTATTAGCTTCTAAAGTTTTCCATTTATTGGAAAAGTAGTTTTGAAACCTGAAGTGAATAACTTCAATTAAACACCTCACTTTGTATTCTCAGAGGAGTATATTGAAATTTCCACAGAAGGAATATGACTACTGGTTATTTAACTTTTGAATCTACTTTTGAGTCCCAGTCACAACAGTTTGACAAAATTTCTTAGCAAAACCTTAAATCATTTTTTTGTACCTTTAGGCACAGCAGAATCATTATTCAGTTTGTTTAACAGAACACTCTAGTAGAGACAATGTTATGTGTTCCACATGCTTTACTGCAAAAGTAAAAAGGTCTGAAGATATCTAAAATAATATAGAAATAGACAGGTTTAGTAAAATAATTCAAGCTTTTTGTTGGAGCATTTTATGAAAAAAATTTGGCTTTTTCAAGGTCCTAACTTTAGAGTTTCTAAAGTAACATACAGGGATACTCTCTTAAACAGCAATGAGCCACACTTTGCATTTAAAGACTTCAACCAGAAACTTTGTGCACACATTTAATTGATAATTATTTTTATTAATATTAATCCCTAACATAAAGAAATTATTAATTTAGCTTATTTGCTCAAGGGATGCATTTCTTTTTGAATAGGATAGAAGATATTAGCAAGTTAATATCTTCCCACTGTGGTAGAAAGTGAGTGAAAATTAATGAAGATAATAGGCTTTACTTAGATAATTTCATTATTGTCATAGCTTTACCTGCCCTGTTTTATGACTGCCTTTTTGTCTGTAGTGAAATTATTAACTTAGCTCTGCCAGAATTACTTTATAAAACAGCTAAAAGGGATCAAATTACATAAATTAAGTATTTTTGCACCTTGTTGCTTTCATTAATTGTTTATGCACATTGAGGGTTTGTGGGGGTTTCTTTGTTTGTTTGTTTGGAATTTTTTATGTGGCTCCCTGATGCTGGCAGAAGTAGGGGAGGGATATTTTTTATTTTTAAGTAATTTAAATTTAATTTTTGTTTTTAAGTATGTAGCCTGGATGACTACATTCCAATAGAAGTTTCTAGTTGTGGACTGCTAATTCCTCACTTTTCAACGGACCATGTGACTGTAGAGAAAACTGAAGATCTCAAAATAGCAATTTTGGGAAAAATACTCCTCAGGGATACCAAGATTGACACCTCTGAAGGATACCAAGTTTATTCACCAGGACAGGGGAGTAAACATGGTGATAACATCTCCCTAAATATTTGTTCACAGAAATACTGAGGGACTCTACCAAAAATAATAGTAGGTGGTGACAGTTTCAAATTATGATCTTAAGAGAATTCATAGTTCATAGTGTTACTTTTAAATACCTCAGATAGCACTGATTTCATAAAATGTCATCTTCAGACAAGATTACCCAAAAGGAGATAAAACCCCTGAATTGGTCCACCCATAAAAGCCACTCACTCACCCTCACCTGCCACAGCTGGGCAGAGGGAGAAAAAAATATATTGAGGGGTTCATGAGTTTAGATAAGGACTGGGAGAAAACACTCCAAGGGCAAAACAGGCTCATCTTAGAGATACAAAGATTTTATTACTAACAACATCAGAGGAGAGTAATGAGAAGTAAAATGAGCCCTTAAAACCACCTTTTCTTTCCCCAGCCCTTCCTTCCTTCCCACCAATACCACAGGGCGACATCGTGTGGGGGTTTTATCAGTTCATCACCTGAAGTTTTCTTCTGCTGCTCCAGGAGAGGAGTCCTTCACCTGGCAGACCTTGGGGTCCCTCCCACAGTAGACAGTTCTCCGTTAACTTCTCCAGCATGATTCTAATCTCATGAGCAGCTGTCCGACCAAACATGAGTCCCTTCCACAGGCACACAGTCCTCCCAAACCGCAGTGCCGTGGGTCTCTCTGCCCGCAGGGAGCAGTGCTCCAAGGCCAGGCTGCTCCAGCCTGGAACCTGCGCCCTCTCTCTCCACCAGGCCTCCCACAGGAGCAGAGCCTCCGCCAGGCTCTCCCACTCTGTGAGGGCACCTTCCCCATTCCCTGCGGGTGGATCTCTGCATTCCCCGTGGATCCCCATTCCCTGCGGGTGGATCTCTGCATTCCCCATGGATCCCCATTCCCTGCGGGTGGATCTCTGCATTCCCCGTGGATCCCCATTCCCTGCGGGTGGATCTCTGCATTCCCCATGGATCCCCATTCCCTGCGGGTGGATCTCTGCATTCCCCATGGATCCCCATTCCCTGCGGGTGGATCTCTGCATTCCCCGTGGATCCCCAGGGGCTGTTCATGGATCTCTGCATTCCCCATGGATCCCCATGGGCTGTTCATGGATCTCTGCATTCCCCGTGGATCCCCAGGGGCTGTTCATGGATCTCTGCATTCCCCATGGATCCCCAGGGGCTGCAGGGCCGCAGCTGCTCCACCATGGGCTCACCATGGCCTGCAGGGGAATCTCGGCTCTGGGGCCTGCAGTACCTCCTGCCCTTCCTTCTCCCCTGACCTTGGTGTCTCCATGGCGCTTCCCTCACATGTTCTCACCTCCTGCCCTTCCTTCTCCCCTGACTGTTGCAGACATCTTTTATGAAAAATCCTTCCTTTAGGATTTTTCCCTCCTGAGAATCTGGGAGGCCTCAGGAACAAAATGCAAACATTGATTATCTGCTGCTGTGGAATGCAACAGGTGCATCTGTGACTGGCCCATGTTGGATGTTTGTAATTAATGGCCAATCACAGCCCAGCTGGCTCGGACAGAGAGCCGAGCCACAAACCTTTGTTATCATTCTTTGCTATTCTATTCTTAGCCAGCCTTCTGATGAAATCCTTTCTTCTATTCTTTTAGTATAGTTTTAGTGTAATATATATCATAATAAATCAAGCCTTGTGAAACATGGAGTCAGATCCTCATCTCTTCCCTCAACCAAAAACCCCTGTGAACACTGTCACACCTGGCCTTGGTGTCCCCATGCTGTTTCCCTCACATGTTCTCACTTCGTCCTCTTCTCTGGCTGGAATTAAACCTGCTTACCCCACTTTGTTTTGATTTTCATATTAAATATATTAACACAGATGCATTACCAATGTCTCTAATTGGCCCAACCTTGGCCAGCAGCATGTCCATCTTCAGAGCTCTCACCTCTGAACCCCCCTCTTTCCCGCTAACAAAAACCAGGCTGGGCAAAACCAACACAATTTTCCACCATTGAAAACATTTAGACAAAAAATATTAAAAATGCGTATGGAAAATATTTTTATGGAAAATTTATGGTAGAAATTGAAAAAGCTCTTTGAGCAGAAAATTCTCTGCTAGCTCTCTGGGGCAGGCTGTTAAACCTTTCTTGGTTTTGCTGTTGCATGAGTTCAATAAAAACCAGTAATATCAACACATCTACCACATTTTTCTGTGTGACATAAAATGCTCCCTTAACACTTGAATCAAGTAGCATCACTACTGCTGGTAGTAGCCAGGCCTGCCAGAAAGCCCATGTTTTTCTATTTAGCTTGCTAGGCATATTTGCTTTTCCTTCAGCTCTTCTTTTCTGTGTGACATGCCAGCATTTTTTCATTCCATAACATCCTTATGCTTGCTTTCAGTATTCATTTTTTTCCACTGCCAAATTTTTTGCCAAATGTTCTGTTGCTTCTGTGGATGTGTTTGCAGCAGGCTCCCTCTGAGTGCCTGTGTTTCATATTTGAACAGCTCATCAGCAGGCATTTCAATTCTCTTGCTGGGAATTTGTTTTCTTCCTCAAAGAGATCTTTGCAGCTTGATGTTGACAGCTTTTGTCTTCCCCTGAGGCAATTTTATTTAGGGTCTCTGGGTAGTCTGTCATCTGCTTTTGTAGAAATAAAAAGGCAAACAACTATGCTAATTACTTCAAATATGGCTCACATGTATAAATTGCTACTAGTGGCAAAAACCTTGATTTGACCCTTTTTATCTGGACACAGTCATTCAGACTGTGTGTTCTTCTTTATACCTTGAAAGTATCTATGTTTCTTTCAAAAAAAATATTAAATGGATAAAATTGTAATATGTACTACCTTTCGAACACTTTATAAATCTCGCAACATCTGTTGCCTTGAAATACTCCTTTAATCAGGCTGAAAATGGAAATATTTCCGCTTATATTCCCTTCTCCTCTTCTTCTTCTTCTTCACCACCTACCAGAGAAGTGACAAGCACAGGCATGGGAGGGAGGGAGGGAGGATGCTGAGCACACGGAGAGCCCCGGCTCGCTCTCTGTTCACAGATCAGCGGAGAAGGCTCCGTGACAGAGCGCGGGTGGGACCGGGGGAAGCGCCAGCAGTTTGACTTCCTGGCGACATTGGAGGAGGTGTGATGTGGCAGGTGGCAATGTAGCAGTCTTGCAGAGACCAGTCAGGAGTAATGGGCTGGAAAATCCAAGGTCACCGGTGCAGTATCATCCCGGCGCTCACTATTGGTGCCGCATAAAGCACAGGCTCGGATTATTTAGAGCACAATTGGAGCAGGGGAAGAAAAAGGTGGAGGGGATGAGGTGATGCAGCACGGTGTTCTTTTTTGCAGAGACACCGTGTTTTTTGGTGACATTTATTTTATTTTTATTTTAAAGGCAGATGTTCATTTGGTCTTTCAGTTGGCAGCTGGGTACTGTTATGCAGGGCAACTGTCACCTTTTCCTGAAGTCCTGCAGGCTTCATTGCTGGGTAACGTGGAATCCAGCCCAGCTTCTGTTAAACTATTTAGAGTAGTTTTAAAATTTTTTTTCCTCCCAACTTAAATTCAGAAACAAATGCCCTTCTTTTTTCAAGTGAAACTGAAAAGGATAACCAAGTATTAAGAGCAAGAAGTGAGTTTGTGGACAACCAGCGCAAGGTGACCCTTCCTGAGCACAGGATTTGGACCAGATGACATCCAGATGTCCCATCTAACCTCTATCATTCTATGAAGTTCAAAATCTCAAAGGATTGAAGGATTTTTTTTTTTTTTAGTGACTAAATCTTTTTCTTCCATTTGAGCACAGTGAACTACTTGCTCTTAACTTGCTCCCACACTCTTGTGTAGGCTCAAATGTCACTGCAGCATGATGTGTTAGTGTGTTTCTGGAGACTGATGTAGGATGTTAGACTAAAAAGAGGAAAGTGAGCTTTGCTGAAAAGCAGCATTTTTTCTTTTTCAATTCAAGAGCTGATCATGCAAGGTTTTCCAAATTTTACCTAACTATAATGGGAGATATTTGCAAATTCTAGCAGTAGATTATATAAACCATCATCCTATCTCTTCAAGTAACTCAGAATGAGGTTTTGTTTGGGTGGGATTTTTTGGGCTTTCTTTTTTTTTTTTTTTTTTTTTTACAGCCTGATCAGTTTTATCTTCTTATAGGAAGATTTAAAAAGGAAAGCAAGGATCAATTTTGCAGTAGAGCTGTCAAAATAATTGTTTCTAGTTTGCACACATGTGGATTTTGGGGGCCAAGGAGTACTGGTTTCAGACTAAATCTGAGAAATCACACATCTGAATTCTCTGACAAGTAAGAACTTTCTTTTCCTTTATATTTTTAGTTGAAACGGATGTTCTTGTCAGCATCCCAGATGATACCAGTAATGAAACTGCCAACATTGTCAACTCCATTGGGCTAGCTGCCTGTTCCTCCCCAGGACTCAGGATGCAGGGCAGCCCTGCTAGCAGACTCCCTGGGGCTATTGCTCTGCAGCTTCAGGAGTCCCTGGCTCTGAGGGAGACTTAATTATGTCTGACTTAAAGCAAAAGGCGCAGTGGTGTCTGGCCCTTGGGGCTGGTACAGCAGGGATTCAGGTAAAAGATTAAACAAAGCTGGTGATGCCCAGTATGCTTAAAGCATAATGTTTAGGGATCGGCTTTTCTTTGAGGAAACTTGACTACATAAAAAAAATGTCCCTGGCTAGTTCCACCTTTCAAACCAGATCAGACATATCTGGTAGGGACTGTGCAGCACAAGATGTGTGATAGTTGTGTGTAGCAAAAGAGGAGATAAAATGCCCAAGCCTATCAAACAGGTGTATTTTTACATTTCAAATCACATCAATTCAGCATGGTAGATATTTGAAGGACAGAGATCCTGCCTACATTTTGAAGCTTATGCAATTGAAACATATTTTTCCTATATTTGAGAGATCTTTTGGTCTTCACTTTCATCATCTTCCACTATGACTCAGGGAGGGCACCATGAGCTCACTACATCATTCTGTCTTTTATGTTTGCCTCGGTGATTTTCCTTATTCTTACCTGAATCTGTGCACTCAGAAGTTGGGACAAAGTTTTCCCACAAACCATCTCTTTGGATCAAAGGACATTTTTTTTTTAAACTTTATCCTCCCCCTTTATTATGCAGCCTACCAGCCTCGCCACTTCCTCTTTTTGAGTGTAGTCCAGTCACATCTTTTACACCCACATTCATCCTGTAGCCTTCATAATTTCTCTTATCCCATCTTTCAAGAATTCTCTTTCTTATAACCTGTAAGTTTCCAGAAACAAATTCTTACCAGCTACATTTTTCTGTTCTCCCATCTCCAGTACCTGAAAACAGATTTTAAGAGACATTCTTTAAAGAAATTGAGAATAATAACTGTTCTGGAAGTTAGCACGGTTTTCTTGAGGAGATTCAATTGCTATTGAGTTCTGAGACACAGCATGAAGTTCACCTGTGCTATCTGTGAGTTGTCTTGGCTGAATGTGCCATTCAACATAATCATGTATATATATTTAAGATTAAGAAGTAAGAATTTTATTTCTTTAGCAGAAAATTAGAGGAGCTGAGACATCTCATTTGGCACGACAGCATTCCATTGAGCCAAAAAGTAATTTTCAGAGACTGCATCTTTGGAAAGTATTCCTGCAGCAGTGGGGTAGTGATTTTAATGCACAGTGCTGCATTTTAATAGCCAATTGAGATGGCTATTAAGATATAGCATTGTACATTAACATCACCACTGCTCAGGCAGCGGCTGGTGGCTGCTTCTCAGCTGACAGCTCCCTGCATTCTGCTTCATAGCAGTGCTTTCTTTAGTAGCTCCTCTGATCTCCAGAAAGAGAAGTAAAAATCATTATCTAGTTAATATTTCACGCTGTGCTGGGCATCCGGATCCCAAGGGGAGAAGCGGGAGGGCAGCGATGCTGAGCGCGGGGACTGCGAGGCGGAGGAGGAGAGAGGGAGAGAGGAAATCCCTCTGTGCAAGGATCACTCGTGGCTTTTCATCTCATGGACTCACTTCAGCTCAGGGAAAATGCGGTTCATGAACCCTGAGGCTTGGGATGCAGTGCTCAGGGGAGGACTGTGTAGCAGAAGTGGCTTGCGTAGCTAAGAGGTAGCAAGGTACTGAAATTCATGAGTCCCTGAGAAATCTGAGAAACTGCCAGGAAAAAAGGTATAGCTGGAAAACCACATACACTTAAAAACTTTTCAGAATCTTTTAAGACAACCATTCAACTTTTACTCTTTGCACTTAGAAGAAACTGAAGGACAGCAATCAATGACTACGATTTGTTTAGGTATTTCCTTGGCTATAGTTTGCTGCTCTGATACGAGAAAAGTTTTGCTTGCTGTCAGATTGCACCTAAACAACCTCCCTTGCAAAAATGCAGAAATAGGAAAAGTGTCTGTGACATTGCAGGCTTCCATCTTTCTGACAGTAGATGTGAGCTGGCCTTCAGAATTAGGGGGAAAAAAGAATCACTGCAATATCCTTCTTTGCCCTAACTTTCTGTTCACAGTATGTGTGGATTAAGTCTGCAGATAGCCCAGGATAAAGAAGGATGCTGTTTCAAAATGTTGTATAACAGAGGGAAAGATGTATTCAGAAGCTCCCTTGAATGGCCTTACTGTATCCTTTGATCTCTGCATTTTCCTTGGGAATAAGCTATAGCAATTATCTATCTTAGGACTTAGTTTCTGAAAATTTGCTTGAAGCAGAGCTGTGGAGGCCACTGACTGAGATCAGTAGCTTTTCCTTTCAAATTCTGTTAAATAGAAATGTTTATGAGTGTATTTCCAGTTAGAAAACTTTTAAGAACATGACATGAAAACAGGAAATTGTGAGTTACTGCTTAAAAAGAAATTAGTATCTATGAATACTCATGACATTCTTTCCAAAGATACATGGAACTGCAGGATGGAGTTACAGCCTAAAACTTTAACCTATTAGTGTTGATAGTTTTACCAAAGGTTTGTGAAGACAAAGGCAAGAAGAAATGTAAAAATAAAAATATCAAGTTGATTTACACAAAAATATCAAATAGATTTAAGAAAAGGTACATAGAAAGGCACCTGCTTAATATTTAACCTGCTAAAGAATGTATTAGTCTTTAATTTTCTGCATGTCTGTTCTTCGTATTATAGTTGTAAATCCCATCACCTGTGTTTGAACCTTCTTACAATTCTCTGGGTTATGAGAAGCCAAGTGTAAGAGTAAAGTCAAATTGGTTTGATAAAATTTTATTTTGGTGTTTTTCTTGTTAGGAATTGATTATCAAGTAATGTCTTTTAAAATAATATTTTACAAATACAATTATTAAATTCTTTTTTAACATGAAGGAATAATTCAGGCTGAAAAAACATCTACTGTGTGAGCATCTTCTCTATGGAAAATTAGATGTATTTTCTTATTCAGTATCCACAGTATTCCCAAAGAATTAGAGACTTGCAGTACCTGCAAGCCAAAGCCTAGCAGTGTACAGTGATCAAAAGACTGGGGGGGAGAAAAAAGTGTTAAATAGTAAAAATTTTGAAAATTTTTTAAAAATATCATCAGGTTGGCCCCAGGATTTTTTTCTTTCATTTACATTTGCTGTGTACTGTATTCTGTTGTTGCTAACTTGGAATATCCAGTTTGAATGTGTGTTTATTTTTCTATCACGCTGAGGAAACAGAGCAGCAGTTCATCACTTTCATGCTGTTATGCACCACTAGAGGCCATCATATACCTCCTTAAATATTAGATAGTTATGCAAATTATTCTGGAGAGGATGTGAGTAGCTGATGAATGTAAGAGTCTATATAAAAGGGCATGGGGAAGCTTACTTGAGGGAAGGCTTTAACAGAACTGATTATTGTGAACATCATGTGTTTTAAGGCTGATTCTAATTGATTCAGAGCACCTCTATTCTCTTGTATATTCCCAGGTAACCTTTGAATAGGTCATGGAGTGTATGTGGCAGGTGAGCTCTGGAGATGGCAGCTAAATATATTAAATACAGTCAAGCTTAGAACGTAAAGCAGTAATCTTTTAGATTTATTTTTGTATGCTTAGATTAGGAATTAAATTATTTTTTCCTCCTTTATCTTGCCATCTAGACAATGAGATATCATTCTTGATCCCCCACAGACTGTGTATTGAGTCATTAAGGAGATAACATACAGTTACTTCTTTAAGGAACTGCCTGATACATAAAATAGACTTTGTGTTACACAGCGGTACTCTTTTGAATTGTGGAAAAAAATGACTGAAATTATAGAGGAATTACAGGTAGCATGATTTTAACTGTGAAAAAATCAAATTAACATTAATCTTATACAATCAGGAGGTGCTACCAAGAGTAGTAACACAAGAGGGTGGTAAAAAGATGAATTAGTTTTACAGAGAGTTTGGCTGACTTTCTGAAAGGGCTATGGTGTGACATGGACCTTATCCAGGAGATCTTTTCTACTGCCTTGATTTTCAGTTTCACTCCTTCTAGTAAACTAACCATTCAAAGAAATACATCTTATTTTACTTTCTATTTGAAGACTTGCTGATTTTTCTTTTTTCAACGTAACAGCTTATTAATATGTGAAAACATTGCATGTGTTTTTGGGAAGTAAATAATTAGAGAAGAAGTATTGATTTATCTGAATCAGGTTGGTATGCAGCATTCTCTCATCTAAACATTGAAAGATATCAAGATAGATATCAAACGTCAAGTACTATGGTAGCACATCCAAACTACTTCTCTAATGATACAAGCAAGCAATCTGCATGTTCTACACTATATTCAAGTATTTTTTTAAATAAAAAAGGATATTTTGTCATATGTAGCCAAAAAAAAAAAAAAAAGAAAAGAATATAGCAAAAGTGGTGCTACATAAGTGCATTTGTAACAATCAGTCCATGCTGATTTCTGGAATATTTTTTTTGTTTTACTTTGGGGTTTTTTTGGGTTTTTTGGAGGGAGTGAAGGAGGGGAATTTATTTCATAGTTGTTAGTCATTTTATGAAAATGACCTTGCACTTTAAAATTATAATGTAGGACTTCTGTAAATTATTGCAAAAATCTCAAGGTATCCTGAGGTTATCAGCAAAAGAAGTCATGCCCAAGAAAGCATTTTGGAATCTTATTTTCCCCCACCAGATTTTGCAAAAACATATGCAAATTTCACAAAGCTTAAGACGATTAATTTCCCAATAAAATTAATAAAATGTAATATGTTGTTAATCAGATGAAAGAAGAAAGGATAAGAGACCAACACAGCATCATAATAGCTCAGTATGCAGTAGCCCCTCAACAGATGAATAACACTGAATGTTATTAATTCAATAAAAAAGTGTAAGTTTAAGTCAGAGGGCTGTTGCTTATAAATAAAGTATAATGTCTCTTCAAAAAGACAAGAGAAATCTCTCAGTTTTTGGTAAAATAAATAAAGTCATTTCAGAAAGACATTTTTCTTCAGAAGAAATAAAATTGCATGCAATTGTCTTACTCTTTATCATATAATTTAATATAATCTAAGATTTTCTTGGTTTCAAGCAGGTTATGGATATTGGCAAGCTGAGGCACAATATATAATTTGGCTTCACTTTCAGATCTTTACTGTTATGAAAATAAGGATTTGCTGCCCATGCTTTGGAGCCCAGATCAAGAGAATTGCTGAGAAGGCGAGTCTCTAAACGATCTCTGCTTCTCTCCTTGTGGACAGGCAACACCATAAGGAGCAGTAAGTGGCTTTTAAAGAGATCTATTTGATTGAGCCTTGAAAAATTTACATTTCTGCATTGCCTGCTCTTCATGGGCACCTGTTCTCAGGGCATTCAGGCCACCCAGACCAAATGGAAAAGAGAGTGTGGTGTGGACGACTGCCCTTGGCACACTGTAAGGAAGGGCAGTGATGCAAGACCTGCTCTCAGGGCTTGTTTGGGCCAAAATGGTGAATGTTTGTCTGCAGGGCTTGTGCAAACAGACTGGCACATCACTGTGTCTTTCTACCATGTCAATTTGTCAGTTTAATGTTTGCTAACTCCAAAACGACTGAAACACGCTTCGCTGTATGGTGTAGACATGTGATTTTGAGCGTGTTGCTTTCCATCTTTGTGACTCAATTTCCCACCTGGGAGATGGTGATAACAATGCTAATGCATCTCATTATTGTCTTGCCTATTTAAACTGTAAGCTCTTCAGGGCAAGGGCTGTCTCATACCATATGTCTTCACAGAGACAGGCAGAATGAGGCACTGATTGCATTTGGGGTCTCCCGGTGCCACAATAATTAAAAGAGAGACAATAATATTAAAAAGGAAGAAAAGGGAGAAGGTAGGTCTGGTATCAAGAGGCTTTCAGATTTCCTGGTAGCAACCCAAGAGCAAGAGAAAAGTTTATCTCTGAGGAGAACCCTTGCTTTTTCAACTTTCTCAGCTCTAAATGTCATATCGGTTATCAGAGCAGTACAGTAGGAAAGCTTTGCAAACAGAGTAATCCAGAAGCTAATGGAGATCCAAACTGGAAGAGAAGGGTTGGTAGTTTGGGTTACTGCAAGTAGATGGGTTGGAGAACAGATCAGCTTTTTGACAGGAAGGTACCTACCTAGAAAATTAGTGTTTCCTCCTTCCTCATTAGAGAATGAGCAGATGTTTCTGAGTATGGACGAGATGTTTGCAGTCATGAGAGGAGAAAGGCAGACTGAAGTGATGGGTACTCATCCACATTCTGCTGGAGTACGTGAGTCACTGATAGAGTTATATTCTGTCCCAGGTAATGGGAAGAATCTTTCACCATCCATTTTTTCAGTAGATAGAAGACTAATGAAAGTGGTTCCTAGAGATGGCTGCTGAGATATAGCCATGTGTGCTGGTAACTTCTGCTTTGAGATTGCTAAATCTGGGCTTTATTTGGAAATGTTTGTAAGATTTGCACCGAGTACCCTTTTTGCATGCCAGCTGAGGACTGCTCTGCAGAACTAAATGTCCCTTCATTCAGGTCTCAATGAAATGCCCACACACAGCAAATTCCTGTTTACTCTTTGTCCTTCTGGCGTAAGAGTTCAGACTGCTTCATCATAGTCTGTTTTATCATTAGTAGATGTTTCTGCGGCTGATTGGATGGATTCTGTGGGCAACAAACTGGTATTTGCTCTAAAGGCTTCTGTGAATTTCTGTCTACATCCTAGGTTTGAATTCTGGCACAGAAACAGATAAAAAATATGTCATTAATACTTAACTAGTCCATGAAGTTCATATTTTAAGCTCTTATTTCATACTCAGATATTCCAATGATACTCCCACAAATTTTGCAGGAATTATTAGGACAGTAGTTATAAATATATCCTGAGCTGAAATGACACAGACTACAAAAGTCAAAGTTTCTCATCATTATGTCCCTTTTACAACTCATAAAAATCCATATGCTTAGATCAGATTTTCAGAAGCTTCCAGTTTGAAATGTAAAACAGACTGCTGGCTTTGATTTTCATTTTTTCAACATAGGGTTACGGGGTTAGTAGAGTAATGAGTAAATTCTTATTTGTTCCCCTGCACAGAATTGAGGAATTCTAATACAATGCAGACCTCAAGATATGGACAGGAAGACCCCTTAGCAAAGTGAAATATGAGTCTGAGATGCAAACTGAAGCAGCCTGTGATGGAACAAGCTTCCCTGAAGGAAAATTCATTTAAATATATTTGGGGTTATGTCTCTTCTTTTACTTTGTGTATTGAGCCTTATAGGTGGGAGGAAATATTTGTTCTCTGTCAGTAACTTTATATGGTATTGATATTCAATTTATCTTAACATCTTCATCTGAGTTTGTGTCCTTATCTTTTCACTGAAGTGAGAATTTTGATTACAGGCCATTAGAAATATCCAGAGCATACTGAATGTACCTTTTTCCCCCTGATTTAGATACAAAATTTTTGCTTGTAGAAACAATCATTAAAGAAATTATGCTTAACAGAGAGCTGTAGAACTGACTGTGTTCCCTGCTAGGGGTGTGATTTCTTAAAGCAGTGAGGTTTCATGATGGCTCTGGTCTTCCCTTCCCACTCCCAGTGGTGCCTGGGTGGACAGCATCTACTTCTGCATCCTGCAGTACTTTGCAGCATAGCTTTTAGCTTTAAGGGTGCCGGTATATAGCTGCTTTCACACCCCTCTCTGCCCACAGTTTGTCTTTTTTCTGGAAACTCTGCTTGTAGCTGGCTGCAGCAATGACTCCATGATTTGTGTTAACTTATTTAACAAATACCTCCATGCCCCTGGGAATTTAGAAGCATTTTATCTGTCTCGATCACATTTTTTTTTCCTTTTTTTTTTTTTTTTAGTAAGACTCAAATGCTAGAGTTGCAATTTATAACCAAATTTAGTTTCTCCATAAAAAGTGAAGCAAAATATTTATTTCCCTATTATTTCTAAATAGAGCAACTTCTATTCATTAACCATTTTGCTCCGAAACGTGACGGTGTTCGCAGGGATCTCAGGTCGAGGGAAGAGACGAGGATCTGACTCCATGTTTCAAAAGGCTTGATTTATTATTTTATTATATATATTACATTAAAACTGTACTAAAAGAATAGAAGAAAAGATTTCCTCAGAAAGCTAGCTAAGAATAGAATAAGAAGGAATGATAACAAAGGTTTGTGGCTCGGCTCTCTGTCTGAGCCAGCTAAGCTGTGATTAGTCATTAATTAGAAACAACTAACATAAGCTAATCAAAGATCTACCTCTTGCATTCCACAGCAGCAGATAATCAATGTTTGCATTTTGTTGCTGAGGCCTCTCAGCTTCTCAGGAGGAAAAATCCTAAAGAAATGATTTTTCATAAAAGATGTCAGCCACACCAAACAAAACATTTACTGATTAGCAGTAGAAGCTCTCCTCAAGTCTTCCATGTTGTACCATTTCCTCTTTATTTTAAAGAAATTTTCTTCTTAGGAAAAATACTTATTTTAGTAGAAAGCTATAACTGAAAAATAAAAGCAAAACATATGTTGAGTGGGAAGGGAATAGATACAGTATAGATGAGTTGTGCCTTTTTTTGTCCCCACATTTACAAAAAGGATGACAAGCCTTAGCAAGTGGAGTGGATGTAGGCTGGGGAGCAAATCTTTAGTCATATGCATGTTCTGTTTGTTTATCTCTATGCTTTGCTTTGGGTTTCTCATCACTATTATTTGGGGATCTTATTGATAGTTCTTTAATCAGTAATAATATTTAACTTTTTATTCATGACTGTAAAAAGATAATTTTTTGTGTCATGTTACATGAGACTGTAAGTGAAAGGAACATAGATTTAGCAGAGAACAGGAAGAGCATCCCTGGCTCCACTAACCATGACTAAGATACAACTCTGGATTTCACTATTCATGAAGGGCACGAACTGGTTTAGGGCTGATTGGTTAACCTGCAGCTGCAACATAAAATACCAGTTATTTGCTGAGTCCTTTCTTTTCTAATTTATCTCTTTCTCTAGATCATTATGGCTTGTTAATTTTCAAAATAGGTTTGAAGTAAAAAATATCATCCAACATGTTCATAGATTCTAAACCCATTAAATTAATACTTTACTTTTATGGGAATTTCTATTGATTTTAATAGAACTACTTATTATGCCCAAAGGTGAGCATTTTCTGGGTCAGGGACTGGCTAGTATCATGTAATTCTTAGGGGAAGGACCACATTTATTATGTTCTCTCTATTTAATAAGGCTTAGTTAAAAATTATCTATGAAGTTTAGATTAGCAGGCAGATTCAAATTTCCCCAGCAACTAACATTCAAAAGTTTTGTTGGTGATCATCTGTGAAATAAATCTCAATTTTTAAAAAGCATCTATTATCATGCACATATATTTATCAAAAATGATCCTCTTTAAACCTGTAAGAGCTTAATGTCATAATTGCTTTTAATGTCCTGGCCAAATGTGAATTAACCAAACCCATTGGAAAATGTGATTATCTGCATTCTGAATTGCAGGGTGACCCTTCTTTGTGAATTCTAAATCATCTCATTATATTCAAGTCCTACACAGATATTACCACTGGGTAGGGTATTATGGATCTCCTATAATAAAAATAATAATTGGTAATAATTAATAAAGAAGATGGACTGGGTAACTTGGGATGTAGCCAAGGCACTTCTGTTGGATTAACAGTTGGATTTTTTCATTTTTATCATAATGTATCTTCTTTGCTTAATTGATGTATTTTATTTTACCACATGATAATAGGCAGATAGACTTTGACAGCATGTCCATCTTGTGCGAGAAAAGTTCCAGCTAAATCCACAGAATGAAAAAGTAGGGCATGAAGGACATAGGAAGGTATCAGCATCTGGCTTTCTTTACTCCATTTGATCAAATTTCTTTCTCTAATGAATCCTTGATTATCCTGATTGACTGGGAAGCCAGGATATAAACCTGCATGGGTCAAGACCAAGAATTTATGAAACTCCATTTTTTGAAACACAGTCCAAGGTTTTGTACTGCTCCTATCCAAACATTTATTCCAAAGCAGTGCTAGATTTTTACCAAAAAGCACTATTTATTATCCAGTTTTGTTGGTTTTTATCCAGCACACCATAAGAATTTTAGAACCATTTTTAGGGACCAATATGCTAAGAGTGTTGTTAAATACTTGGCAACCTGATAATTTGTTCAGACCTGGAGCACATCATAGTTGTCCCTCATCCTCCTAGTCTGTATGAGCTTTCTGCTCTTGAAAACTTGGGTTTAGCAGAGAGCCAGAGGTGCGGGGGACGGGGCAGGTATAAGTCCAATGGTGTCAGGAACCCACGCCTTAAAAAAGGAACCCACTAGGCCGCGGCAAAATATCCAAATATGGATAACATTGTAACCAGACCAGTGAAGAGATTTTTGCTTTTATTTCCAGCACATCACAAAATGGAGACATGACAGCTCACTGATCCACACCAAAAAATGTCTCTCCCAACAGCTCTGGTACAGCAATACATAAAATCATCTCAGACTAGAATTCGGCCAATCAGACACAGAAAACACATACTGACAAGCATTCTATCCAATCTTATAAAACATACGTAATCGTAGCTAAAACAAAGACTAGTTCATAAGAGACAAAGAACAGAGTTCTATTCATGCTAACCTTCTAAAGATATACATTAAATAACCTTGTTGCCATCCTAAAGCCAATTCCACAAAGACCTATTGTGGTTTGTCATGTCTACTGCTTGGGGAAACTTTTCTGCTTGCATGGGAAACTTTTCTGCTGTATTTGCAATCCTAACAAAACTTCAGTCTGAGGCCTACATACTTCTTTTAACCATTTCTTAAAAATCCTCTAACCTTAAGGATTCCAACAAGAGGGAGATTTGGTAGTGCTGGTAATCCTCCTTGCTCTAAACCAGAAATTCATTCATGATATAGGAAGGAGAAATGCCTACCACTGGGTGCTCATGATCTTTCAGTTGTATACAGACAGCAGTGACCTTCAGGGAAAATTACTGGGTTTTGTGTGTTATAGTTAGCAGCTAAATGCCACACTGACTAATTAATTATTAAAAGAGTCATCAGGAAGAGCAAGTGACTGTTAGGGTGGGGAGCTGCAATAAGCAAGGGTAACATTAACGTGTTTAACTATGAAAATTACCAAAGCAATTTACCCAGAAACTGTAGCCATTATCAGAATTCTTAAGACTCCAATTCCTCGTTCTCTTTTATAAGCATTAATCATATTTTATTTTTAACCAGAAACCTCAAAGCGGTATTAAATTAAGTGAAACTTTAATAATGAAATTTCATGCAGTACTATTCAGAAGCTATGCAGAGAAGTTTTAATATACTCCATTAGGCAGAGAAAAATGTTGAAAGGACATGGTTAATGTTCATCTGTATTCAGTTTCTCTTTTTATGACAAGAATTTTGCTATTGACTTCAATGGGAGGAACACCAGCCTCTGCTGTGGCAGCATGACAGTGTGGGTCAGCCTCCTGAATCACTGGAAAAGCATTACAAAATGAAACCACATTGAAGGATGGTGCCTCATATCACACAGGAAAGAAGATATTTACTAAAAAGGGCGGATGGATGATTGTAGGGGCTGAAATGGGGCCAGCATTTGTGTGGTGGATATCAGCAGACAGAGCAGACAGTGGGATGGGCGGTCAAAATCTTGTGTGAGCTCTGCCAGCCCCAACGAGGGTGTAGTGAGGGCACTGCTCCCTCCAAATATCAGGTAAAAATAAAGGTGGTGGAGAGGCTGGGTTTTGTCTCTCTTCTCAAGCATTCTGCACAAAGTTCTATGGAAAGGGAATCAGGAGGAAATGGGTAAAAAATAAAGAAAAGCAGAATGAGCTTTCTTGCTTTTCAGAGGATTCATTAAACTTTGGGCTTGGTAAAGTCTTGGTGTTATCAGAAGCACAGAGATAAGTGGGGGAAAAGAGAAGCTCCAAGAAACACCATGTCTGGGGGAAAACCATATGCTCACCTGTATTTACCTGACTTATGTATTTATCTGATTGTTTCTGAATCTCTCATAGAGAATCTTTCAAACAGAAAGGGTGTCACTGTCATATTTTATGAAAAATCCCTTCGCCAGGATTTTTCTCCCAAGAAGCTGAGAAGCCTCAGAAAAGAAATGTAAACAATAATTATCTCATTGCTTGGAATGTGGTTTGGAGGTTGCTCACCAACAGCTGCATCTTTGGTTGGTTCCATGTGAATTGTTTTTAATTAATGACCAATCCCCGCCCAGCTCTGTCAGGACTCTGGTCAGTCACAGGTTTTTATTATTCATTCTTTGCTAGCCTTCTGACGTCTCCTTTCTCTTTCTTCAGTATGGTTTTGGTATAGCATTTTCTTTTAATATAATATAATATGATAAAATAATAAATCAGCCTTCTGAGAACATGGAGTCAATTCTCATCTCTCACCTCGTCCTGGAGACCCTCAAAACACCGCAACAATTGGTGACCACAAAAGGGTACAGAAAGAAGCCACGGGGAAATGTCACATGCAGGCCACCAGTAGGGTGGGGCCTTGGAAATCTGCCTTTAGGGCTGAGACAGTGAGAGAGCTGCTCTTCAAGATGAATAAAGATGCTGTCTCCTGTCCTCTGATTTCTCATTTCAAAGCAGAGATAAGACAGACCAAAGATGACTTTTAAAGAGGATGAAAAGAAAGAAGTTGGCAAGATTTTGAAAGATTATATTTTGGAAGAGAAAGAAGGTTTTCCAGGGCTATCGTGGGAAAATCTAGGGAAGAAGTCAGCAGTGTTTGCAGCCACAGAAAACTGGAAGGGCTGGGATAACACTTTTGCCAGCATTCCTGCTGCACAGCAAGAGGTGTGTGTCTTAATGAGGGACAGATGACACACTCTCACTGAGTTGTTGCTGTCAGAATTCCTTGCTATCCCACTTTCTAATAAAAGAAGAGTTCAGCTGAGACCAGTATAACTGCAGAAGTTAATGGGGAAAATGCGATGTAAGCAAGTAATCTGGGCAGGGCTAAGCTACAGTTGTACTGGCAAGACAGTAAAACTTAGAAAAATCTCAGTGTGTGTGAAAGGTGTTCTTCAAATTTCAAAGGCTTGATGAAAGCCATTAAAAATGTGTGTTTCCCTCTTCCTCTGTCTCAAAAAAATCCACAAATATAGTAAAAAATTTACAAGGCAGCTCAGTTCCCATCACATAGATAAATAAAATTGGTGTTCTGGTGTTCAGAATGGCACAACTCTAAATGCTTTCTTTCTCTGTATATTTCTGGTTTCCCCAGCTGCTGGTTTCCCCTTCTTTCACTCTGAGTGTCATATTAAGAAAGAAATTTGAGATGTGCAGTGACAACTAAAGAATTAACAAAGCCCCTCAGAGTAGAATTCACAAGTCAGCTTGAAATGAACAGGAAAATCTGAGTTTCTCAGTAACATATGAGTCTGTTTTCCTCCAAATTAATTGGAATCAGTGTGAAGTAAAAGCAACTGCCTTGGAACAAGAAAGCAAGAAAGCTTAATTTTCATATTAAATATTGCTACTGTCAATGACCCAAGCAGTGATCAAGACAGGATGTTGGAACTGGGAAGAAGACCAAAAAGAGCTAGAACAACATTTCTGTAGAAAATGAGGTAAATTAATAACAGAAAATAGGCTTTAACACAGTAATATAAGGGCAAAAAAACCATTGTTGATGTTCCTGTTAAACAAATTGGTAATGCCACTGTAGTAGTTACAGTACCATACTTTATATTGTTATTAGACTTACTAATAACTCCCTACAACATCTCTCACTAAGTTCTGTTTTTAAATGGTACCTTAGGCAGCATGTGTATAAATTCTGTAACCCCTGAGAACTATTTATTTTATTAAGTTAAAATGAAACATCATATTCTCCTAGCAAAAACGGGTTGACTTAAAACATTCCTTTTTGTTCAAATGAGATAAATTGCTTAAATAACACCCTTGAACTATTACTCTGCAAAGGTTTACTTTGAAGCTATACAGTGGAAGAAAAAACACCACCTTTCTATCTCTCTCTCAAGTTTTAAATACTTATTTTCACACACAAAGACTTTGAGATTCCTTGTTGGCATCAGGACAGTAACCTTGTCATATTTCAAATATGCAATTTATAGAGAAGCTCTTTTTACAAATGGTTTATGGCTGTGACTGTCCAGACACAGCTGTGATTTAACACATCAGCTGTTACACAGATGTCTCATGAAAGGTAAGTGTCATTGCTGGGGTTGAAGGTTAAATGTCTTTGAAGTCCCAAACAGCAGTAATAGTGGTCAAATAATACATGCCCCGTGAGACCTGATTCTTTTTTCTATATAGCTTGATAAAAAATTTGGACTATTATACAAATAGTGCTGCAATAGGAAAGTATCAAGAAGTCATCTTGCAAAAAGTTCAACATTTTTATTCTGGACTCTTCACATTTATGATAGCCTGCAGCTGGTCTCCCTTAATATGGCATTAACACTTTATTTGTGTCCAGAATTTTTTAGAAATATTTCAAGAATACAATTAAGCTATATAATGTAAGCTGAGTCCTTTACCATGTATTCCACAGGACATGGGAGGAGATTAATAAAGTAAATGAACCTTTGGAGTTGAATAAATCTAGAAAGAAGTATTTGGCCTGAAAATTTAGGCAAAAGTAGTTTTAACACTGGTGGAAATTGAATTCCTAGGACAAAATTATAAATGTGCAGATTTTGCTGAAATCATCGTCCTTTTTGATGTTGAGCACTGAAACTCTTCCATTGGATTGGAATTTTTGCTTTGGCTTTATTTGGCAGGTTGAGGTTTTTTCTCTCCTGAAAATTGATGAGAAAAAGCATTTTTTTCTTTTTCCAAGCTGTAGAATATGAGGACAGATAGGCATCTGTTAGAACTGTCATTGCTCCAGAGAATTCTTTGGAGCTGCAATGGTGTCTGGGATTGCCACATTGCTCCTTTCCACCAGTAGTTAGGGGTTTCTGTAATGATCAATTAGTGTGCATGCAATATGTGTGATTTGGCATGGGCCCCATATGGAATTATGCCTGACTTACCCTGTAGATTGCCCTAGAGTTGTCTTCTGAACTCTGAAGCTCATTTTTTGGCAGTCAGAATTGTAGGTTTCTGATGTTGCAAATAAATGCAAAGTTCTAAGCACCAGCACTGCACTTTTCTGTTTTTCTTTTTTTGAAATTTTTTTTATCAGCGAGTTTAAAGAGTAACTCCTTTCAATTGTCCATCTGGAAAACATTGATTTGCATCACTGAGAATACAATTTTTTCCACCAACAGGCTCAATTTTCTATATGATCAAAAAGCAAAGGCAGTTAAAATAATATTCAATAAGATGAAAGTCATGAAATACCTAAAAAAAAAATAAAAGGAGAAATTCCTCCAGTCACATGTGTAAAGGAGGGAAGCATATTCACAGAGGTACACAGAGAGGTTGCAGATACAAGGTTATCTCTATTGGTCATCTCTAGTGTATTAAGAGGTTTTTAATTACAGTAGTTTCAATTACATTAATTTCATTAGAAGTCTTTATTTCTCTACTGAAATTTGAAGTAGAACTTCATATCACTGAATTCAATTTCTTACTGTTTTTATTTTTATTTATTCACATTCCTCTTTGATTCTCTTGTGGTCTTTTTTTTCAAGAGCAAATGTGATATTTTTACTTTTGATTATTTTTAACATTAATAACTTGAAATATACAAAAAATAACATGAGGCTTTTAAAATCTTTCTTTAGAAAGAAAAGCATATTTGAATGCATGCATGCTTACTGTTTAAACATCATTGTGTTTGAGAACAATTGAGAATCCTATGGAAGATCTAAGCTTTTGGAAGCAAATTAAAATTACCCTTTAATTATTGTCCTTTTAAGGTTAGTGCTTTCCACTGGCAGTCCATTAAAATTCTCATTTCTGTGCCTGGTTTCCCAGAGCAGGGACCACACTCTGAGATGCTTGAAGAAGCTGCCATGCCCTGGTCTTCTTCATGCTAGCCTGCTACCACTTACCACTGTGCTTTGTCTTAAAAATATTTTCTGCTATTTAATGTGTCCCTCTGCATACATGGACTGAAGATTAGGAGATTTTAATAGTGGTTTTGACAATGTCACAACAAACCAAGCTAGAACTGTGTTCTTGGCATGTGTGCCTTTTTTCTGCTTTAATTTTGGCAAGATTTTCATGTGTCTACTAAAAATTTGTATGTTTTTTGTTGTCCTTGTGCTCATAAATCTCTACATGAATGTGTCTGTAATTAGAACAGTCATCTTAAATGCCATGGAAAGCTTTACAGCTGCAGAACTTTGCAGTATTTCTTTGAGTGTCTTTCAGAGTCACAGCAGGATAAGTTTGTCCCACTATGGGTTTTCCATCAGCAAACTCTCACCCACAAATAGATGCTGCTCTGGCATAGGAGGACTGTGAGCTCAGTTACCATCTGCTCTCCTGCTGTCCAAGCGGCTTCATCTCTGGCACCTCTTCCATCAGAAGTTTGTGCAATCTTAGACAGAAAACATCCAGAAACGATGTTCTTTATCCAGAAGTCCTTGCATGGCTGGCCACCCCCTGGAGAAGATGATAAGCCATTCTTCAGAATCAGAGGAAGCAAAAACTCTGTGAAGGGCTTGGAACACAGAGCTTGTGGGTGGGATATAATGTGTGTTAGAAGGATAAAGAGGATTTGGGGAAAATATGAAAAACTACCTATATGAAAGGCTACCATGTCTAATAAGTTGGCTGAAGAAACATCAGTGCTCCTTTAGAGCCCCTACATCCTGTAAAATGCACTGTGTGTTTTGTGAGTGGTGAGGAATTTTTCCAAGTGGTTCAAAGTCAATCTGGTCATTGCAGTGGGAGGACAGGAATCAGCATGGCTGGCAATTCAGTCCTGCTGGAAGGCATTCCTGCCTCAAGGATAAAGTGAGCTTCTGCAAAAGAGAGTGAGCTGCTCAACAGGAGACTGATCTCACTCAGGGTAAGGAGGAAGTTTGAGACCAAAAGATGGGAGTTAGAGGACCTTCAATTATTTTATTCGATTATTATGTTTGTGTGTTTGGTGTGAAGCTCTAACTTATTGCCTATTTTTTTAATCTCTGTAAACCAACTGTGCAATCCTGCATAACTATACTAAATGCAATACTTTGATTTTTTTTTCTCTTTATTTTTACCATGTTAAAAAAAAAAAGTCAGTCTTGCGTTACCATTGGCTCTGCTGAACACATATGGTGTATGTACAAAAAAATACCCAAGGAAGCAATCTTCAAAATAATTTATTGTCAAACTAGTGCCCAGAAAACTATTAAATCAGTCTTAAAATGCAGTTATCTAAGAAGGGTCCTAAATGACTTCCACATTTAAAATGGAAAAGTGCAATGCTTAGCTGCTACATGTACTACATTTGGTTTTAGGTACACAGGAATTTTGACAGAATCTACTAAAGGCGTGAAAATATAAATGGCTTTTTAAGAACACTAAAAGAAAAACATTATGAAAGTGGAAATGTTCTGTCAAAATGAAAAAAAAAAGGAAATAAGAGAAGAATTATTCTACTCTTCTAACTTGTAAAAAGAAGCTAAATTGTAGTTAATAACTTCCCATTTGCCTCACAAACATGCATTAATGGGGTTTTTTTGAGATTTTAGTTCTTTAGTTTACAATATGAAGAGCTTTATATCACTGACAGTCATCAGAAATTTGTTATATTTTTATGCTGTTGGGATGCAATCTAGCTGGATTTTGAGGTCCTCCTTGCCTTAGTTATGATTGAAATGTAGTGTAGAAATAATTTAAGGCTTACTACTTATCCAGATATGTTAATGAACACTTTTATAGTAAATCAGTGAAGAAGCATTTGGGAAAAATATAAAAAACAACCCTAGAAGAAAGGGGTAAGGGTATAAAGAGAAAGAGAAATAGTATTTTTGGAAAAAAAACTGTAATTCAGTGTGATTATGTGTAGAAAATCTCTTAGAAAATGCAGCAGTTGAGAGTCAGTTTCCTGGATGGTGGGGAGAAACAGCTCTATGGTTCTACCCAGCTGTTGGGCCGATTTAACAGAGACTACAAAATTCGCTTTACTTGTCCACAGTTCCATGTCCCTGCTGGCTTTCTCAAGGAAAATACAGTCTGAGAATTGACATTAAAGTAGGTTTTAACTTCAGGAAGTACCAGATCTAGACACAAGAGAACTTTCATATAATGATGGATAGTTCCCCCTCTCATTAGCTCACAGCATTACCTCTTAAGCTCTGACAGACTTTTACCAGCTCCAGCAACCAGTGGCTCAGACTGGTTCTTTATTCTTGCTTCTGGAAGGAAAAAAAACAACCAAAAAAAAAAAAAAAAACCAACAAAAAAACCAAAACCCGAGATTTTTTTTTTTTTTTAATTCCCACGGGCTTATTTTACATCACTATGAAATTTCTGTCACTATCATATTTTCTGGAAAAATCCCTTCACCAGGATATCATCCCCTGGGAAGCTGAGAAGCCTCAGAGAAAAAGGAAAACATTATTTCATTTGCTTCTCTTGTGTTTTGCTGCTTTGGAATGTACTTGGAGATTGTTTATCCAACGTTTTAATTGTTTTTCTTTAGTGACTAATTACCATCCAGCTGTGTCAGACTCTGAAGAGAGAGTCATGAGTTTTTAATTAGTATCTTCTTAAGCCTTCTGTAAGTATCCTTTCTCTATTCTTTAGCATAGTTTTAGTATAGCATTCTTTAATGTAATATAATATCATGAAATGATAAATTAGCCTTCTAAGAACATGGAGTCAGATTCATCATTTCCTTCCCACCACAGGGGACCCCAAAAATACCACACATCTCTAGATGGGGAAATGGCTACAAGTGATACAATTAGATCTGAAATGTGTCCAAACCAGAAGACCAGGTTCTAATTCAGACTTTGAAAAAGACTGCCTTAAAAAGAAGCTCTTTCCTCAAAACTAAATGCCTCAAAAATAGTCATTTACCTTCCAAAGTAGTATAGAAAATATGAGGTCATTAGTGACTTAACTCCACCATCTTCCAGGACCTCAACAAATCCAGTGCAAAACAGATGAAGACTCCTTTTTATCGCAGACATATTTTATGAAAAATCCTTTCCTTAGGATTTTCCTCCTGAGAAGCTGGGAGGCCTCAGGAACAAAATGCAAACATTGATTATCTGCTGCTGTGGAATGCAACAGGTGCATCTGGGATTGGCCCATGTTGGTTGTTTCTAATTAATGGTCAATCACAGCCCAGCTGGCTCAGACTCTGTCTGAGACACAAACCTTTGTTATCATTCTTTCTTTTTCTATTCTTAGCCAGCCTTCTGAGGAAATCCTTTCTTCTATTCTTTTAGTATAGTTTTAATGTAATATATATCATAAAATAATAAATCAAGCTTTCCAAAACATGGAGTCAGATCCTCCTCTCTTCCCTCAACCTGAGACTCCTATGAACACAGTCATACCTTTTTATTTTATTGTTTTTTAATTCAAACCCAGTGAAGAGCAGCACTAGGAGGCAGAATGATTGGCTTTACAATATAATTCCTCCTTAGAAACACAGAAATCAGGAAGAGCTCTGGGATTACCTAATTCACAGGCATCCATGTCAGAAAATACTTCTCATAACCTGTTCCTAATCCATCATAGAAATAAAATGAGGATTTTTTTTTTCTCATACCAGTGATTCTACTGAATGCCGCACCTCTGAGGGAGCATAGAAGTCCCTTCAGTGAAGACTTCTGTTGTCAGACCTCTGTGGTAGGCTACAAATTTGTCCCCAGGATGGTCAGAGAAATGGAACACCTCATGCATGAGGAAAAGCTGAGAGAATTTGGTTTGCTCAGACTGGGAAAGAGAAAGTTTTGTGGTGACCCAACGGTGGCCTTCCAGTACCTGCAGAAAGTTACAAGGAAGATGGGGAGGTGTTGCAGACAACTTTTATGGAAAATCCTTTCCTTAGGATTTTCCTCCTGAGAAGCTGGGAGGCCTCAAGAACAAAATGCAAACATTGATTATCTGCTGCTGTGGAATGCAACAGGTGCATCTGTGATTGGCCCATGTTGGATGTTTGTAATTAATGGCCAATCACAGCCCAGCTGTCCAAGACAGCCGAGCCACAAACCTTTGTTATCATTCTTTGCTATTCTATTCTTACCTAGCCTTCTGAGGAAATCCTTTCTTCGATTCTTTTAGTACAGCTTTGATGTAATATATATCATAAAATAATAAATCAAGCCTTCTGAAACATGGAGTCAGATCCTCGTCTCTTCCCTCATCCAAGAACCCCTGTGAACACGGTCACAGAGAGGGAACTTTCACAAGGCATGTAGACAGAAGGGGGAATGGCTTTGAACCAAAAGAAGGCAGGTTTAGATCAGATACTAGGAAGAAACTCTTCACTGTTGAAGGTGGTGAGGCCATGGCACAGGGTGTCCAGAGAAGCTGTGGATGCTCCATCCCTGGAAGTGTTCAAGGCCAGGTTGGATGGGGCTCTGAGCAACCTGGTCTGTAATGGTGTCCCTGGCCATGACAGAGGGCTTTGAACTAGATGATTTTAAGGTCCCTTTTGACACAAACCATTCTGTTATTCTGTGATGTTTTTCAGGTCTGGAAATTCAGTTGTACATCGTTAAGAGATCCCTTCCAAACAACAGCAATGGCAGTAAGAAAAGAAAGCAAGGCCCCAAACCTTTCTACAGTGGTATGCTCTCTATGAACACAAGCAGGATAATTCTTCAAGAAATATTTAAATAAAAAAGTGGGATAGTTTGTGAAGACAATATAGTACTTCATACATTAATATTTTAATATTTGTCATTTCAGGCCAAAGAAAATAGAAGAGAGAGGACATCAACTGTTCTGTTGATTATAACCCATGAAACCAGGGACATATTGCCAAGGTTTAAATTCAGATCCAGATTTATGTGTTCTCAAGTTTACAGGTACATGATTGAATAAAGGGTGCTTATTTCAGCCTGTAAGTTGAAAACGGAAAGGGCTGGATGACTTTGAACTGACCAGGAAAGGCTTCTGTTGAAATCTGAGCAAAAATTTTTATTGATTTTCTTTTTCATAATTCTGATATAATCTGCTGTACAAAAACATTGAGCTATTTATATTTCCATTTGTCATAATGCAAGAATTAAAAATACAATGAGAACAACTGAGGCAGTGCTCAAACTATGTTTCATTTTCTAAGTGGATAAAGAGAGCATTGCTTCTTCATTTCCCGATATGTTACACAAAAAATGATCATATTTTTTACAAGATTGTTTGTATTTTCTTTTGTTTCAATGTCCCAAATTCAAATGTGGACTCAAATAAAGAGTAGCAATATTCCAAACTTAACATGTGAGGAAAGTGATAGTTAAATATCTTCTCTGTTTCCAAAAGCATGCAAGAAATAGATTTTCTCTTTAAGACATCATAGTTTTAGAAAGCAGGAAGAAGCTGGAAAACAGCCATACACATGACATAATTCCCTCAAAGACTGGAAGGTGTCCAGATAGGAACATCAAGAGGCTTTTAGTGTTGTTAAATTAGAATTAATTTCCCTTCTGGGAGGGGGCTAATTTGCAAGAAGAAAAGAAAAACAAGCTGCAGTAGAGATTATACCCACTAGGTATGGCATAGTTGATTACTGAATTTCTCCCTTTCCAACCCTTCTTAAGATATCACTGCTATGAAATAAAAATAAACAAATCTTTGTTATTAAACAAGTCCATTGAAATGTGCTTTTTTTTTGGTTTTTTGTTTATTTCTTGCCCCAGAAGTTAACTTAGACAATATAATAAAAATCACAATAATTATAGTAAGCTTTCTTCAAGTATATTCAGTTAATTATTTTATATCTTAGAATCAAGGAGAAGAATGTTTCAAGACTTTTGGTGGAATCAAAATGTAGCATGTATTTTTGTTTCAGAGTATGAAGTTGGAAAGGTTTCTTTCCATACCTGGAGGATGGGATGCCATCCAGAGGGACTCAGACAAGCTCAGGAGGTGGTCCATGGAAATACCATGAGGTTTAAACCTCACGAGGACCAGGTGCTGGTGCTGCATCTGGATCTGGTGATATCAATCCAGGCTGGAGGATGAAGAGCCCTGCCCAGAAGGATTTGGGAATGCTGCTGGAGGAGAGGCTGGACATACCCTGGCCATGGCACTCACAGCCCAGAGATGTGCCAAATGTGTCCTGGGCTCATCCAGATTTCAACCGTGGGCAGCAGGGGAGGGAGGGCATGTGTGAATATCCACAATATCCAATATTTGCTGGTGTGAGGAGGTCATAGAGATGATTAGAGGGAGAGAGCACTTCTGCTATGAGGAAATGCTGAGAGAATTGTGCAGCCTGGAAAAGGGAAGGCTTTGGGGTGACCTATTTGTGGCCTTCCAGAGCCCTGACGGGAGCCACAAGAAACATGGAGAGGGACTATTTGCAAGTGCATGTAGTGACAGGGCAAGAGGAAATGGCTTCAGACTGAAAGAGCCTAGATTTAGATTAAATATTATGAAAAAAAATTCTTTCTTGTGAGGATGGTGAAGCACTGGAACAGGTTTTCCCAGAGAAGCTGTGGATGCTCCATCCCTGGAAGTGTTCCCAGCCAGGTTGGATGGAGCTCTGAACAACCTGGTCTAGTGGACTGTGTCCCTGTCCGTGGCAGGGGGTTGGAACAGTGTGGTCTTTGAGGTCCATCCCAACCCACACCACTGTATGAAAATCATGTGATTCATTAAAAATGCTGGCAAATTAGCCATGAGAGTCTCAGTTTTTGTGCCTGCTAGCTAAAGCCTAACCAGAGTGCCAATGTTAAGGTACACTGGTGTGAACATTTAGATCTGGAGGTCCTTTGTGTCCTTTCTGCCTGAAGCTTGCTGAGCAGACACACTTACATGGTGAGTAGCTAAAGGTGCATGTTGAACCATGGAGCAAACCAGATATCTGCAATCAGAGGGTTTCCAGGACCTTATGGTCTGTGTTAAATTCTTCTCCTGTCCATAAACCTCTAAAGTCTTCCAAAAGTGTAAGAATGAAATACAAAGACTCTTAATTATATTGATTTCTCGTGCTTTTATTCTAATAAATTATTAAACTGAAGATGAAGGTATATATATTATGTTTTGTACAGCTTTGTATAGTTTCAGTTACCATCGTGCCACCTTAACTCCTTGATCTAATTCACTTAAGGTGCAAAACCAGAGGTTGGCCTGTCCAACATGTGACCACATATTGCCCCAAAATGCAATCTGATTCTGGTTTCTTGCATCACCATCTTCAACATTATTAAAAGGGTCTGGATATTTAATGACGTGTGTGTTTTAAAAACTCTTCCTTAAATTAATGCTTTTTATCCACTCATGGAAATCTGTCTGCCTCCAGCATAATTTTATGGGTAAAAATGAAAGTTTAAATAGGAGACGACATGATTTTGTGTACCTGTGGATGCAGGGCTATATAGCGTCCTGTATTTGGCAGGTGTGAATGATGAGTAAAAAGGATATCTAGCCAGTAAATATCAGAAAATGTGATAATCTATCAAATTTACTTCAGTGTTACTATTGACTTGATTATCTGTGCTATTTAGATTCAGGAATTGAGTAATTTACTACCCAGTGAAAGAACCAGACACTTAGACAAGTAGGATAGTTTCATGTTTTGATTGTGAAATTTGACAGCACAGTGTTTTAAAGGCTGTCTGAAGGAGACAGGAGAAATAAGAAGAAAAAAAGCCCAAAAGTAGAAATCAAGGTGAAAATAAAAAAAGAATATCCTTGCTCTCACCAGCATCTAATAAGGAATTAAATTTTACTTTCTTCATTTACAAACAGTCAGAATGTCAGATGTGTAAAAAAAAAGCCAAAGAGCCCCAGCCCTCAATCTCTACATGAAATTACTCTGTGTTGAGATAAAAAAGAGAGGGTTTCTACATCAAAAAGCCATTACAAATTGTACCAAATGTGTTACAAAACCAAGTTCCCTAATTAAAAAGCAGGAAGTTATGCTTTCAAAGATTTTTTTTTTTTCCCTTTCAGTCAAAACTAAAAGGATGGGAAGATGACCCTGGCAGACTTCAAGAAGGGATTCTAAGTAGAACAAGACTTGTATTTGTGTAAATAGGATCTGTCCTTCAAAATTCACTTTTCAAAACCAGGTAGATATTGAAATGAGCAGGTTGACAATATGCAGTCTATCAAGAAGTGTCTGATATTTTCCTGTAGAGGTAATGGCTGGGAAATCTGTCTCTATTACCAAACCCATCCTCAGGAAAGACAAAATTATCTGAGACAGGATACATAATGTTTAATGCTAGAAATTAACTCCATTCATTTGGAAAATACCTATCAGCTCTGTATTTTGTTGCATACTGTAATTACAAAGTTAATTTTGCAAATCTCATAAGCTGAGCACTTTGAAGATTCATTTGAATTCTTTAAATGCTGGGCCTAATAATGTTGCAGATACTTTGAACAACTTTATTAAACTGAAGAAAATTATTCTAAAAACCTTAGAGACAGAAAGAAAAGAAACATTTAAAAACTATTTCTACTTTTCTGTCACTAAAAAGAATAGATCTAGAGATAAAAACAATACAATTTTGAAGGAAATGAATTCTACCTAAAATTGATAATATATTAATGGATCTTAAAATTCCTGTAATAGAAAGAATTAGAAAATATTTTTTTTTGTAATAGAAAATATTTTAAAATCTATGTTGTTTTCATTCTTAACCCTCAACAGAACTGAGAAATGTTGCTGAAAGGTCTTGGAAGCAAGAAAGGTGATTTATCTCCCATCCTTGGCTAGGAAAGGGTGCAGAAACATAAGTCATGCAGCCAGAGGAGATTGGGATGTCAGGTTCAGCACTGACCACCTGGGATCTGGTACCAAAGCCACTGAAAGGAGTGCAATAACTGAAAACGGGTGACAATACCTTTGGACAAAACTTGCATCTATGCACAAGATTAAAGGCTGTTTCCTGTAGCTGCTGTTCAGAAAGTCTCCTAGATTTAGGTGACATATATGTGGGCAGAGAGGTATCCAGGTTAAGAAATAAATAATTTCTGGACATAATCCTTTTCTCTGTGCTAAAAATATCTTTTTATTGACAGAGATTCTCAAGTGCTGGTTGAGAAATCATTATTTGTGTAAGTATCACCCATAATATTAATATATGAGCAGAATTTAAAATTAACTTTTACAAGCCATATATTTTAAGGGACATGAAATTATTCCTAAAATTGAAATAACTACTTCAATCTAGTAAGTCTGCATGCATTTTCACTGGAATACCACAGCTAAGAGCTGTAACATTTTCTGATTTATTGTGTCTTGTACTATATAAGACGGAATTTTAGATCTGTGGAGAAGTTTGGTATCTCAAGTGTATTAATATCAGAAGCAGAATTTATGAGGACACTTGAAAAGCCATACAAAGGATGTTACAGAGAAGCTTTGAAGGTTTCCTCCAGCCTTACTCATGCAAGAGTGGCCCAGAAAACTGTCTATAGAAGCACCACAGGAATCAAAGCTGAGGGTTTAATCCTCACATGGAGCTGCCTAGTTCTGATCAGAGACATTGCATGAACATGTAATTAAGAAAATGCTGATTTCTGTCACGTTGGTTTTCAGTAACCATGAGAAGACCAGACGAGGATGATGTGAGTATGAAGGAAGAGCTCTTGAAAGCAGCACTTGCAAAGAGTTTGGCTTCTTTACTCAAGAGCAAGAGCCCAGCAGAGCTGGTAACCGGGTTTTGCATTACTCTTACAGATCAGAAAGCCCAAGGCTATAGGTCCATGGTTTTTTTCTGTTTCAGTGGCTCTTTCTTTATGAAACTGGATCCCATTAAGAGGCATGAGAGCCAGAAAATGGCTGTGCAGTATCTGTATAGGCTGGGAGAATGATACCTGAATTAAATGAAAAACCTTTTCCCAGCCAAATGTTATGACCTCTGTGAAGCAAGGAATCTTTTTCAGAGGGAGTTTTAGGAGTATTTTTTATTTTTACTTCTAATGAATGGTGACTCCAAATTTCACAGTGTTTGCTTTTGCCTTTTGAGAAGCATGATTTTTTTTTAAATGCTTTTAAAACAGGTTCTAATTTTTCAGCACATTAGGGCAGTTCAGCCTACATCATGAGGTATGCTTTACATCCCTATACTCTTCTGTTCATCCCTTTCCTAGAGGAGTGTTCACAGCTCGTGGGATTTATATGCTACGCAGGAATTAAGGATGACAGTAGATTGTTTGACAGCACCAATCTTCATGTGGTTGTAAATCAAGGAGGCCTAGCCATCCTTAAATAATGATTTCTGAGGTAGTAATTTCTTCTGTATCTTTATATATATATATAGATATATATATAGATATATACATATATAGATATAGACAGATATATATAGATGATATGTAGATTTATATATTTTTAAATATATATAAATATATAGATATATATTTAGATAGATAGATATAGATATAGATATACATATAGATATACATATACATATACATATATAGATATATATAGTACATAAAATTTGAAGTCCTTTATGGTTTGTGCAGACCTCTCTCAGAGCTGAGACCTGCAGAAGTTTTCTTGTTCTGTCTGCTGTGGTGATGTGGCCATGAAGGAAATACGGCATGAACAAAACACAGCCACTTGCAGCCAAGCTTGAGAGAATCTCTGAACCTTAGAGCAGCAGAGCTGAATCAAACAGAGCCATGTGGGAATTGTTATCCACTTATAACCTGGTGGTTCTGTCATGATGCTGGGGAAAGGACACTGCTAAATTTTTTTGGCTAAGAGTATTGAGACGCACAGCTATAGAAGAACTGTGTGTCAAAGACATGGGGTTTTACTAAACAGGTGTTTAAAAAAATACTGCAAATATTCTTACTTATGTATGCTTATAGAGCAGCTTTTTAGCACTTCCTCTCAAAATTTTTTTTCTTTTACTTTTTTTTCCTCCAAATCCTGTCTTTCTTGCCTTTCTTTCCTGAATAGCGATGCAGTTCTGTAAATTTTTAAGTACACCTTTTTTTTTCCCTGAATTTTAATTTGGTTTACAAGGGGACAAAAATCTCCTTGAAAATAAGGAAATAAAAATCTGCTTTGCTAGATCAATTTTAATTTAAAGGTACCAAACAGTGTTGCACTTTAGACTTCAAAGGAAGTTAATTTTTAAATACGTTCAGCTCAGCATTCCTCTCTCTCTAAGAATTCAATTACAGATATTGTCAGGCCAAAACATTCTTTCTTGACAAAATCTTGTTTTAGTGTAAACCTAATTTTCATTCTCACAGTGAAGAGAGGCAGCATTGCATGTTGTCCCAAATGGAGATGAACGTGTGACAAGCTGGGAAATAAGTGGAAATAAAATCAATTTTTCCCTATTAGTGTCAAATTAAGAGCAAAGTAAGCTGTAGAATTTGCAGTAGCAGAAGTGACAATTGAAACAAGTGTCCTGAACAAACAAACAAGACTTATTTTAATTCTCTTAGGTAAGGGGAACTTTGTTGGTGGTGATCTTAAAATGCACAAGGGAGTGTCTATTCAAATTCCAAACCAGCAGCCAAAGATCTGAAGCTAAAAATTATAAAAATAGTGAAAATTATAAGAAACCTATTTTTATAGAATTTGAACTGTTAACAGGAACCAATATAAATGTCACTTATATTTGCATTTGAGGGTATCAGTAAAAAATGTTGCTGTCTTTTTTGCTTTAATTTGAGCTCCCTTTTCACAAATTCAAATAAGTATTTACATGAAAAAGAAATAGCATAGAAATCTGGTTTCTTTCTTATTCTTTCTCCTTTCACTTTGCACAGCTTCTTTTCCATTTTTGTGATTCTCTTAATTCTGTGTATGTGCCTTGAGGACTTTAAACATATTTTTTAACCTACTTCCCCTCTTCTCGGGGTCTTTCCCTGTGTGTGGTGTCTGATATTCTCTTTCCCCACATTATTTTTTTTAGTTGACTGCTCTCTGTACTGTGGCTCATGGTTTTGGCTCATCCCTTCAGTATTTTACTGAACAATAACAAAAATTAATTTCCTGGCTTCACTGAATACTTATCCAATTTAATATAGAATATATTCACAATGTATTCTTTCAAAACTGTAGAAAAGGTTGGACCAGTGGTTCTACAGTTTTAATCTACTTCTCTCTCTCCCATTACACCTAAACCAGAAAAAAAGGCAACATATGAAATGCAAAATGTTAAGAAATAGGGAAATTTTTAAAATGCTGTTGATGACTGGAGAAATTTTTTCACTTTAAATGTAGTTGCTGCATAATTAACATAAACTGACATAACCAACATTTTGTAATTAGATTCTGTATTAATAAATTCTAATTGTAAAAACACATGGATTTAATTGACATTTAACATGTTAGCTATTGCAAGCTTGATATCAATTAACACACTTATCAAATGTCAATTACCAGTTTTTCAGTTTTAATTGCTGTGAAATTGACTTGCCATGGGCTACCTTTTTAAATGTTAATGTATTAGCAGTGTTCACAGATTTGATGTAAGAAATACAACATCTAATGTACACTTTTTGCTTATGCAATTTGACTACAGTATATGAAAAGTTAAGTGTATTTTCTTCATACTTATTAAACAACAAGTAAGAAGCCTTTTACTCATTAATTTACCATACAATTAAATTTATGCCACTTAGAAATAATTATCCCACAGTATTCAGAATAGCTAGCCAGATAGGCAGGTCACCATTTGAAACCAGCATTAGATTAGCACTATTATTAGAACTATTTTCTGAGCAGTGTGTTGTGCTGCCAGCTTGCTTTTTAATAGAGAATTCTCCATACACCTCTTGTATTTCCTTGTGTTACCTGTATAAATTAAGACTGGGTTACACTCTGCATTCTTTTGAAAAAAGAGAAAAGAGAAGCCTGGTGGTCCAGCTAGCGATGATGATCCTGTCAAGTGAGCTGAAAAAATGTGTCCCTTCCCTTACTTATGGCCCTGCTGATGGCACTGGGCCATAGTGCTGATATGAGATTTTGGCTGCCAGGAGCAGTTTTGGCTTGACAGCTTTGTCATTGGCATCGTCTTAAAGGATGAAATTTCCATGGTGTATAGAATCATTGCACTAAGCTCATCCATAGCATTTCATTTTAATCTGTAGAACTGACATGCTTTATGAAGCCAGGCACTATCCTCATTTTAATGGAGAGGAAAGGGAGATGCAGCAAGGTCAAGTGCTTTGCCTAAAGTCCTGAAACTTGGCAGAAGCAGAAGCAGGGAAAATAAGTTCTGGTTCAAGTTCCATTTTTTGGAGCGGCAAAGCAGATCAGGCTTTCCCAAAGGCAGTGCATAGTGGTGATGGATGAAAGGAGTGTTAATCACAGGCCTCCTGGAAAGGAGGGCTGCTTATTTAGCAGAATGGAATGAATATTTAAAAAGGCCTTTCAGAGTATTGTAGAATAAATACATATATCTGTAAGTTATTATGGCTTAAGGGCTCACTATTAAGTGAAAGGATCAATGCATCAAATAGTCAATGCAGAACTTTTTGGGACTAGAGCTATGTGAATCATGATCTCCTAGTCTGCTAATGAAACACACAAAGTCAGGGATCAAACTTTGCATCAAACTAAGCTGGAGGATTGGAGATCTCTTCCTCCCTTCTCCCCTCAAATAAGAATGACCTGCACTGCTGGAAAAGATATGTTTAATTATTAATGGCAGCTAACTCCCTCCTCAGCCAGCTCCAGCAGGAGCAGCTGGCCCTCAGCATGCCCTGAAAACCATGATCAAAATGAGGTGTTATGATCAGGAGTCAGGTAGAGCATTTAGAGCAGTGCTTGGCCTAAAGAAGTCACTTCAGGGCTCTCTCCTGAGTATGTGTTCGCTGAAGGGTTCTGGTTCCTTCATGGATTGTAGCTCTATTCAAATGAAATGAGATAAAAATCTCATTTTAAGCACCATGTATGAGTTGGTGGCCCTGCTGGATCCAATAAAGATGCTTCTCTGTAAGAGTCAGAAAGTAATCCTGTTCAAGCATATTCTTTAATTACCAAAAACTAATAATATGCAAAAAATGCACAAATGTTAACCTCATCATTTCCTCCTGCACGGGTATTCTTCCTGCAGAGCCAGGAAACTTTTTCCACATCTTTATGACAGGCTGGAGTGGCTGGGGTGAGTCTGCAATAACAGATGAGGTCTCCTTGTGGATTCCAGTCTATTGCCCCTGCTGACAGGAGGATCCCACCGCTGCATTTCCCATTAAATTTACCCAGAGCTGCTCTGCTGAGCTGCTGATGGATCATCTCTCTTGCAGGGCTTCCCAGTGAGAGCCAATCCCCACCCTCCCCACTAAAGAAACCATCTGTTGCCATACAAGGCTTCAAATACAAAAAGGAAGGGAATTGGAGGTATCAGAAGTGATGTTTATGGTGCCTTCCTAAAGATCAACAACTCCTCCCTCTTCTGGTAAAATAATATCTTAAATGATCCCCCTGTTTTCTCACCCATTGCTTTTACATGTTCTGTACTGGGACTGCATGTGAGAATTATGACAGAGGAATGCAATGAATTAATGAAAGAATTGATTCTAAATTAGTGTATTGTCTCCTTGCACTCTTAGGAGTCTCTGGGTGCTAATAGAGTTTCATTATATCTATTAGTTTACTATACCAGTTTGATTGCTATCACTTTATTAAATATATTTCAGGGGAAAAAAGTATTCCCCAATAGTGTCAAGTCAAAGAATAATATTAAAACCCAGCTCTATAGTGCTCTTGTGTCTCTGATGATTAAGAATCATGTTTCATCTGAACTTATTTAGTGGAGTTATGGAAGTGAAAATGTTGAGCTGCCATCGACAATGAGTACATTTAATTAGAATGTCCCTCTTTCCCTGTTCCTTCCAAAAATGTCTCTAACACTAGTATCATTAAAGATTTTATTTCAAGATAATATAATAGAAAAAGTGGAGAGCACTGCAATAGACTTACTGGCTGGAAAAAGGATTGCATATCAGGCAAGAATTCATGACAAATGCACATGATGTAAGATCATATTTGCCATTTCAGTGGTTTATATGGTATTTTTGTTTTTCATAAATATTTTTCATTAGGAAAGAAGAAGGCAATACTGTCTTTACATTAAATATAACATAGTCCTGAATATTCAAACTGCATGCATGCCAGTAATATGAAAGGAAATATGTTTTACCTATATATATATATCATCTATATATCTATATATATATGAGATCTCTCTCTCTCTGTCTCTCTCTATCTCTTTATATATTTGTATCTATACATATGTTATGATGCAGGATTTTAAAAACAATTGCACCTAGCAAATGACATGCTGGGAAGTTTTATAAGTTCTCAGAGCTTATAAGGTAAAGCACTTATAATGTGAACTTTTGATTGACTCCCTGGCATTCTCTGATCTAATCCATCTCTCCTGAGACTTAATTTCACGCTCCAAACACTGAGCAGCTTCAGACAGCTGCCATTTAAAAATAAATGAACATAAATAAGCCATCAATAACAAAGTCCTTCCCCTCTCCAGACCACCACACATAAGCTCACCCTGATGAGAAATGGCTGCTTTTTCCTTCACAGACAGAATTTCCCCCCAAATCCAAAGCATATAATATCTTCTACTCAATCTCATGCCTGTGGTCTGTCACTTAAAATGGTGCATCAGCTTCTCTGCTGCGTGCTGGATCCATGTAGGGGCTGCAGGTTGGTGAGATTCACTCCTAGGAAAGGAAGGACCAGTGATCTCTGTTATCTCTCGGATTACTTACGCCTTCAGAATGTCTCAATTCACTGTTCAACTCATCAATATTCTCATCTTCACCTGCAGCTTCTTTTTACCCGGCCTCTTCTCCTCGTTTTTTCTAGCACATGTTGACATGTACAGAGTGTGAACCACAAAATGTTGTGCTACAGAGGAGACCCCAGGGTTTCTGGTAAGACAAACAGCCCTTGCCCATGAAATCATCTGAGGTTGCTTTCCATAAGTCTGAACCAGTGTAAAGCTGGTTCACATTCTTTGGGGAGGGTCTGTCGCAGACATCTTTTTATGAAAACCTTTTCTTTAAGATTTTTTCCTCCTGAGAAGCTGGGAGACCTCAGGAACAAAATGTAAACATTGATTATCTGCTGCTGTGGAATGCAACAGGTGCATCTGTGTTGGTTGTTTGTAATTAATGGCCAATCACAGCCCAGCTGGCTCGGACAGAGAGTCTGAGGCACCTGCCTTTGTTATCATTCTTTGGTTTTCTATTCTTAGCTTAGCTAGCCTTCTGAAATGAAATTATTCCTTCTTTTCTTTCTAGTATAGTTTTAATGTAATATGTATCAATAAATAATAAATCAAGCCTTCTGAAACATGGAGTCAGATCCTCGTCTCTTCCCTTATCCTGAGACCCCTGCGAACACTGTCACAAGGGTCAGTGAGTTTCATCGTGAACATGGGGAAATGCTGGGCTAAGGGTGGCCATGCAAATCATACTTGCAATGACCTTTTGGAATTTCTGGAATTTTTTTGGATGGGAAGATTGTCATTACCAGTTTTACTGAATTCCCTGTAAAACCTGAAACATGTCATGGTTAACAAAATGTTACTCTGACAGCATGTCTTATGGCAGGAGTGAGTATCCACACGTTTCAGAATGGACTTTTAGAAATGTGCTCCAAAGAAATGTTTCTATCAGCACTGATTAAAGAGAATAAATGTCTTTGATTTTTGTCCCTGGAATAAAATTGGAATGTCATAAAACACCATTTCTCCCCTGAACTTGATTTACATATAAACATTAGACCTGAAAGCCTTTTGTCTATACTGACATGGGGTGCCTCACATCTTAGAAATTTCTGTAATTAAGTTTATGGACACAACACATTTCTATTGTACTCATGCTGAAAAATGAAATAAATTATATATGGTTCACATGCTATATGAAAGCTGTTTTATTCAGGAAAAATCAACTTCTAGTTCCAAGATGCAGAAAATCAGCAGAAATTTCTTCTCCATTCTTTTCCTAATTAAATAGGGCATTGTTTTACAGGATGTTTGGAAACTACCACCTTCCTTTTCTCACCTATCTTACACAATGAGGCTTATACAAAATGTCCATTTGTGTTCATCAAACAAACATTTTTCTTTGCCTGTTCTCAGAATATGCATTTAGGGTGGCTTGTAGGAGATGTAATCCTTAAATTCCTGGCCTTAGCACTAAACCAGACAAAATAATTTTAACCATTCCTTCTTTGAATTTTTATAGACCAAACAAACATAAATTTTGTTTTGCTGAAGATATAATCATAGCTATAAAAAATTTATCACTAGACTCAGTAACATAGTCCAAAGTGCTGCGACTAGAGAAAGCAATAATATACAAGCAACCCCTCTTTACTTTTACTATTTATTAATATTGTTGCTTAAGTATTCATGGTAATTTTATTGGAAATAGAGCTATAAGAATGGCAAAATATTAAGGTGAAAGAAAGCAGAAGTTTATAGTTTATTTGCAAGTATAATCTTGGGCATGTTGGTGCATCAGGTTATGGAAATAATAATAAAAAACCATGCATCTCAAATATATTTTCAATTGAGGGTTTAAGTTTACAACTAAGAAATAATTTTTTTTAGAAAATCTAATGATATATACAAAGATTTTCATCTTTTTTTTGACTTTTTAAGAGATGGTTACCTACTCAGGTGTTGAGCAAAAAACAAAATAATTAGAGCTGAGCTCTAATGAAAGATCTCTTAAGTGTTGAAAATGCAGATGTTGCAGAGAATGCTGACTCCTGGTATTTTGTAAGGAATTTTTTGCTAATGGTTGAAATATTTTTTCTAAGAGGCTAATGCTACTGTTATTGTTTCTGTCAATGATCAATCTTTGAACAATATTTTCTATTTACTTTTCTATTATTTATATTACTGCCATTGGGAAAAATACCAGAAAATGAAGAATCCTTTGTTGGACGATCTAACTTATTTTAGAAATATTAGAAAGGTTTAGACATTTCATGCCTATGTGTCATTTTCAGTAAAGCAAGGTGATTTGGGGGAGTTACCAGGAAAGGAGCATATATTTTTCATGAGCAGGGATGTAGCTAACACAGCTGTGTGTTAAAGCACCAAAATTCTCTGAAAATGGAAAAGGCTGTTCTCATTTACCTCATGGTAAGCATGAAAGTGAGGGTGAGGTGTTTTTATGTGCTTGATGCTGCCCACAGGCAGACCAGGCAGAGGCTTTGCTGTGAGTCTGATTCTATTTCAGTGTTAGAAAACTCTGTGTGTACATATTCATGAGTAGTGCCCAAAATCCAGAGATTTCAGCATGCCCTGAAATGATAATATTTAAATGATAATAGAGAGATGCTTTTAGCAGCTTTTTTTGTACTGAGAATTGGTTTGAGCTTCTCATATACACAAGTAAGAATATAGACATATCAGCCATTTTCATCTAAACTGTGAATATTTGTTATGATTATTTAAAGTTATTTTGTGTCTGTATTTAGATAATATATTTTTTTCTTTGACTTTTTAATCACTTTCTGCCCCTTCTTCCACCCTTCTTTTAATACTGCATGCATTCACATGTGGATAAAGGAAATAGAAACATGAAAGAAAATATAAATAACACGAGAGAAAAACTTCCTTGATCTAAAACATGCATGACAGAAATCTGTACAGTTTTTCTGAATGTGTGTCTTAATTTTCATGAATCCTGGTTTAATCTCATGTAGCAGTCAAAAATGCACTGTGATAGACAAGCAGAGTGCACAGAGGCCATTACCATGTCTCACTTGAAAGGTGTGTAATTATATATATGTAGTTTGCAGCAGAAGGGGGGCTGCTTGAAGAGGAATGAAAGTCTGCTTCTGACCATGTTTATCAGATACAGCAATACCTGATGATATTTTACCTTCTCTGTATCTTACCTGCTTCAAAACACCGCATGTGTCTTGGTGGTAGAAAGTTTATGACTAAATGAAGTATACCTTTTTGGGAATAACACTGTGAATTGCAACAATTCAGTTTCATACACCTGATGATGATTTGTTCTTCCTTTAAAAGATGTGGTCTGTAACAGATTGCATCCTGTGAACAGTCACTTGTAGATTTCAGTATTTTCTCTGAATCAGATGCAAGTGAAAAAAAAAAAAAGATAGAGGGACACTCTTGCATATGCTCCTAACTTGTTGTAGAACAAAATCAATAGTCCTTGTAGGTACTGGTTTTGTTGGTTCTGGATAAAAATTTGACTGGATCATGTTGGTGGACACTCCTCTTTGGATCTCAGAAATATTGCCATTTTATTTTCTTCAAATCAAGTATATTTCATGGAACTTTCTAGTTTCAATTTTGCTTTCTAGTTTCAATAATCATGCTTTTTTTTTTTTCTCCAAGAATAAAATTTATTATATGTGCTCCCACATTTTTAGAACAGAATCTGACAATCAGAATTTTAGAACCAGGATGAGGGCAATATTTTGAGTTTAAATATCCTTTGCTTTGAAAGAGGACACAAGACATTTCACTTCATAACTAACTATTATTTCTAAGAAAATATGAAATAGTGAGATTTTAATTGTAAAAGTTTTATATATACACATAGATATATACACAAATGTGTGGGCAAAAAGAGGAAGATTATAAAGCAGTTTCTTCTGTTTCATTTTATAATGAGAAAACAGGTTCATAAATTTTCATTTTTATTCCAGAAGTAATAGCTATGATTTGTAGCATTATTTTCTCTTCTTAACTACTACACTGGAAAACTGAACACGTCCTTTTGACCCACATTATGTTACTGGTGAAAATGCCTATTGATTACAAGAATCAAATTTAAGACTTTCCACCAACATTTGACTATTTTTACTCTCGGAATTGATGGAGCATTTCTTTATCTGATTTGTGTGTTTTATTTTTTCCTTCTGTTTTCAATATTTCAAAGTCTCCAGAGAGAAGCAATAGCTACACAGTGTGTACAAAGTGTGAGTACACCCTCCTGTCTTGGGAGGAGGTGGAAGGAAGGTAAAGAAAGGTAGAAATAGGATTGGCAAGCAGATGTAAATAAGACAAGGCAAATGTTTCCCTGGTGCCATTGTCACCAAATCAGCATGTATTGCAGTGCTAAAATGATGCTTTCACTTGATTTATTGAGGCTTTTGTGTAGGGAGATGTAAGATATGGAAACACCAGGACCTGGTCACCAATGTGAGCTCCTGTAATGCATAGGATTTGCCAAGAAGCCTCCAGTGTTTCCCTTCTGCATGAATACAAGCTTCTTTACCCTTAATGAAAATCTGAAAAGTACTCTTGGAAAAGCCATTCAGAGTTTTGTTTCTGCTCTAAGGATCTAAAATTGAGCAAATACGGCTCAAAAAAATTTTAACTTGCATGACAACAGATTGATAGTCCTTTATGAATTATCAAATAGATCTGATAGCTCAGTAATTTCTTGTTGTTTTTACACAGCCTAATTATTCTCAGGTCTATGAGTTAGCAGCAAAACTCATTGGGGTATAGGGGAGAGAACTCTACAATAATGTCCCAAGGCAAAAGCAGGATGTCCTGTTAATGCCCCTGTAGCATCACACATTATGCTCATCACTGTGGTGATATTTTCTAATACATTAAAATTGCCATTGCAGTTACCATCTTGTCTCAGAATTCAAGTTTTCTCTCCTCCTGTGCACAGCCACTTTTGTGGCTTAATGAAGTACTAAGACTGTGTGATTTATATGAAAAAAACAGTTTTAGAAATTTTTGTCTTCCTTACTTTAATGCTTTAAAGAATACACCAGGAAAATTTCAGAGTTAACATGGATCAGTGTAAAGAAGAGGAAATAAAAGAGACTTAATGTTTCGGAGAAAACCTGTTCATTTTACTATTTGTTAGTACAAAGTTGTATTAGTATCACAGCTTGATGGAGGAAAAGGAGACATGCACAGCAGCTTAAATGCTGTTGTGTATTCTCGAGTCAGGCTCCATTTGTGCTAACATGTGTCCAGGATCCCCTCCCAGGTATTGAAACCAATGTGGCATGGAGCTCCTGAGCTGCCAAACCCAAATGATTTTTTGCAGAGTGACAGTGGGTGTGCAGCCTATGTTGTTCAGGCCCTGAAACGGGACAAGGAGGTGTTTGGGAGAATTCTGGTTGATGGGAGCCAATTCTATGTAGGCAGATATAGTATGGGTAAATGAAGGTGGTATGGAATGTAATCTTATCCCCTAAAGAGTTGGGGGTGAACTAATTACTAAAGATTAGGAGCAGGCCTGATGCTAACAGGCCACACCTGTAGGCAATAAGAACAGTGGTATAAAAGAGTGGGTTGGTGGGATCTGGAGCCAGATGGCTGCTGCAAGGACCAGGAACAGTCAGTGCAGCTGTCTGTGAGAAACATCGAGGAGGTATGAAACTCTGAGGGTATAGAATCCTTGCACTATATTGATAATAGAACTCTTGATATACAGGAGATGACAAATGGTGACCCCGACATGATTTGGAACTAAACCATATTACCCTGTGGTTTTGGGGAAACAGGATTTGTGTAATGAACTATTGGCAAAATATATCAATTATAGCTATTGGTGTTTGTTAAGTATGAGTGTAAAAGACCTTGAAGATAAGTGCTTTGTAAATAGAGAAGAGCTACAGAACTAAACTAACATTTAGAAAAAAAAAATACGTGTCTGTGCTGTACTATGGTGTTTGAACACCTGTACAACTCTTAGTTCTAAATGAAATGTATAAATATGTCATAATATTAATTTATTTGACTATGTACTTCTGGAAATGCTGCAACTCTGTGGTTACAAGAGAAAGGGGGAATTGTAGGGGGATACAGTACAGGTAAATGAAGGTGGTATAGAATGTAATGTTATCCCCCAATGAGTTGCAGCTGGAGCAATTACTAAAGATTAGAAGCAGGCCTGATATTAACAGGCCACACCTGTAGCCAATAAGAGCAGTGGTATAAAAGAGTGGATTTGTGGGCTCTGGAGTTAGATGGCTGCTGTAAGGACCAGGAACAGTCAGTGCTCAGAGGAGGTGTCTGCGAGAAGCATCGAGGAGGTATGAAACTCTGGTGATATGGAATCCTTGCACTATAATGATAATAGAACTCTTGATATATAAGACAGCAATTCTACACCAGGGGCTTTCCCACAGTTCCAGTGGGCCTTGCTTTCCAGTGCTCAGCAACAGTCTGTCTCCTAGGAATGGTCACTGGCTATGATGGTGTAATCTTTATGCAGCATCCATGACACATCTCCTCAGGGTGGAAACTATTTCTGTATAAAGTCTTGTGATTGTGCCAGTCAAAATCATGCATCACACCTATGCCATCCATTTAGTCCTTATTTAACAACAGTCTTTTAGTCACACCAGACACATATCAACCACTTTCCTTCATCCTTGTTCTTATTAGTTGTAGTCTTTTCTGCACCTTCTTTTTAGGTGGTAGCCTGAAATGCATTATGGTACCAATAAATAAAGTCTAGAAGACCGTGAGTATAAAGGAAAAAGATTCCATTTCAAGTTAAATTTAGCAGATCATTGACTGGGCTGATTATTTTGTTCCATTCAAGTTCATTTTTCCATCATTCCATAAATATTCCATTTCCCTTTCCTGCTCTGTGCTCCCCTTTTCTCCCACATATACTCTGATCCTCACCCACTGCAAATTCGTCTTATGAATTTCTAGCACTTTTGCTTCTAATCTTCTTCTAGAGACATAATGATTCCATTTCAGTTCTTGTCCTCTGTTCTCTTAATACTTCTTTTGAGTTAATGCTGTTAATTAAGAGTCAATTTTTCTATTTCTTCCAGAAGAAAATGAATAATTTCCTTAAAAAAACTGACTGATGCATTTAGGAAGAGATTGCTTTTTGAGGTTGCATTTATTAATGCCTCTAAACAGAATTGTCTTGTTCAGCTATTTTTTCTTTATAGGGAAAGTGTTCAGGATTTTCATACTATGTCACCATAAACAGATCTAATCCAATACCAATGCTATTAAAAAAAAAAAATTGATAGATATATTATGGAATAAAAAAATCCTCTCTCTTGCCCAGCAACTGCCAAGCTTTTCCTACTGTTTAAATGTAGTCGGGAAGCATCATGCTGACACCAGTAACACTCTTTGTTCTCCCTGTCAGTCTCAGAATTAATTTTTTTCGTATTCTTCTGCCAGTGTCAAAGCTGGCAGCCGCAGCAGAGTGGTCTGATAACCCTGGAAGTCAGGGTTTAGGGGAGCACTCCCTTAGAGTGCCTTCACATTTCATACTGCTGCTTCAAGATCTGAGAGAATTTGTTAATTTAAGATTTTCTTGTACTGTGAGCTTGTCTCAATCCTTCAGCAGCAAGTGAATTCCCCTCCAGAAGTTGTAATGTGTAATGAACAATTATGCTTACCTGTCCTTATTAGGCTGTTTCTCACTTTCCTGCTGTGATGAAAACAGGGAGAGATCTGCCAAATCAGTACTGTAAATCTCAAAGGTAATTAAAACTTCGTTTTTTGTAAACAATATTTACCACTCAAAAAATAACACAGTGAAGTTTCCTTCACACAGTGTTCTGTATTGAATGCTCTTACCCAGAAAATCTGGATAGACACAATACTCTTTGATATTTTCCAGCAGCATTTAGATGGCAATTGGAAGTGAATCTATACTATCTGGCAGAAAGTGTTAGTACTCTGAATATATGTCACTTGTTGCTCTCTTCTTTTGTCATAAATGTTCATTTTTAACTCTGAAGGAGCCACAGATGCCTCACTGGTAGCTATGAAATATCCTAACAGTCACCAAAAGCAGAAAGGGTTGTGTTTAATTAGGAATGTGAGCCTGAAAACAACCCAATAAGAAGGTGGTAAATAAATAACAGGCTTTGCTGGAGAAATGAAATGGGGACTGCAATAACCGTGTAATTGTCCCTCCTGGCTTTTATATCAAATTACAGTGAAATAAGGGAATATTATTGGAATACAACAAGCCAGTCTAGTAAGTTTTATTTTGCTTTTGATGTCCATGCTCTGGTACAAATAAAAAGGTATCTCTGCCACAAGAAACACCAAGCTCCTATAATTGTTTATAGCAAAGTGTGTACAAAATATTTAGTGAGGTTATATAATGCCTATATAAAGGATGCAGCTGTCCATGTTTCTGCTTTCTTCAATGTATAATATTTATTTATGTTTTGTTTTCTCCCTTTCATATAAATTGCCTCCTTCCATTTTAGGTTTCGTTATAGTTCAACACATTTTCTCAAATCATATTGATATGTACAGAGACAGTCAATCCTAATAGTACCCAACACTCTGCTACATGCCTCAAATAAAACCAGTTCCATTCAGGATTAGCCTCTGCAAGTGAAACCTTTTCTTCATAAACTGAGGTTATGGCCTGGTTCAATTTTTACACGTTCATTGGATAAAAGAAAATACGTGGCCTTGATTTGTTTTTTGTTGTTGTTTGTTTTTTGGGGTTTTTTTTGATAGTTTAGGCAATATTTATTAACAATAAAAACCTTTTTTTTTAGCCAGGGAAATTCATTCTCTGTGGCAAATGTATGCTTTTCTGCCAGGCTTACCAGTAAATACCACACACTGTTTTGGGCTACAGAGAAAGCAAAGCAGTAAAAGAGCCAATATTTAGTGATCTAGTGCCATGTAAATATCCTGCTTCCCTGTGGAAACCAATTCTGCCATACAGACCTTTTTGCACACATATTAGCAGATGCTACTCTGAAATATTTTGTCATTTCCACTGAAGGAATCAGGGATAAGTGAAACAACCTGATCTGTGCACTTGCAAAGGCAACTAAGCATATGCAAAATGTAGAGTGCTTATTTATCCTTGGTATAAACAAACTCTCCACTTAAAAAAACAGGGCCCCTCTGTTGGAAGGAGGAACTGAGGTAGTGGGGAGCTGTTCACATAAACATGCCAGCACTGCTTTTGCACAGAACAAATCTATTTCTGTTAAATTTGGTAAATAATCCTCTTATTAGAATAATCTTATATATATTATATTATTACAAAAGATATCCATATTTTTATATATATATCTGAATATATATATAATGTCCACTATATTATATATGTAAATGTCCATATATATAAGTATATATAATATCTATATATATGAATATATATAAATGTCCACTATATTATATATATTAAAAATATATATATAAATATCCATATATATATATGTCCACTTCTGAGAAATACACAAAGTGTGACTCCCCCTAACAATCCATTTCTTTACAAACTCTTTGGATTGAATAAGAAGGAATAATTTTTTTCAGGGAGTCTGTGCCCCACACTCAAAATTTAAATTTGTAAAGTGTATGATAGCAATAGTTCACTGCATCTCTGGAAGTGGAAAAGTCTAAGGAGAGCAAGATAATCCCTTAAGGTGAAGCTTACTAAACTAGAAATCTTCAGTAAATTCTTCTCACAGAAATTCTTGCTGCCCCCTCCTGATTTCAAGCCAGGTTTTATTCTCTTACCTAACGTTAATTTCAATCACACTTTCCTAGAGCACATGAAAAACCCCCTGTAGATCATCAGCTTTACAGAGAACATTGGCAATAGAAAATATTTGGTGCTTTTTGCACACGAGGTTTCCTACCATTTACCCAGTTCAAATTCCTACAATTTCTTCATTACTCTCCTTTATTTCTCCTTACTATTTGTAGAGACCCTTCTCAAGACCACTGAGCATTGGATAATTGGGATTATGACAATTTTGCAACAGCTCTGTATCTCGTAAAGAAAAGTTCTCCCCTTTTGGTGGCCTGTAAGCAGTGCCTGAACCAGTCACCTGATGTTCAGCTTGAGCGTTTGTGGCTGCTTTTCAGAGGTCATAAATCCTTTATTAGATAGTCATTCCTATACGCCTAATAAAAATAAGTAACAAATAAAATCCCATAAATGGAAAAAAGGCACAACCTTCGTTTTGTTTCAATTTAAAAAAACACCTTTACATTTATTTGGTTCCCATTTTTATATGACATTTTGAAATAAAAGAAATAAAAAATTTTTGTATTTTAATTTAGTTTTTAGTTTTCACCTTTAGAAAAGTGCTTTTTTAAATCAAGCAAAGATCTGGTAGATTTTTTTTTTTTTTCTCAGTTCCACTATGAACTTAGAATTTTTTGTTTATTATTTTCTGATTTTAAGTAATTTTTCCTTCTGTGCCTGATTTTCTTATCTGAAAAGCAAAATCATAAGGGGAAAAAATAAGAAAAAAAAAGAGAGGAGCTGTATTTCTGCAGTCTGCCCCGGTAAGAAGCTGAAATTCTGCTCAGGGGTTTGCATTGAGAGCCAGAGCCTGGAATAGTTTCTACTTTCTGGACACCAATATTGTCAGAATATCACCCAAAGGCTCAATTGATAGGAAAAGGCGTTGTCTAGGGAGCATGGGGTTTTATTAATGCTAATACTGAAAAAAATAAGTATTTAGAAAGTGTCTTGTTTGTTTGCTTGTGTGTTTTTACTTCCAAGCGTTACTGTACCAGAAGAGAAAGCTCTGCTGTACTGTGGTGTCTTGGGAACCTTTGGTTTCCTTCAGCTCCATTTTTCTGGAGTGCCCTCAAAACATAAAATCCAGACATCTGAGTTGTGAAAAAATACAGAAACATCTGATGGGCTTCGGCTATTCTCAATTTTATTGGGGGTAAACACAGTAGCTGTGATTGTGTCAGTATAGTAGGGGGTTGCATTACAATGGAAAAAGAGAAGCATTGATTTTCATTTCCTTAGGGTTTGTGACAAAAAGGAATATATCAATAAAAATAGATATAGAAATCGTAAGATTCCCAATATGAGCATTTTAAAAAATTAAATCCACACATTTTAATGTTCTCTGATTTTATGTTGCTTATGGCATCTGAAGAAACTGCAATGGGAGTTGTCATGACACCTTATTGTGTTATTCCAAACAGATTTTGACAGTCTTAATAACACTTCTAATACAGCCTATCAGGTTTTCTGTTTTTGACAAAACATGCAACATGTTCTATTCCTGGCTTGATTTGACTCCTATTTATTAGAACACTCCAATTCTTATTTAACACAAAACTAATTCCCCGACCATGATTTTCTCATTTCCAGATATTCAAGAATGTATTTCTTTTATGTCTGGTACATTTTGAGAAAGTCAGATTTCAATTTCAGCTTCATTCATCCTTGTAATGAGTAGGACTGCATGGAGAAAAGTTCTTCCCATCCCTTCTAGTTACAGTGCAGAGGAACCAGAAAAGGGGACCAAAAGAATTTGTTCAAACTGAAGAAAATCTGTAGGCACTGTAAGAAGGCAACTGTCATTATCCATCCTTATTATATCTGGAAATACGAGGGAAGGACTTTAACTTCCTCAATGAAATACATGATGTCTACTCATCTTTGTGACAGAAATAAATATTCCAAGGAAGATGTGTTACAAATTTTCAGAACTGTGGCTGCAAAGGTTTCTCTAAAGGTAAGAGATTCTTTCAAATGCTAATAAGTAAATCCTTTGGAAAGCCAGGATTAAATAACAGGGTGATGTATTTCAAACTCCCACTGAAAAGTTTAGTGGGAAATGCCAGAGATGATTTAGACAGAGGTTTCTGAAACCAGGGAGTTGTCTGACAGCTCTTTCAACAAGCAGATGCATCTGAATGAAAATCAAATGCCAAGAATATCAATGAGTTTTCTATGTCATAGTTTTTTGTTTAGATTTTGGGGTTTTACTATTTAAATACATAGAAGGAGTAATTTCTCTCTGTAGGACTCTGTGAGATGGGAGAATGACATAGGAGAGAATTGAGATGATGAAAAAATAGCATGCAAACAGTATAATGGGGCCTTTTTCATGAATATAGGTGAAATCTTGCCATGAATAAAGAATATGGGGTTTTCTCAATAGTAGAAAATTACCTAGACAAACCATTAATTGGTAGGTTGCTTGCTTGCTTGGGTTTTCTATCAGAAGAGAAAAATACATTTACTTTTTCCTTTTTTTTTTATTGTTTTTCCCCTCAGTCAAGGTCTGTGGGATATTTTTTTTTTTTTTTGGGGGGGGTGTTTTTTGATACAAATCCTACTCCAAGAATCAGAAAATACTGATTATTTTTCAGTCTCATAGTTTGAGTTTTTAGGAAGGAAACAAAATATTCCTCTCATTCCTTTGTCTTTTAGCAGCACACAGTAGAGGAAATAAATATATTAATAACCATTTTATTTTGATTTTCACTCTATTTTCAAAGTGTTTTATAGCATGAGGATACATGAGGCTTTGTAGTGAGGTCCAGTGAGATTGCCCAGCATCACAAAGGGTCAATGGCAAAGCAAGGGCAGTTTTGGCTCTTATTTTGCAGTTTTGGCTTTTGTTTTGCTGTTTGATGTCTTGCACATGAGCCTATGTGGTGGCAGGTTCAGTTAGAAAGGAATTTTACAATTTTCATCTATGCCTCTTGTGTCCCAGAATTCCTACATCAGGTTTCTTTTGTCCTTTACCGAGTTCCTTTGTTTAATTTCTTGTTTGTTTTATTACAGCTTCAATTTTCGTATGGCACCTGTGCTTTCTCAGGTGTGATGAGGCAGGTGCTTTGTCGGTTTCTCGGCTCTTTAGGTGACCTGGAAAGGCCCAGGGTGGCCTTGGACAGCCCGCGCTTCAAAGGACGAGAAGAGGCTTCAGATCTTTTCTCTTTCTCGGTGTTTATTAATTGTTTATCTAAAAGATTTTTCTCTTGGCCCGACAGAGGTCTGCACAGCAGCCAGCCATGAGCACACTGCGAGCCCCCGGGGCGGTCACCTATCTTTATACTCAAAGTTACGTATACAATATTTATCATTTTTCCCCAATACCTTTTACCCTTATTAACCAGTGCACTTTTAGTAATAACCAATCCCAAAGTGCCAACATCACCACAGAAGATGGAGGCCAAGAAGAAGAAGAAGAGGACACGCCCCAATTCCTCCATCTTACTTCTTTAGACCCCCCTGTACAGAAATCCTAAACCTTACAATCTAATTAACTTATCCCTTCACCATTTACCCCAGTGAAATCCTCCCATCCTCACACAGGTGTCGTCTCCCGTGTAGGATCAAAGTCCAGCCACCAGACACTTCTGGCAACGTTCCAGGACTCCCGAGCCCCCCAAGGGTGGTCTCGGTCCCTCTGCACCTCAGTCCTGAGGTGCTGAGATCCCACAGTGCTTCACCCTACATTTCAGTGTAATGCCATGGTGGCTGGGAAAATTAAAAAAAAAAAAAATTAAAACTGCGGTACTAAGAAGGCATGGAAGTTTCCAGTTTATCAGAATAAACATAATTTATCCGGAAATGAGAGAGATGTCTAAAACCTTGTTTAAGGCTATCAGTATAAACAGGACGTTCAAGGAAACAAGAATGTATTTACATGTTATTCTCAAAGACAGGAAAAAAAAAAAAAAAAGAAAATCCCCCCAGAGCACCTGCAGAATTTCAGCAAAGCTGCTGATAAGTATTTCTGCTAAATCTGCAAGCAATGAGCCTTAATCTTGGTGCTCTGTGGGAAACAAACAGAAAAGTAGCCAGGTTCTGCATCCTGACCTGGAAGAGCTCCAGATCTTGGGGCTTTGTTTGCGCAAAAGTTCCCCAAACAGCTGCTGGCATTTCATTCCTGCAGGTAATGACTCACCTGCTCCCCAGCACCATTTCTGGTGAGCTTTGGGTGCCCCTCACAATCTGTATCATTGCTCTAAGAACTTATTCGAAACATTTTGCATCAATTCCTTCCATTTTTTAAAGGCCGCTGGTAAGACTATCAACAGTTTGTAGCAGAGAAAGAAGAGAAAAGGGATATAGCAGGGTGATGGGATATGAAGAAAATTCAGAATAGTTGATTAAAACTTGATCCTAATTGCTTAAAGCAATCTCTATGTAAAATCTCAGATATTCTATGTAAAATGCATTTCAAGCATGCATTGCTCTGTTTTTCATGATGAGAATCAATTTTGTTAATTTTTGTTTCAACAGGTATCTAAGTGGGTTGAAACATTGACCATAGATTTACCAGCCCTTCTTGGGGTTCAAGAACAAAATGGGAAATTTTTATTTTCCTGGAATAAAATTATTTCTTTGTGCCTGCAATCATTTGCCTATAAATAAATTTTTATTTTCCAAAACTTATTATGTACTCTATAATAATTCTTTTAATTTCTTTTTAACTTTTTTTTTTTTTACTAATTTTATAAAGCAGATGATGCAGCTATTTCAAATAGTAAAAGTAGATCATGGGGTGGTTATCTATCAAAAGACAGTTATTATTTATTTCAACAGATATTTCAATAGATGATTTCTAAAAATAATTTATTTTAATAGATACATGTGTATCTCTAGACCAAATTTTTAATACTACTTCATTTTTTATGGCATTTTCATAGAGTAAGAGGAAGCTCTCCTCTCTGATTAAACTCTTGGCATCAAATAAATTTAAATACAGATTGTTTCCCCATCCTATTTTAATGAACCATACTTCAGCTTTCCCAAAGGATCTGCAAAATGCCTTATAACTAGTTTTGATTAGCTGCTTGTTGAAATGCATGTCTATTTTTTATTTTATTTAGATATGGTGTAGATCTGTTTGCTGTGACCCATGTCACCAACCTAAAAGTAGAAAACATAGCTACCAAATAATTCTTCAGCAAAAAGTATTGATGCCATAATGTCCAATGACAAGTGTCTTATGTAAGTAGTTAAAAAACTAGAAAAAAGTTTAAAAAAGTCTTCAGTTCTTCCAGAGCACTTGACTATTTAGTAGTCTCCAGCCTGGGTGAAATTAAAGACGACTCCAATTATTTCTAGGGGGAAAGTCAAAATGTCAAGTTATTATTTCAAGGCTTCTTTTTTTCCTTGTTGCATTCCGTGCTGCTGTTTCTGTGAGCTAAGCAGATAGACTCTATCTAATAATGTCTGGAAGGGTGAAAAGAGCAGAGCACAAAGTATTCTAAAATTGGGTGATTTGGAGAGCAGCTCATGGTGCTGTGTTTAGTCGGGGCGTTGCAGGATCCAGTAAGGGCTGATTCACAGCAAAAGGAGGAAATGATGCCTTTATTTCAGTCTGAAACTGATATCAGAGTACAGCCTTAGTTCTCTTATTCACTGTGTGAAATTCTGTGTCCTAGGACCCCCCAGCCCACAGACTTGGTGCTCTGGCCTTGCCAGGGTGGATGATGCCCTCAAAAATATCCCACCCTAGTGAGATGTCTGAAAAAATTTGATTTGAATGAGGTTTCTGTGAGACCTGAAAGCCAGCCACAAATTTCTGATCCAAATTCTGCTTTTTGTTCATACCTGACAAAGACAAGATTTCACCTTCCCAAGTCTCACCTGAAGTAACACACACACATCTATGTATACTTAAGTATATATAGATATATGGGTAAGAGGAAGATATGATTGGAATTATGTAAGTTATGGTTTTAATGGCTCCCTGAGGAATTTGGTGTGGTTTTTTTCTGACTTTAAGCAAGTATTTTTCAGGTCAGCTTAAAATAAAATAAATCAGGTATGCCATATGTCTTAAAATATTGGCATGAAATCAAATATCCAGAATTCTTCTTTTTAAAACTCTCAGTGGATCCTGGAGTTCTTGTTCAAAAGTATTAGTGGGAATGACATATAATATCAAGGATATGTATTGTAGAGTTTCTACATATTCTTAGAACTTTTGAGACGTTTGACCCCCTTTATCAGCAATAGGGGTATTTCTATGCATTTGATTTATCATGGGGTTTATGTGGCTTCAGTTTACAAGTTTCACAAAAGAAATTCAGGTTTTAGTATGTGTACTTCCTCTTAACCTGGGTGTGAACTTTCCATTATGGTTACATTGCAAAACTCTTTTCATGATGCATAATCATATGCCAAAGTTAGAAACTCTTTATCAAAAATATCCTGCTATTCCTCTCTTTAATGGAATTTTTTCATCCTTTTCTCAGTAATCTGGCATGAAGAGGGAACAGATTTATCAGAGCAGCTCCTCTGCTAAATTAAGCTCTCGGACATTTAACGCTGTGTGAAATAACATAATTTGACTTCTTGACAAACTTTTGTCTCCTTAAAGTTGTATTTCACTTGCAGAGTCTGATCCTGATGCAAAACTGTTTCCTGTTTGCTTATAATAAGTTTTTCATTTAATTTTCTTTTTTTCTTTCATCCTTTTTTTTTCTTTCATCCCTGCTCAGTGTTGGGATGTTTGCCCTGTTCCACGTTACTCACTTTCATCTAATAAATCTGGGAAAAGGAACTGATAGCACTCCTTTGAATCCAATCTACTACCAAGGCAACACAGTTAAATGTTTCACTCAATTTCAGCTGCAGTTATTGATAACACCACATTTTCAGTGACATCCTCTGAGCTGCAAGCAACCCCCATAAAAGCAGGGTTACACACAGGGTTCTGCTTTGTGCACTGTGTGTTGAAATCAGCCTCTCTTTTTCTCCTGCTCCATGTAAAAATAGCCACTGTAATTCTAGGAAAATTGCAAGCACGACAGTCCTTCCATCCTGAAAGACTTTAAACCACGCAGCAACCTACAGCAAGCTAATTGTTCAGAAACTCACTTTTGAAAAAACAGGACTAAATGTAAGCCTATCCCTCCTTGGCTATTAAGGCAAAGACAAGATGAGAGCTAAAGGTTACTGATTTTCCTGAAAGGTGGTGGGCAGCGGAGTTAAAAAGCTTCTCTAAATGTGCTGTGTGGGAACTTGATTTTTGAAATAAAATTTATAGGAGCTCTACAAGCTGTTTTCTCCTGGGGAATCTGTGGAGCATTTCATTAGAAATGAAAGGTTACCGGCAAGGCAGTGTTTGCACCATTGACCTTTCACTAGCTGGCTTTCTAAAGCACTGCTGAATGTCTATAAAGGATGCAAATGTATTTTCTTCAAAACACAGCAACTCTGAGCCTTACATGAAAGCAGTCTAATTTAGAGAATTACAGGATTGTTGAGTTCAATCCACTGTATTGAAGAGCTCTGTAAAAAGAAGTTTACTTTTTCTAATTCTGACATGGCTTTTTCATCCCTTGCTTTGCCCTTTACATCAATAGTGCTCCTCTTTCTTGCTTTAAATTCTCAGTGTGGGTTAAGGGAACTGAAGCTGAGAAAGCAAGAGAAGTTTTCATCAAACATCTGCTTTTGGTATTGATTGCTGGTTTGAGTTATAGATGATGCTTTAGTGGGTGAAAGACTCCAGCTGGTCCCCCTGTTCAGGGGGCAAAGAGAATTAAAAATAAAAGGTTTCTGCAGAGTTTCTATCTGTCCATGTATTGACACCTCAGGATTTGTTAATCTTTCAGAGAACACCTCCTTGCTTTTTTGGGTAAGCTGAAAATGTTTAATGAGCAACAGCATCATTTCCTTCTCAGGGCCTGAGAGAATTTGGAGAGGATTTTATGTTTTCCCATGGATATAAACACTTAGAGGTACTGAAAGGGAATGGGAGATAAAAATATGAAGGTTCTTATCTTTCCTGTATCTCTCGTCTGCAATTGTACCATTTCAAGAAAACAGAGGTTAAATATTTATTGTGTGATAAAAACAATAACTTTATAGGTCTGCAGCTCAGAGCAAACAGATATCCAGAGCTCCCAGATAAATGTGTTCATCACAGAACAACTGGGCTGGAAAAGACCTTTGAGATCATCGAGTCCAACCCAGTTACTGAAAGGATGGGCATCCCATGAGATCAGAGTTTCAACTTTATTCACCAAAGGTAGGAGGTTTCTGTGTGAACTTGAGTGCCAACATGATGCCTACATCAGGCTTCAGGGAGTCTTAAACATTAGATCAAATGAAACACAAGCTACCAATTAAAATATTTTTGTGTAGTAGTCATAAATCTTAATTAGTTCATTTGGCTTTATGTACTTGTGTAGACTTTTTAAAAGAATTAATTATTTTAGAACCACAGATTTGCTCTATGTATAAGCTCAGCTTGTCTCCAAAATGGGTACAATTATATATTGGACTTTGGCAATAGTGCCTTCTTGATTTTGCAGCAGAAGTACTGACATGACATTTGGAATCATAACTGTCTCTTTTATGAAGCAAGCCTTTAAAAAAAAAAAAGTCAGAAAATCAATATTTATTTTTATTTTATAATTGAAGACTCTTGAATGCATCACAAAATGTCTATACTCATTTACATTTGTCTTCAAGAATGCTTTTTATAAAATGCTATGCTGTATTAATTAAGATAAAACATTATGAACTTTCTGGACTAAACCAGTCTAATTGGCAGAACTCTGATTAAATTGAACATAGGAAGTTCAATGCTTTACTACTTAGCCTTAGGTAAATGTTTTTTGAAAATACTTGGACTTTGGAAAATAATTTAAAGAAAGAATTCTGGTCTGTGTCACACTTAACTTGTCATCTGGCCTTAAGCCAGATGTGACTTATTTATTTAAAAATGTCTCTGAAATGAGATTTTTCTTTTCTCATCTTGTACTCAACTTGCTGCTTTTCATTATGGCTTTCTTATAAGAACTGGTGTGAGGAAAACCAGCCAAAATGGGACATTTTCTTTAGACTTTCTAAGGGAATATCTTTAGTTGGGATTTCATGAATCTCTGATTTGCTATTAATTTTGTAATTTTTGAAGGCATTGGATGTCTAGGAATGACAGCGGTTCACGTTCAAGTGTGATACTTAAATTGCCAGGTGTTTATTCAATGTTTAAAAATTGATTTCCCAAGGCTCTGGAAGACTTTCTCCATTTAAAGATAAGATACAAGTAAAGATACAGAGACCTAACTGGCAACACATGGCAAGCTCTTTCAAAGCCTCTAAGCTTTGTGTTTGTTTATGATCTGTATGCTAGGCTCTGTGACTACTGTATTGGCTCAATTTATTTAATTTGGTAAATTACATAGCTGTTCACCATGATTTAGTTTAATATCGATGTGCTCTTTGGATGGTGCATTTCATTCAATCTCTGATGTATTTGATGCACCAGGTGCAGTGATTTTGATTCAGTATATTAAGTATCTGATTAGATAAGTTATGTATCTGATTTGGAATATGGCTTATTTAATAGCCTGTGCATTTTTTTCTGTGTAAGCTGCAGTAAATTCTCAATTTATTTAATGTGGTGTGTGATATATCTACAATATATGTATGCGTAGTTAATGTTTTTTTGGGAGTCTGTAATTCATCTGCAATATTTCTGAATTTTGAATAAATTGCATCTCATATATATCCTCAGAGGCTAGAAGGGGACTTTAAATCACAATGTGAAGAACATTGAGCAAGCTCATTTGTGGTGAATATCGCTGGATGCAATCACACTTTATAAATGTTGCCATTTGTGAAGCATCTTGAATTCCAAATGGCCTTCACAGAGCCACAGCACTGTACCTCAGACTGCATGTTCCAAAATTATTGCCCAGACAAAAACAATCTATTGGAGACACTTGGCATCAATACTGTAACCCTCTTGGAAGACACATTTGCACCACTTCTTTTGTAACCCTAAGAAATTATAGCGAAGACAATAAACACAATAAAACTCAGAAGATCCAGGCCAAGATCTAGGCCTATTTCTTGCTGTGCATCCTTAATTCTGTTAAATGAATTCTGGGCTTGTATCACGTGTCAGTGTCTTCATGTGGTTTATATATGAATGTTTGACCTCTTCAGTGTGTAGGAAGCTAAAAAAAAGGTATTTCAGATTTCACAGCTCTGGTATTAACATCTATTTCTCAGGTGATAGTAACAATAAATTAAAAAGAAAAAAGAAAGGTCGAAACAATAAAAAACTCCAAAATCCCTGTTTAAGACACTGCATTTGTGAAGAAAAACTTACGTTTACAAGAAAAGTCTTTGTCTCTCAGACTTATTGATCTGTTAATGATATGCAAAATTCTGGGTGAGATATTTAACAGAAGAGCCAGCGATAAAAATCATGGATAATTTCATTAAGAATTTAACCCCTAAGTTATAGAATAAGAAAAGAAAAAATATAATCTGAAGCAAGACAAAACCACAATATTTGGTGCTGAATTGGATCATCTTGTTGATTCCATTCTATATATTAGTCAGGAAGATTTATGGAGTTCTTTTCTTAAATGCATGATTGTGTTTAAACAGCCAAACAGATGTAGACAATTGTAATATTTTCATAAAGAAGAAATTTATATCTTCACAATCAGATGTGAAGGTGGAAAATTTTATAAACAGTAACATTTTTTCAATTAAATTTTTAAAAATCTTCAGGGAAATGGGTAAAATCATTGCAGTGACTCAAAGCTAGAATTCCATATTTCCTTTTACAATTCAAGAATATTTTCTATTTTACCATCTCTTACTGTGTAGAAGGCAAAAAAATGAACATCACCTTCAATTTTACAATTTTTTTGTCTGTTGGGAGCAAATATTTAATCAGTTACAGATTTGGTCTTTTTCTCCCCTTAAAAAACCCAGTCCTCTCTGTCACTTGTGAATCACACTACATGTCAACTTGATGCACCTTAAGAAAGTAGGGAATGCAATCCTACATTTTAAAGTGTAAAAATCCCTACCTACTCCTCCAGTGAGTTGATAGGATACTGAAGTGGTTTTAAGATGTCAAGTATGTAAATTTATCTCCATTTCATGCCAATACAGAAAAACAGATAGCTAGCAGATAATTAATTCTACTTCACAACTAATAGATGCATTCTAAACAGAACAGTGCCAGATGAGTACTGCTTTCTATTTTACTTTGCAATCCTAAAAATGTGGTAAATTGCTTAAATGTTTGCAATGAAAAAAAAACCCGTAAAATCATTTAGATATTTGGCTGGCTTGTAGTGAAGAGATTTAATACTTTTAAAACAAAAAAGTTGGGTGTGGAGGGAGACAGGAGGGAAAACAATATATAATTCCTGGAAATTATTGGTGAAAAAAGTCCAGGAACTCCCTTCCCTTCATTGAGACCAACTGGACTGCTGCAAGAAAATGTTTCATTGTACTGTCACAGACATCTTTTAATGAAAATCCTCTCCTTAGGATTTTTTCTTCCTGAGAGGTTGTGAGGCCTCAGGAACAAAATGCAAACATTGATTATCTGCTGCTGTGGAATGCAACAGGTGCATCTGGGATTGGCCCATGTTGGATGTTTGTAATTAATGGCCAATCACAGCCCAGCTGGACTGGACAGAGCTGTCTTTGTTATTCATTCTTTTCTATTCTTAGCCAGCCTTCTGAGAACCTTTTCTTCCATTCTTTTAGTATAGTTTTGATCTAATATATATCATAAAATAATAAATCAAGCCTTGTGAAACATGGAGTCAGATCCTCGTCTCTTCCTTCAACATCAGACCCCTGTGACCACTGTCACACTTTGTACCTCTGTCACCAGATCTGATAAAATTTCTCTTCACTAAAACAGTTTTAGAGTGTCCTGGCCCATATTTGTGTGCATGCGCCCACGTCCCCTCAGAAGGGGGTGGGACAGTCAGATGCAGGAATTGATTAATTATTGATTGATAGACTTATATTCATTGATTTCTGTCTGAGTGTCACCATCACTGTTTAACACTGCCCCAGTGCAGGGTGCACTGTTCCCACAAATGCCTTTCCACAGCTGGAAAACAGCTGCTGAGGATTCGCTTACTATGAGAAGTTTAAATTATCCCCCTTCTCCTGCAGGCATTTCAGCAGAGCGGGATGTGAAAGGCACGGAAGCTGTACCTTGAACCACGAGTACCTCAGGTAATCCCAATTTTGTGAATCAGCCTCGAGGGAGCTGTGGCTGCTGATGCAATTTAACTCAGTGCTGAGGCTAATCTAAAGGTAGGTGTGCTGGAAAAGCTGCCAGCGTGGCTCTGTCAGAGGTCTGATGAGTTATCTCTGACCAATGCAGTTAAATTTAGATGTACTTAAAGAAGACAACTGAAGAACCCAGACTGACTTTCTCTGGTAAGAATTTATGTGCCCCAGGAGGACTAGAATAACTATTTATAAAATAATAATTCTGCTGATGGATGTTAGGTGTAAAAGAAGGGTGGCAGTCCTCTTGTCTGGTGATTGACATCCAAAAATTGCTGTCAAATTCTGAGATACTTGCTCAAGATTCTCTTAGAGCCAACAGGCAGAAATAGGCACCATCTAGATATTTGGGATTAATAACTAACTGTTAAACCTTTAGCCTTACATGAGAAGAAATCATCTTAGCAACATTTTGCTATCAGAGCATTTCAGAATCAAAGTACTGATAATAAATTACAAGTGTATGTGAGGCCTGGTTTCAATTAGTTCAAGGCACAGCTGACATTTTTATTGTCATGCATCATCCAAAATAATTCCAATCATCCTCCATTTTGTAGTTTGAGGATTTTACTGTGAAGATTAAAACAAGTCTTATTTTGTATTTCATTTCAGTAGTTACTGTCACAGGTACAGTGGTATAGATTTTTTCAAGTTCTAAGAAACACCTTAGCAAACACCTCAAGCAACAGGTCAGTTTGTTATAGTATGAGTTTACACAAGATTCTGGAAGAGATTTGTTTTTTGTTGTTTCTGTGTTTTTGCAAATAATTTATTTGTTTTTAATTCTTATTTGCACTCTGCCTCCACTGTTCGTTCCTGCAAACTTGAGCAGGATGAGACCTCTTGGCTGTCAGGCACTGAATGCAAACAGATCCTGTTACTGATTGTACCACAATCAGGTAGTGCTTCCTTATCTGATTCAAAATTAATATAATGTAAAATTAATGCTAAATTAAAAACAGATTTCATATAAAGCTTATGTAAAAGTATCAAATGCCATTTTGGTTTATTTTCTTTTAAATATTACTTTTTTACATTTTTCATGAGATGATTTGACAACTACAAGTTTTGATAAATTAACAGATTTAGCTGAAATTCAGTTTAAATGAATTTGCTCAACTAAAGTTTACTTGAGGTTGTTTCTGCTCAATGTCTTGGCATCTAACATGAAGTCTATTTGAACTCTTAAAAATCCCAGGGGTTGTTCTGTTGGTTCCCTTATAGTTTTCAACAGCTGCCCTGAAAGTTCACACAAAAACCCATAGTACAAGAAATCAAACATTACCTCTTGAAGACTTAGGAAAGTCTAAAGTGGATTCTACAGACCTATTCAAATAAATGGTAAATTAGTAACTTTCAGAGAATTAGCAGAGCATACTTAAAATTATAATCAGCTTAATTCAAAATTCTGTCAGCTAGTTTTATTTTAAGAGCCTGGTGAATTAGGCAAGCGTATTTCGTTGGTATTTTTTCAAATTTATGTGGTGCTATATTTCAACAATGGTGCAGATACAGGTTTCAGTTATTACCTGCCACCAGTAATGACAGTGTTTAATGTTTATCCTCTTCAGGCTGTGATGCCTTCTGACTTTGTAGAGCCACGGGTATAATGTCATTGAAAATCCAAGTACTTACACAGATGACTGCAATTAATGTTAAAGGGAACTGGAGATTTATACGTGCCACTGCCATTATCACTAATGGAAATTTCACATGTAAATTGCCATGCATGGAAATAATATACTTCTTAGTAGGCTTAATCTAAAAGTCATCTGTGCAAGCAGTCAATTTAAATCATTAATTCAGTCCTCTTACACCGTGGTAAATATTTCTTTTTAAAAAATCAGGTTACTGATTTTAATGTTAAGAATTGTCTTTATGTTATTTAAAATGTTGAAAATTAAAGGCTATTGTATGCATGACTGTGACATCAGCTTTCATTGATTTCTTGGGATCATTCTCATATGCAGCCTTTAAACACCACACTGAGAATTCACCTCTTCCACAGCTTCCTTGGGGTACCTGCTCCCAGTTTCCTGTGAGTGATGGGCATCAGGAATGGCTGAGCTTCAAAAGGTAATTGCTAGCTCATTAGCACCAGGATGATTTCTTGAAGGACTACACAGGGCATCACTGAAAGCCACTCATGAGGAAAAAGCCAGCCCCACTGATGTGAGGGTATGAGGGATCCCTCTTACACAGAGATGTTTTTCTTTCCTCTGGGAATAATGCAGGCAATAAAAGGTAAAGAAGTCAGATTTTAATAGGCAATGCTCTCTATTGCCTGGGAAAAATGCAAATGCCCTTGCAACTCTGAAGGGCACACAATCCCATGACAAGAGGGATAAAAGTTGGGCCACACAACTCTCATCATCTAGAAATGCAAGTCAGCTGATTTAAGCTACTCTTTGTCACAGCTGCTTTGACAAAATAAAAAAGAGACATTAGTGCAGTATTGGAAAAAAGGCTCCCAATATTACCAGTTGGATTGTGCCTGGGCCAGTCTGACCCTCGCTGCTGGGCCAAAGGCAGCAATTGCGGTGTATCACCCCAGAGATACCTTGGCTTGCTGGTGGTTGCAGCTGGGCACTGAACAAGTCCAGGCTTGTTGGAACCCCGTTTACCTCAGGAGGAATAGCTTCAGGCGATGGTGAAGAGAAAAAGGAGAGGATTTTGCTGGAGGGTTTAATGTCCAGAGGTTTATTCCATGGTTACAGAGGTCTGAACGTGAGCAACTGCTCCAACAGAATGCCAGCCACATGGTCTGATGACCTTTTTAAGCTCAGGGACAGGGGGAGGGGAGGTACAGGTGAGCCACCAACCAGGTGAGAGGGGCAGGGTCTCAGGGGAAGATGACACCCAGAAAGGCCAATGACCTCTGGGCATAGGGGCATCCTTTGAACTTGACCAACCACACAACGCTTTGCTGGAATGATAAGCCTGATTGACAGGACTCACTCAGCATGGGGGCAAGGGGGAAGGGAGAGAGGTATAGGCACACCTGGGGAGATGACCTGGAAGGCCAAAATGGGACATTACAGCACACCACAATATCTCCCCCTAGTTTTGTTTAAAAAGAAGAGGACTGTGTTTGTGGTGCAGAATGATTGCCAAACCATGGTTGGTAAATCAGTTCTTCCTCTACAGGAGGGTCAGTGTTTTCCACTGAGGCTTCCAGGTCATCCATTGGAGCACTGAGGGCTTCCAAATGGTAGACTTTAGGAGGGGGAGATGAGCTTGAAATTAACTTGAGCACCATGCGTTTGATTAGTCTAAAAACAATGCTAAAAACTACAATAACTATAACTAAAATAAACAGCACTAAAACACAGTTTTCAGAATAGATCCCAACCAGCCCGAGAGTCCCCAGCCTTTGAACAGTCCATTCAGCCAGTTGTCAGTTTCTCTGTTGACGTCCGAGAGCCTTTGTCAAGGTAGTCCATATGTGGTTTGGGCTGCGGCACTCTGCAGGAGATCGCAGGTGGGATGATCACGAGTAGGACGAGAAGCAGGCTCGGTCTCATGGCATCTCGAGGCTACACACAAACAGTGGGATCTAAACTGGTACAAAAACTTGAAACAAACATATATTACAAACTATTCCAGATAGGAGGCTTAAATGAAATTTCCTCCAGAGAACACGTGCGGCGTTTTCTTCTCCAGGCAGCATGAGCAACCTGGGGTGCTTCTGTAGATTTCTCTGAGACCTTGGGAACATAGGGCTTTACCCATTTGGAAGGAACCCACCTTAAACCAGAGGGGGTGGAAACACAGGCATATCCATGTCCCCAAGTAACCAATTTGTAAGGTCCCACCATTTTCCAAGTCTCAGGGTCCTTTACTAAAACCGGAGGTTTTTCTTTCATTAACCTATGATTGCTCCCCCCAAAGTGGGGTAGGATGGGTGGGTTCAGGCTGTCAAAAGAACAATTCAGAAAATTGATTGTGAATAGCGCCCTGGATAACCGGATGTGGGGAGGTTCCTCCTTCAGAACCTGTTGTTGCTGGTCCAGGACCCTTTTAATATCACAGTGAGTTCTTTCTACAATGGCTTGACCTGTAGGGGAGTAGGGGATGCCAGTTTTGTGCTCTACTCCCCATTGCTGCAGGAAGCTCCCGAATTCCTTGGATTTGTAAGCAGGCCCATTATCAGTTTTCAGCTCCTTGGGGATGCCCATGAAAGAAAAAGCCTGTAAGAGGTGCTTAATAGCATCAATAGATGATTCTCCTGTGTGGGCAGAAGCATAGACTGTTCCAGAAAAGGTATCTACACTAACGTGAACATATTTCTGCCGTCCAAAAGACTGTATGTGTGTTACATCTGTTTGCCACAGTTCACAACTGTTCAGTCCCCTTGGGTTTGCTCCCGTACTCACTGTAGGGAGTGCATGTTGTTGGCAATTTGGGCATGTGGCCACAATCGCTTTGGCCTGTTCTCGAGTGATGTTAAACTGACGAACCAGGCCAGGTGCATTTTGGTGGAAAAGCTGGTGGCTGATTTTTGCCTGCTCAAAAACATTTCGGAGAGTGGCCATCACTGCAGGTGCAGCAAGAGCATCTGCCCTTCTGTTGCCTTCAGCGATAAACCCTGGCAAGTCAGTGTGTCACCTGACATGCATCACATAAAATGGTTGCTCTCGGTGAGTGACTAACTTTACCAGTTTTGAGAGCAATTCGAAAAGTGAGATGTTAGACACATCTTGCAGTATTGCTTGATCTGCCCTGGATACTACTCCTGCCACGTATGCAGAGTCTGTAATCAGATTAAATGGTTCTGAGAACCTTTCAAAGGCCCTAACAACCACAGCCAATTCAGCAACCTGAGGTGAACCTTCCACCTCAGCAATGTCTGTCTCCCACTGCTGGGTTTGAGGATCCTTCCAAGTCATAACGGACTTGTGGGACCTCCCGGATGCTTCTGTGAAGACAGTTAGAGCCCTTTTTAAAGGTCTCCTACTTAGAGCACTTCTCAGTTTTAAGGTAAATTGAACATCTTGTTCAAACAATTTGTGAGCGGGCCGCGCTACCAAAATTGGTCCTGAGTAGGAATCCAGAGCAAACTGCAACACTTCATTTTCTTGAAACAATTGTTCCAGTATTTTCATAGTATTTTGACCTGATTTTAACTCAACTGGAATGTGAATGCACTTAAAATCACATCCTGCTAACTCCTTGATCCGGGTCCTTGCTTTTCGGATCAGTTCTGCTACCAGCTCCTGAGGCTTTGTCAGTCTCTTGGACCTTTCGTGACTGAGGAAAACCCATTCTATGATCAAGAGAGGGTCGCTCTGGTCCCGGTCCTTTTTTGGTGTGTTCTTTGCCTTAGGTGTTTGTTTTTCCTCCCACTGGAAAATAATTCCATGGAGGTGTGGCAACTTACCTAGGATGATAAATTTGAATGGCAGGTCAGGCTGGCATCGGTTGGCCTGTCTTGTGGACATTGCAATCTGAACCTTTTCTAGAGCTTTCCGTGCCTCTGGGGTAACAGACCTAGGAACACCTGGGTCCTCTCCCCCTTTCAATAAATTGAAAAGAGGGGAAAGGTCTTCATTAGTCAGACCGAGCCATGGTCTTACCCAATTCAAAGACCCACAAAACTTGTGGACATCCGCAAGGGTCTTGATCCTTGGATTGATTTCTAGTTTTTGAGGAACAATGGTCCTATTTCCAATTTCTAAGCCCAAATACTTCCAAGGTGGCATCTTTTGAATTTTCTTTTCCTGGAGCTCGAACCCTGCAACAATCAATGCATCGATCGTTAGGTCAATCGCATGTGTGAGTAAATCATCATTGGGGGCACACACAAGGATATCATCCATATAATGATAGATAATGGCCTTCTCTGCGGCTGCACGTACTGGGGAAAGCAGGGAAGACACATACCACTGGCAGATAACTGGAGATACCTTTAATCTCTGAGGAAGAACGGTCCAATGGTACCTTTTCATAGGGGATTCCATATTAATAGAAGGAACTGAGAATGCAAAACGCGGTGCATCGTCAGGGTGCAAGGGGATTTGGAAAAAACAATCCTTAATATCAATAACAGCTAATTTCCAATCTTGGGGAAGCATTGTTGGGGATGGCATACCAGGTTGGGGAGAACCCATATCTTCAATTACATTATTAATTCGTCGGAGGTCGCAGAGGAGTCGCCATCTCTTTTTGTCAGCTTTTTGGATGACAAACACTGGAGAGTTCCATGGGGACATGGTCTCCACAATGTGGCCCTTTTTTAGTTGCTCTTCTACTAGTTCTTCAAGCACCTTTATTTTTTGTTTACTGAGCGGCCACTGTTTCACCTGAACTGGTTTGTCTGTTATCCACTTCAGTTTTTGGGTGGGGCGCTGTTGTTAAATGACTGCTGTACAAATATGCTGTGGAGAGTCTGGAATATCAATTGTGACACCCCACTGGGCCATCAAATCTCTCCCTAACAAAGGTTCCTAATAATCCAACACAAATGGACGGATATTTGCCAATTGTCCGTTTGGTCCCTCAAATTGAATAATGTTTTTGGATTGTCTTGCCAATTGCAGACCTCCTACACCTTGAAGGTGACCAGCAACATTTTGCAAAGGCCAATGTGCTGGCCAGTCTTGTACTGGAATCACTGTGCAGTCTGCACCTGTGTCTACAAGCATTTCAATGCGTTTAGACTCCCCACCCCCACTGACATTACACCATAATTTGGGTTTGTCTTTCCCAATAACTTGTAGTCGGGCGACTGTGGGCCCTTGTTTTTTGATATTTTCAGGTAAAGATGGCACAGGGATAGCTTGTGCAACAATTTGTCCCTTGGGAAGAAACACGGGTGCGTGGAAACAATGCAGGCCAAGAACGAATTGCTCAGGATCTGATGTTGTCATTCCTGGAGCAATTTCGATCTCTTGTGGTGTGTGTTTGGTGTCCCCAATGACGATGTACTTACAACGAATCTGGTTCCAAGTACCTTTCTGTTCAGGATTTACAGACACAAAATGCCAGGCAGTGTCCTCCAGGTGGAGTGACTCTGTCAGCTGCAACCTGTAAGGCTCATTGACAGAAGACATGGTTAACACAGGATCACTTAAATCATACACAGTCTTTGAAGCACCTGCTTCACTTACACAAACATTAATATTGTCGCGCGCTTGATTTGTTTTGCTACCCTTATTCCCTTGGCCTGCTCTTTTTGTGTCTGCGCGCCTGGCAGGCCGGGGCTCCCCTTTCAGTTTTTTTGTTGTTGTTGACCCCCAGGGAGGGCTTGTAGTTCTCCTCCCCTGCCATTTCTAAATTCATCAAATTCCCTTTTCAGGGGGCACTGGTTACTCCAGTGCCCTAGGTTGTTACAAAGCATGCATGGTTTTGTGGGCTCAATCATTGCTGGTATCCGCTGCTGCCCAGGGTACTGCTGTGCTGAGGGAAAAGGCGCAGGGCTGGCAACGGCGACACGCTGAGGTGGTCTTGGCAGCAGCCTTGGTCTGGTGTCTTCAGCCACACTCATCAGAGGCACTTTCCTGTTACAGACTATGAGCATATCTTTTAACGTTGGAGAAGGTTCGATAGGAAGGCTCAGGATTGCTGCTTGACACTGTTTATTTGCATTTGTAAATGCCATTTCTTCTAAAATCGCTTCTCTAGCATTCTCTTTTTTAACTTGTATTTCAATAGCTCTAGTTAACCTTTCTACAAATTTCAAAAAAGGCTCTGATGGTAGCTGTTTAATTTTACTATAGGGCTCAAAAGGCCCCTCAGGTTGTAGGGAAAAGAATGCTTTTTCAGCTGCTTCTTTTACTTTCTCGAGTGTTTCTGCAGGAATTGCAGTAGCTTGAATTGGGGGAGAAGACTATTGGCCCTCACCACAGAGGTGCTCAGTGGTGATAGAGTTACCACTGTTGTCTTTGGCTGTGTTTGGATCAGAATGCAAGCCTGGGAGAGCATCATTCAGCATTTGTTTTCATGCTATTTCCCATAATTTGAATTCCGTGGAGGTCATGAGACAGGAAAAAAGCTGTTTTAAATCATGTGGAATCACTACAGTCCTACTCAATTCAGAATTTAAAAGGCCACGGAAATATGGACTGTGTGGACCATATTCTTTATGAGATTTACAGATCTCTTTAATCAATTGTTGTCCAAAAGAACTCCAATTAGCTCCCCCCTGAGCTGCAGGCTGAAAGGTAACAGGAGCCAGTGACAACATGGGACTATGCATTGAGTCTGCTGTTCCCTGCTCTGTATCCCTTGAATTGGAAGCATTGGGATCACAGATACAGGTTTGGGGGATAGCAGTGGGTGTGTCCCCACCGTGGGAACCCGGGGAGGGGGCGGGGATGCAACGGGTACAGGGGGTGGGGACAGGGGGCCGGCAAGGGGCGGGGAAACTGTGGGAACAGGGGGCGGGGTCAGGGGGCGAGCAGGGGGCGGGGATACCTGGCGACATCACGTCAGCAGACGCCCCCTGGGAGGAGTAGAGGGGTCAAGCTGAGGGTACTGCAGGAAAGGGAGGGGGAGAAGGGAAGGTGTCACGAGGAACAGGAGGAGAGGGGGATGGGGCTGGAGTTTCGGGATGCTTAAGAGGATTTTGGGAAGAAGAAGACCAGGTTTGGGAAGATGCCACGTGGCATCCACCATCTTGTGGACCCCCTAGGGACTGGGGTCCATTTTGGGCATCACTGCTCCCTGGAAAGCTAACACGTGCTGTAGGTTTCTGAGGAGGGGACACAGGGGATTGGGGAAGGTTCCACGCAGCCTGGCCAGGGCCTTGTGGACAGGGCTTCTCAGGCATTTCAGCAGACTCTGGGAGCCGACTTCCCAATGAGTGTGCTCTCTTTAAAATGCCAAGTTTTGGGTATAGAGGTTTAGGGGTTTTAGAGCTAGGAGAGGGAAAAACAGGGAGAGCAGAGGTACATGACTTTACATTTGGCTTTTTCTCCATTTCTTTTTGTTTGAGCAATGCGGTTCGAATTTGTAAACTCCAAAACACAAATTTAGCTGAGGGTGCATTGCCAGATTGTCCTAAGGTGCTAAAGTTGGTACATTCCCAACTTTATCCCAGAATTGAATATTGTGAATTTCTTCAGGGGAGATTTGTGGGAAGTGGAGGAAAAGCCATCTTATAAACTGTTTCAATTTTCCCTTTGAGAACTTCACATTACCACTGTCTAAAATGCTAACAATATTATAAAACACTCCTTTTTGTACAATGCTGAGTTTCAAACCCATGTTAGATGTAAAAAGCAAAGTACTAAATCCCGCCTGACTACAAACAAAGCTAAAATCAGCTACCGATTTTAAAAAAAAACTACAGATGGAAAGCGATAACGAGCCGACAAAAGCTTCACAATGCAGCTGTATATACTGCTTTTAAAATTCCCGGGCAGCAGCAGCAGGGCATGCCCTGCCGAGCCCAGGTGGAAACAAAGCCTCCCCTGCCGTGGAATGCAGCCCCCCCGCGGAGCAGAGGGAGCAGCCACGCCACGTGGCAAGCCGAAACTGGGGCTCCTCGCGCCGCGTGTGTAGAGAACCCCCCTCCCCCGCACAGAGAGAGAGAGATCCCCTGACCACGTGGAGAGAGCCGAGCACGCTGGCTGCAGAGCTGGGGGGAAGGGCAGAGAGCTCCCGCGCGAATTCCAAAAGACAGCAAAACACGCGGCAGAAAGCTAATAGCTAGAACGCAATGAATTCCCGTCTGTGGGGCTGCGCAGCCAAAAATGCAAAGGCAAAAAGGAACAGAACTCACGGCAGAGTCTGTTTTTGAGCTCCTGCTCTAACGAGAGCAGAGATACTCACCCGAAATGGAAGCTGTAGCTGGCTGGGTACAGGCAGGTCTCTTCACCGGAACAGGACCTCTCTGTGGGCGAGAGAGGCTACCCTGTTCTTCCTCTGGAAAATCTGCTCACCAGAAAAGAGCTGGGCTTTCCAGAGGTGCCGAAAGGTCCACGAAACTTCTTCTGGGAATATTCCCAAAGTCTCTAGCCAAGGGCAATGCAACCAAAGCCCTTTTCAGCTGGATGCACGGCTGCCAGAAGCTTCTCTGAGATGCTGCAGGTCCGTCTCGGGCTGCAGAGTCGCTTAGCCCACCCAGGGACGCCAAATATTGGAAAAAAGGCTCCCAATATTACCAGTTGGATTGTGCCTGGGCCAGTCTGACCCTCGCTGCTGGGCCAAAGGCAGCAATTGCGGTGTATCACCCCAGAGATACCTTGGCTTGCTGGTGGTTGCAGCTGGGCACTGAACAAGTCCAGGCTTGTTGGAACCCCGTTTACCTCAGGAGGAATAGCTTCAGGCGATGGTGAAGAGAAAAAGGAGAGGATTTTGCTGGAGGGTTTAATGTCCAGAGGTTTATTCCATGGTTACAGAGGTCTGAACGTGAGCAACTGCTCCAACAGAATGCCGGCCACATGGTCTGATGACCTTTTTAAGCTCAGGGACAGGGGGAGGGGAGGGAACAGGTGAGCCACCAACCAGGTGAGAGGGGCAGGGTCTCAGGGGAAGATGACACCCAGAAAGGCCAATGACCTCTGGGCATAGGGGCATCCTTTGAACTTGACCAACCACACAATGCCTTGCTGGAATGATAAGCCTGATTGACAGGACTCACTCAGCATGGGGGCAAGGGGGAAGGGAGAGAGGTATAGGCACACCTGGGGGGATGACCTGGAAGGCCAAAATGGGACATTACAGCACACCACAACAGTGCAGAGTTCAAAAAGTCATCTGAGATGCGCACAACGGGGTTTGCATGGCAAGGTAAAAGGAGAGTGAAATATTTGGAGAGATCAAGTCCAAGACTGCCAGACTGAGGCGCAGGAACAACTGAAGTGATGGAAAAACAAATAATCCACTTGCATCAGTGAACTCGTGGCGGAACTGACCATGATGATCAAAAGTAGTGCAGACAGACACAGCTATTGAGAAGAAAGAGCTAGGGCAGTGAAATGGGGAGCCAGGTGTCTGAAAGGTCTGAAAAGGAAGGCGTCAATATTAATGGAGAGGCCTGGTTTGCAGTCCTTCTCCCAGAACCTTCCCCATATTTTTCTGCAGTTGATTTTTTCTACGTTTGTGCTTTACTTATCCAATTCTGGTTTTTTCCCCACTTGTCTCTCAGGAGCTCCAAAATCACTTGTTGGTGATTTTCTCTTGCACTTCACTGTGGAACAGCTTTTGAAAGCAGGAATTAACTTCTTTCAGGTGTGTTTAAACAGCCTTAGAATTCTGCATATGAAAACAGCAAAACCATATATAGTTACTTATGTAATTTTCTTTTCCTTCATCTCTCAGTGATGACATTTAGATGAACAGAGCTGACAGAGATGAGCATATTAAAATTCTTGCTCTGACCAGGATTCTTATGTGACATTTGACTGTTTTAGTGCCTCATTTCTCTTTTGTTCTTGCAGTGGTGAGGTCTGTGATTTGCAATTTTTTATTGTTGTTTTATTAGGGATTTCATGGACTGCAGTTTCCTCTGATTGCGTTTTATAGCACCACATATCACTTTAAAATGTAAACCATTATGAGAGTCCAAACTAAATGCTCATTTAATTTCCCAGGGTAAAATGAAGCAATATAAGACTAAGAACCATCTATTAAAGAACACATTTTCAGTGTAAAGTGTAAACATCACAATGCATTTTCACGTCCTGAAGTGCTACAGGTAAAATTTAATGGAGAAATTAAGTTGTACTTAAATCATTAAGCACATTTATGAAGACATTATCTTTTATCTACAGTGGATGCAAGTAGCTCAAACCAGATTTTTAAAAGTCTAAATAATTCCATAGGTAGGAATAGAAAGTTTCAGGCATACCTGTTCCCTTTTCCTTTCTGCCTTTTAGGAGTTTGTGCCTTTGGATGTTCAGAAACTGTTTAAAATTCTGATACTGCTGTATCAAGATTAGGTGATACATTTCATTGTTGTGTACTTGCTCCAGGTCAACTTCTGAGAGCAGCAGTAAATTAAAATACTCCAGTCAAGTTATTCTGTTCCTTTAATGATGTAAAAATTAAGTTTATTTGATTTCCACAGAATTACTACAAAAATCAATTGCTTTTCTGTGTTATATTTTACATATATTTATGTAAAATTTTTTATATATTTCACTCATAAAGTAGATAAGGCTTAGAAAAGTGTTCTTAGAAAAGTTTTTTGGAATCAAAAATGCAATTTCTTTTGTCCTAATCAGTTTTCTGTTTAACCAAGCATATGTAGAAATTACAGATTTATTTCAGCCTAGTGAAACACTTTAATTAGGCAAATGATATCTTTGTGTATGGTTATCAATTGATATTTTTAACTATTATTTTTTCCAAGTGGTTCGTATATAATCTTCTGGGATGCTGTGTGATGAAGCTTTGTAATTTTTGGAGACAATGGTGCTATACTAAGTTACTGCTCAAGAGGTATGAAGATGCATGGTTTTTAAATCTAGCCTTTTTTTTAGCCTCCTGTGTCAAAGGTGCAGTGAAAGAACATAAACCTCATGCGATGATGATGATGAAAGCAAGACATAAAAAATAATAAAATGCCACAAATTGCATTCCTAAATCTCTCCTACTGTCAAAGTCCAAGAGATTAGGTAGAAAAATACTGTTATTTACTCAATTTCCTTCTCAGGAAAAAGATCTATATCATATGTTTTGAGTTTGTTTTACACTGTTTTGAATCTTCCTTCATGCCCATTTTATCAAAGGTTATGATGAAAATGAAATGTTTGTGTTTTGTTTTTATTTCCCCTGGGATAGAAAAATACATCTTTGTGTGTCTTGTGCATTTCCACAGTAACATTAAATTATTTTCAGCAAACCTTCTCTGTCAAGCATAGAAAGGAACAGATGACTGAACACAACAAAAACCTTTCAGTAAGGGAATCCATTTGGAATTTTGAGGACCCAAAGTGTTTCTTGCCCAATGGACTTAGCTTTTATTGAGGACAGTCATAAATAACTTTAAAATATTCCAGTGTGATAGGATGGAGCTGCAGATTAGGTCATGGCGGAATTACAGTTCCCTTGCTTAATGATTTTACAAAATTGCCTGGCAATCCAACAAAGAGAAGGAGCGCAACGTGGTGAATGCAGGCTAATTAAACCCATAATTGCTTCTTCTTGCGCTCCCAGATAATTTGCCCCTGATAATTTTAAATGGAGTTCTGAAGCTGACTTCCTGCATGAAACGCTGTGCTGGTTAAAGCTCCGCGTTAACAGAAATCGCCCTGCTTCTCAAGGTCCCAGGCAAGGATTGCCACAGCAAACAGGGAGCACAGGAACAGCTGTCCTGCATGCCTGCTAACACAGGGCCCTGAGTCCCTGTGTTTTCCCTCTTTGCGCTATTGTGACTAGATCGTCTGATTTCCCTGAGCAATTCCGAAATTAGAGGCTGCAAATTGAGCCTTTGATGTTTTCTAAGACTTAGGAAAAGATGCAAACTTCTGTGTATCTCAGGAATGGTGGTGTAAATCTAGAGTAACCCCGGTGAGACTTGGGAGGACTTTTTTTAGTTATATCTGTGTCAAATGCAAGTATGTGACTGTTGACTGGCAGCTATGTTTAGAACTTGGGAAATAGTTCACAAAGTCCCCAAGAATTTCAAGGTGATCTTCAAAGAGTTATAAGGAATAATTTAATAATTTTGAAAGTTTTAGTGTTAAACTTAGAGGAAGATTCTTTATCAGCTAATCAGTAAAAGGACTTCTGCAGATGAATTGTAAGTAGGAGCTCTGCTATGATATGTATGCTATCTCACATCCATGTTGTTAAGCAATATGTATTTTAGGCCACTTACAGTCTTACAGAATACCCTTTCTAACATGAGTTACAATTTTACAGAACCATAGAATTGAAGGATCTATTTCTTTATTCAAAATTATTTGATGCTGAACAATCTTGGGTAAATATGTTTCTTTTCTCCATTCGTGTTTAAGGATTTTTGCTAAAAAATGGAACTAATGTTTTTTTTTTTGGTTTTTTTTTTTTTTTTTTTTTTTTTTTTTTTTTTTTAATTATCCTTTCATTATCTGTGTGGAAAGACATAAAAAGCCAAACAGCTTTTTAAAACAGTTGGTCAACTATTATCATCTGGACCGTCAAAGTTAGACAAAGTATCTTACTGTGAATTGATTATGTTTCAGTGTAAGAGGATTGGGTGATGTATTAGATTAAGCCGAGAAGTGCAATGCATGTTTTTTGGGTGTATGATTACATTTTAAGCATCACCCAAAACTACTTCTTCAGGGAACTAAACCAACAAAATAAAAATGCATTCGTAATTATTTTCTAGCCCTGAGAACCTATTTAAAACCATGGCTTCTGCAATTATGAGTAGAGAGAGAATTATCCATCATTACTGGCATCTACCATATCACAGAATGCCCATATGATGTGTGCTCTGAAATCTGCTGTAATAGCCTAAAAAAAAGTCAGGGTCTGTTATATCTCATGAGCTGAAATTTCCATTGGTATTCACAAAACAGCAGAAGTCAAATCTGGCAGCAGATCATGCCCATAGCAACTTTTCCATTAATTCTAATACTAAATGTTCATGCCTGAAATCTATACCTACACAGTTCACAAGCTCACTCCCAGAATTTTTTGTCTTGTAAATTGATGAGTATACACTCAAGAATTGTGAAACAGCCTCTTTTTGTTGGCTTTTTGGATAGAAATAGATTCAATATATCTTAGTTGGCAGCAACTGGGCAATGAAAAGCAATATTGGTAGTGAGGGTTTTATTTTTGTTTGCTCTGTGTCTTGTTAAGCTTTACTGATATAAAACCATCTGTTTAAAAAGCTGTAAAAACCAGACTGCCAACACATAAAAGCTAAACACAACAAAATAGTCTTAATATGCACTGGCTGATAACTCAGTGCAATGTTAGCATTGCTGAGGATGGAGGCATGGATGGAGGGGAAGACAATTAGTTTTATGTAGAGATAAATCTTGGTTTCCAAATAAAGGACTTCACTGTGTTTGATGGTGATTTTTTTTTTTTTAGTGAATATTTATTTGCACTCTGTATAATTGTTTTAAATGAAATTTTCTGGAAATAGTTTAAATGTTACATACAGATATGTTGGACTGTCCAGCTTTGTTGGACTGTACAGGATGCAAGCAAGAAACAAACTAATAAAAGCATTATAAGGAGGTACAAATAAGAGCAATAATATAAACCATACCAGGACAATGAAAATCTCAAGATTTTATGGGGTGAATCACCATTTGACTGACTAACACTAACTCAGAAACAAGCTGAAAAAATTTTTGTCATCAATTTCTCATTAAAAATATTTTTCAATGTCTTTATGCCCAATAAATTTTGAAGTAATACTGGCAAAATGAATGAGGTACTCTGAAGTTATAGGCATGACTTTCTGTAAGCACTTTATTTAAATCTCATTGCAAATTGAAAAATTATTGGTACTGGCTGTTAAATTTTTTCACATGACATGGTTCTGTTTCAAAAAACCATAAATACACAAGAAAGTGTTGTATAATTATTGTAATATCTTAATGCAAATGCCTTTCAGTAATGCAACAATTACATAAACCTAATATACAAAAATGAAAATTTCTCCTATGAAACCACTGTAGTAAAGAAACTCATTCTACATGAGAAGATTATTTACTACTCTACTGAATTGGTCACAGTGATCAATAAGTCACAAAATATTCCATAGACAATGAAGTTTCAAAAAACTAGCGAAATACAAATTTAGATTCATCTCTATTCACTTGGATTTCACCAACATGTAATAAATAACTTTTTTGAGACTAGGGTAAAATATACTTTTGGATTTTTCCTAAAGTGATATCTTAATATTAAATGATATTTATTTTAAGTTTTTATATTATAAACTTAATATTTATATAATCTTAATGATATATAATATGATATGATATAATATATTTATGGTAGTATAAGATGTCAATGATATTATATATTATTTATATAATTTCACTTATATGATATTTATATCATTTATATTAAGCAATATAAATGATATATTATTTTGCATAAGGTATTATTTGTTAGGAAATATGATGTCTAGAATTAAAACACCAAGAATACTTGTGCACATAGCTGTGTGAGAAAATATAGACACCCTTTATTAATAAAACCAATAACTGGTCAATAATGATAGACTGTTAAACAGGGCTTTATATGATCTCCCCAAACAGTTCCACTGCTATTATTTAAAAGAGGAGAACATATTAACTAAGAGAAGAAACAAGAAAAACAGTAAAATAAAAGAAGGGAAATCATGGTACAACTAATTGTCAGAAATATAATTTTCAAAATAGAGCTTATGAGGTGGGAAATTTCAGTTTTGATAGATGCTCGTGTTTAAAAGATTACAAAATTAAGCAAAGATACCCAATAAAGGGCACATTTTCGATGCAGGAAGAATTTAACAGCAAAAATAATGTATAAGTGGTGGTAGGAAAAAAAAATATACCTGAGCACAACTTTGAGATATAATTATTAGAGTATTGTAACTACTGGTGGCAATACATCATGAACAACAGAGATTTTCAGATAAAAAGAGCTACATGAATGATTCAGTCTGTAAAATATGTTTTGTACTAAAAAGATCAATCTATTTCATTTTTTTTCTGAGAGAAAATGAAGTGACTTGACAGCCTATAACTAGCCTTTCTCAGACTTCTGAGAGTAGCTTTCCTATAATTCAAACAGAAAAGACAGAATGAGACCTGGAGTCTGACTAAAATAATGTGACAAACATTGAGGTAATTAAGCATTAAGCATTTGGATGTTTATTTACAGGTAACAGGATTTACAGATTTGCGTGATTCTTTATGGGCACAGACCTTAATCTTGTTTTTAATTTTAACTTGAAACTGTATTGATTTTAATTACACTTGTTTAAAATATTTCTCATGAGGTTTAATACCAATAAAATAAGGCTGGGTAAAATTTTATTCATTCCTTTTCCTTATTATATCTTCTTTAAAAAATACACACTTAAAATCAGTGAATATACACACACTTACTTTCCAGCCAGGCTTTAATATTTACTTGTATTCATTTTTAATGGCTAAGCAGCAGATGGTAAAACTTAAAGCACCAATCCCCTGGGGATTTAAAAGAGGCAAAGATATGAGAAGGAATCAAAGGGAAAAGAGCAAAAACAGATGTTGTGAAGCTGCTGCTGATGGTGAGACATGGGAGGATAAGCAGATGCCTTTCCAACTCCACCAATCAGTTCTGCAAAGGTGTTGGCCACTTTGTTTCTCTGAACATGGATGAAATATTTCTCCAGGCTTTGAATGTAAATTGAAAGGAAAGTGGCTCACTGGCCCTTTTTCATTCCATCTTGAAACTGCATTAGAAAGGCTCCCACCTATAGCCCCGAATATATTTTATATCTACAAACAAACCTTCTTGCAGGCTTCTTCGGAAATTGTTTCTTCTCAAAACTGCCAGTAATTCCTTGGACTTGTAAGAGTATTTTTTAACCAGACCATGGCTGATAATTAGCACAGAACAAACAGTTATGACAGTTTTAGAGTACTAGATGAGCATATTTGATAGGCAGCCCAGATTAGAGAGTTAGCTCCTATGGATTCAGACTAAGAATAAGAATGTCTGCTTAGTTTTGGGCGGTTGCTTGTTGAAATCACTGACATGTAATGTTTGGTGGTGTTTAAGCCAAATATTGAATTTACTTGAATAAATTATTATACTAAATTAAACCAAACCCTCAATGGACTTTCCACTGAAGGCACAATCCCAGTTTTGCAGCTCCAGGAAGGCAAATGACCTCTTCCACCTGATAGGAAGGTGACATCATCACATAAGAGAGTGGTCAATTTTTCATATTTCTGATGAAACTGATAAGAAAAACCACCTATCATTTAGGCTTTGCAATATTCACAAATAAATTCCAGGAGTTTCTCATGTGATTCCAGTCTTTTCTAAGACTGGAATCATTATTTCATTGAAAGTATTTTTCCTAAAGCCTTAAATTGTGTTTTGTTCTTGAAAGTTGTTATTTTCATCTTGCCATTGCTTCTAATAAAATAGACTTTCTGTGTGGTCTCGTAGTTCATGTGATTTGAAGGAGAATATATTTTAAAATAACTAAAAAACAGAAAATGCTTTTCAGCCAAGAGCTTTGTACAGCTGTTGGTAGAAAGTTAGAAAGATCAGCAGGCTGGCATGAATGTATTCACCATTGCTTATAATCTGTTAATTTTTTTTATCCATCATGTGTTCTGAATGAATTCTGATCAACCTACACTTTTCTTGCAACATCCATTCATAATTATTTTTCCTAACAGCTGAAGAACTGCAATCTGTTCTATGCAGCTCATAGATTACTGAACTGTCCTTAATAATGTATTTTTTGCTAGGAAAGCTTTAGGTCAGAGCTGAACATGGCCCATTGAGTTATATCCTTTCTGGACTCTTTAAAAATGTCAAATTCAGGACACATTCTAAGCCTGTGTCAGTCAGTCATACACTGTGCATACAGAACAAAACTATAATAAATTTTTTGTAACTTCTCTGAACTGCCATTGAACATAAATTCTGGCATCTGGCCTTTCCTGCTCCATGTATCTGCAGTTAAAGCAACTTCTGCAGCAATATTTGCATTTTTCAAATCCATCAGCTTCAAGGATGTAGTGTCACTTCACTTTGTACTCAACAAAGAGACATTCAAGCTAAACAATAGATACTTTGAGGAACATTATCACCCTGCTGCAATTAGTAATTTACAATTTGCTCTACCAAAAGGTACATCAGAGACACTCTTAGGCAGCTCTGGGTTTTTTGAGGAGGGGAAATTATCTTTGCAATTTACCTACTGGATGATTGTGCAGGCTTCTTTGCCCTACATGACTTCAGTCTAAAAAGGTTCTGGTGGTGGTAATCAAGTCTATAAGAAATCCAAAGATTCAGCTTTTCTTCTAAGCTTTTGAATTTTAAGGTAACATCAAAAGTATTGTCTGCTACAATGCATCTTAATATCTAGAAACACCAACTGTAAAAAACTTTTCAAAACCCAGCAAAACATGGTAAACCAACCAAAAAAAAAGAAAAAAAAAAAAAAAGCAAAGATAAACAAATATTCACCATGTACTGTGACAAGAGATTGCCATAGTTCAATAAATGGAAACAACTGTATCCTTTGGAGATTGTTTTTTAGGGATATGTGTATATTTCTATGAAGATGGGGAATTGAACATCTGAACATAGATTTAGAAAAATCTAAAATGGAATTGTGGTATTTGTCCTCCAACAGTACAAGAAAATTGCAACATAGTGGCTGCAATTATTTTATCAGTAGACCTTCTACTTGAATTTTCTCTTCTTATTTCATTTTTCTAAATTGAGGACTTTATGTAGCAAGGGTTTGCTCAGGTCTGACATATACCCTGGAGCTGTCTCTTTCATTTGATTGATGGAGAGACTCTTGCAGTAGCAAAAAATTTTCCATCAGTTGTTTCACTAATCCCAGAAACAATTACACAAATATTTTCTTTTCTGGATGGTTTCTGGAAAGCAGTTTTCCATTCTTATCCATGTGATTATAGTGTTAGTGAGCAAAATAACTCTGCTTTTGACATAGAACTTGTCCAACACCACATACATTTTTTCCCTCCACAGGAAATTTTCAAAATCCCTCCTGCCTGTTCCTTCAATATTATCAGTGTTTTTAATGTGTTTGCTGCTAACATCAATATTTTCCTTGCTAATGATGCAATGGTTGCAGTCCAAGCACAGGAAGTTCTACATTGCGTTACAAGAATTCTGTTCTGTTGGCTCATAGGGCAGCACAGGAAAGGATTACTCAGAAGAATTGTGACATCTCCAACCAAGATTTTGATTATTTGGATGGTCAAAGCCAGCCAAGGTTGACCTGACCTGTTGTTGATCAGAGTGCAGGTTTATATTTCCAATTCCTGTTTCTATATTCAACAAATTACATAAATTTAGCATTGTAATTTCTGTCAGGGATCTTCATAAGGTTGTGTCTTTTAGAAATAAAACCAGTTATTGATTATTAGAACATGAAATCTTTTTTAATTTTATATTAATGAGTCGAAAATCAAATATCATTTGTCTGTGAACTTTCTCTACTATAGAAACTGCTCTTCCAAGATTCTGACAGCTAAATTTTTTTTGCCTTTTCTATAAAGGTAAAATCTTGTGCCAAAAACATTATGTTCTCTGCAGAAAGACAAGGATATACTTAGCTTTGTATTTATTATACAACAATAAAAGCTAAGTTGAAAATAGGTCCAGGGTGGTTCTTTCATTATTTTCAGTCTTTACAGCTTGTGCAACTGCTGCTTATGTAGACAGTTATTTTTTTAAAACTTTGTTTGTCATGTTTGGGAAATATTATTGAAAGTAATTAGATGTGATTACATCTTCCCTTACCCAAACTCCTCCAAGAAAAAGTTTCTGAATATTTATGTATCCCCACCTCCCCCACTTCTCTTTTTTTTTTTCTTTTTTTTTTTTTTTTCTGGTATCAATATGAAAACTAATGTGCCATCATTAATTTTTTTTTCTGAGAGCAAAGTGCTGATTCTGTTTTGACTTTATGGACATGAAAAGATGAGTGACTCAACATCTAATAGTACACATTCATGCTCAGCAAAATTTTACAATGTATATTTTTGAAAATTATTAAAATTATTTTCTACCTTTCTGATCCATTTTTCTCCCCAAATGGCCAATTATTATTTATTTTTTTTATTAATATTGAGCAGTATATGAGTTCTTTAGAACTCATCTTCTTCTGGTTTGGAGAAACTGAGGCTGTAAATCTGACACTTGCTCACAGTTGCTGTGTCAACCCTGTTAAACTAATTTCATTGATAGATTTAATCAGTTGAACATAGTGCAAAAAGGGAAAACTCCTGTTGATTTATAGTTAGCAGGAAAACTGCTGATAATCCACACAGAAAATAAGAAAAAGAACCCAGATTAAAAAGGGATAGCAGTTCAGTGATATCTTGGTTGTAATTTTGTATATAAGCACAAAGGAAACAGGAGAACAATAATTCTTTTCCCTCATGCTGTTGTGAAAGACATCAGGACTATTTGGCTCAGGTTCTGTGATTTTTTTAAAATTTATTTCTAAAACAAAAAGAAAAGGTGGGAAAAGCCACGTAAAATGAATTCTAAAACAAGTTCACTTATCATGCATGCTTTCCTATGTAGCCTTATGGACAGTTAGGTAAAGTTCTGGCAAACTGAGATGAGATTTCTGAGAACAGAATTACGAGGCAAAACTGAGCCTTTAATGGAGACCTTACTTAATCTTCATTTTGTCTGAACAGATTTTATTTTGACAGTATCATTCAATCCAGAAGAGTGTTTGTCCCATAGTGTGTTTGTCCCATAGCTGAGGACAAGGATAGAAGAATACTTGTTTTCTCCCTCTTCTTAACTTCCTAGTTTAGATGTGAACTTTTGTTGACTTTAGTTCATCCTTCTCTCCTCTTGTGGGCAAAAATAGAGATGCCTTCAGTGTAAGGTTAAGAGCATTTCTCTCCCAATATCACACTCCTTTCTTATCTCCTGCTTGATCCCTTCACAGGGGAGGGCTCCCCCTGAAAAATACCTTTTCTTTCCTAAAGTTGTGCTTTTGAAATGCCTCAGTTTTAACACAGTAATAATAATAATAATAATAATTGCATTTTCATGCTTTTTAGGATGGTGAATACTGACAATTGCTCATGAATTGCATGTAGCACATCTTATTAAAAAGTTTATTGAAGAAATTTCTCTAGGATATTCTTCACACCTTACACTGAGATACATAACTATTTCTCATCTCTAAAACTGATATAGCTTTTCACATATCTAATATATGACTCTATTAATATACTGTGGAGATTTTGTTCCCCATTTAGATATATTTCAATCACTTGAAGGGGGACACTGGGGCATGGTATTGATGCTGTGGGTCTGATCAGGACCACTGGTAGGATGAGTGTGCATCTTTTCAGTTTCTGCTATGAGAATTCAAGTCTACTACATCAAATTTTAGTGACCCACCAATCTGAATTTGCTAACACCTGATGCAAGAGCAAAGAGAAACCTCTTTTCAGGAGTCAGAACAACCCAATGACAGACACTGAAACACTGCCTGCACTTCAAGAAATGACCAACTGGTTCAGTTCTGTCATTCTTTTTCTATGACTTTCAACACAGCAATGAACGTTGGAATGGTTTCTTTAAGATTTACTTTATGTAATAAGTTCATAACTGTAAGGAAAATGTTATGATTGGCACATGCTTACTCTTGGCAAGCTTTATTATTTTGTATTTTTTCTTGTATCTGCAAAACTGCTATACCATCTATTTTTCTTTGGTATTTAATTCTACACAGTTAAATCAGTAGTATTGTGTAAACATAATACAGAGTATTCCATCAATTTTTAAAATCTATTGATCTTCTAAAGATTTAGTTTAGTTCCCTCCTAGTTAGGAAACAAAATAATAAATATAAACTGAATTTATTGGCAGATAGATGATTTTTACATAAGGTGGAGAAACAGAAATCTGATTATTTGTGTGATTATGGAACTAATTCTTACCTAATAACTTGCTTCTGTTTTTTTAAAGAAATCAGTGTAAAATTACTCACTAAATCAGTCATCATTCAGTCCCACTTTTTAAGAAAATGCAGTGCATTATTTTTCCAGTCCTACTTTGAATGATCATATTATTGTAAATTGCAAAGGAAAATTTCATATATGCCACCAAGTATGAAGACCTTGCTTGCTTTTGTTAAAAAATAATAAGGTGTTGTAGGTTTTATGGGCAAGAACTCTGTTTATGAGATTTATAGTTTGTACAGGGAAAAAAAGACATTTACTGATTTATATTATCCATGGTGGTTGCCTATACGAAGCTTAAATAAATACGTCTGCCCTTTTATTTGGTTTGTAAGATTCCAAGCTAAGACTTAATCTATTTTGTTGATAAATGGATAATTGCAGTGCCAGTCACAACTTCTGGGAAAAAAATTATTACACAAGATTCTTAGATTCTTTTTTTCCCCTTCCTGAGTTCCTTTCATTCCATGGTAACATTAGGGGAAATAAGAAATTCCCATTTCTGGGGTTTTTCAGTGTTTACTTTTTTCTGCACTGGCATATAAGTGGAAAACTTTAGAGGGAGGAAAATTAAAAAAAAAATTTGAAAAAAGAAAAAGAGAAGGAAAAGGTCTAACGTGTGATAATTTAGTAGACTGATGGCAAATCTGAAGGAAGCTTGGAAATTAGTTTATGGTACTGTATGGATATGGTGTTAGAAAAGCAAAGATTGTCCAAGGTTCTATAAAAGCTCTTTATTATGCCAGAGACAAATACAACAAAGACTGTGGCTGGAGAATGATACCAAAAGAACCAAAGGAAGAGGGAAATGCAGAAGCAGTCTGCCATCTCATAGGGCTCTCTTTGCACCCTAAATGAAGGAATGTGACCCACTGATCAGAGATGGACTTTGGAGGTTAAGTGGGAAAACTGCCTGAAAACCGGGAAGTAATTTTTTGTGGAACCTAAGGTTTCCCAACCCAGAGATGGAAAAATTAAATAGTATTTTGTGAATGTAATAAAAAAACCAAGGGAGATATCGCCTCACCTCTCATTTTTATTCAAAAGTACATATAATTCTGCAAAAAAATGTTTGAATAAAACATGAGCTATTTATGCCTCTACCTATGGGCAAGAATTTAAAGGATGTCAGGTCCATCATCCTTTCAGACTTTAAAACAGACATATAATGTTGACTAACTGGGAAATCTGAAGGAGAACAAAACCTATCAGAGCTCCAGTTAACATGACTTAACATGAAAACAATTAATTTATTTTTTTTTAATAAAAAAAATTCAGGGTTATTTTCTATAAAGAAAATGTTGGAAAGAGGGGTAGTAGAGGAGTATGGAGTACTCTTAGAAGTAGATGATAGAGTAATTGTTCACAGCAGAGTAATGGTACCATCCTAGTATCAACCATGAATCATGGAAAAAACTTTCAGGTGGAAAGTTAGACTTAAAAAAAAAAATAAAACCCAAAACCAAACTCACAAGGTAACTTAAAAGGAAAAGCAGGAAAAAACCTCTCCAATAGTATGGGCAGGAAAACTCAGAGAGTTTGGTGGAGCCTTGACATTAAGGCAGCTGGTATTATGAATGACACAGACACAGGAGATTCTCCCTTTGGACAGAAGATGCAAGGTATGCTGGAGTCCTCTGCACTCTTGATAAAGGAGAAAAGCAGAAAAAAGCATGGGCTATTCAAACTTACCAAGAAAAGGGTTATGTGTCTATGAGTCTTTTCCAATCTAATTGATCCTGTGTGATTCAGTGAGAAAAATACTACTGAATTATTCCAAAGTAATAATGTTAACAGTAATAGTTTTCTGGAATTTTTTTTTTTTTGTCTGATCTTTCTACTCATAATCACATAATACCAATAACACCCTTATCTTCTAAAGAGAAAAAGACTGAGAAGGTAAAAGGTGAAGCTGTGGTTTTAAGGGAGAAGAAATTCAGCTAGTAATCCTTCTCATTAAATTTCTTTCTTACTTCATCCTTTACGATGACAATAAAACAATTTTTTATTCAGTTATACCAAGTAGAGTTTTCCAAATTTAATGATCCTATTAACTCTCAGATGGAATCCACAATGTATTCCTCATTATTAGTTTGCCAAAGTAAATGGAAATAGTACTTCAAAATTTAATACAGGGTATGTTTAATGATCTACACCATTCTTATATACTGGTTAATCCTGAAATAGTAGCATGTATAACATATTAAATATTCAGAAGGTAAGCCACTAGCATGAACAACAACAACAACAACAAAAATTAAATAAATCAGAATCTTTGATTTAATAACTAGCAGCTTTGTTTAATTACAGTTGGGTTGGGTTCACTGGGCTGGGAATGCAATTATGTGTCTTGGTGCAGCATTAGTAGGTCTCCTCTTTTTGTATCATTTCCTTAAATAAAAAATATTCTTAATATCTTAAATTTTCCTTAAATAATGAATATTCTTAATTTCTTAAATAATAAGAAACTATTTGAGCATTTCCTGTTGTAGCTGGCTTATCCTGGAAAAGAATCTTCAGTTATGTGTGAATGTTGTGACTGAAAGAAGAATCAAAAAGCCATGGAGACATATTTTCTTCTCAGGATTTCCTGAACATGGTCTGGATTGCTTAATGGATTTAGTAATATTTTTCATCTTTTACATACTGCAGAGCACTTTATCAGTTATTCTTTATACAGTATTTCCACTGAATCACAGAAGAACATAAATGAAAAATAATTGTCTGTGCACACTCAGCAGATGAAGCTCTAAAGAGAACCCGAGATTCACTTGTTGAGCACTTGGAGCAGTCAAACAGAGCAGGCTTTGCTGGAGAACAAGCAAGTCAATAATGGCTTTTTTTTTTTTTTTTTTTAATATTTAGAATTTTTTTAACCTAGAAATTCAATATCATTTCGGTTAGGGCTATAACTTCATAACCATTAAAATTATCTTCAACATTTACATACATACCTTCATATTTTTTATACGTCTTGAGATACACTTAAAAAAAATAATACTACCAATAAATACTAGCAGTAACTACCAATCTAAAATTGGTAGTTTCTGATTCTTGAAATAGACAAAATAGACAAGTAACTCCTAGCATTAACATCAGTGCTTTGCTAATGCATAATTTCCCTTGTATCTTCTCCACATCTCCATTTGGGGAAAAATATGGTCGTTGGTCCAGCAAGGTGTTTCAACCCAAAAATATTTCTTGTTTTACAGTATGATCTTCTCATAAAATCAATTTTAGCTTATTAACCATGAAAAGAAAGACTCCAGCATTGCAATTTAAGTAGACATTTTGCCTTCCTAAGCTATTTTAATTTTACACATAGCACTGATAGGCCCAACAGATGTTCCAGGTAGGAAAATATGTCATCCGTAGGAATATCACTCTTTTTTTCTCATGACTGAGCAGTGGGAAGAAATTCATTTTTCCATGCCCAATAACACAGAATCACTCTGTTGATACTGCACAATAAAGTGATGATGCCCTGTTTATTTATTCTTTAAGGGCTTCATTTAATCTTCCTTTTCAGGAGGAAAAAAAATATCTGATTGAATTGCATACATTGTTGATTATTTGCTGAATTTAGGAGTCTCATAATGCAGATTTAACTGTTTTAAAGTTATCGTAACACTTATACATGTGGAGAGTTGCTGATGATTTGGTACAACCAAGGATTACTAAGGTTGATTATTGGTGATAATCTTATGCCAGTGTTTTTATTGTACTGTCAGTGTGAAGTGATGAGTGCACATTTAAAATACATGTAAATTAGGTTTGCTCTAATTAAGCTTTACATACTTCAAACAAAATCAGATTAAAATAACTGGAAAAACAGAAAGCTGATATGTCTTAGCTTTTCTTGAAACACCTACAGTTGCCTTAAAATGGTTGTGGGTTCTTTGTTAGGGAGGGAGAATTTATTTAATGTATGATGTTTTAATGACACTTTAGCATTAGTAAACTATAAAGGGACGGCTGTGAAGGCAAAAGACAAATTACCGTCTTTGAGTTTACATGTTAAAAGCCCATTTAAGAAAGTGTCAAGAAATTGATGTATTGTCTTCTGTGCTGAAAATTTTGCAATTATTTAAGTGAAAATTAATTTTTTTTGGGATGAGGTAGCTGTTTTGATTTCCAGCCAAATGTGTTGAGTTATAATTATGCTCTGTCTCAGTATAGAAAATGTGCTTTGAATATCCTGTATTTACTGTGACATCCAAGTAAGAAAAGGAACTGTGTCATATTTCTCTTTGAAGAAACTTCATGGCAAATATGACAGTTCTCCCACAAACGAAAAGATAGTCTGCTAGCTGCAGCTGTGTATGGCAAATTGATGGGAAAGTGAATGACATATATTGGTCATGCATATTTACACACATAAATCTCTTTCTATGTCATGGCAATGTGATCTAAAATATACAGTATTTTGGTTGCTTCCTCATGGCAGCAGTATCTGGTGCCTATAAGTCTGTAAATCCTAAAGAGCAATGTTAAAATTGTGAGTGGATAATGTAGAGGAGGGGAAAGAAGTCAGATAGAATCATATGAATCAGAAAAATTGGCAGGAAATATAGATATATTTTTTAAAATTATTATTATTATATTTTGTTGTAAACCATTAAATTTTTTTTAATATTGAGATTTTTTTTTTAACCTAGAAATTCAATATAATTTGGGTTAGGGCTATAGCTTTATAACCATTAAAATTATCTTCAACATTTACATACATACTTTCATAATTTTATACGTCAAAAAAATAATACTACCAATAAATACTAGCAGTAACTACCAATCTAAAATTGGTAGTTTCTGATTCTAGAAATGGACAAAATAGACAAGTAACTCCTAGCATTAACATCAGTGCTTTGCTAATGCATCATTTCCCTGGTATCTTCTCCACATCTCCATTTGGGGAAAAATATGGTCATTGATGCAGCAAGGTGTTTCAACCCAAAATATTTCTTGTTTTACAGTATGATCTTCTCATAAAATCAATTTAAGTTTATTAACCATGAAAAGAAAGACTCCAGAATTCCAGTTTAAGTAGACATTTTGCCTTTCTAAGCTATTTTAATTTTACACATATTCCATCCTACACACAGAATCACTGCATCTTGTCAGAAGGCTCTGGTCTATCAGTATGCAGCAGGACAAAAAGGAAAGATGAATACAGCTCAGAAATATTTGATTAAATTATCTTCAGTAGAAAATACTGTCTTGTTAAGTTCCCACAGGAAAACTTTTTTTCAATTAGTTTTGATTAAATTCCGTGATGAGGGTTTTTCAAGTTAGGATGGATTCGTTTGTGGAAACCAAAAAAAAGAAATTTAATTCAGAAGAAATCAAAGCCTTTGGGTTAAATACCTGTCTAAGCCTCCAGAAATCCAATTTCATGTATCTGAAATAAACTGGCAAAAAAAAAAATCTAACAGGATGAACAGGTGCATTAATATCTGAGCTGTTGTTTATCCTGATGTCTCAAGGCTTTAGTGCAGAAAAGAAATGTAGTCAAGCTTTTTGCATTGATGAAGAGGCAAAACACAGAATATAATATTGTTTCAAGAAAGATTTAGAAATACTTTATATATGAGAAATTGTAGCTGTTATCACAAACACTTGTTCACCACTAAAGGTTTTGTTTGTGCTTGGTAAATTATATTTTATATGTGGTAAAAAACAAAAATCTATTTGCAGATTAAAGAGAACACAGAATCAATCTCTCTATAAGCTGTTGTTTTTAATATTACTTCACAATTGTAATTTATATTGTCTCCATACTGTTTTAATATATATTTTTCACAAATATAATATGATGATGATAATAAAATGATACAGTGACCTAGTTATGCTGAACTCATTAAAGCAAATCTAATAGACAATTTTATAAACAATGCTATGCATATTTTGCATATTTATGCATATTTTGTCAACAGAGTTTGATCAGAATCATAAAGATGCAGTGACATAGAGATGCATGTTTATGCATGAGAAAAAAATACTCAAAATGTAAGATCATTACTTTTGCACAAGATTATTTTTTTAGGAGATCAGCCATACCAATTCAGTTTACCTCTTTTATTTGGGAGGACACGTTATTTGCAGAAAAGTTTTCAGATTCAGGAACTGAGGATTTTTTTCCATTTGTTTTGTTTAGTTTCTACAATAGATTTTTTGAATCTGTGGTCCTTTGATGTGAAGGGCATTCAGTTTATTTTTTTAAATGTAAAAGAAAGTTAATCCCTAAGACAGGACTTTCCATACTTAATGTTGGTTTTGAGCATGTTATTTATACTTCAGCTGTGCACATATTATCCCAGATATTGGCCTAAAACAAAACAGAGTTCTTTGCCTTTTTCCTAAAAACACGCACCTTAGTGATGTGTTTGTACAAATTGTTAGGCCTTTTGAATTCATTGGAACGTTTCACCTGCATAAAGATGTGTTTGGCTCCACAGTTAAAGCCTTAGCCTGTAAACATTTACATCATCCAATCTGTATTCATGAAAAAACTATATATATATATATATATATATATATATATATATATATATACATATATATATTTACAAAAAAAAAAAAGTTCTGAAAGCAAAAATTCAGCTGGAGAATAAATTTTATAATAAGCCCAGTAAAAGCTGAAAACAAGTTGCTGGGAGGTCAGCTGAAGCAGGTTTATCTAGCAGTGAGAAACAGATTTCCTGCTTTGGACATCATTACCTGTATTGCAAAACTCTTGGAGGATTCATGAGGATTTCTTGCTTCATATTTTCATTAATATATCAACAATGTCTAAAGATCTCTATCGCCTTAACACTATTAAAGTAGAGAGAGAAAAACGAAATGATTGGATAGTTTTTCTATGCATTGATTTTTTTCCCCTACATCGATGTGTATTACCGTGAAAACATTTAAAGGTTTTTCCCATGGCTAACCTGTAGAAAAGTATAAGAAACCCGTAACATCCATTTCCAGTAAAAAAGACTGACCTCAAAATCTGTACACACGTCCACAAATTTTGATTGGTGTGTTCAGCCAAGAACAGAGCAAAGGACTGGGAAAATGAAAGGTTAATCCCTCATCTGAAGTGCTCCAGTGTTTCCTCACGCCTGCAGGTGGGAGATGAATATGCTAATGTGGCAAGCCTGACTCTGCAGTGATTTGCAGGTGAAAATGTAACTTGTGATAATTAAAGGCTAATTACTTTTAGCCAGCAAGTGGGAACCAGGTGCTCTAAAGCAAAGGAGGAAGATTTAATTTTGTGCTGTTAAGACTTTTGGAGGGGGGAAATAATAAGGGACTATGATTTTATTTATTTTTCTTGCCTTGAATATCTTTTGTTTTAGTAAAGTAGAGGGCAGAAATGAAGTGGTTAGGTGTAACATTCATAGGTTTTGGGGAGGTTGTTTTTGTTTATTTTTATTATAGTTTTCCTTAAGAGATGGCCAGAGTTAGGCAGGGATTCTGGAAATGCTTTTGCTGTTTAGATGTTAGCAGTATTACCACCACAATCTTGTTTCAAAGCCTGCTTTAAAAACAGCTCCTTTGGAGATGCTTACCAAAAAAAAAAAAATCTCCTTTAAAAGTTTCTCTCAGGTATTGCTTTCAAAAGCACCCCCAAGACAGATTAGAGTCTTAGAACTTCCCACAAATTCCCATTTTGCCTTTATGGTAGGATGTGTTAAATTTCCTAGCTAGTCTTCCCTTTGAAGGCCTGTGGATCCAAGGAAGTTCAGGCATTTACACCCACGTTCCCTCCCTAATTTTCAAGACAGCCTGGTTACTATCATGAGGAGTCTCATGGAGATATTTCTGTGTTAGATGAGGTGCCATATCACTTACCTGGGAAGTAAACAACTCAGCATCACAAGGAGTAAATCTAATTCTTTTGGTGACTGCTTGGCATATCTACTCTTTACCACTCATGCACTGTAAATTTTACAGTATCTTTACAATTTAAAAATAATAAATTTTCTATTTAGACAGTTATATGTAATTATTTACTGGTTGAGTCTGCATATCATGATAAATAATCACTTTGAATAGGGGGGATGAAGCTATAAATTCATTTCTTTAATTAATTTGGGTTTTTAGTAACAAGCTGGGGTTGCAGTCACTCAGACAACCACAGGTGGAATCTAAACTAAGCACGTAGGCTTTGCCTTCACTCAATAGATCTGTACTTAGGCTCTAGGTTATTTATAGTACTTATATGGTTTCTTGGGTAGGTTTTAAAGGTACTAAAACCTTAAAATACTGACCAGCTAAGTAGCTGATTTATTTTTAAGACATACACTTTTTATTTGTGTCTTTCTTTGGCTTCATTATCCTTTTTACCTGGTTTGTAGACATGTTCTGCTTATGCCAAATCTAACACAGACAGAGGAAAGACCAGTGGTACAAGCATTTAATTTTTAAGCAATAATTCAGAAATTAACATATTCTTGTGGGCTAGGAAGTGTGAGAATTTCCCCAGGTTAGAAAAATCAGCTTTGAGCTGAAATAAGCAGAGAGACATCTTGATCTCCTTTTCCATGTTAGCATATTAAAATCTATCAGCAGCTGATTTGTATTTAAAAAACAGTCATCCTAAATAAGTAATTTCATGTTAACTCTTCAGGTAAATATTTCTTTTGAAAGACTTTTGTGTACCTGATTGAGTGGAACTGCAGACTGTCCAGTTACCAGCTGGAGGCCTGGGGGGGCCTCCTTTAGAGGTCAATTCAATTTCCAGCAAGTTTGTTGTTTTGTAATAATGGGGAGACCTTTAGGGGCAATTTTCTAGGACAAACTTGGTCAGCAAAAGCCTGTGTGGGCAGGCTGGTAGGCCAGCTAGTCTTCTTGGTTTTGCTTTTAAGATGTCAAGAGAATTGATGTGTCCTTTCGAACCTTTTTGTTCTACTGCATCAGCATCTTTTGCACAAAAAAATGTTTCACTAATGCATTTTTTATATATATATTTGAACTAGTTGTAATTCTGATTTTCTTTAGGAGGTGATTGTATGTTGTTATAGCTGTACTTTGAGATGAAGGGAATTATAGTGAGTCTTTAATTTTTACAGATGAACATGTAAATCGAATGGTAGAATCCAATAATGTATAATTACATTGATCACTTATTCTGATGTGGTTTTGTTCCTGTAAATCCCTCTTGAAGTATTTTGCAGAAAGTAGGATAAAAAAGTTATTGGTTAAAAGAAGCACAATAGGCAGTAACAAGGATAGTTTATATGTATTTACTATTAAAGCATTGAAACAATGAGGTCAAATGAGTTCACAGCCTGCAAGGAAGGCATCAATTACCTTCTTCATATTGTAAATACCTGACACTGTGTCTTAGTTTGAAAAGACAGGTGTCTGCTAAGGAAGGCAGAAGCCTTCTTTGAAATGGAAGATGTAAACCCCCTCCCTCCAAATTATTATCATTTTGAAATTAAGGGGGCTCTTAGGCAAAGATATGGGAATAGGAAAAACAGTTCCTTACTAGGAAAAATAAAAATACAAAAGTAAACAAAATAAAACAAACCACTGGCAGAGTCAGAATATGACCTAAAAGGTTGTTGGCAGCAGTCCCATTAAATGGTGGCTGCAGCCCTCCTGCAGTGACAGGGGTGGTTCTGCTGGAGCAGGGATCCTGTAGAAGGGTGGAGTTTTCCTCTGAAGATCCAGTGGTGGTGGAGATGGGCCTGGTCTTCCTCTGGGAATCCAGTGGAGAAGAAAGCTGCTCCTCTGGGAATCCAGTGGAAAAAGGCTGCCTGCGGTGTTCCAAATCTCAGATTATATCCAGGCAGGAATGTTTGGCTCCTCCCCCTGGGTGGACCATCTCCCAATGGATGATGCAATTTTATCAGCCATGCAGTGACACTCAGTGGCCCATTAACAGAAGATATTTTCTGGAGGGGGGATTGGTTGTGGAAGAGATAAAGAAAACTGCCCAACTGACTGAAGATAGCTGCCCCACCTCTAGCAGATGGTGATAGAATGCACACCCCCGGCCATATCTTGCATTTGCAACCTAAGGCACACTATAAACTACGATTGCTGTAATGAGTACATGAAGAAAGGCATTTTGTGAAAAATCATGCTAGTCTTCAGCAGCTCAGGAACTGACATGTAAGTTCTATCTTGTTCTAAAGATATGTTTTTTATTGTTTTCCATCACTCTCTTTTTGGACCCCTCATCTCTGAAAACACCCTTGAGAAGAAAAAGAATAGGTGTTTGTTTCTTACTAGCACTTTGTTTAGTAAATAATGAGTCAAATAGCTATTCATCCACAATTTCTCAAAGCTGTTATATATAACAAGATATGGCTTGTTACTGAATTCCCCAAAGCAAGAATCCCTGAATTTGTGCTTGGTGCGTTTGCATCCACTGGACTAAGATGGACAAGGTTGTCAACAAATGTTTACTTTCTTTATAGCCTTTAAAGACGTGTGAATTTTAATCCTGTTGTTTTGCTCTATCATAGTCTTACTGGGATTTCTGTTTCAGGATGATACCTTCTTGGCTTAGATAATCTTTGGCATTTAATTATATTTTTGCTCTTTTTATTCTATAGTATCTCCCTCCTTCCCACCTCACATTTCCTTGGGGATTACTCATCTTTGATATGTGCATGAAGAACAGTTAATGAGGAAAACCGAAAGAGCTGGAAATAATTTTAAGAAATATTTTTTCGTTCTGTAGTACAGTAAACAAAATTCAAATATATTAGTGTGGCATAGTGTAGTGTCATGAAAATGTATTAATAGCAATATAGAAACAAATAAATAAATAGCTGTTTTCATTTTGTCAGCTTATATTCAGAAAATCTTATGGACAGAAAGCTTTCCTCTTCCTCTGATATCTGTGGATGTCCTTGAATTTTACTGATACTGAAAAACTAATTTATCCCACCTCAGTAAGTTCCTTATGTCCTTGTTTTCCAGCAGTGATAACTTAATTTTCTCAGTGAAGTGATGGAAAATGCAACATTTCACAAAACAAATTGTAGCAGAGAAATATAAAGCAATAGAGAAGATCTTTTATTTGCCTTCTTTACAAAAGTGTTTTTTTAATATTGCTATAAAAAAAACCCTCAAATCTGAAGAGGGTTCTTTTGGTTTTGTTTGATGTTTTTTTTTATCCTCAGGTAAGGAGAGAAAGTGGGAAATAAGCTCCAGCAGTTTAGTAGGTGTCTCAGAGAGCTCAGTTGGACTGATTAAAACAGCAAGATGGGGCTAGAGAAAGGGAAGAACTTTTCTGCAACAATATGATCTTGTTATTCCTTGATTAAAGTTCAGTAAAAGTTTTGAAATAATCCCGTGGGGCAGCATTCCTGCAGCCTGTGCCATGTGTGTGGAGCGCGTCTGTGAAGCAGCCAGATGTGAGGGGTTTGTCAGACTGAGGGGAGGACGCATCTGGGTGCTGCAGCTAGATAGAAATGCAGCTCTGCTAGCTGGGGTGGGCTGTGCACTTGCCTTCTCTTGCCCACAGCTTTTGTGAGGAAATTATGTAGGTGCATGCAGGAAAAAGGCAGAGAGAGACCTTGCTCAGGAGGAAGGAGGGAAGGGCAGGAGGAAGGGGAAAAAAGCCCTCAGCCTTTTTCAGTGGTGGATCTGTGTTTGAGCTGTCTGCCACTGGCTCTGCTCAACATGGTGGGGAGTCTACAAATTGTTATTTTTTGTTGTGTGTCACAGATATCTTTTATGGAAAATCCTTTCCTTACGATTTTTTCCTCCTAAGAAGCTGGGAGGCCTCAGGAACAAAATGCAAACATTGATTATCTGCTGCTGTGGAATGCAACAGGTGCATCTGTGATTGGCCCATGTTGGATGTTTGTAATTAATGGCCAATCACAGCCCAGCTGGCTCAGACAGAGAGCCGAGCCACAAACCTTTGTTATCATTCTTTGCTATTCTATTCTTAGCCAGCCTTCTGATGAAATCCTTTCTTCTATTCTTTTAGTATAGTTTTAGTGTAATATATATCATAAAATAATAAATCAAGCCTTGTGAAACATGGAGTCAGATCCTCATCTCTTCCCCAATTTGAAAACCCCTGTGAACACCGTCACAGTTGTAGACCATGACTTTTTTTTTTATACTTAGAATTTTTTTAACCTAGAAATTCAATATAATTTGGGCTAGGGTTATAGCTTTATTACCATTAAAATTATCTTCAACATTTACATACATACCTTCATAATTTTTATATGGCTTGAGATAAACTTCAAAAAATAATCCTACCAATAAATACTAGCAGTAACTACCAATCTAAAATTGGTAGTTTCTGATTCTAGAAATGGACAAAACAGACAAGTAACTCCTAGCATTAACATCAGCGCTTTGCTAATGCATCATTTCCCTGGTATCTTCTCCACATCTCCATTTGGGGAAAAATATGGTCATTTGTGCAGCAAGGTGTTTCAACACAAAATATTTCAAATGTCACACCTACAGTAGTGCCCCCTTCAACAAAACCTTGTCAGGTTAATCAGATACCATAGACAATAAGCATGAGGAAAAAAACAAAACAGAAAAAATCCCAAAACCAAACCAAAATAAGTCCAAACAAACAGCATCTTTGAAAGATTCATTTTTTGTGTTTATGAGGTGTATCAAATAGATGCCAACTTGACAGGGACAAGCTTTACACCATGCAGTGGTATTTTATGGCTGACTTGGCTGGTGTGCTGCAATGGGATACTCATTTACATGGCTGATCAGGTACCTTGAGGAAAAGCTGTCTAGTCCATGAAGTATAAAGCAGATCAGGGTGATTTTATTAATAAGAACACAGAATAAAATTCTCATGCTTGTGTATCCATACAGTGAATGGAAAACTTAGTGCATGTAAAAGATTATTTGGATAGTGGGGGACTGCTTCAGATTGGCTCACAATGCTCCTTCATTAAGAAAGTTCTCTCAGAATAATAAAATTTGCATCGATAAAATTATTTGATTTAGAACACAGAAGCAAAAAAAAAAAATTAGTCTGAATTTGTGTTGCTTTTAATCTGGAAAACATTAGCCGCACCAAAGGAATTTTTCTGTATGTCCATGAGTATGAAATGGTGGTGAGTGGTTTTTAATAAAGATTTCAGTAATGCTGTTATCTTTTAGTTTTTCAATAACGCAATGCAATGATTTCTGAGTTGCCTTCTATTTGTCCGTGACCACCTATCTGTGGGAAGACATTTTCCTCCTTCCATGACAAGGCAGCAGCATAAATTAGAGACTCAACCCTGAGCAGAGCTCAACCACTGCACTATAAACCCACAAAGCTGTGCACAAGCTGATGGCTGAGAGGAAGAACATAATGTTCCTTGAACGAGGCAAGATTTAAGAATGTCAAGTCTCTGAGGTCTCAGGAGCTCCTTACCTAAGCAGGGCACTTCAGTATCTCCCTAAATCTCTCTACAGCCTCTTTGCCCTCTGGGAAGTACCTGAAGGTGTGTGGGTAAATTTTCTTCAATTTTTTAGCCAGAAATACTAAGAAACAGTGGAAGTATTTATCTTGGAGTCAGTGGGCACTGTGCACTTCACACACTTCTCAGTCCATAACAAATGAAAAGCTTTGTTTCGGTTTGGCTTTATCTAGATGTGGCAATTTCTGATTAGGATTTAAAGAGAAGGCTTAAAATTACTTAATTGTATTTTTTGTACCTCTTATTTAACACTGCAAGCAAAATAAATCAGAATGGGATTAATTAATTCTAATTTGCTGTTGTTACTAATTATATAATTAAGACCTCAAATACAGAAACAGTATTATTTAAGTAGAAAAAGCCTCCATGTTTTAAAATAGGTATGTAAGAGAAATAGAATTTATTTTCAGGGTCAATTTTAATAAATCATTTTATGTATATTCCTGGGTCCTCCTTTCTCTGAAGTTCATATCACTAAAGAGTTCTGCTTGGTGCAGTTGAAGCATTCCTTCATTCTAGCTCTGCTGTCTTTCAGGGTTTGTACAAACTCTGTAAGGGAAAATTAATAACCAAGTGTGTTTTCACCATTTCCATTTGGCAAATGAACTTTTACTTACTCTGTGTAAGCGCCAGTTGCACATTGGTACCAAGAGTAGTTAAGACAGGACAGCCTGCTCTCCAAGTACGTCTTGGTGGTTTCAGTGGCCACAACATCTCTCAGTTTCCCATGGATCGAGGCAAAATATTCCTCCTGCCTTACTTTCAGAGAACAGTTAAACACCTTCTCCAGTTTTTCTTTGGGGAAAAAAGAAAATTAAGCAGCAAACCTGTTGTGTGCGCTCACAAGGCTCAGGGTCGCCCAGTGCATGCTGGCATTGATCTCTTTGGTGTTTACCCTCTCTGCTGCTTTGGACACTGACACTCACAGGCTCCCCACCGGGTCTGTGGCCTTTGCTGCAGAGAGGTCAGAACTCACCAGCGGTGGCAGATGATGTCTTTTCCACATTCCTGCAGGTTATCCCTGCTCCCCAAGGGCTCCATCCCTTGTGCATGCTGCCAAAGGAGTTTATGCGGGTATTCTGCTGTCAATAACCAGTTTCACCTCTAAAGGGAAAAAGTGGCTACCTAAAGGGAAAAAGTGCTGCTTACAAAAAGAAAAAAAACAAATTTAAAAAAAGCACCTGAAAAACAAGGCTAATTTGAAAAAAAAAAAAGAAAAACCAAACCCGAAACAAAAAAACAAAGACAACCAAACCTACCATGAACAAGCAACTCTCCCAGTATGTTTGCAGAATTTAGGCACTAGAAAAGGGGGAGAGAAAAGTGGTTTCATTGGCGTGGCCACACACTTCTAAAGTTTTTCCAATGTAAAGGTGCAGTCTGTAGCAAAAGAGTGAAAACATTTTTGATTTCTTTGAGCTATACCAGCTAACCCTCAAAAAGTTCTGAAAATTAGAAAATTATGTCAAGTTTTTTAATGCATACAATTTATTGCTAATTGATTCAAGTGAAATAGCCTTTTACTTCTAAGACGTGAGAAACCACTGTCATTTATTTCAGGAACTTCTTGAGAGAAGGTGAAAATTCTTAATATCTGACATCAGAATTATGTTGTAATTATGAGTCTATTAATTCTGGCAGTAAGAGCCAATCCATGTTTACAACTGCAGATAGAATAAAGCATATCCTTTTTATCTGATAGCTCTTTTTCTGACTGTAAATACCATCACTTACATCTTTAAAATTTTTAGAGCATTTCACTACATTGTTATTGTTTACTAAATGCTTCAAGTCACTAAGTAATTAACAGAGCGGGTGTGATTTTGGTTTGGGTTTTGTTTGAGGTTGTTTTTTTTTACATTAAAATCGGTGGGAATTCATGATCTTCAATAAATACATTCAGGCTTCGAAGGTAATTCTGTTTATGAATATTTTAGAAGAATAATTTCTGCTCTTTTTTTTGGTAGAAAAACAAGCTCTGGAGCTTAAATAACAGTTTGGAAAAAAAATAATTCTAGTATCTTTAATGTACAAATTCTCGGACAGGGTTTAAAAAGGTAGACCAATATTTTTCCTCTCTTGTCCATTGATTAGCAAAACTTACCTTTCTGCCTGAAAACTGTTTGGAAAAGTCTACTAATTGTGTAGTGCATTATGTGTTTTTTTTTGGACTGAACATGGACTTATATTAGTACCCTTGGAGAGGAGACAGTTGTATTAGTGGAAGCCTAATACTGACATTCTCACAAACTGTTTTCTGTCAAGGTTTGGGATTTTCACATGCATTTTTTTATTTGTTTAAAATATTGGTCAGCTTCAGATGTAGAAATTATCTGGTGTGGCCTTTTGAAGACTCACAGAGCTCACAAAGGAGACAAATTATCCAAGGAATTTCATTATTTCTATTCATATTGCTTTCTCAGCTGACAGCAACTTCACCAAGCTGCTTTTCATCCCGATGGAGATTGTGACTAAAGAAATGGGGATGCAGAAGCTCAGGTTTTCTAGAGCTGCTTCTCTGACCACTGCCTGGTTTTCCTCCTGTCACACCGCATAAAACACCAGCAGTACTCAGCCACCTGCAGAAGGTTCAGAAAGGAGCAGCATCAGAGCTTCCTCAAGATGGGATAAGTTCAATTATCAGGTGTCAGAGCAGTCTTGGAATGACAAGCACCAAGTGTGTCCCCACAGGCTGTGAGCAATTTTATCAGTGCTGGCTCAAGTGTTGCTGCACAGATTGAAGTCTGAGTGTTACAAACATCAGCTAAGGCCATTTAGTGACTGTGTGGTGGTGTCATTTGTATGAGAGGCTTATTTATTCTAGGTAAAAGTTTTAAGAATATTTTGAAGATATATCTTAAGTAGCTCATAAGATCCAGGAGAAATTCAGGAGGGAAAAGGGTGTCTCAGGGAAATAAAGGGGTGTATCACCTTTGGGAAAAGGGGCAGGCAGCTCAGGAAGTGTTTAAGGATATTGTTAGGTCACACAGAAAGAAAATTTAAGAGGTGAAAGCTCAGTTAGAAATTAATCTGTCCACTTCTGTGATGGATAATTTGTCTCCTTTGTGAGCTCTGTGGGTCTTCAAAGGCCTCACCATTCTTCTCTGTATTTAGCGGTGGTGAGGCCGCACCTGGAGTGCTGTGTCCAGGTCTGGCCCCTCAGTTTGGGAAGGAATTTGAGATGCTGGAGCACATCCAGAGGAGGGCAATGGGGCTGGTGAAAAGTCTGGAACACAAACCCTGTCAGGAACAGCTGGGGGAGCTGGGGGTGTTTAGCCTTGAGAAAAGGAGGCTCAGGAGAGACCTCATCACTCTCCACATCTCCCTGAAAGGAGGGTGCAGCCAGGTGGAGGTCGGTGTCTTCTTCCAGGAACCACTGACAGAACAGGAGGACACAGTCTTAAACTGCACCAAGGACAGGTTAGACTGGACACAAGTAGAAGTTCAGTACAGAAAGGGTGGTTGGACATCGGAATGGGCTGCCCAGGGAGGTGGTAAAGGCACCTGGAGGTGCTTAAAAAAAAGGCTGGATGTGGCACTCAGTGCCATGGTTTGGTTGACAAGGTGGTGTTCGGTCACAGGTTGAGTCTGATAATCTCAAAGGTCTTTTGTGACCGTGTTCACAGGGGTTCTTGGATGAGGGAAGAGACGAGGATCTGACTCCATGTTTCAGAAGGCTTGATTTATTATTTCATGATATATATTACACTAAAACTATACTAAAAGAATAGAAGAAAGGATTTCCTCAGCAGGCTGGCTAAGAATAGAATAGCAAAGAATGATAACAAAGGTTTGTGGCTCAGCTCTCTGTCTGAGCCAGCTGGGCTGTGATTGGCCATTAATTACAAACATCCAACATGGGCCAATCACAGATGCACCTGTTGCATTCCACAGCAGCAGATAATCAATGTTTGCATTTTGTTCCTGAGGCCTCCCAGCTTCTCAGGAGGAAAAATCCTAAGGAAAGGATTTTCCAAAAAAGATATCTGCGACAGGCTTTTCCAACCTAGCTGACTCTGTGATTCTGCAATTGGGCTAATTGTGAATGTTAAGTTAGTATTATATTCATAGAAGCAATGTTTTTTTCCTTCTTAATTCTAATAAATTTATGAAGAAGCAGAGTTCTATGCACAAACCTCAGTGAGGATGCTTTTATTACATATAAACAGAGCTAATTACTACAGTCTATATTGAAACAATTATTATCAATGCTGTGTGAATGTTTAAGGAAACCTGATCTATGAACTGGTTACACAACCTGGATGTCTAGATGTACCTGTGGGTATGTGGGAATCTTTTTCCAGAATTTATTTAAAGCTAATTAGGTTTTTGTTTGGAGATGCTGTTTGTTTGGGAGGAATTAGGGTGGTGGTTAGGGTTTGTTTGCTTTAAAGTAAGACCAAACAACTCACTGAAGACAGGTTCTAATGTCTGAGGTTTACTCTGTTGCTTTCTGTTACCACTGTGTTATTCTGTAATTCCAGTGTAACCATTGAGACCCAAAATCTGACTGGCACCAGAAGCTCTGTCCCAGTTGGAGTGAAGGGCAGGGAATCTAATTCCATGAAACTTGCCTGGATAAGAATCTTGGGGATAAAATACTGAGACACAAAGTAGTTGCTCACCTGCAGAGGGAAGCCAGCTATTACATACAGTAATCAGAGCTGCAGCTGCTCTTGCAGTTTGTCAGCTTGGACTGGCAGAGAAATCTTCTAATTTTTGTTCTGGTGGGTCTGAGGAGTATCAGTCAGGCATTACATATGAACTCATTATAATCTAAATAAATCACAACACCAATCATAGCTTTGTATTCTATTACTTAGAAAATTTATTTTGCATGTTGTAGTCTTCTATTGGCTCTAAAAATCAAGAAAAATTTAAAAAAGTACAATAGCTCCAGAATTTCTGTCTAAGTATTCTAGTTTTCATCAAGTTAAATATTTCCTTCTCCTTCTTTAAATTCTTCCTGTTCCTTTGGTTCTTTCTTCCTTGAGACAGCTTTCATGCTGCTGATTCATCTGTGTGGTTGCTGACTGACCTCAAAAAGTGCTTTTACTTTAGCTCACTAATTTTTGTCAGTTCCAGTAAGAATATCTGAATAGTTTATATACGAATTAACTCTGGTTCTTGGTGTCTAGGGACATTCATTACGGTTTTCAGTATCCATGAACAGTCATAAAAGCGTTTAACATTAATGCAAATTTAAATTCAGTTGACTAGGTAATAAATCACTCTGTTTCAGTTTCCTCTCATTTTATCTTTTAGATCTCTGTTTCATTCCTTATACAGCAGACATACATTTTATTTCTTGTTACCATTCCTGCTTGATTCAGCTGCAGCAAACCTCTTTGTTTTTTTATCAATAACATTTGTTTTCATATTAATAAACTCTGATCTGGTGATCAAAATACTTGATCTGAGATACATCTTTATTGGTATTGTCGTTGATATATGTAGGAGATCCTTTACATTTTTTTTGTTTTCTATGGTTGCATTTTTAGCATCTTTAAAACAGATTGGTTTGCTCCTGTTTACTCCTAATCTTTTGCATGTGGGAACACTCCTTTGAAAAGAGATGTGCCAGTACTGGAAGGACACAAGCTAGAGGCAGGCCCTTTTTCCTAGGCATGGAAGAGAACAAGAGAGGAGCTGTGCCAGGGGAGGTTCAGGCTGCACATCAGGAAGAAATTCTTCACTGAAATAGCGCTTAACCATTGGCTGCCTAGGGAGATGGTGCAGCCGCCCCATCCCTGGCAGGGCTCAAGAAACAGCTGGATGTGGCAGCTCATGCACTGCGTGGCATTTAGTTGACATGGTGGTGCTAGGTAAAAGTTTGGACTTGATGATCTTGGAGGCCTTTTCCAAAATAATGACGTTATAATCTGTCTAGGGAACCATTTTGTTCGCTGTACAGAAACAGGAGGAGGAAGACAAATTTCAGTTTGATCCTTTCTGTCGCAGACATCTTTTATGGAAAATCCTTTCCTTAGGATTTTTCCTCCTGAGAAGCTGGGAGGCCTCAGGAACAAAATGCAAACATTGATTATCTGCTGCTGTGCAATGCAACAGGTGCATCTGTGATTGGCCCATGTTGGATGTTTGTAATTAATGGCCAATCACAGCCCAGCTGGCTCGGACAGAGAGCCGAGCCACAAACCTTTGTTATCATTCTTTGCTATTCTATTCTTAGCTAGCCTTCTGATGAAATCCTCTCTTCTATTTTTTAAGTATAGTTTTAATGTAATATATATAATAAAATAATAAATCAAGCCTTCTGAAACATGGAGTCAGATCCTTGTATCTTCCCTCATCCAAAAACCCCTGTGAACACAATCACACCTTTCCATCTCCCATGGCCACGGAAGGTGGGAAGTGTTTATCCTGGATCAAGAAAGAACCTTTCCCTGAAGGCAATCTGTTAGGAAAACCCAGGCCAATGCAGCGCTGATGATGACAGTGAGGTCCCATGTGCTCATCAGACACTACATTTAGGAAAATGTTTTGCTGGATAACTGCTGGCCCCTGCTCCAAGTGATGCCCTTCATGCAGCACTGTGGCTTTTCTTTCAAAGAGGCTTCCAGAAGGTTCTCTAAACTGGTCTGCTGCAACTGGGTTCAAGGTTTCCCTTTTCCCTTTATACACATGATGAGCTCTTCACAGCAGGAACTCTTCTAAATGTTTCTGCAGCAGTGGTGGCCGTGCTTTAATCTGATTTATTTTTGATGGGCACTATTTCAGTACACGTGTTAATTAAGTGACTTTGAGTTTGTAATAAACCATGCCTGGATAGTACTTATTTACAGAAGAAATGCTGTTTACCCCATCCCCTTCTAGACCACAGCTGCTGTGGAACAGAGTGGAGATCCCTGACAAGCTCCTCTGCAGCTGGTCATTTGAGTCAAGTAAATAACATTTCTAGCAGCTTCCATACAGAAGTGTTTCATTATGTTGTCAGGCATGAAAATTGTATTGTCACTACATACAAATGTTTTTGGAAGAATTGACAGCTTTTTGATTTATGTGTCTAAGATTCTAGCTGATGCTGATGATGATATGTGACACCCAAGAGAAGAGCTTTTGAGCAGTGAGAACTTAGGAGGAAATAATACTCTTTGTTTCTTCTCACAATCCAAATTAAGCTTTGTATTGGGCAATATGAGACATATCTTAAGGCCTCATGGAAAGAAAACCTTTTTACAGAACCATCCAAATAAGACACATTCTATTTAAGAGAAATATTTGAGCTGTACTTAAAGGCAAGTTTTAGCTTCTTTGAACATGTACATGCTTGTGTTGAAAAGACTGATAAGTAGAGAGTGATTTTAGGATCCAAATTCTTTCCAGAAATTTTTTACTTTGGGGAAGAAGGCAAGAGAAACAAACCTCTTATTTGAGTTATTGCAATGTGTTCTGTGACATTTCCAGGGCTGACTAGAAGAACAAAGGCAAATAATAATGAAAGCTAAAGAGAAAACTCTTTTTATAAAAGTTTGAGGGGTTTTAAAGTATGAATTTGGATATACACTCCCTGTTTGAAGTTATTAATCTCTTTTATCAATGGTCTTCTGATGTTCTAGGTTCTTTTCTTGCTGGGCTATTTGTTTTGTAACTAAAACCTTTCACATTCATCAGTGCTCTCCTTCATAAATTTGCTTTATGGGGTGATTAAAATAAACCAGCAACTTTTCAGTCTTTTATGCACTTTTCTTTAGTTTCAAATGTATGCAAACTTTAAGGGAAAGGAAGTTAGAAATGTGTTTCTCTGGTTGCAGGGAAAAACAGATCTCAAACCAGCTTTAGGTTACACCTTTAGGTTTTTTTCTGGCTCAGCTATAGACCTTTAAAAACATAATATGAAATGCTGGAATATCTTTCTGGAATTTCTCTTAGAAAACTTTTTAATCGGAGAATATATTATATCACTGATACTGACAAAAACCCATATAATATTGTGAGATATAAATTCTTTGTTAGATAAAATCTGACTGACCTGGACTGGCAAAAAAAAAAAAAAAGTACAAGAAACCAAACCAGCCTCATTCAGTAAGGAGACCTGGGGCTGTGCTTTCCTTTAAAACTCACCATGTCTTTATGCTAAAACAACCATGAAACAGAAAGACTTTGAATGGCTTCTGAAGTGAAACTTTTTTCTTTCTTATTGTAAGATGCATGCAAGTAAACAGTAGATGTTAAAATTGTCAGATGTTTGAGACATCAATGTTTTCTTCCAGTAAAACAGGTCGAGGGGATTTAAATAATATCTCATTTTAAAATCAGCAGGAAATACCTGGGAAACATACTGCAGAGTGAAATTGGAAGCTGGCCCAGTACAATCTAGTCAATATATTATTATATGCCAACAACAGAGGAGTAAGACTGATATCTGGTCAATGCTTAAATCCAGAGAGTTCTGTTTGATTTTCAAACTTTTTTTCTTTCTTTGTTTTTTAATTAAATATTAATTTTGAAATATATATATATATGTGTCTTCTGACTGGAGAATTCAGATTTTAACACCAGGAGTGCTCCTTTCTCCCTAAGACATTACTAGCCCCCTATTCCCCAACTTATCCCCAACTTGGCAATATTATAAAAAAAAACCTCTCTAAAGAGATTGAGTCTTGTTTGAAACAATTCAAGTGGGAGAGTGTTTACCTTGTCTCCTGGTATACTATTCTTTTTTGTCCATAAGGTTAATTACTCAAGCTGTTTAAAGTTTGCAGTGAATCAGAGCACAGCTTATCAGAAGAACACAGTTCTCTGCTGCTTGTATTTTCTTTGTTGTCCCTTACATGCTTTTTTTTTTTTTTCATAAGCTGTGTTTAAAGAGGGGAACCAGAAAGGCAGGCACAAACATGCATTTATTCCTTCTTAGAACCTACCATTTGATCTTTTATTTTCTTTTGGTGGTGTGTAGGGCCAGTGGAGAGTCCTGTCGTTCAGAAGTTGGTCCCATTGATCTTTGGGAAGAGCTCTGGTTTGACCCTTCAGTTCCCAGCCAGACTCTGGCATCACGCTGATTGCCTCTGCGCTGTGAAATGAATTTGTCACAGCGGTGTTTATAAAGAATCCTTTCTCGGAAATAAAAAGACATCTTCACCCCACGTCCCCTCCCCGAAAAGGGGAGTTAAAAGGGAAAAAAGAACCGAAAACTAGACTGAAAGAGACACTGACAAACTCTGTGGGAAGGAGAGAAGTAGGAAACAAGGTGGGAAGGAAATTTGTTAAATCCGTTGCTTACATAACAGCAACAACTTCCCTACGTGACAATATAGGGCAAGATAAAAAGCTCCTGGAAATGCATGCAATTTCTCAAAATTAAAAACAACATAAACCAAAAGCTGATGTTTTCCTAAAAATGAAGTTTTACAATGACCGTCTTATGGGGATAAATGTATGGTAATAAATTAATGCTGCATTTTTAAGAAGTCACATTGCAATCACAGAGGAATAGCTGTTTAAATTCCTAGTTTCTAGCTTTCATGTGAGAATATTTATAACCCATTTCCTTTACACTGCCACTCTTCTTAGAAGCACATGGATAATTATAATTGTAAATAAGCATTATATAATTAAAATATAAATCAGCAATAAAAATTTTAAAATTAGTTTTCCTTTGAATGCTTTCATTTCTGCTCTATTATAAATGATGGATTAATTTTCATTCCCCACTTCTGAATACCTTTGGGCAAATGCAATAATTTCAGTGCTTAAAATCCTAAGTTCCTGCAGCAATGCATTTTATCCTACCATTTAATTATGGGTACAGTATGAATTATAATATCTTATAGTAAAACTTTATTTTCATAACATAAAGTCCTTGTACATTCTTTAGCTTATACTTTTTTTTTTTTTTTTTTGCCTGATGCATTAGAAAAGATCAATAGTGCAAAGAGGCTAAAGCATACTCTATGATTCTGAAGTTCTCACCTCTCCCTAATGAAAAGTTCCAAGTAAGTCAAGCTAACTGTAATGCAGTAAAACCTGGAATTAATCTTGAGAGACTCTGTGCTCATAGGACATTTTTTGTCAAATTTTGTTCTTCACAAAGTTATTGTATTGAAAATTGGCCCTGCAGAGTGCCACAGGTGAGCAAATTTATCTCAGAAATAAAAAAAAAAAAAATTAAAAAAGATGGGGTGTTGCAAGAGCAACAGAAGAGCAAAGGGAATACTGAGTAGGTCTTGGAGTACCTGAATAATATTCTTTGACCTGCAGTTGAGTAAGAGTGGAAAGGAGAGAGCCAGTGTGATTCCACAGTGCACACACACGTTCTCTAGGCCTGTACATATTTTTTGTGCGCTACTAACAGTTCTATTTTTTTTTGATTTAAGCAAACATTTCCATCAAGGACTTGAGCCTTTTCCGTCAAGGTTCCTACTTGAATGTTTGTACATCCATGTGCAGCATGCAATCAGTTTTCTGGAGTTCCTCTGCTCCAAAATACATTTAATGTAGCATTCCACACCAGATGGGCTTTAGGTTTGTTTCCTTTAGGGGTCTGCTTTGGTCTTCTGGAGAGAGATGTTACCAGAGACGACCTTCCCTACAGAATGGCCTGATCTTCATTGCCACTACACAGATTTTCAGAGCAGGGAGAAATTCAATATAATAAATATTGGCTTAATATCAAGATGCCTTTGAGATTTCTTGTTCAGGTAGTTCAGCCTATCTTACTCAGGATGAGCTTTCAAAGGTGCTGTGCTCAAATCTACACAGCACATTTCAACTTTTCAGCCACTTCAGTACTTGATAAATTATTTTCTACACTGTGGAAGGCATTTTAATTTCTAATTACTCCATCTCCCAAACAATCCAAAGTGATAAATGACACAAGCTACTGGTGAGCATTGCAGGCTTGAGAAGAGAAAGCTCCTGGGGGACCCTATAGCACCTTTCAGTACCTAAAGGTGCTACAAGAGATCTGGAAAAGGAATTTAAAAGGACATGTAGCTACAGGACAAAGTGGAATGGTGTCAAACTGAAAGAGGGCAGGTTAGGAAGAAACTCTTCCCTTTGAGGATGATGCAGCTCTCTGCACCACTCCCTCCACTGCAGTGGCAGAGAATTGGGAAAGTAAAAGTTAGAAAACTCTTGGGTTGAGGTAAAGACAGTCAAACAGAAGCTGGGCACTCAAATAAATCAAAACAAATTGTTAATTCACCGCTTCCCACAGGCAGGCAGGTACTCAGCCATTCCCAGGAAAGCAGGACTCCAATGCCTATGAGTAAATTGGGAAAAGAAACACCATTGCTCCAAATGTCCCCCCACTTCCCTCTTCCACCAGCTTCACCTGCTCAGATTGGAATATACCTTAGGTCAGCTGGGGTCTGCCATCATGGCTCTATCCCTACTCAACAACTCACTGGTGAGGCACTAACTAAAACATCCCTGTATTCCCAGTGCTGTTTCCAGTGTGAATCAAAACCATGGTGTCACAGACATATTTTATGAAAAATCCTTTTGCCAGGATTTTTCTCTTGAGAAGCTGAGAAGCCTCAGAGGAAAAGAAAAACAATATTGTCTGCTGCTGTGGAATGCAACAGATGTATCTTTGATTGGTCTATGTTGGTTGTTTCTAATAAATGGCCAATCACAGTCAGCTGGCTTAGACTCTCTGAGAGTCACGAGCTTTTGTTATCATTCCATTTCCATTCCTTTCCTTGCCAGCCTTCTGATGAAACCCTTTCTTCTATTCTCTTAGTATAGTTTTAATATATCGTTTTATTTTAATATAATATATATCATAAAATGATAAATCAGCCTTCTGAAACACCAAGTCAAGATTCTCATCTCTTCCCTCGTCCCGGGACCCCTGTGAGCACCACCACACCATGGCCCTGTCCTATCTACTCTGAAGAAAATTAATCCTACACGAGGCAAAACCAACATGGGCAGAAACAGGAACACCCCTCAGGAAGGAAACCAACACAAAGAGCATCCTGTGTTCTCCCCCTGCCAGGCAGAATGCAATAACTTAGCGAAAGGGAGTGAACAGAGGCGAGAACGTGTTCAGGGTGCCAGGTGAAGCCGCTCTCTGCCCACCTTGCCTTCCCAGGTCCTTCTGTACAACAAGGGTGAGGCTCTGGGTGTAAAAAGCAAGTTAATTGGTGGTGTGGAAGATGATCCATCTACACCAGGTGTGTTCCCAAGGTCAGAAAGGCCTGTGCCCCATATCGTGACCTCCTCCACAAGGAACAGAAGGTTGATATGCCAGACAGACCCTTAGGGTAAAAGACTTGCTGGAGCAGATGGAACCTGGGCCTGTTGGTCACCAACACAACTGAGCTAATTGGGCAAGCATCCAGGCAATATGGGCTGCAGTGATTATGAAATGGTGGAATTGACAGTCCTGAGGAATATGGGAAAGGCAAGAATCAAGACCGTGAATTCTTAGAGAACACAACTCCATCTGTTCAAGGGGGCAGCCAACAGGATGACACCAGACAGAGTGATGTGGTTGACATGCCAGAGGGATGGGACACCATGCCGTGGCACCTGAGAAAGCTTCAGAAATGTGTCCATGGGAATCTCACAAGGTTTATTTAACAATGCCAAGTGAATGGTGCTGCAGCTGGGACAGGGCAAACCCCCGATGTCAATCCAGGCTGGGGGATGAACAGTGAAGAGCAGCCCTGCCCAGACTTGGGGGTGCTGGTGGAGGAGAAGCTGGACATGCCCTGGCCACGGCATTCACAGCCCAGAGAGCCAAAAGTGTCCTGGGCTGCATCCAGAGCACAGGGGAGGGAGGGAGGGAGGAAGAAAGGGAGAGGATTCTGCCCTCTGCTCTGGTGAGAGCCTGTTGCAGACATCTTTTATGAAAAATCCTTTCCTTAGGATTTTTCCTCCTGAGAAGCTGGGAGGCCTCAGGAACAAAATGCAAACATTGATTATCTGCTGCTGTGGAATGCAACAGGTGCATCTGTGACTGGCCCATGTTGGATGTTTGTAATTAATGGCCAATCACAGCCCAGCTGGCTCAGACAGAGAGCCGAGCCACAAACCTTTGTTATCATTCTTTGCTATTCTATTCTTAGCCAGCCTGCTGATGAAATCCTTTCTTCTATTCTTTTAGTATAGTTTTAATGTAATATATATCATAAAATAATAAATCAAGCCTTCTGAAACATGGAGTCAGATCCTCGTTTCTTCCCTCATCCTGGGACCCCTGTGAACACCGTCACAAGAGCCCACCTGCATTGCTGCGTCCAGCTCTGGGCTCCCAGCACAGGAACGACATGGAGCTGTTGGAGTGGCTCCAATGTAGAGCCACAAAAATGATTAGAGGCATGAAACATGTTTCCTGTGAGAAAAGAGAGAGATTTGGGGTTGTTAAGCCTCTAGACGAGAAGTCTCTGGAGAGGTCTCTGTGTGGCCTCTAAATACTAAAGGGGGATTGCAAGAAAGACAAAGGCAAGGGGACAGACTTTAAGTAAAGCTGTGGAAATAGGACAAGTCACGTTTGTAAACTGACAGAGCATAGATTTAGACTGTGTTTAAAGACTAAATATTTTACAATGAGAGTAGTAAAACTGGCCCAGGCTGCCCTGGAAGTGTTGAAGCTCGGGGCTCTGAGCCCTAAATTGAAGATGTCCGTGGGATTTTCAAGGATGACCAGATAAGGCCCTGAGCAGCACATATTGGTGGCCAGGCTCATCTTGCTGTGAGCAGCCAGCTGGAACAGAAACTTCCAGAGGTCCCTTCCCACCTCAATTTTCCCATTATCCTGTGAAGAGTCTGCTCAGCTCTGTCATGAACAGTTTTTGATGTTTGTTAATAAAACTGGAAAAATGCAATAAAAAATTACAAACGTATTTCAAAGATTGAAACACTTTTTTTATTTTATTTTAAGGGATAAAGTCTATGATTTTATGTGGTTTATTTGTAAATAGGAAACTTAAATAGTAGTTTGATCAGAGTATGTACTCACTACAAGGGAGAGGAAACTTTAATAATTTGTTCTGCAGTCCAGCAGACAGAAATGTGAGTGGAGTCTGGAAGCAGTTCATATGTGCATTGAAATCAGATATTAGATGTTCCTAAAAGCAAAATAAAATTAAAATGAGGTCATTTAACTGGAAAGCCAGCTAAGTGATTTGGTTGATTGGTCATCACTGGTAATTTTAAAATCAGGTTTAGATGCTATTTCTAAATGAGGTAGTCTGATTCAAATGGAGCCAAATCAGAAAAATCATATGACCTGTGTTATGCAAAATGATGAATTAGATGAGTACACTGAGTACCTCCAGTCCTCTTATTTATGGAAATAAAAAATAATTTAGCTCAAACTGATAGGGATGTCAACCAACACAGCAGATTTTTTGCCTTGGAATAATTTAGATTATCAGATCATTTCCTTCCTCAAAGAAGCAAGGTTATTCAAGCAAGTAAGATGTCCAGCTATGGAGTTTTAATGCTAAAATGCATTGTGCTACATTACATCCATGGCAGTGACAGAAGCACACATGGAACCAGAATCTAGCTACAAATATGCAGGAAAAAGGGAGGGGGAAAAAATAGTTTTCTCAAGAGAGACTGTGAAGTAAACAAATGAAATAACAGTGAAGAGCATCGAATTCCTTTCCTTCCTCAATCTGGGCTATTTTTTTTTTTCCTGTGTTTAAAGCTTAAATCAGTAGTAACCTGGTAGTTTCAGAACTTTAATGTCTTCTCAAAAAAAAAAAAAAAAAAAAAAAAAGCTATCCAATTTATCTGGAAATTCCAGAGCATATAGAATTTTTCAGCAAGCTGCAGACATTGTTTCGAAGCACAGTTCATACCAATGCTGAGAAGTGTTTTGGCCAGTAACCTGAACCACTGAAGTTAAACCTGACTAAAGAGATCCCAGATGGCTCAGTGTAGCAATCCAGACGCACTGAAAGAGGCTGCTTCAGAATTTGTGTAATTCCTTTATATGTGTAGCCCCTTCATCTGATATCCCTCAGGATATGCATCAGTTGTGCAAAGCTCTGATGCACAGACATTCAGGTCCTGGTCAATAAGTGACAGTAACCTGCAAATAGGGTTATTCTAGGCTTTCTTATCATGATTTACATTGCAATATGTACAATAATACATTTAAAAGCTTTTATTTTAATATTTTAGGAATTCATCCTCTACTTCAAGTGCACTGACAGGCGGTGCTTCCAGGGGAAAGGTAGGAAGATTTTGTGTATGGATTTTGAAACCTGAAGAAAATAATTGGTTTTAAGAATTTAAGAGGCACTCATATGATTTCTTCCAAATATAGATGAGTTAAAAAATACTAAAAAAAACCCAAGTGAGACCCAGACATTATGCTCTCTTTAGAATATTTGTGTCTTTTTGTCTCCATTTTACAGATGCCACGCTCATGAAGGTACCACCTACGGCTCACAAAATAGATTCAGTCCTGCAAACTTGAAGGAAGGAAAGAAGTGGGTGTGGGAGGGAAGGAAACAAGCAGAGGGTGGTGCCTGTGATGCCTTCCTGCATTAACACCAACATCCACAGCTTTCAGTGGGTGTTCAGTGTGACCCTTCTTATTTCCATGGCTCTGGAGCCATCAGAGCTTTGGGTAATTGCACAAATGTTAAACAAGCGGGAAAGGGGGCACTGGGTTAATTATTTATCCCGCATCCCTCTGTAAAAGCAAACCAACATAAACAACTTTTATTCCTCTAAATGAGGCTGCTACTTGTGCATAAACTGATGCAACCTCTGCCATTGATAGGGCTGAGTGGGCTACAGTATCACATGGAAATGAAAAGCTGTAAGAGTGAGGAAATTGTATGAATTTCATTATCATTAATATAGCAGAACAGCAGCGCTTAACTTCAAAATCATATTTTCTGATGGGAAGATAAACATTTAATCTCATTTTAACTCAGCATTTTGGTTTTTTGTTGGGTTTTTTCTTCTATCTAGTTAGAAAAAATGAGCTTACAGGCTCTTTCCCTCAAAGGAAAATAAATTAGAGGATATTCTATTCAAAGTGGGCATACTGCTATGGCTGCCTTTCAGACCATGCACGATGGTTTTCCATCTTTACATGAAATCATGGGAAAATTATTCTAGGCTTACCTATTATGATTTACATTGCAATATGTATAATGATACATTTAAAAGCTCTTATTTCAATATTTTAGGAATTCAACCTCTACTTCAAGTGCACTGACAATCGGAGCTTCCAGGGGAAAGGTAGGAAGATTTTGTTTTCAGTATTTTGATTAAATGAGCTGGAAGTTCCTGATAAGCTGAGTACCAAAATCCCTTGTTCCAGATTTTATTTATTTATTTATTTATTTATTTATGTGTTTATTTTCTCATGATGACTGAAAATGTGAGCACACAGACACACCTTTAAAGCAGGGCCTGCCTGATGGGAACCAGCAGGAGAGTGGAAGCAACAGCTGATTGAGCATGGCCAAAAATCTTAGCCTGCCCCAGATGGTCTCATATACAGAGGCTTTCCAAATTCCCACCTGATGCCTACTGCCTTCAGGGGGAATCAACACTGACAGCAGCTTTCTGGAAAAAAAAAAAAAGAAAAAAAAGCATAAATAATCTCAGTAGGCACGAGCATAGCCTAAAAACTTATGTGCAGACAGGGTAGCCAAGGGATTTTGTAGCCTGCTGCTTTTCACACGGTGTGGGTGACTCTGAGGGATGTGAAGCAGCTGTTAAACCTCATCCCTCTGTGCCCCCCCACCAGCCAGCATCAAACTACATCCAAAAACTGACAGGAATTCTGGAAGGGAAAAGGGATTACAAGTGCACCTCTGAGGCTGAGGTTTTCGATATGGGGAAATGTCGCAGACATCTTTTCATTAAAATCCTTTCCTTAGGATTTTTCCTCCTGAGAAGCTGGGAGGCCTCAGGAACAAAATGCAAACATTGATTATCTGCTGCTGTGGAATGCAACAGGTGCATCTGTGACTGGCCCATGTTGGATGTTTGTAATTAATGGCCAATCACAGCCCAGCTGGCTCAGACAGAGAGCCGAGCCACAAACCTTTGTTATCATTCTTTGCTGCTCTATTCTTAGCTAGCCTGCTGAGGAAATCCTTTCTTCTATTCTTTTAGTATAGTTTTAATGTAATATATATAATGAAATAATAAATCAAGCCTTCTGAAACATGGAGTCAGATCCTCATCTCTTCCCTCATCCTGAGACCCCTGTGAACACTGTCACAGGGAAACAACCTAAGAACAGGGTAAAACCCAGAAGACAGTGAGTTCTAACTAGAAAAGCAATCAGTGTGTTTACCTGCGGAGACATTTGGATGGTCTAAAGGAGGATTAGGTTGGAAGGAACAAGGGAGAAATAGTTTGGATTGCTAGGAAGGAGGAGGGCTGAGTAGTAGGGAAGAGAGGAGTGAGGAGAAGCTGCTGAAAAGTGCAAGCAGTGGAAGAAGTTAGAGGCATATTTCATACATCTGAGTCCAATCTTTTCCAATTTTTGCCCTGAAATATGTGTAGTCTGTTCCTGTGGCTTGTCCAGCCTCCCTTGAGGACCTTTGGCATGAGCTCAGGATATGGGAGCTAATGGCATTTTTCAAATAGAGAATCTTTTCCTGATGAGGGGGACGAGGGCTGGGAGGCAAGAAGTAAAGCAGAATGCTACGAGTCATGCAGGAAAATATGAAATAACATTTTAAACCTTTTTTTTTTTGGCTCTAGTCATTACTTGGCTGTAGCATCTGACAAATCTTTCCACAGCTTGTATTCAGCCCTAACTTTCTAGTTTTAGTTTACATTTTCTGGATTTCTTGAATCAAAACTGTTACCTACAGAAAATCTGCACCAGAACAGATTTCACTTCTTCAGAGATGGAGTTATCTGTCCCTTTTTTTCAAAATAAACTTGTGTTAGAGAGCTTGAAATGTAGCAGAAGGCTTATTCAGTGTTCTTTGTGTAGTGCAGTTCTAGGGAAGAAAAAAGGCTTTAAACTACTCCTTCTATGGCTGATTGTTAATGACCCCAGCTGAAATGAAATAATCAATAAATGTACATACTAATTTGGAAGTTTAATGCATTTTTGTTCTCAATTTTCAACATGTAGTACATTAGAGGAGAAAAGCCTAAAGCTGTGCATAACATGACCTATTGGTGATGACAACAGTGAAATGAAAATCTTCAGTGGGTTTATTATATACTTTGGAGGTTAATAATTAGTAGTCATTCTGTAAAGTAGGTGAGAAAGATTTTTTTCTCTCTTTATTTTTTTCTTGACTGCTAGTTTAAAGGGTCCTTTCTCTACACCCATTTATGGGGTCTTTCCTCTGCATTCACTCTGAAAACACTTAGACACAAAATACCTGGCATTTTCCATTTCCATTGTCATTTATTTGTAGGCATAGAAAATGGAGTACCACAGCATGGCTAATTTATACAAGTAAATACAGGTCCCAGAGTTGCATTTGCTTACAATCTCTTTTCCTTTCAAAAGAAGGTTGACTTTTATGAAATACACTTTTAATTGTGTCCCCAAGCATTCATAGCTTGTTGTTCTGTTCTGGAAACTCCAAGAAGAAAACCACAAATCCTTTCTATTGACAAAGCATGTGAAGTTATGTTAGAATGAAGCCCTACTGAGACCTAATATTTTCAGGCTCATTTTGGAACCACAGCTTATTTGCAGATAAGTAGATCCTACTGTGATTTTCTAAGGTTCTGAAAATAGACAAGTCCTTACCTTTGAAATTTATATAAGTGGAATGTACAGAAGCAGGGGTTTGTTCTGGCTGAGAATATGGCAGATGCTATTAATAATTGGCATTTGGTCCTTTTTATTGTTGGAGTTACATTGTTTGTGAAACAGGATTGCCTAAATAACACCCTTAACTTCTTTGAGATCTTATCATCTAATGAAATGCATTTATCCAAAAACATTTTGTAATGACTAATTTCTTTTTTTCTTATCTAATTCTTTTGTAGCTGCTGCAATGATTTCTTGCTCATATGGTTTCAGTAATACTGTGTAGGAGAAGACAAAAGTGACTAAATCCTTGACAAGTTAAGGGTCACATTTGTATTAGAGAGGAAGAAAATAGGCATCAGTAGATGAATCTCCTCTCTTCCCAGTACTATTGATCAGTAGCAGGAAAAATTACTCTTTAGAAAAAATTAGCTTGAGAAAATTATCTCGAGTTTTCTAAAGTGTTTTAATATTTTTTCTTTATTTTTTTAAATCACTGAATTTTATTAAGTCAAATAGTAAGAAACTGACCTTTTCAGAGGTCTTGTCACACTGTGAATCTATTAGGTACCCACCAGTTTTATTACCATTTTTCTTATAAGACTTACCTAATTTTCTCCAAGTAATTTTTGTGTGCAAGGAAAGATAGGGAAAAGGTTTTTGCCTCTGTGTTACACATCACTTGATTTATCATCTGCAACCAAGATTTCTCAGTTGACAGCATTTTTTGGCAGGCTTACTAGCATTTCCCATGCCTCACCCATTAAGAACCTATTAACAAATTCTGTGCAATTTTTGTATTCCTGGTTATATATTTATTATATTTCTTCATATCTGGGCAGAAATATTTTATATATGAGCTAATCTAAATATGTTATGGCAGTCCAGAAAGTAAGTCCATCAGTAATTCAAATTTCACAATGAGGAGAAAAATAAGAAAAGCATTGAGTAATTTTTGGTAAAAAATATTTCTTGTTCTGTAATGTTATCCATCCTCTACATTGATTGAAACAGGATTCATAATAAATTTAGAACTGCACTTAGTTGATTAATACAAACCTGATTTGCAAAAGCAAGAGCATACAGTGAGACAATAGCATCAACCTTAAATTAGCCTTTTCTATCTCTTAAGGGCTTTAAGCCTTAATGTTCTATAATATAGATTACCTATTTCTCTTACATGTAAAACATCTCGAAGTACACCTCCTTTTTGCCATTTGTTATTCCTATTCATATATTCATAGAAGGATCCTAAGGTCCTTCAATCCAGCTGTTAACCCAAGGCTGCCATGTTCACCACTAAGCCATGCCCCAGGTGCCACATCCACACATTATTTGAACACTTCCAGGGATGGTGATTTCACTTCCCTGGGCAGCCCACTCCAATGCCTGGTCACCCTTTCAGTGGAGAAATGTTCCCTTTTGATGCCAACCGGGGTCTGTGTACAAATCACGGATGGGATGGGGCTGCTGTGGAACGTGCCTTGAGCTGTTTCATTTTCCAGCATCACTCTCATTACATGGTTATAACAATGAGAAGATGCCACCAGTTCACATCCCAGGCAGCAGACCCAGAACTCAATGTTACAACTCACTTTATAAGTTTTTTGACCAATCACAAAAGCAAAAGCACATTGACAGTAGTTCTATCCAACCACTATAAGCACAGGTACCTTTGGTTAAACAATGCTTGCTTATTTCAAATACAATACCTGCTTGTGAGCCTTAAACACAATGCACAGAGCTCCATTATTAAGCTTCAACTTTCCTAATATCTTGATAGATAAACTTTTCTGTAGTTTAGAGAGCTATTCTAGACAAGCGTTAATACACAGACCATTGTTCTATTTGTCCTTGCTTTTCTGCTTTTAAAATAATTTTTCTGCTGACCAATCTCATGGCTGCTGCTCAGCTCTGATCACAGTTCTGCTGTCTCTGGGGCCTGCCTTTTGCAGCTTTCCCAAAACCCTCTGATTCTGTAGATTCCCACACCCTATTATCCAGTCTAAAGCTTCCTGGAACAACTTGAGTCTGTTTCCTCTTGTGCTGTCGCTGGTTGCCTGGAAGAGGAGGCTGACTCCCACCTCACTCCAACCTCTTTTCATCTACATGCAGCTCTCTGGTCTAATTTTATCTTGATTTGTACAGTCCTGTTTAAGTTGCATGCATTTAAGTTAGGGTAGGTGGCACTTGCTGTCCTATAATACTTTCTGGGCTGGTTCTTGATAGAACAGAGCTTTAATTGCTGCATTTCCTTGGACTAGTTAACCAGGAGTGATCCTTTAAGTCTGATTTCAACAATAATGCATTTATCCTGGGATAACTGGCTGAAACTCTCTGCCTAACCAATTGTAAAATGGTGATGGGTCTTTAATTGAAAACTGTTTGTAAGTATCAGTGGAAGGCTCTGCTTCTCAATGTAAGAGCGATGTCTGACTGCACAAGGAATGAACTAACCCACCTTGTTCAGTATTAAAGTAGATAGGAGTTTTCTGGTGTATTTTGGACCACACAGAGAGGTATTATGTCCTTGCATACATATATGTACAAATATATACATGTGTGTCATTATGTAAATATATACATAAAATTAAAGTTTTTATATATAATATACAAAAAAATTAAAAATTATATATATAATATACAAAACCTACAATTTTTCAATAAAAAAAAAGTTTCCTGGGATGGCATGTAGTATGTCCTGTCCATTAACATTCCAAATTTAGAAACAAGAAATGTATCAAAAATATGCTGTTATGTATCTGCTTAACTTGCCCTTGTGGCTTATGGAAAACTGATAATAGTTGGGAAACCTGTTCCATAAAATCTCACTGAATTTGGAATGAAGGTTCTAATTTCACATTCCATGTGAAATGAGTCTATGTGAACTAACAGAAAAATCAAAGAGCAAGTATGGGTTTATGCCGCAGACAACTTTTATGAAAAATCCTATCCTTAGGATTTTTCCTCCTGAGAAGCTGGGAGGCCTCAGGAACAAAATGCAAACATTGATTATCTGCTGCTGTGGAATGCAACAGGTGCATCTGTGACTGGCCCATGTTGGATGTTTGTAATTAATGGCCAATCACAGCCCAGCTGGCTCGGACAGAGAGCCGAGCCACAAACCTTTGTTATCATTCTTTGCTACTCTATTCTTAGCTAGCCTGCTGAGGAAATCCTTTCTTCTATTCTTTTAGTATAGTTTTAATGTAATATATATCATGACATAATAAATCAAGCCTTCTGAAACATGGAGTCAGATCCTCATCTCTTCCCTCATCCAGGAACCCCTGTGAACACCGTCACAGGTTTATGAAGGAGAATGTTCAAATAAACTGCTTTTGAAAGTGAACAGCAAAGTGGAAATTCCCCAGTAATGGGTAACACTTATCAAATCGTTTATACAACAATAGGAAATGATCAGTTCAGGAAAAAAACTCCTTCTTAAGGAAGAGGTGGCACTCTGATCATGAACTGCCTGGCATGGCATTAAGTATCTTTCAGTGTTACTTAACTATTGCTTTTGTTTGAGTGAAGGATGACTGCAATGGTCATCTTGATTCTAAAATACAATCCCTTTGATTTTAGGTTAGCAACTGAAAGTTAGCAACTGTTTGCCTTATTTTGTAAATATTATGTTTTCCAGAAGGACAAATACAAGTATTTGTTCACTCAGTATGGTAGCTAGCTAAATGTCCGGGGCTAGTTGTGTAAGACAGGTACTGCAAACTGGTAGTGGGGAAGGGCACACTTGGAGAACTCCTGTGTACATGTCAGAAACTGGAAATTCAAATATAAAATACCCCACCTATAGAATAGAGAGGTATTTAAGCAAAGAACTGCATTAAAATCTTATTGGGTTGAATATAAATGTTTCTCTTCTTCCTGACCAAAGCTGGGAACCTGCCATGCAGTGAAGCTATTGTTGCAATGATAGCAAGACTAATAGAGGAATACACTGACAAATTTCAGAAGGGGTATTGTATTAATTTCTCTTGATTCTCTGAGTTGGCAATGTAATATGAGTAAAATTTCCTTTTTTAAATAAACACTGCCAGCAACAGTAAAAAGCCAGCAACAGTATTTCCTGAAACATTTATTTCTTTCAGTTGCTAACCTAGAAAGATAATGAAACAATTTAAATGCAATATTTTGGGTAGAAAATGCATCCAGAACAAGAAATTGTAAGTTGAGATTTATCCTAGTATGGATTAAAATAGCTGAATTATAAACCACTCAAAAAACCCAGACTGATGATGGCAGTGGGCACAGAATTTTAAGCACGATGGTGCTAGCAGATTGATACTGAATTGCTAGAATTTTGACAGAAAATATACTCAAGCTTTCATTCAACAGAATATTATTTTTCCTGAAAACTGCAAGACATCTTGTGATACCCACAGAGGTGTCAGTCAGAAAAGCCTTGAATAATATTATATAATTATATATATAATTATATATATATAATTTATATTTTATATATAATTATATATATAAAAATATATAAATATATAAAAATTATATATGTATATATGTATACAGAATATAATTAAAGCTGTTGACCTTGGCAAGCAAGGGGTTGAGTTTGGCAATTGTGTGTCTTCAGACCCACTGCAGCACCTAAATTCAGTATCTTTTGCAAGGAGGTTGCTCAAGCAGAGGCATGATCAAAGTCCTCCCAAAATATGTGTGTTTTTTTCACAGGTCAAATTTTAAGCTCTTGTTTTGGATCTGCAAAGCTACAAGTGTGATTTTAGCCTCTAAATAACCACAGGAGGTTTCTACCATTGATTCGAGTGGTCCTCAGATAAGACTCTGTGTGCATCAACACATTCCATGAAGCATGTAAAATTCATTTTAGCTTAAAGTTTATGCATAATTTACGCTGAGAAACACCCTGGTAGCTGGCATGTTATTTATTTTTATCTTCTGTTCCACTCACCCTCATCTGTGGTCTCTGCCTCTGTTTTTCACTTTTTTTTTAACCAGGAATTTTCTTTCTGCTCTCATGTATAATTGTTTTGTTTCTTTGTTGTTGTTGCTGCTGCTGGTTTTAACACCCATCTTAGCTCACTCATCCACCACCCTCCACTTTTCTCTTAAATGACTATTCTCTTTACTACCAAATTATTCATTCTTTGTTTTCTAATAAACAGTTCTTCCCTGCTTCCTTCTCATGCCCAATTCACCATGACACCTCTCCTTTATCTTCCCATCTCATATATCATGTTCCACCAGCTTTCCATGTATCTGAAGCTCTAGAGCCCTATCATCTTCTTACAGAAATCTTACTATTTGCCTCTCCTCATCATCTACATTCAGGTTTCCTTCATGTTTCCAAATTTATCTGAATTTTTAATTCAATAGTTTTGGATAAAATAAAAATATCCTATATTCATAAAATGTTTGAAGTTTGTAAGTCTCCCATATCAAAAATATGAATTTAGTCCCTTCTAAATTCTGCCTCACCAATTCCTCTCCCTCCTTTGAATACACTTGCCTCTATTTTCCTTCACTTCAGTATACTGTTAAACTCTAAAGACAATTTCCATTGGAAAGCCAAACACTAATGTTGAAGTTTAAATGGTGGAAAGGTGATTTTTATCAGAATATATATTATCTAATATTAAATTCTTACTTGAATTTGTGCTAACTTTATGAAGAACTTAGTAAGAATTAGGAACGTACTCTAAAGAATCTCCAGTAGTTCAAGATCTTTCATTGAAACATAAAGGCTTTACATAGAATGAAAGCTCTGAAGAACCATTCAGAAGAAAATATTTAGCTATTTAAAGCATTAAATGCTTTAAAATCTTGATTTAACACTTAGTGTAATCTGTCTGGAAAGATCCACCTTCAGGAACATGATGAGCCCAAGGTTGTGAGAATCCTGCAGCCTTGAAGAATGAGGACCTATGGTATACAATTTTAATGTCAGAAAGCACAATCTACCACGTAAAAATAAATGAAATAATTAGCTGAACTCATCATCACAGGAAAGAATGCCGGTCTGAGACAAATAACACAGATATCCATACATAGGTTTGTCTAGAAGGATATTAAAAAATGTTATGCATTACTTTTTATTGTTTACATCCCAGATAAACATTTGCAGCTATATAATACCTAAAAGATGAGAGCTGGTAATAATCACAGAAAATGCTTTTCCAATTACCAAACTGTGTTTTCTTAAACAAAATTAGATATGTGTTATTACAAAGAATACTCAGAAACATCCAGAGATAATGCAGAGCTCCAGAATGTCAGCACTTTCAAAACAATTCAGTTAGCATATTTAAGCAGACTTGATTAGGGACTGAGACCCACTTCCTCAAAGGTGATTAAGTACATAACTCCCACTGAAATCAATTTACTTATATATGAATTTAAAATGGCTACACAGATGTACTTTGATATAAAATTAATTTTAAATATTTGCTCACCACCACGGCAAGTATAGCAAGGTTAAACTCTGTTACCATTAAAATTTAAAGATTTTCTTAAATATGTTATATCAGCATGAAAAAAAAGCCCAAACCTGCTTAAGGACGCCTGTCATTTTTATGACACCACATTTCTGATATTTTATTAAATGATCTTGCAAATTTAACTTCTATGGTAGTCAGATATTAAGATAGCAATAATTATAGTCACTTGGCAATGTCTAACCTCGTCATTACTTTCTCAAGCAGCAGTCCTAGTTGGAACTCTGGAATAATTTAGCTGAGAAATCATAAAATCAGTATAAAAACTTTAATACACAATTATTTTTATAATTATTCCTGACTTCCTAAGTCGTTCTGTCAACCTGATGTTTCTGAAGTAGAATTGTTAAAAGGACTTTCAATATTTAGTGATGAATTTCAGCAGAAATAGCCTCTTCTGTATCCTTGGGTTGAAGGTTTCCTTTACTCTCTGCTGTGACAATTAACACCATATATATTGAACAGCTGCTATGAAAGAAAAAATTGAAAGTGAAGAGACTGTATGAGAACTGCAGCACACAGGCAATGAATTTTGCTGGTTTTCTCTTTTGTTATTTTAATCATAGAACCAGCACCTGCAGTTATTGTTCAGTGCTTCTTCCTGCTTTAAACATTTTGTACAAAGGAAGTACGAGGGAGACGTCCCTCCACTTGCAAGAGTTAAATATTTATGTCTACTTACTTTTGTGTCTTTTGGGCCAGTGTTTATTCATGTCAAGGATATTTTCTGTGGTACCAAGGCTGTTTACTTCAGTTAAATTCTTTGGTGAAGCATTCTCTGGAATTTTGTGGAATGGTCTACCCATGAGGTGATGCCATGTGCTTTGCAGGGTTTCGTGAGAGAATGGGACCTGGAAAAAAGAAATGGCTGAGGAAATGAACATCTCTGTAAGAATTAGATAAAGCACGTGGGAAAAATAAAGGTAATTTCATGTGCAAAAAATAAACTTTGAGGCCAGCATAATCACTCAGGAGCAGTGTCAAGACAAAGGATATGATGCATGGGACATCACAGCTTGACAGGTTTTATCTGAAAATATTTGAGGTAACTGATTTTAACTTGCTCTTTTGATGGAGCACCTAAAACTGCATTTAATTATCTTGAACATGTGAAAACAGTTCTACCATTTTTGTATTGTTATTTTTTGTATTGCCTGAAAACTCTCAGCTTTTCACTCTGCCATATCTCTGCTATAGGTACTTGAGGTTGGTGATTTTTATTTGAAAAACAGCAGTAATCATTCAAAAATATTAAAAATAAACTCCTAAAAACCAACTCAACCAAACTAATAAATAGATTCAGGAAAAATTCCTGAAAGAACCCCCTAATTCTTCTTTTGTAATAGTTTTAACATGTTTAATAAACTGAAAGAAAATTACAGGAGAAAGATACTTGAATCAGGACCACTTAATGTAGTGGATGATTAGCATCTTGCAACTTCTTGATAGCTGTTATAAAATATTCAAAACTTTGATTACATATAAAAGAGCTTAAATGCTGCATAGTCTTGTGTGATGGTGTTCACAGGGGTTTTCAGGTGAGGGAAGAGAGGAGAATGTTGACTCCATGTTTCAGAAGGCTTGATTTATTATTTTATGATACACATATTACATTAAAATGATACTAAAAAGAATAGAAGGAAAAGTTTCATTTCAGAAGGCTAGCTAAGCTAAGAATAGAAAGGAATGAATAATAAAGGTCTGTGTGTCAGACAGAGAGTCCAAGCTAACTGGGCTGTGATTGGCCATTAATTACAAACATCCAACATGGGCCAATCACAGATGCACCTGTTGCATTCCACAGCAGCAGATAATCAATGTTTGCATTTTGTTCCTGAGGCATCTCAGCTTCTCAGCAAGAAAAAATCCTAATGAAAGGATTTTCATGAAAAGATGTCTGCGACAGTCTTGTTTTAAGGTTTAATAGTCTGGAGTAAAAGATCTTCCATTTGCTGGTTGCTTGGGAATGGATACCAGCTGAGAAACTGGGTCCTGCAGGAGGAACAAGGGCCTGCTGATGGTGAGAACTTACCCTCCAAACCACAGCAGTGGGAGTTTCACATATATTTAACAGCAAGGGTGTAAATCCCACACAGACTTTCTAGAGCACAAACTTAATTTCTTAGCTTTGCCCATCTCAACTACATCCCCAAACATTGGACGGGGAGGCTGAGGGGAATGGAGGTGAGAAATAAATATTGAAATCATGTAGCTTAGTATTAAGCAAGGCTTAATGAGGACTTGGAGTTATACTGCTGGAAAGAGTTTCAAAGGGAGTGATTCAGCTCTCCAAATCTGGGCATTCAAAAGCTTAATCGTCCAGCTTAAGCTAATCACCTTATGTTTCTATTACCTGGCTCATTGATGAATTTGGGTGAATATCTCCTGGCTTTCCAAATGAATTCAAGAAGTGAGAAACTATGTAGGAAGGGAATCACTGATAAGTGTGATAGATAAGACTATTTTAAGCTTTATTTCTCTTTGAAGCCGTTTTCCAGTTGTCGGTATGGCAGAGTGCCCCACTTTGCTGTTATCCTGAGAATCTTTGTACTGGATATCATACATGCAAACTGCATTATCTCCATAGCTGTGCTAATCTGGAGCCAGTCTCTCAGATTGCATTCATTCCTCTTTTTGGTGCTGTAGGAAGAAAAGCTGATTTAATACAGAGGAAAATTGAAAATAAATTAAATTTTTAAAAATACATGCCACTTCTCCTCCTCTCAAGTACAACACAGATATAAAAGTATGTGAAATGACATTTCATTGCTATCCATTCCTAAGGTCTATTCCACCTTGTCAAATCGAGGTAAAAGGGTTTTCTTTCATATTATGATGAAAAAGTTGAGAGCTTTTTTGTTTCCTATTTGTTAATATCTCTCCGTGTTCATTTTGGTCTCCAAGATATGGACATTCAGCCATAGTATTCAGAATTTAAGATAAAAAATTTCCTAGGAAAATACTGCTTATGAGAGTTAGTAATTTACTCAGCATAAGGACAACTGCTAGTATTAGAATAAACTACTTACCTGAAATATCTACATTGGTAATTAGTTTAAATATATGATTTTTTGCATAGAGAACTGGGCATTTCAGTCAATTCAAAAGAATGTGTATCAAGAACTAGAGAAAAGGTGGACACAATGTTTTTCCTAATCTAGGGAGATGTATAGTGGGAAGACTAACAATGAACTTGTGTGATTCTGTGATTCTGTGTGAATTAGAAAATTGAGATATATATGTAAAAGGAAAAAAAAATTCATCCTTACTCCATGTTTTCATGTCTTCTACATAATAATTTATCCCAAACTTAAGAGAAAAATGTATTTTCAGTAAATCCTTATTAATATCTCAGAATGGATAAGCTTAAATTAAAGCAAGTTTCTATCATTATGGTTACATTGAAATTTTTTGAGATTTTTTTGGAGAACCAAGTACATCTAGGTACTTATTTGAGAAGAACATGCATAACTTCCATCTTATTTCCTATGATTGGAAATAAGGTTTTCTTTCAACAAAACATTTTTTAGTCTCCAAAGCTTTATTTTTCTTCAGGTATTAGAAATGAAAGGATTATGATGCTTACTTGCTGTTTTTGCTGATATCTAGATTGGTAATTAAATCGTAACACAGAATAATTGTCTTTCATACTCCTAGATCTTGAATTTCAAAGAGTATAACAGAGATAAGTAGTTAATTTAATTTTTACAACTGATTGCTATGATTGCTACTTAAGCTGCAAAATACCATCAATTTTGGGGTTATTGGGGTATGAGCTAAAAGATTATGAAATTATGATTAGTTATATGAATTTATGCCAGTGGATCTCTTCCGCACAAAATTTTAAATCCATTTTGAAATAAGATGCATAGATATAATACATAGGGAAATCCTCCAAGTAAATTTCAAAAAGTAACTCTATAGTCTTGCCATTTTCTGCTGTTTGTTCATTAATTTCCAACTCCTTTCATTGCCTTTGCCATTGCTTAATCACTATTACTGCTGCATCTGAATCTGAGGAGACTATGACAGCATCTCAATTTTAGGGTAAAAGGGAGATGAACTGTTTTAAAATTTTACAGAAATAAAAAGAGGACATTTCTCATTTCTGTGTCTCAACTAAAATTACAAACATGTATCTTGTTCAAAAATGTAGACATTATTATTAATTACAGGGTGATTAAGTCATGGAACATGACTAAAATCAAATGTACAAAACAATAATGAAAAACCCTGATTCTAAGAGGCTATAAAAGTTGGGAAAATTTTTTCTAAAATCTGCTTTCTACTAGTTTATCCTTTTATTCATTTTCTCAGTCTAGATGCATGATAATGCATGCTTAATTCTGCCTGTTTTCCAAAATATAAGCAGGTTTCTAAAGGAACATAAGTAGCTAAAGTCAACAGATTTCCATGATGCTTCAGACATTTTTTGAATTTCAGCACATATTTATGAGCTTTGCCAAATTCAGATGTTGATTTTTTTATGGATTATGCTCTTTAAATTTTATAGGGAAGAATAAGAGAGGTTATATCACTCATGTAATTACAAGTGCACAGTAAAATGGGGAAATTCTTTGATCAATAAGGCTCTTTATCATTATTCAGCCTCTTATGGACACATGCTCTTTAGGAAAGTCATGAATTCAAGTCTTTTAAGAAAGCTTCATTAGTATAAAGTATATATTTCAAGAACTAGTATCTCCAATTATCACCCTGATGCAGTCCAGCAAGGTTGGAAATTACTGCCAATCATGAGATTTCCTCTGAAATTCCAGAAAAGCAGAGCTGGAGCAGAGGATACTGCTGCCTTCTGAACTCTAGACTAGTTTAGGAACCTTTTTTGCATACTATATAGTGCAAGTCTTCAACTCTAGCATGGATAATGGCAGAAAGCTTGAAAATCAATTACCTTTAAATATAGAACAAGGAAATCCTTTTTATTTTTTCTCTAAAGCACCTGGAACACTGTTAACTGCAACTTAACTGTGCTTAACTTTAATTTAAAAGATATGCAAATCTTGTTAAAAATGCCAAAATGGAAATATATTGCCTAGTCCCACTTTTGTAGAGTCACTGTTAGCTGCCTGTTTCATATTTGTGTTTGGGTGGCTCTTGGGCTGTGTGCAAGTTGAATAGATCAAGGTGTGTGGTTTATGAACTGTGTTTACACTCATGGTGCCAAAGTAAAATGTAAAAATGTCAAAAAAATCTCTTTTAAACACCTATGTAGACTTTACCAGAAGAAGTCTAGAAGAAACCAGGGGAAAGAAGAAGCCAGTTGCCCTGTGGATACAGCAGCTCCTTCATCTGCTGCTGCGTTCTCTAGGTAAGTACTTACAGTACTTAATCCATAGCACTGAGTTTAAGGCTATACCCTTTTGTCAGCCTGTTTCAGGGTATTTTGGTGAGGAGGTGGGGCAGAACATACGGTGAACACCAATTTTTTATGCCTTTAGGCTCTGTAAGAAGTGTTTTTACAGCACAGAGAGAAATACAGTAAGAAGTGAATCAAAAATTTGTGCAGGTTGAAGCTGGTCAGAGAAAACTGAGTTCTTTCTTTTTCTGTTTTAGGCTGGAAGATGTAGCTGGGGGTGTGTATTCTGTCACCATCTGTTAGAGGTGGGGCAGTTATTGTCTGTTAATTGGACAGTTTTCTTTATCTCTTCCACAAGCAATCCTCCCTCCAAGGATATATCTGCTGTTAATGGGCCATTGAATGTCACTGCATGGCTGATAAAATTCCATCATCCCTTTGTGAGATGGTCCACCCAGGGGGAAGAGCCAAACATTCCTACCTGGATATAATCTGAGATTTGGAACACCAGTCAGCCTTTTCCCACTGGATTCCCAGTGGAGCAGCTTTATTTCTCACTGGATTCCCAGAGGAAGACCAGGCCCATCTACCCCACCGTTGGATCTTCAGAGGAAAACTCCACTCTTCTACAGGATCCCTGCTCCAGCAGAACCACCCTGTCACTGCAGGAGGGCTGCAGCCACCATTTAATGGGACTGCTGCCAACACCCTGACCCACAGCGTGTCAGGCTGTACTCTGACTCTGTCGGTGTTGTTTTGTACTACTGCATTTTTATTTTATTTTTATTTTATCCCCTAATAAGGAGCTGTTTTTCCTACTCCCATATCTTTGCCTGAAAGCCCCTTAATTTAAAAATTATAATAATTCAGTAGGTGAGGGTTTACATTTTCCATTTCAAGGGAGGCTCCTGCCTTCCTTAGCAGACACCTGTCTGTTCAAACCAAGACATTGTCCCAGTGAAGGGAGTCCAGATAAGATCCACATGTTCTTCCAAGGCTCGCTCAGTCAAGGCTAAGATCACTTGGTTTCTTTGGCTGCCTCTTCAGCAGTGTGTATCCATAAGACAAAGAAAAGTTACTGGCACTGAAGACACTGCGAAGCAGCAAGGGAAACCAGAGACATCAGAGCCAAGAGCTAAAGTGGAGCTTTACCCTGCCCAGGTACCAATGCGGTTTTCTAGTGTCTGTGGCTGGCCCTCATCTTCAAAGTGAAAACCATGAGAAATGTCTTGTCAGGTCAGGAAAACCTTGCCGGCTGTCCATGTTAAAAGATGCTTCAAGAAAAGTTGTGCAAAACAAGGATTTTTTTAACAGTATAATCTTCCACTGGTCAAGTGTAACCTCAGGGAAATTAATTGTTATTAAAATAACTATCCTTACACCTGCTATGGAATGGATGATTGGATTTCCTTTTAAAAGTCTTGGTTTGTGCTTTGTTAAGTTTTTCAGCTATGTAAAGAGACTTCAAATTGTTTTTCCAGCTGGATAATCTAATCTCCATTTCTCTGCAAATCAAAGTTTAACCAATTTTATATTGTACAAATATCCACATCCTATTGCTTGGAGTATATCTGGGCTATTAGAGAAAATTTTAGTGCTGATAGTAAAGACTGGAACAGAAAGATGCACATTTTTATGTGCTTAATTCAAACATGTCACTTGTTCAATAATTTAGAATAAGAGTCTATATAGGGAAAAGTAAATATTATTTATTCCTCTGTGAGAGTCTTTTATAGCCATCACCCTTATGGTGGCTGAGCTCCAGAAATCAATATTTATTTCCAGCATATTTAAGCTTCTTATATAACTAGAACATTAAGTTTATAAAGCTATGTAAAATATCTGATTTTAAGACTCTGACAAGGGTTTAATGTGTTACAAATATATTTGCAGAGTAAATGTTATCCCCTGGTGAATAAATTGCGTGAAAACTGTTGTGAGAGGTGAATACAACACTTTCTAGAAAACACATCCTTTCCTCTAGTTCTGCAATAGAAAATATCAGAGAATTAAGTACATCAAAAAGCTTCAGTCATTTCTGCAGAGATTCATTGAAATCTCAGATTTAATATCTAACATTTGAACCACAATAATTTTTTTTTCACTCTTTGATGCTATACAGCTGGAAGGAGAGAGAAATAAAGAAGGATCATCTGACTGCTTATAGATTTGCTTACTTGGACCAGCCATTTTCAAATTGTACGTGGTCTTCTTAAATTGTGTTCATACTTATCAGTAAGGGATGAATAAATTCAATGAAATTTGTGGATTTTACATTGGTTGAAAATTGAGACTCCAAATCAACAGTTTTTGTAGCTCTGGGGCACAGCTCTTTAAGAGCTGAAGCTGGTGATGAAGTTTTATGTGTTGAAGTTGTATTGTTCGAATTACACCTAACTTTTAGACAAGTGTAATTCCTTGAAAAGTAGCGCTTGATAGTTAACCTCTCATTATTTTTTTTCCTGTCACTGATATTCTTTTACATAATTTTGTTCAGAGTTGACCTTTTTTTTTTTTTTTAGTTCTCACTGTGTTAGAATGAAATGTGTGTTTTACAGCTGGGTTTGGGCATATAGGACAAGCCTGTCACTCAAATCTGATTTTGTCCCCTTCAGTACAATCTTTTTGTTCTTATGTTTCCTGACTATATCAAAGGTACATCACATTTTATAAATGTGCTGAAGTGTTGTTCTGGCTCTTGATTCTCATTCCTTTTTCCCCAAAGCTCACAATTTCTTTCTATCTTTACTGCCTAATGTCTGGCTTTTACCTTTCTTTTCCCTGTATTAAAAAAAAAAAATAGGGAAACCAGAAATAAGGAAGAAATTAAATATATATTTTGCAAATTCTATATAAAGATATGTATTTATTGATAAACTGAATTTGATCTAAATTCTCACTAAGCAAGCTTTTTAGAAATTTTTCCCTAAACTTGTGATATTTTTAGGTGTGTACTGTTACTGCACTCTTCTCTATGACCTGATTATATAAATTTCAACTGTGCATTTAGCCCTCATAGCAAGCTAGTTTGTAATGGACTATTTTGCTGAATAACACTTCTTATTCTTAAAACAAAGATTTTTTTTGCCCTGCATGTCTGATGGCTGTAAAATTAGAGTTTTCTTTTGAATTGTTTTGAAATTTGAAGATCTTCCGTTCATAGGTAAAGTTGACGTGTTATGAAATGTATATATTTCTGTGAAGTTTACATTCTGTAAACAGCAGTAAAGAAGGGTCATTCAAAAGATACAGTAATTCAAGTGCATTTAGATTGAGTGAGTAAAGTTTCTAATTTTAGATTGAGTAAAGTTTCTCTGTTTAAAACAAAAAAAAACATGTTCTTGCTTTGTTTTATTAGGTGTTCCCTGATGGATTTAAAGGAGTGAGAGTGGAAAGAAAACCCAAAAGTTTTTTGTATGCAAGAAGACTTATGGACTATTTTGTTACCTTTCTATGATGATTTGAAAAGGTCAGTTGCCATATGCATTTAATAATACATTGATTTTATTGATAGACACAGACTTCTTTAAGATTGTATTTTTAGGAAACAGTTTTTTTCTTTAATTATTTTAATTTATTCTTATTTCAGGATAAGACCCTTCTAATAGAAGTTAAAGAAAAATTGGGATGATAATAAAAGGCAGGACCAGAATGAAATAGCAGGCTCAACATGACACATTACTGCATATAGTTTTAGGGTAGGGAAATTTAGTTAAATAATAAAAGATCTTCTTGCTCATGCTAAATATAATTTTCACAGGATGCTCATTAGTGTAAGATATATTTTAAAATATGTTGTTTCGTAATACTTTAATCTCTCCAAAAGAAAACATTTTAGTAGATGGGATACTTTCTAAATATAAAATCAAATTCTGTTTAATGAAAATCATTGATGAGCTTTGCACCAGACACTGAGATAGAGATGGCTATTAAATTAAAAAGTGGATGCTTAGGCATTTCAACTTTGAAAATAAATTGTCCACTTTTCTTGAGGCAGCATGAGGTTTCTCTTTCCCTCTGAAATCTCTGGGCTTTGAAGAGACCTGAACTCTGGGAGCTAAACATTTCTCTGCGGATTTTCTGTCAACCCCTATGAATTTGTTGGGTTTATAATGATTTTTCCCAATCTCCTCCTCCAGTGGCACTCTTCTTTCAGTTTTTTTAAGGGGTTTTTCTTTCAAGAAATTGTACAAAATTAGGGAAGGAATGATCTTTACAGTGACAAATTTTGCCTGAGAAGAATAGTGGTAACAATGATAATAGCATCAGTGATGATGATGATGATGATAATAGTAGTAATAAGAAATACATTTTGTTTTCGTAGTGGACAAGAGATACATCAAGGGACATTTTTCAGGCTTTATACTCTCATTTACATTGATATTAATTTAATTGATACCACAATCAAGGATGACATTGCTATCATGGGAGTAAAGCATGTTATGGCACAAGTATAACTAAAAATTTAATCACAAGAACAAGAAAAAAATAAGGCAAATGATTAGAAGACTTGATACATGATTACAAACTGATAAAATTCTTTTGATCATGTCCTACTTAGAAATCAGTGACCATAAAGATCAACCTAGGCAGCTTAACTACCTTGAAATATTAATAATTATAATTTCATGGGATATAATGGGACTAGGTGGGACTTAGGCAACCATGCACAATTAAGAAGGTGCCTGCTACTTTTCAAAGTACTTTTAGGTTAGTGTATGTACTGAAAAAATGCAAAGCTTGAGACATTGCAGGCTTTGGGAAATAAATATATGTCATATTATATGATTTTGAAAATTCCTATTAGGAATGAAGGGACATATGGGGCAACATACAGCAAGTCCAGTGAGGAGAAGCTGAGGGATCTGGGGGTGTTTATCCTTGAGAAAAGGAGGCTCCAGGGAGGTCTTATCACTCTCTACAAATCCCTCAAAAGTGTTTGTAGCCTGGGGGGGAATCAGTCTTCTCCCAGGTAACAAGTAACAGGACAAGGGGAAACGAAGCCAAGCCGCACCAGGGGAGATTGAGATTGTGCATCAGGAAGAATTTCTTCACTGAAATGGTGTTTAACCACTGAGATGGGCTGTCCAGAGAAGTTGTGAGTTTTTCATTCCTGCAAGTCTTCAAGAAATGACTGATGTGGCACTTCTTGCTGTGGTTTTGTTGACATGGTAGCGCTCGGTCAAAGGTTGGGCTCAATGACTTTGGACATCTCTTCCAGCCCTTAATGATTCTGATTCTATTCCCCTATGGCTCTGTGGCTCTGATTCTAAGATTCTATGATTCTGTGAATAGAAGGAAGCAGCCAACAAGTTCCCTACAGCGATCTGGACCAAATTTATCTGAGAAGTTGTGTGAAAGGTGCTGTGAGAAGTATGCAAAGAGCCACATCCAGCAGAGATGACGAGGCCATGACAATGCCACAGGGGAACAGGGGTGGTTATCAGACAGCTGGAGCTCCCAAAAGCCCTTCCTTCAGCTTTCAGCCTCCTGAACTAGCACTATTGAGTGAAAATTAGAGCTTCCAGTTGTAAACAGGAGGCCTTGACAGCAGAAATGGCAGTAATTCATCTGTGGGCAGTAATTCAGCAATTCATTCAATGTCGCAGATATCTTTTTATGAAAAATCCTTTCCTTGGAGTTTTTTCCTCCTGAGAAGATGGGAGGCCTCAGGAACAAAATGCAAACATTGATTATCTGCTGCTGTGAAATGCAACAGGTGCATCTGTGATTGGCCCATGTTGGATGTTTGTAATTAATGGCCAATCACAGCCCAGCTGGCTCGGACAGAGAGCCGAGCCACAAACCTTTGTTATCATTCTTTGCTAATATTTTACTGTAACAGTGCTGTTGTACAGAACAAAGTCATTTCCTGATTGAAATGAGTGTGGTTGCACTTCTGTGCATTATGCTCCATTCTACTAGCTTGTGCTTTTAAAATGCAAGTATTTCAAAGAAATGACTAATTTTTACACAAATTTCACTCTTCTAGATCACTACATAAACTTGCATTTCTTTGAAAAGATTATTCTTATGTATGTCCACTTATCATGACAAGTTTCTGAAGTCACTCAATAATCCTAATTTATTTACACAGTCCTCATATTATCTCTTTGATTTCATAGACAGGCATGTAAGTTCATTAGAGCAATAAATAATTTGGTAAAAAAAAGAGATAAAAATCTTTTCAGCACATTGCATAGAGAATGGCAAGGACAACCTGTGACCATCCTTGAAGACAGCAACTTTCTGATTTAGATAGGTAAATCAGTTTAGATAGATTTTAAAAAGTAAATACTACTAAGTAAAATGGAGTTTTCTGATTTAGATACATGGTATAAGGAAAAAATATAGAGTGACTATATTGAAAGAATGGTGATCTACCTCCAGTTACTTATTTTATATATATTTAGTCAGTTATTTTATATGTGTTTAATCCCAATTTATCAATTGCAATTAAGAATTAATAGGTAATATCCTAAAATATAAATTATGTCATCTCAATTGCTAGTATTTCACTTTACATGCAGGTCTTCAGTGGCACAGAAATGTTACATCCCATTGGTTTTGTTTTTTTACTTGGGATTATTTTATTTGCTCAAGCAGAAAAATTCAGTCAGCAATGTCCTTATTTGAGGGTGAAAATGAAAATGACAATGAAAGAAAGCTCACTACAAGCAGAAATTTTAATAAAAAGACTGAATTTTCATTCATTGATAATTACTATTCCAAACACTAGATAATGTCACTCAGCCTATCAGAACACATTCCTTTGTGTGGAGGAGCTAGGCGGTGTCTTTCTATTTTTGTCATACAAGTTTTGAATTTCCTTTCGTGTTACTGATAATTCCACATGAAAAAGATTCAGAGAATTCAGAAATTCTCTTTCCTCCTCTTTTACTTGTAGATCTAGTATGTTTTAACATAATAAATGAATTAATATTTTTCAATATAAGACTGCAACTATTTTGCAAATTGCCTTTCTCCTTTAATCCATACTCTTCAACTTAAAAGCAATACATAATTAGGTTTTTGTTTTAAATCTTAAAATATTTCTCAAATATGCTTCTATACAAGATTTAATAAAAATCTGGATCTGCAAGGCTCTGTGCAAGGTCACATAATAGAATGAATACAAGCATGAGATTTGTAGTACATTGGAAGTGACTAAAAAGTCTTAAAAATTTTGATATGGTTTTCATTATTTATTTAATTAATACAAAGCTTATTCTTTTTTTTTTTTTCCTCAATGTTTCTTGTACCTTTCTCCCTATTCCCAAGCAACTATTATTTCATAACTTCTCATTTTATTTGGAGTTTTTGTTTATTAATTTTTTTGGGGAAAAGTCATTGCAATTAGAAAAGATCTCTTAGGACAGAAAGCAAAGCCCCACAAATACAGGACTGTAATATAGAATATAGTCCCCTGTGTTTTAACCATTCCATTTTAATTGTTTTGAGGAAGATCTAGCACACTGTAGAATACTCTCAGGAGAAAAAAAAAAGTGGAAATATCCTTTCTCACTTACAGTAAATCAGTCTTCAAATTCAGATTACATCGTCCTTTTCTCAATCTGATCTCATTATTTCTAGCTATATCCCATTTGTATTTTTAAATAATTACTCTTGCCCCTTGGTGTTTACCTTCTCATTGCTTTTGACAGATATATCATCTCCCTCTCCCCCTACTTAATTGTTGGTTAGTCAAGCTGTACATATTTAATCTTTCTAAGCTTTTCTCATGTATCATCCCTTCCAACCCATTGAGCCCCTCTTTGCTCTGAGATCCTTTCAGGGTGTCAAAGTACAAATGTTGGAGCTGATTGCACTTGTCGAGTGTTCTCCAGTTCAAATTTGAAAGGATCTTTATTGACTTGCAAAGAAATGACAGCTCGGTGCTCGGTCCCTTGTTGGTGCTAAGGTCCAGTTTCTACACTCTGAGACAATGCAAAAACACTTAATTAGAGATGCTGATTTTCCTCACTGCTGCTGTAAAAGAGCCTGAGCGCACCAAGGTGCTGGTTGATGTTTTATCAACTTAATTTTCACATAATCCAAACTTGAAAAATTCAAATTTTCATGAGTCTTTTTTTGCTGTGGTATAGATACTTCTGCATATGGAGGGGTTAATATCCTGAAAAAGCCAGCAGGAATGGAAATAGTTTCATGCTGTTGCTTGAGAACTGGCCACATTTGAAAGGACATGGTAAGGTTATGAGGATAAAGTGTGATGACTTGGCCTGGAAATCAGTGTTAATCTCCAGACATGAGCTGCAAAAGGGATGCTAACACACAGATTACAACAGAAAACAGACTATGCTGGTACATCTTTTAATGGGAGAGATTTCTGAAAATATCACAATTTTCAGATGGGCAATATTTGCCAACACAACCACGTCTGTGATTTTTTTCTGTGCTGCTTTTACAAATAGATGGCCTTCACTTAAAAAGTCTGAATAAATCAGTAAAGTATATCTGTATTACTATCTGTTGGTAGGGTTTATCTGAAACCACAGCTTTATTGGCAGGTGATATTTCAGCTCAGAAACAGATGAGCAGCTCTTGCTGTTCCTCTGACGCCACTGGCTTCTTATGCAATCTAAATAAATTACTGAGAATGGCTCTGTAAATCAGGGATTTGTATTGACCAGCCTTGGAAAAATAACATGTGAAAGGCCAAGCTGGGAAGGAGATGGGAGATGGATTTTCTTGCTAAATCAAACAAATAAAACAAACAAAAAATCCCCACAAGGTAAATGCATTTGTAACTAGCCATAGAGGTTAAGTATTATATCCATTTTCCTGTGCTTGTAGGCATATTTCAATTTCTAGAGATCTCTCATGTTTACTGGAGTTGCCTGATTTCAAAGAGGGAAAACGATTCCAAATCCTAGTATGTATATATATAACTATATACATATTTATAACTATATATATATAGGTACAAATATAACGTGCTTAAATCTGTAATTGATAAAATTTTAAATTTATATAAACAAAAATATTTCTATCAGCATATTTTCCTCTGTTGCTACACGAACATCTTGATGAAGGCTTTAGCCAAATGCCTGTTTGCCGACTCTGATGCCCTACCATCATTACTGTTTAATGTTTTTAAAAAAAAATCATTAAAACTACTGTATTCACAATTAAACTAGGTCTAAACATTCAATTTTAGTTCAAAATATTTAGGTGGCCTCTAAATGCATAAATAAAAATGAGAAGGAAAAACATGAGGAATATTCTATCCAAAATCTCTTTTAAAATAAGGTGTTTCTCTGAAAATGAGAACCTAATTATATTAGGATGTGCCTAATTATATGTCCTGGATGTACCTTATCAAATATACTTGCTTGCCTGTAGATCTTAGTTTTTTAGTGTCTTAATTCTGAATCTTTCCTTAATTTCTTTTTAAAATATTTCTAGAACTCTGGTTAATTTCCACTTGACTCTCTTTGCTCACTAACTCCTTAAGCTTTCTACTTCTGACAGATTACAAGGGTATCATTAAGTAATGCAAGTTCATGTCCCATTAGCAGACAATCCTGTTGACCTTCATTTCCCCCTGTCCCTTCCTGCATCCCATTTTGATGCTGGCAGCCTCATTTTTACTTCATCCAGGCTTTTAGCTCTATAAAAGCAGCACAGGAAACCATGAGTGCTCTGGTGCCCTGGTCTCACCTTGGAGCTGTGGCTTTTCAAGGCAAACTAAAGGGTTATGGTTCTCAATGGGTTTATTCTCCTATTATTTATATTTGCAGGCTGCTGCTTAATGGAAATGACTCCTTTCTTTCTGAAAAGGCTGCACAGTGCAAAGGCTTAGGGAGTTTGTGATCTCATTGTCATTAACTCTGCTGAGTCAAGACATGAGGGTTATCTTTCAAGTCTCACCATTCTTCAGTCTTATCACCTGCTCCGTTCCCTGGCTTTGCCATTGAAGGTGCTGTGTGGAACTAACACAGTCACACTTACATTAACCTGTGACATTTATGCTTGGTGGCAGTGCTGGGCTGAAGCTTCTCTGTGCTGTTTCTCCCTCTGTGCGTAGCTCACTTTGACCTGGCTTTAATATGCATGATTTGATTAAACCCTGGCCAGTAATGGGTAAAGCCCTGAAAAAAAAACCCAAAAAAACAAAAAAAACCCCAAAAAACAAAATAAGGTCTGGTAGTGATACTAATCACCCTCTAAATCTCTGTAAAACAAGCTGGTGTGAAAAGGACACAGGGAATTTAATGCCAGTGATTTTGTTTTCTAGGCAGAAGGGTATTAAGCAAGCTTTTGCAAAGTACATATTGTACTGCCCTTTCGTTTCCAGCCAGGGAAGGAAGCAAAGGCATCATCTGTCATGGGGATGAAAAGCTGCCAGGTATCTCAAAACCTCATCTTTCATCTTCAGTGAGGAAAGCTGAAATTAACACTGCTGATGTGAAGGCAGGTATAAAATCATATGAGTTCAAGATGTGGATCTAGATATAGACATTCACCTTAAAATACAAAAAAAGGAGGAAAGCAGAACTCTTCAGCTGGGTAAATCTTAGTTTTCCATAGTGATGAAAAGCAGCATCAGAACTGTAAAGCACGGGGAAAAAAACCCACCATGTACTATACTGAAATCTCCCTTTTTAATGTCAAATACAGTTGCATTAGGATAGTTTCAATGGAGATACTTATTTTGCCTCTTTTGAAACCTTTATTCAGCTAGCCAGTATAAACAAGATGAAGCATTTGCATTTTGAGTTAAAGAAAATTGCCTGAAGTATGTCTTAAAAGTTGTAAACAAATGTGAGCCATTACCAATTGTTTAGTCAATACCCACATACAATTTTTCCCCTTTTATTATGTACAGCACATCTATTCAAAATGCTTACAGAAAGTATAGTATTTTGCAATTATTTTATTTTGTTTTCTACGTACTGTCTCTAAGTTGCCTTTTGATAACATGTAAGCTTTACATACCTGGACAATTGTGAAACTTAGCTTTCTGCCCTGCCCAACGGTATTCCTCTGAAGCGAAGTTTTCCATCAAGTGTTTATCATCTGTTCTCCTTGTCTGGAAATAAACGTCCTGAAATATGGAGCAGCTCAGTGGGTGCAGGATTTTTACATTCTGCATGTGCCATTCGCGAGTTGCTGACAACCGCTTGAGGACCAGAAAGAGAGAAAGTGTGGTCCAAACCAAGTCTGCATTGTTTCCTTGGTGGCAGAAAAGATGCAGCAAGTTTATTCTTTGCTGTGATATATATTTGAATAGTCACTTCTATGTGACATGGAAGTGGGTTTTTCTCATAATACTAAAACTGATCAAGTGTGTAACAAGAATTGTGTTATGATCTGGAACAGGCTTTACAAAAGGTGAAGAAAACAGTGTTACAGTGAGGACTGATTTGAGGTGGTTTTAATATCTCCCTCTCCCTGAAATGGGACCTTTTTTCCTGTTATCTCTAGTAGTGGATTAACAAAACTGGGCTAACAAAATCCATTTTAAGGCAGAAAAATTCATCATAAGTAAATGTTCTGAGGTCTAAACTGTTTGAAAAAAAAAAATGGCTATTGATAGCTTTGGGACACCTGATTTGACAGAGCAGATTTGGAATGATGTGACAGGCTTTAATTTTCTTGTTTACTGGACATAGAAATGAATAAATATGGAGCTTATTCAATTTCTAAGAATGTATTCTTTAAAATACCTCAAAAAATTTAATAATAATCTAGGTACTATCAAGTAATCCAAATTAAGCTTTTTGTAGATTTTTATTCTAGAGAAATCTGTAGTTTTATATCATTCAAAGATCTCTCACAATCATCTGAACAATTTATCGTTACTATGTTTTTATCAAACAGAAACAATATTAAATGAACTGTTGATTTTTTTTCCTGAATTGTGAAATATGGTGTGGAAATTAACTCAAATAATAAATAAATAAATAAATAAACAATAAATACCGTTTTTTTCTTCAGTGAAGTGATTTAATTTTACCAGCACACGAAAAGCCTATTTCCTCAAACATAAAATTATTTTCTCTCTAAGATACTCCCTTAGTGATTGTGTTTGACTTTGTTCACAAAAGAATGAATTTATATCAGGTATAAAATCTAATTTTTGTTGTGGCTATGGATATCTGCAGGTTTGGGTATTGAGGATGTGGCTCCAGCCTCTCCAGGTGAGGCTGTATTTGGAGAGAGGCTCCAAAAAAAACGCTGCAGAAAGGCAATTAAGATCTTCCAGCTTTTTCAGATTATGCGCATCTGCAGCAGGCAGGCTCCAAAGATGTGTCTCTGGACGTGCAGGAAGAAAGACAGGTTTAATTAGCAACAGAAATGATGAAGTCCTTTGAAAGTTTTTGGTGATTAGCTCGTATGGATAAAGTTGTCATTCTTCCCTTGCCTGTGGGACACTGGTCTGCAACTGGATCCCTGTGCAGCTTTGCAGAAAGTAAAGAGGCAGCAAAGAGAGAGCACTTCTTTTTGCCAGCCCACAGTTAATGGAAATAGAAACCCCAGTCAAAGTAAGGTTATTTAGAAAGTTATTAAAAATAAAAGAAAAAAAAAAAAAAAGAAAAGAAAAGCCAGGAATATGAGGTTCTTTGTTATTCCTAGGGATGAGAACATGGTAACTTATACCCCAAAGAAGATGGGAGCATCACAGAAGTGAGATTATTTTATTTGTCTGAAGTTAAAGGACTGACCAAACAAGAGATAGGGAGTAAGAAGTATCACCAGAAGATCTCAGTGCTTATTTGCACGGAGAAATGTGATGCTGATTGTAGTTGCACTTTAATTATTTGTGATAGCAGGGAAAACTAAAAAGAGGGATATCTGTATCTTATGAAAGGGGAAGCAGGAATGTTGATGTTGCTCTATTGTCTTTGGTAGGTACCATAAAGAGGAATTCAGGCAACTGCTTCTAAATATCAGAATAGTTATCAATAGACCAATTGTGACACTTTTGTTTTGTATTGTATTGCCTTGTAGTTGTTCAGGAGGATTGAGCAAGTCAGCCTAGAAATCCCCTCAGGGGCTAAAAATATAATTTTGAACTGCTGGATAAGATGAAGTCGAAATCAACAGCACTTCTGTTCTGCTTCATTTCAAGAAGCTCGATTGTTGAATGCTGCTCTTTAAATGATTTTTTTTTCTGATTGTGGCAAGGGAAAAATCAAACAAAATAATTAAAATTTGATCCAGCCCTTATCTATTTTCTCCTAACTGAGCATAGCTGCCTTTTAACAAGTAAATAATCTTCCTGCCCTTGTAGGTGTTGTGAGTTGCTTTAAATTAATCGTTTTACTTGATTGACAAACCACCATCATCATTTTTTTAGAAGATGTATGTTAGTTTGTCAATCCTTCACTTATGAAACATAATTATATGATCATGTTGGAAACTCCAGGAAAAATGTTAGCCCAAGAGTTAAGCCTGGCTGTTAAACAAAACCCAGACTTTCAATATTATAACCTCTGAGCAAAAATTAGCATGCCAGTTCCCCAGGCAATCAAAGCACACACAAAGCACAAAGGATCAGGATTTCATCCTAGCAGATGTGTTCTTGAGGAAAATGGCCACTTTTGGCTTTGTGATTGTTTGCTCAGATGTTTAATCTTCACATGATAACAGAACTTGAAGAAACTGGCTGCAAAGCTGTTTGCACGTGTCTGGGGCCAAGAGCAGGAGGTGGGCCCACTGAGCTGAGCGAAGCAGTGGCCACCTGAGCACAGGGCCCTGACAATGGGGCAGAAACCAGAGGTCAGGTTCAGCACATTGATCTCCTCGTGCCAAACGTGCCAGACCTAGCCACAGAGCCTCAGGGCATGTTTGCTCTTCCCCAGGAGATTTACATTAACCAGCTCCAGACCTGAGCCACTCTCTTCCAGCTCTATTGCTTCTGGTGCAGGCATTAGACTAGCCACAACTAGATCAATGAGGTGGTGTGGGATGGAAGAGCTCCCTGCAAAACATGGGCTTCAGAGCAGAGCCTCTTCCCTCCAGGTGTGACAATTCTGGAGACAAACCTGCCTTCAGCTCCCCTTAGGAAACCAGGTGTTGGAAGGAATATTTTTCAAGCATATCACATTTCCAAGATAACTACCTTGGTTAGTAATACTGTGATAGCATTTATTAAGTGTCTCACCCTGAGAATCTGCAAATGATGAAAGGACAAGGTTTGGCACTGGTGTGCATCTGCCAGGTTGGTGAGCTGAAGCCCATGCCAGTAGAAGGAAAAAAGACTACTTGTGTGAAATGTGCTGTGACGGTGTTCACAGGGGTCTCAGTTTAAGGGAAGAGATGACGATCTCACTCCATATTTCAGAAGGCTTGATTTATTATTTTATGATATATATTACATTAAAACTGCACTAAAAGAATAGAAGAAAGGATTTCCTCAGAAGGCTGGCTAAGAATAGAATAGCAAAGAATGATAACAAAGGTTTGTGGCTCGGCTCTCTGTCTGAGCCAGCTGGGCTGTGATTGGCCATTAATTACAAACATCCAACATGGGCCAATCCCAGATGCACCTGTTGCATTCCACAGCAGCAGATAATCAGTGTTTGCATTTTGTTCCTAAGGAAGGGATTTTCCATAAAAGATGTCTGCGACAATGCAATGTGACTCTACACTAAATCTGGCTGTGCCACTCCACTCTTCTTCCTAATAGCTGGCAAGTCCCTTTATTTTTTTTTTTTTTTTTTTTTTATTAAACCATTTAGACTCACCTGTAAGAGCCAAAATGATGGATGCAGGACTCCAGGGGCTCTCCAAAATGCAGTTTATTCCATCCAAGGTGTCACAGCAGTCCAGGGTCGTGGGTGACAGAGCTGTGCCTACAGCTGCCAGCTCCAGCTGCAGGCAGGCCTGGAGACCCTTTGGTTTTGGTTACAGTGCATTATAGACTTTTCTTTTGGTTGCAATGCATTCTATACTTTGCTGAGCATCTTCATACAGTAGAACCAATCCATACCTTAACTTTTATCTATAGCCTGTCATAACTCCTGTAATTACCATATATTCATGTTACTATTCTCCCATCACTAAAAGTTAGTACATTACAGTCCAAGCTAGAAGTTGTTTTTCAGTTTTCTTGCAGTGGAAAATTCTGAGACCTTTTCTCTACTTGCCACATTGGCAGGCTTGTTTGCCTGTGCTCTCTTTCTGCTTGGTAAAAACATCTTCATGTTTGGGGTGGGTTTATCCTTTGCTCTAAGCCATAAAAACCCCTTCTAACTAACACACCCTTTGCCTCCTTGGTTATCCAGTAAGGCTGGCTCAGCAATTCTTTTCTTCTATATCAAAACTTGCTTCCAACTCTATTCCTTCATCAGACTCCACATTTAAAAATCTTTCTGCTAAGCACACATATCTGTGAGACTTTCTTGTCGAACTTTCATCCTTCCTAGCACTCACCAGTTCAGGTAATTTCAAGGCTGGGAATTAATTTTCATCTTCCCTTGATATATAGCCATGCCCTTAGAGACAGGGGCTTCCTTCTCATCTGCCTTCCACTCTGATATAGTCCCAGGTTAGGAGGGTTCGAACGGTTCCTTTATTTAAAAAATCTTTTTTTTTTTTTTCACCCATTGGGACACTTGTGATATAAACACCAGGATGGACTTGTCAGCAGAAGGAGGTTGCTGCAGCCCCATCTCTTAATATAGACCTAGTGTGCAGTAGCTTTAGCAAAGAAATCGGTGACAAAGCTTACACAAAAATGCAATCTTGCCATTTGCACAACAATGGTTAATCTGCAACTTTTTACTTATGTGTGTTGGCCTACAGTAACTGTACACTTAAAAATTACTTTGGAATAAAACATGCATCTCAGAGAGCTTTGCATTACCTCCACAAATTCTAAAGGAGTGCCTTCAGATCAGGTGAAAAGCAGCACAAATCACAGCAATGAGATATGCTTGCAAACATGGAAAGCAATGTAGGTAATAAATACATCCAACATTTGTATATAATTTACTGTTAGGTGATTAAATATCAGTACAAATGTTTCTCAAAGTAAGTCCTAAATATTTTAGCCATTATTTATGTTTGATACATGCCAATGTAGCTATCTCTGTGTGAAATGTTGGTCTTAATTCTTTACCACACATTGGTCTACTCACATTTATTTTATTACTTTTATTTCTGATTTACTCCAAAATTACTGAGAGGGGTGGTTCAGGTCTGGAAACAGTAGTACATCTCAAAGGCAATTCAGAAATACCAAGGTGAATGTCTTCCATAAACAGATATAATAAATCAAAGGAAATAGTTACCATTGTTTGGTATGTTCTCAGCTGTGTCATAAGGTTCATAGAAAATTTCTTAGCACCAGATTTTCATGTGTAATCTGCACATTAAATTTGGACTCAGAACTATTGCAATCAAGTAGATTGGGTCTTACTTCAATCACATTTCCAAATTCAAGGAAAGATATTCCTCCAAATTTTCTGGATGCCTCAGAGACAAGGGTTATCTTTCCTGGTGAATATGGTGCATGAATGTGAGTGCTAGAAAGGGCAAGAGAGTATGGACAGAAAAAAATCAATGTATAACCCTGGCAAGGGCAAGCACTGTGAGCTTTAAGAAAGGCAACTTTGTGGAGAAATATCTGGCAAAACCATCTTAAATTTATACAGAAAATACCGTCTTAAATTTATACAGAAAATTATCTTTGGATCATTACAAATCCAGCTGCTGATTGCAGGACATTAGATGATGAAAATTCAGCTGTTTGATGGAGAAGAGGCATCCTTGTGCCTGAGGGCTTATGCCAACCAGCTGGGAGTCCAGCCAAGGTGACAGAGCAGAAAAATGAGGTACCAGCTCTGCAGCACCCATAAGGCATCAAGGCAGAATGCGATTGTTTCAAAATATTACAAGTTTGATCTACGTCAGTGATTCCACAGGATGTCATTTTTTTCCCAGTTAGTGGAAATTATGTGTTTAAAAGTACAATCTCTTCACTGATAGATAATTCTTTTTTATGAAAATTCAAGCTGGAACACTTTGAGCAAGTTCTAGGTATATTTTTCACCCAACAGTACTCCTATAAAATTATTTTTAATCCAATAATCTGCTAATGCAATTTCAAATTACTTAAAAAATGTGTCATAGAATCCATCACATTTTAAGAAGAAAGGAAAATTTCTTTTGCCATCCAAAGGTGAAATTTAGATAACTTATCATGAAAATTTGTTGATAAAAACATCAAAGGGCAAATTCCTCTTCTCTGTCTGCAGTATTTTTTCCTCAACTCCATCAAAAGAGGGAACAGATTTAGGGTTTTCTTTAGCTCAATGAGAATTCCAATTAATAATGGCAAATATAGCAATTACCATGCAAACAAATCTAGTACAAGCATGTTTAATTGTTATTTTGTTTTGGTAATCATTTATCTTTTCCCAAATTTAAAGCTTTGCACAGTTAATAAATGGCTTTCATTTAAATTCTGTAATTCCCCATTCCATATATTGTTCATTAATTTCAGTGAGCATTGGATGAGAGAATATTGCTATCTGCATCTCAAAAACACCCCAAAAAAGTCCTTCTCTGAGAAAAACTGTTCTGTACAGGATCTAAATATTACAATATCAGTGGTTTTTTAGTTTGGCGAAATACTTAATAGTATGAAATAATGTGAGTCTGGAAAAAGTCTTGAGAGCATCCATTATTTTCAAAATTAAAAATGAATGCATTTCTTAGGTCACACACTGCAATAAGAAAAAGTTTACTTGAAATTTTTAGGAATGTTATAATACCAGAATGTTCCTAAATTATTTCCTGGGTATTTCATTCTGGTAAAAAGACACTGAGAATTACTTTCACCTTTAAGTATTTTCCTGTAATATATATATATATATATATATATATATATATATATATATATATATATACACCTCTTTTTTTCATTTTTTTCCTATAAGCACACACACACACAGACACAGGTTTTAATGTATATACATAGGAAAATGAGCAAAATATGTATATGCTTGTAAATATATGTAAATAATACCAAACCAAACCTGTGCTTGTAGTTTTTTTGCATATATTTTCAGGGTGAAACTTACTGATTCTGTCCAGTTGCCCGTCTAAAAAACAGCTTCTGCTCTCTACCATGAGAGAGTGCAGTGACTCCACTGCCAGATTTGGGGGGTTGTGTCTCTGGCCAAGATTATTCCTGTGCACAAAGAAAAGGCAAGAAAACTAAATTTTGTGCAGTTGGCTACTCTTGCAAGCCATTAATATAATGTGCTTACATTCTAATGCACAGAAACAAGTATGTTGCAGATATGATGCAAGTGATGGTGCAAATTAATGATCAAACATTACAGGCAGTATGAACCTAAACCAAAAAGTCTGTGAACCACTGCTGTGTTTTCATTACCTTCACAAAATAAAATAAATTTAAAAAAAAGGGGAAAAAATTACTCCCCTCTTTATTTTTTTAAATTTTTATTTAATTTTCCGTCTAAATTAAATTTCCGTTAATTTAAAATTAATCTCTACTGATTAATTTTAAATATTAGAATTACTGTTTTAATAAAGTGTTTGTTTATTTTTCAATTTGTTTTTTTTTAGGTATGCTCCAACCCAGATGTGTATTGGTTCACAGGATGCCCCTCAAAACCCTGGAAGTTTGGAGAAGAGCAAAGAAACCTCTCCATTTCAATCTAAAAAGTTTTTAAGTAGTAAGTCAGAGATAAAACTCAGAATTTCCTGCGTATTTTCACCCTCTCCATGCCAATGTATTTCAGCAGTAGTATTGATTATAGTACAAGTGTTCTGGTCATGACCTGCTGCTGTTTATGTTGCACAGCAGCTTTCCTTCCTTGTTCCTTGCTCTTGGAAACGTTCACCATTCCGGCTGAGACGTTTTTTGGTTCTCTCCCTGGGGCTGAATTTCACTGGCAGGTTTGGGCAAAAGCGTTTGTGCTATTTGTCAATGAGGGAACAGGGAATAAACAAACCACTCTTTTAATTGCAAAAGTATTGCTTCTGAGCAGTTCCGTTTTTTGTTTGCTTGGGTTTTTTTGTCTTTTTGTTTAATCTGATCTTCAACATTTCAGAAGTAATTTTCTTTTTTCCAGTTGCTAATGGGTAGACACTGAATTGTATCCCTGAGGATTACTGCAGTTTTCTGTAATTCATATTCCTTTTATGCTTTCCTTTTATTCATCTGCATTTATCCATGAGGGAAAGAACTGGGAGGGGAAGGTCGTGTCAGAAAAGCAATGGAGCAAAACTTAGGGTACGTGGGTTTAGTTTCTAACACAGCTGTGCATGTCTTGAATGGTCAAGCTGCTTAGGGACAGATCTTTCAAAAGCACCTCAAGACTCTCCAAGTATAACTCGTTTGCTTTTTGGAAAACAAAATCCACATTTTTTTCCTCACAGCGTCATTTCAAGGTCTATCGGGTAACTCCCAAGGATGAGGAGCATGTAAAATTCCAACAAAATTACTCTGTAAAAACAGAGATGATAATGCTTCCTCTATTTCTTCTAATTTGTTACTTTGGTGTTTTATTGTGTTTGCTTAGCACAATGAAGCTGGGAGCTGAATGGCAATCTGCTGAATAGTGATGGTGATACTGTGGACAAATTTATACTTCCTATGCTGCCCATTTCAAATTCTGCAGGAACAGGGCACAAATGGTAAATTGCTCAAGGGCACCAAATGTCACAGGAGGAATAGTCAGCTGAGTACTTCTGCTGATAACTGGAACTCAGCCAATTAAATAAATATAAGGGACTGCATTAATTATGGACTTGATTTAAATGATGAGCTTAAAGTTCCAATTAGGAAAACATTTGAAAACATGCTTAAGTCCCATCATAGGCCATAATTGCATTTCAGCTTTTCACTAGAAATTAATCTGGCATTAAAAATTAAATATGAATTAAAGGATAATTTATCTATAAAATTCTTTATCTCCCAAAGTCAATCTTTCAGTAACTTGTGGATATCTGAAAGCAGTTTTTTATCTGTGAAATGTTGCACAGTTGTAACTTCAGCAGTCATAGCCAGATCAATTTCTGCATGTATACCCATGTGAAAAAATATTTTAATATTCACATTGCTGACAAAATTCAGTATTATAAATGAAAAATAAAACCCATATGAGATTGTTCTGTTATTTACATATTGTATACTGCAGAGTATGAGTACAGAAAATTACATTTCTAGTAATAAAAGATAACATGAAATAAGAATTATTGATTTATTTTTTATCTTCATACCAGGAATTTAAAACGAATTCTGATTAGTCCTGATTTTGCCTGGTAATTAACGGAAATTATACTGTAAGTCCACAGGTATTAGATCTTGCTGTTCCATATGCTTGTCGTCTGAAATAGGTTTGTGCTGCTGCATATGCATTATTAAATTCTTTATTCAGGGATTTCCAGGCATTTTCAAACATATGGGGGGGGGGGCAACAGTGTCCAAGTGTTAACTGAGTGGATTCTGAATTTGAATAGTTTCAGTGATTGAAATTCCTCTGGGACCATTGTCAGTGAATTCAGACAACAGTATGGGGGGGTGGGAAATGTAATTCTAAGAGATAATTATGAAAATTCAAAATAATACATAAACAATTTCCTACATTTACCTCAAAAATTATGCTCCAAACAGTTAATAATATTAAGATGATTAAAATAACTATTCAGATATATGTGTGCAAGCAACATAATTTTCTCATCCAATTAATGCAACCAGCAGTGATGTTTCTCATGGTGTTATTTTCCATTTGGCTTAAGGTAAGAGTCTTAGTCTTTCATGTTTAAAAAACCACTGATTTAATATGTAGAATTCTCTTATTTAAAATGCATGACATGCTTTTCCTTCTGCATCAAGCAACTGGGTTCAGGGGAAGAAGGGACACCACGGACAGAAAGTGTTCCTGACACAGTTCTGTGTGCTGTGGGCACTGGAAAAAGGCGCCCCAGGAGGCACTGCTGGTCCTGCATTTCTCCGGACATCCAATGGATTTGCAAAGGGACTCAAAGGCATCTTTGGTCCTTCAGGAGACAGATCTGGGGAGAGGGGGCTGCGGTCCAGCTCCTGGTCACTGTGAAGCTTGGGTCCTGGGTAGGGATGTGTGAAGACTGTCACATCACAGGGTACCATTGAAACTGGCTTTTTATAGCAACCTTTGCAGGCATATCTTACACTGGTTTCTAGGCTGACTTCTTTGGTCTTGTAATAAATCGCATCTGGTTCAGGGGGATCACTGTGAGACCTGTTCAAGCGCAGGTCAGAAAAATCTGATTTTCGGCAGGTGTGTGATGGGGGCAGGAGCCCTCCCAGTGGGTTTAGTTGATAGGACTGGGATGGCTGTGTTTGTCCCAGGTCAAAATGATAATCCTTGTGAAATGCTGTCGCAGACATCTTGTTATGAAAATCCCTTCCTTAGGATTTTTCCTCCTGAGAAGCTGGGAGGCCTCAGGGACAAAATGCAAACATTGATTATCTGCTGCTGTGGAATGCAACAGGTGCATCTGTGACTGGCCCATGTTGGATGTTTGTAATTAATGGCCAATCACAGCCCAGCTGGCTCGGACAGAGAGCCGAGCCACAAACCTTTGTTATCATTCTTTGCTATTCTATTCTTAGCCAGCCTGCTGATGAAATCCTCTCTTCTATTCTTTTAGTATAGTTTTAATGTAATATATATCATAAAATAATAAATCAAGCCTTCTGAAACATGAAGTCAAATCCTCATCTCTTCCCTCATCCTAAGACCCCTGTGAACACCATCACAAAGTGACTTCCTTGAAACCACCACTTGTATTTCCCACCCTGGGTGAATTCTCTATTTGTCTCTCTCAGTATTGCCTTTCCCTGAAAAAGCTGCTTACTTACAGATAAATTTTCATACTCTCTTCAGTCTTCCAAATGACTCATATCTCTCCCAGTCTCTCCTCCTGAACAGAATAATAGGATCCTTCTTGCTGCCATTTATCTCTATGAACACCCTGAATTATAATAGTCAAGCAAATAAGATTCAAACAAATGTTTTAAATTATGGGGGTTTTGGTCTATTACATTTGCATATGATGAAATTACACGACCTTTATGATAGTCCCAAATGAAGTGTACAAAGTGGAATTAGTGTAAAAGAGGAACTTTTCAAAGATTATTTCCATCACTGGATATAACCAGACCTATTATTTTTCTCCTGCAAATGGCTCCCAGGTTGACCAAAATTACAAATGTATCCTTTAAGGAACATAATTGGAGAGTGCTTTCAGATTTGGTTGTTTCTGAGAAAGTTTTGCACCTTTAATTCATTCTGTATAATAATGGGGTAGTTCCTCACTGTGTCATTATAAATTATGATAGAGATCCAGCTGAGTCCTTGGAATTGAGTGTAAATTTAGTATTAGCGTTTCTTGGGAATGTAAAACTTAATGAATAGGAAATTTATAAACGATTGTATTCTACTGAAGCAATCTGCTTGTAAGCTCTTTGTTCTGAATCCCATCCCTTGTGCACTGCCTCAAAAATTCCTTTGGGAGTGATGAGTAATGCACCAGAGTGAACAGAGGCTGGATTTGGAGAGAAGTCAAGATGTTTCTGATCATTTTGGAAAGAGACAATGTCATTATACTAAGTGAACACCAAAGTGAGCTATGGGGTGGAAATTGCAAGATAAAGCCAAGGGGGTTATTTTTATTCCATCTTCCACATGCTTTAGGAAGACCGTGCTAGTTTTAAAGAATGTTATATTTAAAATAAATATCTTATTTGAGATATTAAAAATCACCATGGCTTTAGGTAATGTTTTTAGTGTTCAGATCTATTTGACACATCTGTCTGGAGCCATGGGAAAATTGCAAATTAAAAAGATCCACAAGATAAGCACACACCAGTGTCTGAGGGAGACTAATCATTTGGGTAGACCTTTTTTTTTTTGCGTACTCTGACCCAAATAGCTTATTTTTCCCCTTTGATTTAGAACACAGAAGTTATTTGCTATTTGCAGATCAGGTTATTTGGGTCAAAGCACTGGAGTAGGCCTAAAGTATCTGAACAGCTGGGGGCTTTCTTTTTTATCTTTTTTATTTCTTTTCCTTTCCATTCTTTTTTGTTTGCTTTTATTTTTCTTTTTTTTCTTTTTTTTTTTTCTTTTTTTTTTTTTTTTTTTTTTTTTTTTTTTGCATCAGCTTTGTTCTACTTCACTGGTGCTCCACATTTTAGCATCAGCAACCAGTGCCAGCTCCCTGATCCCAGAGCAGCAAAACTCCATCTGGGTCGGGGTGCAGGTGGGATAAATATGCCTTGCAGGTGTGTGTGGTGAGGACAGATCTTTTCAAACAGAATTAAATATGAGTTTGCAAAGTATATGAGCTGCATGCAATACACATGCTCTTTAACAAGCCACTCGGTGCAGCATTTCTGAACTGAAAATATAATTCAGAAAGTTACCTTGACTGAAACTCTGCCATTAGGCAATAGCAGATAGAAGGTGTTAATCAAAAGTACTGTAGCCAGCAGAGAGATGTAGGAATCCCCTCTTAGTCCAGTTGTCCTTAACATCTGTGGAAGAGCTGCAGCTGCATATTACTATTTTGGAGTGGATAAGTAGCTGGGAAATGTTAAAAATACCCATAGAGATAAAAAAGAAAAAGAGAAAAAAAAAGAAAAAAAAAGAGAAGACTGAAGTGCATTTGGGAAGAAAAGATAAAAACTGCTGCTTTGAAAATTATCTGAAACAAGGACAATGTGGGGAAAAGTGATAATGATACAGACTTCAGAAGCGCAAGAGAAGTGATGATTAGATGTCATAGTAATAGACAAAAATCAGTTTGGGTTTATATATACAGAATTAATGAACTGTGAAAGAAAGAAATGATTGTGAGAGAGAACACAGTGTGCATACACCCTCCAAGTACACTTGATGAGTCTGATAAATTTCCTTGTAGCTCAGCAGGGAGTCACAGAGAGGACGTCTCTTAGATGCAGAGAAGGCCTTTGTTCTGGATTTGGTCCTCAGAAGTAGGTGCCTGAAATTTAAGTCTGAAAAATCATTGTGCTTTATGCCCCAGCAAGGAATCTCTTGTCTGTCCTGAATGTTTTCCTTTCCTTTACTGTCTTCAGTTTTGTTTCAGTACCTGAATATGAGTTGGATTTACTGCTCGCCTCTCACAATTCATTGGAGGAGCTGCATCCAGGAGTGTTTGGCAAATGTTATTTTATGTATTGTTTTAATCTATGAAGAATAGGGGAGAAGTTCTGCTTCTCTGAACCTCTGCTAGGTTTTGGGTTTCTGGATTTAATCTGAAGTCAGTATCTTTGTCTAACCATTTCTTAATGAGATTCCGAGTGATAACACAACAATTGTGCATGAATTAGTGCATGAATGATAGAAACTTTTTATAAGGGCATGTAATGACAGGAAAGACAGGAGGAAGATTTAGATTAGAGATTAGAAAGAAGTTGTTCTCTGTGAGTGTGGTGAGGCCATGGCACAGGTTGCCCAGAGAAGCTGTGGATGCCCCAACCCTGGAAGTGTTCAAGGCCAGGTTGGATGGGGCTCTGATCAACCTCATCTGGTGGAAAGTGTCCCTGCCCATGGTAGCGGGATTGGAACTCAATTTTTAAGATTCCTTCTGACCCAAACCATTCTGTGATTCTGTGATTTCTTACAGATCTCCACAGCAGCTGCAGGATAGAAAGGATAGAAAGGCTGGGTTAGCTTTAGATTTGAAGGGCAAGAAATAGGAAGGGGGAAAAAAGAAATCAGTCTTTGTATTAAGCTGTAACATTTCCACCAAAGTAAGGTGAACCCTTTTATCATCTCATCTCAACTCATGAACCCCAGCTCCTTACCAGTCCAACTTGTCTTATGGCACATGTGAATATTCCCCTCAATAATTCCTGTGTTGGGGTAGTAGCAGCAAGGTGAGCTGCTCTTATCCAGCCTTTGCCCAAGGGAACCCGAAATACTTTTGTGGATTTGTTCCATCACATTTTTTAAGATCTTTAAACACCTGGAATAGGGCTAGGGTTCCTTGTTGGCTTGCCTACAAACTGACCTGCTTAATAAGGAAAACAACACTTCCAGGTGCAGTGTTTTGCTGTCAGGCATGGAATAATGCTCCAGTGGGAGCTGCCTCAAAATTTAATACCCTCAGAGAACACATCCAAAGGTTTTTTGGGTGCACTTAGGCTATGGAGGGCAATTGCTGAAGGGTTTGCAGACTTCTGCTTAACACATGTATTTAGACAAAAGATAAATTTTTTGTTGAGGACGTAAGGAAAATATTGCTTGCATAAAAGCCTAACTAGGAATTTTGACATGCTTTTTTTTCACATTTAGATTTGCAAAAACTTTCAGGCTACTAAGTTTTATAATTAAATAAGCAAATTATGTGCATTTTAACTCCCACTTTGCATTGTAATATTGCTAATTTTACTCAGTTATGAAAATCTATGGTGCTGAGATTAAAGAAAAATAGTGCTAAAATTAATGAATAAAAACCCTTTTGCTGCCAATAGATTTAAAAATCGTTGAAGAAAAATACCCACAAAATTAAAGGTTTTCTTCAATAATCCTTGCATTGTTACATGAACATCCTAAATGAATCTGTGCTGTACATGATTGTTGCATGATTCAGTGAATGATGAAATTACCTTCAATGGTTCTCTGTTACTGGTAGCTCTTTCACATGCATTTCCATTAGAAAGAACAAAGTGCTCAGTATTAAGATGAGAGTGCTCTTTAGTGGCCTCAATAGCTGGCTCATTCAACAATTCCAACTGTCAATATGCCAGATATTTCTATGCAGTGTTCCCATTTAATGTTTTAATCAAGAAAAACTACTGTAATAGCAGCAAATTGGGCATATAATTAAAACAGAAAAATTTCATATTTTCCCTTTCATGTAACTGTACTAATTCTCTAATAAATTTCATAAAGTTGACTCATATTTCTGCTTTGGCATTCTGACAAAAGAACAGAATTCTTTGCAAGTGTTTGCTTAATTTCCATTTTTCAAAACTAATTTCAATTTTTATTGCTTCTTTTTAAATTTATTGATTAAAGTAATATTAAGTCTTGCGAAGCTTTGCCAAAGAAAATGAAAGAATGAAATTATGTATATTTAATTAGCTACAGCTCTTATTAAGGAACAACCTATTCTGTCTCTTTTAAGGGTGATTTCTTATCAAGTCAACTAATTCACTCATAACACATTAGTCAATCCTGTGAGAAAGATGAGGGGTAAGGGGGCTGAAAAAGTCCTTTTGTATTTAAAACCTTTAAAGAAAATTCAGAAAGCTGTTTTATAAAATGAAAGGCTTCTGTCTTCCTCAAATCTCCACAAGATTTATATTTTGATCTGTACTGCTCTAGTGTTGGCTTCAACATTGCTACTTCCAGGTAACAGATTCTTGGGGAAAGAAAGAATGAAATATGGTACCATATGAAGGAAAAAAAAAAAGAGCAGGGTTGAACTCCTGAAATTCCTGTGTTGATTTCAGATTAAGATTTATGTTTTAGGTGCATATTAAAATGAAGAAGTATTGCTGCCGTTTGTTGGCTTTGAAGAGACTTCAAAATGCTAACTGCAGAGGTAACTTTCTTCATTAGTAATAGAGGTTTTGTTGTCATGGTCCAATGTTTTTGTTAAATTGGGAGTGTGCCCAGCACCTTCACAAATATGTCCGAAATGATCAAGCCACATTAAAAAAATGACGTGTCACATTACAGCAATAACAGTGAACAATAAATCAGTTAATCAAACGTGTGGCAAAAGTAATTCTGGGGTGAAAATTAAAATTGATTTCTATTAGAAAGAAAAAAAATAGAATTTACAATTCATATTTATGCAGAAATATGAATTTAATAAACCCTTGTTTATATAAACTAATATTGAAGATGACAGTCTCTAAAAATTGAAATAGCAAGGTTCTTACTATGATAGCTTTTCTTTAATTCTGTAGAGAAGAGTGCAAACATTTAAAATGCTCTCTTGTCCCCAGACCAGGGAAACATGTTCCAGTGGAGCACACAATAAGAGAACTTTCCCCCTCATTAGAAACCTTTATAAAAGAAAAAAAAATCAGGGATTAAAGCAAAACATATTTGTTAAACCAATTGGCAAAACTGAACAATCTATCACATCTGAGCATGAGAACACTTTGAAATCCCTTCTTCTGCTACAATTGTAGAGCAGCTGATGATGTAGTTGGTCTTTTGCCTCTTCTCCTGGATAAGCTCCAAAAATTTTTATCCAAACTCCACAAAACATACAGTTGTTGGGTTGTCAGTCACTTAAACTCCAGCTACATAACCACTGATGTATTTTCTGTTAGATAAATCCCAAAAATCATAAATAAGACCAAGCTCTTGTCTTTGAACTTATGTTTGATTTCTTCTTCCCCCAGCTCTTTTGCATTTGTCATCATTTTTATATTAAATGATTTCAATATATATTTATATATTTATATACAAATATATAAATACATAAATATTATTTTATTTATATTTCTTTATATATTTAATATAGATATAAATATATAATATAAAAGTAAATATTATTTATATTTATATTTATATTATATATTTATATATAAATATTTTTATATATAATAAATATATATAGACATTTAACATATATTTAATATAAAAACTAACTCCCAAGTAAAGGGTTCTCTTTTCTTTCCCTTTGTTCTTCCCTTTCTTCTCTCCTCTTCCTCATTTACAGCCCCTTCATTTCACTGTCGGTGGCTGCAGTCAGGATGACACACATGTAAATCAATTTGGGCATAATTTTACATATTCCAATATGAACAGTAGTGACCTATTCATCCTAATATCAGACTCTAAGTGTTGTAACATTTCTATGTTAGCATTGTAGAGGTCTCCAGAGAATTGCTCTGTAATACACAAGAAGGTTAGGCATGACCCATGCCCACAGTTTCTTTGTACCAAAACATGCCAGCAAAAATGTATTTCTTTATTAGGACATCCAATAGGACCCAGGGAATTCTGGTTTGCTCCTATGACCTCTTTTGGGTGTCAAAAAAACCCAAAAACCCTGTCTTCTAAGGTTTTAACTTACAGCAATAAATGTCCCGTACTATACATGTAGTGCTGTACAGCTTCCCTGGTCATCCATCATTTGTTAAGCGGTATTAATTTAAAATATATAATAGTAACCACAGGAGCAAGGAAAAACAGCTTCTGAGTACAAATGGCTACAATGCTTTAAAATTGTGTGGTTTTCCCATTCAGTTAGATTTTGATGTAGCACTGATGGAACAGCCTTTTCTGTGTGTTCTACTGGTGGAAATGTTCTTGTGGCACATGTAATGCAAAATACACATTGCCAGATTGGTTTTATTTAGTACATGTTTAACAAGAATGTCCCAACCCACTAATTAGAACAAGTAACCCAGAGGTTCATTACAAATTGCTAAAAGGACACATATGATAACCCTAGAGAAGAAATATGATTGCCTTTATTTATTATTAATCATTACTATAGTTGACTAATTAACAAAGAATTTTATTCTTTCAGGCTTTTAAGGAAAGGCATATTTCTATCTTAATTATCACCACTCATTTATGAATACTATAGAATAAAAGAATTAAACATTTTAATGTTACTTTGCTCTAAGCAAACAATAACCCTTAAGCTTTGTAACCTCCAACCCCATCAGTCATTTATTTAAATAGCGAAACAATTAATTTTCTAAATGATATAACCATTTTTACTCTGCAAGCCCATTCTTCCATTGAGTGGATAAATATGCTGTTCCCACAGGCTTTTCCAGCTCAGAGCACATTGACAGGAAGCCCATGGTGGCACTGCTCTGTGCTAGTTTTATTGGTTTGGAGTTGATTTGTTGGAGTCCCAATGTAAATTTTTAGCTTTGCGTGAAGAGGCTCAAAAAACCATTTCACGTGCATCTCTAAAATAAATACTCCTGTGCCTAAAGAAAGAGGATGTGTCCTATTTCCTTTGCTTTGTGTAGAGCAGGTTCACCCTCTTGAGAAGAAATATTGTAGCTCTTGTTTCCTTGATTACCATGTCAAGGTTTTCAGTGGAGCAAGAACTGGATTTGTGCCTCTTCATCTTAAGGGAGGTACCCATAGCCCTTGGCTAAGGAATTGCTCTCAACTTTAGTGGTTTTTTGGTGCACTGAATATTTAATTAGTTATTGCAAAGTGGAACAGCTTTCAGGCTGAAAGAGGAGGGGGAAAATATTTTCCTCCCTCATGAATATCTTATGGGATATTCTCCTGGAAGGTAAGAATTCAGATCTTCTCAAGCAGAGAAGAGAGTGAACCCAGGTGTCTTGCACTCAAGCTTGGGGCACAGGCTTGGAATTAAATTAACTAGAAAGCTGTCTAGTTGTAAATGGGTCAGCCTGTGTGTGAGTAAAAATAGTCCAGGTAAGTTAAGTCACCTTGCTTCTGCTCCTGTGAAGCTCCTGCTTCCCTGCTCCAGGGAGAGGGGTTTGCCTCTGACATGATCCATATTTGAAGCACATTTTTTCCACTCCTTTAACATATGCACTGAGTTTTTGTGAATCCTGCTATAATCCCGCTGTTAGAAATCAAATTGTTCTCCTGCCTTGTGTATGAAGCCTCCATGCCAAAGCAAGGATGGGCATTTGGTTTGGTAGCTACACAACAGAAAGTCATTGTTTTGTCTAAATTTTTAGCATGTGTGAGCCCTTACTGGAGCCAAAACCTACATACACCATGGTCCTGGGATAAAGCAAAGTGAACACCTCACATGCCAGGATAGCAGCATCCTCTCCTGATAGGTACACTGAAAGAGAAGTTCAGGAAATGACTGAATTCTGCTAGCAAAGTCTGCTTGACTGCACATAAACACTGTGAGGAATTAAAGATTAGACTTGGTATTAGGTCTAACTCCAATATGAGTTCATTATTTTCTCTTTTTTTGGGGGGGCTGAATTATCATTATTGGAAATTGTTTAGCAGCTAAGATTAAAAAAAAAAAAAAGGTTAATTAGAAAAAGGTCCAAAATGCTTTCACAGCTGAGATTCACAGAAAATAGAAATCACAATGTGTTGCTCAATAACTTTGCTCTGTGTTCTAACCTCAATATTACTTTTTGCTTTTGAAAAATCATCAGATCTTTATAGATAGCTTGGGTATTCTATCACTTTGCTTTTTTAAATATTTGAACACAGAGTTGGTTTCTTCTTTTTGTGTTCATGTACCAAGCAAAAGGAAAAAAGGAAATAATGGCAAGCATTTTGCTAAATAAAAATGATTTCACTTTGAGGTAAATTCTCACATTGTGACTGTGTTGCTACTAAACACACTTTTATCACTCAGTCAGCAAATAGATTTTGGGGTCCCATTTATAGTCAGATCTCTGAAAGGAAGATCCATCTGAGAAAACATTCTGGCAGCTCCCAATAACAGCAGTTGTTAATGTGAAAAATGTGAAAAAATATTTTTGTAAATTGATGCTGAATGATTTCTTTAAGATAACTGAGAATTTCTTCACTCCCACTAAAACTGTTTTTCCTAGTGAATAAATACCCTGTACAATTTGTAGGTTTTCTTGCTTTTCAATCTAAATTTAAGCCATTATACAAAGCTTTTCTTTTGTCAAAGCTTTTTGCATTTTAAAAGGCACCTACAGAATATTTCTACTACAAAGGCATATGTGGGTGAGAAGGAAAAATGGAAGAGATGAAGTTGATTTCACTTTGCTTCTTTCACTTATAGTTGCTTGATGAAACCTGCCAAATTTGATTTTGGAGTGTGCACGTACAGCATATACTAAAGGAGCTAGTAAATTTCCAGAAAGGGAAATCAATAGAATAATTCAATGTGAAAAGCTCATTCTTAACTGACAGATTAGTTGAGGTTTCATGACTCACTGTACATTTCAAGAGCAACATTCAAGGCTGCTACTGATCATGGGAAAGAGTTAATTCTAAAAGGAAATGTGTATGTTGAGGAATTTTGACTTCATAATATACTTTCTATCCAGAAGGTCACAAATACCTCATGGCACTGCTAGAATAAAGGCCACATACAAAATTATAAATCTCAGAAATAAAGTTCTTAAATTTTACATTAAATAGATCTTATTATTCTCTTCCTTTTATTCAGATGAAGGTTCAGAAAGATGAACTGATTCAACTGAGGGCAACATTGAAAGTTCACAAAAAAATCCCTGGGGTGAGTGATCCATTTCAAACCTGGCAAAAGCCTTTTTTAAATTCCCCTCTCTTTTTGAGTCCCATAAAATTCTACAGCTCAAAGATAAGCTATCTTTCTACACTCTTCATGTAATCAATCTGTGTTGTTAATGGCTCACCAGTGAGATGATATGTCCACGTCACCAACCCTTTTGATGGACAGCTTTTTATCAGTAAGTTGCAGAAGCTATATAGCAACAAATTCCAAACTTTCTCTTTTGTAGAACAAAAATGTATTTATACTGCCACAGGCAGAATTGTACACTAATAGATTGAGAGGTATACACATTTCCTTAGAACCAAATTTAAACTGATACATTTTCAAAAATGTGATTATTTTTATTCCTATTGGTTTAAATTAGTTAATATTTTACCTCCTACTAAGTTCTCCCTCTCCCTTTGTCTGTCTGTCTGTCTCCATCAGAATCTCTTCGGTATCCCTAGAAATCTGGATCAAAACTTTAAGGGTCGCTGAATGCAGCAGAATCTGTCTTCTCAGCACTGCAATTCATCAAGAGATTCACTAAGTATCATACACCTTAAAGAATCTGGATATAATTAAAAAAAAAATTACCCCACACAAAAAACAAAATTAAAAAAAAAAATCTAAAATTTCCTTGCATGTTTACAAAAAGCCCCCTCAACAATTCTGAGCAAACCAAGATCAATGTCAGTGCCTATATTGGGGGATACTGTTATAAGAGTGTTTCACTTCAGCAGTGAACATTATTCTTCAGCTGGGTACAAAAACACTGCCTTATCAAGCCAAAACTTCCAATTAAAGAAAAATTTTCCATTGTGAGAATTGATCAGATGTCTTTTCCAGGGCAGAATAAGGTTTGAAGTCCTCATTCTATTAGCTGTCTGGTACATGAAGTAGTAGCTTATACATCAATTCATCCACAGAAAATAATTAATTTTCTGTAAAAATTAAATATTTTTATATAATTCTGTAAAAAATTTACAGATTTTGATGGTAAGTGAGGGAAATAAACCTTTTAACTGATTCTTTCTGTCTAAAAAATAATCAGGAAGAAACTAATTCTTGCTATGTCCCTGCAGAGAGGAGAAACTAACACCTAGCAGGTAAGAAATCTATTCCAATTTGCTGAAACTCATCAAATAAAAAAATATGTAGGAGTTAGCAGGTCTTTTCTGAGCTGACTCTGCCTAAAAATAGTTCATTTGGGGTTTGCATAAACTATATTTTGGGTTTTATATCCTTAACTTTTATTTTTAGCGCAAGTGCCCACGCTTCTGGTGATTTTCTTCAAACAGCTTGAAGAATATACATCAGCCTCCTATCTGTTGTGGACATTGTGCACAATATTCATGATTTAGATGACCTCTTTGTGGTCTGCTATGGTAAAAATGTTTTTTTAAAATTCTTAGCATAGGTTGTATTTTTATCAAAATTATTAAAATCTGCTTCCAAAACACAAACACGTAAGCCTGAATGTTCCCTCCCTGCAGTTGTGACTTTTAAGGGCTGAGTGTTGACTTGCCATAAATCTTCTCTTTCACTGAAGTTTGAGGATGTGGGGAAGTTTTCTCATTTCTAGTTATTAGCTATGTGTTGAAAGAGATACCTTCGTGTTCCATAAGGTCTTCTGTAACACTTTTAGGTACTTCAAATATTTGAATTTAACTGTGGACTGCAATGCAAATGTGAGGTGAATTTTGCACCATCTCTTAAGACAGTTATTTGACCACAATGAGTTTGTAGTTTCAAAGTAAAGAGCTAGAAAAGCAATAATTCTTGACTGTTCATTATTTAATTGAATTATAAAATGGGGAGAAGTAATAATGTAGTTATAAGAAGGGTTGTGAAATCAAACTGTGCTGTAAGATGAAAAGCAGCAGTATTAATTGCTGAATTATTTTCCTTAGTCAAAAACCAGACAAGTTTTAAATGAATGGCAGAAACCCAGTTCATTCAAGGGAAAAATAGGAAAAGGAAAATACTTTTATTTTTGCCCTTAGGGACTATACATGCTGAAGGGAAAAGACAAAATGTATCAAACACAGGGAGACTTACAGGGTGAGTACTGAAATTTAGTATATCTTTATTTAATCTGCTTAGGTTTTCCTTAACAAACAAAAAGAGAAGCAGTTCTACCTTTAATACTCAGAATTATACAACCAACCAAAGGTTTCCAGCTTTCTGTAAATTTAGCCTTTTAATATCAATATTATGATAAATAAACCTCAGGGGTTTACTGAAATTTTATTATTGAGTTTTATATACTCTGTTATATGCTGTATCAGAAATACCTCATGCTGAATGTTAGTCTTAATAGCCATTTCCAAATGGCTTTTTTTGTTTTTTTTTTTTCAGTTCATCGTGTTTAATAATTAATAAAAGTTTTGATTGAGTTTGCTGCAGTTTATTTTCAGAATGACTTTCAAGCACTCTGTTTATCTGCATGTTGAACTGAAAATGAAGGCAATATTAGTGACAAGCATATTTTGCTTTTTTTCAGATTTCAAACATTTTTTAAGGTCATGTGGGTATTGCTGGCCAAGCATCAGTAGTCTATTTATTGCTTGATTACAAGTGGAACCGTAAATGGAATGAAATAAGATGGATATGGAGGATTACCAACTGCTGTTGGCATACAACCACACGCTTAAAGATGTCTTCATTCATTAACAGGCTCCTTTAGCTTGCCAGGGTTGGAAATGAAATGCAAGTCACAGCTTGTACATTTATCACTGTAAGGAAAGCCTCCTGCCAGTGCTGGTTACTTGCAGCCATTAGCAGTCCAGCCTGATTACTGGGCTCCATCTGTTACCAATGGCAACCAGTGCCACCGCCAGTGCTCTGACAGCATTGTTTCCATCCGTGCCCACAGGAGAAATTTCAAATCTTAGAGTTTGGAATCCTGAAACAACCTTACAGACGCAATTAATTAATTCATTTTCTTCGTAGGGATTTTTTTTTTCTTTTTTTCACCTGCAGCAAGCAAACTGACCCTTACCTTCTGTAGAAGCCAATTAGCAGTTGGCTTCAATTATAACTTGTTCTATGAATTGATATCTCAGGTCTGTGCTCTTAAACTACGCGCAGTTCTCCTTCCCAGCACTGCGCAGCTTCTCCTTCCAAGACAGATCTGGTGAGTGTTTTTCACCAAAGCTGAAGGGAGAATTGCTTGTGGGAGTTAACACAGGAGGAAAGTGAGATGGGGGTATGTGGTGTGTCAAAAATGCATGTAATTTATGATTGGCTTTTCACAAATATTCAAATGGATATTATATGTGTTGTATTAGAAAGTAATGCAATATAAATTCTCTTAAGTACTGTGTTAAACATAGTTTTAGGTTATAAAAAAATGTAAAATAGGAACTATGCTATGTAGGATACTTTTTTTTTAAGAAAGGACTCACAACAAGATAGCAGCCACAGGACACCTGAATCTTTCAGAGAAAAAGAATTTATTGCCCCATTATCAGAAGAAACGAACTTCTTCCCGCCTCAAAGGCGCTGTCAGGATTAGGAGGAAGAAGTTGACAATGACCAGACGGAATCCTGTGTTTGAGTGGAATTTATGCATCATGTATGAAGTGTATGAACATGCAACAGGCTGTTGTTTTTAAGGGTTAATCCTCTGTTAACGTGGGTCCTTTTCCGGGCTTGAGCTGCCCAGAAAAGGTACCTGGATGTCTGTAACTCTTTGCATTTATCGTCTCATATTGTCCTAATTCAATTTGTCCAAATACTTATTACTCTAAATGTATTACTATTTTTTATAACCATTTTATTACTATTAAACTTATAAAATTTTAAAAACAAGTGATTGGCATATTTCACAGGGTGGAAGGGAAGCATTAGGGAAAAGAAGCAGGATGCAGGGGTCAGTGGTGGAAGATTGCTGGTTGGTCCTGGCAAAAAATATTGGACAATATATATGAAAATAAAGCATTTTCAGACAGCCCTATGTTTATTTTTGCTGCTGCCTTATGTCTTGTACAACAAATTTTGATCACATAAACGTCATGCTGTGCATTACGTCAGCTTTGCTAACTCAAACTCTTTATAAAATTTCTCTCTGTAGTACATAGGAATACTTCTCCTTTGCTGAATAATTGTTTTAAGCCTGAAAATCTACATCAGAAACTGGGTATATCTAAGAATTTTCTTGTGTTTTAAATGTGTCTGATGCAGTAGAACTTTTTCATCTCAGCAGCCTTTTTGTAGTTTACCTCAGAGGTCAGGAATAGCAGGTAAACAAGCAATCAATTATTTCAAGTATAGGCATAATAATGCAAAAAGTTAAGAAGAAGGTGCCAGCTCTGTTTCAGTTCTTACCAAACTAAAACATGCCTACCTTTTGAACAGATGTATATTTTAAAAAGCTTTGTTTTTCTTCTTTTTCCTGAACAGGCCACGGTAAATTTACAACTGGTATTCATCCTCATCAAAGTTTTATTACACCAAAGAAGAAACAGCCAGGCCAGTCTAAGATATGACTGACTCTCGTCTGCCTCTACTGTAATATATTGATCTTCCAGCACAACTGGAGGAACAAATTCCTAGATGATATACTGCCAGTTTCCTGAGAGAAAACCTGCTAGCAGCAGCATGTGTCACATTAAACTGCCTGGCTGACTTGGTGCTGAAACAGAACCAGCTGGGATGGACGGGCTCCCTGGCCAACTCCAGAAGGAGCAAGATGCCAATGCAAGATCTGGCATTTCTGCCCTAAGCATCCCACAAGAAACTGAGCACAGGGGAGCTCTAGTTGGTACCTTTGTCTCAGGGTTGTTTAGCAACCCTTTTCCATTCTCTGAAAGGACAACAAGGAAATATTTTTTTCTCCCAGGGAATATGTGAGGATGGTCACAAGGGTTAGAGCATCTCTGTGACTGGATGATGACCATTTCACAACTGGTGAGTATGGAAAGAGTGGCAGCACCTCTGTGCAAATTAATATGAGAGCTTACACTGAGAGGCTAAAAAGCCTGTGCTAGCATAGGAAAAAGAGTGCTTTCCACAGCACTCTTTAGGAAATAACTCTCAGAAAATAACTTAGAGAGAAATTAAGCTGATTTAAAGAAAATGCAATCAAGAAGATAGAGGGCAAGGCAAAGCATTCAGGGTGCAAAGTCAGGAGAATGAAACGAAACAAAGCCAAAAGAAAGCAAAATCAGGAATAACTATTGTGTGGAACAAGATATAAGCATAGCTTTGAGTATAACAAGACGGAAAGTATTTAATGAAATAATTCTACAAAAATAGGAAGGAGTGCATCCATGTATTTTTTGTTCCTGAGCATCTTTCTAAATCTCTGAGCAACATCTGATAAATTGTGCAGTTTGTTAAAAAGAAAAAGAGAACCAAAACCCCCTGCAAAACTAAACAATTGAATCATAAGGACTTATATCAAACAGCTTTAACATTAACCTGTTTTAAAGTCTGACCATATGCCTTTATGCAAATTACCTAAATAGCTAATAAACTGAAGCAAAGGCCAAAAGCCTTTGACATACAGGTTTAAAATATCAAGAACTGGTTTCATTAAAATGAAAACCATTGAGCCAAAGCTTGAATGCCTGTTTCATCTAAATCCATCCATAATTTGTCAGTTTCTGCTGTGCACATTCTGTTTCTGAGATAATAATTTAGCCCAAGTCCCTTCTCCAAAAACGAAATTCAGCGTCCTTGACTGGTACTGAGAGAAAAATGGGCAGAAAAAAGTGATCATTATCTATCCAGGGAGAATAGTAGGAGAAACTCACATAAAACAAGGGCTCATTCTCTGGAGGTGAGAGTACAATTAATATATTTCAAGATATTAAAGGCCAGAGGGATGTTGTGAACAAATAAGCATAATTTAATTCTTAATGAATTATCAAAAAAAAAAAAAAGAAAGAAAAAGAAGCGTCCCAAATGACTAGAAGCAAAAATTGAGTTACTACAATCTAATTTTAGCTTAATTCTGTTGCAAGCTTTCCTAATATCTAAAAAATGAAACAAAATTGTGATAATTGTCTGATTTTGAACACTGTAATAATTAGGCTGCAATAAACAGGAAAACAGGTGAAAGAGCTCAGGTATATTACAATAGGCCAAGGTTTAGAATATCTACAATTAATGACATGTGGGGAATAACTGAGCAGTCACTCTTTCATTCCTATGGAGATCTGCTAAGACTGAGACAGCAGCAATGTTTGGAAATGTTAGAAGACAATGGGGAAAACTGAATCCTGAGGTGGTTATAGAGCAACAGATTAGACAAAATGCATTTCCCAAGGTAAAACAAATCTTAAAATAAGGACACTTTACAGGTCCTTTCTTATTCTGCCCCAGAGTGAGCTCCATGTGCTGAAGTTTTAATGAAAGTACATTGGAGAGAAAGAACACAGAGGCAAGTTTCTGATTTGATTATAGCTGCAGATTAAAACAAGGACATGAAATCATCCAAGTCAGGAGGAAAAAGACACAGAAGAAGGGAGGGGAGGGTTAGAGCTAGTAGGTTCCTGGGAAGGAGGCTGTTGGCCTGTGGGGAGCAGAATAATATATCATAGAATGGTTTGGGTTGGAAGCGACCTCATACATCTCATTCCAACCCCTGTCACAGACATCTTTTATGGAAAATCCTTTCCTTAGGATTTTAAGAAGCTGAGAGGCCTCAGAAACAATATGTAAACAATGATTATCTGCTGCTGTGCAATGCAACAGGTGCATCTGTGATTGGTCTCATGTGGTTGTTTTTAATTAATGGCCAATCACAGTCAGATGGGTCAGATTGTCTCAGTTAGTCATGAGATTTTATTATCATTCCATTCTTTTCTATTCTGTGCTAGCCTTCTGATGAAATCCTTTCTTCTATTCTTTTAGTATAATTTTATTATATCATCTTCTCTTAATATAATATATATCATAAAGTAATACATCAGTCTTCTGAAACATGGAGTCAAATCCTCATCTCTTCCCTCGTCCTGGAACCCCTGTGAAAGCCACCACAGATCTCCCCTGCCATCTTTTCTACTTTATGAAGTGCTGAATCTTATCTTAAATACCCACTTTTGAAAATTATTTCATATTCTCATGTGGCAAATTAAGCAGACAAGTTGAAATGCAGCCAGAGCCATCACAGGAATATTGCTCTCTGTCCCTGTACTGCCTGCTGATATGAAAAGATTTCAAGGTAACACTTCTGAAAGTATATGGTATATATTCAGAAAGAATTATATAATACTATTCCTAAAGATGCTGTCATAAAGATTGTAAAGAAGCTGTGACCTCTCTATGGCAGTTGCAGTAGGAGTTCATTCTCTCAGCAATATTCCATATCATGCTCTCATCTGAAAGTACATACAATAACTATGACTCAGTTAAACAATGCTCAAAATTCAGTCAGTAGAAAAAATACTTCATATGAATTTCAAACCTTTTTTTGTTTTAGTTTTTCTCCTCCTCCAATGACAATGGAATAACATTTTCCTTATTATGAAAATAACCCAGATTAAAAAAAACAAAAACCCCAGTGTTCTAAATTAGCTTAATAGTAACTTTGACACATTTATGGATTGATGCAGAAGTCCAACAATTAAAAAGCCAATAAGGAAAAAAACATCTAACCCCCCATGCCCACATCTCTGTCAAATCACAAATACACTCAAAATATAAAGAGGGTTAAAGTAGAAACATAAGCTCGGCTATATTAAAATTAATTTGAAAGCATGAAATAATCACTGTTGAAAATTATGCTACTAAAAAAAATCAATTAAGATTCATGACTCACTTCAGTTTTGATTTTATCCCTTCTGCTCTAGAAAGTTACAAACTGCATATCAAGTGTCCGGTGGGCTTTGGGAGGCAATGATGAACATTCATTTCAGGACATTTCTTTTGGATTCAGGAAGCACTGACTGAGTGAAAACGGGATGAAGATACCTACCTCAATGAATTTCCTGCATATTGCAACAGCATTGCATCTGACCTGGTTTTGTTTTTCATTAGAGAGCATTTTTGATTTGGTTTACAATGTTTTGAGAAGGAAATGTTATCGATTCTTTTTCAGGAACATAATATTGTGGGATTTTACTTTTATGATGCATTTTTAGTAAAATCTTTATTTTGAAAGCAGCAGCATGTTTCTAATTTTTTCATTTTGCTGCATCTATGTAAGCTATAGTAGAAAATCCAGAACTTTTGAAGGTCTGCACTGACATTGGCACAAACTGTCCAGCAGTGGAGAAGTGAAACACACTGCAATATCCATTACTCTCATTTTAGCACTTCTAGTATTTCTGTTCCTTTTGAGGCATAGTCTCTCACAATCAGCTGAGCTCATGAAAAACTTCCCATCACCTAAACCTGATTTATGTCAGCATTAGGCCAGTGCCAATGAGGACACCTCTGTCCCACCTCCCCAAATATTGAAGGAAAATAAGTTTTCTGTATGGGGCTTGTATTTTTATAGATGAGTATCTACATCTGCATGTAGAAAAGGAAGAAAGGAAGCCAAACAAAGAATGATATAAAGGAAAAAAAAATCTGTACTTAAGGCAACCTTAGTATCTTGAATAAAACTCTCTGGCAGTCGTGAGAAAACTCTGAGACAATCATATCAAATGCTAGATGACCTTCCCCTATATATACTCAAGTTACCTTGGAGTTAACCAAGATGATGGCATAACCCAGACAAATTATTTAGGCTCCATTACAGATGACAGAGGAAGATTTGTACTTAGTGACAGGGTTTCATCTTGCCCATATTAAAGCACAGAAAAATGTGGTCAGAGCAGCAATGAAGCAGAGGAGGAGGATGCAATCTTAACAGGAAAGTGAGAGGACCAGCCAGAGGAAGAATGCACAGAAAATTGTTGCATTATGATAATGGTGTTTGATTGATTTTACAGCATCCTGCAAAGGAATCATAGCAAGATTTTTAGGAGAAAGCTATAATATGTGTTGGCCCTCCAACAAAAATTTTATCATTGGTATGGAAAGTTAACCTCAAATGAAGTAGTAAACACCGTCTTTGCATAATTCTGAGCATAATAGAATACAAAATGTGGTGTAAAATTAATTTAGATGTAATGAAATCACTGAAGAAACTCTCTCTTTTGGTACATCAGGACAACTCCAGAGGTGTCAGTTGGCTTGCAGAGGCAATTTAGCCTGACTGCTTCAGTTTATCAGTGTTACTGTATAAAAAGCACCGCTTATGGTGGGAATTAGTTGTTGTCTCATCTCACTTCATGTTCTGAATAATAAATGTTTATGCATGTTGCCTTCAATATGATTTGTCATATAAATGCTATATAATTTAGTTATTAAGATACTATGTGACAATATTTATATAAGAGAATCCTCCCAATCACTCAACTGCTTCTAAGTGCTAAGGGCCAATTAGATGATTTTTGCTTCTGAGATCTGGTAATAGTTTGTTGACAGATATTAAATGATTCATATAAACACATTCAACTATTTTCTCCCATGAAATAAATACCGTTTTCCTTTTCTTTTTTATCCTTTTTTTTTAATGAATGCATTTGTTAATTAAATCTCAGTAAGTTTAAAGTTTACCCAACATTTGAATTGCACTACACATCGCTTCAAAACTAAAAGCACTTAATTTATAGTGCACTTCTAATATTAATTGCAAGTCCTACCACCAACATCATATTATTCTCCACAAGGAGTTCTTCAATATCCAGCTGCTTTGTTCTTTGTACCACCTCAGCATTCTGGCTTACCAAAAGCCAACTCGTCAGAGGAAACACATTGCAACCCAGTTTCCATGGCAAATGTCCTCTGTTGATAACATCTAGTGCTACACAGTGTAGCACTTCCAGAAAAGCTCCCAAAATTTGCTGCTTTCCCCAGGGCCAGTGACACAGCATTCCCAAAACAGGAGTAGGGCTTGTAGCTCAAGAGTGGCTCTCGGCGCTACTCATGAATCCCACGATCTGTTACAAAGGCTTTCCTCCCACATCTACCTATTGGTTTTCTGGTCTGAAAAATTGAAGTTGGTGAGTTCCCATTTCATTTATACAGAAGGATTAAAAAAAAAATAATTTTAACAGAACCTCAACTGATTGCAAATTTATGAATTGCATTTGGCATAATGCAAGGCAGAGATTCGACCTTGAAGTATTGCACCCAGTTAGGTTTGAGGCAAAGTTGGAAATAAATTGGCAGAAAATGTGCATAAATCTGCTACAGTAGTTTCTTTGAAGTCTGTATTTACTACAAGCTCATGGGCTAATTACATTATCATAATTTTGCATTGGCTTATATGATATGTAAGCCAGCGCAGTAATTTATAACTTTTCTGCTAAACCAGTGCAGAGGCATCTTGTCAGGCTAGCTGGGTACACCAGAGAGGCAACTTTTTCTTCACTCTAGAGAACAGTACAGCAACATCACAAAATTTCTCACAAAACCAACCAGCAGGTCTAGTGCCAGATGCTCATGAGCAGAGTTTGGGGCTGTCACTACCTTCAGTGAAGAGCAGACGTGGTCTGACTGTGAGCCAGCCCTGGAGCCTGCCCGATGTGTCACCAGCCCTCCCACCAGCTCCTCAGCTCAGCGTGTGACATATGCTGCCTTCCCACTGGCAATCACAAGGTAACTCCTCACTTTGGAGTGAGAAAGCCACGAGCCACTGAACTTGCACAGCTCTTTGGATATGTCACCTCACGGAGTGCATGTAGTGCCTGATGGTTCATTATGCCTAGAAAGCACCACACAGCATTTTTAATGAGCCAGGACAAAGACTCCCTTCCCTTTCAAAATGAAGCATTTTTGAGAGTCTTCTCTCCTTTTCATACAATCAGAAGGAATTAAAATACATTACCAAGGAATTGTGGCATCATAAAAGAGAATTATGTGGCGGATGTGAACAAGGCTATTCTGGCTGTTTCAAGTTTTGGGTGTGGTTTGTTTGTTTGTTTGTTTGTTTTTAACTAGTGCTGCTTCAAGCATCAAGCAACAATAGAGCACAAGTTAAAAATACAAGAAATTCTATCAGGCATAAGATTTTTTTATTGTTGATACACATTTTTATAAGGTAGATATTTTTCAAACAGTAGATTCATATACATACACACGTGTCCCAGTTTAAATAATCTTCTATATGTTGCTTTTCTCTTCCTCACAGAAGGGACTTAGTAAACAAAATGCAATGCATAGTATTCTTGCCTTGCTTCATCTACATAGGCTTTCTTATAATATCATATATTCTCTTTTCAAACTTAGACATGTTTATTATATTTGGGTATTTCTATATGTACAAAAATCTGTACAAAAATCCATCTTTCAATGTCATCATATAGCTTGCTGCTTCCTAATGATGCATAGTTACCTGAAGGGAAACTTTCCCTCGTTTAAAACAAAAGAAAGAAGGAAAAAAAAAAAAAAAAACAAACCTGTTTTTTTTTTTCTTGCAATTATAAACATATCATATTTTATTTTTAATTTGCATCAAAACCCACAGAAAAACTGGAGGTGAATTTAGGCCCTCACCAGCTTTTTGCACATTTTGCTGGCACATTTAACTTCCTCTGTTTAGCCCCAGCTATTTGCAATGCCTCCCACACTCCTTGGAGCAGGCATCCTGTTAACTAACTTCTTGTTTAAATGAAGGGCTATGCTGACAATTAAATGTAGGATTGTGCATGCTTCAGTGCCGTGCCTTATTATAATCAACGTGAGTAGAAGCAGAGTGCTGAAATTATGGGTTTTAGTCTGCATCTGCACGGCATTATTATGCTTATCAAGGTGAAAATGTCAACGCTGAAGAATGTAATTGTGTACCTTAAGCTGCAGCAATAGTTAAACTGAACTCCTGCCCCGACTATTAATGCATCAGAGTGCTACACTTAAGAGGCTCTATAACTCTTTATGTGGGCAGAGCTTTCAAATCATGAATTTATTTCCTTCCTTTCTGTTTTTTTTAAGACTTTCAGACCTGAGGTTTTTCTGTTTGGTTACTGCTTCAATATGGATTTTCTGGTGCAGTTTTTTCTTTTTAAAAAAGTTGAGGAGAAGAAAGCACAGCGTAGGTTTGTGCACAGCTCCGCTGCCCTCCGGGAGGTCAAGTGTGAAATGAGTTGAGAGACACATTGACAGTCCATGCGTGAGCCAAAGCTGCTCCTGCTAGTTATCAGTAATTCAGATCTGTGGGTATAGTCTGGCCTCTTATTATATCCAATCACACCCAAGGAATCAAATAATTCAGTGAATTATCTATGTTTACTAGATTGTCATTTTGATCCGAACATTGTCTCACAGAAATTACACGTTTTATTTGTTGATTTTAATGTTTAGTCATCCTGAAGATTTTGATTTGCTATTAATTTATACTGAAAACCAAATGCAATTGTCTTTATACAATATAGTACTTTGTTGGGTTTCATACACTGCTTATTTCAGTCACTTGTAAGTTATCCATAGGTAGGGGAATATCACTTTTCTTTACACAAAGACAGACGGAATATTTCACAGTCACAGTGATTCTTTTGAGCTGCTTTCACTGTGCTGAACCCATACAATTGGCTCAACACATATGCCAAAAATACATCCCCATGCCTGCACATTAGTTAGTTCCCAAATTATAATACTGAAAATTTTGTTAGTTCTCCTTTTCCTTTTTTCTCTCTCACTTCCTTCCTTCCTTCCTTCCTTCCTTCCTTCCTTCCTTCCTTCCTTCCTTCCTTCCTTCCGGCACTTCCGGCACTTCCGGCACTTCCGGCACTTCCGCCACTTCCTTCCTTCCTTCCGCCACTTCCTTCCTTCCTTCCGCCACTTCTTCCTTCCTTCCTTCCGCCACTTCCTTCCTTCCTTCCTTCCTTCCTTCCTTCCTTCCTTCCTTCCTTCCTTCCTTCCTTCCTTCCTTCCTTCCTTCCTTCCTTCCTTCCTTCCTTCCTTCCTTCCGCCACTTCCTTCCGCCACTTCCTTCCGCCACTTCCTTCCGCCACTTCCTTCCGCCACTTCCTTCCTTCCTTCCGCCACTTCCTTCCGCCACTTCCGCCACTTCCTTCCGCCACTTCCTTCCTTCCTTCCTTCCTTCCTTCCTTCCTTCCTTCCTTCCTTCCTTCCGCCACTTCCTTCCTTCCGCCACTTCCTTCCTTCCGCCACTTCCTTCCTTCCTTCCGCCACTTCCGCCACTTCCGCCACTTCCGCCACTTCCTTCCTTCCGCCACTTCCTTCCTTCCGCCACTTCCTTCCTTCCGCCACTTCCTTCCTGCCTTCCTTCCTTCCTTCCACCACTTCCTTACTTCCGCCACTACCTTTCTTCCGCCACTTCCTTCGGTCACTTCCTTCCTTCCGCCACTTCCTTCCTTCCTTCCTTCCTACACTTCCTTCCTTCCTTCCGCCACTTCCTTCCGACACTTCCTTCTGACACTCCCTTCCTTCCTTCCTTCCTTCCTTCCTTCCTTCCTTCCTTCCTTCCGCCACTTCCTTCCTTCCGCCACTTCCTTCCTTCCGCCACTTCCTTCCTTCCGCCACTTCCTTCCTTCCGCCACTTCCTTCCTTCCTTCCGCCACTTCCTTCCTTCCTTCCTTCCTTCCTTCCTTCCTTCCTTCCGCCACTTCCTTCCTTCCGCCACTTCCTTCCTTCCGCCACTTCCTTCCGCCACTTCCTTCCTTCCTTCCGCCACTTCCTTCCTTCCTTCCTTCCGCCACTTCCTTCCTTCCGCCACTTCCTTCCTTCCTTCCTTCCGCCACTTCCTTCCTTCCTTCCTTCCGCCACTTCCTTCCGCCACTTCCTTCCTTCCGCCACTTCCTTCCGCCACTTCCTTCTTTCCGCCACTTCCTTCCTTCCGCCACTTCCTTCCGCCACTTCCTTCCGCCACTTCCTTCCGCCACTTCCTTCCGCCACTTCCTTCCTTCCTTCCGCCACTTCCTTCCGCCACTTCCGCCACTTCCTTCCGCCACTTCCTTCCTTCCTTCCTTCCTTCCTTCCTTCCTTCCTTCCTTCCGCCACTTCCTTCCTTCCGCCACTTCCTTCCTTCCGCCACTTCCTTCCTTCCTTCCGCCACTTCCGCCACTTCCGCCACTTCCGCCACTTCCGCCACTTCCGCCACTTCCTTCCTTCCGCCACTTCCTTCCTTCCGCCACTTCCTTCCTTCCTTCCTTCCTTCCTTCCTTCCTTCCTTCCTTCCTTCCTTCCGCCACTTCCTTCCGCCACTTCCTTCCGCCACTTCCTTCCGCCACTTCCTTCCGCCACTTCCTTCCGCCACTTCCTTCCTTCCTTCCGCCACTTCCTTCCGCCACTTCCGCCACTTCCTTCCGCCACTTCCTTCCTTCCTTCCTTCCTTCCTTCCTTCCTTCCTTCCTTCCGCCACTTCCTTCCTTCCGCCACTTCCTTCCTTCCGCCACTTCCTTCCTTCCGCCACTTCCTTCCTTCCTTCCGCCACTTCCGCCACTTCCGCCACTTCCGCCACTTCCTTCCTTCCGCCACTTCCTTCCTTCCGCCACTTCCTTCCTTCCGCCACTTCCTTCCTGCCTTCCTTCCTTCCTTCCACCACTTCCTTACTTCCGCCACTACCTTTCTTCCGCCACTTCCTTCGGTCACTTCCTTCCTTCCGCCACTTCCTTCCTTCCTTCCTTCCTACACTTCCTTCCTTCCTTCCGCCACTTCCTTCCGACACTTCCTTCTGACACTCCCTTCCTTCCTTCCTTCCTTCCTTCCTTCCTTCCTTCCTTCCTTCCTTCCTTCCTTCCTTCCTTCCTTCCTTCCTTCCTTCCTTCCTTCCGCCACTTCCTTCCTTCCGCCACTTCCTTCCTTCCGCCACTTCCTTCCTTCCGCCACTTCCTTCCTTCCTTCCGCCACTTCCTTCCTTCCGCCACTTCCTTCCTTCCGCCACTTCCTTCCTTCCGCCACTTCCTTCCTTCCGCCACTTCCTTCCGCCACTTCCTTCCTTCCTTCCGCCACTTCCTTCCTTCCTTCCTTCCGCCACTTCCTTCCTTCCGCCACTTCCTTCCTTCCTTCCTTCCTTCCTTCCTTCCTTCCTTCCTTCCTTCCGCCACTTCCTTCCGCCACTTCCTTCCTTCCGCCACTTCCTTCCGCCACTTCCTTCTTTCCGCCACTTCCTTCCTTCCGCCACTTCCTTCCGCCACTTCCTTCTGCCACTTCCTTCCACCACTTCCTTCCTTCCTTCCTTCCTTCCTTCCTTCCTTCCTTCCTTCCTTCCTTCCTTCCTTCCTTCCGCCACTTCCTTCCGCCACTTCCTTCCGCCACTTCCTTCCGCCACTTCCTTCCTTCCTTCCGCCACTTCCTTCCTTCCTTCCGCCACTTCCTTCCTTCCGCCACTTCCTTCCTTCCTTCCTTCCTTCCTTCCGCCACTTCCTTCCTTCCTTCCTTCCTTCCTTCCTTCCTTCCTTCCTTCCTTCCTTCCTTCCTTCCTTCCTTCCTTCCTTCCTTCCTTCCTTCCTTCCTTCCTTCCTTCCTTCCTTCCTTCCTTCCTTCCTTCCTTCCTTCCTTCCTTCCTTCCTTCCTTCCTTCCTTCCTTCCTTCTTTCCTTCCTTCCTTCCGCCACTTCCTTCCGCCACTTCCTTCCTTCCTTCCTTCCGCCACTTCCTTCCGCCACTTCCTTCCGCCACTTCCTTCCGCCACTTCCTTCCGCCACTTCCTTCCTTCCGCCACTTCCGCCACTTCCTTCCTTCCGCCACTTCCTTCCTTCTGCCACTTCCTTCCATCCGCCACTTCCTTCCAACACTTCCTTCCGCCACTTCCTTCCTTCTGCCACTTCTTTCCTTCCGCCACTTCCTTCCGCCACTTCCTTCCGCCACTTCCTTCCTTCCGCCACTTCCTTCCTTCCGCCTCTTCCGCCACTTTTTTCTGCCCCTTCCTTCCTTCCTTCCTTCCTTCCTTCCTTCCGCCACTTCCTTCCTTCCTTCCGCCACTTCCTTCCGCCACTTCCTTCCTTCCGCCACTTCCTTCCTTCCTTCCTTCCTTCCTTCCTTCCTTCCTTCCTTCCGCCACTTCCTTCCTTCCTTCCTTCCTTCCTTCCTTCCGCCACTTCCTTCCTTCCGCCACTTCCTTCCTTCTTTCCGCCACTTCCTTCCTTCCTTCCGCCACTTCTTTCCTTCCTTCCGCCACTTCCTTCCGCCACTTCCTTCCTTCCGCCACTTCCTTCCTTCTGCCACTTCCTTCCGCCACTTCCTTCCTTCCGCCACTTCCTTCCTTCTGCCACTTCCTTCTGCCACTTTCTTCCTTCTGCCACTTCCTTCCTTCCTTCCGCCACTTCCACCACTTCCTTCTGCCACTTCCTTCCGCCACTTCCTTCCGCCTCTTCCTTCCTTCCGCCACTTCCGCCACTTCCGCCACTTCCGCCACTTCCGCCACTTCCTTCCTTCTGCCACTTCCTTCCGCCACTTCCTTCCGCCACTTCCTTCCTTCCGCCACTTCCTTCCTTCCGCCACTTCCTTCCGCCACTTCCTTCCCTCACTTCCTTCTGCCACTTCCTTCCTTTCGCCGCTTCCTTCCTTCCGCCACTTCCTTCCGCCACTTCCTTCCGTCCGCCACTTCCTTCCTTCCTTCCACCACTTCCTTCCGCCACTTCCTTCCTTCCTTCCGCCACTTCCTTCCGCCACTTCCTTTTGCCACTTCCTTCCGCCACTTCCTTCTGCCACTTCCTTCCGCCACTTCCTTCCGCCACTTCCTTCGTTCCGCCACTTCCTTCCCCTCCCTAATTTCCCTGTACAACAGATTTAGCAGGAAAACAGGGAATATATGGTAATATAAAAAACTTTTTTTTCAATAACTTCAGTCTGTTTCAATTTCCAAAAAAAAAAAAAAAAGAAAGAAACATAAGAAATTGATAAGAAATTGCACAGGCTTTAGTGTTTTACGAGTCATTATTTTAAACTGATTTTTTTATTCTAAAATGCTATTTTCCCACTCCTGATCTGGTTTTTGCCATGAAGAGAAATACAACAGAAACTCAAGGATCTGAGGATTACATACATGATGTATTTCATACATTATTAAAGTTTACTCTTCTAGTCGTTTTTTTAAAAGGAAGAAAATAGCCAGAAAATGTTTGTATTTAGAAATTATTCGGTAATTTCCTTAAAGATAAAATTAATCTTAGCAACACAGAGAGAAGATTTTGCTTCTTTTGTTGAAACACTTGGTAGCCTAACAGGAAGAGCAGCCCCCTTGTGCTTCTGGGCAGCTGCAAGGAGCTCAGTGCAGAGGTGAAGGAGGACTGTGGCTGCACTGGAGGCAGAGACTGGGAAGATTAATGCTTCTAGATTTACTCCTTTATCATTTGTGCAAGTGAAGAAGTTACTCATACCACTCAAAATAAGTAAGAAGAATTATTTTGCCTTCAGAGCACTGAACCTTAGCATGCTTTCCAGCTGCCAAGCACAAGATTTCTGCTCATCCTTATACGGGGACTGCTGGGATCTGGAGTTACAGAAATTAGGGGTGATGGCATGCTTATGCTGCAGGGATAAGACAATGTATAAGGCTAAGAGGGTCAGTTTTCTATTAAGTGCTACATAGCATTAAAAGGTTTAAAAATATATTCACTGCAATTTACAAAAAAATGTGTATTTTCTGCTACTGGACTGGGAATAGAAAAGAACTGGGTTGTTTGGAGCAGTAGTGGATCAGTCTGAGAATCAGAGATTTCTTAATAATAAATAAAAAGTTTCAGATGTTGAGTTTGTTTCTAATCTTGCTTGCATCGATATAAATCTAGAAAAGCTCTTTGAAACCAATGAAGTAAAACTAATACAAATCAGTATTTTAAAATGAGACAGTCAGCCACTTTTTACTCATTACTGTCAGAGCTGTATATCTCCACTGATTTTATTAGAGTGATATATCAAGATCAGACTTTTAAATCATTCTACAATCAAAACTCCTGTTGCAATGACAGGTAAGCCCTTTCTCTTGCATACATTGAAATAGGTGTGAGAGGCTGTTATCAATTCTGCAGCTGGAAAGCAGAGTCTGTGCTTCTGAGATTCAGAGCTCTCTTTGCAGGCTAATCTTCCTGTACAGGTGTGTCTGGTTTAGGGCAAATTTGGTAGAAAATCTCCAAAGGGGGCTCCTTCAGAAAGCAAACCCACATGGGCCCTCCCTCCAACCGGGTCGGGAAGGATTCCTCAGAGACAAGTGAAAAGAACCTGTTTATTTACAGGCAAAGCACTGTGAGAGTCTGTCCGAATTTTCCCTCATCTGCCTCATGATCGTCCTTGGGAGACCACTGAAGAGAAGACCCACTCCGTCTAGAATATCTGGCTCTGAAGGAGAAAAGTCACATGCCAAAGGCCCAGAGACCTGAAAGCTCAGTGTTAAGCTATTGTTTTCACAGGTGTGTTTGCTGTATGCTAAGAAGGGGGCACCGTGCCTCGTTTGCAACAATAGCAGCTCTGGAAGCTGTCCCACCTCTCGGCCTGGCTGGACTTGTCCTGAGTTTTGGGTGGTCTCCCACAGAAGACCCTCACCTGTTTTACAACCATTGTGACAGACAGACTGGGGTGTAAGAAGCCTCTCCATCAAGGACTGAGACATGGAACCCCCATGTGGAAAGGCCCCTCTGCTCCATCAAGGACTGAGACATGGAACCCCCAAGTGGAAAGGCCCCTCTGCTCCTTCCAAGGACTGGAACTGAAACCCCCATGTGGAAAGGCCCCTCTGCTCCTTCCAAGGACTGGAACTGAAACCCCCATGTGGAAAGGCCCCTCTGCTCCTTCCAAGGACTGGAACTGAAACCCCCAGCCCGTGGAGTTGTGTGGGGGAGGCAAGCTGACCAAAGCAAGATGTTTGCCTGCAGGTTGTGACCACTGGACCACGAAAACAATGGCTCTCACTTACTGCTGAGAGCATGGACTACCTGTTACATCTATTCCTTATTGTATCTGTTTCCCCCCCTCACAATTTTCAGTAATAAAAACCTCTGAGTTAGCTAGAGCCTTTGAGATCTCCCCAGCATAACAGGCGGATCCTTGACTGGAGTGGACCAAGGGACTTTGCGTTGGTAGCTATATCCCCTCTCCCTCTCTCTTCTCTCTCTTTATCTTTTTCTCTCCCTTAATCCCTCTATCACATTTTTGCTGTGGTTATTTCAATAAAACTGCATTTGATTCGATTATCACTGCAAACCCCCTTGTACCGTGTTGGTTTTTGCACTCTGAGATCATTCCTACGAACCATCAGGTCATCTGTTCACTAGGATGGATCCTGACAAGCACCCCCAGCACACGGAATGAACAATACCAGATGACACCACTCTTTCACCACTCTGAAAAAGATGACAAATTCAGAAAGTCTCTCTTGGGGGTGGTGGCTCTGTTCTCAGTCCCTCCGGCGCTGGGGCAGCTGCTGCCCAGAGTAGGCCCCGCTAGGCCACAGGGTGCAAACTCTCAGTGTTCCCAGGGCCCAGGCTGGAGCAGGTTTGAGTAGGTCCAAAAAAAGGAAAGGAGAAACAGTCCAGGAAGAAATTTGGACTGTTTAGCTAAACTAGCTACCGAGCAGAAGCAAGAGCAAAGCAAAAAACAAAGCAAAAAGCAAAAGCAGCACCATGTACTGCCCTGTTTGTGTGTCCCGCCAGCCGTGGGGGAGAAGCTGATAAGAAACCAAAACAAAACATTTGCTCTTCAGAGCCACTCTTGAAGGCACAGAACACGATATCCAGCATAAATAGAACACATGAATGGGGATACAAGCATCATAACGTCACCCTAGGACAAGGTGGAATTTTTAACTCATCTCCAGGAGCAGCAAGCCCTTTGAGAGAGAACCCCAGACTGGCTCAGGCTGGGAGGGACATCTGGACACCACCTAGCCTGCTCCTCTCCCCACTGATGCATGATCACCATGTCCAGGTGGCTTTAGAACATCTCCAAGGACAGGGACTCTGCCTCCCTCCCCTCCCTGCTGGCCCAGCACGGAGTAAAGAAGGGCAATACCATGTGGCTGAGAGAGAGTTTGTGCTGTTTGTGCCTGCCAGCCTAGTGGGAGCGAAGGGAGGCAGGGGAATAGGCTGTGACATGACTTTGCTTTGAAGCTCCTATCAAGTGCAAATAAGGCTCATGCTAAATAAGTCCCTGCTAGGGAGTTGGATATTTTTATTTCTAGCGTTTAGCTTGCAACCAAAAATCTGTTTTGGTTCAATTCTTTCAGCATTCAGAAAAGCATTGAAATGACAATTTACTTCTGGTTCAAGCAAAACAATGGTTTGCATGATTATCAGTTCAGCTTCATGGTTTGATTACAAAAAGCTTTGATTTTAAAACATTGAGTTTAACTCTGTCAAAGGATCAAACCTCATAATTTTTTTATCTAAACCTGACATTTTCCTCATGCATATAACTCCTTTCTGCCCTTCCTCTTTCTCTCTTGCTAATAAACTGCTGACAAGCCATGTTTGATTGTCTTGTGAAGGCAAGAAGATCAAATACATACCGAATGTTAACAAATAAGAAAGGATATCCTAAGGGGTGAAAAAAAAATGTTACAGAATGTATTCACTTGTTCTGCTGGAAAGAGTTGTCAGGCACATTGAAAAACCAGTTCAGAGTTGTCCTGCCACAGTGAGGGAGCGGGACCCTCGGCATCACACAGGGGATTTTGGGATTTCAGATGTGCTCTGCTCATCCCTGTCAGTCCTGGGCTGGGCTGAGGGAGGCAGGAAGGAAAGGAGGGATGCTGCTCCCAGCCACTGACCTCACAGCTATTGAGTCTGTCTCACAAATAGAGGGTAAAAATTCCTGCTCATGATTGACAAACAAGGCCCTTCTTCCCCAGCTGCACTGTGTCTATTTTGTGCTTGTTTATTTTCCCCTGCTTGTGGTGTTTTTTGTGACAGTGTTCACAGGGTTTCTTGGATGAGGGAAGAGATGAGGATCTGACTCCATGTTTCACAAGGCTTGATTTATTATTTTATGATATATATTACATTAAAACTGTACTAAAAGAATAGAAGAAAAGGTTTCATCAGAAGGCTAGCTAAGAATAGAGTAAGAAGGAATGATAAAAAATGTTTGTGGTGTGAACTCTGTGTCCGAGCCAGCTGGGCTGTGATTGGCCATTAATTACAAACATCCAACATGGGCCAATCACAGATGCACCTGTTGCATTCCACAGCAGCAGATAATCAATGTTTACATTTTGCTCCTGAGGCCTCCCAGCTTCTCAGGAGGAAAAATCCCAAGGAAAGGATTTTCCATAAAAGATGTCTGCGACAATGTTGTTCTCTGGAGTCCTGTGCCTGATCACCACAGAGAACCCCTGTGTGGCCACCTGCTTCTGCCTCTGCTGTACTGGGTGGGTTTAGAGAGCCAGAGAACAAAGGGTGGCTCAGGTCTGAGCACCTTTGGCACGTTGAAATTCTACATGAAAGCTCACATTGCAGTTTAAGAACCAATTTAGTAGCGGCAATTTTACCTTGAAATTATGTTTAAATATTACTTTGTGCAGGTTCTATAAACATGTTTGCAGTTACTGTTCCATGCAACTACATATAGAAAAAAAAATTGTCTATACCTGATCCTGGTGTTTGCAGGTCTGGTATTTCTCCTTAGTCTTGTCCATGCCAGTTTAGCTAATAAAAATGTTAATTTACTGCTATCCTCAGAGTAAGTCCTTTCTTGTCCTCATAATAGAGACAGAACAGAGGTAGCACTAAACAGAAAAAGAACACAAAGGACATATTAAATAAAAGAACTAGAAAGAGATAGAAAAAAGTGAAACTTTTCTTGAGCAAAAGAACAAGTAAAAGAGATCAACACCTTGAATTATTTACAGAGGGCCAGTAACTCAGGTACTTTCTGCCCAGTATACAAGTAGTCTGTTTATTCTGATAAAGAAACAGCTTTTTATGTATATCAAACAACATGTTCAGAAAGCTTACAAAAAAACTCTATAGCCTCAAAGACAAATTCTTATCTGGAACATGGAGGAAAAGAAACTCTAGAAGTTAATGTTTGTGCCTCTCTGTCTGCACCAGCACCTCCTGAATAAAAGCATTCTTATTTTCATCATGAGTTAAGATACACACATATTAAAATAATATATACACATACAAGCACACACACACACAGACATATTGAATCTCATATTTTCAAGCTGAATACTGCAGCAATTTATTTTAATATGAATGAAACTGTGACTCATGCTTGACTTGAGATTAATTTGAAAAAGAATTTCCAGTACCATGAAAGGACTGTGGCATCCTAGCTGTTGTCTTGACCTACTTGACAGGTAAATCAGGTACAGCTTTGTTCCTCCAAGGTTATCCATTCCAGGGATAGGTTTTCTGTTTGGTATGCAGGCTTGCAAAACCACCCTTTGAAGATGTGGAGTTGTCTTCCTCTCTCTAGATGTTAAGCTTCCTTTAAACTATGATGAAGGATAGGGAAAAGAGTTCTAATCACCAAAGAAATCCTTTAAAGCATTGATGTTTTCAGATCACCTTGTAACATCAGCAATGGAGAATTAAAACTCATGTCCAGTTGTCTGTGAAACCTTGGCTCTGCACAGACACCTCAATGTGACAATAAGAGGAAGCAAACATTGCATTGGAGCTGTTCTTGTGTCAGTCACCGTAAAAAAAATTCTAGTGCTAATTTACTTAATGTTACAACCTGATCCATTACTGATGGAGAAATGCAAAGTTAGAAAACAAAATATTTTATTATGTGCAAGTCTCTTAATAGAATAGAATAATCCAGCCAGAAACACTCTGAGACGGTAAATATTTGCAAGTTTGGATAATATGCTTGTCTTCATAATTGGCAGAATTGATCTTGCTGAGTGTTCACTTCACAATTCAGAATTATCCCTCACTCTCTCATATACACAGACCCCTTTCCTTTTCAGATTTGTACAGACAAGTAGCTTGTATAAAATAAAATTCACTGCAGGCAAATTTAAAGTTTTATAATAATAGAGGGTGAGATTTTAGGTGGGCAAAATTAAAATCCCAAATTAATTCTCAATCCTCTTTTCTGGAACTATGCCTATTTGTCACATAGACTCAATAAATATGATAATAGCATTATATTGTTAGCATCTTAACAGACATTCTATTTTTTAAACAAGCAATTCTATTTTTTAATGCAGAAATTCCTAAATTCGTTTAGCATACTTGATATCTGATCCAAGAAGAATTTTAAAATCATTTCACAAGATGCAAACTGAACAGCTTCTGTAATTTCACGCCTCATTCAAGTTTGCTTTATGTTATGCTGCCATTTCTACCTCTGAAAAGCAAGTGTTACAACGTGGAGTGGAACAGTGGCCCTTCAGGCTTTCTGTGGGCACTGCAATCCACACAGACATAAGACAGATGATTTAGTCTGGTCAAATGTCTTATGAGCTATTGTGCTTGTCCATCAAAACACCTGTCAGGTAATGGCAGAGGAGAGTGAGTGATGATAGCAGAGACCTTTCAGGTCTGCTGCACATACCAAGGGCTGCTTCAGATGTGCTCCAGCCACTCAAGCTTCTTGCATTATGAGGCATCAGGTGAATAAATCATGATTATGCTCTATGCAACAGTAAAGGAAAAATTTAGGAATCAACAATTACTTCAATTTAGATTATAGTATCTTGGGTTTTGTGTTGCTGAAATGGCTCCTGAGGTATTAAAGAGTCTTTTTTCCTGGCCCCGTGACCGAAGAAGAAGTCAAGATTCCTCGGCTCTGGTTCTCAAGGTTGTTTATTTTCTCATATCTGTTACATTCTTTTTCTGACCTGCTGAGGTCTGTCTGGCAGGTTGGTTTGTGATACACTGACCGCCCTTTTGGCGCTGTTAGTTTTTTATACTAAAAACTATGTATAGTTTATTTACTTAAATACTTAAATATAGTTTATTTATTTAAATACTTTATTTACAATAATTTTCCAATACCTATCACCTATGTTAAACAGTCTGTCTCTACTCTAAACCAATCTAGAAGTGCCACCATCACAGAAGAAGAAGAAGAAGGAGAAGGAGGAGAAGGAGAAGGAGAAGGAGAAGAGAAGGAGAAGGAGAAGGAGAAGGAGAAGGAGAAGGAGAAGGAGAAGGAGAAGGAGAAGGAGAAGGAGAAGGAGGAGGAGGAGGAGGACAGAACATGACCAGATTCCTCCATCTCACCTCTTGACTCCCCATTCTAAAACCCCAAAATTCTGCTTTTTCACCCTGTGACAAATTCACTATCATTCTACTCAAATGCTTGTGGCTTGTAACTCCTCACACAAAGTTGGTAATTGTTTCCATGGCTTAAAATCAAAGGCACAGGTGTCTTTGACTCCGTGTCAAGGTCTCTGAGCCCCCTGCCAGGGTCTTGACCCATCCAGGGCAGCCAGAGGAATGTCCTGAGTTCCAACAATAGTACTGCTGACATTTCAGCATTTTTGATATCTACTCTCTGGGCAATAATTTTGCCTTGATTCGTCTTACCTCCTCATAGAGCTGGCGTCAGAGCAGAGGGACTTGTGTTGCAGGGCAGTGAAAAATTTTCTAGTAAGCTTCCTTTGGTAATGCATGGGCATGGTTCTAGTAAGCACATACCATTATTCCAGAGCCAGGAAACTTGGGAGCACAACATCTATTTTACTGATGGAGTGCAAAGTCACATAGTAACCACAAAAGTCAAATAAAACATCTACTCCAGATGATTTATAATGTAGGAAGTTGTCCTGTGGTGGCTTTATGATGCTTGTATCCCCAATTGTCTGTGCTGCTTATGCTGGATATTTAACCAAATACCAAGTGAGGACAAACACTTACTCAATTTAAGTGAAAGCCTTACAAATATTTTTAAAATATTACATGTTATGGTTAAATAATTCTTTCCACTTTTTGGAGGAATTTCTAAACAATATATTTTACTAAGCTTGGTACTAAAAACTGTTTATAGTCCAAACTTCATGAAGCCAGGTGCAAGGAGCTGCTTGCTTACACATCAGCATCAACTTCAAAGAATCCATTTGACCACTCAGAGGAACAAAGCAGGAGTAATTCCTAAGTCAACCACAGGCAATGGCAGGTTTTTTAGGAAGTGGTGTTCCTCAGCTAAGCTGTGTGAGGTTGGTTAATTCCTTCACTGCCCTGCAGCAGCAGGGGATGTGTACACAGCTGCACAACAAAAATTTTGCTTTGGTTGCTCAGTTCTGTCACTTTCTCAGCACGGCTGGCTATATTAAGCAGATTAATTAAGTTAATTAGGACATTTCATATGTGAATATAAATGATGCCATGGCAATACTGCAATTTTGTGGCTCTGTAGCATGTTTAAACATGCTGAGGTTTAATGCTCATCTTAAACAGAAATAAAGGTGAGTATCTGCTTAGAAAGGTATCTTCTTCTCTCCCCTGTCCTCAGGTACACTGGTCCATACCTAATATTTGCCAAAACCAGCAGCCAAGTTACTTCATCTTAGACTTAATCAGGAGTGTGCTCACGCTGATTTATTATTTCCATGGAGACTTGAAAATCAGACCCAGGATCCACATCCCCACATAATTCCACTAGCACAGCTCTGGGTGCAGAGAAGCAAGAAAAAGTCAGTGTAAGGAGTAAAACCAGCCCTGTTTTGCATCAGTCAGAGTTTCCATGATCATCCCACTGCAGCCCAGGACACCAAAGGTGGAGCTACTACAGCTACTATCTCTAAGATTATCTACTTTTCACTGGAAAAGAAATATAACTTTTAGAGTTCAATAAGCTTAAAATTCCATTTCAAAGTATAATTCACAAAGAAATTCACAACAGCAATTGTTTAGTTGTTCTGTCCTCACCACTCAGTAATTACCAGTTTAAAAAAAAAAAAAAACGTTTCTTTAATGTGAACTCCTGACAGCAAAAGCACAGGAGAACTAACATACAAAGTTCTCCCTGGCCTTATTGATTTCCCTGCAAAATATATAGTGTGGGCTTAAGTGATCATGAAGTGGAGCTGCAAAGAAGCCTAGACATAAAAGAAAACAAGCATAACATGGAAAACTACTGGAAGGAGCTTACAACTCTGTACTGTGGCTGAGACTCACTACAGGAGAGCTTCTTTGCAGGTGTGAAATGCTCACATGCTACAGAAAATAGAGAAAACAACACTGAGAGAAGGATAAGGAAAAGGAGGAACACGTGAGAATGTGGGAGGAAGTCAAAAATAAAGAATAAAGGAAGTTGCAGGAAGTGAAATGGCAAAGTGAGAAGCAGGGGGAAAAGAAGTGATGGGTTGCAACTCTGTAATGAAATAAAGATGGAAAGAAGAAGGAATCTTTGAAGCCTGCAATTAAAACCAATGCATAAATGTACTTTTTAATTGAGATTGATTGAAATGATTGCTTAGGCCTAGTTTTTTATTAAATGTTGCTGTGGAACCAAGTTTCTTTTGTACTTTTTTTCACTTCTTTGTTGGTTTTGAAAAAAAATTATTTGGGACTTTTAAATTAGCATTTAAATATTATTTAATCATTAGCATTTAAATATTATTTAAATGCTTATCATGTATATCTAAAGCAACCAATAGAGATAATAACTAAGAGCTTCTTAAATTTTCTGACATTTAAAAGTGCACATAATGCAGAGGCTTTATGGAATGCTGATAAATTTCCTTGACCTACTGCTGAAATTTGAATAAACATATCATTATGGGCTTTAAAATGGGGTTTTTATGTATAGTAGCACATTAGGACCTGATGTGGTAGGCCTTAAGTAGCCTATTAGAAAATCTTTCAGCTTGCAGACCATTCCAGCTATTGTGGGGTCACTGAGGGTTAGCAATTTATTCCTGAAATGAATGGGAGTTGTGTCATTGATTTAACAGAACTGGTAAAGACATTTTGCTTTTTCATTTTTAATAGCTCTTCTGGAAAGCACACTGTATGAACAGAAGCCTCAACCTTATTGGAAATCTAGCTGTGGGACAGTAAATCCAACATTTACATGGATTTCTGACCCCAGAAGCACTGGGAACACAGTGTGATACGTGTCCTAAGTTTATCTACACCTTTTGCCTCAAACAAACTGGGTGAATTCAGTGAAAGAAAGAAAATTATAGAACATCAAATTATCAAATTCTTCTATGGAATGGGTACTAGCAGAAAGCTAGATTCCACTTCCAAGCAAGGAATCAAAGCACCTCAGTCACTTCAAACAGCCAAAAAATGTGATGGCATCCACTTCCAATATATCCTAGTATTGGTATACACAAGCAACACCCACTAAATAACTTTGAGCCATATTTTAGTAAGTAGGAATCTGATATTTTAGGAATCATAAAAAGAAATTGGTTAGTTTTGGTAAATGAGTTAATTATAATTTATAACTCTATATTGGTGAAAAGTATAATTTTATTAGATCTCACTTCTCTGACATCCTACAGCCCCCTGAAATTGAAAAAAAAAAAAAGAAATAGCAGGTAAGAATATGCTTGCACTAAACCACTGAAATTATAGTCCCCTTTGTAGTTTAATAGCTATCTTGTTGTTAACTTTTAATTTTTTATGATTCTGACAGATTTTATCTATAATAGCATAACATAACGTGATTAATACACAATAAAATACAAAACTGCTGCATACTATAACATAAATGCTATTCTTGGAGAATTGATTTCAAATCTGAAGTAGTGATTAGATGTTCTTTGCAGAGCCATGGCAAAGGGATGTCTCCCTACTAGAGAGTATGAAAGGTGATCTGCAGGGTGAGCTGGCAGTGTGGCAGAACAGGGACACAGCAGCAAGGTTTACTCAGAAAGGGCTGTTACACACTTCAAAGGTCACGAATGGGATTGGTATGGAATAACAAACTTGTTCACTGCCTCATTTACCTCATTGCCATTTCAGAAAAAAAAGCCTTAACAGATAAATACAGGCAAATTTCTTACAGCACTCAAAAAGTATTCATTGCAATGTGAAGAAACAGTGGAGAATAGGAATGGATTGGAACAAGTGACACCAGAGTGGTTAGGTGTTTTACTGAAACAGGAGCTTTGACAGAAAAGACAGATAAAAATCTGACTGAACGATGAATTTAAGCTCACTGACAGCCTCAGGGTGGGTTCTGCTTGACCCCTGTGTAAGATAAATAGGGACTGTCCCTGTAGCCTCAGCTTCCAAAGTGAAGAATTTTCCTACACAGACTTGTTCACAGTCAGACTTTTTATACCCAGAGTCAAAGAGTGCCAGATTCTGTCATTTGCCTTTTTCTCTCTACAATTAATATATTAATGATATTATATTAATGATATTGGGTTATATAAATTATAACATATAGATGATATATTATATTATTTTTATGTATTTTTGCAATACATACATTTCAGATTGCAATCTGCCTTGTTAAGCCCACAATTCTCCATATCATCCCTTAGCTGTGGTTAAAACAAATGATTAATTTGACATTTTCTGGAAAAATACTCTAATTTGTCAGAATAAGGGAGTCTGAATGCAGAAAATAAACAAATCCAGGAAACTGACAAGAAATCCATTATTCCATGGATTTTTAATGTTGATTTGCACAATGTACTTTTGCTTTTAAAATAATGATATATTTAATTATTTTTATCTTTTAATTTAAGAGCCTGGAATAGAAAGTTGACCCTTTCTTCTGGACACTGGAACAACTGAGACCATTCACCTCCTGTACAATAATTTACTTGGTCATAAATAATAACCTGACCATTGTTTTGGACATGATGAGAAAATATGTGTTAATAAAGAAACTGTCAGAAGCCACATATATTTATTTAAAGACTTTTGTTTGAACTGGGAACACATTTGAAGTACTGTGTTTGTACCAGAAGTGTTTTATTCAAGAGGGTCATCAAAGGCTCTTATTGAAACACACTTTTGTCTTAAAGACACTCTATATGATAAAAGGTAAAGACTGAAACAGAAATCAACTTTAAATTTTCTGTGGTACCATATCCTTGAATTGAAATTCTGTAAAAAATTTTGGAATTTCTCATATTTATATATCAGAAATATCAAATAGATGCATGACAGTGCAGTCATCTAACAAAAGGGAGTTGTTGTGCACTAGTGCTTCATAATTTTTAAAGATAAATAGTAAAATCTTATAAACAAGTGGTAATTGAACAGCTTACATCATTTGCTTTTGGATAATTTCACTGTGCAGCTTATTTAAAAAATAGGGAACTTTGTGAAAGAAAATCAACTTTTTTTCCTAGTTTGAGCAAGGTTATGGTAGGTGTTTATACGGCAGGATTAATCACAGATGTTTTGTGCAGAATACAAAATTAAATAAATAGTTTTCCTTGGATAATTTTTAATACTATTTATCTTTGCTATATATTTGAAACATGAAAGTTTGCCAAGTATAACTTTTGTTTCTCAATTGTCTTTTGGGATGCTTTTAATATTATTGTCTAATTTAGAATAGGAAACTTCACTCTTTTTTCAGCATCTATGGAATGTTTTTAAAAGTCAGTACAGTATGTGGTTGTCTGTGCATGCAAACAGAAATAACTACCTAGGGAACATAATCATGGCAAAAGGTCATGTTTGCCCTTTATTTGAAATACTTTTAGACTATCAAGTGGTTTTGAAGTCACTCAATCAATACCAGAAGTCAAGGAAAGCAGTTTGTTTTATCAACATGAAGATATTTTGAGTTTTCTGAGATGGAATGGTGTTTCCTTCTGCATTTTAATTGAGATTTCATAAAATCCCTGTTTTAGTGTAACTGGCAAGGGTGTTTAAGCTGCACTACACCACAGTATCCACCTGAGACACAAATGTTTTAAAAATCTGAAAGACCCATATGAGGCCCTTTCTCATCCTCTTTCCCCTTCTGTCTTCAAAAGGCAAATCATCATGAAAGCTGAGACTATAAACACCTCCATATACATGTGAAAACAGTAAGGGTGCGCTGAGAGATATAAATATAATCCATATATACCATAAATCAGTTTTAATTTTCATGCTGATTGTTCTATTGACACAAGAAGAACGTTAAAGTTGGATGTGGATACACACTGCAGGCACATTTCCTATAAACAAATGGTTTTGCATAAAACCAGAGGTGATTAAAAGAAAGAAGTCTGTCTGAGTTTTAGAGGCTTTGGAATAGATATTTTCAGATTATTTTATTGTACAGTCCATCTGAATTATTTTAATTTAAAAGACCTAAAACATTTGCTCCTATCTGCAACCCATTGTCTGGTAAAAAAATCCCATAAACCGTGTTTTTCTATGTAAGTTTTTATACTGAAAACTCCCTTATAAATCAGATCCCCAAATCTCTTGCATCTTTGAATTAAAGAAAAAAAAAACAAAACCAAAACAAGTCAAAACCAACCTATTTCTGAAAGGCTGATGAAAATCATGCCATAAAAGACTGTATGAATATGAACAAGTTTTTAATAAAAAGTATGAAAATAGCATTGTTTTTGTAAATTCCACATATCTGTGTTCAATCTAAGAACTGAAAATTCTCAATTAAATAATGAAATGGAAAATTAATATGTCTTGAAACTGTAAAAGGAGCATGAGTCCAGAGGGACCAGAGTTAATACAACATACCAGAGTTTGTGAACCATGGTTAGCTGAGAGAACCAGGAGTGCAAATTGCAAAATTATGGCTAATATGAGGAGATGGCTGACAAGAATATGCAGAATTGGGTCCACGTCTAAGGTGCTGCATTTTATTTGAGACCAGATTTCTGGAAAAACCATGCTACACATTGAATTTTGATGCACTATAAAAATCAATTACTTTAATTACTCAAGGAAACTAATAATTATTAAGCCCTAGTTCTTCTGTTATGCCTTTTCCTTTTTTTTAGGAAAAAAAAAGAATTACAATATCTGACTTGTTATGCTAAGAAATATGTGCATTTAAATGAAAAAAAAAATTAGAAAAAAAATGTAAATGTTCAGCCTGGGTAAGCATTCTCTTAGTCATTATCTCAAAATTAATATAAAGACTAAAAAACTAAAATAGCTTATTAATGGACTGAGACTCCTTAAACTTTACATAATGTGAGTCAGGTGCATAGAATCTTTTGAAAAACCTCACTAAGTAACTCTCTGCATCTTTAGGCACTTAAGTGTCTTTCCCTACTCTGCTCTCGTCAATTGATTTCAATTAGGGTGCTGGAATTCAGAAATATTGTGATTTCTTCACAGATATAAGAACAGACTACCCGTACCTGGGTGGGCACTGCCAGGGATGCTGCACACAGAGGACTCTGCTGGACAGGGTCCTGGCCCATCTTGTCCAGACTCTGCTTTTGACAAGAAAGTCGGAACCAGGTGACTTTTGAGAGCTCCTTACAATCCAATGTTTCTATGAAGAGATTGTTTCAAATGCACTTGAAGATACACAGGAATTTAGTGGGTGAAATCTGACTTTTAGTGAGAGAACCTGATGCAGGTTGCAAAGGTTGTGCTTTCACTTCTATGCAGCTTTTTAAACTAGGGGGGCCCAATTTCACAAAAGGGGATGTCACTGTCATATTTTCTGGAAAAATCCCTTTGCCAGGATTTCTCTCCTGGGAAGATGAGAAGCCTCAGAGAAGGGGGAGAACAGTGCTATCTCATTTGATTATCCTGTGTTTTGCTGCTTTGGAATGTGGTTGGAGATTGTTTATCCAATATGTGAATTGTTTTTACTTAATGATCAATCACCATCCAGGTGTGTCAGGACTCTGGAGAGAATCACGGGTTTTTTCATTAGTATCTTGTTAAGCCTTCTGTAAGTATCCTTTCTCTATTCTTTAGTATAATTCTAGTATCATATCATATCATATCATATATCATATCATATCATATCATATCATAATGAATTAGCCTTCTAAAAACATGGAGTCAGATTCAGCATTTCCTTCCTCCCACGGGGAACCCTGAAAACACCACAGGGGAAGTCAATAATAGCCTTACCATTGCTTTTGTCTAGAAAGTTTAAAGGGATATGAAGCCAAGGGGAAAGCTGAATTTGCTACAGGTGATAGGAGCTACTGCATTAGCTGGGAAAAAAGCACTGAAAGGATGGGAAGAAGACCATAGTTCTTCCCCCTTATAATGGTGCAGCACCATCTATGTGCCATAAAGGTAAATGGTATTGTTGTTTGGGCTCAGCACAGATTTTGGGGCTCAGTGGATTCCAATACCTAGGCAACAGATTCATTCCAGCAATATTGTGAACATTATTGACAGGAACAGGCTCTATTTCTGCACTTGATGAGAAAAATTCACTGTATCTCCATTTTTTTTTTCTTTTCTTATGTTTCCATCTTTCCTGAAAAAAAAAAATCCTAATTTTTAACTCCTATCTAAAGTTTCATCCTTAAGGATTTCGTACTTGTAAACAAAATGACTAAAAGCTGACAGTTGGAAATGTCATGTCTGCTGTCAACCATTCATGAATAATTGACACCAAGATTACCCAGGGAAAGCTGCAATTATCCTGACTCATTAACATATGAACTAAGCCTGGTTTTGTTCTGCAGTTGTAGGATTTTCCTTCAACTCCTTGATGCAGAAGGTAAAAAAACCCCAGCGGGAGTTTGCTATACAAAGAGTAAGTCTGAATGAATAAACAAAACCTCAGAACTATGAAGACAGATTAGAATTTCAAGCAGTGTTTTGTTTAATCTTGTATGTACCATTTTGCTACTCTGTTATTTTACAGGGGATATCACTGTGACAGATTTGTGTGCTCGCCTACGGCTTGGAGAACAGCTTTTTGCAAATAGAGGTGTCAATGGGAAGATCTTCTTACCCATGTTCATATTTCCATACCCAACCAGCTGAAGGTGTCTTATCAGAAAGCTGAAATAGTTGGTGTTCAATCAGAATTTAAGTTGTCCGGATGATAACAGCATCAACAGAGTGATTTTTTTTTTAACGGAATTCCTATTTTTTTTTAATAAAAAAAGGTCTTAACTTGATTTTAATACTAAGTTTAGCAAATCAGCATTAATCCCTGAAACAAGCAGGCAAAAAAAAGTAGTCAGGAATTTCACAAGCCAGGAAAAACATGTAAAGAAATAAACTCCAAATATTTACAAAGATAATGGAAATTACTAATGGCTGCTCCCATGTATGTTAAATGCTTTCTCACAACCTACACAATAGGAGAGAAACAAAATTTTTTGTAGGTAGGGTAGCCCTGAGTTCAAGGATAGGATCTCAATGAAAAATTCTTTTCTTGAAAAAAAAAAAAGCCCTTTGAACTGCAAGTTGAAACCATGAATCTCTTTCCCACAAGTAATTACCATTTTGGATTCCACTCATTGCTGGTCCTCTTGCCTTTAGAAGCACAGCATATATTGGAGGCCATCATATCAATCTACAGAGTTGAATTATAACTTCTTTGATATAACAGGCTCTCTTTGACAGTCACACACAGTCAAAGTCACTGTTCAGAAAGGATAACCAAGCTATTGCCTCTCAAGTGTAACACACTTCATTAAAATGCAAGTCATTTCTTAAAATGCACATTCACTGAACTCCAACCCTTCATAAATCTTGTAACATTTCATTTCACAGCTCTGAAATCTTTAAATTTGGGGCTCTGGTAACTTCCTGCATAACCTTAAAACACGTATAAATTTCCCACTTTAGTATTTTTCTTCCTTTTTGTACAAAAATTGCAAGAGAAAATGACAAACAGTTTGGAATCTCTTGCCTATGTGATCCTTGCAGCACACCTGTCAAAAGCAATTATTAGACACTGGGTCTTCTGATGTTGTTGAAGACTTTTTGACATTCACCCAAATTTTCCATCTTTCAATTCCATATCTTTGTTCTGGTTGATAATGTTTTGGGAAAAAAAATTCTTTTTTTCTAGGTTTATAGGTAATTTCTTTTATGTGGTCTTTATATGATTTTCATTCCCCCTTAGTAAATCCAAAACTATCCATCTTAATGCAAACAGAGAAAATAAACAAAAGGTGTAAAGGACTGTAAAATGTGTATAAAGATTAGGGGAATTATGAAGAAACAGAGGCCAGCTCCTGAAGTTTCCTCTCCATTTTTGCAAAAACAGTATTTGAAACTTACTGCCAAAAAAATTAGAAATAACAAAGACAGATGTGTCCAAGGCCAGCCTGGCTGGGGCTCTGAGCAGCCTGGTCTGATGGAAAGTCCCAACTAACAGCAGGGAACTTGGAACAAGATGATCTTTAAGGTCCCTTCAACCCAAACCATTCTATGATTCTGTGATATCTACATCATCTTCTCCAATAATTTTATATTTTTATCCAAATCCTTTTTAATCTCTGAGTATTAATGTGGTATTCTTGCTTCTTGCTCTGCATAGAGTTCCTCTGGTGTCACATACAATAGCCTATTCACTGTCTTTTCAAAATACAATGTGAATCTGATAACAGATGACTGCTCAGATTTTCTTCTTTGAGAGGGTTCAGCATTAAACAATATAAAACATATTACTGTATTGTTAAAATTGTGTATAATGTACTGCATTCAGCCACAATTCTCAAGGAGCAGGGCAAGCCTATTAAAAAAAACCCCAAAAACCACATTTACATTTATACCCACTGACACATAATGCTGCAGTGATCTAAAGCAATAATCAGTTTATATAGCTGAATACAATCATGCATCATTTTTGCCATAATCAACAGAAGATAATCAATCTCATATAAATATGTGCAAAAATCATGTGTGTAAATGATATATAAACATTTATAAACCTCTTATAAACAAAAATAAACTGTTTTCAAGGAATTTGTTTGTATAAACCATTTGATCTCTCAGCATTTTTCTTGTATTCAATCAGAACCAAAAAATCCTCAGCATATATTTCTCAGAAATATCTAAATTTGCCTTTTATTGTGACTGATTATTGCTGATGTTCAGGAATATGTACACCCACAAACCCAGCCTCAGCACAGAAGCAACCTTGAGGGTGGCTTTCCAACCTCTGGAATTTAAATGCCTCTCTCTGTGGAGACTCAGAACAAGATGAGAACTGTAAGTGAAGATTAAAGTGGGGCACAGAGACATCCCTTATTCATGAGCACTCACATATGTGATGCTGTAAGTTGGCAGAGCGAGTGCCTTTCACCACACCAGCCCTGTGATTCTCTTATTTCTTAAGAGCCAGACACTGAATCCCACTTTTTAAAGTGGTAATTTGCATATAGTCTAATTGTCCTCTTGAAGTAGTGAACCTTTAATGGGGTAACATTGACTAACATTGCCCATTTTAAGGGACTGTTTTTCCAACGTGGAGGCAGCGATTTACACAGACAGCAGTCTGTCGCAAACATCTTTTATAAAAAATTCTTTCCTTAGGATTTTTCCTCCTGAGAAGCTGGGAAGACTCAGGAACAAAATGCAAACACTGATTATCTGCTGCTGTGGAATGCAACAGGTGCATCTGTGACTGGCCCATGTTGGATGTTTGTAATTAATGGCCAATCACAGTGAGCTGGCTTGGACAGAGAGTCCAAGACAGAGCCTTTGCTATCATTATTTCTTATTCTATTCTTAGCCAGCCTGCTGATGAAATCCTTTCTTCTATTCTTTTAGTATTGTTTTAATGTAATATATATGATAAAATAATAAATCAAGCCTTGTGAAACATGGAGTCAGATCCTCAACTCTTCCCTCAACCTGAGACCCCTGTGAACACCGTCACAGGAGTCACTGGCTTTTATTTAACACAAGAACACACTAAAAGTAAAAAAACAGAAAGCAGAGTGTAAAGTCCAACTTGGAGGCTGCAGTAAAGCTGACAGTATAGTAGAAAAGACTAATCAGTACATAAGAGATTCAAGGTTTCCAGCAATTAATTCTAACAGGAACTGAGCATATTAAGGGGTCTTGGTCAAATCCTAGGAGGTTTGAAAAAATTTAACTTAATTTTTGCCTTCCACTGAGAGTTGGCCAGAGTCCAGACCATCATTGTATGGGGAGAATATAAAATCCCCCTGCACTATTTTCTGTAACTTATTAAGCATATGCTAGACACCTATGGGGAAAAAAAAAAAAAAAAAGGAAAAAACCTACTGAACACAATTTGTTGATCACAGAAGGAGTACCTGTTCTTCTTGTCACCCCATTTTTTCAGCTGTTTTAGCTCCTCCTTGTCTTAGTAATTTTCTTAGGTACTGGCAAACTCAAGATGTCAAACATCACTTTAATTTTGTCATGCTAGCACCTCTGCAGCTATGTTCCTGTCACTTTTGAATTCCAGCTTTCAATCAGAAACATTTCTGATTACTTACCAGCAGCATAATTTTACAGGCTCAGTAAAAAAAAAACAAATTCCACATCAAAATGATAGTACACAGCATTTCTAAGAGAATTATTATTTTTACTGGCTTCAGAAGCAAATAGATACTCACATATCTTGTGTTCAAGAAGATTATGTTATGAAGGCAAATAATTTGAGTATGGCCAAAAATATTTCAGTTTTAACTTGTGAACAGAACTTGAGTGACTCTCTCAGTGCCCTTTTTTTAGGACAATGAAATGGTCAGAGCTCCACAGACTCTCTCACAGGCCACAGCACAGCTAGAAATGATTGCTGATCATTACAGAATCACAGAATATGTTGAGTAAGAAGGGACCTTAAAGAACATTCAATTCCAACCCCACTGCTGTGGGCGGGGACACATTTCACTAGACCAGCTTGATCAAAGCCCCAGCCAACCTGGCCTTGAACACCTCCCAGGATGAGATATTCCTTAGTTTGATATATAACAAAAATATATTTTCCTCAATGTCTTTAGCTTAACTTAATATAAAAATGTCTCGACATTTTTAAGGTTGTGTGATCGCCTGACGGTGAAAGAAAGGAAAGCAATGATCTCCAGTATACGCAAACATGCTGCTTCCTATTTGTTGCATCTTTCCCTGTTCCTTTCCATTTGTTCTCCAAATCCATCACTGGCTTTTATTCCCACAGGCTGGCTGTGGAACTGTCTGTCAGAAACCTTTATGGCCATAAGGCACTGCTCTTGGAATCACTTCACTTTCCTCAACAAGAACTTCTTGCCTTGCTCCTCAAAACCCAAACAGACCTTTAACATCATATAAAAGAAATTAAAAGGAGTTGTGTGGATAAACAAGAGGTACATTTCATTCCAAGCACAATTACTCCTTCCTAATTCCTTCAAGAACACACATGGAATAATAATTTATATGAGAAAGAGGTTTTGGGGATTTTTTGTGTTGTTGGGGTTTTTGGCTTTGTTGGTTTTTGGGGTTTTCTTTTCATGAAATACCTTTCTGGATATGAAGAAGAGGATGAATTCTCCTATTTTCTTTCTGTATAAAGTGTCAATTGTTTGCAAATTTTAGTGTCTCCATACCGTCAGAAGCAACAAGTGTTGAGTGCCCTTTTTCCTGGACCTTGCATCCTTAATTTACACAATCTTACTTTTTAGACTCTTTCTTTTAATAATTTCTTTCCCTTCAACTATTCTGTAGGCTCTGGGAATCCACAAAATCAGAGGGTTTTGGGAAAGCTGCAAAAGGCAGGCCCCAGAGACAGCAGAACTGTGATCAGAGATAAGCAGCAGCCATGAGATTGGTCAGCAGAAAAAGTATTTAAAAAGTAGAAAAAGCAAGGACAAATAGAACAATGGTCTGTGTATTAATGCTTGTCTAGAATAACTCTCTAAGCTGCAGAAAAGTTTATCTAGTAAGATATTAGGAAGTTTGAAGCTTAATAATGGAGCTCTGTGCATTGTGTTTAATGCTCACAAGCAGGTATTGTATTTGAAATAAGCAAGCATTGTTTTAACCAAAGGTACCTGTGCTTATAGTGGTTGGATGGAACTACTGTCAATGTGCTTTTGCTTTGTGTGATTGGTCAGAAAACTTATAAAGTGAGTTGTGACATTAATTTCTTGGTCTGCTGCCTGGGATGTGAGCTGGTGGCATCTTCCCATTGTCATAACCATGTAATGAGAGTGATGCTGGAAAATCAAACAGCTCAAGGCAGTTCCACAGCAGCCCCGTCCTGTCTGTGATTTGTACACAGACCCCGGCCGGCAAGTTTTGCTAGACCTTGCATCCTTAATTTATGCAATATTACCTTTTAGACTCTTTCTTTTAATAATTTCTTTCCCTTCCACTATTCTGCAGGGTCTGTTTGGTTAATTTGGATCATTCCAGTTCTCCAAAGGGGAGCACAGTGAAATCATAGATGCTTGACAGGACCACTATCAAGGTCCATTTTTAGTGGGAACTGAAAAGTAGATAATCAGCTTCCTTTAGCATTGCATTCTAATAATTTTATCAACTACCAGACTAACATTTTTCTTTTAATTTCTTCTAATAGCAATAGAGGGTGCTTGCTGTTAATGCTGGTGTCTTTTGGGATCTGCAGTTTCTGTATGACTTTATTTTTCTTATTTAAATGGAGGTTACAGATGTTATATTTTCTATGTGCTCATTCATCTAAATGTAAGTTAAAAAAAACAAAATGCATTTATTTTTTTCATATATTCCCTGTTTTCCAGATCTGCAGTTATCTGCAGAACTGTGGACGAACAGATTTATCAAGTAAGCATACAGCAAAAAGTCTAAGAGGAATGTATGATATATCAAAAAATGAAAATTGTATGATATATCAAAAAATGTCAGTTTTCTCCTTCTTGCTCTTACTCCAACTGCAAAATGGAATACACATTAATGTGTTACAATCTAATTTATATTCTTTTTAAATTATAATCAGGTTCCAGGGTTAGTTTTTCATAGTATAGATTTGAAAAAAGAAAATAATTCACGACTCCAATTTCCCTTTATCTTATTATATTGATAGTAGAGAGATGGGGCTGCTCAAGCATTACAAAGTCATTTTATGTTATTTTGCTGAGGTTATTGTTGTTTTATTATTAAATTATTTCTTCTACTGGGTTTTCTTAAATATGATGATTCATATCCTTAATACATTAAAGGATCACTGTATAGAAATTTCTGACCAGAGCCACAGGACTGAATTATGCGTGAATAGATGAGGACACAGCTTAAGTACACAGAAGAGACTCAATCCACAGCATAAGTATAAAGAAAATTTTAAAAAATAATAATCTTAAGGATATTAGAGCTCTTATTTTCCTAAGCTACAGTGATTCTAGGTCATACTAAAATTGTAAAATAGTAACAAAAAAAAAAAAAAAAAAGCCTTGTTATACCTAGATGGAAACATTAATGTTTTAGAAGTATCTAAAATGTAAAATATATGGGGTTTTGCAATATTGGCAAAAAACAAGACCAAAATCTGATTGAGGCCTCTTTACAGGTTGCAAAAGAAATATCTGTCCTAATAGTTTTCCATTTCTCTCCTTTTTTCAGTTAAAGGACCTTTCATTTTTTGAAACCAGCAGGCAAGTCACTTCTCATCACATGGAAATGCATTTGGAGATTGTGTTTTCGGACATGTATTATCTACAGCATCAGGCATCAAATATGGAGAGGTTTATTACTTTCATTATTAAGAGAACAGGACTTGGGTGGAGATGGTGAAGAGCACATAAGCAGCAGTTATGGGAAATAAAAGCATTATTGCCTTCCACTGAAATGCAGACAGGGCTGGATCACTGAGAGAAGGGAAGATTGAAAGTTACACCAGACTAAGCCATCAGGCACAAACCTTGCAGTTCATGGAAGGATTTGGGTTGGAAGTGAACTCATAAAAACCCCATTTAGTTACAGATTCCCTGCCATGGACAGGGACGCCTTCCACTAGAACAGTTTGCTCAGAGCTCCATCCAACCTGGCTTTAAACACTTTCAAGGATGGGGCACCACATTTTCCATGGGCAAGCACCTCACAATTCTTGCAGTACAGGTCAGTAGTTCCCAGGGTTGGTCCTTCTTTCTTCCTTTCTTTAGTATGGGTACAATGTTCCTCCCTTTTGCAGTATTGAACACACAAATCAAGAGGATGGAAGAAGAAATTGATAGGCACCAGTGTTCTGTGTAAATAATTTTCAAAGCATATGTGAACATACTGGGGTCTTTGCCAATGAGTATTGCAATACTGAGTAGGAAATTAGCTAGTTGAGGGTAAATCTTCTCAACTCCTTTTAAAGTTAATATTTTTCAGCCTTTTTATGCAAATTTGTATATAGTAAATTTTAAACTGCATAGTGGTTGGTCAGAAAGGAGATACAGAATTATTTCATTTCCTTTGAGACAAATTTGTTTGTTAAGGGTCCTTTTCCTCTACATGAGGTTGTGTGATTGTAACAAAAAGGATCTGCAAAAATAAGAAGAAACAGTATTTTATAACTTGCAGCAGAGGACTTGTGGTTCATCATTTCTGAAAACCTGGAGTTGATAATAAGCCAATTTTACTTCTAAAATCAAAAGGGTAAATAAATGATGTGCATAAAAAACCATGTGGAAAAGTCTGATACTGCAAATGTCTAATCACATGGTTTCAGCAGGAGGTTAGGAATATAAATAGGAGTTAAGAACCCCTGCTGAACCTGGAGTGTGGTTAACTTTATATACTTGAGTAATATTTAAATCAATGGGAATTCGATATAATATTAAGTAATCTTATATTTAAAGGAATAAAGCTGAGAATATTCTTCTCGGTTATGTGCAGTTACTTACACATCATTCAATATCCTTTTATTTTAATATAATTTAAATTCACATTTCAGTTTTCCTTATGGTTTGATGAACTGCATAAATGTTTGGTTTATTGATATTCTGTGAATAATGGGGTCCGCTGGTACATTCTTGTAACTGATAAAATACGTGCAAGCTCCACATTTATTCAACATAATATATATTTTGGATTCTGAGTTGCTAAATGTAAGAAAATTGATCCTAATTATATCTGAAAATAATGAGATCACTTAGTAGTAACAATTAATTGTAGTAAGTAAAAGTATTTGTTTGACATGTCACACTATTAGTTTTTAGTGGTATAAATCCATCTTATTTTACCAATTCACTTATAATGTTATGGTCATAATATATATAAATAGTTCCCATATCAAAATGCATAATTTTATTAATGTATATTTATTGCTCATTTTAAAATTAATACAATATTCTTTCTGCGTTTGACTAATTTATATTCACAACTATTAATACTATACTATATTTTTGCATATACTAATTACAGTAATATATAAACAGATGCAGAAAACCTCTAACCTGTTATGAGAATGGAGAAATGCCTCACTCTTTTCATCCCAGTCAGACTAAGTAAGGGTGTCCATGGTTCTGAATCCTGAATGGGAAATAAAGGCTTCAGGTAATTCAGGTTTCAAAGTCTGAAGCCAGTTACCTCTATGCCAATATAATCTCTGGGTGATAGTTTTGGTGGTTATTCTCTGGTAACTAATAAATGTACCAAGCATGTTTTATATATGAAAAGCAGTGCTGCTTTATTTTGAGTGCTACTTTAATTTGAGGAGTTTGGATAGGAAGAAAGCTCCTCCAACTTTCAGGCTGCAGCAGACCTCTAGCTTGAAGCGTCCAATCATTGATATTGAGAGCATCTTCAAACCACCACTGACACAGAAAAAAAAAATCTGATCTGTTTGCTATTGATAAATTATATTTTTCATATGTGTTTGTGTGTGTGCGTGTGTGTTCTTATTTTCTGCACAAAACTTTGACACATGGCAAGCCAGGCTGTTTCACAAACACTGCATCTATGGACAAAGGAAACAATGAAGGAAATTAGATGGCACAGTTGTAGCATGGCATATTAAAGTCTCTTTTAACTTACAGCTTTCAATTTTACACTTGTAAAAAAAAAATAAATTCATTTTACACTTGTAAAATGTTCTCATACAGAAAGATGCAATGAATATGCAGATTGTGAGTATCATATTTCAGATGTGAGGTTTCTTGCAGCAGAATATGTTTTTTAGTAGTCTATAAAACTTTTAAAATATTTAGGCTGGGCAGACAGTGTTGTCTAAAGTTACCCTTTTTTATCCAAATCATCCTCTTAGTCAATCAAAAAATAACTGGTTTCTGTCACTTTGAAGTTTTCAAAATCTTACACTGAATCTTATGGTACAGAAACATTCCAAGGCAGGTGACACACTGCTTTTCCAAGGAAGAGAATTTACATTAATAATTATAGCTTATAACTACTTTTGCCTGTAAGATGTCATAGATAAGTGAGAAATGACATTTTAGTCTATTATAAATAATTCAGAATATAAGGCACCAGAAGGTTGCTACTAATGCTTGATCTTGTACTAGATATAAAGTGGACAACCTGTAACAGCTGCAGCATTATAATAATATTTTATTTATATTATAATATTTATATATTATAATAATATTATAATTATAATAAATATATCTGCATTTTCACTCAAACATAAAGCAGGTAAATAATAAAGCATGTAGTGACTTCTCTAACAGTTAATTAAGAGTATCATTATGACCCACTAACCTTTGGAATACCTGATAGCATTAAAACAATCATGTTATCAAGGCTGCATCAGAGACTTTGTTTTGTAGCCTTTAGGTAGAAAATAAGAGCAAATTGGTGTGTCTTTACTATTGATTTTAAACCCTACATATCAAGGAGGTGCTACCCATAGGAGGTGTACAGAGTTAGCAGTCTCAGAATGGTTAAAGCAGTGATCTGATTTTTATTTAGCACAATAATTCTTTGTGTGTCTTAGGCACTGCTGTCCTTTCATTTGCAGCACAGCTTTAATTCTGAACTGACAGTTTTAATTTTTCATATAAGAAGTTCAACACTATATCATCCATGTGTAACTGCAAATGTCACAACCATTTAAGGGCCAAAAAGGTATTGTCATCCTATTGATTTTATTTTTACCTTTTTAGAGAAATCTGGGACAAACTAAGAAAAAAGCTATTAATTCCAATCCATAATTATTCTCAGGTATTAACAAAACTACTTAACTGTAGTAAAGAGGTTCAAATATATTTTAAAATCTCTTAGCCACCAGAACTAAAAAAGTAATATATGGAAAAGAACTGATTTAACAGAAGTCAGCCTGGAAGCCCATTAATAATATCTGCCTCCAAATGTGTCTATAAACACTAAAATCAGTAAAATGCCACTGTAAAAACCGTAACAGAGAAGATAAGCAAGAAGGATATCAAAAGAAAATTCACAAAATGGGAATATTTTTTTCAAAAGTGTTTGTTAGTTTAGTTTTCAATATTACCACTTTCAGTGGTGACTCATAACATCAAATGCAGCAAAATGCATCTATGACAGAAAAATTAATATCATTTCAGGCCAGTTGAATATATCACCTTAGTTATCCAATAACAAACTACAAATAACATTTCTCAAAATCATCAACTTTCATAACTTTGAGTCAGATTACCAGAGCACCACTTTTCACCTGATTTCATTTTTCTCTTGCAATTATTGTTAATCTTAGAGAGATTTTTTCTTCATTTTTAGGTTTAGGATATTGTATTTTTGAAGCAAGGTAGAGCTACATGGTATGAAATCTTGCCAGCTTCCGATTAACAATAAAAATGTTAAGAGTATTGGACTGTAATATAATGATAAGATTAAACTGTGAAACAGGTTTGATTATAAAAGACCTCATCTGAAAAAAAGGTAATCCTGATGTGAAATATCATATATTATGGCTGAGAAGAAATAATAAACCAACTTTTACATATACTAAAAGTTAAAATATTCAATTATATTTTAGAAGACATTCTTATCAGTGAAACACACTTGTTTTACCAAAATAAAAGTTGCATAATTGGAAATGAAAAAGTTACAGCTGTCAAGGAAAAAGTCCTTCAGCTTTTTCCAATGTGATTGTTTTTTTTTTTTCTGGAAGAACACTTATTTTGGGGGTAGGGGGAAAGAAACCAACTTTTATTTAATTTGGTTATTTTCCTCTTAGTTACACCATTCCCTTAAAATCTCCCATGCAGATCATATTTCAGGATTAGTGTTAAATGGTAACCCATGGACCTACATGAACATTTGCTTATCCGTTTTGGACATGGAAACAATGCAGCACACAGCTTTTCCTTGCCCATGCTCATACTGTGTTTTCCGTTTGATTGGTCAGCCTGTTCTGAAGGTGTGAGCTTTATGCTTTTGGTAAAATGTGGTTTCAGGTATCATGGTTGGTTTATTCAGGCTTTTATAGAGACATTGTTACCTCCTAATTCAGTTTCCAATACAAACACAGTATTAGCTTCTTCAGAATGATCAAATACAGTGGCTGTTTGAATTAGATAAAATCAAAACATTAAATTTGCTGAACGGTACAAATATTTGACTGAAAAGTCATTTACTCATCTCAGATTCAGAAGAGGTTTTGTAAAACCCCTCTCAAACCTAGGACAAACTTTAGGACTTAATCCCACTAATCCTCCAAAGCTGAAAAACATAAAAAAATATCAAATTAGTTTTGCAGAGTGTCCTGTTGGTCATGCAGATCAGCAGAATCAGGCTGCAGAAAACAAAGTGGTAGGTTAATGGGTCAACTGAAAGATGAAATGCATTTTATTGTGTCCCAGGATCTAGCCAGGTAATTCCTCTTCAAGGTTGTGGAAAGAGCCGAGGATCACAGAGGCTCAGAGGTGTCGCAGGTTGGCTGCATTGGTAACCCTACACTGATATGGAATCACTCCTGTCTGGTATCAAATTAACAAACCCCTCTCATCAGTACTGTTTAATTCTGTTACATTCAAGAAGTTGTGAGAATCCACAGAATCAGAGGGTTTTGGGAAAGCTGCAAAAGGCAGGCCCCAGAGGCAGCAGAACTGTGATCAGAGCTAAGCAGCAGCCATGAGATTGGTCAGCAGAAAAAGTATTTAAACTGTAGAAAAGCAAGGACAAATAGAACAATGGTCTGTGTATTCATGATTGGATATAATAACTCTCTAAGCTACAGAAAAGTTTATCTAGCAAGATATTAGGAAGTTTGAAGCTTAATAATGGAGCTCTGTGCATTGTGTTTAAGGCTCACAAGCAGGTATTGTATTTGAAATAAGCAAGCATTGTTTTAACCAAAGGTACCTGTGCTTATAGTGGTTGGATAGAACTACTGTCAGTGTGCTTTTGCTTTGTGTGATTGGTCAAAAAACTTTCAAAGTAAGCTGTAACATTAAGTTCCTTGTGTGCTACCTGGAATGTGAGCTGATGGCATCTTCCCATTGTCATAACCATGTAATGAGAGTGATGCTGGAAAATGAAACAGCTCAAGGCAGTTCCACAGCAGCCCTGTCCCATCTGTGATTTGTACACAGACCCCGGCCGGCGATAGAATTCTCCTGTTTTTCTGCTCTCTCCTGTTTTTCTGCTCAAGGCAGAAGTTCCTATTCTTTAGGCACCTAAGAATGTTGCGATGGACACAGTTATAATTCACCACCAGTAGGTTTTCTGACCCAGGTGAGTGCACACAGACTTATGCCAAAAAAGGTCATTGAAGAAATTGTGAAGTTAGGAGCTGCGACACAAAAGTTCACTGTGCAGTCCTTCAATTCTTTGCACCATGAGAACAAACCACTTGCTACAGGCATTACTCCTTCCATCAAAAATAAGAAGATTACCCTATCCAATGAATGGTAGGAGATACCATTATAAAAGCCACAATCTTAATGAAAATATCAAATTTTGTGCTCTGCTGCTGTCATAATTTTCAGGATTTCAGAAAAATATTTTTGTTTCTACTCTAATTCCATTTAAGAAATTGTGTTGGAGGTTTTCATTTAGATAATGCGCATACCCCCATATTTGAAATTAAAATATTCATAGATTTTCTGGATCACTAGGGAAAACAATTATATTACATGCTGCTGGTATGCTGTTGATCCTTCATAGATGTTTAAGCAGCACTCAGCATTTATTTTCTGTTTTGCTTTCTCTATCCAATGAGGAATTCTTTAGTGGATTTCACTGTGAATTTCAGCAGAATACAGAGAATATTGAAAACAGAAAAATGTGGAGAATACCCTTCATGTTGTCTCAGGTTTATTCTTCTAAACATGTTATTTTACATTGAATAACCCAGATATGACTGCAGCTTTCTTTCTCCATGGACAATTGGCACTGTTCTAGTTCAACAACAGTCAGTTTTATATGTAATACTATATTGGTTCTGTTATTGTTAAGAAAGCAGAAGTAAAATAAGCTTTAATGCACCTTTGAGGAGGCAGGATGTGTATGCCACTCCATTTTGCCCATGTGTATAAATGAACATGGACAGGTACTATTAAAAAAAAAATAAAAAAAAAAAAGAAGAGAAAAGACAACTAAAGGTTCAGCAGAGCTTGATTTTGGAAGAATGTTCTTCATAAACAGTTTGGTGCATAACTTCACAGTTAACTGAAAATATGCTAGTACAGCATCTTTACAGGTTATTGTTACATGGCTTGCAAAAGTCTAAAGCTGTTCCAAATGTCAACATAAATGCTAAGAGTACCTTCAGGCTAGAAAAAAGCCCACTGAGTCTGGGCTCATTTCATTACATTTCACTTAATTTAATTTAATTTAATTTCATTTCATTTCATTTCATTTCATTTCATCACACTTCACTCAAAGCAACTAAAAATATAAATTTAACGTTCACATTTAAAAAAAAAAATAATTCATTTTATCAACTGTCAGCTGAATCCTGTGTTATTTCCCTTGCTTGCCAATCTGTGTAGCACTAGAGTCTTGGGGAAGATCCACTGGAGATCTGCCCAGTGGAAAAGGATGTTCAGAGAAGGGCAATGGAGCTGGTGAAGGGTGTGGAGCACAAGGCTGATGAGGAGAGGCTGGAGGAGCTGGGGCTGCTTAGCCTGGAAAAAGAGGGCTCAGGAAAACTCTCTAAACTCCCTGAAAGGAGGGCGCAGCCTGGTGGGGTAGGGCTCTTCTCCCAAGCAACAGGTGAGAGAATGGAAGGAAACTACTTGAAGTTAACACAGGGGAGGCGTGACGGTGTTCACAGGGGTCTCAGGTTGAGGGAAAAGATGAGGATCTGACTCCATGTTTCAGAAGGCTTGATTTATTATTTTATGATAGATATTACATTAAAACTATACTAAAAGAACAGAAGAAAGGATTTCCTCAGAAGGCTGGCTAAGAATAGAACAGCAAAGAATGATAACAAAGGTTTGTGGCTCGGCTCTCTGTCCGAGCCAGCTGACTGTGATTGGCCATTAATTACAAACATCCAACACGGGCCAATCCCAGATGCACCTGTTTCATTCCACAGCAGCAGATAATCAATGTTTGCATTTTGTTCCTGAGGCCTCCCAGCTTCTCAGGAGGAAAAATCCTAAGGAAAGGATTTTCCTGAAAAGTTGTCTGCAACAGGGAAGTTTAGATTGGATGTTAAGAAAAGTTTATTCACCAAAAGAGTTTTCAGGTATTGGAACAGGCTGCCCTGGGAAGTGCTAAAGTCACCACCTCTGGAGGTATTGTAAAGGAGTGCAAATGTGGTACTCAGGGATGTGGTTTAGTGGTGACTCTGCAATGTTTGGTTTATGGTAGGACTCCATGATCTTAGAGATCTTGTCCAACCTAAATGATTCTATTTGAAGTCCCCTCAAAAAAACCCCAAAATTGCAATTGAGTTATTGCATCTTAACAAAACAAGTGAACTAAACATCACCTTTACAGCCAAAATGCTTTAGTAGGCATTTTTTGTACCACAATTAAATGTATCTTTTCCTCTGTTTTGAACTTCAATATTTCTGCTGCAGCTATTTTGCAATTGTGCTAATGTGCTTCTTAAAAGCATATTATGGTGACAGTTTTGCTCCAGATCCTTGAAGAAGAGTCTTGTAAAGCACAGAAATTTTGATGGAAGCTAATAGAGTTATTTCCACCATGTGTATGTGCTGGAAATCAGACTCAATCACCTGGCCAGAGCATTTTAAATTTGGCAATCTTTCCACTCAATTGAGATCAGCAGATTGTTGAACATTCATGGGTCAGAACTTTTTATTAGAAGACCCTGGTATTATGTTCTTGCTTAAAACAATTAATCATTGCTCTTTCCATCTGAAGAACTTTTACCTTTTGAGAGTTAATTTACTATATAATGTTTCATTTGATAGGCCCTGAACCTTCTGCTCACAAGTTACTTGACATCACATTTTTCCTACTCTATAAGTTTCAAAATCATGGTTGATTTCCTTGTAATGAATAATTAATAAAGTAAACTGTTCTGCTGGATTAATTAGGAAGGAAAGAGAATAGCTAAATAGCCTTTTCCCTTCATAGGTGGGGTGCAAAACTGTTATTGCTAGAGAAGGATATGAATAGATGCATAAATGTTCAACTCTTTCACAGACCAGCAGAGGCTCTCTGAAGCACTGCACACTGGAGCCAGGGTAATGTATTTTATCATTATATTATCTATATTTAAACAACAACACCAAAAAAGCCCAAGTTTTGATGCAGAAAAACAGTCAAAAACTGAATTACAAGGATTTACAATAAAGAAAAATCTAAACCAAACACCTGACCTGATAAAATGCAGTATTTCTCATTAACTTTTGAAAATCTTTCAGAGTTCTCCTGAGTTCTCCTAACATAAATTGAGTTGCATACTAAGTGATCATCACAAAAATTAAAAAGCAAAGCAACAAATAAGAGCAAAAAGAGAACATCTGCACTGCAAATGCTAACAGAAGCTAAGCATACAGCTCTTATAATGAATTAATTTACAGTGGCTGCTGACAACAGAAAACATTGTATTTATGCTTCAGCATGTTCCAGAGGACATCTGCAGAAATCTCTACTTTCTCTTGAAATCCCTGTCTTCTTTTTCTACATCCCATATTCATGTTCAGAAATGGTATGCAAACTTTCATTTAGCATACAAGTACTCCAGTTGAATTAAAACAGAAGTAGCAACAGCAAATTTTACACCTGAGGATGGAAGATGTGTATTTTTTAGTGCATTGGAGTCACCTTCCTTACCAGAATCTCAAGGATTCTTATAAGAACAAATACCCAACACACATCACATTTCTTAGATTTAGTGAATTCCATCTTGCTCTGACAAATTCCAAAAGAAACTTCTTTATCCTTTTCTCTGGACTGAAAATCAGAGTTTCTCAGAGGAGTAAGAAACTGCACTTCTCTTTAAGCTAATAACAGCTCCTGAATGAGTCTCTGCCATAATTTAAGAAGCCTAAGGGTGCAATTATACAAATGAATTATTGAAAGGTAATTTTATTCTTTTTTGGCCATTCTGTTCAAAGCCTACATATTTATGCTCACTCTCTGAGGTAACTGATTTGGAAAATATAAATGTGAAATATTATGCAACAAATGATGGTGCCCTACTTACGAGAATATTGATATTTTCTTTCTTACATTAAAAAGAAAAAAAGTACAGAATATTAATTTCAAAATCAGTAGGAGAAATTTCTCATTAGGAAAAAACAATCCTTTTAAAAAACTCACTCTTCCCTAGCACTGCATTACCAAAAATTTTAAGCTAATGTTTTAAATTTTCTTTTTATTATTTGCCTCAGAGCTCTGAGCCTTGCAGGGCTTTTCATGATCACCTTTCATAAGCAAGAAAGAGAAGAGATTTTCTCTATATGAATTCTGAATTAAACATGGGCTCATATAGCTCCATTTTAATTGCAGCTGTGGTGATACTTCTGATTCAAAGTCCCAGACCATGCAGGGGGAAAACTGTGAATGTTTCAATGCAAGGAACATCTTCAAGAAGTAATCTCGGTGACCAGGGAGTGCTTTTTTCACTGAATATGATCCTATTAGTCCAGTGTTTCTTTAGTTTTTCCACATTAGAAACTATCTAGCATGTTCTAAGTAGAATTCTTTTTTTTTATTATTGCAAAGGCATAGTTGCTGTGATAGATAGCAACAGAAAAGTGCATTTGGAAAAATCAATAGGAGCAAAGGTGTGAAGGAGCTTGTTCTTTGTCACTACAGTTTGGTGACTAAGATGAAAAAAAAAACAAAACTTAAAGAACAATGATATACCAAAAGCTGATCAGAAAATCAAAGGCAAGTCTTTCCAAAGAATATCTTCTCTATAAAATTAAGAGTGAATAAACAAAAAAAAAAAAAAAAAAAAAAAAACAAGAAAAAATTCCCCTTGACCTTTGGATTAAAAAAAAAAAAAAGAAAAAAAAGTTATGCTGTTCAATTAATAGAGTGCTACATCCTGTAAACTGCAATTATAATTCTGAGCAATCTTCCCCCTTTCCTAGTGCCACAGGTCACTGTTAGATTTGATGTGGATTTCTTCTGGTTTCCCTTTGAAGTTTATGGAAGCTTCATGATGTTGGTACACAAGGGGAGTTCAAGCCTCAAGAAGGAGCCTCGTGGCCTATAGAGAGTAATGAGAACATTCTCCCCTAATTATTCACCTACTTCACCCTGAGGTTTTGTCTGTTCTGATGTTCACTTCCACAATATTTCTGAATTTATCAGCAATAAAACCCTTCATATTCTCTGGAATACTTCAGGTGGGTGAGACAAATGTGTTTAGGTTTGTGTTGTAAACAGGAGGTAATACACTGATGGTATTTTTAGTCCATCTTAAAAATTATAAAATTTAAAAAGTGATACTGCTCTCCTCACTGCAATGTCACTCATGATGCAGCTTTGTATCAAAATAAGAAAAAATCCTTCCAGTATCAGTAGTACAAAAAGTAAACTATCGCTTTTTCCAATTCACAGTTGTCTACTTAATTTTAGTCTTCAAAAACAAACAGAAAAGTAAAATATGACATGTTTTGCTGAGATTTCAACAGCACACATCTAAGTGTCTTTTTTACTCAAAATTATTCCTTACAAAAATACATATGCCAACCATTTAAATTTATTATATGCTAGAGTCAGTACTTTATCATTATGGTTGAAAGGTAAACTTTTGAATTTCTTGTTTGTGACTATTCTAATGTATTACCTTTCATAACACTGGGTTTTATTAAAGCCCACACAAACCCCAAAACCTGTAAATACAGAAATGCCAGCTGTATATACTGTATGAAACATTATCAGGGCAGCTCTGTCTGGACCAGAGTAGATAAGTTATGATTTTGAGACCCTGCCCTGCCTGTCATATAGTGTTGTTTATGCCCAGGAATGCTGTGCCAGCCTGAGCCTGAAACCAGCTGTTTATCAACTGGTAATGAGAGGAACACTGTTTAATTAACCAAACAGAGATTTTTAGATTGTATGCTCGTCGCAGACATCTTTTCAGGAAAATCCTTTCCTTAGGATTTTTCCTCCTGAGAAGCTGGGAGGCCTCAGGAACAAAATGCAAACATTGATTATCTGCTGCTGTGGAATGCAACAGGTGCATCTGGGATTGGCCCATGTTGGATGTTTGTAATTAATGGCCAATCACAGTGAGCTGGCTCGGACAGAGCTGAGCCACAAACCTTTGTTATCATTCTTTGCTATTCTATCCTTAGCCAACCTTATGATGAAACCTTTTCTTCTGTTCTTTTAGTACAGTTTTAATGTAATATCTATCATAAAATAATAAATCAAGCCTTCTGAAACATGGAGTCAGATCCTCGTCTCCTCCCTCACCCAAGAACCCCTGTGAACACGGTCACATATGCTCACAGTAAAACATTAACTATCCACTGCAACACTCATCATGGTGCCACCAACACATCCAGAGAACAATTCAAAGCAGTTGGATGGAATGGGGAAGGAAAAGGAGGTGCTCAGTGGATCAATGTATGCAGGACTAACAAAGAGCTGAAATGTGACACCGTGCTCATGCTCCCAGCAAAAGCACCTCTATCTGCCCACAGGGACCACCCTTGTTGTTACTCTACCGGCACAGATCAAGCAATTTTGCATCTTAGAGGCATTCCTTAGCCCCTCCTTGCTCTCAGCGAGGATCGCTGAATTGACTTCTGCCCCTAAAGGTTGCTAAATCCCAAAATCATCATGAATCAGAGCTCTTAGACACGGTAGTTCAATATATTAACACAGACTAAAATCAATGCTGGTTTGCATTATTATGCTAAGTTTTGGATAGCAGCACTTTAGGAGCAGACCCACTGATCTTTAGCCAGTTTTGGGACTTGCAAGTGCCACTCAATGGATGTGATGGACAGCTGGAGGTGACAACCCCTTAAATTGTCCTAGCTTGGACTCGTAAAGCTTGTCAAAGAGAAATCATTAAAAAGAAATACTCTGACCTTCCCTATTTTCTAGTCTAGCTTTCTACACCTCTGCTCCTAGAAAAGAGCAACTTTTATTCATAGGTAGTGTCTGCAGACTTTTCCTCTCCCTTTTCTCCATATTTTTCTCAGTTAAACTGCAAATAAACAGCCAGTATTTTTTCCTTGTCCATTGTTCAAGCCTTGTCATTTTGCTTAGCTAATCACCTTATCAGTACCTCTCACCTTCTGTATTAAATTAAATTGCCTCTTGCCTTGTCATAATCTAAACAACACAAAAATCTCAGGAAAGATCCTCAAAGTTTTCAGCTCAAATATTTTTAATATGTGAAAGTTTAAACAGTATCGCTGATTGTGCTAATATTTGGAGTTCAGTTTGATTCTGCATTCTGTAACTGGGAATAGTAGACACGAATTGATAAAAAAAGAGCTAAAAATATGTATTTTTCATGAGTGTCTGTTAGATTCTTTCCCTTTCAGAAATACTGCAAAATATTATTTTATACATAGAATATCTATTAAATTAATAGAAGGCAACAGGACACCTAAATATCTAATTTTCCTGTCATATAGTTGCTCAACAGAATGAGCTAGAAGTAGCCTTTCCTTTGTTTATGGAAAAATAGAAGTTTGGATTTTTCTGTTTAAACACAGTTGTGGCGGACACAAAGAGTGTAAGATAGGAAGCAGAGCTGAGCCTGTTCAAGATTTTTCATGCATTCAGGGTTCTCCAGGTTAGAACTACAAAAGAATTTACTCCCAGGCTGAGCTGCAGGAATTTAAAAATACTTTTTTTTTTTTTTTTGCTTTCTATCTTAGTTTTAAAGGTTAGTTGTGCACTTCACACAGTTCTCCTGACAGCTTTGTCTAACAAATTCCTCTTGCTGCTCCATCAATCTCTGACATCAGTGATGCCCTTCATCTATTTTATTGCTACTCCATAGTTTTGGTAGGATTTTTTGCCCTTCATTTGGAGTTTCTGTGCCTGTAATGCAGCAGGGGTACACTGGAGGAAGAAGCAAACTCCCAGGTCCTGCAGGCTGCAGCTTTAGATGTAACACAAGCAATCCTCCCATGCAGAATGGCCTTTGATTTCAACCACCCAAGCTGCCTGTTCATGCACTTGAGTCTGTCACTGGTACTTGCATCTTTTTCCAAATCATATTTTGGCAAAGACTGAGTGCAGTGCTATGTGAATCATAGAATGGTAAAGATAAAGTGGTTCCAACCCCCTCCCAATGGACACCTTCCGCTAGAACAGGCTGTTCGCAGTCCCAACTAACTAATCATCAAAGACTGTCTACATATACAATTAAATCTGGAGAAAATGAGTCGTATAAATATAAACATATCTGTGTGAACACAACCAGGTTAATGGGGCAAAATCCAGGTCTTTTATTCCTCTCTTACCTATAAATCATTTTGCATTTGAAAATATGAAACTACAGCTCTGTTCTTGTGCCTATCTTTCTACGCTGAAATCCTTTGGTATTCTCTCTAATAATTTTTACAGCTCCATGTCGCAGACATCTTTTATGAAAAATCCTTTCCTTAGGATTGAAGCTGGGAGGCCTCAGGAACAAAAATGTAAACATTGAATATCTGCTGCTGTGGAATGCAACAGGTGCATTGGCCCATGTTGGATGTTTGTAATTAATGGCCAATCACAGTCAGCTGGCTCAGACTCTCTGTCCGAGACACAAGCTTTTTCTTCTTTGCTATTCTATTCTTAGCCAGCCTTCTGATGAAAACTTTTCTTCTATTCTTTTAGTATAGTTTTAATGTAATACATATCATAAAATAATAAATCAAGCCTTCTGAAGCATGGAGTCAGATCCTCATCTCTTCTCTCAACCTGAGACCCCTGTGAACACCGTCACAGCTCCTCATCCTATTTCAACAATTCACTTTCATATTCTCTACTTCCCAGATACTGCTGAGCATTATCCCTTGGGTTTTTTTGTCTGCTCTGCTTCTCCCTGCAATGACCTACATCATTTCATGGTACCTTGAATGTCTTACCTGAAGGGAAGAGGGCATCCTTCCTTCCCTCCTGCATGTGCCACTGCTTCCAAAACACAGACTCAGCTCAGACATTCTTGGTCTAGAGGGAAAAAAAATAAAAAAGAAAAACAGAAAGGTTTACAAACTTTGTAAGATAAGGCACAGAAAAGAACATATGGCACTGCCTGAGCTGGGCCAAAATGCAAGTGCTGTAAAGCTGCAATTGGGATAAAGGAATTGGAAGTAGGAGTGAAAGGAGGAGGACCATACTTTTAAGACAGAAGAAACACATCTAACCAGACTTTAGCTCACAAGCTACAAAGAACCAGACAGGATGACAGAACACAGCTTCATTTCATGTCAACATGGCAACAGTGATAAAAATACCAATACTGAGACTAAGGATTCTTTTTGAAGCACAGACCTGGCATGAGAAACTTTTTTGTTTGCTTGAAATCTGTTCAGGCAGTACATAAATCATTCAGACTCCTTTAGCCCTCTTCCATCTCCCCTGACTGCTGGAGAGCAGGAAGTTTCCCAGTGCCACAAGGGCACAGAATGCTGAATAATTGCTCCCTTGCTTTCATGCTGCAAGTCCAGTCACACATGTGCAGTTACAGACCAGCTCTGCCTGTCTCACAGGGGCTGGGTATAATGACCTCCACTCTATTCTGACTTCAATTTCCACAAGCTGCTTGTTAGTCTCTTACCAGTTGTTGCTCAAAACTGTAACCGGTGCCCTGAATATAGATGTCTTCTTCACTCTTCCATTTTTCTGGTTAACACGAAGCCCCCTGCATCTCCCCACCTTTGCCACCATCACCTCATACACGCACTTTTCATAGGAAATGCAGGAATCTCTGATTGCTCACAGGGGAAAGTCAGGTCACTTTTGCTTCCCTCAGTGCTGCCTTCATTGTCTGCCTGGCCACATCCCCTCCTCCTTACAAACAGTACACACATACACACAAAAAGAAACACAAAGCATTGTAGGTTTTGAGAATTCGGTGATATTATAAAGATGAAGTGGCAAGCAAAATGAAGATAAAGAAGAGAATTAAGAAAAAAATCACAAACACTTCAGGTGTGCACAATGGCATTGCTAAAGCATCTTCAATTTTGTAGAGGTAAAAATCTGCTAAATTCTTTTGTAACACCAAAATAAACCAAAAAAATATATCCCTGTTTAGTGAGGGTTTATTTTTTTAAAATTTATTTATGACCAGTACATATACTTGTGTGACAGTGTTCACAGGGGTCTCAGGTTGAGGAAAGAGATGAGGATTTGACTCCATGTTTCACAAGGCTTGATTTATTATTTTATAATATATATTATATTAAAACTATACTAAAAGAATAGAAGAAAGGATTTCATCAGAAGGCTGGCTAAGAATAGAATAGCAAAGAATGATAACAAAGGTTTGTGGCTCGGCTCTCTGTCCGAGCCAGCTGGGCTGTGATTGGCCATTAATTACAAACATCCAACATGGGCCAGTCACAGATGCACCTGCTGCATTGCACAGCAGCAGATAATCAATGTTTGCATTTTGTTCCTGAGGCCTCCCAGCTTCTCAGGAGGCAAAATCCTAAGGAAAGGATTTTCCATAAAAGATGTCTGCGATATACTTGAAATGCTTTTCTTAATGAAAGCATAACTTTTAGAGGTGGGGAATTTTGTTTCTCTGGTAAGGCTCTTATCAACATCATTTCTCATTTATACCAAGGTATATAATGCCAATTTCCAAAGCATAAACAGGCAGCCAGCCACAAATGCAAATGACTGGAACTATTACCCTTTTTCCCTTAAAAGCCTGAAATGAACAACACAGCATGACACAATGGTGTCTGAACCCACTGCTGACAACACCAACTGGATTTTGAAAGAAAGAAGGTTTACTATCCATAATGCCACATGAAAAAACCCACAGTTCGCTGCTTGTTTAGTAGGCAGACATGTTCTTCTAGACAGTATAAAAAAAATGTGTTGTTTTAGAGAACATCATGGAATATGTACCCTTACAAGACTCTACTTGCCTTTCTCCTATAGGTAAATGGGACTTGCTCGCATGGATTAGTACAAGGCTGCCTGAAGAACACTAGATGTAATTACCAGCCTGACCTCATCAGAAACTGCATTTCCTTTCTCCCTCCACTTGTGCCCTCCTAATATCGTTAATTAGATACCTGGCCTCATGCAGCCTCCTTACTGATAAATGTAATGCAGTGCAGCAGCAAAACAGCACAAAGACCACAGCCACCAGCTCTGTGGGCAAAGCTCTGTGGATAAAAATGATAAAAAGGATTCACTAGCTTCAGGAAAGGCTCTAAAAACAGCAATGCAAACCATGCGTCATGGAAACAAACAAAAAACCAATCAGAACCAACACCAGCAAAATATCTTCATGTCCTCACACACACACACACACACACAAAAAAAAAAAAAAAAAAAAAAAAAGGGGGAAAACACCCTCTTATTTACTAGCCCTGACACTAGAGAGTGCAACAGGACTACAGCTGGTGAGTTTTGAATAACTTTCTCCCCAGAGTATAAATTCTCCCCAGTGAATGAATGTAGTTCAGAATGGAAAGAAACAAGGAATCCTGCCCTGCAACACCTCACAGGCATTGCTGAGCCCATGCCAAAGCCAGCACTTGATTTATGCATCCAGTTAGAGGCCTTTAGGGTCTATTCATGTGCCGAGACACGCTTAAAACCAGCAGGGCAGCTGGTAGTAAGCCTTTCTAGACACTGCAATGTTCTGTTCTCTTTAGGTGATGCATCAATCACAAATTTCAGCATGAACATCATGAAACTGTAACCTAGACAGACCCAATGAGAGAAGTTGTTCCTTTAAATGCCCTCATAATGAGTGACTAACTCCTTGTCACTTTCATTCTTCTATCCCATTGAGTTTATTTCATTTATTTTATGTTTTTAGTGGTGTTTTTATTTTTGATTTTTTTTTTTAATTTTTACTTTTCCCACTGATTCCACTCTATAAACACAAAACACTTTCATGTCAGCCAGATAGATCAATGTAATAAACATGGAGCCTCAGATTTCGTTTTTCAGACATCAAAGTAAATTTGGTCTCAAGCACAGGATGCCAGTGAATTAATTCCAGGGTATTAAAAGCTAAATGCACGCACACTGAAACATCTGTGTACAAACAGAGAACAGACATGAGCAGACCTGGTTTAGGGTCAGTTTGTCTTCCTTGCAACTTCAAAAGTTCTTATGGGCCATCAGGTCTTAGATTCTAACATTAAACTATTTGAGGTTAAACAGTATTATCCTTAAAAATGCCGCCTTCTCTTTCTTGTCAGCAGAGGCAGAATGTGCCCTATTCCATGTAAATTTGAATCTGTTTTAGAACCTCTGTGATATAAATCATATTTCAGTCCCCAGAAGATACTGTTCTTTTTCTAATCATTCAATACTGATGTTCACTCAATTTCCCATGTCTAAAGGTAATTTTACTAAGAAAAATGGCAGTGGTCAGAGGTTGAACAGAGCTCTTCAAAGTTGTATCTTACATATTTTTTATCTTAAAAAGTTTTACTGTACATATTTTTAAGTTCTCTCATAATACTTAGTGATTTCAACAGGAACATTACTAACAGCTTACCTTAAACATGAGTAGTCATCGTAGCAGGAGGCCTCTGAAAAATAATCTATATTAGCAGTGCTGTGCATTGCAATAATCCAATTTTCAAAGTAAATTTCCCCCAGAAAAAACAATATTCTCTCCATTAAGTCCCAGAAAACAAAGTCTGATTCATTTTAGCCCTATTTTTAAAGAACTCCTTTAAGTATCTCCCTCAGGCAACAAAGAATTTGCAAAGAGTTTTGGTGAAACAGTAAAAAGATCTCACTTTTAATGTTTCTTAAATTTTGCTTGTTTTTTTTTTTTTTTTCAACTTCGCAGCATCTTTAACATACAGAAGAAAGCATATCAAAGTGCAAAGTGGAATACTTGCTGTTTTCTCCCTACCTTGATATATGCTAAATATAATATCCAGGATAGGACAAGATTATGAATTCAAGCAAAGAACAGGAGCATAGTGCCAGTTGCCTGCAGCTGCCTCAGAATACACAGAGTATATGGGAATTAAAGAATGACATTTGTTACTATTTTACCCTAAATATTTCACTTGCAATTCAGTAAAACACTGACACAAGGAGCTGCATTTGTTTTTAAATTTCTAACATGAAATTGTAACTTTTCAAGGTAATTGTTGTAGTCATATTTAACGTAGGTTCACAGACAAGGCATTGATTTGTATTAAAAAAGAGTTATTTCACTTACTAGGGCAAAGAGATGAATGAAAAAAAAAATCACAATTATTTCAACACTGGAAAAGTTTAAATAAAGGTTGCTAGTTCTTTACATCAAGTTTCAATCACCTATAAATGCCTATTCATATTTTAAGCATATATATTTGATAGGTGGGGACAAGATTTTTCTACCTGGAACTTAGGTAACAGAAATATACCTAGCTCTGGGTAAATCTTTGTTTCCTGTTCATTAATGTCTGTAAAACTGAAATAAAATTTGTAATGATTAACAAATAATAACAGGGAGACCGTAGTATTTGATTTTCTTCCTTTTGAGTAGTCTATAAAAGAAAATACCTGTTCAAAATATTTTCATGTAAGATTAATGGGTCCTTTTTCTACAATGAACAAAAGAAATTCATGAAGTAATGTCACTTCTGTGAAAAGCATGAATCCATAACAAACATACCTTTTGGAATCTTGCTAAAAGAGTCACACAAAAACCCTGGTTAATAAAAATTCTCACTCTGAAAGCAGGCCATCATATATGCAGCTATGACATTTAAATGGCTTCAGAGTTGCTTCAATATGTTTAAAGTTGACAAATATCTTGCTCTTTTTCATGAAGACTAATTTTTTCTATTCTGTTGACTTTTATTAGCATAAATACAAATATTAATCATATACCAACAGCACAATTATTTTCGCTTTTGAAGCCCTAATTGTTCCTAAAGTATCTCTAATCCTTTGACAAAATACAAATATAAACAAGTTTTAACTCACACATCAGAGCTTTTTATTTTTTTTTCAGAAGATTAAGACAATATAAAAGAATTAGGTAGAAATTCTGTCAAAAAAGTATTTCTATAAATAATTAATGGAAGCCAGAGCTTTATTATAAACATCAGCAATGTGACAACCAAAAACCATCTGTACACATTTTTGAGTGTGTAGGGACATGCTAATTGACAGTAGATGGAACAAGGTTATAGGCCCATCAAGCCACATAGAGTTTCTAAGCTTCCTTTCTATTGGATATAATCTTCACAACAGAAGGATGAAATAATCCCAATTATGTAAAGCAAAATATCTTGGCTCTCTTATCTTGCATGGAAGACACATTTGTCCTTTCAAAATGTTTTTTTTTTTTGTTTGCTTGTTAGTTGTTTTCTGTGATAAAGAGAAGGAAGAAATTCAACAAATACAATTGTACAGAAACCCCAGAAACTGCTTCTTCTCATTATGGAGCAAGAAGTTTTATTTGATCGTGAAAACTGACTTTTTTTATTTCTTCTGGTTTTGCCTCATTTTTTTTCCATCTTTACATTTATTCCTTTATTCTTTTATTCTTGTCTGTCCTTGCTTTTATTCATTTGCAAACACCAGGCATTTGCGATGACTAAAGCTACCCATCCAAGTTAAAACATATGCATGTTTTTTTCTCCTCTCTTTTTCCTACTTAGAATGTGGACAACCTAAAGCCTTTGAGCTAAGAAAACTAAAGCAGTTGAGCTAAGAAAAATCTTCTATCTAATCAAAAACTCCCAGCCCCTGGTATCCTTTCATTACCAGGATTCATCAGCTCCAATTCATCTGTGGTTCTCAAACCCAGAGGCTGCAGGGTAACAGGAGTTAGGAGAGTTGCTTAAGGAAAAACCCTTCTAGGAGTCAGTCTAGCTGTCAATATTGAAGAGATAATCTAATAATCCATGACCCCACAGAGATTCATGTTTTCATTCATCCTGGCTAATTTAACCCACATCTCTAAGGATCTGCAAATGCTGTTGATGGTAGAAATCTGACTGAGAGCAAAGCTGTGACATTAGTTTGTGGGAGATTTAGATCATCTCTTTGTACCTAATGACAAAAAAGCAAGTCCTTGGAGGAAGAGACTTTGAGCTCTTGTAAAATAAGGTCAAAACAGGTCTTTCTTTAGGTCTCAGAAAAGAGTCCAACAAAACTTTAAAAATAAAGCTTACTTTAAAAATTTATTCAAAGATCAGGAAGCTGAAAAAAGGCATTTATTGATGGAATATTAAAAAGAATTTAAAATTGATACTGTCCTGATAATGGCCTTTAATGTTCCTCTTAAATATACATTCCAAGCAAGGAAGAATATAATTTCCAATTATGAGTTTTGATGACAGAAGTTTTGTACTTATTTAGGCATCTTTCTTTGTAAACTATTAAATAAACAATTTATTTTAATAATTTCTTTCATTTCAGCTTTGGAATAGAGGAAACCAGAGTAGAGTAGAGTAGAGTAGAGTTGAGTAGAGTAGAGTAGAGTTGAGTAGAGTAGAGTAGAGCATCCAAGTTGGAATGGACTTACAACGACGATCAAATCCAACAGCCTGATCAATTCAGGGCTGATCAAGAGTAAAAATATCCATAAAACCTTAAAAGATATGGTGTCCCACTAGTCTTCCTTTAGGATATTTTTCAGCGATTTTGGCATGGGATAATTCATACAGCAGCTGTGCAAGATAAAGGGATGAGAAGATTTCCAGACTCTGGCTTTCACTGAGCAAACCCAATCAGAAAACATTAAAAGTTTCTGGATTTCGTGCCTGACTTACGTGGGGCATAGATAACATTCCTGTAATCAGGGCCCACGTGCCCTACTGTTCCTTGGAATTGTCTAGAACATTCACCTGCTGAGTTCACTGTTCACATTCAATATTCTGCAAATATTATTTCTTCTAACTTACCCTAGTTACTGAAAAAATGAAATTTCAGTATGCTATGTATTTACCAAACCTCCTTAACTTAGTGCTAAGTTAGTATTTATGTGTAGATGGATGTTTATTCCTGAATCTGGATGTTTACATAACAAATAATGTTGCAATTATGGTTTATTGAAAATATTGATCACAACTTCATTTTTCAAGCATACCTTGAGATTCTGGCTTGAAAATGGGATCAACATCTCTATTTCTTCTCTTGCTGAGTAACTGTAGCATTCACACTTGGCAAAACCCTCTCTCCTGCTTATAGAAGGCAATGTTGTCTGTTGCCTCCAAGAAAAAAGCATTAGTAGAAGATCAATTGTGATTTTTCTTTTTTTTACAATGCCCTTAAAAACAGGTTATTGAAAAAAAGAAGTAGTGATCAATATTTTCAATAAACCAATTGCAACATTATTTGTTATGCAAATCTCCAGACTTCAGGAATAAGCATCTATCTACACATAATTACTAACTGAGCACTAAGTTAAGGAGGTTTGGTAAATATATAGCATATTGAAATTTCATTTTTTCAGTAACTAGGGTAAGTTAGAAGAAATAATATTTGCAGAATATTGAATGTGAACAGTGAACTCAGCAGGTGAATGTTCTAGACATTTCCAAGGAACAGTAGTGCACGTGGGCCCTGATTACAGGAGTGTTATCTATGCCCCACGTAAGTCAGGCACGAAATCCAGAAACTTTTAATGTTTTCTGATTGGGTTTGCTCAGTGAAAGCCAGAGTCTGGAAATCTTCTCATCCCCTCATCTTGCACAGCTGCTGTATGAATTATCCCATTCTGAAATCACTGAAAGGAGGACTAGTGGGACACCATATCTTTTAAGGTTATATGGATATATTTTATAGTCTCAAAGATTAACTTATGCTTAGACAGCCATCACAGTACCTATACATTACACAGGCAAGAGTTAAACAAGTTACATGCTGCAATGAACTCGTGTTCAGGTACATTTGGTGCATAATCAATAAAAATGATTTGTCAGATTAGTTGAGAGATGAGACACGCCATGGAAATAATGAGTAGTGTCCACTGCAGGTGGCAAGGAAGGCCTGGAATACCATATTGACTAGACTGACTATAAATAAATGTCACCCTATTTGAAGCCACCTCTATTATCCTCAGCTCTTCTCCACCAATCATCTTTAGGCACTGCTAAGGAAACCTAAGATTAAACACAGGAGGTACTTTTGCAAGCAAGGCAGGCTGATAAATCCAAATATTCTTGTTTTGCACCATGGAGACAAACTGACTTTGGGCTGAAAGTCCAGTTCAAAATCTGTGCATTTTATAACCATGGACACGATTCTGTATTCGTATCACTGCACTCATTTCAGGCACAAGCTGACACAAACAGACCCCTTCTGAATGCATTTCTGAGAGTGTCATACTCATTTTGAAACTCTGTAAGTCTGCAGGCTGGAAAGAACGAAATCTATTTCTCAGATTTAGCAACAGAAAACAGGAGTGGATAAAAGCAATGTAGGTATGATATGATGAGCATGAACAAATGGTCCCAAGCCATGATTAATATGCTGTTGGGAAAGTGTAATTTGGCATTGTCTAATGCCTGGTGACTGAAGCAGAAACATACTGGTCTAAAAGAAATGCAATTTTTACTTGTAATGAAAATATGGGAAAAAAACGCATAATTTTTAATTAAGAAGTCTCTTACTATGAGTCATTATGACTGCATTTCAGGTCTTCTTGGTTGCTTTTGAACTCCTAATGTTACTAGTTATCTCTTTAGCATTAATTACTCTAAAAGTCTACTTTTTCTCTTTCTTTCTCAGTGTAGGTGTGGAGGACTGCACTTTGACTTTTGTGCATAACTTGTTTCTTATAGTCCTTATTAAATATGTAATGCTATGGAGAGGTATGGAAATTGTTATGAATTGCTGACAGCAGTGGGTGTTGAGAGTCACTTGTCATTTAGAATAGATGCAAAGAACCCTTAAAAGCTGTTTTATGTAACTATGTAGCTGAAGCAAGAACAATTGAACAACTCTGAGAAAAGATATCATCTTTCCCCATCCCCTAACACCACAATTTTGGGAGCTGACCAGGCCCAAGGATGTGAATGGGTTAAATACCATTTGAATGGAAGTATTAAATTATTTTAGAGGACAAAACGGAAATATGAAACATAGTTAACAAGCACTAAGCTGTCTGAACAGGTATAGCAGCATTTCTCCACAAAAACTTTAAAAGAAAGTTCTCATTTCTTAGCTGAATGATGGCCAAAGGAGGTCAAAACCAAGAAATATTCTCCAAGTCAGGAATTTAAGATCTGGAAAGTATTTTACACAAAAAAATCTATAAGAATTGCTTCAGTTATACCTGAGCCTAAATGTTTTGCTATTAACACAAAACACACAAAGGACCAAGCTTTGGAAAATATTTCAATAGCTGAGTTACACTTTTTCTCTAATTCATTAAATACTGTCCTTTTTGAGGGAGACTCACCCTATTTTCCACTGAAAAAACTGTTGAACAATTGATTTTGTAAAATGCTACCTACACATAAAAAAGTTAGATGTAGTGTTGTTGCTTACCATGTGTCTGAAAGGAATAATGTTTCACAGACTTGGAGTGAACCAGATGGAATGACAAAGGAAATTGGGAGTCATTAAATTGCAGAGATGGAAAAAGATTCTGTGGAAGAAAATTAAAGAGCTAAAAGGCACATATGCCACTTAGAGAGAAAAAAAAAAAAAGAACCAAGGAAAATACTTTTGTATCTCCCTGCAAACTATTAAAGGCATACAGAGTGAAAAATGTTTGGAGATTTCTTTTTTATTTTGTTTGAGGTTTTTTTTTGCTTTGTTTTCTGAAAGGCAATTTTGCCAAAAGATTTTCGAGAGTCAGTATCGGTTCAGATAAAAGTGCCTTAAAAATTCTTCCTGTAAGCCATGTTCTTGTTTCATTATTTTATTCTCACAGAAAGTGTTGCTTATTTTCTCCTGCTTTGAAGAGGAAAAAGACTATCAACTACCACATTTAAAAAACACAAAAACGAAAGTCTTTGAACTAAAATTGGCTATGGTATTTCAAGCTATTATTATTAAGTTGCATTCTTTTGTACCATCAAAGGAAAGAGTCACTGTAAACCCAGTGTCACTTATTAGTTCTTCAGATGAGCTGTAAATGTAAAGCTGGCATAAGTTAGTGTAAAGCTGTCTAGATACAGGCTTTTCCTGCTCTCATCAATTGTTTAAAACTCAGAGGTCACTTTCTGAAGCTGGGTGGGTACAATGTGTGGAAGGCAGCATCTCCTCCCAGACCTGTTCTAGGACGCCTGGACACTTGACACTCACCTATCAAGGCCATGGCACCACTCACAGGGAACAAGACACTCCTGCAAACCAGCAGCTCAGAGAGGGCTACAGGCAATTATAAATTAATTTACCTGTGACTCCTTTGCTTTTCTAGATCCTATTGCATTATTTAGCAACCCAAAGTCACACAGAGGGGGCAAGGCTCTGTCTATGTGTGGGTGCATCTGGGCAGGATTCACCCTTCCAAACAAGAGCTGGGGAAGGGTCTGGAGCACAAGTCCTGTGAGGAGCAGCTGAGGGAGCTGGGGTGACACCAGCAGGGGTCTGTGTACAAATCACAAACAGGATGGGGCTGCTGTGGAACTGCCTTGAGCTGTTTCACTTTTCAGCATCACTCTCATTACATGGTTATGACAATGGGAAGATGCCACCAGCTCACATCCCAGGCAGCAGACCAAGAACTCAATGTCACAACTCACTTTACAAGTTTTTTGACCAATCACACAAAGCAAAAGCACACTGACAGTAGTTCTATCCAACCACTATAAGCACAGGTACCTGTGGTTAAAACAATGCTTGCTTATTTCAAATACAATACCTGCTTGTGAGCCTTAAACACAATGCACAGAGCTCCATTATTAAGCTTCAAACTTCCTAATATCTTGCTAGATAAACTTTTCTGCAGCTTAGAGAGTTATTCTAGACAAGCATTAATACACAGACCATTGTTCTATTTGTCCTTGCTTTTCTACTTTTTAAATACTTTTTCTGCTGACCAATCTCATGGCTGCTGCTTATCTCTGATCACAGTTCTGCTGCCTCTGGGGCCTGCCTTTTGCAGCTTTCCCAAAACCCTCTGATTCTGTGGATTCCCACACTGGGGGTGTTTAGCCTGGACAAAAGGAGGCCCAGGGAGAACCTTGTCCCTCTCTACAGCTCCATGAAAAGAGGGTGTAGCCAGGTGGTGGTCAGACCCTTCTCCCAGGTAATAAGTGATAGGTCAGTAAGAAATTACCTCAGATTATCCCAGGGGAAGTTCAGATTGGATATTAGGAAAGATATCTTCACTGTAAGGGTTATCAAGCATTAGAACAGACTGCCCAGGGTTGACTTAGATCTATTAAACCACATGGTTTAATAAATGTGCTAAGACAGCACTGTTGAATGAATACCCAGAAATGCTGAGAAATGAATTCAAGGCTGCAGTATGTTAATCCTTGGTAATAAGGATTTGGAATTTGCATGTGTTGATCCACAACTCTGAAACTACTGAGTAAATTTATCTCAGGCACTCAGGGTCGTATTTTCATTGTTACCTTTTCTTCATCTTGGCAGAGCTTACTGTCAAACCTGCTGTCCAACCATGCCATAAAGTTCTGTCTTCCAAACACATTTTCCAGCTTCAGGTATGCTTAGAAACTGCCCATTCACTTTGATAATGTGTCCGGAAAGAGTGACAGGAGGAGGGCTGCAGGTGCCTCTGTGTTACCCCACGTGCTCTGCAGAGGGGCCCAACACCCTGCTGTCCTGTACATGCTTATCCTGAAGCTAGCTGATTAAATGCCAGATAAAATCACATGGAACTGGGAAATTAAACAGAAGTGAACAATCACTAAAGTGATCCAGTATTATTCAGAGTCAAATGAAAGGCCAAATAGCGTCTGGATAAAACTTGACGGAACTAATTCTTTGAACATTGATCAAACGTAATTATAAACTGCACCTGCTTTTACATGTGTATTGCCTCTTCCAGCTTAACAAAAAAATTGCTCCTGGATCATTTTTTAGAAGTGTTCAAGCATTTAAGGTTCTAATTACCTATCAGTGTTACATTTTTGCATAGAGTGTTGCTACTGCTCACAGGATTCTCTATGGCCCTGCATGAAAGCCACATTGCATGATCATGAGAATGATCATCTACACGAGAATGATTCTTCTTCACAGATGTGAAATTATTACCTGATGTCAGAAAATTCCCACTGGAAGTTCTTGCATTGCCATCAGTCCCATCTTCAAAAGTCTCTTCTCATATTTTTCTGATCCATTACTTCACACAGTCTGAAAAGTACCACATAGCAGAAGAATCTTATCTTAAGATCAACTCATACAGGTTAAAAAAAAAAATCAGGGTAAAAGAAATATTAAATAATAACAATTTAGTGGCAAATTAGTCTGTTGTATTAGAAGAGGAAGTGAATACATTAAATAAGTAATCCTGTGAAAATTATTCACTAAAGCCTAGCACAAACAGTGAATTTTTCAAGTCCATAAAACTGAGTTATTTTTCTCATTGACTCTTTACATATGTAAAACCTGCTTGTCTGTCAAATTCTTTCTGCAAAAATGACAGTCTAAAGTGCTTGTCATGTACAGCATCTGCTTGCAGATAATGCTCTCTCCACCGTTCCAACCTTCTTTCCAAATGATTTAAATGAGGGAGACACCAGGCACACAACATCCCTGTGCTTATGAGAGTGCTTTGCTGTGTTAGGAAGTATCAAGTGTCTGCAGGCATGCTCTTTAATTATGAATTTTGATGTGCCATAAGCAAAGTCACTCCTATTGGCATTAGCTAACACGCAGAACAGCTAATTATTCTAATGCTTAGGCTGCGTTATAATAGCAAGTGCTCATATAACATCCAAAAATCTGGTTTGTTGTTATCAGCAAAAAATAAAAGTCATTATTTTGGTAAAGCCAAGTGAGTAATGATGTGTAACCAGAGCAGGTGAGGAGAGGTAGAGAATAGAAATCACTGATATATTTTCTAATATTTTAACAAACAGCCCTATTCAATCAAATGGAACACATCCAGACTATCTCAGAAAAAAGCAGACAATAGCTTTCCTTAGATTGCAGAAGCAGTTTGAAAGTTATAAAGGTAATTTGTATCAACTCATTACTGTGTCACCTCATTTCAAGCACATGCTAGATAAGTAGCAATAAGCTCTGGGTTAGAGGATTTTGCATTATAACCATTAGTACAAACTCTAACAGCACCAAGCTCTTGAAAATTACCCCAGACAGTTATTGAGATTTAGGAGGTGCAGCTTTCTACTGATTTAAGAGAGATTCTGTAGACAATTTTATCATTTATTCCAGAACTGAGGTAAAAAGCTAATTTGATGAAGAGCACTCATGAATTATTTCCTTCCTATAGGTACCATAATGTTCCCTGTAGGATGCTCTTCTTGCTCTTTAGTTCAAGGTAATGATGTTGCTGCATCTTCTCTTGATACTTAAAATGCAGTTTAATGCCACATCATCAGTCAAAAATTCCATGTGATTTCCAAAGGCATTAAATTATCAGAAAAACTGAACTGAGAAATTAACATTTCTAATGCATTAGAACTTTTCTGGGCTTTTTAAGGAAGTTTTCTCCTCTGCTCAGGATTGTGGAACAAGGAAAACTTTCATACCGTGTCATAAAATCTTTTTTTTTTTATTAATTTCTGCTCTGATTTTCATAGGAAGTATGCATATGAAACAATTTGACTGTGTTCCATTGGAGTGACTTACATGGAATAATGTTTACAGGTGTCCCTGACATTTTTCACTTTAAATCAGTGACAAAATAGTGTATTTATTGACTTATTTATAGCCTTCTGCACTAAATTTTTTTGGTATAAAAAAATTATAATCTACTGTATGTTCAACATGGGGGTTTTTCCCCTGTAGATCAAATCTGAAAGACATAAATTAGCTTTTTGTCCTTTCTTCTTACAATGAACATGTTTTGGTTACAGTATTTCTTGAATGCACAGGGATAAATCAAACTGAATATTCATTCACTTTCATTTCGTAACAGCCCACCTAAATATATTGATCAAAACAGCTGTAGAGTGCTTTAGTTCAGAGCTTTTTATAAACCTTATAATAAATAGGCTTTTATAAATTACTTTGTTTTCATAATTAGTCACATCTATAGTAGGAAAAAAAAACCCACCAAAAAATGTTAAGTAGATTTGTGTTCTTTTCTTCTTTATATTGAAGACCTTATGCAATATAAATCTAAATTGATGTATTTTCTAATGGAAGGAGAGCAATTACTTAAAGTGTTCTAGTATTTCCAAAATATCAACATCCAGTTTATTTATTTACTAGAGCACACACTAGCCCACGTTTTATTCTTTTTGTCTTGCTTTATCACGCTAAGCTCTAACAACAGCAGCAAATGTAACTCCATACTTTGAGCAGATAATAAAGTGATAGAGTAGGTACTAAATTATATGATTTCTTGTTTATGTCACTAATGAGCCAAAATTTATGCCAAAATTTAAGGGATTCTTGATGCTGAATGTAAGATTTAGACTCAAAGAGAGAGCAGTACAGAATTACAGAAAATAGGAAGTCCCATGAGACAATATATCTGCTCTGAGGGGAAGGAAGAGTCGCTTGTGATATTAATTAGAGACTTCCCAGGTCATCAGGCTGAGTGTATGAAGGATGAAAGGGAATCCTGTGTTTCACTGTCCTTTCCTGGTGAGCACATGGTGCTCTTTACTCCGCCGTGTTTAGATGTGTCTGCAGGAACAGTCACCTCCACAGCAGTACACCGAAGTAATAATGCTAATAGTAAAACAAAAATCTCCCTTTTACACTAACCTTGGTATTAATACAAAAATAAAATAATCTTTAGACCACCACTAAACATACAGACCTATCATTTTGTAGTTATTTCTTACTTCTGGGGAAAAAGTTGAAGGGCTTATTTATTCACCATTTTCCAAGTATTTGATCCTGCTGTAGGAAGCCTTTAGGTGAAGGAGGGGAGGTAGTGTGGAAAGTTGCTTAAATGAGTTTTGCTTGATGATTTGCTTGCTTCCAGAATATTTGCTCATGAAATATCACATTGTTAGACTTTGCTCTGTTTATCAGGAACACACAGCCTAGTAAAATGAATTTTCAGTTTGAAGAAAGTCAGTGTGCAAATTCAGAGGAGCACAAAGAGACTCATCAATGCTGCTCTTTTATTCATGGAGAATGCTAACAACGATGGTTCAGAGTTTAGTGATAAACTCACTTCTAGGGGGATACAGTATAGGTAAATGAAGGTGGTATAGGATGTAATCTTATCGCCCAATGAATTGCAGCTGGAGCAATTACTAAAGATCAGGAGCAGGCCTGATGTTAACAGGCCACACCTGTAGCAATAAGAACAGTGGCATAAAAGAGTGGATTGGTGGGAACTGAAGTCAGTGGGCTGCTGCAAGGACCAGAAATAGTCAGTGCTTGGCGGAGATGCCTATGAGAAACATCAAGGAGGTATGAAACTCTGGTGATATGGAACCTTTGCATAGAACTCCTGACATATAAAATAACAAGTGGTGATCCCGACATGATGCTGGGCTAAACTATATTGCCCTGTGGATTTGGGGAAACAGGATTTGACCATATAACCCCATGGATTCGGGCAAACAGGATTTGAATGCTAAACTATTGGCAAAGTATATCAATTACAGCTATTAGTGTTTGCTAAAATATGAGTATAAAAGACTTTGAAGATAAGTACTTTGTAAACTAAGAAAAGCTATAAAACTGAATTAACACTTAGAAATATATATATCTGTACTATGTTATGCTGTTAGAAAATTTGTATAACTCTTAGTTCTAAATTAAATGTACAAATGTGTCATAATGTTAATTTATTTGAATATGTCCTTCTAGAAATGCTGCAACTCTGTAATTAAAAGAAGAAGGGGGAATTGTAGGGGGTTAGAGTATGGGTAAATGAAGGTGGTATAGAATGTAACCTTATCTCCTAAAGAGTTGGGGCTGAACCAATTACTAAAGATCAGGAGCAGGCCTGATGTTAACAGGCCACCCCTGTAGCCAATAAGAGCAGTGGTATAAAAGAGTGGGTTGGTGGGATCTGGAGTCAGGTGACTACTGCAAGGACCAGGAACAGTCAGTGCCTAGAGGAGATCCCTATGAGAAACATGAAGGAGGTACGAAACTCTGGAGATATGGAACCTTTGCATAGAACTCTTGATATATAAGAAAACACTTACTCAACACATGAAGCGACAGGACAGCAGTGTGCATGTATAGAGGAGCAGTGGCTTGGTTTGAGACAATTCAGAGAAGAACACTGGAATGAGCTGACTCCCATTATAGATTCAACCAATCTCTTTCCACCAGTAAGAAATGAGTATGAATAAATGTAAGTGAAAAAATCACAGTTTTCTAAGAAGTAGAACAGAAACAGGAAAAAAAAAAAAAAGAGTAAATGACTGGTAGATATAAAAGACATCAGAATCCCCAGAAGAACAAAAAGCTGGAGGAGCGCACAAACTCACAGAGCACTTTTCTGGTTGTGAGTGTGATCCAGCAGCAGGAACACCTACATGGAACATGCTGGAATGGGGCTGCCTAAGGATCACCCTGTTTCCTGCTCTGTTCGGATGTCTGCTCAGCTAAGGTTATAATGACAAGATTAGGTGACAACAAATCCTTTTCCACCATAAAATGAACCTAAGTGAAGGCATAAATGAAGAAATGACAGATAGATTCACTATCATTTTTCACTCTTTTGTAGATTCCATTTCTCATGTTTTCTTTCTGAAGAAGCGATTATTCCTGGAAGGCTCATTCTCAAGTGAAAATGTCTTTTAACAACTTTGGCACATTCTAAATCACTTGCAATCAAGGAATTAATCAGAAAGGAGTAATATTTAAACAGTGACAGAACACACAAGGTCTATTCAGCTTTAGGAGCTAAGAAATGAATTTTTTTCTATGAATAACCCTTTTTTCATCCACAAGATAGTGTGGCATTTCTCATAACAGTCTTAATTAAAGTGCAAATTTTACAATAAAAAAAGAAGACAGTAAGAATTGTACCTATGAAGAAGTTGTACAAGGCAGGAAATAAAAGACTTATTTAAGTACCTAATCAAATATCTATCCTGGATAACCCTAAAAGAGTAAATCCTTAATCCCAAACTTACTTCAGCTTTTACTTCAATGGTATACCAATGACAATTATTTTAAGAACAAATGTAAAATATGTGACTTCCATCAAAAATTTTAAGAGAAAATGGGAATTGTTTTATACGTGTAGCTTGTGCCTGTATGGCACAGCTTACTGTGTCCTCAAAAGAGTAAAGATAAAATAATGAAATCAAAACTAAAAAAAATACACTTTATATACATACATATATAAATATGTATTTTTATATGAGTATTTATGTATTCCTCCTGGCTCTGTAGTTCTAGTAAATGGTATGAAGGCTTCTACAGTGTAAAAAAATTTGTGACAGATACCCAATGGCAAAGGGGACACACAAACCAGTAATCATGGGAGACAAAGGAACAGGTTCCAGCTCTTCCAACCAAAAAGATTGATCTTCTTTATTAATTCCTCCTACTGGAAAACCTGGCTAACAAAATTCATTAAAACCGAGAGCACACTTCCATGAGGGATTAAGCTGAAAGGGTTAAGAAGCTGATGGCAACTAACCTCATGGTTTACAATTTTCCTGTTTCATCTTCCTGCTGAAAACTGTCATTTGCAGAACAAGTTTGAAATGAGTGAGTTAACACGACTGCTCATTTTTGTGGCAATCACATTTACAGCTTTCTAAGGATGACCCTTAACAGCACAATCAAAAACACGGTTTTTAAGCAACTAATGCATCTCACAGAATAAATACCTCAAAATCTGCCTCATCAGCAATCTCTGTGTTCATAACAGTCTTAAGCTAAAAACAATAAGCAAAGGTAACAGTTGATATAGATTTTGAAGTGCACCACTAAATGCTTCAATATTTTGATTTAGAAAGAATAGCCTATATAAATAATCCAAGAGTAGTTTTGCACAAAAACCACCTTTTCTACCGTTTTTTGTTCTTTGAGTTGCCGATCAGAAGTGCTGTGCTTGAGGACAGCAGTGCAGAGAAAGTCCTTATCAAGACATTTAAATAGCTCAGAGTAACTCAAAAGGAGAGCAGCCTCCCACTCAAACACTCTTATAAGGCATAGATTGGTCTTAACAGCAAATGAACCTTGCAAAGAACCTCAATTATTTATGTATAGAGTTGCCAACATATGTCAATCAAAGTAGAGTACAAATGAAGAATTCTAACTCCAGGAGTTTTGGCAGGCAGTTTATATCTGTGTATGCTCCATAACCTTTTGATATGAAGAAATGCAGTGTAACTACAAAATCCAATACCTACTTCATGCCTATTAACATTTGCTACCAAATGTGCTTCCTATTGAAGTGACATTTTCACCTAATGAAAAAGATGTTCAAGCTCTAATTCAGACACTCAGTTCAAAGAAACGTGCCTGAGCAAGATTTGAGTTGTGAACAAGAACTTATTTTGTCATGCAAGATTCAAAAATTCATAGTTCACAAATCTCAGCATGTGAGATAATCAAATGAATTACGTACTGAAGTAGGGAAAGCTCAGAAAATATCTTATGGCAAAAATTATTTTTATTTCTCCCTGCAGATTTAATCCTGCCATTTTTTAGTGACTCTTAAGCAGCTCTGGATACCTCTTGCAGTCATTGACTTCTTTGACTCCTGAGACAACAGCATAATGGAGTATTGAGACAGAAGTCAGTAAACTTTAAGAAAAAAAATAAAAGTCTATTTCAGAAACTGAAATAGAAAAAAAAAAAAAAATCAGTCATCTGCCAATATTGGATAAGTAATGGTCAATGAAACTATTTCAGATCTGTTTTCCAGTTAGCTGATTTCCCATCCTGAAAGCAACATTGCTCATATCTATCAGCAGCAAATGGATTTCAGGCTTGTGTCCCTTCTGAAATCGTATTATGAACAATTGTGCTGGAAAGATGGAACAAAATACACATGCTAAATCAGACACATCAAGGGTCACAGTGTTCTCTGTTCTGATTATCTATATATTATATATTCCTTTGAAACATGTTCTGCTTCAGACAGCAATAATAGCAAAATATTCAGAAACATGCTATAAAATACTTTATATCAAAAAAAAAGGGAGGGGGACAGAACACTGAGAAGCACTTTGAAAAAGTTAAAAAACTGAGAAACATTAGGATTCACATCCTGCATTTATCAGGAAATTGCCAAATAGCTCCAAGTATTTTCTTAGCCATTACTCATACTTGATGTCCAGAATCACCATTTATCTTTACTTTTTGAGAGAGGCTTTCAAAGTACAATGGCAAAAAATATTTATTTGCATTTCATGAGGTGCAAGCAATAAAACAGTGTTATAGCAAAGGTCCATGTGGCCTTGTGTCTGTCCTACCTCTGACTGGCTAAAATTGATGTCTACACAAGGTGCAAAGCAAAAAGAAAAACAATGATATTTATTTCAGAAAATCTGCCCAACTTTCAAAAATCTGTGGTTATTTTTTTGCATGTCACAGATGGTGGTAATGCTATCTTTTGTGCTTTTTTTCAGGGGATTTTTGAACCCATGTAAAGTTTTGGCATTCAAAGCATATGCAATTTAATGCCACTCTGGTGTGAAGAAGTATATAATTTGCTGTAAGCTAATTTTTTGGGGGTTTTCTGTTTGATAAGCAGGTTGTTTGCTTTAAATCTATTGCTTCATTTGATGTGCTTTGTACATGCATTGTGAGCACCTTACTGTCACTCTTTTTTTAACACTCATGTTTTAGAAACATGCAGCTTTCCCTACCATGACTGACTTTCTTTTTGCCATGCTGAAGAGTGTGAGTGTAAGTAAACTCCCCTTGTGGGGAAGCAACTCCACACTTTGATAACACTTATAATTCTTTCTGTAGGCTTTTAGCTTTCCCTTTCCAAAAGGTAGGCTCCAGAGAGATGCCCAGTATTCAAGGAGTATTATTTTATGTGCAAATACAGGGGAACTGATGGTTTTGTTTCTCTATCTCTTCCTCAGAAGCAGATAAGGTTCTTAAAGTTCTTTTTGCTTCTGAGATGCTGGTTTCACAGAGCTGTCAAACATACTGCCACTCCTCTTTGACAGGAATAGATAATTTAGAGCTCACCACTCTTTATAAACCTAAAACTACTTTTTCACCAGAATATTGTTTTGCGTTTATCAATTTTGAATTTCATCTGCTATTTTGCCGCCCCATCTCTCAGTAACGGGACTCTTCTCAACAAAACAACATCTTGTGTTTGGAATCTCAATTGTGTTTAGAATCTGCAGAGCTTTATCTGCGTCTTTGCTGGCAACTCCCTCTCCACATGCATTGTGCAGCTCAGCTCTCAGGCCATGTCACTGTGTTTTCCAGCAGTCACCACTCCCTGTCTTTATAACTGATCATTTTCTACCACTTTTTTTTTTTTTTTTCTTATAACACATATTTACATGAAATCATAGTTACAGAACGCTTTGGATGGGAAGAGGCCCTAAAGATCATCCAGCTCTAAGGGCAGAGACACCTTCCACCAGGCCGGGTTGGCCAAAGCTCCATCCAGCCTGGCCCTGAACACTTCCAGGGATGGAGCATCCACAGCTTCTCTGGGCACCCTGTGCCAGTGTCTCACCACCCTCACAGGGAAGAATATTTCTTCCTAATATCTAATCTAAATCTGCCCTCTTTAGATTCAAATCCATTCCCCCTTTTCCCATCACTATATGTCCTTGTAAAAGTCTCTCTCCAGCTTTCCTCAAACTCATCGCCTTTCCCCTTAGTTCTTTGAAAATGTGTGGAATAACTTTTAAAGGCTATTTGAGGTTGAACATTGCAAATTAGTTTTTGATAGTAGAAATAGATTTTAGCAACATTGTGTGCTTACCTACACAAGCAATGTCCCATCACACCCTTCTCACAGGTTTCTAGGGACTTGTAGAACCCTACTATTCTCTCATATATTTTTAGTCATAGTATTTAACTAAATTTAACCAAGCACCCATCCTAGATGGAATAGAATCTCTACTTTCAGTATAAATTAATATGTTTCTAACCCACACTAAAAAATAAAAGCTTGATTGTTTTTTCTTCTACGCTGTGCTAAATGTGCATTATAGAAAAGAAGTGGAGAGCTAAAGAAATCACTTAAATGTAAATATAATGGATTGTGCGCAGCAAATTTAAAGAGTTTCAATCCTGTCCTCAGTGATTTAGAGCTCCACGCATTTGCTTTATCATTCTATCAAGGCTTTCTGTTTGTTTTGTTTCTGCTTTGCTTTGTTGAATTCATAAAACCAGAGTGGAATGGAAATCTGTGACAGTGTCCTAGGGCACACTCTTCAGCACAAACAAAATCATCAAAAAAACAAGTCTTCCTTGCTTTCATCACTCTATAGTTTAAATTTATATGATGGATATCACTTGTTGTTCATTCATTTAATCCAAGCAAAACACAGAACAGTCATTAAGTGTGTTTTCATTTAATTTGTGACATGGATTCAGTACCTTCACCCTGCAAACGCAGAACAGTGGCACATGGGAGTGTTACTGATGAAGATGGCATCCCCTTTTTACTCTTCAGAGTCAGTGACAAAAGATTCTTTTTTCCTAATAGTGATTTAAAATGCTTGAGGTTTCAGTTCAGACTTGAACGGCTGTGGTGCCCTCTCTGCCCCCCTGCAGCTGATTCCAAACACACCCAGGGGTATTAGGCTGATGTGACTAAAGCTGGGCCTTAATCACTGAAAATACCACTCACTGCAAATCCTCCACATGGAGCTGAGCCACGTGCAATGTGTGCATAGTTATTCCCTAGTAGAAACAGAAACCTCTCATGATAATATTTTCTGTGTGTTAGTACCGCATGTAAAGGCACAGGCTTCCTCAGCGCGGAGATGCTTTCAGTCTAAACCCTGGCAGTGGAGGCTGAGGGTGTTCAATCCTAAAGGACAGAGAAGGAAAGTGGCAGATTGCCTAAGATACAGGTTGAAATACTCTTCTGTTTATTTAGTCCCCAAATTATTTAATGCAAAAGATGGAAACAAGCAAGGACTAACAGCTGTGCTCTCCTCTGTGGATCCCTGATTTACAAAGTACAGATGGAAAAAGAATCAGAGCCACATCATCTCCTGGCATTTTTCAGTATAAATCAGCACATGCTATGGACTACAAGAGAACTAGATTATAAACCATTCTGCTATTTGTATTCCAACACAGTAATTCTAATGCTCCTGTAGTAGCATCAGCTAGAGGCACTTATGAATAACAAACTTTGTGATATTTATTCTAAAAACAATCCCCGATTTTAAAATTTATTTTTGTCTGTGTAATACCAACCATTTTGTAATCTCTACTCAGTGCATTAGGATACTCAGTAAATAGTCTCAGCCAGAGCATCATAAATCATTTACAGTATATAGTGTTGTTTGAAGAGCCCCCAAAACAAATACTTGCCATCTGCAAGAAATGTAAATCATCATTTCAGAGGAAGGGTGCATGTGGCAGCCAGGCCAATGTCAGTCAGCCCCATTAATTATGAAATTATTTATTTATTTACTAGCATTTCTTCTTGAGAATTTAACCAGCTTACAAAGATTGTCTCCAGGGAAACTGCAACTAAATAAAATCAGGACCAACTTCATTCCTTGTAGAGCTGCATTAAAATACCTGGGGTATTTTCTCATATCCTAATCACAGCACCTGCCTAAGCATGAAACAGGCAGTTTGCCCTTTGCCTCCATCCACCTACACTTTTGAAAATAGAATTGAAACCAGCATTGGGCAGCTGCCAACAATGCCATGCCAATATCTTATGGTCTTAGAAGAGTAATTTTCTCACTATCAAAGCATCATCTCCCAAAACAAAAGAAAAAGGGAAAGGGGTATATGGCCATAAAACAAAATCAGCACAGGGTAAGTCACCTTCCCAGTGCTTAAGACACAGCTTTGCTAATAAGGCACAGAAAAGAAGCAGACATAGCCTCCTCTGGATATCCAGCTAACTCTAAACTGAGGCAACAACTAATCAACTTAAGTCAAAGGTATGGATCAAGAGTCAAGATGTTCTTTCTGATTTTCATTTTAAAATAAATATTGATACATAAATTACTCTTCTTTGTATAAATATGCTGGTAATAAGTGTATATAAAGCCTATAATAAAGCCAAATTTTCAAATCTTTGGTTGGAAAAAGAACAGCTTGTTGTAAAATGCTATAAAATACTCTTTCCTACAGCTACTCAGCCTGATGAACTTTGGACAAAAACCTCCCAGGAGGTGTCATTTTGGGTACCTGGTGGATCAAAATGTCTGTGGCAGCATGCCAAACCCAAAACTGAATGCCTTCCGTGAGAAAATCTATTTCCTCTGTAAGCAGAATGTTGCCTACAAAACTGATTTCATCAGCACATAACATCCCACCCCAAGAAAACACTAACACACACACACACACACACAGATTTCTCTTTCTGTGAACAAACACTACAGATTTGTCAACTGATTCTTACATTAAAACCACAGTTTTAAATTACTTCCAGCACCACTGGTAAGAATAAACTCTAGCCTTTAAGACATTTAAACCCATCAGCCAAAAAGGAGCCCTAAAACATGCCAAAGAGTTTGGGTCAAATTTTAATACCTTTTGCTGTGAGAAAATCTCAACTTTATTTACAATCTGAATTTATCCAAACTGGAATTTGTTGTTTCCAGCTAATGAAATAAACTATCTTTCTCTTATATTCATCTTTTACTAAATTCCTTGTTCAACCCATGCTTTAAAGCTGCACTTATACATATTTCATGTCAGTCTACGTTGTTAGGAGTTTTTATTTAAATTTGCCCAATTTTATTTATTTTGAAAAAAGAAAGAGAGAGAAAAATTATAATGTTCCTCTGCATCTGCTGAGAAAATTCTCCTTACAGTTAAAAATGGCAAAGCTACAGAAATGCAGCTTTTCAACCAAGGGTGTTTGTGACAGTGTTCACAGGGGTCTCAGGATGAGGGAAGAGATGAGGATCTGACTCCATGTTTCCGAAGGCTTGATTTATTATTTTATGATATATATTACATTAAAACTATACTAAAAGAATAGAAGAAAGGATTTCATCAGCAGGCTGGCTAAGAATAGAATAGCAAAGAATGATAACAAAGGTTTGTGGCTCGGCTCTCTGTCCGAGCCAGCTGACTGTGATTGGTCATTAATTACAAACATCCAACATGGGCCAATCCCAGATGCACCTGTTGCATTGCACAGCAGCAGATAATCAATGTTTGCATTTTGTTCCTGAGGCCTCCCAGTTTCTCAGGAGGAAAAATCCTAAGGAAAGGATTTTCCATAAAAGATGTCTGCGACGGGTGTTACCCCAGAGTTACAGATGCAGAACAAGAGTCTACATCATTAAATCTATTTGCTTAAGAAACAAGAGACCATGTCCAAACACTAATTTAGTGCTGTGATCCCTGAACTGGTTTCACAGTGAAGGAGAGGGCCATTTATACATGAAAGTTAATTCATTTACTGATTCCCACAAATTTCAGTCATAACTCCTTAAGCCATGGATAGTTCACAGAGCTGGGAATAAACAGCACTCTCCAAAAGACATCCAGTAAGAAGTGTGGAAAAAAGATGCAAGACTGGGCCTTAAATTTTCACAGCAGAAACCTGCCAAGGAAGTAGCTGCCCCTGGCATCAGCTGTCCTGGACACAAATAATTGCACCTGACCTCAACCTCCTCACAAACTACCAACATCTGGGCTGACATCTGTGACAGTATTCACAGGGGTTCTTGGATGAGGGAAGAGATGAAGGATCTGACTCCATGTTTCCGAAGGCTTGATTTATTATTTTATTATATATATTACATTAAAACTATACTAAAATAATAAAAGAAAAGGTTTCATCAGAAGGCTAGCTAAGATAAGAATAGAATAGCAAAGAATGATAACAAAGGCCTCTGTCTTGGACAGAGTCTGAGCCAGCTGGGCTGTGATTGGCCATTAATTACAAACATCCAACATGGGCCAATCACAGATGCACCTGTTGCATTCCACAGCAGCAGATAATCACTGTTTGCATTTTCTTCCTGAGGCCTCCCAGATTCTCAGTAGGAAAAATCCTAAGGAAAGCATTTTTCATAAAAGATGTCTGCGACAGACATCTGCACCTCCCAAGGCTCAGGCACGTTGCTGATCTGATGCTCAGTACTCATTCAGCTGGGTCAGTCCTGACTGCACACACATCCCTACAACACACTCAAGAGTGAGCAGCTCAGGAAACCCCATCAGTTGTTTTGTGACTCTGTGGAAGTAAAGAAATTCCTGTGCTTGTTGGCCCTAGTGTCCTGGTGACTCCAGAAACCAGCATGCTTTCAGAGGTCTGCTGAGAAATCAAACACACCCTACTTCACATACCCCTTTTTTCTGATTTAGGCTTGCAAATTCCTAATGTTATGGTTCTTGAAAAGTCATTCTGGGGTGTACATTTATTAAGATGTTATTAAATGAATTGAAACACCCTAACACAGCATGAAGAAATTCTCGCAGCTCTGTCAGAATGCAGATAAGACCTCACTGAAATAAAATTATACCATGTCCCACTTTAGTAAGATTAAAAAAAAAAAATAGGGTTTTTGAGACATGTTATCTTTCAATAGGAAATAACTGTTGGCCAGCTAAAGCATGGTAATATCAAGCACTAAAAATCAGCATTTTACATTAGTGTAGATGATTTAACTCAGGGTCTGCCGCACTGAATTGAAATGTTGAAATAAGCAAGGCTCCCTGTAGATTTTCTCAAATAGTTCCAGATATGCATGCAGTAATAACCTTACATGAGATTCACAAAATTCTCTTTTGCCTACTTGCCTCTAGTGTGCAGGATTACAGTACTAATACTGAGCATAAATGAAGAGTTACAACTTTCTATCCTTCTGGAAACAATGATTAGAAAAGCAACAGCTTTCTTAAAGTGGCCAACAGTATTGAAAGAAAAGCAGTTTAAAATACTAAAAAAAACCCCCATGGTTTTTCAGTAGCTTTTCTTGAAGATTTATTTCACACTTGAAAAGTTCCAAATGCTTAAAAAATTGCCAGATCTGCTGCCTGAGTTCTCTAATAATTGACCTGTTTTATCTGAGAATATAAAACATATATATATATACATATATATGTGTATATATATATGTATGTGTATATATATACATATATATATACATACATGTATATATATACACACACACATATATATATATATACACACATATACATGTATGTGTTTATGTATTACTAGGTGCCAACAGTCCCCAGCAGTTAGTTCTGCAAGGAGAGTAACTCTGATCCCAGAAATGGGTTAAACTACTGAGGCTTTTTACTGCTTGTTGCTCACAGTGTGATTTGTAATTGTTGTGACCACATGACAGGTTCCAAACTGAAAATTTCAAATTGTTTCTACTTTCCCACTTCCAAAACAATGTACTTGAATGCACAGGCCTAAAAGTTTAACTTTTCTCTTTCCTCTGCCTGCTAGCCTTTCCTAAGATATTTCTTGATGGGGAATTGGCCTGGATAAGCAACTGAAACCACTGCTGCCTATTGAACACTGCTCTCCACAGGCAGATTTTCTGTTTTCCTATCAATTAATGCAGACAGGAAGGCTCACTGCTCAGAAGAATTCTTCATCCACACTGAGGCAAAAGCACACCCTAACACTGCAGAGGTGACAAAACCCCCAGGTTCAGCCATGAGCTTGGGTTACAGTGTCTGTGTTGGGTTGAGTAGTGTTTGTCGGTCTGATGAAAGTGGTATGAAAACAGGCAGGAGCATCCAGACAATACTGACCTGCAGGAGCAGCTTCCTAAAGAGCTCGCTGACCATGAAGTAGAACTCCACAAGGAACTTTTTCCTTGATGATTTTTAGTGAATCAAAACCAGAAAGAAAAAAAAAGAATATAAAAGGGGAACGAGTCAAAGAGAGTGACTCGTGATTTTGGCACCTGTTTGCTTCCTGTGGTCTCCAAATGGAACCCTGTGCTGTTTTTGCTAATCCGTCTCTGAGCTGACAGAGGTGCAAGTTGTAAGCCACAGATTGCATGCTGTGCTGGAGAATGGCAGAGCTCAATAAAAACTATTATTTCAAGGCCTATATCTCATCTATTATTAAACCTGTGAAAAGAGTTTTAATTTCCTGTGCAATTATATGGTGCAATGTCATATTTTAAGGGGGGCAAAGGGGGGGGGAAGGGAACAAGGGCTTGCTTTTGATCAAAAACCTGTTTTTCATACTTTATGGTTTGGATTGCTGTGTACCTTGGGACCTAATTTGAAACTCAAATACATCTCTTCAATCAGAATTTGAGTAAATCCACTTAACTATTTAATTATTCCAATTTTTCCTCATAAAGGAAGATGAACTATTAACACCTTGCAGTTTGGAACACTGCAAGCCAATGTTGTCTTTTTATCCATGTGTAGATTTCATGCTTATGTGAAGTAGTAAAGGATAATTTATGAAATTTTCAATGAATTCATACAATTATTAGACTAATGCTTCCATGTCATGCGTGACACAAATCAAATTCTCTATTACTTTTATTTGTTTTCAACTTAGCATTGATTATTAAACAATCCATAACAACGACCACTTTTCTAAAAAAAAATATAGCACCAATTTATATTCTTATATTCTTACTGGGGACAAGCTCACAGCAAAAGGTTTTTTGAAAAAGGAAAAACAAACCCAAAAGACTCCCTGTTTAAACAGCAGTAGGGCTTCTTTGCACAGTGACAGAAGCAGAAAACCCCAGTGGGGCTGGAGACTCATCTGTGATACAGTGAAAAAGAAGCAGCTTCTGACCTTTTGTAACCACTCTCAGCTATGTGTGCTGTATCACCATGGAATTAAAATACTTTTATTCTCTTCTCCTCTTTCGGAAAGCATTTGGAATAAACATTTCAGAGGAAATTAGGTTTCTCACTGTTTACACAGGGACTGCATCTTTACGCGCCTCGGTGTTCAGCGTCCAAATGCACTGTCACTTTGATTATATACAAGATAATGGAATATTGAATAAATATTCATAGGGATTCAGGAAGGGATTATGATAAAAGGAAATGAAACCACTATGTACAAGGCAAATAAGAAACTATTAGCTATCTCAGACCAGGAAAGGTATAGCTGCAAGTCAAGTGTAGGAAGGAGAAACTCACTTCACATGGTGACTCAGTCAGGTAGAGGACAAATCCCTGCAGCCCATTTGTGAAATCTTAAAAAAAAAATGCAACAGGGATAGTTTTAGAAAGGGTTTACTCAAATTGTATAAAAAACTCAAGGGCAGTTGTGTTATTTACAGAGATGTACATACACATAAACACATATGAATATATACATGTATGTGTGGGTAGATAGAGATGGACAGAAAGAATAGCTCAGGAAATCAATCTCATCTTTCTTAAATTGAGAGAAAGAAAAAGAGACTTTGATTTCCAAATGCATTTTATAAAGCAATATTCACTCTAGGGAAAATTTGAGGTTCTGTGTAGCAAAACTGAATGCACAAACCAACAAATTGCCAAATTTGTTCATGTGAACCCAAATGGATGTACATGGAAAACACCGTTACATCTTATGAATGGTTACAAAGGCAGCATTTGCACATCAACATTTTTTTCTACTCAGTTAACCATTCAGACGAGGAACAGAAAGGAATGACAAAAGAGGAAACAATAAAAAATACTTTAAAAATTTTTTTTAAAAAGCACCAAATACTTTGAAATACACTAAAGCAGAAAAACTCAATATTCATGGGCAAATTTTTCTGAGTTATAACATGTATGAGTAAACAAACATCTCCTCTTACTAGAGGAAAACCAGATTGCATGGTCAGACTGAACACTTAGCGACACCTGTGCAATCTGTGCTCTGTTTGAAGTTCACCTACAGTTCACCTACATTATACATCATCACCTTTCACAGACTTTAGAGGTGTAACTGCTACCAGAGCTTCTGTATAAAGGTGGAAATTAAATATTCTGTCTCAAATTTGCAGTTGCAGCTCCGCTGCTTTCCATTCTTGCAGGCAGTTAGCTGTCCTGACTTTTTTTGTAGCTGCAGTTTATACTGAAAATTGTAAAAATCTGTTCACCTGCCCCCCAGAACAAGCATGGGTGAAGGAATAGAACCTAATCCAATTTTTTTTCCAGATTCTCTAGAGTAGAAGAAAGAAATAAAAGAAACAAAAGTAGATTAAATCTACTAAGGAAGCGTGTGTCAATGGGCACATTATCTTATCAGGCAGGGCTCTGACAAGGTATAGCAGTCAGAGAGATACTATAGAACATTCTGCAAAGTCAAAATGAAGAAACAGAAAGGAATTATTTAAATCTTTCCCTTCAAATAATAGAAATGTTGGGGGTTTTGCAGTATTCTGCAAGTTTTTGGCGCCATTCTATGATTTACACTTCCACAACTCAGTTCTGAAAAGGTGTTTAGCATTATTCTTCATTAAACTAATATGTCAGAGGGGTGTTAAGCTTCTGCTCCTTGGTGCTTTGGCCATATTCTTTTTTTGCAGTGCTAAAAAGAATATGGCCAAATATGGCTAAAAAGTGCCATATTCTTTTTTGCTATTCATTGTGCAGTGCCCACAATGAATAGGATGCTATTCAGTTATGAATTACTTCATTGATCAAATTAAATATTATACTCATTTCATGTACAATGCACATGATTTATCTTCACTCATGTATTATTCTACTGAAAAAAAAGATATTTAAAATTGGTAGGAACCTGATTTAATGACACGCTCTTTTCTGGAACATCACCATTACACGGTAGCTGCTAGTAAAGACCACTCTCCATAAAACAAACCCTTAACAAATTGTTATGGTGCAGGTCTCCATTCAAATGAAAACAAGCACATATTGCATATATTTTTATGCTTCTGTGCAGTACCAACTAATTGAGAGCACAAGACACGAAAAGTAACATCATTGTTGCCCTTCTTAGTCAGTCACCTGAAAGCTGGCTACAAGGATGAATTATTGAAATCCTAATGATCTGATTATTATAACAAAACATTATCTTATTTGCAGTCACATAATCTCCCATTCTGGTGTGTCATCCAGAGGGTTTCTTGCCTTGCCTACGTGTGCAAGGCCATTGAACTCATGGTTCAATAGAGCTGTATGGCTCTATGAGAAAATGCTGAGAAGAATTCCACATTGTTGCCTCTTTTTACTGGTTACTGGCATCACGTAAACTGGAAACTTGAAAGAGCTCAAGGTGAGCTGCTAGCAGACACGGCTGTCAGTAACCAATACAATTTATCAAGTTGTTTATAATAAAACTGTTATTTTTGTTTAAATTACTTAAGCTTCTAGGCCAGCATTGTAAAGGCTAGTCAAGAGCCTAAAGGTAGGATTGACATGAGGAATTTTAAAATGTTTGATTAAATTTAAAAATCTGGCCAAAATTAATTCAAATTTCATTAAAATTAAATTAAGCCAATCCTTTTGGTCCATTGCTTTACAACAGAAGCATAAACCACAAAAGAAAATCCTCCTGATACATTACAAGAACTGAAATCAAACTTTTTTAAAATGGGAAATTACAGCCCTGAATCTCTACCAAAACAAAAACCAGCCAAAAGCAACCAAACAGTTTAAAAACTTGTTATAAACTTTATAGCTAGTAAATCTAGCCTGATACTGAAGTCAATCAGAGAAATATTGGAGTTGTTTCTACTCCACTGCTTCTGAAATGTTCACGTCTGTTAGCATACAGAGAATATTTTCATAAATGGAGAAATCTTTACTCTTTCCTCTCTCTATATAAAACTCCCTGCATAAATATAAATTGCATTAAGACAGAGAAACAAATTTAGCTCAGCCATTAATCTGAGTATGTTTTGAACCAGGGTAGGGATATAACCCACTCCAGAAGGCGATAAACCATGAAGTTCAGATAAAATTTCAGATGCTATGATTTCTCAAACTTAAAAAAATTCAGGAATTTTATGTGATCCTCATATAGCCATCATATATTGCTGAATTCATTCAAATTCTGCATGATACTCAGTTTTGACTGACATTGCTGTTTTGTCAAGTCAGATCTCCGTGCACCACCTCGCTTTTGGATGGCTGATACCAGCCTTGGCTCAGTCGTAAAAGAGGGAAAATTCTTTTTTTTTGGTCATTTGGCTTTGTGACTGTGCTTCTCATCATAAACAGCAGACTCTGACTCCTGACTGTCCATTTGAAAGACATGATGTGAAATGCCATGAAAGAAAGCACTTGGTAACCATGCCTTGAAAAAACACATTGAAATAAGAAACTCACTGCTGAGGTTTCAAGACTTAGAGTACTTAATTGCTCCTTTTTAGTAATCAAAGCTTGGAATATAAATTAGTTAGTATGTGGTCATCTCTGCAAGCAAAGGAGATTGCAAAACAGAACAGTAAAAAAATATTTGTATGGCATGGGACAGCAGCAAACACCACCAAAACCAAAAAGCTGTCCACAAATAGATACCAAGCAGATAACTGGGTACTGACAGCCATTATTAGACAACAAATTTGTTCTGCATTTTGACAAAGAAATGAATTTTAGGTGATGACAAACTACTTTTCATTTTGCAAGATGGATTAATCACACAGTTGAGCCATTTCATGTCTGTAAGTCTAGAAAACTTTCATCTGAGGGTTCTCCAGGAACCACTTTCAACCATTAATGTTCTTTTCCATTAAGTCTTGCAATGCTGAGGAAGAACTAGGCAACTGATAGAAAACTAATGTGTTGATAACATGCATATAAACAAACAAACAGGATGAGGCACGTAATTACAAGCTTATGAGCTTCAAAAAAAAAAAACAAAAACCCAAAAAGAACCAAAAAATAAAAGCAGCATGCTACAAGACTGAGGTTGGAGGGAAAAAATGCGAGTCCTTTTCTGAAAGTCCTCCCAGAAATCTGTGTCCAAATCCTTTCAGCTCTGATTCAGAAAGATGATGCTGCACCAGGGCAAGCTCAGGAGAAAGCCACAGATGAATATAGGGCTGGAAAAGAGTCTTAGCAGGGGAGGCAAATGGAGATCAATATATTTAGGTAAAGCAAAGAATCTTGGTTGCATCTATAGGTCCCTTTGTGAGATTATTATGGAGAATAAATTGCACAGGAAAAATGGGCTGAAGATACACCCAAAAAAACATGAAAACTTTTCAATTCAGGAAAAGGATTGCTACTTTTTTTGTAGTATATCATTATACTTACACCTTCCCTTAAGTGTAACACAGACATTTGAAGTTTTTGTAAAATACTAAACTAACAAGTTGAAAAAACTACACCTAATTTCTATAAAGCAGATATAATATAAATGAAATAAATGCAACTTAATTTTATTCTAAAATTTTATCTGTTTCAAACCTTGAAAGCTTTCTTTTAGTTACTACTATTTGGAACATCAAGATTGAATTTTTCAAGGACAACCCAAATAAGCGGGAACTGGTTTTTTATACATATTTTCCTGTATATTTTCCTGTTTCCTTGTTGAAACTGAATGAAAAATTACACTTATTAAAAAAAAAAAAAAGGCCAAAGTAGCAGAATTTTAAATAGATAGGAAAGAAAACAAATGCTGCACTCAGCTTGAAAAGTTTACTAGTGTAAGTGAGGGTATATTTATTTCTGAGTAAATAGACATAGAGTAAAGGTTAAAGGCCAATACAGTTTTTGGTACTTTGATACACCTGAGCACCAAAAAATTGTATAAGGGAATCTAAATTTAGACCTGTCTGTTTTATAGAAAGTGAGACATGGAGAAATCTCTATTTGTTTTAGACATGCTTGATATTGACCATTTCAATGAAAAATGTAACAGCAGCCATATAAAGTGGATTTGGCATATTTGTCCTATATTTTGTGAAAGAGATGGATGTAGCTCCTCCATTTTTTTGACAAAAAAAAGTGAGATCTTTGCCAAGTCTTATCCAATATTTCCCTTCAATCACTTGTGCAGCTCCTCAAGCACGGTGACAAAACAAATGATTTCACAGGGTTCCAATTTTACAGCTACTGCCTGTAATTACATGACTTTCTCAGTTAACTGTAAAGCCACTCATACTTATCCAGGTAATATTTGTTCAGTTTTAATAGGGTTTATCCAAACTTTCATGTCAATCTGAGCTGTTGAAAACCCTATTTCTCAGTCCTGATATTTTGTGAAGGACAGTTTTCTCCCTTTGTTTACACAAAGCTGGAAGGATATTACTCCAGAGTCCCCACTCAGTGCCTGAGATGAATTTGAGGTCAAATTACCAAGACATGTGGGAATTTAGGGTGGCATTTGTTCAGCCCACAGCAGAAATCAAGTAACTACACACAAGGCAGATCTAGACACATCTCAGGGATCTGCATGGCTAAAGACAGGTTAATATACATTAAGTATTATTGGTATAAAATAGATTAGCATGTGCTTTTGTGGGCAGGATTACACATACCCTGAGAAGTCTATTTCTTTCCTAATTTGACTTTTAAACAAAACTATTTAACTTTTTTTTTTTTTTTCCCCTAATCCAGTAAATCTGAAAATGCACACTGGCAGCAAGGAACTGATTGACAGGAAAATGTATTTTAAATAAGTTTTCCTAATTAATATTGTCATCCTGAATTTACCATTAGAGTATGTGCCATTCTAATTTACTACCAGTTTGCAGTGTCCTAGACTGGATTTCTGTATTGCTGCACCTGCTGCCTTTTGGTAGGAAGAACAGTTGTAGCAGCTGGCTCAGTATTACCAATTTTAATTGATATCTTCATTTTATATAATTTTTTTTTTCTACAGGAAAAGCAAAAAAAAAACCCATGAAGAAATGATTTATTACATCACACTCTGTAAATATCTATGCTTTAGCTTTTTTGCTCTGTAGCTGTCATTCTTTTCAGATGTCAGCTGAGAGAATCTGGTCAACTTTTTAACTTTATTTCAGTTTTTACAGTTCACTATATCTGGCTGCCACAAAATCTACAAGAGCAATAAAAAATAAAGGTGGAACTTTACATGGAAACTTTATTTTAGTGTTACAAATAACTGGTCTCTTTCACCTCATATATTCATGTGTGTGTATGAATTAGATCCATACCCAGGGCACATAAATCCTGTGCCACACAACAGGTATTGCATGGCTGTCAGTGCTGCACATTGCAACACCCCTCAGTGTGAATCCTCTGAATATCAGCCTGAGGTCTGAAAAGGCCATTTGATATGTCTCTGATGAAAAAAAAAAAAAATAAAATAAAATAAAGGCACACACTTATTAATAGCGCTATACCCTGATCAGTGTCTGTTTCTGTGCATTATGAACCTCCTGGGATCATCAAGCAAGAAGTAATCTGGCCCCAAAAAGTCACCAGTTCCTTCCAGAGCAGCTTCCTCAACACCAGCATTTGGGTTGTAACTGGAAGAATGGGAAATTGTGGTTTGGAAAAGGCATTAGGTTGGCAAAAGAAACTCTTAAGATCATCAGGGTCAATCATTACCCTGTCACGTCCACAAGTGCCACATCTAAACATCCTCTGAACACTTCCAGGATGGTGATTACCCCACTTCCCCAGGCAGCCTGTTCCAATGCTCAACAACCCTTTCAGTGAAGAAATTTTTCTCAACATGCAATTAAACCTCCCTAGGAACACCTTGAGGCTGTTTCCTCTTGTTCTGTCTCTGGTTGATGGGAGAAGAAGCCAGATGGCTACAACATAATTTCAGGGAGCTGTAGAGTTATAAGGTCTCCCTTGACCTCCTTTTCTCCAGAATACACACCCCCAGCTCCAAACTCATATTCCAGACCCTTCACCAGCCTTGTTACCCTTCTCTGGTCGAGCTCCAGCACCTCCAACATGCCTATGGCTATGACAGACTTGTTCAGTTTGGGTATTTCCTGTGAGTGATTTGTGCCTCTATGCAGGTAACTCTTGGTCCTACTCATCCTCCTCCTATTTTTCTTCCCAACACTTCTAAGTCCCTTTGGCAGATTTGCAGACGCGCTTGTTCCCTATAGATGACACTTATAATCATATGCTCTCTCAGTTTTAAGTCATGTATCACTGAGAGCACATATTTCAGTCAGAAGCAGTGTTTGTACAGACTGACAAGGAAATATTGGATTTTTCGTGTCCTGGTTTTTATGCTTACATTTTAACCATAGGTGCTTGTGCAAGTATACACACTTCACACTGATACAGCTAAACATTCCCTGATTCAATTTTTCTTGTTTCTTAAACATGAAACTATACAGACATGAGAACATTTTTGAAAGAACTCTCTGATCTCTTTAATAAAGCTGTCCAGGCAAATATAAGAGTAAAAAGCCATTTAATTCTGTCGAAAAAAAAGGAGCCATACCGTGTACATGTTCTTCAGCCTATGCACATTTATACTTCTACTCAATACTTTAATTGAGACATTTTTATATGAGCAAAAAGTAAATGTACCTTTGAAAGAAAGAATAATGTTTTCCAAATAGGAGATATGAATTCTGCTACCCAACAAAGAAAACACTAAATTCACAATAAATGTCAATACAGTGCAGACAGATGTTTTCATCCCACCCAGTGCCTTTTGTATTCTTTGAAGCTAAATTGTAATTCCAAAAATTATACAGACACTTATTTTTTCTGAGACTAAAAATTGACTAGACTTGAAGTGCCTGCTTAGGCAGCTGAACATTGGAGAAAAATATTACAACATAGCAGTAAAACTAAAATATTTCCATTTAGTTTAGCAGAGACATCACCAAAAAAATCAGGCAGCAAAATGAAGGTTCATTTCAGAAAACAAAATTGAGAAGAAAGAAAAATTAGGCTTGAAATACATGGCAATATATCACAAACTTACATTTTTTTCCTGGATGTTTCATCTGCAGAAGCTGGGGCATGAACAAGGGTTATAAACAAAACTGTGAAAGCTCCTGTAAGTTATATCTCATTCTTCATCTAATTTAATTCATTGATAAATCCTAAGACTTTAGTTGAACCAATCAAATCTGTGAGAAGATGCTTCATCTTCACAGAATGACAGAACTGTCACAGTTGTAAGGGACCTTTGGAGATAATCCAGTCCATTCCCCCGTCCATCCTAGTTTACAATCTTAAAATATATTCTATTCCCATCCTCAAGCCCTGCTGAAACCAGGAGGGACATTGTTTCTTCCTTATCTCCTCCTGTTAATGGGAGATGACCAATGCTTTTCCATATGACTCAGAGATAACTCACTCCAGGGAGCCATTTCTGTTTAATGGACCCACCCCATGACTCACAGAATGATAACAGCCCATTGTGAGAGGCTCCGCCCAGGGGGAGGAGCTAAGCATCCCCACCCGGATATAACCTTGGGTTTGGGACAGAACATTCAGTCTTTCCACTAGATTCCCAGAGGAAATGGCCGTCTTTTCCACTGGATCTTCAGAGGAAGGCTGCACCCTTTCTACAGGATCACTGCTACTGTAGTGAACCACATCTGCCACTCCAGGAGGAGTGCAGCCACTAATTCAACTGGGCTGCTACCAACACCCTGACCTACAGGGTGTCAGGTTGTATTCTGACTGTCAGTGGTTTTTCTTTTGTATTATTGCATGTATTTTGGTTTTCCTTTCCTTTTTCCTAATAAATTGTATTTCTGACTTGGAGTCTCTCACTGGTTTTCCTTTCAAACCAGAACACTGCCTGTGGCAGACATCTTTTATGGAAAATCCTTTCCTTAGGGTTTTTCCTCTTGAGAAGCTGGGAGGCCTCAGGAACAAAATGCAAACATTGATTATCTGCTGCTGTGGAATGCAACAGGTGCATCTGTGACTGGCCCATGTTGGATGTTTGTACTTAATGGCCAATCACAGCCCAGCTGGCTCGGACAGAGAGCCAAGCCACAAACCTTTGTTATCATTCTTTGCTATTCTATTCTTAGCCAGCCTTCTGATGAAATCCTTTCTTCTATTTTTTAAGTATAGTTTTAATGTAATATATATAATAAAATAATAAATCAAGCTTTCTGAAACATGGAGTCAGATCCTCATCTCTTCCCTCATCCTGGGACCCCTGTGAACACTGTCACACACTCCCTGTCCAGGCAGGGTCATCTGGAGCAGGTGACACAGGAGAACACCCAGGTGTGTTTGGAATATCTCCAGAGAGGGAGAATACACACCTTCCAGGTATTCCAAGGCAGCCTGTTCCAGTGCTCTGACATCCTCAGCATTCTCACACTTCATGCTGAAGTGGAACTGCTTGTGCTTTGGTTTATGGACATCACACCAGGTGTTCTGAGCAGCTTTTTTGCCTCATTCACAGAGGGAAATGGCTATTGCTGCAGTCAGCACGCACAGAAGTAAAAAGTGAGTAATGATACTTTCACATGCTGTGTATATACCACGATATAACATAACATTTTTGCCCCCCTTCTATTTAATTTAATAGTTTTATTCTTCTACATAAAAGCTATATATAGAATATAATTTTAATAATAATTTTGGCATTTTTTTTTTGCAGAGGCAAGAAGTAGAATGTCATAGTTTTGCATTAAAAACATTTTAAAAAATAATGCAAAACTTTTAACCATTATAAAAACTATATGCACCTCTGTGAAAAACACATTAAAAACAAAAACAAAAAAACCCCCAAAACTTCCTCTTTTTCTTCCAACCTAAAAATAAATACCAAAGTTGTTCTGGCCCCTCTCTCAATTAGGCTGGGTCTGGCAAACTCCACCATAAAACCAAACCCCTCACAAAAAAAAAAAAAAAATTATATGATATATTATTCCCTTGACATTAGGAAGACGTTAAGGGGAGAGGGTGTTTCATGAAACCTGACTCATGGGAGACAGAGAACATGCTATTTTTGTATAGGTGAAGAATATACCCCACATAATTTTTAAGAGTATTTCATGTTGAAAAGCTAGCTTTGGCTACTCTTCTTTGAAAAATACACAAGTCTGATGCCAAGCCTTCAAGGGCTGAGCCTTTGTTTGAGAATGTTACCACAGCATGACTTATGGTGAGCATTATCACTATCACTGAGTTTGGTAAAAGGCTCAGAAAAATTAGAACACAAAGTTAATATTTTATTTATAAAATATTTATAAGTGAAGGGAATTCCATCTGATTAAATATTCAAGAATCCTTAAGAAATGCTTTTTCCTAAGATTTCCTATTTGATTTACACATCACTCTTACCTAAATACTCAGCTCATTAAAAAAAAAAAAAAAAAAACAAGCAAATGACATTAAAAAAAAGAAATTCAGAGGATTTAGGAGAATTACTTAAACCTGAGGTACATCTAGGGACTTAAGGCTACTTTGTAATTTTTCAAAACTCTTCAATATATTTCTTATTTTCATAGCTCCTCTGTATAACAATATCTTTCTAGGTGAACAGGCCTTTCCTTCTGGGATTTTCTGTTTTAATGTCATTCATGTCCATTTTTCTTTCTTACCACTCAAATTTTTGAAAGTGGTGTTGGTAGCTTTCTAATGTGTCATCTTGGTGGACCATTTCTCTATGAGGGAGCAAATAAATATTTCCCATTATTTTCTCTTCAATTTCTCCAAGAAACTGTCATCTTGAGTGCTGCACAAAATTATTTCCTCTTAATTATGTCACGTATCTATTATTAATCAAGACAGATAGGCAGAGATGGACATATATATATGTGGAACTGGAAGCAGTTCTCAACTGGAAAGGTGTGTGAAAAAATCCAAACCAGCATCTATCAAAACCCACCTTCTTTGACTAATCAAGGAACTGTAAGAAATACGATAGGTGTGTCTTTTTTTTTTTTTTTTGTAATAAAAATCACCAAACTAAGCAATATATTTGATCTACTATGAAAAGTGAGAACAAAATTATTCATATCCACTAAACTTTGTCATTCTTTCTTCATTGAGTAATCAGTGGGCTATTTTTGTCATTTTCTAAATGACATGGAAATGGGAAGATTGTCATTTATTACTAGATTTTTTTTTTTGTTTTGATTAGAAAACAGCAGCTCATTAGCTCCTCTTCCTGTGTATGTCCCCATCATCACTCTGAAGAATGCCAGCACTTGAAACAGGACAATTTTTTTTTTTCCTAACTCAAGTGCATTTTGCCTTTGGACTTTACACAAAATTAATTATAATTTTCCCTTCTAATCTCTAGTACATCATTAGGACTCTGAGACTCAGAATCTGTTTTCTCTAACAAATGGCTAAATGCCAAACACCAGTGGCATTTTAAAATGGAACTGAGTAAATGCAGCAAAATACATTCTTCTTCTCTGGCATTTACCCCCTGTTTTATCCTTGTGTTTCTGAGGATGTCCTCTAGAATGACTTTACTTGCATTAACTTTTTCTCTGATTAAGAAAGAAGGAAGTATTTTAATAAAAGCAGAGATTTCACGAGGGAACATATGTAGAAACCCAAGAGCACGCACAGACATAGAGACATTAATCAAGGGTTATGGTCAGCCAGTGATCACTTTGGATTCCCATCGCCCATCTACTGTAACTTACACCTCTGGTTTTTTCACCTTTTACAAATGATCTAACAGAAATGAGCTCTGAAACATTCCCTCAGGGTAGCTCAGAATTACAGAAGGTATCAGAAAAGAATGAAAAAGTGGAGGCGTCCTTACAGGGCTCTGTCTGTAGATATTTCTCTTTTATGAGCCACCAGGTCAACACTGCTGCCTTGTGAAAAGCTGCATGAAGCTCTGATCCCTCAGCTATTCCTTAAATCTTTTTGGTCTCTCCTTTCTGGTGCTGGGAACTGAAGCAAGGAGAAAAAAAAGGGGCTGTATAGAGAATTTAGCTCATGGGCCACAAAGCTTGTTGGGATTTACAGCTAAGGATCTCGGCACACTGAAGGAGAGTGGCATGATGGAAGGCTCTTGGACTTCGCAAAGTTTTTTCTTACACCAAGGAGCAAACATCTTCTTGCGGTTGCATCAAATCAAAAGGAAAGCTCCAGAGCATTCAGAAGAGTCCACCCCAAATGGTAAAACAGTGGAATATTTCAGCCAAGGACAGGGACCTAAAAGCTGACACAGCTAGTAGATTTGGATGAACATCTAATACGTATTGATCAGACAAAAAGACAAGTGTGCATCGTGCATGATGCTCAAAAAGCAATCGGGCTTAGAAGGGCGAAAGAATCTTTTAAGCAAATAATTACTTATAGAAGGAATAAGCTTTTTTTCATCACTGTATTCCCCCCAAAAGAATGTATAATCTGGCCAGGTACTGATTTGTTAGCAATGCCAAGGGATAAAGTCTTTAACACTCTTACAGAATTTCTATATGGCATCTGTTGACCCTCTGTGTTCTTTACTCTGGTTAATAGAATTAAAACACTGTGCAACTCAAATATACTGGAGGACTCAGAAAAGGTTAAGGGGGTTTGCTAGTAAGTAGTAAGGGATTTTTTTCATTTAATTTATCCAAGAAATCAAAATTGACATATTCAGAAGGAAGTATCTGGGATGTTGAATACACAAAAGAAAGAAAGCATGAAGAATGAGTAAACAAGGTCTGAGGAAGTCACATAAATAGCAACTTGTCAATGACAATTAAAACCTAATTAGTCCTGATAGCAGTACTGCTCTTCCTCAAGGGTATAAAAGAGCACTTAGTTTGCATTTTAAACATGAGTTCAAATATAACTTCATACACTCTGTAGGAATGAAGAAGGTATAACTTATTCAGACCACTGATGAAAATGTGAACAGAGGGTAAAAATAATACATATCCAAGTGTAAATTAAATGAGCCCAAGTGCCGCCTTAAATTACACACTATGAAACCCTCTATGAGTCAGCGTGAATGTAAGCCAAAGAAAAAGTACTTTGCCACAGATACATGCTTTGATCTAATTTTGATAATTAAAGACATTCAAAATTTTCATAAGCACACAATGCACGATATATATTGCATTTCCATTCAGAAATTTCCACCCAAATGGGGGGGAAAAGGGTTTATTAAAGTTATTGTAGCAAACTAGAAAGCAGTTCTGAGCACAACACTCTCCTCTTAGATCACACTGATAAATGCTCTCATTAACTTTAGTCTCAACAAGGTCAATTTAAATGATACCCAAGAGCACCAAGATCTGCCTTATTAAAGGACAGTGATAACCTAAAATAATGCTGTATTCATTAGAAAACTAAGTTTATTTTGTTTGTTTGTTTTCAATTAGGAGAAACAGATTTATATTCCAGACAATTGTATTAAAACTGCTTGGTGTTATTTGCCTTTCATTGTCACCCTTTTCCTTTATTATGTCCAACACACTGGAATTCCTGCTTGCTCTGTTGGTCCTGACCATTTTCAGACATAAAATATAAAATTTAATTTCTATTTTTAAACAGTATGATTGAAACAAAGTATCTGAAAAATGCAGAGTAGAAAAAGAAGCATGAAATATTTGATTATTATCTACTTTACGGTATGACCTCAACAAATCCCACTTCAGTTTATGTGACTATATTCAATGCCAAATGACCATGCCAATGTTTCTATTGTCTAGATTTTTCTTAAGAAACATCTATGGGTTTTTTTGGGTATTTTTTAACACATTATATTCAGATCACTGACACAGAGGAGATTAACTTGATATTTCAAAAAACTGATAGGATCCAGATCCATAGATCACGAGGACCTATACATTTCAAACCTAAAAGACGAAGTTCTTAAAATTATTATTGATTACAAAATTGATATGAAAAACTAAATCACAGCCTTTAAGCCTCCCCAGTGTTTTTAATAGCAAACTGTCAAGGCTGTTAGAAACCACTTCTTGACATACTTACAGGAATCCCATTTTCAGGCATTTAGCTTGCAAACCAAGCTCTCCCCAAGGAGGCACAGAGGGGCTGCTCTCCCTCAGATCCATAATCCAACTGGAATTTTTAGCAGACAAACAACATCTACTGTGCTTTCAAAGGAGAAGGTAGCTCCTCCACATAGCAAAAAAAAAAAACCCCAACCCTATTTTACCTCTGTAAAAGGGCTCAGACTACAAATTTTTCATTATTACTGATTTGGGGTAGGGCAGAATGAATTTTCACAGTGGCTGGTGTGGGGCTGTGTTTTATATTTTTGCCTTTGAGCTGGAAGCAGTGTTGGTAACACAAGGATGTTTTCCTTACTGCTGAGCAGAGCTCACACACAGCTGAGGCCTTTTCTGGTTGTCACACAATCCTCACAACAAATGGGCTGGGCTGCACAAGAAGCTGTGAGGAGACACATCTTGGACAATCGATCCCAGCTGTGAGTCTGCTTTTCGGGAGATGGCCGAACATCTGTCCGTCCATGGGAAGCACTGGATGAATCCCTTGCTTTATTTTGCCTGCAGACATTGGCTTTACCTGTTAACTTTGATCTCAGCCTGTGAGTTTTCTCACTTCTGCGCTCTGATTCTCTCCCCCATCTCACTGAGATGGAGCAAGCACTTGTCTGTGTAGGGCTGAGGTGCTGGCTGAGTTTAAACCATGGCAGCTGTCACTCTTCCTGATGATTTTCTGATCCTCTTCTAGACCCTAGTGAGTCCTGGCCTGAAATCTATTTAGCTGAAGGCACAGACTATCAATACAGAAATCTGTTCTGCATTTTCTCAGTGTAGTAGTGTGACGGTGTTCAAAGGGGTCCCAGGATGAGGGAAGAGATGAGACTCTGGCTCCATGTTTCACAAGGCTTGATTTATTATTTTATTATATATATTTTATATTAAAACTATACTAAAAGAATAGAAGAAAGGATTTCATCAGAAGGCTAGCAAGAAAGAAGAAGAATGATAACAAAATCTTGTGTCTGACCAAGGGTCTGAGACAGCTGGACTGTGATTGGCCATTAATTAGAAACAACAAACATGGGCCAATCACAGATGCACCTGTTGCATTCCACAGCAGCAGATAATCAATGTTTGCATTTTGTTCCTGAGGCCTCTCAGCTTGTCAGGAGGGAAAATCCTAAGGAAAGGATTTTTCATAGAACATGTCTGTGACATAGTAGGAAGCATCCTGCCCTATAGTTTTTCTAAATATCTGAAGAGATACAGGATAGATTCCATTTAAAGTTCTTAAAGTTTCTAAGTTAAAGTTCCTAAAGTTAAAGAACTTAGAGAATTAGACCACTACAAGTAAAACTGAGTCCTTGTGTAACTTACATTGTCATATTTCACAATTAACCATCATAATTAATGCATCAGTCCTAAGAAAAAGGTGATTGTTTGTAGTGAGTCTTCTAGAATCAGTTTTTTTTTCCCTGTCATTACGTTATGTGATAAACATTGCAACTATCTCTTTTCTCTCCTGAATTGTTTATAATTTTCTGTGGCTGAAGAACCAAATCTATGACTTATTGGCATGGACATGTCTTCCAAAAAAGTAAAAGTGTTTGGCAGCAAAATGGAACTGGCTGAGGGGTTTCATTGCTAAATTTCATCTCACTCAAATTCAAGAAAAATTTTTAGCCTTCAAATATCAATAGCATTTTAAAAATGGAACTTGCTTATTTAAAAGGCCAGAGTTTAAGCCATATTGAGTCACTCCAAACTAGATCACAGCTTCAGATAGCTTCAGATCGTAGCTTCAGATTTTGAAGCTATTCTCAGGTGCAATTTTACAGACACCTAAGTGTTCACAAGCCATCAGGAAATACCCTTCAGAGCTCTCAACATGTAGTGTAATAGTAACTGGGCTTGGGTCAGCAGGCTGGGGATGCTGTTTCATGCTGTCATTTATGGCCTCTTTTGAGGCCATAAATGAGAGAGTGGACACTTGTGACTTGATGAAATTTTTTGATGGTCTCTGATTTACATGAGAGAGTAGAAGAGACTATAGCATTCCAACCCAGCCCCATTTTTGTCCTTTGCTAGGCAAAACACCTTTGCTTGAAAGCAAGTTTTGATCAAAATCAGACGTGAGACTAGGAAAAAAAGAAAAAACAAATGAGCAAATTGCATGGGTATTCTCAGACATGAATATATGGTATTTTCCTTTAAGATTACAGTTGTTTAGATGCCTGGAAAAATGCTCCTTACTCATCCTGCTCCATGTACCAAGTGTTAAACACTCTCTCCTTTTGCCGTACATAGGCACAGCAGGCTTCTCCATTGCTACCATTTAAACCCTTTTTTGCCTTAAAGAAGCAATCCTAAATGTCAAGCTTCCTTACATTGCCTGCTCCAGACAATCTGGCAGCCTCCTGTAGGAAAATCTCCACACTGCATAAAAATCAACACTGCAAAAAAATCTATTTTATCCTTCACAAACCCGTGCTGTTCCCCTGGATAGAAGGGAAGTCATCTGTCTTTCTGTCCCACCCTCCCTTCCCTCCAAAGCAGAGCAGTTACACTATTATAAAATGTAGTATCACAGATCCTTACACAGGGTTCTAAGGTATTCTGTGTGGGTCTTCAGAAAATACATTTTAATCAAGCAAAGACAAAGGTGAGCAGAGGAATAATATAATCATCAGTATAATAATAGAAGGAATAATGTAATCACTGGTGAAGTAAGAGAGTCCTTTAAATTTTTCATTTCATGAAATTATTCTCTGTGATTTCTTTTTTAATAGATGGGAGGTATATTTTACATTTGCCATTGACAAAGAGATCAAATTGGCTTGCTTTCTACATGAATGACTTAATTACTGTCTAGATTATTATTAAAGTCTGTGCTTTGATGGAAGCTAGATTCCTATTTTGTTATGTATTCTATCAATATAATGTACACAAACATCTCATCTTGCTGGTACATGACTAATTAAGCAGAAATACATGCATTTAATATATTATGTCATTAGCTGTGAAAGCCTTTAGTCATGATCAATAAGCAATTTGAGTAATCCTTCATCTGTGCATTGAAATACAGTAAGAACAGAGATGATTTCAAGATCCTTTTCTACATATATCCTACTGGGACAAGACAGGGAGGTTCTTCCTTTCTGCAATGTTATTTTTAGGCTTCTACTGCTTAATATGCTTAATAAACAACACAATAACTGACAATATAATAATGACTAGAAAGAAGCCAATGTTAAAAATCTCTGGATCTTCCTTCCCCATTCTCCTCCTCTTTCCTGCCTGTTGGTATAATAAGTTACTATTTATTTTTGCTCATGAGAAAAAGCATCCGCAAAAAAAAAAAAAGAGTTTGCATTCCTTTTGTACAGGAGGCTTTTTCTTAGGAAAGAGGAAGAAGATGAAAAGTTAGTACAACTTCAGTTACTAATTCTAAAAAAGATACTCATAAAATTAAGAACAAGCTTTTAAAAAATCCAAACTAAAATAAATGGAACAGCCCCAGATAGCAAAAATCAAAGCTATGCACCTTTCTGTATCTAACAGTGAGTCAGCTGGTGAGTTCAAGTACTAGATCAGGATGCTATAGATGTAAATTTTTTAAAATATATTTTTAAAGTGCATTTAAAATATTAAATGTATAAAAATTAAATGTATTAAAAATATTTTTAAATGTTTTTTAAAAGTCCATTCAGTTAGCTCTAAAACCCAAAAAATGTTCTGAAATCTTTGTCTAGTTCTCAGCTCTTCACACTTGCTTACTTTCCCTATCCCACCCCTCTCACCCTCATTAAAACTGCAGGGGGCTGGCACCTTCCTTATGTCTTTGAGTTCTTACTCAAACTAGTATAAAAAAGAAATTCCTCTTTTTTGAGAAAGCAAAGGATTTGTCTGATAGCAGTCAGTCCTGGAATCCTATTCTTCTGTGCTAGACAGGTGAAAAAAGATTAAATGAGGTTAATTCGACAAAAATAGAACATGAGAGTTTTTTGGAAATCTTTGGTCTTTGGGATTGTGAATTTGGCATTATCATGTTTGGCATAAAACAATAAATTCAGACTAGATTTTGAGCTGCAAAAGAAATATATAATCAATGATATACTAAAACCATCTGGAACAAGGTAAGTACATCTTTACCTGATCGCTGGTGTCAAGACCATTTAGGCAAATTCAAATTATATGCAGTAAATGATCTAGGTGAGTCTGTTCTTCAGATAGTATCTTTGAAGGAATCAAGCTGATGAAGTCCTGGACAGCTTTAAAGTCCTTTTCACAGTGATTTGGAGACTGATATTTAGAGAATTAATGATTAATTTTCTGACTGAGAACATTTGTGCCTCATTTTTCTACATGGATAAATAAATCATGGATGCAGATCTCTGCATACATGTGCCATACACAACAGAAGTGCTCAAGCTGTCAAGAAGGAAATGTATCTGCACATTTTACATTTTAGAACCGTAATACAGAAGAGGTTTATTAAGAGTAAAAAATTAATGGCCTGACAGTACAGAATTGTTCCCTTTAATATTGTATGTTTTGGAACATTTTACACAACCCAGTTACAAAAGTGTTAAATGATAGGAGCAACATCATTTTCCTCTGGGAGATTATCCCTCATATTTAACTGACAGGAATTACTTTTGCCCTCACATTAAACCTATTTTCCCTCCTCTTCTTAAGTACACTGAGTTTTTAGTGTCTGCATCTTGAAAAAGACATTTTCCATCTGTCATTTTATACACTTTCAAGAGTTGAAGCCTCTTTCTGTATTTCTCCTTTATTGCTGTTTGTTCCTATTGTGCAAATTTAATACCAGACCTCTGTGAATGTCACGATGGTAACTTCATTTTTGGTAGCATGTCACTGTGATCTAGATGATCCAGGCACCAAAAGCTGTTTTACCTCTGCATTCCTTCAGAGCCTAGAGTGAAGAAAATAAAAAAATAAAAGCTCTGTGTTTGGTTATAAGTAGTTCTTCACTGCCTTTTGTTGTTGTTGTTGTTGTTGCTGCTCTTGAAGAGAAGGAGGATACTTGTTTTCAACTGAGTAAAAAAAATAAAACATTTCTGTAATGTTTTCATCATCTATAATTACTTCCATTACTCTGCAACAGAAACAAAAGGCTTCCTTGTTTGGATATACTTATCAAAGTTGGCTGGTTGGCTGTTTTTTTTATATTAGCTGATTACTCCTCAAGTTTTCACTTATTTTTCTGTTACCTTTTTCAATTTGAACTCTTAGTTTCTATGTTTTTCTGTTGTACTTCTCACTAGATTTTTTTGAGACAAGATATGTGGAACACTTTTCTCCCTAATTCTCTAAATATTGTCACTTAACTATAAGGGGTTTTGACTTTCTAGCATCTGCCTCATCCACACAGGGATGCTGAAGAGGATATAAAAGCCAGTTAGAAAAGAAGCAACCCAAACTAACAAAATTCTGCTTTGCGTGGGAAAAGTTAATGTTTGGTAAACCGGATTTCAATTCATAGTACACTATTTCTCACTGATAGTTCACACAAAAGGACCAGAACAGGACACAAAACTGGTTAGTAGAGTCCTTCTGAGTACATTTATTCCTGAATATAGGAGCATCCAGGCTTAGAAACCATGTGCCCACGATTTGCATAGATTTTTTTTTCAGTGTACCAAGTATTGGCTCATCTCTGGAACTGTGAATCCAGAGAGAGGTGGCGTTGGTGTGGCAGACTTGAAGAGCCTGCAGACCTTAAGCCTGAAAACCTTCTGTAGCTGTCAGTGCAGATGGGGAAACCAGTCAGTATTCACAGGGAAACCTGCAGCTCTGTGGTCTTGTGCTGTGTTTTTAATTGACCAGTCTAAGATAATGAAATCTTATAGTTAATGGCTTAAACAGAGTTTTGATGAATTTTCTGGGAATTATGGCAATAGTGTATAAAGAAGCTGTGACCACATAAGCCCGTCCACTCCTGACTGGAACCTTGTGTCATGATCCATCCTTACAAACGGGGTTCGTGATGGTTCGTGGATTTGATCTCAGGATGCAAAAATGTGACACGGCACAGGGAATATGCAGTAATAATCAAAACAAATGCACCTTTATTGAATGACCACAGCAAAATGCAATAGAGGGATTAGGGGAGAGAAAAAGATAGAGAGAGAGGGATATAGCTGCCAAATGTAGAGACAAAGTCCTTTGGTCCAGTCCAGCCGAGGATCCGCCTGTTACGTTGGGGAGATCTCAAATCTCTAGCTAACTCAGAGGTTTTTATTATGATAATTCTATTGAACATTGTGATGGGGGGGAAACAAATACAATAAGGAATCGATGTAACAGGTAGCCCATGCTCTCAGCAGTTAGGGAGAGTCATTGACATTCCCGTGATGGCAGCTGAGGAGGTGCCATGATCCATCCAACAACCCCAGAGCCTGCCCAGACTCGTTGATGAGGCTTGCACAGAGCTCTGCTCCTGATGCAAAGGGATGCAACACATCCAGAGGCTGCTGCCAGACACTGGGCCAAACTTATCCCCCAGGGCATTACACTGAACTCTTTATTTCATGGGACCCTCACCACCATGAAGATCAGAAGAAGCAGATCATTGGCATTTTGTCAGGTGACAGAGACATCTTTGATGAAAAATCCTTTCCTTAGGATTTTTCCTCCTGAGAAGCTGGGAGGCCTCAGGAACAAAATGCAAACATTGATTATCTGCTGCTGTGCAATGCAACAGGTGCATCTGTGATTGGCCCATGTTGGATGTTTGTAATTAATGGCCAATCACAGCCCAGCTGGCTTGGACAGAGAGCCGAGCCACAAACCTTTGTTATCATTCTTTGCTATTCTATTCTTAGCCAGCCTTCTGAAATCCTTTCTTCTATTCTTTTAGTACAGTTTCAATGTAATATATATCATAAAATAATAAATCAAACCTTGTGAACCATGGAGTCAGATCCTTGTCTCTTCCCTCATCCAAGAACCGCTGTGAACACCATCACAGTCAGGGTCTACGTAGTGATGATATTTTCTACTTAATCTTTCTCACTCTTTTTTCTTCCCCCTTTTTTTTTTTTTTTCCTCTTTCTATTTCTCTCTCTCTTCCTTTTACCATTAAATAAAATCCATACTATTAACTTAGGCATATGGTCTCATTTGGAGCTTAAGTCTGTTAGAGTCATCTCTCTAACAATTTTAATAACAGGATCGTAACAACCAGTACAATTATTTCACCCTGTGCTCTATCACAGCATAACTTCCTGGAGCAGACAATCCTTACCAGCTTACAATGTGAAAAAACTGATTTATAGCTACCATAGAAACCAACCTCTTTGTATAATAATATATGCATAGGGGAATATAACCTCTGCGTAGAGCAGTAATTAAAAGCAGCAACACGTGGCCTGTCTGGGTATGTGCTGATGCCAAAGAAGGAATTTGATGGATACAGTCCCCCTGCAACCTATCCACTGCCTTCTGCTTCCCACTAGGAAGCAGTGGCACTGAGACACTCCTTACTCCCATGGCCACATAAACATCTCATCTCTGTGGAAAATGCAGGGTGCAGATTTCCATCTGTTTTAAAGGCAAAAACAGAGAGCTACAAGCCCAAGGTGACGCCGGTCGGGGTCTGTGTACAAATCACAAATGGGACTGGGCTGCTGTGGAACTGCCTTGAGCTGTTTCATTTTCCAGCATCACTCTCATTACATGGTTATGACAATGGGAAGATGTCACCAGCTCACATCCCAGACAGCAGACAAAGAACTTAATCTTACAACTCATTTTATAAGTTTTTTGACCAATCACACAAAACAAAACCACAATGACAGTAGTTCCATCCAACTACTATAAGCATGTTTGATTAAAACAATGCTTGCTTATTTCGAATACAATACCTGCTTGTAAGCCTTAAAACACAATGCACAGAGCTCCATTTTTAAGCTTTACCCTTCCTAATATCTCACTAGATAAACTTTTCTGTAGCTTAGAGAATTATTCTAGACAAGCATTAATACACAGACCATTGTTCTATTTGTCCTTGCTTTTCTGCTTTTGAAATAATTTTTCTGCTGACCAATCTCATGGCTGCTGCTTATCTCTGATCACAGTTCTGCTGTCCCTGAGGCCTGCCTTTTGCAGCTTTCCTAAAACCATCTGATTTTGTGGATTCCCACATTTATAAGCCTACACTGGCTGGAACTTCTCCATGAAGAGAGGGTTTCAGCTGTTTAAAAAGAGACAAATTGGGAAAGTTCCGTTCCACCCTTGAAGTGTGCACAGACTCTAACTTCAATTAGTGTCATTAATCATGAGGAGAAGCAGCTCCCAGGCCTAGGATGATGTGCTGTGGGTGTCCCATCAGGTACCCCCTGCACTGGGGGCAGACACACCCTGGCACTGACAGTGACACATTGCTGGGCTCTGAGCTCAGTCAGGAGCCGTATGCTTGGCTGAGAGATAGCTGACAGCCGCGACAGCACATCAATTATTGCCATCCAGACAATAATTTTAGTACACACTGGAACACACAGGGGCTCATCCCAGCTCCCTTGTCATATCGATGCTGGAACTTGTTAAGTGTTCTGTGTTTAAAGCCCTTGCTTTTCTAGAGAAAACACAATTAATTTAATTGTGGCTGATGCAAAGGATTGGGTCGGGCAGGGATGGTGCCTGCAGGGGCTCTGTGGTTGATGCTGCACCACCCCAACCAGCAGTTTGGGAGACACCCCTCAGAAAGCTGCTTCTGCAATTCGCCCCTAGTTGAATCCAAATGGAAATTTAAAGATACGCCTTTGTCGTAGACATCTTTTATGAAAAATCCTTTCCTTAGGATTTTTCCTCCTGAGAAGCTGGGAGGCCTCAGGAACAAAATGCAAACATTGATTATCTGCTGCTGTGGAATGCAACAGGTGCATCTGTGATTGGCCCATGTTGGATGTTTGTAATTAATGGCCAATCACAGTCAGCTGGCTTGGACAGAGAGCCGAGCCACAAACCTTTGTTATCATTCTTTGTTATTCTATTCTTAGCCAGCCTGCTGAGGAAATCCTTTCTTCTATTCTTTTAGTATAGTTTTATTGTAAGATTTATCATAAAATAATAAATCAAGCCTTGTGAAACATGGAGTCAGATCCTCCTGTCTTCCCTCAACCTAAGACCCCTGTGAACATGGTCACACACCTTGACTTTCAAACCCTTCTATAAGTAAATGTGAGAATTAGATATGTAAAAATAATTTTATTTTCATGGGTGAGGCTGAGTTCTAAATCTGTGTGAAAACCCCAGCTGTGGCTGGGCAGGAATTTGGAGCCCAGCTGATGCAGAATGCCTTGGTGGATTTTCACAAACATGACTGGACTGCTGGGATACATTCCTTGAGCTTTTTTGTGGCATCAGCCTCATTACATGGTTGAGACAATTGAAAGATGACAAAGCTCACGTACAGCCAGCGGCAGCCAAAGATTTCTGTGTTACAGAGCATTTTAAAAACCTTCTAGCCAATAGCATATTGCTAAAGTTTACCAACTATTGTTCTAGCCAATCACTAAAAGTACATGTACACCTGCTTCACACAGTGCTGGCTTGCATGCCTTCTATTAACAATACACAACGCTTCATTATTAAACTTAAAATCTTCTACTATATTCCATATTGCAGGGAAAAATAGAAAGAATGGCTTACCTACATCTGGAAGTCTCAAAGCTGGAGCTGATATGAGAGCACTCTCTAGTGCAGTCTTAAGCAGCCAAGCCAAAAACTCAAGCTATAGTTTCGTGTCCTTGCTTGCTGCACTATTGCAACTTTTTCTGCTTCCAGAGTTTGCAGCTGCAGCTAGTTCTAATTCTCTGCTCTTTCTGTTTCTAAAGCCAACTTCCCCAGCTTTCTGAAAGTCTTCTTACCTTTGCTATTTCCCACAATTCCCCCACTTGTTACAACTACAAAGAAACTCTCTTAATTCGGTCGCTCATTAACTACCTTAATGTGTTACTCTACTATAATATATTTTTTGAGGCTTCTTCTTCTTACCTTTACTATTTCCCACACAGAACACCAACCACATGTCAGTCTGACCAATCTGGGGCAGCCAGATGGTAAATGGAATCCAAAGCTCCATTTTTGCTCCCCTGGCTGATAGTGACAGTTTAAAAATACACAAACCCTACTCCCATACTCTTTTTATTTTTTTCTCACACAAGAAAATGGATGCTTTAAGAGTTTTATCCTGAGTATTTGATTATTACTTGCCTTTCTGGCATAGAATTTCTATCATTATTCAAGGATCCAATCTATAAATAGAAAGAAAAAGATACCACAAGTCAATTCCTTTCGTTCACTGGTGTGATTTCTCAGACATTAAATCCCAGTGAGCATGGAAACTGGAAGTGGCATAAAGACAAAATATCCCAACATATTTAGAATGCATTAAAAATACAAACAGAACATTTTCTTAACTCCTATATTTATTATAGATTGAAAAAATGAATCTTAGAGAATCACCTGATAAAAAGTATTTACAAATTGCCTGTGTTGTAATAGGACATTCTACTTAAATTTTCTTTTTTTTTTGTTTCCCCTAAAGTTTTTGAGGATTCTTGAGCCTCTCATCACTAGCATTATTTTTCACAATAAAATATACATGTTGTAGCATTAACTCCAGATTTAAACATCATAAAACCTTCAATACTCCTAGTTTTGTTTCTGTAGATAAAAACCTGGTGAAAGCCATATGGAAAAAAGGAATCATTCTAACTTAGAGTGAAAAAAGTTGGTTTTTTTTTCCTGGTGTAATATAAACTTATTTTTCTAGCTTATACAGTGTGACTAATTTTTATTAAAATTAGCCTAATTAAATTTACTAATTTTTTTAAAGTTTTAAAATTTAGAGATTTTTACTTCAAAACTTGTATTGACTGTTTTTAATTCTATGTGTTAAAGCAGCCTATGTTAAACAGTATGAAAATGTATCTTCCATGTTAGAAAAAATATACTTTTTTTGTATGGTACTTATATTTTGTTTTCCTACACACTGAGTAAAAGATCTAAATTAAAGGAAACATTCATGAATTCATGTGGTAAATAAATATAATATAAAATCCATTCAAAAGGCAATTAATGATACTTATTGATATTGAAATGTGTAAATTCTACTGATATTGTAGAAGCAGAATTTTAAAAAAAATCTTTACCATATCTATAGAACTTTTCTGGTTTTCTCTTATGTGATCTTGTGACAATTTTGATGTTGGTGTATTTTGTAAAACACTTGATTAAAATGATACAAAACAGGTATTAATCTTACTTCATTATTTTAGAGTTGAGGGTGATTAGAAACTTATTCAGTGTGTTAAGTGCTTCAAAGCACCCCCCTTATATGCTTTTGTTTGCTATCTGTAAAAGGTTTTTATTTTGTCAGCGCTGAAAACTAAAGCATGAGATCTGTATCTCCCAATGGGTTCTTTCTTTTTCAAGCCTCATCAGTCCTGGTAATAAAAGACAACTTGGAATTCACTTTTATTTACTTGGTGGTATATTCACTCTTCTTTTTTCTTTTTTTTTTTTTTTTGTGTGTGTTTATGTATATTTTTTCTATATTATCACTCAAGCACTCTGATACTACTTGCTGAACAGTTATGGGGTTCAGAGTTACACAAGCAAAACAGACACAGAATGCTTTTGAATTATCGATTGAACGGCTTCATGAAGAAGTCCACAGGAAAAAGAAAGGGTGGAATTTCTAAATTCCTTTCAAAATACTTATTCCCAAGGTTTAATTTTTCTCAGTTTTTTGTTGTTGTCAAATTTAGATTCATAAAGAAGCCTGAAATAAGCTTGCTAGTTTGAAAAGGGTTTTAGCAGGGTATTGTTAATTTCCTTTTTATTTCATTGAACATATTGAAATAAGGTAAGATTGAAATGACCAAGGAACGTCTACAGCTGTCCCTATTTTATGTGGAAATTCAATCTAATATCAGTCCCTCCCTAAATGGTCACTCTGTCTTGAACACGAGGTCTTCATCCATTTGACAAAAAGTTTTAGGGTAACTGAAACATGTAACTTTGTATTAATCACTATCTCACAAATATTTATAGATAACTGAAATTTCCAGCTGAAAAAGCCACACTGAAATGATATTTGCAGCACTGATTTCATAAGGTCTTTTTGTCTTAGCAAAGTGCATTATTAGGGAATGAAGATAAGAAAGTGATCAAAAATTTGTGATCTTAAGCAGCACAGGGATTCTTAAAAGACTGAAATCTCAGCTAAACCAGCAGGAAAACTTCTGCTTCAAACAATCATGAAATTCAAGAGGTACCCTGGATCCTTCCAAAATGCACATGATGTGATACATTACCATCACTTCTGCCCACAGACTCTGCAGATCTCCCACCCCTTCCACATGGTTCCTCTGAGAGCTCCAGCTGGCTTTCACCAACTCCCAACAGGGAAAATTGTGTTTGCTTGCTTTACCTCACCAAACAGAGGCAAGGGGCTGAGGCTCAGAAAACCTGGCTATGCAAAGAACCACTTGAATTCAGTGAGAAAAGGTCAGCAGTGATTTTGAAAAGCAAGCATGGAGGAACGAACAGCTGACTTCTTTCTGATTGGCATTTTTGAGTGTCAGGCAGGTACTGCATACAGCACAAAAGGCAGATCTAGAACAAGCTCATCTTATTTCCATGAAAAAATAAAAGCACTCAGTAGTTTAAATAAAGCAAATGTTTTCAGACAAGATCCTGATGGGTGGTGGGGAAGAGGAGATAACCATCCTGCCATGATGCCTGCACACTAATCTCACTAGTTAGAGACAAATTCCCACTAGCTCCCACAAGTGGAAACACTGTGAAACACATGGAAAATACATAGGCACAGAGAAAACCTTCTCAAAGTAAGTCTATGTGGCATTAGATCTTTCTACTTACAGGTAACTGTGCTAGTTTTGTATCAAAATTTTCATGCCAACAGCTGCTTCATTCTACCATTATCACTGTCATATTTTCTGAAAAATCCCTTTGCCAGGATTTCTTCTCCTGGGAAGCTGAGAAACCTCAGAAAATAATAAAAACAGTAATTATCTCATTTGCTTCTCCTGTGTTTTGCTGCTTTGGAATGTGGTCTGGAAATTGTTTACCAACAGGTGCACGTTTGATTGCTTTCATGTGAATTGTTTTTACTTAATGACCAATCACAGCCAGCTGTGTTGGACTCTGAGGCGTCACGAGTTTTTCGTTATTATTCTTATTAAGCCTTCTGTCTGTATCCTTTCTCTATTTTTCAGTATAGTTTTTGTATAGCAGTCATAATGTAATGTAATGTAATATAATGTAATATAATGTAATGTAATGTAATGTAATATAGCATAATATAGCATAATATAGCATAATATAGTATAATATAATATAATATAATATAATATAATATAATATAATATAATATAATATAATATAATATAATATAATATAATATAATATAATATAATATAATATAATATAATATAATATAATATAATATAATATAATATAATATAATATAATATAATACAATACAATGTAATGTAATATAATATAATACATATCAGCCTTCTGAGAACATGGAGTCAGATTCCTCATCTCCCACCTTGCATATTTCTGTGCTTTAACATTTATACTTTCAGCTGTCTACTGGAAAAAAAAAAAAAAAGGAAAAGAAAAAGCTGGATTCTACATGTGAAGATGCATCTTTCAAATCTTGAGGTTGTACTGGTGGATGGCCCAGCTGAGAGATGGTACATTAGAAGTTTTTTGTAGAATAGATTTTTAGTGTTTAGTTTCTTTTTTTAACAGATTTAATATGTCAATTATTACACAGGAAAATTTTGTAAGAGTCCACATGTGAAATGATTGGAGCATTTACCACTAATTACACCTACTGTTAAATATTTATAATCACTAAGAAAGCTGAACTATCAAGAGCAATATGATTGAATTCATGGAATTCAGAGTGTAGAAATTAAGAACATTTTCTATCAAAATTAGGTACTCTAGGGATATAGAAAAAAAAAAAGAACTAAGCAGGGAAAGGAAATAAAAAATGATGATTAGGAAGACTGAGAGAATAATTTCACTTTGTAACCTGATACTACTTATAAGAAGGTGAATGTAGCAAGCAATTTTTAAGAGTAGCTAAAGGCTTAGGCACCTTGTAAAGAAGAAAAAAAATCAAGTAAAAGAGTCACAAGTGACAGTCCTTTACTATCAAGAAAACTGACCTTTGTTTGAAAAACCCTTACACAAATACTTAGATTCCAATGTGATTTCAAAGGTTATGAGGAAAAAAAAAGGCCACAGGTCAAATTAAAAGTGCTGAAAATTGGTGTCATCATAACAATTATATATCAATTTCATTTAATACCAAACACATTCAAGATCATTTAAGATTAACCACCTGCTGTTGGTATTCAAAACCACGTTCCGAATATTCAATTCCATCTCCATCCATTGGAGACAGTTTCAAAGGTTAACTGTCCTAAGAACAAAAGTCTTTGCTGATCCATTTTGATAAGATAATGCTAGAAAGAAAAATATGCACACAGTAATTACACACCCCAGTACCTGGGAGGGGATAACACAGACTCCTCACAAGCTGAGTTTCAGCTTGTCCCCATTGCCTGCCACTGAGTCCCACTAAAAAGAGCCTGGCTCCACACCCTTATCAGGCACATCAAAATTAGCTTTTTAAGCAGCTTCAGATTCATAACAAAAGAGGAAATGCCTTGTATAATTTTCTGTGACATGACATGCACTGATGTCTACTGTCTTCAACAACTAACATCTCAACCTTTATATTTCTCAAGACCAGAGGCAAAGTACAGAAAAAAAAAAACCAACAAAATTTTTACTGGTAATGTTTTTCAGCTTAAAAAAAGTGATGATTAAAAAGGCTTTACTATAAAATGTAACTTATAATCGTCACTATATTTTTTTTAGTGTATATATTGCTATGTGCCTAATTCCACATTTGCATGCAGAAATTCAAGGCAAGTACTTGGAATGGCTGTTTTTCAATATCTGTGTTTCATGTAGCATTTTAATCTACTTAATCAACATTGATATATTGAAAAAATCAGCCACCTAATTTCTTTGTAAGAGTTATGCTCTTACAAAACAAAAATCTTTTGGTTTAGTTTTCCTGCAATGTTCCTCAGAAAAGCTTAGTATCCTTTCTGAAATTCGCTATGGTCAGTGGCATTGCAAATAAGCTCATTAATGCATTTTGCATTCTCAAGTATTATATTTTTTCAACAGATTTAAAAATATGTAACTCCACATGCTCATTATCTTCATCAGTTTGGCTAAGAGGCTGTCAACCTTGTCAATTATATTATTTCAGAGACTTCCCTTTTATTTTCCCTCCCGTATTTTCTAAGCTTTCTGATCATGAGCTGCAAAAATTTTTTTCTATAGCCTCACTTTGTCTTCAAAATAGCCTTGTTTGAAAGAATCTCCCCTTTAATTTTTCATCAGACTTTGTAGCGCACAGGTAGTATATCTTTATTATTCCTGTGTTGCTTTCCATCTTTTATGGATTCAATTTTCACTATGTATTATATTCTGCAGACCTATTGTCCTTTTCACCTCCTCAGTTCATCCTTCTATTCTGTCTTTTTTACCTATAAGCCCCTTCTCCCTTACTGTGACCTTTTTCAGTCTTTTGAAATCTCCTCTGTATGTGCCTGTCCTTCAAGTCACATTGTTACCCTTCAAATAATTTTGCTGACTGCAGCCTGGACCTCTGTTTGAAGACTTTATTCTAAACTATGTTTCAGACATATTTTAATTGAAGACAAGCCAGAAAAAAAAAAAAAAATCAAGTACCTTTTAATCTGAGAACCTACCAAACCAGGGAAACAATCCCATGCAGTTCAGGGCTCTGAACTGCCAAAGAAGGGTGGCTTTCTCTGAAGAGTTTCAATAGTCAGAAGGCAAAAGTGCTGAACTTCACTGGAAAGAAGGCTGGAGAGCGAAAAAATGAGGATATTCGAGTAACTTACTTAAAATACAACTATTTAATCAATGTCCCACTTCATATTTTCCGTGATCCTAGCTGAAGATTTTCAATCAGTTCTGTAGAACCTGTGTGTAGCCTCACTGATGAAGAGATGGACTCATGTGTTTAGCACTTTAGCTCTACTAGCTGCCACATGCAGATTAAGCAAGTTTGATCTTTAATCTTTGATTCTGTCAGAGAACTTTCCAGGTAGTTAAGCAATGTGTGACTGTATTTTATGGGATATAATGCCATTTTCTGGGACACTGCGCTGACCTCGTGTTCACCAAATGCTCGCAAATGAGCAAACCTTCTCAAAGGCTGCAGCCATATTCTGTCACTTCTCATTTTCATTTCATGCTTATCACTGCAATTTGAACTGTGAAAACTTACAGATCAAATACTGAAAAAGGAACGTGCTGTGTCCCCAGGAGCAGCCTGGCATGTCCTATTTCCTCCTGGTATTCTCCCACTTGCTGAAAAAATCATATTTTCCATGTGCAAAATTCTGTACATGCCTTAATACCTCAGGTGTTTGGCTTTGACTGAATTTTCTCCTTCCTCATCCTCCTATCTTACAAGCCTGATCTAGCATCAAATGAATAAAGCATTGGAATCAGGAAATAGAAAATAAACTGGAAATTTTAGAGGATACACAACATTGGTCTAATACAAATCTAAACAGAAAACACATTTAATAATAACAACTGTTTCATTGTTATAGCTGATGATGTTACAATAAAGGATACAGCTCACAAATGTTCCTTTGCCCAGTACACCAACAGTACCTATGGTAAAGTCATCTGAATCAGTCAAGAAACTCAACTTCAATTTCCCCTGTTAGTTTTCAACTTTTGGACATGGCCTTTTGCTAATTTTTGTCATGGCCTTTTCCACTCCTATTCAGTGTGGGAATTGTTTCCTTGTAATTTAGAGCTATGTGCATACATCTGTGACTCCTGCACATTTTTGGCCACTCTTACTTAGTATTTGTAGGAAGCTCCAGTCTGGTGACACAGGAGCTGGCAATAGTTGGAACTAGACATTTGGAATTTATAAAAAGCTGCTCCATTTTATGGAGTAGGGGCAGGAACTTTTTTGATACAATAAAAGTAATACCAAATAAGCACCTCATTATGTCCTTATGGATTCTATTTTAGGGTATGACTAAAAGGAGTGATAAACTACAAATTAATAGCTACCATATTCTTGACTTACAATTATTTTAACATTTCTGTTTGAAGCATTAATTTTCAAAAACAATGACATGGCATAACTGGCTCTAATAGTTTAATGTTAAGATAAGGAGAGGCTTCATAATAACGCTGCTAACTTCTAAAAAGCCCTTTATTACTGAGGATGAAATTTCAGCTCACAAGGAACATTTTTTCAACACCCATGCAGTGATAATCCAGGTAAAAAGAGACCTATTCAACTCGATCCATTAAGGTGAAAAGTGTGTTGAAGAATTCCATTGCAATTTTCTCCTTTTTTGGGAACTAGGAAAAAAGGAACCTTGCATTAAAGCTTATTTTAAGGCATTATATGGATTTTTTTTTTCTTTGAAGGTTTTACATCTTGTCATCTATTTCACTGCTGAACATATTTTCCTAATGCAAGTGGATTGTTTCACCCTTTTGAGAGCTGAAACTGTACAATATTGTTAGAATGATTTTCTTATATTCAGTTAGGAAAAGAAGAATCAAAATTAATATAAGCTATATGTGTATTGAAATAACATTAAGGAAAACTTAACATGGCATTCTCAGGAGCTGAATTATATCTAAAAGAGTTTGATAGCAGTTTCATACCTCATCCATGGAAACGCTGATATTTCTCTTTCCCAAACAAGAGGTACAGAAACAGGTGGGCTCATGAAATTTTTGGGTAACTAAACCAGGGCAGATGAAGTCCAAAGACCTGGAGCTGGTCCCTGAAATCTATACTCAACCATTCAGCTATATCTCCCTTAGATCCAAGTGGATCTAGACATGAGAGACTTATTTAGGAAGAATGAAGTCCTATTCTGTAGCAAACAGTCTAACAGAGTAAGGAGAAAAAAAGTCCCTAAAATTTATAGCAGAATTCTTCATACTTGGATTTAAATTACTATCTTTTCTAGAGGAAGATATAACCAGAAAAACAAAAGTGATTTTCAACTCTTCAAGAAGTATTTCAGTATCTCACTAAGGAAATAATGAAAAGGAAAAAAAAAAAAGGATTAAAAAAGTTTTTTTTAAAATATGTGAAATATAGAAATCAATGTGAACACTTAAACAACCAACATAAAGAATTGTAGCTATTATTTACAAAGTCCGAAAACATAACTGAACTCTAGCCTATCCCTTAATACAAATCTCACTGCTTTCTAAACCATGCCTGATGTTCCTATTCCAGTAAAAAATGTTTTTCATTATTTTAAAATGCAACTGATAAAATTTTTCACTGTATGAAAAATTTCAATTTCAATATTTCAAATATGCAACATTTTCTTTTAAAGAACTCAGTTAAAAAGGGGAAATGATAGATGCTGAATTTACTTATAAGACTCACCTAAAATTTTTATGCTTATAGTTGCATCATTAGTTAGTACTGTACTTATGAGAATTGTTAGTCATTAGCCATTTATTATAATTTTTAAAGACATGAAGAAATGAAACTTTAATTCAAGTCTAACCCTTAAATATTGGTGTTTAATTTTCTTTAACTAAGAATGCAAACTAAGAGATTTCTCTAGAAGATTACTACTTTTCTATCCTTTTTGCTTATAGTCTACCCTTATTTCTAGCACTTTCAATATCTCCCAATATTAGTTAGGAAAAATACTGTTAATTTGCTTGGTTTCTCATAAAAATTGTGCTTATTTCCAGCACTTTCAATATCTCCCAATATTAATTAGGAAAAATACTGTTAATTTGCTTGTTTTCTAATAAAAATTTTGCTCCTATGCTCCAGTGCATGGTGCATCACTGCCTACGAAAATTCTAATAAATGAAATAGGATTTTTTGAAGGCAGTAAGACTTGTTCTTTCATATACAACACTGCATTGTCTCAACATCTTAGACTAGAATTGATATATATTTCTGTTTATGATTGGGAAGGTGAATTGTGTGTTTATGCCAATACATATAAATGATAAAAGCTCCAATGTGCCTTTCTCTCCAGATGAAACATCCATACACCTGCAGTAAACATTTAATTCAGCTAGTAAAATCCTGAAACCACTTTAAACTACTTTATAACTTTATCTCTGTCAAATGACATTTTTCATACTCTATTTTACTTATTCTGAGTTATTTATGTTAAATTATATCAAGAGGAGATTTAGAGTGAATGACAATAAGGTTTCCATGGAATAATCAGACATCTGTTGTTGTTTTTCCCTCAAAGGTGTGTTTCTGAACTCAGATTTTTAAAAATCCTTCTTCCATCTTTTAAAAATCCATCTTTCTACAGTGGAGAAACAACACAGAAGTGATATTCTTTAAGGATTATTTTACCCCATAAACCCGAAGATTGAGTTGTGAATATATTATTTTGAGGTTACAGTTCAAAGATTTCAAACATAATTAAAGGATTTTTCATCTACCTCTGTGGATTGTGATTGAAAATGTGTGTTGGAGAAAGGCTGGCCATAGCTGTTAAAACAGAGGACAGTCAATTTAGGCATCATTATTCTTTTTATTTATTTATTTTTTTTCTGCTTGTAATTACAGTCCTTCAGTCTTGAGTTTATTTTCAGTGACGTTACTTCCCCACCAGTTACAACTGAGTACATCATCACCCAACCTCAGCACAGCATAAAGTATCTTGAGGTAAACTATATTTGCTTGCTTTTAGCTTGTTTTCCCAAGGAAAATGCAGATCTCCTCTGGGTCATTTCCTCAGTACACCAAGTATATATACTGCAGGCACTTGCATGCATAATTGATAAGGTGGGAGAGAAAGAGGAACAGAATCTTAAGAGTGTTCATGTAATCTAATCACATTTTTGTGGGAAGTTTTCATAAAAATATATAAATAAGCTGTCTCCAGTCCTTGTGTCATTCCCCTTTCGCTTCCCACTGACACTCACTGGAAACACAATGTTTCTCTGGATGTGAAAAAAATACTTCTTCTGTATTCAAAAATACACGCCAACGTGCATTAAAAATTTACCCAGTTTTCGCAGTAGGATATGCTTTTAATGTAATGCAAATTTTGCTTGTTAAAGGTCATTTTCTTTCCCAGAAGGTTCATGAGCACAGCCCTGGACTGACCCCCAGTCCTCTCTGGGATTTGGCTCTGCAGACCTGGCTAACCCTGAGATCCATACCAAATCAAGCACGGGTAATGCTTTTAAAAAGGTAGGCAAATATAGTTTGTTATAGTTTGTTACAGTGTTCCTCTTACACACACATGAGGACCTACATTTCATACCTGAAAACAGGTATCAGAACTGACAAATTTATTCATTTATTTATTTATTAATTAAAGTTTTTTTTTAATTTACACCTAGTAAATTAAAACTAGAGGGCAATTTTGCACATAGCCATTTTCAGAACATAGCTATGAAAGAAACGTTCAAGAAAAAAGAAAATCAGAAAACCTCAGAACTTGGCTGATATGGAAACACAGACCAAGAAACTATTTGATATTTGGTACTATGAGGTTTTTCCCTAGGTCTTAGAAAAATAAAGAAAATACAAAGCACATAACTTTGACCCTCATTGTAGCTAGTAAACACTGAGCTACAACTACTTGCTATCTAAGTATCAATGGTGTGAGGAAAAAAAAAGACCTTTTTATTTTTTTTTTTTTATGGAGGTCATTATGGATCATATGCTGGCACGTGCTGAATTGCCGCTCACTCCCTCTCTCCACTAAGAAAATTTAAGTCTTTTTTTTCTAGCAAAACTTTAGACTTTGAAAATTAAAACTAGAGGGCAATTTTGCACATAGCCATTTTCAGCACATAGCTATGAAAGAAATGTTCAAGAAAAAAGAAAATCAGAAAACCTCAGAACTTGGCTGATATGGAAACACAAAGAAACTTTGATATCTGGTACTATGAGGATATAAAATTAACTGCTTCAGCACGAAGCACTGGGAAAAAACTGTGTTCATGGACTGCATAATTTAAAAGATTGTGCAGTTAAAGATCTGTATAACTCTTCATAACGTTCTAACTGGAGTCTCCATAAAGCCTATAAACTAGATGGCAGCATAAAATTATTAGACCCGCATTTACAGCTTTGCTTATTATAGCACTGTTATTTTCACACCATTATTAATAGAACTGAGGCTAAATAAGCATAGCTCCTAAGTAGTAGCAGCAAGAATTTGCATGACATTCTGCATCACTGCTAGTCAACACAAGCTTTTGGAGAAGAGTAAGCAAGACAAAGATCTTTATTGGGGAAAAAAAAATTAAATATTGTGGGGTTTTATGGCTGTTTTATAAGGAAAAAGAGCCCCTGTTGATGCAGTAAATGATGCATAGGAACAGGATGGCAGAAAACTTGCATTTGCTATTATTTCTTGATAACGCTCACAGCTGAAGTGGAGGAAGGAAAACAAAAGTAAACATGGAAAAAAAACCCAAAAACCCAAATATCTGAAAGCAGGCTTGCTTTCACCCAGGGAAAACCACCCAACTTTGCCTGGATCTTAAATTCAATGGTAAAGAGAGTTTCATCATGACAGCATCTCATGTGCTCAACAAGACTTTCCAATACTTATATCTAATATTATCTTAGCAAAACAATTAGAGGAAGAAGTAAAGAAAATTCTACAGAGTAATACATCAGATGAAATAATTATCAATAAATTCTCCTTCATTTTTCCAGATGGACTGACAAAAGCTTTTCATGCAAATTCTACCCACCTATTTGCCAAGAATTTTTTTTTTTTTTTGGAAAATGATATTATTATTTTTCTGATAATTTTGGAGGTGGCCAAAGGATTTAAAGACTGATTGTATTGTTTTTCATTTACTGAATGTTTATGTGGGAGTAATATATGATTTTGAAGATGGGTTATCTGACAAGAGGTGTATTTAATGGCCTTTCTCTGTTGCAGACTTTTGCAATTGTGGTTTAGACAAAATGTGGTTTGGACAAAATGTGTTTTAGACTAACAATGGCAATAAATTCTATTAAAACCCAACTTCAAGTTATTCTTTCATAGACTTAAGGTCTTCCAAACAATAATCCTCACATGTTCATATAAGCACAATTATATGTGCTAAAAATAATTTTAAATTTTTTCCTCATAATTAACTGAAAATATCCTCACAAATAATTGCTACAAAATAAAACAATAAAATAACAATGAAATACAAAATAATATTTGATTAAAAATCAACTCTACTGTGTTCTTACTTGCACCTCACACATACCCAAACTATTAAACTCTTTTTTTAAATTAAAAATTCATCTAAAATAATGAGAGGGAAAATGAGTTTGTGTGGAATGAAAAAGACACAAAGGAATGGAAATAATTAAAAAAATATGTACTGGGGATGCTGCATATTCCTTATCCACTTCATGACATTAATATTTGTTGCAAAAGAAAAAGACAATGACCAAGAAACAATGGATAGCAGAGATGAGAATGGAAGTCAAATTTTGTTCCTGACTTGACTTTAAAAAGAAAAATCCCCTCACATTGAAGTAACAAAAATTATATAGATTGTAAGCCAGAATCAGCACTGACATTGGTGCTGCTTATCTGCACTTGACAGACAACAGTGAGAGATCTTCAGTTGCAGCTCTGCGGTTACACCAGTCTTCTTTACCTGTTTTTACTTTCATAAAATATCAACCTCGAAAACTTAACTTTTCCAAAAGCTATTTTCCTTTCAGAGGCAACGTATCCAAGCTATTTGAATCAAATCCAGAAGGGAAAGAAGGGAAAGTAATCCTTCTTTATTTACCTGAATCTGTTGAGAACTTACCAATCACATATTTAGTTTTCAATTATACGTTGAGGAATTAAACGCATAGAGTAGTTTGTGGAAAAAGGTGTTCTGTGTGAAGAAAGTTCTTCTTGAGATCTGATTTTGTGGCTAAGGGTAAATAAGGAGGAGAACAAGAAAAAAATGTATGTGTTAAGAATATTGTCAGACATGTTCTGGACTAGATCTGCATGTGCAGGTGAATATTCTGGACAGTTTGATTGTCTTTGGAGGTCTCCATACAAACACCTTTTAAGTACTGAAAAAATATCTTGAAAACACAGAGTTAAATGCTTTTCTCTATTACAAAAAAACCTGGACAGATTAGATACTTTCTCTTAAATTTAGACTTTCTCAAACATCTCAGATTGGGCACTTCTACCTTTTTTGGAAACCTTCAAGTCTGCCTTTGAAGGAAGTTTTGCAGTGCTGAATGCAGGAGGAAAAACATGGAACCTTTCACTCATAGAAAATCCCTCTGGTTCTGCTTGAGGTGTCAACCTTTCAATGCAATGTTCTTATGATAAGGTAGTTTCATCAGCATGGACTGCTCAGGAATAATATTCTGTTATTCATTTATGTTTACTTAAATAAAAATCAGGGCATTAAATTATTTAAATCAAACAGACTTTCTTGAAAGCAAAACAGTGATTTGAAATGCTTAAGGTATGAGATTCACTCTTGCCTTTTGAGGTAGCATTTCAGATATAAACTTGAAGAATTAAAAGGTGAGTATGTACTATTTTCTCTATTTTTCAGTTTAACAAGTCTCATTGTTCCATTCAGAAATTCTGTCACAGATGTCTGAAATTGCTAATTTATTTATATATTTATCTTTATCTCCAACATGCAGGGTAGTAATTTAAATAAATTGACTCACTTCTGTATAACACAATTCAGCAGGAAAATGTATTTCTAAAGGAAAAGAAATTATTTTAAATACTTCAAATAATCCAAAAGGCTACTTATAAAAAAAAAAACAAACAATGAACCTCTGAAGCAGACATTAGGATTCATCTCACCGAGACTGAATCTAAACTCTTAGCACATCATTCCTTATTTTTTTTCTGGCTAATGTCAAAAACCCAGTAATTATAGTAAAAATATAGTTCAAGAGTGGTGGGGGGGAAGGGAATAGTCCCATGTTGATAATCCTGCTTAGAACTGTTTCACAAATTAGTATAGTAACTTGCTTGACAAGCATGTAACACTCTATTGTAAATTACTGGCACAAGTTCAAAGTAGATAGAGGAATAGTGAAGAGCAAAAAAACCTGAACAAACAAAAAGTAGCATCAACTGCCTTTACTAATCCTCCCCGTTAGAAGCAATGGATATGTTGTGCAACCACAAGCAGTAAACAGCTGATCTGCTGGGGGATGGAAGAACAGCTGCAGAAAGGAACCTGCACACCCAAAGCAGGAAGCAGAAGGAATTAATGTACCTCCTCCAGAAAAAAAACAGTTTGGTTAAATGTCGCAGGCATCCTTTATGGAAAATCCTTTCCTTAGGATTTTTCCTCCTGAGAAGCTGGGAGGCCTCAGGAACAAAATGCAAACATTGATTATCTGCTGCTGTGGAATGCAACAGGTGCATCTGTGATTGGCCCATGGTGGATGTTTGTAATTAATGGCCAATCACAGTGAGCTGGCTTGGACAGAGAGCCGAGCCACAAACCTTTGTTATCATTCTTTGTTATTCTATTCTTAGCCAGCCTGCTGATGAAATCCTTTCTTCTATTCTTTTAGTATAGTTTTAATGTAATAGTATCATAAAATAATAAATCAAGCCTTCTGAGACATGGAGTCAGATCCTTGTCTCTTCCCTCATCCTAAGACCCCTGTGAGCACCGTCACAGTTAATTTCTTTTGGGGTAGGAAAGGTTAGGAAAAGGACTCAAAAAGTTCAAAGGATTATAAAATTTTTAGGTTGGAAAAGACCTCCAAGGCCATAGAGTCTGTGACCCAACACTGCCAAAGCCATGACCAAACCATGTCCCCAGGTGCCACCTCTCTGTGTGATGTAGATGAACGTGGCTCACTTCACGAGAGATTTCAAGCACTGCAGTCTGAGTGAAGGCAAGAATTTCTGGTAATTCTAGGTTTTTCCCTAAGTCTTAGAAAAATAAAGAAAATACAAAGCACATAACTTTGATCCTCTTTTCCTTCATATCATTAAACAATATTCAATGACAACGTTTTCAGCCAGGATTATATATTATTCTCCTTCTCACACACTGTATGGAAAAATTAAACATAATCTTACACAGACTTCTTGATTTTCACATGGTTACCTAATACTTACAAAGGAAAAATGGCAATGCATGAGTTCTAACAGCAGAAAATCAGGTATACTTCATCCTCATTTTAATTACTTATTTAAAGACAGAATTTTTTCTTCAAATTAAATTGTAATGCAGACTAGCTGAAACGAACATGTATTTTACAAATGTGAACTCACACACATACTAGAAACACATTCCATTTTCATGCTTACTTAAGAATAGTAGGTGCAGGAAAATTTCAGCCCTTTCAAATACCTACATACAGTTCCTAAATATGTCAGCTTGATTTTTCTATTCATGCTTCTCAGTTGCATAGTGAATCCACTGTGTGTGATATCAAAACCATTCTGGAAAAAAGAAGTTAAAAAAAAAAAAAAAAAAAAAAAAAGAAGACTTGCCTTTTGCCCTCTACTAAATTGAATTAGAAAGGCCCTTTTGTTGCTTTAGTTCAGAGGAAGGTTAGGTGTTCTGAAACAGAAAGAGTGGAAAGAGATACCGACAAAACACTATTTTATAATGCACCATGTGCCATGAAGGAGAGATCTTTGAAACCTGCAAAGCAAAATTACACATCTTTTTTTTCATTACAGACTTAAAAAATTTCCAGGCAACATTACTCACCAGGTATCTTTTAATAAACTGCAGAATTGTACAAGACTTTATCATCTATATTAAAAAGAAAAAGTCATGTAAGGTATTCTTCTAAATGATACTAGCATATTTTTCTTGTGTTTACCCACAGTTGAATTTTTTGCCAAGTTAGTTTCTGGAAGATTAGGAAGAAGCATGTTGAATATCAATATGCTTAGACTGTAAAGCCCACAAAGCAATAGTTCTAGTATGAAATTTGATAAATATGCATTAGAACTGAAAGATAGATCTGAATTTTTGCTTTGAGAAATTATTAGAAAAGCATAAAATGACAATGAAAAATCTCGTCCTTTTATACTGAATTTTAATGATTCTATTTTGTTGCAAAACCAGGAAGGCATGTATTTAAAAAACATATTCACATAAAGTTAAGGAACAGGTAGAGTAGGGAAAGGATGGGATTGGAATCAAAAGGCAAAGCTGACAGGAACATGGAAAGGGAGTGGAAAAGAGAGGCAGGAGTAGGTCAAGCATATTATCAGGCAAGAGATGATAAGAGATATTTGCTGCAGCAGACAACAATGTTTATTTCAGATTTTGGAATTTTGCAGGGTTTCCCGAGTCACACCATCCCTCTGTTACCCAGAAAGTAGTTTTTGATCTCAGTGGAAAAGGATGCTTCTTGTTCCTGTGATATAAAGCAGCGTACACGAAGGAGAATAAAATACTGACACCATTTTAACTTACACACAGACTTGTGTGCTGATGTTAACTGTTGGGAACATTAGCGCAGCCATGTGCTGCTTTAGAAACCTGGACTTTATCCCACAAAGCTGTCACTTAATACAGGGTAAGAACTGAAGTTAACCTCAGTATGTACTGATCCATTTTTCAGGGTGCTTACTTGTGACGGAAGAGATGAGGATCTGACTCCATGTTTCACAAGGCTTGATTTATTATTTTATGATACTATTACATTAAAACTATACTAAAAGAATAGAAGAAAGGATTTCATCAGCAGGCTGGCTAAGAATAGAATAGCAAAGAATGATAACAAAGGTTTGTGGCTCGGCTCTCTGTCCGAGCCAGCTGGGCTGTGATTGGCCATTAATTACAAACATCCAACATGGGCCAATCACAGATGCACCTGTTGCATTCCACAGCAGCAGATAATCAATGTTTGCATTTTGTTCCTGAAGCCTCCCAGCTTCTCAGGAGGAAAAAACCCTAAGGAAAGGATTTTCCATAAAAGATGTCTGCAACACCCCAGCTCTGTATGGCTGTCACAGAAAAGGCCAATTAAGCTTGCATGAAAAAAATCTTCATTAAGGTATTTCCTACATTTTAATTTAGTTACTTTGCTTATTAATAACATTCCTATATTATTTTCCCCTGAATATTTATCTCTCTATATTACATGTGTATATACAAATTATTCTACTTAATAAAAAGACTGGTATTAGACATAAAACAGAATCCTTTCTGCTCTAGTACCAACTCACAAACAGCAAGTAAAAAAATCTGGGGAAGCAATGGAAACTAGCAGAAAATTGGATTGCAATTGTATTGGGCTAAAGGATCCATAGAAAAGAGATGAAAAAAGGCTGCAGTATTACAGAATGAAACCACTGCCAAAACTAATGTCCAGCAAAAAGACCATAGTATGAGGTACATCAAAACTTACAGTTTTCAATAGCACACTGGTCTTTAGGATCCCTGAAACTATCTAATTGACAGATAATTTGATATTCTCGAGGTGAGATATCTTTAAAATCACAGGCAAAATCACTTAATGGAAAGCTAAATCTCAGTGGATGAAACAGATTGAAAATTGAATCTGTATAAATTACCAAAAAAAGTGCTCCAACAATGGGCATAAACAGATATGTGACAAAATTCTGAGACTGGTAATGTTACCCTGGACATTTAGCTGAAAGCTGTGAAATAAATGAAAAAAAAACATGCTCAAGAAAATATTATGTGCAGCAGAAGGACTGTGGATTTTTAGCAGAACCAATTGTGTACTGAGTTGCTAAAATATGTATCAACATTAGAAGATAAATGCACAACACTTTTATATGCCTAGAGTTGAAAAATCAGAGAAAGAGCATTAAGCAAGCCTGAAGTCATCTGTTATACTCCTTTCTTTTCACATTTACATGAAATCCTTATAACTTTGGTGGCAAGAGATTGAATATGTATACTGTTTCCCTTGATAGATGAATCCATTATCCTCAGTTTAAAACCAGCTGCCAGTGGAAATATCTGCATTAGTGGAGTCTCCTATAAAAACATTTTTGAAGTAAGGAAAACTTCTTACAGCTGACCAGATGTTATCTCTAATGAACCAAAATATTTCCTAAACTTCTGTAGAAAGCAAACATTCTCATTACGGGAATTCTAGTGAGTTAGTTCCACAAAACTAATGAATCATTAGTTTTTTTATTTATTTTTTAAGCTCAAACTTAGTTTCAATAGAAAATGCTGCTTGTCCTTTTGAATGTTTCATGTAAGGCAACACCATCTTTGTTAATTTGTGAAAGAAAACATTTTACTTCATAAATATATAAAAAGCAGCTGTGTAATTCAGACCAATACAAAATTTCTAAATACTATGAAATTTAGTGAGATTCAGTTCTGCCTGAAATTTGTAATCCATTTCTCAAAACTACTGTAAGGTTTAGCAGATCTCTTTCACAGTCACATCTGCCCCAGTTCCTTCCTATCCTTCCCCAAATTTAGAATTTTCATGGTGTTTGTGTACATTCTCAGTCTACAAGCCAAGCACACAAGGTGCTGTTATCTTGTTGAAGAGAAATGTTCAGCCAGAAAGAGCTGTGGGAGCGCAGAAACCACAGAAACAGAATAATTATTTCTTTTGGGGAAACAAACACCTAGCAGTTACTTGCTGTGCTGAGTTGAGGGAAGAAGTAGACATGTAAGGAGATGTCTGCTTTCTGCTTGCAGGCTCCAGGCTGCCAAAGAAATATGATCAGGACCTCGGTGTTAGTTTCAGCTACGGTTTGAACTCCCTACAGCAAAGTTCGTATATACCGGCGTTTATTTCAGATGTTGGGAAATATTGCTAAGCATCCTAACAGAGCAGTGACAAGCAACTGTTTTAAAAAAAAAGAATATCAGTCTGCTTTTTTTTTTTTTTTTTTTTTTTTTACTTTTCAAGACAAGATAGCAAATCTAATCCTCACAGCAGCATCATAATATTCTTCCAGAGTGGTGGCATCGGTAATTGCAAGTGCCAGCACCCAGGTGGTACGCCAGGTTTTTGGTACCAGGCCACTTCTTCCTCTTGTGGACAATAATGTTAATCAGGAAGCAATCCAGGCTCCCACCAGGGAAAAATCATGACCTGCCCTATTTGAATTAGTGCTGGATAACTCCCAGATGAGTTAATAAATACAGCTGAAGCCTAATTAAATCCTATCCCATGCATCCTGATTGTGTTGCTGTGTGTCTAGGACAATGAATGAGCACAGGTCTTTTAGGGATTGTTCTTAAAAAAAAAAAAAAAAAAAAAAAAAAACCAAAAAAAAACCAAACCAAAACTAAAAATCTTAAAAGCCTTCTTTTAGATTTGCTATCAGTCAGAGCACAAAGGCTTCAGCCGTAGTTGTTGTGATTTGCTGGTCCAAAATGAGCCTCTCCATGGAGATGTACTCATAAGAGCAGGCTGTGTCAAAAGTTTCTATTAAGCTGCCACTAAAAGAAAGAAACTTCAGAGGAAGAAGCTTTTATTTTTCCATCCAACCTGAGGAAGCTAGAGAAAAGATGCTGAAGGTCAAGGCTGCTAGAAACTTTTATGAAAATGCCAAAGACTTGTTAAAGGAGAGATCATCTGCTATCATCTTTACAAACTATAAAGGAATTCAGCTTTATTTAAGAAGGGTCCTTCTCAGAGTCTCCCAGGCTACTTAGTTAACAGTAAGACAAAAGAAGTTTTTAGGGTGCAGAAAAAAAAACAGCAAACAATTATCCAGACAATAGCAGACTTTGAAGGAAGAGACAAAGTTAACCGCAGATACAACAAATTTTTGCACTTCACCAGTGCCCACCTCAGCTGATCTGTCCCAGAAAAGTCTCATGCTTGTGTCCCTCCTTCCCACTCAGATCACAGCTGAACATGGACCACAAAGGATCCTAGCAGCTATTCCTTCCACAATAGGCAAAAAATCTCTTTCTACAAAAATTCAGAGCCCATTTTTTCTGCCAATAATAAGCCACTGAAAGAAGAACAGAGAGCTTATGAGGGAGAGCCCTGCCCAGCCTGCACGAAGCATGACCCCAGGTGTGCTTTGCCCAGGTCATTCCCTGCCTTTTTCAGCTGAGCTGATATATAACTGCCCTAAAAATTATCAAACCATGGACAGCAAATACAGCAGCATAATGCACCTGCTAATTTGGAAGCCATAGCATGGCATTCAACCAGAAGGAGGAGTTTTTTTCTTACAGAGAGCACCAGCAGGAGCACTAAGAAAGGAAATAATGGGGCCAAACGCTGGGCAGGGTTTGGCCCAGGACCACCAGGCTCCACAGCATCCAGCAAACAGATCAAGGTTGGAGGAGCTGCCTGGGTATGATGAGCACGTGGGCAGCTGACTTTCAGCCCAGAGCATGTGAAGATGTGTCCTGGTGCTCGTGAATGTGTGGGCAGAGATGAATGAGTCACACCTGTTTTGTTTTTAAAAGGAATCCTAACCCCCTCCTGTAAAATCTTTCTCTAAAATTTGCTCCGCTGCCACCAGTGTTGCAGTATTAGGTGTTTATGTCACATTTGGGCGCCTAACCTCTTCCACAGGCAGTTTTCAGGTATCTTTTTGTTATCTCCAGAGATGGTGACTCAGCCATTTCCTTGGAAAGCCTGTTCCAATGCCTGACAACCCTTCTGGTGAAGAGCTTTCTCCCATTATCCGACCTAAACCTCCCCTGATGCAGCTTGAGGTAATTTCCTATTGTGTAGCAAGAAAGAAGTTTAAGGTGTTTGCTATGGGAAGACATCCTTGAGGTGAGCAAAGAGTCATCCTTGGATCAATTCTAGTCTTCCAAATACCATCCATGTTACAGGTTCATCAGAGAAATGAAGTGTGTCTTAGGCTACACAGGCACACAGCATGCACTGAGCCCTGCTCAGGTAAGTATTTTGTATTTTGGGACGTATTGTATTAAGTACTTTGGGATGTGCTGTATGTGAAAGCACATTGGAGAGGACCAACCTCTCATCAGCAGTGTGACCTTCAGACTGAAACTGCCTCCTGTGTGCTGTGTAAAACAATGCCATTTGAAATTGGTTTTGGAAAAAGAGTTGGTTTGCATTAAGGAACAAAACCAAAAAAAATCTCTTGTATCATTTTCATTTAGTCTTCTACAACCTGACATTAAAAGATTTCTAAATCATTTGACTTCTAAAGCAAAGGTATACAAAGTTTAAACTATAAAGATTTGGTGCTTCTGTTTCAGGCCTTTAGGGAGCCTTTGCAGTTACTCTTTTCCAAGAAGTATAGCTGATCAATCTGAGTTTTTCCTCCATAAAAAGGACAGGAAAAAAAGAAGTCTTTTAATCAGACAATTTATGAATTTGTCCTTTAATTCTTTGTAAATCCTAGACATAATTCTTTATAACCCTGCTCTTTCTTGTTAGTGCTTATGTGCACACACATTTTTATAACTTATTTTGTTATATTTAATTTAATTCTATTTGATATTTCACTAGAGAAAGGGTTAAAAAAAGCCACTTTAAAATGTTGTGAAAATCCATTGCTGTTATCTGGAAAGCAGTAATACAATGCCTATTTAGAGTGCACATTCTTAACAGCAGCAGTTTTGATACCAAAGCTTCTCTGAAGTATCTGTAATGTCATGGCAACCCGGTACTTATATTGCATATAAATTCAATTATTTAATAGCTCTGAGTGTAGTATCTGCCAAACTCTATTTTATTAAGTAAACAAAAAATTATTTATCCATACATTTACATTTCCAAAATAGTTGTGAATTTTACAATACTGTTTATAATGAATAGAACAATATTATTTTTAACTCGTGGATTAACTTTCTAAATTCACTCTTGGTAAGCAATCTAAATATCTGAGTTTTAAAAATTAATTTAACCATGTTATTGGGGGGAAAGTAAGGTACAGAACTGAATATTTGTCTTGTGGTTAGTGAATTTTCCAATTACATCAGATTTGCAAAGGAAATGTACTTCCACTACTCCATATATTTTTTAGAGTTATGTAGACCTACCATGTAATAACACAGACTTGGATTACTTGAAAAAAAAAAATATAGAATTTAGATAACAACACTGCCTGTATCAGTGTATCAAGCAGAGAAGTGTTTTTGTGTTCTCATCATGTTAAGATAACATCAAGGCATACAGTTAGACAATCATATTTCTGGATTCAATCCAATGTTCTGAAAAAATTCCCTGCACTGTTTCTCTCTACTCTTTAAATATGTAATCCACATTTTCTAAACAGATCCCTTTACCAGTCCTTACTCTTTGCATTTTCCTAAGATTAGGTCTCCTCTCTTGCATGAGCACTCTCACAAACTCCTCTGGAAGTTGAATCTCACTATTTTCCCTCGTTCTACCCAAAAACATGTGCTTACACAAATTATTATGGTGTTTGAATCCACAAATTTGTGTTAGGCTTCTAATGTGAAAATCAGGCAAAACACCATAGAGGCTTTCCAAGATGATACAAATGCACATGGGTAGAAGCGAATCTGTAAATACAATGAGAAACTCATGCTAAAGAAGGCTTTTTATGGGTATTTTCTTCTCAAATACAACTCATTCACTTTGACAACACTTCCAAACCAAAATCAAGCTTGAAATTGCAAGAATTTAAGGAAGGGAATCTGAAATTCATCAAAATAACTGAGAATATTGCTTAAGGTATTCCCTAAGGTACCATTTCATTGTTAAAATATTTTTGAACAAGCTCTTAGAATGAAACAATATCATGCTTTCCTCTGCATTCTCTATCAATACATTTATTTCAAAATCAGTTTAATATAAATTGATTTCTAGGTACAAATAGCATCAATAACATTGTCATCATAATTTCTCAAAAAGGCAATGCATGCCACATGCAAGTTAATAATAACACTGATTTTTTAAAGGAAATGTGAATTCAAGTGGAGTTCCAAGATATTCAAAACAAATGAGACTTTCTCAGGTGTAGGAACTCTATGTCATTAAGTTGTTACTGAAGTATGTTTAAGAAGAGAAAGGAGTATAGTACATTTTTATTAAAAAGCATCTTTCATGAACAACATTTTCAGTTTTCTGTCTTTTTGTGGATTTAGACATCAGATAATGAACAGAAGCATCCTGCTTCCCCTCTGCATTGAAAATATTACCAATGCAACACTCATCTGGACAGTATGATTCATTTCAAGTAAGAATTTTAATTTTGCCATTTGGAGAAACATGAGAACACAATATGTGGTGATTAACTCTCATGCAGATATTGCTCTTGTTTCATGCATATTTAATACTTATTTATTCTAAAATGTTTTCTTGAAAAATTCTGGACCTTTCACCTCCCTCCACAAAAATATTTCGCATTTTGACAAAACATTTTTATATACATAGTGTGTTAGGAATAGTAAGTATTAAGTCACATTAGGTAGTTAAAATTATCCTGACTTTTAAATACATTTCCAAACATTAAAATATATTTACAGGTGTGAATTTTGAACACAAGAAAACAAAAACACTTCAGTTCTATTAGTTGAAAAACATCTTGGATAATTTAGGTAATTCCTAGAATTCAGTGTTTTTTAAGAAACCAGCAGATTTGAAAAACTTCAAGAATACTTTCTCCCCATTGTAGACCATATAATCTCCTATCACTACTATTTTCTTTCATGCAATCAACTAAAATGTTATTAAAACACCATACCTTCATTAAGTATCACCAATTGCCTTTTGTAAAGTGCATTCTGATTTGTAGATCCAAGTATTGTAGATAATAATTATAAGGCTTGCTTAGCCAAAAGATTAGCATCCTTCAAGGAATACCCTGACATATTTCAAGGTTGTAAAACATGAAAAGTGGTGGAAGGGATTTTCTTTTTTTGAATGTGATCCAAAGTCTTAATACTCTTTCTTTCAATTTCTACATAGAGAAAAATGTTTTATTTTTTTCTGGTACATGAGCATGTTGGGCAATAAAAGAGCTTTCAAAATTTTAAATGAGAGCATTCGTATTTGATATTTGCATGTAAAAGCAACTTAAAGTTTATTAAAATAATATTACATAGTTACATACTCTGATCATTTAATACCATCCCCAGTTACTAGGATAATTATTTATATACATAATACACTTGCATTCATTTGTCCAGCATGCAGGAAATTTAAGCAGATTCTAGAGAAGCAAGCACTGCTAGTACAGGTTTTACGCTTCCTCTATTTATTTTAAATCCAGAAAGCTCACATGCCTACCCATGCAAAAGGAAGGGAAAAATGCTAAAAAATGGTTTAGTGAAATATTTAAACAAAAGACTGTACATAAGACTTTACATAATACAAGCAAAAAAATCCTCCAAATTATGGAAGTGTTCATAAACACCAGATGTTCTCCTGGTATGTGTGCATTAGCAGGAAAGGCCCTGATGAGCTAAAAAGGCTCAAAGAATAAACTTAGAAACAGATACTACAGATACTCAGAATCAAAGGATCTAGTTTTTAATACTCACCTCAATACTTAAGAAAGCATAATAATAGATCACTGTAGCAAATCAAAGTCTAAAACATTAGTAGCAAGAAGTTTCCTAAATCATAGTAAAAAACTACATTCTCATAATACTAATAAAAAAATAAAAATAGTAAGCTAAACAAAGAGAATGGAATTGTATCTAACTATGACTTTAGCTATTGCTAATCTGATCTCACTCTTTAAACAATGATTTTCTACCAGTTACCTTTCTGCAGAGTCCTCCTGAGGAATCACTTAATCTCATGCAGTTTGCAGACATGCACAAAATATACAAAGTTATGGCTGATAATTAAAGGACACTCTGAAAGACTTTGAATGCAGATGTATTTTAACCATTAGGAACAGAAATAAGTAACACTAGCATCTTACAAAAGCTGGTTCTCTTAATTAAATCAATCTGCATCACTTATCAGTTTCAGTCCAGAGGACACAAAAAACTCAGGAAAATCTGTAAAATGTGTACACAGCGGAAAACAGAATTCCTGGGTTTTCACCCTGGGAAATGCTGCAGTAAAGTCATGTATCTGGTCAATAAAGGTCAACACATCCTGAGAGCCTCTAAAAAGCAATCTAGACACTCTAAATAAACAGCTGAGATAAAATGGGAGCCATCAAGATACAATTAGGAAACAGCAGGTTCAGGAACAGCAGCAGAATGCAGACCATTTGGAAACAGCTCAATTTTCTCTTTTGAGTACATCTGATTTCTATTTAAAGCTCTGATAGCACACATATAATGATCATGCACATAAACTAATATGACTGCATTTCTTCCATGTTATCTGATGCAGGCTGATAGGGCAATTATTTTTAATATATAAAAATTAACTACTCATATGTATAACATTTAACAATAGCTTTCATGTGGCAAAATCCGAGAATGATATATTTTACAAAGTATATGGTAAATTTAGAGGGGTCTTTTTTGGTAAAGCCTCAGCATGTAGTACCAAATTAAAGCACATTTCTTAAGATTGTCCCTTCTCAAACTATTACCTGTATTCCTCTGAAAATGGAAAATTTCTGTGAAGAGTATGAAAATAATATATGACAGGGAAAGTGACAAGATTGGACATACAGAAGAAAATGTTTTCAGGTGGTTTGTATTTACTCAATTTCACTCTTTCTGGGTCTAAAGCAGAGGAACTATACACTTAAGCAAGGGAATTAGGTATGAAAACAAACCCATATGTATACCCAAACATTTGAAACAAATACTATTTTCTAATTATTAAACCAGAGAATATCTAAAAAGCATGAAAAACACTGGTCTACTGCTACATAGCCTGAAATGCACCTTCCTTACCAACCACAGTCTCAAGCCTATGTGTTATCCAAAAGGGTACCTCAGTTATCTCCCCTACAACTATAGGCCAGAAAGAAAGTGTGCCCAGTACAAAATGGACTCACTGAAACAGATAACAAAAGAAGCATGATCTTGTCTCTGCCAAAAAAATAGATTTTTTTCCTCTTCTATACTTTTAGAGTTTCATTTTGAGTTTACGTCATTTATTTTTATTAACATAACTTTATTTTTTCCTTCTTCTGCTTCTTTTTTAAACAGGCCCAAAAATCCTTGCTGCCTTTTGTTTTAAAACTTAGAAAAAAATAAATTGTCATTGTCATTCAAGTGCAAACAAAGCCCACCACATCAGTTTGCTGGATGGCATTTTTCCCTCTTACAAGCTGAATGGCACGGCACTGACAGAATATTGTCATCAGTGCAAGCCTTCAGTGAGCAGATATTGAGTAGAGGACCAATAAGAATCACAAGGGGTGATCACAATTACTAGCTAATTCTCCCAATCCATACAAAGCAAACACAACATCCAGTGTCCTGTAACAAATGAAGTCAACCTCTGAAGCTCAAACAAAAGGAAAAAAAAAAAGATAATTCAGAAAAAAAAAAAATCATTTTGCAACATCACAAGGGGCACAAGACACACACACACACAAATGTTGTCCCTACGTATAAACACAAAGTTCATCCATGGGAAGAAGTTTCCTAAAAGCAGGCATGTGGTGTTTTCCAGAGGAATCTGCACGATAGGATGCAGCTCACATTTCTTCAGGTGAAAGTTAAGTGTAAAGTCTCATCAGAGTGGTCAGCCCTTCAATTTTAAGATATTTTAGGACAACTGATTATCCCAGTGTGTAAAACAGGAAGGCTAGAACTGTTTGGACAATCACCTGATTTTTGCACGGCTAAAGTTGTGCGAGAGCAGCCCTGCCTTGGGTGCACTCAAATATAAAACAAGTCATAGGAAGAAAGGAAGACATTGGGGTATGTCAGGTGTTGTGGGGCATTTTCCAAACTAATCAGCCAGGATACACACTTAATCCTGGCTCTTTACAGGTGACACAAACATTGCTTACAAGGGTGAGAGAGGGAAAAGCAGTGACACTGCTGCACAGAGCAGGAGCAGAGCTCCAATCCTCCAGTGGTTTAGCAGATTTGCCGAGACAACATGCTTTGTTACAGCCTGAGCTCTGTAACTCACAGCAGATGAGACAAGACAGCACAGGATGGAGCACGGAGGGAAGGGATGAGGGCTGAGCACACCAGGATTGTGCTCTGCTACCAACTGTTATTAATCCACTGGATAAACATCAGCTCCCTTCCACTTTTGGACCTCGTCCATCAAGAGCTGGGATAATTGGACATAGTTTAGAAACTGTTTCAAGCAAAGCAAACAAGTTAAAAATCTGTGTATATGTTTAAAACAAAAGTTTAATTTTGAAAATTAAAGAGCTGAGAGCACATCCATTTACTAAAGAACAACTGAGAAAAATCCCTAAACTCCACATTATTACATATTTATTAATTGACTTGACAGTTGCTGTAGCATGGATTTAAGACAACTATCAATAACAAACCCCTTACACTTTTCTACTGATCTCACCAAAGCATCAGTCCCTTCAGGAAAACATTGATTGCATTCCAGTAGTTCTAATATAAGGCTTTTTTGAAGAGCTTATGAAGATATTGTCAGCCTTCAGACATGGAAACATATTTCCCAAATACAAGTGAACTAAAAAGAACACAAGTATTAGTATAATAGCATGCTCTGCAGTCTGCTGAAAATCAGTGCTTACATTTTTATTTGGACAAATGATGCACAAGTGACAGGAGTGTTAATTGACAAAGACATTTCTCATTTCTAAAGTAGCTCATTTGGTGGAGCCACTATCAAATAAAATTCTGTAATGGTTAAATTATAGGGCATTTCAAGGCAGCAAATTGATTAAAGTGGTTATTTTTTTCTTGCTCTGAACACAAACAGCAGATAATTTTAGTCTGCCAATGTGCTTGCATGCTTTGTACTTGAAAAAGAATACAAGGGTCTGTATTCTGAACTAAAATGAGGATCCCTTGTTCTTCGTGTGTACAGTTTAAACCAGGAAAAGTAATAAATATATTAAGATATACAAAGAACTTGATCCTGCACGTACTGTTTCCCTATCCACACTGTTGATGTGCAACAGCAGAAGCTGTATTCAGCTGAAAAGCTTTCTAAAGCCCTGGCTGAAAGGCAATATTCACAGTAGGATGCATATGTTGTCTTCCAAAAAAAATTCTTTGCCTCTTCTAATTTTTGACTGAAGGGTCATCGATATTTCTATTTGTCAAGATTTCCATCCACAATAATGTCAATAAGACCCCAGGATTGCAAGGCTGACTTTAATCACATCTAAGCAATTTTACAGCTCTGATTGCATCTATTTCTCAAATTAAATTTTACAAATTTCAGTATTCACAAAGGTAAAAATTGAATGCTCCAAGATGCTATATCCTAATAGAACAAAGGAGATTTTAAAGTAGCAAAAGGTGATAATGGGCAAGAAAATATTCACGTTTGCCTTAGATATCTGTCACAGACATGTTCTATGAAAAATCCTTTCCTTAGGATTTTTCCTCCTGAGAAGCTGGGAGGCCTCAGGAACAAAATGCAAACATTGATTATCTGCTGCTGTGGAATGCAACAGGTGCATCTGTGATTGGCCCATGTTGGATGTTTGTAATTAATGGCCAATCACAGCCCAGCTGGCTCGGACAGAGAGCCGAGCCACAAACCTTTGTTATCATTCTTTGCTATTCTATTCTTAGCCAGCCTTCTGATGAAATCCTTTCTTCTGTTCTTTTAGTATAGTTTTAATATAATATATATCATAAAATAATAAATCAAGCCTTGTGAAACATGGAGTCAGATCCTCATCTCTTCCCTCATCCAAGAACCCCTGTGAACACCATCACAGATATCTCTGTTGGTCACAGTGGAAATCTGAAATTCTTCTCCAGGTTACAAAAAAGAAATATAAAACCACTATAGATTTAAAATACCAAAATATGCCTTCTAAAGACTTAAGTTTCCTGATAGCATCTCTTACTGTGTGTCCCAGGCATACATGCACATTTGAAATTCAGCCTTTAAACACTTGCTTAAGCACAGAAATCAGACTCTTGACCCTTACCACAAACTCCTGTTAGACAATACCTCAGGTCAGACAAAAACAAGCAAACAAACCCTGTACTGGAAACATAGAAAAGCTTCTCCTGGGTTTCCTGGGCCAAGGTAAAATAAAGTGAAACGTGTACACAGAGCCAATCTTCTTTTGCTGGCAAACCCAATACATTTCCCTTCTCCATTCAAATCTGCCTCAGAACTTTTCTCCATTTCACAGACCAGCCTTGTCTTGGGTATTACCCTCCTCAAGAAAAGCAAGAAACAGGAAAATACTGCCTGATGGTATAGAGGAAACCAGGGAACAGCAGCAAAACTATCAGGAAGAAAATGGGTGACAAAACTGAAAAAAAAAAGTCCTTTAAATAAAGGAGATCCACTTCAGACTAAAACTATTCTAAACTGTTCCCTACACTTTTAGTAGTATAACTTCACTTTCAGGAGTTTTATGACCAGAGTGAGGATCAGATTACTGTGAGTCAATAACAAATGGTATGTTGATCCCATCTTTTCCTTAACCCTCTACCATCTCTCACTCCCTTCTTCAGTGAATGCCAACTAATTTCCCCTGGGAAAAGTGAAGTGTTTAGCTGAAATAGCTTTACATTTTTATTTATTTTAACAAAAATCCCAATACTGTTTATTTAAACTCTACAGGTTCTGTGAAACCATGAATTATATTCCCTCTAGTCTAAAATGGTTTGACTTAAAATGCATTTTTCTAGCAGCTCTCTGGCTAGCATGCTTTCTGCTTTTTTTTATGCTTCCAGATACAGAAACCCAAATGGGTTTTTATTTAACAACAGCTCAATAATTACCTTTTCTAAATTCCCATCTCTCCACTATTGTTTCTGGCATATTAGTTTTCAAGGTCTCAAAGTTCACAGCAGGTTTTTTTGCAAGAACATTGATAAAGTGCTTGCATTATGAATAGTAATTTTATTCTCTACTACTGTAGCTGAATACAGTGACATAGAGCTACCTGGTTTCAATATTCCATTGCAAATTCCTTTGGGTTCTGTGTCAGCAGCAACATATTTAGCAACCTTGAAGAAACCTTTTCTTTCTGTTGATGGTTTTATTTATTTAAAAACCATCCTCATCTGGGTAGCCATCCATAATATGCATGGACTCACCTGCAAGAAGATCCAATGGTATGGAAAATGTTCTAAAATTCTCAACAGCTGTTAAGTCAGATTTAAAAATGAGCGTAGTTTTGAATGCTTGATAGATATTGTATTTTAATGAGACAAGCACGTCACATCCTCACTCTGCTTTGAAATTCTTTTGATCTGGGATGTGGGGATCTGAAGGAACTTGCAAATATTAACATTGTAAGCATTTGCTTAGTTGCTATTATTAATTATTAATTAATTATTTCTTGTTATGCTGAGCTTTTACTATTTGCAATTTGAAATTTAATGCAGGTGGTTTTTGTTTTTGTTTTATTTTTCCTATAGATAACAACTTTTGGCTGTACATACATTTAATTTCAGGTTTAGGTGATTATATGGAAATACAGCATGTTGCCAAAATTTTAATTTAAAAGAAATATTTTCATGGGCATAAATTGCTTATGAAAAAAAGAAGCAATAACGATTGAGAAGCTATTTTATTTCAGCTAGCAAAATAAAGTAGCAATTTTATGCTTCAGCCAAACCTCAAAAATGAGGTGCTATTTCATTTACTTAAATGTAAGAATATTCAACACTCCTCCTTTCCCCCCTGTATACAGTATACAAGGGAAAAAAATACACCATACTGCACAAGCTGTACTGTTAAAACTATCCATCTAAAATGTGATTTTCATTATACAGATTTAAATGTTGTGATGCAAATACAACTTTGCAACAGTTTTCTCCCAGTCTGCTATATAAAATACATATATTTGTAGTTTAAACTACAAAATATCAGGGGGCTTATATTCACTTCCAAACAGTATGAAATGAGGGATTCTTACACCAAATTAAAATTTGAAACTCAATCAGGCCTTCTTAAAAACACAACTTCTGTAAATATGCATAAGTGACTAACAGGAAATCTTGCTTTATATGTGTCACACACACATTTTTTTAATTGAATTTCAGACTTTATTGTTTTGATATCTGGGATATCAAAATATTTGGAATATGCATAGATTCCCAAACATATTTAAGACCATCAACATTGACTGGGTTTAAGTTAGACAACAAAAATTTCAGTAGAAATTTATTTCTTATATTTCCATTGTTAATGCTGTAAATTAACAACACGGATTTAGAAACAAATAGTTTCCAAACACTGAATTATTTCTTCTAACCTTAGTGAAGCTGGCCTCAGGTTCTAGTATCATGAAATTAGTCACAGGAAATAACTTTATATTGAAATCAGCTACCTGAGTTCCAACTTGTAACAATTCCTTAGGGATGTTTATTGTGTACTTTCTTGTCGCAGACATTTTGTCACAGAAATCCTTTCTTTGGGATTGTGCATCTTCTGGGAAGCTGAGGGCCCCAGAAAGAGAATGTAAACAATTGTTATCAGCTGCTGTGAAATGCAATAGGATGCACCTGTGATTGGTTCATGTTCCATGTTTATAATTAAGGGCCAATCACAGGAGCAAGCTGGGGACAGAGTCCCTGGACACAACTTTGTTATAGATTCTTTCTATTCTTAGCTTAGCTTAGCAGCCTCTGCAACTTCTCTCTTTATTCCTATTACTATAGTAATAATGTATTATATAACATATATCAATACATCCAGCCTTCTGATCAAGAAACAAGATTCTTGTCTTTCTCTCACCCCAGCGACCTCCTCAGGTCGCTGTAATACTTTCTACCAGTTCTATATTTATATCCCAATTCGGTAAGTTTAACAGAACCCAACGCAGTGTAACTGGATGGACAAGGCAGCAGGCAGGAAGGGCTCCAGCTCTGTGAAAGCTTCATGACTCCTGCACTCACGCAGCCAAGGATGAAACCTGCAGCTAATTTAAATGGATGGAATTGCACAATTTCTCAATGAACATATTTTCTGATCAGAAAGTGACACACTCTGAATGCATTATCAACAGCAGCAGTGAGGATATTCTGTTGCTCTTCCTTATGCTTGATGGGCTATGCCAGTTAACACGGCTGATTTCACACTCTGGAGCTCTTCTAACTTCCCAAATTAGGTAGGGTGCAAAAAGCATTAACTGAGTCAGGTTATTCTGTTCACCCACCTGTTACGAAAAAAAAAGAGTAAATACTGAGCAGGCTGGGCAGAAAAAAATTCACTAACCAAGATTTATCCTCTGTGAGAAGTAAAGGAGAATGAGTTCTCACAGCTGTGTTATCTATGTTTAGAAGTTCTTCCATAACCATAATTTTTAGCCCACTAAAAATAATCTAAAACTGCATTTTCAAGGTTAAAACTATCTTTACTCCTCAAGAGCTGCAATCCAAATTTTGGAAGGTCAAATACTTACCCTGAATCACAAAACACATTCTAATTTTGAATATTGAAAATATCATAAAAAAGATGAGTATACACACTACATATGCAATACAAGAACTAAGGCTTTAGGAACAATCTGTTTAACAAACCTCTAATAAATTCAGATGATGACTGAATTAATTCCAGGACTGCTTCTGTATTTGATTTCTTGTGTGGGGTATTCAAAATTTTGACACATACTGATAAAACCAACAGATGTTCGATGAGCAGCAAGCTAGATTTTATTATAAATTCAGACTTTACAAGAGCCAGAAAAACTTTACATAGAGATGCACATTTATTCCTTAATGGATGAGCTTGGAAATTCCATAGTGTCTACACATAATCCCAAAATTTGCATATCATTGGAGCAAAATGAAGATCACACTAAATGAAATTTCTGGAACTTTTATATCCAGATATATTTTTTGTACTGGATGTTCACAACACTGGCTTAACCTATAATTACTAGTTTAACACATAATCATTTTGGTGTCATTTGCCTTTCTGAAAATGTCTTAAAATTCAAATACACTTGCAAGAACAACATATATTTCCTGTCACACTTTATATTAATCACCACTGATAGTAATGAAACCATCATAATAATCACTAGAAATACGTTAAAGCTACAAGTCTGTTTCAGGGTAAAGGACAGGAAAGGGAAAGATAGGAAGATTTGGGGTCTTTGACAATAAGGAAGGATAATTAGAGATTATTAACATACTCCAATTTTCCTCCCCTCCAGTGAAATTCTTGCAGAAATAGGTCAACTGAGATTGATTTTGCAGTGGCTTTGAGCTGTTTTCACACCACATGCCCATCTTTTCTCAGGGCATAAATGCAATCTAAGTGCTAAAAAAGTATTTACAGAGGGCAGAGTAGATTTTTCAGAGATACACAGCTAAGCAGAGTAATCTATCAGTGCAACTGCAGTGCCTGGGCAGAGCTGGGTCAAAGGAGGGTGACATCCCATCCCGAATTGGGTGGAATATCCAAACCCTTAGTGAGTGTCTCTGCATATAGATAAATCTGTTTCTACACTAATTCATCCCTGGAAACCCTCTCAAAGACTTTCAGAAAACATGTTTCTACACTACTCCAAGTCAGAGAAACTATCCGTAAAAAAAATGAGATGCAAGGACTAAAGAGAAGCTCAGCAACACAATTTTCTCCAGAAGAATCAGGCTATTTGGGTCAGAATGCAAAGATACACAGAATGCAAAGATACAAAGTGAAAAACGAGGACCTAAGAAACAATTTCTTTCCAGGAAATTACTGTGGGATATAATGGATTACATGTGAGACATGCTGCAGGGGAAACAGCAAAAGGTTTTCTTTATCTACAGTTAAAGAGTCTTTAGAATATATGAAGTTATTTCTTTATGCTTTTCCCAACTCAATACTGCATTCAGGTTTGGACATTGCATTTAAAGACTTATACAAACAAATTGGAGACAGCCCAAGAAAAGCATTGGAAATAACGCCAGGTCTAGAAAACAAGATGCATCTTATAGATTGCATAAACTGGAGTTATTCATAACAAGATGAAAGACAAACAGGGAAGATACTGATGCCCAAACATACAAAAAAGCCACAGAAGAAAGGAATATATTACGTTTTCAGTGACTAGGGTAAATGGCTCAAGAAACTGATGAGGTTAAGATTCAATTTAGATGACGGACAGAGAAAAAAAGCCAAACAAATTCTAATTTTAAAATGAGATTTCAGTTTTCTAAGAATAGAAGAGATTTAATGGGAAAAAATGGATTTAATGGCATCTATAGAGTATTACATGCCTGTTTCTAATGGTGCCTTGGGCTCAGGATCAGCACCACCTGGCCTCTTGCAGTAAACACCCACTTCCCCATGTTTCAAGAGTTTAATAAAAACAAGGTAATATCCCATTGGAGATAAATTCCACTCAGCTCCTGCTTCAAAATAATCTATTCCTAAGTAAGATAAACTACATGCAACTGGTTTTATTTTCTCTGGAACTGCCTCAAAGAGAGCAAATAAAACATATTCCTTATTTTTAAATAAAAAGGATAAAATAACTTCTTTCTGTGAGCTTCAACACACTGAATATTTTTAAACATAACATGATGTATATTTACAGTTTATAACAACAAGACAGCTTTGCTTGAAATTATGACTAAAACTTAAATACTTGCCACAGTAATTTGCCACACTAAAATCGTCTAGTGATACAGCAGGAAGGAAAAAGCAAGCAAGCAGAAAATAAAATAAATGTTTTGAAAACCTTCAGATATGGTAGAAAAAAGGATAGGAGGATTACAGACAGGGTTTTGGAAACTATCTTCTGGGAGTTACACTCCAGTTACAACTTTCTTTTACACAGCTGCCTTACTATAGCAGTGCTTAAAGGGCACAGCCAAACCAAAGACAATGAACCTTTTGCCTGATTAAGGACACAAGAATATTAAAGCAGTAATAATTAAAATCAGAGTCCTTATACACTTCATCTCATTTGGGCTAATCAAAGTGACAGAATTAAACACTTGCTCCTGCAGTATCAATGATTAGGTGCATATATAAATTTTCAAAGTTCTGCTATAAATGTAAACTTTTGAAAGGGTAACAAAGATGAGATTAATACATAGGCTTGCATGATCTATACAGTGCTTGAGCTTGGTAAGATGTATACTTCAAGGCTACTTTAAACAGTAATGATTTATTTAATCATTGCAATACTATATGGCTGGCTGTAAACATTAAAAGAATGCTAATAAAAATTACACATTGAATTTTTTACTTCCATTTTCAACATTGTTGGGTATAAACATCCCCATTCTAGTACAACCTATTGACAGATTTTTTTTTTTGCCTTTGCTGAAAATCTGAGTACCAGTAACTAACATTTTTTTCTAACATCAATGGTAGGCTGCTTAAGAATTCTGTGCATTATTCATGCATTCCATTTTCTTCTAAATGATGTTTTGGTTAGGATATTATTCAGAGCTCATTTTTCGTTTCATTAATAAAAAGGCACATATGATATGAAGTAACTTGCAGCATTTCTGCTAGAACATCTTGTTCATGTGCTTTAATCTTTTGGTGCTTAATAGCCTCATCAGACTGAACTACTTGAACCACTGTTCTAAATATTGCGTTCTCAGCAGTAGCTGTCAAACCTGGATTTAGTTGCACTACTGTTAGGCAAAGTTTTGCATTGGTACCTGCAATTCACCTTCCCATAATATTTGGTGCCAAAAATACACTCTCAGATTTCAGATGAAAGCCAGATTTATGTTTCTTGATGAAACCAAAAATTTCAAGCATTACTTTTCCCAGGAGCTGTCTTTAAAATCAACACAAAATCAGAGGGGGGATAAAACCTGCAGAGCTCATAATTTTACACAGTGTTACATAAAGCATTTTGGCTTTCAACATTAAAATCAAACTTGAAGAAAAGAATTTGAACAGAGGCAGATAGGTATCAAGCTTAGGTGGGGAACATTTAAATGCCTTCTTGTTTGCAGGAAATGTTATGAGTGACCACCTTGCGACACTGGCTGTGCTTGCCCACAGTGAGCACATTTGGGACACAGCCTGTGGATCAATGATTCTTGGCAACACAGGTGCATTTTAAGAGTCCTAAGCCAGTCTACCTTCCAGCAGGGAAGAGAGGAGATAAAAGTGGCACTACTGGTTTAGACATATCTGGTTTATATTCCCCATATGTGATTTCTAAATTGAGGGGACTTCTGAGAACACTGGAAATCCTACTTGGGTTTTGCCTTGAAACCCTCCCATACTGTAAATCAAAAATACCTCACAAAGATAAACTACCACCTACTCCAAACCATAGAAACACATTATTTTTTTAACTGCAATTATGCACCACTCATTAAACTTTAAAAACAATCTTTGCTTTCCAAACTCTGTTTCTACTTTAAACACCGTAATGATGATCGCTCTTGTTAAAGAATATGCATTATATAACTTGGAATCTTCTCTACATGGTCCAACTTCAGAGCACCTTATTATCTTTAAAAGGCATCAGAAAATGCCTATAAATTAACTTTTATTCAATTTCTTTTACTAGATGAACTTTCCTTGAAGGAGAAGTACAGAGCAGAAGCTATTGCTGTTCAGACCAAGGATGAGCAGAAATAATTTAGGGATGACAGAGTATTATTTGATAGGTTTGCACTTTGTCATCTTTATCTCTGTGATTGTTTAAACTTACCCAACAATGCCATTTGCAGTGGGCCATAACCAGTACACTTTGCCCTAATTAATTTTGTCATAATCTTGCACAGAGTTAGCTGACATTTTGTGACTTCCAGCCTTTTGACATAGTAATGAATATAACCTTTAACATGTTACTTCCAGGGTAGTGAGCACTACTGACTTCAGTACCCCTTCTGGCTGAACTTGACAGCAAGACGTAAGCTTTGAGAACACAACTCATCCTATGAAATGTTAAACTAACCAGGTTCATTGTCTACAAAGCACTGACATGACATAAAATGCACACCAAAATCACTCTCTGCGTGTAGATTGTAAAGTACAATCTGTAGCTGATGGTGTTTGGCTTAGTTTGTTTATTTGGTGTTACACTATTTATTTTTTGTTACACATATTCTAACAAAAACATTACAGGATTTAAACTTGGTGTTGTTTTCTAAATCATCTCAAGCCTCGTTAAGAAAAGCTATTGCCTCATCTTCTCTTGAAGCATAGCCAAGAAGGAATCTGTCAGCTGCAAACCAGTCAGCAAGAATGTAATTTGGCAATGGTGATGAAAAAAAGTATTGTCTCTGGTTGAAAAGAAAAGATAAGAGATAAGAAAATAATATGCAACCCAAATATTGCTGGGAAAAAAATTAACTTTCAGCCCTTTCTGAAAAGAACCAGGGGGTTTCAACACATTTTTCAACAGTGTGTTGATTTTAAATAATTCTTTCACTGCCTTTCAGAACTACTCATCTACAGCACAAGGAATTAATGCAACCTCTGAAACTGCAGAAATAATTTCATCTTCATTTCATAGCAATGTTTCCAAACTGCAAGGATTCATTTTATCTTCAAACTCCATAGAACAAATTTCTTCCTCAGTTCCCTAGAAGGAAAGCCAGGTTAGAGTCTTGTGTATATATCTAATAGCACAGGCCTACTGTGGTTTCTTGAAGGCATACAATAGATTTTGGGAAATGTGGATGAAATAAAAGAATAACTGTAAGAAAATAGTGCTCGAATGCAGATTCCCCAAAGCACTGTCACATAACATTAAAACTGATGTGCTCCTGTGTGATAGCTAAGGGAAAAAAAAAAGATTAAGGGAAGCAGTACATGGTATGATTCTGATTAATTCATATTGGCTTTCTGGGAGATTCAAAGGCAAAGACGCACACACAAAAATGCTAAATATGATGACATTAAGGCCTTTAATGAATTCAGGTGGAACAAAAAAGAAATCTCAAAGGTTTTTTAAAAGTCTTACTGAAAAGAAGTGTACTCCCAGCAAAGATTTTGGAAATCTGCCATGGCAGATACGGGCTGGTAAGTCAGAGATGTATTCAGGACGCAAAGCTAAGCACCTTGCAAGTCTGTGTGTTAATCCTGAATTCAGCCTGCCCTTTCACAGCCACCCAGGGTGAAGCCCATGCAAAGCTGGCATGATAGGAGCTGCACAGTCAGGCTGAATAACACTGGGGTTTACCTGCTGGAAAGGTGGAGGGATAGAGACCCACACGCATTGGGGAACATTCATCTGGTGCTACAAATATTCTTCTTTGGGGAGGCGAGGAAACAGGAAAATATGATTGCTCATAGTATATAATGATTTCATTTCTTAAATTTAACTTTTCAAATAAAAAAACCCTAAAAAATTTAAATATATTAATTTTTTGTATTTAATTATTGTAATTGTATTTATTATTTCAGAGTTTGCTAAAAAGTCAACAAATTGTTAAAAAATAAACATTCTTAAAAAGATAATAAATTAGCAACAGCTTGACTCATATGGATAGCTACAAATGAATTTAAAAATAACATTAGCAGCAGTAAAGGTAAAATTAAATTCTTTTTATATGCATATTTGCCTTATCAGTAAGAATAATAATTACATTTTTCCACACAGAAATGGTTTTTCCCCTATTACCAAGGCACACACTTAAGACTACTTAACCCTGCCTTTGGCTCAGTCAATAAAAGCAGCATTTAATTATTTATGTCCCATGAAGCCTCACAGTAATTTTCTTTTACAGGCAGCAGTAAAGATCACAATTGCATGAATTGAGTACAATGTTTGGAAAATTCGCAAAGCTGATTTATTTCACAATGAATCAGTTTTTTATTTCTCTTTCTTCCCACCTAGGGATTCTGTTGGGAACCTCAGACTGACCTTTGGACATGTAAATACCTACAATTTTTGAGGCAGTAGACTCTGCTTTGCAGATACAGCCCAGGCTGTTCAGGTTGCTCCTGATATTCTTGTGAGCATTAAGATTTGGGTTTTAATGCAGCTTCTAAAAGGCATCAACAATATCACCAAAGTAGAAATAGACATAGTTGATAAAACAATGGGTTCAAACACTTTGCAGAAAAAAAATAAATCTCAGATACAATGAGATTTTTCCCAGGGTTGTTGGGACATGAAGCTTGAAGACGGACAGAAACTACCAGAAGCCATTTCCATGAAAAGTCTGTAATGTACTGATACATTAAGCAGCAGCAGAAGAGGTGCGAGACAGAGAGTGCTGGTGCCCCAGTGTGAGACCAGACTAAAATAATTACACTTTTCCCCAGTAAGAGTTATAGGGCAAAGCAATACATTATAAAGCAATGCATTATAAAGCAAGGCACAGCCCTGGGAAAACATAAGCCTGGAAATAAATCTAAAAAAAATCTAATTACTTGTTCTGAGCCTGTAGCACATCCTGCTAAGTAGTGAAAAACATCATAAGGGCATTATGAAATTGAAAATCTTGTACTATACAGTTCATCTTCATTAACACACTTCTATTATTTTGTAACAGATATCTAATCTTTTGCTCTTTTTATGTCCCTTTCTCATTTTCCAGTGCTTCAACAGTATCAGGGGTTTCAATGTTACACCTGAGTATTTAATTTACTGGATTGCTAAATGCTGTGCACAACAACAAATTGTTACATTTAACAAATTTAAAACAAATAATTCAGTGATGACTTACTCCACCAAGATGAACTGAACTGTCTAGATCTTATTCTTCTTGACCTTTGTTTCTTGCTGTTTTAAAGTAGCATGTGTTTTTACTAAGATTCTAACAATTACATCTTTCTTAAATTAATAATTACTTCCAGTAACTCAGCAACAGTCTGGTTTTGTACCCACGCTTTCTAGTGTTCCTGAAAGCTGAAGGGGTTCTGAAATATTTGGGTTTTTTTTTTTCCTTTATTCTCATTTGATGAAATAAGCAGGCTCAAACATTTACACAGAAAGCATTATTTCTTACTCAGTGGCTGTATTTTGTGGAGTTGCAGGTCAGTATGATTCCAAATATTTCATTTGTACCTCATGGGGCTAGCTGTATCTCCCTAGGTGCTTTGTGCTTACCAAACATAATATGATGAAGTGTTATTATGTTTCCTCATCTGGAAGCTGACAACTTTTCCTGCCACTGAAATGTACACTGTGCATTACAAATCCCTCCAAGAACCACAGGAAGGAAAGAACAAGTGTATAGGTCAAAAAGGCATGCTTTAGGAAACTTGGGAAGAATGAGTAATGTCATAAACAAAATAGGTTTACAACTGCCTCTGAGAACTACTTCATCAAATCGTCCTCCTCAGGGAAATAACAAAATTAACTACTGCTCGGGACTCAAAAAAATCACCAAACATCCCTTTAAGAAACTGTTTTCCCAAATGTTTGTGGGCATTTTTTTCTGTGAAAGTTCCAGAGTGTCAAGACAATACACATTTCTATTCATCAAAAGAACAATAAAGTATTTTTGTAAAATCCTGGTCTTTCCTCCTGTTAAGTCTAAACATTTATTTAAAGGCTTCAACTGAAATGCAAATTTTAAAAGATTTGCATCTCAGTTGCAGGTCCAGAAATTACAAAGGGAACATCCTGGGAAAGTCCTATAGAATGTAAACCAGATTCCATAGTGTAAAATGCACACTCTTATTCTTTTGACAGGCAATTTTCTTCAAGGCATGACTTCTGCAGACCCGTGTGAATCACTACTTCCTTTGGAGGATGAAAATATGCCTCCAGCAGGTTACAATAGCCAATCTAGTTAGAACAACAACCTGGGGTTCAATTTGCTCTAACTTTTGTACTGGTTTGCTCTTTTAACAAAACTTGTGCTTTGGAATTTCATTATTTTGTATAGGTGAGAGGGGAGGCATTACTTGGATTAAAAACACAGAGATGTTGTCGCTCCACTGCTGAGTGTCTAGCCTTATATTAAGTAATTGCTATCCCAAATACATTTTCTAAGGGCTCACAAATTAGCACCTGCCCCTGTAAGGACTTCTTGACTGATCATTCAAGATCAGTAGATCTTTAAACCATGAAGGGATGTATTTGGCTGATACAAGTAGCAGGACTGGAGTCTGACTGGGGGAAGCAAATTAAATAAAAAAGCCCTCTGTCCATACTTGGCAGATGGGAAGCCACAGATATGTGACATCAGGAGAATATTAACAAATATTAACCTTTTCTTTTTTTCTTTAGACTGTGAGCAACTGTTTAACCCCATCTCTGTTCAATGACAATTCTCTTCACACTGATCATTAAAATGGTCCAGTTAATCTTCACAAGGAGGAATGTGTGCAAAATTAAGCACTGTTCACTTAGGATAAGTATAGTTTGCTCAAGGTCATATGAAATTATTAACAAAGGTGGCATTTTGAGATTTCTAGTTAAAATACAGTGCCTTAAGCATCAGCTCCTCTTTTATTTAAATACCATTTTCACACACAGATACTTGTGGCTACTGGGAACTACTTTACTGTGGCTACTTTCCTATCATAGGATATGGCAGGAAAAGTAGAATTCAAAAAGCAGGTTGGGTCTTTTAATTATAGCCATGCATGCATTTGTGTACACATAAATTTATACACACACACACGTCCTGTGCTTATTTATGGTCCTCCAACTCTCCAGTCAAAGTGTATTGAAGTCTCTTGCTTCAGTTTTGGGTCATTTTGGTACTGTGAGAAGGTGTGTGGGACTAGGCAGAGGTGAAGGTGTCCATTACCTATCCACAAAGTCAAATGAGAATGATCTCAGTATCCAATGCTGAACAATTCTCTCTAACTAAGGTTCTGCAGGCTTCCACTTGCATCCACATATTTGCATTCCTTCCTGAGAATACAGTGCTTGACCATCTCCTGGGAATTTTGCTGAGAAGCTCCTCTTACCTCTAGAATCATCCCAGAACATGAATGAGTCTGCAATGTACTACAGACGCCGAACTTTCACGCTGTTGATGGAAAAGAGTAAGAGAAATGCTAAGAGATCCCCAAGGCTACGAGATCACCCAGACAGTGTGTAAGGCACAGATACCTTCTCACCATTGCTGTGACTGTGAGAGGAAACTACCTGCCCTGCAGTCTCATGAATCCATAGGGATTCCTTATCCTAGATGGAGCCATCAAGCTTTTAAGTGCAAGGACTAGGATGCAGCAGTTGTTCAGCCAGAGAGAAACCTCCTCCATGCTCATCCCTATTAAATTCCCTGGAAAGAACCAATAGTGCTTCATGTAATAATTGCAGATTTTAACTCAGCTTTATTTAAAGTTTGATGATGGCTGAATTTATTCCCCTAATCATTAGGAAAAACATTACAACTGCTGTGAGAATCAAAACTATTTACTGGAGCTGCAATTGTCTGAAAATCCATTAAACACCACAAACCACCTAGTCCATGTAAATGAATACTTGTTCTCCAAGATATTCTTTATATACTTGTGTTCTTGAAGTTCTTCTATTAAATTTGAACATATCACACAAGAATCAAAGTCTCAATCTGAGAGGCTTATTAACTGTGCTGAAATAATTGATGCATTCACAGCTCAACAAATGGGATCTACAATGAGCAGTAGGCTGCTAAAAGCCTTATGAACAAGTTCTTCCCAATACTTTCTTAGTGATAAAAAGATAAGGATGGACTCTCAGAAAAACTGAGAGTGATATCCAGGATGACTTAAGATCATGATTCTAACAGGAACTGCTGAAGTCAAGCACAAAACCTCTTCCTTGTGCTGCACCCTCCGACACCTGAGCAGAACTTGCAATTTCTGCAGCTCCATTTTTGGTTAATTTTAATATTTAAACTTAAGATTGCACCGTGTGCAGATGTTTCACAGAACAAAAGATCCCCCCAGTTAATATTCTGATCAGATTCTGAAGATGAGATTTTCTATGCCAAGCTACTTATTTTGTCTTGCTTTGCATTCAGCACATCCATAAATGAATAAAAAAAAAAGTCATAAATGCTACTGTTTACTAATCCTAAGTATCACAAAAACTGGAGTTTTCCTTATCAGGAAAATTGTATCCTCAGCACTTGAAACTCCACAAGATAAAAACTTAAGATTGTATTTTGCTATTTATGTTTCAAGTCCTCAATTTCATGATGACTCATGTACTGGACTGAGCTGTGAATCAAAGTCATCCAATTCAAAAGCACCTTCAAAAGCACACACGTGGGAGTGACAGATGGTGAATAAACCTTTATTTTCTTGGCACTCTCCTGGCATTAAACCAGATGGAGACATTTGCAAATAGCGGATGCTAAATCCTAGGAAGGGCAGGCATTCTCAGCACTTCTATGTTGCTCAAAATCTGCAGGTGTGCCAGTATTTCAAACACATCTTTTGGGTTTACATTTCTACTTGCAACACTGTGTCTAACAGATCCACATGGAATCTTTACCTGTTTCCTTTCCCTTCCAGAACATCCCACTAGTGTACTTCCCAGTATGATCCCTACAGGACAGGCATGGAGTGGAGCAGATTGCCAGGAGGGGCTGTGCACTTCATCCTGGGCATTTTGACAGCCCAACAAGACAAAGCCCCCAGGAACCTGGTCTGACCTCAGCTGATTGTGCTGCTCACAGCAGGATGAAGCTGCACCCTCTGAGGCCCCTTCCCACCTTAAATTGCCCTGTGGTCCCTGATTTTGAGTGACTTTACAGGTGTGAGGGCAGGGTTTCTCTACTCACAGTTTGCCCAAGGCTGTACCTTGGACTAAGTCTCCAAGTCCACTCTTGTCGCAGACATCTTTTATGGAAAATCCTTTCCTTAGGATTTTTCCTCCTGAGAAGCTGGGAGGCTTCAGGAACAAAATGCAAACATTGATTATCTGCTGCTGTGGAATGCAACAGGTGCATCTGTGATTGGCCCATGTTGGATGTTTGTAATTAATGGCCAATCACAGCCCAGCTGGCTTGGACAGAGAGCCGAGCCACAAACCTTTGTTATCATTCTTTGCTGTTCTATTCTTAGCCAGCCTTCTGATGAAATCCTTTCTTCTATTCTTTTAGTATAGTTTTAATGTAATATATATAATAAAATAATAAATCAAGCCTTCTGAAACATGGAGTCAGATCCTCATCTCTTCCCTCACCCAAGAACCCCTGTGAACACCGTCACACACTCTTGACTCTGTTGTCATGGATTCCTAATATAACAAAGCTAAACCAAACTATCAGATGTTTCCTCTGCTTTTATCTCCATATTTTATCAGAACTTGTTCGGCTCCAAGTCCTCTTTATGAATCAATATTGCAATAAGAAAGAGTATTTTAAATTGTATGCCAGGTTTTATTAGACCTGGACCTGACATGCTTTTATTCTTAGTTCTCCCATAACTTCTCTTTCATGTCTTTCAGGATATTTACCCACAACAGTAAGAAACACAGCACCTTTCAGCATGTGAAGAACATTGTCATTTTACTTCAAGCTCTGTGGCATAAAACTACGTTTGTTTTACAGAGCTTTATCTAGCATTTTTTGCCACAGTTCTCATTTCCAGGTGAGTCAGGCTTTTCTCTGTATCCTATTTACCAAAGTAAATTGAGACACTTCCGAGAATTACATATTCCTTGTTGTTTCATTTGTCCTAATTACTGCTGCCTTCATCAAGCCTACAGATAAGAGCAATATAAGCTGTCCATGCCAATTATGGACAGCATGAGGCATGATTTAAGCAACCTGGTCGAGTGGAAAGTGCCCCTGCTCATGCCAGTGGGGTTAGAACAAGATGACCTTCAAAGTCTCTTACAACCCAAACTATTCAATGAGTAATAAAATTTTATTTATATATATACATATATATAAATTAATAGTATTAATAAAAACCTATCCAAAATAAAATAAATAATATTAAAAAAGAACCAAACTAATCAAAAGTTAAAACAAGCAACCACTAAAGACGATAATCCTCAGTGGGTTTGGATTCACTACACAGAACTTCTCATGTCTCTTTAAAGCTCCTTTTTAGTGATTTAGATCAAATTTTCCTGCTGGCAGAAAATCAGCCTCCTGAATATATATATATATATGTGTGTGTGTGTGTGTGTATGTATATATATATGTATATGTGTGTATATATATATATATATATATATATATATATATATATGTATGTATGTATGTATGTATATATATATATATATATATATATATATATATATATGTTTAGTAGAGTTCCTATTCTTTTGACTAATATTGGAAATATCTGGAAAGGAAAGGAAATGATTCTCTCCTCCTGTCCTCCTGTTTGGAAAGGAACTATTGTATACCATTGTCTGCTAGCAACTTTCATTGATGGACTTTTTGCTATTATTCAGCATTAGCCTGGGAATATATATGTTAGGTTAATTGCAAAATAGGATACTTTCAGACTTGTGAATTGGAACATTGTGAGACCTTCAAAGGTTTTGGTTGTCATGCTGTAGTTGATACAAAACAAAAACTGGATGTGCTTCAGATTTTCAGAATTTTTTTTTTCTGGTTTTCCAAATATGAAGGAAACTTTCCTGGGCTGAATTGAGGATATAGTTAAAGATATTTTATCCATATAATCATCAACTCATCAAAACTATTTCTCTCTAATTTAGAGATAAATGTTGTGGAGGACTTTACAGAACTCCAGATAAATGACATCTGCAGGCATTGGCATATTTATATATATTCAGGTTCCTCATACGGTCATAAACCATTAAAGCATGTGAGAAATTAATCACACAATGACAAAAAAGTCCATTCTAAACAGAAATTAAACATTAGTTTTTAAATTCAAGTTTTCAAGTTTTCAAGAAAACAATATCCTAATTGAATAAAACAGACTTCTGTACCAAAAAAAAAAGTAAGTACTTCAAATAACATATCTTTAAAAAAAAAATAAAAGCATGATTTTACACATTAACTGATCTTATCTCACAGTAAGAGGGACTTTGCTCCCCTAGACCCCATTTTGCTACCCATCCACTTGAGAAGCATGGGAAAAGAGGTGAGGACTAAGGCATATTGTTGAATATTTCAGTCTTCTCCTCATCGATTACTAATATTTTTCTAGCATTTCTTATCAGAGGAATATGCCTTTTTTGACCTTCCTTTTCTGGTTAACATACTTCAGCATGTAGGAAATGAAAATACCCTCTTAGGTCATTATTACTGGATTAATAGTGGCTTGTTCATATACTTCCTTCTGCATTTCAGTAAGTTTGTGGGGTTTTTCCCCTGCCCCCAAAAAATATGTGTTTGATGGTTTTAGCATCAGCAATACTACATGATAACAGATTAAATAATGAGGGAATTTTTCTGTATGTTCAACATTCCTGATATTTTTCTGGAGAGTTCTTTACTGTGTATGCAAATGTGTTCAGAGTAAGTTTAGTGTAAGTGTCAAGACTTTTAGAAAATAAGCACCAGCAATCAGCTTCCCACATTGTATTTTAGCACTGGAGTAACTGGTCTTGTCATCAGACTCCCATCTCTTGGCTTAACAGGTACTGCTAAAAAAACCCCCAATCCTTTGCAATGCAGCTTTATGTTTTATAGTGGAATTTATGAATCTCCAGGAGAGAAAATCTGAGAATGAGCCATTTATCTTCGCACACTTTGGACTCAATTAGTTTTGAAAATGTGTTTGTCTGACCTATCTATATTCTAAGAGCATTCTACAGCAGTATTAGTTTATGTTTTATACATGTCCATATGCCACACGGGAAACAAAAGCAAAATCCGACAGCTTATTATTCCCAAGGAATGTTTCATTTTCTCTTCTTCTAAACTAAACACTCTGAAGGAAAGAATTAAAGCATGTGAGAAATTAATCACACGATGACAAAAAAAAATCCATTCTAAACAGAAATTAAACATTACTTTTTAAAGTCAAGTTTTCAAGAAGACAATATCTTAATTGAATAAAGGACTGTGGGATGCATTACCACCAGGTTTTATGCATATTCAGGTTCCTCACATGGTCATAAACCATTAAAAACCATAAAACCACTTGTTTTTTTTTTCATAAAAGTAAGATTTTCAGTTTCTTTCTAGTCCTACCAATGGAAGTGATAATTCTTTATGCTAAACTGACATTTCTTCACTGGGAAACACTCATTAGATCACGTAATGTTACTTCATTTTGCTAAAATAATATTTCTTCGTTGTAATTTGGCATTGACATTTCAAAGCATACACTGATGACACTTCCAATTCACCAGCATTTCAGGTATTTTCTTAAACTGGTTTGCAGATAAATGACTTTCTTTTTTATCTCAGAAAAATATCCCCACTCTGTTTAATACTAATGAAAATGACATTATATAAAACATAAAACCAGAAATTTATAAATCTAAGGGTTTTTTCCCAAAAGCAGAGTCTATTTTCATTGACATTATCTGATTTTTTAATGAACAAACTGTACATTTAAACACATTAAAGGCACAGAATATGATTTTATTATTGGATAATATTAATTATATGTAGACTTTGCTATTCTCATAGATTCAGAAAAATGTAAGCATATGTTTTATAATTTATTTTGCCTTATTTTTACCTTCATATTGTGATTTATTTGACTACAGAGAGTTGCGCTTTCCTTACCATTTTGAGCAAGTATTGTAACTAGCTTTGGGGAGAAGCAGTGTGTGCCCACATATGGAGTGCTTTGCATTTCCTACCAGCCTGGTGGCTCAGAGGGGTCCCCAACACCCATCAGGCTGTTTGGGACATGCAGGGCAGGAGCTACACCTGTGGATGGAGCTGGATGTGGCTGGTCTGTGAGCTCCTGTAAAAACCCTGTGCTGTGATGACAGCAGCAGCCACGAGTTTGCAAGTCGGTGAATGGCACCGTGGATTTTATGGGGTTTGGTACAGACCAACACAGAAAAATCCAGCTGCTCCCTCAAAATTCTTAGAAAAACTATTTCTGAAATGAAAATCAGCTCAAAACACAGATGGCACAGTAGGACATGTGAATAATAAGCTGGCAGAAGTTCATAGAATGCCATCCTTTCAATGCAATATGCAAGCAATAAACATAGTAATTCCTTAACTTGGGAAAGCCATTCATTTTCAAAAAACGGTTCAGCTTGAAGAATGAAACAAGGGAGATTAAACCACTGTAAAATCCATTAAGGATATTAATGGGAGGCAAACAAATATTAGTATTAGTACTAGACATTAGTAATGAATTTTCAAAATAAAACCAAATAGGGCTGCTAACTTCTAAAATATAACTTGGACACACCAGTCTCAGCAGGCATTGTCACTGTAAATGAAGACTGAAAAACCCAAGGAAAGTAAGAGCTACAGAGACTGGCTTATTAACCAGTAGATGACTTGAATATCTTATTTTCAGTTTCAGAAGAGGCAAAAGTGGATGTCAAGTCTGTATTAAAAGATAAGAGATAGAAGTGAGGTTAATGTTCAGGTTTAGAGAGACTGGAGCTGTGCAGCCCCGAACCACTGCTAAATCCTATCAGGCTGATGAGCAAAGCTGACAGCTGACATCAAGAGATAAAAGTGCCTTAGTTTTAATTTTTAGTTTAGTTCTTACTCTGCCGCCTCACTGAAGGCTGGGTTTGGAATTGAAATCTGAGAAAGCAGGGAATGAAATTAGTGCTGTAGTTAGCAAAAGTTATAGGAGATAACTGCAGGCAGCTCTGAGTACCCAATTTTTCATTTCCAGGCTTCAACAGATTCCTGATCTTGGGTAAGGTCTACTAGTAGAATTGGAATGAGCCTGAAAAGCAATACAGCTGAAGAAAATGTTATTGATTAATTTTTCTAGGTCTGCAACGATAAACAGATTGCTCCCATCAGGAGGCTCAGAAACGTTAATTTAGGAGCTTAGGTCTCATTTCAAGCCTGGGCTTATGGTTGTTCTTCAAAACGAAATTAAAGGTACTTCATGAAGGCAAGGGTGCCAAAACTTCAATTTGACAAGCTAACAGGAATCAGCTACTGACACGTGGGAAGCAATTCTAGGGCACTGTGGAGCATCAGCATCTGGGGCAGCTGCATCAAAAGGCACAGAGAGAGCTGCTTTCACTGTCTTTCAAATTCCCTCCCACTCTGCTCATCCCATGAGTGGTAAATGGCCCACAAGGACTGTACAAACTAAGTTGGGCAGCCTGGGAAGATTTACTACCATCACTACGGCTGCTCTGATTATGTTTTTGGTGATCTGCGGGCAATTTTAGTTAACCTCAAGTAGGACTGTTCTCATCATTGTGAAACAACTGGTCAAAATATAAAATTGCTGGAAGATGCCTCTGGGTAGGATCCTCAATTGTCTCTTTTTATTGAGTGTCATTCCACACATTGGAGTGGACTGAGTTTAAGGCTGGATTTGCAACAAGAGATTTTTCTATCAGTGCCATTTGCCCTCTCCCCTCCTCAAGCACCCATTTTTGTTTGCTCTGTCATTAGTTCTTCTCTACAACGGTGAAGACATCAGCAAGATACAGTGAGTGAGGAGACTGACAGGATAAACTATCTTGGTTTTGACTTCCTAGGCCACAAAGACAATTTTAAATGGACCTATTTTTGTGGGTACAGGAGTTCCATTTCCCTTCAGCAGCTCTAAGATTTTATAGATTCTAAAAGCTACAACAAAATTCATAATGGGGAAGACTTGGCCACTCACTGTAGTAAAGAAAACCCCAAAACAAAAGCAACAACATAAAGAAACAAATGAAGTGTTAACCCAGAATATGTCTTGTTGAGTAAGATTTTTATTAACAGTTTTATAAAGCATTAATATTGCTTTTTAACAATCTGAAAAAAGTAATACACTCTTCACTGTGACCTGTTGGAACACCTTAGTGAGCACAACAAAAGCCAGATATTTAAGGTCTCTAGGAAAAACACGATAAATCCATTAGTGACTATTAAGCACAACGATCTGGAATGCAATTCCTCAGGAAATTGCTAATGCCATTGAGTGCACATGTAAGGAAAGAATCCTTCTGTTCTATTTCACTCCTTCAATATTTGTTTATAAGAATCTGTTGAAGAGGTTAAGATATTAGGAGAGATGAGCCTACAGCCTAAATATAGTGCTTGCTTTGTTCTTAAAGCTCAATATGTGATCCTGAGATGCATCACAATCATTACATTTCCTGCTACATCTAGGATACTGATAAAAATTGCAGGTGAAGGTAAGGTAATGTGGAAATACAATTAGCCAGTGTTTGACTCTTTAAGACTTGCTACAGAAAAGAATGCTACTTAAAATCTTTAGATTCAAACAAAAAAAAAAAAAAAAAAAAAAGAGAAAAATATTGCATATGCTGACACCTGCCTATAGTGGAGCTCAAGTTCTAAAGTAGGGTTAGATTGAGTATTAGAAAGAAATTCTTCTCTGTGAGGGTGGTGAGGCACTGGGACAGGTTTTTTAGAAGAAGCTGTGGATGTCCCATCCTGGAAGGATTTAAGGCCAGGCTGGATGGAGCTCTGAACTCTCTGGTGTAGTGGAAGGTGTCCCTGCCCATGACAGGGGGGTTGGAACTGGATGAGCTTTAAGGTCCCTTCCAATCCAAGCCATTCTATAATTCTGTGATGATTTTATTAGGTCTATACAGTTTTACCAAAGCTTAGACTAATGTGAATTTAGAATGGATTAGGAGATATATGCCCAAAGCAGCTTTGAAGCAAAAGTCATTAGCCAAATATAAATGTAACTATGATTCTTTGGAAGTTATATTTAGGGATTATATTATACAACATATCAATCATTAAGAAATTAAAAAATTATGGGTGATTAGCTAAAGTATGGTAGGATGGTAAATGATATTGAGGGCTGGAATTTTAAAGTATGATCTCAAGCTATTCAGAGGGAGGTATAAAACGTGTTTCACTGCTGCTTGCAAAAATGTTCAGAGGTGTCAGCCTGCTCAGTTCATCAAAGAAAATTTGAAAGGTGACTTGACAGCAGAGTACAAGCACTTCCAAAGAGAAAAAATATGGGTTTCTACAGGTCTGTAGCACAAAAAGACTTAATACAACTCCATAGCTGGAAGCCAAAGCCAGAAAAATTCAAAGTAACTATTAGGAAAAACCTACCAAGGAAAGTAATTCATTTTCTACTTCTCGATGTCTTCAAATGAAAACTAGACATCCATCTAAAAAATGCACTTCAGTCAAGCACAAGCTATTCTATGCAGTGCCTGAATACACTGGTGAAAACAATGTTTGCAGTACACACAAGATCAAAACGCCCCCTCACTGGTCAAGCTTAGTATAATATTTTATATACCTAGTTTCAGGGACTATGTATGTAACACTAACCACAGTTCTTTTGTTTCATTTTCTTTGTCAATGAATGTTTTTTAATCATACCAATCCTTGCTCTTGGAAACATTTACAGAGACCCCCTCCTACAGTGATATTTATGTTCTTTCTAAGGTTCTGCTATACTATTTCTTACTGTTAACAACAAAAATTATTGTTACAAACTATACATAACTGTTTTACACTTCAACTTACTCAATTTACCTAGGATTTTTTTTTCTTCTTTTAAATATGCATTCTGAAAATTTGTTATTTGTGATGAAGAATAAAGCTTGAATGTTTCTTTTTAACTGTAATGTAAGAAATTCAGGTTTTTTGTTGTTCGGTTTGATAGTTCTATTACTTTCCACCCTCAGAAAGAGCTACAGCATGTTCAAATCACTGTAATTCTTTTTCCATGACTTGCAGTTCACCCTATAATTCTGTTTCCAATTATATGATGTGTAAAATACATGCTCCACAAAATGTGTGAATATTCTCAGCTCTATTACAAACCAATCTAACTCCTCTGGTATTTCTTTCTCAGTACCAAAATGTATTATGCTCAAAAACTCCTTGGGATTGTTACAATACTATGAGTCTGAACAAGGCAACAATTTTCCTTTTTACCCACACTTCTTTTCTTAAAAGTGAATGCATAAAGTCCTTGTAGACCATTCTCATGCACAATGCTAAGTTTGGCACACTGCTGATGTGGACCATCTGAATTTCACATTTACTATGAAAAAGCTTAATCTCTTTCTTTGAAAGCTTAATGCCTTTAGCTTGGTTGGAACTTCAATTACTTTATTATTATTTTTCAAAAAGGATCTTAAACAATACATTCATATTTCATGCTGACACCATGGAATATGAACAATAAAAGCTCAGGCTCAGTCACACTTCTGATCAGTCAACAACCTTCCTTCAACTGCTGTCCAGGCAGTGCTGCTCCTGCCTGCCAGCGCAGCCCAGCCACATGCACATACCTGGGCACTACTGAGGGAAAAGTGCTTCAGTCTCTGCCAAACCTATAGAAAAGCCCAATTTTGACTGAATTACATCATTGTCCAAAATAGTATTATTGAACTGTTCTTTGTTCACCATGCCTTGGGTATTAATAAAGGCATCCAGGCATGTTATCAGCCTTAGAGAGCAAGTGGGAGAATTTTTGAGTATCAGTCTGCAGCAGCATGTTAATTAAACAACTTAACCACAAAGTTTGACTCGCTTGCTTTTGTGCTATCCAAAAGTTTCCACTTGTTCAGCATGGAGATAATCTATTTGGAGAAGCATGGTTCAATGTTTATTGAAAAAATACTGTGTAATCTTAAGTTCATCAAATACTTGATCACAAACAACAAAAATTATCAATTGCAATGACAGATTTTTGTGCCCTTACTCTTCTGAAATACAGTGCATTATGAGTGGTGTCATGAAGCCAAAAAGATTAGTGGTGGAGCAAATTGACAGCAAATCACAGTAGAAGTACCAGGAATAGGAATCATAGAAGATACTGAGCTGGAAGGAATCCATCAGGATCATTGAGTTGGTCCTCACAGGGCAGATTTGACAACTGAGAAAGTAACACAAATATTTCCTATGGTAATGAGGAATTCTGTATGTGCTGTGTGAGCTTCAGTAGAGAGAAGATGGCTGCTGAGCCTGTGAGGTTTGACTCTGTACTATCAGAATGAACTAAGCCTCTGCAGGTGAACTTGGAAGAGCTCTTGCTCCTCCAAACAAAAAGTTTTTCCACTCACAATCTACACAAAGCTAGCCAGCTTGCTTCTCAGACACATATCTAATGTCTAAGTATTTAATACTTCTGTTACTACTGGTACTGCTGTAATATGACCTCTGTAATGACTGAAATGTGCTGAATAAAATGAGCAAATTGAGCCTCGTGATTTGATGAAACTCCTACCTTTTGCTCATCACATTCATATTAATGGTGATAATTTTTTTCTTCAAGATTAACTTTGTGATACTTATTTACTCTATGCTTTCTGATTCAAAATAAGAAATTTAAAATTTATTTTTGCTTCAGTCACAGAATCAAGTTTAAAGGAAACAAGGTATAGGGTATTTTACATTCATGTAAAATACACCATAGTATCAGAGAATCATAGGATATTCTGAGTTGGAAGGGAACGACAAGAATCATCAATGTCAAACTCCTGGCCCCAAAAATCACACCATGTACCTGAGAACAATGTTCAAAAGCTTCTGACACTCTGTCAGGTTGGTGCTGTGACACTGCCCTGGGGAGTCTGTTTAGTGACCAATCAACTTTTGGGTGAAGTACCTTTTCCTGATATCCAACCTAAACCTCTCCTGACACAACATCAGGCCACTTCTGAGTCAAAAGCTCCTCCCAATTTAGTACCATTGCCAAATTCCTCAATATTCCTTCAAGACTGTGTCCAAGCCATTGATGAAGATGTTGAAGAGAACAGGCCCTGAAATAGAGCCCAGCAGGACCCCAGTAGTGACTAGCAGGGTTTGCTTCTGCCTTCAGGCATCTCAATGACTGAAATCAAAATCAAATCGCTCAAATACTAGCGAAGAACAGGCAAGACCTGTGGGCTAAAATAGAATTAAAAATCAAGCTAAGATAAAATTAAATTAAAACCTGTGAAATTTACTTGGTTCTGATTTAGCTGGCATGTATGCATAATGATTAACATATCTAATTCAGTAACTATATGCAATAAGACAAAGTCAATCTTTGCCAGGATCAGAGACAAAATTACACAAATCACAACCATATTTTTCTGTTGCAGTGCACTGAAATATTTAGATTTGTCATAACTGAGACTATTATCTGGATTGTGCTGTCATTTAACAGATGAAGGGCCTACATATAAGTATTAAATTGGTTAAAAACCAGCTACAGAAAACTTAACAATCACCAGAGTTAAGCAGCCAGAAATTCTGAAAACTCAAAGCTATTTTTTATATTCATGTCAGAGATACAAGAATTATGTATTGGACAAGAACATTGTTTTTAATGTGAAAGATTCTATTTTATATATAAAGTATGCATAAAGCCAAGCCACTGTGTTAAAAGGTTACTACAAAGTGAACAGCTTCTTATTCATCAGTTGTAAATATCTAATTTACTACCCTAAGACTAGAAAGTAGATTTGCCTAACTCATGTCACTAAAAGAGACTTTCACAAAACCATTATAAAGATCACTTTGTTACTTTAATATCCTACAGTGGTCACAATTTTAGTGAAAGAAAGAAGATTAAAGAAGGATTTTGTGCCCATTCTCTGTATAGATAAATCATCTAAACTAATGATTAGAGTTTTAAGAGCTGCAGCCCATTAGCTAAATGCTATAAGGGGCTACCATCTTGATTATATAATATTCTTTGAATGGCTGATTTTAGAAGTTTAGCATTTTAAATTGGTGAACACTCACTGACTGTTTGCTAACTTTTAATGCATTATTTTTAAAACTGAAAAATACCATGAGTTTTTAGAACTTTTTTCCAATTAGAAAGTCAGTTTTGGGACTGTGCGCTTCTGCTGAAACAGGAACAGTTTTGAAAAATTAATACCTTTAAGAGTTTCCAGAATATTATTAGAGTACTGTTGCAATTGGAAGACAGAAATCAAGCTCATTTGAAAAGCCCTTTGTGGATTATTAACATTATCTTTAAGCAAAAGAAAAATGCTGTGAGACAGTGGGATGGTTACTGCCCACCTGTACAGGAATGTGTCCAATTATTTCACAGAGATCTAAAGTGATTGCTATTTCGCTGTAGGAAGAATTACAATGATGATAGACAATTCTAAAGTCCTTGTTCATTCATTATTTAGCCAAAAAATTTTTCTAGACTTCATTATGACATGCAGAAGCACCACGAAATCCATTTCTTCAGATCCATCAGTATGTGATTACTTGTAAGAGTAATCACATATGTGGCAGTATTACCAAAAGGCAAAGGAAGCAGCGTTCTCAAGGCTTAGTGTGCCACTACCATCAAACCACTGAGATAATTCTGGTAAATTCATTTATTCTGGTGTTTATTTGTTTATTTGCTATGTCAGGTTAGTAATTTCATTAAATAACTTTGCATTCATATTCCTGTAATTCAGTTGCTTAGAGTCACCAGGAACGTTTTCACAAAGCAAACACACACAGACAAGGTCTGATTCTTTCTTTCATATTGGCTCCTGTTGTTATCCTTTTTTAAGGTGCAGGGTTTGATCACAGATAAATAGGAAAATTTTTACCCAAAGTAATTAGAATGGTAAGATGGTATAGATAGCAGTAAATTATTTCCAGCAAAATACAACAGATAGATGTGTAAACAACTGATGCATTTCCTTCACTATTTTCTCAAATTAAAAAAAAAAAATTAAAATAGCAATTTTTTTTCATACTTTATTCAAGTTTTCTTATTTTTTCCACAGGCATTAAGAGCTATAAAATGTTTCAGCTATTCATACTGTAGTTACATGAGACAGTAATTTAAAGACAACCAAATAAAGCTGATGCCTTTATTCTCCTTTCTATGGATTCAGCTGTGGGTTAGGCCAGCAATGACAACTTTTGGTACTGCAACACACTGATGGCTAAAATATTTTTGAACCCAGATAGGACAATTTTTTTAAAAGCAATACACTGAGATCACCAGGTGATGGAAAGTCTTTTCCTTGTGGATGCGAACACTGATGATAAGAGGATGAAGAGAAAAGATTTAGGGCATAAAAAAAATTCTCTTTGCTTCCTCTTGCAGAAATTAATAACAATAATACCTTTTCCAAATTACAAAAGTAATTTCAAATAATATATGCAGGCTTTTCTATGGTATCACTTACTTCTGTCTCATAGAACACTGTAGCACAGCTCTTCATTTTCAATCTAATGTAGCAGCTAGGAATGCAGATACATTGTTTATTGCTTTTAATTAAAATACAAAACATATTGTACAACATGCACTCATAATTTCTTAACTTCAAAAGTAATATGTTCTAAATATGTGACTGAAATCTGTAGAAGAAAATGAATGGATGAGTCACATGCAACTAAGAATTGATAACCAAGAACTGGGACCAAAGATTTTTCTGGTTTACTACTTGAAAATTCTGAGGAATTTCTGGCAGTTGCAACGCACCCATTTGTATCTCAGTTGCATCAACAGCATCAAATATCTCCCTTAATTTACCTTAAAGCAATATTAAATAAAAATTGAACAATAGAAAGTACAGTTTTGGTTGAAGAGTATGTCTGCAGGAATTTTCAAAACAGTTAGAAAAAGATAGCTAAAAATTCAGTATTCAAACTGTTATGGAATGGGACTTACCTGCCTCTTGGGTTGAATTTTTTTTTTTTTCAATTTCTATGTATTTCTCATGCAAAAACCCAGATTGCTGAATTGTCTTTTCTATTAAACCACATTTTTTGTCTTCAAACAATGAGATCTACAGGTTTTGGCATAGATGTTAGAATTATAGGTTACTATTTTCACTATGCAGACAAAACAATAATGGTGAGTGTAAAAAGCATACAGCCTGGGTAGAACCTAAATCACAAGTGCTTCTTGTGATTTTAAACCAGTAAATACTGAGCACAGGATGAAAAAGACTATAAAAATCAGCCAAAATTATGGATGCATGCAAACTCCCCTGAGATTTTAAATTGGTAATGCTAGGATAGTGTTATCAGTGTAGAATTCAGAAACATCTGATGAACTTTACAGAATGTAAATTTCGATGAAGCAACAATATTGCCTATAGTGATACTCAATCAAAAATGTTATTCGAGGAAAAATTATGGAAATTCCTTTTTTTAACCTATTTAAATTTGGCAATGAGCTGGAGAAAAAGTTAGAAGAAAAGCCCTGTACTGAGAAGTAATTGAGGAAGGTTACATTGACAGGATGACAGATCAGTTTGTTTTTAATACCTGGGATTTCTAAACCACAGTCAATAATATTCTGCAAGAATATGCCAGTAACGCTTTGCAGAATATATATTAAGTGTCAGGAGACAATACATATGTTGCACTATGTAAAATTTATCTTTTTTTTTTTTTTTTATGAACAGATGATGAAGTCTGCAGTCAATTCCCAAGTACTGGTTTCTACTCCACCTTATGATTTTTCAATGCTTGAATAGGTTTTACTAATATCTACTTCAAAAGCTCTGCAACTCTATTTCTCCAAACCAATAAATACATTTCAAGGACTTTTATGGGTCTGGTAACATTTTAAAACAAGCCAGCAACATGCATATTTACATTGCTTTACAGATAAATTTCTGATGTTTTACATCTTTCTGGTGCAAGGCAGGGCACCACAAAGGTTAAAAATCCACAAGCCATGACCCTTGTTAATGTTGCTGTTGGCAGTAGGAATGGAACATGCAGAGTTGCAGATTATTTTCTTTTCACTGCTTCAGAACATATAGAAATGGGTAGAGAGTCACGATGATTTTCTAGATCAGCATCAGAGCCATTTAGCTGTAAAACATCTGATTTGGTTTATACACCGCCCTGAGCACAAAAATCCCCCCTGAATTTAAAAGCACACTGAAGGCATTTCAAAGAAGAATAGCCCCTGTGCTGTGGAAACAGTATTCCATGCTGCCATAGATAAAAGGAGAAGCTCCAGTGCTAAAAAATCAGTTTCAACTCCAATAGAGAGGAAGAGCAGAGCAGTAATCAGCACAGGTACTCACAGCAAAGACAAGGTAAGCATAGGAGTCATTTTACAGATATCATCAAAAATAAACAGGGAAGCCAGCAAAGCATCATAGTGGGATGGCCCTTGGCTTCTTATTAAGAATCATTAGGAAGTGTGATTACCTTGAGCAGATTACAAAACCTGTCATTCTTGCCCATTCTTGTGGTTTGGATTAGGCCCTTGAGCACAAACAGGTTTCTCAATGATTAGGTTCATTTGGCATTATTGATCATAAATTATCATAATTCCATTACACCATTTTGATAGGCTTTTTCATTTACAGTGCTTTACAAATACACAGAAATACAAGCCCAGACATCTTGTTCAGTGAATTCAAATGTATACTACATGTATATATTTATATTATATATACTATAATATTATATATTATATATTATAGTATATACACTACATGTAGTATTCTCTCCTGGAAAGCCAGAGCAAAGCCAGTGCTACTGGATAAGCAGTACCCTGTAATAACACAGCAGCAAAAATGATATCTTGGCAACTTGTAACACTTTGCTGATACCTTATATCAAACACTGGACCAATTCCCTACTAGGAAAGGCTAAAGAATAAAAGCTACTTTATGAGATAAATCAAGCTGTAAATGTATCCCATATCTGATGTCCTATTTCAGATATATATGCTGAAAACCCCTGGTGAAATGAGTGGTTTAATGAAATATACACACTTATACAGGAAACTGAAAGTTTCATCTACTTCTTAGTCCTGTGAAACAACAAATCTAAATAACAGCTTCATAAACAACAGTTAAATACTGAAACACACTTTTGGTATTAATATTCAGTCTCATGCCAAAACCACTCTCAGAAAAACTCTTAAAGCCTTTTCATATAAGTTAGTGGTCTAAATAATGAAATCTATTTAGCATACATTTAATAATAAACATTTATATAGAAATATTCCTTTATAAATTCAGCCTATAGTTACAAGCACTGGAACTTTATCACAAGTCACACTATTCAGCTTTTTTCTTTCTCAATAATTTGTGATACTGGAGCTTTGAATTCTCATGATAATTTCAAGTTTCAGTTAAAAGCAAAGACATAAGTTTCATAAGCAAAAAGAAAAGAATTCAACATGAAAATGCAAAGACCATCTTTTCCTACATGCTAACCAAATTTCATGCTCCCTTATTGACAAGACAACAATCATTTATAATTTTAACATTCATGGAGAGGATGTGGTAACATGCCCAAGAAACAGAGCAGCAACATATCACTAGTTAAATCAAACAAACAAACAAAAACAAAACCCAAACCAAAAAAACCCCAAATCATGTTTTTTTAATGGAGATCCATCTCTTGAACACTTAATTCTCAAGAATGTAATTTCCTGTATTTTAGAAACTTACTACTGTAGACACTGACGTAGGATGCAGCCAAACAGATATTCTGATCAGATTTGAAACTTCCTGAACTTGACTTACACTGTTCTCTCCTTTTGATTTCCTACAGCTGGACTGAAGAGGAGTAAAGAGCTGATTAGACTGGAGACTGAAACATTTTCAGCAGGTGGAAGTAGAGAGCGGAAAGAAAAACCCCTATGCTGGCTTGTACACAAGGCAGGCAATTTTGGGGGTGATCCCTTTTCAAAAAGCTATGTCAGCCCTTGCTGAAACCACGAACAAAATCTAAATAATAATTTACCATGGTTTTAGTAAATTATATAAAGGCTGTGAAAGACCTAGAAAATACTTTTCATGATAACTCAGTTCTGCCCAGTAGGACAACCACTATTTAAATGCTCATGTCATGTTTTCCTTTTGGTCTCTGAAACAGTTTTACTTACAGGTTAAATTATTACCTAAAAAAAAAATCCCAAAAAACAAACCAAACTTAACAAAAACAAACAAATCCCAAATGAATAAACCGACAAACAAACAAAAACGCCACATCCACCAACAAGCTGTGTTTCACTGTATTTCACACTGAAATAAGATCCCCTACATGGCTCTAGCACTCAGTATTTTAGCTAAATTCTGGCTCAGTCCTATAGCAATTGGGACGCAGAGTTCTGCAGAAAGTCCTCTTCCTGGAGAGGAGAAACTGCCTCAAGGGTGCTAATATACAAAGGACATGATACAATGCCTTAATCAATGTATTTGAAGTCTTCTGCCGTTTTATGTTGTCACTAAAATGGCGTTACTCTTTGCACACATCTTTCTTTACTGTGTCTTTTGACTGATCTGCTACTGGAATTATTAAATTTGGCTGGCAATCATTGAACCATCACTTATATGATACCTTAGTCATTCTTCAAAGCCAAGTCTTAGAGAAATTTTTTGAAGTTATATAAACCACTTTCAAGCATTAATAATTCTCTCTGTTGCAAGAGATTTGCTTCTTTGTTAGCATCCAAAGAAAAATACTGAAAAATATTTACACCCATAAATATCATCTGTAATAGTTCAAAATCAATCCTATAATGTGCATGCAGGCAGCACTGTACAAAGTACAATTTCCACTACTTAAAACTGCTTTCTTTTGTTAATAAACCCAGATATTTATTACAATTTTTTATGAGTTCAGCAAGGAAATAATCCAAAAGACTCTGTAACTCCAATCTTAAAGTTACTGACTAATTTCAAACTACAGGACTCAGTCCTGTATTGCCACAATTAAAAATATTACATACAGATTCCAAGTTAAAAATATTCACTTAAGCCAAACATTTTGATCCAGGTTAGTGTTACTTCTTAACAATATCATTAGAACGTAATTGAAATAATGTAAACGGAGCAGCCAAAACTACAATAAACCACCTTGTTTTGGTTTTTTTTTTTTAATCTAGTCTCTATCTCCAGTTGAGTGAATTAATGTAAAATATTAAAATTGAAGAAACAACTCATGTCTGTGCTTCATTTCTTTAGTGGACAAGAGGACACTGGCAATGAATCAGTTAATCTAAGCATTTCTGCCCGCAAAAATGGTATGCCAATAAAAGCAATCTGGAGCACGGGGATTTTTGGTACAGATACCTAGAGAGGTGAGGAAAGCTAGTTAACTCCCCTACCTTAAAAGCAGCAGAGTGATGTCATCACAAGCTTTTTCTTGTGAAACACAGTCATGACATAAAGATAAACTAATTCTGCTCAGCCCCACAAGTCTGCATTCAGGTATCTCTGACATGCAGCATGACCCCAGAGGTTATAAAACCAAATGAATAAGAAATAAATGTCCTTTTTACTCATAAATGCATATCCCTACTTCAAGCTTGTATTTATTTCATTTGAGTTATGTATATCAAAGCAAAGTTCATATTATACAAGATGGGCTGAGGCTACGAACATCTATAAACACAAACACAAGACAAGAAATACTTTGGAGATGGAGTGGGAGAAACAAGGCTCTTTTACTTGCCACACTTTTTGAAAATTGGAAGCATGTGTAGGGAGGCAGGTCTGCACGACTCATCAGAACCCAGAATGTATTCCTTTGCTGGATATTTCCTGCTGTACTACAGGAGAATCCCTACTGTGGAGGCAGTTTGCATTGCAAGGCTGGCATGCAGTGGAGCTGGAAGTGACACTGTGCGCCTCTACCCTCAGGGCAAGTCAGGAGCAGCGCCACTTTCATCTCTGCCAGCAGACAATTCTGCCTCCAGGGCAGCCTTCTATCTTTACAGCAGGTATTTTTTCATGTCAGCCCCACAGCTGAGTATCCAAAACCCAGCAAAACCTACAGCCTGGAGTGACACAGCTCTGGCTGCAGCAACAAACCCAGTCCATACTGTGCCTCCAGGTAGGAGCCCTGACCACCCTTTTATTTGTTGCAATGGCTTAACATTTTTTTCCATCTCAATTCAGCTTTGGCTGAATTGGAAGGCCTGTTTTTATGCTGATGACCCCTGCTGGCAGAAGAGATCACACTGTGAGGAGAAAATTCAGTTTTGGTATGCCTCAGCAATGGCTGTCAGAGGCGCACGGGGAAGTATTACAGCATCCTGTGTGGGTCGCTGCTGGTGAGAGACAGACGGTGAATCTTGTTTCTTGATCAGAAGGCTGGATTTATTGATATATCATATATAATACATTATGACTATACTAAATAGAAATAAAGAGAGAGGTTTGCAGAGCTGCTCAAGCTAGGCTAAGAATAGCAAGAAAGAATCTCTAACAAAGTTGTGTCCAGGGACTTGGTCCCTAGCTTGCACTTTGTGATTGGCCCTTAATTATAAACAAGAAGCATGAGCCAATCAAGGTGCCCCTGTTGCATGTCACAGCAGCTGATAACAATTGTTTACATTTCTCTTCTGAGGTCTCTGCCCTCCAGAAGACGCAGAAATCTGAAAGAAAGGATTTCTGTGAAAAAATGTCTGCGACAGGGAAGGGGTCACACATGTGCCACATGCAGGAGGCAACTAAAAGAAGCAGGAGGCAACTGAAAGAAGCAAGAGGCAACTAAAAGAAGAACTTTGCCTGCCAACACCTCACATGGGACAGGCAGTTGGAGACACTGAACTGCCCACAGGGGCTTCTCCACTCAGATGGAGGAAGGTTGGACTGGGCCCAAGCAGGCAGGCCTTGTGAGATGCCATGAAAAGTAACGGAGTCACAGGCCTCGGGAGGGCTGTGAAGCTCATAGTTCCTTCTCAAAACATGCTTTTGAACCAGGGCTTTTTGAGTCTGATGCCTTTTGTTCTGGCCACAGCCTGCCTTTTGGCTCTCCTGCCCTCTCTGGCTCTTGCTTGCCCTTGAATCTCTCTTTCCTCCCTGTGCCTCTGACCAAGGCCCTTCCTGCTTTGCCCCAGGGTTGCTGCCTGAGCCCCCTGCATCCAGCCCTTCTCACCTCTGATCCAGCCCGCTGCTGCCGTCCTCTCTGTGACCCTGCCCAGAGTTCTGCACCTCCTGTACAAGCACCCCTGACTGCGGCCATGGGAGCCACATGTGACGGTGTTCACAGGGGTTCTTGGGTGAGGGAAGAGATGAGGATCTGACTCCATATTTCAGAAGACTTGATTTATTATTTATTGATACATATTACGTTAAAACTATACTAAAAGAATAGAAGAAAGGATTTCATCAGCAGGCTAGCTAAGAACAGAGTAGCAAAGAATGATAACAAAGGTTTGTGGCTCGGCTCTCTGTCTGAGCCAGCTGACTGTGATTGGCCATTAATTACAAACATCCAACATGGGCCAATCACAGATGCACCTGTTGCATTGCACAGCAGCAGATAATGAATGTTTGCATTTTGTTCCTGAGGCCTCCCAGCTTCTCAGGAGGAAAAATCCTAAGGAAAGGATTTTTCATAAAAGACTTCTGTGACAGCCATGCCCAGGCCGACACCATGCACACCCCTCACCTCCTGGACGTCGAGTGTGCTCCCTGACCTCCGGTTGTAACACCCTGTTTTTCTCTTTCTCTCCATCCCTCACATTCCTTTCCCATTTTTCTTCCTCTTGCTCTGTCTTCTCTACCTCTTTCTAGTAGGGCAACTCCTTTTTATTTCAGTTATTTTGTTAACCAATAAAAAATTCGCAGATACCAGTGTTTGTCTTGTTTGGCTTCATTTCGTTCCTCTCTATTTTTAAAAGAACTCCTCACTGTTCTGTGCAGTGGAACACAACACACACCAGCTGGTGGCCTGGAGGTGCTGTAGGCCCCACAACAGAACTGCCTGCACTGCCTCCCTTCTTCTGGGACATGGTAATCCAGCTGCGTTCTCCTTGGAAAAGTTGCAATCCCAGTTTGGAAGCTCACTGGCCAATGACACTTGGCACATTCACTCTCTGCAGGGCAGATACTGCTCCTGGAATAGAAGTGTTTCACATCCTGAGAATTCCCACTCTGTATCCATAACAGTGTAATTTCTGCTTTTCAAGGCAAAGCTCGCCCTGCTAAGCAATTGGCACTGCAGGCACACTACAGCACTGGGAGGGAAATTTGGAGTCTATGTTGGGCTGCTTCTCTGGAAACAGCGAGACTCATCTCGGAAAACAAGTGAAACTAATCCATAAAAAATCCATAAGACTGATCATGTAAACTCAACCTAACTAGAGAGAAGGACTTTAATGAGGACCACAGCTTTTTTCTGCCAAAAACATCATTTTTAAAAGGATCACAACAGACAGAGCTGCTTTTGCAGAATATGTGGAACCCGTCCTGGACCTCATGTTGCATTAGTTAAAACTTTCTAATATTTTCCAAGCTTGTATTAAATTAAATATAATCCATTCTTTGCCAAAATATGATATTTTTCTTTTCTAAACCTGTGATAAATTCTACCATCTTTATTCAAAATAAGCAAAGTTTTGCATTACATTGATTAAACCACACCATATGAGGCAACTGTAATGGCAATGACATCTATATGCCTATAAAATTATTTCTATAAGTACATATATTTCTGAACAAACATATACCTACATTTAAAGTAACAACTTGTAGCACCCCCAGAGGTAAGACACTACTTGAAATAGTTCAAGCTACGGTTACTTGTGACTGGTTTTAGTGTGTTACAAGTGTTAGAGCTGTTAAGGTTTTGCTGCATGATCTGCTGTTTCGAAGCCACAAGGACATGATCTAACTCAATTATAACCCACAGCTGACCTGTGAAGCTGTATTAGCTGAACTTACAAAAGAACCACCAGAACCACAAAGTAACTCGGTGCACACGAGTCTGATTTTCATGGTTCATGTGTCATGTTTCACAGGTCATGGAGAGAACTCTAAAAGGAGATCTTGACAGGCTAAGTACAGTGTGTAAGATTAATAGAGCAAACAAAAACAAAATAATGCTTTTCTGCTCGCAAGTACAACAAATAAGTCCATTCTTGTGGAAAATCTTCATACTACATCACAGCATATCCTTCTCAATGGAAACAAACACTTTTCCTCCCAGATGTACTGTTTTCCTCAAACCACATGAAGTGCCATATACATTATGCTTGTATTGTTTGCAAAGATTTTACAAGACAATCTATGTCAGTTTGTAATTTACAAAGAAATTGAAATTACTTTTAAGCGCTTCACGGAAGCATGACAAAAACTATCAAATGTCCAAAAAAAGTCCTTCAATTTCTTTTTCACCCATCCTATTCCTTATGCAGTCCTGGAAAGCAGTGAAAGATGGAAAAAGAAGGAGCTAGACTATGTGTAATTCTGAATATTTTACAATGTTGTTAATTAAATATGTTATATTGCATAGTTCCCAGCAATCCAGTGCTGCAATCACACAGCTGTTTATACATATAGAAGCAGGCATGTGGTGTAAACTATCATGGTAATAATATTAACAACAAAAGCTAATGAGCATTGGATCTTTTGAAGATATTCCAAGACAATACAAAATTGAATGTGACTTTGCTGGCTAGAAATTTCAGCAGCAGCTACTGTACTAACATCTTGACATTACTCATTGCCAAGCCTTTGCTTTATATTTATTGTATGTTTATACATGTATGAACATTTCTATATTATACAAACATTTGCGATTTTTTTTCCCCCATCATTGATATATTTTCCCATATGAAATTGCCTGGAAGAGTTTTTACTCATAGGTTGGACTCGATGATCTCAAAGGTCTTTTCCTGCTTAGTTAATTCTGTGATTCTGTGATTATTTATGCACTGACAAAGTTTGCCTTGAGCTGTGGAGGCCAAATCTTCCATCACAATATGAGTGTGCTCACTGCCACTGTGATTGCTCAGATGGGCTCCTCAGACTATGGATCTTGTGTGTGAGCATGTGTAAAATTGTGCTCAAACAGCCTCAAACATTCGCATTAATCTGAGGGGGTTTAGCCTAAAGAATTTAAGAGAAAAATTCAAATCTCACAAGCTTGTCTAGGTACAATACCACTTGCACTACAACCTTTTGGCCTGAATTTGTAGCACTGTTTCACACAGCACTCGTGGATTTCAACATGAGCAGTGTCTGTTCAGTGCTTGTAAAAGTGAGACCATATGAATTTGTCACTCTATGACAAGAATTCAATTCCCCTTAATCTGAGAGGTGCAAAAAGACCAATAAAATAGGCTTAATTTAAACAAATGCTGCAAGACAATTCCTCTGCAGTTCCCTGAAAGCAATCCTTTCATCACTGACACTAGAGATATTTCTCAGCAGGAAAAAATCTGAACTTATTTTGAGTTTTTTTCATTAAGAGTTAGCAAGAATCTGAATTTCTAATAGTGACTTACCCAAATCCCTAGATTTGAGAGAGAATTTTATTCATCATTTCATATGTATGAAATAACAGCTCCTGAACAGAAGGAAAAAAGTACTACAATTTTTAGATATTTTAACAGAATTATTGCTGATGGGACAAGATTATTATTAAGAAATTACTTACCTTAAAAGCAGATAGGGTTTATTTTAAAAATTGGCTTACTGGAATGCTTGAATCTTACATAAAACAACAGGATACTTAAAGATGTCATCCCAGTGCAGTTATTACTGTAAAACTAGAAGATAAACATTCAAAGCAGAGAAAATATATTCCATTTGACTCAAAGTTCTTAGTAGGGTGATAAATATTTTGGAAGTGATTACACATTCACTAAGAGAGCCGATTTATTTAAAGCCTTTAAAGGAGACTATAGCTGCCATGGATGTTAAGATTCATCTCACCTGGTTTCAGACTGTTGCACTAGAGATATTAATTTTTGGGCTAACCAGCCTGAGCACTCTGTAAAATTGCTGAGGATAAAAAGACACCGTTTGTGATGTAAGTGGTTTGTTGCAGACCTCTGCCTCAGGATGAGATGAGCTGTATGTTAGAAGCACTTACTTTTCTTCCTTTGATGTAGAAATTATGATAATAAGCTCCTAGTTTAAACCAAAGCAATGCTTACAGTGTGGTGGGATGTAACTTGTAAATATGTGAATAAATCCAGCAAGGTTTTCACTATCCTAGAGCAGGCCTGCCTCATATCTGACCTTGGTGTCACAGCCTAGTGGGCCAGGCTGAGGACTCAGACACAGCAGGGGACTAAACAGAGACCCATACAAAATGGTACACTTGAAACTTATAGTTACACTTATAGTAAAGAAAACAGAAAGTAGTAATCAGGTTACATTTTAAATATTTCAGAGTTGTAGTTTATAATAAATTACAATTGTAGTTGTTTTTAATAAACTTGTCGTGGTTTGAGAGGAAGTAAGTTTTCTGGGATATGAAGTGGTCAGACCAATAGGTGTTCAGATTTGAATATTGGCACCTTGTTTGGCCACTGGGGAAGTGGAGAAGAATCTTAGGTGGGAGGAGATGATGGAGTGGCCTTTGGCTGGACTTTTCTTGTATAGCCATGGACAGAACCATTTTTTTTCCCCTGTGACACAGAGACTGCATTTAGGGGGAGGCAATGGCTTGGAGCCCAGAGAGTGCAGTGATGTTATGTGAAGGAGTGCGTGAACAGAGGCAGCGAATGAGGAGACTGGTGGTTGGTGCCCTCGATCTTCAGTGGAGGAGAAGATCTCAGTTCTTGAGACCCCTCAGCCCCAGGGGTTGAAATTTGGGGGGGACAGGTGTCCCAAAAAAGACTGTGCTCTTTTTTTTGGAACTGGACAAAGTACCCTTAAAAGGAAAACCCTAGAAGCAGCTCTGATCCATGTTCAGTGGTGAGAGCACAGGGCATGGAAGGAAGATGTCACCACGGCAGATGTTCTCTGGGCGGTGCCACGTGTGACAGGAAACACAAGAGGTCTCAACTGTGTTTCCAGGGGAAGCCTATGGCACAAGAGGGACTCCTCTCCTCTTGAACTGAGAGTTGATTACCTAAAGGGTGGTGATGGACCGAGAGTTGGTGATTTGGGGGATGGATGTATTGAAATTTGGTGGGGGGAGGAGGAAATGTTTTTGGAAGGTTTTAATTTTCCCTGTGTGTTTCTTGTTATTTAGAGTTGTAGTTTAGTTAATAAAGCTCTTTTCTTCATTTCTAAGTGGGAGCTTGCTTTGCTTATTCCTGGTCACATCTCACAGCAGACACCAGGGAAAGTTTATTCTCAAGGGGGCACTGGCATTGCGCCAGCATCAAACCATGACAATTAATGAAGCAAAAAAAAAAATAAAAAGAAAAATTTAAAAGAATTTTAAATAAGTGTCAAAAATGTAATTTGATTCTTAAAATGCTGGCTTATCACTTTGGAAGTTCAAATAATTCGTAGGCTAGATCAATTTTCAAACAAAACCTGCTGTTATAATAAGAGAGGTCAAATGTTTTGCTTTGGTAATACTGAACTGAAATGGTCACCATTTCTATCTACTACAAAACCATTTATTTAAATGTATTTAAAAATGCTTTCCTTTTATGAGATAAAATTTTAAATTCAAGGTACTTGAACTTGCAATGATTTCAAGCTCCTGTTCTGTTCAATGTTTACTTGTCCTTCACAGATACATTTTACACAGATTCATAGTATTTGCTTAAAAATCCAGAAATGTTGTCAAAAGGACTTACATTGCCTAAGGAAGGAAAAAACATGTTCAAAATATACTTTTCCTTGTTCCAAGTAGTTTCCTAAAATAAATAATCCAGAGTGAAGACTATATTGTCACTAACATTGATTCAGAAATAAATTGCCATGGTCAAAGGCAAGATTATCTCAATTAAAAATAATATCGGCTATGTGAAATCAAAACTTATATTTAAATGCAGTTGATCAATGAAATGTGAGAGAATGCAAGTTCAACAATATTCAGCATTAAATATCCTGAGTCAATAGTTTAATTAAAGTCTCACTTGCATTGACTGTGCTTTAATGTTTGGTCTCATACATTTACTGAAATGACAGCAAAAGAATGATGCAATATTCAAAATAATTAGAAATGCAGTAAAAGAAAAGAAAAAATAAATAGACCTCCTCAAGCATAATATATTAATACTATGTTTTTCTTCCTGAAATAAGAAGGCCACTAGATCTCCACTGTTCCAGAGTCCCAAACAACCTCCCATGTGGAAAAATGTGATACAAGGATAGTGAATCACTGCAGACACTCTGAAGCCCTTACATAGTCCCAAGTTTCTAAAAAGGCTGGAAAATTATAAAAAAGAAGCTTCTTTGTAAAGCAGCTCCAGTATTTGAAGAACCTTTGTAACTTTGCAGACAACTCCCATCAACTGTTTAAGATTTTTCCCACAAATACAATAAGTGATAGCATGCATCAACAAGACCACAGAAGACAGCAATGAAAGAAATATTGCTAACTTGAGGAAAGAAAATGATAAGAAATCAGGGAATGATTGATATGGGAGGTTGGAAAATGCATGTTCAGACTTAGTCAAGCAGGAAGATCTTTGATGAACTGAAGAGGGAGACTTACTGATACAAAAGAAAGCCCTATTCTCTCCACAAATACTGCAGCTGTGCAACAGAAAGGTTAGTAATGTGCACTCCAGTAAATCTTATATTTACATCTTTGTTGTACAACTATACCAGTGTGGTTAGAATCACCGTAAGCAATGTAGCTTCAAGGCAATCACAACATCAGAATAAGAAAAATCACCAATAGAACACACTAAATCAAAAAAAAACCTAGGTTAACACTATGTGCTTTTTTCTGAAATAGGACTGTAGACTTAGAAAGAAAAATATGTGCCTTCAAAAAAAAAAAAAAAATAAAACAAAACAAAACCAACCCACCTTTCCTGACACAATTCAAGCCATTTCCTTGAGTCCCATCACTGGTTACAGAGAAGACATCACTGGCTGCCCCTCCACCTTCTCCTTGTGAAATGCTGAAGACCTCAATGAGATCCTCCCTCAGTCTTGTCTTTGTGCCTGACCCATGAGCCAGTTGCTCACGCAGCCCATAAGGTGGTTGGTTATGCTTTAACCATGGATAACCCCATGGTTATCCAGTTGTGCGCTGGACATCTTGTCCAGAAGGGTCCCATGACAGAAAGTATCCAAAGTTTTGCTGAAGTCCAATTAGATTACACCTACTGCTTTTCCTAGATAACCTAGGTGGTTACTCTGTGTAGAAGGAAATTGGGTTCAACAATTTGAAGGACTGAAATTGGGTTCAACAATTTGAGGATTTCTATCTCATGAAGCCATGATGGCTGTGACTGATAACCGTTTTTAAATACCTCCCAGGATAATCTTTGCCATAATTTTACTGTGCATTAAAGAGAGACTTACAGGCCTTCAGTCTCCAAGGTCCTCCTTCCTGTCCTTCTTGAAAATTAGGACAACATTCTCAAGCTTCCAATCATCTGGGACCTCTCCAGATTGCCAAGATCAGTCATAAATCACTGAGAGAGGATTTGCAATGAGATCAGCAGCTCTTTGAGGATTCTTGGATGAATCCCATCCAGCCCCATGGATTTGTAGGGATGCAGCTGGAGCAGCAGATGCCACACATGCTCAGGGTTAACTGGAAGTTGATCATTCTCATAGTGATGGCCTTCCAGCTCGGGGCACTGAGACCCTTTGGTCCATTAACTGTGTTGAAAGCAGAGGTAAAGAATGGGTTAAACACCTCTGCCGTGTCCATGTCCCTGTTTGTGAGGTGATCATCCTCATCCTGTAATGGACTGATGTTAATTCTACACTACCTTTCACCAATACTATTTATATTATTTTAATATTATTAAAATATAAAGAAATACAGTCAAGAAATTGCCAGCAAGAAGCTCTTCCACCAGCACCAAAGGAAAACACTGGAGGTAACTGTATTGTCTCTTTAAAATATAAGAATTTTATTGAAGACCAGAGTTGTCATCGCAGGTTAGAGAGAAACAAAAGCATCTCAGAGAGCTTTGGAAAGGAATTACACATTGTGGATGAATGCATGGATGAGTAAATCAACAAATAAAGCTGCTCAGGCATCTCAGTAAAATTCAGCATTGCTCTACAGTGCATGGAGAAATAGCATGGTGAATCGCAATCACTAACAAAAAAAAAAAAAATTAAAATTTACTATAAACTTAAAGTAACCTGACTACCATTTCTGAAACCTTAATTTTTATAAAGAAGAATTCCACGGACCATAGCAAGTGTCAGCCATAATTAAATGTCTTGAAATTAAATGTAATGGTTCCTTCCTGAGGGCTAACCAAATTCTTTTCAGATTCCTGCTCTATCTGCATGACTGGGGAAAGAGAAAAGTGATTTAAGACAAATTCCAAGTCAGTTTTCCTTTCACTTTAGCACTTTGAATTTAATAGGAAGATTATGCAAGTCTCACTGCCTTTTCCTTCCATCTCATGTCAACCGGAGTGGAAGAGTTTGCATTATTCAAGGTCAATTAAGCCATGCAAATGCATTCTAATTGATTTTACAGTAGTAATAATAACTCTCTCCTCAGAAGGATGTGCTGTATTTCTTAAAAAAAAAAAAAAAAAAAAAAAAAACCTAAACCTCTTACAATAAAAATAGCATAGGTGTTTGGGAATTTACTGCCGAAAATAACCAAATAGATATATGAATATAATAACCATGAACTGGTAGTGGCACAGGTTTTAGATACAAATTCCTCAGGATTTGAGCCATAGCTCTAGCCTTGGAGCATCACTGATGTCAGTCATAAAAATTGTCTCACATTCTGCTACTAGCATTTAAGGAAAAACAAAAAAAGGGTGTTTATTCAGTTAGCAAATTATAGCAATTTTTAAACTTGAAATCAAGTTTTCAAAAACATGTCTTGACAACATTCCGTCCTAAATGTAAATTATGGAAAAATGGTGATACATAATTTATTAACGTTTTTAAACTTGTAAAGATATTTTTTTCGATAAACATTGCTTGCAATGTAAACTAAACTTGAAAAATCTGATCTCAATGAAGACGGCTTTGCCAGTATAAATGTACCATAAGAAAATGTTCTTAGTCAATGGGATATTTTAAACCCAATAAAATGACACTTCCATGTAGCTCAGTCCAGGCCCCTCTGCCCACAATAAACACAGGTGTAATGGTCATCAGAGTTCAGTTCTGCAGCAAATGTGTTCTGTTTGAACAGCATGGCCCAGCACAACAAGGGGCACATCTGTGGCACTGTGAAGTCCAGCTGTTGAATATAAACTCTGCCATGTTGTGCTCATATTTAAAGAACACAGTATTTGCACACCAGTTGCACTTGCAGTCACGAGGACATAGAGTCTTACCTGAGGGATGACAGCTATATGTCAGGCAAGGAAAACCACCTTCATCTGCTTTCCTGCTGCATCTGACATTGTGAACACATCTAGTCCCTTTCAGAAAAAAAAAAATAAAAGGTCGTAGGGTAAGACTTTAAACCATGGGTGATGGTCTGAATAAACATCTGATCTTCCCTTAATGTAGAGAAATTATGGAGCAGAGAAATTACCCATCTGAGACCAGCTGATCATGTACTTCTGCCTGTTCCATTCCAGTACCAACCAGGAGTGATTGGGCAACACAAGGCAGAGCAAAGATACAAATTCCTCAGGATTTGAGCCATAGCTCTAGCCTCAGAGCATCACTGATGTCAGTCATAAAAATTCTTTCACATTCTGCTACTAGCATTTAAGAAAAAACAAAAAAGGGTGTTTATTCAGGAAAAGGAAAGGAATCATTTATAAAGGAAAGGGATCATGCAGGCATACACTGCTCTTAGGAGGCAGAGAGCATCTTCCAGGTGAAACAAGAACCTCACTGCATGGCCAGGGCCCTCTACTCCACACCAGCATAAAGCAGCTCTTGAGAAGGAGCTGTGGATGCACTTTGGGTTTTCTTTCAGGTGGGTGGCAGCAACCAGTTATTTCATTTTAATGCCTGCAAGAGCCTGCCAGGTGATAGCAATGCAATGTGAATCACTCCTGAAAAATACAAGCTTTTTATGAAGTTTTTTTATAAAGTTTATAAATAGCTATAAATGGCTATTTCTCCTCACCAAATGACATTGTAGAAATGAAACCTGAAAAACTATCAAACAAGAATTGCATTCAGCTCAATCCTTGTAATAAAAATATAACTTTGAAAGCCATGTTTTGGCAAACAAGGATCAGGAATTTCAGGGTGAGGGAGATTAATTTTGTAGAATTGCACTTTTCTTTGAAAAATATCGTAAAAAAGCTAAAATGAAAGTCATTCATTCTATATTGCTAAGATTTAGCTGGAATCTTCCATGTTGATGAGATATTTTACACATAACACTTGGAAATTGTACCTCTTCTCAACACTCATTGTATTTACCCCTTGTCCGTTTTAATAGAGAGCTAACAATATTTACCACATATTTATGTTAAAATCACAGATCCAAAGATTCAGTCACAATTCCCTCTTTTATGTAGTTATGGTTGTGAAACCACAAATGCCTTATTGAATGTGCACCCTCAAAATTATGTGATTGTATTCACATCTGTACAATATTTAAAGCCATATAATACATATAAATAGAGTACTCAAGCCACTCTGAAATACCCAACACCTGGCAGATGAGATAGCAGCTCATAGGACTTTAAATACTGTATTTTAATTCATTTTTCTGAGGCAGTCAGGCTACATAATTGCTAACTCATAAAGTTGAAAACATGACTGCATAAAACATTCCCCTTCAGATATATCTGACAGAGTGCACAGATAATGTTTAAACACTTTTGCTTGATGTCTTATGTCTTAACATATGCTTCCTTCATCTTTTTGGTTACTGTTTTCTGTTTCTTTTTCATGCCCTTTTGCATTCTGATGCCATTTGCCTGGCCAATTACCTGGAATAAACTCATGCTTTCTGATTATTCTTCCATTCCCCACTATGTTTTTCCTTGCTTTGCTTCATTTTGTTCTGAAAATTTCATCCTGTACTTTCTACATTCCTCTGAGTATGCTCCATGGAAAGGAGTGCTTTTATTCTGCATAACCACCTGAGTCTAAATTGTGGTGGCATCTACTGAAAGAAGCCAGGCCTCCTTGTCATCTGTAGCAGGTATTCCCATGCTACAAGAAACAAATAAAGGGGAACTTTTGAACATCTCTTCCAGGCTGAAATTGTAGGAGTAGGAATGACAGCTTGTTCTTTCGTGTTGTGTTTTTTCACAGCTTCAGTGGCACATCTATACATCTCCTCCTGCTACTTACAGTTTTTCATACAAGTAAGTAAAATATAATATACAAATATCACTAGAGGCAGCAGGACTCGGGGAGGGAAATCTAAAGAAAAATGTGGTCTACACCTTGATATATGGATTCTTTAACATGTGCTTATGTTATGAGACAAGTAAAAATGGATGATATTTAAACAATCTTTCAAATGTGATTCTAATTTAGCTCATTAAAGGTGAATGAATGCCAAATTAATAATTTACATGAGGAAAGGTATAAAATATTTATCACATTATGGGTTTTCTACATTCAGGTGTGCCACATGCAATACAGAGTGCTGGTGAGCATGCTCCTTTCCAGGAGCCCTGTGGATCTGCTGTTCATTCCTCACCATGCTGCAGGACAGGCACTGCAGAGTCCACACTTACAAACACGTCACTGAATGACTGCTTTTCCTAATGGGGAAGCTTTAATGAGCTGTGGCTGTTGGGAAACTGCCAGGTTTTCAAAAATGAAACATTTCAGTCAAAGTAAGTCAACTTTGGCACAACATCCACTGGGAAGGAAGACAAACTGCATTAATAATTTAAGAGCTTGACTTGGGATGTCAGAACAGGTACTTGACTATCACACATTGGTGTGTGTCTGAGGGGTTTTTTTAACACTTGTCTCATCTTATTTCTCTTCTGCCTCCATCTTCTCTGCCTATGAAAATCAACTTCTATACACACACAAAGACACACACACACTTATTAAGCCTTTTTTCTCAGTTCTTAAGAAAGGTGGGGGAGAACTTGAAAAGCAGGAAAGTTTCACAGGGTAGAAAACTCATGTAGTCTCTCTCACTGCTACAGTTCAATGGGCACTGCCACTGCTTAGGGCTGAGATCTGTCTTGTCAACAGGGAAATAGTGTCACAATTTCCAAAACACAAAAACTGCACAGAACTGTAATATTTGTCCAATGTATGGAAAATCTTCTAGAATTATTTCAGAAATCCCTACCATGTTTATTTAGTATGTTTTTTTGGTGGCTACCCACTGTTAAAAACTGTACTGGCTCAACAAGAATACTGCATAGTCTAACTCTATATGCATAAATTGTTCCACTGTTCCAGTGATAAAAACAGTGGCTTCAGAGCATGAAGTGTGCAGGGTACTGGGCTACTGCTTCTGGCAGCATTCTTTCCAACAAAATGTTCTAACTCTGGTATTCTCTTGTTTGGATCAGAGATAGCATCTGCTACTTTTATAATTCTTTCTTTGCATATGTTTAACAATAAACAGTTGTCTCTCATTTCAGGTATTCAGAAGACACAAATACATATGTATTTTAAGTGGTAGCTGCTCTGTTTTTTTTTTTTTTTTTTCTCTCTATTCTAAGTGGAAAATTCTAACAAAGTGGTTTGTAAAAGCTTTACCCTGAAAGAGGCATGTTATTTCCACAATGTGGATTATCACCCATTAAAATAATGAAATCAATCACCAAAACTACTGTGGAGTTTCTGTCTGTATTTGTATGTGTGCATGATAGTTATACAAGAAAGCACCCATTTATAAAAATGGGCCATTTGGGTGATTAAGCAGATGTGCTCTTTGGCCTATATCAGGACAAATTTCTGAAATGAGCAGTCATCTGCTTCTGCAGATGGAGAGCTCTGAGGGAGGATTAGAGCTTGCCCATTGCTCACTGTAAACAACCTCAGCCCCAGAGAGGCACAGAATTATCTCCAGTGACTCACTGTGATCACAGGACCAAGGCCCTTCCAAACGAATGTCTCTGAGCATGCAGGAACTGGCCTGCACAGTGCATGCATGCACAGAGCAACAATTTCAATGAATTCTACACACACATGCAACAGAAACTTTCCATTATTGTACTTAGCAAGAAGCAAAAAATGTTGTAAATTAGTTGTTGTTGATTTTCTGTGATGGTGTTCACAGGGGTCTCAGGTTGAGGGAAGAGACGAGGATCAGACTCCATGTTTCAGAAGGCTTGATTTATTATTTTATGATATATATTACATTAAAAATATACTAAAAGAATAGGAGAAAAGGTTTCCTCAGAAGGCTGGTAAAGAATAGAATAAGAAATAATGATAACAAAGGCTCTGCCTCAGACTCTCTGTCCGAGCCAGCTGACTGTGATTGGTCATTAATTAGAAACAACCAACATGGGCCAATCACAGATGCACCTGTTGCATTCCACAGCAGCAGATAATCAATGTTTGCATTTTGTTCCTGAGGCCTCCCAGCTTCTCAGGAGGAAAAATCCTAAGGAAAGGATTTTCCATGAGAAGATGTCTGCGACAGTTTTCCCCATGTAAAAAGGAGAAGAAAACCCCACAACTAGTCCAATTAGCACTGTGGTACTGAGAAATAATTTAGTTCTTTAAATGGTAGCTATTGAGTTAGGGAAGGTCACCAAGGTAGGAGGAAATGCAGTACAAATGCAAGATTAGCAATCTGCCAGTTTACTGTCTGACCACTAGGACACAATTGACACTGGTTTGTGTTGCAGATAACCACAGAGCCACAAGTCATAAGACAGTGATTATAAGAAGTTTGGCCCAAACCAGATGGTAATTTTTAAATCTCATACATGAAATATGATGCCTTTGTTTGAAGAATGAAGACAGTATGTAAAGAACAAGCTGCTGAAGCAACCAAATAGAACCATCCATCATTATACCACTTTTTGGGATGCATTTATTGTGCATTTGCCTAATGAAATCTGTATTGTATACTACAGAGTAAAAAAATAAGGGATTAAGGAAGACTACATTTAATCTTCAAGGAGTAGAGAATGTTCTTACTGCAAATTGTAGAACTGGTTTCATTCCTCTCACTGTGGATGCTGTGCAACCAGCTGGGTTGAAAATTGCAAACACTCAAAATTAGTGTTGGAGACCCTTTGCCAGGATACACATGCAGAAGCCTAGGGCTAATGGTTTTCTGGAAGCCCTGGGGAATATGTTAACATTTCTGTTGCTGACAAAAAACTGCAGAGCAACAATAGCAAAAATCAAAATAATTGCAGTTTTTAGCAAATTAATTTGCCAAATTTATTGCAAAGCTGCTAATTAGTACACAGTACGAGGATGGTACAATATACTTTGTATCTGTACATTAAGAAATTAATAAAGCAATTGGAACAAATATTACAAGAGAGCTAAACAAATAAAACCAGGCAACAGAATCTTGTCTCTATTATTTAAATTCAATACTTAAAAACCTTTTGCTTGAGTAAACTTTCCTTGCTTATGTTTTTTTTTTCCCTGAAGAGGTTCATTTCTTCAAAAGAATAAACTAAACAGAAATAAATGGTAACCAATGCAAACATTGTTAAAACAGAGTCAGGCATCAATTTGGAAAGGCTTTTAAAAACTCTAATAAAAAATAATAATATCCATTACAAGTAATGCTCATTCAGCAGTGTCAGTTATGACTGCTAACACTGTGCATTAAAGCAGCTGCAGCAGGTAGATTTAACAAACAAGGCATTTGAAGCGATAGAGTAAATTAAAACTAATTAATTGAGACAAGATTCAGAGCTACATATGGGAATAAAGGCAAATTTCTTCCAGAGCTTGTACAGTGAAGCTGAATGGCACAAATTTGTCAGACAGAAAAATACTCTTAGCAAAAAGTTCCAGCATTTTTAACTGGCTTGTTTTATAAACCAGCCATTGTTCACTTTATGAAAGACATTGTAAATAGACTGTTCTCTTTTTTCAGGAAAAAGCCCAAATTAAAAAAAAAAAAAAAAAAAAAAAAAAAAAAAAAAAAAAAATGCTTTTTTCCTCTACACAAAGCAGGGAGAAAACTCAATACAAATTATCCTTCCCTGAAATCCTTTAACCAGGGTGGGGTTTGTAGCAGTTATGAGTATTTTGGGTGCCAAAGCTGAAGCAAGAAGGGAAAGGTGCTATCAGAAACTACAGACATACAAACACAGATATCTGACAGGGCTGAAGGCAGACTCCTGAGTCTTGCTGTTAAATCCATTCTTATCTTTTTTATTCTGCCAACACAGAGAGGTGCTGGGGACCTCCAGGAATAAGACTTTGTGAAGTGTAGCATTTTCTGAGATCACATACAAGACCAGTGAGAAGATGCTGTAAGCAATTACTGAGCAATTGTACTTGTGATTTAAATCACTTTTAATCAAGGACTTCACAGCAGAAAAATGCTTTGACTGAACACAGCCAGAAGTGTACACACAGGTGTTCTGTATTTAAAACACTTTCTGTATTTAAAACACTTTCTGTATTTAAAAGTATGCTTTCTCAATATAGTGTTGGTATGCTACCTTGTCCTTTGTGCCATGCAAGCTCTGTTTGCTTTGAAATGAGTAACAAAAATCGTGGTGCTTCCAACCAAATTGTGAATTAAGCAGCTAGCACATGCTCTGAAAATCCTGTCATAGCAAGGTCTGTATCAAAAGACACCGGCCACATTTTCTATGCAGTCCTGGGATTACAGCCTTGGGTTTGATGCATATCAGTACTCTCCTCCCTAAACAGTCCCTGCATTTCTACTCTGATCGGCATATGCAGATCTTTTACTTTTTATCTAGATTTTCTCTTTGTTTCGGGTCAGACTTTATGTAGGCATTGCATAAACCCAGAAGTGAGCTAATGAGGGAGAAACAGAGCTTCAGCACAGATTAGATGCATGCCATAAAATCTTATTCGTAATATTATCCATTCTTCCCAGCAGAGTAAGGTCTAGATATGTGTCATGTTTGACATCCACTCTGCACTACACCTTTCCACCAACAGACCTGGTCACCTAGGCTGGGACTGGAGATACTCTCCAGACTGCTGGGAAGCCATTCCTTTGAAAGAACAGAAAGGAAACACATACCTAATCAGCACTTGGTTGAGGAAAAAAATCAGTGTTTCTTGGCAAGTCTCTAGTTTCTGACAGCCTTTGTGCATACTATCATAAAACTCCCACGTATTCTAAAGAGCTCCTCAAATATGCTTTTTTTTTTTGGTCTGTAGATAATTCTCTAACTTCATCCTCTGATAATTGCAGTAACTTCAAGTAGAATTTAAACAAGGGTCAAATTTGGCCTGATGTGTCCCATGGCTTGCTGTGAGAATGACCCACCTTCCCTGGCATTTGCTGTATTGTACAGACAAGCAAGACTTTCCTCTCTTTTGGGAGTCCTTTGAACTTTTATAAAGTAGCTGTTCCCAAGTGATTACTTCCTTTCTCAATTGATGCAACAAAAGAGCATCACACAAAAAAAAGAGTCCCACTGTCATTTTTCTTTTGAACACACAGGCAATGCTGAAAATATAAATGCACATGTGCAAAAGATCTCATCTCTGGCTCCTTTCTGATACCCATTAGCTCCACAGGAAAGAAAGAGAAAAGAGCATATTAAAGCTCCCTGCATCATCAGATTGAATGATTCTTTTCCCTTTTAGTATTGCAAGGATGCCTCTGGTAGCTGGAGAAAAAGAAGAGTGTACCTGTAGTTCTTCAAATTGTTACAGTTTAATGCAAAGTCTAAAAGGATGTCTAAAGGGGGAAAAAATTCTACTGGTAAGCACAAGTCACTGCTTCTTCCTGCCCTTCTGTTCTACTCTGGAGAGGAAGGCAAATGTCTTTCAGGCTTCTCTTTCATTTTCCTATTTAGGAATCTTTGCTTCTTTATGATGACAATTTCCATAAATTTTCATCTAGACATACAAGCAGAATATCTATGAAAAATAGATATTATTGAGTGGCTAGAGCTTTCATTAATAAAAACTATGTCTCTACATTCAGTCTCACATGAACAGGGAACTTGTCACAAACCATCTGCCAGTGTCTCTATTTGTGTGCATGCTGGTCAGTGGAAAACTTTAGATTTCATTGGATATTTTCCAAAAAACATCCTCTAACTGTAATAAATTGTAAGGAAATCAAACTTAGTCTGGTTTCAGATTGGGTTAGAGCCACATCCTGCCTTCAGGTCCTCGCTGCTAGTGCTATTGTGCATTTTGGTTATCATTTAACCACCAAATTCACAAGAAACCCCTGAAGCTGTTACCTGCCTTCAGTGAGCTGATGCCTACAGATCCAGGTTTGCTCTGGTTTATTCTTCGTCCTCAAACCTCAGTCTGAATTCCTTTCTACTCAGTGGCCTGCTATGAGGAACAGGGGGCTGGGTGGTCCAAAATGTGACCCCGCAGGCTGCGCAGCTGGGACACCTTTATGGCTAACAAGGTCAGCCAGGACACCTTCTCCCTCCCACTGGGGAATTCCCATGGCCCACATTTCCACTTCCTGGGCAAGTTTTCCAATCAATAGACCGTTTTATGAGAGTTGGGAAAACCTTCCTCTGCCCTGGCTGCATTTCAGGTCAAACTTAGTGCCATTTATGAGTGTTCGTTTTGGCTTGAGGATCGCAAGGCCTAATGGATTTGCACTTTCAGCAGATTTAAAGAGGTTTAAACCTCAGAAATTACAGTTCAAGTGTCTGGTTCTTACATGACCTTACACATCTGTCAACTAGAGCTCTAAATTTGTGGAACATGTGCTGCAATATAGCTTTATTTATAAACTATACAGACAGACCCAGATGAGAATACCTTAGACTGCAGTAGGCTGAACTGAACTGAGTCCTTTTAAACTCAAATAATTTTTCATTATTTATCAAAAAGGCCATCAGAAGTAATACTCTTACATCTACTTGTAGGAAGTTTACTTTCCCTGGTAACAGAAGAGTTACAAACAGAAGAGTTGTCTCTTTCTTAAAATTCAAACACCTCTGTGTTTGAAAACTGGTGATGGGGAATCTTAAAAAAAAAAATCTCAAATACAATTTTACCAATAATTTCTCCATAGCTTGATGGACTAATTAATTTGTCAGAATGCTAACATATATATTATTGATGTGACCGATCAATTTGTTTTCAGCTTTTTCAGGAAGAAAAAGATGGATTTGTTCCCTCCAGACAAACTGCAGAAGTTACAGCAGATATCCTTCAGATTAATAAAATTATTCAGGCCTTTAAGGAAGCTGCAGATTTCTGATTCAAGATGAGACTGTAAACAGGAAATGGTAATAGGGGGAAAAAGGCATTTGTACTGCTAAGAAATACATGGATCCAATTAAAGCATTCTGGACATTTTAACCATATCCTGGTAGGCATGGTAAAATGAGGTAGGATGTAACTATTTTTGCAGACACAAAATCAAATTTTCAGAAGTGTTATCAAGTCTGCTTTTCTTATCTCACAGCTTTTCTTATCAGGAAAAGCTAAAATGCTGAAAGCATTCTTCTATTAATCAGCTACACAGCCACCTTTGAGATGTCAGCTCAGTATTGGTAATTTTATCAATTGTCATCCCCTGTCTGAACTGCCTGTAGAGAAGAAGGTGACTGAGAAGTTTATGTTAAACAGCTGTTATGCCATCTGGCATCTTTGACTCCCGTGACCCTTTCCAATCTGGCTTTCAGCCTAGGTGAGGTACAAAGACTACACTTTGTACTACAACTGCCTTAATTGGGCTATGATCTACTCCTGGCCAAATGCAGAGGTCAGCTTTCCAGGCTGGTTATTATGGATTTGTCGGGGACCTCTGCTCACATGGGCCAGTGAGTTGTGCTGACTCATGTGCAGAGCCTGGCAGGGATGGCCAGGAACCTCTGCAGTGACCTCTCCTCTCCAGGAGGCCTCAGAGGGCAGTGCCCAACAATTGCTCCTCTGCCCAAAGCGCTCTCACCACCAGGTTTTTCATCATTCCACTCTGCTGCCTGCCCTTGTTCAGTGTTTACATGAAGCTTCTCAGGGACAGAACAAGACCATTTGAGCCTGTCATTTCATCAAAGCACACACAACGTTTACCTCTGTTCATTGTGCTTTTTCATCTGGTGCAGATGGTCAAGTTGACTCATCTGCCGGCGCTCGAGGGGTTTGCAGATAGGGGCAGGCAGACCGGTTTAAATTCTGCTTTCACTGGTTTAAATTCTGCTTTCATTTATTTTTAAGAAAGATATTAATGGGTGGGAGAAAGAAAAAGGTGAGACTTGGCTTGGAATCTGTTAAGTCACAGCTGTAGGTTTAAAAGTTCAAAAGAATTATTTGGCTCAGTAATACAGAAAGGCCACTCACAAAAGAGTAGGAGAGCCACTAATTACTCTGTTGGAAATGAAGGGAAAGTAAAACAATGTCTTACTTCACAAGGAATACTTTAATCCCGAAAATATCAATTTAGCTATTTACCCTATTACCAGACCTTTCTCATAAAATTCTAAAACATGTGTACTATATTAGGGTCAAAGTAGTAGTATATGTTGGCTTTTTTGTTAATATACACATTTCTTGAGTTTGCAAACCAGGAGTTTCATACTTGAAGCTGCTTATGAGGTAATTAACCAAGCAGTAGACACTGCTAGAAAAGCAAAACTACTAGTGATTACTTGCTAATAAAAGGGGTACTAATTATTTATGAGAAGCTTGGGCAATTATTCCATTATTTCAAGTTAGATTATCAATAGTCCACTGCAGAATCAAAAAACACACCTAGTTTTTTTCACTGACCTCACTGCTGAAATAAAGCTATTACTGTTTTCAGTCTATTAGACTTCCTTCCCACATCTTGGGAATAACTTTGCATCACCTCATAAAGCACAGGGGGGAGCAGCAATCTCTGAGCTGTATTATGTTTGTCAGCTCACGGCTTTCCAATGAAATTTGCCATTTCTTCTGGAGAACTCTTCTACACATAGCACCTTAGGAGCTCAGCAGTGCTTAAACCCAACAGCCTCAACATTTACCGAAATTTCTTGTTGGAAATGTGCACCCAGAAGCAGAGCTTTACCCAGAAGCACAACTTTACATAAATACAATCTACAGAGCAAACTATTTTAAAAACAATAAGTAAGCACACTGCAGATCAGCAGATAGTATGCCCCAAAACAACCATAACCTTAAAAAGAATGCATTTAGAAGCAGCTTTTTAGACTGTACCCAAGACTAGACATTTGCCTGTTTGTTATTTTACCCATACACTAACTGAAAACTTCTACCTGCTCAGACAAGTGACAGACAAGTATGCTGCCCTGTTCCTCTCTAATCAATTTTATATGGCAAAAACCTGAAAGATAAAGGATATGAGGCTCACAGTCTATAGGAGGAAAAAAAATTTATAGCTCCTTGAAAAATACTGAGAAAGATGGCCAGATAAATACCATTTGGCCATTCCTGTGTCTTAGGAAATTAAGCACTAAGGTATCTGAGGAACATTAAGTCCTTGTGAAACATTTGAGCATTTTTTTCATACATTTGACTTCAAGTTGCTGGAGATATTCAGGTTTGGAAGCAGCACTGCAAGCACAAAGTGGAATTCAAGCACATACATGGTTTGACATAAACCTGCTGTATAAAACAAAATCATTATTCTGCCTCAACCCAATATTTTCATGTTTGTTTGTAGCCATACTGAACAGCAATATTTTAAATCAAATAATAGTTTGTTTTTCCTCCTGAAAGTAAAGCAAGATTATTTTCAATATATAAAATATATTCTATTTTCCTGCAAAAAATTACCCATACACAAGTAGGTATCTACTACACATTAGGCAGAACAGGGAGCAGCATATCTGTTTCTTGCACACAATACAAAGGTATTTCTAGACTTAAGGTTTCATTACAATTGCCAATAATTTAAAAGGCAAGCTATTAGGACAATATTTTAAAAATGAGTCAAACAAAGTGTACATGAACATGGAAAACTAGGTAAGATTAATGTAAAAGATTTCCAGACATGGAAGAGCAGACATGAGAGGCACCAGCTTGCTCCTGTTACTGATTTTATGCATTAATCATGAAGACATGATAAAAGCCTTTTAGTGACCAAGGTACTGGCTTAGAGAAGAAGTGATTTTAGAAGATAAAGATTTCCTTTTTCCTCCTGGTGTCACTGCTGGGCTGAGTTAAAGTTGACTGTCTCAAGACTCTGCTTCTGTAATTTAAATCCATTTCAAGACTTCTTTCTAAAACACATTCTAAATTTATTTTTAAAAATTACCCTTGCCTATCTTTTTTTTTAAAATATAAATACTATTGCTAAGTTCACAGTTTTGAAAGGTCTTATCTATTTTTTTTTTTTATTTTTAAGGACAACAAGTACACCTTTCTTCTCCTTCCACCCCAAATTCCATATTTTCCACTTTATTTCTATTTATGTCTCATATTTTTATGTATGTTTATACATGAAAGAATAGCTTACTCATTTGCAAGCTCATTAATTTAGACAAGAGTTTATTGCTCCTTTAGAGAATTCCATTACCCCATGTGTGCACAGAAAGCTTCAGTTTTCTATAGCATTTTTTTACTGAAGAAATCACTAAAATATTTTGTTTCTACATTGATGAAATAGTATAAAATATCCAATAGAAGTCATAAGGAAAAAATTTATCAGCTGTAATTTTGAAAGCAATTAACTGTTTAGATGCAACCTCAGTTCAACATGTTTGTAATGAAAAAAAATTTATACTCCCACCTAGATGTCTGATAGCAGGCAATTTTAAACATTTACAGTTACCTTGAGCAACCAAATTATGGAGCTTCAAAGCCTTCAGGAAGAAATCAAGGAAAGTTTCTAACTCACTGACTATAGCATGAGAAAACCAGCAAATTATAGTGATAGCTTGGATAATATTAGTTTTAGTTAGAAATGTTCCGCATTAGTCAGACACATACTGCGTAAATAAATTATTTAAGAATTCTAATTAAAGACTATTAAGAATTAAAAGACCTTTATTTTTCTTCTGAAAACTTGAAGTTTCAATCCAACTATTAATATTCAAGCTTTTATCATTCCTAGTAAAAGAGTTGACTACTGCAGTGTGAAAATCCAATTTTCCTCAGAATACATAGCCAAATGCTCCACTGCTGCAAACCTGAGATTCAAAAGTCTCATCTACAACAGAATCACACACCAAAATCACAAAATATCCATATTTCAAAGATTTTCAATGCCTAGCAACATGAAGTTGACTCAATTATAGTATTTATGACAGAAAACATTATTTTTTCAAGGCACTGGCATTCTCTACCAAATGCAAAGGAAACTCGAGCCCTCTTTGAAGACAGACAAAGCCACGGAGTCTCCTGCTTGCACACAGAAGCAGATGTTGCTGCTGCAGGAGTGACAAAACTAAAATCAGAAACCGAGGAAAAGCCAGGTGAAAAGGGGGCCATCAAATATGGTTCATGATTTAATCTATTAAATTGAACATTTTATATATGTACGCGTATACTGATAGTATCTAATTCTTAATTAATCGTTCAGTTAAAAATAGTTGTTCTATTTTAACTAAGACTTTGGGGTTTGTAACTGCAGTTTTAACTTTCTGCCAGCAATCTGTCTCTGTCTAAGAAAAGTTTTCAGTAGGGGCTTCATCTTAGAAAGTCAGCCTTTGCTCAGACAGGACTCAGTGCTGGTTTAAATTATGTTTACCTTATCCAAGTTGCAGAAAAAAGTGATTATGTGTAAAGGGGCCGTGATTATGTGTAAAGGGGAAAAAAAAGAAAAAAATGGCCTGATGATATTATTTTTGACAGCATGGATAAACAGAATAAGCAGTAAGGTAGCAGTTCTGAGTATGAAGTGATTGAATACGTTTTAGTATTTTCTGTGAATGGGGTATTTTGTGTTTTTCTGTCTCAAAGTCTTTAATGCATAAATGACAACTCCAGTAATAAAGAAGCATCATAATTTCTGTTGTTTGGTTTTGTTTTTTTTTTCAATTCTGAGTAGTACAAAGATGTTTAAACACTTCTAGTCAGTGAATTAATATGTCCAAGATTGTATGAATTTGAAACTTTAGCTAGTCAATCATTTTCCAGTTTTAGAAACAGTTATTGCCTGAATGGCTTACACTTCTCAATATCACAGTCCATCATTTACATAAAAATCATATTGGTAACATTACATATATACATACATACATATATATATATATATATATATATATATATATACACACATATATATATATATATATCTGGAAGTATATAAGAAGTATCTTCCATATATATATATATGTATATTACATATGTGTATATATATATATATATATATATATATATATATATATATATGGAAGATACTTCTAAGTGCACACTTTGAACGTATTAGCATTTCAAGGGATTAAAGAACAGCAAAAGTTACAACTTTTAAGCCCAAACATCCCAGTAATATCATTTAAGGAAAGCAGTTTTAAAATGAAAATCTGCAGAAAATGTAGTACCATATCACTCAAGAAATCAGTCAGAAATCAGGCCTGGTAGTACCCCAAAATGCCTGGTGACCAAGCATCACATCCTGAAGACAGCCAGGAATGGAGTGCTTGTCTTAATCCCATTTATAGGGCTGTGCTGGGTGTGACTGTGTCCATCTTTATGTGCAACTAAATTGTCAGAAACACACAGAGCTGTTTCATTCTGCTGCTGAACACTGTCCAGGCCTATTACAAATTATGACACATTTTTGGCTTTCCTGGTTGTTAACCCGCTTGGATAGATGACAGCTGTATCTGCAAATGCCCAGTGGATATTAATGCTTCCACTGCTAAGTGCAAGGAATTGTTGAAGCTGATTTCTTGTCATTTTAAAGACTGAGCCATTCTTAGAAGAGAGGAAGCAAAGCCCCTAAATGAAAGATATGCAAAGTGTAAAATAAAAAGTGTGGATCCTCCAAACTGCAACTCCTTTTCAGGAGGGAGACCTGACATCACAAGGTTGGAAAAAAAATAGAAAAGTGAGATGAAAAATCAGAGCTAATCTAGATATTTATCTAAATAGAGGTTGGGTTTTCATTGTTCTCTATTTGTACCTTTATAAAGTTTTTCAAGACCTTTTATTCTGCAGTCTTATGAAAGAGGAAAAAACCAACCATACAAGAAAAAAATTTATTTTAGTTACTTTATGTTAAACAAGCCTGAATTAAAGTAAACATCTAACTTCACAGTGTGATCCTGAACTCAGTGGCTGAGGAGCCTTGAATTCAGAACTGCTTTGCACACACACCAGGACATTTACACATCGAACACATACATAGAACATTCTCCATGTGGTGCAGCGCAGTGTTTGGCTGTAAGGGACAGTCTGGGAAGGGAAACATGCTGCAGTGACCAGAAATGCCACTCCACAACACTGGGGAGTCCCCTCTTCCTGATCCTGTGTGATTAGCGTGTTTGTAGACACATGGAAATCCCCATGAGGATTTGAACTTTGGAGTGATAAAGCACTGGTCTTCATAAAAAAAACCATTTTTATGTTCTTTGGAAGCTCCTTAAGAGCCTGTCTGAATAACCTGGTAACTCAGGAGCTTAAAAAAACAGGTGTTTGGTTTTCCTTTTCAAATAATCCAAAAAATCTAGAACTCCTGTAGATGAGTCTTCATACCACCTGATATTAACAAAACACTCAGTTGCTTGTCTGAGCAAAAATTATAGCAGCTAATGGATGTGTCTGCCCTCCATAAAATAATAAAAAGACCTCCTAGAACACCAAAGTCAAAATGATCTATTATGATTAATCCCAGATTTTTTTAAATATGGAAACCTATATATCTTTATATATTTTGATGCCAAAATCCACTTGCCTGGGAACAAAGATATCCTAAGTAATCTCAATATTTCATTTTATGAGAGCTATCGTGTTATTCAAACACAAGCACAAAAACAATTTGCTCCCATAACGTGAGAAGAAGCACAGCTGGTCAGTACAGTAACACAGCTTGGAAAGACTTATTATTTTCTTTAATTTATACTGCCTTTCAAACATTAATTCAAAACTCAAGTCCTCTTCAGAAAACTGGGTGTTTTACCTGATTCATCATAATATTACTACTGCTATTTATCTGCCTTAATATATTGTTCACCAACATGAGGCATTCCTACTTGCAAAAGTAACCCATTCTTCGTCACAACTTAATATTATAGCAAGTAAGAGTTCATGTCAAATATTTAAACTGGCAATTTGGCTTAGGTTTTGATCCTCTAGTAAAGAATTATTTTAAAGCTATGAGCTTATATAACCAAAAATTAAGACAAAAGAAAAGGTAAGAAAAAAACCCCATATGATGACTTTTTTTTGAAGATAGTTTTTTTTTTCTATTCCTCAAACTAACTTATTTATATATAAAGGTTGGGATAGCTGTAGTGAAAATTACAAAATTATAAATTTCTTTAAAGGATATGGATCCTTTTTTTCATTTATGTCAGGAGATGGTGAGTTCAAACAATTTTCAGAAATGAACCTGAAGTGTTCGTCCACTAATATCTGTGATGACAGATTGAGTACAGCTCCACTGCAAGAAAATATTTCTTTCTCATACTTGGCAGAGGTGGCATGAAAATAGACTATACAAAGTACTGGAAAGGACACTGAGCTATTTTGCCTATATTGAAATGAACCTCTCTTGTCACCAGTAATATTTCTCTTCAAGTCATGTCCCAGTCCTCATACCAGTGAGATATTGAGTGGAGGGGCAGGAGGAAGAGCAAGTTCTTTGCCTTCCATGTTAGCCAAGAAATGAAAAAAAAGAAATGAGTAAATTTCTTCTTTAGTGAGGAAATACCCAGGCAAATCCTTGTGAGAGTGCAAAGTCACAGACACACTTCATGGTATACACTTTAATGTGTTATGGATAATGCACATATAAGGATTGCATTCCTTTGCACATTGTTCCCATTTCCTCCTGGGGCACTGGTAACAGTGAAAAAGTGTGAATACATTATTATAATAATATATATGTATTAATATATGTAAATAATACTATTTATAGTAATAATTTATTTATAATAATATATTATAATATGTTTTAAATATATTATATATAAACATATAATATTTATTTAAATTTATAGATAAATTATAAAATTAATTTAAATAAATATTTAAATATATATTATCTATATGATTTATATAAATTTAATACTAATAATATATTTAAAATAATAAAATAATATTTGTGTCTGCACTGAGTTCATCAGAGGTAGAAGCTGGAGAACATAGAATTTCAGCTTGTGTGTCTCATAAGGGAGGCAGTTTATGTGAGCAATAAATAGAATCACAGAATTATTAAGGTTGAAAAAGGAGTCCAGGATTATGGAGTCCAACCATTAGCCCAGCACTGCCATGTTCACCACTAAACTATGCCCTGGCTGAGCACAAAACAAGCTGTTTATGTGAAATCCTACAATTCAGCAAAACTTGGGAGTCACAAGTGGAAATTATTTTGGCAGAAAAAGAAAAGACAAACTGGAGGTGCAAATAGTAGAAAAAAATATTAATAAATAATATTATTCAAATGGAAAATTATAAAAGTTACCCAAGATACAGAAGACTTAAGGAGAAAAAAATATAAAATTAGCAAGCTATTTATCACTATTTTCCAGTGCTTATGTAAATTAATCTATAAAACCCAAGTGAAAATAATTTTTCCATGCACAACTTGCCAAAACAAATTAAAATTTCATTATTGCTTTGGGGTTTTGCCAAAGAAATATTAACTAAACAGCTTTCTGTTTGTGGCATGAGCGTGAGATATTTAGGCCAACAAGCTATAGAACGACAGGGGCAAAACCCAGTATTTTTTCTCATTTGCAATGTACATATCCATGAAAATGGATGTGGACAAAGAAGTGCTATTTTTGAGGAAGGGAAGGACTTTTTCCCCATGTTTTACCTACTCAGTGCACAAGTACCTTCCTCCTGCACCTCTCTTCTATGATACCTCTCCATCTTAACTGCACTGATCACTCTTCCCTGCTCCACTTCACTGTTTGAGTACCCCCTTAAGTCCTCTTTAAAATACCACACGTGTCTTTTTCTTTCTCATGTTTTTCCCTTCTGCTTTCATCATTACTTTTCATCTTTGCAGTATTTTAAGGGATTCTGTCCCATCATTCTGTCCCATCAAGGATGTGCGAATTTTTGTCCTTGGCCCTTTTACCCCTTCTGTTCTTCACGTGGCTGAGACTGAGACAAGCCCCACAGAAAGCAGGGCGACAGGTAAAATACTCTCTTTTTGCTTTGAATACACTGCTTTAGCCTTCCTGATTGGAACAACTAATAAAGCATGTTTGTTTTAAGCCCACACAAATGGAATCCGATTTTGTTTCAAAAAACTGAATCATCTGCTTCTCAAGCACAATCAATCTCCTACAGGAAAACCAGGTATTTATCTGCTACACTTCTTTGTACACTTTATTTATCAATCACACATCTTCACACAGTTTCAGGTCTCGGCTTTGACTTAGATTTTTAGCTGTAGACTTGCAAAATTTTTTCATCTATCAACTTCCATCCAGTAAACTGAAATTATGCAACTTCTCTGGATTTTCTGCCACCAGTTTTAAAACAGAGATGCAGGATCGATGCTTATTATAGTTTTAAAGCCAGTTTTCCAAAACTTTTCTGGAATTGCATTCTCTGCTTATTTTCCTTAGGATCCTGTGATTTATTGGTCAATTTTAACGCAGTTTGAGAGAAGGATAGAGATATCAAAAAGTCCAAGTTACTACACGCTTGCTGAAAACTCAGTAGGAGCCTGAAAAACTGATACAGGGAAAATACCCACATAGTAAATGCTTCCAGAAAGAAAAGGCAAAGTGTGACTTCAACAGTCAGCTGTGTTTTCTGCATTCCCAATGACAACATACATCCTTGGTAACCAGGAAAAGGATGCACCCTTAATTAAGGGCCGCAAGGACAAGCCTTGGTAAAGGCTGAGAAAAATGATAGTTGGGCAGCTGGACTTCAAATGGAATAAAGGAAGTGCAGCTTCTGCAGTACAGGGATGAAGAAAAATAGGTTTTCCTTTCTACATTTCCTGTTCTCTACCACCTGATGCAATGTCTCACCTTGATTTAGATACCAGGCCTAACACCAGTGAGAGGCAACTTCTTTGACAGAGGAGATTTCTCTACTGTCCTGCATTATAGATAAAGACACACGAAGGAAAGCATTTATTTCTTTTTTGCCAAAAGCACTACAGGAAACCCATGTATTCTTATAATAGAAGGAAATTCCCCATTTGTGGATGAAAAACATATTCTGTGTTGGCAAGGTCTCCAATATAAACATTATTTTCACTCACAGAATTTCTTTAAAAGTTTTCCTTGTTATCAACGTTAGTCTAACTTTTTCTGAATTTTAACCTTCCTTCTATGTGTGCCAAATGACTCCCATTCATGTAGAGTACTAGGGACCCGTGACAATTTTCAAATACTAAGAATTCAGAAATTTTTTTTTTTCAGGTAACTCCTCAGCCCACTAGGATTTTCATCACATTATCTTGATCTAGATGTCTAATTTATTTAAGTATTCTAGACCTATTACTTTCATTGCCTTAACAGACACTGCTCTGTGATCACCAATAATTTCAAAAATTAGAAAGGAAAAACATAAAACATTTCATCCTCATATTTTTCACACACGATTTCCTTATTCACTTGGGTAGGTGCTGGAACCATTGATTCCTTTAGTTTTCCCTGTCTTTAAATGTGGTTTCAAAACATTTCCATAAATCTTAAAACTCCTTATCCAAAAACTTTAATGTTATTTTTTTATATCTATTCCCAACAATATCTACTTCCATGTTCTTTTCCAATTACATTTTGATTTTCAGGTCACCAAAAGGCCCTGGTAAATTATACATGTTGGGTATATTTCTGTTCTTAGCTTGCTTTTAGGGTGGTCTCTGTCCAAAACTGCCTTATGACCCTGTGCTCTTTTGTTCCAAGTTTTCCTCACAGAATTCTTCATACACCAAGTAACAGATCCTAACTTCAACTAATAATACTAACTTCATAGATTGTTTGTTCAATCCAAATTTTTATTATTCTGAAGCTTTTATTTATCTAGATATGCTATCTTGGCTCTCACAACCACTTCCACCCTAACTACTAAAATTTTTAATGGTAGCTAGCTCCTCAAGAAGTAAGTCTTAAAATTACTTCATCCTCAGTGTTATTCCCAAAAGCAGAACTGCTCACATTCTGTATGGGCATGTTACTTAACTCTCTGGTACTGAAGTCCTTTTTTGTGTATTCAGAGATATTGCAACAAAGTTTACCCATGGACAAGTTACCATTGAACATATTGCAAAATTCTACATCAATACCTGCTGAGTGGCAAAGTCCCTTTTCTGAAAACCACAACTGTTCAAATCAAAATCCAAGATGTGACATTAAAGTAAAAGCCAAAAGTGCTTCAAGTAATAAAGATTGTTAATTCTCACAACATAAGGTGAGAAGTGAAAACAGAAATTACAGCACTGACATGGGACAGCATCTGCCCTTTCCTCAGTACAGTCTGTCCCTAGGCAATCCCTTAGCAATGTGGAACTGTAACAGGGTCTGGGTGAACAAAACAAAAAAAAGGTGATAATTAAGTAATTAAGCACCATCTTGCTCTTCAGCCTGTGATGTGCTTGATGTATTCAGTGAGACTAACACATTGCCTCCCGTGACATCCAGGATGTCACTACAATTCCAGTCTTGCTGACAGCAGAGCACTCAGGTAGCTCCATGTGCACAAAGTGAAACAATATTAATTGTAAAGCATGGCTGGAACATAACTGCAGAGCCAACTATCTGTAGCCGATGCAAACCAAGAAACTGTGAAAAACATTATTTCATTATTTCTTTGTAGTTTCCTTCAGCAGTTCAAATAAAGGCCCTAATTTTCAAATTTTACCCCAATAACCACTAAAAAAACTATAAACACTGTTTTCTTCACGAGCAAGACATTGACACTTAAATTATGAATTTAGACTTTACTACTTTGATGACCTCATTCTCAAGTTTTCTTCATGCAATTCACTCTAGGGAGAAGGTTCTGGGGCTGACTGTGTAATTTACAGCCAGGCAAAGTGTAAATGATAAACCTCTAGCACTGTTTCACACAAGGAGATAATTACAATCAAACACTGGTTGGCATCCACTGTGAATAGGTGTAAATAACTGAAGAAGATATGAGCTTATGGCAAATATGGTAAACAGCTTTTTTTTTTCCATGAGTCTTTAGTTCAATGTATTAAACAAGTTGTATGTCATCAAGTCAAAATATAATATTTAAGATAAACGTATACTGTAAAAATTCTAAAGAAACATTTTCATTATTCATATTATAATAATCTGTATATTTACTGATAGGGATTTTATTTGTTTCATTAATTATGCTCTAAGAAGAATGATGACAGTAACATCTCTCAGTGTTGTCACTTTTTTCAATTTTTTCGCCTGCTGACTCATTCATTCTACATCACAAAAGGAAATTGTAATGGTTGAAGTTGGAAGAGATCTTAAAGCTCATCGAGTTCCAGCCCTGTGCAATGGGCAGGGACCTCTTAAGACTCTCCTGTTTGATCAAGCTGCAGGAAGTCGTAAATAGTTTATTGTTAAGCCTTTTTTAGCATTCTTCACCCTGCCATGGATTCCCCCTTTATTGAAAGAGCTCTGAAGATGTGGCCCATTGTCCTTATGGCAGTGAAGCGTTCCCAGGGAGGGCTGTGCCTCCCGCCTTGTGCTGCAGCTCCTTCTCCTTCACACTTCCATGCACAGCTCAGTAAACCCACCTCACACCAGCTGTGCAATTAATGAATTGAATGGGCACAAGTGCGGGACCACTGGAGAGCAGTACCCTCCGAACACAGACAAGGTCTTTGAGAAGGACTCCCTGTAAAGCAGGGGGCCATGCAGCACTAGGCCTAATCAGATGGGTTTGCCCACTGAAGCATTTTATTTGCCTTCTGACCATGTGTTGTGGTTTAACCCCAGGCAGCAGCCAAGCCCCAGGCAGCTGCTTGCTCACTCCCTCACCAGCAGGACCCGGGAGAGAACCAAAAGGGTAAAAGTGAGAAACCCTCTGGGCTGAGATAAAGACTGTTGACAGGTAAAGGAAAAGTAGCACACACAAGCAAAGGAAAACAAGGAATTCTTTCACTGCTTCCCCTGGGCAGGCAAACGTTCAGACATCTCCAGGAGAGCAGGGCCCCATCCGATACAACAGTTACTTGGGAAGACAAATTTCCCCCCACTCCTTCCTCCTTCTTTCTCACATTTTATATAATAAGCATGTGAGATGGTATTCACAGGGGTTTTTGGATGAGGGAAGAGACGAGGATCTGACTCCATGTTTCAGAAGGCTTGATTTATTATTTTATTATATATATTACATTAAAACTATACTAAAATAATAGAAGAAAGGATTTCATCAGAAGGCTAGCTAAGAATAGAATAGCAAAGAATGATAACAAAGGTTTGTGGCTCGGCTCTCTGTCCGAGCCAGCTGACTGTGATTGGCCATTAATTACAAACATCCAACATGGGCCAATCCCAGATGCACCTGTTGCATTGCACAGCAGCAGATAATCAATGTTTGCATTTTGTTCCTGAGGCCTTTCAGCTCTCAGGAGGAAAAATCCTAAGGAAAGGATTTTCCATGAAAAATGTCTGCGACAAGCATCATACCATAATGTTGAGTTTTTCATGGGTCTTGGGTCTTCAAAGAGACAAGAGCAGTTGGTTGCAGTAAAGTTGTTTATTGCATGAATAGATCAGTCTCAAAGGCAAGGAGTTCAGAGTATTAAAGTCCACGCTGTAAGTTTTCTGGCCTAAAGTCCTGAGCAGAAGCAGCAGCTCCCTCCTTTCTTCTCCTTTCTTTTTTTTTTTTTTCCTTCACCTTCCTTGCACCAAATTACAGGGGCATTTTATTCATAAATCATCCAATGAAATAAAAACATTATGCAAAAACATTCTTTTTACACCAATCTAAGCTTAATTCCCAATGTCTGAAAGTAGCGTCAGTTCTTACACAAACCTACTTGAGTAATTTTATCTATTTGTGCAAACGATTTTATCTATTTTCTTACTCAAAATTTACGTATATAATTTTATCTATTTATGTGAATAGTTTTATCTATTCTATCTAGAAATGCAAGCAGTGTTCTGCTATGTTTTTGTTATGTGTGGAGCTAGTACTACTGAACTTTAAACTAGGCTTTAGGGCCTTTACTAGCTAACACAGTCCCTTAAGACACTTAAGATATATTTCTACTTACTTGAAACTAAGACTTATACTTCTATTCATATCTGTGTGGCTTATACATTTCAGCTTCTCTAGAGGTTCTAATTCAATTCCTACATTTCTTTCTCTCTCTGAGGGTTCCAGAGAGGCTTCTATCTCATACATTCCAACATCATAAATTATGGAATACCCCTTTGGTCAGTTGGGGTCCCTTTATTGCTGTCAGAAAACATGGGACAGAATAAGTGTTTTGAGATGTTTAGTTTGAAATTATTGCCCATAAGAGAATATTATTTTTTTGCCAAAAATGCCGCAGGAATGAAGGAGACTTTGAAAGTCAATGAAGTGTTTGATGATGACGATGAACTGCTGAAGAGATAGCACGAGGAAATTCTGGATTTGTAAAAGCAGCTGGAGGAAACATGTAATAATAACACAACTAATGTGCTAGTCAACATCTGGAAACAAAAAAGTTGATAATCAGAGTAGCTCAAGCAAGTGCCTTCCACAAAGGCAAACCAAGCTGAACTCTCTTTGAGAGTCCCACCAGCAGATAAGCTGGGGTATTTATTTCTGAGTTAACTGGACAACAACTGAGGAAAAAAGATTCAGAAGTATGAAGCAAATTCACCAGTTTGATTTTGCTTTGGGCGGGGGGAAGCTGATCCTGACAAAATCAGATAATAATGTAGTTTAGAAGTTACATTTATATGCAACTTCTGGTTTGGCCGTCTGCTCAGATCATAGTCATGGAGATATCAATCACAGGCCCACACTTTATCCAGACTCTGAGGGAAATTCTGGCACCATCTGACCATCTCTGAGGGAGCAGGTAGATGAACTATTCATCTTCACCTCACTTTGCATTGGGCAAGACTGTGGTGCCAGTTTTATCTTTCACACTTAGGTAATATTTGCCAAATCATCTGTCTCAGTTTGAAAAGTCAGGTGTGTGCTAAGGAAGGCGGGAGCCTCCATTGAAATGGAAAATGTAAATCCCCTCCCCTCCAAATTATTATCAATTTGAAATTAAAGGGCTCTCAGGCAAGGATATGGGAACAGCTTTTTACTAGGAAAATTAAAAATACAAATACAATAGTACAAAAAAGAAAACAAACCACTGACAAAGTCAGAATATGACCCAACAGGGTGTTGGCAGCAGTCCCATTAAATGGTGGCTGCAGCCCTCCTGCAGTGACAGGGGTGGTTCTGCTGGAGCAGGGATCCTGTAGAAGGGTGGAGTTTTCCTCTGAAGATCCAGCGGTGGTGGAGATGGGCCTGGTCTTCCTCTGGGAATCCAGTGGAGAAGAAAGCTGCTCCTCTGGGAATCCAGTGGGAAAAGGCAGACTGGTGTTCCAAATCTCAGATTATATCCAGGTAGGAATGCTTGGCTCCTCCCCCTGGGTGGAGCATCTCCCAATGGATGATGGAATTTTATCAGCCATGCAGTGACACTCAATGGCCCATGAACAGCAGATATTTTCTGGAGATAGGATTCGTTTTGGAAGAGATAAAGCAAACTGCCCCACCTGGTTTTAACAGGTGGCCCAATTAACAGAAGGTAACTGCCCCACCTCTATCAGATGGCAATAGAACACACACCCCCAGCCACATCTTGCTACCTAAGACATAATCTCAGTTTGTATCCATGACCTTTAATTGGCAATGGACACATCTACACATGATCTATAGTATGACTGGTCCTAGAATCTTTTTATATTTCTTGAGGAATTAAAACTGTTTTTTAAGACTGATATCTGCAAATACAGTTACTGAAAAGCCTTAGAGACAGCAGCTTTTTCTGCACACATTTTTCATATTAATCCATTGATTAAAACAGCTGGGGCAAGCAGGGGAAAGTATAAGCACAATCATGGGCAATTTAGCATATTGTTTTACTCAGTATAAACACATGAAGGCTTTGGGTTTTTTTGAGGCATTTAGTCAGATGTAATTATTCTAATCTTGTATTGAGAAAGCATGTGTAGGAAGTGTTTTTTCAGTCAAATGATCAAGAAAGATAATCCAGAGTGCTCTACATCCAATGTTGCCATTAATTCTCTTAATCTTTAGCTTTATTCATGTTAAAAGCACTTTGTAATTCTTTGAACTGTACCTCATCCTGCTGTAGGTATTATTTTGTGTATCACTGATGGAACATAATAAAGCAATGGTTCAGTTCTGTGTAATACTGAAAATTATATTAACACAGTTAATGGTTCCTTTTCATTTAAATAAACTGTATTGACCAAGATGCTGCTTTTCAGCAGGCAGTACACCTACAAAAGTCTGTTGTGATGACTAAATTATGAAATAAAGAATGATGCAACATGACAGACCAGCATTTGGAACAATCTTTTAAAAACATATGCAGTAAAAGTCAAAACATGCCTAGAGCAAAATTTTGCCACAATGTTTATTAATTAGAAAAAACAAGGTCTTATATGTGATTTGGGTATATATGCCATGTGTCTTTCAATATGTCACAGCAGACAGAACATTTTATAACCAATGTACATGCCCCTGTGTACACTGCTGGAGAATGATAAATGTGTTTAATCAAACTGATCAGCTTTTATGACACTATTAACATTATAAGATGTGTGTGTAAATGGATACATATGTAGATATTTTCCTTTGAGGGTGTAAATTTATGTTTTCAGATGCTGCATATACAGTTGAATGTTAAACTCCTTTTCAAACATTAAATTTCATTTGGAACAAGTACACTACTCTGTTTTAAATTGTTGACCTTAAATAGCTGATCATTAAAGTGTCAGCCATTTGTCTGAAAATACTAAAATGGATTCTGGATGGCTTCCAGAATCTCAAAGAATTATGTGACAATGTAAAATGGATTATGTATTTTTTTCAATGATGAGTCCAGCCTGTCAATTTCATTATTTCTCTTCTTGCTGTGTACCCAGGACATACATTATGCTTTGGAAACCTAAAGGTCAGCTTTAGGTGGTGCCAATTACACAGAAAATTCACAGTGCTGTATCGGCCCATTTGTTCTGCTATTTCTGCTGGCAATGTTGAAAATGAGTAACACTTAGTGCTCTGTCCAGTATTGAGTTTCTGATTCACTCTGACAGGATACCATTAGCAGTTATCCAGGCTTTGGCTGGATACTAAATTTTGTTATATTATCTTTTAAGGTAATACTGAATAATACTGAACAATTTTGTTGGAGTATTACATGCAGCTCAATTTCCTCTGATGTGAATGCAAGTCAACAATGTGCAAGAAGCCTCAACAAGACATAAAGCTCTTGTTCTGCTTTATTCTGTAAGAATATTTAAACAGGAGAAATCCATTAAAATAACAATTAACAGCTGCCTGTGTTATTAACTAATACAACTAACTATATAATTAACAGAATCTACACTAATAGAGACATCTATATATTCTTTTGTTGATCAGGGGAAATATTCCTTTGTTGATGATATCCAGCTGAAAATGTGCAACAAGCAGAAAAAAGAAAAATTTGGTCATGTAATCAACCAAGCAAAAACATCCTACCAGACACAGTGCTGTTGTCTCATATGCACTGCAAATTAAATGATCCAAAATATTGTCTTACATCATAAAGCAACTATGTCACAAATTAAAATTACGAAGCAAGAACTTTAACCTCTACTCTGTCAGAAGACTTTGCAGTTACAGAAGAAAAAGGGTAGGAGACACTAAGGAGACACTAAGGAGAAAGGGGAAAAAAAAAAAAAGGAATGGTCTTTTTTACTCTTTGCATCCTCCCCATATTGTTGTAACAATATGAGCAGACTGTAAATACCTACGTACATATTTAAATAAAACAACTTTCAAAAGGCCCAATATGACTCTAAGTATTGACATATCTTTTAAAGAACTTAATTTTTTTATAGTTTAGAAGTAAGATGCAGTATCAAAAAAAAAAAAACAATAAGGAAAGTGTATCAGGCACTGGGGTATACAGTATAAAAAAAGGCTTTGATAATTTTGTCAAGTCTAATCCCTTAACACCTAAAATAATTTTCTTGACAGCTTGATGATTTCAGGGAAAAAAAACAACAAAACTCGAAATCACCTGAAATTGCTTTTACTTACCAGTCATACAAAAATATCCCATTTTTATAGAAATTAACATAAATATAAGCTCCATTAGCTTTATGGAGTACTCCTGACTTCCAGATCTTGTAAAAGATAATTTTTGAGGAGTACCTGTCGATATGAACAACAAATAATAAGATCATGCCTATCTGCAGTCTGAATGCATTGCCTCAAAACAATTGCTTTCTTTTAAGGAAAGTGAACAAACAATTCTTCCTCAGAAATGGGTTTAACAAAAGAGGTGGTACATCCCACAAAACTTTTTAGTCTCATGAAAGGAAATTATTTCTTTCCATTGCAAACTACCCCTTTGCAACCCATTAAACTGGGGAATGTATACTAATTTATATGCACGCATAAATGTTTAATGCTCCCAAATATACAGAGACTGTTGGCACCAATAGTAATGCACTATCAGGTTACCAGCTATTAAAGTTTGCAAAGATCAAAACCTCTCCACTACCACCTCACTATTTCCCAGCTCTTTTAATTCTAGTAAATCTGAAAAGGCATGTTTACAGCAAACTACTCCTTTAATCTGCCTCATTTTGCCCCAATAGGTAAACACCACATAATTTTGACATCCAAATAAGAGTAACTCAAGCAGAGTTAACAACAGTCAAATGTACCTGAAGCTTGATAAAAAAATCCATTTTCATCAGGATGTTTACTTCACTACTGGTTAACAGGACTAATTTGCGAAAAACAGTTGGCAAGAAATTCTGGAAACAAGAGTTAACTTTACAGACCTGTGATTAGGGGAGATGTGTGAACAAGGTGCAGAAAAGCCAGCTAGAGGCCCAGAAACTTGCAGTCATGCTGATGACATTAAAGCAATTTGCAAGAATAAGCAAGAAGTGCTTATTTATGCTGACACTTGGCAAAAACACTCTTGATAAGTGATGCACAGCAAGAAATCACATATTTCATCAGCATTGTGCATGTGTGTACACCTGTGCTGCCCCACACACGTGGAGAGCTCCTTAGTACATCAGGTTTTCTCCCATGAATTACAACTCAGCTTGTAAGAAGTGCTAATAACCCAGAAGGAAGTGTGTGCAACCACCACACAAGCTTTTATGTTTTTAAGTAATGGCTGCATTACACAAAGCCACAGCAAAACATTATTTCACTGATAGCAGTTTCTCCACATTCTCCCAGTCAAGTGCAGACCCATTCTGGGCCTGCTGCATATTATTATGAAATTTTAAAGGTGAGATGTGGCTTACACAAAGCTGACAGGAAAACAATGTGCAAAACTGTGCCAAGCCATTATTGATTTTCACCAGGTTTGCACTGCTGGAAGCAAGTTAGTGAGACACTATCCAAAAAGTAGGGAAAGGAATCTCTGTCATCCTTTAACACAATAGATTCAGGGGTATTTGGGGAAGCAAATGGAGTCAAAACACAATTTGGGAGGGCAAGAAAAAACCCCAACAATGTCATTTGTTTAAATGTTCATTAAAATCATGGCTTTAGGTAGAGGAGACAGTACTGCTGACTCTGGCTCTGCAAAGACAAAGCCAAGGAGCATCAAGAAAAAGCTGTTGGAAGTGATCCAGGATTCCTGGATGAGGCACCACTGGCAAAGCAAAAACCTAAGGCCCCCACACAGGTCACATCATCTAGATATGCAGATGTCCAGGATCCAGCAAGACCTGGAGGAAAGCCTTTACCTCTTTTTGGCAAAGGGAAGCTTGCCTAGGTTTTTAATTCAGCAGAATAATTTTTTTTTCCCTGAATCCTCATGGAAGCATAATAAAACTGTGCTTCTCTCGAACCATCTTTTTTGGCTAGGAAAAAAGCAGTGCAAATGTTTTCCTTAATTGAGAAAAATACATTTTATTACATAGCATGAAGATTTCTGCCTCAAGACTATTTTGAGAAGTGGTTTAATTTCTAACTTGCTATAAAATCAAGATAATTTTTGTGTATGAAAATATGAAATTACTGTAAGCACCAGTGACATCTGTACCTCCCTCATCCCAACCCCCCACCCTGGAAAAAGTATTTCCTCACCATTTCTGTAATCAAGTGTACACATGTGGTACTGGTCTTTCTTATATTTAAAATTTTTTTCTTCTTAACTATATATTTGCTACTTCAAAAGCTTTTAAGTTGCAAAAAATAAAGGAGGGGGGTGATTTGGATTGTGTTAGACCTTTATTATAGGACCTCCAAGGCAGTCTACATCAGAGGAAGATTATTTTAGCTACACTAATCAGATTGGAAATAGACATGGATTTCTCCAGAAATATTAATTTGACATGTTAAGCCTTGTCCAGAAAACAGGTATGACAGACTTCATACATTTCATCATTTTTTCTGATCTTTTAATCCATCTTCATGCCAACAGACCCATTAGAGAAAATGGGATCACAGTGCTTAGGTGGGTAGAAAAAATATTAAAAATGGTTTACTTGCTTGTATTGAGGATTACTCACTCAAGAAATGAGTTCCATGATTATAATCATGGCTAGTAACATTCCTCATGTGCTTGAGAATTTCTATGATCCAGCCTTGGACAACTGGATGAGCTAGGGATTTCCATAATCTTGTCATAAAAATCTATGCATAAAAGATTAGGAGATGGTTTAGCCAGTACCCCCTCCCAGCACCCTGCTAACAAACAAAATCATAATACCTTAAGACAGCTTTACCTCTTTCTCTTGTCAGATTGGCATTAAGATGGCTATCTTCATAATGCTGTGGAATAACTGTGGAATTAAAGATTAACTTTCTCTTTTCCTCTACAAAGTCCTACCTTTCCAATTCACCAGGACGATGGCGCTAGGAGCTACAACTTTGCCTTTTAAATGTGATATCAGCAGTAAGAAAAACAATTCCTACATATTAAATACATTCCCAGAAGTTAATTTCTTTGTTTAGCAAAAGTTTCTAGAAAAATGTTAAATCAAATAGTTTTTGTCGCCCCCACTCCTTCCCCAAAAAATATAGCTAGAAACATGTTGCTACCATAAAAAGGAGATCTCTCTGGGCAAGCTCCTTTTTAATGTTTATATGTAACTTTTTCCTTGTAACTAACAAAATGGTACCAATGTCAAGTAGTTGTAGCTGCTGATTGGCACAGTTGCTTTTTTTCTTCTCTTCATGAGAAGTTTTGCATTAGTTTTGCATTTTGACATTATAAACTAGTGCCCAAAAGCTTCTTCCTTTAGTCACTATCAAACGAAGTTCCAAATGGATCAAGAAATACTATAATACAATAATACAATAATAAATATTAAATTTGAGCACTCATCTTCAATATTATTTGCAATATGTTTAAGTCTAAAAGGGGTCTAAAAATCCATCCATCTATAGTACTTTGTGTAGTTCTTAAAGGTTGGTTATAATCTTTGGTTACAAACCAATCTAAAGGTTGGTTCTTTTCTGTTGAGTTCCCTCAGTTGTTCTAGTCACTTGTTTTTAGAGGCAAAGAAGTGCAAATACTAAAATGTGTTAGGGGTATGACTGAGAACTAGAGATCTCTCACATCCTACATAAACTGTTCAAATTCCAAGCTATTTTGCTAGATCAGGGTAAATCTGTCACTCCTGCTAACAGTTATAGTATGTCACACAATGCAGAAGAGATTTAAGTCAAAGACTGAACACACCACACTACCTTGATGCAAAAGCATGGTGAAACAGGATATGAAAGCAGGGAGGAAGTCATTGCTGGTGAGAAGAATTTCTAAGAACCCCTACAGATCCAGAAGAATAATAAAGAAAAAAAAAATCTAGTTTTTGATATGATAGAGAATCAACTGCTCAAGCATAAACTACAGAGAACCACCGAAATTTGCTCTTTAAGATATCATGAACATAAAAACAGGATGGGTGTGTGGGCAAGGAAGTAAAAAAAAAAAAAAAAAAAAAAAAAAAGTAGAACTTTGTTGGCTTTATAAGCTTCAGTGACTTTTGATGACATCTCAAATCTGGATTCCATAGAGTGAAGATAACTCTTGGAATGCTTAGAGATTATAATGTAAATTGTGGACTTAGTATTTTAGTTGTTTTCTATATGTCTCCATAACCTACAGAGCCTCTATTTGAAACTCAGTTATTTTCATAGCTTACTTACAAAGGTCTCAAAGAACAAAAGCATTGTGAACTAGCTTTTCTGTGCACTGGCCTGAAGAAAGGTAAGAAAAATTAAAATAAAGCCTGAAGAGATGAGACAGTCCTGAAGGGCCCCTTAAGCTGATCTCATAACAGAATATAAAATTATTGTTAACTTCTATTCTTTGGCACAAAATAAAAAATGCATGCATGAAAAAAGATGGCTAAACACTAAAGTATTAGGTATGTACAGATGTATCTTTTCCCAATGAAAGACTATTTTTCTAGTTTATAAATGTGCTTCTTACTTTGGAAGCTCTCAGAGATAACCTGTAAATGAGTTAAAGCTAAAGAGCTAAAGATAACTTGTAAATGAGTTAAAAGAGTTTAGAGTTAAACTTGTAAATGAGTAAACTCATTTACAAGTTTAAAACTTGTAAATGAGTTGATGCTTTCTTTCAATCACCTGCTCCACATAAATAACAGCTCCCCTGACATCACAGGAGTCAGCACAACACCGAATTCATAAGAATTTTATGGGGTTGTTTTAAATATAAGTAAGACTTAAGCTCTGCCATGATAGTCAACATCCTCAGTAGATCTCATTTTGCTTAAAATGAGGGGAGCTGGAAGTTTAACAGAACTAGACTGAGGAGTGGCCTTGCTCCGTATGAGGCCAGCAGGGCCAGCTTTGAAAGGGAGATGTTGAGTTTCTCATCCTTGCTAACCCGTTCACTCCTTACCTTTCCAGGGATTTGTGCCTCCAGCCCAGACACAGCCTGATCTTGGCTGGGAATGCACAGCTGCTCCTGTCTGAGGACATGCTGCGTGTCTTTCCACCAGAGCTGGGAGTGAGGAAGAAAAAAACAGATCAATAAAGCCAGCCATAGGTTAATGGCACAAAAATTTGAGCGCTCAGACGCCATTTTGAGTATTTTCTATTCCTGTAAGAGATGCAACTTGTGTGTGTTGTCTCGCTTGACAGTTATGGGAATTTATTAATCGCCAGCCAAGTAACCCATTTCATTTTCCTGTCTTTGGTTACCATGTCCACAGCCAGACAAGAGACAGCAGTTTCTCTGGCCGGGTTTGCTGGCGATCAATCTCTGCTGGTTTTGTAGCCTCCCCGGTTGTAGTGCTCAGCAGGGAGCATGTGTTCCTACATGCTTTCTGAAATATTAATACACAAAATTGTACTGAGGTTTCTGATAGCAGCAGATTGGTTTCTCTGAGGTTTTCTGATTAGAGGTGCATTGGTGATTCCGAGAAGCCGGTGGCGCCGAAATGGGTTAAACCTAATAAGGTTTTGAAAGCTGATAGCATAATTTAAGAGGGCTCAGAGTTGCAGAGCTACAGACCTCGCTGACCCCAGGAAATTACAGTGTTTGTTAATGTTCTGCTACAGACATCTTCTAGTCAACCGAAAGCAGATATATTAAGTGAAAAATTGACTTGTGGTTCACAAAGATAGGCTACCCTTTCTTCTTTTTTTGTGCCAGTTGGTCGACTAAAATGTAAAGGGAAGGGCATCATGGCTTCCTTTTTTAACCAGGGCTCTTGGGAATGCAGTCTTCAAAAACATTAACTTCAGCTTCCAAATAAAGAAACATAATTGCCTTAAAATCTTTATCATCATAATCTTATATGATATGGGCCCCTTGGGAAATCTAAAAACAATTTAAGGAATGGAAGACATGAGAAAAAATCCTTTTACTTTGAGCATGATGATTATAATCATATAAGCTTTAGAATCAGCACAACTGGAATATAGAGTGATTAAAAAAAGCACTAAAATTTATTTTGTGCTTTCAGAATCAGTGTTAATTAAATGAAGTGTTGGCCACCTCACAATGTTTTAAACTGAATCTTCTTACTAAATGTTTAATGACAATAAGTTGGCTTAGGAATATTTATTGCAGTCTTTCGAGGAGGGTTTTATTGAAATTCTGTTTCCAACCAGGGCAAGCTGACAGCTTTAAGAAGCCAGTAACTGAACAGGGAAAAGGGATTTTCATCGTTACTAAGTCTAAATTAATGCAAACAATGAACAGAGGTAAGAGTCTCATGACTCCTCTTATAATCTTGTTATGTTCTGAAGGAGGTGTCTGAATTCCCCTGCCTCCCGTATTCAGTAATGAAAATACTCTCCCAGGCATAGACCAAGAGGAGCGGCAGTCAGCAGATGAAAAGACCTGGCAAATTAGGAATAGAGGTGCAAGATGTCAATGGTGCGTGCCTCTGGTTATGTGCAAGCTGACATTCTTGAGACAGAAATTATAAGGCCTCCGCTCAGGCTGCTGCATCAGCCGCACCATTTATTCACTAGGACTGTTTGCTGGAGTTCAATTTATAACTTTTATTACAAAACAATAGTCTGGGTTCAGTCAAGGCCAAACACTCCATTTGGGCAGCTTTTTCAAGCCCGGAACCTTGCAGTCCTGACAGAACTCTCTGAGGTAGCTAATCCCTCACAGCAGAGGCGATGTTATCAGGGACAAAAGTGGGTATGGGCTAAATCCACTTGCATTCTCCAGGTGCGCTGCCTCTGCTCTCCCTCCCTTCTGTTAGATGGACTGATTGGGCTCTCCCAAGCTTAGAGAGAAACCAGAGCTCACAGGGAAGCAGGGGATGCCCATAACTGTCTTGGGAATTGTGGGGAGCCAGGGGCCACCTGGGAGGGCCTGGCCTCCAATGGTTTTGAAATGTGTGCTGCTCCTGTGCAACAGGATGATCTCTCAGTAGTATCCCCTCAATATCTTGCTCCAGAGGCAATTGATTCAGATGTAGAACTCCCTTCACTAAATCACTTTCTGACATGTCCCTTTTAGGAAATGGGAATTTAAGTACAGCCAGCAACCTGTACTTAAGTCACCTGTGATGAATTTGCATGTAAATTGGGATAAAAAGCTGGGAGTTTCTGACTGTCAGTGCTGCCTGTGCCACAGAGCCCACCTGCTCTAAGAAGAGGGAAAATGCTCTGTTGCGTCTGAATTCTACAAAAATAGCATACTTGGTGAGATTTTTATCTCTCTGAAATTTTTATACCCGTTTGCTTTAAAGTCTGAGTCCTCACCTGAATTCATTGCATTCATCTTCCATGCCAGTGTCACTGCTGTCACTGGGCCCAGTTCTTTCGATGGTCAAAATATTTTTTCTCTGAGAATGCGTCTGGGGATATGAAAAAGATGCCATGCTTAGCCTCAGTGGGGAAACTCACAGCTCAGCTCTTACTGGCCTCTCACTCCAAGGTAAATTTTAGTGGAGGACACCTTGGCCAATGAGTACCTACAAAATCACTCACAGACTTCAAAGAGAGAACTAGGAAGTCAATTATCTTCTATGCTGTTACTAATTGGTATAAAATTTAAAAAAGAAAGTTTAAAATAATCCATAATTTACTTCTTCAGAATGTCGGAAGGATCTGTGTTATCTGTGTTTAGAGAGCCCTCAAAATCAGAAAAAAAAAAGAAAAAGGCATTAAAAAAAAGTCCTAAAGAGAAAAAGCCCAAACAATACCCCACCACCTCAAATAAACCAAAAAACTCAACTAACAAACCAAAAAAAAGCCCCTCATGCTACAAGTGAAGACTGAGCACTGCTTATTGTCATTACGCAAAGATTTATAGAGAAAAGCAATTACATGGCAAAAACCTTTGAATCACAATGCTGTTATTAAATAATCCTGATTTTCATATAATGCCAAGTTTCAGTAGTAAGTCCACTTCTGAGATTGTGAAACCAGCAGGATGATGCCACAGTGAAAGATGAGATCCATGTGTTGACACACTATTCAATGACTGAATTCTCACTCCTCCAGGTTGCAAATTGTAGACTGAGCAGTGACAGTAAAAACCTAATTATCTTCTTGAAGCCTTCACTTGGCACAGTATTCTTCCTTCATTTTTAAGTTTCCCCCTCTTCTCATAATACAGATGGAAAAATTAATACTGTCCTGTTCTGTAAGCTCAGAATTTAGTACCACTTTGAGACAATGCAATACATTTCAGTGACTACCAAATGAAATATAAAACGTTAAATCAAGTTAAAGAGAAGTTTGTGTGCTTAAAGCTGTGAAAGCTTATTTTGTGTGAAATAAATTTAGAGGATAATATATAAACCAGTTTGGTTTGTGGTTTTTTTTTTTTTTTCCATTCCTGCCTGAAAATATGCACTGTCAGTGTGTGAGTATAGATTTAACTCCTAATTCATAACCACAAGGGACCTCCTACTGTGAGCTAGAATAATGGCAATTTCAGTGATAAAAAAACTACCAACAACAACAACAACAAAAAAAGCAGCTAGTCTGATTCCCAAGAATTTAGAGTATGATAAAAAAAGTCCCATGCTGTTCCTATTAAGGCTTACCATAGGATTACATCAGGATTTTTCTCCTTTTTATCTTCATAAAAAATCACAGGCTTAACAGGGAAATCATGAATCAAGGATAGCTAGAAAGATAATGTCAGTGAATTAATACTTCAAGGAGAGGATAACTGATGCTGTAATCCTGAATTCCAGGGTGAATGCCTGAACACCACCTGTGAAATCTGCATGATTTAGATGTGGCTGCTTTCAGATGTAGCTCCTGCCTTGTGATAAATTTTTCGTTTGAGAGAAATTTAAGTTCAATAATTTCATATATTTTTAGATGAAATAGACAAAATGTGAATAGATAAGGGCTGAGCATCAAGACAGTTTTTGTTGGTTACACAGTCCAGCTAATGCTGGTAATCTTTGTCTGACAGGTCTTGAATTCTTTTAAGTAGAAAAACTTCAGCAAAATAAAAGCAGAAGAGCTCCCTCTGTGTTACAGATCAGCATAATTAGGGTTCTCTGGACCCTAGTTGGGACAAATGAGATTAAGAAGTCTCAGACAGAGGGATGATGTGAATCCAGCTCTTGGTGATGGTTTCAGCATTAAGATGCTGCATGAAAAGCATTTCCACTCAGTAATGACCTAACAGAAGGATACCAGTTGTTGCTTTGGTCTGAAATCTCCTGGTAAACTGAGATTTTTATAACATCAACTAATTGATTTCTGTTAAAAAATATAATTCTGCAAGGTCTGGCTGCAGTGTTGAAAAGTCTACAGGAAGAAGATTCTTGCAGTTTCCTGCACACTACTCCACATAGCTAAATATGTATCTTTTGAAGTTTAAAGCACTTTCTCATAACTTTTGAAGATACCTATCTGCTGTGGGAAAAAGGAAAATTAGATTAGGAACTGAACATTTCCTTAGGCATCTTTATAGGAGAATAGACACATCTTGTTTAAGGTGAATTGATAATGTAATTTATTTCCATGGGGGAAAGAAGAGAAAGAAAATACATTTGTTAAATTTACCATTTTCTCCACAAACATAAAGACAGGAATGACTATATTGACATTTCTTTGTGTTTCAAGACCTGTGAAATTCTCATAAAGCACAGAAATGATTAGGAAATGTTTAGGAATACCTTTTTCCATCACTCATTTTCTCTTCAGAACTTTATAAAGACCATGTCTGTTTCTTCTACTTCAAGGAGCTCCTATTAAAAATTATTAGTTTAGCCAAAGGAAAAAAGAAAATAATAAAGAAGGGGAAATGCATTAGTCCAATAAAAAGCATAAAGATTTGCACATGCAGCTGATGCTCCCCTAATGGGCTGCAGAGGAAAATAGACTGGGAATCTTGATGTGTAAATATAAACAGCTTTCGAAAGATTCAGTATGGGGTATGCTTGTATTGCAGGTGACAGCACAGATCAAAATAATGGGATGCCTCCTGTTCCCAGGAAGAGCTGCAATGAGCTGATTGGAATTTCACCCTGAGATCACCTCTGGTCTCAGTTTTCTTCCTTAGTGTGCATACTCTTCAATAACTTCTGTGATGCTAGTGGCACCATCCCATCTGTATTGCAAAATTCCCAGCGCAACCTTTGCTTCATGACTGAAAATGCGTGCATGCAGTGACAGGAAAAAATATTTTGAAGAATATGAGGTTTATATAGCACCCTCTAACCTAAAGGGTTTCAATAATTTTCAGAAAGTGCAGGCCTCTAGCAAAGTTAAAGTATGACTTATCACTTGGATGGGTTGCAACAGCTCAGGAACATGCAAAGCTCTTACTGACAGGTTGGTCACATAAGGGGATGTGTGGGATTTTCTGAGTGCCCCATCTTTGGGAGGAAATTATTAATCTGATTCCAAGTTCTTAGATGGTGAATTTATTATTTTATGATCTGTATTATATTAAAGAATATTTTACTAAACTATACTAAAGAATAGAGGAAGGATATAGACAGAAGGTTACAAAGAATGATAATGAAAACTCGTGACTCTCTCCAGAGCCCCAACATGGCTGGATGGTGATTGGTCATTAAGTAAAAACAATTCATATGAAACCAACCAAACAACCACCTGTTGGAAAAACACTCTCCAAGCCACATTCCAAAGCAGTAAAACATGGAGAAGCAAATGAGATAATTATTCTTTTCATTTTTCTCTGAGGCTTCTCAGCTTCCCAGGAGAAGAAATCCTGAGGAAGGGATTTTTCAGAAAATATGATGGTGACAGGGATGGTACTATTGGCTTACTTGGATGAAATACTTTTTTACAAAATTCTACTAATTTTTTCACTCCAGCACTGCAAAGATGAACTAAAAGTTTTCCTCCACATGCTAAAGAAACAAGTTTATTATTTCTTCCCGTAAGAACTCCAACTTCTTTATAAAGTATTCAATTAATTTACCTTTGAAGGATGAATGTGACAGTCAAGTTTGTTCAAATGAGGATCCGGAGTTCCAGAAAGTCTGGAGATAAGATGTAGTATTCCGCTGTATAAATGCAATTCTACTGTATTAAATTAACTTCTCTCAATATTCATACTAATGTAAGAACACAGTATCATTCCTAAAATCTTCCCCATCCAGTTCTTTTAAGCTTGCAGCTCAGTTCTCTGGTTACTCGTGGTTTTGCTCTTTTTTATTGTCACCATCTTCAGTCCTGTAGAGTAGTACCAAAACTTTAAGTGACCTGGTTTGGAATGCTATATCCCACTTAAAAAACCAGCTGTAAGTACTATAATTGTCCAATGTAGATCAGCTTTTAAGTTTGCATTATTCCACTGAAATTGCTGCTGCAGATAATAAGTGAATACTAAATAGCGAGACCTGTGAGTGAAAAGGTCAGAAATTTGAAATTAATGTGAGAACAGCATTATTAAATGGACAGCAAGCAACAAAGCTCCCCTGAAAATAAAAGCAGTACTGGGCATTGAAGGACTAAATACCCTTTGGATATTACTATGAATTAAATTCATCATTACAATTAAGGTCACATTTAACTGTTTTCTACATTAGACTCATCTTTTGGGGTTTTAGGTGTGTCTTTGGCTGTTCCTCAGATAAAACCAGAAAATAACCTTATTTCTTTATAAAGACAATTTTAAGCTATTTCTGTCCTAGCATTCAGGTACAATACACAGCTTTAAAAGCAGAGAATTAAATGTCTTTAGTAGGATTACCTAGTTAGCCATGAAGCCCAGGTTTTTGTTTTTTTTTTTAAACCCCACCATAGAATTGCATATGACAGGTAAAAAAATGAAAATGCTTATACCTCTAAAGAAGATCAGTCACCCTCTACTGATTTGCAAAATGTATGTTTAGAAACATTCCAACTCCTCCTTTGCTGCAAACTAAAGCCAGCGTTATAACTAGGCACGGTTCAATGAATTACATTTAATGCTGCTGTTCAATTTTGCTGAGCCCAAGTTGCCAAAAGAGAGACAGTAAAATTTGTATATAGGCCAGTGAAATCACTGACAAAGATGAAAACAAAAAAAATCTGCATGGATTGGTCTCAAATATTTAACTCACAGAAGCTGTAGAGGGTAAATACTTCCTAGTAGTGATGGGAGGTAACATCATAGAAAAACATAGATTGGAAAACACCTTTAAGATCTTAAAGTCTAACTGCAAAGTGAGGCATAATGGCAACCGGAGGATAGTTTGGAAAATTTAGGTTGGATGTTTGGAAAACATTCTTACTGGGAGAGTGATAAAACTTCTCCCCTAAAAAGCTGTGTAGATCACATTGCCCCAAACAGCTGGGGCTTTCTATTCCCGCAGTTTTCCCAGACCGAGCTGAACAATGCTACTGCCATCCCTACACCTCTATGCTTCTCTCAAATAGGACAGAACACCCTAAGATTTCTGATTTAGTGGACCACATCCTTCCTGTGATCCTTAGATGTGTTCCTGCTTATCAAATGCCCAACTCTTAGAATGATACAGGATTTTAGAAGGAGTTCGTGTCACTAAGCAATTACTGGTTCCAGCACAAGACAGAGAAGAGAAGGAAAAGAAATAATTCAAGCTACTGTTGCAGTGAGTGCAGGTCTAAAAGATTTAGAATTTGCTTCTCTGTGCCTCCTTGCCTTGTTATTTCACAGAGCTGAAGCAAAGCAAGCAGCCAGACTGCTTTCTTCTCTGGATAATGACAGGATGGCTTCGAGCAGCACTAAGAGATCTTGCCACTCTCAGAATCACACATTACTGATTTCCCAGCAGGTGATCAAGTGCATCCTCCTGAGGAAAATTTGCACTCTGCTTGTATGTTACAGAAGTTTTCACACATCTGAAAAAGAGTAAAATTAACTCTTTTTCAAGTCCAGATGATAAATAAAAGTACTATTGACAAGCACTATTGATATGTAGTGGTGACTGCACAGTACAGTGGTACTGTGATAATTTATATATCATGTTTTCTTTCCTTAGAAAGCAAATGAATGTGACTGATAAGTTTAGCATTTTTAATAGGCTGTGTTGTTTAAGATAACTGAGTCAGAGATGGGTGAGGCTGTGAAGTTACAGAGCAGTTATATGCTAATATAGACAGCACCAAAAAGTAGCTAAATCACCAACTTCATAATGAACCAAGAACTCTCAAGGTGAGAGTCAGACTCAGATATAAGAAGCACTCCAAGAACAACCTTAATCCTGAAACTCTGTCTCTGAAGTGTTGCTCAGCATTAGGGCTCTAGGCCTCTTCTTACCAGAGACAAATTTTAAAGTACAGAAATTCCTCTTGTTGCCAAGAAAATTGAAAACACAATGTTGTAAAATCAGTAGGGCTGAATTAAGGAAATAAAAAGGAGTAGAATTGATTTGTTCACTAGTTTCAGAAAGCAAAAAGTTTCTCTCACAGAGTTTATGTTCAGATAGTAAAAGCCTGCCAAAACTCTCAGATGATACATACAAATTGTGATATACAATTCTATGATATACAATATAAATTCACCTACACTATTATTTTTGTTGCCAGCTATTTACATTTCTGCCTTTCACATCTCAGCTTCTGACAATCCACAGAAGTGTTTTAAAAGGGGCTGGGTTGCAAATGCTATTTAAATTGTATTTTAGATTTAACCTCAGTAGTTTAGATAGATGAAAAGTCTGACTCTCACAGCCAAAACAAAGCAGGGCAATATTTTAGCCCTTCATAGAAAGCACTAAACCATTTTACTAAAATCAATACTAGAGTATACAGTACCAAGGTTTTGGTTTAATATCCCTTCCCTCCCCCACTCCCCTGAGAGTGCTGTACTGAATAGTTTACTATCTTGCTGGAGTACAATACTTTAGTAGCAAGTAGTTTGTCAAAGTGATGTTTTCAAGCATGGTAATACTGGGATTTTATATCAGACCACAGGTTTCAGAATAATCAATATAATGACTTAATTACAGTGATGAGATATGTCTCTGCTGCCCTAAGTAAACTAAAAAGAAGAGTATAGTTTCAATTATCTGTACCATAACCCAGGTAAATGCAGTTTTGCAACGTTTGCTATTAGCAAAACCCATTTTACCTCAGTGAAAGCAGCTTTTTCAATAAGAGGCTCAGGAGATATCCAATGCATTACAACAGGCTTAGGAACAGAACTGGTTGAAGGAATCATCTCACCTGAGCAATGATCAAGGCTTTCACTAAATGCCATGTGGCTGAAACATTCACCTGGAATATCAGAAAAAAAAAATGTTCAGATCTTTGTGGTATGCTTCTGCTGCTGCTACAACCTGAACCTCACGCTTTGCTTTTAATTCATGGAACACCTAAACCAAAGGGAGGGCAAAGGTCTGGCCTTAGACTGTAATATTGGTACCCCTCCCAAATTTCTTTATGGATGTCTTTCTGAAGCTGAAAAAACAAGTCATACTTGAAAAACAATCTTGATTTTTTTCTTATTTTATTAATACCACAGCAAGAGAGACAAAAATGTTACATTTGCTGTAGTTTGCTCAGGCAATTGTAACTTTGAGATCCACACATTTTATGTCTGGCAACCTGAAGTTTGTTAGCAAAAAAAATGTTCATAGAAGATGTTTTGTATAAATGCAGTTATTCATGTCACTTAGCTGCATTAATCTACTTAGAAGTGAATGGAGGGGATGAGGGAAAAGAAAAAAGGGTGTATTTTAATCTTCTTGGGGGTGGTCTTGCAAGAACGGATAAATCCCAGGATTTTTCACTGCTCCAACATGTAGCTTCTGGTTGCTTTCCAGTTCAGTGTTCCAAAGTTTAGCTTCTACTCAATGCAAATGAAAGGACCATAGAAAGAACCCTTTAAGGCAGAGAGTAAACAACAAAAGATCATGATGCTTCCCGCAGCACTTGAGCCATTAGGCTACAATGAGTCTGAGCACAGGCAGCACTAGTGGACAGAGAGCTGTCTCCTGCACACGGCTGTCAGCCACCCATTTTCCCCATGGATACCACTTTCCTTGTGCAGACAGGAATGCACTCAAATGTACTCAAAAACAAAACAAACCAGTGATGAAAATACTTCCTGCAGCATGGGTGCATCGGGTTTTGTAGCAAGGGTTTGGTAGTGGCTGATGCCAGCCAGGGTCTGTGTGCAAATCACAAACAGGACGGGGCTGCTGTGGAACTGCTTTGAGCTGTTTCATTTTCCAGCATCACTCTCATTACATGGTTATGACAATGGGAAGATGCCACCAGCTCACATCCCAGGCAGCAGACAAAGAACTTAATGTTACAACTCACTTTATAAGTTTTTGACCAATCACACAAAGCAAAAGCACATTGACAGTAGTTCTACCCAACCACTATAAGCACAGGTACCTGTGGTTAAAACAATGCTTGCTTATTTTGAATAGAGTACCTGCTTGTAAGCCTTAAAACACAGAGCTCCATTATTAAGCTTTAACCTTCCTAATATCTTGCTAGATAAACTTTTCTGTAGCTTAGAGAGTTATTCTAGACAAGCGTTAATACACAGATCATTGTTCTATTTGCCCTTGCTTTTCTACTTTTTTAATAATTTTTCTGCTGACCAATCTCATGGCTGCTGCTCAGCTCTGATCACAGTTCTGCCGTCTCTGGGGCCCGTCTTTTGCAGCTTTCCCAAAACCCTCTGATTTTGTGGATTCCCACAATTCCCCCTCTCTGTTCACCTAAAAAGAAACCTTCATATTTGTGTCGTTTATTGCTTGCGTTTCGTAGCTTTGTTATAATATTTCTGCTTATTACCTGCTGAAAGCATGTTCCACAGTGGTGGCTTCTGTGGGAAGGAGACAGTGCCAGCCGGCTCCGAGTCTGGCCAAGGATGAGACGTCAGCAACAGCGGTGGTGCCTCCTGGATAATGGACTTGAAAAGGGAAACAAAACCTTTGTGGAGGGCTGTTTCCTATGGGAGGGAAGGGTGAGGAGCCTTCTCCCTAGTGTTTTGCGGAGATAATCAAAACTCCACAACTTTTGTGAAAGTTGTAAAGCCGGTATGTTTATTACAGCGCTGGACGCATGTGGGAATGTTCTCCTCAAAATGACATGCGTGCCTCTGGGAACTTCAGGTCCTTTTCTGTCCCCCTCTCAATACATATGCATACAATTTCACAAGAGGTTCATACATATTCATTTTTACGGATTTCGCATGACGTTTTTGCCGCTAGTTCTTCTTTATCAGAAAGAATTCCTAGGTCAGGTTGGCTTGCTCTCACAGCAGTCTCTCTGTCTCTCTCTATCACCCTCTGTCTCCCGCACCTTATCTCTGTCCTTCACTGAAGCAGTTTCTCTGAGCCTAGGATTTGCAGTCAGGCTAAATAGCTATGTTTTCTAACCACAGACCCAACTCAAAAATGTACATTTCACCTCAATCAAAATGGATTTCTACTCTACAAAATTTCTATCTTGCTTCATTGGGGAGGAAGGAGTAGCAGAGACAATGTGTGGCTGAACATGTAGTCAGCTCAACAATGTGTGGTGAGTTGACCATAACCCCCATTCCCTGTCCCCTGGTGCTGCTGGGGGAAAAGAGGCAGAGAAACCAGGAGTAAACTCAATCCAGGAACAAAGGAAGGTTAGAGTCAAATATCATTGCCAAATCACTCAATTTTTTAAAGGCAACATTTCTGTTTCCTTATAACACCAGGTGTTTGATATCAGGTTTTTATTATTTTGCCAGAAGAAGGGAATATAAATATCCTAGAAAAATATTCTCATGTGTCTCTTCACTTCTGTCTTCCAAAGGGTAGGGTCTTATATAGATTTATATTAACATATTAATGTTAAAGATTTCACTAAAACATCTACATCAATAAAATGTAGTAGAGAATTCTATATGTAAAACAAATATTTTACCTTGATGTCCAAATGAGGTGGTCACATTAAAAAAATGTGACTGTCAAAGACCTGAGAAAGAAGGAGGCCCAAAACTAGACTGTCTCTGGAACAGGTCTGTAAATGTATCATAATGATTTTTCTCTTTTTTTTTTTTTTTTTAATTTCTTATTTTCTGCCCCTTACGTTACAGCCACCCTAGAGTTTGAAAGAGAAAGGTGCATTTGAGCCACTCTCTTTTTCTTCTTTTCAGTTTACAAATCTTTCATTAATTCAACAAGACCCCTATGCTAAAAGGAAGGACACAAGTGCTCCTTCTAAAGTGAAGAAAAAATAAAACTCGCCTCTTAGAGGGTGATTTAGATGACTTTTGCAAGCAGTATCCAACCTGTTTTAAAACACAGGTCACCTCTTTCTCATCCTCTTCTCTTTCCATTTTCACAACTGTCATGAAAAAGTATTTTGTAAAATTGATGGAAAGAGATTTCAACCACATTTTTAAGAACCACTCTTCTTGGACAAACTAAAATAAGTTCAGTCTTCTTTCCCCTAAAGCAGAAATTAAAAAAAAACCAAAAACAAACAAACAGAGAATTAGTAAAAGTATCATGTTTACCATTTTTCTTTCTGATGTCTACATTGAGCTCTGATCAACCACTGTTTAAGTATATGAACATGTCTTGCTTTAATGTTTCTCTGTACTATGCAGTGAATTATTCCAGCAAAAGGCCTTCTTGCTTTCATATTTGCAATACTTTATTATCACTTCTCTGTTAATGGTGCTAAAAGTTCTCAAAGAGGAGATGAATATCTGCAATGCCAGTCTGAAGTCTTGAAAACTCAGGTGATTCTCTAGTTTGCCAGAGACCTGTTGTGGTTTTTGTTTTCTTTTATTTTCTTATTTGTGAGAGAAAAAAAAAAAAAAAGAAAATACTAGAACCTGAATCTAAGCTTGTCTGATACTTGATGCACAAAGTTTCAGAAAAGTATGATAGATATACTGTTATGTACAGATTTGAAATGTGTGCTTTAGGATTATTTTTCTTTCCTCTAAGGATTTTTTCACTCCTCTATTTAGGATACAGCATGTTATTGCAAAGAAGACAAATTTTTTGTCCAATAGTTGTAGTGCTAGCCTGAAGCTTAGAAATCACAGATAAATCCATGGGTTTTTTTCTGTAGACTTAGTGTATAACCTTGAAGAAGTCATTTTGTCTGTCTCTTACTATCCTGCGCCTTTAAAATGAAAATAATAATAATATTTCTCTATCAGTGGGGTATTGTAAGGGATGCAATTTCCTTGGGGATGAAAACTACATCATTTTCCTAAGCACCTTTGTAACCATAGTTAAATTTTAATTAGGAAAGGCCTTTTGGATTTATAATGAAAAGAAAGGGTGACTTAATATGGCTGAATTTATCAGCCTTGGATGAGGGCAGCACAAGTCCTTTGAGCACTCTGGCACCTGAGAAGTGAAAGGAGCAATGGGAATCAGGGAAGGGCCAGACTGAGGCACACACATTGGCATATAATGCAAATCAGTAATGTAGTAAATACTGATGTCACACAGAGAGCATGAGGGCAAACAACTGCAGCTTCAGTGTTATGGAACTTTATCACAACACTCTTTACTTGTGTTAATGCATTTTGCATGCAGCTGAAATTATATTTCTGAGAAGAGTCACTTTTCCATGTTCTCTAAAGATTATTCCTTTACCCAGTGTTGAATCATGCATATCCCTTCCTGAAATCATTTTAATCTTCCCTCTCAAGCTCAGCTGCATTGAAATGTGTACTCTGTATGAACAGTGCCTTGGTGCAGCAGTTACTCCATTTTGATTAGAATGTGCTTGTGAATCTCCACAAACTAAAGCCCATTTTAAATAGAATTCGCTTTTGATACGGACCTGTCTTCTTGTGAGACAAATGTCTCCTGAGATTTCTGACATCTTTTACCTCTGGTGAACTAGATAGAGAACAGATCCCTGATCCTCAATCAAGACTGAAGGGGGAGAGGAAAGAGAGAAAAAAAAATTAGTTGATGATAACGACTTATTGTGGGATTATTCCTCCTAATAAACATGATCAGGAATGATGTATGTTAACTCTTTGCTGTGGAAAATATAAAGATGTCATGCAAGCATTTAAAGACCCCATTGAACAAATTATCCTCCAATAAATGAGAAAAAGGAGAAAGGAGTGGTTCAAGCAACATGCAGAAAGAGAAGGAGGTCTCTCCTCTGTATCAAAATTTTCTAGATGATCAAGTTCATTTTTCCCATCACTGCAGCAAGGCTCCTTTTGTCTAAATAATCATGTCAACAGCACAGAACAACACAATTTGGTTCAGCCTTCCATTTCTTTTCATTTTCTTTTTTGTTCAGAAATGAGAAGCATGAGATTTAGAATATTAAATCAAATGTCTGGACTTCCTGCTCCTTAGAAAATGAGCCAAGAGGACAAAGGGAGTGAATAATATGCAAGTTATAAAACGATACTATGAAGATTTTTACTGCCAATGTACTTTAAATGATCTCTGTTGGAAAAAAATAAAGTGAAAGACAGACTACATCCCATCAGAAATGTTTCTTCTACAAAGAAGAAACAGGTGTGCTCTTCTGTTTTTACCTATCTACAAATTTTGGTCTTTTGTTGGTATTGTCTGGTAGTGTCTAGTGAGCTGACAAATCTAAAAGAGACTGATAAAGCAAAAGAGATAACTGAATTAGAATTACATAATGTTTTTGCAAAGAAAATGTGCTTGTTGTGACCAGTCACTTTTCACCACTGTCCAGTCATAAAGCATTTGATAGATAAGTTTCTTTTGCAGAAATGTTTTTACAGGAGCAGAGCTGAGCACAAAAAAACCCTTGTTGAATGGTTCACACTGCACATCTCTGTTAAAATTTGCATCATCCACCAAAAATTCTCAGAAAATACATTAGAGACAGAATGCTAAGTATAAAATAACCTCTTATTTAGAATGAAAATAGTAAGAAGAGTTATCTAAAAAATACTATGAATGTCTCACAGGAATGAACAAGTTTCCCATATGATTAACATTTCTCCTGACTAACAGTATCTCAAACAAAAATCAACGGCAAACAAATGCACATGAAAAAGCAAAAACAATTCGCAAACCATTTGTGAGCAGTCAAAAAGACCAAATTCATGCCATAAACAGATCTCTTGTAATAGCCTCTCTCTAATTTGGAATGATACCAGCTGTCATCAATTTGCTGAGAATTCAGATTTTGGCACGGAAGCTCTTTTAACTTCATCCATCACAGTCTGACTTAAGAGGCTTGGAAGATAAAGGGGGAAAAGTAAATAAATTCTGCTTGTTGCCCAAGGCAAAATTTACTTTGTTACTCAGCTTGTTGCAGTATGCATCACTTTTAATGAACTTTTAAATTACATCCACTTGCTTTGGGTCTTTTTTATTTTGTGAAAGAACAAAAACATGTTCATGTGCCTCTGAGTTCAAGAAGTCCTAATATGAGAGGTGAAGAATGAGCCTGCCATGTGTTGTTAATTCAGAGGTTAAGGTGGCTTTTGTCATGTGTGTCTGATCTTCATCAAGACTAAATGAAGGAATGATTAATACTCGCTTGATTATCAATAAAAGAAAATTTTGTCCAAAGACTAAAAATAAAATTAAAAAAAAAAGACCAGGATTTATATGCCATTGTGTGAAGGAATTAAAAGACATGACAAACCACAAGCAGAAAAATGTGAAACCTAAAAAAAAACCACATGGTTTCAGAGAACTCTCCACCTTCTGTAAGTAACCCACTTTGTTTGACTGCTCAGGTAAGATTATCTAAGAAAATTTTGGACAGTTTTCACAGATAAACTTTAAAGTTGGGAAAGGGGGGTGATAACCAACCTTCATGAAAAACTGCTTCCATTTGGCAGCTGCCCTGATGGTGGCACTCTTTGCTCTTGGATCCATGCACACCTGCCACATAAAGAACAATTAATAACATGGATTTAGCCTTCAGAAATAGGTAATCTAAAGAAAAGCTTTCCCCATTTTTTACATGCATGCTTCAAAAAACAACTGCACAACTGTGCTATTTTTAAAAACAATGGATTTTAATAGTGAGAGAGAGTGAAATCATGTCATTCCAGTCTCAAATGTTCTCTAGTCTAAAAGAACCTTTCTTCACTTTCACTGTATTTTTCTCCTCCCACTGTGACTGGCTTTGAGAACTATTTTTCCTACTCTGTGCTTTTATTTGATTTTTTTCACTCTCTTTTTTATCAAGCTATAGTGTTTCTGCAATATTCATGAATTCAGCAGCAGCCCAGGAGTGGGTGTCGGGTGTTGTTTTGCTGCTGCTTCTCCTGCTGGGTCCCCTGCTCAACCAGAGAGTACAATCAAAATTTAGAATTTAGCAGTGTTTAAGTTGGGGAGGGTTGTTGTTGGAGGGTGTTTTTTTTTTGTGTGGGTGGAACATGCTGGTTGTTGCGGTGGTGGTGTACTTTATCCCTATGACCGAAGGAAGAAATGTTCTGAACATTTTTAGGGTTTTTACTGGTTCTTGCATTGCTGCATTAATACTTTCCCATATTGGATTATATTTGAGATATGTGTATATGTAAATATGTATCTTTTATAAAGATGTTTGTGTGCGTGTGTGAGTCTGGAAGTTGGGGTCTGTTTGAAGGATAGCCCCAAACTGCAGTCAGAAATTTGAAAACTGCACGTTACTGTTCATGTTTCTACTCACATGGCAGAAATGAGCATGCTGAAATTTACATATATATTGGAATTTCTCAGAGGAATTAATCCCATTCTCAGACGGCAGTTCAGTTTATTCCTCCACAAACCCATGTGCAGATCAGACAAACAATTTGTCTTGTCAAATGATTCAGATTAAACAGATAAAACAAGCCCAAGTATGACTACATATGAATTTTAGAATTATATAAAAATGACAGGTTCTTCCCCTTCCTTTCTCTAATTTTCCCCTCTTCTCCATCATAACATTGAATTAAGGGAATGAGTAGAGTAGTTCTTAGCCTAATTGACAGCAGTGAGCTGGTGGAAAGATGTTGCCTTTTTGTGATATCAGTATTTCACATCCTCCCTCAGGTTTGGAGATTGCTTGTGCTGGCTGTACAAACCAGTGAGGGCATGCAGACCTCATGGTCTGGAAAGGTGCTTTACATGGATAGGTAAGAAATAGAGCTCTCATGTTGAAGTAAATAATGGAAAGAACTGATATAACTATTAATTATGTGTTGTTGGGATTTTTTTTTCCACTTAGAGGGAGGGTAATGGAGAGTTTAATTAGAAAAAAGAAATAAGGAAGGCAATTACTGTTCCATCCCATCACTTCCCTCAACATGATTAACAGCTAGAATTGTGTAGGCCTTAGGGCAGAGTTGAGTCTTGAGTATTTGAAAGAGATATCATTTTTATAGATCACATCAGGAGGAAAAAAAATCTCATTTTTAAGTCACATCCTGCGCAGATAATACAGCCTAAGAAAAATTACAATATTTGAGATTTTATCAGTTGGAACTGTATTACATCTGTGAATTCTGTTGCCAGTAAATCTGGTATCTTCAACCTTAGGGAATATAGGATATTTATGATAAAAACTGGTGAAAGTAAAAGGCAGCTGGATTTTAGCACATGCAAGTAAAGATCACGCTGCAACATTTTCTAAGATGAGAATGACAAGTATGGGAAGAACGAAAGTCAATGCAGAAAGATGATTTGAAATCATCATGATTTGAAATAGCTTGCAGAACTAAAAAATTACAGGGAAATTAATTTTAAATATGCTAAAGCAGGAGAGAACATATAACTGTATCAGAAAGCAGCCAGAGAAACAAGAATAGTCCATTTTGGGGAAAGGAAAGGATGACATTGGAAACAGGGTGAGGTAGATGTCACACAGAAAGTAAAAGGTGTAAAGAGGCTGAATAGCCATCTGTGTTTTCTTTAGCATCAGAGAAAGTTCTTAAGTCTCAGGTTAGAGACAGAAATAGCTCATATCAAAGAGGTCTGAACAGAAGAATGAAAACATGAGGTTTAAAGCCAAAGGAAGGCTATGAAACAGTGAAGTATGTTAATCACTGTGTGTGCTCTCCCCGTGTGATAGGGCACAGCAAAACAGGTGAAAATCCTGCAAGGATCACTCAAAGCATGTGAAAGATAGTAGTGTGTTTGCTTGTCTTGTTTCATTTTTCCTTTCAAATTACTTTTTTCTTTCTTTCATTTTTATCTTTTTTTTTTTTTTTTTTTTCTGAGGGAGATTATTCTCTATGTGCGCTGATGTTGTTAAGGTGCCTTTGTGGAAAGCACTCAGCAATTCAGTCTGCATCGTTTTAGAAGGGCTGCATGCTGTGTTATTGGAAATAAGTTATCCCTGCTTTTAGAGACACAAAATGAGCTGCTAGACTGATTTCTGATGATGCACAATGGGTCTTGTATGGCTTTCTAATGAGAGGCAAGGTTCCTTCTTCCACTTGCTGGTAGAAGGCAAAAGTAAAAAGATCAGCTGTATCCCAGTTGTTACAGGCTTGTTCTAATGTGTCAAATGTAATTTTTAAAGTTTTCTCAGCAATCATTCTCATTGCTTTACACGTGCTGAAATAACGTCTGTTAAGAACAGTACACATTGTTATTAGTTCCTCACCTAAATATTATGTGAAGAAATTATTTTATCTGTCCTTGATGTGCTTAAGAACAACACAATGACCTTCTTTAAAGTAATTCCCATGCAGTATTCTAAATACAATTTTAAATAGATGTACAGAGAACAGCCATTTCCTCACATCCAGAAAGTAGTAACGCTGCTGCCATCCTCTGCTTTTCATTTATGTACACTTTTCTTACACTCCTGCACATCTCTCCCTGCATCTGCTGGGGATGTTTTCAAAGAATGGAAATGGAAGAGTCTGTAAATGGCATCAAATATTATTGAATTGCCTGGAAGCAGGTAACTATGTGTGTGTGTGTGGCCAGTTGCAGGAGCAATGTAATAACCTAGGAGGCTGGTGACATGCCAGGGAGCTGGGGACTGTTGCTTGGTTTTATCCAGATGTATAATTTGCAAAACTCCTACGGTGTTTGCATTTCTGTTTGTGTGTGTGCTCACGGCTGGTTAGTGAAGGGTGCAGGCTGCTATGTGCCTGTAAAAAAGAGAAATCCCACCTCCCTTCAGAAGATGCTCCTTCACCTTGCTGAACGAGAGCACGATTCACCAGACTTAGCAGAGCTATTTCAGGATATCCTAGAAAGGCACAGCAGAATTGTGAGGAAACATAGCTGGCATCTGGAGTGGGGAAGCACAGGGAATGGCAGGCACAGCCCCTGCCTCTGCTCTGCCCTGCTGAGTGCTCTCCCTCCCTTTATTTGCCTGATCTCCCTTGTTTCCCTGTAATTGTACTCACACACACTCTCTTGCTCTCCTCCCTCTGTTTAGCTCGGGAGCTGAAAGGGAACTATTGATGTGCAGTCTCTTATCAAAAGAGAGGGATAAAAATACCTCACTTTGGCTGAAATATTTCCTAGTGAAAACTATCCAGCCTTGGTTCAACCTGATTTCTGCAAAAGATTAACAATGAGAGATTTCTAGTGGCAGTACAACTTAAAGTTGCACACAGAGATGCAATTTTCGTGGGAGAAATGTATGGTTCTTTTTTTTTTTTCCCCTTTTTTATTTATTATTTTACTTTGGCTTCAGCACCAGATAGAAGCAGTGATTGCTGATATATAGTTACTCACCTTTCCAGTAGATGGTAGTACAGATGTGCTTAAAAGACTGTTACATTTGGGACTGGAACAAACGGTATGTAGACATTTTCAAATACTGAATAAGGAAGGATTTTTTAGCTGTATCAGTTTTAAAACTGAGCCATGTAAAATTGCCATTGGGAAAAAAAAAAAATGAACACCAGGACCTCTTTTATTACAGGCACTGATCTATAGCAAGCTACTGAAAGTTTTATTTTGAGAGAAACCTAGATTGAAATGCGAATACACATAATTGAAAGGATCTCTATAAATCATTGACACAGCTATTTATGCAATGTTCTATAATCTGTGGTGCATGATGATCCCACAGAATGCAAAAAACTGTGGCTCTGTTAGTCTGTGTTATAAACTGCATGCATTCAAATTTTAACTAGGCTTGACTTAGGTATTTCATAGAGATAGAGATAAAAATCCTTTGTCTGACAGATTCTCCACAGATTCTCCTTCATATATCTGTTATTCCTGTCTGTTCTGATTTTTTGAAAAATGACCAAGCAAACATATGATAGCAAAATGAATATCATCAATGATGTTAATATAATTTTAAAATAAGCCGTAAAATGTACTTCTTAGTATGTTTTTTTACTAAATTATATTATTATATAATTTAACTTGTAAATTTTTAATGTTTTTTTTTTTACACAATATTTTAACTCTTTAACAAAACCTAACAGAAGAAATATGTAAAAAATGAAGAGGAATGCTTCACATTTTATCTAATAAGGTTAGAATTTATTGAAGCCATTTTAATTGTCACAGAAACCACAAATGTAAAAAAAAAACCCACAGTTGTTAAATTGCCAGTTATTTAGTGCATAGATTTCTATTTTTTTTTTCCCTGACAGGTAATATTAAGATATGATCTGTTAATATCTACAGAATATTTTCATAAGTAATGTTAATACATAAGATTCATGGGCTATTTTTATTGCCATTATCGTTGCCACTGATTCATTTCAGACTCATATGCATGTTACTACATTCTGCATATCACTAGATACACAAAACACTGCTTAGAATAAACCTCCATGAGCTCTCTGAACACTGACATCAGCAATCAGGTAATCAATATGGCTGTCATATTACCTCCAAAGTCCTGAAGCATTAACAATAAAATTCTAATTAGGAAATATATACATACATATGTATGCATATGTGTATATAAACATAACATTGCAAGAGAGATAGGAAAGGGATAAAACCATTATTTGTTTTATTAGTGTTGTCTGATATATTGTAATGATTGCCACTCTTATGCAGGACCTACACTTGAGGGAAAAGCAGGAGGTCGATTTTAAATGACACACTAAAATAAAATCAAGATTAGTAGCAAGGTAGAAGGCAAGTAATTATGTGGAAGACCATGGATTCTGCTCCTATAACCTGTTTCTAGCAAAAATAGTAGAGATATAGCAATAAGAGCCACTACCTTCTGGATGATGTTAAAAGAGAAATTGTCTTGACAAATGAGGGAGATTTTAAATGGGAGTTTTCTCTGACCTACAATACATGGAAAGGTTATGCTAATATGTTAAGGCACAGGGCTTTGCTGAGGGCTGAGCTGTGGACGAGGCAGTGCAGCTCAAGATGAGAGTCGGGTCTTTGTACTTCTCTGTCCCTGAGTGAGTGAGAAACACTCATTATCCTGTCCTAGGGTGACCCATTATAAATGCTCTTAGCTTATTATAAATGTTCTCTGATATAAATGTTGCAAACACTGATCTTGGAGAAGAAAGTCTGGAGTTTCTGGCATGAGAAGGACAAACTACTTCTGTTTAAAAACTATGAACAGAAGTTGTCTAGTTTGAGCCAAACTGTTTCATGAACAGTCATCTATCAATCTATGCAATCAGCTATAAATATTTTGAATTTTTTTTTCCCAAAATACATATTTTTTCTCTGATTAAAGCTTTATTTGGCCCAGAATTATTCTACATATACTTCTCCCAATGAACAGTGAACTGAAAAAGTACTCATCTATTTTAAGCACCTTGAAGCCCATTTCTGCCTTCAGCTAATGAACTATGCAGAGGAGCCTCAGTTGCCTTGGGGAAGCTTGTCAAAACCATCACAAGGAGCCTTTATAAAGCCTAAAGGACATGTATCATAATGTATAAAATTTGTCATAGCATATCATTATTACCTTTTGGGAGGCTTGTTACTACAATTATGGATGATTAAGCCTAATTAAAAACAAAAGGCAGCTCTGTGGCCAGTAGAACAAAGGGAAACTGAGTTTATCGTGTTTTGAGGTGGGCTTTTTTGGTTGTCTAGTTTAATGCGGTAGAAAATGAACCTCCATTAAAGATTTTCCTGATATAAACATGTATACAGGAGACCTGTGCAGGGAGGAATCTTTGGTGTCCAATACTGCATTTATGCAAGATTGTGTAGGTTGTCTGTGGCTGCAAAAATCAGACACGTGTTCCACAAATACTGCTGCAATGAACTTTGCAGAAATTATCAGAAATTATTGGGGGGATGTGGGAGGAACACAAATGCCTTTAGAAAGGTACATAATTGCCATCTGATGATAACTGGGGAACAAGGCTGAAAAATTCAGCCTTCCCTACTGTTTTTACTGTCCTGAGTGCTTCTTTTCTCACTTACTTTCTTTTCAGACTGAGAAACAGTGTGAATGTGATTATGTAGAAGAATGCACACGATTCTCACCCGGCAGGAGGATGGAAAGGGCAGCTTGGCCCAAGGGAGAAACTCATACTCAGCACATAAACTGCAATGTCAAATACAGGTGTGCCCCTTTCTCTGGTCTCCACAAGCCTTGCACAGTTAGTAGTGCCAGACTCAACAGGAGCAGGTAGACTAGCCTCAGGCAGGCTCTGGAAAGATGAGATTTGATATCTTTGTCATGAGGAGGGAGCAGCACTCTGGTCATTAGCTACTCAGCTAATGTGTAAAAAGCATATTAGTTTTGTATCCTGCAGCCAACCTTGCTCAGTGTGTTGGCTGTTTAGAGTTCCAAACACAAATGCTTCACCGTCCCTCTGCACTGTGGGTTTCCTTTCATGGGCTTTTTTTTTTTTTTTTTTTTTGTTATTATTTCTTAATTGTATCTAAGCCAAAGATAAATCTGATGTCTGCCCACAGTGCATTTTGGAGCACCAGGCAGCAATCTCCAAACCCATTGTGACCAAACCAATGGCAATGAAACTCATCAGCACAGCCACAATAAGCTGAGACAAAGTTCTGCACTAATAGAGCTTGTATTGCTACCAAGACAAACCAGGAGCTGCTGCACAGGAATGCTCTGCATGGCACCTTGCGGAGATACTCATGGTAGAGTGCATAACCTTGTGTTTCTCGCAGGATTTCATAGACCTGCAGTGCTTGGAACTGGGAGGGAAAAGTTGGGTAACAATGGGTATTGCTGCCAATTAGTAGAGCAAAAAGAAGGAAGGAAGTGGCAGAAGGAAGGAAGGAAGTGGCGGAAGGAAGTGGCGGAAGGAAGTGGCGGAAGTGGCGGAAGGAAGTGGCGGAAGGAATTGGCGGAAGGAAGTGGCGGAAGTGGCGGAAGTGGCGGAAGTGGCGGAAGGAAGGAAGGAAGGAAGGAAGGAAGGAAGGAAGGAAGGAAGGAAGGAAGGAAGTGGTGGAAGCAAGTGGCGGTAGGAAGGAAAGAAGGAAGTGGCGGAAGGAAGGAAGTGGCGGAAGGAAGTGGCAGAAAGAAGGAAGGGGCGGAAGGGGCGGAAGGGGCGGAAGGGGCGGAAGGGGCGGAAGGGGCGGAAGGGGCGGAAGGAAGGAAGGAAGGAAGGAAGGAAGGAAGGAAGGAAGTGGCAGAAGGAAGGGAGTGGCGGAAGGAAGGAAGTGGCGGAAGGAAGTGGCGGAAGGAAGTGGCGGAAGGAAGGAAGTGGCGGAAGGAAGGAAGGAAGGGGCGGAAGGAAGGAAGGGGCGGAAGGAAGGGGCGGAAGGAAGTGGCGGAAGGAAGGGGCGGAAGGGGCGGAAGGGGCGGAAGGAAGGAAGGAAGTGGCGGAAGGAAGGAAGTGGCGGAAGGAAGGAAGGAAGGAAGTGGCGGAAGGAAGTGGCGGAAGTGGCGGAAGGAAGTGGCGGAAGGAAGTGGCGGAAGGAAGTGGCGGAAGGAAGGAAGTGGCGGAAGGAAGGAAGTGGCGGAAGGAAGTGGCGGAAGGAAGTGGCGGAAGGAAGGAAGTGGCGGAAGGAAGGAAGGAAGGAAGGAAGGAAGGAAGGAAGGAAGTGGCGGAAGGAAGTGGCAGAAGGAAGTGGCGGAAGGAAGTGGCAGAAGGAAATGGCGGAAGGAAGGAAGGAAGGAAGGAAGGAAGGAAGGAAGGAAGGAAGGAAGGAAGGAAGGAAGGAAGGAAGGAAGGAAGGAAGGAAGGAAGGAAGGAAGGAAGGAAGGAAGGAAGGAAGTGGCAGAAGGAAGTGGCGGAAGGAAGTGGCGGAAGGAAGGAAGGAAGGAAGGAAGGAAGGAAGGAAGGGGCGGAAGGAAGGAAGGAAGGGGCGGAAGGAAGGGGCGGAAGGAAGGGGCGGAAGGAAGGAAGGAAGGAAGTGGCGGAAGGAAGTGGCGGAAGGAAGTGGCGGAAGGAAGTGTCAGAAGGAAGTGTCGGAAGGAAGTGTCGGAAGGAAGTGTCGGAAGGAAGGAAGGAAGGAAGGAAGGAAGGAAGGAAGGAAGGAAGTGGCAGAAGTGGCGGAAGTGGCGGAAGTGGCGGAAGGAAGGAAGGAAGGAAGGAAGGAAGGAAGGAAGGAAGGAAGGAATGGGGCGGAAGGAAGTGGCGGAAGGAAGTGGCGGAAGGAAGTGGCGGAAGGAAGTGGCGGAAGGAAGTGGCGGAAGGAAGGAAGGAAGGAAGGAAGGAAGTGGCAGAAGGAAGGAAGTGGCGGAAGGAAGGAAGGAAGTGGCGGAAGGAAGGAAGTGGCGGAAGGAAGGAAGTGGCGGAAGGAAGGAAGTGGCGGAAGGAAGGAAGGAAGGAAGGAAGGAAGGAAGGAAGGAAGGAAGGAAGGAAGGAAGGAAGGAAGGAAGGAAGGAAGGAAGGAAGTGGCAGAAGGAAGGGAGTGGCGGAAGGAAGGAAGGAAGGAAGGAAGGAAGTGGCGGAAGGAAGTGGCGGAAGTGGCGGAAGGAAGTGGCGGAAGGAAGTGGCGGAAGGAAGTGGCGGAAGGAAGGAAGTGGCGGAAGGAAGGAAGTGGCGGAAGGAAGGAAGGAAGGAAGGAAGGAAGGAAGGAAGGAAGGAAGGAAGGAAGGAAGTGGCGGAAGGAAGTGGCAGAAGGAAGTGGCGGAAGGAAGTGGCGGAAGGAAGTGGCGGAAGGAAGGAAGGAAGTGGCGGAAGGAAGGAAGGAAGGAAGGAAGGAAGGAAGGAAGGAAGGAAGGAAGTGGAGGAAGGAAGTGGCGGAAGGAAGGAAGGAAGGAAGGAAGGAAGGAAGGAAGGAAGGAAGGAAGGGGCGGAAGGAAGGAAGGAAGGGGCGGAAGGAAGGGGCGGAAGGAAGGGGCGGAAGGAAGGAAGGAAGGAAGGAAGTGGCGGAAGGAAGTGGCGGAAGGAAGTGTCGGAAGGAAGTGTCGGAAGGAAGTGTCGGAAGGAAGTGTCGGAAGGAAGTGTCGGAAGGAAGGAAGGAAGGAAGGAAGGAAGGAAGGAAGGAAGGAAGGAAGGAAGTGGCGGAAGTGGCGGAAGTGGCGGAAGTGGCGGAAGTGGCGGAAGGAAGGAAGGAAGGAAGGAAGGAAGGAAGGAAGGAAGGAAGGAATGGGGCGGAAGGAAGTGGCGGAAGGAAGGAAGGAAGGAAGGAAGGAAGGAAGGAAGGAAGGAAGGAAGGAAGGAAGGAAGGAAGGAAGTGGCGGAAGGAAGGAAGGAAGTGGCGGAAGGAAGGAAGTGGCGGAAGGAAGGAAGGAAGGAAGGAAGGAAGGAAGGAAGTGGCGGAAGGACGGAAGTGGCGGAAGGAAGGAAGTGGCGGAAGGAAGGAAGGAAGGAAGGAAGGAAGGAAGGAAGGGGCGGAAGGAAGGAAGGAAGGAAGTGGCGGAAGGAAGGAAGTGGCGGAAGGAAGTGGCGGAAGGAAGTGGCGGAAGGAAGGAAGTGGCGGAAGGAAGGAAGTGGCGGAAGGAAGGAAGGAAGGAAGGAAGGAAGGAAGGAAGGAAGGGGCGGAAGGAAGGAAGGAAGGAAGGAAGGAAGTGGCGGAAGGAAGGAAGTGGCGGAAGGAAGTGGCGGAAGGAAGTGGCGGAAGGAAGGAAGTGGCGGAAGGAAGGAAGGAAGGAAGGGGCGGAAGGAAGGAAGGGGCGGAAGGAAGGGGCGGAAGGAAGTGGCGGAAGGAAGTGGCGGAAGGGGCGGAAGGGGCGGAAGGAAGTGGCGGAAGGAAGGAAGGAAGTGGCGGAAGGAAGGAAGGAAGTGGCAGAAGGAAGGAAGGAAGTGGCGGAAGGAAGTGGCGGAAGGAAGTGGCGGAAGTGGCGGAAGGAAGTGGCGGAAGGAATTGGCGGAAGGAAGTGGCGGAAGTGGCGGAAGTGGCGGAAGTGGCGGAAGTGGCGGAAGGAAGGAAGGAAGGAAGGAAGGAAGGAAGGAAGTGGCGGAAACAAGTGGCGGTAGGAAGGAAAGAAGGAAGTGGCGGAAGGAAGGAAGTGGCGGAAGGAAGTGGCAGAAAGAAGGAAGGGGCGGAAAGGGCGGAAGGGGTGAAAGGGGCGGAAGGGGCAGAAGGGGCGGAAGGAAGGAAGTGTCGGAAGGAAGGAAGTGTCGGAAGGAAGTGTCGGAAGGAAGTGTCGGAAGGAAGTGTCGGAAGGAAGTGTCGGAAGGAAGGAAGGAAGGAAGGAAGGAAGGAAGGAAGGAAGTGGCGGAAGGAAGGAAGTGGCGGAAGGAAGTGGCGGAAGGAAGTGGCGGAAGGAAGTGGCGGAAGGAAGTGGCGGAAGGAAGGAAGGAAGGAAGGAAGGAAGGAAGGAAGGAAGGAAGGAAGGAAGTGGCGGAAGGAAGGAAGGTAGTGGCAGAAGGAAGGAAGTGGCGGAAGGAAGGAAGGAAGGAAGGAAGGAAGGAAGGAAGGAAGGAAGGAAGGAAGGAAGGAAGGAAGGAAGGAAGGAAGGAAGGAAGGAAGGAAGGAAGGAAGGAAGGAAGGAAGGAAGGAAGGAAGGAAGGAAGTGGTGGAAGGAAGGAAGTGGCGGAAGGAAGTGGCGGAAGGAAGTGGCGGAAGGAAGGAAGTGGCGGAAGGAAGGAAGGAAGGGGCGGAAGGAAGGAAGGGGCGGAAGGAAGGAAGGGGCAGAAGGAAGGGGCGGAAGGAAGTGGCGGAAGGAAGGGGCGGAAGGAAGGAAGTGGCGGAAGGAAGGAAGTGGCGGAAGGAAGGAAGGAAGGAAGGAAGGAAGGAAGGAAGGAAGGAAGGAAGGATAGAAGTGGCAGAAGGAAGGAAGGAAGTGGCGGAAGGAAGGAAGGAAGGAAGTGGCGGAAGTGGCGGAAGGAAGTGGCGGAAGGAATTGGCGGAAGGAAGTGGCGGAAGTGGCGGAAGTGGCGGAAGTGGCGGAAGGAAGGAAGGAAGGAAGTGGCGGAAGGAAGGAAGTGGCGGAAGCAAGTGGCGGTAGGAAGGAAAGAAGGAAGTGGCGGAAGGAAGGAAGTGGCGGAAGGAAGTGGCAGAAAGAAGGAAGGGGCGGAAGGGGCGGAAGGGGTGGAAGGGGCGGAAGGGGCGGAAGGGGCGGAAGGAAGGAAGTGGCGGAAGGAAGTGTCGGAAGGAAGGAAGGAAGGAAGGAAGGAAGGAAGGAAGGAAGTGGCGGAAGGAAGGGAGTGGCGGAAGGAAGGAAGGAAGGAAGGAAGGAAGGAAGGAAGGAAGGAAGGAAGGAAGGAAGGAAGGAAGTGGCAGAAGGAAGTGGCGGAAGGAAGTGGCGGAAGGAAGGAAGGAAGGAAGGTAGGAAGGGGCGGAAGGAAGGAAGGAAGGGGCGGAAGGAAGGGGCGGAAGGAAGGAGCGGAAGGAAGGAAGGAAGGAAGTGTCGGAAGGAAGTGTCGGAAGGAAGTGTCGGAAGGAAGTGTCGGAAGGAAGGAAGGAAGGAAGGAAGGAAGGAAGGAAGGAAGGAAGGAAGGAAGGAAGGAAGGAAGGAAGGAAGGAAGGAAGGGGCGGAAGGAAGGAAGGAAGGAAGTGTCGGAAGGAAGTGTCGGAAGGAAGGAAGGAAGGAAGGAAGGAAGGAAGGAAGGAAGGAAGGAAGGAAGGAAGGAAGGAAGGAAGGAAGGAAGTGGCGGAAGGAAGGAAGGAAGGAAGGAAGTGGCGGAAGGAAGGAAGTGGCGGAAGGAAGTGGCGGAAGGAAGTGGCGGAAGGAAGGAAGGAAGGAAGGAAGGAAGGAAGGGGCGGAAGGAAGGAAGGAAGGAAGTGGCGGAAGGAAGGAAGTGGCGGAAGGAAGTGGCGGAAGGAAGTGGCGGAAGGAAGGAAGTGGCGGAAGGAAGGAAGGAAGGGGCGGAAGGAAGGATGGGGCGGAAGGAAGGGGCGGAAGGAAGTGGCGGAAACAAGTGGCGGTAGAAAGGAAAGAAGGAAGTGGCGGAAGGAAGGAAGTGGCGGAAGGAAGTGGCAGAAAGAAGGAAGGGGCGGAAGGGGCGGAAGGGGTGAAAGGGGCGGAAGGGGCAGAAGGGGCGGAAGGAAGGAAGTGTCGGAAGGAAGGAAGTGTCGGAAGGAAGGAAGTGTCGGAAGGAAGTGTCGGAAGGAAGTGTCGGAAGGAAGTGTCGGAAGGAAGTGTCGGAAGGAAGGAAGGAAGGAAGGAAGGAAGGAAGGAAGGAAGGAAGTGGCGGAAGGAAGGAAGTGGCGGAAGGAAGTGGCGGAAGGAAGGAAGGAAGGAAGGAAGGAAGGAAGGAAGGAAGGAAGTGGCGGAAGGAAGGAAGGAAGTGGCAGAAGGAAGGAAGTGGCGGAAGGAAGTGGCGGAAGGAAGGAAGGAAGGAAGGAAGGAAGGAAGGAAGGAAGGAAGGAAGGAAGGAAGGAAGGAAGGAAGGAAGGAAGTGGCGGAAGGAAGGAAGGAAGGAAGTGGTGGAAGGAAGGAAGTGGCGGAAGGAAGTGGCGGAAGGAAGTGGCGGAAGGAAGGAAGTGGCGGAAGGAAGGAAGGAAGGGGCGGAAGGAAGGAAGGGGCGGAAGGAAGGAAGGGGCGGAAGGAAGGGGCGGAAGGAAGTGTCGGAAGGAAGTGTCGGAAGGAAGGAAGTGGCGGAAGGAAGGAAGGAAGGAAGGAAGGAAGGAAGGAAGGAAGGAAGGAAGGAAGGAAGGAAGGAAGGATAGAAGTGGCAGAAGGAAGGAAGGAAGTGGCGGAAGGAAGGAAGGAAGGAAGTGGCGGAAGTGGCGGAAGGAAGTGGCGGAAGGAATTGGCGGAAGGAAGTGGCGGAAGTGGCGGAAGTGGCGGAAGTGGCGGAAGGAAGGAAGGAAGGAAGTGGCGGAAGGAAGGAAGTGGCGGAAGCAAGTGGCGGTAGGAAGGAAAGAAGGAAGTGGCGGAAGGAAGGAAGTGGCGGAAGGAAGTGGCAGAAAGAAGGAAGGGGCGGAAGGGGCGGAAGGGGTGGAAGGGGCGGAAGGGGCGGAAGGGGCGGAAGGAAGGAAGTGGCGGAAGGAAGTGTCGGAAGGAAGTGTCGGAAGGAAGGAAGGAAGGAAGGAAGGAAGGAAGGAAGGAAGCAAGTGGCGGAAGGAAGGGAGTGGCGGAAGGAAGGAAGGAAGGAAGGAAGGAAGGAAGGAAGGAAGGAAGGAAGGAAGGAAGGAAGGAAGGAAGGAAGGAAGGAAGTGGCAGAAGGAAGTGGCGGAAGGAAGTGGCGGAAGGAAGGAAGGAAGGAAGGAAGGAAGGAAGGAAGGAAGGAAGGAAGGGGCGGAAGGAAGGAAGGAAGGGGCGGAAGGAAGGGGCGGAAGGAAGTGGCGGAAGGAAGGAAGGACGGAAGGAAGTGGCGGAAGGAAGTGGCGGAAGGAAGTGGCGGAAGGAAGTGGCGGAAGGAAGTGGCGGAAGGAAGTGGCGGAAGGAAGGAAGTGGCGGAAGGAAGGAAGTGGCGGAAGGAAGTGGCGGAAGGAAGGAAGGAAGGAAGGAAGTGGCGGAAGGAAGGAAGTGGCGGAAGGAAGTGGCGGAAGGAAGGAAGGAAGGAAGGAAGGAAGGAAGGAAGGAAGGAAGGAAGGAAGGAAGGAGGGGCGGAAGGAAGGAAGGAAGGGGCGGAAGGAAGGAACGGGCGGAGGAAAGAAAGGAAGGAAGGAAGGAAGTGGCGGAAGGAAGTGGCGGAAGGAAGTGGCGGAAGGAAGTGGCGGAAGGAAGTGGCGGAAGGAAGTGGCGGAAGGAAGGAAGGAAGGAAGGAAGGAAGGAAGGAAGGAAGGAAGGAAGTGGCAGAAGGAAGGAAGTGGCGGAAGGAAGGAAGGAAGTGGCGGAAGGAAGTGGCGGAAGGAAGTGGCGGAAGGAAGTGGCGGAAGGAAGTGGCGGAAGGAAGTGGCGGAAGGAAGGAAGGAAGGAAGGAAGGAAGGAAGGGAGTGGCGGAAGGAAGGAAGGAAGGAAGGAAGGAAGGAAGGGAGTGGCAGAAGGAAGGAAGTGGCGGAAGGAAGTGGCGGAAGGAAGGAAGTGGCGGAAGGAAGTGGCGGAAGGAAGGGAGTGGCGGAAGGAAGTGGCGGAAGGAAGTGGCGGAAGGAAGTGGCGGAAGGAAGTGGTGGAAAGAAGTGGCGAAAGGAAGGAAGTGGCGGAAGGAAGGAAGTGGCGGAAGGAAGTGGCGGAAGGAAGGGAGTGGCGGAAGGAAGGAAGTGGCGGAAGGAAGGGAGTGGCAGAAGCAAAGAAGTGGCGGAAGGAAGTGGCGGAAGGAAGTGGTGGAAGGAAGTGGCGGAAGGAAGGAAGGAAGTGGCGGAAGGAAGTGGCGGAAGGAAGTGGCGGAAGGAAGGAAGTGGCAGAAGGAAGGAAGGAAGTGTCGGAAGGAAGGAAGGAAGGAAGGAAGGAAGGAAGGAAGGAAGGAAGGAAGTGGCGGAAGGAAGTGGCGGAAGGAAGGAAGTGGCGGAAGGAAGGAAGGAAGGAAGGAAGGAAGGAAGGAAGGAAGGAAGGAAGGAAGGAAGGAAGTGGCAGAAGGAAGGAAGTGGCGGAAGGAAGGAAGGAAGTGGCGGAAGGAAGGAAGGAAGGAAGGAAGGAAGGAAGGAAGGAAGGAAGTGACGGAAGGAAGGAAGTGGCGGAAGGAAGTGGCGGAAGGAAGGAAGGATGGGGCGGAAGGAAGTGGCGGAAGGAAGTGGCGGAAAGAAGTGGCGGAAGGGGCGGAAGGGGCGGAAGGAAGTGGCGGAAAGAAGGAAGGAAGTGGCGGAAGGAAGGAAGGAAGGAAGTGGCAGAAGGAAGGAAGGAAGTGGCGGAAGGAAGTGGCGGAAGGAAGTGGCGGAAGTGGCGGAAGGAAGTGGCGGAAGGAAGGAAGGAAGTGGCAGAAGGAAGGAAGTGGCGGAAGGAAGTGGCGGAAGGAAGTGGCGGAAGGAAGTGGCGGAAGGAAGGAAGGAAGGAAGGAAGGAAGGAAGGAAGGAAGTGGCGGAAGGAAGTGGCGGAAGGAAGTGGCGGAAGGAAGTGGCGGAAGGAAGTGGTAGAAAGAAGTGGCGAAAGGAAGGAAGTGGCGGAAGGAAGGAAGTGGCGGAAGGAAGTGGCGGAAGGAAGGGAGTGGCGGAAGGAAGTGGCGGAAGGAAGTGGCGGAAGGAAGTGGTGGAAAGAAGTGGCGAAACGAAGGAAGTGGCGGAAGGAAGGAAGTGGCGGAAGGAAGTGGCGGAAGGAAGGGAGTGGCGGAAGGAAGGAAGTGGCGGAAGGAAGGGAGTGGCAGAAGGAAGGAAGTGGCGGAAGGAAGTGGCGGAAGGAAGTGGTGGAAGGAAGTGGCGGAAGGAAGGAAGGAAGGAGGGGCGGTAGGAAGGAAGGAAGGGGCGGAAGGAAGGAACGGGCGGAGGAAAGAAAGGAAGGAAGGAAGTGGCGGAAGGAAGTGGCGGAAGGAAGTGGCGGAAGGAAGTGGCGGAAGGAAGTGGCGGAAGGAAGTGGCGGAAGGAAGGAAGGAAGGAAGGAAGGAAGGAAGGAAGGAAGGAAGTGGCAGAAGGAAGGAAGTGGTGGAAGGAAGGAAGGAAGTGGCGGAAGGAAGTGGCGGAAGGAAGTGGCGGAAGGAAGTGGCGGAAGGAAGTGGCGGAAGGAAGTGGCGGAAGGAAGTGGCGGAAGGAAGGAAGGAAGGAAGGAAGGAAGGAAGGAAGGAAGGAAGGAAGGAAGGGAGTGGCGGAAGGAAGTGGCGGAAGGAAGTGGTGGAAAGAAGTGGCGAAACGAAGGAAGTGGCGGAAGGAACGAAGTGGCGGAAGGAAGTGGCGGAAGGAAGGGAGTGGCGGAAGGAAGGAAGTGGCGGAAGGAAGGGAGTGGCAGAAGGAAGGAAGTGGCGGAAGGAAGTGGCGGAAAGAAGTGGCGAAAGGAAGGAAGTGGCGGAAGGAAGGAAGTGGCGGAAGGAAGTGGCGGAAGGAAGTGGCGGAAGGAAGTGGCGGAAGGAAGGAAGGAAGGAGGGGCGGTAGGAAGGAAGGAAGGGGCGGAAGGAAGGAACGGGCGGAGGAAAGAAAGGAAGGAAGGAAGTGGCGGAAGGAAGTGGCGGAAGGAAGTGGCGGAAGGAAGTGGCGGAAGGAAGGAAGGAAGGAAGGAAGGAAGGAAGGAAGGAAGGAAGGAAGGAAGGAAGGAAGGAAGGAAGGAAGGAAGGAAGGAAGGAAGGAAGGAAGGAAGGAAGGAAGGAAGGAAGTGGCAGAAGGAAGGAAGTGGTGGAAGGAAGGAAGGAAGTGGCGGAAGGAAGTGGCGGAAGGAAGTGGCGGAAGGAAGTGGCGGAAGGAAGTGGCGGAAGGAAGTGGCGGAAGGAAGGAAGGAAGGAAGGGAGTGGCGGAAGGAAGTGGCGGAAGGAAGTGGTGGAAAGAAGTGGCGAAACGAAGGAAGTGGCGGAAGGAAGGAAGTGGCGGAAGGAAGTGGCGGAAGGAAGGGAGTGGCGGAAGGAAGGAAGTGGCGGAAGGAAGGGAGTGGCAGAAGGAAGGAAGTGGCGGAAGGAAGTGGCGGAAGGAAGTGGTGGAAGGAAGTGGCGGAAGGAAGGAAGGAAGTGGCGGAAGGAAGTGGCGGCAGGAAGTGGCGGAAAGAAGTGGCGAAAGGAAGGAAGTGGCGGAAGGAAGGAAGTGGCGGAAGGAAGTGGCGGAAGGAATTGGCGGAAGGAAGTGGCGGAAGGAAGTGGCGGAAGGAAGGAAGGAAGGAGGGGCGGAAGGAAGGAAGGAAGGGGCGGAAGGAAGGAACGGGCGGAGGAAAGAAAGGAAGGAAGGAAGTGGCGGAAGGAAGTGGCGGAAGGAAGTGGCGGAAGGAAGTGGCGGAAGGAAGTGGCAGAAGGAAGTGGCGGAAGACAGTGGCGGAAGGAAGGAAGGAAGGAAGGAAGTGGCGGAAGGAAGTGGCGGAAGGAAGTGGCGGAAGGAAGGAAGGAAGGAAGGAAGGAAGGAAGGAAGGAAGGAAGGAAGGAAGGAAGGAAGGAAGGAAGGAAGTGGCAGAAGGAAGGAAGTGGCGGAAGGAAGGAAGGAAGTGGCAGAAGGAAGGAAGTGGCGGAAGGAAGTGGCGGAAGGAAGTGGCGGAAGGAAGTGGCGGAAGGAAGGAAGGAAGGAAGGAAGGAAGGAAGGAAGGAAGGAAGGAAGGAAGGAAGGAAGGAAGGAAGGAAGGAAGGGAGTGGCGGAAGGAAGGAAGGAAGGAAGGAAGGAAGGGAGTGGCAGAAGGAAGGAAGTGGCGGAAGGAAGTGGCGGAAGGAAGGAAGTGGCGGAAGGAAGTGGCGGAAGGAAGGGAGTGGCGGAAGGAAGTGGCGGAAGGAAGTGGCGGAAGGAAGTGGTGGAAAGAAGTGGCGAAAGGAAGGAAGTGGCGGAAGGAAGGAAGTGGCGGAAGGAAGTGGCGGAAGGAAGGGAGTGGCGGAAGGAAGGAAGTGGCGGAAGGAAGGGAGTGGCAGAAGCAAAGAAGTGGCGGAAGGAAGTGGCGGAAGGAAGTGGTGGAAGGAAGTGGCGGAAGGAAGGAAGGAAGTGGCGGAAGGAAGTGGCGGAAGGAAGTGGCGGAAGGAAGGAAGTGGCAGAAGGAAGGAAGGAAGGAAGGAAGGAAGGAAGGAAGGAAGGAAGGAAGGAAGGAAGGAAGGAAGGAAGGAAGGAAGGAAGGAAGGAAGGAAGTGGCGGAAGTGGCGGAAGGAAGGAAGGAAGAAAGGAAGGAAGGAAGGAAGTGGCGGAAGGAAGTGGCGGAAGGAAGTGGCGGAAGGAAGGAAGTGGTGGAAGGAAGGAAGGAAGGAAGGAAGGGGCGGAAGGAAGGAAGGGGCGGAAGGAAGGGGCGGAAGGAAGTGGCGGAAGGAAGAGGCGGAAGGGGCGGAAGGGGCGGAAGGAAGTGGCGGAAGGAAGGAAGGAAGTGGCGGAAGGAAGGAAGGAAGGAAGTGGCAGAAGGAAGGAAGGAAGTGGCGGAAGGAAGTGGCGGAAGGAAGTGGCGGAAGTGGCGGAAGGAAGTGGCGGAAGGAATTGGCGGAAGGAAGTGGCGGAAGTGGCGGAAGTGGCGGAAGTGGCGGAAGGAAGGAAGGAAGGAAGGAAGGAAGGAAGTGGCGGAAACAAGTGGCGGTAGGAAGGAAAGAAGGAAGTGGCGGAAGGAAGGAAGTGGCGGAAGGAAGTGGCAGAAAGAAGGAAGGGGCGGAAGGGGCGGAAGGGGTGGAAGGGGCGGAAGGGGCAGAAGGGGCGGAAGGAAG